>NC_064620.1:173605000-176105000 GCF_023898315.1 Schistocerca nitens | reverse complement strand
AATTTCAGTAACACATATGCCCTCCGTCAACGTTTATCACTGCATGACACCTACGTGGCACGCTCCGTATACGTCTAGGAAGGTCAGCTTGTGGGATCAATTCCCATCATACTTCGATGAAAGCCCACAAGAGTTCTCAGATTATATATATATGATTTTAACTGTCCCATGATGTAGATGACCGCTTCAGTTGCATGACAAATCTTTTTTTATGGTCCAACTAGTTTCGTGGCGTTAGAGCCACATCTTCAGAGATACATATTCATTTCATAATGACAAGTAGACGACCCATTTGTCCGATTGTGATAAAAATGTTGAACTGTCTAGAGGTCGGTAGTCCAATTTAAAGTTAGGCAGAATGCAGGGATCATCATCATGGTTCAATTCAACAGCTGTGGATGTCCACAATATAAAATGCCTACTCCGACAGCTAAGACCTCAAGCCATGAAACAAGACAATAGGTACCACTTGTGTCAAAATAGATTTAACATACCGGACACTGATACACGTGTTCCCCGAATTCGTTTGAACAGTGTAACGTTGACGCTGAAACGCAAAGTTTTATTTCTTAACAAGAGCACAATCGTTTGCATTGTGTACTTTAAAATCTCTTTACAGCAATATTCAAAACATAGAAAATAATGCTAGACAGCTCGAAAGCAGTAACAGGGCAACGAAGATTACAGTTTTGCATCCCGTTGGTGGTTTGATCATTGGGGGAAGAACACAAGCTTGGATTAGACAAAAATGGGACATAATCGTGGCCCGATACGATTTTCTCTGCTGTGCGAACTTCCTCTCACAGTACCACTTACTGCCAACAGCCTCCACTATGTGATAAGAATACTGCAATCTCTAACGTCCCCCTTTAGCAATATTCTCAAATGTCTTAAAACTTCTGTCCCTTCATCTCGTCTATGTTTTCTACACATTTATTTTCTCGCCGATTCTGAAGAGAATCAGTTCTTATGGTCCATTTCATTTTTAGCCCCCTACACAATTCAAGAAATTTCATTTTCCTTTTTTCCGATACTCCCACAGTCCCCATTCATTTCCTTACAATGCTGTGCTCAAGACGCACTTTCTAGAAAACTACTTCCTCAGATTAAGCCCTATTTTCGATACTAGTAAACTACTTTTAGTGATGATTGGCTCTTTGTGTATTAGTGTGCTTCTTATGTCCTAGCCTTGTCCATTATGCGCTGTTTATCTTCGTCTTCACTTACGTCAACTGCTTGGTCCTTTTTTTTTAATTAATCATTGATCTCATCTATGCTACTCCGCAGTACTTTAGTTTTTGTTTGTGTCCCCCCCCCCCCCCCCCCCCGAGCATATCCGTATTTTGCGCATACCATTCAACGTGTCCTGCAATTCCTACTCCCTTCCATACACAATAGAAGAGTCATCAGTGTACTTTTATCACTGATATCCTTTCAACCAAAAACTTCTGATTTCACTCCGGAACCGTTTCATTTCTTCATGGCTTCTTCGATACAGAGTCTGAATAGTAGCGGAGAAAGACTGCATCCATTTTATCTTATGATTTTTCATTGTTATTGTTCCTTCTGAATTCTCGTACATATCGTATATTACTCCTCTTTCGAGCAGTGCACACATTTATTTTGAGGATTTCAAACATCTTGCGCCACTTTACGTAATTTAACTTTCTTAAAGATCGACAAATCTTCAGAACGTTTCTTGATTTTTCTAAAGTCTAACGTCAATTACTAAACGCAACATCGGAACTGCCTTCATGGTGCCTTTACATTTTCAGAAGCCAAATCTAACAGGTCCTGGACTTCCTTTTACTTCCTGGTTCACTTCTTGCCGGTGCCAATTCTCTCACCACAACGACAAGAGGCATATACTCGTACCACACACTACCCGGCTGCTGAACCCACGAAGTATCGACTTTCGCAGCGGTCATGCGAAGGGATAATTGTCGCGCCGCTATTACTGGAGTGGACTATACGCGAACACTGTCAGTCAGGCGCGATAACTGTGTTATTCGAGCCGATAACGGAATGGATAGGAGTGCCCGAATGCCGCACCACTTCCCAAAAGGTTTCTCTGCAGTGCTTACCCTGCTTGACAGAATAACTGTGTGCTGACTGCTGTAACATCTTCCTTTAGGAATGTTGCTCGAATACCTCTTAAATATGTTATATATCACCAATAGTAGGCGGGTGGAGCCGCTCACGTGTAAATATAAAAACTGTATGGATTGACAGTCAATAATAATTTAGACGCAACGTCGCTTCTGAACTCATAGGTTTTCTTTCCTAGTTTTATATTTATCAATATTGCTTGGAAAATATTCTCCGTAACTACAAATAACTTCGGCCAACTACAGAGAAAGGGGTCCTATTTTAATATTTTTTTGTCGGAGAAAGCAAAAAACGGTGATAAGATAGTAAACAATAGATTCCCACCGCCAAGGGACTATGTGAGATATTACAATGTGCCTCGCAAAATTTTATGATACAGCATAATAGTCTTTGTCTTGGTACCTCCGCGCGAATGGAAACAACAAACCTGAAGACCTAGGGATTCAATAACTGGCAGATCCTAGAATTTCTTCTTGCTTTTACGGCGTTCCGACACGGAGCGACTGAAGAGGAATGCAAGGGGGCACGCGATCTAAATCGCCAACTGGTTGCTAAGTGTCTGGCAACGCACTTCCTCTCACTGACCAAGTCTGACATGAGTAGCTGCAGTTGCCGTGTGCCAGCGTGGAGGAGAGGGGTGTACTGTTTGTCGCACCCCGAGCATCTTTTGAGTACACGTGGCATGTAGAGTACAGATTAAAGCTCAGAAAGAAATGTGGTGCTCGATCACTCTTACACACGAATGAGGAAATTAAGAAAATTTTGGAGTCATCCCTACATCGAGAGAAACGAACTGCAGACTGTTTGTAGCAGCCAAGGAGCTGCAACAGACGTATACGAAATTCCTTGCTTTTCACAGAAATTGCTACAGTGACGTGTGAGGTAATAAAGAGCTGGTTTTTTTTGTACACATAGCAAATAAATATAGAAAATTATGTCAATAATGAACATCACAATAAGCAGATTCTGGAATTGGCAGATCAGTGAATAACACGACAAGGAAAGTAAATAGTGATTATTGTTCCTTGTAAATCATTTTCGGAACTAACTTTCAAGGTCTGTGTAATTAGTGCTCTTGTCCTTCGATTTCTGAGCAACTGCTTGCCGAACTATCTCACAATACTAATCGGCAGCACTCTTCCCTTGGAGACTGTTCTCAGCATCTTCGCCCGATTCAAATCGGACACTAATTGACTGGTGATTCCATTCCAAAGAGTGTGCAACAACTACTTCCCTTTTCTGGTTGTTTTACTTAAGATTGTGAGATGGCGTCAATTTTGGTCCTGTTAATTTCAATAAACTCCATGAAGCAGTTGTCAATTCATCGGCTTTATAACGTCGTTTAGCACTGTTTTTAGTCGTGGACGAGAATCTGGTGTCGCCAGGAAATCTTGGAATTGCGAATTCTGGAATTATTTAGATCAACTGGCTTCGTTCATCTCATTAGCCGCTCTCTTCGGAAAGATTGAGGGTATTTCCTGCGGGGTGGAGACGTTGACGGGGATGCTGGTGGTGAACATGTGAGATGCTTAGAAGAGACTTCTTCACTTCTTACACTGTCAAATACGTTTCTTTGAACATGGGAGATTTCTCGCAAATTTCCAGTGGCAGCAGAAGCTAGCGATTTAACACATAGTAACGCAAACCACGTCGCTTCCATCTGATAATGCGGCTTCTTTGCTTCGTTCTATTGCAACCTGGAGAAGGCTTTATGTTCCGAAGAACGACAGTTCGAAAATCCTTCCAGTTCTCTTTGGATTCACAAAATTAAGACCTCTCTCTGAAGATCTAAAAAAGGAATAAATTGTAGATAATCAGGAAATAAATTAACATACTACTCTTAACAAGGTTTTTGTTTACAGGTACATGGTTGCTCATTCTTTTCACTGCACATTGCGCAAGGAGAGACCACAAAAATACTTTGGGATGTACTACTCAAGGAAATATATATGCTAATCCCAAAAAGAGAGGACTCGATACACATTGCCGAGCTGCTTTCATCATGGTACTTTTTTTTGTCATCTATGGAACCTCTCAAAATGTGTTGTGCACTGGATGGTAAGCATATCGGAATAGAAAAACTGGCGAATAGTCGTTCAACATACTGCGTGCTTACAACTGAACTTTAGTTACGTTGTAACGCCGGAAATGCATATCCTCCTATTTCCATCAATTGTACTGTAAGTTTTTTCCTTATTTTGTTACCTGAATATATGACATTTCTGTGCCTTTATATATTGTAATTGTTTTATTATATATATATATATATATATATATATATATATATATATGCATTTATGTCGATGTATAATTGGTTTGTTTCGTAAATATTATTTGTATTTTTACGCTGGGTCTTGCCTAGCGAAAACTGCTATCGAACGATTACATCGATAGGTCGTGTGAAGAATCAAAGTGTGTAGGATCTTTGGTAGTGTGAACTCTGCCGCGTGGAGCGCGGGCATAGAGAGTCTGGCTGGAGTAGCGAGTGGAGGAGGTGTGTTGTGTGACGCTCCCTCGAGTTGCCGCGCTTTCGGGGTTTAGCAGCATGTAATTGCGCTCGACTTGCGATGATAGTTTCTGACATGGTGTCGCGGACGGGAAGCATTAGCTGGCGCACATCAAGAGCCCGTTTCGCCTGGTGACCGTGTCGAGAAGAAGGCGCGCCAGCATCCAGCTTCTGCAACAGCGACGGCCGACAATGAGTGACAGTCGCCACCTCCTCGATCGACGGCTTCAAACCTTCAATCAACCAACAAGGAAGACTAAAAGCACGTAAAGTTTCAGAACTGTATGGCAGACCTCAGCTTTTCAAATTGTTCCATTTGCCTCGCAAAATTACAGCAACTTAGCATGAACCTTTGTTGCTCATTGTCCCAATAGCATTGCCAAGCAGGGTCCCTTCCTTTTCCGAAATGAACCCGAGTGTCGTTGAAATTCAAACGCCAGCATTAAAATAATATAATTAGATTTCACTGCTTTAATTTCAAAGTTCAGTTAAAGTATTCATAGCTGGTTACAATATTTAGATTACACGAGCACAAATTAAGAGTGCGAGTTTTGTTAGCATATTTTAGCTTACCTGTGATTGCAGCTCAGCTTGGTACGTACTAAATTTTACTATTGTTAATTGTTCAAAATCATTTAATTCAAGTTCAAAGTTAAATCTCTTGTTTCTAAATTGCGTAGAGTCAAGTTGCTTTTGAAATGATTGTTCAAGGTAGTCCAAGACTAACCGTATTTTGCTGGATTTCGATGTGCTTCAGAAAGAAAGCTCACTATTAACTTCAGTCACTAAATTAACTTTCGATTTTCCGGTTTTATTAATTCTTTTGCTAAATTAAGTCAGAGTGTAGCGAAATTTATTACTTCTGACAAACTTTCAGTTTTCACACTACACGTGTCAACCTTCAGTTGCCACGCTTCTAGTGCTAATTGTATGTGTAATAACCTTTCTTTTTCAGTAACTATAGTAATTGTCCTTAGGACTGGCGACCGTGATTTCCCCCAAATCTCAAATATCTAATTACCGCTAGTTAATTGTTAACGTAACGGCCGCACATTTACTTTCTTTATTAACTTTACCCCTTTTCAAAATTAATTTCCACCAGTTTCATTTGCATTTTTCCTTTCATTTAGATGTAACCCTTTCCTCCCTCTTTACCGACAGATTAACTTCGGTGACGATTGCTTTCCCAAATTTCCGTTAGGTACACGCGGTTTAATTTTTCACTGTCATTAAGGTCGATAAGAGAGGGGGAGGTTACAACGTGAGAGCGACCCCATGAGAAACGAGTAATCGTCGGACAATGGAAGTTTTTGGAAGCATCTGTGAGGACATGTGGAAGAGAAATAATTAATAAATCGTGGAAAGAAAAATGTTTATTTCCACATGAGAGGGTTCGTATCTGATGATCTTGGCGGTTGCGCAGTGGGACGATCGACTAACGCTTCGGTTTGCTCCTGGGGCCGGCCGGCGGCATTCGGATCACAAAACAGTGCACGAGCTATGCCGCGACAGCTGAATATCCATGGTCCACCGTTCGAAAAGCACTGCGAAAAATTGTGGAAAGATGTCCGTACAAACTTCCCATTGCTCACCAACTTTTGCCCAGACATTAGACTTTGCTCTTACATTTCTTGCAAGGGTTAAGTTGACGACACGTGGCCTTGGAAAATTTTTGAAGTAATGAGGCACACTGGAAGAGTGAACTCTCACAACTGTCGCATTTGGGGGCCGTCACTGCCAACGGACGTTCGAGAAAGTCCTCTGTATAGTGAACGGCTCACGGCCAAATGTCGCTTCACAGCACAGTTCATGACTGGTCCTCTTATCTTCGAGGAACTTGGTACCCATGGACGAAGAACATGCTGCGTGAACTGCACACGTTACGTTAGTCTGCTTCGCCAACATGTGGTCCCCGTTCTACGTGAGACAGGTGCTTTGGACTCACGTGTTTTGATGCGTGATGGAGCTCCACCACACACTGCTCGTGAGATCATTCGGTCACTCCGTAAAGCATGTGGAGCAAACCGAATCATCTGCCAATGGCTCCAAACTGCATATCAACCAACATCACCAGATCAAACATGTGTGTCACTTCGTGTTCTATTTGTGCTTGTTCTCGTGGCTGTCTTAAGATTTTGTTTTCCTCTGATTGTTTAATTGATTCGTGGTGTTCTTTGTTTGTTTGATCTGGGATGTTTGAGTCCATTACTGTATTTTCATTTTCTTCTTCTTCTTCTTCTGATTGCACATTATTTTGTTCCAGTATTTGTTTTACTTGTTGTTTGATGTTTTCTAATTCTGACTGGGGTATCCGGTTATTTTTGATTATTACACGGATCTGATCAGCTAGTCGTTGTTCTGTTAAAAATTTTAATTCTGGGTATCTGGTAATAAATGTTGTGTATACTTGTGATCTGTATCCAGTTGTGTTGGTTCCTAAGTTTGTTGCTTGGTAATAACAGAACATGAGGTGTCGGTTAACTTCATCTGACCATCTCATCCTCTGCCTTTGTTTTCCTTCTAGGGTGGTTGCAGGAAGCATATCCTGCAAAACACCTCTATGTGGACGGGCATAGGGTTCAAGCGTCGTCCCCGACCATGACATCGCTTGTCCGAGGCTTCATTAGTTCTGTCCTGAACCAACTAATCACACTAAAAGGGGGGGTTAGCCCTATTAGTGGTTTGTTCTTTTCGTCGCCTTTTACGACTGGCAGAACATACCGGAGGCCTATTCTCTTCCCGGGCCTCCACGGGGTCTATTATTATTATAATATTATTATTATTTAGTTTTCTGCCTAGTGGCAGGTCCGTGTCTTCGAACAAAGAATTTCTGCCATCTTCTTCCTTCAGTCTGTCGTATCCTTCTTCTATCTTTCATGCCATCCAGATGTCTAATCATAATCTTCTTCTTCCTCTTCCTCGGGCCGTAATGCCTTTGTATGCTCCCTTCGACGACATGCCGATGGCCCCTCCTCTCCAAGTATGTGTCCGACAAAGCTGGCCTTCCTCTGAATTATATTCAGAATAGTCTTCTCTCCTACTCTTCTCAGTACATCGTCGTTTGTCAACGGATCTGTCCACTTGATCTTCTTTATTCCTCTCCAGCGCCGCATTTCAATACTTTCCACGTAATGTTTCTCCCTTTTTCTCGTGGCTTATACCAATGCTCCATACAGTGCCATGTTCCAGACGCAGCATTTCACCAGTTTCTTCCTTAATACCAAGCCCAACTTGCTGATCAGCAGAGTCCTTTCTTCTTTTTGAATGCCATGGCGATTCTTGTTCCGCGTATTTAAGTCTCTCCAGTTGATTCCTATCTCCTTAAGAATTTCATCAATTTTGAACAGTTGGTTCTGTCGAAGGCGTTCTGTCAGTCTATAAAGCAAGCGCAAACTACTTCGTTAACAGGCAAAACTCTCTCCGACATCCTCATCATGCTGATGGCGTCTCTGGTTCCTGTTCCTTTGCTACATCCAAACTGCTCGTGTCCATTACTTCTTTAATTTTGTTTTCCAGCCGAGTATTGGGTATTCTTCCATTGATATTAGCCACGTGAGAGTACAGATTACTTCTCCAGTCACTACATTTCTTTGTTATGTTTATAGAAACATGTATAACTACGGGAAAGACAGATAACGCCTACAGGGAAACTTAAGATGTAGTAGTTAATATATGTTGTAGAGCTATAGTGCCGTAATATGCTTGCCGAACCTTTGCGGAAAGTTTCTTACAAGTCTATGATCTTGCACATTGACTGTAAAACCGCTTGAAAACGGACTTTCGAACGAACTGGCTGAGGAATAACATAAGACGCGAAGCTGAGGCGGACTTCACAGCGCCTGTGGTTATCTCAATTTGATGAAGAAAAGTTGGACATGAAAGGCAATGCCAAAACGTCAAGCTCGAGGAAAATTAAAGGCTCAGAACCTGCTGGTGAATGTCTGTAGTAGCAAGAATCTTCGCCCATCTAAGATGAGTGCCAATAACCTCGTTGTTGTCAGAGAGTATCGCTTCCTGTCACCTTTCTGAAGCGGAGACAGCCACTTGCAAGGAGAACACCAGACCAGCGTTCTGCGGCTACATGCCGGCGGCCGTTATCGCCGCACTTTGTCCGAGACGGGGCCAAGCCAGAGGTCCAGCGCCAGAGATACCAGGCGCAGACGCACGACGGCACGTTGACACACAACTACTCCCTATTCTGATGTGCTGCGTCAGGCCCACACAGGTTCCACTTGTGCTAATGTAGTAACAGTGTTTTAAAATATCTGGATCGAACAACACATTACGCACCGCCGCGATCATTATCCGTACAGACACAACATACGAACATATTTGTGCGCCCAAGGTCCACAGAACCGCTAATTTAATCTTTCCATCCACAGCAGAAATTTAAGATTCGGATCCTTTTACTTTCCTGTGCCTCAATCACAGACGGCGGTAATTTGACTGAAAACAACAGAGCTCGCCAACAAGCAAAATCTCAAACAGTTAAGTCTTGGCTTCGGCCAGGGTATGAACAGTGACACATGTGTCCTGTACTCACAAACTTCTGACAAGAATAACTGCAGAAGAATTTTCGACCGGGTAATTTTTCTGTAACACGCCTGTGTTACAACAGGCGTCTCTTAGCATTTAGTGATTCCCCTGGAACTGCTACTGTATTAAAAAGTAAACGTGGGAGAACGGAGGTTGAGGAGGATCAGGAGTAGAGAATTACTAAGCAACATACGATTTACACAAAATGTGTGATTACCTATTCAAATTCTTTATTATGTTTTAATTTATGTTGGTCTCACAATCCCTTTTCAAGACACAGTTAATTCCGTTCAACTGCCCATCCAAGTCCTGAACCGTGTTTGACAAAATTACAATGTCATTGGTAAACCGCAAAAGTTTTTAATTCTTCTCTATGAATTTTAATTCCGTTTCAAAATTTCTGCTTGGCTTTCTTCACAGCTTTCCTAATGTACATACTGAACAACATTAGGGACAGGCTACGAGCATGTCTCAGTCCCTTGTCGACTACGGCTTCTTTTTCATGTCCTTCGATTTAACTGCTGTCTGGTATTTGCACAAATTTTAAATAATCTTTGGCTCCTTTTATTTTATTTCTGTTGCTTTCAGAATTTCTGAGAGTGTAGTCGAGGCTGTGGCGAGCTGAAACTGCTTCCAGCGCTCCTGCGCCAAGTTCTCCGTCGCTGGAGCCACCCTACACAGCTCTTCCGCTATTCACGCACGGCAGCACAAGCTGAGCTCCCGACACACGGCCTTCATGGAGTGTCGACCTACACGCAAGCGCATGCTGCACGTACCACACACGTGCTCGTCGACCTCGGCCAAGTGCACTGTCGCCAATGGCGTCACGCAGTACGCTACCACTTTCCCCGGGCCTACACAGTCATTCTTACCCCCTAGACTCTTCACTGTGGTCCCTACGAAACACGGAACGAATCAGATCAAATTTTGATTTCTAGAAAATATTCGTCTATTGCGAAGAACAGAGCAGCTTAAAAATGACATAAAATCATTAAGGTTATGCCTTCCGCGAGAATAAACGCGGCCAATAAACACAAACCAATAATATTATTTCGTCTCCAACTTCCCGTTTCGCATGCGATTCACCATTAATAATGAACGCCAATATCCTGCACCAACAAAAACTTGGTCTTCAGATGGAGCTCATACTACTGGTAGTTCAGCTCTTAAATAAAGTATACGGAAAATAATTAAAAAAAGAACACTTCCGCTGTCACGCCCAGAGAGGACTGTGCTGTGTCGACCAGCGGCCGTGTGACTGTCACCCTCTGCCACACGGCGTCATCGAGATGCGGTATGGAGGAGCGTGGGGTCAGGTCACCGACCCTCCGTCCCCGGCCGTTGTCGGTTTTCCAGACCTTGGAGACGCTACTTCTCATTCAAGCAGCTCCTAAATTGCCATCACGAGACTCAGTGGACCCCTCCCACGGTCGGAAAGGTCTTTGCAGTGCCGGGAATCCAACCTGGATCCTGCGCATGACACGTAAACACGCTGACCACTCAGCTACGAAGGCGGACGAGCTTTATACATACGGTGTGTTTCTAGCAGCTAGCGAGGTGAGGTAGAGACCGTGCGATTTTCTTGTGCAGGTGGTGGCGCACTAGTGACACACAGGAGCACAGCAACAGCACTCAAGATTCTATATAAAAAAGGCTGTCTTAAATCTTTAGGCTCACACGCATATGGTAGATGATTTTAAACTTAAAAGGGGAGGCCACGACGTTTGGAACGCGGATTTGCTGCAAACTTTGTACACTCGTAGTACTCCATTAGGACAACAAAATGAGGAAGCAGTAGCGCGTACTCCTCAAGCATTATTGAGAAAATCGCAAGATAATTTCGGTCGTCAAATATATATCTGTGCGTGGCCATTTATACCACGAACCGGCGGCAACCGAGTTGCCGGCACGGTAGCTCAGCGTGTTCGGTCAGAGGGCTGAATATAATATTCATAACTATCGACTAGTAAACGACCAAAAGCATAAAGTGATACTGATAATGTATGCTTGTCCGTTACTTTAGAAATCCCTCATACCTGGAAGGAGCGCGTAGCGACTTGTTACCTCCAAGTTTATGGTTCAAATGGCTCTGACCACTATGGGACTCAACATCTTAGGTCATAAGTCCCCTAGAAATTAGAACTACTTAAACCTAACTAACCTAAGGACATCACACACACCCATGCCCGAGGCAGGATTCGAACCTGCGACCGTAGCAGTCCCGCGGTTCCGGACTGCAGCGCCAGAACCGCTAGACCAACGCGGCCGGCTCCAAGTTTACGAGCGGCACAGACGGCTTTCGAAAGATGTACAATTAATCGTCGCTTTCGACATTACGAGTACAAGTTGCAGGATGGTATTTTTCGTAAAAATATGGAGAACATAAAGTAAACGGCATGAGCTCCATTGAATAAATGCTATGTTTCCGCATCCCCCAGATCTTTTGAGGTTTTCCGTGGGGAAACAAACCTCGTTAACATTTACAAAAAGTTCTCTTTCAGACGATAACTTGGAAGCAAACCATGCATAACGCAGCATTTCCTTAAATATTGGCGCTGCTAATAGGTCATGCAGTATCGACTGTATTTTAGAAGCAATTTCTCGTTCTCTTTCGATTAAATACGAACAATTTTGAAGACACGGACAAGCATACATTTTCAGTATCACTTTATGCGTTTGGTCGTTTACTGGTCGACAGTAAATTATATTATTTGGGATAACAAAAATTTGTGGACTGCCAAATAACATTGTAAATTTAATAAAAGTTCATCCGATTACACGTATTTTTCCCATTATATCAATTGTAATATAAATAGTAAAGAAAATGACTCGGTTGAAATTTAAAAAAAAACTGACGAACGGGACTATCCAGCGACCCAACGATTACGGGGCTTGAACGCTAACCACTCGGCTGCCGTCGCTTCGTGGTATAAATGGCCACGCACAGGTATATATTTGACGACCGAAATTGTCTTGCGATTTTCTCAATAATGCTTGAGGAGTACGCGCTACTGCTTACACATTTTGTTGTCCTAATGGAGTACTACGAGTGTACGAAGTTTGCAGTAAATCCGCGTTCCAACCGTCGAGGCCTCCCCTTGTGAGACAAAAGCATTATTAATTATTTGCGTTTTCTGCTAGCAGTCACATTTGTCAGTTATTTACATACCACTGTGACTGCCTCCTCATTATTCAGCCCCCCCCCCCAAAAACACACACACACACACACACACACACACACACACACACACACACACACACACACACACACACACACACACAGATATGGTTTCAGATTGACAACAACTGGCTGAAGGACGGAGCAGTAACGTGTAGCTCGTGACGTCACTCTTCTGCGAACGCTACGCGATACAAGCAGCACGGTAGCCAAAGTGAAGCTTGCTACAGTACAGAGAGAAGTGCGACAAAACTGTGACACCCTTCCAAATGACTGACTCTCGCTTACGGATTGTGCACGACCCGCATTTCTAAACTTCAGTGGACACTATCAATGAGTAACAGCATGACATAGTAGTTCGCTTCAGGTTAAAATCGTAACGAGAAGTGTTTAAACTATGACGTTATTGCAAATTAAGTATGAACAAATCAAAACATATGCACCGCTACAACAGCATTGGCCTAAACAATACATTAAAGACGGTGTAAATTGGAGTGATGTCAAATATATAACAGAGTATCCAAGAGGCTCGATGCAGTACCTGTGGAGAGATGACATTCATCCCTAGCAGCAGCAACAGCACCTATTTCCGCCTCTTCGATTTGTTACTGTCTGCAGCTAAGCTAATCTATGTTACTACTGCACATCATCATCTAACTAGCCTCTCATCCACGACTTCGCCCACATACGAATACGGCACAGATACTGGACACATCTGTTCTTCCTTCTCCTCCTCCTCCTCTGTCCATCTCATCCTCCCCCTCTTTCTGCTAGCCGCGGCTATCACACACGTAAATCTCCTGCAATGCATTCCAATACTACCTGTACAACACACCAATAGTGCAGTGTAGCCTAGACGTCATATGTTACCAATCCCTTTTCACTCCCCACCCCCACTCTTATGTCTCACTGACTTGGGGCAAAACTGACATTACACACCGATTTCAAGCGCTCTGTTTCGGACACATCGAAGGATTGAAATTCTGAAAACACCATCAGTTTCAGAAAAATCATTCCACACCTTTTCAAATATGTTTTTTATGTCCATTGATATGTCTTGAGCTCTTCTAAATACAAAACACTCTTCAGCTGATTTTATGATTTCCTTGTTTGTCCGTACTACTCTCTTTCTGATGTACATATAAGAAATACGCGTTTGGTCTTACAGTAATTGATTTTCAAGTCTACCATCAGATATTATTTGCTACTTTCTCCCATTACTTGCTCAAGTTTATCTGCAACAGAGGCAAGCAGTGCAAAGTTATCACCAAAAGTAAGAGTGTTCAGGTATGCTGCAATGACATATATACCTTTTTCCCAGTTTACAAATCTGGAAACCATTTCTACCGGAGCTCATAATTCTTTGGACGATATGGAACCTCCATGTCTCTCTCCTCTTTCAATTCAGACTTTGAATTATTACAATCAAGTCTAGATGTAATTATTCTCGAATAGGTAGAATAAATGCCTTGTTTTCCAAATGCTGTTAGTAGATATTTATTCGAAACTGAGTCAAAAGCTGACGAAAAATCTATTAATCTCACGCTCGCAGCCAGTATTCCAAACTCTACTGTCGATCAGTACTTGTAAATGATACGTCGTGCTGTATAGAAATTAGTTGTTGCTTGTTCCTTCGCCTGATTAGAATCCAGTACTTCTCCAGTGCGGTTAGTGGTTTTTTTAGTGAATATCTTGTGCCTTAGTGACTTGTGGCTGATAGATTTACACAGTTGTTTACGTACTGTTAACTTTGTTGCGAAGCAGAACCATTGCTCCAGTTTAATGAAAACTCTTCCTTCGTAGATATTCGGTAAATAAACGATAGTCCGTAAAACCCATGGTGTCCAAAACATACAACGAAACTCACAAACGTAACAGTATAACGCTTCCATGAACAAATATGCTGAGACTGCTAATAGAATTAGTTACGGAATATCATAATCAAATTTGATTGCGCGCGCATGCGCACATTAGAAGTTGTTTCGAAATCAGCATCAATATGCACACACAGTGTGCGGACGAAAGAGTAACAGAAGGAAAAAATTGCTTGCCGTGGGAACTCAATAAGCACGCCACATAATGTAGCACGTAAGTGCCTGGAGGATAATCAGGATACGTGCAAAGGCATAACATGGCCATCGCACGAACAACTACTGGGAAGGCGCCGCCCGGTACGCGATGAGGCGGCAGCATCAGACGTATGGGGACGCACGCGCGACTAACTGCTTTCAATTAAACTATGAACTGAGATGGTAGGATGCTTAACCCAAGTAAATCGACGCAGCTCGCTCATACGGCCAAAGAACACTGTTGACACTTCACAAAATCTTGCTCCTGCGTGGTAAGAACATTAGTATTTATCCATTTCCCGTAATCGAAAACAGATGAGACTTTAACCGTACAATGCAGGCATTATCAAACAAGAGAAGCTCTGTGAAAATCTTATTTTCCCACGCTCTTCTTTCAGGATGTTTTCTGCTCTGCCGCACTTTTTGGATCCATCCCGGCTTTTTTCCATTACCAAGTGCACTAAAAAAATATTGCGATAGCGCGTTATGTTTGATCATGTATTATACCATGTTACAATAAATTTTAAATTTCTAATTTCCTACAACAGAGAGAGGGCCGTACGTGTAGCATGAATGAACGTCTTTCATTAACTGTTATTTCTCCCCGATGTATGGTGAATATTTTGGCCTTTTCAAGTATTCTGTGGGTGCCAGAATTTTTCTGCAGGGAAACAAGCGTGCGTCAACCTGTTGTCCGATCCTCGCAAATCGAAATGATCCTAACTGTCGTTTTCATGTTTTTCCGTGCAGTTTTTTCCTAATGCAACTTATCTCTATGTCAAAATTTCCGGCATTACACTTTCGGACTTTCAGATACTTAATTCCGATGAAGAACAGCATAACTTACGTCTGCAATTATTTTTGCGTTATGTAGTGATGAATATCAGTTGTGGAAGTACCGTTTTTGCAATATTTAGTGCAGCTGCTCAATATATTATCACCACTTGTTCAGTGTGAAAGACTGCCACCATTAGCAAAGTACAGGAATAGAACGAAATACTTCAGCTGCCCCCAGCAACTGACAGCCACGTCACCGCATCGCATGGAATAATGTTGATACTGCTGCTCGAAGGGAAGACTGGCAGTCTAGCGATGACAGAGTGGCAGCTGAAAGCGGTACAGGCGTGTGCATACGGAAGGAAACACGGACAGAGAAACAAACATTTACACCTCAGACAAAGGCGCAACAGTTGGCCACAGCGCTCGCACATATCCAGCAGAGATGAAAGAAAGTCGTAAGGACACTTCGCGTGTACAGCATGAATCACAAATTCTATTTCGAATTGGAATCTGATAACATGTAACACAAACAGAAGAAAACACTTCTCAAACATTTGAAAGATTATACTATGCTATGCTATGTGCCGGCGAAGCGGACAACAGTACCATAATCACAACCGGAAATAGAGTATGAATACATTAGGACGTTATTTTTAACCCGTTTATTGCATAACCTCGTACTCTCCGACGCTTGCTGTTACACGTTGAGTTAATACGTAGTGACCGCAAGTGGTTTATCCAGTAACTTACTTCAAAAGTAGCCCAAGTGTACTCTCGAAAGATTATAACAGTCTACCAACGACCAGCACTTACTCTTGGTAGAGATAACAGGCTGCACGAACAAGAAATTTTCATTATCTCGACACTCTTATTTATTTTTTAAAGACAAACATATCATGTTATCTGACTGAAGCGGCCGAGATTGGCGACGGAACAAATGATCCTTCGGTAGGCACGTTGCGTAACACACTTACCAGTTAGAACTTTCCACTATAGCACAAGCGTTGGACTGTACTCACCATATTCCAGGTTCCAGGCGAAGGTTGATCACTTCCGGCTCCTCGAACTTATGACCTGCAAAGAGACAAACATTCACTTCGTCGTTCCACGAAACAACAGATATCTTTAATGAGAACAGCTACATATTAACAAATACGGAGGACTAATATAGTTTGTAACAGAAGGCCAGCTGAAAAATAATTAAAAAACAATAGTATCAGAACATGGCAAAGAAGACATGGTAAAGACATTTAATAAAGATCGTGTAAATGTCAGTACAACCAACCATTATATTCCAATGCTTGACGTCTGTGTATCGCTACAGTAAGCACAACTCCGACTATGAGAACCCACTAATTACCACGCAGTGGGCTACAAACACCAATTCTGACCATGTAAACCAGGCCACGAATGTGACTGGACCCAAAAAGCGCAGGAGCGTTATAACTCACGGGCAGAAGTTTTCAGAATGAGCCGATAGGGGAAATGCTATCCGCATCTGCCAGTCTGTTCTCCACATCACAGTTACTGGAATTTTTGTAAACGTGTTTAACGCGTCATTCCGTTCGGTACCTCGGAGCTCTGAGGTGCGCTTGGGTTTAGCCCGAAGTTTTTCACGGTCGGTTTCCTTCCTAACATAAACGAAGTCGTCACAGTACCTACAATCAAATGTTTATATTTCCGTTCTTTTATCAAATGTTCTTTAATTCACCATAATATTAAAACGTGTTAACGGTTTACACTAAAAAAGCGCTGAAAAGTGTACATTTGAATATATTTAAAAGAAACGCTGACATATTCACTAATTTTACAACATCCACTATTTACGACGAATGTGGAAAACAGGGGCCCTCACGTAAACGAAGGTTTCAAAAGACGGGGTGTCCTAGAATTGCTTTCACTCGCTCTGGAACACCTTTCTTTAATTGCGTAAGAGATATCTGTTAATGAAAGCGAAACAGTATTTTTACAATAACGGACGTGCAATTTCTTTGCGTGTTTTTGGGACTTGCATTGTTCAAATTCATAAATTTCGGGCGTATTATAGTATTTGAGAGTTGTAGCATCGCGTTTTAGTACCTGAATAGTGTAAAATCGCGTAGTCTCCTTCCGCCGCTAAGCAGTGTGTCAGCAGAGCGCAAGTAGCAGCGTTACTGCATTTACTAGGCAATCTTGTATTTTAATAACTGTTTAAATTTTGTGTCGATTTGTTTGTGCTCTCTGTAGATTAGTTCAGACGTTCTTTGCACAACAGTTTTCAGCATGGATAGGGACTGCAACTGCTGTGTTCGGATCCAGGCTGAGTTGGCATCCCTTCGCTCCCAGCTTCAGGCAGTGTTGGCTTCGGTAACACAGCTTGAGGCTGTTGCCAATGGGCATCACTGTGGGGGTCCGGTTGGGGGTTTGTCGGGGACGGCCATCTCGTCCCACGCATCCCCCGATCGGACTACGACTGTGGCTGCCCGGGATACTGCCCACATTGAGGCTGATCCCTCACCTGTGGTAGAGTGGGAGGTCATCTCGAGGTGTGGCAGGGGGCGAAAGACATTCCGGAGGGCTGAACGGAAGGCCTCTCCAGTTCGTCTGACGAACCGGTTTCAGGCTCTGTCTCCCGCTGATACTGATGTTCGGCCGGAGACGGCTGCTTGTCCTGTTCCACAGGTTGCCCCTCAGTCTGCAAGATCCGGGCAGTCGCAGAGGGTGGGCTTACTGGTAGTTGGGAGCTCCAACGTCAGGCGCGTAATGGGGCCCCCTTAGGGATATGGCAGCAAGAGAGGGGAAGAAAACCAATGTGCACTCCCTGTGCATACCAGGGGGAGTCATTCCAGATGTGGAAAGGGTCCTCCCGGATGCCATGAAGGGTACAGGGTGCACCCATCTGCAGGTGGTCAATCATGTCGGCACAAATGATGTGTGTCGCTATGGATCGGAGGAAATCCTCTCTGGCTTCCAGCGGCTATCTGATTTGGTGAAGACTGCCAGTCTCGCTAGTGGGATGAAAGCAGAGCTCACCATCTGCAGCATCGTCGACAGGACTGACTGCGGACCTTTGGTACAGAGCAGAGTGGAAGGTCTGAATCAGAGGCTGAGACGGATCTGCGACCGTGTGGGCTGCAGATTCCTCGACTTGCGCCATAGGGTGGTCGGGTTTCGGGTTCCGCTGGATAGGTCAGGAGTCCACTACACGCAGCAAGCGGCTACACGGGTAGCAGGGGTTGTGTGGCGTGGACTGGGCGCTTTTTTAATGTTAGATGGCCTCGGGCAAGTACAGAAAGGGCAACAGCCTCAAAGGGTGCAGGGCAAAGTCAGGACATGCGGAGACCAAGCAGCAATCGGTATTGTAATTGTAAACTGTCGAAGCTGCATCGGTAAAGTACCGGAACTTCAAACGCTGAGAGAAAGCACCGAAGCTGAAATCGTTATAGGTACAGAAAGCTGGCTGAAGCCGGAGATAAATTCTGCCGAAATTTTTACAAAGGCACAGACGGTGTTTAGAAAGGATAGATTGCATGCAACCGGTGGTGGCGTGCTTGTCGCTGTTAGTAGTAGTTTATCCCGTAGTGTAGTAGAAGTGGATAGTTCCTGTGAAATATTATGGGTGGAGGTTACACTCAACAACCGAGCTAGGTTAATAATTGGCTCCTTTTACCGACCTCCCGACTCAGCAGCATTAGTTGCAGAGCAACTGAGAGAAAATTTGGAATACATTGCACATAAATTTTCTCAGCATATTATAGTCTTAGGTGGAGATTTCAATTTACCAGATATAAACTGGGACACTCAGATGTTTAGGACGGGTGGTAGGGACAGAGCATCGAGTGACATTATACTGAGTGCACTATCCGAAAATTACCTCGAGCAATTAAACAGAGAACCGACTCGTGGAGATAACATCTTGGACCTACTGATAACAAACAGACCCGAACTTTTCGACTCTGTATGTGCAGATCAGGGAATCAGTGATCATAAGGGCGTTGCAGCATCCCTGAATATGGAAGTTCATAGGAATATAAAAAAAAGGGAGGAAGGTTTATCTGTTTAGCAAGAGTAATAGAAGGCAGATTTCAGACTACCTAACAGATCAAAACGAAAATTTCTGTTCCGACACTGACAATGTTGAGTGTTTATGGAAAAAGTTTAAGGCAATTGTAGAATGCGTTTTAGACAGGTACGTGCCGAGTAAAACTGTGAGGGACGGGAAAACCCACCGTGGTTCAACAACAAAGTTAGGAAGCTACTGCGAAAGCAAAGAGAGCTTCACTCCAAGTTTAAACGCAGCCAAAACCTCTCAGACAAACAGAAGCTAAACGATGTCAAAGTTAGCGTAAGGAGGGCTATGCGTGAAGCGTTCAGTGAATTCGAAAGTAAAATTCTATGTACCGACTTGACAGAAAATCCTAGGAAGTTCTGGTCTTACGTTAAATCAGTAAGTGGCTCGAAACAGCATATCCAGACACTCCGGGATGATGATGGCATTGAAACAGAGGATGACACGCGTAAAGCTGAAATACTAAACACCTTTTTCCAAAGCTGTTTCACAGAGGAAGACCGCACTGCAGTTCCTTCTCTAAATCCTCGCACAAAAGAAAAAATGGCTGACATCGAAATAAGTGTCCAAGGAATAGAAAAGCAACTGGAATCACTCAACAGAGGAAAGTCCACTGGACCTGACGGGATACCAATTCGTTTCTACACAGAGTACGCGAAAGAACTTGCCCCCCTTCTGACAGCCGTGTATCGCAAGACTCTAGAGGAACGGAAGGTTCCAAATGATTGGAAAAGAGCACAGGTAGTCCCAGCATTCAAGAAGGGTCGTCGAGCAGATGCGCAAGACTATAGACCTACATCTCTGACGTCGATCTGTTGTAGAATTTTAGAACATGTTTTTTTGCTCGAGTATCATGTCGTTTTTGGAAACCCAGAATCTACTCTGTAGGAATCAACATGGATTCCGGAAACAGCGATCGTGTGAGACCCAATTCGCTTTATTTGTTCATGAGACCCAGAAAATATTAGATACAGGCTCCCAGGTAGATGCTATTTTCCTTGACTTCCGGAAAGCGTTCGATACATTTCCGCACTGTCGCCTGATAAAGTAAGAGCCTACGGAATATCAGACCAGCTGTGTGGCTGGACTGAAGAGTTTTTAGCAAACAGAACACAGCATGTTTTTATCAATGGAGAGAGGTCTACAGACGTTAAAGTAACCTCTGGCGTGCCGCAGGGGAGTGTTATGGGACCATTGCTTTTCACAATATATATAAATGACCTAGTAGATGGTGTCGGAAGTTCCATGCGGCTTTTCGCGGATGATGCTGTAGTATACAGAGAAGTTGCAGCATTAGAAAATTGTAGCGAAATGCAGGAAGATCTGCAGCGGATAGGCACTTGGTGCAGGGAGTGGCAACTGACCCTTAACATAGACAAATGTAATGTATTGCGAATACATAGAAAGAAGGATCCTTTATTGTATGATTATATGATAGCGGAACAAACACTGGTAGCAGTTACTTCTGTAAAATATCCGGGAGTATGTGTGCGAACGATTTGAAGTGGAATGATCATATAAAATGAATTGTTGGTAAGGCGGGTACCAGGTTGAGATTCATTGGGAGAGTCCTTAGAAAATGTAGTCCATCAACAAAGGAGGTGGCTTACAAAACACTCGTTCGACCTATACTTGAGTATTGCTCAACAATGTGGGATCCGTACCAGATCGGGTTGACGGAGGAGATAGAGAAGATCCAAAGAAGAGCGGCGCGTTTCGTCACAGAGTTATTTGGTAACCGTGATAGCGTTACGGAGATGTTTAGCAAACTCAAGTGGCAGACTCTGCAAGAGAGGCGCTCTGCATCGCGGTGTAGCTTGCTCGCCAGGTTTCGAGAGGGTGCGTTTCTGGATGAGGTATCGAATATATTGCTTCCCCCTACTTATACCTCCTGAGGAGATCAGGAATGTAAAATTAGAGAGATTCGAGCGCGCACGGAGGCTTTCAGACAGTCGTTCTTCCCGCGAACCATACGCGACTGGAACAGAAAAGGGAGGTAATGACAGTGGCACGTAAAGTGCCCTCCGCCACACACCGTTGGGTGGCTTGCGGAGTATAAATGTAGATGTAAATGTAGTTGTGCGGGAAAGACTCAAGATGAGCATGTCGCTAGTCTTGGTAAGCTTTGTGGCCTGGTGAACGCAATTTCAGTGCTAGAAATCTGCAACGATCCGCCTGCACAGATAAATCGTCTGGACTGAAAATTTGCACCATAGTGGCAATCCGTCCATATTTAAAACAATAATAATTACTATCGATTCAAATACAGAAGAGACGAAAATCGTAACGCACAGACCACGAAACAGCCGTTCAGACTACCGTCTTCATGTTCCAGCAGCATTTGATATACAACCATTAATAATATAGCCGTTTCCGAAGAGTAACGAATAGTTAATACACTAGCACAATGAAAACTTCGAGCATTTTTGAAAACGCTGGAAAGAGTGACTTTTAACCATAAACTAATTAGTATTGCGGATGTCCGCAGACATACCCAAAGACATCCGGATCGACGTGGATTTTTACCGGCCAAGTAATTACTACTGAAACTGTTTGCGGACACCCACAACATCGATGGCTTCTACCGATAGGGTATCTTGCGAGTACAGTTTGTTGCTTGCCATCAGCAACACGATTCCCGCAAACTTCAGTTTCCTCCATTTAAGTCACAAACACGTAGAGAAAAAATATTTCTAAACAAGATAATCGAAGAGTGAAGGATACTTGCACTGACAATGTAACTGCACGAAATGTGAAGTTGTAATGTGCTGGTACCTCATAACGGGACATCAGAATGCTCTGAACTTTCACGTATCACCTAAAATAACGTGACCTACGCAAGGTCACCGGCGCAAGATGTGCTTCCCTGCAGCCATGTAATCCGATACTGGTGAAGGAGGCTGGCAGGGAAACAGGTACTCCCGTCACATAGACTTGGAGAGTATAGATGGAAATACGAGTTGTCCACGTACGGGCGGAACGCCATCATACACGGTATGAAACAGATGCGACCTACCGGCGTAATGAATATGGCTATCTAAACTCATTAATGAAGTAATTACATTCTTTGCATGAACATTGTAAACTTTGCGAACGACACAGGACTTAAGGTTTGTGGTGATTTTTATCGGTTCTACGACATGCCCGCCAATTTAGGCTACAGATAATCAGCAAATGCGAACGAGACAGATGGTTAATAAGTAAATACACTTTATTATTTCAAAAGTGATCGCCATAACTTAACAGACTTATCCCAGCGTGAAACAAGTCGGCCGGCCGAAGTGGCCGTGCGGTTAAAGGCGCTGCAGTCTGGAACCGCAAGACCGCTACGGTCGCAGGTTCGAATCCTGCCTCGGGCATGGATGTTTGTGATGTCCTTAGGTTAGTTAGGTTTAACTAGTTCTAAGTTCTAGGGGACTACTGACCTCAGCAGTTGAGTCCCATAGTGCTCAGAGCCATTTTTGAAACAAGTCGGTCAATGCCATCATGAGAAAATGTCTGCGGTTGCCTACGGAACCATCTTCGTCAGGAGCCAACTGAAGCCCACGAATGTCTTGCTTCAGGGCTGCAAAAATACGGGAATGGCATGGGGAGAATCCGGGATTGTACGGAAGATGTCTAAGGCTTGCCACCGAAACGTCTGCGGCGACGTCCGTCAACATTCCAGAGCGTTTGGACTTTATGGCGCGCTACGTTTTTTGCGAAGTGTCCACGTACCGCTGTGCGTCAGTTGTTGCACCGTGTTCCGGAAAATCAATGAGCATCTGGTTGACGGACGATATCATTTTGTCGCAGGATAATGCCCGCCCGCATTGCAAAGTTGTTTCGACAACGCCGCATGCGTTTCGCTCAGAAACCCCCTACACATCCTCCATAAAGTCCAGAAGTCTCCCCAGGCCATTTCCGTATTTTTGGAACCCTGAACGGAGACATGCTGGGGCGTCAATACGCTTCGAGCGAAGATGTGCACGCCATGATACAATCACGGTTCCATTGGAAACCGCAAACATTTTTTCCGTGAAGGCACTGGCTGGCTTGCCTCACAGTGAGATAAATGTTTTAACGGTTATGGCGATTACTTCTGAAATAGTAAATCGTTTCCATACTTTTCTTCCATCTGTCTCGTTTTCATTTGACTGTCCTTTATAGGAAACTGAGGCACACGTTTACAACTAACTGTTTGTCACAACCTCTAATTCTTAAACATCTCTCATATCAAGATAGGAGGGAGATGCCTAATTTCTCGAGATAAACTAGGACTGCTGAATGTCTAGGAGGCAAAAGTATGAATATTCTTATGCACCATAAACATAGCATCCGTAGAAACCGAACAGAAAAATAAATGACTGCTCGCAGAAGGGAGTTCAAATGGCTCTGAGCACTTTGGGACTTAACATGTGAGGTCATCAGTCCCCTAGAACTTAGAACTACTTAATCCTAACTAACCTAAGGACATCACACACATCCATGCCCGAGGCAGGATTCGAACCTGCGACCGTAGCAGTCGCGCGGTTCCGGACTGAAGCGCCTAGAACCGCTCGGCCACAGCGGCCAGCGCAGAAGGGAGTGTACGCATGTAATATTCTTAAGGTCCACCCAAGTCACACAATAAAAAGTGCCCTTTGTCACACATCGTATAGAGATTCACAGAGTACAGGTACGTAGAAAACTGGTATCTTAGAGCATACAGAAGTGCGCAGATATTTCGTCGACATTGTACACAGAGGGGGGGGAGGGAGGGAGGGAGGGAGGGAGGGAGGGAGGGAGGGAGGGAGGGAGGGAGGGAGGGGGAGGAGGGCAGAAACAAGTTAACAAGCTTTGCAGCACCTAAGAGACCATGGAAGCGAATAACTTATGTAATGTAGCTCTGCCGAAGATTCGAGAACCATAGCCTGCGCTGGCAATCACACGATCTTTAAATTAGTCGAAGACAGCTTACAATCAGGTCGATAACGGAAGTGTTTTTGTCCTGCTTTAATTCATATCTGTGAGTACAAAGAAAAGAAAGTAGTCTGTGAGGCTATTGTGAAGAGAAGCGGCTCACGCCCCTTGCTGAAAAATGGTCTTTATTATTGGTTCGCTAACTACAGTAATCAAGAATTCATATAAATTAGTCAGCTCTTCAGCAGCGCCATTCACTTTAGAACACACTAGTGTATATGTGAATAACGGATACTGTACACGAGACTGAAAGGTACTCCGATCGTGTATCACGCACGGTATGGACACGTTGAGGCTCGTCACTTTAGTCTGCTGAGTGGCATAACCGATGAATGCTTACAAAAGTGCGCAGTCGATCTCGCGGACGCAAGCATTAAGATAGCAGCCGACGAAAGTCCAGACGAGCGCACATATTTACCGGCGCAAAGGTCGCGTCGACGCGAGCGAGCGTCGCATCGGCTCCGGTGGACTCCGAATGGCACACGGGGCGTTTACAACATTACACTCAAAACTAATGCTACCGCGGGCGTAATTTTATCCAGCAACTGCTGCAACCCGAAACATCGGACGCTTACTTATAATTGATGGTCTTTAGAAACACAGTTGCGGTTAAATGTTTGGCAGATAATCGCATGGATGCCCGTTACACAACTGTATATAATGTATGGCGTGATTACTTTATTCTTATACAGGAAGTATGTAGTCTTAATTGGGTGCGGACATCAATTACTCTGATGCAAATAAGGGTGGAGAGTTTTGGGCCCACTCGTCTTGATCGTTTCTGACATTCCATCGTTTGCCCAATGTCTCTAAAATATATTCAATACCGGATCTGAATACATCAGACGAGTTTCTTCGCATCAGTACTTGTACTGAAGCATGTGACTGGCAAAAATCTAACCGCTACAGCAGTCATTCTGTTTTTTTTTATTATTTCTTATTTAACATTTTACTTTAGAACTCTCGCGAAGTACTTAATCCTATGTAACCCTTATAAATTCCTTCACCGGAGATCTGAATAATTAAAGATGAGGACACCGCCAACGGGAAGAGCTAGTAAGTGCGAAGTGGCGCCTACAATGAGAACGGAAATATGACAAAGTTAAGATTCCTATGCGTTTAAATTCGAAAATTTCCTGCCGGGTAAATGTGTGAACAAATTACTTCAACCTGCTTCGAAATTTTGAATGAAACTAACAGTTCCAAATCTTTGTAGCAGTGCACATACGGTCAACGTTAAGGCCGTGACCATCCAAAGACAGATTTGATGAAGCCCACTCTGCCAGTCTATCCGGTGCTAGTCTTTTCCCCCTCTACAACTTTTAATCCCTCCCCTTTCCCCAAACTTCTACACATTACCAAATCAACTATTCCTTGAAGAATTGGGATCTATCCTAGCGATATCTCTCTTATTTTATTCAAACTGTACCATAAACTTTTCTTTTTTCCAGTTTCCTTATTAGTTACTCTGTGTACCAAATTATCCTTCAGTATTCATCCGTAGCACCACATTTCAAACTACTCACTTCTCTCGTCTGCTTACCGTTCACGTTTTACTTCCGCATAAGGTTGCACTCTGAACAACCACCTTCAGAAATGAATTCGTAACTCTTAAATTTGTATCAGATGTAAACTTCATTTTCTTTTTCGGAAAGATTTTTTCTTGCTGGCACCACTGCGTCCTATACCGTGTCTACTTCTGTTACTTTGCAGTCCTAAAAGCAAAACTCTGCTTCTATTTTAGTGTCACATTCCATAAGCTAATTCCCTCAGCAGTATCACCCTTAATCACCCTTTTTCTGATTTTGTTTGTATTAACCTATTTTGAAAACAGCTTCTATTCAGTTTGCCAACGCCTTGCTGCAGTGGTAACACCGATTGCCGTCTGATTTCCGAAGTTAAGCGTTGTTGGGGGCTAGCACCTGGATGGGTGACCGCCCGAGTCTGCCGAGCGTTGTTGGCCAGCGTGGAGCACTCGGCCATTGAGGCCAGCTGAGGAGCTATGTGACAGTAGAAGCGGCTCCGGCCACGAAAGCTGACAACGGCTGGGAGAGCGGTGTGCTGTCCACATGCATCTCTATCTCCGCATCCAGACAAGCCTGTCGGCTGAGGACGACACGGCGTTCGGTCGTCATCGTTGGGTCCTCCTAGCCCTGTTCGGGCGGAAGGATTCTATTCCGTTTTATTCCTCTTCCAAACCCTTACTGTGACAGAAATATTGCACAACTTTTCAAGTCCATTTGAATATTTCGCTTCCTAACGCTGCAGCAACGACTTCTGAAATAAGTTTAACGATCACGACGCAGTATCGCCGATGAAGAGCTCTGTAAGCTGAAGCTGTTCTTTAGTTAAACCTCCAACCTTTGCAAGCAATAGCCATGGTTCGTGTTGTCAGAAGATGCGCCGCATGGACCTATATAACAACCCTTTACTGCCGTTGCAATTTTTTTTCTGCTATGTCTCATCAACAGAGCTTCCAGAAAATCTTGGAGCCAAGGGCAACCAGCGAAGGCCAGGCTCCGGCAACCAGTTTTGCATCAAAATTTGTATCACACACTAGATTCACTACTGCCACCTTGAATAAAGCACCCGAATTACTGTTGATGTAGTAAACAGTATTGTTTGCCCGTCTGTGAAGCAATATTATTCAGCAGCCACCTTCTTGTGTTCGCTAATATTTACATGTTGATGACAACCACGCAGTGCTTATTAAAGATGCGAATTAATAACTTTTAGCATCTTTGCACCGTATATTACTCACAACCGAGGTTCTGTGAAGCGATATACGTAACAAGTCTTTCGTTGTGATCATTCTCTACAGCTGTAATGTGCATGAGAACACTGAGACGAAGCTGCCATTTGATTTTCAGATGTGTTGACCACACTTTATTCTTTCCAAATTCGCCTTATGTGTTTTGACATTCCGAAGGCAATGTTATGGCAATCGTAGAAAATTGTTCAGTAAATGCATTTATTGTATCTCGTCAACATTCTTGCAAACTTGTTACCCATTACGATAACCTCATATAGTTGGAGGATTCGCTTTCGCTGTGCCAGAAAAGGTGATCTATGGGCGGAATGACCACTTTAGGTGTCTCATTCCCAGACAGACCAATGGAGCCGAGATATGTCTGCATTTTCAGCTGGCGACGCCCGTGGAGACAGGGCAGGATGCGGAGAATGTTAGGGAACTACACAGTATCACCGCCTGGGGACCTTGTCTGTTGTTATTTCGTACTACTTATTGTTACGAACAGTGGTTCATGTTTTCCGCTAAGTCGACTTTTCCTAATGGTCTTCCACACCTATATCTCCTGAAGTTCCTGTCTAGATACTGTAATTCGTCCGAAGGTTCACTTGTCGAAGCTTACCTGTAACGTAACTTTTGAAACTGTAACTTTAATGCGTCAGGTAATGGAAACTCTGCACATTCATATGCACGTTTTTCGAACCGCGTGGCTGACCTGGTGACTTGATCAAGGTTGCACAGAAACGTTCGGTAGCGCCAGGGCTGCCATCTTCTTTGAGTCCCACAGCAAATTTTATAAATTTTCAAACTTGTCAACCAGTTCATCACCTCGACCATTTCCTTCAGAAATTCACAACCACAGATAATGTGAGTGTGTGCTCAATTACGACAAGATGAAAATGTTTATTCTGACATTCATGCCAAGCAATTTAAAGAAAAATGGCTTCGTTACGGTAGCAGTATAAACCAACGTTCCCTTGAAAATTTCACAGCAACGTGAATCGATAACTGCCCGTTCTCGTTCAGATAAACACGCTCTAAGCTGCCTTACCAAAGAGCTATCATTATGACACAGGTTTCAAAATGCCAATATACTGCTATTTACATACTTGACGATAAGCAATTGTTTGATTTTTGTCAAAAGAACACAATCGTAAACTACAAACACTGCAACATCAGGATCAAAACCATTATTTCAGTGCTCAAGTGGTGGTCATCGACTCACTCTAAATGCAGGATGGAATTGCTTAACACATCGCATAATACTGTAATTCACGCCAAGATTAGGCCCGATAACGCGATATCAGTACTTCAGTTTTTGTTGATAGCTAAATCTCGCTTCGGGCAGCTTACAGATAAAGCGGAAACACTTTGATGTGTTTATGAAAGTTGATTTGCTTTTGATGACGTCCAGTAGCGCTCGGTATTCCCCCTAGCAGTTTAACACTACTCTTAAGCTGCAGCTCTGCAAATGAAAATGATCAGCTCTGCACTGCCGCCAAGGTAGCCGCACGCAGCAGCAAACTGCATTCAGGCAGCCGCCTTATCTTTGCCATTGTGAAGCTAATGAGACATTCTAAGTGATCCCGCGCTCGCTGCCCGCCAGCCTTCCACAGCGGCTGTGACCAGAATGCCGCCGACGGCACCGCTTTCTGGCCTCCCCGATAACCCCGCTCGAACGGTCGCTCTCCTTGACGTTTGCTCCGATACGGCCGTTGAAATCTCTCGAGTAAACAGTCACAGCAAAAACAACGTCTCTCACGACTATCCAAAAAGCGTTCTTTTTTCCACTCACTCTCTCTCTCTCTCTCTCTCTCTCTCTCTCTCTCTCTCTCTCTCTCTTGGGCATGACAAGGAAAATGGCTCAATACGGGACGGCGGAATCCGACGGCCTGGCGAAATGCTCAGCTGGAGGAACCGAACGTACCCAATAGACCATTGGATTACCAAGAAAACAGTAGTTTAATTTTCTTTCCCTGGCATCCATCCCTTATCTACATGGGAACGGCATTGTAATTTATGGATTTGGCAATACTAGTTGTAGGAAGTGGCCTCCATGTTGCCTCCTTTATACACCGACGGAAAAAATTTCGCAACACCAAGAAATAATTAATGCAAAGTAATAAAATTGCAGGGATATATGTCTAGGTAACGTATTTAAGTGGTCAACATTGCAAGATCACAGTTTAATGTAAGCGGGAGATAAGCCGTTGCAAATGTGAAATGCTGGTATATTAATAACACGTGTACCCGCCAGAATGGTGCCTGCATGCAAACGCGCGTGCATTGTGTACTAAACGTGTCGGATGTAAATTTGTGGCATGGAGTTCCATGTCTTTTGCACGTGGTCAATCAATACCAGGACTGTTAATGCAGCTTATGGATGACGCAGGAGTTGTCCTCCGATGATGTCCCACATGTGCTCGGTTGAAGCTAGATTTGGTGATCGAGCAGGTCAAAACAACATGTCGACACGTTGTAAAGCATGTTGGATTATGGTTCAAATGGCTCTGAGTACTATGGGACGTAACATCTGAGGTCATCAGTCCCCTAGAACTTAGAACTACTTACACCTAACTAACCTAAGGACATCACACACATCCATGCCCGAGGTAGGATTCGAACCTGCGACCGTAGCAGTCGCGCAGTTCCGGACTGAAGCGCCTAGAACCGCTCGGCCACACCGGCTGGCCATGTTGGGTTGGAAAAGCAGTATTAGGGCGAGAGGTATCCTGTTGGAAAACATCCTCTGGTATGCTGTTCATGAATGGCAATACAACAGGTCAATTTATCAGACTGACGCACAAATCTGCACTCAGGGTGCGTTGGATAACCACGAACTGCCTGTGCTGCCATATGAAATCGCACCACAGACCATAACTCCAGGTGTAGGTCTTATGTTTGCAGTACGCAACACACAGCTATCACTGGCATCGTGGCAGGAAACACAACAAACCAACACCCTACCCTCCAGTGAGTTCTCGCTTGACACCACTAAAATCGCAAACGGTGGTATTTAGGGGTCTGTGGAATGCACGCTACAGGCGTCATGAGTAGGTCATCAGTCCCTTTTTCCTCGAACAGTCAGCTCTACTCGACAGTACATCAGAAATGGCCTATTGCACAAAACCTAGGGAAAGAAACCCCCAAGGTCTACCAAACATCACCGACGGTGACTTAAGGGACAAAGAAGAAGAAAGGGAGACCGAGAAACAGAGGCAGGCGAGGTGCCGCATCTAGGGAGCACCAGGATGTCACCGAAAGCAGAATGCAATGAGAGGACATACACCCACCCTCCCACTTACCAGAGGTATCCCACTCAGAAATGATCTAAGAAAGATAATCAACACGGACAGGGCATGAGAACCACATACAGACGTAAGACGAAAAAGTCAGACCACGCGAGAGGGGGCTGTGTGTGTGTGTGTGTGTGTGTGTTTAAGAGTAAAAATAAGGTTAAGTGGCGCTCCCTTAAAGTTAGCAGTAAAAGCCTCCTTCAGGAATAGAACGTAAAACTAAGTCAGTCGCTGAGGCATCGTCTCCTGGTACCAGGGGTAGCGAATCAAGGAGATTGATAGACCCCTGCGGAGCGGTTAGTTTTGGATAGTCCAGCAAAATGTGGACAACCGTTGAACGGGAACCACAACGAGCAGGGCGTCAGGCTCGCAGCTGTGCTTTAATTAAACGATTTGTTCATTGGGCTGCTGCTCAAATTGCTGTTTCAAATGCCGTACGATGAGCTAGAGCCATACGCCGATCACGATGGTCTTCGCTCTTCATATTCTCGTGACCACCGCTGCCAGCAAACTTACAGTGGCTACATTACTACAGTATCACAGAAGGAATATAAAGCTTCTCGTAGCTCTATTACACGAGCTCGCTCAAGCGGAGCCGCGCGGTCTAAGGCGTCTTGCACGGTTCACGCGGCTCCCTCCGTCGTAGGTTCGAGTCCGCGCTTGCTGATAAGCGGGGTCCATGGATTCATGAGGTTGTCTCCATAATCGTACACGTCAATCCACTCAATACGGGACTCGTCCGACCAGGAAACATGTTGCCGTGATCAGCGCGCGCGTGTGTGCGTGTGTGTGTTTTGTCTTTAGGGTAAGGCAGATTAAATAGCGTGGTAAGACTAGGGACCGATGACCTCAGCAGTTTGGTCCCATAGAAGCTTACCACAAATTTCCAAACTAAGTGAGGTGTTGATAACGGCGTCTTTGTCACCTTAAATGCATTCTTAACTAACATCAACTCGCCACGTCCAATCTCACAGGTAACTAACGCAAACGACCCTTGCAGCGTATATTTAAAGCAAACGTGATATGCGCTACTAGCGCCACTTTATGCGACTGGAGCCAATTTGAATAGGTATCACCTTTCAGCTGTAGAAGCACGCCTGCCAACTTTAGTTTACGTCGTACAACTACTTCTTGGAGCTGCGATCTTTTTTTTACGTCTTTGTAGAAGTGCTACATCGACCATTCACCTTCCCTACAAGGGTCCACAGAGCAGTCGTGCAATCCGGACTGTGTCACAGGTAAAGCAGTAAGTATCGCAGCAGTTTGAATAAATAGGCGACAGTTAAGACTGACAGAACCGCGTGGCGGGAGGGGGCCCGTCGCCAGTCAGCAGTGGCTGCTGCGCGCACACACGGTGTTTTCTGTACGCCGCACAATGTGCGCCTTAATTTAGCCCGACAGCTATCAGTTAATTGCATCACGAGACGGGCACGCTCTGGAAAACAGCTGCACTAGCCGGTTTTGGGGGAATGCGCCACTGATCCAATTCTTGGCTGTATCGCTAGCCTACACTCACCAGCATCTCGGCCTGACAACGAAATAATAATTAAAGGATACCTCTTGCTTTTATTTTTCAGTATAATCGGCTTTAAAATCAAAACATGTAGTCGAACAGCTTTCCAGTTCTTTTAATACTCATGAGATCAAGATTTGTCTACCGTGCAAAACGAATTTTCTGAGCCTTATCATCTTATACGACCCTTCGCCCACTCTATTATTTGCTTGGTTTGGAAATAAAATGCAACGGCTGAGCTCCAGATCTGGTAAATATAGCAAAGCACTTAGAACCGAAGGCCATGCAGTTCTGGAAAAACTACGAAAGACTTCTTATCCTGACCTCGAAGAACTATTTTCTTTCGAAGATTTGAACGTTTGCCAAACCGATTACAATCCTGTTCCAATGAAGCTAATCTTTTAGCACGACATAAATAAATAAATAAAACCGGCATTCCCATCACTCCGCTCAAATGGAATAGTTTGGGATTTTTCATGCCCTTTTACCTGTCATCCAATGTTTCCACCACCATTTATCTGCTGTGTAATCGTGAATCCTTATTTTATCTACTGTTACCATTCCTAACTGAAAACACACAGGAGTTGTGATTAACGAAGTGTAAATATACTGAAGAGCCAAACAAACTAGTACACCTGCCTAACATCGTGTAGGGCCCCAGAGAGTACGCTGAAGTGCTGCACTCGTCGTGGCATGGACTCGACTAATTTCTGAAATACTGCTGGACGGAATTAACACCATGAATCCTGTAGGGTTGTAGATAAATCCGCAAGAGTACAAGAGGGTGGAGATCTCTTCCGAACAGCACAATGCAAGGCATCCCACAAATGCTCAATAATGTTCATGTCTGGGGAGTTTGGTGACCAGCGAAAGTCTTTTAAACTCAGAAGAGAGTTCCTGGAGCCACTCTGTAGCCATTCTGGATGAGTCGGGTGTCGCATTGTCCTGCTGGAATTGCTGGAGTCCATATGGATGCACAAAGAACATGAGTGGATGCTGGTGATCATATAGGAAGCTTACGTACGTGTCATGTGTCAGAGTCTTATCTAGACGAATCAGCGACCCCGTATCACTCCAACTGCACGCGCCCCACACCATTACAGAGCCTCCACCAATTTGAACAGTCCCCTGCTGACAAGCGGGTTCCATGGATTCATGAGGTTGTCTCCATACCCGTACACGTCAATCCACTCGATACGGGACTCGTCCGACCGTCATCAACAGTCCAATGTCGGTGTTGATGGGCCCAGGCGAGGCGTACAGCTTATTGACATGCAGTCATCAAGGGTACACGATTGAGCCTTGAACGCGTCTCTTCAGTCGTCGTTGGTCCTGTTCTTGTAGGATCTTTTTCCGGCCGCAGGAATGTTGGCGATTTGATCTTTTACCGGATTCTTGATTTTCATGGTACATTCGGAAAGTGGTCATAAGAAAAAATCCCATTTTCATCGATAACTCTGAGATGCTGCGTCCCATCACTCGTCCGCCGACTATATCACCACGTTCAGACTCGGTAAAATCTTGATAACCTGCCATTGTAGCAGAAGTAACCGATCTAACGACTGCGCCAGGCACTTCTATAGGGGTTGCCGACCGCAGCGTCGTATTTTGCCTGTTTACATACCTCTGTATTTGAATACGCTTGCCCCCACTAGTTTCTTTGGCGCTTCAGTGTATATCAAAAGAACATTTATGTGAATGCGTTTCTTTCCTATGTCAAATCCAAAAATTGGTGTAAAAATCTGGTCCATGGCCTACAGATATCTTACAATTCCAGCGGGAATGTACACATTCAATTGGCCAAAAATGAATATTAGGATATTAATTTTTCCTATAATTTCGTTGGTTGTCTACGTCTGGATGTCAGAAATAAGCATATAATCAGTGGAAGATCGACCACGTTTAAATTCAGCATCCTGCTGCTGAACTGTCAAAAAAATCCACAACGATTACCTAACGCAACTCTTAACATTTTGATAGCCGGTATCACCTAATATTTTGCATCCCTTTGAACGTATTAGGCTTTGGACTGTACCTACATAGTCTTCATCTACATCTACGTGATTACTCTGTTGTTCACAATCAAGTGCCTGGCAGAGGGTACTATAAAGGCTCTAACGATTTACGTACAATTTTCAACCAATGTAACTGTAATTCTGAACGGGGAAAATTTACATGTATCAATCTTTACGAATCAGATTTTTCTATTATTAGTTTCTCCCTCAACGTCTTAAGACGTCTGGGAGTAAAAACAACAACGCTAACCCTGATTCCAACTACGTGACATTTCACTTGCAAATATTGCCTGCTTAAAGACTAATTTCAGTATATCGGAAATTCTCTTCAGTTTACCGTTATTGACACATTTTTTTCATTTTTCAAATTTGCTACCTATGCAAGATAAAGCGTAATTGCCAAACATTTTGGTAGTTCAGCAAAGATGTAGAATTTAGGACACCGAATTTTTCGCGGATATTTCGACAAGTATACACCCTGTCATTTGCAGGACAAAACTACGGCAAGTCAGCGCTGTATGGTCAATTGGTTAGCTTTGGTGCTGAATTAACGAATCTATTTCGGCACGGGTTGACATCCTTTTTTTTTTCCATGATCAGTACTACCGAGTGGTTATAATTTAAGTGCAGCTACTCACAGCCGTCTAGTGTGGGCTGTAAATATCGTATGGCAGCGGAACTTTGTAGATATTCTAATGCGTTAATGCGGAACCCATTTACGCTGTAATAAAGTTAGTTCCAATTTTGGCCACCATGCGCAAACCTGGAGCGGCGAATTCAAGAAAGACGCATAGAAATGTTTCCATATGTAATGGATTAGAAACGGGACGCGTGCAGAAAAGTCAAACGAGAGAGAAAGGCATAACGCTGAATTTATCAGTAACAGCCGCTCACACAATTTGTTCAAAATGAGCACCTTTAACGTCGACGAGATGCGGTACAGCCCAAGATTTGCACCCGGTGGTCAAAATCGGAACAACTTTCTTCAACTGAAAATTGGTCGTGCATCGACGCATTAGGTTATCTACTAAGTTTCGCTGCCATACGATAACTGAAGCCCACAATGGATCTCTGCGAATAGCTGCACTATAATTATAACCATCCGGTATGTGCAGACACAATTGTGATGGAAAGCCCGTTGTCACCTACTACTGCAAATTTGTTTATGGAAGATTTCGGGGAACGTGCCGTGGATTCGGCGGCTATGAAATCTGTGTGTTTTGGTTTTTTTATTGGATATGCAAGACTATACTTGGCGTCATGGCAGTGAGAATTTGAACGATTTTTTAGAAGACACGAATACAATCCATCCGAATATTCGTTTCACGATGAGGGTGGAAAAGGATGGTGCCGTGCCTTCCCTTCCGTGGTGTGTTGGTCAGGAGGAACGTTGACGGTACGTTTGGCCATGCATTTTACACGAAGCCTACTCACAGTCACTTACCTACAGTCTGCTAGTTGTCACCATCCGGCTCACCGTGAAGGGGCTTGTGGCTTAAAGGGACCACATCATCTCATACCTTGAGAGTTTGTAAGCCAGTTCGCCCATCCTGAGGTCACCTTTCATCAGAATGGATACAGTGAAACATGACCTGTCGACAAATCGTGCACTGGGTTGAGTGGTGATAGTACCCAGTTGGCATCAATGACTGCGCACTTTTTGCCTTATGGAGCGAACATTTCCAACGGGATTGGCCTTATTTTGATAAAATATGACGTGAAATGTGTTTTTCGATCTCCATCTGTGATTAGTGTTCTTTTTAGGTGCAGTTAAGGATGACTTTAGTTTGCGTAAGGCGGGTTTCTATCGCATTCCTTGCAGTTGCGGCATGTCGTATAATGGCCACACTATCAGGACCGTCGAGGAGCGTTGTACTGATCACAAGCGTTCACACGCTTACATCGATAGAGAAAATTTGCTACTGCAGAACATTGCCTTGGCACCGATCACCCCATACAATATAACAACATGTAAAGTCTGGCGTGCACTTCCAGCTTTTGGCATAGCGTTATTAAGAAAGCAGTTGAAATTAAATTTGAAAGTAACCTTATAATAGAGATGGAGTTTTTTGCTTACATTCTGCGTGGAATTCTGACCTCTCCCTTGCCAAAAAACGAAGGGGTAGAGTTAATGCTACCTCACCCGTTGTTTAGTAATTTTCACTATCGATAACTTCTGGCATCGTCATTTTTGTGTTGTTGTGCTAGTGTTTACACACGAAATACCCTGGAAACAGAGGTTTTAAATTCCCTTGCAGCACGGCGGCGCTTACTTGCTGCAATTTTACCTTGAAAATGACAGGGGGTGCGCCTGTCGAAATTTCGGTGGTTGTCTGGGACGTCACCCAGCTACATTCCCGTAAATTATTTGAACACGGGGAACGTATTTTTCTCCTTCCATGTGACGAAGATTAAAACTGCTTCTCTTCGTTTCAATGAAGGAAAAAGAACAAGTAAGCGCCTTGTCACTGTACTACTTTTACTTCTCAGAAAATCACCTCGTCCACATCGATCAATATTTTGCTAATCAAGAAGAAACCTGACAATCCATACACGGCGTAAATGTGGTAGAGCGGTGACGTGTGGGCGGTAGTCGATTGTGGGAGCTGAACTCCGTCACAAACACCCGCATTTCCACAAAGACATTGAGAGTGTTTATACGTCACCAACCAGAAGAGGTACTGGGAAATCGGTTTACCACATTTGGGAGTCGACGTAAAGGCAGACAAACAGAATTCCACCATGAATTACGTTTCGCAGTAGCCTATGTGAGAGACGTCGCAGACGGCTCGTACGTTACTTGGCATCTGGCGGTATTTACGTCCCTGACAGAAGTGCCCACAGCGGAATAAGAAGGTTCTCGGAGTGCCGCCAAGAACCGGTGTTCGCGCGGACAGGTCGACGGCCTCGGAGGAATTCCAGCCGGCGGCCATCCGACGCTAGACGGGCTGACCACCATGCGGGCAAGCCGGAAGACCACTCATACGTCAGCAGCACGCCGTATTGCCGTCTATCTCTGGCTGCCTTGCCTACTCTTGAAACTTAGCAGGGGGGGGGGGGGGGAGGGGTTGAGCATGGAATCGCTACAAGTTGTATCACTACTTTCGGCGTTTCCACGGTCATTGAGCATTCAAAGTCGTTCTCACGGAGTCTTTCTCAAAAAAAAAAAAGAAAATAAATTTTTTTCGTAAGGTAAGGAATGCTCCACTGCGAAGAAACTACGCAAAACCCCAATCTCTGATATTCCGCACTAGATGTTTCAGATATTACCCATTTTTTCCCCTGCTCAGTAATTTTGCTATTGCAAGTCTAGTAAACAGAATCGCCACTGGAGTCTTTTTGCTTTTAAGTGCACTATGCCCCCCCCCCCCCCCATCTGTTTATGTTTACTCATATTTCACGTTGCTGAATGCAATTTCACCTTACCTGGCACCTATAGGGGAATGATGGAAGGATGTAAACTGCTGATGTGCGTAAATGTAAAAACTACAGTTAACATTGTAAGTGAAGGAATCGCACAAGTTAATAACGTATCTGTAACAGATGTGTGAATGATGCATTCATTGACTGTGCTGTGTCTGGCAATAATGCATTCGTTATGTTGCTCCCAGCGAACACGAGCTCAACGTTAAAAACGTTTTAATGGCATGCCAGCACTTTCCACTGACCAAGTTTTAAGTAAACAGCATTTCTTATCCACTATAATGGTGGTAACATCTGTCCGTGCAAACTATCGAGACTATCACTGTCCGTGCAAACTATTGAGACTATCACCAAAATGCGTAGTTTCGTACTCTCCTGCCCACATCAATGCGGGCAACAAAATTAAATAATTCTCATTCATAGCGTAGCCAGTGAAGGCATCAACCATATCTCAATTATGAAACTCTCTTATTCGCTAAATGAGCCATTTTCTAACATACAAGGTTACTGTATGAGATTGCGATAGTCGTCGTTCGTAAACCCATCTGCCATATTCCGTATTTTGGCCGAAAAATTGTTAGGTCGAGTCACAGAAAGCGGAGGATATAATGGGAGACTGTCAGCACCGCATTTCGGTGTTAGTGTTTTCTCATAACACTTATGTTAACATTCTTCATTATTTCGATGTAAGCAGGGCACTCACAACACATGTGGTCTACAGCTTTGTTAGCCTCATAGAAAGCTTTTGACAAATTCCACTGGAATACTCTCTTTGAAATTCTGAACGTACAAGGCGTAAAACACAACTTGTACAAAAACGCGACGACAGTTAGAGACTCTAAGGGCATATAGGGAAACAGTGTGTGAGAAGGGAGTGAGACAGTGTTCTAGCCTGATCCAGATGTTATGTACAATCTGTATATTACGCAAGCCGTAACGGAAACAAAAAACAGAAATTTGGAGAAGGCCGTCGAATATAAATCTACGTGTCAGAAAGAATTTTTCTGGAGCGTAGCCTTGTACCGAAGTGAAATGTGGACGATAAACAGTTCTGAGAAGAAGAGAACAGAAGCTTTGCTACAGAATAATGCTGGAGGTTAGATGGATACATGGCGTAACTTATGACTAAGTACTGAGCAGAACTGCGGAGAAAAGAAATTTATGGTATAACTTGATTAAAAGAAGGGATCGATTGATAGAATACATTCTGAGACATCAGGGAATCATCAGTTTCGTATTAGAAGGAAGTGTTGAGGTAGTTATTCGGAGATGAATAGGCTTGCACTGGTAATAGTGTGGATAGCTGCATCAAACCACTCTTTGGACGTAAGACCACCACCACCCTGTGATAGGCTAAGAGTTTAATTTTCCTTTACAGTTTTACTAAATAAAACTGATTAGTGCCATGGTGCCATGTGCTTCTAAAGTACGAAAAACTCTAACTTGTATACACTGCAGTCATCAGACAAAGCTGTCTCACAGAAGCCCGAAACCAGTAACGGCCATGAGCAATGAAGAAATGATTACACCAAATATTACTCCATGTGGAGGCTGGGGGCTCTTACTAATATCTTATTTTCCATTTAAAGTAAACCTGTACAAAAAGGACAAAAACAGCGCGGGTTACGTAGCTGTCAATAAGTGTAACTTGTGCAAAATCGCTGCAGTCATTTGAATTCCGAAAAGAAGTGGCATAGGTTATCCTTGCTGATTATCTCGGCCCCGCCCCCCTGTGAAACCTCAGTTTAGCAGTGCACCTAAGCTGCTCTCGATAACTGGCCAAAGTAATGAAAGTTAGGCACGGGCGTCCGTTGGAGGAGAGAGGTATAAGAGTGGGAAGGGGGGGGATACCGGTGGTAAAAGGGGGCATTTATCCCGCCCTAAAATGTAAAGTACAGACACTCTAATCATTTTTAAAATTCTTCCGCATTTCCAAAAATTATTGTCCCTAATTCTATTGCACAGTATACTTATTAATGCAGACCGGGAAGAAAAATATTGTGGCTAAGTTACTGCACACACTTCGTGCGTGTAGCGTAGTCATAAAAATAAGAGTAAAATGTTAAATAAAGTTTTGTCTGAAACAAGTTTCTTTCAAAGTTACGCAGGAGAATAGGGATCACAAGTGCAACACAGCAACACAAAATTAATTCTTCTCAGCAAGCAACGGCACGAATGGACTCGAAATTCAACACGACTACTGTACCTACTGTACATTTACCCCCGAATATGTTCGAAACGATGTCCATAAAGACAAAGACAGTTACGTGTTCGAAATCTTACCGCTCTCGGAATGTTGCAAGCTCCGTGGATCTCATTCCGCACAGTTGCGAAGTCATTTTCAGTTCGCTGCTGTACTTTTACTACTTCACAATTTGCAACTCAATATACGAGCTCCATGAGAAGGCCCAAAAGGTAGAACTCCAAGGCGTCAAGATCCGAAGATCTAGCGGGTCAAACAACCGGTCCTGCACGACCTATCCAGTTACTGGGATAAGCAACACTGACATACACTCACTCCCTTCCCTCCCGACTGAAATGTACAGGGCCAGCGTCGTGCATCAATCGCATGTTGGGTCCTATAGCGATTGGGACAGCATGAAGCAGACCAGACAATTCATGTTCAAGAAACTGTCGATACACTCTGCTAGTCAGGCGCTGTATAACAACATGCGGTCGAGTAACTGTGACTGTCCACTAAACCACACCAAATGTGCACTGCAAAACGATGTTGATATCCGCTTACCGTAAATACGCGAGGATTCTCATACGCTCACACGTACATCTTAGGAGCGTTTACGATGCCTGCACGGGTAAAAAGGCTCTCATCCGTAAATGGTATCCGACGACCGAGCAACATGCCTATCGAGTAACCACTGACAAAACTTTTGACTTCAGTAGTAGTCTACAGGTATCTGCTGCTGTACCTTGTGCCGGTGAAATGGATGGAACTGCTGTGTCCGAAGCAGGCGCCGTACACTTGACTGAGGAGCCCGTACAGTGACACTTGGTCAGATTTTCATCTGCAATTTCCAGGATGTTTTCGGCACCCACTCCGTCCCACTGAGGCCGACCTACTCGAGGCGCAACACGAGTGCCATATTCCCATAAACGCATGCTCACAGCTGTGAAACTCTGATAGTTTGGTACTCTTCTGTTTGGAAACATTCCGTATACCGTGCTGCTCCTGCACTGCCTTCTGCTGCGCAGTAAAGGAGGTGCATATTCAAGTATTCGGCGCTTGAGTACACCATCTTACCGCATAGAACGACTACAGTGAAAAGTACGTCGTACGTCTGGTGCTGCACTAAAACAGTACAACGGACCGCACCGATGTCAAGTACTTCTAAACAAAGGCATTTCGTGCCAGAATCATCCGAGCAGTGTAGAAGGGTATATACAGGGTGTTACAAAAAGTTAACGCCAAACTTTCAGGAAACATTCCACACACACAAAGAAAGAAAATATGTTATGTGGACATGTGTCCGGAAACGCTTACTTTCCATGTTAGAGCTCATTTTATTACTTCTCTTCAAATCACATTAATCATGGAATGGAAACACACAGCAACAGAACGTACCAGCGTGACTTCAAACACTTTGTTACAGGAAATGTTCAAAATGTCCTCCGTTAGCGAGGATACATGCATCCACCCTCCGTCGCAGGGAATCCCTGATGCGCTGATGCAGCCCTGGAGAATGGCGTATTGTATCACAGCCGTCCACAATACGAGCACGAAGAGTCTCTACATTTGGTAACGGGGTTGCGTAGACAAGAGCTTTCAAATGCCCCCATAAACGAAAGTCAAAAGGGTTGAGGTCAGAAGGGAGTGGAGGCCATGGAATTGGTCCGCCTCTACCAATCCATCGGTCACTGAATCTGTTGCTGAGAAGCGTACGAACACTTCGACTGAATTGTGCAGGAGCTCCATCGTGCATGAAACACATTTTGTGTCGTATTTGTAGAGGCACATGTTCTAGCAGCACAGGTAGAGTATCCCGTATGAAATCATGGCGGTGAATCGAGGAAGTACAGTACATACTGACGAAACTAAAATGAGCTCTAAAATGGAAATTAAGCGTTTCCGGACACATGTCCACATAACATCTTTTCTTTATTTGTGTGTGAGGAATGTTTCCTGAAAGTTTGGCCGTACCTTTTTGTAACACCCTGGATATCAGAATCAGTCGATATGCAGACGAACACGACACGCCAAAAGCCTGTACTGACCACAAATAGTATTATGTATCATAACTCGGAAATAAAGCAATTTCAGACAATATTTTATTTAACATTTCCCTTTTATTTTGATGCATGTATTCCACTCACGAAGCGTGTACAGTTACTCCTGAATCATCCCGTCTTACATGGGTTTATGTGATTCTCAGGTCGTTCACGAGGAATTCCTTGGCGCTAATTTGGTTTCGTCGCCACGTTGCGGTGAAGGTGGATGCGAACCTTCACGCCGATCAGCTCCAATCTTTCCTCAGTCGTTTCCTCGCCCAGCCCTTAATGAGGAAAAGAAAGGGAGAGTTCCGACACCACGGCGAAACGATTACTGCGCAAATTCCCAATCCCAAGTGGATATGGCTCTAGTATACTGCCCACCCAGCATCCGTCACTAATCTCTAGAGGTCACTTCCTTACCTGACGCACCACTTAGAGTGGTATTCTACCATTTGCTTACAAGACACGGAAATTAAGTGTGGAATTTCAAGGGTGAAAAAAACGTGTTCTCCAAAAGTCGAAACCTTCCCAAACACTATGGCGGTGTAAAACGATTCAGTATGCAGTTACAGAGTTACGGATTCTGTAGCCAAGTTGCCATGGCTGCGCGATAATGGGACTAACCGGAAAGACGAGGACCACCTTGGTTGTGTCTTAGGCTTCAGTCGGGAGGCAAGGGAGTATGTGTCAGTGTTGCTTATCCCAGTAACTGGACAGGCCGTGCAGGACCGGTTGTTTGACCCGCTAGATGTCCGGATCTTAACGGCTTGGTATTCTACCTTTTGGGGCTTCTCGTGGAGCTCGTATATTGAGTTGCAAATTGTGATGTAGTACAAGTACAGCTGCGAATTGAAAATGACTTCGCAACTGTGCGGAACTGGCACCAAAAAATGTTTAAATGTGTGTGAAATCTTATGGGACTTAACTGCTAAGGTCATCAGTCCCTAAGCTAACACATTACTTAACCTAAATTATCCTAAGGACGAACACACACACCCATGCCCGAGGGAGGTGGTGGTGGTGGTGGTGGTGGTGGTTAGTGTTTAACGTCCCGTCGACAACGAGGTCATTAGAGACGGAGCGCAAGCTCGGGTTAGGGAAGGATTGGGAAGGAAATCGGCCGTGCCCTTTCACAGGAACCATCCCGGCATTTGCTGAAACGATTTAGGGAAATCACGGAAAACCTAAATCAGGATGGCCGGAGACGGGATTGAACCGTCGTCCTCCCGAATGCGAGTCCAGTGTGCTAACCACTGGGCCACCTCGCTCGGTTCCCGATGGAGGAATCGAACCTCCGCCGGGACCAGCCGCACAGGAATTGGCACCACCGGCTATTTTGATGATTGGTTTGGGAGTATGGGATGTTGGTTGTGGGTTAACTTTACCTAATTAATCCGAAAAATTGCTTTAAAAACACGTTTCGTTCCAGTCCACTTATGCTAGTCGACACTTAAAGAATAGCATGAAAATAATGTAATAAGTACATAATATAATCAGATATGATATTTCGTAAGCATGCGGTGTTACAGTTTGCATCGATGTTTAATAAAGTTTTTTTTAAGCTTAATTTCCGATTTTCTCTTGTGAATAGTATTAATATAAGGCATTTTTGATGGTTCTCTCTGTAATACAAATCCGAATTTTCTTAACCAGTTTGATCTTTCCCTTGGATTTTTTAATGTTCAGTGGCAACTTATTCCTCTATAACGAGTAAAAATTTCTTTAGAGAATATTTTCCAGATTTTTCTTCAACTCGTTACATCACTCCTACACGTAATTTCAGATCGTTAAACTGTAGACTTAGCAGACACGTTTATATTAATAGTACGAAAATATCGACTATGGACACAACACTTGGAGGTGAAACAATTTTGTGTAAATCCAGGAAAATTTTGTTCTTCGGGCATGAAACGGCTCACAAGTTCAGCGACTAAGTTACATAAAACGGCAACGTAAGAATCTTGCCACGCTCCGAACATGACGAGCCCTATAAGGGCTCTTGTATCATACACTGAAGAGGCTGTAAACCCCATGATACGAGATACTTTATTATACCTGAAGACGTCCCTCTTCCGCGGGTGAGCGCATTGTGCCAAGAACCGGAAACACTTTGCCCCAGCGCGGAAGCGGAGCTGCTGCTGTAACGGCCACAGCGTCCATTCATATGCGTGATGGTATTTACAAGTGCAGGCAGCGCTCCCGGAATGACAATCAGCCATTGTTCCCGCGCTCTGGCAGCGCACCACCGCATAATTCCACCAGAAAGTCGCAGGTCAGGTTCAGAGCTCGCTTCCGTTTAGGTTCCGACCAGACCCTGAATTACTGCCTGCTAGTACTACGATAGGGAGTCTAACCATATTCAGTTTTCAATACCAGACTTAACAATGCGCTTTTTGAAAAATTGTCGTTTGCTTCATACGTTTTGATTAAAAAACAGCCCGTTCACTACAAACAATTATTTTTTATAATTAATCGGATAAATACATTGTGTTATCTGCAATCGCAAGTTTTCTTTTCCCTCTAGCAGGAACTGCACTATGTCGTCGAGCCTAATGCTCTTTCATTCCAAATGTGGCGTCCCTATCAATTCGAAATGCCATATAACACATGTAAAATTTGCTACAGTTTGGCCGTAAACAATGAAAAGTATAAGGACATCCACATGATTACTACAAAGAATCTGTTAGATTTCGGTTACATGATAAACCACACCCAAGTCTGAAAGCTGTGGATTCAATTAAGTGCCTATGAATGACAAACATTTTGAACTGGAACGATCACAGGGATGATGTTGTGGGGAAGGGAAACCAACGACTGCATTTTACAGGCAGAATAGTCAGAAGGTGCAATGGGTCTACTAAAGAGACTGCTTACACTACACTTCTCTGGCCTTTGCTAAAGTACTGCTGCGCACTATGGGATCCTTACCAGACTGGATTTTTCCATTTCGAATTTTCTTCTTTTAGTTATTTGTGTGTTAATTAGTGTGGCTTTTTCTAACTTTATTAGAACGTATGGTTTTTGGTTATATTCAAATTCTAAATGCTCCAAATAAGGTAGACGAGGACATCGAAGAAGTTCAAATGAGGGCTGTTCGTTCTGTACTGTCCCGAAATAGGAACGGATATGATACGCGAATTGGGATGGCAATCACTGAAACAAGACGTTTTTCGTTGTGGCAAAATCTTTCCACGAAATTTCAATCTCCAAAGTTCTCCCCCGAATACGACAATATTTTATTGACCACTCCTACATAAGAAGAAATAATCATTGAAACAAAATAACAAAAATCAGAGCTCGCACGGAAAGATTCATTTTTCCCTCACGTTGTTACTGAGTGGAACGGGAGAGAAATAGTGTGAAAGCGGTTAGATGAACCCCCTGCCAGGCACTTAAGTGTGAATTCAAGAGTTGTCACATAGCTGTAGCTCTCCACGCTACTCTGTCTTGCGCAACTCTTTTCGTATCTGGATAACTACTACACCCATCATCCGCTTCAGTCCCTTCGTTGTAATAACGCCTTTTCCTAAATCGATCGTTTTTACCACCTCACATTTAACCTCGAATACCAAACTACTATTCCTTTATGCTTCAGAACATGCCCTATCAACATATTCATTCTTTGATCAACTTCTGCCATAAATTTCTTTTATCCCCAATACTATTTAGCGCCTCTTCATTAGTTATCCACCCCACCTACTTAATCTTCTGAATAATTCTGTAGCAACGACATTGCAAAAGCTTCTTTTCACTTCTTGACCATATAGAATTCCGTACAAGGAGATATTCCAAACAAAAGCTTCCAAAACTCTTTTCTCACTGAACTGTAAACTCCGAATTTCATCTCTTTGGCTTCCTTCACAAAATGCTCAATTACAAATCCGACTCTGATTACCTTCAGCCTGGTTTCCGTGCGAGCTGCTGACAGCCTTTCGCTCCCTGTATTTTGTACCTTCCACCTTCGGAATTTCGAAAAGCGCATTCGAGTCAATACTGTTACACGCTTATATAAATACAGACACTGTTCTCTGTGCGTTTCGAACTAATAGGCGGATATTTTTATCAGAATTTCTCAATTCGAGAAATACTAAACTGTCAAACAATACGTCACTACGAGACGTAGCGTTTTATTTACGACAGAACTACAGAAAAGTAAAAGTGGAATTACTATTTCTCAAATGCTTTATAAGCAGGTATGAGGACCATTAGACAGTTTTCTCTCTGTCCAGCCTTGCGGCGGACTCTTCACGACTTTCGTTCCACAATTCTATTTCCGAAATCTTAAGTTTCCAATTTACAGTAACAGCTTTTTTTTCTAGTCAACCGAGTAAAGCACAAAACTGATTTTGTAAATCACTCGATATTCTGCACTAAGCTATCCCGACCGTACTCTCTGCTTTAAAAATGCGAGAAACAGACCGCATTCGACTTCTATCGACTTTCTCACCCTCAGCACATATTCGGGGCAAACTTAGTTCTAATTACATGAACAATCCACACGTTTGATCGTTAACCACGATTCCAGATCGTTTTCTTTGTGTGTATTAGCCCCTAGTCTTCTGATGTTCTAACAACAATAGATTACAGTTTCCTTTGATGATCGTTAGATTGTCTTATATGTCACTTGACCTATGATTATTTTCAACAGTCAGCGACAGGACCACTTCAACGACATTAGTGGGAACATGCTGTCAGGTATCAATTTTTTCAGGCACCTCGAGACAGTAACTGACCGAATATACGACCAGTTCGGTGATAATTTTGAAAAAATTATCGGCACCGTATAACGCATCAAACGGACGCATTGATTTACAAGCAACACACAAGGAGTGTTCGAAATATACTGCCTTATTTTCACAATTCGGCGTTTCTGAACAAGGGTTCATAGTTACACCACATGCTCTGACATTGTTGTTCTGTACAAAATAAATACAATATCAATGCAGGGGCATTTAACGTCTATACCCACTGCATTAATAGGACGATTAGAGCGCATACCTGCCCTTAAAGCGAATGCCCAGGAGCCGTGATGTTTCTGCCTCGTGGCGTGTTGAGGAAGACGACTGCCTCACTCCACTGGGTGGTCTCTCTCTGTGTTAATGTAGCTAGGTAGTGTGGTACTTGCTGAACTGTCGGTAAATTACTTACGAAGTATGAGCACCCACAAAGTAACACGGCAATGTCATGCTAATCGAGCAACATAAGTCTCGCCATTAAAATACCACAGTTCTACCCTACATCGTCTACACTCCAATTAACCTTTCTGACAGCTTGTTTCTCTGGATGTGCACTTCCAGTTCAAAGTTTAAAGTTTAAAACTCTCGGTATTTATCCCCCCCCCCCCTCTCTCTCTCTCTCTCTCTCTCTCTCTCTCTCTCCTCTCTCTCTCTCTCTCTCTCTCTCACACACACACACACACACACACACACACACACACACACACACACAGAGAGAGAGAGAGAGAGAGAGAGAGAGAGAGAGAGAGAGAGAGAGAGAGAGAGAGAGAGAGAGATAGAGAGAGAGAGAGAGAGAGAGAGAGAAGCTAGTGCGAGATTCACGAAATTTTCCTTCTGCTTCTCCTGAAGAAGCCAGTTCTCCTAGATGGAACTTTAAGGCAGTCACCAGCACGTCGTCAACAGGGTATGTCGTTAACAGAGACTTACAAAGCTATTACGCTAATCGGTGGGAAAGCATCAGAGTGAGAACTTTCCTCCTCTAGACACACTGCACTTGCTCATCTCATGAATACCACACAACACCTTTGGAAAACCCAACGACACAATATGAGGCAACTTGTCTCCAAGCAAGAAGCTTCCAACTTAAGGGTGAATGATGCAGGCGCCCTCTCTAGAGTCGTTCTTCTGGTCCCCGCAGACGGCTGTTACTTAAGAAACTAACTGCTTCGTTCTTAGCTCTTTTCTTAGACTAGTATACGTTCACAGCTATACAGTTAAAAATCACAGTCTTGGGAAACCGCTAGAAGTAGCTGGGATGTGGTTCTATCAAAGTACGTTAATGAAAAAAATGGTTCAAATGGCTCTGAGCACTATGGGACTCAACTACTGAGGTCATTAGTCCCCTAGAACTTAGAACTAGTTAAACCTAACTAACCTAAGGACATCACAAACATCCATGCCCGAGGCAGGATTCGAACCTGCGACCGTAGCGGTCTTGCGGTTCCAGACTGCAGCGCCTTTAACCGCACGGCCACTTCGGCCGGCGTACGTTAATCAGACGACTGCTAAATGCAAACACATCAATGTGACATTCTGTAGCGGCTAGTTCTTGTTTGTAGTTTTCGGATGGATCTCACTTTAACATCTTTATAAGCAGATTTATTAGCAAAGTCATATGGCGTCAGTAGTAACAGTTGGCAGTTGAGGTAGCCATAATAAGGCAGTTAACCCATCCAATTTACTTCCTTTAAAAATTATTGCTATAAACGGATGCTGACTTCAGCATTCGGATGGAGGACTGTTACTTTTGCTTGTCAGATGTGTTGGGACTGTGCCAGTTACGTCTCTGAATAGGACGTGTAAACATGCTCCAACTAATCTCTCAACCCAGAAGGGCACTGGTAGAAGTCACCTTCCCAGAGATACGGTGAGGCACTGCAACGGGTAGCAAGCGTCGAGCACCTAGAAAGGACGTATCAGCGAGCACCGACAGGAGTTCGAATCGGAACCACACGAGAAGAGCTATCGCTGACGAAAGTTCGTATTCGTTGAAACGCATACATGCTTCTTAAACAAAACCTCTCGTCAATCCGGAAGTTGGTTTGAACACCTCAGTTACATGGATAAATGTTTCACCGATGTCATTTCGTGTCAAATTCGTATGTACTTTCGAGTTTTCGACTACTGTGCCGTCAACTGAAGTCAGTCGTGCGCTACTTGATTTGATTGGCCAAATTATGTTATGAAGACGTCATGAAATCACGGATCTTCTATACGTTCACGTATATAATAGACGAACATTGGTAGCGATGCTGATTACGTTGGTGATGGATAGCTCAGCTTACTTCTTTGCCTACCACGTCGGTGTTATATCCCGCGTTCCTCAAATCGTTTGTACCAGCCGCCCAGTATGCATAAATTCCAAAACTCTCACACCATCCCTCTAATTTAATTCGGTGGTCTAAAAAAGGGTTTAATACAGTATCTGCCCAGGCTTCTGCCCACTTTATTTGTTACATCTCCAAAGAAAAGGGACTGCTACTGCCTTTTTATCTTGTGGTGATTTAGTACATCCGTGTTTTCATTTCTTAGAGATGGCTAACTTACTATCTCGTTCCCTGTAGCCGTTCCTCCGGAATACTTTTTTCAGATACCTAAACTCTTCACCCAGGTGGTCCTGCAAGAAACGATTTTAGGTCTACGTATCAACATGTTTAAAACCGCTTTCTGTTGGACTGAGTGACGAAAGCACTGCGCACTGATACGTACGTCAGCTTGCGGTAGCTGCCGGTACACAGTGGTCGAGCTGCCAATCTGATTCTCGTTCAAACAATAAAAAGGGCACTCTTCTCCCTCGATGAGCGGTGAACTTCGTATTTGCGGGCATACTAGTCATATCACCAATGAACGGATGGAGAGTTTCGATACCACCTGGCAAAATCGTAAAGGTGTCCTCAACATAACGAAAGAAGCGGACAGCATGAAGAGAAGCTGAATTTAACGAGTTTTCTTCTATATTCTCCGTAACGAAAACTGCCACTGCTGGGAACAGTAGGACTAACGTGCCAGTTATTTTATAAAATTTGCAAGCATATAAAATGTACGTAGTTGTCAAAATACGGCAAAACAATGATAGTCTCGGGAGGGAAGAAGATAACTAATAACTTTAATCTCTCTTCCACAGGTACTTTTGTGAACAATAAGACCACATCCAAACTGACCACAATTTCGTCTGGTTTGAGTCCGAGTTCTTTAATACGAATTAGTAATATGATGTCCTCGGCAACTAACCATTCGCTGTAGTAACTTTGTTAGATATTTCGCTACCCTGCAGACTGAAAAATCTACAGCAGTTATAGTCAGCCTGGTCCCTACTGCCCACTAATGGGCGTTCCAGCTTTCTTTCGTTTTCGTAAAAATTTGACAAAGTATCTGGTAAGTAATTATTAACATATGCTATTACTTGCTTTTACTTGCTGTTAACTTATAAATTTTTCAAAGTAAATTTACTTCCCTACTTTATAAATCACCATTACTGTGGAACTAGTGGGCGATTAGAAAATTTTGCTAACCACAGAGATAGAAAAGTTGGCGGTAGGTGAAAAGGTTGTCTACCCCTTGTCTACAGCATTAACCGTATGTCGGAATGGAACGCCTTCTTTGAACACTATGCAAACAATACAGCTTTTGCGGCTTTGGGGGGGGGGGGGGGCGGGAGGAGGAGGAGATTAGTGTTTAACGCCCTGTCGACAACGAGGACATTAGAGACGAAGCACAAGCTCGGATTAGGGAAACTGGAACGTACTTGACTCCGGCTCGTAAAAATAAAGACTGCTGTTTTAATGCTCCCCCATTTTATGTATGGCATTGAGTCTATATATTTACTGTGTTTCCCCTCTTATGCAAGCACGATCTCCACACATCCCACAAAGCAGGGAGATGAGACCGGCAAGTCATCAAGAGATTTCAGAGTTACTTTACAAAAACCTATTGTGGAAAACGGCGGTCAGTGCACAAGGAAACAGAATTCTCTGCACTGACCGCCGTTTTCCACAAACTTACTTTGATGTATATTCTCTGGACAGAAACTGTTGTGTCAAGGTATGTGCCTTACGGGGAAGTCACTAACTACCACATTATTCTCAGTGCACACTGTTGCGTCGTAATGGAATGAATGGCCTGTGCAACAGTGCACAAAACGCAGCAATTTTATGTCTTATAGACGCTAGAGAGAAATTACACAAACTTTGGTTTCACAAGACAGGAGCACCTGTTAACGGACTATTATTATTATTATTATTATTAAACTTACTTTGATGTTTGCATACTCTGTTATTCAGTTAACAAAAAGCACTAAAAAGCACAGGGAACATAGATGTTTATTACATCAAACAAAGTAGTTGAGTGGTCTTCCAACATGAAATAGCGTGAAGTCGTAATAACCGATGTGAGGCCCGCCACCTCTCATCACCTTGTATATGCTTATTCATCGTTCCAAGGAACAATAGTAACTAACAGAGCAGCATGAAAGGACGATTAATCATGGTTGAGAGGGGGAGGTGTTAGGGAGAGGGAGGCTAAGGCGCGACCAAGGAGAGCGAGAGAGCGGGGGGTGTGTAATATTGGTTGGGGCATTAAATTCTAGTATCCCATACTGGTGAGAATAATGGAAAACGTTTCAATCGTTCAGCGAAATATGTCACTACAGAAAGGACAGTGAGAATTTTCCTAAAACACAGGGTGTTCGGAAATTCCCGTTATAAACTTCTAGGACTTTCAGATGGGAGTGAGTACGAATTATTTTGAATAGGAATCGATGTTCGGAAGCGGTGCGGCGGTTTCAGTTCAGTTGTGTATGTCATACACTTCTGCCTGAGAAATTGAATAAGCGTGATGCATTACAATTATTAGGTAACAATTCGAAAGGAAATGTAGCGAAACATCCATTTATCACTTAAGCACATTGTTTGTATTAACACTTAAACATTGCGTGTTTACATTATTCCAAAACAAAAAAGAACCCAGCATACTAAACGTACAGAACAGTACTGATGCATTACTACGGCGGCTCTATTTGGCGACAACCAATGTTGTCACAGACATTGCATCTATGAAGAATTTTCTGATACACGCTATCCTACCACCTGCCTCTTAAAATTTCTAGTGCAGCGACCAAAAGTCGTGCCAGCAGATCTTCGGGTGTCTCTAAAGGAGTCTCGTATATCAAACTTTACATATGATGCCATACACGATAAGTGATATCAGATGACCGTCTGACGTAGTACGTCATGCTGTCTACCCTGTAGCATACCAGGCAAAGAAGCTCTGAGACTTTCCCTTCCCCTCTACAGACAGGGGCGTGTTACACATCTGAACTCAAACCATCGTAGAACGGAAATGGTATACGTTTCCAGACATGGGTTCCTTTTCAAAATATTATGTATTCACTTCCCTCTGTAAGTCCTAGATGGTTTTAACGGGAATATATGAGCACCCTGTAAATCAATCAAAAAGTGGGCTACCCTGTTAACAGACAATCACGAAAGACATTCAGCTGGAAGTAAGGTCGTGAGAGGTTAATAGAAAGGAACGATAGACTATCCAATCGAAATCTCAAATGATGCCCCTTTTCCAAACCTAATTTTCCAAACGAAATCTACAAACCGAACCCCGAGAGCAATATGTTCTTCGAAACTACCTAGTCCGTCATTTTTCAGGAAGCGCCAAAAGCTTAACTTGTCGACGCGGTGAAAGACCCCGACTGCATGCAAGCAGTTCAAGTCTGCGCGTCTTGCATCGCAACACGTGTTCCGCAGTATTGAAGTTTGCAACACGAAATGGAATTAAAACAAATCCACTCCTCTGTACATGACAGTACATAAAAAGCCATCACAAGAAGAGGTACAGATTTTATCATCCAATTTGCGGCCTTCATCGATGCTTTCCCTCCCTCCCCGAGCGAGATGACTTCTCGCAAGAACAACGTGTGGGTGTGCGTGAGGGGAAGCGGTGCACGGTGGAACAATGAAACAGGAGGTTAAAATGCGAGTAGTGGTTCGAACCCATACAGGAATGTGTATGAGTGGATTTTTCCCTTATTTTATGTAAATAGTTTAGGTTGATAAATTCAATTACAATGAAACTTTATTCAAATCATCGCTTTTTCTTCGTGTTACTGACCAGGTTTTACTGACGCCACTGAGTAGCCAGGATAGAAGGCTTTAAGTTCCAGTAAATTTTAATTTCATGAGCGACAGGTGCGGAGCCGGTAAGTGAGTACGCTTGAGAGCTGGTTGGACAACTATAGATAACTTGTAGCGGCCTGGGGCATAAAATTTTCAGTGATGGTGGAACAAATTAACGTCCCTGACCGCCATTAACATCGAATTAAAATGGAAGCTGCCTATCGTCTGCTTACACAGCATAGTGGGAATACATTTTCGAACTCCAATCTGTGACGTGAACATCAACAGCTTGATATTTGAAAGATATTCTTATGCAGTATTTGGTAAACAATAGGGGCTTGGCCGCACCGGTCTATAGAACTTTTATGCATTACCTGATGATGTGTATCTCTTACTATCTCTTATAGCAAAACGTGAAGATTCCTCTTATTTGCGAGGTAGTTACAATCATAAACTACTTGTCATAAATCACGACAGGAAGCCGATACTGACTTTCGACACGACTGCACTACTGAATAATCGTAGTCGTACCATTTCTCTGGATCAAAGGCAACATCAAGGTTAACATCCTGGCACGATTAGTTTTGTCACCAGGACGCAAGGCAACGGGTCTCTCTTGACAAATTTTAGAAGATAGGTTCTCCTCCTCGTCTACCACTACCACCACCACCACCGTCATAGCGGGAAGTAGAAGTACCAAAAAGAAGACGCAGGAGTGAAATCTTCTGTCAAAGCAGTGCGAGCTTTCCTGGAACAAGGCGTCCTATGTGTGTACGCAAACACGCCATCACGGCTTCCTCATTAGGCGTGGAGCCACCTGCGCCTATTTGCATTCCGGCACCGGCACCGGCGCCTGCGGCACACTTGTCAGGCACTCCGCGCGTCACGGCTTCACCGTGGCCATCGCACTATCAGTTAGTTACGCCTCCTCATCCTTTCTGCAAGGGAGAAATTACTTACACATCAGACCATCTCTCTGGTCTAGAGGCTAGCTAGTCCCAAGTTCTGTTCCCGCGTCCACTCAGTCTCCTGAGGCTAGGAGAAATGTTTTTGTTAATAAGCAGCAAAGCCGTCGATGTGGCGTCAAGCAGACAGGCTTGTGCCACACGGTTGCTAGAAAAACTGATCACTTGTTGTTCAAAAAGTCTTACTTATTGAAGCGTTTCAGGCCAGGCCACCACCAAGAAGGAAAGTCTTCATACACAGACGCACCTTATGTCACATTATTTAATTATTTTATCTGTGCCCCCACTCGCTACTATCACACGTACAGTAGCATACTACGCATTACGAGCTACTTTCATATTCACAATTTCCAGAGTTATGAAGGGCCATTCCTCCCCTACACCTTGTATTGTATTTTATTGTATTGAACTGTGGACTAGAAACGACTGAGAGGTTTCTCGTCCCCGCCGTAGCCCTCAGTGGTGCACAACCCCACAATAGGCTACAGCAGTCCACTCATCCCACCGCCGACCCACACCGAACCCACGGTTATTGTGCGGTTGGGCCCCCAGTGGACCCTCCCGGGAACGTCTCATACCAGACGAGTGAAACGCCAGTGTCTGCGCGATAGAGTAATGATGGTTTACGCGTACGTGGAGAAAGTGTTTGCGCAGCAATCGCCGACGTAACTGATACGGAATAAGGGGAACCAGCCCGCATTCGCCGATGCAGATGGAAAACCGCCTTAAAAACCATCCACAGACTGGCCTGCACACCGGACCTGGACACTAATCCGGCGGGCGGGCGGATTCGTGCCAGGGACCGGAACGCCTTCCCGCCCGGAAAGCAGTGTGTTAGACCGAACGGCTAACCGGCAGACCTCTTCATCTTGCTCAGTGCGTCCTCTAACGCTCCTTCGCAGCTCACTTGTGAAAACACTTTTCGAAATATCATACATGCTTGAGTACAAATGAGTTTTAGAGATGATATCTTCTAGTGACCTTGAGCTTACTGTAAATTAGACAACGTATGTTGCTTTATCTTGAGACGCGTCCTATATTTGTACATTTTATTGAGAAAGTGGATCGTATAGGCAGGACATGGTTAAAGAAGCTGTCTTAGCAAAGAGGGTAACCAAAGCACACGGCTGTGTACTGACGAAGTCTCTAGGAATAATAATCGTTTATTATAGGTACTGGAAGGAAGCTATGGTGCAATCACATAAAACTTGGAAGTTTAGAGATTACGTGGTTCCTTTTTTTTGCTGTTCCGTACGTCAGTCGATACGAAAAACGCTTAAAGGGTCACTTTGTTCTCAATCTGTCTGTCTGACTCTTAAGAACCCTTCTCTCACAAACGGGTAGACGTTATCAAGTTGAAATCTGTTACATATTAAAGTCTATGGTCCCTGTAGAAATGTAAGCTTCTATTTCAATGCAGTCAAAAGATACGGCTATTTACATCACATATTTTGCTATCATGGAAGTATCGATAACGATAAAACGCAAAAGTTGTCAAAATTATCGAAAGAGAGTTTGTGCTGAACCCCCGAAAACAAAGTATGCTCCTCTAGACATCAGAACAGAAAATTAAAATCTATGCATTTCGCAATGGGATCATGTAGTCATCCATGACAGAAAAATTAAGTAGCAGAAGGCAATGAGTAATTTATAAATTTGATCACTGGGGTCTTTTCATGTAACCAAAGGCCTATGGTGTCAAGGTAACTGGCAAAATTTCACGTAATACAATCTGGTAAAAAAAAATGGTTTACCAAATCTTCGTTACAAGACCCCAAAACAAGTCATCTGCTCAAGTCCTGAATGGATAAAGTAGTTTGGTCACATGATGGAGGAGCTGGAGAAGATTATCTACACTTAACATCCACAGTTAAAAAAATTACCATTGCGTCCTGTATTTGTCTGAAGTAGATTATAAAAGTTGTAATATATTTCTCAGGGTATTTAAACAAGCTAATCTTTTGTATAGCAATGACTACAGATTTCTTGATACTGGCGCTCGCTTGTGGGCTACTGCCCCAAACTAACTAAGGTATATGGTGTGGTGAGTGTAAAAATCAAGGCAACGCGTGTGGTCTGTGGTCTTGCACGCAGGGCCTGTAGACAGCAGAATCGGCAGCGTCAATATCAGGAGACCTCTGGCTGCCTAGGGAGCAGAGGTCGTCAACTTCCAGATAAGCCAGAGTCTTGCCTCAAGTAATCAGTATGGAGTTACTAACCAACAGCACAATGAGCGAGATATCTCACTGGATCTAAGTTAACACCACTCGCTTTTCGTATTTAACATTTCCTGCGCTGGCGCTGTCACATAATCTTATTTCTGCGTACAATTAAACAGTATTCTCGCAGTTTCAGAAAAATGCTGCTTCACAAGTTACAGCTCCAAAAGTTACAGTATACGTTGATCTAAAAGATATTAGTTACAGAGAGGCATGTTACAACGGCTAACAACTACTCATTCCACCTGTATGACTGTTTCCTGTCATATATTGTAGGAACTGACCGCTCAGTAATGAGTTATTCCAACTTATGCTAAACCAATGCGCTTGCTGATATACGTGCAAACTGCATTGTTTTTGTATATTATTCCTACAGAGTCGTCAGTATTTACTGTTTAATCGATTTCTGTCGTCACAATAACCACCTTTAGAATGTGCTGGTGCAATAGCTGTGTATTATTTCGCGTTCAACTAAACGAGAAGTAGAGTTCCAGTTTTGACGCTGAATGTAACTGAACACGCAAGGACTCAATATACTGTCTTTCCAGTAATATGTTTGCTTTGAGGACCTAGACTGAGACTACATTGCAAAGCACTGCCGCACTGTACAATGAACTCTGGGCTACGAAAGATCTTTGCTGCCCTCATTTCCTCAAATAACGTGCAAAAATAAACAATAGAGTAAAGTATTGAATTACTTTGTGCGTTTCGTTCTTAGCATCTTACCTACTACGCAACACAGTGACAAAATTTTACATCTCAACTAACTAGAATTGTTCTAACTCGAGTACATATATGGAGTTTGCCTCCCATGTTCACTAAATGTGACGAGACAACCAAGATATGAGTATCATTGAGAAATAACACAGACTGGCTCCAGAAAACATTACGTAAGACAGAATCGAACGTCTCCAAAATATAAACCCACCAAACTGGGAAACTTAATGTTCTCCCAAGGCACTAAAGAGCCTTTTGTAATTAAACTTGTCAATGATGCTTCAAAGATGAATTAATGAGAGATCGATTTGGAAACAAAAGTAATTATAAAAATTAAGAAGAAGACCAATTATGAAAAAAATTTACAGTTTCATCTCCAGGGAGCTCTATTGGCGGCGGAATGAAATTAAATATGAGGCTGATCTCTCTCAGGGTCCGATATCTATATACTGGATGGCAGTAGTCTCAAAACAGCCTCCAGGAATAGACCCTACCACCAGTGTACGGCATTGACGCCTCTTGTCTCCAATGGAATCCGTGTCTAGATACCAAACAAGCCTCCACACTGGGTTTGCTGTTTTACAGCGTTTTGTGGATAAATTCTGGGCTTCCGGCAACGCTGTGTTTGTGAGCCTCTCATACACACTCAAAACAGATCCATTTCAACAACTTGCATTTATCGCTACCAAATGGCAATCCACTGTTTCCTTTGCTGGATTGTTCTTAAGTAGGATGTAAACCACCTCCAATATCTAACGACGTAAAAGCAATTAACTTACAAAGATTTGGGAAAATGCAACAGTTATTATGGTAATGACAAGCAAGGTCTCTCAGAGGACCAGTAAAAGTAATGCTGCCTTCAACCCAAAGGTTGTTACTAGGAATGGACCTGCTAGAGATGGTACGCCCTTGTCTTCCTCCGAGCTATAAAGTGCCCTACCCAGCCACAAAGATGGCGGAGCTCAAAGCAACAAAAGACGAAAGAAAACATCTTGGGATCGACTGGGAATCGATCCGTGGATCTGCCACTTACCCATTTAGCCACCCAAAGCACTAGTCTGGATTGGAAGAAAAGTTGCGCTGTTAGTAAGGAAGAGAGAGAGCCATTCTGACCAAATGACTGTTCGAATCCACCGAATACGAGCGTGCCGGTCACTTGAGGCGTTATTTTACGCGAAGTTGGTCCAGCCGGTTTCGGGGACGTTTCGCTGCTGCTCTCAAGGTGTCCTTGCCTCAGCTGCGCCCTCGCGCTGGCTGGCGGGCTTACCTGGCGCGGTGTGACGTGCGTGGCCGGCGCCGTCGTCTGCTGGCTGCCGTCTGGTGGCGACTGAGGCCGCCCGTGGCGGCTGCAGACCACGCCGCGACGCGCCGCCCCGCTTATCGCTCCAGCCTGCTCGACCCGGCCGGGCCCGCAGCAGCCACGCCGCCTTATCACGCGCACCCTCCCGCCAACACACACGTCACGACAAGAAGCACGTATCATACCAGCGCCAGTGTCTCAAAATCTGAAGACACTAGTCGAATGCGGAAACCCAGCCAAGTGCCAGAGCGCAATATATTTTTAATCTGGAATGCCTCATACCCGGGGTATGTCTATCATCCTGAATCCCAATGTTATTCTCAATGGAACTTAACACCTTAGGTCAAATCCTTAGAAAGGAAACAGCTAAGTACTCTGCGTTTTTTGTTGTCATGGGTCTCTCTCAAGTGGTTTCGTGCGGTACGCCACAGCATCCCTCTTACGTGCCAAACTGTTCACCCAAGACTGTCGTTTACACCCGAACATGCTCAATTATTTGTTCCTCCTTTAGAGCTCTTACCCTCCGCAGTTCACTCTAGTAACACTGTAGTTAGTTCCTCATGTCGTAATGTGTATCCTCTCATCCTGTCCCCCCTCCTACTGTTTCCCACACACTCCTTTTCCCGTTCATTCTGCGGAAACTTTGTTTCTTATCAGTCTAATTAATTCTCAGCACTCTTCTAGGAGACGAAAAATCAAACACTTCGATTCTCATCCTTCCCGGCCATTCTCTGCCCACCATTCAATTCCACAGAATGCTGCGCTCTAAACGTACATTTTCAAAATATTGTTCCTCAAAAGAAGGCCTATATTTTACATTTTTCTCCTTTTGAGATCAAAGCTCTCATTGCCTGTGTGCTACGCTCCCTTTTAGGTCTTTGCTTCACCTGGCACGTGGTATTTTGCTTCCAAGATAGCAGAATTCCTTCACCTCGTCTATTTCGTGGTCTGTCGCTAATCTCACTTTTGCTAGTCCTCACTACTTTCGTATTTCTTCGCTTTATTCTCAATCCATATTTTGTGCTCATTACACAGTGTCCGCCCCGGTAGCTGAGTAGTCAGAGCGACATAATGTCAATCGTAAGGGCCCGGGTTCGATTCCCGGCTGGGTCGGAGATTTTCTCCGCTCGAGGACTAGGTGGTGTGTTGTCCTAATCATCATCATTTCATTCCCATCGACGCGCAAGTTGCCGAAGTGGTGCCAAATCGAAGACTTGCACCCGGCGAACGCTCTACCCGACTGGAGGCCCTAGTCATACGACTTTTTTCTTTTCATTATTACACAGTCATTCCACACAACAGGTGCCGTATTCTTTCTCACTTTCATAGATGGCCCCAGAATTGTCAACGAATCTGACCACAGATATCTTTTCTGTCAGATTAACCCCACGCTTTAACCTTTTTCTGTTCCCGTAATTGCAACCATGCACCTACATCCCTGTCCGAAGTCCTGATTCTTATATTGCATTTCATTCTAAGATGTGATTAATAATTACCGACTCAAAAAGCTTGATGTTACTGTGGCATCGAATGATACATCACCTGAAGAACTACAAAATGATAGAGGCTTATACAAATCTCGGCGATGGTTCGGTCCCCAACGGGGTTAACAAATATCGCGCGTAAATCAGAGCATGATAAAAACGTTTTAGAAGCAGCAAGTAACCAGTATCTAGTATGACTTACTTCCCCCTTTGATACAGTCTTAAAATGTTCTCATTAGTAAACATGTTTTGTTTTCAAGCACTATCTGACTTAACATCTGAGTTCATCAGTCCCCTAGACTTAGAACTAGGTAAACCTAACTAACCTATGGACATCACACACATCCATGCCCGAGGCAGGATTCGAACCTGCGACCGTAGCAGCAGCGCGGTTCCGGACTGAAGTGCCTAGAACCGCTCGGCCACAGCCGCCGGCCCTAAATAGATCCACTCCAAAATATTCCAACGCGATTAACACTGATAACATTGTGCATTTAATATATGCAGCTGATGAATAAACTGTCACTTATTTGCAGTAACACCACGTGCCACCTACAGGTTTCACTTGCACCCCAGAGACGCTACTACTCCATCTTGCACTCCACAGACACTATTGCTGCAGACTATATTAAGGTATTTGAAGCACTTTCAACTAATGCTATTTGTTGCAAATGAACAGTGCCCAGTGTGCAGCAGGCTCTATAATCATCGGAGTGACAGTCAACGATGGAAGACGCTCCCCAGCGATAGTGAACCGAGGTTCAGTGCAGGGTCGTTTACTTCTTCCGCATCGAAGTAATATATCCGCAATAGGAACGGGGAGGGTGAGTTGGAGTAGTAGTCGTTGTCTTCGGTCTGAATAATTACTGTAACCTACATACACTTGTGTCTGCTAACTATATTCAAAAGTCTCGATCTTCCCCCACATTTACTTCCACTATCGCTCTGACAATTCATTGATGCCTCAGGATGTGTCCCTGTCAACTGATCCTTTTATTTAAGTTGTGCTATATTTTTTTCCTCTGTTAGAATCAGTACCTCGTTAGTTACTGGATCTACTTATCTAATCTTAACTATTCTTCTTGAACACCACACTGTGATAGCTTGTACTAGGCACAAGGCAATATTTACGCAATAGTGTCCTTATGCGATGAGACTGACAGAGGACAATCACCACTTAAATCATAAGGGGATGCTTCGACATGATTAAAACGCTGCTCTGAACATGGAGGCATGTACAGCTACTTGGTGGGTATGACAGAGACTATGGCCGAGGTGAAATGTGAGGCACTACCCTTCATCTAAGGTCAACACAGAAGCCAAAGAATAGTGAGAGGTGGCTGCAAACACTGAATCATCGTATTAATAACAACAACGGATAGCTGGGTAAAAACTAATGCGCACCAAATGGCATTTTCTCCCAGTATTCTGACGCTGAAAGCGCTGCTTTTGAAATTAGTACACTCCTTGGTTATTTTTCGATCTAGTTATGGAGCAAAGAGACAACTGAAATTTTCTTCGATTCAGTCCTAACCCTCGTGATTCGCTATAACTACGTCCAACTGTATCAAATACTGTTTTGCATTCAGACGGTCAGGAGACTGTAACCTTATTTTTGTTAACATAAGACACATCAAAAGGCTTCAACAACACCTAAAACTCGCTGCGGTATAGACAATGTTCTGTGACCTCGAGTACCCGTCACTACATATTATGCCTTTCTTTCGATATCACAGAAGATGCAGTTTCTCCGTAATTGTAGATTACTGGTAATACATCCATAGAGGCCCGAGGTTAAGCTGAGGGATGTTGCCCTGGCTGTTTCATGTACGAATGACAGTTACAATAACAACTAGATGCCATGTATAAGTAATTTTGAACAAGGACAATTAATATGGCCCCTTCCTTTACAGTTTACGTGCAGTTAACGGGGTAGTGCTCTACTGTCCTCAACGTTAGGATTTAGTCCAGTGTACTTCGAGGTAAACGAAAATACACCAGAAACAAGGAAGTGACAAGAAAAGGATTGTATCCATGTATTCCAGTGTTGACCGTAAGTGATGTAATGAAACAAGGGAGGAAATAAGAGACTGGATGGACCAATGTAGAAATCCATAACAGAGACGGGAAGTCACTTGACCGTTTGAGAAATTCAAATTACAAGTCTATCGACGCTGTAGCAGGTACAATCAGTAAATGTTATTAGTAAGGCTATTTCGACCACGAAGTTATGTATCCAGTCCATAAACGGGAGTATATAAAGGTAGCTGTGAACGTTTAGACAATTACTTAGGACACTATACACGGTCAGGAAATGTTGCTTTCCAATACGGAGAAGAACAGGTTCTGGGAGATGACGTTATGTAGTGAGGTGGCGCTATCAGTCCACGGCAATTCCGGTCTGTGGTGGTTGCATCCCGTTTCACGGAAAACGCCACCACAATCATGCGCGAAAGACAGCAGAAACATTTTACAAATTTCTTAATAGTGAAAGCACCATTTCGCACCCAGACGCATCGTTTTAATGTACACACAGCATCTAAACCTGACAATGCGCCACCAGCAAGATTCACAGAAATACTCTGATTTGTTACATTAGTAACGAAAATATACATGTGTGTATCAGTTTAACGATTGGAGACGTAGGTACAAAAGACTGATATCTGGCACAAGAAGCCAGGAAAGAAACGACAGACACGTCATCGTTTTTCAAAATATGGTTCAAATGGCTCTGAGCACTATGGGACTTAACATCTGAGGTCATCAGTCCCATAGAACTTAGAACTACTTAAACCTAACTAAGCTAAGGACATCACACACATCCATGCCCGAGGCAGGAATCTAACCTGCGATCGTTGCAGTCGAGAGGTTCCCGACTGAAGCGCCTAGAACCGCTCGGCCACCGCGGCCGGCACATCGTTTTTAAGTAAACAGACCGACGTTCTGTTTAAGGCTGCAATCTAGAGGAGGACACTTTGGAAGCAAATTTTAGAACTTTTATTTGACGATATCCTTTATGGGTTTTTGTTTTAATTTTTCGCCATTCGCTCACGACGAAACAACCAGAAAAGAAAACAACAGCTCGGATCGAAATCAACTTATCTCCGTATCCTACTATCACCGTGAGAGGCCATTCATTGAAAAGGGGATAAGAATGTGGGTAGGGGAAAAGGGAGGGAGAGAGGAAACTGCTCCTGTCAACGAAACAAAGGCATTTGGGTAAAAGCAACCGACACGACGCATTACTTTACGAAAATCTATACAAGCTGAGTCTGTAACGTTACCAAGAGAGTACAAAGAATCACTTTTGAACGGCTACAAATAACGACACGCTGTAAGATAGCGGCAATGTAATGAGGCAAATACGAAGTAAGTAGGTTAATACTTTCCCGTTCGTGCTTCCTGTGCAAGATACATCTAATACCTCGGAGGTGACAACGCCTTCACAAATGTGGCTGCTCTGAAATGAAAACGCATCCAGTTACGTAGCAGACATGGTTGATTACCTTCAGCCGTTCGTTTAACTAGCACTTTTTTTCTGCTACCGGTACTTCTGTCGCCAGAATGACTACTTCAATGCGCAGGGAAATAGCCGAGTATGAGTCTCTGTTTCGAACACCGTAGTAATATTCCATACAGATTTATGTACGCCTCTTTTCTTCACTTACGAAACTGCTTTGTGTACAGGGGGGTTACAATTAAACTTTAGTTACCTGAGTCCGTGTAGACGGTAAACTATTTACCGTATAGGTAACCCACTTTTATACACTCCTGGAAATTGAAATAAGAACACCGTGAATTCATTGTCCCAGGAAGGGGAAACTTTATTGACACATTCCTGGGGTCAGATACATCACATGATCACACTGACAGAACCACGGGCACATAGACACAGGCAACAGAGCATGCACAATGTCGGCACTAGTACAGTGTATATCCACCTTTCGCAGCAATGCAGGCTGCTATTCTCCCATGGAGACGATCGTAGAGATGCTGGATGTAGTCCTGTGGAACGGCTTGCCATGCCATTTCCACCTGGCGCCTCAGTTGGACCAGCGTTCGTGCTGGACGTGCAGACCGCGTGAGACGACGCTTCATCCAGTCCCAAACATGCTCAATGGGGGACAGATCCGGAGATCTTGCTGGCCAGGGTAGTTGACTTACACCTTCTAGAGCACGTTGGGTGGCACGGGATACATGCGGACGTGCATTGTCCTGTTGGAACAGCAAGTTCCCTTGCCGGTCTAGGAATGGTAGAACGATGGGTTCGATGACGGTTTGGATGTACCGTGCACTATTCAGTGTCCCCTCGACGATCACCAGTGGTGTACGGCCAGTGTAGGAGATCGCTCCCCACACCATGATGCCGGGTGTTGGCCCTGTGTGCCTCGGTCGTATGCAGTCCTGATTGTGGCGCTCACCTGCACGGCGCCAAACACGCATACGACCATCATTGGCACCAAGGCAGAAGCGACTCTCATCGCTGAAGACGACACGTCTCCATTCGTCCCTCCATTCACGCCTGTCGCGACACCACTGGAGGCGGGCTGCACGATGTTGGGGCGTGAGCGGAAGACGGCCTAACGGTGTGCTGGACCGTAGCCCAGCTTCATGGAGACGGTTGCGAATGGTCCTCGCCGATACCCCAGGAGCAACAGTGTCCCTAATTTGCTGGGAAGTGGCGGTGCGGTCCCCTACGGCACTGCGTAGGATCCTACGGTCTTGGCGTGCATCCGTGCGTCGCTGCGGTCCGGTCCCAGGTCGACGGGCACGTGCACCTTCCGCCGACCACTGGCGACAACATCGATGTACTGTGGAGACCTCACGCCCCACGTGTGGAGCAATTCGGCGGTACGTCCACCCGGCCTCCCGCATGCCCACTATACGCCCTCGCTCAAAGTCCGTCAACTGCACATACGGTTCACGTCCACGCTGTCGCGGCATGCTACCAGTGTTAAAGACTGCGATGGAGCTCCGTATGCCACGGCAAATTGGCTGACACTGACGGCGGCGGTGCACAAATGCTGCGCAGCTAGCGCCATTCGACGGCCAACACCGCGGTTCCTGGTGTGTCCGCTGTGCCGTGCGTGTGATCATTGCTTGTACAGCCCTCTCGCAGTGTCCGGAGCAAGTATGGTGGGTCTGACACACCGGTGTCAATGTGTTCTTTTTTCCATTTCCAGGAGTGCAGTAATGTTGTTTAGACGGCGCGCTGCAGGATTTGCCTTTTTACTGGTCTTAGCGTCATGCAGTTAGGCGCCGGTACTGACAGAGCGACGTAGGGTTGAAACACAAGCATCATAGTGCATTACAGTTGCAGACGATGAACATGGGTCTGGACAAGATGGGGCAGGGCTTTACTCGTAAAGCCATTTTGACAAAACAACAGCAATAATGCTGATCCTTTTCGCGAGTATCGACGCATTAAAGGAATACGAAGAGATTCTCTTTCCGCACTGGAGTTAAAGAACATGATACGAAAATTCGAGTTAACAGGTGATTTGGTAACTGTTCCTGGGAGAGACCGACGGCCAATTGCGTCACAAACAGATTAAGTTACTGTTGTCATGGCTGAGAATTCTGAAAGCAATGTGCGATCTTCAAGCAGTATACGAGCAGTGTCACGATAACTGAACATTCCAGGGTCACCCATTGTTTCGGGGAACATTTATGTTTAAGGGCGGTTTCTGACTCCCATGGATGCAGATAGTCGTCACACTGAACAACGTTTGTAGCCCAGAACATTAATATGGTACGTGATTAACAAATGCTACGTTCTCGTATGGAAATTAAAATGTATTTCTTTCAACGGTCTATACGTTGTTTCTCTTCCAATGTTTTCACAAAGTTATATTTCTACGATCTCTTGTTTGTCCTGGGGGCCCTGTCAAGTAGCATAGTTTAATTGTAACCACGCTCTATAAAATCTGGTACGAAGTTTCCTCTCTTCGTTACAGTTTACAAGTCTCACGTTTTGTAATCTTTCTATTATAGACTTTTTTTCCTCATCTTAAAACCCTTATATTTCCTTAAGAAAAGAAAACGTGGTCCGTAGTAGGCTATAATGTAGACGATCTTTATTTAAATCGTGGGATTAGCTAATTTCGACGACTTGTCTTTATCAAGTACATGTGTAATATCAAGTATTATATGTGGTAATTGCCAAATTACTTTTCACTACACATAAAATGTAGACGTTATATTCAATCCTAACAACTGGCAATTGGAGCACGTAATACGTAATATTATACACGTGTTTGAAAAATGACAATTCGTCGAAGTCAGCTAATTGCACGATTTAAATTAAGACTGTGTACACTACAGCCTACTGTGACAATGGTTTAAGCGCGTGATTTCAATCGCCTCAGATGGATTAGAGAACGCGACGAATGGTCAGGATGAAGTGAAACCCAGGTTCTAGAGTTCCTTGCAAAGTGGGACAGCGGCGTGTGCCCAGTTTACAGTGGAACGGTGGCTCTTGGAGCAACAAACTCCAGCGTCACAGCCAGAGCGAGTGATGCTGACATTTGCCGCACGTTTGTCGCGTGGCGGGGCCCTAGCAGCTGATAAGCTAAGACCTTTTGTCCCGGCTTTCTGGCGCTAACCAAGAGCATATGTCCTCAACTAGTGGGAAATGTCTCAAAATTCCAAGAGAATATATCACACAGTCAGAAGCAAGTCATTATTAACGTTCTAGAGAGCTCGTGGATGTGTAAGAACAGTGAGCGGCTCGTAGCCCTGAAAAACATTATTCGTTCGAAGCGAGCTGTTCCTTATTGTGACACTGGTTTACGCGCATGTTTCTGTTCGCATCCGAAGTACCACAGAACGCAACGACTGGTCAGATGTCAGCGACGTGCGCCCAGTTTACACGGAAACGATTGATGCCGGAGCAAGCTGTGCCAAATGCAACGGTACAAATAAAACCTTTAAGATTCTTTTCTATGTACCGTATTCAACAGTTTTTTCTATATAGATAAACTTATTAATAATCGAAATAAACGAGGCCGTGATCACTATGACTTTTTATGAAGAATGCGTGGCGGCAATAAAAACATAGTAAGTGATCTATGTAGTAAGTCCTCGACAGATTCCACACAAGGAATACTGTTAATGATCTGGTTGACGACAGGCATAGAATGACTAGCAACACGGTGTAAATTTAGAGCATAATGAAGAACGACTTCCTATTGGGAAGGATATACGTAGTTAAGACTAATTTGCACGTTATCGTTACCACCACCACCATTAATGGCGCAGTAAGGTGCAGTAAGGTGCAACTTCTACACATGCACAATATCAGGGTATTCTACGTCCGTCCGACCATCCATGCACCTTTTCGTGCAAAGCAGATTGATGGGCACGTACGTCTTTCTTCATGGCTCCAAAAAAATACGAAAATCACTTAGGGAGAGATCAGGACTGTACGAAGGATGTGTAACGGCTTTCCAGCGAAACTTCTGCAGCATACTCGAAGCTACCTTGGTACCAAGTGGGCAGGCATCTTACTGCGACGGAATGATGGCGACCCTCTACATTCCTCGGCGTTTGGACTTGACGGCGCGCTTCAATTTTTGCGTATTCACGTACCGCTGTGCGTTAAATGTGTTACCCTGTTCCACAAAGGCAGTGAGCAACTGGTTGACGAAAGGCATCACTCTGTCGCAGGATAGGCCGGCCGCGGTGGTCTAGCGGTTCTAGGCGCTCAGTCCGGAACCGCGGGACTGCTACGGTCGCAGGCTCGAATCCTGCCTCGGGCATGGATGTGTGTGATGTCCTTAGGTTAGTTAGGTTTAAGTAGTTCTAAGTTCTAGGGGACTTATGACCACAGATGTTGAGTCCCATAGTGCTCAGAGCCATTTGAACCATTTTTTTGTCGCAGGATAATCACCGATCATACGCCACGGTTGTATCGATAACGCTGCAGTAGTTTCGCTGGGAAGCCCTTAAACATCCTCCATACAGTCCTGATCTCTCCCCATGCGATTTCCGTATTTTTGGAGTCCTGAAGAAAGACATTCGTGGCCGCTGATTTTTTTTCGGACGAAGAGATGCATGCATGGGTACTATCATGCTTCCATAAGCGACCGTGAACTTTTTCCATCGAGGCACAGACCATCTTGTCTCACTGTGGGCGAAATATATTAACCATTGTGGTGATTATTTTTGAAATAATTAACAGTTTGCTACCTTTTTTCCTTCTGTCTTGTTTTCATTTGACTCCCCTTACACAAACACTTCGCAAGCCATTTTAGCAAGCATCTTTACCGTGCATATTAGAGGGGTGAATCCAACTGTTTGTCATTTACTGTATATCTCAAATGATCACAGCGCAATCTGTTTCTTAATTATATAAAACTGTTGAAGATACACTAATGAGGCAAAACATTATGAGCATCTGCTTAAAAGCCCGCTGGTCCACTTTGGAAAGCGATACAAAGAGCGATTCTGAGTGACATTGATTCGACATGTTCTAGGTCGGTTTCCAGAGGTATGTGGCACAAGATGACTACGCATGTGTCACACAATTCCGTAAATTACGGGCACGTGGTTTGTGGACGAGGATTTGGCGCCCTATAGAGTCCCAGATATGGTCCACTGTGCTTAAAAAAAAATCTTCAAATGTGTGTGAAATCTTATGGGACTGAACTGCTAAGGTCATCAGTCCCTAAGCTTACACACTGCTTAACCTAAATTATCCCAAGGACAAACACACACAACCATGCCCGAGGGAGGACTCGAACCTCCGCTGGGACCAGCCGCACAGTCCATGACTGCAGCGCTTAAGACCGCACGGCTAATCCCGCGCGCACTGTGCTTAAATCAGTGTGATTTTCGCCGCCAAGGCGTCAATGGTACGTCTCTATCAAGCTCCTCGAATCACTGTAGTGGTTCTCTGGTACATGATACATGAACAGTTATCCTGCTGGGTGTGGTACAGCCGTCGATGAAGACATCAAACATGAATGGATACAGGGGGTTAGCAATAACGGTCACGTAGTTCATAGCTGTCATGGCTCCTTCGATTAGTATCACCGGTCCCATGGAAGCCCACGTGAATGCCCTCAGTAGCCTAATAAGTTCGCCTTCAGGTTGCGTGCGTGGCACGGTGCACTTGTCGAGTAGTCGTTCGCCTGGATGATGGCTTATCCGAAGACGACCATCGACTCGATGTAGCAGCGAAAGTGATTCATCTGACCAGAAAATACGTTTCCATTAATCCACGGTCCACTCTTGATAATCCCGTGCCTTCTGCAGTCGTAAGTGACGATGGGTAAATACGGGAACACGCAGGGGCTGCCTCCTGTGCCTTCTCCAGGAATGTGTTCTGTCGTTAAACCTGCCCAGATCACAACCTTTTGTGCTTGACAGAGCGAGACATACAGCGACTTCTACGTTCTGTGATGAGTGCTGGACGTCCAACACCTTGTCGCCTATTCGTGTTTCCAGCGTCCTTGAACATGTTTTTTAGATGTTCACAACAGCAGCACGCTACGCCTTTTCCGAGATGCTCGTTCCCAAGCGCAAGGTCACACCAACCTGCTTTTTGTTGAAATCGCTCATATCAGTGGTTTTTCCATTATCGTCGTTAGAGTGACTCCTCATTTATCTCTGCTCTGCCTACATATATTCCTTACCGCGTCACATGTTCATTATCATTCTTGTAGTGATGAGTGGTTTTGGCTCATCATTGTACTTAAACATTTTTGTAGATGCTATTTTAGAGAGAGTGCATCTGTTGTGCGGTAAATGAGCGAAACTTCTTGCCGAGGTACTGAACTATGGATAGTTTTCATCTCTCTTAAAAGTTGTCAAGGAACAGAAGATAATTATATACGACTTAATTATTAGTTGGCTTTCAAGCTTTTCGTAAATAAGGCACGAATTCTTTTAAGTGTGGACGACAAAACTGTCAACTGGTAGCGCCGTTTTATCTTGTCCATCACCTAACCCAAGGATTAAATGCTCACAATATGCGTTTCGTCAGTAGTATTTATTGCACATGTAATATATTTCTCACTTTATTTCGAAAATATTCATTAGCTTCTTCCTCCCTCAGTACAATACCCTTATCAAGAGAACTTCCTTGCCGTTAAATACAAAACTTATTTTTATTTAATCTATAAATATATAAAGCAACATGTGTGTCCATACATACATATATACTGGATTTCCTCCGAAACTCCTGGAACGATTAAAAAAATAAAAAAGGCACACACAAACAGCAAACTTCAGGAGCATCAGCACTGAGGCTGTACAACCTCCTAGCTGAAACGGGGCAAAAATGTATATTTTTTCAGCCCTTGCGCGACAGGTGAGTTGTGGGAGTACTATCAGCCTATTTCACCAATCTGTTTTGCTGGGATTACGTTGTCAAATGGGCACAGCTGGGGGAAGATTGACATGGACAGAGGAGAGGATGGATAGTGAGAGGAAGAGACAAGTGGATGGACAGAGAGATGAGGGAATGAGGAGATAGAGAGAGGGGTCAGGGAGGGAAGGACAGAGGAAGAGAGGGGTCAGGGAGGGAAGGACAGAGGAAGAGAGGGGTCAGGGAGGGAAGGACAGAGGGAGAGAGGGGTCAGGGAGCAAAGGACAGAGGGAGAGAGGGGTCAGGGAGCAAAGGACAGAGGGAGAGAGGGGTCAGGGAGCAAAGGACAGAGGGAGAGAGGGGTCAGGGAGCAAAGGACAGAGGGAGAGAGGGGTCAGGGAGCAAAGGACAGAGGGAGAGAGGGGTCAGGGAGCAAAGGACAGAGGGAGAGAGGGGTCAGGGAGCAAAGGACAGAGGGAGAGAGGGGTCAGAAAAGGATGGACAAAGGAAAGGTAGGGAGAGAGGGGTCAGAAAAGGATGGACAGAGAAAAGATAGGGAGAGAGGGGTCAGAAAGGGATGGGCAAAGGAAAGGTAGGGAGAGAGGGGTCAGAAAGGGATAGACAGAGAGAAAGTAGCCAGGGAAGGATGGATAGAGGGAGAGAGAGTCAGGGAGGGATGAACAGAAAGAGTGGACATCTCTATCAAATGGATGAGAACTGCCTACAGAAACAAATATTTCTGTATTTTTGTAAGAAGAAAACGACAGTAGTATGGATCACAAAACAAGTAAAGAACTACAGAGAAAGAACATCATAGAATCAGAAATAACAGAAGAAACTTATGTAATACTAAAATACTATATTTAGAAGTCTTTCAAAGCAGAGGAAATAAACTGGGAATGGACGAAAGAAAGGAAAAGACAACATGGGGAGAAAATGACGGAGCACTGGAAAAACAGGAAACAACAACAACAACAAAGAAAGAAGAGGAACTGAAACTGTTACGTGATGCTAGTTGGTCAACACGAAAGAAATAAAGTAAATGCAAACTTTCTAAAAACACTGACCCCTCTATAAAACATTAGGAATGAACACTTTTTGGGACTGTCTCTGTGTGTAAAGAAAATCAATACACTGCTACTGTTCATGCCCAATTTAACAGTTACCCTTTGGCTCAAAAGTACGCCTAAAACCGATCCCTCTATAAGCTTTAGGCAGTAAATCACCATCGGGTTCCCTTCGTGGATGGTTTAGGACGCATTCCAATGCAAATATCTTGTAATTAATCATAGGATGCATTAGTTCGAAGCATAAGAAACTCCATGACACGATCTGCATCCACATTATTACGCGACCTCTCCATACATAGGAAACGATAAAGGATGGGAGGGGAGCGCTATTTACAGACTTCTGTCGATTCCAGTACTAACAAGGGAACCTCCCCATCGCACCCCCCTCAGATTTAGTTATAAGTTGGCACAGTGGATAGGCCTTGAAAAACTGAACACAGATCAACTGAGAAAACAGGAAGAAGTTGTGTGGAACTGTGAAAAAATAAGCAAAATATACAAACTGAGTAGTTCATGGGAAGATATGCAACATAAAGGACACTGGGAACGCAGGAGCGCCGTGGTCTCGTGGTAACGTGAGCAGCTGCGGAAAGAAAGGTCCTTGGTTCAAATCTTCCATCGAGTGACAAGTTTTTTATTTTCAGTTTATGTGACAAACTCTTACGTTTTCATCACTTTTTTGGGAGTGATTATCACATCCACAAGAAAACCTAAATCGGGCAAGGTAGAAGAATCTTTTTACCCATTCGCCAAGTGTACAAGTCAGGTGGGTCGACAACATATTCCTGTCATGTGACGCACATGCCGTCACCAGTGTCGTATAGAATATATCAGATGTGTTTTCCTGTGGAGGAATCGGTTGACCTATGACCTTGCGATCAAATGTTTTCGGTTCAGATGGGAGAGGCACGTCCTTTCGTCTACTAATCGCACGGTTTTGCGATGCGGTCGCAAAACACAGACACTGAACTTATTAAAGTGAACAGAGACGTCAATGAACGAACGGACAGATAATAATTATGCAAAAATAAAGAAAGTAAAATTTTCACTCGAGGGAAGACTTGAACCAAGGACCTCTCCTCCTGCAGCTGCTCACGCTACCACGGGACCACGGCGCTCCTGAGCTCACGTTCTCCTTGATGTTGCCTATGTGGCCCATGGACTACTCAGTTTGTATATTTTGCTTATTTTTTCACAGTTCCCCACAACTTCTTCCTGTTTTCTCAGTTGATCTGTGTTTAGTTTATCAAGGCCTATCCACTGTGCCAAGTTATAACTAAATCTGAGGGGATGCGATGGGGAGGTTCCCTTGTAAGTATCTTCGTAGATGAAACTGGATCTTAAGAACCTTCGGACGTGGGAGAAAGTCGTCACCCCAAGGCGTCGTATGGACGGAAGATAAAGTGATGTACACGACGGATTCGAAACAATGATCCTTCACTTGACAGTTATCTGCGAATATTTAGGTGAGGTCAAATACCCGAAAACGTGTGTCCCTATAGAAGCGATAGTAATGTAGGGTGAATCATTTAGAAGCGTCGAATGCGCCGATACAAACACACAGAAAGAGAGAGAGAGAGAGAGAGAGAGAGAGAGAGAGAGAGAGAGAGAGAGAGAGAGAGACGCAACAGGAAATCCCTACTCTGTTGCTGTACTACTCAAAAGTGTCTCAAAGCTATCTTACTTGAAGGGTCCATTCCGGATCTGTTCATATCTGATGATTCTGCAGAGCATTCTCCCAAACTATTAACGCAAAATATTTCATACGACTAGTTTTTTTCTTTTTTCCAGTCTTCGAGGTGTGTAACGACAGGAAAATCGACAAACTTCGTGTGTGATTCGGGATGTAACTGACGCTCACATAACTCCGAAATCACGTTTTAAGTTTGCTGAGGGTAAATAGGGCGTCCCAAGAGGAATGGTCAGTTTTCAGCGATATGACAGAAATGAAGCAAAAAAAGTTTAGTATACATGGCCTTAGGAGCTATGAGCACTTGTTCTGTAAAAAACAGCTGTTCATGGCCTTTTTACTGTACTTTATCTCTTGTTTGGTCCACACTGCCACCACTCAAAACATGGAAAGCAAACAGTTTGCAGTACGAGAAATCTATTATCGAGTATGAAGAAGTACTAATGCTCTTAAGGCACGTACTTAGGTACCCGTGTTTGCTATATTTTTTTGCTTCAAATGATCGGTCCTGTCACGTCCGTGAATTCTGACCATTTCTCCCAGGACACCCTTGAATGTCGGTACGTCAGGTTTCATTAGTCAAGGGATGCTGATAAAACACAACTTCAACTTTTCCGACTTGAAAAAATTGCTGTAATCAATTATTAATCTCTCAGCCCCCATATACAGACAAACAGAACAGCGAGCTACTTAAGAACAACAGATGTAATACGGAACTTGAACAGCGGTTGCCACTTTGCCACTTGGGAGAATACCTAACTTTGCTCCTAGTTACGTAAGGCCACCGTTCTGTATCTCGCCAACAGACATGTGTACTCGGAAAGACAAAGACAATGTGCATTTTGAAACTATAAGACTCCTCCTGAGTAGAGAATACTAAGAAGTGTGCAAAGGTATATTTAAATGTCGTCTTGTTCACTGGAGCCCGGCGCACGAACAACAGCTATCAGTGCCCTCCGATGCACAAGCTACAGCGTCGCCAGGCGTTTAACTTCGACAGAGGTTGTATGAGGATTTTACATTTAGGCGATAGTGAAAGCAGCAACATTTGAATTAAAGTGGGCAACACGATCATTCGAGCTGCAGCGTCTATAACAGAAACCACGTGATGCTGATCGCTCCAGTAGGGAAAATGGTGTGGAAGTAAGTAACTCGTTAGTGATGGCGCACAAGCTCACCTTAAACGGTTTAGAAAAATCTAAATCTGGATTGTCAGACGGGGATCTGAGCCCCGTCCTCGCCAATGAAGAGGATGAACAGAATAATGTAGTGTCTGCAGCGCCTTTCGGTGTCGCCCGGAGACAGTAATTGCAGGGAATATTTTCTGTATGAGAGATTTTCACGGTGCGGTGGAAAAAGAGCTACGAAATGTAAACAAAACGTTAACAATTGTGCAATAGTGTTTAACAACTGAAACAAAGGTAGGTACGTTAAATGAAAACACTAGTGTGAAGCTGAATACGTCTTCGTTAGTATCACATCTGTTTGCAAATAACACTCACAGATCTCCCACTGAGTGAAAAGTCTGTCAGTTGTAGAAAAAACAAGGGCTAATATCCAAACAGATGTTTCGCGCGCACCTTGCAGCGATTCCTTCGGGAAGTAATTAATGCAGGTGATCATATGTCTCCGGTAATATGTGTGTAAGTTAGGCTGTCTGCAGAGCAACGCGAATATATCACCGGGAATATGCCGGGAAATTCCTAAGTCAACACTACGACCCATGTGGTCCCATAAATGTTAAATTGGATGAAGACTTGAGGAATGTACGGTCAAAAAAGCGCTTTCACTTTTTGATCCCATTGGTCTAAACATTTACAGGAATCTCTTAAACAGGCGACTGCTTCCTGCAGTGCCAAAATATCCACAACACTGCTCCTACCTACTTGGCTTCTAACAATGGCAGTAAAATATGGTCTCTGACGCTTCAGGTCTGATTCGACGAAATGCACCCTGCTTATAAAGCACGAAATATTAAATCTGCCTGCTATTCACTACCAATTCTCTCCATTAAATTCGAGTTCTTTCCACCGAGGCACTAGTGCTGATGCCATATAACTGCTTCGAAGCCGTATGTGCAGTAGGATTACTCTTCTCAGATGATATTCACCCAAAGTCTTCGTCGTTGACTTCCACATTGGACACTACTGGCACATGGGCCTCACCAGATTATACGACGGTCATCATATTCCTCTGCTCACTGTATACTTGGATGTGTGGCATAATGCATGGCCTGCGCAGTGTAGAAAGTTACGTTTCGGAAATGGCGATTCAAAAATATATGAAGACGAAGGATAGAAGTGGTTCAAATGGCTCTGAGCACTATGGGACTTAACTTCTAAGGTCATCAGTCCCCTAGAACTTAACTACTTAAACCTAACTAACCTAAGGACATCACACACATCCATGCCCGAGGCAGGATTAGAACCTCCGACCGTAGCGGTCGCGCGGTTCCAGACTGTAGCGCCTAGAACCGCTCGGCTACCCCGGCCGGAGATATAAGTGGAGCTCATAAAAATTACTACAGCCCTACATTACAGCATCATCGTTCGTCATATCTGTTCACTGCAGTTTAACAGTATTTTATAACACTTTAAGACTAACACCCACAGAATCGTCTTAGAAATACTAATATCCTTGGGATAACCAACCACGAAGGAACTGTTCCACCTGGTATACAGAACATTTTAGGTACCTGAAACAACCACAGGTTTCCAGAACAATATAATAATGCTTCAGGAGAATGGAACAACTAGTTGAAGCTTACCTGTGGGAAGATCAAGTTGAATTCCGGAGAATTAAAGGAACTCGCGAAGCAATACTGACCCTCCAAGATATTTTGTGTAGTAGGATGAAGAAAAGCAAACCCATATTTGTAAAAGTGCAGATTAGATGAAATTTCACAACGTTGACTAGAATACACTGACATTTTGTACATAGTACGCATAAAATACAGGAAGCAAAAGATTGTCTGTAACTTAAAGCCAGATTACAGTTGCAAGAGTGGAAGGACATGAAAAGGACGTAGCACATGAGAAACAGAGAGAGACTGTGTTTTAGCATACCCCCAGGTTACTTAGCCTCAGTGCATCAAACTAAAGAGAAATTTGAAGTTCTGGGAAATAAAATAAAAGCTAAGATTTGCCGATGAATAAACCCTTTCAGAAGCGGCTGAGGGCCTGGAAGGTCAGTAGCAGATGAGTTTTGCCATTTGGGCAGCAAAATAACAGGCGATGCCGAACTAGGAAAGAAATATTGACAAAGAGAAATGTAATCTGTGAAGGTATTTGTGCGAAGTGTAAGCTTGTAAGGAAATGAAACCTGGAAGATAAACAGTATAGGTAAGAACAGAAAAGAAGCTTTTTAAATGTGGTTCTATAGTAGAATGCTGACGAGCAGTTGCGTATATCGGATAACTAATGAAGAGATACTGGACGTGATCGGGGAGTATCGAAATTTATGGCACGACTTAAAGAGTGTGCGTATGGGCAAGGGGCAAGGAGGGAGTAGTATAGGGAGTCAAAGGCTACAGCACTTAATCGTAGTCTGCGTCGCAATGAAACCTATGACACACACACACACACACACACACACACACACACACACACACACACACACACACACACAGGGAAACTGTGAGCGCGGTATCGGTCCGTGCGAAAGGGTAAACTATACTCAGCTATGCCGCTGGAACTTACGGAAGGGTGGCACCAGGGCGACAGGCAACATCGGAGCAGTGGCCATCTCGACTCTTCCAGTAAGACTGCGACTGGACGAGCGAGAAGCAGGCTGCGTGAGCCGCGTTATGGGCCCATAATTCGTTATCGTGGTCGTACACGGCACTGCATAGGCAAGGCCGCGTAGTTGTCACCGCTTCGCTACAGTGCTCCAGGCATGCACCACAGCAACAGCAGCAGCACAGAAAAAGCCCGCTGGTCCACTTTCCAGGCTTAGCGGCTCTGGTTTAGAGACTCGTTCACTACTGAGTTACTTAGGCAATGGCGACTAGTACACAGGCTAAACAAAGTCGCAAATGATGTGGTCAGACGCAGAGCTCCGAGCTGTTGTGAAAGAGCTTGGATTTCATTACTGACGGTTACGAAACGTTAATTTTTGACACTTACTGAAGCTCTACAAAGCACATTACCGGCCACCGCGTCTCTAATCAATCATCTACCCTGAATACGGAGCAGCCAGAGTCATTTTCCACCTCCTACAGATAACTAAGGGACGTGTATGAAGTAAATGGTAGTGCTGTCTTGAGACATTTAGAAGCTAGACTCTTTTCAATGAAGGGAGCTCGTAGTGCGAATTTGCCAAATGTGAATACTTTGGCATTTCCTCACATAAACCTAACCAGTGAAACAGGCTCTGCAAATTCTAAGCGACAATTAGAGGTCTCTTACAGTACGTTAACACGTGTGTCGTTTTCTGTATGTTCGCCCACAATGGTTACGCCCCACTGTCAAAGTCAATCAGAAATTAGAATCACATGTGTATTAAAGTGTGGTTCCACAGTAAGCAGGCAGATGTCACACATTGCTGGAAGGAACGACGCAGGTCGAGTATCTGCAGGAAGATCATCTTTCCGGCTATCTTAACAGGATGGGCATCCAGGTACCCTAAATAACGAAAAGTGTGAGGTCATCCAAATGAGTACTAAAAGGAACACAAACTTCGGTTACAAGATAAATCAGTCTAATCTAAATTCAACTAAATACCTAGGTATTACAATTACGAACAACTTAAGTTGGAAAGGACACATAGTAAATGTTGTGGGGAAGGCTAACCAAAGGCTGCGTTTTATTGGCAAGACACCTCGAAAATGTAACAGACCTACTAAGGAGACTGCCTACACTACGCTTGTCCGTCCTCTTTAAGAATACTGCTGCGCGGTGTGGGATCCTTACCAGGTAGGACTGACGGAGTACATCGAAAAAGTTCAAAGAAAGGCAGAACGTTTTGTATTATCGCGAAATTTGGGAGAGAGTGTCACAGAAATGATACAGGATTTGGGCTAGAAATCATTAAAAGAAAGGCGTTTTTCGTTGCGACGGAATCTTCTCACGAAATTCCAATCACCAACTTTCTCCTCTGAATGCGAAAATATTTTGTTGACACTGACCTACATAGGGCGGAACGATGGCCACGATAAAATAAGGGAAATCAGAGCTCGTACGGAAAGATATAGGTGTTCATTCTTTCCGCGCGCTATACGAGATTGGAATAATAGAGAATTGTGGAGGTGGTTCGAAGAATCCTCTGCCAGGCACCTGAATGTGATTTTCTGAGTATCCATGTAGGTGAATCCATACTGCTTCGGAAAAAAAGCTGTACTTCGTCTAAGACTTTCGAAAGAAATGGTCATGTGACCTCGCACGGGTATCAGTACAATATCGTAACCCCGTGCATAGCTGGACAAAACATGTTAATTCTGGACAATAGTTTTGCATTTCCTACAGTATCATCTTCGTGGAAAATTACGGACATACTTACGTACTAATCGTATGTGACTTGCGTGTACGATAAAACTGAAGTGCTTTTACGGGACGACTGATAAAGATGGCAGATTGTGACAAATATTTTCGCTGTAGCTAGGAGACTGTAATTGCTAAAATTACCGTGGGATTGGGTAATGGTGGTAAGAGTCTATCGTGTTCCACCCTTTATTTTTAGTTTAAAATTACATATTCTTCATACGAACGGTGGAAATGTTCGAAGTATGAAATCTCATATTTGTCATGTAGGTAACCCTATTTGCACCCAAACAACTGAGGTGGTGTTCTGATAATACAAAATTGTGCTGCCCTCCTCTTCACTACAAAAAATGAAAAGAACGAGAAAATAAATAATTTATTAAGAACGTCCTAAGTCCCATATTAGGAAACTGACTGGCGCTAAGTGCCAAGACTTTAGACCTCTGCACTGACAACAATGTTTCTGCAAGACACGGCACTTGGTACTCCATTGCGAACCATTGCTGGGCGCAAAGACCATGCGCCAACTAGTAATGAATGTTTGAAACATGTCCTCCAGGATTTCACGCTTGGAAGAAGTATAGGGACATGCGAGAGAATACTGTCAATACAACCGCAATTAAAATGTTTTCCACCTCCACTCTTCACATACCCTCTACGTAAGTTAGTTGTATGGCCACTTTACCACTGAAGCTGTATGTGTGTGTCTGGGGTAGCTCCGACACTTTGTTCTTACATGGCCACATCTAAATGTACCTTATGAAGAGATTTCGTTCCTGCTATACATTTATCGAAGGGCACGTTGTTGGAAAGGCACTTTAGGGCAATCTCAAGGATAAAAATTTCTGCACGGCAGGAACATATTAACAATACTACCACCTCACAAACTTAACAGAGCATTTTGAAACCATGAGAGACCATGTCAATAACATATCTGTTCTGGGTTAACTACATAGTATCTACATAAACTGATGATAATGTCAGTGTTCTGTGCGTTTCCAGGTTGTAAAACACTTTAGAAAAATGTTCTGCGATGTTTCTATAAATACTATTGTCAACAAATAAAATGCTGCTCTCGCTGCCTATATGAGCTATTATACGATGTGATACATTATTTCCTTTTCGCACTAAGTTTCACTGACCGAAATAATGCAATAGATTTATGGAGTTAGGAAATACATTGCGGAGATGATTGTGGATACTCTAAATGATCGTAGTTTTGTGATTAATGAATAATGGAAGGCCAGGATAAAGAGTTTTTCAAGTGGAGGCGTTCAGTTTTAACAGGTATGCCTCTACAGCCTGTATTTCACGCATAAGATGAGGGAGGTTTCATCTCTCGGGTAGACCTGACTTTCCCACATACTTCTCTCTGAAAGTCATCTGACGAAGAAGGAACTCAATAATTCGATGCCGCCATGACGGGCGTTGGTTTAGTATAAAATGTTGTTATCCTGCCATCGCAACACGTCCTACATTATGCGTTCTCCAGTTATCTATGCAAGACTTGAAAGAACAAGGACGTGTGCTGGTAAAATAAAAAGAGAAAGAGGGCGGTCCGGTCAGCAGCCGGCGCCGATCACGGAGCTTACGTCACGTGACGGATGAGTGTAGCCGTGTCAGCGCAGGGCGGTCACGTGGGTTACTCACGTGGCAGTAGGGGAGGGGCATGACTTAACAATGAATGGTCGCAACGTGGGTTGGCTACAAGAGACGTTACAGCCATATGAACCACGAGTATTGTACACGCGCGCAGCTGTGTACGAGAACGCCATTGATGTCTTCCAATAAAATCACAATTCTCGTATGATAAGAACGCAAATTTTTACGAAAATTTCTGTCTTGCTCTTCTACCGTGCTGGGAACAAGGGGGAAAGGTTGGTGCGTGGGGGGAGGGGGAGGGGAGAGATGGGTCTGAGCACTATGGGACTTAACATCTATGGTCATCAGTCCCCTAGAACTTAGAACTACTTAAACCTAACTAACCTAAGGACATCGCACAACACCCAGTCATCACGAGGCAGAGAAAATCCCTGACCCCGCCGGGAATCGAACCCGGAAGGGGGGAGGGAGAGGGGGAGGGAGAGGGGGAGGGAGAGGGAGAGAGAGAGAGAGAGAGAGAGAGAGAGAGAGAGAGAGAGAGAGAGAGAGAGAGAGGGGGGGGGAGAGAGAGGGGGGGGGAGAGAGAGAGGGGGGGAGGGGGGAGAGAGAGAGGGGGGGAGGGGGGGAGAGAGAGAGAGGGGGGGGAGGGGGGGGAGAGGGAGAGAGAGGGGGGGGAGAGAGAGAGGGGGGAGGGGGGGGAGAGAGAGAGAGAGAGAGAGAGAGAGAGAGAGAGAGAGAGAGAGAGAGAGAGAGAGAGATATGGGGGGATGGGGTGTTATATTCTGTATACACTGCATGTGTGATGCAGCAGACGTTCTCTACTGCTTTACTCTCATAATGCAGCACGTTTCGAGGCTACCTAAAAAAATTAATGAACGATTCTTTCATACACCGTCGCTTTACTGGCTCCACCTACAAAGGCGTATTGCTTCGGAATTTATCAAATTGAAAAGCTGTAATGTATGTGAGAATCTCAAGTGGACGACTGACTGGGAAGAGTGCAAGCAAAGGCTGCTAAACTGGAGACACTTTACGCCTGTAAGTGACTGACTATGCTTAACCTACATGTAACAATGGCCTCGTAATAGAAGGAACATCAGCTCAGACGGAAAAGAATCTTCCGGTGGTCGACCCGGACAGAAATAATCGCTGTGAAACTGGTTCAGTCGCCACAGACTATTGAAAGAGACCAGGGAAAATATGAAGCCACATGTTCGTGCTGCGATTATAGAATGGGCTATCTGACCACGTTTAACTACGGCACTAACTCTTTCGAATTTTTGCTCATGTTAACTGCTGTTCACGGTGGGACTAAGATTTCAAGTTAGGGCAGTTACAAGCTGAACGATCTGTACAAAAAGAGTGGCGACTGATTACATGCCACTGATTATTAACGGCTTTTGAATGTTGCTAATTCCCCTTACAATTAACTGCCAGCGTTTGCACAAGATATGACTACAAACATGACCTTCCAGTATGTTACTAGTACAAAGGAATTGTGCGTCTTAACGTGGATGCCAAGTTGCAACATCTCAATATATGACAAACTGCCTATTGGCTTCTGTCTCGGGTTCTTCGGCCGACGTTCATCTAATGATTTTTCTGACGTTTTGCCAGCACGAGTGGCTGGCATTGACAAAGCTTCACCCTCAATTGCCGGTGGTGAACTGGAGCCGAGCTCGCGGGCGCAGACTATATGTACCTGGCGCGCCAACGTCCGAGGGCTTCCCCGCGGTCATTTCCGGTGCGGTTCTCCTCTTGCTACCTGCGACGGTCGTTCGCTGCAGTACGGGGAGCCAGGATCCGTTTACCTTAAGGCTTTCCTCTTTCTTGTTCAAACTGTTCGCGTGTTTTTGTATTTCTACAGCTTCTCTGAACAAGCACGTGTGATAATGCTTCTCTACAGCCAGAACTTCCGTGTCGGCGAATTTTATTACTTTTTTTTTGTTTTAGCAAAAACAGTTTCCACACTAAGCTGGGCAGGCATTTGTTAGATCATCATATTAAGTTTTCACAGAAATCATTTGGCACTACGTCTACATTCTGAGAGACTGCTTGGGAAAAAAGAAAACACACCAAGCAGTAATGTTGTATGCTCTGTTGTCTCATTAATGTTAGTGACAGAGAGGAAGAAGTAGCTGTGTACATTATCGCAACCAGGAACACATGTTCAAGTCTGTTTAATTGTCGGTCACAAACGTTATCAGCCAATTCTGAGACATTTTACGTACAATGAAGAAGTAAATTTGCAGCATCAGCCAGAACCACCGTTCTGATTATAAACACGGGTGTGACATCAGCGCAAAATTGTTTACAAATCCGCCTAATGTAATCACAACATATTTTTCTGCTACCTGGACTCTGGTCGGCAGCTCACTTTTGTGAGTCTCACTTCATTACTTTTAGATTGCAATGCCGTTAGGAAGTTTTGAATTAATATTTTATGGTCATTTCAATGATGACAAGGTTAGTGAAACATGCTTGGGTAACAAAAAACGAGAGACTAACATTACATTTTGCAAAACTCCATTTATTCAGCAAGCGTCATTTCAGACGTGAGTTTCAACATGTAACAAAATGATCAACTTACAGCTAAAGTTCAAAGTAATGATAATGTGTGTTGTGGCACAATTAGAAGTTTAATGCATAGTGGGCGAAAATATATAATAATCTGGGTGTACAGTAAACTGCGCATGCCACATGATGTTGAATTTAATAGATAAGAAGGCATAAATTAAATATTAGTGCAACTGGTTGCTTCAATTATACCGTGAATCAGTGTACATGAGAGTTCAAAAGTCACGTGCCATAGACACGGAGTATGAACCAGAACTCCACTGACAAACTTTCAGTGGTGCGGGTCACAAAAAGAAAAAAAAAAGTCTAGTAAGATAGGCTCTAAAATTCACACATTAGCAAGTATGGCGACTACTACATCTTCGATATTGTGAAAAAATCTTCTCTAGTACAAGATCTTTGCTTACCATATTTTGAAAGGCAGTAGTATGGACCAAAACAAGAAAAAAGTTTCAATAGCCAAGAGCTCTAACTGCATACCTTACGAACTAAGATTACTTTATCTGTAGAGCGGGTTGGAGTTGATTTGGGGAAAGACGCCAAACTGCGAGGTCTTCGGTCTCATCGGATTAGGAAAGGTTGAGGAATGAAGTCGGCCATGCCCTTTCAAAGGAACCATCCCGGCATTTGCCTGAAGCGATTTGGGGAAATCACGGAAAACCTAAATCAGGACGGCCGGACGCGGGATTGAACCGTCGTCATCCCGAATGCAAGTGCAGTGTGCTAACCACTGCGCCACCTCGCTCGGTATCTGCAGACAGGACGTGTTTCACAGTAGAGAAGATGGAAGTGCTCACAGCTCTTGGCGAATGCACTGTAGAGCCCATGTTAACTGGATTTTTTCCTTGTTTTGGTTCACACTACCACCTCTCACACGATATTTCTATAGGAACTAAGCAAGAGTCAGGTGTATTCGCTGTACAGCAAACGATACAGATTTAAACACGCAACCGCCTACTTTGACTGCTATACCAGTCTCTCTCTCTCTCTCTCTCTCTCTCTCTCTCTCTCTCTCTCTCCCCCTCTCCCTCTCAATGCTGCGACGGTTCCGCACTTCGCAGTTATTAAGATAAGGGGGGAGGGGGTAGAGGGGGGGGGATTATTCCCATATGGTGGTACTGACCTGACTGGCGTCCGAGCAGAGAAGGTAGCGATGCTCAGCTGGTGCGGTAGCAAACCGTGCGCGAGGTGCTGGAGAGGCGCGCACCGTCACATGGCACAGTGAGTGGGTGAGGCCGTTTTCTGCAGCGGCCCCACGGAGCAGAGCGCCTGCCGCCGGCCCGTCCCGGCCCACAAAGGGGACCTTATGCCGAGGGCGGGCTGCGCCCGTGCCCATCCAATTACAGAGCCGGCCTGCAGAGGCCGCCCGCAGCCGTGGCGCCACTCCGCGACCCGGCGGCCACAACATCGCTACACAGTGTACGGCTCCTACTACTGCGGCACCGTTGTGCTCTACGTCCTGAACTGACGGCAAGACTCCCGTATCTACATTAATTGAAATTTCCGTCGCTGTTTCGCAGAACACAACAATAATATAAAACAAGTAACACATTCTCCAGAACACCAGGAAATGTTACCTGTTTAAGCCACATTGCGATGTGAGACGAACTGTACTCCTGGTGCCAGTAACACTTCCCCTTTTTCCTCTCGAGTCGCGTATAACTCGCGTAACAACGGCTCTCGATACCCTTCTGCATGAGCCCGAATTTCTCTAATTATAGATTTAAGGTACGTACGGGACGAAGTGGTATTTTGTATCACTCTTCTAGGGACGTACGAACTAGGTATTGCAACGCCCCTCTGTTAACGTCTGCCTGTCGCTTTGGGCGAGAATCTCCGTGACGCGTTCTGGAGTGCTAAAGGAAGCTGTGACGAAACGCGCTGCTCTTATTCGGATCTTCTGTGGTACGGGGTCTCAAACTGAAGAGCAATACCGGTACTCAAGTAGCTGTCCAACAAGGGTTTCCGTGCGTGGACTACACTTTGTGAGGATTACTCCAGTGAATCTCCCCGGCCTTCCCTGCAATTAGTCATCCTACTTCACATTGTTCCGTACTAACAGCCCCATATATTTAACGGATGTGGCCTTTCCTACAGGTGTTTCAGCGATCCTGAAATCTAACAATAACGGGTCTTGCCGTCTGTTTATGCGCAATATATCACTTTTTTTTTTTTTTTTTTTTGAGTCAACTGTCAATCCCTGAACCATGCCTTGATCCTCTGCAGGTCCTCCTGCATTTCAGTACATACACCAGAATCTTCTGCGAATACCTTTCATGATACTTCCAAACGTTATCCACTAGTACCATTTATATACAAGGTATATATTTAGGGATATGACACGAACGTTTATTTGAAGCAAAAACAGTCATCTGGATATCTGCCCCATTCAGAATGGTTTCCGAGACAGAACATATGCGACGTCTGAGGTGTACAAACAAAAGCTGGATATGCGATATAAACAGCTACATTGCATCACGGACGCTGATACCCTCATTATGGAACGTGCAGGGAGACAGACAAGCAACACAACTTGTTCTCCCGAGAGGGTGCAAATGCATTTAAGTTGTCGGTGGACATTCTAACAGTTATTGTGAGCCATACACCAGCTGTAATGTGATGTGTACGACAATACTTAAAGATCACTGCGTTAAAAACACATATTTCAATCGAAATTTTGTGAGACGCAATGTTCAGTAATTGCTGTACATGAGTAATCTGACACTGCAGTGAATAATAAAGAAAATAAGTAACAACGTACATTAAATGTATGCTACAAACCATTCGGAATAAGACATATGAGTCCACATGAAGGTTTTTTGCTCCAAATGATAGGTCCCGCCATATCTGTGAATACTGACACTTCTTCCTGGGACACCCTTACACTGTGAAAAGACCGCGCCAACAAGGGGGCACAAGCAGTACAGAGTATCGGCTCGTAGTGTTTAATACCATTGTGCACTATATTCAACACTAATATACGGACATTTAACTCGCACACAATTCGTAGGAATTTGAAGTTTTATTGTCCACTTGGTTTCGCGTTTGTTACACCACTAAAATCAGGACGTGTAGGTTACTGTGCTCATGCCCGTCCATGTTTCGTACATCATATCACAAACCAGAAACAGGGCTATGTGAACACTTGTAAAATGTATGAGGGAGAATAGCAACTGTGCAATGAATAGGTAAAGAATTTCCCCAAACGTTCCCGCTCATTCCATGGAAGTAAGTTCGAGAAGCTGTAACTGAACTTAAAATACTGAAATAACTGTGTATGGTGCTCTCAAAGAGCAACAAATGCCCCATACAGACAAAATACAGCAATCGTAGAAATCTTTCTCAAAATACATGCCGCAGGCATACACGTTAGCATGTGACATGTTGCCAAAACAATGAATTTTTCCTTAAAATCCCGCTGTCTCCAGTAAAGTACACATTCATGTTTCGAGAACAATTAATAGATCAGCAACCAAAAAAACGATTCAGAACATACAAGAGATGTAGGATATCCCTAAGTTTGCTGAGACTGTGAACTGATAGGCAGTCCGTCAGTGTATTAACGTGCTGATTGAATTTGCGTGTACAGGCGTTTGTACCCCTGCAGTCGTACATACGGTTTCAGCAGTAGTGTACTCTCACACCACCCAACTGATGACTGGTCACAGTGAGGATGCTCTTGGTGAAACTGTTTCGGGGTGAGACCAACACTTACTGCGGCCACGACATTTCAACACAATGAATTTGTGATCTTCAAGACTACGGTCACAATTGTTGAAGTTACCTGTGCCATCAATCCGAATGTGTCGAACGCTGGTTGCAGTTGAGTAGAGGCTGATAACCATTCCAGACTACAATTAACAAAGTGACTAAAGGAGTGGCGCTGTCCTTAACACGAACGTTGCCGGATTCCATGAATTGTACAATTTAATTAAGAGAGATAGCGGCTTCAGCTTGGACAAATCATGGAATCCGGCAATTTATGTAATTAAATCACGAAGGCGTCGCGACGGTACAGCTCTCCGTGACACGTCGATATCACCGTGTTGGATCGAATGCGCAACCACAGATTTAATTTCCATGCATATGTTACACCACCTTGCTGCCTATCAACTTCTCTGGCGCCTTGTGTGTCTTGGGCCGCACTAGCAGTGGTTCGGCCCTCGAGTTTAAAAGGACGGAGCAAGTTCAAATTCAAATGGCTCCAACTACTGCGGGACTTAACACATGAGGTCATCAGTTCTCTAGACATAGAACTACTTACACCTAACTAACCCAAGGACATCACACACATCCATGCCCGAGCCGGGATTCGAACCTGCGACCGTAGCAGCAGCGCGGTCCCGGACTGAAGCGTCTTTTAACCGCTCGGTCACAGCGGCCGGCACACGGAGCAAGTGCTGTAGCGTTGGTCACCTCGGCTCACTCTGAAAATGGCTGGACGACATTCAGCCGAAATTTTATGGAACATCCTTGAGAATGTATTCCACTGCAAGAACAAATGCGCCAGATGGATACTGCATGTTAAGTTGCATTCCATATTCTACAAATATGTAGCGCACCCATTTGGTTACACGTTTATAATTGTGAATTATTGTTTATCCAAGGCCACTCACAGGAAACCAATGTATAATTTGTTTTAACGAAAGCATGAAATAACCGTCTGATCATTGTGATAAATTCGAAACTGGTATGGTATTTCTTAAATGAAGTAATCTAAAACCAATTTGTGGCTGGTTGCTGTACACCATCAACAATTTATTTCGTAACAGGAACGGTCTCCAACTGTGTCTTTGACAAAACTGCACAATCACTTACTTGCTCCACACGTTGTATGACATTTTAGTACAACATTCAATATGACTCCATTCCATCATACACAGCGTAGAAAAGGATATCTCACTGCACAAGACAGTACCTGGACGACTGAAGCTACGTTGTCTTAACATTTCAGCTCATACAACAAGAAAAAGAGAATGTAATAACAGCAGTAATAGTAGTTTCACACCATCGCTGGAGGACCTGCGAAATCGTGGGCTTGCAGTGTGACTTACCGTCTGCGAGAAGCCTCATGGTGATGTTAACCATATCCTTCACCTCCCGCACGTAGAAGTCGCCAGCTTCCGTTTCCGGTACCATGCTGAGATCTGTAAACGTGCTAGTCAAGGAGCAACACCACATATACATATTGTCTCACCACACAAGCATATTGTCATTAAAAATATATCAACATCCTCCACAGGCCCCTGTTGAGCCGTTATCAAGTGATACTTTCATATACATAGGGACTTCAAAAAGCAAGTTACATAATGACGTCTCACGCTAAGACCATTTTGCAACAAGTGTTGCGCGTTGTCAGAAAATAGTACATGTTTCGGGTTTCCTGCACACGATGTTCCGCAGAAGCACGGATAACAGGAGCATCGCAGTGTGCGATTGATACGGCGCTGCAGCTGGAAACTTACTCCCCAACTGGAGTATAGTAAGGTTCTCGTGAGCGGAATGTTTAAATTGCACACAGATTCACCGTGAAATTTGGGTGGTATATGAACTAAATGCAAATGGTGCAAACAATTTCACCGAGGCTGCACAGACGCAGGTGGGTCTGGTCCGCCTTGCACCCCAGACCTTTCACCATGCGGTATTCATATTTTCTGCAAGCTGAAAGAACTTCTGGGGAAAAGGTTTTCCAACGATGAGAACGTTCACACAAAGGCTCTCGAATTGCACCGTAACCAAGGAGCGGAACGTTCCGGCCATCGTTTACAGAGGTTCGGTGACTGTTGAAAAACAGCGTCACGCATCTGTGTTCCTCTAAAGTGTACGCAGCATTCAGTAGTAGTTACTAGACCTCCCATAATAATGTGTAACATACTTTTTGAAGCCCCCTCGTATATTTATCGTACCAGATGCCTGCAGTGGGTGTTAATTTTTTAGTAATTGTGACGAAGTTAACAGCCGCGATGGAACCATTTTCAACAAATTCTTAGCGGGACGCAAAGTAAAGAAGTGACTGCCAGAGCTTTTTCTTTCGACGGCTACCTTCAAAAACATGTAAAAAATGCGCCATACTGCCAGTATTCACCTGTCTCTCAACAAAAAATCGGAAGGGAAAGATGGGCTTGTTATTCCGGTCCCACTTCAAACTTATCCAGTCATCCTTTAACATTTTTAAAGTCACTTTTTAATGAACAATTCCGCTGTCCGCTGTTTCTCACATTGCAGCTTGCATAAAAAAAGTTAGAAACGTGCTACACGATTGCACACGCAGCAGGACTATTTCGTCACAGCTGTCGTTAATGTCATCCAGGGTTATCCATGACTGTCAAACTACACAGCCTTGCCTCTAGACGCCCTTGGGTTATCTTTATCCCCCTCCCAAAGCTTGTGGGTGGGAGGTGGGGGGAAGGGGTTGAGGATAAACGTCTATGGACAGACTTCAAAAATGTGGTTAGTGTCCAAAAGCGATACTATATCGAATCTGGCGGGGAGAAGTAATCGGAGTTTGACTGGCCAGTTAATATTCAGGCAAACACTCGAGGTAAGGCGAAACGAGAAGTCCTGTCCTGTATCGTACGGAGGTAAGAGTGGCAGGAGGTGGCAAGTGGTGGCGCAGGGAAGGGGGCAGAGAGAGGGGATTCGGAGGGGGCGGTCGCAGTACAAATACCGTCGTGGCAAAGATTTTTGGTATGAAGCATGTGCTAAATGAACCCGGGCGCTTCAAAGACAGACTGAATTTTTAAGACTAAGGCAAAGTATAAGCTCTAAAATCGTTGAAGACACCCATCCTCCTGCTTGTCACTGTATATTTGTACAAACCACCGAATAATTAGACTGAGACAGCCGGACTAGTTGCACCGAAACCTGTGCGTGGGGGGCGGAGGGGGGGGGGGGCAGGAGGAGGAGGAGGAGGGGGCAGGAGGAGGAGGGGGGGAGAGTTAAACAGGACATCTGGAAGAAGAGATACCAGGTGCCTAGGTCATTAAACAAGCCAAATGTTAACAGCGTATAACTAACACAGGAATTCTTTGGTTTATAAAAAGCACATTATAACGCATTTTTTACCTAATACAATTGCAAGGTGCGGAAACTATGTGGATACAGCACTCAATACAAGTCTCACAACACTTATCGTGTTTTAACATTTATTCTAGACGTTCCGGCGTGTTGCAAGAGAGACTGCACTTGAGCGTGACGACACTAGTGTCGCATCCGATTCTACGACTGGAGCCCAAGTGCTGCTCTCTGAAGCAACAGATACGTGATCTAGATCAAATATATTGCTAAAGTGAACGTTTCGGCGAAACTGGGCCATTTTCTGATATGAGATATCCTAGTTCAACCGGAGCGGGTCCTATCAATCTACGTGATTTGGACCGAATTTTGTTTCTAAATTCATCACTACTGGCAGACTGAGAAATCTGTTAACAATGCTACACAGTTGCATCGGAAGCGTTCTCTCATCTGGAGGACATAAGCGTGGCATCGACAGACGATGTAGGGGATGTTAGGAAAGGCTCATTTAACACCAGTTCTTCGTGGAGGCAGGGGAGTCACGATTTCGTTAGGGCGGCTACCAGCATGGTGGAGATGCGGGCCGCGACAACACGAGCCACTCGTCAGCGAGACGTGGAGACGTGTCCGCGCGGTATACGGCCAGCGTTTGCACACGGGACCACGCCACGTCGCGCGATAAAACACCACCTTATCGTGCGCCAAGGCTGCTGCTGCTGCTGCTGCCGCCGCCGCCGCCGCCGCCGCCGCCGCCGCCGCGAGGCGTCGCACCGTTACGTAAAACACATCTTTTCCCAGGGGGACAGCCGCTGGCCGCGCAGCTTCTGCCACCATAGCGGATGTTGTCAACTACCGGGTGTTTATAAGTTAGGTACAGCTACTCACAGAGGTTCAGTATGAGCTGCAGTTATCGCATGGCAGCGAAACCTTGTAGCTATTCTAAAGCGGAACCGATTTACACTGAAGGAAAACAAAAAAATAGTTCCAATTGTGGCCCACAGATGCAAATATGGCGCTGTGAATGCAACAAAGACGTACAGAAATGTTTACATATGTAATGGATTTGGAAAGCGACGTGGGCAGAAAAATCAAACAAAGGAGAAAGGACTATTATTAATCGCTGCTTACACAGTTAGTTCAATACAAGCACCGGAAACGTTGACAGATTTGCACCTGGTGGCCAAAATTTGAACTGTTTTCCACCATAAATCGGATCTGCATTAACGCATTAGCATATCTACTGAGTTTCGCTGCCATACGATAGTTACAACACACACTCGGCCTCCGTCAGTAGCTGCACTTTAATTACAATCACCCAGAAGCTTCAAGTCTGCAGAGGAAGATACGAATCTGAGGGAGTACAGCGAGCCAAAAAATTGACCACACTAATTTTACGCAATATTTCGCTTGCAATTTTCGAATACTTTCATCCAAAACATGGGAAAGATAAACGAAAATTGTGCACCTTTTTATTCGTAGATGATCTCTAATGTCACACACTGCACCATTTTCTCTGCAAGTATTTGCTCATATATCCCCTCCTTGCTTCTTACACAAACTGATATCGAGTTAGTTGGGTGGCTAATATAAACTACATTACCTATTGCTGGAGTAACAGAAAGATCATTTACGAAATCATTTCCCAGATATTCCAGTCGCAGTGTGTTGTTCAGGAAATTACGTCCAGTGCTTGCTGCTCCGATTACAGTGTATTTCTCCCCCGTATAAAATATTTCGTAACTTAATAACATTAATTAAGAGATCTATTCTCATATACCAAAAGCGTAGCGTATGCACGTTTGTTTCTTGTTGTGCTCTAAGTGCAATCAACTCCACAATGCTATAACAGAAGAGACCTTTCCTTGCCTCTGATACTTCGCGAAAAATTTACGCACTGCACTACAGAAGAGCAGAAGTTTACCTTACTGAAGTAAAACCGTACGATTGTATCCTTTAACCAGAAGCTGGTGTCACTACCTCCTATAGAGGAATACATTCTCATTGTAACAGTTACAAGACACATCAATTTACGCATTCAACATCACCACATTAAGGTTGGGACCCTTAATTTCTACAATAGAAGAAACCAAATTAGCACAGAACCGTACGCAAACGACTCTCAAACGACGAACAACAACATGAAGAGCACAGTAAACTAATATGCTAGGGCAAACTATTTTTCACAGTAAACTAAGATTATAGAGCAAACTATGTTTCATAGTAAACTAATATTTTAGGACAAACTATTTTTCTGTCATTGACCCTTTCTCCGAATGCAGCTAAAACTAGATTCAGAAAGAAGTAAGGCGACAGGCCGTATCTGACCAAATGACCCCGAGGAAGGAGGTAATCAACTATGAACCAGTAACCCCATCACTCACCCCATCGCCACCCAAATCTTTTCAAGAATCGAACTCCCATAAATAAAACAGCGTCAGAAGTCTGGAAACTTTTCAAGTAAGTTAATGTGTTAAACATATGACATACTGAAAATCAAATTTTTGGTGCCTTTGGAAGTCGTTAGGCAGGCAACGTGCAGCTGGGACTAGGTGAACGTTTTAGCCGGTTAGTGTAAGGCGCAGACAAATCGAGACAGACGAAAAAAAGTATGGAGACTTTATTTTAGAGGTAATTGCCATACCTCTTAATACATTTATCCCATCGTTAGACAAAAAGGTCACTGCGTTCATGGAAAAAATATTTGCAGTTGTCTACGAAACTATGATTGTAACCAGGTGTGCACTTCTTCGTCCGAAGCAAATCGAAAGCAACAAATGTCTTTCTTCATGGCTCGTCCACATGTTGCCGAGGTTGTTGCGAGTAGGCTGCAGATGTTGGAAACCCTTACACATCCTCCGTACGTCCTGATCTCTCCATATTTTTACAGTCCTGAAGAAAGTCAGCCGTGGAGGTCGATACCATTTGGACGAACAATGGTTCCGTAGGCAGTCGCAAACATTTTTCCGTGAAGGAAATGACCATTTGGTCTCAGAGTGATATAAATGCTTTAACAGTTATGGTAGTTGTCTTTTTAAATAATAAACAATTTACTTACTGTTTTCCATCTGTGTCGTTTTGATTTGGCTGCCCTTATAACATTGATTACATATGTTTTAATTAAGTGAAAAGTGATAAGAGTTACGAAATTAACTGCGCTGAAGTACCGAATATTTAGCGGAAATTATTAGCACATGGAGAGGTTAACAGATGAAATCAAATGTATTTCATATGAGTACAGTGTTTCTTTAAACAATTCGGCCCTTCCTAACCACATTTTTTCTTCATGCAGCTGATTTCTGTAAGTAAGTTACGGAAAGAGAACAATACAATTCGTTAATTTCCGGATGAAGTTCGCAGCTTCAGTTGGAAGATCATGTCAGAGGTATGTGGCGACGAATTAGCGACTGTGTTGTGCCTACAATGTAACAATGCAAATTCCTCGTACAACCGTAGGTCAGAGGATACTCTGCGAGAAAGTCCTGCGACTGGTCTACGGTGGACTTGCTCGGTGACACGAAAATATTTATAAACTTCCGAACACTGACAATGGTAAAATCAACAGACACGGCAGGAGTGCCTTCCTCGTCTCCCATAATTTCGATACTACGTCCATAACGAACGAAAAGTCGACATATTATAGCAACCCCTGTACGTGTCGTTCGACAGACAAGGTGGCACTGATGCGATTCTCTGCGCACAAGAACTGTCTTGGTACGCCCTGTCCCAGGTCTTTCCACGGGCACTGCTGCCGTGAAACATGTTTTCCAACTTCAGACATAACCCCTGGCGTCTATTCTAAGAAGACATTCCTTCCAAACGATGACAGAGCTGTAAACGCAAGATAAAGAGCGGCAGTGCTAGTGCAGCTACGCAACAGGACGCTGCGACACTTCTGTCTGAATTTACCGTCCTCGAACACAACTGCGCCAGCACTTACGTGCGGCATTGCTCCTCAGGGTGCAACGTTTAACTTGGCCCATGAACGTTGCTACAAAACGAGAGTATTTCTTCAAAATGAAATTAAAGTTTTTCCACAAATTAAGTTTTATGCAGTGTGTTGCTTTGTTATCAGCAAAAAGCACAGGCTAATGAAGACCACCAGACAATGAGAGAGATTAGCTGCCATCAGCAGAAACTCAGAATTACGAATATTCTTAAGAAGGAACCGTCCATTTTCTCACATCCATGCCGCGTTAGTTCTAATTAATACGCGGCAGTTGTAGCAATCGCCCGTGCATGTGCCTCTGAAGGTTCCTTGGTGAAAAAAAAAACACGATGTAGTCTTCAGTCTGAAAGCTCGTCTGAACAATCCTGGGGATGAGACTAGTATTTTTATTTTTCATTAATTGGGAACCGCCTCAAACAACGAGTTGAAAAGTGACAAAGCTTTAGTTCACATCCAAAGCAAAAAGCAGTATAGAATTTTAAAAAACAATATATAGAAACCGAAGAATTTATTATGGTAAAGGTTTCTTTTGTTCAATGACCGGTTTCGAATGCCATGATTATTATCAGACTGATCCGTGCGCTCGAAGTTAGTACAAGACGAAAATAAAATTCACACTCATGACTGGCATCATCATGTTTTGTGGACACTGTCGAAAGCTGCGGTTATGATAGAGAATTAAGCGACACGTGCACCGAGAACATTTAGTAGAGCAAATCCGACGCGAAGGACTTCCTAGTTACTCGTCTATACATGTATTTATACCATAAGACACTGTACAGCGCATGGCAGAGGGTACTTCGTACCAATATGATCCATTTCCTGTTTCATTTGAATCACATACCAAGCGAGAAGGAAAATGACTTGAGTTCACGAACGCGCCCGTATCTCTCTTACACTGATAGTCCTGACAGTCTATGGTAGCAGCAGAATGGTCCCACTGTCTTTCTCGAATGAAGGTTATCTCAATTTATCCCACAGAGATTAGCGGGAAGTAAGTCTTTTTTCCCCCCAAGGCTTCCAGTTAAGTAACCAGAACCTTGCTGTTGAACAATCGTATGGGGTAGTATAACGTCCTGTTACGAGCACAGCTGCGCGTCTCTGAAATCGTTCGTCTATTGTCATGTCTACTTGGTAAGGACCTAAAACACTGCAACAACACTCTGGAATTGGTCGCAATAGCGTCTTGTTCGCGATTTCCTTTACTGCACTTTACCAGAACTCTTCCCACAAATCTATGTCTCCCGCTCATCTTCCTTAATACTGATATTACGTTCTTGTCTCATTTCAACAGATACTCGGTATAATTTTACAATGTGACGGCTTGAAGTGCTCACCACTAACCTTGTAAACGGATACCATCAGGTTCTCTCCGTTCCCGAACCCCCACAGCTGCTAACTTCTCCCTACTTTACAAATGAATTAATATGTTAAATTTAAGCGTGTAAGGAAGAAAAAGTTTAAAAGCGTTTGAAATTATGCTTATTTAGATTCGATGGAACTCGCTAAGCGTTGGATGAGTAGTGTCTGGTAATTTGCGCTCGCTTTTAAACAAAAGCTAATTTACCATGGATCTCTCTACTTCTGACGACGTATCTCCCGAACCAAGTGGCTTACGCTAATATTTTTCAGGTAGATTTACTACCGTATGTAGACACTTGTCACCATATGTTGCGAATACAGTTACTGGTAAGTAAGAAATAAGTCTTCCTTACTGTATGATGCCAACGGCCTTGCCACAGTGGATACACCGGTTCCCGTGAGATCACCGAAGTTGAGTGCTGTCGGGCGTGGCCTGCACTTGGATGGGTGACCATCCAGCCGCCATGCGCTGTTGCCATTTTTCGGGGTGCACTCAACCTCGTGATGCCAACTGAGGAGCTAATCGACCGAATAGTAGCGGCTCCGGTCAAAGAAAACCATCATAACGACCTAGAGAGCGGTGTGCTGACCACACGCCCCTCCTATCCGCATCCTCAGATGAGGATGATACGGCGGTACGATGGTCCCGATGGGCCACTTGTGGCCTGAAGACAGTGCTTTTTACTGTATGATCAGCGAAAATCTACTAAGCAATAAACGTTTTTTTCCTTTCATCGTTTTGTAGGTGGGATCAGCGAAAAAAAGTTTGTAAAAGGTTTGTAATTACGTGTAAAGTTTGCTGGAAGTTGCTAAGTAGTCTCATTCTCAAATACTGGATGAATATAGTCTGGGAATTTGCGCGTCCTAAGTTTCACACACACACACACACACACACACACACACACACACACACACATTTAAGATTGTACCTTTTAATGAGTAGATTATGTCACCATTTTGAATCCTTAAATTCCGTCACTGTTCATACGGAATACTGAAGATTAAATTTTCGTTGCCTCTGCAACTGCACCGGAATAGTCGCTTAGTAATATTGTACGGCGGGTAATTCGGTCGGGACGTTGAGAGATCTAACTGGAGGACATCAGCTCCAACGTGTGAAACGTCAACCAACAAGTAATTTCAATCGGACTATAGGTTCAATCTAATCAAATATTCTTAGTGTGAATCTCGCATTTGTAAGGATACTACGTAGGATCGTATCGTGGTTATTAGTCGACGATGTGACGTCGCGCGCCCTTCCGAAATCTAGGTAGCTCGAATCAAAGTGTTCGAGTGAAAGGCGGAAATCGGGAGGGACGGAAGATGAGTGGAACGCTTGTGTTAGCCGTGGGGGCAGAGTCGCAGTGCGAAGGCGGACGGCGCCGGCAGTCGGCGGTCGCAGGCATCCAGCTGACTGGGCAGAACGGCGGAAGAACAATCGTCTGCGCCAACACGCTACTCCTGTTTCCGGCGGCGCAGAACACCGGACACCCGAAACTGCCGACGTCACCTGTGCTGTCGATGGACGCTCCCGTTACAGTGCACACTCGGGCCGTTCTCACTTCCTCGCGACAGCGAACCTAACGCGGGTATTCGTCCACCACCATACTTTCACCACACATGGTCCTCTAAAATTACTCCACACTTGCTTTACTCCGACTCGAGATCAGACTTATCTAGCCAGTAATAGTGAGAACACCATTAGCTTTTCCCAAATCTAATGAAAAGACTTCGAGTATTATTTTTAGTCATTTAATTGGTTTGAATGCATTTTTTTTATTTCTAATACCTCACGTAGTCATTTTGACTATCGCACTGAGTTTTTTATTTGCTCTTATTTCTCTTCCTACCATCCTTTTGTCGTCTGTAATGTGCTTGTGTCGCCTATAATCTGTAACCAAGTGCCAACTTGCTGTGTTCATCAGTTGGTAACGCGGCAGCCCGTGTAGCCAGAGTGAGTATACAGTATCAGGTAAACAATGAAAGATAGCGAGATATTACAATTTGTTTTTTAGCGCTAAAACTGGATTTTTTTCTTGAGTTTCCAGGTAGAGGTCAGCCTTAAACACCGTGAACAACGCGATTATGATTTTATTTCTGCCGGAGATTGTTGATCGCCGTTTTCTCAGATAAATTGCACATCACGATGTTGTGGATAGGTTAGGACACGAATTTAAATTCAAGGCTACAAAAGGCGACCTCTGCAGCAGTTCAGTTATTGGTCACTTAAAATCAGCTGTCGGCCGATCATCTCCCATTTCCGTCATACCTCTTGGCGGCCGTTTCCAGCACTGCTACGCGTTACACAGGATTTGTGAAGCGACTTGTGTGTTCGGCTATAACCGAGCGGTAGCCGGCAGCCTATGTGGCAACACTGTAGCGGAAAGTGACGGACGTCGACCATCTAGTAATTTTCATCGGACTGCAGTTGTGAGTGCATTATGTTGGAGCTAAATGAATTCGATCGCCGGCAAATTTTGATACCTCTACGGAGCGTGCTTCCGTTACCAAGATAGCCGACGTATTTGGTCTTTCAAGAGGCACCTTATCGAAGATTTATACCGCATACACAGAAAGCGGAAAAAAACATCATCCGATAAGTCACAACGCGAACGATAGTTTGTGCTGAGTAATGGTGATAGACGGTAACTGAAGAGGACTGTGGCGAAGGATAAGAGGACATCCTGCAAAAGTCAATACAGAACCGAATGTCGCAACCACAGATCCTGTCCACACCAAGACAACGCGAAGGGAGCTTCATAAGCAGGGAATCGCTGCGCGACCTGGAATTCCAAAACCGCTCGTCAGTGCTGCAAATACCCTTAACAGGAAAGTGTAAGGCTGACGCCACAAAACTTGAACTGTGGAGCAAAGGAAGAAAGTTATTTTGGTCGGATGAGGCTTTCCTCACTCCTGTTTCCAACTTCTGGACCAGTTTACGTCCGAAGAGTGAAATATTGCGGGTCTTCGGTGGCGATTTGTGCAGCGATGTCGTATTCCACAGGCACCACGATTATACTGCAAGGTCGCACTACTGCCAAGCGTTTCGTAACCATTTTGGCTGATCAGGTCCATCTCATGATACAATGCTTGTTCCCCAATGGTGACTCTGTGTTCCAGAACAACAGGGCCTCTGTTCACACAGCTCATATCGTCCAGGATTGATTTTGTGGGCACAAAAGATGAACTGTGGCATCTTCCCCGGCCACCAGTCATCATATCTCAGTATTATTGAGCCTTTGTGGTCTACTTCGGAGAGAAGCGTTAGTGATCGCTACCCGTCTCCACCATCGTTAACTCAACTTGCCACTATTTTGCAAGAGACTGTGCGGCTGGTCCCGGCGGAGGTTTGAGTCCTTTCTCGGGCATGGGTGTGTGTGTTTGTCCTTAGGGTAACTGAGGTTAAGTAGTGTGTAAGCTTAGGTACTGATGACCTTAGCAGTTAAGTCCCATAAGATTTCACACACATTTGAACTTTTTTTTTTTTTTTTTTTTTGCAAGAATGGTACAAGATCCCTTGAAAACCATACAGGACCTGTATTTATACATTTCGAGACGACTGGGTGCTGTTTTGACTGCAAGCAGGTTTCCTATACCGTACTGGGCACGATAATTGGTGTTTCCATATTTTTGTCCACCACCTGAAAGTAGCAAATTGTGTGTGGTTAAATAAAACAACAAAAGAGGACAGGCTGATATTCTAGCCAAAGCTATCGTTCTGCAACTTTTTGTAGCAGATTTAACAAATTTTATGATTTTTAAGCATTACGAAGCGTAAGTTTAAAAATTACTTGAATGAAGTATACTGATGAAAAAGATTGCACCCAGCAAATTAAAAATATCATTGTAGTAAACAAATTTCGTTCTACGTAAACTTTCTAAAAAAACTGGCAGTGCATAAATTATTGCTTATAAATAGATGATAAAGAGCTATAATTACAAGCTGAGAATATATATATGCACTGCCAGTTTTTTAGAAAGTTTACGTAGAAAAAGCACACTCGGTGATAATGTATTAGACGTCAAGTTTAACAGCTGTGTCGTATTCTGTCCACAAAATGGCTAAATTGTTCGTTCACAAGACGCTGCAATCACTGGCGTTATCATAATCACACTCACAGCAAATTCAATGTTTGGATAAGCATCTCCTAAATTTTACTTAATTCTTAAGCGTCTTTCTTTCTTTTATTCTTTTTCAGTGATACTTTGTGAGCGCCTCTGTGCCTGCGCCCTTGGCGGGGGCCTATCTCGTCATTCCCTTGCTGCAGCCCTTCTGATATTCAAGAGCTTAAAACCTTTGATAAACCTAAGCAAGCGTGTTACTTTTCGCAAGAAAAATCGTCCAGAGCATAGATCGTTACTTTTCGTGGAGGGTAAGCTTCAGTGTAGGCTAAGGTAACCAGATGCCCGTAATCCAGCCCCCTAGTCACGAACCAACTCTACAGCCCAACAAGTGCACGGTTGGTTCGAAAGTGTAGTATGTCATATTAATTAACCGTTCGCTGGCGAATCAATGGAAATCGGGTGGTGTTTCTAGGTATGTGCACAACCGTCGTGCATGCTGGGGGTGCTCCACTCCAGGTGTCAGATGCAAACAGCTGAGATACAACACGCAGAATAAAAACGCTAATTAGAGAGGACGTATTTGAATGGCTGCAAACAGGAAATCATTCTCTATCTCGATGTGGGGCAATCGCAGAGGAAACGAATTACTGATTTCCCATGCGAAACACAATATAACGAGGTTTCAACAGCGCAATCGGTAAAACCATGAAAGACAAAACGTCCAATTGACGGCGAGATCAGCAATACAGCGCCAACTCGGATACAGGAAAGAAATCTTCCGAACGGTACTATCCCGGTTATCTGCCTAAAGGAATTTAGGAAAAACCGCGGACACCCTAAACCTGAACGGCTTGGAAAGGACTTCAACTGCCGCTCTCACGAAAGCGAATTCCCTGCCACCCAGTGTGCGATTTGCAGCGGGGGATGGGGGGGGGGCGGATTTCCCCCCCTCTGCATCAGACCATCCCCTCCTCTGGTTATAGTTTATGCATCCCAACCTGGGATGTTTATTTCCCACGCACTGGAATAAAACTTCACATATAATTTAAATTTGTGGAGCCGAATAAGTCTTACTATTAATACTATTAATATGTTTCAGTTTTCTATCATCAGAATAAGTACAGCTTTTCACAAACGTGCCTCTACTTTTTGAATTCCCCTCGTATACCTGTATGTAGATGATTTTGTAAATAAGCTTTACCTATAATGTACTTTTAAAGATATAACAAGGGATGGCTTACCTGATAGTGCATACGCGTGAATAGTGAGTTTCGGCATTAACATCTATTTATAAATAGCTGTTTAACCATGCGTAACGCCACGGTCCAAGCTAGTAACCCCCTATGACATCCCCCCCCCCCCCCCACTGGTAAAAGCACAAATCGCACCCTGCTGCCACCTCTCTAGATCCATAGCTCGTAAATGTGGTAACTGCACTCACTGCATTCTTTCCTCTCGACTACAGGTCTATGCGAACTATGGCGTCTCCTTGTTTGAGAGGAAAACCACTAACACAAGCCGGAGTTCAAACATCACAGACGATCCAGCAGAGTATCACATATGGCCTTGTTACCTTTCTCTGGCGTGTGTGTAGAATCACCCAGTCAGTTCACCGAGTGATATGACAACCTATGGATGAATCTGATCACATTTATTAGTGGCAGAAAGACAAAAATTTTTAACACGGAATCAAACCTTCACAATCTGACAGACAGAAAATGCTTCGTTATGAGCTACGTCTTATTTCCACGTTCGTGGAATGTGTTCAGGCAATTTCTGCCCTCTTGAAGAATATTTTAAGAGTATTCTAACGTGGTTTATTAAGAGCTTTGCGGTGAAAGAATCATATCAGCGTATCGTAAGAGGCGATCAACATAAAAAAGCAACACTGAAGTATGGCTATGATGAAGTCTACAATTTTATTCTGGAGAGGAATACACATCGACAACACAGTGTTCCCATACAACAAGCACATTGATGATATAAACAAACTTCTGGTAATTAGCGAAACGCTGAAGAACCTGACGGCCAGCATAGTCTCCACAGAAGGTTCAAGTGACAAAAACAATGGTATTTATTCGTGTTGGAAGAGCCATGTCTAATTTTTGATTGATACTGTGCTACTGGCAACAACTACGTTTGTTCCTGAACGATATCCTAAGTTGTGCAGCGGGGAAGTACTAAAGAAAGAGAAGAAAAAAATCTGGAAAACGTGTTAAAGTACAGGGAGAAGAAATAAGAAGTTTGAGGGCTGCCGATGACAACAGTTCTGTCAGGCGGCAAAGGACTTGGAAGAACTATAAGATCTTGAAAAGAAGTTATGATATAGGAACTGAATTACGTTACTTGATGCTGAGAACGTTAAGTTAGAAAACGAGACTACGGAAGTAGAAGAGTTTTGTTATTTTGCCGACAAACTGAATGACGACAGCACATGCAAGCAAGATATAAAACGCAGACTAGTAATAGGAAGGAAAGCTTTCAAGAAGAAGTAACTACGTTAACACTGAATATACGTATTGGGAAGACTTTTCCGAAAATATTTGTTTTGAGTGTATCACTATACGGATGCGAAATGTGGACGATAAACAGTACAGACTAGAGCAAATGCGACGTTAGAGAGGAATCCTGCAATCAGATGGAAACACCGGACCGCTACTGAAGACGGACTTATCAAATCATGGAGAAAAAGGTTAATCTCCAAACATGACTGAATGAAAGGGTAAGTTGGTACGAAACAATCCTGGGAGTGCAAAAATAAGCTAGTTTGGTAATTTAGATAAGTCTGACCGATAAAAATTGTAAATGTATTCTAGGGTTTTGTACAGTAAGTAAATCATAGAGATGGAGAGCTTGCAGAATACAGACTAGCTTGGAGAGCATCAACAAATCATCACGATCATAACACTGGGCTTATTACGTAGTATATTACGAGACATGTGACCTACGTTTTCTCGACATGTGGCCTAGAACACGTTAAGCGTTGGTCGGTGGACGGAGAGCCTGTCGTTGCTTATTGAGGGAATCGTTGCAGCATTTAACTGCAGTGATTTAGGGACCAGGGACACCTCAGTTAACGCAGGGGCGCCCCGCGGCAAGCCGTTGAGATTTGGCCTGGCTTCCTGGTTCCGGGGCTTGAAGGGGAGGGTGAGAGGGGGGTGGAGGGGAAGTTGTCGTGCAGACAGCTGCACAACGGCGCCCGCTGTTCCCCTGGCCGTTTCGCGCGCGCCTCTTGCCTTTTGTGCCACGGGGGATCTGACGGCGACCTCCGGCATTCAGAGCCAGGCGCACTCAAAGGCACGCCGCGCCACAGCCGAGCGGCGCGGAATACGCTGGAGCGTGCTGCCGCACATCGCAACAAGAGAGGCCCACATCGTGTTACACGCCACCCGTGGAGGTCGCGACAGGAGAGTCTCGTACGCTACGCTACGCTACACAGCACGCCCGCACAACCGAGGGAAGCTTACAAGTGTGTTGTTCCATCCCAGATAAATAAATCCTTTAGATACACACCGAGTACTTGAACAGTTGCGGAAGTACACCAGCAGTGATCATTCTGAACCACCAGTCCCAAAAATCATCCTCAACAGTCCACACAGTGCATCTAATTCATTCTTGATGAAGAACCCTTTATATGTTCTTTTGAACATGAACCTTCACTATTACAACGAAATCTTCGGCTCGTTTTTTGTTACACCTACGAAATTCGAAAATTATTCACTGGCTCTCTACATTCACAAGCCATCTGTCCCACTTATTAGCGTAAGTGGCAGCTTTCTATATTCCTGTCCACAGCGCATTTCAGCTGCGATTTCAATGTATGAAACTCGGTGTAGAGTTCTTATTCCACCGGCTTCTATAGATTCTTGTGGCCCATTTTAATCGGATATACTAACGACTGCTGCTAGAATAATGTGTATAAAATCAAAATATCAAGCAAGGTAAGATTTCACTATTTTAACAACATGTCTTATTAGCTGAAAATTTTACGCTAGTCATAACGACCCATAAATTTAAACGTAATAGCCAAGTATAGCTACTGGTTAAGTTTTACTATGGTGATTGATAATTATATTCCCTTATGTTCAGTCTGGTTCAAAACTTTCTTATGCAAAAAACTGCGTGTATATATAAAATTACATGTTTTTATTAGATAAAGATAAATTAGGAACACATTATATGAACGTAAAGAAGAAAAGACCGTTTTAGTCATGCCAGTATCGCTAGCGTACAAAGATACTATCTTCGCTAGTACTTAATATAAGCTCCAACCAAGTAAGTTACGTCCTACAGCATAACACTCACTCTCTCTCTCTCTCTCTCTCTCTCCCTCTCTCTCTCTCTCTCTCTCTCTCTCTCTCTCTCTCTCTCCCTCCCCCCCCCCCGCCCCCCTCCACCTGCCCGATTCCAACGACAGTAATATAAATTGAATGTATTCAGAAAATCTCTATTGCGAAATCAGCAGCTGAAACTGAACGTAATCCTGAAACGTCATCTTTATCTGAGCAAGGCTGAAGATACACAGATTATTATATATTTCAATCTTGTAGGATTTCTACATGTAATAAGGAAGTTACGAGAAAGAGCTATGAGATGTTAATAGGTTGTTGGTTGGTTGGTTTTGGGGAAGGAGACCAGACAACGTGGTCATCGGTCTCATCGGATTAGGGAAGGATGGGGAAGGAAGTCGGCCGTGCCCTTTCAGAGGAACCATCCCGGCATTTGCCTGGAGTGATTTAGGGAAATCACGGAAAACCTAAATCAGGATGGCCGGACGCGGGATTGAACCGTCGTCCTCCCGAATGCGAGTCCAGTGTCTTACCACTGCGCCACCTCGCTCGGTTTAATAGGTTGTAACACGTTACAATGATTGCACTGTACTACAGAGCAACAATGCGATAATTGCTGGTTATAGCTCTTTCTCAAATTGCAATAGAACAAATTTCGAAAAATTTACACACCAAGACATTTTGGCGACTGTCTTGTCCTGTCGGTTACTGTCTCATGACAGGAAATATAATCGTTGACGCTTTGTCTCAATCCTTATGTCAGTGATAACTCTCAACTGCCAGTCACGACTCGCTGGAATGCATGGCAGACTGCTATGAAGAATTAAGAGTCACTGTAATCATTTAAGGCTCTCAACAAAGACACATTTTATAATGAACACTGTCGAATTTCACTGCAGCTGTAAGCCAGGTAGCAACTGGCCGGAGGGAAACACGCCCGTCGTTGGTGGACCGACCCCCCTCCAACCCAACACTTAAACCCTCTGGGAATTACGAGGGCGCTGGCAACGGACGCTCGTAGCCGTATATTTGTGCTTTCATACTACGAAGTTGCCCGTTAACAGAAAGAATCTTGATATGACAAAAGATTTTTCTCAGCGAAACGCGAGCTGTGACTAAGTACACCTACGTGGAAGATCTATCCCAAAATGAACAACTGACTCGAAGTCACAATAATTGAGACAGAGTGTCCTCTCATTTCGAGACATACATTTCTTACAGTAATCTGCTGCTGATATTTTGCGTCAGTACTGTCACTAATAACATTCCCTTTCCTTCTCCTTCATTGACTGAAGAAATGTCGATGGACACACACTGTGCGCGGAAGATGAACTGCAAAGTGATGCTAGTGTGTCCAGCAGCTGTCCGCAGTGGACTTTTAAAAAGCAAACTGCAGGCACAGCCAAGATTACCGGCAGTGGTGTCGAAGGCTTTGCGTGCAAGTAGGCGGTGCAACAAGCGCGTTACCTGTTGTGTACGAGGCTCGTCGCAGCTTAGCGTGGCGTGGGTGCTGGCAGGGGAGAGACGGAACACGCACTGGCGCGCACATGTGAGCCGGCGTGGCGGGACGAGTATGGCGGGGGCCAATGGCTGGGGCGGGCTGCGGAGGGGAGGGGGACAAAGCTCGCCAGAGTCGGACAACCCCTGGGGCTGCACCCCTCGCTGGGGGCACTCCACACCGCCTGGACGCTATCTTCACAGGCCGTGGCGACCAACAAGTGTGTATGCCCAGCACGCATTGCTCTCCTGAGAGGCTCCCAGAACCAGTTAGGGCCAGTATTCCACCGAATAAGTCAGTAACTCTGAGAACACAGTATTCTTACGTTAGTCACTGCCTTTAGATGTGCTCTGAAATCGAATTTTTCGTAACCAATTTCCTAAAGCTGTTTCTGGTTGCTCGTGTACATACTCCAATATCGATTCTGGAAACTTGAGTATGTGTCGGATTTCAGGTCCCACAATCGGTTTTCGCTCCATGTAAAAGTAGTATTGTTCCTGCTTTGTAAATTTTTAGATAGTTGTGGACACAAAGATTTTGTGAGGTGTGACTTAAAAGAAATATTGGATACGACTGACTACGACGTTATTTCCTTTATTCGAACAGAAACACATTTTATATTTATTACAAGTAAAGACACACAAAAATACTGACATTTATTGTACTAGCAAAGCCCAACTGCTTGGCAACAACGGTACGTCTTGCTCTCTAGCAAAATCAATGCGGGTCACAAAACAATGCCTGAATAAAGGCAACGAATACGACGGGTGTTTACTTACTCGTAAATTTTCCCAGCGAGACAAATTCTTCAAAATACTGGAGTGAAATAATTTTAGACCTATGATCACAACGAACTTTTTTCAAAAGCTGTGCGATAGAGACAGGTATAATCATTAATCGATTTCGCACATAATGCCATGCATCAACTTAAATCATCATCTTAGCTGATCTCTTCTCCTCCTGTTCATTGACAATGAGATCTTACTCGTTCTTTATTAAAAACACGAAAGTATTTATGGCGTACTTTTATCTTTCTGACGAAACAAACAGTTGATTTCCATCCGTGTAACAAAAGTGACCGATATTTGATGAGCCTAGCCAATTCGATTCAAGTCTTACTTAACATGTCAGTGAAGTACTGTTAGTATTTGCAGCCTTTTTCGTCAGTTACGTTTCATCACACAGCTAATAAAAAGCCCGTCTTTTGCAATTAAATATTTGTTTGTATAGAACAGGTTTCGCCTATACTTGCTAGGCAACTTCAGAGGTCCTAAACACAAAGAAAATCATAATTATAGAAGTTTTGATATGACGTTTGCAGTGATACTTTGGCAGCTCATTTAAATCTAGCTTTGTATATTTAAAACTATATGATCATATTTACTTCCGTTCAGTTTCTGTCCTATTTATCTACCCATTTGTTGCTCTACATGTGGTGGTGTTTTTGGGGGAGGAGACCAGGCAGCGAGGTCATCGGTCTCATCGGATCAGAGGACGGGGAAGGAAGTCGGCCATACCCTTTTAAAGGAACCATCCCGGCATTTGCCTGGAGTGACTTAGGGAAATCACGGAAAACCTAAATCAGGATGGCCGGACGCGAGAGTGAACCGTCGTCCTCCCGAATGCGAGTCCAAGCATCTACATGTGCTACATGCACACAGTACAGGATTCTTCCAATAAACATTTCTTTGTACATAATGGAATAGCAACAAATGGATTCATAAATAGGACAAAAAATGGAAGCAAGTAAATAACGCGATCACATAGTTGTAAGTAGAAATAGGTAGATTTAAATTATCCGCCAAAGAATAACTACAATTATCGAAACATGTATAATTTTCTTTGTATTATAGGCCACTGAAAACACCAATCATGTCTACGTGAAATATGTTTGGTACAAATAAAGTCAATAGCAAAAACAATTTTAGTATCTATATGATAAAACATAACTATTTCTAAAATTTGCTTTTCGTTTTCCGACAAGTCTCATCGCTTAATAAAGCACTGAGTGGCAGCTGAGGGTGTCACGAACAAACCGTCACAAGTGATAGTTTACTAATACAGAGTAGAGAGAAAACTGGCGACTGTGCTTATTTATATGCCCATTTTCAAAGAATATCGTACTAATAATTAGGTGACTGACTGCTAGGAAAATACAGATTTGTCATAAATATGTTTTAAATATCTTTTATTGGAATTTAAGGAAGATCTCTCATTGCCCGCAACTATCACTCTGCTGCGCTACGCTTCAATGCAATCGCTGTAAAACATTGCACAATAGAACGTTTGTTGAAAGACTGTACACAACCGCAGAAGATAAGATTGGTGGTATGCACACAAAGAGTATGCTGATTTCTGTTGCATGTGACACTAAATTTAAGTACTTTCCACATTCTATTTACAACACTTGTATATTTATGCTTATGCTCTTAACATATTTGTAGGGCTCTTACCACTCTGTAACTCAAACGCTTCCAAGGAAATAGGTAGCTGAGATTCCAGAGTATTCTCTCTTCCATCAGGAGCGGCGCATTTATCCAAATCATTTGCCATTATACTTACTTATTGAACGTGTAACAACGTTAACAAGTCTATCAGCTAATTACATTTCACGTAATACTGGCGCTTCAGGAGATTATGCAATGATCTGAAAATCAATAACATGATGATCAGATGAGACACTTTCAGGACTGAGCACATGCCCCAGCGATAGCGACAAACCCGTTGTCAAAATTTATGCAATAAATTACGGCACTTTCGACGTGCGCCAAATTCATCTGACTATTAAGAAGTTATTTTAAACCATTCCCATAAGCACAAAAATCCGCCAGGTGATTTCTATCCATTTTACAAGAAATGCGCCAACTCGCTATAAATCAACAGTCCTACACGTCCAGTCACATTAATGTGACCGCTGCCCGTGTTCGACGTCAACGTACAATAACCACTCTCAGACGAGAGGTGGGAGCACTAGCAGTGGTGATTATACAATGCGTGTCGGTGGGGACGCGGAAAAAATGGTGCAGTCTTTGTCGTAATGTGGTATCGGAGCGGTTAATTTGTCGTCGAAAAGGGCATGATCATTGGCTTTTGGGCCAACGGTGGAAGCATTTCCGAAATGCCTAATTTCGTAAACTGTTCGCCTGCCGTTGTGGTTTAAGTATACCGTGTATGGAAAATGGCGCTATCCAAAATTGGCGCAGTCGTGCACCAAGGGCCATAAATAACAGAAGTGAACGACTGCGGCTGGAGGTATACAGCGAACAATCGTCCAACTTTTGAGGAACTGACCGCTCAGACGAACTACGTGTTTACCAACCGTGTCTCCTCAACGGCCGTTCAGCAAACGTTGCTGTCTGTGGGCCCCCGCAGCAGGCGCCAGATCCATGCAGCCATGTGACTGGTGTTCATCGGCTACGAAGGCTGGAATTTACACGGCAATACCGCAACTAGTGGTCCACTGAATGGTGACAGATGGACTTTTCGGAAGAATCGCGTTTTAAACTCCATCGAACAGATGCCCGTCGGCGTGTACGGCGTAAAACGTCTGAAATCAAACGCCCTGTAATAATCGTCAGGAGGGTCAACAGGCCGCAGGAGGGAGAGCTATGGTGTGGGGAATGTTTTCAAGGCATTCGTACGTGATCTCGTCATTTTGGTGGAAAGCGCAATGGTTCAACATAACTACGCATCTATCCTTGGGGACCATGTCCACCCCCGAAATGCAGTTTGTTTTTCCTTGGCGCGACAGCATCTATCAGAAGGACAGTGCTAAATGTCACAGAGACCGCATTGTACGTGGGTGGTGCGAAGGGCACCAGGATGAGTTTTCCGACACACCTGGCCACCAGACACACTGACATTATACCTAATCGGGAGTATGTGGGACTACGTATGTGTAGCAATTACCTAGCGAGCGATACTGGCAATACCCCACTGTAGTACCATGCTCTACTTAGAATACCATTGTATTTCTTGGGATGTTAATGGCAGGAAGTTTAGTGAAACGGTAACATGGAGTTGGCTGGCTCTGAGCACTATGGGACTCAACTGCTGAGGTCATTAGTCCCCTAGAACTTAGAACTAGTTAAACCTAACTAACCTAAGTACATCACAAACATCCATGCCCGAGGCAGGATTCGAACCTGCGACCGTAGCGGTCTTGCGGTTCCACACTGCAGCGCCTTTAACCGCACGGCCACTTCGGCCGGCTAACATGGAGTTAAAATTGGGCGAGTCTACCACTCGCCATTCTTGACTACGAGCTTGATATTTACTGGCAGTTACTCTAGCCAAATTAGAGCAAGGCAGTGCATTAAAAGCACAAATAATCTTCGCACAACTGAAAAAAAAAGTTTTTGAAAACGCCGCTTATGTTCTGCCCTGACGCGCACTTCGCGGTCTGTAACACGCTTGTTCCTACTCACGACTTTACAGAGGTCAGTTGGGTACTAGCGGTACTGGATGAAGACGTAGAACAAAAAACCGAGACATCTTGTATTTGCGAAGAAGGCAAGGAAGGTAACCGGATGGAAATCACGCCTTCTTCACCTGGAATAAGAGTTGTGGGTCACAGTAGTCGTGCCACTAGACTAACAACACACTTAAGTTGTTAGTAAAATACTAGTTTGACTTATTTGTTTACTTTACGTACGCTGCATCGAATTTATCATTAATCCGTCAACTCGCACACAACTGTTGCAATCACTGCAAAGAAAGCTGCAAAAATTTCGAAAAAAGTGTGATTTTTCTTCAGTCTTGGCCCTATTCGATTTTCTGCAGCACCTGCGCTTATGGCTTTTTTCCAACATGATAGGTGAAAACGAAAAGGAAGTTTGTGTTTTTCCCCATAATGTTACCTCCATGGTGATGTTTGTTTTCGCCGTAAGTCAGCTCACTTAGTCCCGTATTACACTGTAAACGATCTTATGGAACGTATTGTATAAAGTTCTTCCACAGTGTAATACAGGCCTTGCTCATCAAACTTTAGGACACAGTTCTATTAGTCGCACTCAACGGAGAAAATATTGAGAAAGTGTACTACACATAAGACAAGTTCGATAACTTCGAAATTTATAAATCCACAATAGTCGAATAATGCGAATCAGTATTAGAGTAAAACTCACGTTGTGACTATGTATAATCCGTATTCCATAAATGATGCACTAATGACAATGACACTCCTCCATTCTTCCACTCTCTCAAATTGTAAATGACCTTCAGTTGAAAACTAGTGCAATGGGCCAGTATTAATACCCTGGATTCGGTTTCAGGCTAGGGCTTTTGCAATTACCCTAAATCGCTGAAGGCAAATGAAGAAATGGTTCCTTTGAAAATAACACCATCCTTCAGCAAACTGAGTAGCTGCTGCTTCCCTAATGAAATGGTCGTCGACAGTATGTTAAACTCTAATCGTCCTTCCTTACTTCGAAGTGGCACACGCAAGTTCAGAAAATTTTCATTTCGCGCGCAAACCTTATCGAATACACTGAAATAGCGCTAGTTGTCCCTCGTACATCCTCCATGAACCATCGTGGCAGATGATTTGGTTAGTTGTTGGGGAGTGTATTTTCCTTGCCGTTTTTTTGAAGGCTGGCCTGAATGAGCAGGGTTTTACTGTATAAAATTTAATCTTGGGAATACTGCTGCAGAAACTCGGGAAAAGTTGAAGCCGTCTTTTGAAGTCAACGCTTTAGGACAGACACAGATGGCGACTTGATTAGCGTTTCGAAAACGGGTGAGCATCTATTGATGATCCATGTTCCGTTCGGCAGTTAACTGGCATCACACCGGAAAATATGAGAGATCTGACTCTGTATGACCGTCGAGAGAAACTTTTAAGGCTTTTGCAACACCTTGGAATAAGTTACGGTGCATGTGAACGTGTACTGTCACACTAATTGAACATGAAACAGACAGCGGCGAAGTTTGTGAAACGGCTGCTACAAAACGATCCGATGCAATATGCTGGCACGTTGTCATATTGGCGTATTGAGACATTTTTTGAAAGCGAAAATCTCTGTGGGGGTCAACATGGATTACGCAAACAACGATCGAGTGGGATTCAGATAACTGTTCGACCACGAGATACACAAAGTAAGTAGATACCGGCGGCGCGCGGGCTGACGCCGTGTTCCTTTACTTGCAGAAGCTGTTGATACAGTTGCACGCTGCCGCCTAATGAACAAAAGACGGATGTACGGAATATTACGCCAGCTGTATGACTGGACAGAAGAGTTGGTAGCAAACGGCACATAGGATGTCATTCTTAACGGAACGAAACCTTCAGACCTGAAACTTCTGATGTATCCAAAGGGAGTAATTTACGTAATACATGTAAATGACCAACTGGATACTGTAGTTCCATGAGGCTTTCGGCAAATGATGCTGTTGTACACAGAGAAAATTGTTGCAAACGCAGGAATGCCTGCAAAGGATCCACGCTTTGTGCAAGGATTGGTAGTTGAAGCCCAACGTAAGCAAATGCAATGCCATGCGCGTAAACAAGCAAAAAGACCCATTTTCCTATGATTACACAATTGTAGACGAATCAGTGGAAGCACCCACATCTAAAAATATGTGGAACTATGTGTACAAAGTTGAAGCAGAACGAGCACATAAAATTCAACGCAACAATTGCACATACCAGACAGTCACTGGAAGAGTCCTCAGAATGTGAAGACCATCCACAAAGGAAGTAGCTTACGAAACTCTCATTCGACCATTACGTGAATATTGCTAGTTACTCAGGAATCCAGGAATCAGTACCGGATACGATTGATAAAGGAACTAGAGAAGATCCAAAGAATAGCAGCATGTTTCGTTACAGGTTCATTCAGTAAGCTCGAAAGCTTCACTGCGGTGCTCAGCCAATACCAGAGGCAAACGAGACAAGTGAGACGATCTGCGTCAATGTTAATTTTGCAAGAGGGTACGCTCCTAGAACTGTCAACCAATATATTACTTCCTGCTACGTATATCTCACGAGAAGTCACTCTCACACGGAGGCTTACCTGCAATCGTTCTAACCACGGATTATTCGCGACGGGTACGTGACTTTTGTACGCCAAGTACCCTCCGCTACATACAAGGTGGCTTGCGGTGTTCAGAAGTCTGCACGGAACTTTAAAAACTGCTTTAACTTGATCGAAAGTTAGTATCAATGATTGTGACTGGTGAAGATATATTCTGACGGGATTCTATATAAGTAGACTGTATCTTCTTGTCAGACAGTCAATTAAGAATTCAACTGTGATGCTATTAAGACGTTTCAGTAAGCACACGGGGAGAAATTGTGCACAGTAGCGGTGTTCGAAAAAATGAGCACTCCACTATGAGAATGGACAACCGAATTCTTTTTGAATACTAAAATGAAAATGACAGTAATTCCCCCATCGTGCCACATTCACCAGACAGCTAGGTGTGACTTCGTAATCTCTTCCCAAGAGGAATACCAGATGACGAAGACGATCAGGATGTTTGGTTTGTGGGGCGCTCAACTGCGCGGTCATCAGCGCCCTTACAAAGTCCCAATTTGTTCACAATCCAGTTTTGTACCCAGTCCAACCTATTCACTGTCACGAATGATGATGATATGATGAGCACAACACAAGCACCCAGTCCTCGCGCAGAGCAAATCCTCAATCCGGCCGGGAATCGAACCCGGGACCCTGTGATCCAGAGGCAGCGACGCTAGCCGCTAGACCACGAGCTGGGACAGATATCGAAGAGAAGTTCTGAGACAATGGAGGACGGTCAAGCAGAATCGCAGAGCGTGACAAAGCACACCATAAAGACTTCCAGGATGAATTTCAAAAGTCGCAGAAACGCTGGGATCGACTTATACGCGCTGAAGGTGAGTTGCAGATTAAGCTCAACATACGCCCTTATAATTCCAATTAATATGTTCCGGAAACTTTTGTGTACCGCCTCGTACGCTGAAATTAGCCGTTAAAGGGGCGAATTTCCAGGCGTCAGTAACCCTATTTGTATCTGTGTGTTGGCGAGACGGGTGGGAAGAGACGAGTGTGTGACGGCAATGCCGCCCTCGGCGCAGCCTGTTACGTAAGGTGATCGCGGTAAGCTGGCGACAGCTCGCTGCTATCCAAGCCACCAGACCCCGAGGGCGCCCAAGTCTGGACTTACGGCCGCCACAGGTAGCCGGCCGGCATTCCTCACATTGGCGATCGATGGGTATATTGGGGCGATGCAATTACAACAAGTATACACACTTAAACACAACGACTACATTAAAAAATCGCTCACGCCAAGTTTGATACTCGAGAGTGAAATGCAACATTTCTCATTGCACATTGGGTACCTACACCTAGACGAACGGAAGTATCATAGTAAAAATTTATACCACACTGATTGTCACGTTCATCTTCACCTATTATAATTACTTCCACATGTCGTCCCACACTACGACCACTGCGCGACAAGAGTGGCACACTGTCAGAGGATCGTACGTGTTCCGGGTATGCTGCAGACGCTGTTCTGCAGAGGGGCGGATAACAGGTGGATCACAGCGTACGATTGAAATGGCGCGGCAACAGGAAACTTACTCCAAAGTTGAAGTACGCGGAACAGAACGATTCTTGGGGGCAAAACATTGCACACACATACACCGCGATTCTGATTTACGGACTAAATGCAATGTCTCGTCGAGCCACAGCAGTGACACGGTACCAACAGTTTGACCAAGGCCGCACAGAACTCAGTGGTACTGACTGCGAAGTCCACAGTTTGGGCCACGCGATTTCCATCTTTCCGGCAAGCTGCGAGAACAAGAAGCGAATCTCTCTCCTCGAGGAACATTTAGAACGTTCCGACCGTTGTGACGGAAAGTCATCCAGTAAAACAGAAGTGATTTCTGGCGTTCCCCAAGGTAGTGCTATAGGCCCTTGTTTCCCCTTATCTACATAAACGATTAAGGACACAGTCTGAGCAGCCGTCTTAGGTTTTTTGCTGATGATGCTCTCGTTTATCGTCTAGTAAATTCATCAGAAGATCAAAATCAATTGCAAAAGATTTAGATCTGTATGGTGTGAAGATGGACAATTGACCCTAAATAATGAAAAATAAGGTCATCTACATGAGTGCTAAAAGGAAACCGTTAAACTTCGGTTACACAATAAATCCATCATATATAAAAGCTGTAAATTCAACTAAGTACCTAGGAAGTACAATTACGCAAAACTTGAGTTGGAAAGAACACGCAGAAAATGTTGGAAAGCGGACCAAAGAGTCGTTTTATTGGCAGAACACTTAGTAGATGCAACAGATCCACTAAAGAGACTCCCTACACTACGCTAGTCCGTTCTCTTTTGGAGTACTGCCGCACAAAATGCGATAAACTGAGTACATCGACACAGTTCCAACAAAGGCTGCACATTTTGTATTATCGGGAAATAGAGGAGATAGTGGGGCGGATATGATACAGGATTTGGGGTGGACATCATTAAAACAAAGGCGTTTCTCGTTGCGGTGGGATCTTATCACGAAATTTCAGTCACCAGCTTTCTCCCTCCAAATACGAAAATATTCTGTTGACACCGACCCACAGAGGGAGAAACGATCATCTAATAAAAGAAGGGAAATCAGAGCTCGCACTGAAACATTTATTTATTTATTTATTTATTTTTACGCGCTGTTCGAGAGTGGAATAACAGAGAATTATTGTATAGATGGTCCGATGAACCTTCTGCAAGGCCCGTAGTGTGATCTGCAGAGTAGCCATGTCGATGTTGATGTAGATGTAGATGTAAAAGTTGAAAAATAGTGTCACTGATCTGTGTCACTTTGACGTGTAGTCCAGCTATGAATAAAAGATACATGGCCTGAAATAATAATTCATACCTTAAAAAGTAAGTCCTCTCGTACTTCACATTTCGTAATTTTACACGATGTTTTGAACAATACTTATTATGTTCTGTGAGAAAACTGAAAGCTATTTGTTATTATTTTATGAATGTTTACTTCTCAGTTCGAGGCACCGATCATCAGATTCACGTATTACGCACGACATGTTGTTAGCACCATGTCGTCAATTGCTGACTTTGAGAGACTGATCCCGTCACATTTACTTAATTTCAAAAGACGTATTTAGTTAAGTGACTAGGTATATCCACCACTGCCAAAAGTCGTTGGTAATCAGCTGTAGGTGCAAGTGCTGAATTGCCTACTCTGTCTTCCAGTTTATGATTGAAATTCTCGTTGTATCGCACAATGTTTAACGTTAATAAGTGCTTGGTCATAAAATAATATGCAACGATTGATTTAACATATGCTATTTGAGTCTTGAACGCCTCCTAATTATTCATTCACTTTTTCAGGGCACGAAAGAGGCGGACATGAACTTCACAGTCGGGGCAGCAGTAATGTTTTTATAATAAAAAAAAAGTTTAAGACAGAACTTTAAACCTACACTAATTATGGAGTGGTAACAGACAAGTGATTCTGAACGGAATACCAGGAATGGTGAAGAGTTTCATTCATTATTTATATTTCACGGTTTTCGATTAAAAAGAAAAGGTGTGGGGGATATTCATAATGGAGGCAAGAGTTTAACTGGAGCTGAAAATCACATTATTATGCTAAACTTTCAAACCAAAGTTAAGTTGATGTCTAGACTACAATTGCTAATTTTGTAACTAATAATAGTTCTATTTGTTCACAGGGGGACAAGAAGCTGTAATAAATTGTTGCACGCCGTAATTCATTTTAGGTTTGCGTGGAGTGTAAACTATTGTCACCTCTAAAGACCAAACACAACTTTCACAAATACAGAACCGATGCTGCAAGTTTCATAAATACATCAAAAAGATGAGGCGATATTTTGGCAGCCTGAAGCTCTGAATCAGTTTAAGGAAGTGTATGCCTACTTGTCCGTTGATGCAGGACTGCCTACCAAAACCAAACTTACTTGGTCGAATATCCTACACACTCCTTGCGTCGGAATGGTTTTACATAACGGTAAACGATGAACGTCCTTATCAGAGTGTTGTAACATACAGAACGCTCAGCACGGACTTCATGGACCGAGTCCTTACCGCAAACACACAACACTGCCAGCAGGACCAGAGGAGATAAAAAAAATGGCGAATAAGAATTCGTTTTCAGATCTACACGCAATTCTGCAGCCCAATGTATAGTGCTCGTCAGAGGGTACTTTATACCACAGCATGTCATTCCCTTTCCTGTTCCAGGTGAAATTGGAGAGGTAGAACAGATTCCCTGCATACCTCTGCACGAGGCATAGATCCCTTTATTTTGTTCATACGCGAATGAACAATGCGGGCTGCAGAATAGTTATGCATTCTATCACATATGGCGATTCTCTGAACTTCCTCAACACCGTTTCGTGAAATTATCGTCGTCCTCCTTCGTAGGATTTCAATCAAAATTCACGGAGCATTCCGTAATACACTTGAACTGACTGGTAACATACTTAATGCTTGGATGGCTTTTCGACAATCTGATCTGGTGAGGTTCCCAGGCATTCGAGAAGCACTCAACAATGTAAAGTAACAAGCATTCTGTAAGCGATCGCCTTTACAGGTATGCGCTACACTTTCTCAGAATTCTCCCGATAAAACGCAGTCAGCCCTTCGATTTCCCAACAAGTAAAAACTTGCTTTTGTTCCATTTCATATCGTGCTTCATCGCCGTGAGTAATGCAGTTTTCGAAAATTAGAGGAGTATCTTCCCCTACCTATTTGCATTAACTGTAGGTGGCTGTATCCCGTGACGTGTTTCCTGTTACAGAGGGGAGTGGAATATTGGTACGACACAAGACCAGCAGCGGTGCCGCAGGTACATATGTTAGGTGGCAGGTGCCGAGCGCATGGCACAGCTGGAGTCTCGTGACTGTCTGTTATCTGGCCACTCGAGTGCTGGCAACACAGGTGCGCGATGTGTCAGCACAGCTGTAAGAGGTCTCTACCTATCTTTCCCGCGGCTCATCTTTGATTTCTCAACGCGATTAAGGCGTGGCGATGGGGCTGGTTGGTTGGTTTGTGCGGGTCGAAGGGACCAGACTACAAAGGAGGCGATGGGGCAATAGGGAAGGAATTTTGGCGAAGTTCAGTCTCTTACGAGCAGCTCGTTTGTTTTCATAATGAGACAGAACAGGCTTATAGCAACGCCGCTGCTGCCCCCCCCCCCCTGTAAAAAAAATCCAAGATTCTTTGAAGAAACAAACTCCAAATATAAAACAGTTTCAAATGATAGTTGGAGATTGTTGAAAGTCACCGAGCGCTCCCATTATCAAACACTCGATGAGTACAGTTTGGGAAATTGGCGTTCACTTTCAAGCAAAAAGTAGTTTTACCCGCATCTCAATGTTTATGATGCCGTATCTACTAAACTAGGTGTCGTATAACTGTATAAATTTGCAGATATTTGCAGATACATTGAGTGGTATATGTGAGTATCAGCTGCAAATAGAGTCTGTTGTAAACATACATTAAAATAAAACGTCCTCCTGATGTTGAAGTTCCATTACACGAACAATGAATAATATGTACCAAGTGATAAACTTTTCTTTTTAGTTATTTTGTAGGTGGTGTCAGCGAGAGAAAGTTTCAAAAGGGTTAGAAATTTAAGAGTAAAGTTTGCTGGAAGTCGCTAAGCGGTCTCATTTTCAAATACTGAATGAATATAGTCTGGGCGATTTACGCGCCATGAGTTACACTGCCCCAAGACATACACACAGTTCCTAATTGTAATACCTGAATTATTATGTTAAAGGTTTAACGTAAGATTATCTCTCTAAATATGTACATGACAATGTATTAAATTTTTTTAATTCAGTCAATAAAAATGTGAAATGTTGGAAATAAAATTTTTGTTGTACCCTGAAAGCCTTTACAGGCATCCTGCAACTGGGTATGTGCATCGTTTTAACCATTTGGTAATGTGGATGTGAATATGTTAGATGCCAGTTAATCAGGAAATCCATTGCCTCTGGTCCGGAGTGTCGATGCAAGAGCGAGGCTGGAGACGGAAAAGAACCTCGCCAGGCACACTACACTTACACGACCTGACAAATCTTGTTTTCCATAAAAATTCGAATCGAGTTTTTTTTTTTGTCGTGTAAAGACTAATAACGTTCCTGGGAATGCGGGATTGACTACTAAAATTTATCTCCCATGTTGGGTTTCTGATCCATGTAAACGCTGTGTCGCATTTCAATCGTGACTTGTTCGAAGCCTCGTACTTAGTTCTTGTAATTTTAATTACTATGGACGATCTGATTTTGTATGAGGTGAAGAAAATAGGAAGAACTAAAACCAATATGAAGTTATTGCCTGTTTTATTTAATTGAAGAAAAGAATATTTTTGTCTTTTGTCGAATGGAAGAAATGCGTAAGGGCTGTTATACTTGTTCATCCAGCTAACCGCCTTGCCAACAGTTTCCCGCATATCTTCTTGTAGAAGTAATAAATGGTTCAGAAAAAAATGTTCAAATGTGTGTGAAATCTTATGGGACTTAACTGCTAAGGTCATCAGTCCCTAAGCTTACAAACTACTTAACCTAAATTATCCTAAGGACACACACACACACACACACACACACACACACACACACACACAGGCGCGCGCGCGCGCGCGCCCCTGAGGGAGGACTCGAACCTCCGCCGGGACCAGCCGCACAGTCCATGACTGCAGCGCCTAAGACCGCTCGGCTAATCCCGCGCGGCAAATGGTTTCGACATCGAAACCATGGTAAGAGTTTTAATAAACTTTCCATTTCGAAACTGATTGGATTTTTATTATTTCTACAAGATAATATCATCCTATGGCTGTTGCTCCAGCCACGTATAAATTTTCTGCATAGTTGATTAATTTCTTAACTGCTACAGTCCCACACTATTTTAGCGGCAAACGCTCCCGTAGACATCTAATGCTAATGGCAGTACATTCGCTACATGTGTTTAAAGAAACAGGATAGTGTCTCTCCTCATTCGGAAGCTTTCAAGCCTTTCGAAATGCGCAAATAGCAATAATTTTCCACAAAATGTCACTTCACGCTCTTTCCCACAACGGGCATGTTATGAGCGTGTGTAATAAAACAGATTTTTAAACCATATCCTTTTTCGGAATTCGCGAACCCCAAGTGAATATCCCTCGCATTAACTGGCACAGATAACATTCTTAAACATCTTTCCTTCAACAACCGTCGCCTTCTCCTCGACAAGTTGATGGACGTATCAACAAGGAAGCTGTACTTTAAAAAATCATTACTGTCAGTCTGGTAGTCTCACTTCACAGTGTTAACGAAATCTGACCTCCACTCGCCGACAGCGAGAACCCACAATGGAGCAGCTGTCTAAGACACAAAAGACACGAAGTCATCAGCTTCTCTGAGAGACAACACCCGAAGCATTGCTCAGCTTTGTTCTTAGAAAAAAAAAAAAAACATTTTGCAACGTCTGTTGTCGTTAGCGAGGAAAATTTTACTCAACAGTGGCGAATATCGTTAACAAATAATCCCATTGGCGAGGTGAAGAAGGCCCATGGAGAATTCTGGAAAACTCCATATTAGACTGTTGTTGTGGTCTTCAGTCCAGAGACTGGTTTGATGCAGCTCTCCATGCTACTCTATTCTGTGCAAGCTTCTTCATCTCCCAGTATCTACTGCAACCTGCATCCTTCTGAATCTGCTTAGTGCAGCCATCTCTTGGTCTCCCTCTACGATTTTTACCTTCCACACTGCCCTCCAATACTTAATTGGTGATCCCTTCACGCCTCAGAACATGTCCTACCAACCGATCCCTTCTTCTAGTCAAGCTGTGCCACAAATTGCTCTTCTTCCCAATTCTGTTCAATACCTCCTCGTTAGTTATGTGATCTACCCATATAATCTTCAGCATTCTTCTGTAGCACCACATTTCAAAAGCTTCTATTCTCTTCTTGTCTAAACTATTTATTGTCCTCGTTTCACTTCCATACATGGCTACACTCCATACAAACACTTTCAGAAACGACTTCCTGACACTTGAATCTATACGGGATGTTAACAAATTTCTCTTCTTCAGAAACGCATTCCTTGCCATTGCCAGTCTACATTTTATATCCTCTCTACTTCGACCACCATCAGTTATTTTGCTCCCCAAATAGCAAAACTCCTTTACTACTTTAAGTGTCTCATTTCCTAATCAAAGTCCCTCAGCTTCATCCGATTTAATTCGACTACATTCCATTTTCATCGTTTTGCTTTTGTTGATGTTCATCTTATATGGTAGATTACTACCGTGGAAAATACCTCGCTGTGATGGCTGTTGTAAAGCAATTCACTTTGCCGTCGAAGGTCGCTTACGATACCGGTAGTGAGCCTTAGCGATAACGCCCAGTTAGAAGTACTGATGGTGAAGGCGGGGCCCAGACTGTCGGTTGACGCCACAGCTAACCAACATCCTATGCAGTCGGTGCCAGCAGTCACTTGACGCTACACACTGGCCGCACACCATCTGCTATTAAAACGCACTAAAGGGTCCAATTTCCAATTCTACTTTGCCTCAAAGAAATAATTGTTACCCCGGAAAACAATCATGAAATAATGCAATGGTCATATTACTGTTTTCCTTTCAACTGAGTGAACAAATACTGGAGAACAAGTTAAGAAGTACCCTTGTAAAGGGCAGTTAGTATCAGTCTATCCTTGGAATGAAATAGATAAATTTTTGTCCAAATAAAAGCAATCATCATTAATCCGATTACGAAACTGTATTTAAGAAAAAAATGTACTGCATAAATTAGTTCCCTGCGTGAGTTGAGTCCGAGGGCACCCACCTACCTCCAATTTATTAGAAACCCAAGTTGGTTAAGTTTGTGGACCATCGCAGACGTGCTGTCGGCAGTGGCGATGGGAAGATCTGTTAACGATGGATTGCCATTACTTTGCTATTTCCGCCTGTGTTGTAGATGCAGTTCGTAATATTTGCTGCTACGGATGTTCGTTTAGTACTTAAGTTTCGATTTTTGTCAGACATAACTTCATTGCAACCACGTTACGGACAGCCGAAGTAAACTGTCCCCCTTAGTCACACTTCAGGTGTATGCCGTGACAGTTCCGTCAACAAAGCCAAGTACGATTTCCTGTTCCATTTTCGTGAAACAGAGTATAATCTCCAGTGACGTGTGACATAACACTACATGCAGGCTGACCGCTGATGCACACTACCTTCACTTTTCTCCGTCCAGTGATGTACAGAGTATCTGATTAGAACAAATACAAAAAAAATTTGCTCTAATTTCGGGAGGAGACAGGCGTGATTTCAACGGCTTGCTATGGGCCAAAGTTTTGACGTGCGCGGTAGTAGGTACAGGGAACTATGAGTACAGTGGAAATGTTTCGCCGCGTGCAAGGTGCTCTGCCATCGGACGCCTACAGATAGCGGGCGGCTATTTACAGACGCCACTGGGCAATCATTGCATCACGCGTGCGCGAGCACTGGGAGATAATCAAACATCTCACGTCGTCGGGTAGCCTCTCATCTCATGCGACCGAGGCCGGTGGCTTGTATCTCAGCTGAACAAATCCATCAGCCGCTGAACACAAAGCTTCCGGAAGAACTGGTTCACTTCACTGTTTACGACATTACCTTGTTGCCCCTTCTCGGAGCCCAAGTCCGACGCCACCGTCTACAATGCTGTTATATGCTAACCTAACCCAAGACGCACGGGACTCAAAATCTCCGGTTTTTTTTTTAAACTATAGTACTTCAGGTCATTTTGTAATAAATTTTCAGACATTATACGCATAGAGCACCCCATCTCCAAGTATCTCTCCCTTGCTGCAAATGGATCACACAACCGTCATAATTCTATTGTTAAGGATCTTATAATGCTTCAATTATACTTACTGTTACCGTTAGCACCATTAATGTATTGCAAAACAATTTTTTGCACACATGTACAGTATCATTTAGAGTTTTTGTTGTCCATCCCCTATTACTGCGAATTTTCCGGGCCTTGTTTTAGCCCTTAACACTTTAGCGGGACGAAACACCGACAGAACACGCCTGTCACTTATACATTTATCATGTCCAATCCTAAGCAACGATTACCAGATACTAAGTCTGCACCTTCGCCTCCTAAATAACCGTATCTCGAATTTTTTTTTTAAATACAACGTTACTAACAGTAACAATAACAACCACGCGAAATACGGTATTTCTCCCCCCTCATATCGTATGAGTAGCTCATTCCCCCAATGTTGCAAATACACTATACTGGGATTAATGTGGCTATTAGTATCAAATGTTACATCCGTCCTTACCCAAGTAAAATGCCTTTTCCTTTGAATCAACAGTAACTCATAGCCCTCTTGTTATCCAAAATTGCAGACACGTTCTGTACCGAACGGACACGAATTCTACAATTGAGAAAAGGTCGTGGAAAGGTCCATTAATCCCCTCTCCCAATCTGCAACTTTCCCTTCAGGTACAAAAGTGCTTCATACATTTGGGCAGACGAGCTATTTGCGTTTTTAAGAATGACAAATGCGTGCGAGAGATTTTCATTCTCGTTTTAACTCTTTCTTTGAATAAGTTCACCACTACCATTTTTGTGGATCTTTTGAAAAGATTGTTTAGATTCGGCTAAACAATGTAGACCTTGGTTTCTTACCAAAAACTGAAAGGAGAACAAAAGAAAGACAATTATTCATGCAGAATAAAACTTTCCAACGGAAAAACTGTGAAATGGACTATCTGCCTTATTGAAGTGCGTTTCGTGTGAATCTCAAATGTTAACAGTTAGCTTAAAACATCTTCCGAATCCTTCTGTGAGGTACCTGACACAATCAACTTTCTCGCGTAACATTGTCACACTTTTACGATATTGTTTACTGACGTTGTGGCGGATGGATGGTGACCAAAAGATAATCACGCATGTGCTGCTAGTTGAGGAGTCCTGGTTCTGGCAGTAAGGACAGTTGCAGGAAAGTTGCTAACCTGTCTATAAATCACCTATTCTTCCCATTTTCTTTATAGTTTTTATAATTAGGTTTCAGAGTTATAAAAACTGTAAATGCATAATGCTGTTTTCTAGTGTAGCAGTAAATTCCCATTTCTTTAAAGAAACTTGTCTATAAATCACCTATTCTTCCCATTTTCTTTATAGTTTTTATAATTAGGTTTCAGAGTTATAAAAACTGTAAATGCATAATGCTGTTTTCTAGTGTAGCAGTAAATTCCCAATTCTTTAAAGAACCTAACTCCCATTTATAAAACAGCGTCCAACGTCTGATTACTTTAGACATGGGCCAATATGTTAAATGTTTAACGTAAAACATGTGAGCGAGAAAACGTTTACAAAAAAAGTTTGAAGTTATGCTTCATGTTTGTTGCAATTAGCTAATGTTCTCCCTACGAAACACTGGATAAATATAGTCTGGGTAATCTCCGCTACATTTTAAGCAAACCAAGTTTTTCACGCATCTCAACGTTGATACATCATGTCTCTGAACTACGTGTCGTACAGTGATATAATTTTGCAGGTACAGTCACTGATACATATAGATTATGTCTGCAAAGTGTGTTACGAAATGCCATGCCTCAAGTTTAAGTTTACTGCATGAAAAATGTACCAAGCGATCAACTTTTTCATTTGAGGGTCGGGGGGCGAGCTGGGGTGTGTCAACGAGGAAAAGTCCCGTAAAGGTTTGAAATTGTGCACAGTCTGTTGGAAGTCACTATGTGCTGTCGTTTTCAAATACTGGATGAATGAACTCCTGATCTGCGCGCTGTCTACGTTGTCACAAGGAAAGCACTGTTTCTAACTATAATACGTTTACTGCGTTGTACGTTTAACGTATTACACGTCTTTACAAATAGTTTACGACAGCTGTTTAAATTTTTAAATTGTAATAATTACCCAAAATACGGAAAATTAATTTTTTTGTTGCCCCAGTAACGGTTCAGATAGGAAACCTACAACTGGTACTGGGTAAAGCAACACACAGTCCAGAACTTTATTATTATGTGAAAATGAATATGTTAGGGGAAACTGAGCCTAATGAATTTTTTGAAACCAATAACAACATGAACTAGGTAACGATTCACTGACGGTGCACTGAGAAATACGACATGTAAGACAAGTGAAGTAAATTCTGCATTTCAACATACTAGAGAGTATGATTACCAAGGAATTGAGAACCACTTCGTCGTACGACGGGAGGGGAGGGGGGGGGGGGATATATTAAAAGAAAAGCCACAATAGAGTTTTAAAATATACAGTGTGGACGCACAGCCCTTGAAAAAGAGAACGTCCAGGCAGCACATGAAGGTATGCCGTGCTGATTTGCGCAGACAGTTTGTTGCCCCCCGCGTATAGCGAAGGAATTAGCTGCCGTGTGCGAATAGGCATACACTGCCGACTGCGACATCGGCAGAAGAATGCGCCTATACGAAATGTCCCAAGCTGGAGGCCTCATTCCTCCCTTAGTGAAAACTGGAATGATCATTTCGTTAAGTAACAGGAAAGCAAGATGCACAACCAGGTCAGAACTAACACAACCTGGGACAATTGTAAACTCTCACAGTGTTTACAGGGCATTATTCTCTACTGAGCTAACAATAGAACTTAATTCGAGACTTTCGAACTTTTTCTAGTTTTTGTGGTCTCAATTTAGGAATTTCTAATTCACTTCCCCCCCCCCCCCCCCGCACTGATTTCTTAAAACTCTGTCGAAGTCCTTCCGTCACAACAAAAACTATGTTCGTCTGACGTTCACTAGTTGCGGAAACTGTCTTCGGCAGCGGCCTGTGGGGATGACGATCGTAAACAGAGAATCATTAGCCTAATTTGAAACAACCTAATGGCTCAGGACCTCTAACAGCCCATGAAAATACTCTGCATATTTGATGACACTCCTTATGTAAATACCCACTGTTGACTAGCTTTATTATTGAGAAAGATATACATTTTTTGTCAATACTGTGCTTCCTGTATACGTTCAGTCGTTCAAAAACACAAATCACTTCTCAGTATTCCTTGGCGCACAGCTACTTTTTTTCGTATGCAGTAATATCCAACCCTTAAGACAGCGACAACTAAAGAAAAACAACGAAAGTTGACGACAAATATAAAACGTTTTCTTTATTTTTTGTGCGGAGACCTAGGAGGTTATAGGAGGACGATAAGCTTCCTCTGCCCGACCTTTGCCACTGGAGAAACAAAATTGCTAAGTCAACTTAAGATGGCAGGTTTTCAAACAAGGATCCTGATAAATTCGAGTTGAAAGTGGGACGACTCGATCCAGATAAAACGGGTTGGCGCAGTCGCGTGGGAGGTTTAATTATGAACCCGGCAGATCGTGTGAAATACACCACAGTGGTCATCAAGGTGGCTAGTTTTAGTTGCATACCACAATTCCGACTGCTCGTGATGACTACACAGAATTTTAAAACAGGATATTAGTTTGCGCCACGTAACAAGGGGAAATAAAAGTGGACGAATACACATTTCTACAACTGCGTGCTCAAAAATTGTCACTATCAACAGCAGCAACGGTCAACAGCGCGTATCCCATGTCCGCAAACTATTCAGAAACGCCGTAATATGAAGAGAAACATCAGTCGTGGCGTTGAATAATACAGTATAAATAATTATACTTCCCTAATTTCATGCCTTCGAAATCAGAACCGTTGATCGCTCTACAGCTGTCTGGCATAGTAACATCAAAGTCAAGTAGAACGCTTGCAAAACTGTGCTGACTTTACAAAAAAGAGAGAGAGAGAGAGACGCGCTAAGGATTGCGTGGTATTACGCTGCACTGAAGGCTAATGAAGCAATTATCTCCACGCACGTGGCAGTGTTACTGCTGAAGTTCTATCGTCGGCCTGTAGAGCGCGCACACTTCTCTAAGCGCCCACGGCGGCGATGCGTGAAATGGCTGGCAGATGGCACGCCAACGCGGAACGGCGACAGCCATTTGCAAATCAAGGATGGAACACCACGTGGTTGATCTTTTGGCGGTTATTCTCATGTCAGCAGCGTTTGACATGCACAGTCTGTACAGAAGACTCAACAATTTCCAATATCGTTGAGAGATCTATTTTCATTTACTGCACTCCTTATCTCCTAAAGCTATTTTTAATTTGGTACATTTGTATCGTGCTTTCCCAGTTATCGATCTCTGATGCGTTGCTTTCTATGGGATCCTTTAACGTGGTGGAATGTGCGGAAACCAATCAAATCGCCTTACTGAAAACGCGTAAAAATTTTTATGTAAGTTATGTCTCTATTTTTTCCTAATGCTATGAATACAGTGCCTCGTTAGGAGCGCAACGTGAAGCAATAATTATATGATAAAAAGCTTCGCCAAAACTGTTCATCAAAATCGAGGCAAGGACGAAGACGTTATACTGGGATCGTGAAAGATTTACTCCAAGTCTACACTGTTTTCCGGAATACACTGCTTCAGAAAAGAATGAAGAATTAATATATTTATATTTGCGAATCCCATCACGCAGTGGTGTAGCGTGGGGAAGGAGAAGGGGAAGGGGCGGGGGCAGAAGCGAACGTATCATGATCCGGGCGCCATATACAGTGGGGGTGCCAAATGTTCTCCAAGGCAGGCAAGATTTGTCGGGAAATATATAACTAATTCTACGGGAGAATAAAATCAACGTTACTTGATGAATCATGTTTAGAACGAAGTCGTTATGAGAAAAATTTAAATCTATGTGAATGACGTGGAGATAGAACATCCTTTCACTTTCTGGCACGTTTAAACTGTGTACCGGACCGGAAAAACCAAGGTTACAGTTAGCAGCCCTGTCCAGCAGACAGTTTTCACCTGCCAGGAAGTTTCAAAATAACGCATACTCCGCTGCAGAATAAAAATTCATTCTTGAGATCCCTTACACTCAATAAATCTGCTGCTTAAGATTACATGAGTGCGTTTCGCCTGCTGCTGTCTTTGTACTTTGAAGTGGATAATGTAGATCTAATCATTTAGTGGCTAATAAAAAATATTAGACTCGACGCATATAAACAGAGACAGTGATCATCAGCATTCAACTGGAACATATCTGTATTCCGAACACTGTACTGGATTTCGATAACCATATGACACGAGAGAATGAGATAAAAACTCAAGGAATCTGTCAGAGAAGGATTACAATTCACACAAGAACCTGAGGAATTTATCACATTTTACATACAACTCACATTATCCAGTCTATAGTCTACGGAAATTAATACGTGAAACTCTTAGCGCTGAGAAAGTTACGATTTGCTAAATTCACATGATTGATTATTCAAGCATGTTTATTACCTTGGGATCCGCAAGTTATGTATGTGGAGAAATTACGTACGTGGCACACCGTATGGTACACATGGGCTGATAAAATTAGCCTGTAAACACCTGTTGTGTAATCAGCTTATATGCATGTAGGAGTTACGAGTTCACAAGGAGGGACAATACTATAGAACGCCGGTAACTCTTCGACATTCCGTCACGCGAGTGGGATGACGAAAAACGCCGTTTATATACGTTACAATAAAGTAATGTGGCTACGAAGAATATTGCAAAGGTAACGGCACTCAGCAATGCAACAGGGATACAAAAGATACAAAAAAAAAAATTCAAAAATGACTATGTACTATTTTCATAGATAGTTCTAATCGTGGATAAAATCTAAATGGATATTGTTACAAAACGTTCGGAAGTGCCAGCCCTATTGTCGCGATTGGCTCTGACGGTCGGGAAACAAGGCTAAAATGTTTGTTTTCTGAAACGCCACGGTGACGTCACGGGTCGCAATGCCCACGGTAGGAAAACCCACGATATCGTTTCTCGCAACCGTTGTAGTCGCACAAAAATGGTATGTCGTCTCAGGCTGTACTGAAAGTGTTCTCACTACATGCGTTATGCAACTTTACCGTTACATACCGTACCGTGAAGCGGGAAGCGGGAAATTTCGAAGTCACCAAAACGACTCATTACCGGAAATGGGTTCTCTATCAAAACTGTCCCCTCTACAAGCCCTACAAGCCCGTACAAGGAATTGTAAAACACACTGTAGATGCTGCTAACGACTGCAAAAGCACAACACGGAACATGCTGTTCACGATAGTGTGATACTTTTCACACGTGTCCCAAGGTGTTATTTAGTCTTAGTTCCGAGACCTTGACCCATTGTGCTGGACAGCCTGCATGAAAAAGGTGTACAAAGGTCGAATGATAGAAAAAACCCTAACGAAACACACAACAGGAATAATGGACAGAACTAACAGAATACCTCAGCAGGTATCCAGTATGAACAACGTTCTCTAGGCTTCAGAAGGACGCGACTTCTAGGGATTATGTTCTGCGTATTTTCTTTGAGTAGTCAGTCACACAACTATTTTAAGAAAATTCGTGTCCTAAGAGTGTATTTTATACGTTTTTGATCGTACCGCGTATACATCTTTCTCTGTGTTATCGACGATTTTTGTGCCAGTTATCAATAAAACTTTCCAGAATCTTAATTTTTGACCTGTTTTCGGTTCAAGCCCCGTGAATGCTATTTTTCTAGGGGTCTATATACTTTTTACGTAGGATATCGAAAAGATAATTTCAGTACCACGTACCATCTGTTACCAGTAACATTAAATTCAAAGTGCAAGGAAATTCCACAGGAATGGAAAAATACTGGAAAATAAAGGGTGAAGAAATATTTTGTCTTTTGAAGAAACGCACTTCGCAATGCGTTGAACTGCGCTCTTTCGTGACAACACAATATCCTTACCAAGCAGTTCAAGAAATATGTGGAATTCCTACAACACATGGAATATGTGGGCGGCCAAATAATTGCTCTTGTGCGAGACAGACTGGGGCACTGACTTCTGTGCAAAATGTTTAATGACAGAAAACAATCTTACTCCATACTTAATGGCACTCGGTAAGCTCGTCTAACGCAAACCCATTGTATGATCAGTAATTAGGATGTTTTAGTAAGTACTCTGTATGTCTTCTTAACTGCAGGTAATCGACAGACGTAAAAGTGATTTCGGGAGTATCCCCTGGCTACGTTACACGACGGCTACTATTAACAATTTATATAAATCTAGTGGATAATACTGGAAGCTTCCTGAGACTTCGTGGATGACAATGTTCTACAGGAACGCAGCGCCAGAAGACCTGTAGAGGATCACGGCTTGGTGCAGGGACTTTTACAGCTGGTTCTAGGACTAATACTTCAGAATACAAGAAAACCAGACGCCAGGTAGATCCACTGAAAAGATCTTAAGGAAGTGGCTCACTAAACATTCATCCCAGCGATTATTTTGTATTGCTCGTCAGTCCTGGATTCTTACCAAGTAGGAAAAGATCGACGAAGAACGGCAGGTTTGCAAAACGTTAATTTCCTTCCACGAACAACTAGCGGAAAGACCATGATGAGAAGGAACTTTCGACCCACTATTCGCGAATGTATCATGGAAACGGATTGGGGGCCATTACGCCTCACATTGAACGGCAACTTGCAGGGTATATATGCGGATTATAAGCTCTGCTTTGACGGGTTGCGCATTAATTGTTTTTCGGCACAATAAGATCGAAAATTCAAACGTAACATTCTTGATGCTTCACATTGCTTGGAAACTACTCACCTCAGTTTAAATGACACAGACGACTGTCTCTCGTGATGGTTCTGATCAGAATTTTACACGAACCCAGATATTAGCTCTTCTAACTATCGTCTCTTATTGGAAATGTGTACGTTTTTCCTGAATCTTCAGGTTGCAAACTCTTGTGACGAATGGACTTTTATCAAAAGAAGTTGTGTTAATTTCAGCTTGCGGAAACACAAGTTCCCAATGCAGCATTTTTTTTTTTCCCACGCTATAGCGTGGAGAAGCTTAAGAGGACGGACAGGGGCTGAAAGTCGTAGCTGAATATGCAGATGGAAAGTGGAGCTGGAGCGGTTCCCCTTTCCCCCCTTCAGCCGGAGAAGGCTACGATCCTGTTTTCCAGCCAGACTGGAATGTGAAAGGAGCGTTTGCTCGACTTCCCTGTTTGGACGGCCAATTCTGCAACGCCTCTCGCAGGGTGAACTGGAAAGGCGACAACCAACTGCTCAGCGTCATCGTCGCAACGAAAAGTACTTTTTTAATCAATCCACAAAATAGCATTAGCGTTATCATTATCTTCAACGCGCCGACTTTCCAGAATATCTCCGTCTTTTTCTTATCAGGCATTATTAAATCATGTTAGACAATTACCGACTTCCAACAGTACTCATCTTCCACGCCCCCCCCCCCCCCACCCACACACACACATTAAAGTTGCACTTCTTATTTGTATGTTATCAGAGCTTTTTCTTCTTTTTTAAATGCTTGACCGAGTCGCCCATTGTCATAACTCGACTACAGGATTTAAGTCGCAGAGGAAACACTTTGCAGATGCCATATCAAACAGTTTGGTGAGACAAAATACAGCTACGAATGTGCGCACCACGGGAATAATTATTTTCCTCGGAAAAGTGCACTCGGTGGAATGTGAATTATTCCGACTATAATACATATGTATTGGTGGGGAGGGGGAGCGCACGCAGGCGTTGGAGGAGGTGGGGTGGCACTTCCATGGTTTGTACAATTCATTGTTTATGACAATAAATATTGTCCAATGGCCCTAATAAAATCATTAAAACTCGAAGCTTTGACATTTCGCGAAGGACTGTCTATAACAGTAACATGTAGCTTAGGAATACTTTTCTTAAGAATACGCTATCTTTAGTCACAATATTTTACTATCATCTTTTAGTCCAACATGTTTCAGTGCTAAAACTCCTTTCTCAGGGACTACATTGACGTTTTTTGGGCGTTACACCTGCTTCAGTCTCTCATAATCCCAACAAATTTCATTATTACTGATAGCGTTGCTACTAATATTGTTGGAATCGCTTACAGGATATCAATATAACAAATAGTTATGGTGGTTACGTGTTGTGTCCGTGCTGATTTTTACTCGCTCTGTTAGTTGTCGTACTCCCAAATACAGTGCTAAAATGCGCAAGAGTAAATTTAAATCCGGTTATATTTTATGCAACAAATTCGAAAGGTAATGAAGGAAGAAAAGAACCCTATAGACACTGGTCTCTCAAGTCTCCCAGAGAGAGATCATTTCTGTAATAGAGATTGGCAAGTCACATCGATATATCGAAACTGCGAGTCTTCCTTGATAGTATCGATACTAGTCGTCCATACTCACGCACTCGCAATAGCGAGTAATCGATTTGAAATATTGTATATTCAAAATGGTATTTTCTATTGTCTGTCTTTTGTTGACTCAGAGGCAGAGTTTTTTTAGGAGACTTTTATTCCTTGCAAGGCGCACCTACTGAACTTTGTAGTGGATGGCGCGCTAAAGATAACACTTTTCAGTGCTTAGAGATCACGTCAAAGCCACTGTGACGTATTTCAAACAATCAGTTAATGCTACGAACTTGCCAAGAGCTGAGCAGGAAGCATTTGGAAAAGGAGGAGAAGAAATGTTCACTTCAATACAAACAAACAGCACAAGATAGAACACCTGCTTCGACAGGCTAGAGAGATTAAAAGATTATCAGCGATTGTAGGTAAATTCTTGGCTACAAAAGTTAGTCGAATAGGAATATAGTTGCAACATAGCAGCTGAGTATGATAAGACATTTTTGACCTCCTTACCCACTCCAAACCAGACAGAAGTAGTCAGTGGCGCTAACAACGCAACAGCAAGCTTACGCATTTCTATAACAAACCTACTCATACAAGAAATGACACGCACAACTCCTTCGAGTGATTTATGAGCGTCCGTAACAAATTATCTATTGACAGCAGTGTTCGAAAGACTACTTCCTTCGGGAAGAGACACTTTTCTTGCCACACCTGTAACTTTTGATTCTCCTCTTACTTTGTCTGCTGCAATTGCGGAAATAACTAAGGAAATTCGTCCCTGGCATAGGCGGAAGGGTCAACTGTCTCCTGAACATGGAGCTCCAGATTTAACACGAGAACACTCTAACAAACCTTCAAAATGATCGCTACATGACACTATTGCCCCGAAGCTCAATCACGCAAGAAATTCCAAGCTGTGATTACGTGCCCAACGAGATAAAACAATACCTCGAGCACCTTTGGAGCGGCTCTGTGATCCCGTAAAGTTCTGGACAAAAAAAAAAAAAAAAAAAAAAAAAAAATGTCGTGTGACTTGGGCCTCCCGTCGGATAGACCGTTCGCCGGGTGCAAGTCTTTCGATTTGACGCCACTTCGGCGACTTGCGCGTCGATGGGGATGAAATGATGATGATGGTGATTAGGACAACACAACACCCAGTCCCTGAGCGAAGAAAATCTCCGACCCAGCCGGGAATCGACCCGGGCCCTTACGATTGACAGTCTGTCGCGCTGACAACTCAGCTACCGGGGGCGGACAGTTCTGGACTGATAATCGTCGTTTCAGACCTGTTTCGTCAGTATCTGCTCAAAAATGCTTAATTTGCCACGCGTCTTACGTTTCGTGCGCAAGACTAGGTTCCTTAATAAACTTTATTGTGCCAGATAACAGAAACAGATTGATAGGGGAACATATTACAGAGTTCTATTAATGTATGTCGCTGATGATTATTCGTTCCATTGATTAGTTTTTTTGTAAATAAGTGATTTTATAGTACATGTTGTGTCTTTTATTAACTAATATTGGAAATTAAATGTTTCTTAATCATTTCAGCGGCTTTGATCAATCTTTAAAAAATTCCAATAAATATTAAAAATACAGACCGATATATCGAAATAACTATATTTCTTGTATGTCCATCCTTTTGGCAGGAGGTCTTTGGGACGACGGTCGTTTACTATTGTAAGAAAATAAAATACCTACAGACGTCCTTATGATTTGATTCTATTTTGTTGCAACAACTGATGCGATATATACATGGGGATCGGATCACAGAACTAATGAGGAGGTACTGAATAGAATTGGGGAGAAAATAAATTAGTGGCACAACTTGACTAGAAGAAGGGATCTGTTGGTTGGACATGTTCGAGGCATCATCAAGGGATCACCGATTTAGTAATGGAGGGCAGTGTGGAGGGTAAAAATCGTAGAGGCAGATCAAGAGATAAATACACTAAGCAGATTCAGAAGGATGTAGGTACTGGGATATGAAGAAGCATGCACAGGATGAAGTAGCATGGGGAGCTGCATCAAACCAATCCCTGGACTGAAGAACACCACAATAAATGTAAGTCCCTGGGATACAGAAGATCATCGTTACATCGAGGCATGCTCTTGACGTGGTACGCAATTTCCATAAGAGTGGTTATTCTTACATAAAATACTGTCACTTCACACACAAGCTTTCAAGCGTTTGAAAACTAGGATAACACACACATCCGAAGTCTTGATGGGCAGCTCAACAGCTAGCTTTCACGAACACAATTTTATCTGTCAATAGTAGACGGCATAACAACCGGCGGGTAAGCAATGCTCAAGGTCGACGTCACGCTCGCGCGTCACACCGCTACATCGGCACGAAGCGACGGCAGCGCTACCTGCTAATAAGCTGCAATTAGGCTGTGCCGTCACGGGAAAGAGGGGGACGGACGCCAACAGGTGGCAGGCCAGTCTGCGGCAGCGTAGACGGCTACGTGGTGGGGAGAGTGGATAGGGAGGGGATGCAGACCAGCCGTGAGCGCGCAGTGTACGGGCAGCGAGCGGAACGTGTCAACTCATTCCAATTAACGAAATGCGCGCTCTCGCCCTTTTACATTGTGTAGTCAGCCATTCGTGAATGCCCTCCGTCTGTGAGCACATGCTACGGAAACGATTTCTCTTGTCAGGATTCAAGCTCGCGCAGTCGCTGAACCTTAAACCTGACAATTGTGCATTCGAATACTAACCACTTGGCATAGCTTTAAAAAAATATATTCGCATCATAAGTGCTGGGGCATCCCGTTAGACATAACGCATAAATATAAAGACGTCCTTTAAATTGATTCTGATACGTAGAAGTCGATGTTGAGTAACTGAATTAGGCACACCACCTAGTCGTGGGTAGCACCCCTTTAAGCCCTTTCAATGGCAGTTAAGAAATAGACTCGACGAATCAGCGGAAGCGTTGAGGCGCCACCATGACCCATGGTCACCCCAATCGATGCCTACATATCTCTAAGACTAACTGGAGCTGGGTGCAAGGAAAGTAAGATTCGTTCGATGGTGTCACAAATGTGTCACATATGTTCATTCCTCACAACATTTATGCCACATGGTGTTCTATCTCATCCAATAGTGACACTGAATAACCTTGGTGACAAGCTACACCCTTGTTATACTCTTGATTTGTCCGTAATTTGTGTGTTAACCATTTACCCGCGTCGATTCTAATTCTGGGGTTCGTATGTAGGCTTTCTGCGGCTTTGATAACATTATTTGGGTCTCCTCTTTTTCCATTATTGCCCATAGCTTATCTCAGAGTTCTGTCAAATGTTGTTTCATAATCCAATTCGCCTATCAATTGTGGATTATGAAAATGCCTTTAACAGAACTCACAGAACAATATATTAACACCATCACTAGAAAAAGTGGTAACACCTAAAACACGAACTGACCATGAAGTGAAAAACAACGTTGTAGATTATTATTATTATTATTATTTCTTTCTTTTCTCAGACGTTATGTCTGGTCAAAAATGGAAAGTGACGCGGACCTTGATCAAGCGTGACTTCCTTTTAACTGTATGGTGTATGTTATATTGCATTTAGGAACTTTCGGGTAATTGAACATGTATCAATAATTACGGATTTCTGTAGTTGTATATATAAGTTTGGATGTAGCTGTATTGCATTAATGTATTGGTGAATATTGTGTGGTATGACTCCTGTAGTTGATAGTATAATTGGTATAATGTCAACTTTATCCTGATGCCACATGTCCTTGACTTCCTCAGCCAGTTGGATGTATTTTTCAATTTTTTTCTCCTGTTTTCTTCTGTATATTTGTTGTATTGGGTACGGATATTTCGATTAGTTGTGTTAATTTCTTCTTTTTATTGGTGAGTATGATGTCAGGTTTGTTATGTGGTGTTGTTTTATCTGTTATAATGGTTCTGTTCCAGTATAATTTGTATTCATCATTCTCCAGTACATTTTGTGGAGCATACTTGTATGTGGGAACGTGTTGTTTTATAAGTTTATGTTGTAAGGCAAGCTGTTGATGTATTATTTTTACTACATTGTCATGTCTTCTGGGGTATTCTGTATTTGCTAGTATTGTACATCCGCTTGTGATGTGATCTACTGTTTCAATTTGTTGTTTGCAAAATCTGCATTTATCTGTTGTGGTATTGGGATCTTTAATAATATGCTTGCTGTAATACCTGGTGTTTATTGGTTGATCCTGTATTGCAATCATGAATCCTTCCGTCTCAATGTATATATTGCCTTTTCCTAGCCATGTGTTGGATGCGTCTTGATCGATGTGTGGCTGTGTTAGATGATACGGGTGCTTCCCATGTAATGTTTTCTTTTTCCAATTTACTTTCTTCGTATCTGTTGATGTTATGTGATCTAAAGGGTTGTAGAAGTGGTTATGAAATTGCAGTGGTGTAGCCGATGTATTTATATGAGTGATTGCTTAGTGTATTTTGCTAGTTTCTGCTCGTTCTAGAAAGAATTTTCTTAAATTGTCTACCTGTCCATAATGTAGGTTTTTTATGTCGATAAATCCCCTTCCTCCTTCCTTTCTGCTTAATGTGAATCTTTCTGTTGCTGAATGTATGTGATGTATTCTATATTTGTGGCATTGTGATCGTGTAAGTGTATTGAGTGCTTCTAGGTCTGTGTTACTCCATTTCACTACTCCAAATGAATAGGTCAATATTGGTATAGCGTAAGTATTTATAGCTTTTGTCTTGTTTCTTGCTGTCAATTCTGTTTTCAGTATTTTTGTTAGTCTTTGTCTATATTTTTCTTTTAGTTCTTTAATATTTGTATTATCTATTCCTATTTTTTGTCTGTATCCTAGATATTTATAGGCATCTGTTTTTTCCATCGCTTCTATGCAGTCGCTGTGTTTATCCAAGGCATCTGTTTTTTCCATCGCTTCTATGCAGTCGCTGTGTTTATCCAATATGTAATCTTCTTGTTTAGTGTGTTTTCCCTTGACTATGCTATTTTTCTTACATTTGTCTGTTCCAAAAGCCATATTTATATCATTGCTGAATACTTCTGTTATCTTTAGTAATTGGTTGAGTTGTTGATTTGTTGCTGCCAGTAGTTTTAGATCATCCGTGTATAGCAAATGTGTGATTTTGTGTGGGTATGTTCCAGTAATATTGTATCCATAATTTGTGTTATTTAGGATGTTGGATACTGGGTTCAGAGCAAGGCAGAACCAAAAAGGACTTAATGAGTCTCCTAGGTATATTCCACACTTAATCTGTATTGGCTGTGATGTGATATTATTTGAATTTGTTTGGTTATTAAGTGTGGTTTTCCAGTTTTTCATTACTATGTTTAGGAACTGTATCAATTTAGGATCTACTTTATATATTTCCAATATTTGTAGTAACCATGAGTGGGGTACACTATCAAAAGCTTTTTGGTAATCAATGTATGCGTAGTGTAGCGACCTTTGTTTGATTTTAGCTTGATATGTCACCTCTGCATCTATTATCAGTTGCTCTTTAAAGCCCCATGCTCCTTTGCAACAGCCTTTTTGTTCTTCATTTATAATTTTGTTCTGTGTTGTATGTGTCATTAATTTCTGTGCAATGACTGAAGTTAATATTTTGTATATTGGTGGTAGGCATGTTATGGGGCCATATTTAGCTGGGTTTGCTGTGTCTGCTTGATCTTTAGGTTTCAGATAAGTTATTCCATGTGTAAGGGTATCAGGGAATGTGTATGGGTCTGCAATGTAACTGTTAAATAATTTAGTTAGATGTGAATGTGTTGAGGTGAACTTCTTTAGCCAGAAATTTGCTATTTTATCTTTTCCAGGGGCTTTCCAATTGTGAGTAGAATTAATTGCTTGGGTGACTTCATGTTGCAAAATTATCACTTCAGGCATTTGTGGTATCATCTTGTATGTGTCTGTTTCTGCTTGTATCCACCGCGCACGTCTGTTATGTTGTACCGGGTTTGACCATATGTTGCTCCAGAAGCGTTCCATGTCTGTTGTTTGGTGGATCGTCTATTTTAATGTGTGTGTTATCTATTGTCTGGTAAAATTTCTTTTAGTTTGTGTTGAATGTTTGGTTTTGTTTCCTTCTATTTTCACTTTTTTGTATCTTCTAAGTCGTTTGGCCAATGCTTGTAATTTCTGCTTCTTTTCATCTAATTGCTCTATCGCTTCTTGTTGTGAGATTTTACCTAACTTTTTCGTTTTTTTTTTTCTCACATTTCATTTCTTATAAATTGTGTTAGCTGCCCGATGTCTTTTCTCAGTTTTTCTATTCTGATCTGTAGCCTGTGTTGCCATGCTGGTTTTGTGGGTTTCTTCTGTGTGTTGGTTGGTTCTGATCTTTGCCTAGTGTGTATATTTAGTGTAGTGAGTGCTCCTATATAAACCAGTAGTTGTAACTCTTCCATAGTTGTGTTTTCATTTATTTTGTTGTGTATGATTGTGTTGATAGTTTTTATTGTTGTTTCGACTTGTGGGTTATTTGGCAGTCTATGCAAGAATGGTCTAATGTCTATTTGTGTTTTTCTATATATGTCAGCTGAAATTTTTCTTCTATATCTAACATGTGTGTCACTTTGTGTTCTATTTGTGCTTGTTCTGGTGTCTGTCTTAAGATTTCGTTTTCCTCTGATTGTTTAATTGATGCGTGTTGTTCTTCGTTTGTTTGCTCTGGGATGTTTGCGTCCATTACTGTATTTTCTTCTTCTTCTTCTTCTTATTCTTCTGATTGCACATTATTATTATTATTATTTATAAAGATGACATAACAGAATGGAAAAGAGAATATCAGGCTTAAATATTGGGATGAATAAACATATTAACACGACGTTATTTACGGATGGTCAAGTTATCATAAACAACAGCGAAGATAAATTACAGATGGTATTACATAAACTATGTAACTACAAGCTACGATCTGTTCGACTATAAATAAAATTACAACCACGGTCTTTAGGTATTCACCTACTACGAACAAAAGTAGTCCTCAATAACAAACCGATAGGACGGGCAGCCATTTCAAAAAAATTCAAATGGCTCTGAGCACTATGGGACTCAACTACTGAGGTCATTAGTCCCCTAGAACTCAGAACTAGTTAAACCTAACCTAAGGACATCACAAACATCCATGCCCGAGGCAGGATTCGAACCTGCGACCGTAGCGGTCTTGCGGTTCCAGACTGCAGCGCCTTTAACCGCACGGCCACTTCGGCCGGCCAGCCATTTCAGACATACAGGAATGTGACATCACATATGATCAAGATATACAGAGAAAACACCAAACATTTACCAAATAAAGAGAACACTTACAAATAAAACAAGGGAAGAGAGAGAAATGAAACTGTATAAAGCCATGGTAGTTACCGCTTAAATAGGGCATAAAGCGAACCCTGAGAAATCAAGATTACGGCAACTAGGAGCATCAGAAATGAAATTTATAAATTCTTTGAAAGGCTGCACTAGGGAAGACAAAATTACAAACGATGTAATAACAGATGAATTAGGTACGCAACCAACAAACCAAAAGGTAATCCAATATAAAGGAAAATTGAATGGAAATGTATTTCGTATGCCGTCAAAGAATTCATGAAGTAGCAAAGGCTTATAAAACATAGTGTAAGAGAAGTGTTGGAAAGCCGAGGAAGAGGTTGAGACATCGGAACAGCCCCAACCCCTAACTCTGTAGCGGCAGAATAATAACAAGGTTTGGTGACCTGGAGGGTCACGTAAGCAGCAGCTTCACGTCCGCGAGCGTTCTTCGAATCATTCCAACAATTCGGGTGTGATGGGGTGAAGAAATGATTTCCCAAAGTTACAAATCGCCTGCAAGGAGCATATTGGATCTGGCAGCAGATTCCTGTACCGCTCGCCGGTGACAGAGGACGGCAGGAATACTAAGGGTACTAGGAAAGTGTTGCAAAACGACGCAACAATACGTCGCACGCGGCTGATTGTTGCTGTGTTCTGAGAATACTTCATACTTGCACGGTGGCCGCTGTGCCAAGTCTGTGGGCGCAGTCGTTCACTAGCAGGGTTAGTTTGAAGTGCTTGATACGGCATCGTGGTCACAAAGTGAGAATGGGGCAGTCTTGCGGCAGACTTCGTGCGTGGTTTAAACACAAACAAGTGCTTTGAAGAAATGACTCTTGCCCTCGGTGATGTGTGTTCACATCGTACAGATATACTCAAATAGCTGAGAGGATGGGAAGTTCACGATCATCGGTTATGGAGGAAGACATTCATGCTGTGAGGAAGATGCTAGACGAAGACAGGCGAGTGACCTATAAGCAGATAGAGGATACCTTAGGGATAAGTGCACCGGCAGTTCGTTTGATCCTGCTCGATCATTTGCAATAAAGAAACTTTGTTGTCTCTGGGTGCGGCATAGACTGACGGAAGAACAGAGTACACGACGTGTGATTTGGAGCCGGAGATGTTGAAGTTTTCTAAGGGACAATCTTAGTATGTGAATAACATCGTGTCAGGTGACGAGACTTGGCTGTACTATTATGGCTTGCCGACTAAGACTAAAAACAAAGTTTGGGTCTTTGAAGATGACGAAACACCGTAGCTGTCAGAAAATCCCGATCAGTACAACAGAAAATGACAGATTTTTTTCCCCCATATCAAGAGGAATTGTGGAGCGTGTTGGTTTGGACACAGTCACAGCTAAATGTTACACTGAGCAATGCCTGTCCAATGTCATCCAATCTTCGGAAGAACCTAAGACCTAAGTCAAGAATGGACACTTGGTTCCTCCATGAGGACGATGTTCAAACTCACCGCGCATGCACCGAATATTTGCCGGGTACAGGACAGAAACTTCTTGAGCACCCTCCTTACAGTCCGGACCTTGTTCCTTGGGACTTTACATTCTTGCCCCGGGTGAAAATGAAGCTGGAAGGAATGCAGTTTTCATGTGATGAGGACTTCCTGAGGGCTTAGGTCGACGAGTGTGCCGTACTCCCAACAAAAACTTGGGAGCGCTAGTTTAGGGATTAGTTTCGGAAGATGGAGAGGTATTAAACGTGGTGAAAAAAAAAAAGTAAAGCTTTAGGGTGTACACTTACCAGTTCCCCTGTGCCCTGTTGACAAGTGGGATCTATCTCCTCACGGGGGTCTTGGTACTCACACTGTTATTGGCCTTTACTGGCATGTACTGTGACTCACGAGCCCTGGCGATCTTCCTCCATGCTTCGAGCGTCCAATGCGCCCATGCAAATCCTGTGCAGTGTCGTATTTGTGAACAGAGAGCGGTGGATTCTCTGCGCAGTACCAAGGGTTGCATTTTTTCCGTTTGATGTATGGGCTTCCCATCTGTAATAGTTGGGCCGTGCCTACTTTGTTTCAAACACTTATTAGTGGAGCCATCACATGTCAATCACTCCGCAAACGATAACTCACAATAGGAATTTCCTTAAAATAAACTTTCAATGTGTGTCGAAGATGAAGGAAAATCAAAGAACTCAAGATTACTTACAAAAAATAAAATAAGCAAGTACTTCATATCGATTATGTAGGGACTTGCTTCAGGTTCACTCATATTCAGCAGGCGTAATACAGTTTTACGTTCACCATTATTATATACTTACAGCATTTTGAATGCTGCAGCTGCCCATGCAAACTAAAATTAATATTGCTACAGCTGTATAATTTTTTTTCTCAACTCGAACTTATGTCCATTTTACCAATAGGTGCGGATTTAGGAGCTACGGATCATAAAATACATGCGCATGCATTTAACAGTACACTTTACGTAAATGTACCGACATTCAAATCGGCTCCGTAGCCGAATGGTTAGCGGCGTTACCTTCGGTTCGTAACGATCCGACCTTCGGTTCGTAACCATCCGGGTTAGATTCCGAAAATTCCTCAAATGTCTTTCTGAGGAAGGGCTACCTGGACGGTCCGCTTTGCTTCGTAAGAGCAAATGAAGGACTGCTTGAATAAAGAAGCAACGGCATCACGAGGGTTCATCTACTGGCAACGGGTGAAGGGGTTGGTGACATGCTGATCACAAGTCCCACGACCATTGACAGCTGCTCGTACTGCCGTGTAGACAACAATTAGCCAGTCGAAAGAATCCTAAAGCCTAATCTGTGGGAGGTATTTATATACGACTTCTGTCGAATCTAGGTGTTACCGGGTTCAGAAAAAGTGAGTTCACCCAACACCAAGTTTGGTATAAATATACTACCTGAAAATAAGTGGCAGCTAAAGGAAATGTTACTTCCACAGAGCAGCTGCAGCAATCAACAGGCAGTCGACGTAAGCATAACAATGGTCTATGTATAATTGTATTAAACCAATTAATGGTGGGTAAAAACGGAAAAGTGATTATGCATAAAATTACAAAAAAAAGTGGCTGGTTGTTTTATTGTTTCCTCAATAATTTAATCCACATCCATGGAACTGGACCACCAGTATCGTGGATAAATTAATATACACTTATTCAGAAGCATTACTTTCAGAAACTACGCACTGCAATACAGTAAAGGATGCTTAGGGAAATGTACGTGTGACGTGGTGCGCCCCAGAATAAGGTCTGCACAAGGCGATCGGAGGCCGTGCGGTGGTGGTGGTGGTGGTGGTGGTGGTGGTGACTGTACATATATTCGCACTTAGCGCCGCCCGTTAGCGGTCCCGTAGCACGGCGGAGGAGAGGCGAGGCGTTCTACTTGCAGTGGTTATTTCTTGCGCGATGAAATGCACTGGGCCCGGACCCCGACAGCGCGCCGATCGCGGCCGATCTGATACGACGGGCCACGGGCCGCGCGCCGCTCTATTTGCTCGCTTTGCCGCGCGGTGCCGCTCTGCAGGTTTTCTCGCGGCCGCAGGATGTGGCGCTCGCCTCGTCTCGGGAGGTTCCGGGTTCAGTTCCCTGTCCCAGAAACATTACACCCACGCTGCCATTCCCACGAGTACCATGTGCCTAAGGGTCGCCAATTGGTGTGATACTCTCACACCGTGCCCGTCCGCTGCGGACTGGCGCTCACATTCGGGTTTCTTCATCGTTCGTACCACATACTTCGGAAATGCTTTGGGACAAGAGACACATGAGATCGCAGACACCATAATTAACAGCAGTTCGGCGATCACAAAGGTTCCGAGCCAGCTCAACGTTGCAATCGCCAGCCATCATCAAGGACGAAAGTGCCACTCTCCTATTCGGTAATGCTCCTTCTCCAAACTGGAGCAGCTACTACTACTTCAAGGAACACGTCTTTATGACAATCTGTTCCACTGAACTAGTCCTCCTCCCCCTCACAAGGCAAAAAACACGTGGCAGTACCGTGTATAAGACCTAGGTCCCATGCAATTCCCTATTCGAAGTCGCCAACGCAGACTTGGGTGTTGACGCTCGACTCCTACGTAGCCGGTTCCAGTCCTCTGAGAAATTTTCACCACCAGTATTTATATAGCAAGGAGAAGTGATGTAGTGGCGTCAGGTTTTCTATTACACACACACACTATATATATATATATATATATATATATATATATACTTTAGGCAAATAATACTTCGCATTCTGTCCGCGAATGGAAAAAAAGAAAGAAAACGTTTCACTTAGACAGCTGAATTCACGCCTTGCAGCTTCCCAGCCCACCACACCATCCCACCTCACTTTCCATTAACTCGCGTCCTCTGCAGGGCATTCAGGAAAGCTGATGGAAGTATGTAGTAATACGCCGTATGTCTTTTTAAACTTTAATTTGCTACATAAGAATCCAGTTAACGACAGTGAATTAACACACCATCCGCTGGAAAGTGGATGTGTACTGGTATTTTCATGCATTAAAACTGTTGATCACGTCACTGGACTATTATGGCAGAATTAAGACCCGTAATTATTTGCCTGGATACAAACCGAAATTCAGCCTCGTGAAATATACATCGGCTTCTTATCCGCTACTCGTAATTCCATCATGTACCGGGCATCCGTAATTTTCACCTATTAACATGTATCTTGTTAACTCACTGCTATGAAGAAACACATTGCTACATAGAAATTTTACAAGCAGTTTCATTTTGTTCACGGATGTCATGAAATAATGCAAAGACTTAAGTACTAAAACGATACTATACCCCGTTCATCAACGGAATAATCCTCATGTAAACATTACACTACGTATTCTTCCGCGTTTGCTGGAACTCGTTGGGTTTCGTTTCACGTGGAGCGGGAGCCAAGGTGTCTCGAGTACGATAATGAGGATGGCCAAGCAAGTGATGGAACTAACTTGCGGTGACGTGAAAAACTGCAATAAAGACGTAAAAAGGATGAGCAGAGAACATTATAGCTTTGAATGTTATTTAATTTTTCAAGAGAAGGAAATTATATGTAGTAACACTCAGGCGATACTCTTCTTAGGTGCCTGTCGGAAAACATAACGTGCCTTCGATCTTAGCTAACGTAGTACTGTAATTAAAAACAACAGTAATGCAAATTTCTGGCTTAAACACGCGTCTGCATGAGTTACGCGTGAAATAAAAGCGCACTGCTGATTTCCCATGTAGTTAAATGTTGAAGCCACTGATGGTACTACAGTTAGTTATCTGGTGATCTCTGGACTCCTTCCATATCGGACTCCAAGGAATATATTTCAGTACTGCTACGTTGATAACGAGGCGATCAGCAACAGAATCTCAAGCCACCAAAAAGTCCACATTTCCTCCTCCTCTTTTATGATGTGCTGCTCTGCATTTATCCAGAGACGTGTGACGAAACTTCGTGCATTAGTTCTAGTACGTTTGGCAGCTTGAATGTCTTTAATTTCCCGCTACAAATCCCTTAACTTGGCTCTAGAACAGTTCTACTGGGTTCAGATAGCAGTGACAACTGTAAAAATGCAGCATTTTTACAGTGTGCTCGACACCGTGAAAGTTGTTTTCCATGCTTCTACGACACTTATCACTCTGGCTCTTGTGAGACCACCAAAAAAAAAAAAAAAAAAAAAAGCTCTGAGCACTATGGGACTTAACTGCTGTGGTCATCAGTCCCCTAGAACTTAGAACTACTTAAACCGAACTAACCTAAGGACATCACACACATCCACGCCCGAGGCAGGATTCGAACCTGCGACCGTAGCGGTCGCGCGGTTCCAGACTGTAGCGCCTAGAACCGCTCGGCCACTGTGGCCGGCTGTGAGACCACATCCGCCCTACAAAACAATTGGCGTATTCAAATAAAGACTACTTTATTTTTCATTTTCCTTCAAAAATTTGGTTGTGTAATGTTTTCTTAACTTCAGCAATCTTTAACAATCTTTTATAAAAAAAAATCGATACTGAAGAATTTATATTTGCAACAAAAACCAGAATTTTGCATGCAATATGTAATTAGAAAATGATAGTTAAATATGAGTTAATTAACATATATTTAATGAATTTCATATTTAAAAGATCTAGGTATTCAAATGAAAAAAAAAAGAAGTATAGACCACTGCGAAACTAACTGCTGCCCCGAAGTACACATGATTATCATACTACGACGCTACCGATTAAGCCACGGATGTAATTTGAATAAGACCTATTTACTATGTACTATTTCTTGAAAAACGTCAGAGCTGATTTCTCTCTGTAAGCTTGTGAAAAACATTTAGAACAACTTGTTTCTTGTCATACCGGTGTTCCGCGCGCATGTTTCACTACGAAGCAGGAAGCAGTGTCATCCATTTCCACAGTAAGTACCAACAGCAAGACAATCAGAGAACAAGTAGCGTTCACTGTGACTACGCAATTTTTGAAATAAAAAGTACGTAGCTAAAGTATGATTAAGAGAAATGTTGTGTCTGTCAGTACATCAGGATGTCTTAAAGTTTCATCTACAGTGACACAGTAATAAAATATCTAATACATAAGTTGGACCTACTTCCAACAGCGGAACATCACCAGTGTAAGAGAGCTACGGCTGCTGACCAACCACCGCGTTTGTGTTTGTTTACATCAGGTTTATTCTTATGATGAACGGAGCATAGTCCTCTTTTCGACAACGGCTGGTAGTCCTATGGACTGAGAGCATACATGGATGAAACCGTCTCACTCCCCTCTACTAAACCTTATCCGTAGTCGTTAGGGACCAGCCTATTTCCCTACACAGTTACACCTGCGGCGTCATTACCTAATGACACACCATTAGCAACTCGCCAGCACAAACATGTATTTCCAGATGGGCTGGTCGCCAGTTTATACTGTAACTTGTTACTGTCTACTGCAGCTTGCTATTTTCGTGTCTGTTCCGCATACAGTACGAACACGTTATGCTACTACGGCCACCGACAACTGCCGATACTCAGACATTGCATAATTCGACGGCTCGCAAAGAGCTAAAACGCGTATCATTTTTGCTGTAAGGTATATAAGTAAATAGGTGGAATATTTTCCTTTTTAAAATTTAGGTGATGGTTCCATTTCGTCGTTGGCTACCGGCAAATACAAAGTACCGATCCCAGCGAGAAAACTTCTGAGAAGCGGAAACACGAATGGCCTCATCTCAAGCAAAGCGGCTGTCGTTAATTTCGACACCATCACAGCATTCTTAACTGAAGATTTTTGTTAACCAATAATCTCAACTTCAATATTTCGTCCATCTTGAGGACGTACACCGCACGCGTACTGTGTAACAACAAAAATTAATCTGAATACACGTACGAACTGAAGTACTTTTTGGTTGCGCAACGCCTTTTTGTGCATTAGCGCCTGTCTTGTACTAATAACGGTATTGGTTGGTACAGTTCATATTTTACAGTCTATATTCCTTCTAAGACTGTGATGGTAAAGCACGGAATCGCAGTTTTATGAAGCGTATCGAAATAACTTGCTAAACAAGATGATACGAGTTATTTTAGCGACTGGTTAGAAAGTATAAATAAACGGTGACCTATAAACTGCACCGACCCAACTCCGCAACTTGTCAAGCAGGTAGAACAGCCGAGGACCCTTCTCGGCCCGCACTTACGTGCTGTGCCGATGAAGAGGACTGGAGAGGCTGGAACAAGAACTATAGCGACTACAGCGACTAAATTTTTACAATTGGAAGCGATTTTTTTATTTTCTGTGCGTTAACCGTGGTACATAACAATACGATAGGTTTACTGATGAAAAATCGACCGATGTGCACCTCGTCTCTGAGTTCAGTGACTGCAACGGAAGAAACAGCACGACGACGATATATGCTCAGTCGTTCCCGCAGCGACGGCAACCACATTAACAGCCGTTTTGGATCTGAACATAGGCACCTTCGAATAACCGATTCCTTCCGCGTTACTACATATTACGTGACATATTACAGACTTCTTCACTGTTGTGACACTATAATCACAGAAACAACGATTCTGGTAACAAAACCTGTTAAGTCATAATTACACTATTTTCTAACGAGCCACCGGGAACCATGGGTCCTTGTACCAAAATACGTGTGTTGATTTGTACGAAGCTGCATCTTCCACTCTTCGGGTTGTGTGTGGGCTGCTTCTGTGAGTGGCTTAAAAACATGACAATTTTCTTTCCAACAATAATTCTACATGTCTGTGCATGCTGTAAAAACCTCTGTGAAGTGCATGCCAGCGAGTGCTTCTCCTTGTACCAGTTGTTATGGTTTCTTAACGTCCCGTTCACGTATGGAACGCAGAGAGAATGATTGCCTGGAAGTCTCAGTGGGCGCTGTAATTAGTCTAAACTTGTCCTCACGTTCTCTACGGGATCGACACACGGAGGGGGGGGGGGGGTGTTATATTCCTAGAACCATCATTTTGAGCTGCTCCTCGAAATTTATTAAGGCTTTCTTGGGTAGTCTGCCACCATCTTCAAGCGTCTGCCAGTTCAATTTCACCAACATTTCCGCGACACTCTCAACCGCCAAACGAATGTTTGATCATTCATGCTGCCTTTCAATTTTTCGTTAAATATGACCTGTTAGTCCTATTTGGCACGGGTCCCCCATAGTAGAGCAATATACTACGATGGTCCCAGGAATGTTTTCTATGCGGTCGCCTTTGTATACGGATTGATTTCCCTAGCATACTACCAATGATCAGAAGTTTGCTCTCTGTTTTACGCACACTAAGCCAACGTAATCGTTCCATTTTATATCCCCCTATAAACAGTGAAGCCCAGTTAATTTTACTAGATGGCTGGTTCCAGTTGTGAGTCCTTTATAGTGTAGTCACAATATACTACGTTGTTTTCGTTTTGTGGAAAGCACTATTTTAGATTTCTGAACATTTAAAGTACATTGTCAATCTTTTCCCAGTTTTGAAATCTCATCAAGATGCTCCTGAATATTTGTTCAGCTTTATCCAGATAGAACCCCGTTATAGGTATCTACACTACTGGCCAGTAAAACTGCTACACCAAGAAGAAATGCAGATGATAAACGGGTATTCATTGAACAAATATATTATACTAGAACTGACATGTGATTACATTTTCACGCAATTTGGGTGCATAGATCGTGAGAAATCAGTACCCACAACAACCACCTCTGGCCGTAATAAAGGCCTTGATACGCCTGGGCATTGAGTCAACCAAAGCTTGGATGGCGTGTACAGGTACAGCTGCCCATGCAGCTTCAACACGATACCACAGTTAATCAAGAGTAGTGACTGGCGTATTGTGACGAGCCAGTTGCTCGGCCACCATTGACCACACGTTTTCAATTGATGGGAGATCTGGAGAATGTGCTGGCCAGGGCAGCAGTCGAACATTTTCTGTATCCAGAAAGGCCCGTACAGGACCTGCAACATGCGGTCGTGCATTATCCTGCAGAAATATAGGATTTCGCAGGGATCGAATGAAGGGTAGAGCCACGGGTCGTAACACATCTGAAATGTAACGTCCACTGTTCAAAGTGTCGTCAATACGAACAATAGGTGACCGAGACGTGTAAGCAATGGCACCCCATACCATCACGCCGGGTGATACGCCAGTATGGCGATGACGAATACACGCTTCCAATGTGCGTTCACCGCGATGTCGCCTAACACGGATGCGACCATCATGAAGCTGTAAACAGAACCTGGATTCATCCGAAAATGACGTTTTGCCATTCGTGGACCCAGGTTCGTCGTTGAGTACACCATCACAGGCGCTCCTGTCTGTGTTGCGGCGTCAAGGGTAACCGCGCCCATGGTCTCCGTGCTGATAGTCCATGTTGCTGCAAATTTCGTCGAACTGTTCGTGCAGATGGTTGTTGTCTTGAAAACGTCCCCATCTGTTGACTCAGGGATCGAGACGTGGCTGCACGATCCGTTACAGCCATACGGATAAGATGCCTGTCATCTCGACTGCTAGTGATACGAGGCCGTTGGGATCCAGCACGGTGTTCCGTATTACCCTCCTGAACCCACCGATCCCATATTCTGCTAACAGTCATTGGATCTCGACCAACGCGAGCAACAATGTCGCGATACAATAAACCGCAATCGCGGAAGGCTACAATCCGACCTTTATCAAAGTCGGAAACGTGATGGTACGCATTTCTCCTCCTTACACGAGGCATCAGAACAACGTTTCACCAGGCAACGCCTGCCAACTGCTGTTTGTATATGAGAAATCGGTTGGAAAATTTCCTGATGTCAGCACGTTGTAGGTGTCGCCACCGGCGCCAACCTTGTGTGAATGCTCTGATAAGCTATTAATTTGCATATCACAGCATCTTCTATCGGTTAAATTTGGCGCCTGTAGCACGTAATCTTCGTGGTGTAGCAATTTTAATGGCCAACAGTGTATATTATCTGCGAAAAATCTCAACAAGTTAATAAAATATTGTATGCACTGAGGTGACGAAAGTTGTGCGCTGCATCCTAATATCGTGACGGATCTCCTCTTGACCGGCGTGGTGCAGCAACTCAACGTGGCATGGAGTGGACAAGTCGTTGGCATTCCCCTGCAGAAACACTGAGCCGCTGCCTCAACAGCCGTCCGTGACTGCGAAAGCGTGGCCGGTGCAGGATTTTGTGCACGAACGGGCTTCTTCGATAATGTCCCACAAATGTTCGATGGGATTCATGTCAACTGATTTGGGTGGCCAGATCATTCAGTTGAACTGTGCAGAATGTTCTTCAAATCAATCGCATACAATTGTAGCCCTCTGACAGGGCGCATTGACACCCATAAAAATTCCGTCATTGTTTGGAAGCACGATATCCATGAATAGCTGCAAAAGTTTTACAAGTAGGCGATCCTTGTTGACAACTTGGGACTATGGCTTCGTGGGGTCTGTGCCACACACTGACCCTACCATCAGCTCTCACCAACTGAAATCGAGACTCATCCGACCAGGCTCCTGTTTTCCAAAAGATATGGTCACGGGCCTAGGAAAGACGCTGCAGCGGATGTTATGCTGTCAGCAGAGGCACTGGCGTCGGATGTCTGCTACCATAGCCCATGAACGCCAAATTTCACCACACTATCCTAAAGGATACGTTCGTCGTACGTCCCACATTGATTTCTGCGGTTATTTTACGCAGTGTTGCTTGTATGCCAGAACTGACAACTCTGCGCAAACGCCTCAGCTCTCGGTCGTTAACTGAAGGCTGTCGGCCACTGCGTTGTCCGTGCTTGAAATTTGATATTCTCGGCACACTCTTGACACTGTGGATCTCGGAATACTGAATTCCCTAACGATTTCCGGAATGGAATGTCCCATGCGTCTAGCTCTACCTACCATTCCACGTTCAGACTCTTAATTCACGTCATGCGGCCATAATCCACATCGGAAACCTTTTCACCTGAGTACAAATGACAACTCCGCAAGTGCCCTGCCATTTTCTGCTTTGTGTACGTGACGCTACCCCAGTCTGTCTAAGTGCGTATCTCTATTCCATGACTTGTGTGTCACCTCCGTGTATGGCATTCTAATACTACCCACCTTGCGGGTTACTGGTAGTGGTTAAGTCAATTGCTATGTTTATTTAGCATACAACTATGTTAAAACAACAGAAAAACAGATCAGCGCGTTGGGAAGTCACGTTTGCTTCATCTGGGTGTTCATTCCTGAAATGTTCTGGAGAGGTTGTTAAATTAATATAACGATTAACTTGTAATACGTTACTTTAAGCAATCCAGGCCTGCCGTGAATTTGGTGCATGTTTCCTAAGTGTAGATGACATAAGACAGAGTTAACAAAATTAAGTATTCACTGTTTAGGAGGGATTGATAATTTGAGTGTACCGTAACAGGTGCATGTTGAGGCTTGTACTTCTTATTGACTGGAGAAATAACGAATGCACTCGCAATCTGCACCCTCGACCTCGCTCTCTAATAAATCGACGCTGTAGAACAGCTGTTTGGGAGCGACCGGAAGAGGCAAGCGCATCAATTTCACCCAGATAAAAGCCGCCTATGCACCCCACGGCCCCGGCGTGGTGCTAGTGCAGTTAGTGGTGCACCTGGCGAGTCGGTGCAGTAGACGGAGCTGTCGGCAAAGAGAAAGCCTGCGTGCAGCAACTGGGACAAGGATCGCATCCGGGCGCGGGCAGAAATGGGCCAACGCCCCAGGCGGACTGCAGGAGCACCGCCCTCACGCCCTGCAACGCCTTTCCTCACACCGCCACCTGCTGCGCCCACTCACACATACAAACCGCTCACTGCACACTTAGGCTGACTACTTGGGAGAATCGTAACGCCTCAATCTGCGATTTTATCTCCAGAATGGACGAATGATCCAAGCATCGATGCTTTCGATTGTGGATGGAGGTTTGTGGTGACATCGAAGTAACGTGCCAAAGAGAAGGCAGAATATGCACTAGTTCTTTCCAGTTCACGCAAACAAGAAGCTTGTGCAAATCTTTATTGGTCAACCCAGGATATATACTTCCATAATCTGCCTCTTTTCCCAGTTGATTATTAAGAGCGGATTGATAACAACATTAACATTTTACAACAAATGAGTGGACTTTTACAAGATAAAACATGAGTCGACTAAATTGACGATCGTAAGACGAAGATAATCCGAATGGCAGGTTGAAAATATAGTGTAACCATGAAAAATGTTTCCCGTTCCTTCCGTAAATCACGTACGATGAATCAGGGAAATAGTTCGTTCGACTGGATCATGATATATTACTTGAACCATTTTAGACCATTACGAGTTGTGTTTTTGTTCTGTCATTTTCTGTCATTTTAATGACATCGGCGTAAGTGATAGGAAGTTCAGTATTTCTTAGTCACGTATAGCGAAAGAGGTATCACGAATTGGACATCGGTTTCTTCAACGGCAATTCTGTGCTAGTTACTTTCCGCACAAGGAAGAACCCTCTTTTTTTGGACAAATGTATCCAGTTACAGTTCCGTCACCTCACCCCTAACAGTACGTCCGTAAACAAGGATACGTAACTTTGAGTCTACTATGAAAGCATCTCGGCCGTTTTAGAGGACAGCGTCCATTTGTTTATGCGTCCATTTGTTTATGCTGTTCATGTTCTCTTCAGTCTGAATACTGCTTTGATGTAACTGTCCATGCCAGTCTATCCTGTCCACGCCTGTTCACTTCTGCGTAACTACCGCAGTCTACATCCATTTCAATCTGCTTACCACATTCAAGCCTTGGTGCCTACCACACTTACTTCCATTACCAAACCGAGAATTCCTTGATGACTCAAAATGCGATAGCCGAATACTACTTTTAGCCATATTATGACAAAAATTTCTTTTCCCTCCCAATGCTTTTTAATAACACCTCATTAGTTACCCTATCTACCGACCTAATATTGAGTATTCTTTTGTAACAGCACATTTCAAAAGCTTCTGCTCTCTTCTTGTACGATCTGTTAATCGTTAACATTTCATTTCTGTATAATGCTACACTCCAAACACCTACCGAAACATTTCGTAAGACAAATTTACTTCGAATGATAACTATTTCCTCTTTTCCAGAAATGGGTTTCTTGCTACTGCTGGTTAGCATTACGTATCTTCCCCACTTCAACGACCATTTGGTTTCCTTAATAAGCAGCAGAACTCATGTACTACTTTTTGTGTCTCATTTCCTAGTCAAATTCCCTCAGAACTGCGTAATCTACTTACAAAGCATAGTATTTCTGCTCCCTGAACTTTAATGCGCTTTCAATGTACACCTCGCCTTCCTTCACAGTTTGCTCAATATACAGATTGAACAACATCGGGAATAGACTACATCCTGTCTCATTCAGTTCTCAACTACGTTTACCTTTATCTTGTAACTGTCGTCTGGTAGCTGTACAAGTTGTAAATAATCTTTCGTTCCCTTCATTTTATCACTGCCACCTTCATAATTTCGAATAGTGAGTAACATATGATTGCCTTTCTTCCTTTTTTTGACCTGTTTACTAAGGTAAAGCATAGGGCCATCATCGCCTGCGTTTTCTTACACTTCTCGGGAAGGCAAAGTGGTGGTCATGGAGATCGGCTTTTACCAGTGTTTCATTCTTCCAGAATTAATTCGCTTCGGTATTTTGCAACCGCGAATTATGAAACGGAGTTCGGTAATATACGCACTTGTCCTTTGGAATAGGACTTATTACATTATTCTTCAAGTCAGAGTATTTGACCCGTCTTTTATGTCTTGCACACCAGGTGGAAAAGTTTTGTCATGGCTGGCTCTACAAGGGATCTCAATTATGTCGCCTACTCCAGCGGCCTTGTTTTCACTTAGGTCTTTCACTGATCTGTCAAATTTTTCTCGCGGTGTCTTATCACTGATCTGGTCATCTACTGCCTCTTCTCTTTCCGTAACATTGTTCTCAATTTTTTTACATTTATATTGATACTGTACATATTCCTTCCACCTTTCTGCTTTCCCTTCTTCGCTTAGTACTGAGTTGTTATCAGAGCTCTTGATATTCAAACAACTTCTTGTCTTTTCTGCAAGTTCTAATTTTTCTGTAGGCAGCATCTATCTTTCTTCTAGCTTGCGGCATCTATCTTTCTTCTAGTTGTGTGTGTTTCTGTAGCCTTTCATTTGACTTACACCTAATTCCTGTTTAGCCATTTGTTTATAAGCACCAAAATTCTTGACTGCAGTCATGCATAGCCTGTTTGTAGTAGCAGTTCAAGTACTCATTCGAAGAGCTAGAGGACCACATTATCTGACTCTCATGAAATAACACCTTCCACTCCAATTTCGAAGTAGTAGTCATCAAAAACGTTGAAACTGACAACCCAAAAAGATGTTTGTTCTGTCTACGACTGAATGTGTTTTCAAGAGATTAATTTCAGCCACTCTGCATTTTTTTTTACTACACAGCGTATATTAGTGTTTCAGTATTAAAGGCTTTTGTGACACGGTAGCAGTCGTGAGAGAACAATCAAAATTTAGAAATTTCATGAAAATGGGTCTATACGGTACTCTTATCTTTTCTTAAAATGGAAATGGTAATTCGAAGCAAATATTTATTCATCGGAGCCTAACGACACTTAGAAATAACGTTCGTTAATTTTGCGGGAAATGAAAGGCTTCCTGTAATGTCTCTAAGCCGGTTTATGGTAAGTATCTGATGACAGATAATACCTTCAGCGTTTTCTGTAAGTCGAACACGTCCGTTTCATCTCTATGTTTACCTGATACTTTGTTTACGAAGTGTATGGGATGATGTGTGTGACAAAAGGACACTGTGACCTTTGGGGGCCATATCCCAAGTTACTCCATAGTCGTACATGAAACATTTACACTGGTCGGCCAGAACAGTATGACCACCAACCTAATAGTCGGCATGTCCACCTCTGATACAGATAATAGTGACGACGCGTCGTGGCACAGAAGCAATGAAGTCTTGGTAGGTCGCTAAAGGGAGCTGGCGCCACACCTGCATACACACGTCACCAAATTCCCTTAAACTACGGAGGAGGGGGGGGGGGGGGCGGTCGATGAGCTCTGACTCCATATTTAATCACATCCCAGACGTGTTCGACCGGGTCCACATCTGGCGAGTGATCAATTTAAACTCGCCACTGTGTTCCTCGAGCGACTCAATCACACTCCTGGCCTTATGACTTACAGCGCATTATCTTCTTAAAAAATGTCACTGCCGTTTGGAAGCATGATCGTCATGAAGGGGTGTACATGCTCTGCGACTAGTGTACGATCCTCCTCGGCCGTCATGGTGCCTTGCAGGAGCTCCGTTGGACTTACGGATGCTCACGTGAATGTTCCTCAGAGCACAATGGAGCCGCCGCCAGCTTGTCAAATGGTTCAAATGGCTCTGATCACTATTGGACTTAACATCTGAGGTCATCAGTCCCCTAGACTTAGAAGTACTTAAACCTAACTAACCGAAGGAAATCACACACATCCAAGCCCGAGGCAGGATTCGAACCTGCGACCGTAGCAGCAGCGCGGTTCCTGACTGAAGCGCCTAGAATTGCTCGGCCACATGGGCGGCGCCAGCTTGTCTCCGTCACGCAGTATAGGTATCAAGGAACTGTTCCCTAGCAAGACGACGGATTAGCGCCCTTCCATCGGCGTGATGAAGAAGTTATCGGGATTCGTCGTACCATTCAAAGCTCTACCACTGCGCCAATCTCCAGTGCAGACGGTCACGTGCCCGTTTCAGTCTTCGTTGCCGGTGTTGTGCTGTTAACATTGACATGTGCATGGGCTGAGGTCGTCAGCTCCGGAGGCCCATCTTTAGGAGTGTTCGGTGCACTGCGTGTTCACACACACACACACACACAAACTCACACACAAACACACACACAAACACTTGTACTGTGCCCAGCATTGAAGTGGCCGCTCAACATCACGATATCTGGACGTGGCTTCACCTTAGTTTCGCCACGTACTGAAGACGCACACCGCAGTACTCCTCGAACACCAGACTGGTCGTGCAGTTTCCGAAATGCTTGTGGCGAGCCTCCGGGCCACCACAACCCGCCCTCGGTCAAACTCAGATGGATCGCGGGCGTTCCCATTCTACACACAGAACGCTCACTGATCCAACATGGATCGTGCCCGAGTGTAACCAGCAGTCTCACTCTTCGCCAGGTGACGCCGCTATCAAATGGCTCTGAGCACTATGGGACTTAACATCTGTGGTCAGCAGTCCCCTAGAACTTAGAACTACTTAAACCTAACTAACCTAAAGACATCACACACATCCATGCCCGAGGCAGGATTCGAACCTGCGAACGAAGCGCTCACGCGGTTCCAAATTGAAGCGCCTAGAACCACACGGCCACACCGGCCGGCGACGCTGCTGTCGCCTGGACGGGTTTATGTCGATAGTATGTCGGTGGTCATAATGTTCTGGCTGGTCAGTGTATACATGTGTCGTATTAACTCACATAAATCCACTTGACGGAGGTTAGAACTACCGAAACTTGAAGTGGAGAGGAATGCCAATGGTCATCAATAAATGCCAAAGTGTAACCCAAAGATTTTCGCATTTAGAGGCACTATTACTGTCTGTAGTAGCGAACAGTTTCCTTGGCCGGGCTCCTCTGCCGAGTCCCTTACGCAACGTTTCAGTGACTGGTAGGTGGCTGGCAGCCGCAGGGCATGGCAACATATTGCGGGCTGAGTCATGGCGACGTCCGTGGCGCGCATACTGAGGAGCGACACTCTTAGAACAGCGCGTAACGGCATTTACCGTCACTCTCAATCATACAGCCCGCGCTGCCGCTTACAATATACACGTGAGGTGCCCGCGGGAAGTATTGCAAAATGCATTAAATAATTACGCACCACTATTGTCGAAATAGTGAAAGAGGCTATCTCCTGATATGACCGAAGACATTCGGAGTAGCGTGCGGCACCATGCGTATAAATTAATTAAAATTACAAAATTATAGCCCACTGTCTGTGGAGCGCTGCCCTATGAACAGACTCGCTAAAGGCTATTGAATAATGACCTGTAAATGAGCGATGATTTGGAGAGGTGCTTTCTGGTAGCGGTGGACGCTAAACGGTAAATCATTACGCCTCCCGAGGAGAAGCTATATGCCTAGTTGAAGTGGGCCGCTAATTTTAAATTCAATGTAAAACATTGGGTACCCGCGGTTCCGGGTAGCTTTACGACTCTAATAGGTATCAGTTCTACAAGGGTCCCGCGAATGTTTACTCTGATCATGCTTATCATTTAAGAGTTACAATTTGGTGACAAAATGAGGGGTACCCAAAAGAAACTCAACTAATTTTCTTGGTGGGCAGAACGTTTGTAGTAGTACCGCGTTTTGCTGTTAGGAGCGCACAGACCGAACATTACAGTCAGTAAGCCGAATGCTGTCGCTGAAGGATGTCGGGCCTAGTGCTGTATAGTGACAACTCTTTTGTCTGATTGTCGTCTTTGCAATGACTGATTATCGTGGACAGCGTGCGGCGGCCAAATTCCGCTTTTTGCCCGTAAAAAGTGGAGCAGAAACTCTAGAACTGTCGAAAGCAGCGTACAAGGGCGATGCCAAGGGGAGAAAAGTGAGAGTGATTTGCCCGTTTCAAAAATGGTGAAACTTCAGCTGATGACAAACCTCGTTCTGGTCGTCCTTCCACACCCAGAACACGTGAAAATTTTGAAAACATCCGTGCAAACATCGACGAAGATCGACGACGGACCAGTGAAGACATTGTGAAGCTGTCGGGAGGACTTTTGAGTACAGTGCAACGAATTGTGACAGAAGATTTGAGAATGAAAAGAGTGACTGGCAAATTCGTGCCACGACTACTGACTGCTGGAGAAAAACAAGGTCGCCTGGAAACATTTTGTCCTTTGAAAGAAGAATCGCGAAATGAGCCGATGTTTTCCTTTTTTTTTTCTTTTTTTAAATTGTGACAAGGGACCCAACTTTGTGCTATGCTTACGATCCTGAATCAAAACAACAATCAAGGTAGTGGAAGACTTAAGAATTCGCCTCGCCCAAAGAAAGCTTCTCACGTTAAATCATACATTAAAATAACACTGATGTGTTTTATCGATGCGTCCATTCAGAGAGTGTTCCGCAGGGCAGGCAATTAAACAGGCCTTCTACCTGGAAGTTTTGAGAAGCTTGCCCAACAGTGTGCGGCAGAAGCAGTCTGATATGTGCTAGCTGGGTTACTGGTTGTTTTTTTCCGTCATGATAATACCCCTGCCCACACAGCCTTGTCTATATTATTCTTGAACAGAAGTTTTATGACCCTCGTTCTTCTCCCCCCCCCCTCCCCCCACCATACTCACCCGAAATGGAAGGAAAGCGTTTTGCTGATGTTTCTGAGGTGAAGAAAAAACAACGGGGGCAACAGATGAATGTAAACAAAAAAGGTTCGGAAATGCGTGGTTTCCATCCTAGAGACCATTTTTTCAATCACACTGTGTTAGAGAGACTGCGGTCCAATGGGCGCTGAGCCATGCAATCACAGTTACAGTACGCATGCTTTCTTCCTAGATGTTGATACTGTTCCTTATACGTCATGCCCTAGCGCCCTCTCCTGCCATATAAATTGGTAACGTGTCCGATTCACTTCTCTTGGTGACTCACCTCGTAGTGGATGCGACACAGCGTTCCACACAACGGTTCCGTATTCGAATTGAGAGCTAGCTGGCATGGTGTCTACTTACGGAAAGGCAAATGGCAACAGGCGGCGGGTAGCAAAGTATCAGGAGACTTACCCCCGCCGACAACAACCATAGCATTCAATGTTTGCAACAGTGCTTTGCCGTTTTTCTGACTGAGGGTCGTTTCAGGAAGTTGGAAATCATGAAGGACGCGGACACCTGACTTGGAGGAAAATGTGATTAACATTGTGGAAGGCGACCACCTTGTAAGTACCAGGCAGCTGGACCGCCAGTACAGGATACGCCAGACGACCACGTGGAACATTCTTCATGACAACTGCTACTACCATTATCACTTACAGCGTGTGCAGGGCTTACTAACGACAGATTTCCACATCGGGAGCAGTTTTGTCGCTGGTTTCTTCACCAGGCAACAACAGTTCCGGGATTGTACCATACATCCTATTCACAGAAGAGGCCACCTTCAGAAGAGTGGTATCTTTAACCTTCATAACAGTCATCTGTGGGATAGTATACAGAACCCCCATGGTATGGTGACACCGAATCGTCAGCATCAGTGCAATCGGAATGTGTGGGCCGGGATAATTGGCGACGTATTTTGGGACCAGTCTTCCTTCCATGTCGCCTAACTGGCCGGAAATATCGGCGTCTCTTGCGGGTGAGTTTGCCTCCCCTGCTGGAAGAAGTGCCATTAATGATTCGATGGGTTTGTGGCTGCTACATAACGGTGCTCTAGCCCGCTTCGCCCTTCACGTCCGGACGCGTCTCAATCCTGTCTTCCCTGGTTGATGGATCGGACGAGGGGGTGCAACTGCTTGGCCTGCTCGTTCATTGTATCTCAACTCGCGCGATTTTTGGTTATGGGGCCACCTTAAAAGTATCGTACATGCAGAGCCTATACCAGATGTGGAGACACTGGAGCAGCGTATTCATGCTGCCTTTGACACTGTTCGGATGCAGCCTGGCCAATGTGAACTTGAGAGACAGAACATGCTACGGCGCGTACACGCATGCGTTTGAGGCACATGGAAACCATTTTCAACACATACTGGAACTGTGGCTGCGTGGTACAGCGCGTATTAGACCGCAGTCTCCGTTAAAATGTAAAACTGAATAAATGGTCTCTAGTAAGGAAAGCATTCATATCCGGACATAAGCTCATAAGACATTTTTTGTTCCGTATCCTCTCATCGATCAATCCCTAGAGTTTGTACACGGTCGAAAAAAAATCACCCTGTATAAGCGGAATAAAGATATTCCTAGAGACCTTCGATCTGATTAGGTTTTCAGTTGTGTTTTTTAAATCGCGTCAGAAGAACAGTAAAACCGGTTCAAGCCCATGATTTATTTTCTAATTTTCCTCTGCCCGATTCCACAATGCGAGCGAATGTTGTTAGTTTCTTTCTCCCTGATATTTCGCAGTATCGCACACATTTCGATTTTACGCCCTCAGATACACATTTTTTTAATTAAGCCTAACAAACAGGAGGAGGGTCCGACATGTGGATTACCGACTTTTATCAAGTTTTGCAAGGAAGTCCTATATTGAAAATAAAGACAGACATGTTTCAGCTTTTTGCTGGACACTCCCTGGTTTTTGTAAACAAGTATCAAGATCAATATTGCTGATGGGAAATCGTGTTTTCAATGCTGTACTTCAAAAGATCGTCTAAATGCAAACATTTATTTATATAATATGGAGTCCAACATCAATAATGTTCGAGTTATTACCTTTCTTCTGTTTTCATGCTGTATCTTGAGGACCCGTCATTCAGAGTGTCCAGCACAGGTGGTCTGTGGCCTAGCCATCAAGACATCTAACAAACCGCTGGTCTTTGTTCAATTCTTGGTCGCATCATTTCTCATTCGGTATTTTTTCGGTGTATCTGATAACATTCTTAAAATTTAATACTTTCTTTGCGTTTTCTTGAAGTAAAACGTGAAGAGATGTGATTAATAAGCAAATAACTCTATATTGTAACGTATTTACAACTATTTTCATCGTGATACATGATGTGCAACATAGGATGATGATGATGGTACTCAGCCGATCCGTACCGTGAAGGTGATACCACCTAAATGTGCCTCACTTTGTCAAGCATGTGACGTCTACTTTTTACGACAAGTGATTAATTCCTTCGGACAACTTCAAAATCATGCTACAGCATAGCAGGACCGAGAATTACAAGATAGGGCTGATGCTATCCAAATTTCTTTTTCAGTTCATAACCAGTTGTTTACGTCTGTCTTTTGAGATATGCTTTTATACGCTGGGACGCACGCAGATTGATATCTGATTGATCTGTTTCTAGCAAAGTTAATCAGATATGTTATGCGCGAATGGTGTACCGGAAGTCTTGTCACTTCGGCGAGATTTCGTTCTTGTGTTGCGCGTGGTGCGAGAAATTTTTACTATTTGCCTGTTTCTACGGTAAGTTTCATCCCATTGGGAGCGACAATGCTCACAAACAGGCGTTCAGTTAAGATTACGCAATAATACACTTTAACTGTAGTCTTGTACTACGTATCACGATGAAAATAACTGTCAATACATTATAAGATATACTAATTTGATTAATAATCAAACTTCCAGATGTTTTACTTGAAGGAAACGGAAAAAATGTATTACGATTTTAAGAATATTATCATATACACAAAAAAATACCGAATGAAAAAATTCCACGACCAAGAACCGAACACAGACCAGCAATTTGGTTGTCTAATGCCCTAACGACTTGGCCACCGATCTCGCTCTCCTGAACACACTGAATGATGGATACCCAAGATACACCATGAAAACACAAGAACGGTAATAGCACTAACATTATTAACTTTGGACCCAATATAACACAAATAAAAAAATTGTTTTAGACAATTTTTCAATGTGTAGTACTGAAAATACCAACTCTGACCTCTATTTTTTTTTTCAAAAATTAGGTACTGTCTAGCAGGAAAACAAACATGTCGGTTTATTTTCAATCTAGAACGTCTTTGGCAAACTTTATCAAAATCAGTGACCCCATGTATCACACTCTCCCCTTGTAAGACTCCGTCGGTTGCAGCATCCGTAACGTAACTAGATCCAGCAAAATTCATACCCTACCGCATACATGCATTCGATCTGTCCACGCTACACCACTTACTGAAGCAAGCACCTGATCTCGAGGCACCCCTACGATACGGATCTCAGGATACTCCGAATAGCAGATACTGAGAGAGCAGGTGTCGGATATGTGATTCATCCATACATTTGAAGGAGGATATGGCTGATCAACCTTCAGTACCTGCCTGTGTAATGCGACCTAGACGTAAAAGGAGGTTATCACTGAACGAAACGGAAAATGACAAGGGTCTGTTTTGTAATACCGTAAACTGAACATTAAATTGCAAAAACAGGAATAAACGATGTGCAGTTATCTCTCGTTTGGGCATCTCATGCCGAACACTTACAAATGCAGCCGCAACACGAGCCGAGCCAGTGGCGGAAGAGGACTTCCTGAAGAGATGACCAGCCCGACAAACGCGCCGCTCCACAGGACACTGACCTCTCCCGGGCGACGCGGCCAAGGACGGCTGCTTGGGCCTATCTTCGCTTTGAGACGTCCTTAACTCCGGCACGTTGAGGGGCGGTAAGGCCTCGCTGTTCCCGGTTAGAAGGTCCTCGGAGACCACCGCAAGGTGGTCTAAGTGCATAAGGTATTTCTGGAGAATTTTATGCTTTAGTGTGAACACCATTTATTCTATATAAACAGTACGAATACTTGCTCTTATATTACAATCAGCGTGCGATTCACGGCCAATTCAAATTAACAAGCAAGATTAATAAGGTTTTCTCTGCAATGATTTTCAGAGCTTTCCGTTCGGGGGGGTGGGGGTGGAAATGTCGCACAGGTTCGTTCATCGCCGTCTGTGAAACAGTACATAAAATAGACTAAAATTCGAGTACATAAAGGACGAAGTTTACAACGATCCACGGAGCAAAAATAAAAGTAATTGAGACATAATGACCCCTACACAAGTGGGGATAACTCTGTGAAACAGGAAGAAATGTATCAATACAAATGTGTCTCTCTTACTGTCGTGTCACTATCTTATTTGCTCCTATTGTGTATCACATTAGAAGATAAGTGACGGTGGCAGACATAGACCGTAAGATACACAATAATGTTGCTACGTTGTAACTGCTGAGCAGTTGGGATGGTGTAGAGAGATGCAAGATGAAAGCGTAGCCCGCTTTTCACTAAATAAAAACTCAACACCATTGAAAAGCTGTGTTTACTCAACAACAAACTGATGCTGCACGAGACCTCTATTACTTTGCCGCGAGGCAGCCAATGTCCACATACCTAACACGAGAGAAACACAGCGAACTGACAACACATCTGGAAGCTTTGAGAACCCAGCACCATGTTCATTCTCAGCTACAAGGAGAATAACGGCGAAGTTTCACGACAAATTGTTCTGGATACAATAATATTAGTCAGTATCCATCACATGATCTGGATTTCTTCGAACAGAATCGGGTGAAACGTCTGTGCTGCGAGACAGGATGCTAATTCAGTTCGCAAAATTTTCTTTTCGTTCTTTCTTTTTTTTTTTTTGCAAGGGTTGGGCGATGCTTTGCGTCCCCTGCTCCCTCGTTGGTTCTGTCCTTGCCAATTTTTTTTTTTTTTCATTTCGGGATAAATGACTGACCTGTAATCTTATCGAAGAAACGAAGACAGTAGTACTTTACAATATGTTAGAAGACAAATGTCTGATCTCAATTACTGGAGGCGAAGTTGAAGCGAAACGGCGCACGAGACTTAAGTGGCTGCAAATGGTAAACGTGCTCCAGCTGGAGCAGCTTTCTTCTCCGGGACGGCCACATCGGAGAAAGCGGGCTGCGCCGATTAATTTCACTTGCGGCGCACGCCTGTCAGATCGGATTACCCCACCCCAAAAAAGCCGCTCGCGCACCACGACAAGTCTTCATTTCATTCACTCTTATGGTGCTCTAACAACGCATATTTCGAATCGGAACGACAAAGTCCACACATGAAGTGAGCGCGTAAATTATCCGTAACTCCGATAGTACAATATAATAAAAACTGACTACTTTGAAACTTAAGCTGCTCGAAGTTCCAAATCAGGTGTTTGTAAGAGATGGACCTTCAATCTTATATGACTAGGTGGTCGATCAATCGGTTCGGTTAGCCCGTCTGTGACTAGGACGGCGAAGCTGTCTTTCTTTCGGTGTAGATTCAATTTTAGATTGGCACGGGAAAGGAAAGCTTAACAGGTCGCATCAAACCCGTCCAAAAGAACAAGAAAAAATACGATGGTGCTTTATGGTGAAGGGAAGTCGTTCAGATCGTCATTATTAGGACAACATATGCATAATTAATAATCATCTTAAGGGTCTGTTGTAGGCACATTCCTCAGCGAACCAGCTGGAATTACTCACTGTTTTATTGGAAAGAACATTGTCTAAATTCTGGTCGACTGCACTGATCCCCTTCTTAACAATTAATTGTTTACTTCACTAGTGAAGGGACGATACCTACGAAAGATGCAGTAGATATGAGGTAGAAAGCGGAGGAGTAACTAGCTCGGGTGAGAGGGCGAGTACTCGCCACAAAAACACATCGCTGAGTGGCTGCACGAGTCGTAGTTCACACAGTCGCTGTCACAGCGCTTCAGAGTTTAGGCGCACCACGACATTAGTTGTATCACAAGTGTCGTGGTCGTAACGATCGATGATACTGTCTGTTGATATGTGTATGTGGCTGATGTAAGAGAGGAAGTGTGTGTGTGTGTGTGTGTGTGTGTGTGTGTGTGTGTGTGTGTGTTGTAATTGGTTGTTTTGTAGGAGGTAGTGCGGATAATGCGACGTAAATGGACCAGGCGGATGAGTTGTAGGCGCTGCAGAGAGCGGCCGTGGTGTGGGCGGGGCGTGCAGCAGGCGGCAGGCCGTTCACCGCCGCCTTTCACCTGCTCTCCGCCCCACTCCTCACCACCACTCCTCCCATTCAGCGCAACTGCCCGCGGTCAGAGGCCAAACAACTTCGCAGACGGTGGCGAACGTTTCGGGGCGGAAGCTGCCTCAAGCAGTAGGCATCACCTTTCTCCCAGACCTTGTTTGTACTCGTACTGGAGGCAGTGATTTGCAGTGCCATCAGGTGGGGATGAAAGCTTCCTGTCGCTGACAGAAGTCGCGTTACTGTCAACACTAATACTAGTGAATTAAGGTATCGGAGGGATGCACGAAGCCACGATACGTATGATAATGTGTGCACTAAAAGCCAAAGTTGACACGTGACACAGTGATCTAATGTAAATTCGAACACTTTTGCAAAACCCTAATTACATTAATACTCGACGCTTTTTTTAAAATCAGAAATCGATATGAAGAGTGAACATGTGCAATGAAGTTAACACTAAATGTCCGTTCTCAACACATTTCAATATAGCTAGCTGTGTCTCCAGTCGTGAACGGGATTCTTAAAGTCTGTTATCATACAGAATCCGTTCCAGATGCTACCATGCAGGTATTCTGACTTTACGGCAAGAATACTTGACAGCCGGAAAAGTGGCGTGCACCACAGCAACGTCATTCGAACAGTCAGTCGCTGTAGTGAGACACAAAATATTGAATGTCAGCCTCGTAGTGATCGCCTTCGGTCAAAACCACAAAAATCATTACCGCTACCTCTAAATTATGGCCCGTACGTACTCGGAGGAGAGTAATTGAACTTCGCGCTGCCTTTTGGAGGCAACTTCGTGGGCTGTGTTCACTCTTGTCAGCAAGCAAGCCGTCGCCACAGCAAAACTTAGGACACCTTGGTGTCTGTTACGAATTAATCTTCCAGGAACAGCCGTTTGATGTATCTTATCCATATCGTCGGTTGACACTAGGGCGACATAGAACGCCCCGACCACCTCACGTCAATTATCTGTTCACACACAATTTTATTCAATCTGTTCGCGTTACTGTCACTCCAGTACGGTGCGCGAAACGCTTGCAGCACGCTATCGGAGCCACTGCAGTCTGGTTTTTGGCCAACATGCACTGTTGCAGCCTTCGTCTCGTCTTTCTACAACTGATTTTACGTGGCCATCCCATTTCATATAGCTTCTTGGTTTCAATTTTAAATACTGATGAACGTGATGAGCTCAAGAATTTCATCACTAATCCTATCCTATTCTTATTGCTTTTTATATAGCCTAGCTCGTTTATTTCTAATGACGCTACCATCATACTTCCCTCTAGTACCACGAAAGTTATTTCATGTCTTAACGTATGCCCTTTCATCCTCTCCATCACACTGTTTCCTACATACCTCATTTCTCAGGTTTTCTGGGGAAACTCTTAATTCTCTTCTCCTGTCAATCCTCTTAATTTTCTTCAGCCTTGTGTAACGACATACAAAATGGTTCAAATGGCTCTAAACACTATGGGACTTAACATATGAGGTCATCAGTCCCCTAGATTTACAACTACTTAAACCTAACTGACCAAAGAACATCACACACATCCATGTCTGAGGCAGGATTCGAACCTGCGACCGTAGCAGCAGCGTGGTTCCGGACTGAAGCGCCTGGAACCGCTCGGCCACAACGACATACAGGAAACACTTATTTTCCCGTTTTTTTTCCCAGACCTTGATTCACTTCTAGAGACACAAATTGCCAGAAAATTCTAAAATTCAGACGTAATTTTTTTTCTGTGCTCGTCCGCTCTTGCTTTGTTCGCCATGCGTTAGTTTGCTTCATACGCAGCTGAATTCCTTCACTTCGTCTACTACTTGGTACCGAAATTAGATAATGTCTGTCGCTAATCACGCAGTACAGCTATTACTTCTTGTTATAGCGAAAAGTTCTACATCCTCCTTAATGCCCTTTCCTATGGCAAATAATCCAGACTTCAATAGCAATGACCATATAAAATAGACGTGCAAACTGACTTCGGCTACTGTTGGTCCGTAGCATAAAAATGCGGAACTAACGTCGCAATGGTATGTGAAAATTAATCTTGATGGGTGTACGACTGAAAGTTGACTGTGGTGCAGTCCTAAAATGGCTGCAAAAGTGATCGTGGTAGAGAAATGCAGAGGCAACCGCTAACCGGAGGAAGGTTGGTCTGTAACGTAGTATCGACGGCGTGGTAACTGGAGTCTGTTCACCTTCTCAGTTGGTCAAGAACGGGGAAGGAAATCGTCCTTGGCCTATGGAAAGAAACCTTCTGCGCATTCGGCTGAGATGAACTAGTGATTCGTGGAAAACCTAAATGTGGCTGGACGAATAGGACAACAATAATGTTAACCGCCGTGCTGTCTCTGTCGATCTGCCAAGTGTATGTAGGTTTCAAATGGCACGTGCCAATAACATTGTTACGTATTTTACTGTCAAACTGTCTCGGGACAAATATCGACAATGGACTGGGATCTATTCTATGGCACACAACGACAATATTATTACCAGACGGATCAACCGAGCAGAAATGTCGCCTAGGAAGCTAGTACAGTGCATGAACATGACGCGCAGGGACAAAACCTGTAAGCATGCCTAACACCATCCAGTGAAAGCCGCTACTGCGTACCGTTCGATTCTGGCTACAAATTCGGGGCTGGAGATCAAGGAACGCGATATCACACTGCCTACTCCGTAGTGAGCTAATCTGCAAAAGAGGATGCTCGCAAGAAGTCTGATAGCACCACAATAACACTGACTTGCAACAACACAGGTAGCTTCCATACGCTATTTGTCTGAGTTCCGACCTGTGGCGCCTATGGCGGATGAACCGTGAGCATCTAATGCTCATATATTTGACAAGGGATGTCTTTGGAGATAGTTAATGTCGTTCACACTTCCCGTATCTTAAAATCTTGGCCGACGCATATCGCAACGTACCCCACTACCACGCACAATGGTAGCCCTGTCTGCGGACTGCTTCGGAACGCCTCTGGCGCTGATCTGCTGTATTCCACCCCACCGAATGGCGACCAGGCGTCGTGTCTACGTGGCTGTAATAGGTCCTTACATACCACAATGACTGGCAGTGTCCCCTCAGCCTTCAGTACCTTACTCGTTTCTTCGGCTCCCTGTGCTGGTTATATGCCACGAACAACATAATGGGTTATGCTTGTTCATTTAAAAAGCTTTTCGCGTCTTGTTTGCGAAACTACACTTTACAACGACGTTTTCATTCCCTGTTTGTTCTATAATTTGGTTTTATGGATTCAAAATAATGTTACTCGAGCAAATCCGCTGTTAAGCAGGACCAAAGAGCATTGGAAGTATGGAACGATTTATTGTAATAACAACGCACAGTTATTAATGTTATTCACACAACAGTTTGCAGCATATTCCGGGTGCTCTTAACAATGAACCGATCCTACTAGTCACACCACAGTCCTCGGCAGCACGTAGACTCCCTGGAAGAAGGAAGTGGAGCACCCAGAAGAGGAAAGAGAAATTTCACGGATTGAGAAGGTATGTGACGTTGCTGGATTACACAATCGAGAGAAGATAACGAAGAACTTGGCAGTAGGAGTCCAGCTATCACTGTTACGTGGTATTCCCTCTGGTCTCAATGCACCCACTGATTCTCGATACTAGTACTGGTGCTGAGTATACGTCCGAGCTATACTCGCCGACGTTGGTCATCCATGGTAGCGCAGAACCGCGATTTATCACCGAACATAATGCGACGCTACTCACCAGCAGCCCATCTTTCCATTAACGGCACAACTCTAAACGCAGCCGTCTGTGTTGTGTTGTAAACGGCAGCCACCGCAAGGACCAGTAATTCCCCAGTCCAGCTGCTCCCAATGGTGCGGCAAGACAATATTGCAGGAAGTCGATTCGTTGTTCGCCGTGCAGAGTACGGCGATCCTCCCGTGTGGTGGTCATACGCAGTCGACGAGAGCCTTCAGTACGCCTGCCCTCACATTCCTGTGCAATCCACCATCGAACGACTGTCGCATCCGAGTGCCTCAGAAATCTAGATATTGCACGATTCGACCAGCTGGCCACACGGAGATCCACAGTAAGGGCCTTTCCAAACTGCCACGTGCTAATGCGGTGTCTTACGTAAGTCCCTGGCACCTCTGTGTCCTTCGCAGTGATCACTCAACATCTAACGCTGTTTACGGCCGTTATACACTACAGCGTGCCAAGTAACAACGCTCAACAGGAACAACGCTAACGCGTTCTGGTGGCCGTTTTATGTGTCACGGAGAATTGCAACTATCATCATCTACATATCCGCCAAGAGTGTGCACGTGTGCGAAGTTAACATTGACATCCGACCACGTCTTCTGTTTTTTTTTTTTTTTTTTTTACCATCGTTACTGGGTCGTTATCCATTTAAACAATTTAATAGACTCGAAATTGTAACCAGTTCGCCCGTCGCAATTTGTGCATCACTATATTACCTGAATTCCCTCTTTTCTTCTTAACTTTCCACGTCTAATTGTTTTGAGAAGTTAGTAACTGTACGTTGCATGAAGAATGACTCTTTTACTTATCAACGGCACAATAAAAGTGAAATACTGAAAACACTGATAAATACTGGCTTTCCGCTATGATTCCACAACACAATATTGATTTCTCCAACAGAATCGCCCTCGATCATATTTCTATTTGGCAAGAATGTGATGGCAGTAACCAACTACTCAGCCGTTATGTCGTGAAGGTCAACCATAAAAGGCGTATAGGGACAATAATAATAGGACAAACGTGTTTCAAGACTAGTAAGCGCTTTAGACAGTGAAGCAATAAATGAAGCAATAAACTCTAATGTATGATATGCAGACTCAGTTCTGCCCTGCCACACTCTCCACGCACAAAAAGAGAGAGAGAGAGAGCCGCGCGTTTCGTTCTACTCCGTCACAGCGTAACGCAATGGAAATGAGCAAATCACTGTGATGTTTGTAGAATAACCATACAGTACTGAAACTGGCTTCTGTTTCATTTATCTAGTACCACTATGTTTCGGTTTGGCACTTGCCTTTAAAACAATTCTGGGGTTTCACGTTTACAGCTGGGAAAAAAAGCCAAAACCATTTTTGTCTCTGCCTAAGATACGTAAAAGGCTATCGAAATGTACGATGTATGGAAATCTAGTATCTTCGAAGTTGTGTTATCGCGAGTCATTCTTATCTCACTTGCTAAAAGGTGATTGAACAGTAACACAAACCCATATGAGAAACGAAGCGCTAGATGTAAAGGATACATTTCACCATGTCGCTGATGGAATTTATCTCCTTGGTGGCGGCGTAGAAGGTGTGGAACTCCTTGCGGAGGTCGAAGAAGTAGTTGTAGTAGGAAGGCAGCTCGATGCCCTTGGAGCAGGCCTCGGGGTGGAGGCACTGGCGCAGCGGCAGCTGCCCGTCCGTCACCAGCCGCAGCGAGTGCGGCGTCGGCCCCAGGTGGAACGTCGTGCGCGCGTACTGGTCGAACTGCAACACACAACGCAGATAGCCACGTTACCACACCGTTCCCGCTACTCAATGGAGACTTCAATGCTAGGGCAGGACACAAACATCAGCAACTTGGAAGACCAAGAGTAATTATTACTAAACGAAACTAAACTCTCTCCGAACAGGCCTTGGAAGGTCCAACGGTACCGACCGGCAGCCGTGTCGTCCACAGCCCACACGCGTCACTGGTTGCTGATATGGAGGGCCATGTGGTCGGCACACTGCTCTCCCGGCCGTATGTCAGTTTACGACACCGGAGCCGCTACTTCTCAACCAAGTAGCTCCTCAGTTTGCCTTATAAGGGCTGAGTGGACCCCGCTTGCCAACAACGCTCGGAAGACCGGATGGTCACCCATCCAAGTGCTAGCCCAACCAGCGGTACTAATTCCATGTATGGTAAGAACTTCTGCTTGATTGTTCGTTGATGATGATGAGTCCCACACTCCTTTACAGAGCGTAGGGGAGCGACGCCGGAGACCCGCACCGACGTACTAGGCAAGGTCCTAGTGTAAGTTGTTTGCCATTGCCTTCCTCCGACCGTAAGATTGTTCGTTAACAATTCAAAAACTGATAGCCAGTGAAATGCTTCAGGAAGCTCAGTTGTACTAGAACGAACAACTATTTTGTCACGCAAGGAGCTCTGAATGACTATATTGTTCCGAAGGTGCCAGACTACAAAGTAATTTTATCTGTTGTTTCGGCCGTTAGGCCATATCTGACGCCGAAGACATACATACCAGGAAACAATTTAAATTTTTCAAAAATCTGCAAAGGTTACAAGTAATGACGTAGGCACGCATATCATTTATGTGCACTATGAGTAAGCAAGTTTCAACAGGAGGACGCTCTGTGAAAAATACGAAGCGTCCAATCCAGGCACCCAAAATGAACCGAAATTATTACGTAATTACGGAAGTTAGTATATACGACAGAAATTTTCAAAAATTCGCAGATACTCGTTTCTGGCATGCTGATGACACAACGATGTTTCTTCCATAGCCACTAAAGCCCTGAAGATTGTACTATAACTTGTACATGTACATCGGCAAAGTAAAAACGCTATTGAAAATAAGTAGACGGATTTTATCATCATGTCCTCCACATATACTAAGCATCTGATAATATTTTGTAGAATCATGACTACTAATTGAATTTGAAAGCATGATACTGTAATGAGCCTGACGATATTGGTCCCAGTCACTCGTCTCCCCTGGAGGGGGGGGGGGGGGGGTGAGGGGGTAGAGGCACATAGCATGAAGGTAGAGGGGCGTTACCCGTGGTGGAGGACCGGAGGGCGTGTGCCCAGATCCCCCATCCCTTGGGTGCCTACCGCGCCTAGCGCAGCACCAGTCTCGCTGCTGCTTTCACTGTGTGTGCTTGTTTACGCATTGCCTCGTCTAGCCTCTTCATTGGGTTTCCTTTGGATTTGTTAATTTTTGAAGTTAACTATAATCTGTTGATTTTACAATATCCGACGGCAATGATGCGATGAATCAAAATGTAATACGGTTCCTGAACTATACCTGCTATATGTGCAGCACATAAAACATACATTCTGTTAACACACGTCTACAGCAAAACAATGGAAACGAACAGTAAGCCAATAAAATTTGGTTTATATGCGAAAAATGCAGGTGCGCGTGAAGGAGACAACAGTACTTTAATATATTCTTATGCAGGAAAGCAAAGGAAATGAAAAACAAAAGTAAAAAGGTATACTTGCGCTGTGATTATCAATTTCAGCAGACGCTCAGAATACCCAGTAGAAGTAACGTACTATGACTATAGCGTCACTGTAAAATGCGGAGCAACATGCGTCAATTGTACAGTGGGGAGTACTGTCGGACGCCTTTGGTCCTTCCAACACAACGTTTATTCCCGCGTTCTCCAGTTGGCAATTGTAAAATGAACAAGTTATGGTTAGAACACCCGATAACAAAATGAAATGAGGTAAACAAGCAAACACAAAGAAAACAGCGGAGAGACTGATGCTGCGCTAGGCTCTGCGTGTACCCCAGGGGTGAGGTGTCCGGGCACACGCCCTCCGGTCCTCCGCCACGGGAGGTGCTACGCTCTGTGCGCGCGTCACTCCGAGCCATCACTAGCAGAACACGTCAATAATTCGCAGTACGATCAGCTAAAACGGTAATTGTAAAGTGAATAGCTTATACAAAAATGAGCGCATAAATTCAATACTATAAAGTTGTTCGCAAGAACAGGATACGGCTTAAATAGGCAACGGCCATCTTGCCTATAATAGTTATCTTCGAGAACTAGTAGAGAGGAGACGGTAGATGAGCGGCATGTGAGTCGCGTGTTTAAAGTATTGAAAGTTTTCTAAGTATTCGGGGACTCGCAAAATTCACGTGTCCGCGGCGAGAACTCAGAATAATTTCATGTAAGTTATCAGGTGTGAAACTTTTACAAGTTACTAATTACTGGGAGTTGTAATAATTTACTCTTGTTGCACAGAGATGAACTTTTGACAATTTTTACTAGTTTACCAGGATTACGCATTGATTTGACAAGCTTCCGTTGCATTGACTCAACTACGAAGACTGAGCTGTATCGGCGGCATCTTCGTCGACGCACACTGCGCACTATTCACAGCTACGCGAGAGGCGGCTACTACTGAATCAACCGCCAGCGTGCCGCCGGGGCGAGCTCGCTATCCGTCGCTTCTGTTCTACGTCCGGCACAACCGTGCACACACGCCACCGGAGGTAGCTGAATTGACAAGAGCTCAGTGCCCGCGGCTCTAACAGGTTGCCGCAACCTTTTAAGCAGCCGCTCTCACAGTTCGCTTCCGCTCCTCCCCCATCAGAGATTTAGGGCACCAACAGACTTATCAATATTAGTGTGGAAGTCTGTAATGAGAACATTATAATGACTTAGCACGACACCACCAACCATTACTCATATTCAGCACTATTTGGTTCTATTATTGTTTACAACTCTGCGCCACAGAAAAACGTACAGCACTTCAAATCAATTTTACCGACTGTAAATAAACTTATTAATGTGATATCTGTTTGCAGATGTCTGTTTTTATTGGCCACCTCAACTATCGACACAACTGTCTCCAACTGATCCCATCCTCGCCGGCTGTTGGTGTGTTGTATCTGAACTGGAGGGGGTCAATAGATACAATCAGAATCTACAAAGAGATGATACATTAATAAGTTTATTTACAAGAGGTACACTTAATGACTAATACGCACATAACTTTGAAGTTCTGTACGTTCTTTAGTGATGCCGAGTTATACGCAATGATAATGTTCGTTATGTTCTTGATAGAACCAAACAGTATTGAACGCTAATACACTTATTGAATCCCGTCTGTGTTTTATTAAATTGCTGAACGATAGTGTTAAAAATTACCAGAATATTGCGACAAATATAGACAAATAACTTTAAATCAACGACACGTTCAAAAACTGAGGAACAGTGCAACCAGTATTTACTTATTATTTTATGACTAACTGAGAAGCCCAGCATCGCCTTGGTATTTATTTGTAGCTGCGCCTGACACTACGCATTAAATCTATTTTTTACTTGTGAAGTTTTTTTTTTTTTTGCATACAACGCTTGAAGATAAATAATTGAGGACATGAACGAAGAGGACGTTTGCTTCACTAACATGGAGGAAGACACTGAACAGCTGTGCAAACACGCTGAGAACCCCGGCGATTTTCTCTGTGAGTGAAGGTTTTGAGGAGCGATATAATGCATGATGCTCTCGATCAGAGTTACGCCACGTCTCGTTGCGAACGGAGTTACAAATGAGCGGGTTAAACCCCGATGCGTTCGATCTGCACTGGATTCTTGAGGCGGCACAGTTCTCAGCCTCTTAGCCGTTCTACTGTATTCAGATTAGTGCACTACACCGTGATGAACGTGTCACTTGAGGTAAGCTATTAAGCTGACCAAATGATTTTAGGTAAAATTTTGATTAAGAAATTTTTTTCTATTCCGATTTTGATGAAATAAAGCCTTTACGTAACCGCAAGCTATACTCAAGATACCTCCGAAAAACCCATGAAAATTCGTCTAGTAGTTTTGGAGATTGCCAACGTCCTTGCCGCAGTGGTAACACCGCTTCCCGTCAGGTCACCGATGTTATGCGCTGTCGGGCTGGGCTAGCACTCGGATGTGTGTAACCATCCGGTCTGCCAAGTGCTGTTGCAAGTGGGGTGCACTCAGCCCTTGTGAGGCAAACTGAGGAGCTACTTGACTGAGAAGTATCGACTCCGGTCTCGGAAACTGACATACGGCCGGAAGAGCGGTGTGCAGACCACAGCCGGCCGTAGTGGCCGAGCGGTTCTAGGCGCTACAGACGAACAGCGCAACCGCTACGGTCGCAGGTTCGAATCCTGCCTCGGGCATGGATGTGTGTGATGTCCTTAGGATAGTTAGTTTGCAGCAGTTCTAAGTTCTAGGGGACTGATGACCTCAGAAGTTAAGTCCCATAGTGCTCAGGGCCATTTGAACCATTTTTTTGCTGACCACATGCTCCTCCATATCCGCATCCAGTGACGCCCGTGGGCTGAGGATGACACGGCGGCCGGTCGATACCGTTGGGGCCTTCATGGTCTGTTCGGGACGAGGTTTTTTTAAAATAAAGTTTTGGAGATTACCTTGTTCAGGCAGAAAGATACGGCAGTTTAACAGTCTTATTATTAGTACAGATATAGTTTGTTATCTCACACACCGTTTAGTTGCTAAACTTTTTCGAAGACTGCTATAAATTTATTTAAATCTCTGTCTAATTAGGAGAGTGTAACCCCCCCCCCCCCACACACACACACTTAAAGAGAGAGAGAGATATTACGCATTTTGGTTCTAGAGGAAACGAGTCTTCGAATAGGAAGAGACCATAAGCCATCGTTCTGACTCTTCGTACTCGTGGAACTCTTAGCAAGAGAGAAGTCAGTACAGCACTGACGTAAAAACGGCTCCTTGGTTTCTAATGCTTGCAACCCTCGACATTAGAGTTGTACCTGCTCCGTTTCTGATCTTAACTCCGTGCTCCGAAAGGCCATGGGGGCGCTTGACATTTTGCTGGCCACACAAGTGGCACGATAAACTGTTGCTACGGCTAGCGTGACTGTGAAACCAAACCGCCACATTTGTCTGCCCAATCACCAAAACGCGGCCTGCGGACAGGCGTGTGCGGACCGCCTGCCGTCAAGGTGACGTCACCAGGGACGCGGGGGCAATGCTCCGGCTCCGGCAGTGTGGGGCCATTAGCAATTCCTGGACACGCGCGGCCGCCATCCACCCTGTTTACAGATCGCGGCGCATTCCTACCCTCCCAGCGGCTACGCTCCTTCACTTTCTACCACTTTTATTCCTCTCAAACTTCCAACGTCGTACGATGATGTGTGACTCCAAACAACGAGGCGCAGCAGGCTGCTCTGTTGTTCCTTTCAGGAATAGTGCTAACAGTCCGTGATGATTTTTTTTTTCTCCAAGCAAGCATAATAAAGCTGCTTATGAAACATTTATTCTTCAAGTGGTGCTCAAGGCCTACCTCACAATGAGGAAGCAAGTAGCAGGAGAGTACTCTGTGAGGTAAACATTGTTCGCTAAACTTTATGCTTTCAGCGTTTTATCTTCAGTTTTGTCCTCTTACGGTATGCAAGCGCTTTTACCTTCGATACCAAAGTTGCAGGGAGCTGTAAATCCGAATTGTTCACGTCATTCACCTCAGCAGGCTGAAGGTGACTTCGTAATATCTCTGATAACGAAAACTGAAGCTAGAAAACAACGCTGACTGCATCACGTTTAAGAAACTATGCTGACGCCACCATCTCAACCATCAATTCCCGCTTCCTGATGATGGGCTTGTTCCCGAACACCGGTGTAGAATAAGTATTTTATATGCACCCTGGCAGGTCATCGCCATATGCTGAACTTGGACTCATTCCTGTAACCTTTGCCGCCTTTAGCGGACAAATGCTCCGAGTCGTGGGCTGTGCCCTATACACTCATACTTCAGTCGGTAGAACTCAGGTTCCAGATTGGAGTCCCACTCCAACAGAGTGTTGAGATCTGCCAGGAAGTGTCATATCAGAGCACACTCGACTGCAGAGAGAAAATTCTTTCAGCTTAAAATGTATTCTCGATAAAAAAAGGACAGCACTGTCATTTAAGAGGTATACGGAAACTCCAGTGTACCATACATCCGAAATGTCATCCGAACCAAGACGTTCATCCAAAGAATCGACTACCATCTGCATTCTGTGCCTTCGATACATATTGCTCTCAAGCAGAAAGTGAATAACTGACAATGCTCCATCTCGTCGGATACCCTTCAGTCTCGCCGGCAAAGTAGTTCGGCCAGGACGACCACACTATCCGATTTACCCATCTAAGGCAGGATAATGCAGCATTACTTGCTGGAGTGGCATCAACAGCAAAGAGAACACAGATGCGGAATCTTGAAAGGAGTGATTTTCCTGCGCGAGGCTATTTGTAATTTGAAATAAACGCTATTTCTTTCACGGCCGAGTAGCTGGTCTTGCCCTTATTGACATTATCAATCTACATCCGACGAAATTATATTAAATGCTTACAGCCCTTTATGATCCACAAGGCACTGTGGGAGAAGACAGTTAATGGTGTCCATATGAAGAAAGCAGCACCACAACCACAGTAGGTATGTGCACAACTAAGCACACCGTAACAGCACACGCGGAACATTAAAATCCTGAAGTATAGCTTTTGACCTCAAATGAGGAAGCGTAATGGGGAACACACAGACTTGGGGGGGGGGGGGGGGGGGGGAAGCCATGGCATTTGTGCTTCCCTTCTGAATGCCGGACATTCGCCACACTTGCCCCTTCGCCAGGTAGCTTGAGTAGCGATCCCTCAGGTAAGGGACGCCCTTCCTCGTACTACTTCTGTCCGATTTCAAACCGCAGTCTCCACATCCTACTCGATACAATCATTACGTAAGGGACCTTCTTCTTCGACATCTTGGCGAAATACAGAGCTTCTTTTTCCGAAATCGAAATATTTATAACTTTTGGGAAACGAAAGTAATACCGACGATTATGTCAGTATGTAATTAGTTCTGCCAAGTATAAATATAGATCCATCTGTCTGTACGGTGGCTTCCTTTCACGCTTACTGATTGCGATAGAAACAGTCCATCGGCAGGGGAGCAACAAAAAAGGAACGATGGAAAGAGAATGCAAATGTACGCTAATCATTTCTTTTTGATCACTGCATTTGTGCCTACTTTAATTACAACTGCATGCCCAAAAGACAATAAGGAAAGAAGAAATGTGAATGTTTGAAAAGAAGAACGACATACTCGATATTAATTTACTCTCTAAAATCCGATATCCCTTGCGGAGAAACATTAGTTAATAAAATGTAGCGGGACTATGTTCAAAACATGACTGAAAATACGTTCACTAAATAGAGATAAGAATATCTATGATTGACGTGTCATCTAAGTCGACGTTAGAAATAAGGAAATGAAGTAATACAGAATGCTATCCTGGTAACGTACGTTGTTCTACATTGTTTAGCTCTGGTATTTACAGGGTCACAGAGAAAGCATCCTAGGTTGTGGAGGGAAAAGCCGTAACTGTGACGATCTGCACTACAACAGAAACAAGAAGCACAACTTAAGGAAAAATAATGTATGTTTCAGCTCACAAGCGACATTGAAGCAGATAGTTCCTGTAACTTAGTTTGGACAAAGGTTATATTCGACAACCTGAATAAATTAATAACTGGCTCCTTTCACCGACCCCCGGTCTCAGATGAAACAGTTGCTTGACAGTTCAAAGAAGACTCGAGTCTCTTCGCAAATAGGTACGCTACTCATACAATTATAGTTGGCAGCGACTTCAATCTAGCTTCCGTATGCTGACAAAAATATAGGGTGATTCAAAAAGAATACCACAACTTTAGGAATTTAAAACTCTGCAACGACAAAAGGCAGAGCTAAGCACTATCTGTCGGCGAATTAAGGGAGCTATAAAGTTTCATTTAGTTGTACATTTGTTCGCTTGAGGCGCTGTTGACTAGGCGTCAGCGTCAGTTGATGCTAAGATGGCGACCGCTCAACAGAAAGCTTTTTGTGTTATTGAGTACGGCAGAAGTGAATCGACGACAGTTGTTCAGCGTGCATTTCGAACGAAGTATGGTGTTAAACCTCCTGATAGGTGGTGTATTAAACGTTGGTATAAACAGTTTACAGAGAATGGGTGTTTGTGCAAAGGGAAAAGTTCTGGACGGCCGAGAACGAGTGATGAAAATGTAGCACGCATCCAGCAAGCATTTGTTCGCAGCCCAGGAGAATCGACTCGCAGAGCTAGCAGAGAGCTGCAAATTCCACAATCAACTGTATGGAGAGTCCTACGAAAAAGGTTAGTTATGAAACCTGAACGTCAACTACACGAGGCGATGGATCGGCCGCCAGGCAGCCCGTGACAGAGCACTTCATCACTGGCCTCCAAGAGCCCTGATCTTACCCCCTGCGATTTTTTCTTATGGGGGTATGTTAAGGATATGGTGTTTCGGCCACCTCTCCCAGCCACCATTGATGATTTGAAACGAGAAATAACAGCAGCTATCCAAACTGTTACGCCTGATATGCTACAGAGAGTGTGGAACGAGTTGGAGTATCGGGTTGATATTGCTCGTGTGTCTGGAGGGGGCCATATTGAACATCTCTGAACTTGTTTTTGAGTGAAAAAAAAAACCTTTTTAAATACCCTTTGTAATGATGTATAACAGAAGGTTATATTATGTTTCTTTTATTAAATACACATTTTTAAAGTTGTGGTATTCTTTTTGAATCACCCTGTACATTTTCAGACCCTATTGTAGATAAAAAACAACTTCCGTGATTGTTCTAAATGCCTTTATTTTAAATTATTTTGAACAATTAGTTCACGAGGCCATTCAAATTGTAAATGGTTACGAAAACACACTTGACCTCTTAGCCACAAATACTCCTGAGCATCACGAAGGATACAGGGATTAGTGAACACACAGTCGGAGAGAGGCTCAATTCCGTAACAAAGAAATTCACCAAAACTAAACGCGAAATATATCTATTTATAAAAGCAGCTAAAAATTCGGTTGACGTCTTTCTAAGAGACAGTCTCCAATCCTTCCAAACTATGTAAATGAAGACCATATGTGGCTTAAGTTCAAAGAAATAGTATCAACAGCACTCGAGATATTCATACCAAATAAAGTAATAAGAGACGGAACTGATCCCCCATGGTTCACAAAACACGACAGAAAGCTGCTGCAGTAGCACCGAAAAAGGCACGTATAATTTAAACGAACGCAAAATCTCGAAGATTGGCGAAGTTTTACTGAGGCTCGAAATTTGATGCGGATTTCAGTGCGAGGTGCATTTGATAGTTTCCGCAACGAAAGTCTCTCTAGAAATGTGGCGGAAAATCCAGAGAGATTCTGGTCCTATGTTAAGTAAACCAGCGGAAAGGCCCAGTAAATACCTTTACTGCGCGACAGCGTTAAGGAGGAGGAGGGGGAAGACAAGGGACCCAACCCTTCGGAGCAGGTAAAATCGTGGCAAATGTCCGCGCACCGCCCTTCTGATCCGTTCATACCTAACGTTACGAACACAGTGACTAAGCCATTTTCGCGGCACACAGCGCTACGAGAGTGCGAATTACTATGCTACGGAATGCACTAGTGTAATTCAGCAGGCGAAAGGCGAGTGTATAATGAGGGCGGATGGAAATGTCGTCACGTGCTGGCGCGCTGTAAATCAGCGCGAGGCGAAGCGGAGACAGGTGGCAACGACCGCGCGGCGCGGCGCGGCTGGGCGCGCTCTCCTTGACCGACAGCGGGTGACCGCTCGCGCAGCGTGGCAGGGCACAGCCCCAACCAGCCGGCATTCCCCTGCTGCTGCTGCTACTGCCACTGTGCCACGTCGCGAAGTTTCCCCTTCTATTGTTTTGCTGTTCTGAACCGAACTCCCGGGACGTGTGCTGAAACTGTCAAAACAGCATCACAATCCTCTTCCTAAAAACAAACACAGCTCTCTTTGAAAATCGCCGCATCACGGTATTAACAGAAGACAGTAGATACTGGGGCCAAGGTAGATGCCATGTTCCTTGATCTCCGGAAGGCCTTCGATACAGTTCTGCACTACCTCCTAATGAAGTTATACTACACGTACTTTCAAAATCTAGAGGCTGATTCTTGTTAACGTTTAAGAAACCCCAGAGCCACGTAGAAGGCGCTGATACACGTAATTTAGTGCAAGACACATGGGGCCGCAATAGTCGGAAAATACTTCAAAAGTGGATGAAGAATGTTGAACATGTGACCAGATGACGTACCTCGCCGCACGTGCAGCAGTTTAACAAATTGCGCATAAATAGACGGAATAACGCATTATTGTTTGATTACACGGTTGCCGAACAATCACTGGAAGCAGTTACACACACTGAATATCTGGAAGCATGGTTATGTAAAGATCGTCATAGGAAACGCAGGTGACAGATTCGGGAAGATCCTCATGAAATTTAGCCCACTTGCGAAAGAAGCACCTATCAAAAGACTCGTTCACGCGATTCTTGAGTACTGCTGTCAGTCAGGGACCAGTACAAGATAGGACTGACAGAGGAAACAGAATACTCAAGAGTAGCGCGTCTCGCGTTGTTCACCCAAATATAGTGCCACACGCAAATAGAGAAGGCGTTGTGGATTACAGCATAGTTACAAAGACACTAGCTTGCACGGAAACTTATCAGCAATCGCTCTTCCTACTGGGACAAGAAATGCTTGAAGTGACTGTGTACATGAAGTATCCTCCGTTTCTTGCGGTGTATAGATGTACTATCATCTGTCAAAGTGATGATGGTGATGATGATGATGATGATGATGTACTATCATTTTGTCTTCGTTGTATTTTTGTAAAAACTAAGTTCCCTTGGCTGCCCAGTGGATCGAGAAACTGGCACGATCACCGACAGCGGCTGTACATTGGGTCGACCATCATGGAGTCCCAAACAGTCTCGCTTATGAAACTAACATGAGAAATTCAGTTTCTTGTAATCTTGTCCTTCATTTTTCACAATGAAGTTAGCATTCTATTATAGATTCTATTACTGAAATACACACTGAAGAGCGAAAGAAACTGATACAACTGCCTAATATCGCGTAGGGCCTCCGTGAGTACGTAGCAGTGCCGAAATAAGTTGTGGCATGGACTCGGCTAATGTCTGGAGTAGTGCTGGAGGGAACTGACACCATGAATCCTGCAGGGCTGTCCATAAATCCGTAAGAGTACGACGGGGTGGAGATCTCTTCTGAACAGTACGTTGCAAGGCAGCTCAGATATGTTCAATAATGTTCATGTTTGGGGAGTTTAGTGGCCAGCGAAAGTGTTTAAACTAAGAAGAGTGTTCCTGGAGCCACTCTGTAGCAATTCTGGACGGGTGGGATGTCGTATTGCCCGACTGGAATTGCCCGAGTCCGTCGGAATGCACAATGGACATGAATGGATGCAGGTAATCAGACAGGATGCTTACCTACGTGTCGCCTGTCAGAGTCGTATCTAGATGTGTCAGGGGTCCCATATCACTCCAATTGTACACTCCCCACACCATTACAGTGCCTCCACCCTGTTGACATGCAGGGTCCATGGATTCATGAATTTGTCTCCATACCCATACACGTCCATCCACTCGATACAATTTGAAACGAGACTTGTCCAAATAGGCAGCATGTTTCTAGTCGTCTACAGTCCAATGCCGGTGTTCAAGGGCCTAGGCGAAAGGTAAAGCTTTGTATCGTGCAGTCATCAAGGGTACAAGAGTGATCCTATGGCTCCGAAAGCCCGTATCGACGATGTTTCGTTGATTCGTTCGCGCGCTGACACTTGTTGATGGCCCAACATTGAAATCTGCAGCAATTTGCGGAAAGGTTACATTTCTGTCATGCTGAACGATTCTATTTAGTTGTCGTTGATGCCGTTCTTGCAGGATCTTTTTCCGGCCGCAGTGATGTCGGAGATTTGACGTTTTACCGGATTCCTGATATTCACGGTACACTCGTTAAATGGTCGTACGGCAAAACCCGCTTCATCGCTACCTCGGTGTTGTTGTGTCCCATCGCTCGTGCGCCGACTAATGCCACGTTCAAACTCACTCAAATCTTGACAATCTGCTACAGCAGCAGCAGTTACCGGTCTAACAACTGCGCCAGACACTTGTTGTCTTATATAGGCATTGCCGACCGCAGCGCCGTATTCTGCCTGTTTACATATCTTAGTATTCGAATACGCATGCCTATACCAGTTTCTTTGGCGCTTCAGTGTAGTTAAAATTAATAATCATTCACGGTTTATTACTGAATAGCTGCGAATTGGATAATTATGCATGAAACATAATCTTAAGTTGTATTACAGCATATATAGATGTTTATCATTGGTAATTCGAAGTGTTTGATTTGTGAACCTGCTTTGTTGCCATTTACTTTGAAGAGTTTTACCTAAGTAATATTGCAGAAAAGTTTTGAATACCCGCTGGGCGTTTACACTCTGAATTTATATGCACTCCCTGGAGTTGTTACTTTTGGAAGTATCAGCGAGATCAGGAACTTTTCTCTAGTCGAACTAGATCAGGTTCAGAGTGTGATGCATTAATAAATAAATATCTTTTTCAGAGGATTTAATCCAAACGCTTTTTTGTGTGGGACCTCTCTAAAGAGCCATTTACACTGTGAAACGTTTTGATGCGAAACAGGGATGTGGGCAGGCCGAAGATCGTTCTCGTAGTATAAGCGAGAGCCCTTGATAGGTGATCCGCCACAATACAAATTAGCTTTCGGAAAATATCGCGAAGTATACGGCACACAGTGTGAGAAGTTCATTGACGAAAACCGAAGGACGCTGTTGCATTGTGCTTTCGATATTAACATCCGAGGTATGAAGGGAAAATCGGAGAATAGGCTGCTTCAATTCAGTCAATGCATTAGACCCATTCTAACAGACTGTCCCGGACTTTTTCATCGCTTTCCTGTCTCATCCATCCATATACCTTAGGGTATGTTTTCCATTGCTTTTTTTTGTGAACATTTGCAGTAATTTCATTGTGCACCTTCTTATGCCACTGGTAAATTATGCTTCAACAACGAAACATTCAGGCAAACAACTATGCGGGGTGCATACATTGTGGAGTGTTAAATTTTGAATCGTGCCGTTTGAAGATACTTCAGTTAAGAATTACTGCTTATTTTCGAGCTATCGTCTTAGTCACTGTCCCAAACTTACAAAAGTAGCCTATGAAGAGTAGATATCCACGTGTCTCAATGCAAGCACTGACAAAGAAAAAGAGGGTAGCGATCCTTACCGAGTGCCAGAGATCACATAAACGTTATGCATATTGAATTTTAGAACGAAAAATGTTTTCAAGCGCAAGGTTCGACTGTCCGTCATGGCAGTGCGGTCGTATTGGAATTGATACATACGCTAAGCGGGTCATTCAGTTATAGGGTGTCCAACTTATCGTAAAATAAGGACGGTGTTTTGCTTTTTCTCTTCCAGTTGCAGCCGTGCGTAAGGAATTTTATCTGAATCGTCCAGCAGTATTTTAAGAGATGGAGACGGTTTGCAGTGTACAGTTTCCAGAACTGGAGTTTGATCCAGAATTCCTTTGAATATAACCATGTAGCAATAGGCTGATGGGTGCCTCAGGAGTTGTGGATAATCGACCTTCTGCGAAAGACTGTCGCAACAACTAATTAAAAATAGCTTCAGTGCAGTGGTCCGTGAGGTTTCACTTGGTTATGGGGCAAATACCCCAACTGGAAGACTCGTTCCAAATATAGCTACCAAACGGAAACCACCAGTAGGCCTGGCACTTAGCTGAATAACTTGATCGGACCTTCAACAGCCTGCTCCTATCCCCTAACTTACAACTATGGCGTTGCGGGAGTGTGATACAAGTCTGTCGATTCAGTGTTTTGTTTAGCGCCGTGGCTGAGTTACTTTTACTAGCGAAAATTGTCCCTCACAAATAGTGTAACACATAGGACGGCAGCGGAAGTTCTTCCAACTGTCGCAAGAGTGAGAAGGAATATTGCGAAGTTCTGGAATACAAGTGCTGCCTTACTGACTTAGAGACTGGAAGGGCGGCCACACTGCAACCACGCCGTGCTGTCGGCAGATACCGCCAGCAGGCGACAGCGCACGCGGCTGCAGCAGCGCGCGCCGAGCTGGCGCGTTGTGGTCGCGCTCGGCAAGGGCACGGTGCGGTTACCCCGCTGCAAAACGTCCACGTCTTTCCCTGCCCTACGAGGCGCGTACTAAGCCTCACAAAACCAGCCGTCCACTTCTTATAAACGCTTCACGTGGGAGCATGCCACGCGCGAAAATCGAACGCCAGATACCTGTGCGGCAGCGGGGAGGGTCTGTGCGGAGGGGGATCTGTACTAGAAATACCAGAACGCTCCAGTTAGGGTTAGGAACTGATTCCTCATTTCCTTCACAATAAAATGAAGTGTAGCTATTTCAGCAGGTAGTGACAACTTCAGTGAGTAATTAATCAGTGATATCCCTCTCTTCAATCACTGTATTTATTTCCCTGTTGGAACACAACACGTTTCAGAGGTATGATTCTATTTTCATGGTTTCGCTGATATTTTTCGAAGCTACCACCTGCTCCAGTTTATCATCCATTACTTATTTAACGACACAACTGTGAGTTTTACGAAACAAGCGCTTTACGTATGCTACGTTAAGAAACTAGTTAAATATTAGTGGAAATAATCTAATTTACCTTAATTTTTTTCGTTACACACAATCTGATTAAAAGTATCTGCACATCTGTTAGTGGGCATTATGGCGATTTGAACTCTACTCGGGAGACTTTCAATGAGGTGCGTGATTCTCCGTGGAGAAACGGCAGCCCGTTCTTCCTCAAGAACGGAAACTAGACAACACAGCAGCGTTGTTCGATGCTGAGACCTGGTACGAAGTGTACGTCCTAACTCACCCATTAGGTTCATGTTGGGACTCTAGGTACGTGGGGAATTTTATTTTATACAAACTACTGGCTCACAGCGGCTGCTTTACGAGTGTCTGCATTTTCCTGCTGATACAATCATCGACTGCGAACTGCTTCTGTAATGTACGCAGTACACAACGCTGTAAAATGCTTTCATTTACGGGGAGCACATCTTAACCACGAAAACCACCTCCACACCGTAAAATCATCTCCTCCGTACTTCAGTGTTTGCGTCACAGGCGGACTGCCACAGTGTGCTGTGTGACTCATCGCTCCAAACCGCTCGCCTCCAGTCGTCCACTGTCCTGTGGCGTCGGGCTTACCACTCCCTCAAGGGCCCCTTAGCCTCCTTTCATCCCGGGAAGTCGGCCGCTCGTGACATCTAGTGGTCTATTTCGCATTACGTAGTAGCGTACGGATATTGTTGATCTGATACACCCCCCATCCCCCACCCCCCACACACACACACATAGAAATCAGTCATTACTTCGACCAAATTAACTTCAGCGGTCGCTCTGAAGATGACTCTGGGAACGACACTGCTATGCGACCCTTCCGTGTCGGAATTTGTCTAGAGTTGCCTACTGTGTTTAGAGAGCACGTGTTTTCTCCGTCTTCACCTGTATCAAGCAGAGAAATATAACACCACGCCAGATGTGCTAAGTGCTTGAGACTTTTTGGACTATGGCAATTTATGAGGCCGCAGTTTGGTGAATTTGTGAGAATCTTCTATTGACAACTGACACGCGCACGCACGCGCGCGCGCACACACACACACACACACACACACACACACACACACACACACACACACACACACACACACACACAAGTAGCCCTACACACTCGCCGATTCTGCAGAAATCTTGCGTAACTGTTTTACGGAAAACATGGAAAACCTAGAACGGCATAATCGAAAGAAACGGTAAAACCCGCTCTTCCCCAATGCCACTCCAGGACCTAAAGAACTCCGCCAACTTGCTGGGTTATACTGTGCAGGGAGGGAAGTTCGTGTTCCAGTGTTACCCCCAACGCTACACAAGGATGTATCATCTGCCGCCATCAGCTACGTAAATTATTAATTTTTTTTATTTCAACTGGCAGCCAATAACAGTAGTTTTTACAACTAATATGAAAACTGACGCTATAGTAGAAGCATTCCACATGTTTGAATGCCATGAAGCGGTCAGAGAGGTTCTCCACTTATGTTTGCACCCTAATCAGCAACTTCAAACATAACTGAAATTAGATTAAATGCTTTTCATAGATGTGCAGTTTTATTTTTCATATTCTCTAATTAGTTTTTAGTCAACTGACATTTCTTTAAAAAGGAGCTCACATTCAGAAGTATTAACATTCGGTAGCTCAAAGTAGCTGCACTGAAGCGCCAAAGAAACTGGTATGGGCATGCGTATTCAAAAACAGATTTGTAAACATGCAGAAAACGGCGCTGCCGTCGGCAACGCCTATGTAAGACAAGCGTCTGGAGCAGTTGTTAGATCGGTTACTGCTACTACAATGGCACGTTATCAAGATTTACGTGAGTTTGAACGTGGTGTTACAGTCAGCGCACGAGCGATGGGACACTGCACCCCTTAGGTAGCGATGAAGCAGTGATTTTCCCGTATGACCATTTCACGAGTGTACCGTGAATATCAGAAATCCGGCAAAACGTCAAATCTCCGACATCACTGCCGCCGGAAAAAGATCCTGCAAGAACGGCACTGTCGACGACTGAAGACAGAAGTGCAACTCTTCCACAAATTGTTGCAGATTTCAGTGATGGGCCATCAACAAGTGTCAGCGTGCGAATCATTCAACGAAACATCATCGATAAGGGCTTTGGGAGCCGAAGCCCATTCGTGCACTCTTGATGACGGCACGACACAAAGCTTTACGCCTCGCCTGGGCCCGTGAACACCGACATTGGACTGTTGATGACTGGAAACATGTTGCCTGGTCGGACGAGTCTCAGTTCAACTTGTATCGAGTGAACGGACGTGTGCGGATATGGAGACAACCTCATGAATCCATGGATCCTGCATATATGCTATGACAGTCAGTTTCTGGATAGGGGAGTCGCACCACGTCGGCTAATTGATAAGATATTCCATCTACGAGGCCGTGCAGGCACACGGATTTCCATTTGACTTCTCTGCGAGTCAGTCTGCTTGCAAATTTGATGCTTTTTCCGTTCTTCAACGCACGCGGGTTGCCCAGAAAGTGATGCACCGCATTTTTTCTCAGCCGAAAACAATGCCACAAATGCGAAACGGTACATACGTATTATTTGAAGACTCCTGAGTGGGCGCACTGAATTTCCCTCACTTCCGACAGATAGCGTAGCTACAAGGCAGTTTCAAAATGGCATCTGTAAGTGATGAATGTTACAAGCAACGTGCCCTCATTGAATTTCTCACTGCGGAGAAAGAAACTGTGGAGAATATTCACAAACGCTTGTGCGAAGTCTATGGAGCATCTGCTGTCGACAGAGGTACAGTTAGTCGCTGGTCACGGAGGTCATCAGAAGGCGGTTCGGCGGAACTCCACGATTTGCAGCGGTCGAGGAGACTATCCACGGCTATTACACTGACATGTTGCAGCGAGCTGACATTGTCTTCCGCGAGGACAGGCGCATTACGATTCGGCAGTTGGCGCTGCATCTGTCAGTCAGCAGAGAAAGTTCACGCACTGAACCACTGGCTCCGCCACCACGACAAGGATTGGTACCGACAGGGTATATACGCCGTTGATTCGCACTGGAGGAAGGCCGTAGAACGGCATGGAGATTACGTGGAAAAATAGGTTGTGTAGATAAAACAACTCTTTAGTGTGTGTGTAATTATCATTAATGTTCATTAGTCCGCCCCTGATAGCTGAGTGGTCAGCGCGAGGGAATGTCATACCCAACGGCCCGGGTTCGATTCCCGGCTGGGTCGGAGATTTCCTCCACTCAGGTACTGGGTGTTGTGTTGTCCGTATCATTATTTCATCCCCATCGACACGCAAGTCGCCGAAATGGCGTCAACTCTAAAGACTTCCACCAGGCGAACGGTCTACTCGACGGGAGGCCCTAGCCACACGGAATTTTCATTAATGTTCAATAAAGAATTATTGAAGAAAAACATGCGCTGGACTACTTTCTGGGAAACCCTCGTATTATCATCGGGTAAATGACCTGCGCATATACGAGAACAGCTGTTTTGTTGCGATAAACTTTTTATAAATGGGTACTATAGGATATGTTACATTTCCTCAACGTTTGGATTAGTGTTACTGAGTCGCGAACAGAAAGAAACTAAATACACTTCGCATGAATTCTAATGTCAAGTTACATCAAAGTTATATTTCATACAATCCTTACTTCCGCTACCAGAACAGAATGTCGTTTCACTATTTCCATTTAGGACAGCCCATTATCTTGCCTGCCAAAGTTACTGGTAGCTACGTTGTCCTTACGGTGTGTCATCAGTCAAGTAACTGTTACTCATGTTACGTACACTCTGCCGTATTCATGCTGTATCTTCCACATCTCTATCAAATATATGTTGGTGGATGTATTGCTTATGACTCAAAAGCCGAAACGAAAACATAACGTTGCCAACGTCAGATAAACGCTGACTGCGAATTAGAGAGAAAGCACTACTTGAAAAATACCTGAGATTATCTTCAACGGAGAAAACAAGTTATTACCGAAGAGAAATTCTATGGAAGCCCCAGCGAAACGGCTTCCCAATGTCACGAACACCGCTTAGATGCATTTCAGGCACCAAACCCGTTAGAAGACTAGTGCCGTTCCCGCTTCTCTCATGAGTGGGAGGGAGGGAGGGAGGGAGGGAGGGAGGGAGGGAGGGAGGGAGAGAGAGAGAGAGAGAGAGAGAGAGAGAGAGAGGGGGGGGGGGGCAGTTATGCGTGTCGAAATTTAATTACTCCCTACTTAAGAGTCAGTACACAATTGGGTATCTCCAGCGGGCGACTGGGGGAACATGGAAACTGTACAGCTTTAGTATTACAGTCGTTCTGTACTCCTTCTGTAAAAGACTAGACATTCCTATCGTCAAAAGTGGTAAGGACTTCCTGTGTCAGGTTACACAACTGGGCGGCTTACAATTACGTCACTGCCCCCCCCTCCCCGAATCCGCACATACCCCCTACGCCAGGGGAACCACCGGTAATTGATCAACGTCACCCACGGAACCCCAGCTCCCTCACCTCCACGCCCTCTACACCCCACGCCCCCTTGGGAAATCAGTTCAAGTACTCCCACCCACCTTCATATTTTATAAATGGGGCACTTTAGTGGGTGCGGTTCACCCTGGAGCTGGGTAGCATAGGAAGAGGATCAGGTTGTATTCGTCAATAACAAATTATGTTCAGTAACGTCACTCGAGATCTATCAGTTAATACGAATTTAGTATTTCGTCATTCGAAACACCAGCAGATCAGACCCACGCAGACATGTAAGTGCTCTCATTCTCCGCAAGTTTTAAGTGGTTTTCACCCATTTTCATATTTTGCCCTTATTTTCTACAATTCACGTACTTTTTATACAATTTCCCTTTTCTTTTCAAAATGTTATCCACTTGCCCCACTTCCTTTCCAGTGCTCCCAATTCTACGTTAATAACGCGTCGCGTCGACATCACGATGCTCTGAGAGAATCACAGTGCAGCATGGGTCCGAATTATTTATCACTCCTACGCCACCATTTCATTAGTGATGGGAGTGGCGTCATAGTGTGTAACTCAGAAACTAGCACGTTGATCGAAATGTTTACATATTCACAGCAACTTTTATGAACACTAGAGTTTTACAGACTTAAGATCTGAAGACATAGTATGCACAGGAAATACCACATTGCAATAGATAAACCCATGAAGTCACAACTATATTACTATGTTGTGTGACATCATAGCAAAACGAGCAAGTGAGGATTGTGGTAGGAAAGACTATTAGTCCAATTCGGTTTATTGGCACAGTTTACAGAGAGTGAGGTTTCACCTGTAAAGGAGAACACATATAGGACACTAGTGCGACCTATTCTTCAGTACTGCTGGAGTGTTTGGGAACCGTACCAGGTCGGATTAAAGGAAGACATCGAAGCAATTCAGAGGCGGGGTGCTAGATTTATTGCCGGTAGGTTCGAACAACACATGAAACTTACAGAAATGCTCAGGGAACTCAAATGGGAATCCCTGGAGGGAAGGTGACTCTTTTAGAGAAACAATAATGAGAAAATTTAGAGAACCACCATTTGAAGCTGACTGCAGAACGATTCTACTGACGCGAACACACATTTCGCGTAAGGACCAAGAAGATACGAGATGCTTAAAGACAGTAGCTTTTCCGTCGCTCTATTTGCCAGAGTATCAGGAAAGGAAATTAGTATCAGTATTAGAAGAAGAAGTAATAGTAATAGTAGTAGTAGTAGTAGTAGTAGTAGTAGTAGTACAGGGCACTCTCAGCCACTCTCTGTAATGTAACTTGCAGAGTATGTACGACCATGTAAAATTTTGATGCTTCCAATCAAAGATACAATGTGTTTGACAAACAGCACAGCGCTGCATACAGTACACACCAACAGAGCTGAGCAGTACCTCAAACAACCCCCAAGAATCTTCTGAGTAGGACATCTTTTGAACTCCGACTTGTCGAGTACAGCCCCGAACACACTACAGACCAGCAGTGGCCGAAAGAGTTGCATCATTTTAAGAGTGAAGGTCTCCGACCTGGTGGCTGACACAAAAGACGCTGCTATGAAATCAGTCCTTCAAGGAGGTGACATGCCGCCACAGCAGACCAGCCGTACCTCGCACACACGTACGTGTTCACCAGCGGAAATCTGCTAACGACTTCGCGGACCGATGTTGCTAACAGTTTAAGCTCCAAGCACTCCTCTCCCCCTATCCCTCTGGACCAGTAAGAAACGAGACCCCTCTCCTCCCTCAAGCAGCATGCTTTTAAAATCAGCGCGTGCGCCTGAGTGACTCCACTTTCTGCCAGACAGCACTCCCAGGTGGAATGAAGACACGTAGTAACAATTAAAAATATAAACAAAATAAACTTTGCTATGTTATTAGTATATGCAATATTGTTATAAACCTCGTATATCAATTATAGGAAAATCTGGGCATGGCCATCACTATTAATGTAATTTTGACATCCACAGAATTCCCAAGACAAATGCTGTACAGCTAGCATATTGCACTACTTATAAAAATAAAAAAATGTTCCTCCGAAAACTTATCTGTGCATTAATAACTAGTCACACTGCATATATTTGTATCCAGGATAAGAGGAAAGGCAGCATTGGTCGTAAATCTTTGATCTGTTTATTGCAGATCGATTTCAGCTTCTGCGTAGTTTCCTTCAATGTTTTATGAGTACAACATATTGAGGACCTGACATTAAAATAAAAATTAAAACCAGATCACAAATAAATTAACTTGTAAACCGTAAACTTATGTACCAATTATATCCACGCCATGCTGACTCCACTTAAATTTAATAGCACATGGTACCACTTGCCATTACAGAAAACGAACGTCAGTTAAACTTAGCTTGCTGCTTACGTTTCCATGCAGCTAACCCCGGTATGTGACGTCAGCAGTAACTAGCGCCCTCTTTATTACTATCGTTTGTGTCCTACATTTAAAAAATATTTAAAAAGTAAAATTGGAACGACAAATACTAAAATACACTCGTCAAAAAAAGTTTTGTTTCACCTCGGTTTCCGAGAGTTCCGGAACCTGTACAGAAAATTGGAATAGAGATCAACATAAACATCATTTGCGCCCTTTTTATTGCCCATGAAAAACACACATCCCATGTTGTACCACCACGCAGCGAGACCTTCAGAGGCGGTGGTCCAGATTGCTGCACACACCGGTACAGTAGCACGTCCTCTTGCGTTGATGCATGCCTGTATTTGTCGTGGTATACTATCCCCCAAGTTCATCAAGGCACTGTTGCTCCGAATTGTCCCACTCCTCAACGGCGATTCGGCGTAGATACCTCAGAGTGGTTGGTGGGTCACGTCGTCCACAAACAGCCCTTTTCAATTTATCCCAGGCATGTTCGATAGTGTTCATGTCTGGAGAACATGCCGGCCACTCTAGTCGAGCGATGTCGTTATCCTGAAGGAAGTCATTCACAAGATGTGCACGATGGGGGAGGGGGGGGGGCGGAATCGTCGTCCGTCAAGACGAATGTGTGCTCTGAGACCGACCGTGGTGTCGGATACGCCTTTGTCATTGGCAACAAACATTTTAAGATACCAGCTTGTAGACCAGTGCTCGATAGTTACTGCAGAGCTTTCCGCCCTCTGTGAGGCCACCCAGTACAGCCTACGACACAGATTTCTCAACTGTGTATTATGTTCGGATTCACGTAGTGCCCTCTAGAGCCACTTTGTACTATACTCATACAACACCTAAGTTCAACGAATCTAAGAATGCCTCCACTGGTTCTCTGATGATGGAGCTAACGTGATGTTCATAGGGGTCCCGGGGCGTGTCAGAATCGGGGAATGAAGCAGCTGCTGCTGCTGCTGCTGCTGCTGCTGCCGCCGCCGCCGCCGCCGCCGCCGCCAAGACTGCAGTCTGACTACCTACGCGTTTTAGCTATTCTATCAATTTACATTATCTGTGTTGTTGCATGTAGAAACACTGTGTGCCTCTGACATGAACACTGGTCTTCTCTATATGGGAACAGACTCCGGGAAATTAAACATCGCCCAACAGCTTGGAAGACTTCCTCTCGCCCCCTCTTGTCGCGAGGAGATACGTCTAGCTCGGCTGCGCTTGTCATCGTCATTTGTTTTAAGTGGGGACCCCGCACCACTCCGAGCCTACTGCAACCAACCATTGACAGTGCGCCATTTTCTGACGCAATGCCAATTTTATAGCTGTTTACGTTTTAATGTATGTTTGCCATGTGAATTATCAGAAATTTTAGCAGCTATGGCACGAGCAGTAGATCGCGTTTTACTTCTTATTCGTCGTAGTAGAACAACTCCCAAGTAACCTTCAGGGTGGGCGGCCTTCGAAGTGTTGACTATAGCCCCGAACACTCTCCAAACCAGCAACGGTCGAAGGAGTTGTACCATTAGAGGTGTAAAGATCTCCGATCTGGTGGTGGCACAAAAGGCGCTCCTATGAAATCAGTCCTTCAAGGAGGTGACATCTCACCACGGCAGACCAGTGTTCACCGGAGGAAATCTGCGAACAACTTAGTGTACCGATGTTGCTAATAGTTTAAGCGTCAAGCACTCCTCTCCCCCTTTCTCTCTGGACCAATGAGAAACGAGATCCCTATCCTCCCTCAAACAGCATGCTTTTAAAATTAGGTGGCTGCGCAGTCTGAGGCGTCTTTGCCACGATCCGCGCGGCTGCACCGTCGGAGGTTCGAGTCCTCCCTCGGGCGGCGTGCGCGAGCGCGTTCGCGCGCGTGTGTGCGCGCGTGTGCGTGTGCGCGCGCGCTCAGCAGTTTGGTACCATAAGATCTTACCACAATTATTTTTTTTAAAAATTAGCGCGTATGCATGAGTGATCCCACTTGATGCCAGACAGCACTCCCAGGTGGAATGAAGACACGTAATTTCAATTACAATATGCAAACAAAATAAACCTTACTATGTTAATAGCATATACGACACTACTATAAGCCTCGTATATCAACTACAGGAAAATCTGAGGATGGCCATCGCTATTAATGTGATGTTGACTGATCCATACATTTCCAAAGATGCATGCTGGAGCAGCTAGCTTACTGCACTTCCTTTTTTCTGTTGCTAAGAAATCTTTTTTGTGCATTAACAATGAGTGCGTCGCACGTGCCCTCCCCTTGTATGTATTCATTGAAAGTCAACGGGTTACCACTAACTGCTACAACACAATATTTATACAGATAAACCCTGCAAGACAGTTTCTGGCGATCCTGTAAGAGTTGTAAATAACATTTTGCAAGCGCACAGATTGGACGAAATCTACCAGTGCTCCCAGACAGAACAAATAACAGATGTAACTCGAGCAATATTGCTGTGCGCCATCAGAATAAGACTCACATCGCAGGTCACACCACCTCTCTCGCTATATGACAGAGCGATCTTGGTGTGCGCAGATATCGACAACCGTCTGTCTGTAAGCATTTTCCGAGGTTTCAGTTACAATCAAGCTAGCACCAACGGGATTCAAATTGAGAATAACACACCTCAGTGCCTGTAACAAATTACGTTCAGTACCATTATTTTGTAGCCACATGTTGAACAATTTTTGTTTTGACCATTTTGTGGAAATGCGCGCATTTTGGTGCGTCTCCAAACTAGGTACAGATACTACAATCCGAAGCAGATCCGCGTCCATCCACATCTATCGCCCCAACATGCTATCATCGTTATTCTGTACCATCCAACAGACAAAAATTACGAACTACAAAACTTCATCCGATATTGAACTCACCTAGGCTCCGTTGCTGGCGCGATAACGGCATAGCTGCGATGTGGGTCCCGCGCAGAGAGAGAGAGAGAGAGAGAGAGAGAGAGAGAGTTGTTGCGATGCTTCCCAGAATAGCATTCCTAACGGGACATCCCGTCCGTCATCGAATTTACCTGTCAAACTGCTGCTGCTGCCGATGCGGGACGATCCTATTAAATATATATCTTTTGATCCATTGCAGGGGTCGGTTTAAGGTTTCATCACCTGTACTGTAGGAGGATGGCCGTATCCCACAGACTATACTGTAAGTGGCAAGAGACGCTCCCTGTTACCCTGTGTCGTTGTTTGAAACATTGTTTTCCAACACGCTTTGTACACTGCCATACATTTAGTTTTTCTGCCACGACTTCGAGGTCTGTGTCAGGTCCTAAACTGACATTCAGACGCTCTGATCCACGGCCTCTCACAGAAAGCTAGACATCACACAATGTAAATCATATTGTTACTGTGGCAACCATAATATGCCACAAACACTGGATGATTTTAAATAAAAGATAGTTACAACATAAGCAAATTGAGGGCCTTTTACTGCGGTGTGGATGGTGATTCACGAGCTCTACATTTAAACTCATCTGTCATAATAATTTTCATAGTATTTCTCAAACACAAACAGAAACCACACGGCCGATAACTGTTGGAGATGCGCTACAAAGGTAGTGTCAAAGATATGAGAATTAACCACACTACTTCGGATTTGGCACTTGCCTCGTTTCCTCTACTATCAAGCAGTGCAACAACATTGCATTGACAACTACGACATGCGCAATCGTGAACAACGCACCTATTGTTGAGATATAGCACTTTCTTATCAACAACGACTTCTCTCCAAAAATTGGCAGACAACGTGTGAGAATGGGAATAAGGAATTATACCGCATACAGGTAAGTAACGGATGATTTTGACCATTACAAAATATTTTGATGTTTCTTATAATTCCAAGTATATTTCCTATTTACTACACGGTTCTGGTATCTATTACAGCTCGTAACAGACTTGCCCTCCGGCACACGGAGTAAGGTGGTTTCCGTCGTATAGATGTAGACTTATCATCATTACCATTTCAAAGTGTGTATTTGCAGCACAACTATGTAACTGAATAACACAGAGCAGCAGTCACAGTGACACGTTCAAGACTAACCGGAAAAAAAGTGCCATTCTGGCGCATGCTCCGGCACAACGACTGAAGTTATTCTCCTGTATGCCCGTATGAGAGCGTATACGTACGTGTGGAGCGGCCGGCCCTTGCACTCACGACCAAAACGCTGGTGGAATCTCTACCAGGAGACTTGCGTCGTGCTCCCGCTGTGGACATGATGCGAGTACCTAAACACACACACACACACACACACACACACACACACACACACACACACACACACACACACACACAGAGAGAGAGAGAGAGAGAGAGAGAGAGAGAGAGAGAGAGAGAGAGCAGAACTCGCCGCGACGCCAACTACGCCTGGACCTGCCTCTGGAAGATACCTCTCTGAGTTGGACGGACGTAGAAGCGTACACGTCTACACATACCCGTTCCTTTTTCCTTTGCCATTACGTCACTTGCTTCGTGCAGAAGCTGTGCCTTAATTAAAACTGCCGTTTACTAAGGTATGTTTGAACCTGGGCAGAAACGCCGGACGAAACATTTCTGCAGCCGAGTTTCGTTACCAATGTAACAGCTGTTGACTGAAGACTATTGATGCACCTGCTGTGAAAAAACACCCACTAAATTTACGAAGAACGTTAAGGTCTAGAGAAAATCAGGACCAGTATAAAATACTTCTCGACGTGAAGTACATTACGTAAATAAAATTAAGAAGGGACACATCAATAAACCGCAGGGTACCTGACGGTACGTGGCGGATGGTACTTCTGGTATCACTCACTACCTGATCCCACTTTCCCTGTTCCATTCGCGAACGGCGCCTGAGAAGAATGACTGTCGGTACACCTCTGTAATAGCGCTAATTTCTTGGATTTTCTCGCGGTGACAATTTCGCGAGACATACGTGGAAGGAAGTACGACGTTTCTTGACTCTTCTCTAAACGTACTCCCTCGGAAATTCAATAATAAACTACTCAGAGACGCACAACTCTTCTCTTGTAGTATCTGCCACTGCAGTTAGTTGAGAATCTCGGTATCGTTCTTGTGACAACGATCTGTAACGAAATGGGTTGCTCTTCGGTGGATGTTTGTTTCTTCTATTAGCCCAACCTGCTAACGGTTCTACACCGATGAACAACTCAAGAGTCAATCGAACATGTGTATTGTAAGCCACGTCTTTCGTAGATGAATTGCATTTCTCTAAGATTCTGCCTATGAATCTCAGTCTGGCACATGCTTTTCCCACTATTTATGTGAGCGTTCCATAAATGGATGGTTACTGATAGTTCTTTTACGGCAGTCAATTTGTCACCTATAGTGGAACTGTACAATTGTCGATTTCTCCCACTGTGTACGCGCAATGTTCCATTTATTTACGTTTGTGGACAACTGCCTGTGCCTGCAGCCTTCACCAACAATGCATCGTGCTAACCACACAACACGGGTTGGACCTCGACTGAAATGTTGGAAAACTATATCAGTTTCACGTCGTGTAGGCAGCGAGGTCGTTGCTCAAGAAAGTATTAAGTTATTGACTTCAGTCTTATCAAAGCAAAACTTTCAGCATTCTACGGAAGTGACCTACGTAAAGCACGGAAGCCGTAAATCCGTAATGGCCGCACAAGGAATCGAATTTTGCTCATTCCAAAACCACGTCTTCACCATCTTCACACAAGCACACTTCGCTGAGACTGTTTCGTAATTCGTTGCAAGATCCTCGGAAGGAAACAGCCACTTTCTTCAGCGGATCGCTAGAATTAATTATCGGGCTGAATATAGGGGAAACTATCAAGTTTGCAAGACAGGAAAGACCTTTACCACAAAATACTGACTTCTAAAATACTGATTACAGCACTGAGACGGGTGTCCGATCGGAGTTCAGATCGCGGTGCCTAGGACAGAGGCAGGCGGAGCTTTCTAGCTGATTCGTGAGATGTACAGACGGCTGAAATGAAAGAACAGTATTTTGCAAAGGAAGGTACCTGACTTCGATTAACGCAAACATGCGATTTTGACTATTAGGATGTTCAGTTCATCGATGATTGTGGGGTGGTGGTGGTGAGAGCAGCGGCTGTTAGGTTAATGGCGCAGGACTCGAGAAGGATAACTAAAAAAAATCTGAAAATATATTAAGGTATACAAAACAAAATTTTAAAATGTAGCTTTAACAGCTATACAGAGGAACAGCTATACACAGGTACTAACTAGGTCTCTCCAACACTTGCTAGGAGCCGTAGAGAGAGGCACGCCCTTATTTACAGTTTCGTCCCCCAAAATACAGCTTATGTTCCCATTAAAATCATTGAAAAAGGAAGGAAGGTTGATTAGGTTTTAACATCCCGCCGATAATGAGGTCATTAAGAGACAGAGCGCAAGCTTTGGTCGCAAAAGCGTGGGGAAGGGCCTCACCTGCGTCCTTTCCGATGGAACCGTACCGGCATTTGCGTTGAACGATTAGAACCGCCATCATCCTCCTCCAATGTCTTAGCCGTTGATAACCCTCATGCGCATTCTTTCAAGATGTGGTATACAAATGTATATAACTATTAAGTTTCGCACTATCGCAGATCCTGTCGCCTCAAAGGAATCCCCCACTCACGGGACACTAACCAACTGAGAGGCGGGATGGAAGTACTGCATTTGTCTCACTGGCTCTAAGGAACTACCCCACGACCGGATGGGTGGCTTCATCGCTTGCAACAACGCTCTTCGTTCTAGCCACTCACGTTTCCAATGACGCAAGGCCCTCGGCTCCAATGAGAGATACCTGCTAGTACAGGGACATTTTACACTGGAGTTGCATGGTTTGGAACACTTAAGAATCATTAGGAAGTATGTAAAGATAGCAAAAAATATGTAAAATATACGAAAGAGTAAACGAATCTGCAAGTGAAGCGTGTGGAAGTGCTGAAGTGAATAGGGTGACCAAGGGTTCGCCGACGCCGATATCACCATCTACACAGAGGTCGATCAGACATGGATCTGTGGAAAACATTCTGAAAACCTTGGCAAAAAGTATAAGAAATTTTAGGTGATTTATTTGCGTATCCCAGGGAGAGCACGCTGCAAGCGACGGTGTTTTAGAACAGTTCGGTCCCGGTAGTCGTAGTAACCCATCGGGACAGCGGATGATGGCGCAACCTCATCTGTGGCCCCATACCCAGCCTGATGCGCCGTGGATTACGAACTTGCGTGGGGGATGTGTGGTGTTTACTGGATCTCCAGACAAAATGAACGCCGTCGCCGCAATTGTGTGTCCACCTTGCACAGACGCAAGTGATGTTAGTATTGTTCACAGTTGTACAATTCTGCGAAAGAATATTCCAGAAGGGAAAAAAAACTCATTAAAATGTGGTTTTCCAATTGCTAACATTAGAAATTGTCGGCAGGGGGTCTCCTGAGACGGTGTAGTACGTGTGCATATGTAAGATGACAGTCAAATGAGGAAACACGAACCGCTTTAGATTCTAGCTGGCGGGTGTCGAGATTGCAAGCGTTAATAAATGATACCAAAAAGCAGAGAGGTACGAGGTTAACCGGAACTGGACGTGGTTACAGCAAACGACCGGGCGGCTGGCGCCCGCCGCAATCTGTCCCGCATCGCCTGCCACTGACAGTGTCACGCAGCCGTCCAGCTACCGGCGGCCGTTCCCCAATTTCTGCGGCGGCGGCTGCGGCGCCACACGGCGCGGCGTGGCGCGGCGCGGCGAGCGGCCGCGAGTCAACGACCTGCGCGTCGAGTGTTGCCCTCCCGCGCAGCCGCGAGGGGCAGCGGCCGCCTTCGACGCCTGTCGGCCCGGGGACACGTGGGCGGTGGGCTCGCCATCCTCAAATGAATAGGTCCGACTGCTCCGGATGCGCCGGGGCTACCAGAACCTCGACCTGCGCATCTCTCCGGAAAGAAAACTGGGCACCAGATACACCACCTTCACGTCTATCACCTCCAGTTTTAAATTTACTGGTTGAGATAAACAAGTAACTACAAGTCATTTAAATATCTCTTTCCTCTCTGTGTTTCGGAAGACTACATCTCCGTTGCCAGGTGTATTCAAATAAATTATCGTAACAGATTGTTTGAAGAAATTTTCCATCACCTACATACTCGTAACTGCGCGATTGACGGGGAGCTGAGAATGAAATAAGACTTCCTGGGAAAGAAACTTTTGCTGTGAAATAACGCCAAACAACCAAAAGTGCAGGCAAAAACAACCAAAATAAAGGGAATCAGTTCGAAAAAATATATCACTGCACATCCGCAAAATCTAAATCCGCTGTAGGACAAAAATCAATACCATGCTTCTCCATCCGGTGTATTTTAACAAACTTGGATCCTCCCTGTCGTGCTGTTTAGTAGTTATTCAACACGCTGTTCACGCACGTCTGTCTCTCTTTCACGATGGCTCTCTTTAGGTCACACAGTGTGCGAGAAGGATCCTGCTATGATCCAATTAGCCCCAATGTAGTTCAGTCTGGGTCATGTCAGTAGATGCCGCAGGCCATCTAGCAGGTGGTGTGTGTGTGCTCACGCACAATCATCTTCATGTTGACGTAAGTCCGGACAACAGATTGGTGGGTTCTTTCCCACACGGCAAGCCCTATTACCGTCGACATGTTTTAGAGACGTCCGAAATCCATTCACACTTCCATACTGTCCATACACTGCCCTCCAGCTTTCCTCCAAAACGGGGCAATACACACTTCTGTTGCATTCTTTCTTCGGCGTACCTTTGACCAAGAACTTGTAGGTAGCCGTCACAAGCAGGTGATGTTGGCGCTGGCGACAGCACGGTGCAGATATTCAACATTTTGTGTCATACAATACCGGTTGAAAGTCAAATTACGTGCCCGTGATATACTGCGATTCGGCGAATGGGTCCATACTGCGATTCGGCGAATGGGTCCCAGTGTTGGTCAACTTTCTTACCGTTAATGATATTGGGTTTAATGCATAAGCTTGAAATAACGTTTCATGGCGAGTTCGCAGACTGAACAGTGTACCCAAGTTACGTTGTTTCGTTGACGATTGGATATAGAGAGCGGTCTCTTGGACAGCACTCGTAAGGGAACATTACCAATTTCACCGTATATTTTACGGAAATAAGAACATACTTGCAAGATACTAGTCCTATCAATCTATCCCCCACGAAAATTTGGGACACAATTCTAATAGTACGCCGTTATGTCCTGAAAGTACAGATTTTAAAGACGAGCGCGCACCAGTTACCACTGGCTTCGCCCAATTGCATTCACTTAATGTCCGAGCGCGAAGTGGAGCGAATAGGTGGTTTGTAAAATACTGTTTTGACATTTAACTTTGGCAGAGTGTGTTGTTTCTAACCTGCGCCTTTGCTTGCTTTCGTTTGAACATTTTTTTATTTAATTTTTTTGCGCGATTCGCAAACACAGTGTAAAAGAATAAAACGCTTTAATGGAGTTAAATTTTCCTGTAGATGTGGAAGTCTCAATTTTATCTTCGATAACGATAAAAGCTGAAGTAATGAATTAAAGTTTGTGCAAGGGCTGCGACTTGAACCCAGGTCTCCTGCTTAGGCAGAAGAGCTGACCACTACACCACCGTGGCAGTGTGGCTCACACAGCTGCACGGACTACTCTAGTCCCATGCTCTCCATATCACAAACCTCAATTCACGCCTTCAGCCCATTTTCCCCTTCCTAAATCGTCACTACTGTGTTAGGGAGGACAATGGACTAGTGTAGTCCATGCAGCTGTGTGAGCCACATTGCCACGGTGGTGTAGCGGTTAGCTCTTCTGGCTAGTACACATGAGGCCTGGGTTCAAGTCCCAGCCTTGACAAAAATTTTAATTCATTACTTCAGCTTCTATCCTTATCGAAGACGAACGAAACGAATTAGTGTGTCATTAAAGAAGTAGCGTAGCGTTATTGAAGTATTAACATCGCTGTTGTGTGTTATTACTTTGTATTTTAAGCTGGCACCGCTAAAGTGAAGTAAATTTACAGGAGATGGGTTATTTCTCAACATGTTGAGAAGATTAAATTGTAAACCATTACCTTCATTTCGCAATAATTATCCAGGTCCTTAGCTGTATTGGCTGGCTCTGAGCACTATGGGACTCAACTGCTGAGGTCATTAGTCCCCTAGAACTTAGAACTAGTTAAACCTAACTAACCTAAGGACATCACACACATCCATGCCCGAGGCAGGATTCGAACCTGCGACCGTAGCGGTCTCGCGGCTCCAGACTGCAGCGCCAGAACCGCGCGGCCACTTCGGCCGGCTTAGCTGTATTCATGTTGATTCTGCGGCTTACATGTAACTGCAGAATATCAAGACGAAAATACTTTTAAAGTAATATGACACAAATGTACGCGAAGTTAACATATTCGTACTCGTATTTCTTAACTTCTTCACGTAGAATAACATGTGTTCTCGAACAAGGTTTATAAACATGGGCTAATGTGCCCACGCTCCCCGCCTTCTTCCCTCGCCTTCAACATCCCGCGAACAGGTGGGCGCTGGCTGTCATTCCGATGTACCGTACTTCGCACTCGGCCACTTTTAAAAGCTGTACCTTCCGAAGGTAGTAACTGTAACTGTGTACTACCAAAATTATTGCCCAAACTTTCGCAAAGGATCGATTGCTGCAGCTGGTATCTTGCAAGTGTGATTTTTTCTCCTTAAAATATGAGGTCAAGTTGTTGTTGATTCCTTTTGATAGCGCAGGTTTACTTTTGCCTCAAGTGCACAAGTGGCTGTAAGCAGCGATATCCTGAGTTCTAAGGGTACTGAGACAGAGGTTTCCTGTCAAAAAATTCACACAGTATTTGAGACATGAGGATAGTGTAAAACGTTTTTCGGAGCAGTTTATTTGCAGCTGGCTGATTCTGAATATGTTTCAGACGTCTTGCAGTTTCAGCACGGGGCAAACAACCGGCGTCAGTTCTCAGAATTTGTCACCACACGACGGTGTAATACGCTCGTGTGTCCAGATTGCAGCCCACCGCCGCCCCCGCAGGCAGACAGACAGGAACTAGTTCCGACGTTGCCAGGGGACCTCTTTCACCGAGACTCGTGTTGCGCTCTTTGCACTCCGTAAGCAGTAGAAAGCCGGCAAAACCTCGCGCCGCGCCGGGACGGCTCCGCTCACCTCCAGGGCCGTAATAAAGCGGCTGCCGGAGGAGGCGGCGGCGCTGCTCTACTCTAATGCCGTCCCTCGTTATGCAGATCACGCCGTCCTGACTTAATGCGCCACTCTTACCAATTCAGAGCCACGTATCATCACTCCATCGAAACAACACATTCAGCGACACAGAACAGAGTGCTAGCTAGTGCTGTCTTATGTAAGACGAGACGAATGAACGCTCCCGAAGAAGACGGTCACCCCGCTCACCTGAACGTATTCTCGACGGTGGTGCTTTCATTCCTTTGGAAGTGTCATCCGAGGAGTCACAAAATTACTGCCAGCAGCCAAAGAGTGCATGACGTTCCGCAAAATATGATTATGTCTAATAATAAAATATGTTCTACGTACTTCAGTGTATTTACAAATGTCCGAAAATGAATGTAATCTGGCGATACTAGCAGGATAATTTCACTGTTGTGAGACGTCTATCTTACAATGCATTAGCAAAGAAACTAACGTTGGGAGAAAGATGTGCGGCTGCATATCAACGAGACCAGTAGAATAAAATATTATGAAGAGATGGTTAGTTGGCGAAAACCTGGCACTACGAAGTCTGATCTGATGCAGCTTTCCACACTATTCTGTGCAAATCTCTTCATGTTTGCATAATTCCTGCAAACTACTCCATCCTAATCGCAATAGAGTTATGGTGTCCGTCTTCAATTTTGACCACGCACGCTTCCCTCCGTTCTCAGACTATTCTTGGTGCCTCGAAGGATGTGCCCTATCAATCCATCTGGTCTTTTAGTCAATTCGAGCCATAAATTTATTTTCTCTCGCATTCGGTTCGCGACGCATTCACTAGTTATCCTATCTACATAATTAATCTTCAGCATTCTTCAGTAGCACCGCATTTTAGAAGTTTCTATTCACTGTTCTTACCTACTGTGATAGTCCGCGGTTCACTTCCGTGTAATACTGCACTTCTTTCAGAAAATACTCCGTAATACTTACTTTCAACGTTACATACATTATCCCTGTTTTTCAGAGAAGGCTTTTCTGTTACGGCCAATATTCATTTTATGCTTTGTTTTTTCCGTCCCAAGTTTTTTTTTTCCTACCCAAATACTCAAACTCAAACTATTTTTTGGATCTCATTTACTCAATTTCGTGAATTATTCGACTACACTCACTCACCCTCTCTTCCTATGCCACCAATGAGAAAGCACTATTACAAATGTAACAAAAACACGCGCACGACGCGTAGTTAAGAACGTGGCGAGTGCCAATCATTGCTGCTATTTTAAGCTATGGCGTGTAGCACGCAAAGTGAGTGCCACGGGTGCATAAAATGCCTACTATTTAAATGTAGCGAATAATGTAGAAAAAAACTCGTCTTGACAAACAGTAGCGTTTCGCCTACTGGTCAGCAAATCTCTCCGCGACGCGTCTCAATTACCTCTGCCATAAACTGCCGATCAGTTAGGAAGCATTCCAACAGGCGCCGTATATGAAAGCGAAAAGTCTCGCGATCGAGCCCGAGGCTGACTCAAATTTATTAGAACAATGAGGGCTCGTGAAAGAGGCATACAGCTGTTAACTTTAGGACGTCCCTGGACATATCAAGATGATGTTGGAACTCTGCTGTAAACATATAAATAAAATAAGAACAGAGTAAGAAAATGAGAAAAACGTAGCAACATTAGAGAGGCAAACAGGAGGGTGAGTCGTGCTGGATAACTCACTAAATAAGACCATACCGTTACGGTAAGGTTACGAGTTCGAGTACACCGTTTTAATACGCCAGAAACATTGAGAAATGTCGCAATACGCTAATTTATTTAATGTTAACTCTTCTTTTCTGTGTCGGAACATAGCAAGAACGTGGAGTGTCACGTTGTACAAACACCTGGCAATGACTGTGCCTGGATATCAACCCCTTGGTCTACAATCAGGAGTGAGACTCCAGGTAAGGAAACTGAACCATAAACAACAATCTAGCCGGCCACTTAGTACTTCGTGCGGACCACACGTAACCACGGCAAGTCTGGCTCATGGTATGTCAAGCACGACTAACGCCTTGTGCTGTCATGGGTAACAAGTTCGCTTGCATTTTTGTGGCGATGAACACGCTGAAATAGGTTCTTCAATTTCTTGAGGGTAGCACAAAACACTTCAGATGTGATAGTCGCGCCGTGAGGGAGGACATCAAACAGAGTAACTCCTCGAGAGTCCCAGAAGGCCTTCGCCATTACTTTAGCGGCTGAGGATGCGTCTTTGAACATTTTCTTCGGAGAGGTGGTGTGGCACCAATGCTTTCCCGCTTTGTTTCTGGTTCGAGGTGATGAATCCGTGTTTCATCGCCTATGACCATGCTCGATGAAAAACTGTCACAATCAGCCTCGTAACTAGCAAGCAATTCCGCGCAGACGGTCCTTCGATGGTCTATACGGTGTTCTGTTAGGCGGCCACACACTTTCGATTACACCGACTGGTGGACGAGTGTGTAAGCACTACCAACAGAGACGTCCAGTTGAGCAGAGAATTGCGTGTTGGTGATCCGTCGATCACCTCGAAAGAGTGCCTCTTCACGTTCTAACACTGCAAGAGTCGCAGCTGTGAGCGGCCGGTCGGCACGCGAGAGATCGGAAAGGTTTGCGCCACCTTCCTGTTATGACGACAGACGCCTCGCCCAACGACTAACGATACTTTTGTTCACTGCCAGGTCTCCGTGGACGTTCTGCAAGCGCCTATGAAAATCTGCAATGCTCTCGTTTGCCGCCGAAAGATAGCTCTCTGCTTGGAACGCATCTCCGTTACATACAATTTGAAGGTTACGTATAGTGCCACCACCTACGGAAACGTCATGAAACTATAGGGGCTGAAACCATAATACTCCACGATGTGTTGCAGAACTTACTGAACGCCTCTTGTACTTCACAGTTATTCACGAAGTGTTGTTACAGACGCAGTCGCACAAGGATCGAGAAGGATAACGGACCTGTCTCTAGAAGCTCTAATCTCTGCGTTCCCGGCTTCAAGAAAACAATAGCAAACCTAAATTCCTGGGTCGCGACTTGGAAATCAGCTTTCGCCGAACTAAAAGACCGCTGCCACCTAGTTGTGTCATGGGGCGGACGAGAGCTCCGCAATTCAGCAAAGGTGGAGGAAGGATACACTAATCCGCCAATGCGGATTCCCCAATTTCCTCTTCAGGTAGAGGAACGCGAAAAGGGACTTGGTCAGACGAGTCCTCTCCGCTTTGGAGACCAAAGTGCGTGCAAGAGTTTTCAAGCAAGTTATGACACCGTGTTGCAATATCGGCTCACCACAACACACATTTTGGAACCTAAGTAGTATACAAGCAGGCTCTTGCATTCGGTTGTCTCTGGTTGCTTGTCAAAAACTGTCAAGAAAATTGAAGACAAGTACTTATTAAGAACGAAACGGTTCAATGACAAAGTGGTGAAATAGCCATATCGCACCTGTTAGATACAGGTTTCGTATTAAGTTAAAAAGTTATGCTCAGGTTAAAAGTTTGTTATAAATAAAAATAATTACATTTGAAGCTAGTTATAAGCTACCTTTCCTGTAAATACTTTTTCGTCGTCCTCCTGTCAGTTCAGGTATTATGGATTATTTACAGTTTCTTTTTAATTTTGTAATAAAACTGTAATAACAAACCCACGCTTTAGCTTTAACCCTTCGGTGGGCGCGCCTGCGACAGATAGCCGCAAGATTTAGTTTTCTGTTAGTATCACAGATAGCGTTACAGTTGCGTCCACGTCCAGATACATATTTTTTGTTCTCAACGGATGTCACCACTTACTACATTTGCGCTATTCATGCTTTCAGCAGTTTGGTCGCTATTGTTGTTTGAAGTGAGAGAGCTGCGATTGCGGTGTGTTTGCCGCTACGCGCCTTGTGATTTAAGTATTTTCTATATTTGTGTTTTTCTTTCGCCTCAAGGCAATCTTTCTTTTATATTAGCATATAATGATTATTCGAATCGAATCAAAGTTCCCATATGCAATTTTCATTACTTTTTACAGTCTTTGATATTGATTTGCTACAATACATTACTTTTACAAAAATGTGTGTTTCATTAGGTCTCATAAAAGCGTGGAAATGGAGAAAAATAAGACATTTGACAGGCACCGTCTAACTGTACGCCCTGAAGACTATAAGAAAGTACTGCAAGAATTGTCAGAAGAATTACAACAATTGTCAGAAGAATTACAACAATTGTCAGAAGAATTACAACAATTGTCAGATTCATGTGAATCTGAGTCGGAAGAGGAAGTTACTGAAGAAGAAAACCACAGCAGTGTCTCCGAACAATCAACAGAGGAAACAGATGACCACCTGGTTGAAGAGGGGAGACAACAAACAAAGGACTACCGATTTTATGTAGGAAAAGATAAACTATTTGGATAAGTGTACCGCTTCCTCCTCCTCCTAAAGCCAAGGTCAAGAACATCATAGAAGTTTTGCAGGTCCAAAAGCAAGTGCTGAAATACGGAAAAAGAAACTGATGCGTTTTACCTATTTATTACTGATGGGATGATTATTTTTCCTTAGGTTAAAAATGTAAAACTAATTGCGCTGCAAATGTCGCAACGCGCCCACTCACGGAAGTATGAAAGGCGCGCCCACCGAAGGGTTAACTTAACATTGGTACACTCCAACAATACGGGTTACTGACGTTGCGGGGAGCCGTCACGAGAAAGCCGCAGGTCTGCTGCTAGCTGACGCGCTCGTCGGGGCCCACGAGGAAGACAGGCCGTGGCGCGTACGTCACAGCACCTGGTACTGCAGGCCTCGCGAATGCCAGCAGCCGTCTCCGGCGGGTAACAACAAACTGTTTCAGACGAGTTTATTGATTGTTAAATGCGCATTTAAATGCATGCTATCTGCCGATAGCACAAAACCATTAGTGGGCACCTTTTCCCGGACACTCCAGTGGACTCTGCACTGTGCCGCGAGTTCGCGAAGTATTGCGGACAAGGCGACTACAGTAATGTGAGAAGTTCGTTGCGGGGCCCGCATTTCTCGTGGTCCCAGAGTGTTCATATACTGACGGTTAAGGTTTCTGGGCAAATTGTCGAGTTCTGCTGTTTTACACGTAAAGATAGCAGAGGTCGTGCGAGACGCTGTCAAGAACCGATAGCGGTACACGCGAATACGCGAAAGGTAGACAAAAATTACTATCTGTCGCTGGACAGATTTTGCCGATGACGTGCACTGAAACCCGGCTAGCACCTGTGGCAGTCGACACGCAGGGCTAGCTGGGATGCGCACTGCGAACGAACGCCTGGGTCGGCACGGCGCAGTGAGCCGACATAACTGCTGCTGCCGCTGCCGCCGAGCTTCGCGCTTTCTAGGCTTGCCGCGCTGCTGGAGTTGTATGCAAATACGCACCGCTACCGCTGGTGCAGCCGCTGACCCCGCGCTCTGTCTCACTCTGGTTCCCTCAAACTGCACAACTCGCCTCTTGACAACTCTCTGCAAGTACGAGTACCGCTAGAGAGACGGCTCGCTATCTTCACACTGGGGAGTTGAACACCGCAAGTGGTGAAGTATACGGCTACTTGTAGCACGCTGGCTTGATTTCCCATTAAGGTGCAACGTCAATACTGATAGATATATCCGGTCAGTTTCTATTAACAGTGAGAAATACTGTGAACAGTGCCCGCTTAGGACTAAGTACTTGCGTTGAAATTTGCAAATGAATACGTCCCGCAACAAGCAACCACGTGAAGTAATTTGTGTTACTTGTTGCACAACATGTGGAAAACCCACTTTGGATCTGATACTGAACATTTCAATTTCAAAGATTCGAGTTGGACTGACACAGGCCCTGTATTAATATTTAACACTCTTTCCGCATTAATAATGTCAAGTGTGGTCGCAAACACTGGTGCGAGCTCTGGCGGGTGATTCAAATGCTCGTACGCGAAGGCACTGGGAAAGTTCATGAATGGCGACGCAGGACGGTAAACAGAATGCGATATTGCAGTGCCTGTGTTATTCAGAAGTGCGATGTAATGTTTCTTTTGACATGCTTGAATGTCCGAAGAAACAACACAGGCAGTGCGGTATCGTACTTATTCGCCAACACCGGGGAAGCGACTTTCAATTAAAATGTCTCCCCTGTACGCGAATATACGCAATGAATGTACGACTGCAGGTTGCAGACACAAAGTTGACGACACGTGGAAGTTTGGGTCTGGCCGTGAGGCGTGTTCGAATAGCGTAATAGCAGGGCGACCGCAGGCGTTAATCAGGAAATCTGGGTTCGAGGCCCGATCCGGCACAAATTATTATTGTCATTCCATTACAAGTGCAGGTGGTTGACCGTTTTAGCTACTGCGAATAAATGTCATGTCAACTGAATGAGTGCGGTAAAGCTGACTTTGCAAACATCTGCGTTCAGCGGAAACCCTACAGTCTATACTAGACTGGGCATCAAAAAACACTGCTTGCGTTAGGTTTCACCATCGTAACTTAATGACAGAACAGAGATGCAGAAGAAAATTTCAACGCGGATTTTGGTGAAAATTTACGTGCAGTACCGATGACTTATTGGACAGATTCTTGAATGGATGAATCTCGATACATAATCACACACTGTAGTCCAAACAACAAAACGACGTAGAAATACCTTCAAGAGGTCACGAAAGAAGACGACGACCTTTCTGATAGCTTGAAAAGCTATAGCAGCCACCACCTCTTGCGTTTCACAGAGCGCAATCCCGATAGATTGCTCTGGAAAAAGAAAAATAAAAAGAAACAGGAACCTTCAGTGGCCTTATCGAGATCCATTATTACATCGTTTAAGTAGTGGCCGGTACTAATTACCAAAACTAGCTCAGAAGAAAGCGATGCTTCGCCCTGCTAACGTTCCGGCTAAGACAGCAGCCATCCTATTCTCGAGAATGTAACGGATTAGACCTTGAATCTGCTTTTGTTATGTACCTTGAAACAACGGTTTGAAACGGAAAAAATTTTGTGGAACATCAAAATGATGAACTTCGTTCCAGCGTTTCATTAAACTTGCTTCTCTAATGTCTCGCGAACATTTGGCTTCTCATCTGCTTTAGCGTACAGATCATTAAGTTGATTATATTGAAGAATACACTGTTTTAAAAGTTTTTATTTTTTTCAGCAAACTCAATTAACCCTCGTAATTTCAATGTTTCAAAAAACTGGAAACATCTAATTCACTGACTGATCGCAGAGTCTTCTATGAATAATTATTTGTTTTTACTTATTTTTCAAGAACAATGACACTATGCAGGCGGCAAATAAAACTTTAATTGATACTGTTGCTCTCAAGCAACACTGATGTCTAATATCCATTCTACGTCTTCGAAGGGTCTTAATTTGTTGCCCAAGCTTATTAAGTAGCGCCTATTTCTGAAGCGCGATATTTTGGTCAAAAATGGCAAATAAATGGCGTGTTTCACGGTTACTGCAATATACTTTAGTTTGAGTATGAATGGGAGATTTCCACAGACGAATTGTTAATTACCTTTTATAAAACAAAAACATACTTTTACATTTATTTACATAAAAATTAAGTAACATTTTAGGCACAGGAATAACAAATTCCTTACGAAGAACATCCAAACATTCCATATTTCTTTGAAACAAAAATTAACTTTATGTAAAGACTATTACAGTAGTATCACTGGAAATTTAAGAAGAGAGATTTTGTGAAATCGTTACAGCATTAAAAGCCTAATGCTATTTGCTCAGAAAAAATGCTCATTTTTTTTAAATTTTTACGTAGTAACAAAAAGAGTCAAAACTAAGAGGCAGTACCAGATCCACACAGCTGTACCTCTTACGGATGGAACGTAACTTGAAATATTTGGGTTTAAGAACACCAGTTCACGTAATGATACATTATAGTACTAACGTGAGTAATGACTGCAAAGGCAATGGGTTAACGACCACAGATAAACACTTACGTGATTAAATGATTCGGAAGCACGCAAACTACATGAAGTACTTTTTAATAAAAGCGAAAACGCTTACTGCTTAATTATTTCGTTGAGTAATTAAATAAATGAAGCACTGACTACAGTTCCTCAATACCTTCAACAGTTCGGTGAGATTTCTTCCCGTATGAATGGGTGATAATGTATTTTCCAAAACTCTGCCCGCCCCTTGTGATCTGCAGTGAACATTTCGAGACACAAGTAGGAGTCTGGAGAAACTAGGGCCGCTGAATGGAAACATCACTACCAGACACTAACTGCGGCATCGGACCAGACCGTTAACGCCGTTGCTGGAAGGACGGGACGAGCACGCGGATCCGGCAACAAAAGGCCATTAGCGCTGGCTGCGTCACTACACGGCAGGACGACTCGCCGCGACCACAGCTCGCACACCACGCTCGCTGCTGCCTCGCATTCGCCCGGTTCCAGAACCCTTATAAGCGCCTTGTAAACGTACGCAAAGTCTCAGTCCACTGGACGACGTACGATACAGCACCTCTCTCACGCAGTCACTTTTTCAGATAACCTTCGAAACCAACACATCAATGTAAACTTCTGATAGCGTAGTCAGTGACTATATTTATACGTGAATAAACTGTTCTCGGTTTACAAGCCGCGTCGTTTCGAAATGACGCTGCTTGTATACTGGAAGAGTGTTTATCCAGACATGCCAACGCGAAACACTCCCAGGACATTTATCCCTATACCAGCTTTCCAACTGAGACTACGATAGTCAATTTTCCAATATTGCTGCCGTAACATTCCCTGTTTAAGATATAAAAGGGGGAACAATGGTACAGGTGACAACAACGTATTTAGGCGTAACATAGCTACATTGGAATTTACTAAGAAATTCCTCTATCCATTTGCCTGGCTCCGTGTATCCTCCATTTAGTTTTCGTTATAGTCATAATTTTGTGATTTCTTAAAGCTATTTGTAACCTTAAATAGAACTGAAACATGGACAGTAAACAATACGACAAGACTATAGCTATTGAAATGTGGTGCAGCATAAGAATACTCGCTATCAAATGTGAAGCAACTAGTAAAGAGCGCTATTTTTGTCAAATAATGACATTGAATAAAAATCTCTCGGTGTACATGTCGCGTCAATTCAGGATAAAACTCCAAGCTTTTTTATTCAAAAATACGTCGCGAAAGACTTCGTAGCCAAATAATGACATTACTGGAGAACCGTAGCTGTAATGTAATGCAGAACGTTTACAAAGTACAGCAGTGTTCAGTAACACTCTGGTTTTTGTTTATTTTATTGAGCGAGCGCCGTTGCCAGTTTCGACTTTACCTGTTCAACATGAGAGAGGTTGCATGCTTATATCAAAAAACACATTGTGTTTTGCTTTGGAAGTGAGCTGCCCTAGGATAAAGAGAACTTAAAAGTTTCATTTGTGTCATTTGGCATATGCTCACAGAGGTCTGTTAATCTTTACTTTTATTGAACTACAACTTACATTACCCAGACGCTAAACGGTCTCAAAATGAGCAATTTCAACGCAAAATAAGGAACATAAATATACAAAGTGATTTTTTTGTACCTGGTACAAAATCTAGGGATTGATCAATGAGGGGATACGGAACAAAAAAGGTCGAATGACACGTCCGGAAATGCATGGTTTCCATGCTGTAGACCATTTACTCAGTCATACTTCGTCACAGAGATTGCAGTCTAATACGCGCTGTACCATGCAGCCACATTTAAGTATGCATGGTTTCCTCCTAGAGGATGGTACTGTTCCTCATACATCATGCCTGGCGCCCTCTCCTGCTATAGTAATTGGTGATGTTGTTGTATTTGGTTCACTCCTCTTGTAGTGGATGTGATACAACGTTCTACATAATGGTTCCGTATTCGAATCGAGATCTTGCCGACATAGTGTTTACTTACGGAAAGGCAAATGGCAATGGGCGGCAGGCAGCGAGGTTGTATCAGAAGACCTATCATCGCCGACAACAACCACAGCATTCAATATTTCCAACAGTGTTTCGACGTTTGTCTGACACAGGGCAGTTTCAGGATGCAGGAAAACATTAAGGACGTACCTGAAATGTTCGGAACCAGACTTTAAGGAAAATGTGTGGAAGGCGACCGCCGTATCAGCATCAGGCAGTTCGCCCGCCAGTACAGGGTAAGCCAAACGTCAGTGTGGCACATTCTTCCTGACAATTGTTACTATCCTTATCACTTACAGCATGTGCAGGGCTCACTAGCGACAGATTTTCCACAGCGAGAGCAGTTTTGTCACTGGTTTCACGAGGAGTGGTATCTTCAACTTTCGTTAACAGTCATCTGTGGGGTACTGTAAAGAACCCCGTGGTAGGGTAACAGCGGATCATCAGCAACTCTGCAGCCGGAATGTGTGAGCCGGGATAACTGGCGACCGTATTTTGGGACCAGTCTTTCTTCCACGTCGCCTAACCGACCGAACTATCGGCTTCTCTTGCGGGTGAGTTTGCCTCCCCTGCTGGAGTAAGTGCCCTTAATGATTCGAAGGGTTATGTGGCTGCTACATGATGGTGCTCTAGCCCGCTTCGCCGTTAACGTCCGGACGCATCTCAATCGTGTCTTCCCTCGTTGATGGCTCTGACGAGGGAGTGCAATTGCTTGGCCTGCTCGTTCATCGGATCTCAAACCAGCGCGATTTCTGGTTATAGGGCCATCCCAAAAGTATCGTATGTGCAGAGCCCACTGCAGATGTGGAGAAACTGGAGCAGCGTATTCTTGCTGTCTTTGACACTGTTAGGATGCAGCCTCGCCGATGTGAACTTGAGAGACAGAACATGCTACGGCGCGTACACGCATGCGATTGAGGCACATGGAAACCATTTTCAACACATACTGGAACTGTGGCTGCATGGTGCGGCGCGTAGTGGACCACATTTAACTGTCTAATGGAATAAATGGTCTCCGGCATGGAAACAATGCGTTTCCAGATAAAAGTTCATTAGACCTTTCTTGTTCCGTATCCTCTCATCAACCAATCCCTAGAGTTTGTACACGGTGGAAAAAATCACCCTGTATAAGAGGCGAAAATGCTGCGATATGGAGGTACGGCATACAGATATGGCACTTTCCGAAAAGGGTACAAATTTATTAATACAGTGTGTCCCATGTATCTCGACCAAACAACTTCTTGTCGAAATGCAAAATGAAAAGTTATAAAGCAAATGATGTTTAGCACCAGGACAGTAACGAGCATGATGATCAGTCTTGAAACTTTGTTCGTTAGGAAGATACGAACAGCAGTAGCTCTTTTTTAAATAGCACCCTATATTTTGCATTCGGTACGTCACTTCCTCTCCTCTACGTACCGTTCACGAGAACGTGACATCACCAAAAATGTAACAAACTTTACTTTAACTCTGCTGTCCTAGTAAATAGTGCAAGTACTCAGGGCAATGGGACTCACCCGATTTCTGGGGTATACATTAATCAAATGGAAACACGAATAAGAAAAAAAATCAGCGCAGTTACTGTTCTGCGAAATCTATATATGGGCAGTATTTCTGACTTGTTTTCGTTGGCGTACACTGTACTAACACAAGTCTTCAATTGAAGACGGCTGACTGAACGAAAGGTGTGCATTTTCCTTGTGTTTGCATCTGTTCATGTCAACACCAGCTAGAGTTAGATTATTCTGGTTACTAGCACTGTGTGCTTGTACAGAACTATGTCAGTCAGTTTTGTGTTACGCTGTTAATAGCGCCACGATTAAGCGAATGGTACATGGTGGTATGTTTTTGACAAATCTTAAAGAGAGGGAGTGGTTTATAGAATACAAATACAGGGTACTACTTGAAAAAGATGTACTGCTGTTCTTATCTTCGTAGCGAACAAAATTACAAGAAAGGGTTTTCAACGTGGCTAATGTTCCCCTGGTAGCTAAACATCATTTGCTCGATACACTTTTATTTTGCTTCTGGACAAAACATTATTTGAGGCAGTCACAATAAATGGGACACACTATACTGATTGTCAGAAAACTGAAGTATACATACATAATCCTGTTAGATTTGTAATTGTAAGAGGTAGATAAATCGAATCGGAGAGGTAAGAGCTTTATGACATAGCTCGGAAAAAAAAGAGTGGTTGACACAACATATCCCGAGCAAACGGGGAATAGTTAATCTGGTAATTGATGGAATCATTCATGGGGGTAGAGATCTTAGGATTGAATGCAGTAAGAAGGTTGAAGTGCACGCAGGATGCAGTAGTTTGGGAGATACAAAAGAGGTCTGCAGCCGTCTGACCCAGACTGCAACGCAGAGCTGTAGCTGAGAGAGTGGCGCACCATCAGACACTTCCGCAAGCCTCCCCCACCCCCTGGCGCAGCGGCAGGTAGGCAGCGCAGGGGCAGGTAGCGGAACGGCGCGCCGTTGCCAGCTGCACCTGCAGCCGCAGCTTTGGCTTTGGCGCAGCGCTGGACGGGCCCTCAGCTGGAGGCACACGCCGCGAGCCCGCGCGACCATTCCCTCTTCCGCACTCAGCTTTAGTTTCTTCGAATGATTAACTTCGCCAACGGCCACGCTCTACGCAACATTGCTGTATCATCTTCACTATGCCACGCAACGAAGGTTGTCCCAACAAGTGTCCGTGCAATTATACACGGTTTGTAAGCTCACCGGACGTGAAGATTAGTCACCTGGGGCGTAACGCAGGACAGGGAGGGGGGGGGGAGATTCAAGGTGACTACGGAGGGTGTACAGTCCGTGAATCACTACGTTCACCTTGCGTTTACGTTTTACACCTGAAATGATTTTACTAGCCTAACGAGCGACTGTTCCTGCTTTGACGACGAAGTAATGAGCAGCAGTAAATTCGCGATATTTTTTTTAATGAAGAGAGAGTACGATCTGCTTACGAATGTCGGTAAACTATATAGTGGAGGAGACTGTTCAAAAATAAATGTTTCACTATCTTATACACACCAATTAAAGTAAACGAATCTGTTTCATTTAACTCACGCGCGTTGTGTACAGCAGGGCGAAGTGGTTACCATTTGAAACAATATTAGGCTGCAATATTTCGGTGTGTGGCTGCAACACACTTTCTTATTCCTCTGAACGAAATATGTCAATGTTTTGTCACAAGCTATGTATTGTGCAGGAGAACTTTTGACACTAAAAGTGAGCGGCTGTAGTTTTCAGCTGTGAGGATACGCGACTATTGCGAACTAGATGGATCATGCTACTTCGGCAAATGTATCAGCACCTGTACATTTCTGTTCAGCGTGTGAACGAACTCCAACGACAAAAGTTCAGCTGCATATTTGAGTATATGGCATAAAGGACCCGTGATCTCCATTGGTTCGCTACAGAGAAATTGCTTTTCCCTTCTTTTCTTAGCCCCGTTTATCTTCGTACCTGCACTGCATTCAAAATAGCTGTGTAACTATGTCTCGTATGGAAACAAGCTGATTCCATTAACTAACGGTACTTGTTGCTCATAATAGTAGTTCCCACTTTGCTCTTGACCCTTAACCTCAAGCCTGCATTCTTTAATTGTCAGTCCTGTCTCGGATTTGTTTTTCCGGCAATACGTTAACTGTGATATGCAGCAGCATGGATAGGTTCGTAGATTAAGAGTTGCCCGATATGCACCTCTTGTATGGGTTCACTGACTACTATAAAAGAGGCGTAACGACGCGAGCCTGGAGTATTCCTGCAGCGATGACAACGGCACTTTTGCGTCTGCACATACGCACCAACGAGAAACCGGGTCCTTCCGTGTTGTGATATTCTAGGCTTTTTCACTGTTGTGAACATATTGTGAGAGAAACAAAGGTAAAGGGGGCTAACAACCAAACAAATGATAATTACATTACTGCTATTAACGACGCACAGAGTGCCATCGTCGCTTTATAGCAAAATGTTTATGAACTGTACCCGAATAGCCTCGGAAATATCGACGGTGGAGTTGGGGGTTCACCTTGTTTCAAATCATCTGCTCGTCAGCTGAATAAAGCAAATACTAAAGCATCGGGGAAAACACAGTTTAGTTGCGAACAAGATTTGGATGTCCATTTCACAAAAATCGATTATTACATTCACTATGTCTACAAGTGACACGGTTACAGAAGGTATGTACCTAATGTCCACGAGAAACGTAGCGGCCTTATAGGTGTAACGGCCGTACACCTCTCTGCATGAATTCACGTTCGAATTGCGGCGTGAAGATTAGCGCGACGCAGCGGAACTGTTGGAGAGCGACGAATATGAAACCTGCGAATCCATTTGAGAACCGGTGCTCTTTTAATAATTCTCCTTTGGCAATGTAGAGAATTGCTTGTTTTTAGAATTTTATGTTTCTGAGGTTAATTGTAAGTAATTCGAGCTTTCTCTTTCTTACGCTTTACCTACAAGACTTACGAAACAAAAGCTTTGTCCAAGTTCCACTCCACTTTGTTCTGCATTTTCGATGCAGCAATCCCACATTACTTAAACTTAAAATCTTGGTCCTAGAGTAAACGAGAAGAAGACAGAAAGAAAGAACCTTAGCGACGGCGGGCGAGCTGTAATGAGGCTTCTGAGAAAACATTGCGCAAATCTCGTCAGCACGCAAGTCATGCTTCGTCTCGCATTAACGTGCTGTACTCACCGCTTCTGCACGCTAACACAAACACGCATAGTTTGTTCCCTGCCGAATCTCTTAGTTTCACACACACACACACACACACACACACACACACACACACACACACACACACACACACACCTATGAAGTTTTTCAAAAGACAAATATGTTAAAAAGTTCTCAGCCCACGAGCGTCCTTACACTGCAATACGTTGCCGAGAGGAATCTAGTACGGGTAGCAAAACAACATCCCACGTGCAAAGAAATCTCGCACGCATAGAAGCAGAGTGACCACCGAGGTAGCAGGTGCTACATCACTGTACTAAAAGAGACGCATTTTTTTTATAAATGTGAACGAATACTACTATAATAATTTTATTTATTAAGTATCTCAAATTATAACTGTAATATTTTGTCTACGGTAAAAAGTATATTGCCGAACCTCCATTCTCGAGCCACCAAAAGTTTTTAACACTGTAAGATAGGAAAACTCATTTTCCTTGTTGAACTATCTTTCCAACTACAAAATTTTATTAGCGCCAGTTATCGAAGTCAAGACACTTGCTGATCATGTCGCCTTACATTCTACTTGTTTCGTATCACATATACAGATAGCTCTATTCCTCAGCTTCGCAGACAATACGGTGATAATCACAATGGACCATTGTTTTCACGAGTAATGAAATTATGGAATATGCAGATACTGAACTTAACGTTGTTTATGGTTGCAGGCAACCCACCACAACCTTAGAAGAGTGGTGTATTTAACAACCAATGACATAAGGCATTTACTACTCAAACTGACGCCAAGTTACAAAAAAATTACGAAGAACACGTAACACCTACAAATAATTATGCACTAAGTACGAAGAGTTTGCTACCAAGTAAAGAGGATGAAGTCAGTAAAGCTGCACCACAACAACAACAAACGAAAAGTCAGTACGCTTAGATGAAGTACCAGCTCGAGTGCTGACACAAAAAACAGAGTATACAAAAGCTCCCTTAAAAAACACAATAAACGAATTTCCAGAGTATGGTATGAGTTGTAACTCTCTAAAGAAAGATAATGTAGAAGACATACAAAATTACCGGCCCATTTCCCTCCTTTCATCATCCTCAAAAATAGTGGAATAAATTGTAAAGACTGATTACGTGAATAAATTCAATCTTTTGAGTGAATTTCAGTTTTGTTTCCAAAGTGATACAAGTACGGAATCCGCCATAGTAGAACTTGTAAAGGGCGGGGCAAATTAAAGTGGCCTGGAGAACAGAGTTCCAGGGTACACAGAAACACAGCAGAGGAAACGACATACTGTGCTAAGCTGACTATAGCAGAGGTTGAAAGTGACCACCACTCATCTCTTGGCACTTTTGAGCCCTTGTCAGCATGATGCTGAAGGCAGGCAGAAGCTGCACTGCTGGTATTGCTGTAATCTTACCCGAAACGTTCTGCTGCAGTTCTTGAAGTCTATGAGGGTTGTCGCGGTTCACCTTAGACCTGAGGGCTCGCCACACAAATTAATCGCACACTGGCAGATCAGCTGACTTGGGTGGCCAGTTACAGCTGCGACCAGACTGACCTCTAGTAACAGCTCTGTCAGGCGTGGAGACTGTGTAAATGTGCTCCGCGGTTCGAACGGCTGTATAGGCAGTTGCTCCGTCCTATTGCAAGTAACTGTAGATCTTTCCCTCCTCCGTTACTGAGTCCACAGATGGTCATGCAATAGCATCCACTCGTGTGGGCCACTTATTTGCCCCACCCTGTGTAAGTGGTACTTGATGCTCTTCACAAAGATGAACGTCTCACGGGCACATTTTTGATCTTTCTAAGGCTTTTGATATTGTTGATCATAATATCCTCCCCCCATGAGCCATAGACCTTGCCGTTGGTGGGAAGGCTTGCATGCCTCAGTGATACAGATAGCCGTACCGTAGGTGTAACCACAACGGAGGGGTATCTGTTGAGAGGCCAGACAAACGTATGGTTCCTGAAGAGGGGCAGCAGCCTTTTCCGTAGTTGCAGGGGCAACAGTATGGATGATTGACGGATATGGCCTTGTAACACTAACCAAAACGGCCTTGCTGTTCTGGTAGTGCGAACGGCTGAAAGCAAGGGGAAACTACGGCCGTAATTTTTTCCCGAGGGCATGCAGCTTTACTGTATGGATAAATGATGATGGCGTGCTCTTGGGTAAAACATTCCGGAGGTAAAATAGTCCCCCATTCGGATCTCCGGGCGGGGACTACTCAAGAGGACATCGTTATCAGGAGAAAGAAAACTGGCGTTCTACGGATCGGAGCGTGGAATGTCAGATCCCTTAATCGGGCAGGTAGGTTAGAAAATTTAAAAAGGGAAATGGATAGGTTAAAGTTAGATATAGTGGGAATTAGTGAAGTTCGGTGGCAGGAGGAACAAGACTTTTGGTCAGGTAAATACAGAGATATAAATACAAAATCAAATAGGGGTAATGCAGGAGTAGGTTTAACAATGAATAAAAAAAATAGGGGTGCGGGCAAGCTACTACCAACAGCATAGTGAACGCATTATTGTGGCCAAGATAGACACGAAGCCCACGCCTACGACAGTAGTACTAGTCTATATGCCAACTAGCTCTGCAGATGACGAAGAAATTGAAGAAATGTATGATGAAATAAAAGAAATTATTCAGATAGTGTAGGGAGACGAAAATTTAATAGTCATGGGTGACTAGAATTCGGAAGTAGGAAATGGGAGAGAAGGAAACGTAGTAGGTGAATATGGATTGGGGGTACGAAATGAAAGAGGAAGCCGCCTGGTGGAATTTTGCACAGAGCACAACTTAATCATAGCTAACACTTGGTTCAAGAATCATAAAAGAAGGTTTGTAACACCATAGCTCTAATGCTGTACGGATTTATTTTGCTTTTGTTTCATTTGATGTTACATCATTGAGCTTCAGTAAGTGTGTTTGATAGAATAGAGAACACAAAATTGTATACTCCTTTCTTTGTTAAAACTTCGATGTCATGATTTGATTGTATGCTGTGTAGCATATCTGTCATTTATATTCTTTGTCCCATTTGGAGGGAACCAAACTTACTATATACAATTGTAATTTCTGTGTGAATAATTTTTTATAGAAAAGTCTGTATGTGCAAATGTTCTGTTTTGTTTAAAATGATTGTTTGCTGTTACGTAAACTGCTGATCCTCACTTAGGGTTCTTAGTTAGTTTGTATGTAAAAGTTGTTGTGGTTCCCCTCGGGAACGGAACTGTGTAGCGTGCGCAAAGTGTGGCCTTTGTAGAAAAGGTGGAACTGATAGTCAGTCGGGGACGAGCTACGAGTCATGGACAAGCTACGAGTCCGTGCACTGCCATGTAAAAGATGCATATTGTGCTGGTTCCGAGAGAGGCTTTTCCTGCCGCTTTCCAATGCCTCGGAAGAATGGATAAATAGCTGGAAATATTCTGGGATTGGTATCAATCATCGCCACCAAGAAATGACAGAGTCCAGCATTTCTACCTGCAATTCCACCTAACAACACTACTCGTACGTACACACAGTTCTCAGCTATGACATTCTTTTCTGGGGGACCAAATGCGCAAAACATGAACACAGTTTTCAAACCGCAGAAAAGTTCTGCAAGAATAATAACCACAAATAGTAGTCGAGTCTACTGTAAAGATCTGTTCAGAACACTGAGGATTTTAACTGCACGGAGTGAACACATTTACGAAACAGCTGTACCCGCCAAAAATAACATTTGAAATTACTGCACAAACATTTCTGTCCATGACTATGGAACACGATCTAGAATTACTTTATATTTACCAAGAAACACGAAACATAAAACTCAAAACAGGATTTTCTCTCAAGGAATAAAACGCAAGGCTGTTAACAGCACCAGTTAATGCAAGTATTTTATACGCCGAAGGATTACTTGAATAGCCGGCCGCGGTGGCCGTGCGGTTCTAGGCACTTCAGTCGGGAACCCCGCGACTGCTACGGTCGCAGGTTCGAATCCTGCCTCGGGCATGGATGTGTGTGATGTCCTTAGGTTAGTTAGGTTTAAGTAGTTCTAAGTTCTAGGGGACTGATGACCTCAGATGTTAAGTTCCATAGTGCTCAGAGCCATTTGAACCATTTTTTGATTACATAAATAACACATTCCAAGAACATTTTCACACTGTATTTCTTCCTTTTCGTGAAAATATTACTCTCAAAGCCATGCACTGTATAATGCAACATCTTGTCTTCTTTGTGAGCTCAAGATCTCACTCGTTACGGAGGGATGCTGACTCAGTTTTTCAGGCTAGCATATGGGAAGCTGCGGTACACAAAATGATCCTGACAACAGCTGACAGTCTGTGCAGTGTTATGAAAGAAAGTGTACTTGGCGTATGTAGTGACCGGGAGTGAGAAATGAATGAACAGTGTAGCTTTAGCCTTTTATTATAACCAAATAATTTAATTGGAGAATAGTATTGCACATGGGGATGAACCGAATGAGGTAGCACTGTTTTGATCAGAACGGCCTTGTATTCGGGAGGATGGATTCTACAATCGTCTTTCAGCCGTCCTGATTTCGGTTTTGGTTTCCGTATTCGGGAGGATGGATTCTACAATCGTCATTCAGCCGTCCTGATTTCGGTTTTGGTTTCCCTAAATTACGTCAGGCAAATCTCTGGATGGTTCCTACTACAACGCCGCGGCCGACTACGTGTAGCATCCTTGTTATTCTAGACTTTAGTCTGTAAATGTTTGTACGTGTGAATTACTTTATGTTTGTTGTTCTTAAATTGCCATACCAGAGCATGTTCAACCACCTTGTAAACGAGGTCTAGGAATAAAAATAAATATATAAATAAAAACAAGATTTTGACAAGGAAATCAGTGCTTTTCGTGCAGTTCTGTTGACCGTTCGTTTTATTTTCAGACACGGCTAGAGGCGCCGAACCGCTATGAGGGGGTCACTGGAGTAGCGGAGACGGCGGCGAACACGTTGATTGGTGCCCGCACGTGGCCACCGAACGGCGTGGCCGCCATGCGGGTTGCGTCGCTTGACACACCAGGAGCGGTCCACGCCCGCATACACATCTTCATCGCGGGGGGCCGTGATCAGCTGTCTGGCCAGTCCTGGATACAAGGGATGAGTCATACCCCGGTCCCTTCTCAAACATCTCACTAAAAGCGTCTGTACGTGTATAATTTTCCAAAACGCTTAGCTAATTCCCTAAGAATAAAAATTGCACGAAAACTATGGCAAGTCTAGAAAATCCCGAGACATGTTCAGCACAGGATACTTTACATATGCTTTCCTAGGAGTTAGACTACATGGATGGGCTTGTGGCCTGACAGCCTGTACAAAATATTACAGCCCAGTAAAGGCATCTATTCACCGTCTGACCATATGTGCTGTCAACAACAACCGTCGGTTAGTCAGTCCACGACGTATGGCAAGACAGAAAGGTATAGGAGAACTCTCCACTATGGAAAAAACGAAAGAACGTTGGTCGACACTACTGAAAGAAATAGCATTTTCCTGATACGCATTTTCACATAAATAAGGTTTGCAGACCACCATTCACAATCTTAGATTTTACATCGAAAAAAATATGACTGTCAGTGTTTTGCTATTACAGTTCTTCAACTAACTGCATCAGACATCTGGGTCTCAAATTTTTGAGTGAATGTTATAATGATGTAGGCCTACACTGCTGAAATGCGATTTCTTGGAAGCAGGACTACATAAACATTGAAATTATGAAGGTAACAAGGGTAAAATACAGGGAGTGAAAGGTTATTTACACATTCACAACTTATATAGAAGACAGATTGCAGTCGTAGGAGTTGGATAATACAAACGGGAAGTAGTGACTGAGGCCATGAGACAGGGTTGTAGCCTATTTCTAATGCTATACAATTTGTACATTGAGCAGGCTGTGAAGGAAACGAAGGACAAATTTGGAAATAAAAGATTACTTGCCGATGACACTGTAATTTAGTCGTCGACATCTAAGGACTTGGAAAATTAGTTGAATTCAATAGGTAGCGTCTTGAAAAGACGTTACAAGGTAACAACAAAAGTAAAACATGAGTAACAGAATGTAGTCGAATCAAGTGGTTGCTGAGGAAATTAGATTAGGTACACAGAGACTAAATGTAGTGCAATAGCTCTTTGGGCAGCGAAATAACTAACGATGGCCGATGTTGAGGACATAAAATGCAGACTGTCAATAGAAAAAAATAAAGATGAGTTTGTTAAATATAAAAAAATTAGGTGAATGGAAGTCTTCTCTGAAGGTATTTGTCAGCAGTGTATTCTTATACTAAAAGTGAAACGTGGACGATAAGCTGTTAGACATGAGGAAAAAAGAACATTTTGAGACGGGAAGATTGAATAACTAATGACATATTACTGAAATGGGGAATAAAGAAATTTGTGGCAAACTTTACTAAAGGAAGTGGTAGGTTGATAGGACATTGGTAATGAAGGGGAGGGATAGGGGGGAGAGAGAGGGAGGGAGGGAGGAGAGAGAGAGAGAGAGAGAGAGAGAGAGAGAGAGAGAGAGAGAGAGAGGGCGAGAGAGAGAGAGAGAGGGAGAGGGCGAGAGAGAGGGCGAGGGAGAGGGCGAGAGAGAGGGCGAGAGAGAGGGCGAGAGAGAGGGCGAGAGAGAGGGCGAGAGAGAGGGCGAGAGAGAGGGCGAGAGAGAGGGCGAGAGAGAGGGCGAGAGAGAGGGCGAGAGAGAGGGCGAGAGAGAGGGCGAGAGAGAGGGCGAGAGAGAGGGCGAGAGAGAGGGCGAGAGAGAGGGCGAGAGAGAGGGCGAGAGAGAGGGCGAGAGAGAGGGCGAGAGAGAGGGCGAGAGAGAGGGCGAGAGAGAGGGCGAGAGAGAGGGCGAGAGAGAGGGCGAGAGAGAGGGCGAGAGAGAGGGCGAGAGAGAGGGCGAGAGAGAGGGCGAGAGAGAGGGCGAGAGAGAGGGCGAGAGAGAGGGCGAGAGAGAGGGCGAGAGAGAGGGCGAGAGAGAGGGCGAGAGAGAGGGAGAGAGAGAGGGAGAGAGAGAGGGAGAGAGAGAGGGAGAGAGAGAGGGAGGGAGAGAGGGAGGGAGAGAGGGAGGGAGAGAGGGAGGGAGAGAGAGAGAGATATTCCTGGTTCGCCCAGTTATATTGAAGTATGACTGATTTAGAAGAGGCGAAAGTCACACTGTTGACATTGTGTGGAGAATAGTAGTTGGGTTTTCATTCATACGGACTAACTTGAGAACTTTCAAACAATTTCGCTAATTTATTTTAACACATTTCAGATACGGAGCGAGGATAATTTGATCCCAAGTACAGCGATATACCTCGCGAGTTTAAATGCCCCAAGAAAATTTGTTTACACTTCATACTCACCTGTACTGCGGAACAGTTTTGAATTACGGGCAACAGGAACTTTTGTTTTTCGAATTTATGTACATTTTGCCCTGAGTACCGAAATTTAGATAATCCTAATTATCTATTTTCTTACGGAACTGACAGCTAGCAAGATGAGTCCGAAATGAAAACAAGTGTGTGGAAACGCACAGGAATTGTGTTGCGATCTCCATTCTTTCGACAGGTATGATCTCTTATCGCCACACTAGGGTTGCTAAGAAGTAGAATACCTGCACCGTGGTCCACGTGTCAGAAAAAGTTATGCGAGTTGATGAATCAAGAAAGAAAAGGTGTGGAGCGTTTTACTGAAAAAGTAGTTAAGTCCAGCATTAGATACAATTAATCCAAAAGCCAGCCAGGACATTATCGAAAAGGAATCACAACAGGTAAAATAATGCAAACGTACAACACCGCACGGAAATTTAAGAAAGGGTCCGGTATCTAGTAAAATGATAGCCGACATGCTCAAAAGGGTAGAACTATAACATTTTGCGAAACAACGCTAACTTCTCTTTGTGGAAGAAATACGATGACTAGATTTGAGACGTTTAATGACAGGCAATTTGGGAACGATTTTCTGTTGGAAAAGTGGTGAATGGAGTTACGCCAGACATAGTGTACAAATAACCTTCTGGAATAATGTTATCAACTGGAAAGCGCATATACTGAAATAAAGACAGGCGACATAATTCATCAGGGAAATTTGAGGTATTCCGGCTGTAATTTCTTTTTCTCTTTTTACTTGCCACAAACCGTCCTGCATGCCACGAAGACAAATCTGCGGACAGATGACCCGTAAATTCGTCGAGCTATGAGATGCTAAATTGACGATTTCAGAACAGTGACAAGTTCGTTGCTAAATGATACACAGCACTATCAATTCTGCATTGACCTATCCAGTTTGGTGTTTTCATGGCACTTTAGGAACAGTTTCTGTGCCCAGTGCTCCACAGCATCCATGCCCATTATATCACGTACTTCCCCCTCGAAAGCCACACTGCCCAAGCTCGTGAGACTCTGGCAACGGCACAACGCTGGGAAATGTAAAACACAATGGGGTCATGACACCTCATGGGAGCTAGACTGTAGCTATTATGCCTGACCTCTAAACCTAGTTCCAACAATGTCCTGGAAAAGCACACAACATGCACGCTATTTAAAAAACGTTACATCTTTATCAAAGTGTAAATCGTCTCCCACAGAAACCCCAAACAGAACGCTGTAGTAACGTAAGTCTGGATTTTTGGGACTATAAACTTCAGGCTGTCACATTAGTTTTAGCGATACAGTCTCCATTTCCACAGAAATTTTTTGTTTGTTTTATACACTCACTTAAAGTAGTTTCTGATCATCCAAATTAGCAGCGAAATCCGTTGAATGTTTTTACAAGTAAAAGCGCTAACGTCAAGTCTGTGCTGCTCCTTATACCCTACATGTTAAATTGTTAACTTCATATCAATACGTAAAATATGTTTCTGAATTACAATATAAATTTTTGTTTTCTATCCGATAACGTTATGCCACGATGTGTAAATTTAAGTAATTTGCGTGAGTGACAGAGAATTTTACTGTTTTTTTTTTTTTTTTTGTATATGGCTACAGTAATTGTCTGTACGCAAGCAGCACTGTAGGGACTCTGATGACGTCGTCATCGTAGTAGTAATAGTAGTAGTAGTAGTAGTAGTAGTAGTAGTAAGCATAAGTTGGCAAGTATGACACGAATGTGGCACGGAGGAAGTGCCCACAAATTTGTAGATACTATGCTCATATAACAGAAATGTCACCCCCGGAAAATGTCCGATGAAGAAATCAAAATAATGGGCTAATGACGGAGTGATTAGCCTGTGTCGTGGAGGAGGAATATGCCGCAAGGTTCGACGGAAATGTGTATAGCGGTATCTGCTGCGCGAGTAACTGCTTTCTAATGGCCTCTAAGAATAGGATATTGTAAATGCTCCCTTATTTTAAAAACATCTCTACTGGCAAATGTTAATTCAGTTGATATGTACGTTACTGAGGCGTTTAAAGCCTGTTGCTATTTTATGCCAATAATATTGCTTTCTTAAAGATCAGTCTAATTATTGTGGTTACTAATTATTCAACTACTGACGGTATTAATGTGTGAAAGCAATGAGTAGCCTTATTTTATATTGGTTTTTTTGTTTGCTTTACCGTTTCATCATTTGATTTGGAATTAATGAAGTCTTGTGCATCATCCGTTCTGAAGTCAACCCATAAATGCCAAGTTTATATGCAAAATAATTTTGGAAGTTATAATATCTGTAACTTCTATTTTGCTATTCTGGAGGGTACAGTACTAAGCGTAACAGTGAAACAATGTCTTTTGCAATTCATTATCCTGTTGCCAAATCATAACACAAATAATAACGAAGTTATTAAATCCGTGTATCTTCGCACTTGTCTTTCAAGATGGACGATTGGCTGTGCGGCTGTACACGGCACAGAATTGGCAACGTTTTTTGCGATACAATCGTAATTTTGAAACTGATACGTAAAGTCGTGTACAATTGCACAGTAACGTTCACTTCTCTTCAATACGCTCCTGTTCGTCGACTGTAGACTAGTCGTACTCCTCTTTATCCGAAACAGATGTTTAACTGATCCAGCTTTAAGCTAGAGAAAGGTCGTTCCAATAAAACATGTAATTTTCTCTATCAGGGGTCGTGTTTAGTTCTTTGCTAGTTACTATCATACAGAAATTAATTTTCTCCATGCTGTCAAAAATGGTACTCCATGCATTGCGAGTGCGCATGCGAAAGATGTGTAGGATGATACAGCTATTGTTGTGGGGTAAGGGGGCGAGTTGCGGCGCCCTGGAAATATTCTATGTTCGGAGTTGTGGCGGCCGCTCGGCAGGCCGAACACGTGGTGCCGGACGTGGGCCGAAGCAAGAGGGGTTCCAGCGGCCGCGTGGCTGGGAATTCCATGTTGACACTGTGACGAGGACGGTGCTTTGTGTCGATGAAGGAGATTTCTGTGCCGGACTCTGTGAAACCTTAATGGCAGGCATTTCACAGTTCATATAGAAATCAATAGTAACCAGAGGAATCATGATACCTCAAAAAGAAACATGTGCATTACCATTATTTGCACGACGATTCTGATGGTGTTATCAGATTTTCAATATCTTTATTAGTTTAAAGTTTAATATCTGACTGTAAATTAGACAAGTAACACCCAGCAACGAATTTCCAAAATGTAAACGCTTCATCCGATTTCGTCTATCGACGTGTCTTTAGAAAGCTATTAGTGTAAACTTAAACCGGTACAAATTACAGGCATGTGACTTGAATCGTACATGAGTTATTGGAGGTCAAAGTGGCCGATGACTATCGATCGCGTCAGGCCATAAGTACTCCACAGTTACACTAAAAACGGTAGCAGCATCCTTATAAATATACTTATTCATATATGTCTTTGTTTATAACCGATATATACTATTCATGAAGATATTGGTTAAATATTTGCTGTGTTTTAGAAAGCACAGAGACATTAGGCTACTGGCCTACCACGCGACTGCGCGACGGACGCGGAGTCGGCGGAAGGACTTGGAGAGTGGAGTGGAGTGGTTTGCGCGTGGTCGCGAGAGATAGAAATACTTCCGAGTGCCGACTTGTCAACTTGTGAGATTTCCGCGATTTCTACAGTACAGACGTAGTACGCGTTTGGAAGTGAATATCTCGCGAGCTATGTTGTTCACAACTAATTACGTGAAGTAGGAATCTATTGTTTCCCTGTTAATTTAAATTATATTTTATTTAATTGCTGGACCATCGACACCAATAAATGTTTGGCAGAAATAAACCGCATACTCAAAGGTACTTCTACAATCGTACTCATCATTTAAAGTCGTTAAGATAGTACCTGCAGATTTTACTTAATTGCAATCTTTCCATTCGTATGTTACATTCATAATTCGCAATTGCCAAATGATAGAAACCTTCGACCTTTCCATTGATGTGTGTACTCTTATCCTACACTGTAGACTCAGCAGTATTTGGCCTGTAATGCGGCAACTACGTATCCCACCTCCAAGACAACGAAACTAGCCAAAACCTATAATACTGCAACTCTGAGTCTGAGGGAACGTAGTTGAGGGCCATCACACCTCATTTCATTCATTTTCATAGTGTTTGAAAGCCCGCAATCTACGACAATCGGCCCTTGTCGATAGATCACAGTAAATTATCACCGTAGTAGCGGCTGAAATAACAACTGTTTCTCCTCCCAAACACGGGATTATGGCTTTGAAACGATAGAATGTCAGTTTCGTCTCTTCTATACTTCACACGTCTGAAACAGCGGATGCTGCGTTGCTGCAGCGAATTTTCTAAATTCGTCTTTCTGTGAGAGTGTCTCAGTCGATGGCGACATTGTGGAGCATGTGACTGGCTGCTTCGTTAATGATTAGAGTTTCCGCTTCATCCCAACAGAAGACAAAGTGACCCACCACTTTCAATTTACACTTAAAGGCGTCGTATCTTACGCACATTTCCACGATGTCTAAGAAGTGTCCAGGGCTATCATACAGAGGTTCCGTTCCCAGATGGCAGACTTGTATGACAAAAATAGTTCTGACAATAGAAGTGCTATTCCAGAGATGAGTACATTGATAAGTCAGCTCAAACAACGATGCATCTTTTCCAACAAATGTTTTCGGGAAACTACAAATGTTTTCGGGGAACTACAAATGTTTTCGGGGAACTACGTTATCTTTCTGTTTGTGATCACTAGGAAATGTATTTTCTGTGTGACAGTAGCGCAAAAGTTTCCTCATGTTTGACTAAAAAGAGAAAGATAAAAGAATGCTCTACACATTCGTTCGAGTGGAAGCATTGTCTTAAGTTTCCAGATTTGTTGATTACAAAGTGGTCAACAATGATCGTCAATATCTTCGTAAGAAGTATATACCCAACTGTAGGTGGAATATGACATCTCCGGTAAAACATAGTACTACTGCATAACAAATGTGACATGGACTAGATAAGATAGGTCTTCCACACATACACTTTAAATATCTCCCCCCCCCCCCCTTTCACAAACACACAAATAAATACTAAACACTGTTGAGCAGTTTCAAATGCAAGATACTGCCACATAGGCTGCCACTAAACCTATTAAAATATCCCTTCATTTTGCACAGTGGTAAAATGTTATCACAAAGACAATTTGTATGGCAACAAAATAATGGTCTTTGGGATTCAGACTACTGTAAAAAAAAACTTCCACGAAATCATGAGAAATCGATCCTGTGTAAATTTTATTCAACCTGTCGTCGGTCTATCGCCTTACTAATGTAGTGTACGTACTGGAGTTGCATAAACGGCTGTACCAGGAAAGAGAGACCAGGTAGTGCGTTACCCGTCTATCCTAACAAACTGTGGCTGTACAACCATCTTTACGCAACACTCATAACCGCCACTAGCACTTATTCTGCCTGCTCTAACTACCATCTAAGGAGCTCCACTTGTATGGAAAAGCAAGACAAAGTTTTACCTCACAGTGTCCAACATTGAGGACGAAAGCTTTACATGAAAAAATTAGGAAACGAGTTTACACATAAGTGGGGGAAACCAGAGGATAGACATTCTTGGTTTGGATTTTTCCATAGTAAGTGGCAGCGAGGCCCTTGGCTGTTAATTACTGGAACATTAAACTCCGGTCCAAGCAGATAAAATATTGGCGCGCTAAGTCACATGTCAAAAGATGAGTTTCGAGTAACAATTTTTTGTCAGGCTAAGAAACTATGATCTCCATGATATTAGAAGATAATTAACGTCAGATACTAGAAAGTATTAACAAAATAATCTTACACTGTATCAGTCCTCTTCATGACCCACAAAATGGATAAAAAGAAGATACTAACATTTAACTAACTTATTACACAGTACTTTGCAGAAAGTAGCAGCTAACATTTGGAAGCTGTTCTACGTTAAGGTGACGTTACCAAGCAACAAATCGCCGAGAAGGTAATTGCACAATGGTCTTATGAATAACGATAATGAACATGGTATGTTAGGTGTTAAATATAAGATTTCGGTCAATGGTCAGATAAATCGTTTAACTGCTACGGCAGTTTGTACGAACTAGTCGTTATCAGTAGCCCACAAACACTTGTCTGATGGCTTCTTGAAATGTGAAAAGTTAAGTCTTGGCGTGCTCTGGAACAGTCATTGGCTGATAATTCTTTATGGGCTATTAATAATGACTAGTTTGTAGGAACAGCTATGGCCACGAAATTGAAATAAACTTTATTCTTAAAAATAACGTTCTCACTTATGTCCTTTGGCGCATATGAACAAGACTGGATATTTGTCTTCTACTGAATACGGCTGACTGAATGACAGATGTAAATTTTCCTTATGTCTCCGTTTCTTTACTGTCAGTTCCATCAAGCGGACGAGTTATGTGCTCGGTGCTAGTACGTTTTTAATATGTTTACGTGAAAGGGATACTGCGATACGCTTCCGAACAGGTTTTGAGGAGCGGAAGTAACCGAATACAAAAGGCAAGGCGCTATTTAAGAAAGACTTACTAATGTTGGCATCTTCCTAATGAAGAAATTACAAGAAAGGTAATCGAGCTGGTTAATGCGCCCCTGATAGCTAAAAACAAATTTCCTGGTACTTTCCTTATTTTGATTCTTGACAGAAGTATTTTCAAAATTAGACACCTCGTATAAGCCAACTACCTGCCACACGTGTAGGCATCAATGCTGCGTTTCTCATCTCTGGTGCAGTAACAGCTAGTAGGCCAGTGAACTGCCGATTTGCGCCTTAGATGCCTGTAAATCGGGAGGCACCTCCATGGACTTGCAGCAACTACGTCACGGGTCCCATCCCGTCACAACACTGCTCTGCTGGCTAACGGGAGAGGACGCCGCATTGCAAGAAAAAGGTTGATCGATTCAACGGAGCGAGTGGGAGTTGTAGAGGACTGATGTTCATGTCACACGGGGAACGAAGTTTTAGTGCCTAACATTTGTTAACTTTCAATATTGTCAAGAGCCTCGTGTACGTGAACTGATATTGGTAGCCGCTTCATGAAACGCATCGTTTGACACGCGATGTCGAGCTACAGGTGCTTGAGCCCACTAAATAGGATACGTGGGTGGCGTTTCTGTTAGAGGAAACACTGAACACCTCTACTTGCCGCAGCCAGCGTGGCTGCAGGGGCTTCCTTTAACTATCGACCGGAAAGCAATTACCATACGCGGCGTGTAAAGACCCCTACTGCTAGCACAGCGGCAGCCAGCATTTAGTTCCGCAATTACGTTACGGTTCTCAGAGCTTGCGAAGAGGCTGACCCCTACAAATGCCTCCACAGTTCCGACGTTCTAGTTTATTTAAAGGCACGAGACGTCACGAATGTCCTAACTGAACGATCCTATAACGCCGAGATTAATAGAAACAGACTGACGAGAAGTACGTACGAGAATATCCGTACCACCCGTTCTCTCCTCGACCCTCTTCAATAACGAACACCCTCAGCACCACACGTGAACACAGCAAATTACTTTTCAGTAATACACTCCTGGAAATGGAAAAAAGAACACATTGACACCGGTGTGTCAGACCCACCATACTTGCTCCGGACACTGCGAGAGGGCTGTACAAGCAATGATCACACGCACGGCACAGCGGACACACCAGGAACCGCGGTGTTGGCCGTCGAATGGCGCTAGCTGCGCAGCATTTGTGCACCGCCGCCGTCAGTGTCAGCCAGTTTGCCGTGGCATACGGAGCTCCATCGCAGTCTTTAACACTGGTAGCATGCCGCGACAGCGTGGACGTGAACCGTATGTGCAGTTGACGGACTTTGAGCGAGGGCTTATAGTGGGCATGCGGGAGGCCGGGTGGACGTACCGCCGAATTGCTCAACACGTGGGGCGTGAGGTCTCCACAGTACATCGATGTTGTCGCCAGTGGTCGGCGGAAGGTGCACGTGCCCGTCGACCTGGGACCGGACCGCAGCGACGCACGGATGCACGCCAAGACCGTAGGATCCTACGCAGTGCCGTAGGGGACCGCACCACCACTTCCCAGCAAATTAGGGACACTGTTGCTCCTGGGGTATCGGCGAGGACCATTCGCAACCGTCTCCATGAAGCTGGGCTACGGTCCCGCACACCGTTAGGCCGTCTTCCGCTCACGCCCCAACATCGTGCAGCCCGCCTCCAGTGGTGTCGCGACAGGCGTGAATGGAGGGACGAATGGAGACGTGTCGTCTTCAGCGATGAGAGTCGCTTCTGCCTTGGTGCCAATGATGGTCGTATGCGTGTTTGGCGCCGTGCAGGTGAGCGCCACAATCAGGACTGCATACGACCGAGGCACACAGGGCCAACACCCGGCATCATGGTGTGGGGAGCGATCTCCTACACTGACCGTACACCACTGGTGATCGTCGAGGGGACACTGAATAGTGCACGGTACATCCAAACCGTCATCGAACCCATCGTTCTACCATTCCTAGACCGGCAAGGGAACTTGCTGTTCCAACAGGACAATGCACGTCCGCATGTATCCCGTGCCACCCAACGTGCTCTAGAAGGTGTAAGTCAACTACCCTGGCCAGCAAGATCTCCGGATCTGTCCCCCATTGAGCATGTTTGGGACTGGATGAAGCGTCATCTCACGCGGTCTGCACGTCCAGCACGAACGCTGGTCCAACTGAGGCGCCAGGTGGAAATGGCATGGCAAGCCGTTCCACAGGACTACATCCAGCATCTCTACGATCGTCTCCATGGGAGAATAGCAGCCTGCATTGCTGCGAAAGGTGGATATACACTGTACTAGTGCCGACATTGTGCATGCTCTGTTGCCTGTGTCTATGTGCCTGTGGTTCTGTCAGTGTGATCATGTGATGTATCTGACCCCAGGAATGTGTCAATAAAGTTTCCCCTTCCTGGGACAATGAATTCACGGTGTTCTTATTTCAATTTCCAGGAGTGTAGAATCTGAAAGTGAAAGAAACGTCCAGCAATAGCTAAGGCCACCATTTCTTTCTTCATTTGCAAGAACCTGGAGCTGGGAACTAAACAGACACACTATCAAACAACGGTACTGTCCACGATGACATGCGAGTGTACTATCCTGGGCAGCAACAAATGGTTAAAATGGCTCTGAGCACTATGGGGCTTAACATCTGAGGCCATCAGTCCCCAAGAACTTAGAACTAATTAAACCTAACTAACCTAAGGACATCACACACATCCATGTGCGAGGCAGGATGCGAACCTGCGACCATATCGGTCGAGCGGTTCCGGACTGAAGCGCCTAGAACCGCTCGGCCACAACGGCCGGCTGGGCAGCAGCACAGAAGACAAACATGGTTATAATAGGCCTACAAATTATCCAGAACTGTACTTAGGTGAGTATTGGACGCTTCTCCTTGGACAAGAATAGCCTAACGAAAAACATTAGGCCATAGAGACGGACATCATACAGGAGACGATCAAGAAATTCGCTAAAAGAACACACAACGAATTAAGCAAAGTCAAAGATAGAAGAAGACACCCAAAAAGTGTGGAAACTATAGCGACGTAGATCTAATAAGAACAAAAAGCACGTATGCTACTGCCTGAGACCCCACAACAAACAAATTCCAAGCTCAAGCAGAGAAGCAAGCAAACGTGAAACAAAGCAGTCAAAGATAAAAACTATGCAGAATAACGACTCAAAAGGGGATGATTGGAGCGGATGGAAATGAACGAATTGAGACAAAGCATCATAACCTCCGAACAAAACTGCGATATACGGCAAGCTGGCAGATCTATACACAACGTATATGAAAAAAAAAAACACCAAAACGAAAGGGAGGGTCCAACCTTTCACCAGCGCAGATTATTTTCCGGGAAATGATCAGCAGTGATTCATTTTTCGTTGGCGAAAACAACTAATCGCAGCTAGTTGTCACACCCGTAAATCGTTACGTAATTGTGACTGAACGATGTGGCGCGGTAGCAAGACACGGGACTCCACTTTCGGATGACAGAGGCTCAAATTACTGTTCGGTCAGGCACACCTAGGTTTTCCGTGATTTCTCTAAACTGTGCACAAGTGGCGGGATGGTTTCTTCGACAGGACCGATTTCATTTCGCCATCGTTCTCCAGACCGAGCCTGCGCTTCGTCTCTAATGAATTTGTCGATGGGGCGTTAACCCCTAATCATTCCGATAGAATCAGTCACAGACATTTTTTTCAGTTCTTTGGTATTATTTTATCTAAGAGCAAAGTGCCTTTTAGAATATGAACAGCACATTTTGTTGAACATAGTCTACGCTAGGCTGCTTAGTACTCAACGCACAAACGTGTGGCTTATGGGGAGCCGCTCGATCATTGTACCCCACTCTTTCTAACTCCCTACGCACATTACGCAAGCTGGACTGTTGTTAGCACTTTGGAACTTACGATTCCTTCCGTTGATTTCATACGATTTTTTTCAGCTACCTTCCACAATGCTCAACGGTCCCTGTCCGTTACTACATGGGGTCAGTCTTGTCTTGGATATGTGCTTGTTAAGTGTAAACATGAAGGAACGATCACAGCTAAACCAATAATCGATCTGGGAACCTTCGGAAGTGTTGAAGCGCCTATGGTGGATTTGTTACTCAGGTAACATCTAATGAATAGTCCACGTTCGAAGTCCCTGTGAACTTCCTGACCGACCCAGTCTGCTGTTACTGATTTTCTACTGAAAAACAGAGCAACCGTTGAGCTCAGTGGCAATTGCTACTTTACTAATCTGTAATTATCCGCCACCGCCCCTGTTAACAGTGTACTGTCGTATTAAATGCCCCGGACCAAGTTTATTAATCAGTCAGCGTTGAACCTGTAGAGTACTTGGTTTGTTTCTCTCCCACGGGTACAATCAAACCGTCCCCTTGACGTCGCAAGAAATCTTGAGATACTCTATGAAGTGCCACACTATAGCTCAGACCAGAAAATACCTTAAGTTGCTAGCACAGTAAGTATCCTGACTCCCAGGCAGTTATGAACGTCTTCCGGAAATCTCTCCTAGCAACAGCGCCCCTTTTACAAGACCATTTCGGTCTGCAGCACCGAAATTAAACAACGCGAAGGATGTATCGCAGATACTGGACTTGAGTGTCAAAGTGGCACGATATTTCGATGGCAAATCTAGACGCCATCATCTCGTGATCTGATCTGACGTACTGAGGTGCTATCGCTTTGCGTGCTACGAATATACCAACTACTCCAATATCTAAACCGAGGAACAAACGTAGCGGGCAACTATACATCACCTGATGATGGTGCCTTGGTTTCATTTGAAATATCAAGCCGCTATGATACACACACGACGCCTAACATTCATAAAAACTTCAAACCACGTTAAATCACACCCTGAGTTGAAATCCGGATCTAGTAACACCCCACCAACAAACCATCCCCGTCACAATGGAAAAGATAGGCTACGCTTCTATTCGTTTCTAACTTCACAGAGGTTCTCCCGTGACACTTAGACTGTAAACAAGGACAGTTTACACAGAATGTATTCTGCTAAAAGGAAATGTAACGCCAGTAACACCAGTTACTGTTAAGCCAAACCATGTCCTCCGCTGCGGCTTCACCCGGAATTGTTGCCGCGCAGTTAGAACTTCTCCGAAGTCATACGGAATGGAAGAGGAGCTGCTGATAATTTGAATAAAATTTTGGGTGTTACGCTGCGACATTAAAGAACGCTAACAATTATTTAAATAAAAAGCTTTTTAATGTAACGCGTTTTTAAAACAGACTAAGAAGTATATTGTAATTTATCCTAGCCCCATACGGACTCCTAAATTCCTGGCAGTTTGTGTGTGTGATTTTTAATTGCTATTACAATGCTTCCAAAATTTAAAACGAAAAAGGTGAGGCGCATGCAACAGACAATAGGAGTGTAGTGAATAGCTGTCGTTGACAAAAATCACACAATTCGTATTATTTGCAATACAATTAAATTGTCAGTTACTTGGGTACTATTCAGGCATAAATTATCTACTGCAAGTGCGCCCAACTTCTTTGTTTTGAATTTTACAAGTATTGTCATAACAATCAAAAAACCACAAGCACTATTTTTCAGGGCTATTTGTATGGGGTTAGGAACGTGTACGGGACAAGGAGAAATTATTTTGTACTTTTCAGTCCGCTTTAAAAACGCGTTATATTAAAAAGTATTATTTATTCAAATTACGATTTTCTGATTTTTTAATCTTTTTGTCTAAATCTACATGTACACAGATCCTCCGCAAGCCACTGTAAGGAGCGTCGTGGAGGGTACACTGTACCACTACTAGTCATTTCCTTCCTGTTCCAGTCGCAAAAGAGCGCAGGGGAAAAAACGATTGCATATATGCTTCCGTATGAGCCCTAATTTCTCGAATCTTCTGGGTCCTTATGCGCACTGTATGTGTGAATTGCTTTAATCGATATCTAGCATTAAGTATTCTCCGCCACACACCACACAAGAAAGCGAGTTACTATTGCATTTCTTTCACTTATGAGTTATGTTGAAAGTTTCAAGTCCCCAAAAGTTAGTTTAAAATGAATTGCATAATAGCTACCGAACAGACAGACAGAAGACAGCAATCAAATAAAAACATGGTATGAAGTAATCGCCCTGAAGAGAAACGCTGCAAAGATGGTCGAAACGTCGGTTTCATGGTTGTGTTGGTGTTCCGTAATGATACGGTCTAATACCCAAAACGATTTTATTGAAACTGACGCTACCGAGTAGCTACTGGTAACATTGGTTACTCGAGCAGGTCTGTCTAGGGTGCACTATTTCTTAGCACATTCATTTCTATCGACAGTCTCACGTGTGTAACACGACGGACTCAAAACAATTTTAATCTTCTAGAAGAGCAAACTTATGACAAATACTGACAAAGCAACTACTTCATGTTCCACAACAGAGCGAACTGCTCAGTAACACTTTAGGGCACGTAGCCTATGAACAAACATTCCTCTGCAACCTGATTAGAAATCACAACGGACGTATACCGGCGTTATGTTCCGTCAGTTACTTGTCGAACACCTGTTAGGGACAGGAGACCGTGTCAAAAACCTGTTCCGCCTGACCAGAATGTCGCGTGTATCCCTAAACCGAAAACGAAGGATAGCTACAAGGCCCTGGGACAGCTTTCACAGCCTAAATATAATTTCTCCTCAGATCAGTGACACTCCCGTTTTTATTTCCTGGATTTCCAACTCTATGCTATAGGCCTACTGGAACTTGAACACAAAGTTTCTCAAAATAATCGGATGTCGTCGACGTGGATACAGCATCACGAGGCTGCGAGTACACGTCTTGCAACATGGGACAAAGGTCAAGGGCATCTTCATTGAACGGTGTCTCGATCTGTTGGTAAATACCACAAATACAAAAAAGATGAAAGCACAAGTACTTTGGCACTCGCTCAACGTTCATTCAGGAGTCGGCATATTCTTAAATTTTATGTGACAAGACCACGTCGCAACATTGCAGGCATCTCTCTGTGTGTGTGTGTGTGTGTGTGTGTGTGTGTGTGTGTGTGTGTGTACACACACACACACACACACACACACACACACACACACACACACACACACCTTGTTATGCAGATATGGCTGGCTTACGCTTATTTTCCATCTCTTGCATAGCAAACTTCCGGGAAACAATACTTGTAACTTCCCCGCATACGAATGGTAAAAGAGGCGCAAATTTTAAGCCAATTATGTGTACCATCGCTTTTGCAGAATCACAGAGCATGTCTAGTTTTGAAAAGAAAGAGAAAAAAAATGTACTACTAAGTCCAAATGGAATTAAGATGGAATAAAGTTATCAAAAACTGGCGGCTCGCTAGCTCGTACCACACGTGTCATTATCCCACGGTAATATGTACACAAGTCATCTTGTAAGGCGGATAGTGAGAGGTTCTACACTGGATCCATCTCGTAACTACTCAACTACATAAAAAATTCTTATAAATGTGCGACTAATAATTTTGGGCCAAGATAAAACTAACCGAACTCTTCACGCACGGGTTAAAATTATTTTTCCCGTTAAATGCTCCGTAATTTTCCGGAAAACAAGAAAATAAAGTTATAGGAAAAGGACTGTTCCCATATAAGTTCTCTTTAACTATTAATTCTTTTCAGTCTCCATCCTAAGAACGAGTTATCAGATCCATTGCCGAGTCAGGCTCTTTTCAGCAAAAAACAAGGCTAACGGGCAGTGGAACAGAGGGTATTACCAGTTCTGGACTGTTGGGAAAGCAAATGAACGATTTCGATATAATCAATTTGGCATACGAGAATATGTTCCAGAAAATCGTGCGAGTGGTTCTTCGTTACGGTACTGCTCAAATCTTTCTCGGTGACGCATGAAACTGGGCGCAAGGGAAATATGAGGGTTGGAACTTTAATAGTGGCAAATATTTATTTACGACTTACACAAAGCAGACATGAATCAAAGTTTTCCTGTCCTTGAGAGTTGTCACCAGCATTGTGTATAACTCCTTGTCGGCAATGTGGAAGCCGTAGGACACATTTAGCAGCGCCCGATGTGTTGATAAATCGAGTGGAGAGGTCTACTGCCTGACAAATCTCTGTAACAGTTCTGAAAAGAATTCCATAAAATGGTTCCTTCATCTCAGGAATCAAGCCCCTTCGATCGACCAAATCAGTCGCCAAGTTGGTGCCACATGAGACCGGGCATTATCCTACAAAATGATGGGCGGATCCTGCAGGAAGTGTCACCGCTTCTTTCTCTAAGCTGTTCACTTTTGGAACACACCTGCAATCCACACCACGGTCCCAGGACTTAAGCCCTTGTAATTTGAACTTGATTCCTAAGATGAAGGAAGCACTCCATGGCATTCGTTTCAGAACTGTTACAGAGATTCGGGAAACAGGCAACTCCTCTCGAACCATCAACACAACTGGCGCTGCTAAAGCTATCCTACGAGTGCCACATCACTGAGAACTGGTTGTACACAATTCTGGTGACTACTCTGAAGGGCATTAAAACTTTGAAACGTTTACCTGTTTTGTATAAGTTGTAAATAAACATTTCCCACTATTAAAAGTTCCAACCCTCGTGAATTTGCGAACAACACACACTTCCTAGATTTTCGGTAAGTATTTAGTGTACCAAAAAGTCGAGCGATATACTGCCTACCATCACGCGAAGTAATTTACTCAAACGTACAATTGGCTCTAAGAGTTTTTGACAGATAGAAACCAGTACATTATACAGGAAAATGAGGAATTGTGATGCTAAATGCAAACGAAAACCAGAATCAGTTATACAAATTACCAGAATGAAGGAAGAGGACGAAACAGTGTTTGACAGCGGTTTGCGTCTCTCTTTTCCTGTTTGTCTAGGACGTGCAAAAGCAACAATGAAAAAGAGAACAAAAGGTCACAAATACTCAAGTGCCTGTCATCCTTGAGGTAATGATAAACCCAAACTAAGCTGCTAGTGATTCAAATTTTTACAGTGTAGTGATACGGAAGTTCTGCATTGTCTCATTGAAATTCGCCGCCTACACGACATATAGTACTGTATCTAATCTAATTTGTGTGTCATAATATTTTTGCTTAGTATAAACTACGAAGTGCTGATTACTTTTATTTGTTACGCGTAAACGGCGGAGGTCTAGCGACCGTTGACCCACTATGCCTCGCGTGGGCTAACGAGTTTATCGTACCACCGGATACAGTATCCAGTTATTCGTCGTCCATCCAAGCAAATAGAAGCTCGAAGCTGTATAAGTTCTGATTTGATTGTGCTCGACAGTGAAATCAATGAATAAAAACTCAATACCATGTACGTCTTTAGAGTTGTTTTCAGGCTCCTCTCGAACACTCGTGACAAGTACGTCTTTACGGACTGAGTTGAGGCATTTTTTACGTGCCCTATCTTTGTATACCATGACGACATGAAAGTATTTTATGGAAAATAACTAATATTCATTTAATGATGCGTATTACCTTATGAATCCAAAACTATTATTCCAGTGTGGCTATTATGGAAGTTTAATCGGATGGTTAGATGCATATAAAATTATTTAATTTCGGGAAATTATAGACCTCAGAAGAATATTTTTGGTTTCGTAAAACTTAGACGACATGAGTTTACAAAAGAATACTTTGGCGTTTCATGGATCGGACAGAGCTATGAATTACATGCTGACCGAAAGTGGGCAGTGCGATTACTTGAGAACTAATCCTTTGGTATGCGAACGTTGGAAAGTATTAATTTCTTGTGTAACTGCTGGCGCAGAAACCAGTGGAGCAATGAAGCGACTTAATAACTAAATTTTACAACTTCTGAAACAAATAACTGAAAATTTTCCGTTTTTGCCACACTCTTCCTCAACCTACCCATGTTCACAAAATTAACGATTATAGAATTGTATGAAGTCTCAGACGAAGTTGAAGTGTTGACGGGTCGGAAGAACATCAACTATACACTTGTATGTGAATGTCTTGGCATCTGTTCTTTTGGACAACTCTGCCACACGAGCACGCTTCCCATCCTACCCAAACTCCCAGACTGCTGCACACTATTAGCGTAGCGTTACACCAAGCCCCCATCTCGTGCACGAAACCGAAGTGGCGAGAAAGGGATTCACGGGCAGGTGACGATACGCTAGTAGCGTACAGAAGGCTGGGAATTTGGGTAGGATGGGAAGCTGTGCTCGGATGGCAGAAGTGGTTAGGGCGACGGCTCGCGTTATGCGTCAGATCTGGGTTGGAGTCTGGTCCGGTACACATTTTCAGCTTCTGCCTTTGGTTCATTACAACGGCCGAGTGCGAGCAATGACATTGAAAAGCTCTGAACATGAACTACGTTTCACATTCTGTTGGACCCGCAGCTTAGTAAAATTCGGTACATGACATTATGGAAATGAATGCTCGAAAGGAGTTGCAATAAGGTAATATGTCTTTTTAATATCTTACGCGACAGGTCTGTATCGGCCTATTGCCATTCTCAGGTGACCTGCGAAATAATATCAGTAAGATTAAATGCACATAAATTATGGCTGTTTCACGTTTACATTTGCGCTGTTACTTACCCTTAGTTGGAAGCGACGACCGTATTCCATCTACAGTAAAGTCTGTCATATCTCGGTAAGTATAATAGTTCTTGTAGTTACGAAACGTGAAAATACGTTTTGAGACATTTTGACATTTCAGTTTTGACACTTCTTTAGTATGATGTCAATCATCTGTAGTATGCTACATATTCTCTGTAAACATCTAGTATCTTAGTAAAGACTGTCAAGACTCAACTATCAAAATATATGACAAACAAATTTTTACGATTCGTAACTACAAGAACTATTATACCTACCTAGATATGACAGAGAGACTTTACTACAGACGCAATGTGGTTGTCACTTCCAGCTGAACGTAAGAACCAGAGCAAATGTAAACGCAAACATCCATAATTGATGTACAGATAATATTATTAACGTTATTTTTCGTGTAAACTGTTTTTAAAAATATATTACTCTATTGCAGCTTGTTCTTTGAGTCTTAGAATACGCAGCAGCACGTGGCGCACTCACCGCCTGGATGGCGGCCTCCAGCGGCTGGCCGCTCTTGACGAGCTCCTCCGTGAGCCTCGTCTCCTGCACCAGCTGCTCCGACAGCACATTCTCGTTGATGTCCGCCGTCCGAGGCTTCACCAGGTACTGGTTCACGCCCACAACCTGCAACACGAAACGTCGGTCTCACATCATAAATCTACCACAACACTGTCTCCTGCAATACAAAAATCTCTCCTCTCACTCCAATTTTCGTTTCTTGGGTGCTGAGCCGGCTGCTGATATTTTTAGTTTCAATTCAGTTAGTATATTGCAATTTTCTATGACAGTTACAACGGCCACCAAAATATATTAGAGTAGCTCGTGATTAGTGATGTTACCATTCTTGTTAGGGTACATAATTGCGTCAAATGATACAGGGTGCGTCAAAAAAATGTATACACACTTTGAACTGTCATAGACAATTTATTTCCCGTCCTACAAGGTTAAATATCTGTGAGAAAGTAATGTTATGTTTCTTCAACAGGTGGCAGCAGTGGCAAGGAAGTAACTGCAACATGGCGGACGTGCGTTTGAGCTTTGAAGCTCGGAAGCAGATAATGAAGTGGTACTAGAAGTTTGAGACTGTAGCTGCGGTTCGAAGACAGTGGAGAAGTGAGTATGGTACAGAACCACCTTCAAGGTTAACAATTACACGTCTACGAGACAAATTCTAAATTCGTGGAACAGTGTGTGATGTACTTAATGGTCGATCAGGGTGACCTCGTACAGCTACAAGTGAGGATTCCACAACTGCGGTCTTGGAACTGTTTCAGCGTTCGCCTCAAAAATCTTCAAGGCAAGCGGCACGTGAGAGTAATGTAAGTGCTAGCAGTGTGCTACGCATTCTGAAGAAGGGCAAGTATCGTGTGTACATTCCAAGGCTGGTGCAACGGCTAAGTAACGACGATCCAGATCGAAGGTTAGAATTTTGTGAATGGGTTCAGGAGATGGTGAGACGTGAACCGGGATTTATGGGTAGCATAATTTGGTCTGATGAAGCCCAATTCAAACTCAATGGAACTGTCAATAGGCACAATCGTGTGTACTGGGCTAAAGATAATCCTCACATTACAGTTGAAAAGGCTGTGAATTTGCCTGGTGTAAATGTGTGGTGTGGTTTTTCTGCAAACGTACCTAACAATGCCTGCTGACTCCATATTCCCTGCCATTCGTGCATTATACGGTAATGATGAGTTTTACTTCCAACAAAATGGCGCCCCGCCGCACTATTATAGGGACGTACGAGCATACCTGGATCACAATGTGCCAGGCCAGTGGATAGGACGCAGGGGACCAATCTAGTTTCCTGCACGCTCTCCAGACCTCACGCCTCTGGATTTCTTCTTATGGGGCACAGTAAAAGATGAGGTGTACAAACATAAACCACGTAACCTGGACACACTTTGGAATGAGATTCAGGCGGTGTGCGCAGAAATCTCATTGGACACTTTGCTACTATGTACGGAATGAGTGGTGACTCGTACTCAGAAATGTATTGATGCTGAAGGCCACCAGTTTGAACAATAGTCTCATTTGCAAAGTACATTTATTTTTCCAATTGGACTTTAAGCTTTCCATTTCCAGAAATTTAACATTGTAGAACGGGAAATAAAATTTCTATGACGCTTCAAAGTGTGTGTACATTTTTTTGACGCACCCTGCATGTGATTACTGAAGAGCACGTAGATGCCGCGTACTTTGGTCAGACAGCGTTATCAACTTCTGACTTGTTTTGAATGGGACCTCATTGTGAATCTGAATTTGGGTGGTCGAATTGTGCAATATCCAGATTTGTACAGTATTCGGCTGAGACAGTGGTCCGATGTTGGGGGCTGCACGGGGACATGAGGGCAAGCGCTCATCGTCAAGATTACGGCTGACTGTGTCTGACAACAAGAAGGGATGATTGTCGTTCTGTACAACAAGCACACTGTAACCCGTTCGCAACTGCACCTGCCGTCTGGAAACAAGTCATCGAGTTCCTGCAATTTGGGTCATCCCACACCATTTGTCGGAGACTAGCAGCAGCGAGCAATACAATCCCATGTGCAGGCTGCCATTAACACAACACATGCGTCTGGTGTAGCGCTGTGACTGGGAAGTGTTAACTGCTGATGAATGACGTCATTCACGGTTCTTAACTATACCGGATGACCATCGCTGGAGGGTATGGCGTCGACCTGGGAAGAGGTCCTTTCCTTCCAATATTTTCTAGAAGCACAGCATTGATTCTCCTGACGTCATGGTGTGGCAAGCCATCAGGTATGGCTTCAGGTCACGGCTGGTAGTGATCGAGGGATCACTACACCCGGCCGGGAATCGAACCCGGGAACCCGTGATCCAGAAGCAGCAACGCTAGCCCCTAGAGTGAAATGAAATTGGAGCAAGACGCTTGGGACAGTCAGTTTCAGAAATCGTTGGGGGATTCAATATTCCGACATAAACAGTGGCGAGAGTGTGCCCAGAATACCAAATTTCAGGATAAGGCATTACCTCTCACCACGGACGACTCAATGGCCGTCTGGCTTCACTTAACGACCCAGGGCGTGTGTTGTCAGTGCTAACAGACAAGCAGTACTGTGTAACTGCAGGAGTCAATGTGGGACGTACGACGAACGTATCGGTTAGAACAGTGCTATGAAATTTGGTGTTTACGAGCTATGGCAGCAGACGACCCACGGGAGTGCCTTTGCTAGCAACAGGGCATCGCCTGCAGCGCCTCTTCTGGGACTACATCGGTTGGACCGTAGATGACTGGAAAACCGTGGCCTGGTCAGATGAGTCCAGATTTCAGTTGGTAAGAGCTGGCGGCGGGTTCGAGTGTGGCGCAGACTCCACGAAGCCATGGACCCAAGTTGTCAACATGGAGTTATGCAAGCTGGTAGCGGCTCCATTATTGTGTCGGCTATGTTTTTACATGGAATGGACTGAATTCTGTGGCCCAACTGAACCGATCACGGACTGTAAACAGTTATTTTCGGCTGCTTGGAGACCACTTGCAGCCATTCATTGACTTAATGTTCTCAAACAACCATGGAATTGTTGTGGAAGACAAAGCGCCAAGTCACTGGTCCACGATTGGTCGGGATTGGTTTGAAGAACAATCTGGGCAGTTCGAGCGAATGATTTGGCCGCCCAAATCGCCCGATATGACTCCTATTGAACTTTTCTGAGACAATCGAGAGGTCAGTTTGTGCACAACATACTCCACTGGAACACTTTTGGAATTACGGACAGCTATAGAGCCAGCATGTCTCACTATTTCTGCAGCGGGCTTCCAACGACCAATTGAGTCCATGCCACGTCGAGCTGCAGCACTACGCCGGGCAAAAAGTGGTCCGCCGACAGGATATTAGTAGGTATTTCACGACTTTCGTCATCTCATTCGGTTTAGCTGAATGACAGTAAGAGACGAACAATAACCAGTATTCTAGCAGCCCGTGTGTATTCGCTGATGATGCATTGCGGTAGCAAACAGCGCAGGGCAGAACGTTACATACCACGGATCAAGTTTTTCTCGTTTTACTGTTCCTGTTAACACGTATCGCATAAATTAATTTCGCAGTAACTTATTTCGGATCGCTCATCTAGTGGCCATGCAAAATTGCGCTTTAAAAATAGATTTGTTTGTACCGGGAAACAAACGAACGTTTTCCAGAGACGCTGGGCTTCGGATTATAGACATCGTGAGCAGCATTTACTTGAGCTGACTCCAGCCAGGCACTGCCAAAAGTAAATTACAAATAGCTGCCGAAACAGCAGAGTAAATACGTCTGACGACTCTTACGAGACACATCCGGTAAAATTCCAGTGATTTACCGCTGTCGTGCTGCGTGTTTGTGGCTTTCCCCCTGTACCTTACTCTGTAACTTCATACGGCTGGAACACCTGTGTAGGTTCCACCTACGATGTTGCCACAGGGTTAGGACAGCTGTTATTTGGAGACAGGGAAGCGGTAACCCCAAACCCACACATCTTAAGCCCGGACGTCAGCGCTGCGCGCCGCCCGCACCCTCGCAGCGCAGCGCGGGAGAGCGACCCGGTTTCGCAGTGAGTCGGCGCCGCAGCCTGCGGTATCGCGGAAGCGGACCCGTTTAAGTGCGTGCCCGGGCAAGTTTCTCTGGGCCGCACCTGCTCTCCCGCGTTCATCAATCAGCAGGGCCTGTCCCCGATACCGCTACCTGCCTGATCACGCACGCGACCCGACCTCGCACTAGGTTCCTTTCCTCCGTTGTGGCATGTAATTGGGTATCCGCCGCGCAGGTATACGTTGGCTTGTCAAGACATTAAACCGTGTCTCGTGTAACATGGGATGTTTACCACATGTACCTGTCTGGCAACTGTTGGTTCAAAGTATTTACTACTGACGCGAGAACGTGCTTCAAATTTATGTGCGGTTCATCCGTGCATAAAGCAGACGTAACTACAGTACTGAGTCTCTTTCTTAATAGTAAAACTATTGCAGGAGAGTTAATACACTGACTTAACAGATAGCACGTGATAGTGTTTAGGTAGGGATCGCGAAACTACAGCGCACACAGAGGAGTTTAGGTCAACTAAACACTAGCACAGGTGAAATCCCAATTTTATGGTATATGGTATAAAGTATAAAGCAACTTAACATGCACCTCAACATTAGGGGTTTCGCTATAATGAAGTAATGAATAACCACTAAGAAGTACAGAAAAGAGCAAGAGGAATTATAAACGGAACTTGCGAAACAAGGAGAGACTCCCATTTCAGAATGTTTTCGTGCATAGAAATTAATAACAGCAGTTCACCATATAGAAAGTAGAGTAACTGTTACAACAGTTTCTAGCCTAACAAGACGGCACATAACGCACTAATTCATTACTTGAAACTGGAAGACAATTAGATGTACTACTACTACTACTATGAAAACTGATCTAGTTTTATGTCCGTCAATGAACCAAACGCTCATATGATTGAAGTTGTCCAGCGTGGACGTCAGTACCAGACAGTCCCAGAAAGGAAATCCAAATTTAGTTTTTCCATATTGGCTCTCACAGCTACATCAGCCATCTTGTTTTTACACCGTACTAACTAAAGTAATTTCTTGCTTTTCGGAAGCATCTGAATCACTAACAAAGCTATGCTTATTACTCGAAGGACAGCCGTATGGGATATCAAGTGAAATTTGTGACTGGATTGAAGACATATAGATACAGATGGCGCAGCATGATGTCTTGGATGAAGAGCCGTCGACAAGTGCACTAATAATTTGGGGTGTGCCACAGGGGAGTGTGTTGGTATCTTCGCTGTTTATGTTTATATTAGTGATCTTGCAGACAAAATAATTACGTCAGACGTCTCACAGATTACGCGGTTACCAATGAAGTTGTAGAGTCTGAAAAACGCTGCACAAATCTTCAGTCAGATCTTTATGACGTTTTCAAGTGATGGAAAGATTGGCAACTTGGTTTAAATGTCCAGAAAAGAAAAAAAGGTAAGTATACTATGATTTTTTTTTTGTGGTTTTAGGGCGCACAACTTCAATGGTCATTAGCGCCCTGACTACGTTAAGAATGCACCGCGAGGCACAAGTTTAAAACAACAACTAAAAGGGAAAACACGATAAAAGACAGACTGACAGGCAAAGGATTAAAAAACAGCATCATCAAATGTCCTTAGAGAGGTTTGTCAAATTGATAAAACGAAGAACGCGAGCAGCTGCTCGTGGGTCATCCGCTAAAATGGCATATAGAGTACATGGCAGGTTAAGATCTAGACGCAGTGTGTTAAAATCCGGACAGGACACTAAAATGTGGCGGACCGTCAGCAATTGCCCACATGGGCAGAACGGCGCCGGCGCAGCCGTCAGCAGATGGCGATGGCTGAACCGGCAGTGTCCAATGCGTAACCGGGCCAAAACGACCTCCTCCCGCCGAGAAGGGCGGGAGGAGGACGTCCAAGCCGCGGGAACAGGTTTCAAGGCCCGAAGCTTGTTGTCTGTAAGTGCAGCCCTATCGGCATGCCACAGCGATAAAATGCGCCGACAAATTACCCTGCTACAATCCGACGAAGGGACACAACAAGAAGCTGTCCGAGGCTGGAGGACCGCAGCCTTGGCCGCGGTATCTGCAGCTTCGTTCCCAGGGATACCGACATGGCCAGGGACTCACATAAAGCTAACCGGAGAACCGACGTCCACCTGCTGCTGAAGAGAGCGTTGGATCCGGTGCACGAAAGGGTGAACCGGATACGGATCACTGAGGCTCTGGATGGCGCTCAGGCAATCGGAGCAGATGACATAAGCAGAATGTCGGTGGCGGCAGATGTAAAGAACAGCCTGGTAGAGGGCAAAGAGCTCAGCTGTGAAGACCGAACAATGGCCATGGAGCCGATATTTGAAACTTTGTACCCCGACAATAAAAGAACACCCGACCCCGTCATTGGTCTTTGAGCCATCTGTATAAATGAAGGTCATATTGATGAACTTCGAACGAAGTTCAACAAAACGGGAGTGGTAGACCGAACCGGGGGTAACCTCTTTTGGGAGCGAGCTGAGGTCAAGGTGAACGCGGACCTGAGACTGGAGCCAAGGTGGCGTGTGGCTCTCGCCCACTCGAAAGGTTGCAGGGAGTGAAAAATTAAGGTGTTGAAGGAGGCGACGAAAGCGAACTCCAGGGGGTAGCAGGGCAGAGACATACAACCCGTATTGACGGTCGAGAGAGTCGTCAAAAAAGGAACGATAAGACGGGTGGTCGGGCACTGACAGTAGCCGACAGGCATACCGACAAAGCAGTATATCGCGCCGGCAGATGAGTGGCAATTCGCCAGCGTCAGCATGAAGACTCTCGACGGGACTAGTATAAAACGCTCCGATCGCAAGTCGTAAACCCCAATGTTGTATGGAGTTGAGGCGGCGTAAGATGGATGGCCGTGCAGTGGAGTATACGAAGCTCCCATAATCCAGCTTGGAGCGGAAGATCGACCGATATAGACGAAGCAGGACGGTTCGATCCGCTCCTCACGACATACCACTGAGAACACGGAGGACATTTAAAGAACGGGTACAACGGGCAGCCAAATATGACACATGTGGAGACCAGCTAAGTTTCCTGTCAAATGTAAGACCTAAAAATTTTGTTGTCTCCACGATTGGGAGAGCAACGGGACCGAGTCGTAAGGACGGTGGGAGAAACTCTTTGTAGCGCCAGAAGTTAATACAGGCCGTCTTCTCGGCAGAAAAACGGAAGCCCTTGGCGACACTCCAGGAGTAAAGACGGTCAAGAGAACGCTGAAGACAGCGCTCCAGGACACGTGTACACTGCGCGCTGCAATAGATGGTAAAATCGTCCACGAAAAGGGAGCCTGATACATCAGCTGGGAGGCAATCCATTATTGGATTGATCGCTATGGCGAAGAGAGCGACGCTCAAAACTGAGCCCTGTGGAACCCCATTCTCCTGGCGAAAGGTGTCTGACAGGACAGAACCCACACGTACCCTGAACTGTCGATCCATTAAAAAGGAACGAATAAAAAGAGGGAGGCGACCGCGAAGGCCCCATGTATGCATGGTGCGGAGAATGCCCGCCCTCCAACAGGTGTCGTAAGCCTTCTCCAAATCAAAGAACACAGCCGCGGTCGGGCGCTTCCGCAAGAAGTTATTCATAATGAAGGTCGACAAGGTAACCAGATGGTCAACAGCAGACCGGCGCCTACGAAATCCACATTGTACATTGGTAAGTAGGCGTCGAGACTCGAGCAGCCAAACCAATCGAGAGTTAACCAATCGCTCCATCACTTTACAGACACAGCTGGTAAGCGAGATGGGTCGATAACTGGAAGGCAAGTGCTTGTCCTTCCCCGGCTTAGGAATCGGGACAACAATAGACTCGCGCCAGCATGCGGGAACATGTCCCTCAATCCAAATGCGATTGTAAGTACGAAGAAGAAAATCTTTACCCGTAGGAGAAAGGTTCTTCAGCATCTGAATATGAATAGAATCAGGCCCTGGAGCGGAGGACCGTGATCGGCCAAGCCAAGTGCGTTTTCGAGTTCCCGCATGGTGAATGGGGCATTATAACTTTCACGATTCGAGGAGCGGAAGTTAGGTGGCCTAGCCTCCTCTGCCTGTTTGCGGGGGAGGAAGGCAGGGTGGTAATGAGCGGAGCTCGAAACCTCGGCGAAAAAGCGGCCGAAGGCATTGGAGACATCCTCAGGGGCCACAAGGACGTCATTCGCGACCGTCAAGCCAGAAACTGGTGAGTGGACCTTAGTGCCAGATAGCCGGCGCAGGCTACCCCAGACAACAGGAGGAGGAGTAAAACTGTTGAAGGTGCTTGTGAAAGCAGCCCAGCTGGCTTTCTTGCTTTCTTTAATAATACGACGACACTGTGCACGTAATCGTTTATAATTGATACAATTCGCCACTGTAGGGTGGCGTTTAAAGGTGCGTAAAGCACGTCGACGAGCACGTAAAGCGTCTCTACATGCTGCGGTCCACCAGGGGACCGGTACGCGACGTGGAGAAGAAGTAGGGTGAGGGATGGAATATTCAGCAGCAGCGAGAATGACTTCCGTGAGGTGTGCGACCTGACGATCGCAGCTTGTGAAGGTTTGATCCTGAAAGGTCGCCCTGGAAGAGAAGAGCCCCCAGACTGCTTTGGAGATGGTCCAACTAGATGAGCACGGAGAGGGGGTATGCTGCAGGAGATGGATAACACACGGGAAGTGGTCGCTCGAATATGTATCAGAAAGTGCATACCACTCGAACCGGCGTGCAAGTTGGGGAGTACATATAGAGAGGTCTAAATGGGAATAGGTGTGAGATGTGTCCGAAAGAAAAGTAGGGGCGCCAGTATTGAGGCAGACAAGATTGAGCTGGTTGAAAAGGTCTGCTAACAGGGAGCCCCTCGGGCAGGATGCTGGAGAGCCCCAAAGGGGATGGTGGGCATTGAAGTCTCCAGTTAACAAAAATGCTGCAGGTAGCTGAGCAATAAGTTGCATCATGTCTGCCCTGGTAACGGCAGATGACGATGGAGTGTAAACGGTACAAATGGAAAATGTAAAAGTGGGGAGAGTAATGCGGATGGCAACTGCCTGCAGGCCGGTGTGCAACGTGATGGGATCGTAGTAAATATCATCCCGGACCAGCAACATAACCCCTCCATGAGCCGGGATACCTACCACAGGGGGTAGGTCAAAACGCACAGACGTGTAGTGTGCCAAGGCAATTTGATCGCATGGGCGTAGCTTCGTTTCCTGGAGGGCTACGACGAGCGGACGGTGCAAGCGGAGCAGCAACTTCAAGTCCTCTCGGTTGGAGCGAATGCTGCGAATATTCCAGTGAATAAGTGCCATCGTAAGAAGAAAAGGAAGATGAAAGAAGGGGTCACCTCGAAGGCCGCTGAGGGCCTGACTTCGAGCGAGCACTGCCGCCGCTATCAGTAGGCGGACAGTCATCGTCCATTGGGTCTATAGGTTCATCGGCCACCTTGGGAAGATGGCCGGGAGGGGGAGCTTCCTCCGCCGGTGAACGGCCAGATGTTCGGCTACCAGCGGTGCGGCCAGGCGAAACGGATGACGGCCTGGGGAGGCAACCTCTGGGTGGCGCAGGAGAAGAAATGCGCTGTGGCGGAGAAGGAGAACTGTGCTTCCTATGAGCCTTCTTGGAAGGTCGTTTGGTGGAAGTACCGGTCGAAGGCTGGGAGGTCGAGGTACGTAGGAAGTCTGCACGGGACGGTTCCTTCTTGAAGGCCCGTGCATCTGACTCCTGGGTCTTCGTCTTAGCAGAAGCTGATGAAGGGGCTGGTGTCTGTGGGGTGATGGGAGGAAGAGGAGACGTCGACCGCGCGATCTTAGCACTGGCCGAACGGACGACCGTGGTGCTGAAGGTCAGATCGCATGTCTGGGTTGTCACCTCCCTGGTAGTCCGAGGAGAGGCGAGGACAGTACTGTATTTCCCCGCTGGGAGCAGCGTGGGCTTCCTACTAGCCAATAGCTTGCGATCAGCCGAGGTGGACACTTTCTCTTTGACCCGAATTTCTTGGATACAGCGTTCTTCCTTATAGACAGGACAGTCGCGGGAGGATGCGGCATGGTCACCCTGACAGTTCACACAACGAGGAGACGGAGGTGGACAGTCACCCTCATGGGCATCCCTGCCACAAGTGACACATTTAGCCGCATTGGAACAAGACTGGCGAGTGTGATTGAAACGCTGACACTGGTAGCAGCGCGTAGGTGTCGGGACATAGGGGCGAACAGAAATAACCTCGTAGCCCGCCTTGATGCGCGATGGCAGCTTAACACTATCGAAGGTCAAGAAAAGTGTCCGGGTCGGTACAAGGTCATTGTTGACCTTTTTCATGACCCTATGGACAGCCGTCACGCCCTGCTCAGCGAGGAAAGATTGAATCTCCTCGTCAGTCAAGCCGTCGAGGGAGCTAGTATAGACTACACCACGAGACGAATTCAAAGTTCGGTGAGCCTCCACCCGGACAGGGAACGGGTACAGGAGTGTGGCCCGAAGCAGTTTTTGTGCCTGAAAGGCGCTCTCAGTTTCTAGTAATAAGGTACCGTTACGCAACCTGGTACAAGATTTGACAGATCCGGCTATGGCATCTACGCCCTTCTGGATAACGAAAGGGTTGACAGAGGAAAAATCCTTTCCGTCCTCAGAGCGAGAAACGACGAGGAACTGTGGGGCAGGCGGTAGTACTTTTGTCACTGGTGGCGGGTCATGTTTCCGTTTTTGGGCAGAAGTCGAGAGAGATGGAGTGAAATCCATTGCGGAGGAATCTCCCATGATTGCCAGCGTCTCCGATGGCGCGCTCCTTCCTTGTGGGGACCCTCTCAGAGAGCACTCCCGCCTTAGGTGAATGTTTACACCTCAGGTCACACCTCCCGAGAAACAGACGGAGGGACCAATTGGCATGGTCAGAAGGTATCAGCTCAGGCAATCACCCCTCCCTGGGCCTGGCCTTTACCAGGGGGTACGTGCGTGCCTTACATGTCTACCCAGGGCGGGGAATTACGCGTTACCCCGTCACCGGCTACGCGTGCGAACGCGTGGGTCGGCCTTCAGGCACGCACAGGGAGGAAGGAAGAAGAGGAAAAAAAGAGAGAGAGAGGGGAGAGAGAGAGAGAGAGAGAGAGAGAGAGAGAGAGAGAGAGAGAGAGGACAGACTGTCTCAAACGCCGAGGCGGAGACTAGAGAAGGCAGGGAGAAGAAGGCAATGAGAAGGCAAGGAGAAGAAGGCAATGAGAAGGCAAGGAGAAGAAGGCAAGGAGAAGAAGGCAATGAGAAGGCAATGAGAAGGCAAGGAGAAGAAGACAAGGGAAAGAGTAAGGAAGACAGTGAGGTGGAGAAGAGCAAAGAAAGGAACCAACCAAAGGAAGGAAGAAACGAGAAGTGAAAAAGCAAAATGACCGCAAATAGAGGTCGTGGAACCGTCCGCCTCCGGACGCAGGCGCTAACGACCCCCTTGAGGGGGTGGGACTCCTTTTAGTCGCCTCTTACGACAGGCAGGAATACCTCGGGCCTATTCTAATCCCTGGACCCGCAGGGGGGAAGTATACTATGACTACGACATCCAGGAGTCACATTCCGAATATCAGTACCTGGGTGTAACAATCTGTACGGGTATGAAATGGAGTGATCACATAGGCTCTGTCGTGGGTGAAGGAGATGGCAAACTTCAGCTCATTAGTAGAATACTACAGAAATGCAATCAGTCTATCCAGGAGTTTGCTTACGAAACACTGGTGCGATTGATCCTAGAATACTGCTTAGCTATTTCGGACCTGTACCGAAGAGGACTTACGGGAGATATAGAACGTACACAGAGAAGGGCAAATGAATGGTGCTTCAGGCACGGGAGAGCGCAGGGGGATGCTGAAGAAACTGAACTGGCAGACGCTTTAAGACAGACGCAAACTATATTGAGAAAGTATGCTTACAAAGCTTCGACAACGAATTTCAACTGATCAACGTAGGAATGTAAATCATTTCTTAAGTATCGCTCCGGTAGGGATCGCGAGACTACAGCGCACACAGAGGCGTTTACACAGTCACTCTACCCGGTTTCCGTACGTGAAGAGAACGAGCAGAAGCCCTAATAACTGGTACAATTGGAAAGTATCCTACGCTACGCATCTCTTAGTAATTCCACAATATGGATGTAGATGATTTCAAAGTTACACTATCCGTGGAACGCTCGGTTTCGCGTACTGTACTGTGTTTGCACGGTTCTGTGTCACCTAGCCCCGGCATGATTTCCGCTCGCCGATCGCCACTTTGACCAGCACTACCACTGCTCAACGCTCCAGACAAAAACGAGAACCAAGACAGCGTTATATCCCCGCCGGCCATGGTGGAACGTTCCCCGCGATCCAAGGCCGGTGATAGTGCACGGCCACGAAAACAGGCAGCTCTCACATTTCTGGAGAATGAGCAAAAGAGGAGACGTACACGGATGGCTAGCGACGTGTAAATTCACCGTGTCACACCGTAAAGTAACAGGTGGTTTCTATCAGAGGGCGACAACTGCGGTGTTCCGAGCTACTGAGTACTTCAACGAAGTCTAAAGCAGCATGATTTCCCTGCTAAGTAGTTTGCTACGTGGTAGTGATTTCACACGGCATTTAGCATCTCTCCCATTCTTCAATGTAATCTGCCATCGTCGCTTTGGTGATTTGAATGTTTCCGCTGTATACGGTTATATTTCATACCGGACTTTACTGACATACGTTTACATTATTACGTGGCCTCAATATAATCGCCCCGCATCTCTTATCACCTTCTCTCACAGAGATAAAATGGCGTCGTACACCGTCAGCGCATTCATCTCTGATGTCTCGCAACCACCGCCCCATGGCACGGATGATGTTTTCTCTTGTGTTGTAGCACATGCCATGAAGTGGTTCCTTCATTTTGGCGAACAGGTTCAAAATGGTTCAAATGGCTCTGAGCACTATGGGACTCAACTGCTGAGGTCATTAGCCCCCTAGATCTTAGAACTAGTTAAACCTAACTAACCTAAGGACATCACAAACATCCATGCCCGAGGCAGGATTCGAACCTGCGACCGTAGCGGTTTTGCGGTTCCAGACTGCAGCGCCTTTAACCGCACGGCCACTTCGGCCGGCGGCGAACAGGTCATAATCGCGCCGACTCATATTGGATGAGTATGGTGGATATTTCTTTACCTCCTGTATCTCCCACCCTCCACGCGAGGGGGACCTTCTGCACCGGGTTCGTCGTGTGGCGTGGCACTCGTCATGAAAGATGATAGGAGGCGGTGCCAGACGGAAACTTTACTGTGCGCTCCAACTATGTGCCTCTTCAGTCTTAATTCACGCCCGTTGCTCGTCGTTTCCTAAACATGTTGTTAGGTCGCTTGGATTGGCCTCCTGCACTTTCGCACAGTACACACGACAACTGATTCAAACAAAGACGTCACCGCTTACTGCGCTACTTCAACAGACCTGACCTGCGATCAGAAAAAGATAGCGGGCGTGCCATGTAACACGCATCCTTCATGTTACGGAAGTGTTGCCACTAGTATTTATGGATAAACAGTAGTAGCAACACTGCCGTAACACTATGTGATCAAAAGTATCTGGACACCTGGCTGAAAATGACTTACTAGTTCGTGGGGCCCTCCATCGCTAATGCTGGAATTCAATATGGTGTCGCCCACCCTTAGCCTTGATAACAGTTTCCACTCTCGCAGACATACGTTCAATCAGGTGCTGGAAGATTTCTTGGGGAATGGCAGCCCATTCTTCACGGAGTTCTGCACTGAGGAGAGGTATCGATGTCGGTCGATGAGGCCTGGCACGAGGCCGGCGTTCCAAAACATCAAAAAGGTATTCTACAGGATTCAGGTCAGGACTCTGTGCAGGCCACTCAATTATAGGGATGTTATTGTCGTGTAACCACTCCGCCACAAGCCGTGCAATATGAACAGGAGCTCGATCGTGTTGAAAGATGCAATCTCCATCCCCGAATTGCTCTTCAACAGTCGGAACCAAGAAGGTGTTTAAAACATCAATGTAGGCCTCTGCTGTGATAGTGCCACGCACAACAAGAGGTACAAGCCAAAAAATGTTCAAATGTGTCTGAAATCTTATGGGACTTAACTGCTAAGGTCATCAGTCCCTAACCTTACACACTATTTAACCTAAATTATCCTAAGGACAAACACACACACACCCATGCCCGAGGGAGGACTCGAACCTCCGCCGGGACCAGCCGCACAGGCCATGACTGCAGGGTGCAAGCCCCCTCCATGAAAAACACGACCACACCATAACACCACCGCCTCCGAATTTTACTGTCGGCACTAGACACGCTGGCAGATGACGTTCACCGGGCATTCGCCATACCCACACCCTGCCATCGGATCGCCGCATTGTGTACAGTGATTCGTCACTCCACACAACGTTTTTCCAATGTTCAATCGTCCAATGTTTACGCTCCTTACACCAAGCGAGGCGTCATTTGGCATTTACCGGCGTGATGTGGTTTATGATCAGCCGCTCGACCATAAAATCCAAGTTTTCTCACATCCTGCCTAACTGTCTTAGTACTTGCAGTGGATCCTGATGCAGTTTGGAATTCCTGTGTGATGGTCTGGATAGATGTCTTCCTATTACACATTACGACATTCTTCAACCGCCGGCGGTGTCTGTCAGTCAAAAGACGAGGTCGGTCTGTATGCTTTTGTGCTGTACGTGTCCCTTTACGTTTCCACTTCACTATTACATCAGGAACTGTGGGCCAAGGAATGTTTAGGAGTGTGGAAATCTCGCGTACAGACGTGTGACACAAGTGACATCCAATCACCTGGCCACGTTCTAAGTCCTAAGTTCCGCGGATCGCCCCATCTTGCTCTCTCACGATGTCTAATGACTACTGAGGTCCCTGATATGGAGTATCTCGCAGTAGGTGGCAGCACAATGCACCTAATATGAAAAACATATGTTTCTGGAAGTGTCCGGATACCTTTGATCACACAGTGTATGTATATGTCACTTTAGAGTTACGGACAATGAAACCTTTTATTTTGCTATCAGAAAGTGAGTTTGATAATACTCGTGTTGCAAAAACAAAGATTTAGTTTAAGAAACTACGCATATTTAGAAATTATAACTTCACCGATCGACAGACGAATTAATTAGAATTCGGTTGACATAAGAGGTCAGTCACGAGACAGGAAACAATGCACTGAACATTCTTACCTTCGAATGACTAAATGAGCAAGCCTCAAAAAGTCCGCGAAGTTTTAACAAAAACGCAGGACAATTTTAATTGCAACGGGTTCCTTTTGAACATGGGACCAGTGTATCAACCGTGCAACCACTTTGACATGCATCTATGGAGATGTGTCGTTAAGAAGGTTTATCGTATGAAAGTAATTACTTTATCAAAACGATCTATTATACACGGTGATATGCGTGTTCTGCTGTGAAAATCCCGTGAAGGAGTATTAGTGTTTCCATACATTTGTGAAATCGGCTACAGCGTTGGCCAAAATGCTCCTCACATTTCGTTTACGATCCCACACTTATGTTCACAGCTAGGAACTTCCGTAACACTCCGCCTAATCAGATCTCTTCATAAATATTTACTAGATTCACACTTCGGTATACATCGCTCATTTTTCTCCGCAACGCTATTACCGACTAAACTACCCAACAATTACTCACTCGCTAACTGAAGCTTAAGCCTGGCGATACTATCTGCTACTCTCCAAATCTGAAACTACACTCACAGTCTGTGGCAGCGCCCTTCACACGAAACCGGTCGGGAAAAAAAAAAAAAAGATTCAACACCAAAAATACAATATACAGGGTGTTTCAAAATCAATACACACCACATGAAAGAGAAACACGAACAGTTTTTTCTTAGAATTATTCAGTGTGAACACCGATCACACACCGAGTCATTGGGCGAGTTGTTCCGAAACCTTTATCAATGTGTCAGGTGCAACTGTTGCAATAACACTGCTTCTAAAGTCAGATCAGCTGGTATCAGAGGCACATATACATGACCGCGTCAGATCGTGTGCGAACGTGGTCATGCATAAAATGCTGTGTCAACTGGCCCCTTGCGCCCAATCCACCGGTCGGATACAGCGTCGTTTAACCTGTCGCGTACTGAGTTATGCCAGTGAGGCGGCGCATCATCTTGCTCCGAAATAATGTGTTGTTCAGCTTCTTCCCATTGAGGCACGGGCCATAGCTGTAACACATCAAGATAAACATCAGTTACAGTTCATTAACGGAAAAAGGAAGGCCCATAAACTTCCAGCGGGGATATTTCTTGGGGCTAAGCGTGAAAGACTAGCAATCGTTCAACACGTTTTTCAGTCACACTGTCATTCCATACTCTTCCCATCGCGCACAGGTATACAAACAAAATTGTGAGTTGCTCTTTCATTTGGTGTATTATTTACAATAAGTTTAACGTAATAAATGCTACAAGGCCTTAAAACCTGTTGTTCATTTTGAAAAACCCTGTATTACCGTACCTAATATGGTGTAGAAACACCGTTGACATTCGAAACAGCCTACAGTCGTCTCGGAATGGATAAATACAGGATCTGTATGGATTTCAAGGGAATCTTATATCACACTTCCTACAAAATAGTGGCAAGTTCAGATAACGACGATGGAAGCGGAATGCGATCACCAAAGCACACCACAAAGGCTAAATAATATTGAGATCTGGTGATTGGTGGCGAGTAAGATGCGACAAGTCATCCTCGTGCTCACACAACCAGCCCTGGATGATTTAAGCCGCGTTAACAGCTGCCCTATCGTCTTGGAAGACAGCATTACCATTGGTCAACAAACTTTGTATCATGGGATGGATCTGCTTGAGAAAATGGTCACATAATCCTCGGCAGCAATGTGACCCTGGAGAGTAACCATGGGGCCCATGGAATATCACAATATGGCTGCCCAAACCACCACCGATTCCCCACCATGATTCACTCTTGGAAAGTAAACTCGGACGTAAGTTGTAAACAGAGTGAAACAAGACTCATCCAATCAAGTGACTTTCTTCCATTGCTCCAAAGTCAGGTTTTATGGCTTCAGCATCACGATTTCCTGTTACGGGCATTTGCATCACAGACGTGTGGTTTTGGAATTCCAGCTCGCCGAGCAATTCCCTGCTTACGGGGCTCCCTTGGTGTACTTTTGGCGCTGACAGGGTTAGCGAGTGCGACATTCAGTTCTGTAGTGATTTTACAACTGTCATCCTCTTATTTGTCGTCACAATCCTCTTCAATGACCGTCTGTCACCACCATTCCACTCACACTTTTGCCCGCATTGTGACTTAGTAGTACTTTTTCCACTTTTCCAGTACGCAGTATAAATATTCGATGCAGTGCATCTTGAGACACGTAACATCGGCTACTTCGGTTTGGAAGCAGCCATCATAAGGTTCAAATGGCTCTGAGCACTATAGGACTTAACTTGTGAGGTCATCAGTCCCATCATAAGGGCACCAACGAGCAGCATATAGTGGTGTTCCTAGTAAGAGCTATGCGAGATGTGAAATCCATACTTAAAATGAAAAAAAAAAGCGCAGCCCTGATGAACAACACAGCTGATTTACAATCAACGTTCCTGTAAAACAATGGACGGCCGGGGAACAGAAATTTGACCAAGCCAGCAAAATCGACATATGTTGGTTCTTCGTAGGTTGCGTGGAACATAAATACGAGTTTGAGGTCGCAGGCGGTGCTAGTGCTGGTCGCTGTTTCGGAAGAGAGCAGTTGCGGGAACAATGGCCGGCAGCGACCGCAGCCTCTCATGAATTTACATGGCGGCGGAGACAGGTACCGTCCCGGCCACCCGCTACTGGCCCAACAGCTGACTGCAGCTGCACTACGTCACGGTTGGACCAGTGACCTCGGAGACTACTCAAACGCGTCTTAGGCTCATTACGTCTTTACGTACGCTATATATTTTTTTAAAAAAATTGCAAGCTGCTGAGAAACAGTATCTTGTTCTGGTTCGCTCACTCGCAAACAAAACTTCTATACAAACGGTTGCACGCTGAGAATACTAGACACTATCGAAATGAACTGTCATTTGTAGCATCATTTGTAGAGAGCAGCTGCATGCTACGACCAAAAGCTGATATATGGTAGCTGAAAGATGACGCTGTACCGATTCATTTTTCCCCAGAATATTTACAGCAGAAAAGCAGAAAGAAACTTGTACAGATTATAAGAACAGTTTCTGAGGTAGAACGGTCTATTTGACGAGCAATTGCGTCTACTGGTGTAATAAATGTTTCTTTATTTATGGTTCCTCGCAAGCATTGCTGACGGGCTGAAATCATATGGGTTCAGAAAGTGAGAGCGATCCAGCGAAGAAACCTGCTCTCAGTCATACTACATGCGGAGTACGTATTCGACTCAACTGGTTCTCAGCATTGTGATTCTTAGGATTACATGACATAGCAGAAAGTAGCCCAAAGAAAATTGAAAACCATAGCAGAAGTGCTAAGCTGCAGAAAACATGTTTAAACAACAAGCTCAAATATGTCTGGATATGTCTGCAGCATCTTTTTAATGTATTTCCAAGTTAAACTTTTTTGTATTTTTAGCTAATCAGACTTAATATCTAGAATTAGGGAGTAATTAGGTAGGGACTATTTAGGTAATTATGGTTGAGCAGTTTTGTTTGCTAAGGACGGCTTGCTTTCTTAGGTACGTAATTAGAAGTACCCAAAAGGGGTTACATTGAAGCAGTTTATTATTAGAATTTTTGTTATCTGGTGAGAGCACAATACATTTAAAAAATTCTCATGCCAGTTCTCGTTGATTTTCTGACAGTATGTGCTCTCTCATTTAGAAAGTTGAACCATGGAATTTTAAGGAAAACCTCTGTAGTGAAGTAAGCTTTTGTGGAGTTAAACTATGCAGACCTTTAGCGACAAAGAGGAGAGAGAGAGAGAGAGAGAGAGAGAGAGAGAGAAAGAGAGAGAGAAAGAGAGAGAGAGAGAGAGAGAGAGAGAGAGAGAGAGAGAGATATCAGAATTGAACAGTCGCGAAATTCCTGTTTATTTCTCGAAGAATCCTTGATTTATACTTGTTAGAATATAGTGCTGCTCCGTATTGACTACACTGGTTTTGGCGAACGAAGCTGAATTTAGAAAAGGTGGTAGTGCTCTTGCTGTAAACCTACTGCTTCTCCCTGGCGTTATTTGAGCGCGGTTACGTGTCCTCCACTCGATTGCTATCGGGACGTTCAATAGCACGATTTGCAGCGCCCTTACAAGTGTCAGTACACCACGGCGAGGGGGGGGAGGGGGGGGGCGGTGCAATCATGTCTCTACATGTTGAGTTGCTTATGACTCATCGAATTCCAACCTATCAATTATAAAGAGGCCCGAATTGGTGTACTGAAATATGTCAATGAGTCGATTAATAAAAATGTCAGAGCACGCTGATCTTTCCTTCTAGCACTTTAGGAATAAGGCCTGGCAGTTCACAGAATTTCAAAACACGTCTTACCCCGATGTCTGTGTCAGCGGGTATTGTTGGCATATTTACAGTCTGAGTGTTTCCCTTGTATCAGTGTACAAAACACAATTATTCAAACTAGCTGAATCGAAATAGTGGTCGATCTTCCTGTCGGAGGAGGAAACCGTCTGTTTGCGGCCACGTCCTACACGCAGTCTGGTCAGCAGAAGTTATTTCCATCGGTGTGGTTGGCAGAAGTCCTCCATGCCTCTACGGTCTATTTGAGCGAACGCAGTTTACTGTTTGCTATTTTTAACCATTCTGTTTCCCACTGAGTCATCAGACAACGAGATGAAAGTGCGTAAGCGAACGGCACATTAGACGCACACCACCATCTCTACATGCTTTTCCGTGTGGCATTTCCCTGACTACCAACGTATCTACGAACCCAGCAGAAGACCATCTCCTCGCCTCAGTGTTGGATCCGTTGTAAGGTTTCATGGATGACGCCACGATTAGACACTGATTTTAGTACTAACACAGAACCTCCTTTTGTAAGTTCTAAGCTTTTTGATGTCTGAAGAGGGAGCACCCGAAACGTGGTAACAAATAAGGGTTTTTAAGAATCTATCTGGACGGTTTTATTCACAGAAGTGTCACAGATGTTCTAAGCAAACTGGTCTACTGGGTATACACGGTGCACCGCTTGTGGAGCACTGAGCAAGTCAGAGGAGACGAGGAACTTTGTACTGTGACGTCTTTGAATCCAGAGACGTCATAATGCCACTACTTCCATAATTTGTTAAGTGGTCCAGAAGCCATACTCCGTCGTCTGTGACCTGGCAAGTGCGCTTTAAACTGCAGGATGCTGCACCTGTCAGCTCCAAATGCCTTTCCGCTGAGGCACTTCAAGATAATCAACGATTTGATGCTCTTTATATTTTCCAACATCGCGAGCTCTAGTTGATTAAAACTCCTATGAGCAGCGTTAAAACTGACAAGTAGTAGTCTTCCCTGGTGAGAAACTTTGAGCTCCTAGAGCATTTTCGAAGATCCAAAGCGAATGTGACGATTCATTTATTAAGTTGCTGGAGCTAGTATTCGGAGGGAGCGAGGTATTATTCTCCGTCCGATTATCTTCCGGCAAATGCGTCGACAGAATGTTAACATAATTAAGTCAGTTTCTCCATTCTCGCCTAACTATACAAGTGGTTCATATCTGACGACCTCGGTTATGAGACCTTACTCTAACCTCTTCTTTAATTTCCTGTCCACTTTTCCCGGTTGTTAGTGACGCTGTGTGACTTACCAATGAGAATTGGCTCTTTCAGCAACACACACACACACACACACACACACACACACACACACACACACACACACACAGAGAGAGAGAGAGAGAGAGAGAGAGAGAGAGAGAGAGAGAGAGAGAGACGCATGACTGAACCATTCCAGCAAAAATCCACTAAGATCTGCGTAACAGTTGCATTATTATGTTCCCTGAAAATCTGTACTTTGCTTGCAGTTTACTTTGCCATATTTTAAGACTCTTCTTGGCGTCGGTATTCAGAATTCTGGTACATCTACATACACAACCCTTGGGGGCGCACGCTGCGCCGTTCTGAGAATTTTATAGCCGTATAACCATCGTTCCATTTCATGCCCGTAAAATTCTAAACATGGCCTTGAAGAACCTGCTAGAACCGACCTTCACAAGCGTGGAAAAATCCCGAAATCTATAGTCATCTGGCAGATCTGTAGAGCCGGTTTGTGAAGCACTTGAGCGTCCGTCTGTCTATCTGATTCCAATTTGTGGGCTCTTAACGAGAATGATCGATGTGCACAATCACGCTGCGACAACACAATTACATAAAGTCGCTAATAGAACTGCAATATTAATACACCGTTCACGCTCTCGGCTGAGCACGACTGAAGAGTGTTATCACTTGTACAGTAGAAGCTAACCTTGGCGCACCGTCTGCTGTTGCTGTGCGTCGGATCCACATAGCACAACAATAAACTGATGAATCTACTCTGTCACACTTATTCGTGACGCGTGACGTCACAGTCCCTGTGGTAGGTCGGTACAAGCTGAAAAATAGTTCTACACTGAAGAAATACAATTACTGTATACTGCAACTACATGACGCTACTTGGACTTAGTTTGTAGTTCGTAACAGGTTCAAGGATGCAGGGTACCCTTAAATGGTGGAAAAACCGAAATTTTTGTATGACTTTATTACATTCTATAGTCTTTCCTGATTATATTGATATACATACATTACAGGGTTTCCAATGTAAAATGACCTATATATACCAAATTTTAAAGTTACCCCCTTTATTTCTGTTACAGAAACCAGATTATTTCGAAAAGAAGTGAACTTTGTCTCCTGCGATTATACGGACGATACATTGCATATGTTGGTAACAGTGCAGGTTTCTGGTGTCTGTAAATGATTATCTTTGCTAGTATTTACTTTTGATTCGCTGAAGGAGTTTCTTCACGTGTTACTGAATGTTTGTTGCCCAATTAGGTTCGGCAAGTACATAAAAACACTTTTAGATGCCTTGACGGAACTACATATCCTTCGGTGTGCAATAAATCAAACTATGCCACGCATCAAGAAATTCAATAAAAGGAAATTTCGTAGTAACCAGTTAACAAACAAAGCAAGCCACACTGTTGAAAGTAACCTACGTATCAGTTCTTCAGGGAAGGAACTCCCACATGGCACGCCTCCTGGTGATTCAAATTTTTGTGTTAACAATGACGCTATTTGTAGTGGATCTGTTGTTCTTGATGTGGGCATCTTATCTTCTTTGATAAAGGAAGTGGCGAAATGTAAACAATGTGATGATGTAGGCTGTCTGCAAATAACTGAACAACAAAGTAGCACTAAGGGTTTAGCGTCAAAATTAGTTGTTCTGTATAGATCCTGCAATATATCTACCTCGAAAATGATTTCAAACATTGTGCATAATTCATATGATGTGAATCTGAAGTTAGTATATACAATGCGCGCAATAGGGAAAGGACAAAAGTTGCTCAAACGTTTTGTAGTTTGATGGACGGACCTTCCTCCCCATCCCAGTAGGTTCGGCAAGTACATAAAAACACTTTTAGATGCCTTGACGGTTGTGTCTAAAGCATCTATGAAACGTGCAGTAGAAGAAACAGTAAATATTAGTGGAACCAGGGACATTGCTTTTGCACTTGATGGGACGTCGAGGACATCGTTCCTTGAATAGTGTTGTAAGTGCTACTTCTCTGGAGAATGGAAAAGTTGTTGATGGTGAGTGCTTATCGAAGTACTAATACATCTGCCATGGTAACACTGAAGGACATATTGAATATCAGTGTTCTAAGAATTATGATGGTTACAGAGGAGGTAAGGAGTATGATGGAGTCCTAAAAATATTTCAGAGGTCGTTGTCCGTTTATAACGTTAGATATACGAAGTACCTAGGCGATGGGGACTCTATAAAGCTTTCAATAAAATTAATTAATGAGTTCAATTTTTATTGTGATACCTTGGTTAAAAATTTGGAGTGTTGTGGACATGTGGGAAGAGGATGGGAACTAGATTCAGGAAGCTACGAAGAGAAATGGAAGGAAAGTTGCTATCTCATGGAAAATCTGTCTGGCCGAGGCAGATTGACAGAAACTAAAATAGACCTCCTTCACAGTTATTATGGACTCTGAATGATGTTACAGCAATGAGAAAAGGTGTATGGGTCACCTGCTTTCGCAAGTTGGCCACAGATGACCAACCTGTTCGCGGAATTTGTCCTAAAGGAGCAGATTCTTGGTGTGGCTACCAAAAAGCAAAAGAAAATGGTCAAATATACCATCATAAGCATTCTCTTCCTGAGCCTGTTATCAATGAAATAAAATCAATCTTTAGAGACCTTAGTGACCTGTTTTGCATCGTAAATGTTTTCCTGGGGGCACTCAGAATACAAATTAAAGTTTCAACCATTGCACATGGAAAAGATTATCCAAGAATGTTTTTGTAGGACTAAATACATTGAAAGTTGGTGTACTAGATACACTGGTATGTTTCAATGATGAAGTGATAGGAAGGTTGGAAGACGCGCGAAATTTAGGCATAATATGTGGCTCTAATATGGCAGATCAATTGCTTGCGTGTGACAGGAAATAGGTACATGAAGCTGAAAGATTCGCTCTTCAAGCTACCACAGAAGCAAGAAGTGCTGAAAGGAATGCCAAGAGGAAGTTTGAAGATGAAGAAATACTGCAGGATGAAGACAATGCTTCAGGAATGTTCTGAGGCACAGTTTAATTGGACTCTTATCTTCATTCGCAATTTCCAGCAAGTTGTATTTTTCAGAATTCAGGTACAAATATTTCCAAAAGTTTATAAAGCATTCCTCTAATTTTTTTTCTGTGACATCACAGCAGCTGAGAACAGTGCTCCACCTACCATCTTCGAAGGCTGCCATGGGTTTGATGATGGTCATGTGATATGACCGAAACCGGTCACCTATGGTCTTGAAGCATACGTGGTGTGATCAAGACTGAATTTCTGAAAGAAAAATTTTTGATCACTGTTCCAAAAAATGTTTATTAGAATTATAAAGAGTGCCTGAAAGAAATAGGTGTTGATTTTTTACATAATATTGAGCCGGAAAAGTACCCGGTATCCTCAAGGTGATGTGCTGCTGCAAAGTAGACTATCGTCACTCTGCGTTTCTATCTCCTGTCACAGCTGAATGTGGCTCAATTGTACCTAATTTCGATTAATTATGCTGACAGTGATCTTAGATGTACGTACGTTGAAGTACATTACTCACTTAGAAGTAAGATTCTACGGCCGCTCGTCTATGCTTCGTCGTTTACCTAAAAGCGACCAACACAGCGCTTCTCAGACCAAAGAAAGCGGGAGGGACCCTAACGACGGCGCCTCTACAGGAATATGATCAGCAAAAACAGGTGCTAATCTTGCTTCATTCAAGGGAGGCGCCAGATGTCTTAGAACCAGTAAACAAGTGAAAACAATGGAGTCGGGCTATACAAGTTTTACTTGATTATGCTAAAAAAATTAAACTGAAGCGGCTACTTTTCAGAACTTCCCCGTATGAAAAATACGTCGATAAAGGTTGACATAAATATGCAATTTTTAAAAGGAAACAGATTGGAATTACTAAGTGACTCTCAAAGCATGGATATTTATGTCAGCTGCATAATAGTTGTGAAAATACGTAAACTTTTAGATCACATTTTGCAATCGATGAGATCTCGCTTTTCGGTAGTAAAGATAGACGGCTTTGTATTATCTGGTAAGTGATATTAAGTGCACTCTTTATCATTATAAGTACTGTACCAGAAACAGTGCGTACGTAATTTCTGTTGTATGACCCAGCTCAGATAAGAGTAACCTCCAGCTTGCTGTTAATACGACGTAACAGCCACGTCATTCTTTACGCAAGCCGCTAATAATGCGCATGTGCAATTCATCATATGTTTTAACAAGGTAAGGTCCATACTCGGCCTGTGTTGGCCGCAACGAATTTTTATAATTTGGCTGGCTCTGAGCACTATGGGACTTAAAATCTATGGTCATCAGTCCCCTAGAACTTAGAACTACTTAAACCTAACTAACCTAAGGACAGCACACAACACCCAGCCATCACGAGGCAGAGAAAATCCCTGACCCCGCCGGGAATCGAACCCGGGAACTCAGGCGTGGGAAGCGAGAACGCTACCGCACGACCACGAGATGCGGGCTTTTATAATTTTCTGTGCGGTTTACGATCACTGCTTCTCAAAGCGTACTGTAAGCTAGGTACCCTAAAAGCAGTCCAGTGCTAGTATGGAACTCAGTTACGGTGCTCCCGATTTTCGAAACCTAACTGCAAAACCTCAAAATGACTGCCATCATGTCATCTCACTAATCTGACCGAAACACGTTCTGAAAAACAAGAGCACCACAGATGGCGTTTTATCCTTCTTAATACAGTGTTTCGAAACTTAGAAACATCGCGAAACGTTCTTAGTAACGATGAAATCACTTGTGGAACGGGAACTGTTTCTTCACTATTTAACAGAGTGTGGAATGGGAGAATCAACTTTCTCAACATAATGGAACACGAAGTGATACGTTAGTGAAATAAAGCAGCAACAGCTGGAAAGTATTTGCAAATATAATTTTCCTTTGGGGAATGAAGTTTTAAAAGTACAGTTAGGCGCAACAGCACTTATGTGTATTATACACATACCAGTATACAAAATATTACGAATTTTTTAAATAACGTATGTACTGTTTCAACTTACCAACAAATTTCAAAATAGTTACTGTTTAAAACTTGTACAGTGTTGCTCCATTGCAATCGCCCCAACAGGAAAGCTAGGGTCACGAAGATATTTCGAGTCTTGGACAACAACGACACGGTTTTTGTGACATGTGAAGTACAGTATTCACTTGAAGAAAATAACCGCGTCGACTATTGACTGACGAAGGTTCAAAAGCATTTCACAACAAAAAGCTAAGTTCGGTACCCCTCAAACTCGGAGCACGTTAAGCAGAATTCTCTCCACTCCCTAAACTGCAGCAACTAGCGAGTGCCTACGGCAGGAAACAGTCAAGCCGTGTTGTAACCAATGACTCATCCCTCCCCCTTTCTTGGGAGGCACGGATCTGCCTTCGTGCCAACAGCCGAATGAATCATCGCCTGTTAAAAAGAGTGGGAAACCAGTTGACAATGATGTCAGACCTAATCGGCATCACAAAGCTGTGTTTGAAGTTGATATGAACCGTCACAATTGCTACAAGATTCTGTAGAATATAATGAAGAGTTCCAAATATCATTACACAAAGGAGGAAGTCAGAGGTGTAACAATGCAGCGGAATCCAAATCCCAATACAGACATTCTGATTTAGGCAGGACCTCGTTTTTGTAACCACTACAAATGAACGTTGGGTGGTTTCTCTAAAAGAACGATACTGCCATTTTGCGTTCGTCCTCGACAGAAAGTTAAACAACGAGTAACACACCAGAAAATAGCAAAGGTATAGCAGCACTGCATACGCGTAAACCTAATGATGTACATTCATGTTGAGCATTCACGAGGCAGACTACCAACTATTATGGAATACCGTTGAATGGTACGTCAATGAAAAGTACAGCAATGAAAGCACCAAAAAATATTAGTTCTTTACGAAACTTTTAGGATACTGTCTTTAGTAAATTTTTTCCATTTGGACCCACTGTTGTTGCACCATCAGTGAATGTTTTGTTTTCTTAGTTCCGCACTTACATGTCCGTGTGGCTTCCATTGGCAGAAAGCTGCCTTTAAGGCGCGGACTCTCAACCAATTAAACAGCAACCAAACAAACACATCAAGCCAACTAATTATGGCGCAACAGACCGCGAAATAAGTAACATCGAAGAGTAAAGCTGCCATCCTCTAAGTACTTCATTGTTAATCAAACACGAACAGCACGTGTGATCTTCAATAATACTTAACATTATCGCAACAGTTAGTGCTAGTTCTGTTTTCCTGTTTTCATTCACAACGGAAGGCGTCAGAGATGAGAATATTTCACCATTTGTTAACTAATTTCCCAGGTAAACGAGGCCACTCCGAAGTAGATACTCTTCCATTTAGCTTGCTGACGCACGTATCTCGCATATTTAAATTCAACAGATCCACCTCTTATACTCAGAAGTAAGAAACGGTGTGCCTATGTATTACGACAGTAAATGTGGGGTCCCTATTCTGCTTTAACGGTGTTTTCCCGTTTATGCCGTTTCTTTTTGTCTGAAATGTAAGTAATAACAACAGCAGCGGCGTAGCGCTAAGAGTTATTTTGAATGTAGTGCAGTGCTCTCCATAATTTCTGAATTGTGTGTATTTAGTACTGTTACAAATATAGTCCTCTTTAGAGTTTTCATTTGATTCGTGTTTTGCGTGATATAAAACCAACTTTAAGTGAAACTCAGTGTTGTGTTGTCTTCGGTCCATTACAGTGTATTAAATAATTTCCCTGATAGTGTCGGTTAATGAGTGTAGTTATAAAATACCGTGTCTTTACACTTTTCGTTCACTTCGTGTTTGGTACTACCTACGTTCAACGAACTTCGAACTTGTTCTACGTCTGCCTGATGCCTGGAAGTTAGCTGTACAACTCACCGAAAGATAACTTTATACTGATTGTTACTTTATTACATGAAAAGTGTTGTTTTTTATTTTGCTTTAAGAGTAACGTCATGTGTGAGAACGACTGATGTTGCCGTCGGTTAACTGACGTGGCAGAAACATGTCAGGATTGTGGGTTTGTGTTTCACTGGGGAGAATGCAGTTAGGAGCCTGAAAGAGTGTCGATGAGGCTCTTCCATGAAGTTGACGATCATGTAGTCGAGATAAGAAAATCGTTAAACAGGGAGAAAGAATTGTGATCTTCAGGCAGAATTGGAAATGGCAGATTCAGATTTTGAATGAAATACGACGGGGGAAGAAAAGATAATGGGAGTTAAGAGAGGAAGACAACTAATAACCAAAAGAAGAAAATCTCAGAAGTCACATTTGGAATGTTTTAAGAGCAAGCTAAAAGGGCTGGTATGAGATTATGTATGTGTAGAAAGTGATGCTAATGTCAAATTCAATTAATTCCACAGTAAATTTGTGTCAATATTTGTAATCTGTTTTCCTAAAAATTATTCATGCTAAAAATACTGTAGTATTTTAAGGAAAGCCATTAAAATGTCAGGAAGTATGAATATCCTGACATAAATAAATAATGCAGATAATATGACAAACTATACACTTTCAAACAGGAGACAGGACATCCATTGTGTACAAGACTTCGTAACAAACTTGATGATAATGTTGTGCCTAGGTAATTCACAAGTGGCAATCGCTTTACAAAGGTAGCACCAAAAACATGGTTCAGTTTAAGAAGCAAGCGCATATATTAAGAATGTCATGCCACAAAACTTTAAGCAACTACAAATGGAACGAACCTCCTTCGCTGAAATTAACACAATTAGAAAAATTATTTAAAAAAATTGTTTATGGTGGTGTTGAGATTTAGAACAGAATTCTGGCTGATTGGTTGGGGGGGGGGGGGGGGAGATCAAATAGCGAGGCCACCGGTTCCATGATCAATGATGGCAGAACTTAAGGGAGGAACGCAACAAACAGTACAGACCAGTCAAGGTGATGGGATGACATGCAAACAAAAGAGGGGAAAGCGACGTCAGGGCAGCAGAAAGAGAAAAGAACAGGAGTGGAGGTGGGTGGGATAGAAGGGTTGCCCCGCTACTAGCGTTGCGGCACAACCATCGTCACTGATCTGTCCCGACACCCACACCATACCATCATCACGATACAACGGGGCCAATACCAGGAGAAGAAGAAAAACGGAAAGGGGAAACTAAACTGTACGACAGACCAGACTGAAGGGAGGAAAAAGGTGTGGAGAATTTGGCCGCTCTGGAGGAATGGTCAAGACCTCCATCATCAACGCCTATGCTAACTGAAGGACTCAGATTCCAGACGAAAATTCAGGAACTTAAGCCTGAGAAGACAAACATCTTTCGCGAAGAAAACTAAGTACAGGCGTAACCATGTGAGGTTACAGACAAGGAAGGTGGGAGGGCATATTTAGAGCGAAGGGTCAAAAGGCGGGGACAGTCCAGCAAAATAGCGATCACCACGAGGGGTGCATCGCAACTACGAAAGGGGAGAGGGGGGGGGGTGGCGGCTCATTAAGGAGTAAAACACTATGGGTCAACTTAGTACAGCCAATACAAAGACGGCAGAGGACGGTGGAGCCCCGCCAGGAGAGGCAGTGAGAAGAACGCCATGTGGGAGTCTCCCTGATTGTGCGAAGTTTATTAGACAGGGTGGTAGCCTCCCAAGAGTCGGCCCACGATTGAGCAGAAGGGTATTTCATTTAGAGCCACAAATCCGCCTGTGGAGGGGTCACGGACAACGAGGGTACGTGGTGGTCGTCGTCGTCGTCACTCTCGCCCCCAGATGATCAGCAAGTTCATTACCTGGGATACCTACTTGGTCAGGAAGCCAAAGAAAATGAACCGAACAAGCAGCACCACCAAGATCAGCGAGAAGGTCGTGGATGTCCCAGACCAACGGGTGGCAGGAGCAACAACGAGCGCTTATCTGAAGGCCACTCACTGAGTCTGCGCGCAATTAAACTCAGGTCAGGGAGGACCGTTCAATGAAGCAGAGGGCTTGACAGATGGCCATTAGTCCCACACTGAACACTCCACTCGTGGCAGATAAGAGGGTTTTCTGGGCCAACAGAATATGTAAAGGCATATACAACATGATCGGCGGATTTAGGGCCATTGGTGTAAAAAGAAAACGGTACCATGAAACTCCCGCAAGAGTATTCGGATCGAACAACGGAACACCACTGGTGCGGTGGTGGCTTTTGGACCCCAGAAGAGATTCCATCCAAATCCGGGTCCGAACAACTAACCAAAGGTGGGGGGGGGGGAGGGGTGGTCGGAAGGGAACGTGGGTAAGAGGACAAGGAGGGGATATTGTAGTCACAGAGGAGAGAAACAAGGCAGAGACCAACAGGTAAACCCACCTGAAAATGGGCAGCGGGTAGGTGAGGCCCGAAGCCGCGAAAAGAATAGAATAGGAGGGGTGAGCAGAGCTACAGCGAACGGTGATGACCGCTGAATCTAAAGGGGAGGGATCTCAATGTCAACTAGAAGACTGTCTAAAGGCCTTCTGCGAAAGGCACCAGTGACTACACTGGTATCGTGATGGTGAACCTGGTCCAAGATAAGCCAGGTGGAAGGGGCAGCTGATCCATAAACTTGACAACCATAGCACAGACGAGACAATTAATACACGGAAAGGCGGAGAAAAGAGTGAATGATCTGCGCTCCAAGAGGTGTGGGCAAGGTGGCGAAGGGCACAGAGTTTACAAAAACAGGCAACTTTCAGATGACATATCGGGCAGCAAATTAGGCTTGTTGTCAAAAAGAAGACCCAAGAAACGGAACTGGGGGGACCACGGTCAGATGCTGGGGGTAGAGGTGCAACTCTGCATCACGATGGACAATAGTAAAGTGACACAAATGTACCACCCTCTACTTATGGGGAGAAAATTGAAAACCGTGCGAGTGTGTCCACGTGGAAGCGCACTGGATGGCACCCTGGAGTTGTCATTCGGCAGAACCCACCGAGTGGTAGCTCACCCAATACAGAAATCATCTACATACAGAGCAGGAGATGACAACCAGTCCGGCAGAAGCCACAAGTCAATTAATAGTGATGAGAAAAAAAGAAAAATTCGGTGTAGGTATTAAAATTCATGGAGAAGAAGTAAAAACTTTGAGGTTCGCCGATGACATTGTAATTCTGTCAGAGACAGCAAAAGACTTGCAAGAGCAGTTAAACGGAATGGACAGTGTCTTGAGAGGAGGATATAAGATGAACATCAACAAAAGCAAAACGAGGATAATGGAATGTAGTCAAATTAAATCGGGTGATGCTGAGGGGATTAGATTAGGAAATGAGACACTTATAGTAGTAAAGGAGTTTTGCTATTTAGGGAGTAAAATAACTGATGATGGTCGAAGTAGAGAGGATATAAAATGTAGACTGGCAATGGCAAGGAAATCGTTTCTGAAGAACAGAAATTTGTTAACATCGAGTATAGATTTAAGTGTCAGGAAGTCGTTTCTGAAAGTATTTGTATGGAGTGTAGCCATGTATGGAAGTGAAACATGGACGATAACTAGTGTGGACAAGAAGAGAATAGAAGCTTTCGAAATGTGGTGCTACAGAAGAATGCTGAAGATAAGGTGGGTAGATCACGTAACTAATGAGGAGGTATTGAATAGGATTGGGGAGAAGAGAAGTTTGTGGCACAACTTGACTAGAAGAAGGGATCGGTTGGTAGGACATGTATTGAGGCATCAAGGGATCACAAATTTAGCATTGGAGGGCAGCGTGGAGGGTAAAAATCGTAGAGGGAGACCAAGAGATCAATACACTAAGCAGATTCAGAAGGATGTAGGTTGCAGTAGGTACTGGGAGATGAAGAAGCTTGCACAGGATAGAGTAGCATGGAGAGCTGCATCAAACCAGTCTCAGGACTGAAGACAACAACAACAACAACAACAACACAGAGCAGGAGATGACAACCAGTCCGGCAGAGGCCACAAGTCAATTAATAGTGATGAGAAAAAGCGAACTTAACACAGAGTCCTGTCGAATGCTGTTCTCCTCGATTTGTGTAGAGCTGAGAACAGTGCCAACCTGGACTCTGAACAACTGGTGGGACAGGAACTGACGAATAATAATCGGGAGGCGGCCCTGAAGACCCCACTCATGGAGCATGAGGAGGATGTGATTGCACCAAGCTGTGCTGTAGATCTTACCAAGATCGACGAAAATTGCCACAAGATTGCAGCACTGAGGAAAGGCCTGATAAACTGCGTTTTTCATGAGAAGCAGATAATCGACCAGAGACCGTCCCTCTCAAAAGAAGCGCAGGTAAGGATAATATCAACAGTCACAAGATCCAAGGTCCAAATTGAGCCGACGAGACACCATCTGTTCTAGTGCAGGGGACATTGGTCAGGCTGATAGGCCGCTATCAAAAGACGACGGATTCTTGCCAGGCTTAAGCATAGGAACCACATTACTGTCTCTCTATTGGGAGGGGAAAATGCCTTTGAGCCAAATACTGTCAAACTTCTGGAGGAATATTGTCATTGTGGAGGACTGAGTCGTTGAAGCAATGGAACGAGGGCCAGTACTTTAATTTTGGAAAGAAGAGAAGGCCAGAAGAAGATCCCATTCACTAAAATGTCCAGTGTAGGATCTGCCTGACAAAGGGTAAAACGTAAGTGAAAAGCTTCAGCCCACTGTTTCCAGAGGAGGAAGGTGGCTGGATAGACGGCTGAGGCTCATGTCGTCGCAAAATGGGTCACAAGGTGTTCTTTTATAACTGATTGATCTGTACAAAGGCCGTCTAAAAGGGCAGGGCCCGGAATGTAAGATTGACAATAACAACCTTGGATAGTGCAGAGCGTAGCTCAACCTGTGACGAAGGCGCGGAAGACTCCAGAGAGGAGACAAAGCATTCTTAACGCACCCACTTGCTCTGTTTGATTAAGTAAGGTCCATACGCAACCGGAAGTCCTCAAAGGGGCGACGCGATTCAGAAAGACAGCATGGAACCCATGAAGGATCGGAGAATAAGCTTCGATAAAATGAGATTCCTGGAGAAAGATACAAGCTATCGAGTAAAAGGCAATAAGGGACTGCAACTCCAGGAACAGACAGTAGTATCCAACATTGTTCCATTGAATAAGCATGGGGAGGGTATCCAAATGGGAGGTAAAAGGGCTGGAGCCAATCATGCCAGCGGATCATCATCCATCACCAAAGGGGATAGGGTGACATACATAAGAGATCAGACTCAGGTTGCAAGGGGGAAGATGGCTTCTGGGGGTACCAGAGGGGGGAGGAGGGCTTGTCCTGGGACTTATATTTCTTCTCTTTCATACGTTGAGGAGGGCAGGCACATAGGGAGAGTAGGCGTCTGCGAGATCTGGAGCAAAAAGAGAGCAGGCGACCTTGGGACACACAGTCTCTGGGTGTCCTGTGGCTGAGTTGTGGTACCAGGCCTCTGGTCTGAGAGACGTTGAGGGGAGGGGTCCCAGGAGGGAGCCCAGTCACTGTCAGGTGCCGAAGGTGGACATTTCTTTGACCGCAGATGGGGAGTGGCACCTGGAGGGGAGGACGTGGGAACTGCAGGGGAGGGGGAGAGCAGAGGACAAGCCTGGGGAGAGGGGAGGGGGAGAAGAGAGGAAGACAGGACTTGGATAAGGAAGAGGGAGGAGAGGGAAAAGACATAAGTTGAAAAAGTGTAAGCCATCGCCACAGAGTGGGTTCAATCATACTTTTGATGAGCCTCAGTGTAAGACAGATGATCCAGGGACTTATAGCCTTTGATCTTCTTTTCCTTCTTGTAAGCTGGGTGATCGGGGTCAGCATGGAGAGTGACAACCATGACAATTTATACACATGAGTGGTGAAAGAAAGGGGGCTTCCCTCATGATGGAGTGGTGTAAACAGTCACTACTTATAGCGTCCACCCTACATCAGGAAGACATGTGCCCGAAACACAAGCACCGAAGCACCTCATGGGGGTGGGATATGACTTCACGTTACACCAGTAACACACAACTTTAACCTCCAGGAGGATACCTCCCTCAAATGCCAAAATAAAGGCACTGGTATTGGTACAATTGTCCTTAAAATCTTTCTGCTTATGCTGAACAAAATGAATGCCCTGTCGTTCCAGATTGGCCCAGAGTTCCTCATATGTTTGAAGGCTGAGGTCCTTATGAAAAATGACTCCCTGAACCATATTCAATGACTAGTGATGTATAAGGACACCAGGACGTTCCCAAGATCACAAGCATGACGGGCTGTGGACTGGGCAGCAGAAGTAGTTTTGATCAACAGGGAACCTGACCGCATCTTACTGAGAGACTCCACTTTGAGAAAATAGTCTTCCACATTTTCCACAAAAAAATGATGGCTTTGTGGCAGTGAATGTGTCCCCATCCATCCTAGTACGCACCAGGTAGCGGAGAAAGAGTTTCATCCCAAGCCGGCAAGCCTGGCCCAATTCCCAGTGTGTAGCCAGGAAAAAGAGAAGCAGGACCATAAGCAGCAGCATTTAATGATCCGTTACTAACTGAGGAGGCAGCCGTAGAAGAATGGACAGATTTTTCGAGCCTGAAATCATCAGCCCTGATATCGCCCAATTCAGTAAGAGGCCCTTCCAATGACGCCACCCAGCTCCATCGAGGGCTGTCTGGCAATGCTACCGTTGCTGGGAGTACCGATGCTCTAGAATAACGAGCAACGACTCCTAAGAATACATTGGGAGACAACAGTTCGACTATCACAAGTGTGGTCCTGTGTTGTAGGAGGGCTCAGTCAGATGGGTACTTAACACCACCACCAAACGGACTGGCTACACTTGCTGGTGACATAGCGCAACGGAGAGGGGATACGGCTGGGAAGGGAGAGGGAGAGGAACCTGTGCCACAGACGCTAGGGAGGCAGTTCTTCCCCAAGTGGCTAACACTACTGACAGAAAATGGGGAAGTGGAGGTCAAACCCAAAAGGAGGACCATAATGTCAAAAAGGATTAAAGACAAAAGGCAAGGGAAACAAAATCTTAAGGAATACAGAAAACCAAATGGATAGCCAGGTCGTCAAAAGTTTGAGTACCGATAGAGGGGGATACTGGTGAACGAGTGAGAACGGGTATGGGTAGGGAGGGGCACGAGGAAAGAAATGCAGTCTGGAAAGGAAGAGTGGGCTGCAATAGCTCGAGGCCCCTGGGTGCCACGCACGAATACACAAAATTACCGAGTTCCCTGGGCGGGGAATTCTGAGAAGTTGTTCGAGCGTAATAACTAACGTCCTCAGTTACATTTGCAATTGGTCGTGCGGTAGCGTTCTCGCTTCCGACGCCCGGGTTCCCGGGTTCGATTCCCGGCGGGGTCAGGGATTTTCTCTGCCTCGTGATGGCTGGGTGTTGTGTGCTGTCCTTAGGTTAGTTAGGTTTAAGTAGTTCTAAGTTCTAGGGGACTGATGACCATAGATGTTAAGTCCCATAGTGCTCAGAGCCATTTGAACCATTTTTTACATTTGCAATTGTTGAACTTCGTAAGAAAGGTGACAAGACGGACTTAACTATCAATCAGATTCCTTACATGTTTATCCAAAATATTCCAAAAGAATAATGTACTGACGTGTATTCGCACACTTACGTGGAAACAATTTGCTCAGCATATTACGGTTCCGATTCCAGAAAGGTTTCTCGACTGAAAATGCTATTTACACACTCGCTCATCAAATAGTACACAATAATAATATATCGCCAGTTGGTATTTTCTGTAGTCTTTCCAAGGTATTTGATTATGTAGATCTGATACTCTCTCACAAAAACTCATGTTTTATGGAAATGATGGCTTTATGCACAGCTGGTTTGAACCCTACAAAACAAACAGAAAAACAGAATACAAAAGGTTGTGCTGAGTAAGTCAGATAATGTCGTAAAAAAAAAAAAAGAAGGAGAGAAATCACTAAGGCATTCCCACTGGGTTTAATATTGTGACCACTTTTACTCGTCACATATGTGAATGATATCCCAATCAACATTCTACAAGCGAAATTGGTACTTTTTGTAGACGACACTAGTGTTATAATAAATCCCATCAGAAAGAAACAATAGTTCGTTAATGGTATTTTCCGAGGAATTATTAAGTGGTTCTCTCAAAACGGACTCTCCCTACATTTAAAAAAAAAAAAAAAAAAAAAAAAAAAAAAAACTACATTCAGTTCTTTACAACAAATGGGAGAAACCAGTAAGTAGGGCAGAGTTTCGAATTTTTGGATGTATTTACTGATGAAGACTTCAATTGGAAGAAGCATATTAGTGAGCTCCTCAGCAATTAAGTTCAGCGAATTTTGCTCTTCGTAAATGGCTAAGGTTGGAAACAAACTTATCACCTTCCTCACATATTTTGTATACTTCCACTCAAAAATGTCGTACGGAATACTGTTCTGGCGTTAACTCATCACTTTGGAAGAAAGTACTGATTGCAGAACAGCAAACAGTAAGAATAATATGTGGTGTGCACCTGTAGTCGTCGTGAAGTTACCTCTTCAAAGAGTTAGACATTTTAGTTGCTCCATTAGAACATATATTCGCTAGTGAAATTCATCATAAATAGTCCATCACAATTTGAGAACAGCCATGTACATACCTACAACATTAGGGGGGGGGGAGACGTTTTTAACCAGTTTTAAAGATGTCAGTGGCTCAGAGAGGAGTTCAATATACTACAAAAATTTTTGATCAGCTGCCCAATAACACAAAATGTACGACAGGTAGCGAAGCAAGTTTTAAATCAAATTTAAAAACATTTCTCCTACACAAATCGTCCGTTGGCGAATTTCTACTTAAAAACTAGTAGCCAATGTAGTTGGAACGGTGAGACTAAAAATGGTATGTTCATTAATGCTAACACTAATCATGTATACAAATCCTGCAAACGGACTCATTCCCCATCTTTTCGATAAAAGAATCGTTCAAATGATCTACGGCACATGTAACGAACAATACCGGCGCATAGCCAGGTTTGATACCGTCACATGCCGCTCTGATACCACACTGTCGTACGTTCTCGTTCCATCCTACATTAACAAGATGCTCGCGGATTAATCCGAAATATTTGCACAAAACGTCACGATCGTGATCCACTTTCCCCGTTTGTCACCGAACTCTTCGATGGAAGCAGTTTCACAACATGGCTCGTGTTCTCCAGCCATCCCCGCTCGAGATTTACAGGGCCTTTGGGGCATTGTATCACCGTGATCACAGAATAGCACGGCCTCTGCAGACTGCACTGCAACGCACTCAACTCGTGAGCTCGCAAAGGAGAAAGGAAGCAAGGACAAATTCCACAGAGCTGACCTCTGCTCCGCAGCAAGGAAATGCTAGATCATCACGCAACCAAGCATTAAATGTTATGTAACTTAAAGGTATATACCAACATAAAATCATTAGTTTCTAGCTATGGCTTTACGGCACTTGGAACTTGCTCGTCTCCTCAGAAATACTGAGTCGACACAGGATATTACAACAGATAATTTTAGTAGGCCTGTCCTACAATATACGCGGCGGTCAGAAACAGTCAGAGAAACTTGTAAGGGTGTAGCAAGGGAGGCTGTGCTCGCAATAATTATCCCAGTTATTTAGTGCTGAAGTTAGTCCATCAGACCTTTGCACGTGTAAATTCAAGCACTTGCACGAGCTACAATGCGATAATGCCCACACGCCTGTGAGTTCCCACTTGTTAAAATGTCCATTACCAGTTAAAATGTGTTTTTCTGAAGTGATAAGTGTAAGCTAGGTGAGCCAAAGCTACGGTTGTTCGCTTTGAGGTAATCAAACTAAGAACTGTCTCTGGCAGGCTGCTTGTATTTGTGAGCGCGGCGATCTGAATGGCCAGTTTCACGCTAAAGAACTCAGAAACGACAAAACGCATTGAAGTTTTTTCTTAATTATTGCCAGCACAACTTCCCCTGCAACATTCTTACAAGTTTTTAAGACTGTTTCTGGCCACCCTGTACATTATATTGTTACTCCACACAAAATACGGGAACAGATGAATCGCACTAGCTGATGAAAATGTTAATGTCTAATTATATTGTACAGACTTCGCTTTATCGTTACTAAGGTCATTTAAAGAATCTCATGAAAACTAATTTTAACGTAGTAAAGTAACAAGTGCCGGTGATATTCCCCTGAAACACCCTAATGAACGTTTATGTCTGGCCACATTTCGTGGTAAGTCTCCAACCGAAAACGCCTTAACGCTCGAAACAAGCCATCCGTCCACCCGCATCTCTGTACTAGCAGGAGGATAAAGTTAAGCTGACACTGTGTTGTCCAAAGAAGATCATTCAGTATAGAACTTTAATATATTGGGAAGTTTAACAGTTTCATTTAAGAAATAATAGTAGTAGGTGTCACAAATACCATTTAGCATATCGTCTCGTCGCTCCACGAAGCTACAACTGACAATTGTACTCGCAATTACCATATAGTCAAACGCGACTAACTTTTTTTCTTGTAATCTATCAAGTGGGGTGAAATTACTACCGCTTTTCTCGCGCTTCTATGCAAAAGCATTTCCGTAATGTTTGTCCCACTAACGGAGAAGTCATAATGAAGACTCCGAAGCACAGCAAGCGTTCGCAGCAACACAGCTTCCTGCGTTGGGAGCCAGCTTTCGAGTCGCCGCCATCTCCTCTAGTCGTAATGGCGCTAGTAATTGCTCGCCACTCAGCCTTGGGATGGAATTAGCCAGCAAGAAACCTGCCGCCAATCTGAATAATGAGCGTTATTTTTACGAGTAGGAACGCGTCGGGGAGCTGAACCGGTCCGTCGCACTCTAGCAGGCACATCTTGAGGGCAAAGGGATTTCTAACTCTTGCGAGGCACAGCTCGAAGGGAAAACTATTCACATCGTCATTTGTTGACGCAGCCGGACCGTTCCTAATGTGTTTGTGATTCGAGGCCGTTGTCTGACGTCAGCTTCGAGCTGAAATCTGTCCAACGTAGTGTATCACGGCTGCTACCTCGCAATAATGCAGCAACTCCAATTAATATATTGGCTGCCATTAACGCTAGAACACTAACATTGCTACTAAACTGTGGTATCAACGTTCGATACCATACAACGCAAACCACCGTAAATTTTAACCAGGTTATGTATTTGATAATCACAAATATCAGATCTCCAATGGTACTTTACGTAGCAAATTGTGTACAAAATTTCCCAGATCAAAACGTGGTAAACTTTTACCATATCTTTTCAGTTCCGTGATTCGAATGCAGTATTGAGAAAGTCGTTCTCGTTTGGAGGAGAAACATTTTAAATGCTTCTGCAACACTGTGGAGATACACGACGAGAAACTCCCTTGTAAAAAAAGTAACTCTGCCTTTGACAATGGTGTACATGTCAAGCTTTTATTTCCTATAACAGTTTGCTAACCTACTCGTACAGCCGTTAACCGTTCATGGTATCGATGTGGACGGTAAATGAATTTCCTCCAGGACTTTTCACCCAAGGGCATTTTCACGTTTTACGGAAAAACATATTTTGACAGTCCGCTTTCCAGCGCTCCCTCTTTAGCCGTCTGTGCAGTCTGTGCAATTCTAACGACCAACTCCTTGCCCTGAAACTGAATATAAGAACATCTACTGGCTAGAAAATTAATCTCGAAAAATTACTTTCATTCTTGAACCGCATCAGAATGAATTTCTTTTTACTGAACGAGCAGAAGCAGCCTAAAAGCCCTGGCACGTCTGCCACGTCATTCCTAACATACATTTCGGAGATGCAATAATTTGAGACATGGTGAGACTGTCGTATCTAAAACCCGGCCAACTTGTTACATTATTGATTGCGGTTACATATTCCGTTTTCAGAGACATGTCAAGGTGCAGCAACGAAAACTTGCCGTCGTCAATGCCTGATCTAGTTACCTGTCTGCTTTCTTCTAACCTGGCGCCGCTGCGCTTTAGAATATCAACGCCCGCCTGGAAGCGTGTGAAATTAAACCAAAAACTAAGTTTTTGTTTGCTGCTAGAAGATAGTCTTCACTATTACCCAGATAGATTATTCCATTATTAAGTTGCTTGTCACCTTGGCAGCTGAAGTATCATGTACAAAGAAGTAGGGCCTATTCGACTTCTGATTTAAGGCTCTAGGGCGAATCAACCAAAATTCTGCGTGCTATCCGGCTCCTCGCTCCAAATGTGACACTGAAATGAGACTATTAAGAGATGCTCATAATATGTAGACTGCAGTCGAAGTCCTACAATGACTTGTAACTATGGTTAGCTTGTGAGGGTGTTTGTCGAGGTAGTGTTTTTTTTTTTTTTCATTATGGGGCTTAACATCTGAGGTCATCAGTCCCTCGAGATAGTTATGTGCATTTTTGTTTCCATGAAAGTAACGCAACTCCGTGAAACTGACTTAACTTTCCATCACTTTTATTCACGTGGCCTCCATAATATATTACATCGTCCTAAAAACTGCTTAAGAGGGTTCAAAAGATCTGGACGTCCACCAAAAATGAAGCCTAAAATTTTAAAAATGCATGAGATACTGTTCTCGCGCATTTCTGTGTATACAGATGTCATTTTGCAAAAAATTAAAACAAACTGAATAGAAACGAAATGAAAGCTATTTTGACACTAAGTCGTCCGCATTTCACGATTCAGACCAAAGGCCAACTACATTTCGTAGCCAAAACATGGAATTCTACAGTTAACAGCCGAAATATTGGCGCATGTCTTAAGATTCAAAATGCAGGTTGAGTTTTGGGTGGCGATACCCTTACAATCCAAGTAAAGTCAACTCTCCCCAGCGAGTACGTACTGTAGAGTGGTGCCCGTGTTAGTCCACTCCCCAGAAATTAATATGAGTCTTACACTAACTGCAAAAGATAATGATTCAAGTTGCAAAAATAAGGATGTCAATGAAGTATGGCTTAGCAGTGCGCTAAATTTGTTACTGATCGTGTTCAAGAGCAGACCGAGCATTATGACTTTTTTAAAAAAATTACTTTGCAACTGGAAAAATTAAGGAGTATCTCGTCAACAAAACATAACGACCAGATAGTACCAAGTTTCTGAGAACTATACTTTAAAACTAAACCAAATTTCGAGCGCTACTAGGGCCTTTGCATCTGCACGAGGCACACAGCGGACAGACAAACGCTCTTAAATGGACATAAATCCTTTGGAAGTGTGAACTCCCTACTTTAGCGACAAATAAGATGCATTTGACTAATATGGTGACATCAAAGACATCTGTTTTTGATATACTGCATTTTAGGTACCTAGGGCAACTTCAAGATCTCAAGTCGAAGCTACTATTTCAAGAACTGATGACACAAAACTGAAAAAGTTTATTCCAAAATCATGTACAGTAACAACGTAGCACAATTTTAAAAATATTTCCACGACGCATTGTAATCCTATACCATTTTCTATTATGTAAAGCTGTTCATATCCATAATCCATAATCAGCTCATTAAAAAAGTAGACAAGGAAGAAAGAACATCGCAGGCAGTGGTCAGCTATAACACCAGTACACTTCAGCTGGGTATATTCGATAGCGTGGAACAAAAGGTTCACGACCGACACTTAAAATCCGAGCGCCTGCTTTGTACTGTTACTAGTACTCACTGCCGACAGCTCAAAAAGAATTTTCTTCATTTTTAGGTATCTTAAGTCATTAAAGAATGAACGCCCCTTCATTTCCATTGCAATTCGCTGAATCTGTAAATTTACGCTTGCCGTACAGTGCAGTGCCGTCTCGGTATAAAAGCTTACCTTGATGCATGAACAAAATACAAGTAATCCTACAAGTTCAGACGCCTGGGATCGTAATCGGAGCGAAGAAAGGTAGAATATACCAGGAGATGCTCTAGCACGATAACGCATGCCTGCTTGTCGCTAACATTGCGAAATCAGCTACCTAGGATTTTCGTTAAAAGCATGCTACACGCCCACATTCTTCCTCTTCCGCAACCTTCGACTCCCTTTTCCACGACTGCCATTCTGAGAGGATCGTCGTTTTGTAACGATTCAGCGACGGCACCGAAGTCTGCGCTGGCGCAAACCACTATTCATGGAACAGACGACTAATACCAGTAATACTACATATTACTACTCACATAAGTAAGTGTATTACTGAGCCACCTGGTACGCGCCTCGCCTTCACATTCGCACATTAGGAAAACTGCTAAACATTGATATAACCAAAAACTAGCAATTTTTTTTCACTCTTCCTTTATTACTATTACATTATATCCAAAAAGCAAGAAAAACACTTATTTTCAAGTAATGCAGCAACGTTTTTTTAGAGTTTTCAAATGTTAGTCCCGTTCCAAAATAGGGCAATTTAATTAAGCTGCCACGAAAAGAAGTGCTACTATCGTAATCCAGATTCACCAACAGTCAAGGAAACAAAATAAGCCTCCAGCTGCAACATCTTATCTTCCTTCGGAACTCACGTATGTGTGGTAAGGAGGGGTGAATGGAGCAGTAAAATGAGCACGTGTGCTCACCACAAATCAGTTCAGTTCAGGTTCGCTACCAGACATGACATCCTGCGAAGGCATGAACGTCCTACTTTTCTCCTAGACGCACAGATGGCATTACTAGATGTGATTTCTGGCGTTCCCTAAGACGTCGTAGGCCATCTGCTGTTCCTTGTCTATATAAACGACTTAGGAGACAATCCGGGAAGTCGTCTTAGGTTATTTCGAGATGATGCTGTCGTTTATCGTCTAGTAAAGTCATGAGAAGATCAAGACCAATTGCAAAACGATTTAGATAAGTTATCCGTATGGTGCGAAAATTGGCAATTGACCCTAAATGAAGAAAAATGTGAGGTCTACACATAAGTACTAAAATGAATCCGTTTCCGCGATAAATCAATGAAACTCAAACGGCATAAATTTAACTAAGTACCTAGGAATTACAATTTCGAACAACTTAAACTGGAAAGAACACACACAAAATGTTGTGGAGAAGGCGAACCAAAGATCCCGTTTTACTGGCAGAAGACTTAGAAGGTGCAACAGATCTGTTAAAGAGACTGCCTACACTACGCTTGTCCGTCCTGTTTTAGCGTAATGCTGCGCGCTGTGGGATACTTATCAGATAGGATTAACGGAGTACATCGAGATAGTTCAAAGAAGGTCAGCACGTTATGTATTATCGAGAAATGGGGCAGAGTGGGTCATGGACATGTTACAGGATTTGCAGTGAAAATCATTAGAAGCATTTCTCGTTGCGGCGGTATCTCCTCAGGAACTTTAAATCACCAACTTTATCCTCCCAAAGCGAAAATATTTTGCTGACGCAAAATAAAAGGAGAGCACGCAAGAAAAGGTGTAGAACGTCGTTTCTTCAGCGCGCTGTTCGCGGGTGGAATAATAGAGAATTATTGTGAAGGTGGTTCGATGAAACTTCTGCCAGGCCCTTAAGGGGAGTTGGAATGCCGTATCCCGACAATGTTGAATTTAGTGACTTGGCTTCCCTGAATTTCATGAACCACTGTAGCCACTGACACGAAACTTTTGCAGGACATTAAACTGTATTTTATGAGTCTACTGAACTACAATAACTGCATTTCAGCGGCTGCTTTCGGAAATATTTTTCTTTAATTACACGGTTAAATTTTGTGTACTTTTTTGTATGTTATTCTAAATAATTTTAATAATACATAACATTATGTTCTTCCTTTAGTTCAGTAGACTCGGGATATGTATGTTATTACTCCCTGAAAATTTGAATACTCTGAGTTGTTTCTGAGATTTGCGGAAAAATGCAACAGAAAATGTAAATTTTCAGTACCGGCATATGAAGTTTCAACAGTCTGTAACTCAATATATGCTTAATTTATTTTTATTTTTAGTAACTCAGAAGCACCCTGCACCATACTGTGTATCATGCTCCTGATCTGTTTCCCAGTCTTTTCTTCCTTCTGGACTCCTTAGTGGCCAACTGTGCTGCATACTCAGCTTTATCAATGCGAACCTTGTTCATCCGTTCAAGTTCTCTGATGCAGTTTGCTCCAGGATTAATTCCCATATCCTGTAGCACTTTCACCCTACCAATGTTGCCATCATTAAAAGTAAGAACAGCATCACTGATCCCCCCGCCCCCACTTAAGTTTCCTCATTTTGAGTCTGACCATGCACACACTTCTTCAGTAATTCAGGATTTGCCAGGTCTCTGTAAATAGGTTTTATGATATTCACGACTGCTGCTGGGATGGAATGTTTACGGCTGTATGAAGTGTTTGAGTTCTGGGAATTGTGGTAATTGCACCATGAATCAGGTCCAGGAGGACAAAGGTGATGTAGGCTACCTGTTTCTCCATCAGTTGACAGTCTGTGGAAGAAGGTAGTCGGAAAATTGCGAAGTTTCTAATGAGATAAAAATCAGAAAATATGAAAAAAATTTCCGTTATAACTCACGTTACGTGTGATTTCCAAAGTAGACATATAGATGTAAACTAGGCGGTTCAAACAGTGTGATTCCCAAATTGGGACCATGGCACGTAATGAGGTCATTCCACGGTTGTATCTGTACTACATACAGATATGGGGAAGGCCGACAGCGTTAAGCCGTCGGCACAAGGACCGTGCATCCGAACGTTGAGCGTGCCGAGTTTCTGACGTCATAGCGTGGAATAGCACGTTCGGGAGTCTTTCCGAACGTGCAGAGCAATATCTGGCATGTCAGATATTCTGAGCGTTGACCAATGAGATGGCACAACGCCACCTACGTCACACGCACGCCGTCGCCCTTCAGTAGAGAGTTGTGAGGCGCCATATTGGCATTCATTTCAAGCCTATACGTATGTATGTCGTTTCTGAGCACCAGTAAATTGAGAATCACTGGAACCCGTTGTTAGTTGTGTGATTCGTTCCAATGAAATAATGAGAAACATCGTATTCATGGCAAAAGAATTATTGTAATGAGCGTATTATGAGAGTAGGCTATTAGAAGTTAGCGACACACTGAAGATCCATCCAAAACGCATTGTTCTTCGTAAAATTTCTTATAATTAAATTTCAATTAATAACATAATTATCTACGATTAACGTTTTTAGCAAGGGTAACAATATTTTTAAGAAGTAGCAGTCTGTTGCTGGTTTAGCGTAATGAGCAACGTCATTGCCTAGTGACGAATTACTGTGGTTGGCAGTGGTTCGCGTCATAGTACTCCCCAAATTTTTTTTCTTAAAATTCGAGTTTTTATTTAGTTCTGACACATTATGATTAGTTTAATATAATTATATGCTATAATATTTGATGTTATGTGAATATAAGTTCACCTTTTTTTTTGAGGGGTGACTGTTGGATTGGCTTAATCTACAGGACAGCTTGCGCTACTTGTATAAAGATATTTTGCTCCTTTTTCTTTTGCGCTTCGTAATTCACATGTTTCGAACATTCTGCTACTGGGTAGGAACTGTGATCAAGTAAGACTGACCTTAGGGTTTTACTAAAATGTGGGAATGATGAAATAAGGTTTATCTTATGCGGAGAAGTATTCCAAATTTGTACCGCACTGTTTGTAATGAAACTTTTATAAGCCTGTGTTCTTATCGATTGGACATGGTACTTTCCTTTTCGTGGACGATGGAAGAAATGTGCGTTTTAATAGAGCTAACGTGGGAATTTTACGCGCACCCGTTGAGTAAACAGTGTGATTAACGAACTAGAAACATCCATCAAACTGCCGCTGGAGTGCGTTGCGATCGCGTATACCACGTTGGTGCCCACGTACCATATGCACAAGTCGCATCGTTCCTGAGCGTTCAGCAGTACGTTGAACGTGGCACGCTCAACGTTAACGTTCGACAGCACGGTCCGTGTGCCGGATGGAATGGCGAAACGAACCGCAACGAAAACGAAGAGGGGCAGTCGCCGGTGAGCAGGAGCAACTAGGTGGCGTTGGCAGGAGGCGGCGACGCCGCAGCAGGTGGCGTGGACGCGCGATAGGAGGGGGGGAGGGCCGCGTGTGACATAAGCCGGCAAGGTCACCCGGGCGAGCCATTCTAATGTGCGGCCGAGCACTGACCCCGCGCGCTCCTCCGCGGGCGCCAAACGCCCACTGCTGCGGACGATCGAAACGGATTCGGCAACAAAAGGCATTAGTCTGTGAAAAATAACTTGCTCTATTCGTGCATTGTATCTTGCGAACAGTAGATGAAGGCGAACGTGCAGGTATCTTTTTCCTAAATTTCCTAAACGCTCGCTTCATAAATACTATGCAAGCAGGACATGGGGCTTCTTCGCTTTACAGCAGTATAAATTTTTAAAAGTGTGGAGGAAGGCAGAGACTGGAATATATCCAGGAAATAATCAACGGCGTAGGTTGCAAGTGCTACTCTTGAGATAAAGAGTTTAGCCCAGGAGACGAATTCGTGGTGGGCCGCATCAATCCAGTCAGAACATTGACGGCTGGAAGGAAGGTGCTAGTATCAGTATATCTCATTCGCATGTGCGGCGGTCTGCAGTTGGGACGGTCGTTTCAACAATGGTGAATATATTTTTTTTAATTGAAGAATTTAATTTCTGCTTTTTGTCTGTTTGTTGTCTTCATTTCCAAAGACCAGACGGATCCATGACGGCCAATGTTCCGCACCGCCGACTGCTAACCACCTTACGGAATAACTTCCGGCTCGGTAAATGTTAGACAAACAGAATTAAGTTACTATTTTAATCAGTGTAATCAGATCGGGTAATAACACTATCTGAGTGTTTACTGATCGTGCTGCCGTCTAGAGGAAAGTATTGTCTGTCACCATAATAATCTATTTTCTCTCTCTTCAACGGTCAAATTTATATTTATCATATTTTCCTTCCTGAGCTCAATTTGTTTCCCAACTCTTCTTCACATGTTCCATTCTTATCAATTATTCTCCCTCGATATTTATAATGTCAATTATTGACGGTTACACTGTCTTACGTTTCAAGACTCACCGAATGCGACCCCGTTGTTAAGTATTCGGTCTTCTTAATGTTCAACTTGGTCCCCATTTCCTGTATTATTCTATTTTCTCTCATCATACATGAGATATCTTCACTCGTTGCAACCACTACCTGGTCCAAAGAATATAAACTCTAGTATTCTAACTGATTTATACGAATGCGTTTATTTTTCCAGTTCTGTAAGATGATTTGTAGAAGTACACTAAAAAAGAAACAACCATCGCACCTCAAAGGAATTATCCGAATGGGACGGAAATCGGTAGATGTGATTTAAATGTACAGACAAACAAATAATTACAATTTCGGAAAAAAATTGATTATTATTTTTTCTTCTTGGAAAGAAAGAACTTCACCAATTGAACAAATCAGTAACGCGTTGAACCACCTCTGGCCCTGATGCAAGCACTTATTCAGCTTGGCATTGGTTGATGAGAGTTGTCGGATGTCCTGAGCGATATCACGCCCAGTTCTGTCCAACTGGCGCGTTAGGGAGTCAAAAACCCCGATCTCGTTACAGTGTCCTGCCCATAATGCTCCAAACGTTGGGGAGAGATCCGGCGATCGTGACGGCCAAGGTGTGGTTTGGTAAGCATGATAACAAGCAGTAGAAACCATCGCCGTGTGCGGGCGGGCATTATCTTGCTGGACTGTAAGCCCAGGCTGGCTTCTTATGAAGGGTAACAAAACGAGGCGTAAAATATCACCCACGTACCGCTGCGTTATTAGGATGCCGCGGATGACAACCAAAGGGGCCCCGTTATGAAATGGCACCCCTGAGCATCACTTCTGGTTGTCGGGCCATATTACGGGTAATAATTAGGTTTGTATCCCACTGGTGCCCGGGACGGCTCCAGACACGCTAGTCATCGAGGCTCAATTCGAAGCGGGACTCATTACTGAACACAATTCTAGTCCAGTTAATCAGATCTACGCCGAGTGTGTCCGACACCATTGCAAACGGGCTTATCCGTGTACAGAGGTCAATGGTAGTCGGCGCAAGGAGGGGGGCATGAGGTCAGCCGCCTATTAACGGACCTTGTGGTCAGTGAAGCACCAGCTGCACATCGCATCGCTGATAAATCCGCAGCTGAGAGCGCCTATCTGGCAATTGCTCGGTCCTCTCGTTTTGTCGTCTTTCTAGGTCGACCGCCTCCTCCTTGACGCTGTGTTCGGCCATGGTTCACAAATTCATGCCAACATCGTCAAATAGACACATCGCTCCTATACAAATTTCGAGCGATTCGCCAATTGATCCAGCCGGTTTCTTTGATCCGAACTGCACGTCCTCTCAGATGCCGACATCAGCGTATATTGTTCATGTGCCTGTCTCCGAGGCATAGTTACTGTGCAACTCAGTACACGGAATGGAATTCGTGAACACATTATAAACTTTGGCAACCTATAGATGAATGTGTGACGTTGCAGCGCATGAATATCATTTTCGGACCAATTTGCGTAACTCCTTCAAGGTGCGTGTATTATTCTTTTTTCTCAAGAGTGTATGTTGGACGTAAACAACAGCGTTATTTCAATCCTTCATTTATTTTGAACTATTCAGAGATGACAAATCCTACCCTCATTCTTCCACACCCATTTTATGCCCTTACTAATATTATAAATGCGAAGTTGTATTTGAATATTACCTTTTTAGTCCGCAGCTCGTGGTCGTGCGATAGCGTTCTCGCTTCCCACGCCCGGGTTCCCCGGTTCGATTCCCGGCGGGGTCAGGGATTTTCTCTGCCTCGTGATGACTGGGTGTTGTGTGCTGTCCTTAGGTTAGTTAGGTTTAAGTAGTTCTAAGTTCTAGGGGACTGATGACCATAGATGTTAAGTCCCATAGTGCTCAGAGCCATTTGAACCATTTTTACCTTTTTAGGCGAGGGCAGCTGACTTCATTGCATGTACAATAGCTTACTCAACATCACTAATCATAACAGAACTACTAACTTGCAAGCGCAGCCGTAGTGCAGAGTTTCGAACAGCTTGGTTACTGGGACGTTGTCATGGTTTTCCGAAATCTAAGAACACTAAATGTGTTACCATTTTTTTTCAGTTTTTTTCTGTCAACTGGGATCATCAGCACACAATCTGCCTCCTCTTCATCCACTGTGTTCTTCGATTTCCACAATATCAGCTTAGATTTGTTTCTCAAAACAGACCATACAACGGTCCCATCGAACTGGTTACACTGATGCCTCTTATAGTTATTACAATCCTTTTTCCTTTTTTGTAAATGGAATTTATTACAGAAATATTAAAACCTTCTGGTAACTCTTCTCCACTCCACATTCACTAAAGAAGCATTTCCCATACAATGCTTTGTCTATACTTCACTAATGTCTCCCATCCGGCAGATTTTTATGCTTCATTCGTTCGACAGTCTTTTCTACTTCATTCAGTGTCACTTGTTCCATTTTACATTATCTGCCTTTTTCGGCTGATATACTGCCGGTCAGTTTGCACTCGTTCCTGTCCAGACTCAATAGCATTTAGCAGGGTTTCTCCCGCTCCTATGCATTAATTATTGGCACACTACCTTTTTCTACTCTACCTGCTGTAAGGTGTTTTATTCCTTTCTTGGCATCTCTTACATTGGTACCTCCTGAAAACCTATTGATCTCTTCACATTATTTGTCCCAGATCAACTGTTTTGCTCTTGGAACCTCTCTTTTAACTTTTGTTTCATATTGCACAGGACTTCTTATCCTCTCTGAGTTGTGTACTTAACCACTTCTGGTATACTGTTTCTTCAACCACTTCTGGTATACTGTTTCTTCAACCACTTCTGGTATACTGTTTCTTCAACCACTTCTGGTATACTGTTTCTTCTCTTTCGCAATTTCCTCAGTCTCCTTTGCCCACCTTTTGAATTCATATTCTTAGAACTATACTTTATTCATAAAACATCTCGTGCTGCACTTTGAATGCACTCTTTCATCACATAGTACAATGTCGTTGCGGCGGATTCATCGCTGTCCGTAATTTTGTTTAACTCGTAAGCATATTCCGCCTTGTATAGGAACTTAACAGTATCTTGTCGGAAACTTTCCACATAATACCTGGGTTCTTCAGTTAGTTTATCTTCAATCATAACATGGGTGTTGACCTCGTGATAGTGTACAACAACTTTTGTTTGAACTATAAAATGGTCTCATCCACATTCTGCACTTTCAATAAATTTGTAGTAGTACTGTTCGCGATGGTTTAGTAGCAATATGACATTTTCCCCCTTAAGTGTTCTAAGGTTAATTTCTTATTTTAAGGTGGTATCACTTAGTCTATTATAGACCTTATATTCGTTGTAGGTTGCGTCCAATTATACTTACGTATTTCTTTGTGAGGAAAGTAGCCTTTCTGTATTCTCGTTGACTGCGCTCCACAAAAACCAATCTTTTGCCGCTTTCGTTCTCTGTTTCCCCCATAAGTACCTACGACCTCTCGGTTTTTGCCTTTCCTGTAACGGCATTAAAGTCACTCCCTAAGTTATACCTCTTTTCTTTTTGGATTCAGACTTTGTATATTCTAAGCCGCTAAGTTCATTAACATTTTCTTTTGCCTGGGTCGTTTATCCAAAATTCCATCCTAGTCCTGAGATTTTTTAGTAGGGATTGGTTGTTTTGCAAGTAGTTAGCTACTAGTCCAACGTTTTCATCCCCTACCTGGAGGACCAAAATTTTCTGAAGGGGTTTATTCCCTTAAGCCGGTATGTTCCAGTTTTAAGGCACCGGAAACTCGCCTTTCGCCCTCTTCCCTCTGCCACTTAACGCAGACGACTTGTACGCCAAGCACTGCCCGTACGACACACTGAAGAAGTGGAATCAGGACTTGTTAGCAGAGCTTTTAATCCAGTGGACATTTCTAGAGGTTTTAATTATGTACAGACCTCGACATCTACATAACCCCCGAGACAATCTACTAACCTTTATCCTTCCACACTGACTTTTATCCGTGACGACACTTAAGTGTAATAAATATCAGATCGCTTTAAATGTGGATAAATGCAAAACCTCAAGTGGAACACAGCATGGAAAAACCCGCAAAAAATTAACATAGGACGTTGAGCGCACGTGCTATTCTGAAATGAAGAGGGTTGGCACTAGGAAGGAAATGTACATCCAAGCATATATTCTGCGAGCCGTTATAGGAGTACATGGCGGAAAGTACATCGTTCCACTATCAGTTTTCTGTCTTACTCCGATAGCGTACTGAAGGCAGAAAAAAATTAGACTAATCTTACTTTTCCCATTCTCTTGGTCCCTACTCAAGATACAGGGTGTGGTAAAATAATGGTCGCACGATCTTCTTCGAATAAAGGTTCCTTAAAGTTATACAACTGGTTATCGCGAGAACTACGTGGTCTTTCGGTCAGCGGTTCCCATTTAGGATCCCCTTGCATTTCTATTACACTTCCGCATGGGCTATACCCCGTGCTACGATCCAACAGGACATATGAATTCGTTCGATGCCTGTTGTGAAGCCGTAAGACTCAGCACACAAGAACAGTACTAAAGAATTGGTCGCACTAGTTTCTCGTATGCGAATTTCCTAGTAGACGCACTGCAAATTCCCAGATGCCTTAAATTAAGCTTAGCCTCCCCTAATGCTGATATTACGTTGTCTAATTTCATATAGCATTTTGAGATTATCCGTAAATACGATGTGATGTGCTCACGTGGAAGTTTCCTTACAATGACAATATTTTCCAATAGACAACAGCACCGTCAACGAATAATCCTGATCATGACTCAAAAGTCGCTCGCCTACGTAGCTGAGTGGTCAGTTTGGCTGTCTGCCATGTGGAGGGCCTGGGATCGATTACCGGTACTGCCACGGAGTTTTCCTTGGTTGGAATAGCAACTGAAGGGATACTTCACCGAGCAGTATAGGCTCCAGGTCACGAAAACTGACAACGGCGGGGATGGCGGTGTGCTGAGTAAACGCTCTTCGATATCTCATCCAGTGACGCGATTGGCGGAGGAATACACGGCCGTCGGTCGGTACTGATGGGCCCGCCAGGACATGTGAACCAAGTTTACGTTCACGTATCTCAACAACCGCTTATGTAGATTGAGAACGTTAGATGTCCTATGACGTTACCGTGGGGCACTTTCGTCGCTGGAGAATCTGCTTACATAACGTACCGAGTTTTGTAAGTCAAATATTCATCGAGCTAATCACATATTTGCAGTGGTACTACGTAAGATCCTATCTTTAATTGTAGCAGGCGACGTGGTACAAATCTGAGAACCTTTCGGAATCCTAGGAAGACGGAACATTTGTCTTGCCTCTATTGTTTGTAAGAACAGGCGTGACCTGCGCTCTATCCCAGTCGCACAGAACTACTCACTGCGCAAAATATTTTACATAAGTATGACATAGGAATTCCTGGGCGTCGTGGAAAGCCGCATGAAACCAGCAAGAATAGTGATAAATAACCAAGAGAATGATATAACAAAGAGAAAGAACCCGGTAGCATCCTATTAGAAGAGCAGTGGCGAATATTTGGACTATGATGATGATTAAATGCTTTGGGGCAATCCTAAGGAGCGATACGCAAGGGCCCTAACATGTGTCACCAGCAGTAAGAAATGCTTCAGGGAATCCGTAGTGCATCTGTAAAGGAAAACCCTTACAACGCGCTATGCGACGAACTGTAGATTACTGCTCTGCAGTTTCGATTGTCAATCAGGTAGGTATGAAATGAGACTTTGAACTTCAGAGACATGATTCTAGAACAGAAACAGGTCCATATAGCGCCCAGTAAGAAATGTAACAGTCGTGCTCGGTGTAATTACCCTAGAACCTTTAGAAGAAAGACGACGGTGTACGGGTTACGTGAACTACGGAGAACTAAATTTGGATAGCCTCAAAAGAAACAGGACATCAAATGTATTTAAATCTGGACTTTTTCTGTAGTCTTTGGGATGGGAGGAATGGCTCGCAACCCGAAAGTGCTTTGAGGAGAAATACATATAGCTGCGATACCCAATCAGAGAAATACGAAGCGCGTTTCCAGAATAAATGTAAGACATTTTTACGAAAGCAGATTCGTTTTATTTAGGATTCCAATGGAACATATTATTCGCCACTTTTCCTACAAAGCCCTATTTTTCAATGTAATCTCCATTCAACGTGACAGCCTTACGTCATCTTACTGGGAAGACCTGTGTGCCCGCGTGGTACCATTCTACTGGGTGAAGTCGGAGCCAAATTTTGCTGTATCAATGAACTCCCCATCTTCCACTTACTGCTTCCCGCGGAGTGCGCCCTACACTAGGCCAAGGAGATGGCAGTCGGAAGGTGCGAGATTCGGATTGTAGGTGGACGCGGAAGAACCGTCCTACCGGGTTTGAGTCCTTCCGTTGTCATGGAGAAGGAGCTCATTTGCATTTTTTTGTAGTGACGAACACGCTGAAGTCGTTTCTTTCCTTTCATGAGGGTAGCACAATACACTTCATAGTTAATGAGGGAGGACATCATACAGAATAACCCCTTCAGAGTTCCAGAAGACCGTCGCCATGACTTTACCCTCTGAGGCTTTGAACTTTTTCTTCGGAGGAGAGGTCGTGTGGCACCCCTCCTCGAATTGCCGGTTTGTTTTCGGTTCGAAGTGATGAATCCATGATTCATCACCTGTGACGATGGTGGACAAACATTGTCAATCAGTTTCGTGCAAATGGTTCTTTGTTTCTCTTTATGGTCTTCTGTTAGGCGCCGAGGAGACCAACTGACATCTTTGAGTACCCCTACTGGTGCACATGTATGTCAGCTTAGAGACGTGCACTTGAGCAGCAAGGTGTTTGTTTCTAATCTGTCGATCACTTCGAATGAGAGTGTCCGCACGTTCCAACATTGCGGAAGTCACAGCTGTATGCAGCCAGGCGGCACGAGGGAGATTGACTTGTGTGTGGGACCTTTTGGGAAGACGAGAGACGCCTCGCCCAACGACACACTGTGCTTTTGTTCACTGCCAGGCCTACGTAGGCATTCTACAAGAGCCTACGTATACCTGCGACGCTCCAAGTGGAGACTAGCGGTACAATAAGCCCCGCCTCCCGTTGGGCTGCCATCCTACGTCCGCGTTCTGTGTTTCCGCGAAAGCGTAACTAACGTAACTCTCATAGGGATTACTGATTCCTTTTGTTGTGCTGAGAGTTGCATTTCAATCCCTTTATGCACCAGTTCTACTCATTTCAAATTCAGGAAAAAAAACTAGCATTCCACAACACAAAGCAAATTGGAGTAAACAAAGCATTTGGTAGCGGCTACAGCGAAATTTTTTGCTGCAGTTTCCAGTGGTAGTTCGGGCCCGACCTTTACCAGTATTTCCGCAATCATAGTTCAAAACACTCTCAGTCTAAAACTGCCAGGATATTGTGTCCGCATGATATATACTCGCTAGCTGCCGTTGCGCGTGCGTTTGTGGCTCAATGGTACATGCAAATTGGAACCCGTTTTCACGTCAATTCCTAAAGTACCGTCCAACTATATCGTGGAAAAACTCAAGAGTAAGCATGGCATGGAATGGAATGGAATGTGAAGAGCGTAGATACTAGTATTTTGCTTGGTTAATACGCTCCCATGTATCGACACTGGGAGCCGTTGAGTGCTAGGTTTGGCGACATACAGCGTTAGTAAGGATGGTGGCTTTGAACGTTTTCTACAGACTACTGTGCGGATGAAGACCCGAGGAGAAGCCTGGCTTAGCCTGCAGAAAGCAGGGAACACTTACGAGAGACAATAGGGCCCACGACTTCCTGCCACTTCGCCGGCCCCGGCCTCGTCCATCTGCCACGGTTCTGTCGGTTTCCGCGGAGCCCGCAAATGCTGCTGTCCCCGATTTCTCGAAGCTATCTAGTCCCACAACTCATCATTATGTGCGGATTATTAAGCCCACGTAGCATTTAAAATTTTGCACTTGTCGTTAATGCAATGACTGGCTGCCAGGCTATTCGTAAAGACATGCAGTTTGTGTTGCTTAAGTACAGAAAATAATGGCGGTATTGAGTCTCAGTGGCCCACTGCAATACCAGAGAGATTTTTGTTTTATGTGACATGAATTTCGTAATAAAGCAGTGTCAGAAAACTTCTGTTCAGTATCACAAAACTAGCGGCGTATATCTGCAACACAGACTGGTAGCGGGGGCTCGGGAAGTAACGAACGCTTCGGAAGCGATGGACTCCATGGCAAAAATCTGAAGGGCTCATTGCTACAATAATAGCTACAATCGAATTTTCTACCCCAACGAAACCAGAAGCAGGCGCAAGACAGTTAAGTCACGAGTAAAAAGCTGCGTCACCAGTAACAGCATATCATGGCCAGCTATCAATCGCAGTAATAAACCATAGTTGGATGAGCTCATGACTTGTTCCAGGAAATGATATCTGCTCTGCGATTTGAGATTTGTGTTCGGACCACGATAAACACCTATTGAACACAATATCACAGAAGATGTATAACATTTCAAAGTATCATCTCTTGCTTGTGAACCACTACGCTATCTGCATCGCGATCCTCTGAAAGTACCGCAACGTCTGTTTCGTGTAAGTGGTGGAACAGTTGGGATTTCATGAACTATCGTATTTTTATCAGCACATCACGAGATACGTCACGATCTGGTTATAAACCCTGAGATTCGCACACATTCTAGTCTTTGTGTAATACACTACGTACTTTCAGAAACGATTCCCATTACGTGATGAATGTATTCTCTCAGTGTAAATTTATTCTCTCTTCACTAACTTCCAAAAGAAGAAAACAGTGCGGAATAACGTCCTGTCCCATTGATGAAATAAAATTCGGACAACAAGATATATCTGAACTAACCACGACATTCATTTTCTTCTAATAAAACGCTTTCGCAGAATGGTAACACGAAGATGCTCTAATCATAACTCATAATTTATATGCTCGTATTTACCACGAAACTTGTGATTTTGCTAGCATTAGTTGCAGCCAACCAGTAGTCACTGGCAAAAGCCGTAATATTCTCTACTCACCACTGAATACAGTCCATAGCTTTAGTTTGAAAACCTAGATGCACACAATACCCTGTGTCACTAGTCTTTATTCTGTCTGCTAACTTTTGACAAACGAGCAAATATTTGCACATGTAGAGCAGCTAGGGTACAATTCCATTCGGATTACCATAGCACGAAAAGATGAAAGAAGTACTCTTGCTAAGTTGTGTGATACGCGACCTTGTTGATCTCACGCACGAAATTTTATCAGCTGCCGCCACATCACTGCCTTTTGCTTTGATGGACAAAGTCCGAGAAACTAATTATCAAAATCTAACAGTGTTGCCACTTCGACTACGCACCAATATTTTGGTCCAGTTTCTTCGCTGTAATTCCTCACATGATAATTACTTCTGTAACTACACAGTACCACAATCCAGTCAGTATTACCAGAATTTAAATTTAAAAAAATACTAATTTTAAAAGAAGCTTCAGGTTTAATGCTCCATCAACGACGAGTTCACTAGATAAGTAACATAAGCTCTCATTAGGAAACGAAATAGCCAGTGACGTTTATAAAGCCATCATCCCGGCAATGGCATCACGAAATTTAACGAAAGCATGGATAACATATCTCTATGGCTGGATGGGGGCTTGAACTTTCCTCAACTCCGTCAGCCACTGTGCGAACTCGCTCGGTCACAATCACATGTAATCGACTGTATAAAACAGACAGATCCCCATGTACAGTATGGGTCCGTTTCAGTCTTCAGTTGGCGTTAAGAGACACGCATAGTACAGTTCAGCCGCAATGTGATACAACATTCTGATAATCAGTATCAGCGATTGGAAAAGTTTAATAATCCCGGTGTGTCGATAATGCACGTTGAAGTGTTAGTGCCAAAAATCTGTTATCCTAATTTGTAATAAAAATAGCTGCGTTAAAGCGATAATGAAATCCAATACCTCCGCATTTTGTGACGTAGGAGCGAATGGTCGTTCAAGAGTAGTACCAAGGTCTCTCTCGCATATACACTGTTCAGACACATTTATGTGACCACCACCTATGTTCGACGTCAAAAACACACAGGCGGCAGCACTGACAGTGAAGGGTATTTGTCCTCCTGGGACCCATGGTACAATATGCTGCAAGTTTAAAAAATTCGCCGCCACATGGCAGCATGAAAGTCTTTCTTTCCTTACTCAACAGTTGTTGCTGACATCTAGGAAGCATTTTGTGTACTTGAACCTGATCTCTTCACAGTGACTCTCTAAACCATCATTTTAGAAAACTGGCAGCAACCAGTTTACGCAGTGAAACAAACATCCTTCAAAGTAAGTGCGAATTACACGTTATCGCTTTAGTTTTAGCACATCACAAAGCAAAACTTTTTTATAAAAATCTGAGGAATATTTTAAGAAGAGAAGAATTATTCCGTGTTCAGTTTTACTTCATATTTACTTTATAATCGAGAGGTTCAGTACCCTGTACTTTGGGACCAACTTAACTGATCTCATTAGTAAAATTTTACATTACTGTTTCATATGCAAAAACTGTTTAATTTATGAAACAGTATATTCATTAATAATGTTACTAATATTGTTAATAATCATAATGAGCACTACATTAAGATACGTGGTAATTACTTTTATTTCAGATGATGATATTTTACCATATCTGGAGGAATGCTAGACCGCTGTGATGAGTCTGAAGGTGATATTTCTGACGGCGACAACGTTTCAGAAAATGGTAACACCAGTGCGACTCCGCACTGCTACAGAATATAAATTAAAACGAATCTGCCAAGGAGGAATCAGAGGAGGAATCTGATGTAACATATTTGTATAACAGCAATTAAACAATACTTTTACTGTCCCAAAATTTTGCCAACATTTTCCCCTTTCTGTAATAAGTGCTAATGCATAAACAGATACCAAAGAATCAACATTCAAATAAATTAATCTATTTTAAATTGTAGATTCCTCTTCCGGTTACACTAAGGTGCCACTGGCCAAGATCTTTCACACAGTTTCAGTAACAATCTTCCAACCAACACTGCCTCGAAAAGACACTAGCAACAACAAACACGTTACTTTAGACAGTACGTGGACGATGACATATTGCAACTAATAGTTGAAAAACCTGTCAAACGCACACTAAAGTGAATGGAAGGCCCATAGGTTTGGATTTGACTAAACTGAAGATGTTCACTGGCATATGCCTGATCATGAGGTGCTTACAAAATCCTATTATCCGTATGTAGTGGAATAACAGATGGAGAGTACCTGTGGTAAGTGATAACATGACTAGGAAGAGATTCTTCATAATTAGAACAAGGTTGAAAGTTGTGTTTGATGATGTTGATGACGAAGAAGGAAGGAAGGAAGGAAGGAAGGAAAAAAAAAGGACAGGCTATGGAAATTACGCCCACTGATCACAAAAAATAGAGAAAGCAAAAATAGGCAGATGTGCAGTAGATGAGATGATGGTTCCTTGTTCCGGTACAAATCGTCTGAAGCAGTATTCCCCAAACACGCCAAATCCTGTTGGTCTGAAAGTGTTTCTTCTTGCAAATCCCAATGGACTTGCGACAGACTTTACATTTTATCAGGGGAACACCATATATAAGAACCTTCAACATCGCAGCGCGTCAGCAATCGTTGGTTAATGTATTAAAAAACTAGAAACCAGCCTCGATTGCGAAAAAGCACTAAGTGTTAACCTAGGTTTCGGCGTAGATAACTACACCTAATTTAAAACAATAATATGCTCAAGTGCCTAAGAAGACCTTTGTCAATGATTAAAAGAACACCATAGCTATACATTTATAAACGAAAAAAAGGGGAAACACAAACAGTACATGTGTACAAAGTCTAAACCGTTACGTAACTTAACGGTGTAACCTCCACCTCACACCGGCCTATGTTCGATGGGCCATGACCCGCCATAAACTGCCGAGACCACATACCCTGATTATACTAACGAAGGATTGGCTTTGGTGAATCGGCTGCAATCCAGTTGAACCAAAGGCTTAACCTTGAACATTCAATCTATCATGACAGATTTTTCACCAGTCTGAAGCTGGTACGTGAGCTTCTCAGAAGAGGTTTCACTTCAACTGGCACTATCCAGAAAAACTGGATACCCAAGGAGGCAAGACTGAAAACACACAAGGAGCTTATTGAGGCAAAGGGTCGTCAGATATGCTTGTCCAATATGATGGAAATATATGTTTAATTAAATGGATGGATAGAAAGAGTGTAATGGTGATGTCTTCTGCCCACGGTGTGGACCCAACAAACAAGTGCTTACGGTTCAACAAAAAGGATAAGACTCATATTGAAGTCACCAGACCAATGGCCATCCAAGGATACAATGCTAAAATGGTGGGGAGTGGACCTCTTCAACAGATTGCTCTCATACTGTCCCATGAGAGCCAACACCAAGAAATGGACTATTAGAACTATAATTTGACATGGCAGTAAATAATTCTTCTATACGGTTCAGAACGGACCAAATTCAAAAGAGAGTATCTTCAAAAAATATTCCTCAAATCAGAAAGTACGAACTCATGCTCGCAGAAGCACTTCTGTACACTGATATTGAGGAAGTAACAAACAATGCAGAAGACAGTGAACAAGATAAAGAACAGCCAAGTATAAAACTAAGAAAAGTGCCTGTTCCACTTCCCCACGAAAATGTTAGAAAATCAAAATCTGCACACATGCCAGCAATTACTGATGTTAAAGACTGGATAAAATGTAGAAGACCAGGTTGCAGAAAAAGAGCAAGAACACAATTACACGTTTTAACATTTTCCTGTGCCTCACAGTGAAAACAAACTGTTTTAAAATGTTTCATGAAAAATAAACTCCAATGACTGTGTTATACGTTTCATTTACTATGTATATTTTTTTAAATTACACCACAATCTGTTTTTCAACATACATTCTGTTGTTGTTGTCTTCAGTCCTGAGACTGGTTTGATGCAGCTCTCCATGCTAATCTATCCTGTGCAAGCTTCTTCATCTCCCAGTACTTACTACAACCTACAGCCTTCTGAATCTGCTTAGTGTATTCATCTCTTTATCTCCCTCTACGATTTTTACCCTCCACGCTGCCCTCCAGTACTAAATTGGTGATCCTTGATGCCTCAGAACATGCCCTACCAACCGGTCCCTTCTTCTTGTCAAGTTGTGCCACAAACTCCTCTTCTCCCCAATTCTATTCAATACCTCCTCATTAGTTATGTGATCTACCCATCTAATCTTCAGCATTCTTCTGTAGCACCACATTTCGAAAGCTTCTATTCTCTTCTTGTCCAAACTATTTATCGTCCATGTTTCACTTCCATACATGGCTACACTCCATACAAATACTTTCAGAAACGACTTCCTGACACCTAAATCTATACTCGATGTTAACAAATTTCTCTTCTTCAGAAGCGCTTTCCTTGCCATTGACAGTCTACATTTTACATCCTCTCTACTTCGCCCATCATAAGTTATTTTGCTCCCCAAATAGCATAACTCCTTTACCACTTTCAGTGTCTCATTTCCTAATCTAATTCCCTCAGCATCACCGGACTTAATTCGACTACATTCCATTATCCTCGTTTTGCTTTTGTTAATGTTCATCTTATATCTCTCCCTTCAAGACTATGTCCATTCCGTTCAACTGCTCTTCCAAGTCCTTTGCTGTCTCTGAATGAATTACAATGTCATCGGCGAACCTCAACGTTTTTATTTCTTCTCCGTGGATTTTAATACCTACTCCGAATTTTTCTGTTGTTTCCTTTACTGCTTGCTCAATATACAAATTGAATAACATCGGGGAGAGGCTACAACCCTGTCTCACTCCCTTCCCAACCACTGCTTCCCTTTCATGTCCGTCGACTCTTATAACTGCCATCTGGTTTCTGTACAAATTGTAAATAGCCTTTCGCTCCCTTTATTTTACCCCTGCCATCTTTAGAATTTGAAACAGAGTATTCCAGTCAACATTGTCGAAAGCTTTCTCTAAGTCTACAAATGCTATAAACGTAGGTTTGCCTTTCCTTAATCTATTTTCTAAGATAAGTCGTAGGGTCAGTATTGCCTCACGTGTTCCAACATTTATGCGGAATCCAAACTGATCTTCCCCGAGGTCGGCTTCTACCAGTTTTTCCATTCGTCTGTAAAGAATTCGTATCAGTATTTTGCAGCTGTGACTTATTAAACTGATAGTTCGGTAATTTTCACATCTGTCAATACCTGCTTTCTTTGGGATTAGAATTATTATATTCTTCTTGATGTCTGAGGGTATTTCGCCTGTCTCATACATTTTGCTCACCAGATGGTAGAATTTTGTCAGGACTGGCTCTCCCAAGGCTGTCAGTAGTTCTAATGGAATGTTGTCTACTTCCGGCACCTTGTTTCAAGTTAGGTCTTTCAGTGCTCTGTCAAACTCTTCACGCAGTATCGTATCTCCCATTTCATCTTCATCTACCTCCTCTTCCATTTCCATAATATTGTCCTCAAGTACATCACCCTTGTATAGACCCTCTACATACTCCTTCCACCTTTCTGCTTCCCAGTCTTTGTTTAGAACTGGGTTTCCATCTGAGCTCTTGATGTTCATACAAGTGGTTCTCTTTTCTCCAAAGGTGTGTCTAATTTTCCTGTAGGGAGTATCTATCTTACCGCTAGTGAGATAAGCTTCTACATCCTTACATTTGTTCTCTGGCCATCTCTGCTTAGCCATTTTGCACTTCCTGTCGATCTCATTTTTGAGACGTTTGTATTCCTTTTTGCCTGCTTCATTTACTGCGTTTTTATATATTCTCCTTTCATCAATTAAATTCAATATTTCTTCTGTTACCCAAGGATTTCTACTAGCCCTCGTCTTTTTACCTACTTGATCTTCTACTGCCTTCACTACTTCATCCCTCAGAGCTACCCATTCTTCTACTGTATTCCTTTCCCCCATTCCTGTCAATTGTTCCCTTATGCTCTCCCTGAAACACTCTACAACCTCTGGTGTAGTCAGTTTATCCAGGTCCCATCTCCTTAAATTCCCACCTTTTTGCAGTTTCTTCAGTTTTAATCTACAGTTCATAACCAATAGATTGTGGTCAGAGTCCACATCTGCCTCTGGAAATGTCTTACAATTTAAAACCTGGTTCCTAAATATCTGTCTTACCATTATATAATCTGATACCTTCTAGTATCTCCAGGATTATTCCATTTTATTACTTTCAATAAATGTGTTTGAGTAACATTACAGTTGTTTACTCCGAATGTCACCAGCAAATTTATGTATGCCTTTCATTGTTCAAAGTCCTGAAGTACAGTATACTACACCCACCATTTCATGAAAATGCTCAGTAAAAGATTTTTTTAATCATTTTCCCAAGTAGTTTTGGGCCTAAAGGAAAACAAAAATAACAATTTCACTTACAATTTCTACAAAAACGTGTCTGGGTGTTAGGAGGATAAGCGTGTTGGGGGACGCGAAAAACTTGTGCAGGCGTTGCCGTAATGCGATTTGTCTGACGCCCAAAAGTGCATAATCACTCGCTTTCTGTAACTGTTAGCGTGCCGCCGTGATTTAAGTACGAGGCGAGGTTATAAAATAACGGTACCGATGCTGTCGCAGACTAAGTACACATGCGCCAAAGATGAACAACCAATAGCTGTGAAGACTGTAGCCTTCTCAGTCGATTGCGCCATCTCTGGTGTCTGTAGACAGGTCAGTATGGCCGTGGCCGTCGTTTGTGTAAGAGCTGTTATTTTGTTCTCCTGGGAAAATTTAAGAATAACAACAGAGCAACGAACTGTGAAGTTTCACATGAAACATGGCAAAACTACTACTGAAACCCATCTTTTACTAAGAGACGTGTGACGATGACTATTTTGGAAGGAGTGGTAACAGATGAGGAATCTTGATTCTTCACTTTTGATGAAGAAACTAAGCGCTAATCCATGCAATGGAAGGGTCCATCTTCACCGAAAGCGAAAAATGCTCGAATGAGCAAATCAAGATTTAAAGTGTTGAGTGTTTCTTTTTCTCGATATTCATGGAACTGTGTGTGTTCACTGGGTTCCTGAACGTCAAACTATTAATTAGCATTACTTCCTTGAGGAGCATTACTACCTTCAGGTTCTTGTTGAGCTCCGTGAGAGAATAAGAAAAAAAAAAAAAAGACCAGAACTGTGGAAGAACAAGTCATGGATTCCGCATCAAGGAAACGCACCAGCTCGTACTGCATTGACTGTTAAGAGATTGCAGGATTCTCGAACATACTCTCAGTTCGAATATAATGAATTTCCTTGAGACAGAGAAGTTGCTGTCCATGCATCAGCACGGCTTTAGAAAGCATAGCCCCTGCGAAACGCAACTCTCCCTTTTTTCATATGATACCTTGCGAACCATGGATGAAGGGTATCAGACGGATGCCATATTCCTTGACTTCCGGAAAGCGTTTGACTCGGTGCCCCACTGCAGACTCCTAACTAAGGTACGAGCATATGACATTGGTTCCCAAATATGTGAGTGGCTCGAACACTTCTTAAGTAATGGAACCCAGTACGTTGTCTTCGATGGTGAGTGTTCATCGGAGGTGAGGGTATCATCTGGAGTGCCCCTGGGAAGTGTGGTAGGTCCGCTGTTTTCTATCTACATAAATGATCTTTTGGATAGGGTGGATAGCAATGTGCGGCTGTTTGCTGGTGATGCTGTAGTGTACGGGAAGGTGGTGTCGTTGAGTGACTGTAGGAGGATACAAGACGACTTGGACAGGATTTGTGCTTGGTGTAAAGAATGGCAGCTAACTCTAAATATAGATAAATGTAAATTAATGCAGATGAATAGGAAAAAGAATCCTGTAATGTTTGAATACTCAATTAGTAGTGTAGCGCTTGACACAGTCACGTCGATTAAATATTTGGCCGTAACATTGCAGAGCGATATGGAGTAGGAGAAGCATGTAATGGCTGTTGTGGGGAAGGCGGATAGTCGTCTTCGGTTCATTGGTAGAATTTTGGGAAGATGTGGTTCATCTGTAAAGGAGACCGCTTATAAAACACTAATACGACCTATTCATGAGTACTGCTCCAGCGTTTGGGATCCCTATCAGGTCGAATTGAGGGAGATGCTTCAGGAACTCGGGTGGGAGTCTCTAGAGGAAAGGAGGCGTTCTTTTCGTGAATCGCTAGTGAGGAAATTTAGAGAACCAGCATTTGAGGCTGACTGCAGTACAATTTTACTGCCGCCAACTTACATTTCGGGGAAAGATAACAAAGACAAGAGAGATTAGGGCTTGTACAGAGGCATATAGGCAGTCATTTTTCCCTCATTCTGTTTGGGAGTGGAACAGGGAGAGAAGATGCTAGTTGTGGTACGAGGTACCCTCCGCCACGCACCGTATGGTGGATTGCGGAGTATGTATGTAGATGTAGAGATTTCTAGCGACGTACAGTAGGCCAGTGCTAGACCACCTACCTCATTCGCCTGCCCTAGCACCATGTCACGTATCTATTCCCCACGGCCAAACCTGCATCAAAATGAATAAGATTTCGGTCCGTTTAAGAAGTGGAAGAAAAAGCGGCACTAGTGATCAAGGAGCTCACAGATGAAGACTTCTAGCAGCGTTTCCATCAGTGGAAAATATACCTGGAGCGTTGTAGGTACAGAGGAGGGGAGTGTACTGAGGGTAACAACAAATAACCAGCGCCGAGGCAACTGTGGTGCAACACTGGCCGTAGATGACAAGGGTGAACGACGGCTGCGGAGACGGGTAAGGGCGAGTAGACATGCAGCCTGTGAGCATCTGACCGCCCAGATGAGCCATGGTGTTACCAACAGTGACTGGAGCGCGTAGCTACCAAAACTGATCTTCGTCAAGGAGCTTCAATTCCGAGACTAAATGACACGGCTCTTCGACACTCAAAGACGAGACAGATTACTAAGTCCGGCCCGGGAAATCCGCTTATCTGTCACAATAACTGACATGAGACGCGCACTTTACACGTTCAGGTTCGCGTGGCGTTTTCATATCCCTTCAGTGTAGGAGAAATATATGTACTCGCAGTGCGTCATTATTCGGAACAGCAGCTGTGCGCGAAAGTTCACATGAAGAGTTTTTACCAATTGCACAGCGGAGTTGCCTGCTACACATCCTCTTCAAAAACGTTAAACCTTTACATTTTCTGGTAGATTAAAACTGTATGCAGAACCGCTACTCGGAACAAGACCTGAGCTTTCTCCGGCAATTCTCTTTGTAAACCAACGTGACCTCACAGCTTTACTTCCTCCAGTACCCCTCCTCCTCCCTTCCAAACTTCACAGAAGCACTGTTGCATACCTTGCTAGCACTCGTAGAAGAAAGGACATTGCAGAGAAATAGCTTCACCACAGCCGAGGGAATTGTTTCCAGAGGGAAGCTTTCACTATGCAGCAGACTATGCGCTGTTTCGAAAGTGCCTGGCAGGCAAATTCTGTGCCTGACTGCGACTTGAACCCAGAATCCCTTTCGAATACCAGGGTCATGTTTTTTGCATAGCAATACTCGTCCATAATCTTACGTTAATTCGAAGGCGGCGCGTTTTAATAACTGCCCTAAATTCCAAACTTAGCTCCAAGTGATTTCCATTTCTTCATGCATATGAAGTACCTTTGCACATTATATTTTGACTACGACGAAGGCTCTAGCACGGGCTTGTTGCTATCTCACGAGGCAGAATTTTACGCAGATTTAACTTGCTAACCTGTAAAGAAATATGACAGCACCTAAACGCAAAAATCCGAATAGTGATTACGTAGTGAAGTAACACGAATGTGCCGTTTTAGGATTATTTCGAACTATTCCATCATTTTATTTATAGCCGAAGAGCGGTTACTTTCCAGACAGTTCTCGTACCTCTTACGAATGAGGTGGCGCTGACGAGCGACTAGGGACGGCGAGTAGCGTCGGCTCCGCCAAGCTCGTCCCGACGGCCGTGTTGCAAGCAGTGGACGCACGGAGCGAGACGGCCGCGCGGGAGAAACTGCGACCTTCCCACGGCCGTTGCGTTTCCACACGCCGGACGTGGAAAACCTTCTCCACTCGAAAAACTTCCGCACGGGGAACGTCGAATATTTTGTAATCGCATCTGATGACACTTCAAGACAGATGATAGGGTTGTGCTGGCAGGCCTTGTGGTAATTCCTGCCTCTGCGCCAAGAATAAACGTACATCGTGGATACATGTTTCCTCGTAAGGACAACACGCCCTGTGCTTCTGGATAGTAGTAGAAATACACTGCCTGCAGCAATCGCCGAACTTTGCTTTGGAAGGCTACCAGCCGCTAACTCTACCGTTGCCTCGAAACTAATGTCTTGAGCCTGGTACCACCAATGCGTAGACAGCATAAGACAGTCGACTCCTCGCGACATGAGCGGAAGAGCGCCAAACCGCAGTAGACTCCTTGATTGTGCTGAGTTTATTATTCAAAGCAGTAGCGCACCAGATGTCCCGCTTTTAGGCAAAGAGAGATTTGACGTAGATCCATGTATCAGCAGCTGGAATCATGAAAGCGAAAGGGGGTGGGGGTAAGTATCTGCATCTTTAGCCAAACGATCAGCCAGTTTATTCTCTGAGATGTCCACATGACTTGGGACCCACGGAAAGACAACTGAAAAGGCGGCCCGATCAAGGGCAGAGAGAAAGTCATGGATAGCAGAGACCAAGGGGTGAGCGATTAAGGTGAAACTTAAATCTGTGTACCCGGAAGAGGACTTTAAAAAGAATTCCTCCAGAATACGAGACCAGTGCCGTAACCACTGTGCCCTCTCGCTCTGTGAACTCGTCAAAATTGTAAAAAGATTTTAGAAACAGTAACTGGAGCCCATGGCAGTGGTAGGATGTCTTAAATAAACGTGAAGTGTCAACTTTTTTTGTATATAAAGCTAGTATATACGACGACTAGGACTAACCAGTCTCGAAACTTGTCAACTATCCACTGCATTGCTGTATCACTTCACTGATCAGTCTGTTTATATTGTGAATGGGTTTTTCAGAGACCGCCACCAGGCACAAGGTGTGGTGACTGATTTAATGAAGCAACATGTTTCAAGGTACAAATCTCATCTTCAGGCTACAATAGCAATACAGATCCATTTAACAAAAAGTACACAGGGATATTAAAGATTGTTTTGTAAGTTCTTGGGATGTGCTGTCGTTATCTTGAGGGAAAAGAGAAAGAAAACATAATATGAAAACATATTCACATCGTTTGAGGCCCTACTGTACATTGGGATGTGTGTTTTAGGCATCCCTTGTAAGTTTATGAACAGTGATTATAGAAAATCCAAGAAGCCAGAGCAATAGAGCCAACTAAACACTCTACAAGAAAACAGCCATTTTACACGAACGTAGTGAGATATTTAAAATTATTTATGTGAACAGCAGTCCAACAAACAAAGTGAATATTCCCTCATGTTAGGTTTTCCCTCCCTCACAAGATAACCACAAGACATACCAAGACTGTACACAGCACGTTTAATATCCATGCGCATTTTTGTAAAATGTTTGTGTGTTGCCGCTGCAGCCTGAAGATGAGATCAATACCACGAAACATGCTGCTTTAGATAATGAAAGTCCACAAATTTTGTGGATAAAATGTTCTCCGTCTTCCAGCTACATGAAATGGTTAAAATGTCACGAGCTTTGTACCAAACTCTCCTTGGCCACTGTCAGGTGGAACGGCAAATTTTGTGTCTGGCAAAGCCTCTGGAAAATATTTTCATACTTTTGAAACAGTCGAGACCGGTTAACCGTAAGCAAGACTTCAAACGGTTTGTATTTGCTTGTACACGTTCTAAAGGCTGCGAGTACGCGACCCACTTGTTGCTTTCGAGGCAGCAACCTTTACTTGACGTTCGCGGAGCAACCGACAGTCGAGCATTGGAAGTGCAGTAGCAGCAGCAGCTCGTAATGCGCTACCCTGATAGCGCAGCTGTAGTCTCAGCCGCCGCACTGGAATCACACCTCGAATCTCACCGCTGCGACACGGGGATTTACAGGCGACGTGCGTTCACGCAGCGGGGAATGGGGGCAAGCATACGCGACGAAGACTGGGACCCCAAGGCCGCGCCGTCGCGGGGTTTTCGGAGGTGATTAGCGAGTCGCTGTTACGTAAGGCGAGCAGAGGCGCGGTCGGAGGCAGGCAGACGCGTCTGATAAGCAGGCGCCGCCGCAGATAAGGCGGACAGCGACTAGCGGCTGCCAGGGCGGTCCAGGTGCGGGCGTGGGCCGCCGGGTGCTCACACCCATCAGTCTTGTGCACCGGGACCCAAATGCAATTCAGGCTATCATCAGGAGTGGAGAGGAACCCGAAGCAACGTGTCCGCGGTATAGCGTGATTATTTTCCCTTAATTTCCCCCCCGAAATACAAGCCAATACACAAACCATGTCTTCTTATTAGGTGGTGGTAGTGCTGGTGCTATAATTGTCACGATTTCCTGTACTACATTTACACTTGAAGAGTCTAAAAATTCAAGTCCCAAATCTACCTCTTTTCGAATCCAAAAAACCGGAAAAATATTCCGATACCAAAGAATTATGCTGTCCACTTCATCACTGCGCAAAAGGAGACAAATTAGAAAATATTAGGCTGGCCCATATGATCGTAGCGTTTTTGTTTTGCATGTTTGTATTCCGGTTGTTATGAATTTATTGATAGATTGTCATTTTTTATTTGTAGTTCACAGTTGCTATTTGAGTTGACGTTATTTTGTCAGTTGGATATAGTGATTGGATCTGTGGACGCTAGAAGATGGAGTGCCAAGAAGGGAAGTCGGAACGTTTGAGGTCAACAGAGGGGCAACCACAGACCTTCGGGGTTTGAGGAAGATCGCTTAAACGCATCGATCTAAAATGATTCACGTCACTGTTCCGGCGTAAAGTCAAGCGTCGGCACGCCAGTCATAAACGATAGACACGGCTGTGAGAAGACGTCAGCCAATCGCACGCTGACTGACCTCACTCCAGGACGTCAACCCGACAGCAGCTCCCCTGAGCGAAGTGGACATAAGCGCCGCGACCGACTGGTAAATAAATTAATGTCGTGTGACTAGGGGGTTCCCGTCGGGTAGGCCGTTCGCCTCGTGCAAGTCTTTCGATTTGACGCCACTGCGGCGACTTGCGCGTCGATGGGAATGAAATGATGATGATTAGCACAACACAACACCCAGTCCCAGGGCGCAGAAAATCTCCGACCCAGCCGGGAATCGAACACGGGCCCTTGGGAGTGACATTCTGTCGCGCTGACCACTCAGCAAGCGGGGGCGGATCCGCCCAGGCGACGGCCCAGTTCAATACCAGTAACTTGGATAGCAGCGTCTACGCTCGATCACTTCGCTTTACTCTCTATGTAGCACAGACTTGTCTATACTGAAGAAGTTTGATTACTTTGTATGTCGCCCTTTGCTTGCGACGAAACTCTAATTGCCAAAGCTAAGTATTGTAATTTCCATTTTGTAACAGAACTCATTAATACGATTTGTTTAATGTTTGTCTAGCGACCCCAGTATCCAAGGCCTCCTAGACACCACAATCATTGTAGTCGAGAACTGGAAAATGTGATGAACTGTGATCATTCCAACGTCGTGCGACATTTGCAAGCGCTTGGGAAGGTTCGAAGACCTGCCCGCATCCACAAAAAATGTTATGCAGTTGGTAGAACAGCAACGATGTCGTGTACTACAAAGAGCTTCCCCGAGGTGTAACCACCACTGCTGACATTTACTGTCAACAACTCAGACCTCTTACAGACGCAATTCGAGAAAAACGACCAGGGAGACTGCGTGAAGTGCTGCTACTCCATGATAACTCCAGCCTGCATTCTGTTAGACTAACAAAGAACATTATAGGAGAGCTGGGTTGGGAAATCATTCCGCGCCCACCTTATTCAATTGCTCTTGCGCCCTCAGATTTTCACCTTTTCCGCTCTTTATCGAAAAACCTTCAAGGAATTTGCTTTCCGGATGAAAATGCGCTTCGAATAAGGCTCAGCAAGGTCTTCGCCTCAAAATCACGCACAGTAGCGAAATCGAATATTTACCCCAGCATTGGCGGACTGTTAGTGAAGGAGAATATATTTTCGGTGAGTAACGTCTTTTACGTATATCTGTTGTGTGCATTAAACTTACGGAAAAATGCTACGAACTTATGCACCAACCCTACCATTTAATGAGTACGTTCCAGCTGCCATACCAGGAAACTGACTTTCGAAATGCCTATAACAAAGTTTGTGTTTCAAGTGTCGTGTCATTAATACAAAGGCATTACATTTTATTTATGGCAATGAAAACTCAGAAATACAACATTAATATTTTAACTTGTACAACTGTAGTCAACAAAAACCAACTCTCATTTCTTCTACTTTTTTTTCAAGAAAAAGTATTACTCTGTTTCTTACAGAACTCCAGTCTTGGGATCAGATGTTTTCGTCAAGTTTACTGAAGAACTGTGGGTTTTGAGGAAGAAATTTGTAAGGGGTCCATAGGCCCTTACAATAACTTTGCACTTGGCACAGGTCGATAGGAGGAACAATCGATTGTGACGTGTTGAGAGAGCGAGTGTCGAGATGCGCCAGTGTGGTTGGCGGGAGGTAGGTGTGTGTGTGTGTGTGTGTGTGTGTGTGTGTGTGTGTGTGTGTGTGTGTGTGTGTGTGTGTGTGTGTGTGTAGGCCATGGTTGAAACACAGGGCTTTAACGGAGAAGGGTGTCACCATCGCCGTGGTTAGACCCCTAAGTAATAGGTTAATACCGGGAAAGTGAAGAAGTATCATTATGAAAGTGATCAGTGACGTTACTAGTGCCGATATTTGGTTTCGCGTCTACCGCGCCGGCCTAACCTTGGATTGCAGTGTTGGATGCAGTGATGGATTAGCGTGTGACGATAATGGAAAATGAAGAAAGCCTGTGCTGAGATTAGCCGTATTAAGATATGTATGACGAAGGCAGTGGCTATCTCCTTTTTGTGTTTTGAGAAGAATATAAGTTTGTAATTAGTAAAACTGTGTTGGTGTTCCTTATTACCAGACATTCAGTATTATAGTATTGAACAGGACGAACTGGAAAGTAACAACTTCCGTAGCAGTCAATTCCGATTACCAGCCCCATTAGGCTCACGGTCATGTTAATAATAAATATTGGGCTGCTATTCGATCAGATCAGGTCGGGATAAATTCGGAGGTGTTACAAATTGCAACATCATCAACTCGTCTTTCAGTTCTGCACCTGTTTAACATAGCTGGCATACATCTGCCATGATCTTTCCTCTTTTGAAGAGCGTGACATTTTTTTCATCCTTCTGTTTCAGAGGAAGAATTTTTAATACCTATTTGAAACATGAGTATGAGACACTTCAATCATACCGCATTTGGAGATTTTGCACACCTGGATTGATAAAGTTGCAGCAGTATCCTTAAAATCAAAGAAGTCAGTCGTACACAATGGCATGGCACTGGAATGGTTTCATAGGTTTAGCTGCTTTTGGAAAAGAGGTCTTGCTTACGTGTCTGTTTCTCTGTAAATTTCAAAATATCTGTCGCGGCTCAAAAACTTGTACCCCCTCACCAAAAACGTGTGTGGTATCTCTTCAAACCATCCCAGGCTAAATGGACGAGACATTGACGAGCGGCACTTGGAACTACATTACTAGATGGCGCTTTGTCTTTCTGCCAAGCCGTGCTTCCCGATAAATGAATGAGCCATTTTCCCGATAATTTCATACTTGTAACATGTCTACGGACATGCAAAAAATTAGCGAGAACACAACAGCACTGAAAACGACTTTCACGAAAAAATTCCACTTACAACGTTTTCCATTTACTCCATTTATATTCCGTAAGTTACTACATAGCGCGAGTTTCTATCATTCTATTCGCTTCTGTACGTGCCGTAATCTCTCTTATCTACTTCTCATGATAGGCACGCGAGATATACGATGGTGATAGAATGATCGCACCGTCTTCCTAGTATATCATCTCCGTTGTATTTTCGTGTGGTCTACACCGACCTGTTACGATGCTCAGTGAGCATCTCTGATTTTATTCGGCTTCTTGTCATGCGTACTATACAAGGACTCCTAATCTGCCGCGGTGTTCTAGGATTTATCGCACTAGACTCCGCGAAACCCTTTACATAAATACTATACTTTCCCAAAACCCTTCTCAAAAATTGCAGCCTTACATTCGCCTTCCCCACTAATTATTTATGGGCCTACATATTTAAACCACGTGCCAACTATTTCATTGTCTTATTATTGTCACTAAATATTTCAATCCTGTAGTAACTATTCAATACCTTGTCATCCAACTCGATGATGAATCAAAGCGAAGCCTACAGAATAAGGCACGAAAGAGATATTTTAATGTCCGGTCAACGTCTAGAGCATCACAGACAGCATAACCTTGAAAGAGTGAGTACCGAGAGGGAAATCAGCCTTGCCTATTCAAAAAATAACATTTCAGCATTTGTATCATGTAATTCCGGGATATGATGGAACATTCTGCGGTATGATGGAACACTCAAGTCAGAAGGCTGGACGTTTATCTTGGTTACATCTAAGCATTCCATTGCAACTAGTAATAATAGTGTTACTTTCATATAACATCAGATAATTGCAGATTGTAATCTTATCAAATAATTAATAAGCGCACGAAACGAAGAATTTGAAATTGGTAGAAAGTCGCAATATATATCAACAGTCTTAAAATGTTAAGTTGAAGATCAGTACCCCTTACGTACTTTGGCACTATTGTTTTGACTACAATTTCCAGTTGGCCTTCAACAAAAAAGACAAGTGATAAGGACGTGTCAACGTACGAACTACAGTGAGTTCTGTTTCTTAATAGCAACGAATAAAAAGAGACTTTCCGTTATGTCTCCAGAGATCAAAAACAAGAGCTTACCTAGGTGCTCATAAAGGTCTATGTCGTGATGTACTGGATAAGAAAACCAACAGCATAATTGCGAACAGGTTTTATTACAAATGAAGATCACATTCCAGTCCAACTGAAACCGCACAGAAAGTGCAGACCCAAGACTCAATGCACTGAAAATCATATAGAGCTGAGATGAACAACACGTGAAAAGATAATCGGTCTTCAGTATCACGACAAAGATAATAGAATCCAGAGGGCAACGACAGTATGCGTACATTACCTGAGAGCTGCTAAGCTATCAGACAAGAACATAACTTTCGTCACTTGATAAAAAGTCTACCGCAATAGTAAACAAAGATACTAATCTAAATGATAAGAACTATTATACAGTAAAATTCCATGCATTACATGGACCGAAAGTTGATGTTACTTAACTGAGTTGGACGAAATAAACATTCACCTGAAAGACATCTACGAAAAATGTGGAGCTCTAAAGTGAGATGCACTAATCTTTGTACTATAGTTATTTATAAATTCTTAACTGACGCAATGCATGCCTCGAGTATGTATAATTATATCAAAAGTCTCGAAGATGTACTACTGCTTCTTGATAACTCAAAGACAAAGTCAGCGTAATAAAATCTCGTCGTTATAAGCTGAATTATACAAGTATAGATATATGCGATTTGTTATAAACTAATCACGTACGAGACTGATTCTGAACGTTTGGTATATTATCGCACTTACCAGGACACGCAACAACAGCACGTGGTCCAATATTTCAGCAAATTTTCTCAATGGGCAACTATTTAATTCGCTGGAGTGGTCTTAATCGTGTTTCGCAGAAATCTCCATGGTGTTTCGATGTACTTTATCATTACAAAGCTGTTAGTGCTGTGAGCGCTTACATTTGGTGTAAGATTATTATTCCTCAGTTACATTTCTTTCGTTGGTCATACGGGATCAAAGATCCTACACAATAAAATAGTTCTCGCTGCACCTACTGGCACACCCGATGCTTTCTTGGGATGGCGTGAGTGGACATTTCTCAGACCTTATAAAGTAATCGTAATATCAATAATGTTTATAATTGCTATATACCACTTGTCTATACCAGAAACAGCAGGCGTTGTGTTTAGAGTAGCTTGTCACGTTTAGTTTTAGTAGATTACAATGAACATTTCTGCATTTCCGGAAGGCTTTTGACACTGTACCACACAAGCGGCTTGTAGTGAAATTGCGTGCTAACGGAATATCGTCTCAGTGATGTGACTATATTTGTGATTTCCTGTCAGAGAGGTCACAGTTCGTACAAATTGGCGGAAAGACATCGAGGAAAACAGAAGCGATTTCTGGCGTCCCCCAAGGTAGTGTTATAGGCCCTTTGCTGTCCTTATCTATACAAACGATTTGGGAGACAATCTGAGCAGCCGTCTTAGGTTGTTTGCAGATGACGCTGTCGTTTATCGACTAATAAAGTCATTATAAGATCAAAACGAATTGCAAAACGATTTAGAAAAGGTATCTGAATGGTGCGACAATTGGCATTTGACCCTAAATAACGAAAAGTGCGAGGTCACCCACATGAGTGCTAAAAGGAATTCGTTAAACTTCGGTTACACGATAAATCGGTCTAATCTAAAAGCCGTAAATTCAACTAAATACCTAAATATTACAATTACGAACAACTTAAATTGGAAGGAACAATCAGAAAATGTAGTGGGGAAGGCTAACCAAAGACTGCGTTTTATGGGCAGGACACTTAGAAAATGTAACAGATCTACTAAGGAGACTGCCTACACTATGCTTGTCCGTCCTCTTTTAGAATACTGCTGGGCGGTGTGGGATCCTTACCAGGTAGGACTGACGGAGTACATCGAAAAAGTTCAAAGAAAGGCAGCACTTTTTGTATTATCGCGAAATATGGGAGAGAGTGTCACAGAAATGATACAGGATTTGGGCTGGACATCGTTAAAAGAAAGGCTTTTTCGTTGCGACTGAATCTTCTCACGAAATTCCAATCACCAACTTTCTCCTCAGAATGCGAAAATATTTTGTTGACACCGACCTACATAGGGAGAAACGATCAGCACGATAAAATAAGGGAAATCAGAGCTCGTACGGAATAATAGAGAATTGTGAAGGTGGTTCGATGAACCCTCGGCCAGGCACTTAAATGTGATTTGCAGAGTATCCATGTAGATGTAGAACATTCAAAGTCGAAACAGTGCGCCAAGGTGAGCCAAAAATGAATCGGGAGTTATGTTTCACTCATTACCTATAATTCTTATCCATGACGATTAAAAAGTTTTAAGTGTGAGCAGAATAAAGAGCGTACTTCGCTCATTGCAGATCGGCAGTCTCACAATCACAGAAGACGTTTACTGGTTCGTCGTACCCAACCGTGCTATATTTTTCAAAAACATTCAGTAGTACCCGAACATTAGAATGAGTGAGGTCCCACTTCATTACAATGTGCCTACTGACACAATGGCCAACAGAAACACACTGAAGTTATGAATCCATACCCTTCCACATTCCCGTAAGGAACTTCACTTATCAACTAAAAAATAGGAATGGTTGATCGTGGTCTGAACTAAAAGCTTTCCAAATACACGTCCGTTGTTGAAGTACTGAACAGCTTCGTTAGTTTACAACAGAAACCGAAACGCACGCGTGAAAGGAACCCACAAGGCAAAATCTGTTAACCTCTATAAAGAGCGTGACAGAGTGTACTTCCACCGTTCCTTCTTTTTCCACTCAAGCATGGGGCGTGGGAAGACAGATTGGTTATATGCTTCTAAACGATCTTTTGTCAGTCTGATCTGACTTGCACAACCACTACTGGAAAATATTCAGTTATTCAATTTTGGAAACCAGTTCTTGGAATTTTCATGAGATGCTGGTGTCTTTCTTCTAGGGTCTGTCAACTGAGACTTTTCAATACTTACTTTCTACTTCACTGTCAGCCATGTAACGGAGCAGTGTAGTGAAACACTTCTTAATACATTTCAACTTGACACGGATCTCTCCAACTTGACCAGTATTCCGATATTTGCCACACAATCTTTCTGTTTCCCTACACATGCAGCTATTTTGTTCTGAACGATTACTGATTTGCCCCTTCAGAGCTATTTCAAGCTATTTACTTCTACGCTACAATGTGAATCAGTTTTCGTATTTGCTCCGTTCCAGTGTTCGTGATTGACGTGTTCGTCACCACAAGCCCACCTGCAGGTACTGCTTGAAGTATTGTGGGACGTGATTTCTCCATAGAAACAATGAAAATCCGACACTAAATTTCATACCGGTGATAATACATCAAGGTAACATATACCTTCCTATACCCACCATGAACGCATATTTATTCTTCTACAGTTTGCAGTGTCGGTAACTTTAGGTGACGAAACTGATAAATTGCTAACGGTAGTTACAAAGAAAGGTCTGCGTCAAGCCGCTGACTGGTGTGAATTCGTAGAAACGTGCAGACGCACTTGGCACCTGTCTTTAGCACTTCATTGCTCTGGGTAATGCAGTTTAGACAACCCAGGGCCAGTAGTCTGTGTCGTTTCTGCCACAGCATGAACTACTTTATTTTACTCAAGACAGCGCATCCTGATAAATGCAACGTCACATTAGGAACATCTCAAACTCAAGTATAATGAAAGCCAGATCGCCAGGGTATAATGAATTCTATATAGGAACGCGCGCGCGGCTTTTTGTGTGTGTGTGTGTGTGTGTGTGTGTGTGTGTGTGTGTGTGTGTGTGTGTAGAGCCGCAAAGACATGTTGAGGGAAATGTTAAATTACCGAATAATTTTAGTCAAAACTTCCGAGCTGAAAAGCCGTAGTCAACGTTTCCTTCCGATCTGCGGACGGTATCTTCAAAGATAATTTGCACCGAAGGCTCAATGGGCCTAGAATTTATATACGGTATAGAGGGCACCAATTACTGTCACGTGATGTTTGCTTTCTTTCTGCCTAGTGACAACACACTCGATTAAAGTAATCGATCATTAATCTAAGCGCAAAGGCAACGCCCATGAGTACTGTTATACGCAGACCACAAGCTCTCAAGCTCTGAACTTTTGACTAAGTGTGAATTTTTTTGTCTGGATCCCAAATTTTTACAATGATTACTGATAAAGAACGGACAAAGTAAAGAAAGAAAATAGAGCTGCTACGCCCGCTATGAAATGCCTGCGCAGTTTGACCCCAGCGCAGCCTGCTGAAAGAGACCAATCTTCTAGGTCATCACAGACAGCAGAAACAATGGAGTGGAAGGGAAATTCACAATGAACATTTAAAAAATCATCCCATCATTTGCGTCACATGCAGTACAAAAAAACCAAATCAGGAGGCCGGACAGTTATTTCGACCAAGAGACTTAATTTCCTCACGCTTATTGGATCACGTCAGCACTACTAAATGGTATTTTTAAAAACATGATCCCGATATTTAAATAAGTGTGTACAACTAGGGGCTAGTATCTTAAAATAATGAAGCCTTTGTAGCATTCACTGGCCCATTTGTTGCCCAAGTTTGCAAATAATCCTACCTTTGTAATCACCGCAATTTAGTTCGCACCGTACCTGAAACAAAGAAACAAAAAGTGTTGTAAATATAAGCTGTGTGAAAATTAAATTATTAATTGCGTTATGTTGTCTTCAAGATGGAACAAAACAGCAACGTTGTAGTATACCGTTATAAAAAGAAAAGATCGAAGTCACGAAAGATAGACTTTCGCTATTCTAAGAAAACACTCTGGTATTCGTTGAAGTGATTTAAGGAAACGACAGAAGACAAAGATCTAGTTAGCGGGAGTGGGATTTGAACCCCGTTCCTCCCGAATAAAAGTCCTGTGTCCAGTCATCGTGCCATCTAGTTCGATCTATGCTTCCCAGAACTGCGATGATTCTGAGCAGTGTTTCAACGAGTCTAGAATACCTAGCAGTACCAACATGGCGCATAAAAACTCATTCGTTCCATGACCCAATAGTGGTACATTCAGTTTAGATGCGAAGCAGGGAAGACTATTATCCCTTGTGCCTCTACCATCTACCCTGTCCGTCTGTCTCATACCACGACGAACTCTTAACGAAGAGAGACGTGAAACGTGTGGACCATAGAAACAATGTTTTGATTCACTAGAATTATCCTTGAGCCATTGTTTCCCACATGCGAACCGCAGTCAAATTTATACCGGCACAGTACCAGTACCATACATCAACTCTAAATAGTGAGAAAAGCCCGATTCATGATATACTACGACGCGCCCTCTGTCACCCTACCGAGCGAGATGGCGCAGTGGTTGGAACACTGAACTCGCACTCGGATGGACGTCGTTTCAAATCAGCGTCGCCCAATCCACATTTAACTTTCCCGTGATTTCCCTAAATCGCTCCAGGTATATGTTAGGATGATTCCTTTGAAAAGCACGGCCAATTTCCTTCCCCATCCTTGAAACAATCCAAGCTTCCGCTCCGTCTCTAACGACTGTCAAATGGACGTTAAATTCTGATAGTCGTTCGTTCGTTCTTTCTTTCCTTCCTTCCTTCCTTCCAACCCATACGAGTTTTGCTGAAGCACTATTTAAAACATTTTTATGCCACCGAACTAATGTGCTTCGTTGCTAACCAGTAGTTCGATGGACATTTGAAACACAGGGTTGAATTTCTGTAGCATGCCTTGACACAGCCGTAAATAACAATCCATAGGAACAAAAAAATGCACTATGTTAAATGCATATAAAAATAAAACGCTATTACTGGAGAATAAGCACTGCAAACAGCGCATTTCTTGTGAAGACTGTATTGCTCCATACTTTGTGCTTTGCTGTACTTTTTTATAGCCTGTAGAAAGAATGAGATGCGCAAGACATTTTTATTGCTAGTGTGGTTAAGCAATCTATGATCAAAAAAGATATTTAATTTTTTTACATCTTGTTTACCACTACCATTCCATTCCAAGCTGACCTCTGGACAAGGAGACTGAGTGGAGAGGAACATTAGGAGCAGTCAACTAAATCCTTATTAGTTCTCGAACCGTAGTTTAACCGCAGTGTGTACGCACCTGACATTTAATACCACGAACTCTGCAACCCCGTGTGTTAGCGAAACGGCTGTCTGCAATGAGTTACTCCACTCCTGTCTGGCTGGAGTGACACGTTATCCCTGAGTCCGCTACCGGTATCCGATAACAGTATCGCTGATAAATATGTTTAGTCAGCTTATACGACTGCACCCAAGATGACTTCAATCTTTACATCAGTCCGCCAGTCTAGGTACTGCAAACAGATGATTTTAAAATGCTTGGGCGTGACAGACACCGACAATTTTCTCTCTCTATTATTAAAAAGTATCCGTGAGCTCCTTCACGTTTATCGTTGAGTCATTAACGAACTTTTATTCTATCATCTGAATACAAAAACTAATTTGACTTGATAGCAGAATCGAGTTCTCAGAAACTCTGCATTCGTTGGAATGATGATAGTTTGTATGTGAGAGACTGCCAGGTCTTTATCACGTGACGAAAACTCTTACCTGTGGCCTCTGATTACAATCCAAGACAGTTTCAACATCAAATTAAGTTTTTATGAACGACATACCTGGATCTGAAATCGCTACCAACGACTTTGACATGGTAACTACCATTCTCTGAGCTACAAAAAGTGCTACAAGCACTCGCAAAATCAGCACCGATTATAGGAATAGCATTATTGCGTGCTAAGCATTTAAGATTATCGTCCGACAAACGGTCAGCGTAATCGTGGTCTGCGAACGACTGATGTTACCCACACTACTTGACACTCACGATAAACCAATGTATTGCACGTAAATATGCAGCAAGAACCATCGTCGTGAAACTATTACATAAAACTGATCACAGGCAAGGCGCCTGCAAGAAAGTTTCATAGGAAGAATCGTCAGGAAATGTCCACTCACAAAGGAGGTAGCTTACAAAACCCTCGTTCGATCAGTACTTTAATATTGTCCTTCAATTGGATTCGTACCAAATAGAATTGAAAGAGCAGAGCGTTTCGTTACAGGTTCATTTAGTAGTCGCTAAAGCGTTACAGGGAAGCTCCGTGAACTCCAATGACAGACGCTGCACAAGTGTTCTGCATCACGGTGTTATTTGCTGTGGAGTTCCCGAGAGCGTCAACCAACATATTGCTTCTTCATACATACACCTCATGGAAAGATAATGACGTTAAATCAGAGAGGCTCGAGTTCACCCGAGGAATTAACAACGACCTTTCTTTCCTTGCACCATTCGCCACTGGAACAGGAAATGGGGAAACTTTCAGTGGTATACAGAATACCGTCGATCACACGCCGTAAGCTGGTTTGCAGAGTATAGATGTAAACGCTGCGGCCTTTCGCTCTTTATGTTCGACACATTTTACCATTTACGTGAAGCGACGAGCCGAATCAAGTCCAATTTTGATGAACAAATAATCAAAACAAGAAACAAGCAATTAAATGCTTGAGAAGCTCTTTCAATAACATGAAAAGCCCTGTGAAGCAGAGATAAGCACAATAAAGACGTCCTGTAGGGACTGAACAGGCTAAGAGGCAGACACTAAAATTTTCCTATGGAAAATTAGAGAGAGATTGTTCAAACGGCTCTGAGCACTATGGGACTTAACATCCGAGGTCATCAGTCCCCCAGAACTTAGAACTACTTAAACCCAACTAACCTAAGGACATCACACACATCCATGCCCCAGGCAGGATTCGAATCTACAACCGTAGCGGTCGCGCGGTTCCAGACTGAAGCGCCTAGAACCGCTCGGCCAATGCGGCCGGCTACAGAGAGATGACTGTGATTCTTGGAGCCAAATGTGACTCCATTTGAAATTACACTACCCATGAATCAGGTATCAATTTTTCCTTCTATCTTTCATCAGCTATTACATTTGGTATTACTTTACTGTATGGCAAAATGACTTCTCGCGGACGAATGAAGTATTTTTAATCCGCCGTTTCTGTTCTGAGTATACCAGTACTGTTTTCTCTAACGTACACACGCCAAACCATAACTGTAACTGTATGCATCAAATCCCACAACGTTAAAAAAAATTATTTCGTAACTTCGGATCAAGGTGTTCCTAGGACCGAACTTATTTTTAGTAATCTCCAAAAACATTCATTTATCAACCGCTTTCCGTAGTATTCCATTTACAAACTACACTATTCAGATGCACTGCTTGCAACCAAGAAATGACAAAAATATGGCTGGACGGCAAATGCGCAAAAACGCGTAAAAAATTTCTCAGAAGTTAATTTTCATTGCTGTCAAAGATAAATTCTCAAATAGCGAAATTCAATTTCTAATTGCTTACTACTTACAGTTTTGCAATTCTGGGGGTATTCTATCCCATCGCGCATAAACAGATATTGCTGCTTGTAGATGGCGCTAGATCAAAGATTGTGTGTTGACTATTACCACAACTGAAAGTAACTGTGGGTGGGGCTATACAAGGTAGAAGTTGCAGTGCATGTGGCTGCACAGAAAATGCTTCGAAGCGTTCACATTAAAGGCTGCAGTTTCCATCTAGGTCAGGCCTGGTATCGAAAGATAGTAAAACCTGGGCTTCTTTGTGAATATACCAATCTTCAGTCAGAAATAGGAATTTTTCTGAAATGTGTGTTTCGCTTAAGATTTATACCAGCAAGCATAGTCGGAGACGCGTTCGTAGAGTTGCATATTATTGCTGCCAACCACAATCAGTTAATTTTTTTCCTAGACTATGTACTTGAAAACTATTTAAGTGAAGATGCTAAGTTTATCCCTAATTTGTGGACCAGTAGACCAACAGGTGAAATCAAAACTACGAACTGACAGTCGTTTCATCGACATTTAAAATATCAATTTTACAAACCCTATCCTTCTATCCAAGAGTTTAGTTTTAAAGCAATTACAAAATGAAACTTAAGCTGTGCTTTAACAGAATGCTTTATAAAAGAAAAATAAATACACCCGACCGTGAAAATCATCATGTTGATACTGAAATAAGTGACAAATATCAAGGGCTTGAATTATCGTTCCTGGAGTAAGGAGAGCGAATTGCACATCGGTCCAGCGTGTCCCACCGTGGGGTATCCTTTACAAACCCGTACAATGACACGTCGCCCTACCAACCGTTGCCTGTAACATTGCTGGCTGCTGCCAGGTGGCGAACTGTTTCCTCAGTGCACTGCAACTTCATCACCTCAATTCTCAAAAGGAGCTTTCGGAAGCGCAACTGCGCACTCTTAACTGTCTTGAAGAACGTTATCTCACTTGATATCCTTACGGATGTTACCCGACAGGACAGGTCACGACGACATGTAATCGGCAACTGGTCGGCTGTATCGTCAACAGTGAACTTCTGCGTAAGAAATTACTACAGACAAGCACCGCGCATTCTACAGCTTGCGCTGCATCAACTGAAACTTCCGATAGCTCAAGATGGGGAAAATTAAAATATAAGGGGTTAAAAAAACTGAGAATTAAAAAGTGGCGAACAGTCAGTGATTCGTCACAGTGAGAGCAAAGCGGTGCGAGGTTGCCGCTTACAGACGACTATGAAGAGACAGTTCTCCATATTGAGTCCAGCTAAAATTATCTCCTCACGACGAGATGGAGAGGAAGTCGATCAAGCCTTAGGGAAGGGTTTAATACCTCTGAGCTTGTTCCCACGGAGAGACGACTAGTGCTCGTAGCAAAGTGCCCGACACACAGGCGTGACTTAACATTTACGAATGACAGCATCAGCGAGCTAGAGAAGGCATTCTAGGGTCCGCTGTACTAATGGATGCCAAGTGCAGGGAGGCTCTGGAAAGCTGTGAGGGAATCTGAGTACACTTATAGATTCCATACCGCCAGATGTAAATGCATCAATGTAGTCCTCACGAAACAGAAAACTTAAGAAGCTAATGTTGATAGCGGGCTACGCAACAACTTCACTACACCCATCATCTATCTCGTGTAAGAACCACATAATAAATAATAGGCTTAAAAGCACGCACAGAGGCATAAATTTTTGCCTTGTTTCATACGCAGGTAACAGGTCACGAAAGGAGAGGGAGGGGGTATACACTCCTGGAAATTGAAATAAGAACACCGTGAATTCATTGTCCCAGGAAGGGGAAACTTTATTGACACATTCCTGGGGTCAGATACATCACATGATCACACTGACAGAACCACAGGCACATAGACACAGGCAACAGAGCATGCACAATGTCGGCACTAGTACAGTGTATATCCACCTTTCGCAGCAATGCAGGCTGCTATTCTCCCATGGAGACGATCGTAGAGATGCTGGATGTAGTCCTGTGGAACGGCTTGCCATGCCATTTCCACCTGGCGCCTCAGTTGGACCAGCGTTCGTGCTGGACTTGCAGACCGCGTGAGACGACGCTTCATCCAGTCTCAAACATGCTCAATGGGGGACAGATCCGGAGATCTTGCTGGCCAGGGTAGTTGACTTACACCTTCTAGAGCACGTTGGGTGGCACGGGATACATGCGGACGTGCATTGTCCTGTTGGAACAGCAAGTTCCCTTGCCGGTCTAGGAATGGTAGAACGATGGGTTCGATGACGGTTTGGATGTACCGTGCACTATTCAGTGTCCCCTCGACGATCACCAGTGGTGTACGGCCAGTGTAGGAGATCGCTCCCCACACCATGATGCCGGGTGTTGGCCCTGTGTGCCTCGGTCGTATGCAGTCCTGATTGTGGCGCTCACCTGCACGGCGCCAAACACGCATACGACCATCATTGGCACCAAGGCAGAAGCGACTCTCATCGCTGAAGACGACACGTCTCCATTCGTCCCTCCATTCACGCCTGTCGCGACACCACTGGAGGCGGGCTGCACGATGTTGGGGCGTGAGCGGAAGACGGCCTAACGGTGTGCGGGACCGTAGCCCAGCTTCATGGAGACGGTTGCGAATGGTCCTCGCCGATACCCCAGGAGCAACAGTGTCCCTAATTTGCTGGGAAGTGGCGGTGCGGTCCCCTACGGCACTGCGTAGGATCCTACGGTCTTGGCGTGCATCCGTGCGTCGCTGCGGTCCGGTCCCAGGTCGACGGGCACGTGCACCTTCCGCCGACCACTGGCGACAACATCGATGTACTGTGGAGACCTCACGCCCCACGTGTGGAGCAATTCGGCGGTACGTCCACCCGGCCTCCCGCATGCCCACTATACGCCCTCGCTCAAAGTCCGTCAACTGCACATACGGTTCACGTCCACGCTGTCGCGGCATGCTACCAGTGTTAAAGACTGCGATGGAGCTCCGTATGCCACGGCAAACTGGCTGACACTGACGGCGGCGGTGCACAAATGCTGCGCAGCTAGCGCCATTCGACGGCCAACACCGCGGTTCCTGGTGTGTCCGCTGTGCCGTGCGTGTGATCATTGCTTGTACAGCCCTCTCGCAGTGTCCGGAGCAAGTATGGTGGGTCTGACACACCGGTGTCAATGTGTTCTTTTTCCATTTCCAGGAGTGTATTTCCAAGAAGTACTCTCACCAAGTTGGTGTATTGTGGCTTCCAGAGTGTGCGTGTAATGTGTTCTTTTTCCATTTCCAGGAGTGTATTTCCAAGAAGTACTCTCACCAAGTTGGTGTATTGTGGCTTCCAGAGTGTGCGTGTATCTCAGTGATATGAAGAGCAGTACTGACACGAATATCTTGTCGTCGTGAAACAAACTTAATTCACATGTCTGATTAAAGTCAGAGACAACGAGAACTTTTTCTCAAAGATTGGTTTGAAAACCCAAGCCTTGATAGAGTTCACAACGAAGAGATTAGACCATGTTACAGCGTAATACTGTCTCCAGTGATTAAGTCGTTATATACGAGATGTCAGATCTGCTTGGGGTCCTACAGGCTGAGGAGCTTTGAACGGAGCTATGGCATCATCATACGAACGCAACATCGGCAACAAATGTAGGAAACGTAGGAACTGCCTAGAAATTGTGGCTAGCAAGCCAAATATGTTTGTAAATAAGCACCTAGCATTCCTCAGCGTGCCAGCTACTGCTTACATCAATAGACCAACGAGACGGTAGGGGATATCCTGATTTGGAACGCAGCAATTCTATTTTTTTGTTACACAGTCGTGTCACGAGATCTGTAGTGAGCAACGGCGCTTGTCAAGGTACAGTATGGTGACCTGAACGAGATAATCAGACGCGGCTGCTGTGTTCCCAAGTCAAGTTTACTTTTAGACTTCCATGCAACAGCAATACACACAATCTAGAGTCGAGTGTCCAAAACAGTGCTACGTGCATGTGATAGGTATTGCTCAGTGGTCCTGCAGAAAATACAGCCATCCATCGTACTAATTTTCAGCAGATCGTCTTTAGTATCTCTTGTAATCCAACAAACATTTCGCTTGACTAGATGTCCCCCCCCCCCTCAAATTCATTTTCATCACTTTTTTTTTGCGAGGAGCCTGATGGATGTGCAGACTGGGGGGGGGGTTGTTTTGGAGAAGGAGACCAGACAGCGAGGTCATCGGTCTCATCGGATTAGGGAAGGACGGGGAAGGAAGTCGGCCGTGCCCTTTCAAAGGAACCATCCCGGCACTTGCCTGGAACGATTTAGGGAAATCACGGAAAACCTAAATCAGGATGGCCGGACGCGGGATTGAACCGTCGTCCTTCCGAATGCGAGTCCAGTGTGCAGACTGGACTGCCTCCTTTCTTGTGAGGTAAAATAATTACAGAATATGCGCCAGTTGTCAAACGCAACGCATATCTTCCTCTTGAGAGGTTTTGGGCTAGGTTGCATCGAACGAGCTTGCTTGTCCTCTACAAATCATATGCTACTTGTATTCGTCACGACTCCTCTTGCAACTCCTTCTATGGTCTGCAATGATTTCCTACGCTGTCTTGGCAGTCCTGAAACTTCGGAAAGACGAGTCCGCCTCATTCCTCTTTGCTGTTGCTGCTGCATTAGACACATGGGTGGTATTCTGTTACCCGCAATTACGGTATTCGAACAGCCAACTGAGCACCGATTTATTTGTGACTTTTTTGGATCACAGTGGTAGACTGTCGTAGGAGGCGTGCCAGCTACAAGTGCCGCACAGCAGCAGCTAGGGGCAACATTTCGGACAGCTGAGTGGTGATAGGCACGGTTCAGCGCCGCGGACAGGTGCGTAGCGTGGCGCCCGTATGGTGCCGCTTCCGGTGACATCAGTCGCTGGAGGCCCCGTTTTGGGACAGCCCTGCCACGACGCGCTGCCCGTGGGCGAGCCAAGACGCGCCCTTCCCATTCCTCACAGGTCCTGCTTCCGATTACAGCCGACTAACCAATATCGATTATGTAAAAATGGTTCAGCGGATGCGAAGCGACAGCCACAGCAATAGCACACTCTTAATTAAGTTCATAGATAGAAACATTGCACGTCTTTACTCACACGTTTTACAACAAGAGCGCCCAACTGCTGCGACTACTTGATGGCTGCATTCTAACAATTTTACTCGTAAATTACGATGTTTTGTAAGTAAGCGACGGAGTTAGAAATGGTTGCTGCTTGTCTGTTTATAACACTTATTTTTACAGAATACTGTAAGTTTCCTTTCATAACGTGTGTGTGTGTGTGTGTGTGGTGTTGCTGTTTAAGCACGTTGTAATAGTAAACCGACAGTTTGCTTCGAATACAACGCAAATACAGCAAAACCTTCCCTCGTTTCTCTTAGACACTTTTTTCCTTGTGTTTCGTCGTCCTCTAGACAGAGTGATGCAGCCGAAGAAAACGAGACGAACAGCAACGCTACACCACGCTCTTTTGTACAATGTTTACGTAGACCGCACGGCGAAGGGCGAGCGCAATTCACACTCACATGCTAACATACTCCGACATGCTTGCTAGTCCGTTTCGCGCTATCAGGCATCATCCTCTTCTTGCAGATTTCTTATCCAAAATGGTAGTAAGAGGTCACCACTCAAAGGCCAAGTTGCCAACAGTCAGTCAGTCAGTCAGTCACTCACTCTCTCTCTCTCTCTCTCTCTCTCTCTCTCTCTCTCTATCGCGAGTCACCATTTACAGTAGACATTTCAGCCGGCCAGTACACGTACAGAAGCAATATTATTACTACTCACGCTGTCCTTTCCTAAATTCCGCGCCCACGGAATGTCCACAGCAGGTAGGTACAGGCACTGAGCTACCATGGTCGTTACACCGTGGATTATCAATCGTTCGACACGAGTGATGCCAACAGCAAAGCTCCAGTACACCATCAACAGCGTGGCAGGAAGGTGTAAATCGCACATCCTTAGTAATCACGTACATCTCCTGCAGGATAAAGGACGGTGCGAATGACGTACCATTTCCGGTGAGGTGATGTTCCCTCGTGTTCACCCAATTACTTTTGTCAAAGCAGAGAACGCATCACGTCTCATTGAGCTGTGTGTACTTCACTTTATTGCTTTAAACAAAGCCCTTCTTAGCATGACACTATTCTGAATTTGAGAATCTATATTATCCTTATCATGAGTACCTCTTGGATACTAACGAATCTTAGCCTCTCACTACAGTCACATTTCACAAAACATATGCTACAGAACTATGAACTATTCCCCAATGAATCTAGTCTTCCAAAGACCTCTCAGTTTACCGATCTCGCAACAAAATCAAGGTTAAACGAGTATACATATTAAAGAGGGAAAGCTGAACCCCGGACAGCATCATGTAAGTGAACTGCCTGGATAGCAGAGGAGTTGCGTCTGTTTGTTTCGTTTCGTTTTGCTTTAGGGCGCAAAAACCAACTGGGGACATACGCGCCGAAGTAAAACGACTATACGTCAGTCCCAACTGACATAATAGAAGACAGCTAAAACAGGCACGAGGTAAAAGGGCTAAAAAGACGCCATCCAGAAACGGAGGTCCAAAAGTAAAAATTAACTGGTTTCGCCATATGGCTTTGGCGGATAAAAAGTAAAACGCGGTCGACAGTCCGCGCGTCATTTGCTAAAACGGCCGGTAACTCAGACGGCAAACCCAAGTGGGAACGTAAGCGGTTAAGAAAATGGGCAGTCCGTCAGGAAGTGGCGGGCAGTTAAAACTTGGGCGCGATATGTACAAAGTGGTGGGGTAGCACCACTTATCAAATGACGATGGCTAAAAAGGCAGTGTCCAATACGTAGTGTAGTTAAAATGACCTCCTCCCGGTGGGAGTGCCGAGAGGAGGTCGTCCAAGCCGCTGGGAGGGGCTTAATAAGCCGGAGCTTATTCCCGTGAAGGGAGGACCATTGGCGATGCCGAAGGGGCACCACCTCTTGACAGACGGCAACACAGACATCATCGGAGGGAATACAGGAACTCGCGAGCTGCGGTACGAGGACTGCAGCCTTGGCAGCAACCTATTCCATAAACATCACAATGTTCCACCAAGAGTGAGCAAGTGACAGTTTTCCTGGACCCGCTGCACCAAAGCAGCTTCTGTGTGCGACTAGTCAGCATCGATCATCGACAGCAGAATGAAGTCTGAAACGCAATTCTCGATGATGCTAAAGCAATACAACATTCGAACGTTGCGATCGTTCTCAAAGCATCCGAAACTCTCTTCACTGGCCTCGCTAATGGCAGCCAGATTCTCGTGAATGAATTATGCTGGCGCACGTATATCGCACAATATGTGAAAACAGCACCTGCTTCGCTGCGGCTGATCCTTGGTATTTCTTCCCTGGCACCTGTTATCACACATTTTTTACAGGCAGTTATTCGACCTGATTTCTTCCTCCGAAAATCGTATCAAAGCTCTAATTTGGGTTCATTATTTCCTCTTTCCTTCATTTACTTCTGTTCTGCAAGTCCCATTACAAAGAAGAACCTTCATTAGTGTAGAATGACAGCGTGTCCATCCACAAATGAGAAGCAATCGCTAGAAACTAGATAAGGACGCTATGTAACCAAAGCCCCGCCACTACAACGCAGTATGCCACTTCTGCTTAATCAGTGGAAACACGCCAAAAACGCAGCGACATTACCTAATTCCGGAAAAATAAATACTAACTGCTTCTCTTTATCAACTACTGCAAGACTAATATCTACAAAGTCACACTGATTTAACTCAGAAGAACGTTTACGTGCTATGAGAAACATATTCGATTATGGCATGTTTTTAATGTTTGTTCTTATTGGGATTCCCAATTTCTTACCAAGTATCGGATGCGAGTTTTGTTCGAAACCTTCGCACCAGAATACAGAACCCACTCTGAACCCTACACAAAGGAATGAAGTCCTTATGGAAACGATCTTGTATTATTTTGTTAGCACTGAATCGAAAGATGTTTTTCATTATTAGCGACAAAATCTCATTACTGATGTGTGTACTAGGAAGTGAGATTAAGATATTGCAAGAAACTGAAGAGACATCTGAAAGACGGGCAGTTGTCTACTGATTACAATACTTTTACTGCCAGCTTTTGCTAAAGAAATATCTGGTTCACTTTGACTGCGTTGCTCCTGAGAAGATGCAGCCGTAAAAGAAGAATGGAAGGTATTTGAAACAAGGTAAAGGTCATATCTTCAGTTCAACACGACACACTCGTATGTCCAAAACATGTACCTGAACTTTGAATCTTACATTCTTTTCAGCTTATATTTCATGAGGTCACACAATCTACGTGTCATTTATGTTTGTGTATGAAATTACTTGACTTCTTGTTAGACTTACTACGTCTGTTTGAACAGACTGTGAGCTAGTTCAGCTTTAATGGGTGCTGTGTACAATATCGTTGACTTTGGACCCTTTATGTCTACAGACAGACCAAATGGCATAACATCTGGCTCGCATGAAAACTAATCCTGAACGGGAGTTAATCTGCTTATCGCTCCAAAAGAAATTTGATCGCGTCTGACAGGGATATTCATGTTCCGGAATGCCACATTTACTTAAACGTGATACATTATTCGGCCTAGGGTTTTGCCGCAGTGACAACACAGGTTCCCGTCAGATCACCGAACTTAAGAGGGCTGTCGGGCTGGGCTAACACTTGGATGTGTGACCACTCGGTCCACTGAGTGCTCTTGGCAAGCGGTGTGCATTCAGCCCTTGAGAGGCCAATTGACGTGCTCCTTGATGGGGAAGTACCGGCTCCGGTTCCGGAAACTGACATACGGTCGGAAGAGCGGTGTGCTGAACACATGCCCCTCCATATCCGCATCCAGTGACACCTGTGATCTGAGGACACGGCGGCCGGTCGGTACCGTTGGGCCCCCATGGTCTGTTCGGACAGCGTTTAGTGTTTAGTTTTGATTCGTTATTCTAGGGTCTGTTGAGTGCCTACTAAAGAAGAACGCACGTAGCACTTTTCCGACAAATGCATTTCTTCGACAACACTTGCACGCATGTAAACGCTGTAAACATATCGTACTGCACCGATCACACTGACATCTGGTAGAACTAGTTATCTTACTAAAGTTAACACCTGTCTTTCACAATGAATGTACTTTTAGCTGTTTTCATTATAGTTTTCAGTAGTACTAAAACAGCTTTCCATGAGAAACCGTTCAGGAGAGCAACCACAATGGTAACCGTAAACAGTAGTTACGAAAGCAGTGGACTTTCGACGTTGGAAGAAAACTAAACCTTTCGTAAGGCTATCGACTATAGTTGCGTTATTACGGCCAGATAAGCATTTCTACGTTCATTAGTAGAGAAAGGAGCATGATCTGCATTGCCCAAATCATACTAAATTTGTGTCAAACACTGTATTGAACCATAAGTCACGATCTCATGGTGAAAGCCTATCTGTCAGTACCAAGAAACTTCTGTGTACGTGAAACATGATCCGCAATAACTTCTCTTTCATAAATGGTTGTTCGGCCAGGCACGTCAAATTTCGACTTTCATTGTGAGAACTGACTACTTTCTAAAAAAAACTTCGTCGTAATATACAAAATGATGTTCAGTATCATCTGAACAACGTCTCTTCCAAAAAGCCTACAAAGACGATCGCTAAGTTGCTGTTGAAGAACTGAAGAAAAATGCGAACGGACGTTATATAAAACAAAGAAAAATATAAGGTTTTCTTTTTTAAACTTCTGTGTATGCAAACACACACTAAGGTATGCTAACGCCGACTTACGTTTACGAAACGGTGTTACAGTCTGTCACAACAGAGGAAAAAAGCAGAAGTTACAGGCGGCAGATGTTATGAACTTACACGTAGGGCAGCAGAAAGACAGAGAAATATTACCATACTACAAGGAAGTATGTTAAAATGTTCCTAAATCTCAACTAAAAGTGGCAGTTTTACCATGACCTACAGTAATGATACCCGGGGATTGTGTGTGTCAGCAGGTGTTTAAATGCTCACTCGTTTTTCTCAAGGTAAGCATGTTCAGGTTCAACAGATGGAACGTGACAGTCGTATGGTGAGGCGTTTTCATGGCCACAACCAGCAGTGCGCGCACCTAACGTCCAACCACAATGAGAGAGCCACAACACGGTCTCCAGTTAATCTGAACCCACTTCAGGCCAGACCAGACCACTTGCCTCTTCAAGTGTGTAGAAAAGAAAAGCACGTTTAAAGACTTAATTCACAACATTATTTATGTCCACTAGGAGGAAAAGTGACTATTACAGCATTAAATCACTTCTTTCTAGCACTTATCAAAGGGAAATCGCTCATACAGTGACACAGAAAAAAGAGAGAAGAGCAAGGGAAAGACACAGCAGCGTAAAACTGATTCAGAACACGCCAATGTGATACAGGAAGTAGTAAGGCACAAGCTACATGTGCTAACTCCTTTAAGATCTGGCCACATTTCGCTGATATATGTATCTTGATTTGGAGACGGGTGTAAAATCTTTGTACAAGTTTCGACATAGGTGTCGCCGAAGCTGATCTGTTTTTCAGTTCAGTTCTGACTGCCTCGATTCTGTACACTAGAAAATAATATTTTATGTTTCGAAATTGATTGTGCTCTCAGTAAAGAATATTACAAAAATTTTAAATCAAACCAGGAATGTTCAGCATAAATACAAAGTGAGACGAGAAGTAATAATCAGTTTACAAAAATGCTACTCCAGGGAGAAGAATATAAGTCTGACGGCAGATTCCACATGTAAGTGAAGGCATGTAGGCAGAAGTACAAGTCCCAAGGTGTGTAGCAGACTGGCGGCGTTACTACCCACGGACGGAGTCGCACGTCCGTGGCCCATGACGTCTCCCCGCAGACAGAGACAAACGACGTCTGTCGAGGAAACACACTGCACACGATGCGCCCAAGGGCGCCCCCGCAGGTTTAAAAGTTGGTGTTACGCAGGTTTTTAAACAGGTTCGGAAATGAAACTTAGGTATGCCCACTTACAAGTCGTGATTCGTCTTCCACAATATTGAAAATAGTGGTAACATGCCCCAGTGGATAGCCTGACGGGAACTGAACGCAGACCAAGCATGAATAAAGGAAGGTATACTGAACTGTCAAGAAAAAAAAAATTGAACGGTCCACGCTACAATAAAGAGCAGCCTAAAACAGCAACGGCGTGGTGGGTAAGGGGTCATGGTGCTGGACTGCCAAGCGGGAGAGCAGTGTTCGAAACTCCGTCGTGCCATTTATTTATTTTTCACATTATAAACTGTCCGCCCGGTCACTGAAATGTTTGTTCTGTTTCTCTAGTCTTGGTCGTTGTCATACTATACATTAGTTATAGCATATGAGACATGTGGTAAGGATACGTTACGGTCGTAAGTAAATGTCATGTACAGTGAGAGGCAGGGGAAATGCCACATATGCGTCTCACAGAAATGGAAACAACAAAAACGGTTGTGTACTACGTTACAACAGAGGAATCCGAAGGTCAAGACTTCCAAATAGGAACCTAACTGCAAAAACGTTAAAAACATATGTTTTGACAGAGCACAGAGAAACTGTCAGATTGTGAAACTGTTGTGTTCATTTGTTGCAGCTTACGTGACAAACTATTATGTTTTCATCAATTCATTGAGAGTAATCACATTCAAATTCATACGAACACTTATTACGGGCAAGGAGGCATACGTCACTCACTTGTCAGTCTTATAATTAGGTGTGACGATAGAAGATTTTTTATCATATGACATTCATACTGTCACTAACACTGTGCATGACACACCAGACGTGTTTTCAGGTGGAGGATTCGGTTGGCTTGTGGCACTGTCATCAAACGTTTGCTGTTCCCATTCGAAAGCCACTTCTTTTCGGCTGCTAATAAAGTAGTTGTGCAGAATCAACTGTCAAAGTCCCTACCTTACACTTCGCTGTTGCTAACGGACGTTACACCATGACAACACAGACACAAACTCGAAAAAAGCGAACAAAAAAAATGCACGTGGGAGGTTCCAACATGGCTCGCCCTTGTGATAGTCCAACATCAGGCTGCTCTATAACGCACTTCTTGTTTTACCACTAAATCTAAGATGGGGAGTTTTCCTTCTCAGTAACTCCGCAACACGATCGAATAAAAGTATTACCCTCACAACGAAAATGAATTTTATCCCCTTCTACTACAGCACATTCGCAGGACAGAAGACAAGATTAACTGCGACGGACGATCAACTACAATGCTTCAAAATTGCACTGAAAAAACCGATTGCACATACTACGCAAGCAAATATAAGCTTTTGTAGCAAATTGCTACTTTTGAGGCTTCCTTGCCGTTTGGGTAACGAACTCAACATTAGGGTCGTTCAGAGTAGCCCAAAAAGTATATTCACCATTTAATTGTCTAGAACTTCCAAATTAATTGACGGAACCATCTCATTTTTGGAAGTTAATACTGTTTTGTCCTGGCAGTCGCCACAAACGCGTTGTTTTGACACGTGATTTTGCCATACCGTTCAGTTACGTGTGTAAACATGCCTGGTGAAAGGCTGACATCGTATTAAGGGAGGTAGTTTTCAAGTGGTACATAAAGTACGAAAATTTTAATGCGTTTCAACGCCAATGGCGAAATGAATTTCAAAACAAATCCATCGACGTTTAACAATTGTGTGCAGACGAGTCATATTAGAAGTCGTAGGCTGCGTTACAGATATACACAAACAACGATTTAGACCAGTGGTTCGAAAACTAGGTGTGACTACACCACAGAGAGGTAAAATGAAATTTTCTTAGGGGTAAAAACTAAACGATTCCATTCTGTTTCAGTCACGAAACCAAATTATTTTCAAAACATCACTACTATTATCACAATTTCGTAAGACTAATATTGATTGCGTAAGTTATCAATGATTATTTTTCTCAATTAGTAACATCAATGCGATGGAGATTAGAAGTTCCTCACATAGTCCGCCCACTACACATGTATGTTGTGCTTTGTCCCGTACATAGCTGCTAATGGCAGTGAGACATACACGTTAACATATCTCAATTAAAAATGACAGCATGACACAGCAGTAACTATATAAGGGCTACTACGGTGCTGTACACATTAATATTACTATTAGTGGCTGTGGTCAGACATACAGCATTAACAGCCTGAAGTCTTCCTATGTCTCCCAGTTCACAAGTAAGGAGTGCAGCAAACAAGTGATTTACGAACAGTAAGTATAGTGCACACACTTGGTTGATTTTAAATGATGTTACAGTGTGCAGGTCAAGCAGATACCGCAATAGAGAGGAAGTATGTTTTGCACTTAGTGCCTACCCTCACGGTGGATAGTTAGCTTTCTTATCTGAGTAGTAGTTTTGAATAGCACTTGTGAGGCACCACGAATTCCTTTGTCGTTCATTTTCTCTCTCTCTCTCTCTCTCACACACACACACACACACACACACACACACACACACACACACACACAAAAAATATCATTTTAAAAATTGAAGTGTTCCAAGAAAAATCTTTCGTTGATCTGGACGACCTGTAACCGTAACAAGTCTTGCGCCTCCCGTGCTGTGTTACAATTTGCTCAATCACCACAGAAGTATGTAAAACAGTGTGCCCTTAAAACCAGGGTGAGTCGACGGAATGTTCAGCGCATTTTGACGACTGAAATTTAAGTGGCACATCCCAAGATTGCTACACGCAATGAACGAAGACTATCCAGGTCGTAGAATGGAGTAATGCGAGTGGTTTAATGGCATCGTGTGCAATAGTTAAATGTCTGCAGAGACGATGGTACAGTACACCGCCACAATTGCGTCTCTGGACCTCCGCACATCTGCATTTCAGTGTTGACAAAGCCGTGAATTTACGGAGAGTGAATATGTGGGGTGGGTTTTATTATCGCGTTTTGACTGCGCCGTTCTTTGTTTTCTTTGTTTGGTTTGTGGGGCGCTCAACTGCGCGGTCATCAGCGCCCCTACAAAGTCCCAATCTTTACACAGTCCAAGTTAGCCACTTTCACGAATGATGACGACATGATGAGGACACCACAAACACCCGATCCCCGGGCAGAGAAAATCCTCAACCCAGCCGGCGCCGTTCTTCGACGGCACGGATAACGGTGAAGAGAAACTTGAGACATCCATTTTACCTGCCATCCGTCAGTTGTAAGGGGACGAAGAGTTTTACTTCCTGCGAGGCGGTGCCCCACCCCACTACAATAATCGTGTCTGGGGAGTACCTTGACGAAAATCTATCTGCACGTTGGACAGGACGAAGAGATGCTGTTGAATATCCACCACGTTCTCCAGACTTAACGCCTGTGGACTTTTACCAACGTGAAGCACTAAAGGACGTCGTTAATCGACAGAAACTACAAGCATTGGATGAACTTCGGGAATGCATCGAACATTCCTGTACGGATATCCATTCGGACACGCTGAGGCCGGTAGCTCGTGCAGCAGTTCAAAGACATCGTCTGTTTACTAACTGGTATTGCCGCCCTTATTTTTTCTCATGTTTCAGTCTTTGAACGATGACGCTGAGGTTATGCTGGCTATACAAAGATGGGTATGAACCGTGAAAATAATGTTTAGGAGGATATCTAGTAGCTCTCGGGCCAGCGGAAAGCAGAGAAACTACGTAGAAAATCAAATTCTAATCCTTTTTCTGTTATACTTCCGTAAAAAATTCTAAAAACGAAACTTATTTAATAGACACACACTCGCACACATGGTCATAAAATTCACTCAAGTACTAAAGCAAGTCTCGCCTGAAAATGGCTTTGTCTAGAAACAAATTGGGCAGAAAATGGGCCTCCCAGACAATTGCCAACCGTAACTCTTCAAGGTCCAATGTGAATGACTCAAGACCTATCAAGCAATTAAATAAAAGATGAACAAAATAAGTTTCTTTCCAGACTAATGAAACGCTGTTATTGTCGAAATCTGTGACTTTCATGGAGAATTAAGACAAGAAGTGCGCCCTGAAAAGTGTACACCATTTCGTTCTAAGACTAGAAAGTTTGTGTTTATTGGTCAAACGATAGTAACGTAACTGTACTGGACATTAAGAGTGATTATGAACATCAAGAGTACAAGAAATCGATCATCAACGAGCTTTGGCAGAGACCACACAATAAGAAAGGAGGATAAAAATCTTACTCGTTACTTACAAATTATTAATTAACGCCTACGTGTAATAACGGTCGGTGTGTGTGTGTGTGTGTGTGTGTGTGTGTGTGTGTGTGTGTGTGTGTGTGTAACTGGAAGTTTCAAAATACATTCTGATGGCATTTACAACAGCGGACAACGTTAACACACTTGCTGTATGCTGCCGTTCAGGAGAACGGCGCTCGGCTGTAGAACAATTGTAATCTCATAAATTGATAATACATTCGGCACCAGTGATACCAGAACAAGAATTACTAGTGGATTATAAACATGATTTACTGACAGTGACCTCCGGTCACATATTTAGCAACAGGTTTGTGTAGTTCCATTATGTTGTAGGGTAAAGGCAGCCACGAGACAAATATGTAGTAGAGAAATGAAAAGTCTACGTTTACGCGAAATTAGCTGAAAAACAGGCAGAAATGACATGTAATATACAAGAGTTGCTATTACAGAGATGCAACGAACGGGCTTATCGAATGTAAAGGTAACAGAATGAGCCGTTACTTAGAGGAAAGAGATAAAAGGTAGCAATGATTTGGTTAGAATGCTAACAGTGAGAAAAATCTCACTTCAGATTTTGCATAAAGGTAGTGATGTAGTAGTAGTAGTAGTAGTAGTAGTAAGTCGTAGTCATAGTAGTGCACCAATGAGAACTGCAACGAAGGCTGGAACATAGAAGTTAATAAATTAGTACTAAAAAAATCAATGTGTATGGGAAATAAAATTGCCGAGTTTTGTTGAAAAAAATGTTGCCACGAATATGACCTGCAAATTATTTTCTGCGACAGAATTCACAGACCATGTGATGAGGTGAACCAGACAACTTAAAAGGCGGGGTTAAAGCTAGCTAAAACTACCAGGTCATGCCTGAATGAATGGCGTGGTCTAAGTAAAAAATGACTGGTATTTTACCATCTGCTAGAAACCAACGCAAAGACATTCAGAAGGAAAACTCTCTTCCTTTAGGCGAACTACGAATTTATGCATATCACAGTGGCCTCGCTGCCGTCCGCTGGGACGCTGCGGAGTTGGCAGCCCTGCAGACCCTCGTGGCTGGCGACGCACGCCTAGCCGGCTCACACGTCACTTCAAAATGGCTTCCGTCCAACAAGAACCGGCTCGGCGAGAGGTCGAGCGGAGAACGGCTGCGTCAAGATACCTGCGCTATCGAGCCGTCCCAGGCACGACCCGATGATCGCTTCGCCGCCGCCGATAACGTTTATCTGTCGGAACTACGTGCCTCTTAAGCAGGTGAATCTGGGACTCTGACATACTAGATAGAAGACTTCAACGTTAGGTTGTACATTTTATGTTACAACAGGCATCGTGACCAAGTACGTCAAATTATTGCTCCGCAGATCTGTTCTAAAATTCGTTGTCTTCACATTGATCAAAAGCACAATACTCGCAGCCATTTCGTAAAAGTACACCAGACTTCGGGGACCGCGCGTATGTGGAAACACGATTATTTCTTTATTGGATTGGAAACACGTAACTGTTTTTCGTATCTGTAATGGCAATCCTTGAAAACCAAGAAAAATGCAAAAAAAAGGGAAACTTAAAAATAAAACCATCTACTGTTTTTACTACACCAGCGTACATTTCGATAACAGCATAATCACTGAAAAAGAATCTGTGCTTCGAAATGTAAATTGCCGAGACAAAAACAGTTAGGAAAGAAATTTTATTAGTAAGCTTCCAATTAATTTAATATTCATTTTTGAGTGAACTGAGCATTTACTTACTTCCACATCTACTTCTATACTCCGTACGCCACCTTAGGTCTGTGGCGCAGGGTACTTTGTGTGCCAGTCACTTCCCCCTTTCCTGCTCGAGTCGTAAATGATTCGCGGGAAGGAAGATTCTAGGAGTGTACGCTCTTGGAAATTTAGGAGTAAATCACAACGTGGTCAGAATGCCTCTCTTGTAGCGTCTCACTGGGGTTGGCTGAGCCATCTCCGCGACGCTTTCGCGCGTACTAAATGAATCTGTAACGAAACGCGCGCTCTTCTTTGGATCTTCTGTATTTCCTATGTCAATCCTATCTCGTACGACTCGTAGACTGACGAAAAAAATTATGGGTCGAACGAGGGTTTCGTAAGTTATCTCCTCTGTGAATTTATTACATTTCCTGAGGATTCTTTCTATGGCTCTCACTCTGACCTTCACCTCACCTGCGAGTAGTTTTATTTGGTCATTTCACTTTGACTCTCTCCGTACGCATTCTCCTGGATATTATACGGACGTAACAGGATCCAGTGATTGTTCTGCAGCCATGTAATCATATACTAATACGTCTTTCTGCCTATTTATGCACAATCGTCATATCTGTTTAAGTTTAAGGTCTCCGTGCACGAAGTAGTCTTCTGCAGGTCTTTCTAGCGCTGTGACTTCTCTTTATACGACAGTATAACCAACGAAAAGCCTCATGGTGCTCCCAACGTTATCCACTACGGCATTTGTGTGTATTGTAAAAAGTAGTGGCCCTGTAAAATTCGCTGTGGGTTATGCCCGAAACGATTTCTGTATCATGATTTCTATTCGTTGAGAATGAGATGCTGTGTTCTGATTTCCCAGAAACTCTTCAACACATCTCATGCTGGTCTGATATTTCTTACGCGCTTTCTTTCCATCAGGCTGCAGCGTTGAACTGTACCGAACGCCTTTCCGGCAGCGCGCGCGCGCACGCACACACACACACACACACACACACACACACGAGAGAGAGAGAGAGAGAGAGAGAGAGAGAGAGATTTAGTCTCTGGACGACCTGGCGAGCGTCTGTAGGTGAGTTTGCATGACAGGAAACTTGCCATCTCTCTCGTAACTAAAGCCACCGTAGAAAAGAAAACTTAAGAGACGAAGACATTACACGGATTAACATGTAGGTTGTTCACAGGGGTGGATTAGACTCTATACTTGCAAGATGCACAGTCACTTAAAGAAGATAAAACGAAAGAACATCAGTCATCTGTTATAACATAGTTTTTATTTAAAGCATGAGGTATAACGGGCAGTTCCCACTGGCTTGCTTCTTTTATGAGTTGTGTTGTCTCTGCAAGGAGTGCACTTCGGAAATTTGATTCTGTCGCGGGTTCACACTTGTGTCCTACGTCACACACAGACTGTTTTCGAAAGGGGATGGAGACGTTGCTGGTACCGCGATATCGCGGAAAGGAGATACCTAAATTCGTACTTTCTTCTGCAACAAATCTTCCACAGAAACCTTTCCAATGGCCCACGCAGTGTCCAACTCTCTTCCCCGTTAGTTCGGCCCCAAAAACAAAATTTTACTAGGAAACGGCACAGTACACGCTGTTATATACCCAGGTGCTTTACGCAAACACGTCCCACGCAGTGAGACAGGACGTGCCACCCACTATATATCAGCTTTCCCCGCCAGTACCGCAACAGCTCTTCCTCAAATAGCTCGCACGCCGCACTGTTGTTCAAGTGGCACATGCTTCCCAATAATTTACTTCCTCAACTCGCCACTTGTCACACTTATCTGTGTCCAAAACACAGAAAGACTTTCGAATTAAAACCTGTGGACACACATTATAGACGTTAGCAACACGACGGTAGTTCGGTTGGACTACGCATGAAGTGGCTCATGAAAAAATCGCGGAAAATCTGAATCAGAATGACGTCTCGGGGATCTAGTCCTACTTCCCCCTGAATACGAGTCAATAAAAAGGAAGCTCGCTTACATCAAGTACAGCAATGCATAAAAAACAAATCTGTGAAGCCTGAAGGACGCCCATTTAATAGTAATTAGCGAAACAGCGTCAGATTTCAAATAAAATTTTGATCTCTATCACATACCTTCGTCTAACAATGAAAGCGAAAGGCACGCTTCATTCCGAATATTTGAAGAACAGTCATGACGACTGTTCATTTAACGTAGCCATTTAACCTGTCGTCTTTTAAATCTGTTTTAAGTTCAGAGAACATTTCATGAGATATTGCACTAACTTCCGGGAACAAATTCAGAAAGTTCATTACTGCATAAAATTATGTACTTCTAGAAAACACCTACTAAGCTCACTAGACGAACAATTGGCCAGACCAGGGACAGGCACAGATGCATCGTTAAGCCTTTACAGATGGCGCAACGATTGAGCCACGTGCTCAACCGCACGCGCACTGCCTCTTCGTCAGCTTAAGGCAGCAGCGATCAGTGAGACATTTATGTTTCACGCGGACAATGTATGTAAACATGGGTAAATGCAAGGACGTGACGCAGTGGCAAAATGGGCCAATTGTGTTTGGCAGTGTCCACGGTCATACGATGTTGAAGTTGCTCGATTTGTTGGAGACTCGTGGCGGATTGTTCAACGTGTCTACGAACAGTGGTGTGATAATGTGGCCACGAAACATGTCAGAATTGATCTGGAAAGATCCTGACACATCGACCAGCACGTGAATCAAAATGGCTTCCAAACCAGACAGGAATCGCTGCACAGAGTGAATGAAGGTCCATCCACACCTGTTAGCGAGAGAAAATTGCGACAGAAGCAGTATACAATAAGCTTTTACAGCCGGTCACCTCGCAAGAGATCATTGATCTTTCAGACACAAGAACTGCAAGTCTTAAGTGCGCTAGAGATCATGGAACATGGACAGCTGACTGACTGGCTGGCTGACTGACAAATCACGTTTTCGATTACATTCAAATGCGCACGTCGTCGAGTGCACCGAATGACAGATGAAGCATTTCATCCTCGATGTGTGCAAGGTTGGGCGCAGGCCGGATGTGGGTCTTGGATGTTTTGAGGGTGTCTCTGAGATATAGAAGCTGGCACAGGAGAGGAATTCGTTGCGGCCGCATCAAACCAGTCAGATGACTGATGACTCAAAAACAGTCAAAATAAACTTGGAGCCCAACCGAGCAGTACCGAATGCATGCCTGAGGGCGGAGAGTAAAGTGAGCACTGCTGGCGTCAGCAGCACATACCGTACAGGAACGGAAGAAGTCTTGTTTACTGTGCAAAACAGATACGAAGGTAACCGGGGTTAAGAAATCAAAGGAAATGCAGTTGGTCCGTAACGAGCCATTGAGGACCACAGGTACCTTATAGCGCAATCCAGAAACTATGCTCGAACTAGCTCCGAGGCTTCTGACAGTGGCGTTTGGGTTCACTCTGCATACGTGAACGTGCAGAGCGAGAGGGCGATGACTGCTCCAGTTGTTGCGGGGCCGAGCGCCGGGCTGTGCAGCCGCGGTGCCCGCGCGCCACTCGCCGGCCAGCGCTGGCGCCGCGGGGGAGGACAGAGTCCGTTCACGTTACTGCGGTGCCCGCAGGCCGGTTGCGACACAGCGAGCCGGCAATAAAACTAGCAGAGACTACTCCGCGGAATTCCCCGGTGCCCTCTCGCCACCTGCATTCACTACTCGCGCCGTTAACCAGGAAGCCAGCAGCGAGGCAGAGTCATCTGCGCGCCTGGCGTCGTCGAACAACAGGGTGCAGATACGCCGTCCTCCTCCGAAGTACGCGATGAACGAACGAGTGATCAAACCTTATTATTGAGCACTAAGTGCCGTGCAAGCTGAGCAATAAGGTAAAAAAAAAAAAGCGCGGCAGTCAGCATGCCAATGTACCCCTTAGACGACTGGACTTGTTTCCTGTAGCGCTCTTGTTCCCAATGTCTGAACAGACCATCTGTGGCAAAAAATTATCCCCTAACAAGATCCAAATTCATTTCTCGCTACATATGGCTGTGGTAAGTAAGGTATCTTAACATTTAAAAATTTACGTTTCTGCATTGGGAAAATAACCGACTTCAAATAAAGAAGTCCATTTTCTATGATATACGAGTATATGAAGATAATTACTAAAGTAACTTATATCTGTTGACATCTCGACAAGTGTTGTGAGGTCACATTTAATCTACAACATTTACAGCAAACACTGCCATTTCTTCGGCCTTGTTCGGATTCATCAACAGTGTTATCAGCAATCAACTTAATTACGGAGACGTATGTTTCAGGAACCAAAGTGTCATTAGGTGACGTTATAGCAGCCATAGTCCTCCCTTATCAGGATGGCGAGAGGGGGTTTGAACCAGGCTCCTCCAAAATACGTACGGACGACGTGCTACAACACTGCGCTGCCTTGATCCATGCAGAATGCCAAGGCCTCCCGCAGCACGAGATACGCGCGCAGGAGACGGGTGGGGGGGGGGGGGACGCAGAAGGGACCGGGGGGGGGGGGGGGCGAGAGAGAGAGAGAGAGAGAGAGAGAGAGAGAGAGAGAGAGAGAGAGAGAGACGTAGGGTGAGTGTATCACACATAGTATCAGAAATCCGTGCCAAAGCGCTAATCCAAAAAATATTACAGAACAGGCATGACCTCTGCAGACGATTCACTATATAGCCAGCACTTACAAGCAAACAGAATCGTGCCTACGGCTGATTTCCATAACAACTGTCCTCTCTCAATGAAAGATTCGTATGATTTAAGAGTTATTTTTACATCGTATTGAACTATGGGTCTGGTTATAACATTAAGGGTTAAGTCTGTTCGCGGGACTGGGTACAAAGTGTGCTTTACCTCAAACAACACATCGAGGGCGATGGTTGCAGCGCACTGGACTAGAACTCGGGACGATGCCAATCAAATCTCCGTCTGGCTACCCAGACTTGGGTTCGCCGGGGTTTCTCTCAATAGGTTACAGCAAACGCAAGGATGTGTTTCCTTACAGAGACCACGGTCGCTTTCCTACCCACCACTTCTCCAATCCGTCCTTGTGATCGGCCTCTAACGACCTCAACGTTAACAGAAACTTAACCCTGATATTCCTTCGAACAACAGTATGACAGTAAAACACTAAGATATTCGAGGCAACCTTCCACGTGACGATACTTTACTTACGATCCCACCCTTGCCAAAACAATGTAAACCATACCGAAGTACGCAACGATCTCAAGGGGCTTTGTAACTCCATAATTACCAGCGGCAAGAGACGATCCCTAGACGGTCATGGTCCCAACAGTATTTGGCTACCTAGTTGCAGCACCTCACCTCAGATATTCACGCAGGTACTGTCTGAATCACGGCGACACGCACGAGTACATTCTTACGAAGAGTACTAACCAGAAGCAAGTTCACTCTAAGGTTTATTATTCAGGAAACAAGCCCTGGGAACTTGCCATGTGGAGCTTCTCATATCCTCTTCTTCAGTCCCGACGTTATCATATATGACACCTGTAGGTTTCATTTTTTGCACGTGTACGCAACTCATCGTTGTCTAGCCTGTGGTATCATATACGATAGATTTCACACTTGGCCAGTCACTTGCTCGTCATTCTGCCAACCACCAGTAGAAGGTAGCACTGACTGGAAACTACGGATTGTTCAACTACATAGCATGCCTCAGTGAAACAATAGTAAAGGTTTGATACTAAATTCGTACCTTCCCCTGCCTTGAGATTACAGTAAACATATGAAATGTATTTATGATCAGTTTCTTGTAATAAAGCAATTTGAAATTGCGTGCTTTTATGGATAATTGTACTATTTACGTCTCGTGTTATACATGATACCAGCTATAAGATATTCACAATGGTTTTAACAATGTAATGGGGTCATTGGTTGATAACTACCGTTAACAAAAAGCAATGAACACAAAAGTAGGTCATTTGCAGCTTAAATATGTGCTCAGGACTGACGAGGATATGCCGCGTAGTCGTGTCAAACACTTTATCAGCGCCTGACAGTTTGAAAAGGGCATAATTGTGATTCTAGCCTGCTCATCGAATCGTACAATATCCAGACTTGTATGGCGTTCTAATAAGACAGTGGCCAGATGCAGGACTGCATGTGAACGTGGGGGACAAGCATAGCCTTCTTCAAGGTTCCTTTCTACCACATCTGACAACCGCAAGCATTGTACACTAAGCACACCGTGGCCCCTTCACATCCGACAACAAGTAATGAACTCCCTGTAACATTCTGTGTCATCCTGCACCATTCCTCGGAGGCTAGCAGCAGCCGGACTAGGGAATTACCATCTTATGCGGAGAATGACCTTAACGCCACTGAAAAGACGGCTTGGTTTGAAGTGGTGGCGTGACAGGGAAGCATGGACTGCTGATGAATGCCTCTCCACTGTGTTCAGCAATGAACTGCGGTTTTGCACTACCGTAGATGACCATCGGCCGCGGGTATGGCGGCGGCCTGGGGAACAGTCCCATTCTTCCCTTGTTTTGGAGAGGAACAGCGGCGTTACTCCTGGCGTCATTGTGTGAGGGGTCAACTGGTATGACTTCAGGGAACAGCCAGTAGTTAGTGACAGCAGAACAGTACGTCTCGAACGAGCTGCGTCCACATGTGTTATCTCTCATGCATCATCAGCATCGTAGTAGCAGTTTTCAACAGGACAATGCCCACCCACATAACACAAGTGTGTCTATGAACTGTGAGCGTGATTTTCATGTACTCCCGTGACCAGAAAGATCCCCAGAGATATGTACCTGATAGAAGGTGTGTGGGACCAGCTCTGATGTCAATTCCGTCCCAGTATCAGTATGCAGGATACCACGGATCAGTAGGTTGCCTCAGGCAAGGACAACGGTTTGCGTCGACCTTCCCAACCGAATTTTTGCTTGTATCCAGGGGAGATGGGGGTATCGCCATCCTAGTAAGTGGGCCCGTACTACCAAATTCTTCGTGAATATGACTCAATTTTGCGATCACTGACATAACATGAAATACCCTCTCAACCCATGAAGTTTCATTTCGTTTCCTCCTCCCCTTGTGGCGACCGATTTTTTCCAGCAGAGCAGGATAATAACGACAATATCGAATTTGTGGAAATTAAGAAATGTCACTCGTATTAAAATTAAGTAATTTCCTCATTACCTTCCTGCCGAATGTGAGTGGTAATATTAACAGAAAAGTGTGAAAACATTACACAAGGAATCAATGTGGAGAAGTTCAAGGGTCAGAGATAGGGCGAGTTATAGTAAAAAAAATATATATATATAAAAAAAATAAAAAAAAAGATTAGCAGACGAGACAAATAGAGACGGATGAGAAAAGCATAGACAGTTACAATGAGACAGGGTTACTGGTTCCCTGGTAGACAGTAGGAATTACGCTTACTCAGGAGTCTTGCAACGAATATGAATCTAGCAGCTGCCTACCCCACGGCTACCCTTATGAGATCATTTCACCTTACATGGCACGGGACCTAATGTCTTAAATTCTAGCGTCCACTTCCAACTACTGGAATAGTGCTTTTGAAGGAAGAGTTGAGATTAACTTACTAATATACTGCGCTGTTTGCATTAATGCCTTGAAATACAGGGTGCTCACCTGTCGAAGTATCGGTGGTTGTCAGAGATGCCACCTGGCTACATTCCAGGAAGCTTTTGAACTTGTACGACGAGAGAAATTTTAAGGTTTTGGCTAATGACCAATCCTGTACTCAAACAATGTCGGACCTTCTAGTGTATTTGCGCGCATTACATTACTCTTGTTTATGCTGAGGGCTAGCTGCTTAACAGGCCGCCACACACGAGCGCATTTTAGCGGCGGGCCACGGTTATTCCGAGGGTTTATTTAACATCAGCAGTTTCCGCCCGTGCGTTAGTGGCGACACAACCTCGAGAACGTTACTCGCAGTTCTCGGAACCGGCGATGCTATCTCTCTGCGAGGCCCAAACGTGCCGATTTCTGCGACTTGCCTCGTTCAGGGAGTCCGTGAGCTTACGGTCAGCCAGATTCAGGCGGAATGGTGCTTTCAACATCGGCTAGCGTGCAATCTTCTCACAGCATTCTGAAGAAACTACTCGCTAAAAATAGTTTTTACGTCAGTTATAGATTTATATGGCAGCGTCATGATGAAGTGCCACTCATTTTGTTAATGGTTGTAGTCACTGTGATATTTCGTATGTAAGTATCATACTGCCTGAAAGTCGAATGACTTCCAATGACAAACAAGGGTCACTATGAATTTGCGTTTGGTGCGTATTAGACAATATACTGTTGCATACGAAATTTAGCTAACATACTGAATTTTTCTTTAAACTTGAGGAGATCAATATCTAGTTCCAGTCTCGAATAAATGGACTGAATATAGCGCGCTCACTTCCGGTCGCGCATTAAGTCCTTAATATTTCATAAACGGTTCGACATACCGAAACGGGATTCTGGCGAATCACAATACACAGAGAGGAGAGTATGTTGCCGCATAGTACACAAGCGGAACTTTCTTATCTACCGCAATAAATGAGTAACTGTAGACTTTTATATCAACAAGAGAAATACACGTGTTACTCAAACTTAGTCACTGATGAGTGGTTTTATGTGACATCAAGTTTTAATTGGACCAATGACCTCTTCAAAAAACTGATACAACTTCGCCGTGAAATACCTTCTTTGTGAACATTGTCACATGAACATAGGATAAACTAGAATGTAAAAAATAGGGCGTAGAAACAGACGATTGAAACGTTTGCAGACAGAATTCCATGTGGACCGCAGTGTTATAAAAACTGTGCTACAAAATTTGTAATAAAGTTTCAGAAAATCTTCATTTGTGTGAGCAATTTTCAGCAGCTGCTTTATAATAACTGAAGGTATTGTAAATCCGTCATTGCAAGTAAGGTCAAGAAACAACAGTGCCAAAGGAGGGAACATCTTAAAAACATGCAAGCAGACGGCGTTTCTTGATGTGAGCGAAAATTGAACATAATACATCGTAAGTAACGTCATCGTCTTCTGTAACTGTTTTTTAATGTAGAAAGCAAACCAGATTGAAAATACGCTTCACTACAGACCACTGCTGGTGTAATAAGTTTTCTTTAATTTACGTCTATGGTCACAAACTTTTTGTTAACAGTTTATCGGTTTCGGTCTATTATCTAGAATATTGGCACTTGAGCATATTGTCAACTACTGTCTCTTAACTCTTCCTCTTTTTAACAATCTGACTTCTGTCGTGCTCTATTTCATCGCTTTTTATTACTGTAATTCCTTTTATACGTTATAAGCTCATTACAGACTTCAACTATTGTATCCCCCTTTATTTTACGCTGATCAATTAATCATTGAAAACTAGTGTACGCCTACATTAGCGACATCTGGTGAACTTACACCACAAACCTCTTGTGGCTACTGTACGGCAGCTTGTTTCGGACATTAGGGCTACTGACAACGTAACTCGTGCTTATGAGAGATATATATATATATGACGATGCTTGTGCTGATTCTGCATTTGACATTTGGCGACGCCACTTTGGCTGCAGTACATTAGGACTTTGTTTTTATGAAACAGGTATGCCTCTTCATACTTAAAGCGCACAAATGCATATACATGTCAGTAGTACTTTTCATTATGGTCTATTTATTCTTTTTAAGCTTTAGACAATCTGCGGATGTATTTATGTTTTTTCCCATTTTTTGCTGCAGATCTGATGATGGTCATTATAGACAGAAACTTGTGATCTGTTAACACAAAGTTTGTGACCACATACGTAAATTAAAGGAAACTTATTGTATATACGGGTCACTGTATTATGTCGCAGCTTGTGAAACTGCTGGTGTTTTATTTCTATAAAACGAACAGCTTTCGGTACAAAAACATACATTTTCTTGTAGATGTAATGATAAATTTAAAATACCTCGAATAATTTCAGAAATGCTGTGTAGAAGAGTGTATGCCTCTTGGAAATAAAGAGTAAAAGAATGCTTTGAGTTGTGTAAATCAACACTACAGTAAGCGCCCACACAATGTTTCTAGTACTGTTTTCATTATTGCAGGATATTACCCAAAACAGTTTTATGTCCATTAAAAAGATATTAATAATTACTGCAGTTTACAAAGGCTCAAAAATCCTTTCTTCAAAGCATATTGAACTTTCATTATTCTCGTCGGGATGTCCATGATAATGAATCACATCTAGGTAACTGGAATGTTGCCTTCCGACAATCCATTTTTTGACCCATTTTGTTCAATTTTTCTTTCGAGTAATATGAGTACATAGGGTATAAACCGCCGGTGACTGCCACAATTTTCTTCGTAGCGTGGTCCATACTTTCTCTCGAATATATCAACTACTTTCAAATTGCGAAAACATACTACAAAAAATAAAACGCCCACAAAAATCTCACTGTACTATGCACATGCGGCGAGACACAGTCGCAACTCCCGAAATACGACGCTCGTGGCCTCTGACCTGTCGAGCACGCACTGCAGTCCTAAGGCCGCGGATATATCATGGAAATCCGCCTATTTACGGCAGACACGAACGGATCCGACCTGCAGGCATGTCGACGAGCGGGGCCTGCAGGTAAGAGACGACGGGCCTCAGATAGGCGGGCCGGATCCCTCAGATATACCCGCGCACCTGGCGCGTCGCGGAAATCCGCTAATCTCTGGACCATACATGTACCATCTACAAGTCCGTCTCCATTTCGTAACTAGTTTCTACCGGTTACCTCCGTGCGCGGTACTGTGAGTAGACTTAGTGCTGCATGTCGTTCAGGTCATTTACTCATATGGAACAGTGGTGGCCCTAAGACCCTGAGGTACGCCTGACGCTATCTTTGCTTGTGATGATGGCGTCGCAGTCGCTCCCCGCCCCTACCGTCCACAAGCAAAAAAAAAAGGATATATGAAGTCCTTTCCCTACGAAGTCCTCAATACAATCGCATGTCTGTATGTACTTATTCTGCTACGCGACGGTGGGGAACTGTATCATATGTTTCTGGAAACACAGCGCCTAACAGAGCTCCGCTATCTTCCTTCTGAATCTCAATATTACTTTAACTGGTAAGCATGCCTACTGCAGGTCTTTTGACAGGTGACGCCCGTTAGCAACAGAGCAGCTTTACACCAGCAGGCAGCCACACGCCGACGACTGGCCGTAGGCGGACTACTGCAGACGCGCCTGCCCCCACCCCCGTCATACGGCACGCCCTCGCGGGGGCGGGGCCGGTGCTCTCTAGCATGGCACTGACAGCGGGTCGCACGTGTTACTATCAGGCTCCACGTGGTAGTCAATAAAAGCCAACATGCTCACTAGTGTAAACACTGACACGCTGGCAACACTTCAAATATCTGCTTTAAAACGACGTTTCAATTTTTAGATTATGATAGCACGTTAAAGTGAATATCAGTATTGTCGAAATAGAATTTTTACCACTCCAAACTGCCTATTGATCAGACAGATAGTTTCAAAGTTGTATAGGTACTAACAAGCTTGAGACGAACTGTTCATTTCATAAATGACTACATTCGAGTAAACAGAACTTCCCTTACTTCGGCATCGTATACAGGATTTCCTCAGTTTATTTTCACTGCCTCCTTGACGCGCACGTAAATATGGGTCATTTTGTTTCAATTTCTCTACACATGTCAAGCATAGATGTGAGATAATTTTACTGGTGGCGGAAAATAGGGTGGGGGCCGCCATTCGGATATGTTCAATGCGCATCACCTCCAGTGTATGTCATCACCTAAAGCTTTCGCACTATACAGCTCCTAATACCATGGAGGTTATCCCCAGTCGTATGATGTCCTTCCACTGCGTCACCCCTCCAATACATGGTGACCCAAGAGATACTTCTTATCAGCACATTTTCAACATACTTCCAGTAACACTACATTTCGAACGCTTTAATTCTTTTCCGCTTTTCTCACATTCGATGACTGACGTATATGTAACGCTGTGTCTCAGACGTACTTTCTCAGTAATTTCGTCCTATAATTAAGGCCTATTGTGGGAGGGTGGGGGACAGACTTCTTTTAGCGAGTAACATTCTCTTCACCTTTGATAGTCTTCTTAATATATCCTACTTGCTTCTTTATACGTTCTTTATCTTCGTCTTCACTTCGTTTACTGCGTGGTCTCCCGTCCTGATGTTAAATTTATCACTAGTCTCATTTATGCAACTCTTAGTCTCTTACCTTTGGTTTACTCTCAATCTCTATTCTCTGTCCATTAGACTATTCGTCCCATTCTATAGGTCCTGTAAATCCCCAGTTTCACTGAGGATAGCAATGAAATAACAGGATTTTACCGTTGATAGCTTAGACCTTGAATTTTAATCCCTGCTCTGTACCTTTGTTTTAGTCCCGTCATTGCTTCTTCGAATACAGGTTGAACAGTGCGCGAGGCAGACTGCAATCCTTGCATTATGCCCTCTTTAATCCCAGTATTTCTATCGTGCTTTTCTGTTGTGTTTAGTCCCCTCTCGCTGCTTCTTTATTCCTGTATAAATCGTGCATCAACCATCTTTCTCTATAACTTATACCTATTTTCCTACATCGACAAATCCTATGAAAAGATCAGTTTTTCTGACGTCCTGCCTCCTCAAAGAAATGCAACCTAACAAATGACTACAGTGCAACTTCTTTTTCTAAAGCCGTACTGATCATCTAACTGTACCATTGCAACATATTCCGAACTTTTAGTTCTATGCTTCTATTCAGCAACTTCAATGTATGAGTTGTTAATACCACTGTGTGTTAGTTACCGGATCTATCAGCCTTTGCTATCACTGAGAATGTGTGCGTATTATTTCTCCGAAAGTCCGACGCCTTATCTCCTGTTTCACTGATTTTACACATTAACTCGAATAATCTTTTTGCTGTCATATGTTATCAATGAACTGTGACCAGTCAGACTAAGCGGAAGCCTGTATTTCCGATCGCGCATCACAATTTATCCCGAAGTTTGAACTTGCAATGGACATTATTCGTTCCGCTGGCTTTGCCAATGCCGCAGCAATACGCAATATGGAGTGTGGAAGTAACGGGGGTAATACAGTAGAAAGTTGAAGCTAGTTCGGTTTGTGAGGCATTTCGGGTAATTCAACTTGTCCACGAAAGATAGTTGAGGGCGTTTTGAGTACCGATCTCTCTCAGTTTTAACTGCTTACATAAATTTTAAAATTTGAGAAGTACCTGTCTAACCCTCATAGAGACAGCTTTTCAAAAAATATTGGAAATCCAAGAACTTAAGCTGATGGACTGCGATGCAAAGTCTCACACTGAACCAGCTGTTCAACCTGTGGGCCCTACCGAAATAGGACACCACGGCAGGTCTGCTGGCAACGCTCAGGTGTCGCCGTACGAGACTCCAGAAGAGACGCCGGGGAATGCCACCAGTCTTCGTTCAGCAGAAGAGATAGTAGCTTTGTGTGCAAGTTCCAAATAAGAAGCCAATGCAAAAAACAATATCTCGGTGCATCACTTCGTTGCTGACGGGGATATAAAAGAGTTATTTCATACGTTCTATAATGTTTTAAGAACTAACAGTACTACATTTTCCACTTTTGTGAGAATGTCAGTACGTTCATTTGACGAGTTAGTTGAGATATTCCGAGATTATCTGACGAAAAAGGACACTATTTTAACGAAAGTAGTCTCACAAGAGGAAAAGATTTTCGTGACCTGTCTAATCGGTAGGTAATTACTTGTTGTCTGCAGTGATGTTTACCGTTTTAGGTGTACCTTAAGTAGGCCTATACATAGAAGTGATTTGTGAGTTTATATTTGAAGAGTTGCTTATTATAAACTGAAATTCACTTTACAAATGTTTTAGACAAATAATGGGAAACCTGCCTCATTTGTTTACACAGCTTATCTCTTAAAGTAATTGTAGCATGTCTGACGTATTGGACCCACAGCGTAACTTTCTGGTACAGGGGATGTAGTTGAGCTATTTCGGCCAGGAAGTAGGTTTTGACGGTAACCTCCATAGCTTGGATAGTAAAATGTGCTTTCTCTGCGGTGTAAAGTTCTCGTGATTGGAGTGGATCATCAGGAAAAGGTTGCGAGGAAATTAGGATCAATAATTTTCACTATCTCCGGCTGGCTAGAGTCTAGACTGTGCGAAACTGGAAGTACTTTGAACGTGATTATAACGTAGACGGGCTTATTCTTCGAACTTGGCTTCACTTTCGAAGTTAATCATTCCCTACACTTTTTTTCCAGTTCGCGTTGTGAGCAGTTCTGAGATAGTGTGTCCCAAGTACCTGATTTCATCTGAATATCGCAGACAAAAGATAAGGTGTCTTAAGTATCCGTAGCGCTCACGTGGGTGAAAATAACTAGGTACGGGCAAGCGGAAGGTATTGTTTGGCAGGTCTGCTGCAGCGGCCGAAAATCGCCGTCTATGCCGCTGGCAGCGCCGCCAGCTTCCACCCTCAGGTAGATGCCAGGTGCGGGAGGCTCCATGCACGTCCCATGCTCCTGTCGTCTCTGCCGTGGCGTCCGAGTGCGCTATTTTTGATTTGACACTTGTTCTGTCATTGCTGATCACCGTCCAAATGACAAGATTTTTCAGTCGCTGTTAACTCAGTGCATGTCTTGAGGCACATTGACAGAGAAGATTTGGGAGCGGAGACGACGACGACGACGGCGACGACACTGAAGTATGACAAGTGCTGTTGTTCGGCATAGCACGTACGAGGTGTGTGATAAAAGTAATGAGACTTCCAACACCGCGAGCTATTTGGCAACGCTCTGTTGTTCTATTCGTGCACACCGGTGTGTTCGCCCCTTCCACATGCTCAGTCCGAGTTTCAGCTTCGTAGAGCCGTCACGTGATTTTTGAGAGCGCCATCAGTCAAGAAGTGGTGGTGTGTGTTATGAAAATGGAATACAGGAACTTAGAGCAAAGTTATGACATCAAGATTTGTCTTAATCTTGGCGAATCGTCGTGTGTGACCATTGAGAAGTTGAAACATTCCGTATCAAGAGCAAATGTTTTTCGTTGGCACAAAGCATTTTATGAAGGCCGAGAACAGCTGATGGTGGACCTCGCTTAAGGAGAACTTCAATTTCGAAAACGTCGAACGTGTGCCTGCTGTTGTGAGATCAGATCGACGTTTAACAGTAAGGATGACGGGTAACATGTCACGCCCCCATGTGACACAGCCACTTCCACCACGGAATGTTTGACGTCAGAAGCCATTCCTATTGTTCCACAGACCCCTATTAATCTGGTAGGAGTCCTTCAGACTTTTTTTCTATTTTCCTAAATTGAAGGCCGGCCAGTGTGGCCGAGCGGTTCTAGGCGCTTCAGTCAGGAACCGCACGACCGCCACGGTCGCAGGTTCGAATCCTGCCTCGGGCATGGATGTGTGTGATGTCCTTAGGTTAGTTAGGTTTAAGTAGATCTAAGTTCTAGGGGACTGATGACGTCAGATGTTAAATCCCATAGTGTTCGGAGCCATTTGAACCATTTTTCATTTCATCATCATCTACGCGCAAGTCGCCAAAGTGGCGTCACAAATTGAAAAATGGGTTAAAGGGACGTCATCAAGGGACTCTGGAGAAAATTGAAAAGAATGTGACTGACATGTTAAACGGCCGTACCAGCTGAAGCCTTTCACTGCTGCCAAGATAGGGAACGACTCCGCCGTTGACTAGCTACCGAAGCTAATTACTTTGAAAGGGACAATACTGTTTTTTGAAAAAATAAAACAAAAACTTTGGTAGATAAAAAATAGGTGTCTCATTACTTTTCTCACACAGCTGGTATGTTTGGTTTGGTAGAAAATGTTGGTAACACTCTGGGGGTGTGCCCGTACGAGCAAGTTCTGAACAATAAGTCGCGTCTTCGTGTACGTGCTTACTCGGAAAGTATGAAAAAGCTTCTGCACGGACTTACAACGAGCCGATTTACCGTTCACTATCGTACCTCGTACCCACTGCCAACTTCAAGAAGAATATAATAATTCCAATTCCAAAGAAAGCAGGTGTTGACAGATGTGAGAATTACCGGACAATCAGTTTAATAAGCCACAGCTGCAAAATACTAACACGAATTCTTTACAGACGAATGGAAAAACTAGTAGAAGCCGACCTCGGGGAAGATCAGTTTGGATTCCGTAGAAATACTGGAACACGTGAGGCAATACTGACCTTACGACTTATCTTAGAAGAAAGATTAAGGAAAGGCAAACCTACGTTTCTAGCATTTGTAGACTTAGAGAAAGCTTTTGACAATGTTGACTGGAATACTCTCTTTCAAATTCTAAAGCTGGCAGGGGTAAAATACAGGGAGCGAAAGGCTATTTACAATTTGTACAGAAACCAGATGGCGGTTATAAGAGTCGAGGGGCATGAAAGGGAAGCAGTGGTTGGGAAGGGAGTAAGACAGGGTTGTAGCCTCTCCCCGATGTTATTCAATCTGTATATTGAGCAAGCAGTAAAGGAAACAAAAGAAAAATTCGGAGTAGGTATTAAAATTCATGGAGAAGAAATAAAAACTTTGAGGTTCGCCGATGACATTGTAATTCTGTCAGAGACAGCAAAGGACTTGGAAGAGCAGTTGAACGGAATGGACAGTGTCTTGAAAGGAGGATATAAGATGAACATCAACAAAAGCAAAACGAGAATAATGGAATGTAGTCAAATTAAATCGGGTGATGCTGAGGGGATTAGATTAGGAAATGAGACACTTAAAGTAGTAAAGGAGTTTTCCTATTTAGGGAGTAAAATAACTGATGATGGTCGAAGTAGAGAGGATATCATATGTAGACTGGCAATGGCAAGGAAATCGTTTCTGAAGAAGAGAAATTTGTTAACATCGAGTATAGATTTAAGTGTCAGAAAGTTGTTGTATGGAGTGTAGCCATGTATGGAAGTGAAACATGGACGATAAATAGTTTGGACAAGAAGAGAATAGAAGCTTTCGAAATGTGGTGCTACAGAAGAATGCTGAAGATTAGATGGGTAGATCACATAACTAATGAGGAGGTACTGAATAGGATTGGGGAGAAGAGGAGTTTGTGGCACAACTTGACCAGAAGAAGGGATCGGTTGGTAGGACATGTTCTGAGGCATCAAGGGATCACCAATTTAGTATTGGAGGGCAGCGTGGAGGGTAAAAATCGTAGGGGGAGACCAAGAGATGCATACACTAAGCAGATTCAGAAGGATGTAGGTTGCAGTAGGTACTGGGAGATGAAGAAGCTTGCACAGGATAGAGTAGCATGGAGAGCTGCATCAAACCAGTCTCAGGACTGAAGACCACAACAACAACAACACCCACTGCCAATCAGCGGATGATGTCTTCCGGAGTACTGACGTAGAGGCAGCATTTTTTTGCAGTATAGTCAGTTACCTCACTGTTTTTTGTCTAATCCGAAGTCTTCGCTTACCACTGTAATAAAACTATTCCTTTATATCTGTATATATGACGGTGGTATCTGTTCTTTCCGACATGTCATGTTCATATATATAGTTAAGGCTCACCGGCCATTTGACCATCATAGTCTGTGCAGATGCACTAACAGTGCTCGAACTCTTACGGGAATAGGAAAAAGCCGCGAGTAACGAGTGTAATGGGCAGGGGCACTATGAATATAGTGCGGGACAGTAAGTTGGAAATGAGAGTCTCACGGGAGGCGTGCCAGAGGTAAGTCCCTGCAGTCGCACTATCTTGTGTGTTCTCGGTGGCCCAGATGGATAGAGCGTTTGTCATGTACGCATGAGATCCCGGGTTCGAGTCCCGGTCGGGGCACACATTTTCAACTGTCCCCGTTGACTTATATCAACGCCTGTATACAGCTAGGGGTATTGATTTCATTGTAATTTCAATATATTTCTTTACTATAAACGGCTTACTCATACTGCAGGCCTCCAGCGCTCAGCAACACCCACATTTCGTCTGTATGAAGGAAGCTTCTCGCCAGCAGTAGTCAAACAGCAGAACGTGAAGCGGACGGGTCCCTCGGAGCGCAGTAGTTGCGGGGCAGCGACGGCCACCTGTCGCTGGCGCTTGCTAATGGGATGATGCTAATAACTGCTGCTGAGGACTTCTGGGCAGCGGTGCGTGGCACCTGCGCTCTCACCTCCGCCACACGCACATTCCCAATTAACAGGCAGCGTCACGCGCCGCCACACCGCACCGCGCTCCGATTTCAATCTGCGCCGGACACCTGCGTTTCCATTACCAGCAAGCACGCTAATCAACTACGCTGCTGCGAAAAAAGGGCTGCAAAAAGACGAAGGTACTATGAGAAAAGCATTCAACTTTTTATGCATAGATAAGAGACGGTGAGGAACGGTTAAAAATGGAAACTAATGACGATGAAGATTACCATAATCGTAATATCATCATCATCATCATCAATAGGCAGAACCCTCAGAAATGTTCCTCCGCTTCTCACGATCACTCCACTACAGTTACTGGTGTGAGGTTGTTCGTCCCATCACAGGAATTGACATGTTCCACATCCACGAGGATCTCCTCAGCACGGATCTATGGAACGAAAACTAATCTAATCTTCTCCATTTTACTGAAGAATGTATGTCTCGCGCTTCCTTAACGTGTATTTCCTTCCGTAACAAGTATGCATATTACAGTGTGTATGGAATCCAGATAAGCCTTATTTCATATATCTGTCTTTGAGGTGTTCTTCCTTCGACTCCGAAGAAGATTCCTGATACGCTACAAGTTTACCGTGTATATTGAAGGACTGCCAACCAACAAGAGTTAGCACTAAAGACTGCAAGACGATGCGACTGTTGCGAAATGCTGATAACATCCGTTTTCGTAGAGGCCTGTCTGTGGAGGTGACTCCCAGGAAGACGGAAGCATGTCATCAGGAGAAAAAAACACTATCATACCGTGGATTCAGTCGCTACAGTTTTTCCAATTCATTGTGGACGATGACTTCAACCCCACGTTCCGATACACTGAATTAATATGTCATGCATCAAATTCCATGCGAGCTACACTGGAGACAAGTTTACTAGAGATCAGTTCGGGTCACTGAGCACGTCAAGCCGTCAACTATGAATTTCTTACAATCACAACTCACTAATTCTTGCTTTGTGAACGGGACCAATATCATGTGATACAAAAATATCCGAATGCACTGCCTTCGATGAAAACTAATTGCCCAACCGCAAAACAAAAACTACAACTATACACGTTATAGAATTTGTGTGGTGACACCCCCCCCCCCCCCCCCCCACACACACACACACACACAGACATCGGCTTATGAAGCATCCTTCCACCGTTCCATAATTAATGCGGCGACATCGCAAATAGCAGAACTCTGAGTTCAGTCATTCTTTCTTATTGCTATAAGTTTATGGAATGTGGAACAACCAAAAAAAACCTACACTCCGATTAAAATTACTCTATAGTTGACGTCTATCACTTGCCGCTACAGTGTTGCCACATCGGCTGCTGGTTACGGTTCGGTTACACGTGATATGCACAAACACGGCGGGTCACTTCACAAATGCTGTTAATGTGTAACGCGGAGCAATGTTGGAAGAGGTTCGCCGCGAGGTACAACGGAAATACGAGAGGCTCTGACGACAGCTGTAAAGTGGCCAATGACTGAACTGCGGCAGACGACTCGTTTCGCAAATCTTCATTTAAAACTCATGTCCTAACGTAACCAGAACCTTGTGATGTGCAAAGTATCACAGAAAACGGCGATCAACAATCCGCGGCAGAACTAAAATAACGATCGCTTTGTTCACGGCCATAAAACCCCTACGAACAAACTGAAGACACAAAAATTTCAGTTTCAGCACTAAAATATAAACCAATCTCTAGCTATAGTTCACTGGTTATCTGAAACTATTCTCACACTGGTTACACGAACTACGGCGTTACGGACCGACGAGCAGTCCTAGGTGGCAACTGGTTGCAGATTATACGCAATACAGGCAGATTCTAAACGAAAAAAATGATAGGAAGAAGAATAGCAAAAAGAAATCAGTACACTACTGAAAACGACGCGCAAAGCAATAGAAAAAAAAAACACATTTAAAGCAATTAACTGAATAAAAATAATGGAAGTCTTAATTAGATTTGGAAATAAAAATGTTCGCTTCATTTTATGAGATTCGAAACCTACGACCTTCTTCACGACTTGTCTATACCCTAATCGCTGGGCAATGCCGCTATGCTGCATTAACTTTTTACATTTGTGACTGGTGCCCCAGCAGCAACGACATAGAAGTGACCAATTGTTGTCGCAGTTTGGCAACGGTGAACGGTTCGGACATAACGTTGTGCGCTTTGAGTGGAGAAAACCAGCTCCAATGCATGAAGTGTCAACTATCACGTAATTTTAATCGGACTACAGTTGTATAGCTCATTGGCGGAGCGTTCCAAATGATCTCTGCAAAGGATGTGCAGTAATGGAACGATGTGTGAGGGTAAATATTGCAAAGGGAGACCAAGGTATGAGTACACGACGTATGTTCAAATGGCAGTAGGTTGCGAGAGTTATGTAGAGATGAGACTTGCACAGCACAGAGTAACATGTGGAGCATCAAACAAGTATTTGGACGGGCCACCACATCAGACACGCGCTGATTGCACTGCTGTATGCTTGACTACGTCGGTAATGGCTCTTTTTTTTCAGCTACTCCCGGCAGCCACCTCGCCGATAGTCTTGTGAGAGCGCGCGTACCGTAGAGGATGTGGACCTCAGGCCACCATGTCCACGTGGCCGTGACCTTGCGAGGCCGACCGGCAGCTCCAACGGTCGGCGCCGCCAATTCTCATGCAGATGGCCCTGACGTGCGACTGCCATACCAACGACTGCAGTTCCCCAGAAATGTCTGCTGATTGCTGTTCCCTTCTACATCTATTTATCACCTTGCTCAGCCGCCCCCCTTCCCCCCTCATATCTCACACTATCCATTATTTTCTTAAATTAATGTAGAGCCAATACAACAGACGTCGACAACTTCTCGGCAAAACATAATAGCTTACAGCCAGCAGAAAACGCCATTCGTTCGGCTTATGTACCTCCGTCAGCTTAATAAAGCTGATCACCCCTAAACCGGATGACAGGCCGCACACAAAAATTGTATTATGCTGTATCTCGCAATTCGTAACATTTCTCCATGGATTCTCACTTAGATTTCCGCCTGTATCCCACGCAGAACTCATGTAGGATGGATCTCTATTGAACTATATGAATCTACATATATTCAATCAAAATTTTATGTTTAATCTTGTGCAGGCTTGTTACTTCCCTTACCCAATAACTCATGAAAACTCATTTTCTTCACAGTTCGTCGGGCACAGCGGTCTGTGCCAAGATATAGATATGAGAATAATATTTTGGAAGTATTCATCAAAGAACACAGTAGGATCAACATGAATTTCGTCTTCATTCATATAAAGCAGACGTATCACAACATACTGAAGTTATTATCCTTATGTCTGCCTCTTTCTTCTCTGACCACTGGACTGTCGCTTATCGTCTGTACGGTATTGTTGAATGACATAAAACATAGCCGCCGCCATATAGACTAAGTCCGATTAGCTCACTTCAGGCGATAAGTGGCCACCCCTCCAAATGTCAAGCCCACCCATCTGGGCATTGTATGTTTCAACATCGGAGAAATATTTGCCACCCTGAAGACCGTTCTACATTACCAAGTACTTCCTACACTAACAACGTCTTAAGAGTCTCTCATTTGATGATTCTGTCCCTCCTCAGACGTGTATGAGCGAAACTACTCTTCACAAATTCAGTTTCTTCGTCTACGAAACAGTGCGAGGATTCCAAATTAGTGAGTCACGTGTTCTGAGTTTTCTGGTACATGGTTACAGAGAAATTAATACTTGAAAATATTCACTTTGTGGCTTCACCTGTGAACGTAGCTATTGTCCATTCGTGGCCATTCAGATTGAAACCCACCAAGAACCCTATGTAAGCATTAGGATACCAGTATTAAAAAAGCCACACCTTCGAAGTCGAAAATATATCTGGAACTAATAACAACAAACCAATTTAGAGATGTTTTATTTCAGAGGTAATAGAACTTGCTACTGAACATTCACCACATCCAGAAACAGAGGCAGAAAAAGAATCGTCAACCGATGGCGTAATGTTATTTCGCAGTGTATATACGAGGTGCATTCAAGTTCTAAGGCCTCCGATTTTTTTTCTAATTAACTACTCACCCGAAATCGATGAACCTGGCGTTACTTCTCGACGTAATCGCCCTGCAGACGTACACATTTTTCACAACGCTGACGCCATGATTCCATGGCAGCGGCGAAGGCTTCTTTAGGAGTCTGTTTTGACCACTGGAAAATCGCTGAGGCAATAGCAGCACGGCTGGTGAATGTGCGGCCACGGAGAGTGTCTTTCATTGTTGGAAAAAGCCAAAAGTCACTAGGAGCCAGGTCAGGTGAGTAGGGAGCATCAGGAATCACTTCAAAGTTGTTATCACGAAGAAACTGTTGCGTAACGTTAGCTCGATGTGCGGGTGCGTTGTCTTGGTGAAACAGCACACGCGCAGCCCTTCCCGGACGTTTTTGTTGCAGTGCAGGAAGGAATTTGTTCTTCAAAACATTTTCGTAGGATGCACCTGTTACCGTAGTGCCCTTTGGAACACAATGGGTAAGGATTACGCCCTCGCTGTCCCAGAACATGGACACCATCATTTTTTCAGCACTGGCGTTTACCCGAAATTTTTTTGGTGGCGGTGAATCTGTGTGCTTCCATTGAGCTGACTGGCGCTTTGTTTCTGGATTGAAAAATGGCATCCACGTCTCATCCATTGTCACAACCGACGAAAAGAAAGTCCCATTCATGCTGCCGTTGTGCGTCAGCATTGCTTGGCAACATGCCACACGGGCAGCCATGTGGTCGTCCGTCAGCGTTCGTGGCACCCACCTGGATGACACTTTTCGCATTTTCAGGTCGTCATGCAGGATTGTGTGCACAGAACCCACAGAAATGCCAACTCTGGAGGCGATCTGTTCAACAGTCATTCAGCGATCCCCCAAAACAATTCTCTCCACTTTCTCGATCATGTCGTCAGACCGGCTTGTGCGAGCCCGAGGTTGTTTCAGTTTGTTGTCACACGATGTTCTGCCTTCATTAAACTGTCGCACCCACGAACGCACTTTCGACACATCCATAACTCCATCACCACATGTCTCCAACTGTCGATGAATTTCAATTGGTTTCACACCACGCAAATTCAGAAAACGAATGATTGCACGCTGTTCAAGTAAGGAAAACGTCGCCATTTTAAGTATTTAAAACAGTTCTCATTCTCGCCGCTGGCGGTAAAATTCCATCTGCCGTACGGTGCTGCCAGCTCTGGGACGTATTGACAATGAACGCAGCCTCATTTTAAAACAATGCGCATGTTTCTATCTCTTTCCAGTCCGGAGAAAAAAATCGGGAGGCCTTAGAACTTGAATGCACCTCGTATCATGGTCTGGATCAGAAAGATATCCGAGAACCTCTTTAAATAGTGACGACAGTGCAGTGAGCCCCTACTGACGACAGTATTCTCTTAATCATAGACGTAGAATGTTATTCCTTACGTCAGGAATTACCCTACGACTCCGTACACAATTACAAACAGCTAAAATAGCCATGAGCGCCCACTTTGTTTATTAGGATGTACTATCGCAACAAGTATATCAGTGTTCTGGCCCACGGCGAACTTAGTAAACACAAGTACCTAAGTTAACAAAACCGCTAAATATACTATCTCTCAGGGCAACCACTATTTTCTTGACTGCTGTGAAGACCCTCTTTTCCATGGAAATGGAAGACCTAGATGAATCTCATAACGTCACGAATGCCTATTACAGTTTAGACATTCTAACCTAGCTCGGAGATGAATCACAGTATACCGCAAACAAAACTGCAGTATGCTTTTGCTGATGCTCCTGTCTTAATAGCATCTGGAAGCCGTAAACCTACTTTTGCCAAAACTATTGTAAAAACGCAGTTAAGTATATTAAAGTCTAAAAGAAATAGTGTTGTTCACTAATGAATGTTTCTTCTTTAAGTTTTACAAGGAATAATTACTTCATGGAACTACTGACCATCGAATGGTGATGGCCACCATGAACTATACTGAGGTGACAAAAAGTCCCGGGATAGCGATATTTGAATATACAGGTGGCAGTAGTATCGCTTACACATGGTATAAAATGACAGTGCATTGGTGGAGCAACCATTTGCATTCACATGATTCAAGTGGAAGTTGCCCCACGTGATTATGGTCGCACGGCGGGTATTAACAGATTTTGAATGCGGAATGGTAGTTGGAGCCATTCGCATGGGACATTTCTACGATATCGCCTGCGCCCCTCTCCGAGGCTCGCGAGACCATATCGACTGGACTCTTGACGACTGCAAGACCGTGGCCTTATCAGCTGAGTCTTGATTTCAGTTGGTAGGTGGTGATGGCAGGGTTCGAGTGTGGCACAGACTCCTCGAAGCCATGGACAGAAGTTGTCAACACTGCGCTGAGCAAGGTGGTGGTCGTTGTTCCATAATGGTATGGGCAGTGTTTACATGGAATGGACTGTGTCGTCTGGTTCAGCTGAAGCGATTACCGACTGGAAATGGTTACGTTCGGCTACTGGGAGACCATTTGCAGCCAGCAACGGACTTAATATTCCCGAACAACAATGGAAATTTTATAGATTACAATGCGCCATGTGACCGCGCCACAATTGCTCGCGATTGGTATGAAGAAAATTCTGGACAATTCGAATGAATTATTTGGCCGTCCCGATCACCCGACACGAATCCCACGAACATTTGGGGGACACAATCGAGAGGTCAGTTCGTGCACAACATGTCTAATTGCCTCTCTGCAACGTAGGCACTCTTGAGGATGGCATTACAGCCCACACAACTGAGGTAAACCACTGCATCGTGAAGCAGAAACGAACTTCTCAATTTAACAGAATTCCTCTGTGGTCTATAATGCTGCGAATATGAGGTGCTGTAGAGTAGATTATGATGCCTTAACATCACGCCCACCATATGTTCACGTGATTATCTTCCTCCCCCCTACCAACTAGTGACCAGATTGCTAGTCACTCTGAATCGGGATTTATCTGCTAAATTCATACTGGCTCATTGTCGTCGTCCTGAAGCGTGACGTACAGTCCGAAATTGTATTACAGGAGGTACTGAATGGGAGTCAGTGAATAAACCGTACAGATTTCTCGAAATACCACCCGACAATCTTGCCATTCTGAAATGGTTCTGGTTCCTCATTTTCGCAGCTGGACAATGCATCAATCTTCTCTGCGTTATCTACTCTTTAGACAGCACGACGAATATGCATCGCTATTCCGTACCCCAGCGCTGCTTTCAGTCGCGGAATGAATGTCACTTCCGTTGCACTTGCCAAATTGCTGTAGTTGTGTGTTTCAATCAGCGTACTGTGTTCCTCGATCGTCAGACTCATTGTAACACTGCTCCAAAACTGGTCTTCATTGTAAATATTTAGAGTTTAGTACAGCAAAGGTATTCTGCTGCAGAAAATTGAATCTGTCGATACAGCTCGTCTGCTTTGCCCATCAAATCAAAGTAACGGATATAAGCGACTCTTCGATATGTACGTGAAGTATGTGCACGAACAAGATTTATCACATTCGTTACAGGCGCAAACACACAACTAGCATCTTCCAACTTGACGACGTCAGACTACGCTACTAAGCAACCAGTCACAACTACTTTCCCATATATAGAAGCAAAGTAAATTTTAATGGTGTGCTGACGGGTGGTTCATTTGCCCGCACGACGTTTCGAAGACCGACCCAGTCGTAGTCTTCGTGTGCTTCGAGCTATGTAACGCGTCCTCGCTGCTGGATTGGTTGGTTTGATTGTTAAAGGGACCAAACTACATGGTCTTCGGTCCATTTTTCCACTGAACTAAGTCCATGGGATAAAATGTAAAACTAACAGTACACACCACGTAAGTTCTAGATGGACGAAAAAACACAAAGCTGAACACACGAGGGACAACAGAAGACAAGAAAAGCACAGACACAAGAAACAGACAGAAGAGCTTAAAACAGTAGAGCAGATGTCTTGGGCTGGCTGATCACGAGGATAAAAAAGGATGAGCCAGCCACTCAAACACATTAAAATCTCTAACCTAGAAGTACTAGGGTAGAAAGCACAGGAACTAAAACTTAAACCGAAGAATAAAAACCAGCGTCACGTAGAAAACGTAAAACCAAGGTAGCCGTGGAAGCATCGGCTCCTAAATTCGAAAGAAGGGAGCCAGGGAGATTAAAATTTCGTCTTAGAGCGGCTAGATGTGGGCAGTCCACCCAAAGGTGGACTACTGTCAAACGGGAACTGTAGCGACAACATGGTGGGGCCTCACACCGGAGAAGATAGCCATGCGTCAGTCATATGTGGCCAATGCGAAGGCGGCAGAGGACCACAGAGTCCCAGCGAGAAGCCCGGAGGGAAGACTGCCACGCATTTGTGCGCTCCTTGATGGCGCGGAGTTTATTGGGCGTAACTAAGCTGCGCCATTCAGTATCCCGAGAACTTTGCGGTGTAACACCGATCGGAGGTCAGGTTCGGGTACCCCAATCTCCAGCAGTGGCTTACGAGTGGCCTGTCTGGCCAGCCTGTCAACAAGCTCATTTCCCGGGATTCCAAGACCGCTGAACGACCAGATCGTTCAAGGGCAGAAACCGACACCTGGATAGTTGCTACCAGAGGACGGGGTTCGTAGCACTGATCAATGGCTCGTAAACCACTCAACGAATCACTGCAGACTAGGTAGGACACACCTGGGCAGGAACGAATATGCTCAAGGGCACGAGAGATGGAGACACCAGCTCGGCAGTGAAGACACTGCAGCCATCTGGCAAGGAGCGCTGTTCGATATGCGCCGAGTGAGCATAGGCAAAGCCTAAGCGATCATCAACCAGTGAGCCGTCGGTATAGATGTCTTCAGAGCCCTGGGACGCGTCAAGGATCGATAAAAAGTGACTGCGGAGCGCCCCAGGAGGAACGGAGTCCTTATGGAATTGCGAAAGGTCCAGCCGCAGTGTCGGCCGAGGCATACACCACGCGGGCGTAAGGTTATGGACCCGTACGAAACGCTGTAAAGGAGATCAGACAACAGGGAACGGACACGTACAGCGATCGTTATCCCTGACTAAGGCCGCCGTTCCGGGAGATAAACCACTGTGTTCGGGAACAAAAGACGGTAATTCGGATGCTGAGGCGAGCTATGGACGTGCGCTGCATAGTGGGCGAGCAGCTGGCGGAGTCTGGTGTGCAATGGAACGACTCCAGCCTCCACTAGTAGACTGGTCACTGGACTCGTTCGAAAAGCGCCCGTCGCTAGACGGACCCCGCAGTGGTGCACACGATGAAGCAACTTTAATGCTGACGGCACTGACGAACCATACGCTACACTCCCACAGTCAAGTCGTGACTTAACTAGGGCTTTGTAGAGCCGCAGCAATGTAGAGCGAACTGTCCCCCCCAAGTGGTGTTGCTGAGGTAGCAGAGGGCGTTAAGATGCCGCCGGCACTTAATCTGGCGAATGTGGGGGGAGCCATGTTAGCTGGGCATCAAAGACAGTTCTAAAAAGCGATACGTTTCTACTACCCGTAGTGGAGCGCCATCGAGAAAAAGTGCAGGGTCAGGATGGACTGTCCGTCGCCGACAGAATTACACAACGCAGGTCTTGTCGGCAGAGAAGTGAGACCCATGAGCGAGAGCCCGTGACTGCGCATTCCGAATGGCTCCCTGAAGTCGGCCGTCAGCAACACCAATGGTGTAGGAACTGAATTAAATGTAGAAATCTTCAGCATATGAGGAGGGCGATACTAACTGCTGGACTCCTGTGTTCTGTTGTACGTACGACTTCACACACTATTACATCATTACGTGACTGTCAAAGCGACGTAGGAGAAGCCGCGAGCTGCGCAGGACTCACCTTGTTGAGACTAAGGTCTATCATGACGTAGGCGAGCAGCACGACCTCCTCCTCGTCGGCGCCGAGAGCGGGCCCCTGCTGGCCGGCCGTGGCCACGTACAGCAGGCACAGGTGCGGCGACTCCATCATGGCTGGCGCGCCACAGCTCTCGCCCTCGCTACCCACTGTCGCTGCGGCTGCTGCGGCTGCGGTCGCTACCCTGGGCGCCGGCGCGCTCACTGGCCATCGCATGCCTCACTCTGCAACACGCAACAACAGCACGTCTGTCACACTCAACACCGCAACATGAGGTCATTAGATGCGGAGCAGGAGGCTCCTCGCTGATTAAGCTGTTCAACAGATGTCGCAATGGCAGAAATTGGTGGCAAAATGTAGACGACTCCCCAGAGATTGAGTCTCACTGCAGGCAGCGGCAGTTGAGACTGGACTTAAACAAATGAGATTCATTGGTCAAGGAGAAAGATCCGTTATTTCCCTACACGAGTGCCGAATAACCACCAGAAAGACATACGAGGGCTATCCACAAAGTACATTACGTTTTGGAATTAAAAATAAATAAAGTATTGGAAATTTTTTTATTATATACAGATGAAAGCCACACTTAAATACTACTTTTCTATATAGTTGCCATTTAAATTATGGCACTTATCGTAGCGATGGACGAGCTTGGAAATTCCTTCGTCGTAAAATTCGGCCGCCTGCGCATTCAACCACGTGGTTAATCAGTAACCCGGTAGAAATACGATTTTCGTGGATTTCCTGGAAAGAGGCACTACAATAAACTCTCAAAGGTATTGCCAAACTCTGCACAACCTCAGAAGAGCAATACCAAACAAGCGCAGGGGAAAGTTGTGCTCAAAGATCTTGCTGATTCACGACAACGCCCGGGCCCACACGGCAAATGCCACTCGAAGTTCTCGAATCTTTTAAGTGGGAGTTGTTTCCTCATCCGCCGTACAGAGCCGACCTGGCACCGAGCGACTTCCACTTATTCCCAGCAATGAAGAAGTGGTTGGCTAAGCAGCGTTTTGATGACGACGCACAGCTTGAAGAAGAGGTAACCACGTGGTTGAAGGCGTTGAAGGCGCAGGCGGCCGAATTTACGACGAGGAATTTCCAAGCTAGTCCATCGCTACGATAAGTGCCTTAATTTAAATGGCAACTATGTAGAAAAGTAGTATTTAAGTGTGGCTTTCATCTGTATATAATAAAAAAAAAATTCCAATACTTTATTTTTAATTCCAAAACGTAATGTACTTTATGGATAGCCCTCGTATATTATGTATCTGGGTGTTTGTGTTTGGAGCTACTTTAAAGAGAACTACGAAATAAAATTGATCGCAGAGAAGGCAGATGCCAGACAGTTCACTGGAACAATCCTCAGGAAGCGTAATTCAGCCACGAAGGATGGCAGCTTACAAAACTCTCGTGCGACCGATATTTCGTTATATCCGAGCGGTACGGAAACCTCGCCAGATAGGACTAATTGAGAGAATAGAGGAGATACAAAGAAGAATAGTGTGTTTTGTCAAGAGTTCGGTTACTAAGCGTGAAACCTCACAGAGGTGGTCATCCAGCTCCAGTTGCAGACACTACTACAAAGGCGTTGAGCAACACGCTGTAGTAATTTGTTGAAATTCGGAGAGCGTCCATTTTGGAAGAGTCAACCAACAAATCGCTTCCTCCTATATACAGGGTGTCCCTCGGAGTCGTCAGGCACGTTTTCTCTGGTATTTCGGCAGGTACTTGTAGTTTCGTTTTAGAGGTGTACAGCTGGAGTCAGCCCAAAGCTTTCACGCGACGCTCAGCATCGGCGGAAGTGTCGGTGTTTCTCATTACAAACATGCTTTTTGAAGTGGAATTTTACGGGCCAATTCGATACAGTGGTTCCACATTACTGTGATATTCACTTTTTATATTTGTATTCACAAGGACAGCAAAACACGGAGAATAAACATTACTCTAGCAGCGACTGAGCAGCGCCACTGCATAGCGGTAGCAATCAGGGCGGGCCGGTGCAACAGGCTAGTGCTGGTTATTCATCTAGTTTTAATGTTCCTGATAATACACATCGAAAAAAGGAATATCGCAGTAATTTGGGACCGCTGTATCGAATGCGCACACAAAGTTGCGCTTTGGAAAACATTTTGTTTGTAATGGGGAACAAACCGACGCTCTATGTCGACACTGGGCGTCGTATGAAAGACGAGATGAGCAGCATTTGTTTGCGCTGCCTCCAGCTGCACACTGCATAAACACCAGAGAAAATGCCCCTGACGTCTCTTCATGGTGAAATCCTGTACATCTTACGAAACGACCGTGGAAGTAAAATCAGAGATATTCCACATCGTACGGAGGCTTAACAATCTTCCTCTCCGCACACCATTCGCGACAAGAACAGAAAAAAAGGGGGCGGGGGAATCAAATGACAATGGAACACAAAGTAGTCTCCGCCAGCTTGCTGACTATAGATGTGCGAGTTCGAACCGGACAATTCTAGGGAAGATTGGACGCGTCGCTTTTAAAGAAATCATCCCAGAGATTGGCACTGCCCTTCTGTCCAATGCGTGTCCAGTGTCTTACCGCTGCGCTACATCGCTCACCCGTGTATGTCTCAGGTCGAAAACAGAGCCTGGGGAAAAGTTGCTTCCGCCACGTTCCGTACCATTCCTTCCGGACTTGCGGAGGGCAAATGTAATAGCACCGACGTGAATACCATTCCCCCCCCCACAATTCAGGAAGAGCGAAGAGCGGGCCAACATTAACTATTAACGCTTACACTTTTTACGAAACGTACGTAAAATATTTACGAAACAGTAACGAATAATAATGTGCATCGCTTATTATAATTATTATTACCGTGCAGGGAGCTCAACAGCATGGTCATTAGTATACTAACGAAAAGTTAGCATGCCAGTCTCATGGGCAGGGACGAAGGCTGTCCCCACATGCGGAGCAGCTGATAATGCATTAAAGTCTGCCTTCCGTCCCCACCAATTTAGGGATGAAAGTTCACAAAATTTCACCACTCTTGTAACACTGGAATTAGTATAAGCGAGGATGGTGGGCAGATCTCTGTCGAGACTGCGGGCTGAACTAATGCCAAAATACGCTAAACTGAAAGTGACACCTCACAGAGTAGTGGATCCTCCCGTCGGAGGAGGAAGCCGTGTGTTAAGCTATGTCTGATGTGCAGCCTGGTAAGCAAAACGTCCTTCCGGCAGTGAGACTGACATGAAGTCCGTCAAGCCTCTGTGTTGTCAATTTGAGCAACCCTAGTTCATTTTCTGTCACCTGCAACCATTCAGTCTCCCACTGATGCATGATGCGTCTACCATACAACGAGATGATGGCGTGCAATGTAACAGCATATTGGCTAACAACACCATCCCGACATGCTTTCCTTGTCTTCTTTGTCAGTCCTGTCGTTTCTCTGTATTCCGATGTGGCCAGACACCTAACAAAAGATCACCACCTTGTCACAGCACTGAAGCCGCTGAAGGACTCATGGATAAACTGAATCAACTGGTTTACTAGATAAATTTTGTGAAGTGCTTGTAGTGCACTAAGCGAGTCGGAACGGACAAGAAACCCTGTATGGTGATGGAAACTCTGGATGAAAATCGGGAGCGGGCCTCGGATACCCCACTCGTATAATGTGGCGACATGATGTCGCCAGGTCATGTCATACGCTTTTCGTAAATCAAAAAAGACGGCAACCAAGTATTGGCGTCTGGAAAAGGCTGTTCGAATGGCGGACTCGAGGGACACAAGATTATCAGTGGTAGAGTGACCCTGGCAGAAACCGCCCTGATATGGAGCCAGTAGGCCATGTGACTCCAGGACCCAACCCAACCGCCGACACACCATACGTTCCAGCAGCTTACAAAGAACGTTGGTGAGGCTGATGGGCCGATAGCTATCCACATCAAGTGGGTTTTTACCGGGTTTGAGCACCGGAATGATGGTGCTCTCCCGCCACTGCGATGCAAAAACGCCATCGCACCAGATTCGGTTGAAGATGAGGAGATTTCGCTTGTAGTCAGATGAGAGATGTTTAATCACCTGACTGTGGATCCGATCTGGTCTAGGAGCTGTGTTGGGACAATGTGCAAGGGCACTGAGAAGCTCCCACTCAGTAAATGAGGCGTTATAGGGTTCCCTGTGGCACGTAGTGAATGAGAGGAGTTACCCTTCCATCCGCCGTTTGAAAATGTTCAAATGTGTGTGAAATCTTATGGAACCTAACTGCTAAGGTAATCTTCGACTTTGAAAAACTTTTTGAAGGATTTTTTCCCTTACTTATAGGAGTTGGTTTCTTGGGTGGAAGGGACGGTTTAGTGGACATCGGTACGTGGCTTAGGTGGTATGCCCATCACTGACGGCTACCGAAGTGTAGCATTTCCCGTATCAGTAAGTGTATGTGCTCGTGCTTGAATCTGTGTCTGAGCTTGAATGGAGGAATCACACTTGGCGATTGGCTTATTAAGGGGCGATGCAGAAGAAGTGGCGAAAACCACAGGCTTGAAAGCTTTTTTAGCTTCACCACAGGGTATGTCTCTCTTGACTTTCAACTCCTGAACTTTTCCTTCCTCGTTGTAAACTTCACACTTTCTGCTCCATATTGGATGCTAACTGGAGCAATTTATACATTTCAGAGGAAGTGTTCCTGATTCGTGAGCTGAGCCTTCACAATTTCCATACGTAGTTCCTCCATTATATCCCACAGTGGTATGGCGAAATCTTTGACATCTGAAGCATCACATTGGTCTAGGAACAAACGGTAAACCTGAAAGACGAAATAGCCTGCAAGGATGTGTTCAGGTAATTCTGGGGTACTAAACGTTAGAATAAATGTTGCTGATTCTTCCAATTTGCCATTGGAGCAGGTAACCACACCTTTAATAAAGTTAAAGAGTTATGAAACTCAGCCTCGACTGGGGAGACACCTATGGCCTTATATACCAGAAGCTTAGTTTTTGGAATAGCAGTGTCAACTAGAGTTCCATAACGAAGTCGTTTGACACTTTTCAGGGACCCAATAATACCTTCCAATGCCTTCTGAATAGAGAATGGGGAGACCTTCTCAAAGGTTCCCCTGTTTTCTTGCTTACATTGAAAGTGTTGTGGCACACTAATTCCCTGTTACTACAATTCTGAGACTTCTAGGGAGGACTGACCAACCGAGCTCTCTTTGAAGAGTGGGTGTAGGTACTGCCTGACGGTATAATCGTCCCGTCAGTAGCAGCAGTTTGATGAGACCGTTCTACAGGGTTCCCACGAGGCGTTAGGGAAACCACCGTTGACCTAGGCAAGCTCTGCATGTCTGATCAAGCCTTATACAAGCCCGCTAGAAACTGTTTTATCTCAACTGCCAGTCACCTCATCACAACGGAGCACATTCTGAGGTTGCAGATTTTTTTATAGGGGTGTGTACCTTCCTCGCGGTCCAGGCGGTGAAACCGAGGCCCCCGTTCTCCCAGACACACGACATTCCATCGCCGCCCCGCACGGTGGTCGCTGAAGCATGTCCGAAGCTGGTAGCGGAGGACTTGTAGTGCTTACCAGTCCCCTGTTCATCAGTGATCGTCAAGCCCCTACCCAGCAACGGAATGCTGAAGCCTTAAGGGCAGTGTGGATCGGGGGCTTTTGGGTAAGTGCAAGATCACAGTGTCTGGTGTTTGATTCCCAAGGTGATCTAGAATTAATTTCTGTTACTTACAGTCGCTTCTCGTTATTAAGAAAAATGGGATGTCATGCTTTCGTAGTGTATCCACGTTATGTTGTATCTCTCCTTGTAAAGGACAAAGCTAGTCGACTCAAAGTTCAGACGAAGCAAAGTGCATACAATCCCCAATCGAATCACGCCTAATTTACCCTTTCACTACAGTTGTGACGTACGTGCTCCACGACAGGTTATCATGTCACAAACGGTGACCATACTGAGCACCTGTAACGTGAGTTAAAAACTTTGTGAGATGCTCTAACTATTGGGGCGTGTGTGTGTGTGTGTGTGTGTGTGTGTGTGTGTGTGTGTGTGTGTGTGTGTGTGTGTGTGCCTTGCAGATTTTCTTAAACTCCGGAGATGCTCACGAATAATCCTGTATGTCCCACCCTTCCCAATGTTGGAAAATGAAGCAGGAAGAAATTATTTTTTTCATTTAGTTACTTCCGAAATTGATGTTTCACCTAATGGATTTATCGCTAACAGTAAGATGTGGAATTTACGGTTACGCGAGGTCTTAAGTCATAGGCTGCATATGAAAGATAGATGGAGGGCATACTGTGGTCTACCTGTCTCTTAGCTGTGACCGCATGTCTGCCGACAAGTAAGTGGTTCACTTCTGACTTTTTGCCGATATGACGTTTGACTATAAACGTGTAATTGGATAAAAACAACGATATTAATGAATCATATGAACACAACAGACTGGTGCACTGACTGGCACGTATTTGCACACGAACAAAATTTTACAATCGTGACCTTAGCGAATGTGAAAGTAGCAGCTCTTGACTAAACGGTATGTGGATAATAAATAGCGTCAGTAATGCCGTACAAATAACTTGGGAGTCACGACGGGTTGGAACATGAATGTTGAAGTAAGTTCACTGCAGAGTTAAACGCACCGCCAACGACGGCACTAGACAAGGGACACACAGTCGGATTACGGAAGGATATGGAGGGAAATCGACTGTGGCTTACCCAAAGGTGCTATCCGGCTATTCACCTCCAGCGATTTACGCGAAGTTTATAAAAACTAAGTACAAATGGCAGGTAGTTAATTTGAAACACATTCCTAAACAAAGCGTATTCAGTGTCTTACGCTGAACATGCGAAGGAGCTGGGGTAAACTGAATGACAGGATATATCGCGCGTATACCAAAAGGCAGCTTGGAGAGTCATTGACTAGTTGTACTGAACAAGTAAGTAATGAATACTGAAGTGACGAGAACAACATTGAGACTCCCCATCGCATTCCCCTCCCCCCACCCCCCTCATATTTAGTGGTAAAATGGCGTAATGTATTCGCATAGCCCGTAAAAAACCGAATACATACCAAGACTGAAAACAGGAAGGAGGTGTATTGAACTGTGAAAGAAGCAAAATAGAAACAGTGGACGATCCAAGCTCAAGACGTGCAATTTCGAGAGAACTGCAGGCGAGAGATCCTTGTTCAAACCTCCCTGGTTGCCCCCTTCTCTTTTTAACAAAATTATGAACTTTCCGTCGGTTATTGACGTGTCTGTTCTTCTTTAGTATTGCCAATTGTCATACCATACACTGATTATGACGAGTCATGTAGTAAGAGTATGTTACCGTCACAAGTAAATGAGATGAACAGCGAAAGCAGGAGAGATTCCGCATAGGCCTCTAACAGAAATGAAAACAACAAATGAACTGGTGTGAACTGTGTTACAACAAAATTACCAAAACGGACCGCAGGAGTCATAACATGTGGTACTTGTGTAGAACAAATAGGAAAAAAATGGCTCTGAGCACTATGGGACTTAATATCTATGGGACTTAATATCTATGGTCATCAGTCCCCTAGAACTTAGAACTACTTAAACCTAACTAACCTAAGGACGTCACACAACACCCAGCCATCACGAGGCGGAGAAAATCCCTGACCCCGCCGGGAATCGAAGCCGGGAACCCGGGCGTGGGAAGCGAGAACGCTACCGCACGACCACGAGATGCGGGCAGAACAAATAGGAGATCCCTTCCTTACACCTTGCTGTTGCAAACGAAAAGTACACGATACAGACACAAATTTAAATACAGCGAACAGACACGTAACTAACCGGACGGACAGCTCATAATTTTGTGAAAAAACGGAGTACGAGGAAGATCTGAACACCGATCTCCCCCTTCGCACTCCAACACAATGGCCACCTGCCCACAACCCATCGGCTATACAAAATTCCCTGGATATTGCACATCTCGCACTTGGACGGTTTACTGTTCCGATTTTCCTTCTTTTTCACAGTTCAGTACACCTCCTTCCTGTTTTGAGGCTTGATCTGTGTTCAGTTTATGACAGGCTGTCCACTGGACCATTTTACCGCTAAATCTGAGGGGGTGGGGTGCGATGGTGAGTCTTCCTTGTACGAATGATGTACTACATCTCACGGAATCAGTTAGAAAATTCAAATATCAGCTTTCAACAGAGAATTTAATACATTCTTCACAATTAAATAAAAAATAATCCGTTATTTAGTTCTGAATATATTAATTGACAATGACTACGAAGATAAGATTTGCCTAATAATACACCCACTGCTTGTGTCAAGGAAATGAAGCTATAACAAGATACATTAAAAAATACCCTGTCACACTACACTACCGTGTTTTTTGGCTACTATGCGTATCGGTATCATTACTGACAGCATTCGTAGTTGTCCCGAACACTGCGATTACGATCACAAACAGCAGATTTTCTCTCGCGATCGTCACTGTGGTTTATTTGCTCAGCGGGAAAAATACTGACAATGCATATTAGTAGCCCACGCTTGCACGACAGTTACTGTAGGATATTCACGACTAAATTATGATGGGAAGTTTCCCCAGTCAAACAGCTGTTTACTAAAATTACTATTTTATGTGTAAATTTACATAATAGCTAAACAATGTGCTCAAAAGTTATCAGTACATCTACTTGTGGACGTTAATGTGGGATGTGTCCACCATCTTTTGCATTTATGACGATTTGAACTCTGCTAGGGACACTTTCATGAGATGTCAACTTTCGTGGCCAAATGGCGGCCCATTCTTTCTCAAGATTCGAAACCAGAGAAAGCTGGTTGGACGCCTGCTGGATGTCGAATTCCAACTCGACCAAAAGTACTCCACTGGGTTCCTTTCGGGACAATGGGCATGTCAGTACATTTCAGTAACGTTACTGTTTACAGACCCTTGCCTCAAGGATGCTACTTTATGGCAGTGCGCGTTGTCATGCTCGTACTATTATCGTTCCCAAACAGTTCCTTTTACTGTATGCAGCGCACATTGTTGTAAAATGTGTTCATATTAGCGTCTTCTTAAGCGGAGTTGCGGGACCAAATCCGTATCACGAGAGCACCCTCACACTGTACCACCACCTTCTGCGTAATTCACTGTTGGCACTACGCAAGATGGCAAATAACGATCTCCAGGCATTCGCCAAATCTCAACCTTTCCATCAGATTGCCACATGGTCTACCTTGAATTATCACTCCCTATTACTCGTTTCCAGCAGTCATCCACTGTCCTGTGGCGTCACTCTTTACACATCCTCAAGCGTCGTTTAACAGTGCCTACAGAAATACAGAAATGTGTGGCTCAACCATTGGACCCTATCTTTTGAAATCCCTACGCACAGTCTCTGTGCAAGCTGGAATGATGGTAGCACTTTGTAACAGACGTGTCATTCCTTCCGCTGATTTAATGCGATTTTTTGTAGCCACCCTCTGCAATGCTCTACCGTTCTTGTCCAGAACATGAGGTCCGCCAAGTCTTGATTTAGTTGTGATTGATCCTTCGCTATTCCACTTGACAATCACATCCCCAGCAGACAACTTAGTTTTGGAACGGTCGAAACGCCCCCGACGGTTTGTTACTAGGGTGACATCGAATGACTAGTCCACACCCTAAGTCACTGTGCTCTCCTGATGGGCTTCTGCTCTTGATGCTTCTCTACGGACAACACAATACTCCCCACCTCCTTTTATGCTGGCAGGTCCGTCACTCATGACATCTCGTGGTCTATTTTGTGTTACATAGGGGTGTCCGGAATCTTCTGATCAGATACAATGCGCTAGAGGAATTTCCCTGATGTGTATATGCCAGTCGAGACTTTACTCTGAAAAGATGAGACATACAAAAATTTTTACAATATAATACTTCCTCACCATGTCTCAGGAGATGGTGATTTTTAGCTGAATTGGTACTTCACCGGTATAAGGGTGGAATGTGGCAGTAAAAAACACCATAAGAAAAGCTGCAGTAAACGAAGTTATTAGCAGTAAGTGCGAACCAAAGATAGATGTCCGGTGTAGTGCATGTTTTACTCGCGAAACGTAACGCATAAAAATAAAATGTTATCACTGTAAGGGCAGTTGTAAGCATTCTGTGATTAATTCTTCAACGCACTGCTACCCGACTACGCCGTCCCACGCGTCTGCAGCGGAAACAAGGTCACCAGCGAGTACCGAAATATATTTCAAGGGCAACAGGGAAACGGAACGAGCAGCCCAAAAAACAATGCACACAGTGCGCTGTGTCCAGAAGAGGATTAGTCGACAGCTACCGCTGTTCTAGCTTCTTAAGGGAGCAACAGAAATAGAAGATGGCCGACGCCGTTGCTTCCATAGATAAACGAGTTAATGTGACTGCCAAAACTAAGCTGTTCTCGCAGAATCACTCGCTGCGGTAAACTTAGTATTTAGCTCGATTAGGAGCCAACAAAAAACTCGTATAGGGGAAGAAGGAAAACGGCTGTCGTAGTGAACCGTCCCAGCATTCGCCCGAAATTATTTGCGATAACGAGGAAAATCATAAAACAAGAGCGACGGACATTGATTCAATTAATAGTTTACGTTACAACCCCCACCCCTCTACCCCCACATTGGAAATGGGGGTGACGGTAAAGGAATATTTGATGTAGTGCGCGAAAACGTTTCTTAAGACTAAAGTCACTTAATCTACCTTGTCCATGGCGGAGCGTTGAACCTACTGCAAGTTAACTAAGTAAAAATGACTTACTGATTTTAGTAGCCTTTACATGCACATATTAAGTTTCATTGCAGCGTTGGCTGTTCCTGTCAGCCATCACTGGTTCCAACTGGTCTATTAAGATAGGACGAAACAAAAGTATGGGAGACGAAGAGGGTCATGTTGTCGAAATTGTTCTGAAGTCTTTGGATCCTGCTCCAAAACATGTCCGGGAGTAACTATTCACTGTTTTCCTAATATTTTGTGACAGCGGTGGCAAGAAACTGCAGAGTCTTGTAATATGACAGTTCGTCAGTTCGCTAAATCGTCTGAAAGGACGCCAGGATGTTGGACTTTCTAGACACTGTCGCAAATTTGAATCAGATGCGTATGTTTATTGAATAAAATAGCCTCAACAACAATACTATCTCTAAAACATGAAAGCTGTCAATTATAAAATTTAAGCTTATCACTTATGTCCTCACTACCCAAACCTTAGCTCACAACTTCAGATTTGAAGAAATATGACTTCTAGTCGTCGCTGCTGGTGAACGCGCCCGCGACGTGACGTGACTAGCCTCGGGACAGTATAAAGCCACTTCCCACAGTTGAGACGCAGCGGAAATCTCACGGACGCACAATGCTCCATTCTACGCTGTGTACACGTCCGTTTCTGGCGCAGACCCGCGCAGAAATACTTCTAGTGCCAGCGTGGAGAAATGACCACAGCAGTTATACTGCAGGGAAAGCCAAGCTAAATTATCACCTCTTAACAGTTCGCATCAGCCAGGAAACTGAAGCAGTTTTACTATACCACGCCTTCCTCCCCCCCTCCCCAACACACTATGAAGAAACCAAGGTCGTTCAAGAAACAGAACTGACGACAGTTTCAACAAACGTCTCCTCACGAAACAATTTCTAGCTTTTACTTTACTGGGAAAATCGTCGCTTGAAAATCCACGACGAAATACTTGCTCCATATGGTTCTCTGGAACTATTTTCAGAACATAGCACAGATAATCTCTTATCTCAGTAATCGTTTTCTTTGCCTCCTCAGTCTGATTTTTCTCCAACACTTCAATCCGATTAACGTTCGATATTTCTACTTCAAGTTATTATGCTTTGAGAAAAACAACTATTTCCCTTCTTTCGTTACCAATACATGTTATATCAAAGGTTTTCCTTGTATTCCATTCAACGCCTTTGCTTTTCATGTCGCTGTCTTCGGCAGTAGACACCGTTTGCCACAAACTGAACTATATTCCAAATACGATACATTCATCTAATATCCGTAAAACAATGAAACACGCTTATTTGTCACACAGTTTATGCACTTGTGACAACGTGAAAAGCACAAACACGGCCAACAAAATTGCAAATGGCAATCTTTTGAAATGCCACCCGTACTACAGAAGACAGCAACGAGAACAACCAAGTCTACTGTTAAGTAAAATGAAGGAAACCCCACTGACGATGAATCATCGCCGAAACGTCCATGGGTAGACAGAAAAAGAAGCAGCTCCTTTTACTCATGATCTACAAAACAAATCAATACATTAACAAATTTGTCCAACTAAACAAGAAAAAATGCGAACTTTCTAAGAGAAAAATCACCTGACGATGAGTTTCTAGTTTTTCCTCTGGTTTTTAAAGATACGTTGACAGCACATCAACAGAACTGTGTGGAGGTGATGAATGTGCGTTTACCGTAAAATGACGAAAAAGCTCTCACCCAGTTCAATATTCAGAAACATTCGCGAGATATTTCGCCGGCATCAACAACAGCTATCAGGAAACACCAATACGTTACAGCTGCTATATGAAACCCTTGTTCCGATGTACTTGGCACATAATCTTCGCCCATCCCAGCTGCTTTTACCAACGACATTGAATATATTAACATTACTCCTCGCATTAGTAGTCGAGTTTATAAGGTGTTGCAGTTACTAATACTGCTGGTAATTCTTCGGTTAATTGTGCGAAAACCGTGTCCCTAGAGATTTCGCGTGACATATGCGTGGGGTTTTAATGACCGGATACCCTACTGACAGCTGATCAAACTTTGCAAGTTGTGCTAGTCCCAATAATTTGTTAGCCTTGTTCTACATCTGTACGTTTTTCTAATGGTGTGCATTTGAGTTGCTATCCCAGCATTCAGCAAACTTGATGTGAAAAATTAAAAATGAAACCAGGCTGTATAGTGTGGACAAGATTTGGCCTTGGCTTAAGCAAGGGCTTAATGTTAAACGTTTCCCGAACTTATGATTCGCCAGTTCGTATCAGAACATGGGAGTAATTTATCTTTTTCCACTCCATTCACAAGCAATGCCACTAACGTCTAGAAGCTAAAGGCCTCAGAAATTGCATGCAAAGGACGATTACGGGTACTTTTGCGTGACTGCGTTCGTAGATTTTCATGGCCAACAAAGCAATGAATCAGGTTCAAGCGATGTATTGGCAGAAGGATTTATATACACTGATGTCATCTGCCCTGTTGATGCATTATGTCGTGGTGGATGTGACGATTCTGCATGGCTCAAAACACGCGAATTGATACCTTAATTGGAAAAAAATACATGGGGCTACTAGTACTGCTGGCTACAGAGCGCGAATTACGGATGGTTGTTAAATTCCGAAAAATGCTGTTGGTGGAATATATGATTGTTGAGAACTGAAAGTAAAGTAAGCCAAGCGCTGATGATAAAATGCAGAATTCCGAAGCCTAGAGAAACTGATACCTCCCCTCGCGATCAATCTCATTCTCCCTAGCAAAAGGTTTAGTCGTGGATGCTCTTGCACTTTCTCGCAACCCTTTAAGAAATTCGGTCTTATAATCATAACACAAGCACGTGATACCCACCAATACAAAAGGTGGAAAGCATGTTCCACAGCTAAGTATTTTAAGACTCGTCATTCCGAAAATAATGTTAACTGTATCACGAATGAAATCCAGACAGCAGAAACGAATTATAACTTTTACGTTCGTTGGGAGAGGATTTTCATTGTGTCGGTTCGTGCATCAACATACAAACAGAAAAACAACGTTAACATTTCCCTCGAGGAAACACCGATAATTTCGAGAAAACACGTTTCAAGACTAGTCAAGAAACATTTTCCTCGATACATCCGTAACGAAAACGCTGTAAGCATTATACTGAATTAATCAGAATGTCATTCATCCCACGCACCATGGAAAGAAAACGAGGATGGTGGCTGTGGGCAGGGGGGGGGGGGGAGGTGAAGCGCATTGTGCAAGCACCACAGCGCACTGGTTTTCGCCTACCTGCGCTCACAATGCAAACGTAAGTACGAGATTAGCTTCTGAATACCCAATGGGCCGCTCAATTGTTCTGTAGTTGCCTCCCAAACTTACGCCTGAAATTTTATTTATCAGTTATTGTTTACGTGTGATAATATGAGGGCGGAAACAACCGACCTCAATCGTTTATTACTTAAATGTAACTTGGATGTAATGAACGACGTACGACGCATTGTGCTTTTATGTAAATTATAATACACGGAGTAAGGCACAGCGTGCAGCTAATGCTGAGACCATGTCTAAAAACGGGTAATGATGGCTACGGAAGGTCGCGCGACCGAGAGGTGGCGCGAAATAGCAGCACGAGCAGGAAGATCACTGACACAGGTAACAGCAATGTCGGGTCTAGTACGTTACAGCTCAAAGCTTCGGAGTTCAAATTGTCGTGTGACGTCTGGCGTAACTGTCACTGAATACTGAAGTCTATCTTCAGCAGCGCCAAGCTTTTTCCGAGAGGGAGAGAATGAATTTCATTCCGCCTACTGCTTATATCAGATACGCTTGTCAAGCACGAAGTACCGGGATAATGTACGTGTAGGAGTTTAGTAGTGCGCCATCTCCTGCATTTTTTATAGCTGACGTACGACATACACAGTGTGTACGTTCAGATGGGTGTAGGTTGAAGTAGTTATTCAGAGACGAACTGGCTTCCAAAGGTTAGAATAGCGTGGAGAGATCCATCCAACTAGTTTTCGGACTGACAACAACAAATGTACACACGATGGCGCGAAACACTCTTCAGACATTAGTCTATTACGTAATAGATCTCTCCTGACTTTATTATGCAGTTCCTTATTTACAAATAAGTTAAATACTGAGCGAACGCAGATCACTGTGTCATCATTCACGTTTTCTCTTTTTTTTTGGGGGGGGGGATGGGGTGGGGGAGGAGACGTACTATATCACACACGATACTATATTACAACCTACATCAACAGATTATGCTATCTTAAAGCAACAATATCGTTACATTCAAGGATGGATATTTAAACGATGTGAAACGTAGCACCCATGTCCAAATGTAGCAGTAAAACGTTTAAGAGAAGCAAGTGATTATACTAAAGTTATTCTACGCTTCCCAGCATAGCAACTAGAGACATATTTTCAATAATGCGGAAATGAGTGCACTTCTTCTACGACCTGGAGACGATGAAACATGGACAACTGTATCTGAAAAAGATCAGCTGCCCATCGACCACGAAAGAACCGCGAGGAACGCTTCTTTTAAAACATGTGGTGCAACACAGGACGTTCCCAGAGCAACAGTTGTTTACTGCAGCAACTTACCCCGCCTGCGCCCCGTTCTGTCTCTTGTCCTCGATGCTGACGAAGAATCTCCAGAGAAGATTCGGTGCAGCACACGTGAACAAACGAGAGGAAACTGGACTCACATAGGATGACAGCGAGCCTTGCCATACCAGACCAGCGTGCATCACACGGTACGCGGCGGCTCGGCCGGAGCTCACAATATACTCGCGCGGCCGAGGTGCAGCTGTTGCTCAGGGAGAGGGAAACCGCTCCATTCTGCAGCCCAGCTGCCGGGGGGACGCGCACAATGCCGGCACAATGCACCCCTGCCCTATCCCTACCCCCTACCAGCTACCTGGACGGAGGACGCCACACACACACACACACACACACACACACACACACTACCTGCGCTCGCAAACGGCTGCCCAAACTGCCGCCGCGTCTCCCGCCGTTACAGATGGGCACCCCACACAACTATTTTATAAATAAAGGTCCTAATGGTGGATTATTTTAACAATCATCACCCTGGTCACTATGGCTGTAGGCGCATTATCTCCATAGTTCAAAGGTGGGTTCTCTCTCTCTACAAATATCTGCCTCTTCGGTATCATCTTTTTCCATAATTACTGCTTGCACTTTTCAGATGATATTTTGCATGGTAAAACCACTGAGATTCTCCAGCCATGACTAGGGTGAACAGGAACCTCACCAACTAAATTTAAGAGGTGGTTCAAGAGAATTTTCTGGGTATGTTAGTATAAGGAACCCACAGGCTCTGTGGTTCGTTATAAAGAGCTGTAACGGTTTGTCACCCCCGACGAGCTTTGTTCCTGTCAAAACAGTTTCACAACAGTGAAAAGGCCTCTAATAAGCTATCACCAAAACGTGTACCTCACAACGCAGATTAACGCAACATCCCTCAGATGACACATGTACACATCGTGGTGGCCTTCGCTGCAAGAGCAGCTTAACAGTTCGTTACGCCCCTACTCCACTGCATCCGATGAACTCGCACACGAGGTACATGTCGAGTAAATCATCAGTAAACCTATCAATACTACTGTGTATCACTTAACGTAAAATCACGCTACCGGAAAAAGAAATCAGAGACGGAATCGTGTAGTGCTGAGCTTCAGGACAAAGAGTAGTGGGCATTACTGATGTCAGTAATATTTCCCGTGAGTGAATGAAACAAGTTTATTTCCAAACAGGAGACACATCGTACACCGTCGACATTTTCACTGTTGTGCAGACATTTTTAGTGCAATAAAGATACAAAGATGAGTGGGGAACAAGAAATAAAACCACCTGCAATTATTGTATATCTGGCCACCGAAGCCCAAGGCTATCTAACGACCTAAAAAAAAGGTCCTTGAACCTCCGAAATTTTGTACGCCTTCACGATTAACATGTATACGACAGAGCTGTAAAGTATCGTGTTATTCAGACACCGTACATCGAACAAGCAGTTAAGGGATCCAAGGAAAACTTTGGACAGAGAATTGGAGTTCAGGGAGAAAGAGTCAAATCTTTGTGGTAAACGATGACATTGCAATTCTGTCAGACACAGCGAAGGACTTTGAAGGTTAGTTGAACGGAACGGATAAGGTTCTGAAAAGAGGCTTTATGATAAACAGAAGTAAAACAAGACTGATGGTGTGTATCTGAAAGAACTTCGCTGATGCTGACAATTACATTAGGAGATGAGACTTTGAGAGTAGTACAGAATGTCTGCTATTTCAAGCGAAAATAACTGAATACATCAGATGGAAAGAGGGCATAAAATCTAGACTAGCAATAGCAAGATAGGCTTTTCTGACAGATATATTGATGAAAAGCACTCGAGTTATCAGCCAAGAGGCAGTGCTGGAACATCGAGACGTTTCGAAGACTGTGATATTCGCCAGAAGACAGTCTCCGAAACGTCGCCGTATTTAAATGCTGCCGTCCGACTGGAAACCCTTGCGCTTTCCATGAACACTATACCGATGGGAAAGTCAGCAGAGAGATGTTAATGTCTAATATAAATTTAAGTGTCACGATGTATTTTCTTAAGAGTATTTGTGGTGTGTAGTATTATATGGAAGTAAAACGTTAATGATAGACACGAGACGGAACTAGAAGAAATTGAAATCTGGTGTTTCAGGAACATGAGATGGATAAATCGAGTAATTACTGAAGAGGTACTAAACCGAACTGGGGAGAAAGTTCATGGCGCAACTCGATTATAAGGATACGTCAATAGGACACATCTGAGACGACATGGAAATGTGATTGTTGAAAGAGTGTGTGTAAGGAGAAAGGGATGGGGGTGGGGGCAGTGGGACGGAGACCTGAGTACAGTACACAGAGGCAAAAGGATGCGGGTTGCACAAGGCAGACTAATGGGAGGGCTACATCAAAACAGTGTGTGTGTGTGTGTGTGTGTGTGTGTGTGTGTGTGTGTGTGTGTGTGTGTGTTAGCGTGTGTGTGCGCGAGCGCGCGCTGCTTCAGTTTTTAATAGCAAATTATTTTATACCCCAGCAATTCTAACAAGCCTATTCGACCACTCGTGCTGCCCTCACTTCTTTATTTACTCTCCTTACGCGCTGTTAGTCCCATCTGATATGCGCTCCACTCACTTTATAGCTGTAGCTCACCGTAAGCTGTACAAGTGCCTTGAAACCAATCTCTCTCGTTGACAAATCGCAGTTTCCAAGCGTATTAACGGTTAACTGCTTTACCTACGACTCAATCTGCAATCGTTTCTCTTCCTATTCCCTCCCATTCTTAGACATGAGTATTTGAGTGAACTGTTGGACGCCAATTGTGTCTCGTTAATCGTATAGTCAATTCCAGAATGAAATTTTCCCTCTGCAGCGGCTGTGGCTAAGCCATGTCTCCGCAGTATCCTTTCTTTCAGGAGTGCTAGTTCTGCAAGGAGAGCTTCTGTAAAGTTTGGAAGGTAGAAGACGAGGTACTGGCAGAAGTGAAGCTGTGAGGACGGGGCGTGAGACGTGCTTGCGTAGCTCAGTTGGTAGACCACTTGTCCGCGAAAGGCAAAGGTTCAAAATGGTTCAAATGGCGCTGAGCGCTATGGGACTTAACAGCTGTGGTCATCAGTCCCCTAGAACTTAGAATTACTTAAACCTAGCTAACCTAAGGACATCACACACATCCATGCCCGAGGCAGGATTCGAACCTGCGACCGTAGCAGTCGCGCGGTTCCGGACTGCGCGCCTAGAACCGCGAGACCACCGCGGCCGGCAAAAGGCAAAGGTCCCAAGTTCGAATCTCGGTCCGGCACACAGTTTTAATCTGCCAGGAAGTTTCGTGTAGTCAATTGCTTTCAATACAAGCCCAGTCAACCAGATTTTGGTGTCGAAGTATCGCGAATCATTGCGCGATACCTTCATCAAGGTCACAACCGAACATCTGCAAAGTCCGCCGCTAACAGACATTTCGCTTCGTCTCAATGATTTCCATCAGAAATTACATACCTTACTCATGAACAGGCTAATCGTTATCCTTAACCAATAATACCAACGACTACGATGGGAACTTTTTTGTGCTTTACAAAATGTTTCTAATTGAGCAACGGACTCTATTCATCTATTCACAACGCAGCAACCGCGTTGGAACTACGGCGCAAATGTCTGCACTTTGCAACAGTTGACAATTACAACATTTTTAACCACAAAATAAGTTACTAACGCAGACAGTGTATTTACCGACAACAAAGCCAATCCATCACATTCAGATTAAGAGTTGTTCTTATGGGGCAGCCGCAACTGTAAAAGTCCTTTTTGAGAAAAGAAAACAGCAGTACAGTTGCTTAATCCACAATCTTTTATTGGATACACGACCGGTTTCGGAACAGTTACAGTTCCATCATCTGGTGTAAAAAATAAAATCAATCATCGGAGGTCATTGTCCCGGCTAGTGTTTTACTATTACATACTTTTCTTGATTGTGTTGCTGGTCGCGCAGCAAGGGGGAACGGCTGTTAAGGAATTTTTGTCCCCTTTACTCTTTTGACACGGAACCCTTGGTTCCATCACAACATTCGGGTGGTGATAGTAGATGAAAAAGTGATTCTATTTTTTACACCAGATGATGAAACTGTAACTGTTCCTAAACCGGTCATGTACCCAAAAAAAGATTGTCGATATACAACTGTCCTGCGGTTTTCTTCATTTTTCAAAACATTCACATAACATGCAGCAACTATCGACACCTTGGAAATCAAAAACTCATACACGGGCAGGATAAAATATCTGAAATATGAATGTACAGAAACATTCTGAAGATCCCATGCACAGGATCATGTGACCAATGATGGGTGATATATCTTTAAATCTTATCCAGAATCAAATACAGGACAACAGCCTAGTTTGGACATATTTCTAAGCGAAAAGTACAGGTTCGTACAGTTCACGACTTAAAGAAAGCGGAAAGAGAACGTGGATATTATCATGGCCGCAGATATTGCCGCACTATTTACAATTCCTGAGAGCAGAAGAATATTCCGCTGCCTAATACCTCTCCGATCCTCACAAAATCATACTATATATTATTTACTAATGTATATTTTGAACTATGTATTTTCACTGTATTATAACAATTCCTATATCATTGCGAAATGATCCCTGGATGAATAAATCAAATCAATGATGGTCTCCAACCCGCTACAAGGAACGGTATCAACAAGTAGGTATTTCTCTTTAATTATGTCAACTGCAACTTAGATTTTACTTGTAATATCGACTACTCGGCCTCCGTTGCCCTCGTCAATAAATATAGTAGTAGCTACCAAAGTAATCGGTGGTTACCCTAGAGCACACATTATTAACACAACATTTGGATTATGATGCGGGGTCAAACGTATTTTTATTGAATCACGACGTAACAGAGATCGTATTTTTTACTTGTAATGATTCCTTCCATTTACCTTCATAACAAAGCTGTACTATCTTCAGGAACAACAGAAGAAGACACCTGGTGACTCTTGGAACTACCGGTGCAGTAATTTTTACAGTGCATAATAAACATCGAAAACAATATATCATAGAACATGCATCGAAAATTTCACTTCTCGAGTGAGAAACCATATACAGAACAGCAGTACCCCAATAAGAATTTTCAGGGCCACGCAGACTAAAATTATAAGCCTCTATCACTCTAACGCCCATGTTTTAGAACCTACAATTAATTTTAAGGCTCTATGGACAATTACGAGGTAATCAGTTTCCTGTATGGAAGATAATTGCTTATCCCCCCACTGGTAAAAGCACAAATCGCACACTGGAATTTGGTAACTGTATGAAGATATTTGCAATGGCATGAGCATAAAGAATGTTATCACCAGCAACGCACCTTCATGCATGTGAAATGCTACGTAATAGAGATACAGTAACCACGTGTTCCCCAGCTAACTCGCAAACTACGTATTTTTACTCGCTACGGCACAGCTTACTGGGGACGGGCAAGAGTACCTCTAACAAGGGAACCTACCCATAACACCCCCCTCAGATTTAGTTATAAGTTGGCACAGTGGATAGGCCTTGAAAAACTGAACACAGATCAATCGAGAAAACAGGAAGAAGTTGCGTGGAACTATGAAAAAATAAGCAAAATATACAAACTGAGTAGTCCATGTGCATGATAGGTAACCAACGATAATCTGAGCTCAGCAGCGCCGTGGTCCCGCGGTTAGCGTGAGCAGCTGCGGAACGAGAGGTCCTTGATTCAAGTCTTCCCTCGGGCGAAAACTTTAATTTTTTATTTCCAGTTTATGTGACAAACTCTTATGTTTTCATCACTTTCTGGGAGTGATTATCACATCCACAAGAAAACCTAAATCGGGCAAGGTAGAAGAATCTTTTAACCCATTCGCCAAGTGTACAAGTTAGGTAGGTCGACAACATATTCCTGTCATGTGACGCACATGCCGTCACGAACGTCGTATGGAATATATCAGACGTGTTTTCCTGTGGAGGAATCGGTTGACCTATGACCTTGCGATCAAATGTTTTCGGCTCCCATTGGAGAGGCACATCCTTTCGTCTACTAATCACACGGTTTTGCAGTGCGATCGCAAAACAGACACAAAACTTATTACAGTGAACAGAGACGTCAATGAACGAACGGACAGATCATAACTTTGCGAAAATAAAGAAGGTAAACTTTTTACTCGAGGGAAGACTTGAACCGAGGACCTCTCATTCCGCAGCTGCTCACGCTAACCACAGGACCACGGCGCTCCTGAGCTCAAGCTATCGTTGATGTTGTATATTGCGTATGGACTACTCATTTTGTATATTTTGCTTATTTTTTTCATAGTTCCACGCAACTTCTTCCTGTTTTCTCGACTGATCTGTGTTCAGGTTTTCAAGGCCTATCCATTGTGCCAACTTATAACCAAATCTGACGGGGGTGCGATGGGGAGGTTCCCTTGTAAGCACTGTTCTTGTGAATCAGCAATAGCCGAAGCAAGTGAAGAAGATATACCAGACAGTAGACAGATACAGAAACTTTTAGACCTTTTATCAGTGGCTAGATAATTTATCAATATATAGAAAGAATGCGTGAAACACAAACATTACAGGGGTTTCTACATTTTTATTCACTTGGAAAATATATCGGGTAGATATCGCGGAAAGCTACATCGTCTATTTGTAAACAAGATGCGAAAAAAACACTTGAGTTAAGAAATTCGTTAAAGGGTAGGAATATACAGAGTAATGAAGTGCCTCGTGTTTTCAGAGTATCCACCAAAAACAAGGGAAAAAAGTCCAATACACATTCATAACTAACAGCAATGAGCAGTTTTTCATTTCAGATACTGTGAAACAACTTTTCTACTGAACAGATGCTCATAACTTAAGGTACGCATTTTAGAGTCCACGTTTGATTTTTTTCCTTGTATTGATCGGTACTACCACCTCTCAAAATACTCGACACTTCTTTTTAACTCCACATTGACTTCCGTAAGTGCAGTGCTTATTCCATTACAGAAGGCGACAATAAAATTAGTGTACTTGGAAAATCATTGATTATTAAATTTAGTAACCTTGACTCGACTGAAAAAAACTAGAAAAACAGATCAGTCATTCACAGCTAGTAATATTTCTCACGGCGACTGTGTGCATAAAAATCGGGTGAAATGTTTCAGAAGAGCGCAGTCAAGATATCCAGTAAACATTAAGATTATCACTAGTTTTGCTACATTAACGGCTGACAGAGATTGACGTATGAAGAACTTTGATGGCGACGATAAATGAGACTGTAATAGCTTATTTACTGAAGTTGTTTTACAGTAAATATTTGTCAACCATGAATAACAGCAGTCAAATGTAATATGATTATCACTGTCCCCACCCCCTACCAACGATAATTTTTGAGTTTTCAATGTTCACACGTTCAGTATCATTTTCGGCTGACAAGTCATTCCGATACGTATTAAATCTCAATAACTGGCCGTTACACTCCTATCCACAGGAAATTAATTCGCAACACAGTAAGAAAGTACGCCACAGCCCTAATACTAGTGTCCCAGTCACATAAAGCTTAGTTATCTGAGTCGGCAGCTGAAGCCCAAGTCACTTTCACATACATAATGAATACGTTGCAGTATCAGAATTTTACCAGTGCTAACAACTTTATATGTGTAGAATACGGTATTCCGAACGCTAAACGATTGTCATTATGCTCTAGGTACAATAACAGTCAATGTGCGCAAGGACGACCAGACAGTTGTTTTTACAACTTCTAGTTGAGTGCAGGAAGTTATACGACACTGTTCAGTCATGAATCCAGTCTCAACACGGACCCAGAAAAAAAATCTTAAAAATTAATAATCAACGCTGCTACTCAGTGCAGAACACGTGACGTAGTAAAAACTTTTTCCAGTCTTGTCTGCTTTTTTGATATTTACCATACCAGGAAGTTTAATGATCAATGCAGATAAACAACACCCAGGGGATCTGTGAACAAGACCGGCGGTTCTTTATCCTGGCCAACTTTTTTTTATTATTATTTGCTCACCTGGCCAACTCATTTATGTATCAAACAGTTTGGTCCATTAGTCAGGGATGCTAGCAACAGAAGAAGGATAACATTCTGCAGCAAATGAATATGAAACAAGAAACAAACCACTATACTACATAAAAATGAACCGGCAACCAGCGTGGAATGATTGTATTTTTTGCAATCTATTTAATATACGATGACACTGAGTCTATAGTTCTACGTTAGGTCAAATGACGCGCCTAAGAACGAATTTCGCCAAATAAAACTGTACGCGGTTACGACTTAGTCCTCACCAAATTCTACGAAACGGCACCAACCTTACACTGAGACTTTGACCATCGCGGACGCAGGGGAACCAGATGGAACTCGCCGTTCCACCACACACCGTGCGGCGCCACTGAAGCGATGCCAACGTCCTCTGCGTGAACTTCACCGACGCGATCACGCCTACAGTACGCATTCCACTTTTTTGAAACTTAACAAACCAGCTCACGAGTATTTTCAAGTTTGTTAGGTTGCTTGGCGCTTATACGTAAAAGATGATACAGGCTTGTGATAGTGTACCCAGGAGACAGATCCAACGTCTACGAACAGTTTCCATATGGTGTGACGTATTCAGCTTACACACGTTTTCTTTCCATGTTCAAAGTAGTTTTCTAACAATACGAATAGAAAACAAACTTGTCATCTGCAACGAGCACACTTCAGAAAACACCGATAGGTTAGGAAAAACATTAAAAGGGAACTACCAACAGAGTATCACAGCGACTGAAAATTGTCAAACCCAAAGTCTAACGGTACTATAACTTACAGGAATACGTTTCAGAATCTGTGGTAATGGCAAGCGGAAATACAGTATCTCTAATACGGGTACAACAAAATATGGCAAGATTAAAATTTATGTTGCACCTCAAAACTACAGCTATGGATATCTGAGCCAATTCCTAGTTCCTTGCGTGAAGAAATGACACCAGTTGCAAAACTTAGGGACTAAAAGTAAGCGGTGGTCTCTTATAATAGAAGGGTCTCAAGGACGGTATATCATACGGTTCAGAAATAATTTATCGGAATCTATTACTTCTGAGCGAGATTTCATTGCACACTTCTAGTATCAGAAATGCACTAAACAGGAAACACAGTGGTCACCAGCCGGATATTAGTGTAAATTATTTACTTGATACTCCGTGTCTGGCATAGCATCTTTACACGTTGGAGTCAAACACGTACTTCTGCATACCGGAAGTACAATTTAACCAGCGTCACAAGGATTAACTTGTGAAGTAAATTTAGGATGCTCTATCGGTCACATGTAAATTGGAAAGTGAAGTCCTAACAGTCTATTACACAGGGTGGACGGCAATTAAGAACGGGAAAACGTAATTTAAAAGATTATTTTTAACCGCTCGTATCGGTAAACGTAGTGCGAAATCAAGCCTTAGTAAGTGTGAGCAAAATACACATAAGTGGACTACATATAAAACTGGTACGGTACAACTAAGGTATATTCACCATGTTACACAGGTGCCAAGCTGCGACGAAATACTGCATTACATGCTACGAAATGGGCGGCAGCTCTTACACAAATATCACAGTTTCTTCACAGCACTTTTCAATTTATACAGCTTCGAGACGAAACGTTGACTAATTCACACATACGCACACCCAGTAAATGACTTAGATACAAAGCACCGATGAAGTTAACTTCTCGTCTGCGTTAACACACACTACGGCAAACACTCGACATCCAGTGCACGTGTGTATAAACACAAAAATTACATGTCACTTCGAAAAACAGTTATTTATTGAGGAACACAGGAGAATTAGATATCGAATGACTAAGTTGATCCACCGTTTGAAAATTACTTTAAGTCTGTGCCTGCACACCTTCGGAACTTAACGCTCGGCCGAAAGTCTTGCGAAGACTGCTGAGCCAGGTAGGAAAGGTGAGCCAAAGAGTCCACGTCAAAGATATGCTCCGCTCTATACGCTCCGGTAAGAAATGATCACCAGCCAGTCGTACAATTTCGAAGCGCGTTACAGATTCCACAAGCGGGGTTAATGCACTTACGTTGCTGAAATGAGGGAAAAGGTTTAAGAGATAACATACTGGAAAAGAAAGCACTGAAAAATGATCTTCAGTCCTAGATTTTACATACAATACATTCAGTTGCTTAAATTGGTTACGACTGCCTCATTATTTCCATACTTTTGCAACTTCGTGATTTAAAAAAAAAAAGGAGAAATATGTGCTACTTAAACAACGAAAGATATACGGAGATGGCAAAGGAATAAAGAAGGTTTTTCTACACTTTCTGAATGTTTTTCAAACAATGAAATCAAACGTAGTAGCTAAAACCAGCTACTTGGATTTTCATCGTATTTTTAAATATTTAAAGAACACTTTACTGTTCCTGGAATATTTTCTATGACATATTTCGAAAGCCGTAAGTGGCACAATCACGCGAAGCTGAGCCCGCTCCGTCCGATGTGGATATCTTTGCGGGCGGAGCTCTTTGGGGCGGTATCTACGCCTATTGGTCGTAGCACCTGTTGCTTCCAGCGCTGCCATTGGTCCGCCGGCGAGCAGGTAACCGTAAGCTGGTTGAGCGTGAGAGTTTGCCGGCCACAGGCAAGAAGAAACGACATGGCGGGGAGGGAGAGAGGAGAAGGGAGCAGCAACTCTGGGTGGGGGGACAGACTGGCGGGGGTCGGGCCTTCCCGCAGCAACACACGTTACCTCTTGTGGCCGCTTCTCAGCTTCTGGCAGGTGTAAAATAAACCTCAGAAGCTGAAAGTCTGCTGTTTCCGGCACTTTTAACGCAATGGTCGGACACTGCATTAACATTGGAAAAGGTAGTATCGAATGAGTAGCAGTAGGCAAACTAAATATGCTGCACACACAGCGATGAAGATATCGCTCTGGAACTTTAAGGGAAATACTTCATTATTGCTTTATTTTGTTTTGATCAGCCAATCAGTGTGTATATGGAAATGGTTGCAGAATTTGAATCACATCCGAAATCAACTGCAGATAAATCCCGTAAGATATGGCACCGTAGTATATTTAACAGCTGTTAAATCACGGAAAAACAAAGTTGGGAAGGTAGAGTTCCGCAGTTTCCGTCTCGGAAGTAAAATGTTGGTAACACCAAACTAGTTGTCTAGTTTTTCTGCTCCACTAATAAAAACGGCTCATTTATTTCAGTAATGCAGCTATGCTCCCGAAGGCTACTACGAACACCGCAATGCTTCACTATGTGTGGCCCTACTGCGGATGGTACGTTGTTGCCTTTCCTCCGATTTTGCAACCGGGTCACCCAGGCAAAGGGAGACAGATGTACAGTTTCAGGCGGAATGCAAACCATGCAGTAGTTTCAATTTTTCGCACACACTGCAGTGCTGGACGTGAACGCTACAGCTAATGCCTGAAAATGTTCTCCGGCCTGTCTTGAGCGAATACAGAACCCTTTATAACAAGAAACTTACTCAAGAAACCATACAGCTAACAAATTACACTTGCCGACAATAATGATAGATACTGCGCTGGCGTCCAGGGCAATCACTTATCTTTCGTTAATGCTTGGCAATCACAGTATCTTTCGTTAATGCTTATTTTTTATAATACAAGCAGATGTGCTTTTCTTTGAATGTGAAAGCAACTGTAACCTTCAGTCGTCACAGTGTAAATCGTACATAATTTTGACCAGTGAAGGAAACACGTCAGATTTCTGTACGTTGTATGGTAAGTTCGTCATAATATTCAGGTATCCTGAAATCAAAAACAAGATTCCACATATACACGTAATTTGTAGCAGTGATGTCCAACACTTGCGTGGTGTGTGCCGCTACCTGTGACAGCAAAATTTTGACAGTTAAGCAGACGACTGTTGTTTCTGATAACATAAATCTGCTACAAGAAATATTCCATTATTCTTTATACCTTCTTTCGTACCTTAGCCGCTAACTTGATTAATGTTGTCTTCCTAATATTATAAGACTTGTCTCAGCGCTACAATAAAATGCTGTTGCTATAATTGTTATCTGTGTTTCGCATCTTTTGCCGGCCGGTGTGGCCGAGCGGTTCTAGGCGCTTCAGTCTGGAACCGCGCGACTGCTACGGTCGCAGGTTCGAATCCTGCCTCGGGCATGGATGTGTGTGATGTCCTTAGGTTGGTTAGGTTTAAGTAGCTCTAAGTTCTAGGGGACTGATGACCTCAGATTTTAAGTCCCATAGTGCTCAGAGCCATATGAACCATTTTTTTCGCATATTTTACTTTGAGGGATCCAGAATTTCATTAGAAAGAAACTGTGAAGGAAATGACATACTATCGGGGACAGACAATATAAAAATGTTCCACGTATTCCTACCTAATGGGCAAGAGAATTTGATGTCCTTTAGACGACTCTATAATTAGAGACGGAGACTATCAGCTGAACAGACTATTTCTCTTGACGGATAATTTACTATATACAGTAAATAAGAATTACTGCCACTAGGAATATGTTGTGAGTTGGCTAATGCTTTTGATCGGGTGAATCATGGATATCCTAAGGCAAAATACTACAGAATAGCAGACACAGCAGATTCGTGGTTTTAATCTTATGTGTATGACAGAAAGTAATTGGTAAAAGTTCCGTATCAATCGCATGGCAATAGGCACTCAGCAATCACACATAGTGTACCACAAGAATATTTTGGGTCCCCTGCTATTTTTGTTATACATAAAATGATCTTTCACTCGCAGTTTCAGATATGCAGTTGTTTCGTTTTTGTAGATGATACAAGTGTAGGAAAACAGCCAATGCAACATTAGGAAACATCGTCTAAAGGCTCAAGGCAGATGGATTATCACTGAATTTTGACCAGACTCAGCACATGCAGTTTAGTACATCTTTTAGAAACCCACAAGCTTAAAAATAGGTTCCGCAAACCATAAGATACAACAAATAGAAATCTTAAGGTTTTGAGATAACAAACAGATCACAATCTAAATTGGAAAAAGTAATGAGTACAATTAATGTAGTGCCTTAGTTCAGCTACTGTTGCAGCACGCTTGATTCCCGCTACAGATGATTTTCAAGTAAAGAAATTAGTTTATTCTGCATATTTCCATTTTCTAATGAATTACGGAGTAATTTTTGCGGGGAAACTCAATTCACACGGACAGTATCTTCAGAATACAGAAGGATGTTACAGTAAGTGAGGTAAGTCATGGAACAGCAATATACGCATGCACAGACGGCCGTAGTATCGCGTACACAAGGTATAAAATGGCGGTGTATAGGCGGAGCTGTCATTTGTACTCATGCGAAATGGTTTCCGACGTGATTATCACCGCACGACGGGAATTAACAGACTTAGAACGCGGTATGGGATATTCTGTTTCGGAAATCGTTGTTGAATTCAGTATGTCGAGATGCAAACTGACAGGAGTGTGTCCAGAACACCAGACTTCACGCATTGCCTCTCAGCGTGGGCGACGCTGTGGCCGGCGGCCTTCACTTAACCACCGAGAGCAGCAGCGTTTGCGCAGAGTTGTCAGTGCTAACAGACAACCAACACTGCGTGAAATACCCGGAAATCAATGTGGGACATACGACAAACGCATCCGTTGGGAAAGCGCGGCGAAATTTGGCAGTAAGGGGCTATGGCAGCAGACGAACCGACGTGAGTGCCTTTGGTAACAGCAGGACACCGACTGTAACGCCTCTCCCGGGCTCGTGACTACATCTATTGGGCCCTAGACGCCTGGAAAACTGTGACCTGGCCAGATGAGTTCAGATTTCAATTGGTAGGAGCTGATGGTAGGGTTCGAGTCCGGCGCAGACCCCTCGAAGCCATGGACCCAAGTTATCAACAAAGCACTGTGGAAACTGACGGTGACCAGATAATAGTGTGGGTTGTCTTTACATGGAATGGACTGGGTCCTCTGGATGTTCGGCTACTTGGAGACCATATGCAGCTATTCATGGACATCGTGTTCCCGAACAACGATGGGATTTTTACGCATGACAATGTGCCATGTCAACGGGCCACATTTGTTCGCGATTGGTTTGAAGAACATTCTGGACAATTCGAGCAAATGGTTTGGCCAGCCGGATCGCCCGACAAGTATTCCATCAAACATTTATGGAATGTAATCGAGAGGTCAGCTCGTGCACAAAATCCTGCATCGGCTACATTTTCGCAGTTATGGGTGGCAATAGAGGCATCATGGCTCAGTATTTCTGCATGAGAGTTCCAACGACTTGCTGAGTCCATGCCTCGCCGAGGTGATGGACTACGTCGGGAAAAAGGAGGTTCGACACGATGTAAGGAGGCATGACCTTCACCACCACAGTATACAGTACTGTCCCACGCGTAGGCTACTATTAACACCACACCACGAAAGGCTCCATTTGGAAATGAAATGATCGTATTGCACTATTGGTGGGAGACCACATGTGGGATGAACTGTTCGGTCGCCTTGGGAATATCTTTTTATGTGACGCCACTTTGGCGACTTGCGCATAGATGATGATGAAATGAAAGATGGTTCAAATGGCTCTGAGCAATATGGGACTTATCACATGAGGTCATCAGTCCCCTAGAACTACTTAAACCTAACTAACCTAAGGACATCACACACATCCATGCCCGTGGCAGGATTCTAACCTGCGACCGTAGCAATCGCGCGGTTCCGGACTGAAGCGCCTAGAACCGCTAGGCCACAGCGGCCGGCTGATGAAATGAAGATGAGGACAACAACGTCCAGTCCTCGTACGGATAAAATCTCTAACACACGAAACACAGAATGGAAAGAGACTTCCAAACATAACGGAAAAAGTAACGGTAATGTAACCCCGTTGCGATTCCTAAATTCTGGAACGACAAAGATTGGGTCGGCCGCTGTGGCCGAGCGGTTCTAGGCGCTTCAGTCCGGAGCCGCGCTGCTGCTACGGTCGTAGATTTCAATCCTGCCTCGGGCTTGGATGTGTGTGATGTCCTTAGGTTAGTTAGGTTTAAGTAGTTCTACGTCTAGGGGACTGATGACCTCAGATGTTAAGTCCCATACTGCTTAGAGCCATTTGAACCATTTGACAAAGATCTATGCTCCAGAAGACTCACGAGCACTATTAGACACCTCACATCCAACCATGGCTGTTACAGGAAGCATCTGCTTCGTATTAGTCTGGCTGCATCCCTATAATGCGACTGTGGTGGAGAAAAGGACGCCAATCACATCCTTTTTGGCTGCACGAACACACGCAACGCTACAAGGCACCTCCTACGTCTAGTCACCATCGGCTGCAGTTTGCCGACATACTATTGCACAGTTCTGCTTGAAAGATTATCGCCTTTTATATGCATTTTTGTTGGAAGAACAGGTCAACTTCTAATTTGATGCTACTGTACCCCGGGGTTATTTATGATGTTGTGTAATGTATCAAACCCAATGTGCACGTTGACCTTCAGTGTGTTAAACCTTATATGCCAGATAAGTATGATCACAGCTGTATGAATACTGCTGATATGCCAAAATGAAAACAAAAAATTTATGAAAAGTTTAATCCTTCATGTTCAAATCTGTGTACAGATTCTTACTGTATTGTATACACATTTATAGAAACGTGTTGTTTTTGTCGTCGTCAGCAGTCCGAAGAGCGGTATGCTGCATCTCTCTATGCCAATCCATTCGTCTGTGCAATATTCTTCATTCTGCGTAACAATTGCAGACTATATCTACTTGAATCCGGCTACTTTATTCAAGCCTTGCTCCTCGTCTACAATTTTCACCCATCACTTCCGGCTATTAGAATATTTACTAATCCTTGATGCCTCACTAATCGTGTTGTCAACCATTCCCACCTTCTAATAAAGTTGTGCCACAAAAGGTATTTTGTCCCCAAATTCATTCAATACCTTTTCGTTAATTACTCAAACAAAGCACTCTTCTCTACTACCACATTTCAAAAGTTTATGTTCTCTCCTTATCTCTTCTGTTTATCGTCCACATTTAAACTGATATTCCTTGTTAACAAATTTCTCTTCTTCAGAATGCTTTTCTTGCTATTGTCAGTTTGCGTATTATATACTCTCTACTTCGATTTTCGTTAGTTATTTTGCTGCCCAAAGAGCAAAACTCATCTAGTACTTTCAGAGTCTTATCCATTAAACTTATTCTTTCAATGTCAACTAAGGTAAATCGACAACACTTCACAACTTTTGTTTTGTTTCATTCATTTAAAGAAACTATCATTCTGTTCAAATGATCTTTCAAATCAGAGGACGTCTGTGACAGAATTACAGTACAGAAGTATAACAGTTAATTGGAGAGCCATAGTGAGGAGGCTGACCTACAGCGTCGTGTATAATGCCCTCTTCGTTGTCTGCGTCGCTCAATCTGGTTAGAAGATGCTGAGAGTGTTGGTCTCCCGAATATTTCCCAAAAAACAAGACTGAGAAGAGTTCGTGTTTCGTATTTTGAGTAGCACTTGCGCTGAACGAATAAATTTTATGCGATTTGTTCGCTAGAGTACGCTCTTTGGTTTTCCGAAGTTATCAGAATAAAATACTTGGAGCAAAAGCTGTCTACAACTTCGAACTGTAGTCTGATTTCAGAATAAGAGTGATATGACATGGAAGGGAGGCAGGGATTGAAAGGTTTAGACAGTATTTAAGGAGACATGTGGAAAGGAAATACAGGTTCTGGTAGAAGAAATAAAAATGTGAAGGTAACTCCCCAAGATGTGGTTTTCATCGGAGGCAAAGTAATACGTAATACAAATTGAACTAAACGAAAATGTGCGTTGTGCAAACATGAAATATTATGACAGCATGATTTGTTACAGAGAATAAGAAGGAAAGCACAGCTGTCATTATACAACATATAAAATTATTCTGTTATAGAACGTGTTCGATGAGCTACTAGTGTTCGTCAAATGTAAACGATCTGATCAAAAGAATCCGCATACCCCTGTGTAATGCGGAATGGACCACCAGATTTTAGAGAGGAGGAACCACCAGTCTAAAAGGAGGGGATGAGCGAGCTCAGTGACTGTCATTGCGCGTCACCTCAGTAACAAATCCACCAGGGTCATTCAACCCTTCTAAAGCTGCTCACGCCGACTGTTGGTGATGAGATTGTGAAGTAATGCGAATGAACAACCAAAACTAAACCAAAACCAGGCAGACTTCATGTGTATAGACGGACAGGGAGCGTCCAGCAGTGCGGAGGGTGGCTGTAAAAAATCTCAAGAAATTAGCGGAAGGAATCACCCGCGAGTTCCACAGTACTACCAGCTGTCCCGCGAGCACATTGAGTTAAATTAATAGCGTACAATAGTTGTACAGCTTCTCATAAGCCATACATTTTTGCAGTCAACGCTAACCGATGCTTGAGAGCGCGTCTTCTAGACAGTGGATGATTGGAAACGATTGATTTGTAGTGTTGAATCACGGTGACCCCTGTGCCAATCCGATGAAAGGGTTATGATTCGTGAATACCTGAAGAACGTTACCTTCCGCTGTGTACAGCGGCAGCAATAAAGTAGGGGGGGGGGGGCATTATGGTATGGGGATGTTTATCATTGTTAGTCTGTGGTCCCCTTATTATGCTAAACACAATGCGAAATAAGGAAGGATATGAAAATACTTTACAACACTGTGTACTGCTTAAAGTAAATGGATAGTTGGGAGACGACGATTGTTTGTATTAGCGTGACAACGCACCCTGCCATAGAGCAGCGTCTGTTAGGCACTCGTTTGTGGACAGTAACATTCCTGAAATGGAGTGGCCTGCCCCGAGCCCCAACGTGACCTTTGGGATGAGTTACAACGCCGGCTTCGCTCCAGACCCCAGGGTCCAAGAATGCTATCTCCTCTGGTTTTCAGGAAAAATCGGCTGCCTTTCACTCAAAAGACGACACCTTTTTGAACGTGTGCTCAGCACTAGCCATCATAAAGGCGATGGGTGCACACCACATATTAATCTCCACTAATAGGTGTACTGATACTTCTGATCAGAGAGTGTACGAAAGTATACGATGCGAAGTCTCCATAAGATACGTTGCTCTACAATATTGATTTTGTTGCCTGTAAAAAAATTACACAAAAATCGAAAATTCTGTAGTCTTCATATAACCAGATAAAGCACGTACTTGTACCTTAGAGATAAAACTTTGTACTATTAACGTTTGTGAGACTTGCTAAAGACCAATCAGTCACTCAACTGGTAGGCTTACTTAAGCACATTTAGCACTTTTCCCCGCCAATAATGGAGAAATAATCCTTGGCAATATAATTAATATCATTCTAAGTATTAGTCCGCATCATTATGAAACATTAAAGCAATTAAAATGCCGACTATCCGGCCAACTTTGCAGCGGTCCTTAACATGACCTGAAGAGCATCGCGGCAAAGTCAGTGGAAACGTCGGCATTTTAATTGTTTAAGTGTTTCATAATGGCGCGACGCAATTTATTCAAATTGACACTGGTGGTGGAAGTATACGAACTTATAATCGTTTGCAATCTTCTCCTTTTCTTCGTTTTCGTGATTTCTGCGCATTCTTGAGTCCGTCGCTGAAATCCTACCTTCATTTATAAAAAAATAGCAGAGACAGGTCCTGTGCTGAGTTACTGCAGCACTAAAATAAAGCGTTACTACAAAAAGAACAGTGCCCAAAAGAACTCAGTAAAACACCCTCTAGTAATTTGACTAAGATTATTTTTGTAACAAAGAGAGTGACCTTTCCACTGATGAAATCATCTTGTTCACTTATCAGAAAGAAGTTGGCAAGATGGGAGAAAATGAAATGGCTTCTTATCGAAGCACTACTTGAAAAGCCGGAAGGGCCTGGTTGATAGCACACAAAGGAATTGCCATATTGGTAGTAGAGAGAAGTGGTGGGTAAAAATGGAAGAGGGAGACCAATACATGACTACAGTAAGCAATTTCAAATCTACGGTACTTGCAGTAGTAATGCTAAGGTTCGAGGCTTTTGCAGAATACACTAGCATGGACATCTACCTCAAACCAGCCTTCGGATTGAAGGCAAAAGCAACAACACTTGAAAAGCGAACAAAATTTACAACTAGATTTAGTTTCAATTTCTGCTCTAAAGCGCTAGTCAGAACAAAACTTTTACTTGATGCCTTTTCCGTAAATGCTGGTTCACATCTTCAAATTTTCAACCATGTACTTTTCCTATGAGACATTTTTTTCAAGTCTGACGATCAGGGTTTCACTTTAGTTTCAAGAAAGAAGAAGAATCAAGTCACTGAAGTACCGGATGACTGGATAAGACTTACTATTTTTACTCGGTAACATCCAGTTCCTTTTATCATCTGCAAGATAGACAAGTCATTGATAGTCAACACGAAGGACACAGCTGGTTAATAAATGGTTCAAATGGCGCTGAGCACTATGGGACTTAACTTCTGAGGTCATCAGCCCCCTAGAACTTAGAACTACTTAAACCCAACTAACCTAAGGACATCACACACATTCATCCCCGAGGCAGGATTCGAACCTGCTACCGTAGCGATCGCGAGGTTCCAGACTGTAGCGCCTAGAGCCGCTCGGCCAATCTGGCCGGCAGCTGATTAATACTTCAGATATTGGGCAAACAAAATCCTTAAACCAAAGGGACAAAGAAAATAAAAAAGTTGAGGCACCCAGCAGCTAAAACTGGAGATCCCGCAAGTAAGTCTCATTTTCCTTTCTTGAAGAGTGAGGACCAAAGTTTCTTCAACATACAGTTTGCCTCACGAGAAGAGCAAGACAAACAGAAACTGTGTGTAATCGATTCTTACAATAACAGTGAGAGGGAAACATCAATATTTGATCCAGACTAAGGAGAAATTTAAAAAAATTAAACTAAACTCCCTCCGAACAGGCCATGAAGGCCCAACGGTACTTATAGATGGAAATAAACCAAGTGATGATTAGCTAATTACAGTAGGAAATGAAAAAATAAAGAGTAGAAGATGAGTTTTGGTATACGAGCAGCCAAATAAATGACGATTACCGAAGCAGAGAGAATATGAAATGCATACCGGCTATAGCACGAAATGAATTCCTGAAAAAAGAGGAATTTGCCAAGATTACAGATAATCATAAATGATAGGAAGTCTTTCCTGAAGGTACACTATGTGTTCAAAAGTATCCAGACACCTGCCTGAAAATGACTTACAAGTACGTGGCGCCCTATATCGGTAATATTGGAATTCAATATGGCGTTGGCCCACCCTTAGCCTTGATGACAACTTCCACTCTCGCAGGCATACGTTCAATCAGGTGCTGGAAGGTTTCTTGGGGAATGGCAGCCCAGGTATCGGTGTCGGTCGGTGAGGCCTGCCACGAAGTCGCCGTTCCAAAACATCCCAAAGGTGTTGTATAGGATTCAGGTCAGGACTCTGTGCAGGCCACTCCATTATAGGGATGTTATTGTCGTGTAACCACTCCGCCACAGGCCGTGAATTATGAACAGGTGCTCGATCGTGTTGAAAGATGCAACTGCTATCCCTGAATTGCTCTTCAACAGTGGGAAGCAAGAAGGTGCTTAAAACATCAATGTAGGCCTGTGCTGTGATAGTACCACGCAAAACAACAAGGGGTGCAAGCGCCCTATGAAAACCACGACCACACAATAACACCACCGCCTCCGAATTTTATTGTTGGCACTACACACGCTGGCAGATCACGTTCACCGGGCATTCGCCATACCCACATCCTGCCATCGGATTGCCACATTGTGTACCATGATTCGTCACTCCACACAACGTTTTTCCACTGTTCAATCGTCCAATTTTTACGCTCCTTACACCAAGCGAGGCGTCGTTTGGCATTTACTGGCGTGATGTGCGGCATATGAGCAGCCGCTCGACCTTGAAATCCAAGTTTTCTCACCTCCTGGCTAACTGTCATAGAACTTGCAGTGGAGGCTGATGCAGTTTGGAAATCCTTTGTGATGGTCTGGATACATGTCTGCCTATTACACATTACGACCCTCTTCAACTGTCGGCGGTTTCTGTCAGTCAACGGCCGCGCTGAGTGGCAGAGCGGTCTTGGGCGCCATGTCACGGATTGCGCGGCCCCTCCCGCCGGAGGTTCGAGTCCTCCCTCGGGCAAGGGTGGGTGTGTAGTTCTTAGCATAAGTTAGTTTAAGTAGTGTGTAAGTCTAGGGACCGATTGACTTCAGCAGTTTGGTCCCTTAGGAATTCACACACATCTGAACACATTTTTGTCAGTCAACAGACGAGTTCCGCCTGTACGCTTTTGTTCTGTACGTGTCCCTTCACGTTTCCACTTCACTATCACGTCGGAAACAGTGGACCTAGGGATGTTTAAGAGTGAGGAAATCTCGCGTAAAGGCGTGTGACACAAGTGACATCCAATCACCTGAGCATTTCTGAAGTCCTTGAGTTCCGCGGAGCGCCCCATTCTGCTCTCTCACGATGTCTAATGACTACTGAGGTCGCTGATATGTAATACCTGGCAGTAGGTGGCTGCACAATGCACCTAATATGAAGAACTACGTTTTTGGGGGTGTTCGGATACTTTAGATTACATAGTGTATTTATCTGGAGTACAGCCCCGCATGGAAGCAAGACGTGCACAATAAACAAGCATCGGACTAAAGATACAAGACCAACAACATAGTTCACTATCTCTTTTCTGAAAAATGTTAGCACATCTTGATATTAATAATATATAAAAAGGTAAAGCTCTCCTCAATCGAAAGGTTGGTTTGATCACCGCAATAGTTTACTGGGCATAGATCTACTGAGGGTGGTAAATCTGTGCTTACTGTGACCTTCTGACTGATTTACGCAACCAGTGAAAGGGCACCTAGCGTTTAGCTTGGACTCCAAACTCGGTGCAGGTTGGCTTTTTTCACGTACACAAAACATTGCCAGAGATGAGCGAAGCGTTCAGTAATAAAAAAATATAGAAGTTTGTATTTGTAGGCCAGGCACACACATTTTATTCAACAAATAAAGCAATTTACACAGTCACATCATAGAGCGAGGAATAAATTCATTTTATAAATTTTGCACCTGTACAGCATTTACACTTCAGTCTTCAGTACAAATGTTTTGTAAGAAACTTAGGTCCATTTTATCAGTGAGCTCTTCGGTAACTGGTTTGTTTGCAATGCCTAAAAATGTACGTGGGGATTTCAGCGTTGCCTACACAGACAAACAGATCACTACATACGTATAGGTCATTGGTAGTTTATCTAAGAATCAATATAAAAGTATAAGTGAGAAAAAAATCTACGTTTGTAGGACCATATTTTTTATTGGATGGTTTCACTAAACTTAACAGAAGCATCGTCCGAAACTGTGGAATTTACAGTTCAAATTAGTTGGCTGATTACTTTGACAATGCAATGGCGGGTTGCGGTTATCCTACAAACTTAATTTCACCAGTCACTCTTCCACCTGCAGGCAATGAGTATCAGCGCTAGATATCGAAGGAGTTTGAATGCTTTAACTAGGTAGTGATTTATTTTAATTTTGGGAACAACTCCGCAATTGCGAAACCTGAGCACACGTTGTGTGCAGTAATTTGTCGCAGTCCCAGACACTGTGGAGGAGCCAAAGGCCCTCTGTGTCTATTCTGTTGGACCTCGAGCGCCGGGTCGAAACACTGTTTTCACTTGCCACGTGCGGTTAACTTTTAGGATTTTTACAGCAAGCTGAAGGCCGCGTCAAGTTTCTGGCACTGTGCTAACTGTTTTCCTAGTTCCTAATAAGCAAGCATATTTCGAGGACTGGCTGCTGATAACATCGTATGTGTTGTTTCTGAAAACTTTTTTTTACACCAATCTACGTAAACTACTTACGGAGGTTTTGAAAACAGACATTCAGCTGAAACTGTCTTTCGAAACACCTAACAATTTCGATACCTGGAAAAGTGCACATCGTTGTAACCCAAGTCAAATACAGCAGTGACGATTCGTAGTTAGCTGCTCACGAAGCTACAGGAGCTCCCACTGATCTCCAGACAATTCTGGCGAGATGCGTTCTTATCCTAATTGGATGCGTCACACTTGGATGTCCTAGCCGTGTTCCCTGTAGTCAGTTAAGTTTGGATGAGAGTTCTTTGCAGTTACAGCCGCGGGGAAATCCACACACCGGGCACTGAATACTAAGTATACAAATGCGCGTAAGCTGCCGCAGAAATAACTTCGGAGCAAGAGAATGCTTTTACCAGAAGTCACCCGCACAGCACGCTGTACTAGCTCAGACTGAAGCATTAGACAGTAAATGGAACGTCCAATAACTTTGTTCTTGCTCTGATGAATTTGAATAGGTGGTTAACCGGGATCTATACTGAGCTTAAATTCCTAAAGCACGTGGCGAACCAATTTCTTCAGTTTGCGGATCTACAAACTGTTAACAGTTCCTGGTGAAGAAATACATTCTGGAGGATATTAGGGCACCGGACAATAGGTGACATTCCATTCTCAAATAAAAAACTACCTTTTTGATGCGCATTTGTGCTACAAATTGGAGACATGTGTTGCCATTTTTTTTCCGCAGAAATATTTTCTCCAAAATAATCTCAGGTGATCACTGTTCGTGAAGATTGGATTCACTGAATGGAAGACAGCAAGGACATCATCACTTACAGGGTTTAATATTTTGCACTCGACTTAGCCTTTTAAGAGACCTGTGAATCTGTAACGGTGTTCGTCCTCAAGAGAAACTGGAACTACCGACCAGTAACAGCTGATACGATGAATCATGTTCTTTGCAGCCACTTTCAGCCGTAACAGATCATTACCGAACAGGAAAAAAATTTAGTATCGAATTTATGTTCGATCACAAATGAAAATTTATTCTTTTTTTGTTGGGGAATTTGTGGTAAGTTCCTATTGGGACCAAACTATTGTGGTTATCGGTCTCTAGGCTTACACACTACTTAATCTGACTTAAACTAACTTATGCAAAGGAAACATGCACACCTATGCTCTACGGAGAACTCAAAATCTCCGACGTGGGGAGCAGCGCGAACCGGGCAAGGCGCCATTATTCTTTCTGAAGATGATATCTGACTACTGAAATTGGTTCTATAAATGACCTGACTCATAACTGCCGATTTTGGGATTCAGTATGCCTTTGAAACTGTTTTTAGGACTCCGTATCTCAATCCGCAAGAGTGGAACCCTTATACGATCGCTTTGGCCGTCTGTCTGTCTGTCTGTCTGTCCGTCCGACTGTTCAGAACCCTTTCTCTCAGGAACTTGTAGACATACAGAGTTAAAATTTAAGTCGCCTACTAAGTTGTATGTTCCCTTGGCGTTGTATAAAACTTAAGCTTCTAAGTCCATGCGACGAAAAGATTCAGCCATTTATGACACACAGAATAACGGGAAAAAATCGCTACACGAGAGAGGAGTAGTGCGAGAGAAACGAAAGTTGGCAGCCGTGTTTCTGCGTACATCTGGAAGATGACGTCTATTCCCATTTAGAGCTAGCCACAAAAGAGTGGCGCTGGTGGCGCCACGATGAGGAAGCAAATCTGGCTTGCTTTAAATGCACGCTGTAATGGTCATGAGCGCTATCACCTTTGAGATTGGACGTTGTGAGTTGCTGTTGCTCTAGCATGCCTTTAAGGCGAGAAAGAAGCCATAATCTAGACCTCACTAACTTTGAACGAGGTCGTGTAATAGGCCTACAAAAAGCTGGATGTTCCTTCTGCGATCTTGCACAAAGATTTGGTAGGAACGTAACCACTGTACGTCATTGCTGGCAGCGGTGGTCATGAGAACGTATCATCGCAACAAGACCGGACCCTGGACGGTCACGTGGCACTTCCAAGGAAGACCATCGTTTTCGGCGCGTGGCTTTGGCGCTTTGTACTGCATCTGCAATAGCAATCTGATTACAAGTTGGCACCACAGGGACACAACAAACTGTTACAAATCTGTTACTTCGAGTACAGCTCCGAGACAGACGCCCTGTAGCGTGCGTTCCACTGAAACCACCGCCATTTGCGACTTCAGTGGTGTCAAGCGAGAACTCACTCGAGGGCAGGGTTGAGATTTGTTCTGCTTTCTGATAAACGCTGGTCTGCCTTGTTACTAGTGATGGCCGTGTGTTGGTTAGAAGGAGCCCAGTTGAGGGCCTGTGTGCTAGACACAATGGACCTATACCTTGAGTTATGGTCTGGAATGAGATTTCGTATGACTGCGGGAGCACTCTCGTGGTTGTCACACGCTCCCTGACTGCAAATCCGTAAGTCAGTCTGGTTATTTGGCCTGTAGTATTGTCATTCCAACAGGATAACGCTCGCACACATAACGCCGTTGTAACCTAACATGCTGTAAAGAGTGTCGACATGTTGCCTTGGCCTGCTAGATCACCAGATCTGTCTCCAACCGAACATATATGGGTCATCAGCAGGCGACAACTCCAGCGTCATTCACAAACAGCATTAACCGTCCCTGTATTGACCGACCGAATGCAACAGGCGTGGTACTTCTTCCCATAAATTGACATCCGGCATCTATACAGCGCAGTTCATGCACGTTCGCATGTTTGCTTTCAGCGTTCTGGCGATTACACCGGTTATTAATGTAAAGCATTTCACATTTGCAATAGCTTATCTCGCGCTTACATTAACCTGTGATCTCGCAATGTTAATCACTGAAATACGTTACCTTGGCAAATGTATTCCCGAATGTTCATTAGTCTACATTAATAATTTTTTGATGTTGCGATTTTTATTTCCGTTAGCGTATTTTGAATCGCGCACTCTCACTCATCAAAACCTAGAATCATGAAATTCAGCAAGAAGCATGTTTTCACAGCACAGGTGAAGGAAAAAATCCGAAGATCGTTAATTTGTAATTATGTCACACGAAGTACAGTATTTTTTTGACTTTTTGTATGTCTGTCCATCTATCTGTCCGTCTTTTAAGACCAATTTTTTGCTGGAACCGGTTGGTGTATCGAGTTCAAATTCGTGTCACATACTAAGATCTTTGGTCCCTTGACGATGTACAAAATTAAGCTTCTAAGTCAACGAAATCAAAAGATTTTGTTATTTTCATCACATATTTTGAGACTCGCAAACTCTCTTGTCAAAACCGATAGGGTTTAACCACTGACACAGTATCATGAAGTTCGGAGGAAGCAAAGCTTGTGCAAAAAAAAAAAAAAAAAAAAAAAAAAAAAAAAAAAAAAAAACTGTTAATTGTAGTTCTATCACATAAAAAATATCTTTTTGCCACTTCAACATACATTGCATCCATCATCCGTCAAAAGCAAAATAGACGCACGTTACTGAATGCGAACATAAAATGTTAAGTTGTAGTCATGTTTTAGTAAGTACATAAAATATATTTTTTAAATCTGGGAAGTCCGCCGCTCGCTTCTTTTGGTGTGTCCGGGGTGGTCTGAGAACTACTGCAGAGATTTTGATACGTTCTTGGAATTTCTGGGACCAATATCTTGCGAGCACCGATATCGATAACAGACAAATACCGCTGAGATTCTAGATTCCCAAGATACGTTTTTAAGTATGTACCGAACCCTCACTGCACGGGTTCAACTCGCACTTGGCCAGTTTTTATACACTGTATGTTTTAAACTTTTTGGCCATGCTGTACTATCTTACTTATTTTGTCAAAATCTTTTAAAGTAATTAGCCTTCTGTAATTTTTTTACTACTTACAACTTATACAGAAGGTAGATTGGACGTCAAGAAAGATTCAGAAGTAAGTCAGGATTTCCTGCCCTTATTGGGGGATTTGAATGGCATTAAAGTAGTTCTGCAGTGCTAAAAACATACTTTTCTGTCACATGTACATTAATTATGAAAGTTGCTTTCGCAAATGTCTATTGCCTTACAATAACTGCGCAAATCAGCTCCGGAGGGACTAGAACAGCTTCCACGTTTCAAGGACTCAAGAAACACTTCTCTTTTTCCATGAGTCTTCGTTATACATACGCCGGAAGTACGAGCGAAAGATTTTTTATTTTCTTCAGAGTTGCCTTTGTAGTTTTAAGATGGTACTAATTTTGGGAAACTGCATACTTTCGTATCAATTTCTCTATATAATCTACGGAATAAGCCTACAATAAAGCAGAAAGTGGAAGATTCTTCTCAACGTAATCAATATGTTTCCCCTTTTATCACTCGGTCACAGTGTCAGTCAAAAGTCAAAATTCAGGGTCTACCATTTTTAACGTGCTTTGCAAACGAAAACTGCAACACGCAAAAATCGCCCTTGACAAAGACTACAATAGGAGCATGGTAGACGGTATATTTCCCTATTACCTGCCAGTTTTCTCAATATTCGAACGTCGTACTGGAGCAGCGATATTCCGTTACAAGGAGACCGTTATAGCCGTCACAAACACCCGCACCCGGCATTCAGCGAGGCACTTTCACAGCAGCACCTACAGTGTGCACCAAAAATTGTGTATATTTCAATAACCACTCGCTCTGACTGGATGAGTGTGCTGACAGTTTTCGACGAATGGTTTCTAAGCGTTTAGCAGACTAAACCCCTCCAGAAATCAACGCAGCTGTGACACTTAACTCGTTATTTGGAAAACGAGGAGGCCGTGATTCTTAATTAATGTTTTAACTAATTTTCTCGAGAAATTTATTTCGTGTCTGGCAGCATTTAATGGGGTTTTAACATGTTTTACCAAATGTAGAGTAAACCTCAAGTTTCTATTGTCTTACGAATATTATGAAAATATAAATAAGCAGAATGGCCAGATGACTTCCTCTCGGCAGTAATGATACCGCTTGAGAAAAAAGTAATGCGAAGAAATGTGAGGATTTTAGAACCATAAGTTTGGTTTCTCATTCAGCAAAAGTCCTACTAAGGGTGATAAATAGAAGACTTTACGGAAGACTGGGAAAAAATACTGCAAAGGAACAGTATGGATTTACATGAGGGAAAGATACAAGAGATGTAAGTAGACTGTTGAGAAGTATAGGCGAAAGGTACAGTGCAAGAGGAACAGAGGTTTATACTGTTTTCATTGACCTTGTGAACGCTTTGACAGAGTACAGTGGAATAAATTAGTGGACATTCTAAGGAAGAATGGAGTCGACTAGAGGGATAGAAGGGTGCTTAAGAATATATACCTACAACAGAAAATATGAGTATGGATTTAAATTATATGACAGAGGAAAGCACAATTGGAAGGGGAGTGAGGGAAAGCTCTGTATAATATGTATTTGGAGAATATTATTTAGAAATGTTTGAAACGAAAAAGAGAAGAGTGGGTTGGTGATACGAGGGTAGAATGTATTTGATTTGCATATGATATGGTGTTGTTGGCAGAGGACGAAAGAATAATGACGGAAATGTTGGAAGATGTAAATATGGCTTAATATGAAAATGACAAAATGTATGGTGGTAAGCATAAGAAAAATAAGGACAGCTATAAAGTTAGGACAGGACGATAAGTAAGTTAGTGCTTCCAGATACTTGGGAAGCATAATTACGGAAGACTTGAGATGCACTAAAGAGGTGAAAACGCGTACTGCATTTGCCAAGGAGGCATTTAATAAGAGGAGGAGGCTTCTATGTCTGTGCATGGACAGGGACCTGAGGAAGAGCTGGCGAAGTGCTTTACATGGAGCGTGGCAATACACAGAGTTGAGACGCGGACATTGAGAAAAGAGGAAGAAAGCAGAATTGTAGCTTTTGAAATGTGGATTCGGAGGAGAATGTAAGGGAGAAAATGAGTCGACAAAATCAGAAATGAGGAGGTGTTGAGAAGGTTGGGGGAAGAGAGGGAAATTTTAAAGGTAACTTGGAACAGGATACATAATTAGTTTGGGCACTGGATGAGAAGAGATGGTTTACTGATAGATGCTGTGGAAAGAACAGAGAATGGAAGACGAAGAAGAGGGTGCAGAAGATACCAGATGGTAGACAGCATTAGGATACAAACGAAGAAGGTAACAAATGACAGGACCGCATGGAGAACTACAAGTGAAGACCTGCCCTAGGGCAGAAGACTGATGATGATGATGATCTGTTAAAACAGCATGCATGATCTTACACTTCTGAGAGTGATGGTTAGTCATTTATGTATTACTTCAAAAGTGGTTATTTTCACAGTATCAGTTGCTTTTATTAAAATGATGACTAGTTTCGGCCATTTAATAATCTTCTTCAAATTTACAAATAAGACCTAAAAGCAGCAGTAAGTGCCTGTTGAAGTAGAAAAACACAAGGTGGAAACTATTATGGAGCTCAAATTATAACTTTAATTGTACCAGAGTTGCCACCAATCGTGAGCTATCAGTATCTTTTAAGTAAAAGAACTCGCACGGAGTTTATACAATATATTACAAGAAAATTCACTGCGCCGAACTCTTAGTGACATGCAACATACCGCTAAGGTCGAGTTTACATTATATTTATCAACTTAAATACATTGACGAGCCAATATACTGTGACCACTTGCTTAACAGCGCCTTGATTCACCCTTGGAACGTAATACTGCAGCGACCTGCGTGCCATCGATTCGATAGTCCTTGGTGGGATGCCGGTGGTATTGGCACGAGATCGGTTTCAGTTGGGAGAATTTGAAGACCAAGAGACCAACGTCATGCTCTTCAAATCACTATAGCACGATCCTGACCTAGTGGAGATTGTTTATGAGTTATCCTGTTGGTAGATGCCATCACCATTGGGGAAGACACCAAGCATGGAAGAATGCAAGTGATCCGCAATAATGTTCATGTAGGCCACAGGTGTCATAGTGCATTCGATTACTACCACAGATGCCATGGGAGACTCGGCGATGAGGCGCGAGAAGATCCTGCCGCAACGAAAGACGCCGAATGCCATCCTAATCCGCGTATCGCACCAGTGGTACTCTCTCCCTACTTTTCGATAACCAATGTGAGCTGCCTTTCTTTGAACTTTTTCGATGTCCCTCGTCTATCATATCTGATGAGGATTCCCATGCCGTGCAGCAGTACTTCAGAAGAGGATGGACAAGCGTAGTGTAGGCTGTCTCTTTAGTAAACCTGTTGCATTTTCTAAGTATTCCGCCAATAAATCGCAGTCTTTCTTTCGCTTTTCCCAAAACATAATAATTTTAATCATTCGTAATTGTAATTCAAGACCCAAAGTATTTAGTAGAATTCACAAATTTCAGATTTTTGTGATTTAAGCAAAAGATAATTTCTAAAATAATTTCAAAGTTTCCCGAAATGCACTACAAAGTGGTTTTTCTCTCTACGTAAAGCCAAGAACGCTCATTAGAAAAAGGCATCCGAACATAAAAAGCTAAAGCAGAAAACATAAAGAAAAAAACTTGCCGTGAAGAATCAGTGAGTTGCGTCGTCATCTGCCTCAGATACAGTGAGTATCTGTGAACGCAATAAGACGTTCTAGCTCTTAACATTAAGTTCTAAAGGTGGCTATTATTTTAACAGACAAGTGTTTATTTGTTATAATTTCAGATTCAAGCGACGCTTAATAATATGTGTCAGCGCTTAACAGCATAAAATGCATGAGGCTAGTGTTAAAGTCTTGCGGACTGCGGTGGAATAGTGTTCCCGCCGACGTCTTTAGCCTTAGCCAATAACAACGCCCCCCCCCCCCCCCCACCCCACGGCATGGCCTTCCTGATCTTATCTACCTCCCTTGCTGTGCGGGCTTCCCAGGGAAATTTCTGCACCGTATTCGGAACAACTTTGGCAACATGAGGGCGGGAATTATTCTGAAACAGAATGAAGCCGTTCGTCAACATTCCTGGGCCTATGTACTTGATGGCGCGCTGCAATTTTTGCAGTGTGTCCATGTGGACAATCAGTCATAATCTCTTCAAAGGAAATATCGATTTACGGAAGCCATAGAAAACTTCAGTTTAAATGTCTGGATAAGTTCAAAAGTGGAATTCCAGCACGGTTTCTGTCCTATGATTCCGTCCACTAAGGTGCTTTCCTCACATACCGCTTGGGAGAACTGTTCTGTACTGATCGAAAGACGTTGGAGGTACCTATCGGTAGCATTGTAAGGTTGAGTCGGCCCTGGAGGCTTCGTGGCGTGGCATGGCACAAGAGATTAAAGGAACTTCGTGCGATAAGCAATACATCCAGGAATGAATCCTGGTCTGGTCCGTATTTTCTTTTGCCTCGGCTTCTCGTTATATTGCAGGTTCAGCATTCTCAGCCCATTTCTCTGATATCGTTTCATATCACTCAACTGATCCTGTTCATTTTCAGGCTTCCGTTCCTCAGTCGATAAAAACGGAACCCTGTCCGTCGGTCTGTCTGTCTGTCTGTCCAACTGTTAAGAACCCTTTTCCTGAAGAAAGACTAAAGGTATCAAGTTGATATTTACGCCACATACTAAGGTCTACGGCCCCTTAGCACTGTAAAAAATTTAAGCTTTTAAGACAATATAATCAAAAGATGCAGCCATTTATGTCACATGTTTCGATACTCGCACACACACCCAACAAAACCGATAGGATACTCCTGTTGGCGTAGAATCAGAAAATTAGACAAGTAAGGTTCAGCAGTACAAGTAAAGCAAACAATCCTAAAATGGTTACTTTGTAATTATGTCACACAAGAAATAATTTTTTGCCATTTGTTGTCCATCTATCTATCCATCTGTTGAGACCCGTTTTTCTTAGGAGCAGGTATAGGTCTGAAGTTTAAAATTATGTTACATGCAAGATCTACGATTCCTTGGCGGTGTAACAAATTAAAGCTTCTAAGTGGATGCAATCAAAAGATACGGCTGTTTATGCCACATATTTTGAATGCTTGCAAACTCACTCAATACCTATAGGGCACTTCTTCCCGGTGATGCAGAATCATAAAATTAGACAAAAAGCAAGGTTTCACAGTACAAGTAAGGAGAAGAAAATTTGAAAATTGTTAATCTGTAATTATATCACCTTTTTTTTGTTTGTTGTCCGTCTTTCTATCTCTTCGTCTCTTAAGACCCTTTTTCTCAGGAACAAGTGGAAGTGTGAAATTTGTGTCACATAATAAGGTGTACAATAACCTGGCGGAGTAAAGAATTTAAGCTTCTAAGTCAGAATAAGGCTGTCTATTAAGAGCCCTTTTTCTCAGGAACGTGCAGAGGTGACAAGTTGAAATTTATGTCAAATTCTAAGGTCTACAGTCCTTTGGCGCTGTAAATAATGAAAGCTTCTAAGTCAATGCAATGAAAAGATACGGCCATATATGTCATATTTTGGTACTCGCAAACTCAGTCATCAAAACCTATAGATGAACTATCATCTAGTGGTACAGCTCTTGCCTCTAAAGCAACAGATCGCGTGCCACTGATTATTTTTATTATTAATATTATTATTATATTATTATCTACATATATAATTAAGCTTGAATGGAATCGTCAGAACGCGTGTCCTAGAAGCATTGTCCCATTTTTTATTTGAATTTAATTGAGTCGTTGTACAGGGTGTCCCACTTTTTGTCCACAAGTAAAACTAAATATTTATGAAACAAATGTTCTTCAGTTACCAGGTGAACATTAACCAGCATGAATAGCCTTCGCCGGCCGAAGTGGCCGTGCGGTTAAAGGCGCTGCAGTCTGGAACCGCAAGTCCGCTACGGTCGCAGGTTCGAATCCTGCCTCGGGCATGGATGTTTGTGATGTCCTTAGGTTAGTTAGGTTTAACTAGTTCTAAGTTCTAGGGGACTAATGACCTCAGCAGTTGAGTCCCATAGTGCTCAGAGCCATTTGAACCATTTTTTGAATAGCCTTCCGTGTAACTTTGTTTGTAATGAAGATGTGAACACCAGCAGGTCTTTCTTTAATACGAATCTGTAAGCAAAATTTTTACTTAATGATGTACTTCCTCTCCTCAAGACCTATTCAAAACGCACCATGTACCATCCCATAACGTGACGTTATTAAAAACGTAACATAAAACTGACTGACTCTGCTGTACTAGCACGTAGTGCAGGAACCTATGGTATCATAGCTTGTCCACTTGCCGGAGCTGACTGCAAACAAAAGGAAACACAAGGACAATGCACACCCGTCACATATGAATAGCATTTCTGCCTTCTCTTCGTTGGTGTACATTGTACTCACACAAGCTTTCAACTGAGGGCGCTTGACTAAATGAGAGGTGTGTGTTTTCCTTGTGTTTCCATCTGTTTACTGCCAACTCCAGCAAGTGGACGAGTCACATTACCCCGGGTACCTACAATGTGTGCTGGTACAGAATAGTGAAAGTCAGTTTTCTGACACGTGTGGTGCGGTTCCGAACAAGTTTTGGGGAGAGGGAGTGGCCTACCCAATAAAAAATGAAAAAAAAAAACTGCGCTAGTGTTCATATCTTCGTAACGAACTAAGTTATGAGGTAGTCAATAATTTAAGAGTAAGGTGACCACTCACCGAACAGGAGAGGTGTTGAGTAGTCGAGCGGCGTACACGTAGGGGAGGACTCAATGCCTCTGCTTTTCAGTGAGTGCTCTGCTTTACTCTTAATTTATTTTAAAAATTTTCAAATGTGTGTGAAATCTTATGGGACTTAACTACTAAGGTCATCAGTCCCTAAGCTTACACACTACTTAACCTAAATTATCCTAAGGACAAACACACACACCCATGCCCGAGGGAGGACTCGAACCTCCGCCGGGACCAGCCGCACAGTCCAAGACTGTAGCGCCTCAGACCGCTCGGCTAATCCCGCGCGGCTAATTTATTTAGATGCTGCCGGAACTTACCTATTTTAAAGTTACCATCGTAGCTAGAAAACATTTGCTTTATTTATGTATTCTTTCGTATTTTTTCCGTTTTCCGTCATTCCTTCAAAATGGTTGAAATGGCTCTGAGCACTATGCGACTCAACTTTTGAGGTCAGCAGTCGCCTAGAACTTAGAACTAATTAAACCTAACTAACCTAAGGACATCACACACATCCATGCCCGAGACAGGATTCGAACCTGCGACCGTAGCGGTCGCTCGGTTCTAGACTCAGCGCCTAGAACCGCACGGCCACTCCGGCCGGCCGTCATTCCTTAATTGCTTCAAAATTCATGGAGGTATGCTCCTTCTTTCCAACTAAATGAAAGGCAGTTTGGTTTTTGTCGTAGGGGTTTCGCTTCTTTTATTTACGAGGCGTCTTCACTGGCCTGTAATACATGTCTATATATAAATATATTATGTAGTAGTTACATGTATCTTACTACATTACGTTTCCCTCCGTTTTTTGGTTTGGAAACAACTTTTGTAGCCCAAGTTTCGTGAGGTTAAATTATCGTTTGGTGTTACGACTTCCAATATTGTTACTTAATATGTATGGTCTTGGACATGTGTTCATTCGGATCCCATACTCGAGCTAGCTGCCTTCCGGCGCGTTTTCAACCACATTTATTACAACATACCTTCCAAACTTTACAGAAGCTCTTCTGCGAACCATGCAGACTAGCACTCCTGAAAGAAAGGATATAGCGGAGACATGGCTTAGCCACAGCCTGGGGGATGTTTCCAGAATGAGATTTTCACTCTGCAGCGGAGTGTGCGCTGATATGAAACTTCCTGGCAGATTAAAACTGTGTGCCCGACCGAGACTCGAACTCGGGACCTTTGCCTTACGTGGGCAAGTGCTCTACCATCTGAGCTACCGAAGCACAACTCACGCCCGGTACTCACAGCTTTACTTCTGCCAGTATCCCCCAGGCTGTGGCTAAGCCATGTCTCCGCTATATCCTTTCTTTCAGGAGTGCTAGTTCTGCATGGTTCGCAGAAGAGCTTCTGTAAAGTTTGGAAAGTAGGAGACGAGATACTGGCAGAAGTAAAGGTGTGAGTACCGGGCGTGAGTCGTGCTTCGGTAGCTCAGATGGTAGAGCACTTGCCCCGCGAAAGGCAAAGGTCCCGAGTTCGAGTCTCGGTCGGGCACACAGTTTTAATCTGCCAGGAAGTTTCAAATAGTCTTTCATTTAGTTGCAAAGACTGAAAATACCCCATGATTACTTTTTTTTATTTTGCTTCTGGACAAAAAGTTATTTGGAGCGGTCAAGATAAATGGGAAACCCCGTATAATCTTAACAGTTGGCGGGTGGCGAAATGCCTTCTTTCTTGTCAGCATTTCCTGAGGCCGTCGAGGACGCGCAGTGGATAGGAAAACGTACAGTAACAGCTGTTATGATGGATAATCCTTCACTCTGAAAGAGTAGTGCTAAGGACGTGTGGAATGGAAATCTGGATATGTATGTTTCTAGTCCATCACGTAATTTAAACCTGTCATGTGGCCGGGATGTAACTAATCGAAACTGACCAGTGTGATGTGCTGTCACATAACGCTCCACGCTACGGAACACGCCTGTTTTACAAGCTCAGAATTTCAAGTATGGCTCGGTGCAGAATGTGTTCGCAGGGTACTTGTAACACCTATCAGCTCTGAGCAGGCACACAGTCTGGAAAGGGAAGAATGCATAACATAACTGCACCGGCAGTGATATATTACATTGTTTTCGTTCCTCTTAGATGTGGTCTCCGTATTCTTAGACCAGTGGCTTATGGTTCTGATTCCGAGAAACAATGGGATACGTCTCCATAACGCACCTACACGGCAGACTATGAAGAGCACTGTAAAGGACAACCGTAGTCAAGTAAGGAACAACGGATGTTTCGGACGACGCTCGCACTGTTCTCTTCCACTTCCTTTCCATTGCACTGACAGATAGAAACTTCTTAATGACTACGAAAGTGTGATCAGAAACCATACTCCAGAGGTCAGAGCAAACTTTGGGAATTGAGAAGTATCTTAAAGAGGATGGTGGTCGACAACGACTCAAAGAGTACAACAGGATCGTTAAGGTATAGTAAGCATTTAGGAATGAACATGTCAGTCAATACGACATGCAATGAGTTTGCGAGCGTAGTATACATACGTATAACAGACGCTGTTCTGAGTAACAGATGTCTATCAAAAGCAACACTATTGATTAAATAACACACAAGACAGGATAAATTCATCAGATGTACAATGCCTGAAAATACGAATTAGTATAAACATTTTCATTTATTGACCTTCCATGCACCCATTTCGGAGAATTACAAATGGTTCAAATGGCTGTGAGCACTATGGGACTTAACATCTGTGGTCATCAGTTCCCTAGAACTTAGAACTACTTAAACCTAACTAACCTAAGGACATCACACACATCCATGCCCAAGGCAGGATTCGAACCTGCGACCGTAGCAGTCGCGCGGTTCCTGACTGAGCGCCTAGAACCGGAGAATTACAGTTTCATCATCAGGTGAATTTATGTAAATGAATACGACACAGACTACTTGTACATGCGACTTTTGTGAGTAGCCTGTGGAACTGTCTTTCAGTGATCACGGGCTGCTTTTGAAGCCGCACTTACATTACATTCATTTTCTGTAAACAGAAGGAAGCAAAGTGCTGCAGAATATTTAACTACAAACTTCGGGATAACGCGTTACTTTTCTCGCAAAAGCTTCGGCGGCGATTTCGAGAGCTGCGATTCCCGTATTTTCTCTAAAGCAGGTTCTTTCTCGTATTATATCTCTCATGTACGCGTCCATCCATAAGATGGGAGAGATTTGAAAACGTATAAATTTACACACACTAGATCGAACGGTTTGGGTATCAAGCAACTGAAGAGTCATTCTTTATGTAACGGAGGCCTATATTACGGTACCTAATAACTAATTCACAAATTAACTACAATTTGTGACTCACGGTTATTTCGTCACTATTGAAGGAACACTTCAATCAGCTCAGTTCTTGGAGGATCGAATCCGTATCTTACACATATTCATACAGTATACTAACTGAAATATATCGTGGCTTAATCACCCAGCCAAGCCAAGAATCTCTTCACAATCAATGTTAGTCCTGAAATGGAAGATCAGGTTCCTGTGCCAAAATGAAGGATATAAACCTAAAATGTACATGTGAATAACCGGTGCTATCAAATGTGAGGTATTATTACTTACGAAAATAATAATACAATCAGTGGGGTTTCACTTTCCCAGTTACCTGTGACGATTTCGATAATAACCTCTAGCCCTCCAGTTTTGCCCTTTTCCTTAGAACTATAGTATATGCCTCTTTACAAAAATAAAATCAATCAATGACACGACGATACTGCAGTGTCTGTATTGTTAAGAAATACTATGCAATGTTCCTTGCATGGCACAGTGCTTACGGCGACTGCTCGCGTAAAGCGTGAAATCCGCGATAGCGTCCGGGTCCGGCATAAATTTCCATAGTCGTCATTCCATTATAAAGCTGATGGTCCGCATTCGCAACTCTGAATACATTTCATGTACAATCAATGACACTCTTTTTGTCACTCCCACTTTCACGGTAAGCGTATCTTCCTGGGAGTTAAATATACTAGTATAGCCTGTGGTCGAAATTCGACGAGTTGCGTCAGTGGTCCCGCTCTATGATAGCGAAAAGTTTGTATCTTTAGTGCCTGAAAATTTAGCCACAGAACTGATCCGCAGCAATTGCTGCATTGTAGCTACGTGTATTATTGAAATAATTCTTTGATTTCTCTTTAATTGTTCGATTATTTGAAGGAAAACTTTGATACACTGCGTTGAAAAGTAAATTTTGTGTTCAAGACGGCAAATTAACTTTTCCGTTATGACAACACAATGTGAATGCCGTCGTATCGCGTAAAGTCACCTCAGACGCAAAATGATTTTCATTATAGAACCTGTACTGTAAATTCATCAAACCGCAAATACAGTTTTCAAAATTATGTGGAATTATGTTCAGTGCACATTGAAATCTATCTTTCAGAACGACAACAGAACTATTGTTATTAACATCTGCATTATTCCTATATTTTCTCTACACAAAAATTTCTCTCTAGCACTTCGTCTTTCAGTCCGGCCCATTAATGTTCTTCTTTCAGGCATACCTTAAAACAAATACAGTTTCATTATAATAAGGGCCGTAGTAGCTAATCAAAATGAAGTACTAAAAATTAGAAACACTAAATACCGCGGTGACGTCGGCAAAAGAACACAGAGTTAGTCCCGTTTACCCTTAGAACAAAGTAAGTGAAAAAACGACGCTAATAAACGTTTGCTGTCCCCCGACGGCTTCGTTACTACGTTTCGTTTTCCACTGTCGACGACATCAACGACGTAGCAGTTGCGGCAGTTCGGTATTCGTGTGTTACTGCAAATGAACTATCTGCAACATTTAAGCATGAACGTTCCTAGAATGCAACTTCACGAAAAGTTGTTACTTTCGTGTGTCGTTTCTATCATAGCACCCGATCGTTACGCGTGGTAGAAGTTGGTAGCAATGTCAGAGACAAAGCAAAACTTTTTTTTTTTTGTGTGTGTGTGTGTGTGTGTGTGTGTGTGTGTGTGTCTATATTTCCTTTTAACTCTCCTAATGACTATATAATAGACATGATTTTTTTTTCTTTCGTGCACTTCCAAGGCAAAGTTTATTTCGAGTTGTATAAGTTTCATTAGCCTCCTTGTGTAATTAATTTTAAAAACCGGAACTTTAATTTTCGATGCTCACGTATTAATATTATTATCGTTGAATAAAAAAGATGCTTTGTCATTATGAGTGGACACATTGCTATCACTTTCTCTACACAAAAAGTGGTGTCCGTTTAGCTCTGCGTCTTTCACTCCGACCCATTGCCATTCTCCTTCTAGGCATGCCATAAAAAAATACTTTATGGTTTCCGCATAACAAGGGAAGTCGTAGTTATTCAAAATGAAGAAATTAAAAATTCGGAACTTACTTCAAATTTTCTGGTAATGAGAGCAAAGGACCACACAGTTACTCTTACAGAAAGGTAAGCGAAATAACGACGCCCAAATACAACGTTATTTACAGATTTCGTTACTACCATATGTTGACTTTCACTGCTGCAAAACCATCGGCCTAGCAGTTGTCGTATTGTATCTGCCCGGTATGCGTGTGTTACTGCAAATCAAACATGTAAACATGAAAGCCCCCAGAATGTGATTTCACGAAATGTTGTTACTTTCGTGTGCCATTTCTACCTTAGCATCTAACCGGTGCTCAGGGCAGACGTTGTTAGCTCTTCAATTTTCGATTTTCAGGTCTTGGAGATTTTAATGCGTGATGCCAAAGGTAACATCAGCATTATAAACTTGGGAATTTTACTTCCTTTTAACACTCTTAACGGCTATATACACATATTATGTTTTCTTTGTGCACATCTATGGCAAAGTATCTTTCGAATTATGTAAGGATCATTGATCACCTTGTAGAATTAATGTTAAAAACCAGTACTTCAACTTTAGTGTTTACGTATTAATATTATGTTGATCACGGTCAACCTTCGCTTTTCAAACCGAGAACCACGACGAACACAGTTTTTATTATATCGCCATACAAATTTGTCGCTCCTAAGTTTTTCTAAAACCTTTGCCAAATACAGACTGAGTTGACAAAACACAAAAGGAATCTTGCGAAAACATTGGTCGGAACCGGAAGATTGGAATAATTATGAATGTGTTCCTGAGGATAATGCTGTCCATCATAATAGGGAAAAAAAATCCATCTCGTTCGCGCGCGCGCGTGTGTGTGTGTGTGTGCGTGTGTGTGTGTGTGTGTGTGTGTGTGTGTGTGTGTGTGTGCACCTTTTATCTCTATTAAACAGAACAAGACTTACGTATAGGTATAATGCCATAGTGCGGCTATGACAAACTATCCGGAATTTGTATGTACGGGTTCTGAGAAGAAAGATATGTTTCTACACTCTGCGTATGTCTTTTGTCTTAATTTCCCTTTTGTTTTGTTTAATGATTTTCGTTTCTGATTTATTTCGTTTACAGAGCTTCAAGGTTAGCCCTGATTTGTGTAATGTGGAGCTTTGTGGGACCTCTTACAACTATTGTTACGTACTACTGAAAATTCGATAGTAATAATTCTCGCGACCGGCACGCAGTTTTAATCTCCCAGTAAGTTCCAAATGAGCATACACTTCGCTTCAGAATGATAGATTCATTTTGGATGTAATTCTTTTTTGCACAGTAGTTTTTGTGTATCATGGTTTTTAATTGTACTGTTTAGAAACATGTGAATTTCTTGTACGTGAATTATCTCAGTCCTCACTTGCGCTCTATGGCTAACATGTATTTTGCAATACTACTTTCGGGTATTATGAACAGTTTATACTGACAGGAAAAAATTGTAACATCAAAAAAATTAACGGCGAGTAATAAAATTAGGGGAATACATTTGTCTAAGATACATATTTTAGTGCTTCACATTGCAAAATCCAGGTTAATGGAAGCGCGAGATAAGCCACTACAAATGTGAAACGCCGGTTCATTTTAACCGATGTAACCGACAGGATGTTGAATGTAAGCGTACATGCACTGTGTTGTACAGGTGCGGATGCCAGGTTGTGGGATGGAGTACCATACCTGTAGCACTCGGTCGGTCAATACAGGCACGGTAAATGCTATTTGAGGATGACGTAGGAATTGTAGTCCGATGTTATCCCATATGTGCTCGATTGGAGACAGATATGGTGATCGAGCAGGCCGAGGCAATATGTCGTCACTGTGTAGAGCAAAAATGCCAAATCGAAACACCTTCAGTGTCTAAATTTCCAGTTTTATTTTTTTCGTGCAACCAGTTAAAGCGTTACATTACGCCATGTTCAGACTCCCTGATCGACGTGAAGGAAGAATCCCACCTCTTGAAGATGGTGTAAGGTAACGCTAGAACTGGTTTTACAAATAAAATAAAACTGGACATTTAACGGCTGAAGGTATTTCGATTTAACATTTTATACTGAACAGCCTTGGTCCGGCAATCATCTTGTATAAAACTGGACTTACAGAGCCTCTGTAGAGCATGTTGGGATACAACAGCGATATGTGGGGGAGCGTTATTCTGTTGGAATACACTCCATGGACTGCCGTTCATGAAGGGCAGCACAGCAGGTCAAATCACTCGATTGACGTACAAATTTTCAGCCAGGGTGCGTCCGATAGCCACGAGAGTGCTCCTGATGCAATACGAAATCGCATCCCGGACGATAACTGCAGGTGCACGCCCTATGTGCTGGTTGGTTGCAGATCCTCAAATTGTCCTCCTTCTAACCAACACACAGCCATCACTGACAGCGAGGCAGAACCAGCTCTCATCAGAAAACCCAACAGACCTCCACCCTGTCCTCCAATGAGCTCTCGTTTGACACCACTGAAGTCGCAGATGGCGGTGGTTTGGGGTCAGTGGAACGCACGTTACAGAGCGTCTGTCTCGGACCTATCCTTGCAGTAACCGATTTGTAACGGTCCGCTGTGTACCTGTGGCGCCAACTGCTGCTCAAATTGCTGCTGCAGATGCAGTACAATGCGCCAGAGCCATACTGCGAACACGATAGTCCTCCCTCTTGGTAGTGCGGTAGTGCCACGTGGCATTCGGAGCGCGCTCTTCATGCGACCGTACGTTCTCGTGATCAAAGCTGGCTGCCAGTCATGTACAATGGCTACGTTCCTATCAGGTCTTTCTGCAATAGTGCGGAAAGAACGTCCAACTGCAGGTAGCTCTATCATATGACCTCGTTCAAACTTAGTGAGGTGCTGATAATGGCGTCTTTGTCGCCTTAAAAGGCAAACGTAACTAACGCTCACGACCACTGCAGTGTGTATTTGAAGCAAACCTGATTTGCCTCCTTAGCGCCATTCTAATGCAAGTAGCGCGAAATTTGAACAGGCATCATCTCTCAGGGCCCCTTATGGATATGGCAGCAAGAGAGGGGAGGAAAACCAATGTGCACTCCGTGTGCATACCGGGGGGAGTCATTCCAGATGTGGAAAGGGTCCTTCCGGATGCCATGACGGGTACAGGGTGCACCCATTTGCAGGTGGTCGCTCATTTCGGCACCAATGATGTGTGTCGCTATGGATCGGAGGAAATCTTCTCTGGCTTCCGGCGGCTATCTGATTTGGTGAAGACTGCCAGTCTCGCTAGCGGGATGAAAGCAGAGCTCACCATCTGCAGCATCGTCGACAGGACTGACTGCGGACCTTTGGTACAGAGCCGAGTGGGGGGTCTGAATCAGAGGCTGAGACGGTTCTGCGACCGTGTGGGCTGCAGATTCCTCGACTTGCGCCATAGGGTGGTGGGGTTTCGGGTTTCGCTGGATAGGTCAGGAGTCCACTACACGCAGCAAGCGGCTACACGGGTCGCACGGGTTGTGTGGCGTGGACTGGGCGGTTTTTTAGGTTAGATGGCCTCGGGCAAGTACAGAAAGGGCAACAGCCTCAAAGGGTGCGGGGCAAAGTCAGGACATGCGGGGACCAAGTAGCAATCGGTATTGTAATTGTAAACTGTCGAAGCTGCATTGGTAAAGTACCGGAAATTCAAGCGCTGATAGAAAGCACCGAATTTGAAATCGTTATAGGTACAGAAAGCTGGCTGAAGCCAGAGATAAATTATGCCGAAATTTTTACAAAGGCACAGACGGTGTTTAGAAAGGATAGATTGCATGTAACCGGTGGTTGCGTGTTTGTCGCTGTTAGTAGTAGTTTATCCTGTAGTGAAGTAGAAGTGGATAGTTCCTGTGAATTATTAAAGGTGGAGGTTACACTCAACAACCGAGCTAGGTTAATAATTGCCTCCTTTTACCGACCTCCCGACTCAGCAGCATTAGTGGCAGAACAACTGAGAGAAAATTTGGAATACATTTCACATACATTTTCTCAACATGTTATAGTCTTAGGTGGAGATTTCAATTTACCAGATATAGACTGGGACACTCAGATGTTTAGGACGGGTGGTAGGGACAGAGCATCGAGTGACATTATACTGAGTGCACTATCCGAAAATTACCTCGAGCAGTTAAACAGAGAACCGACTCGTGGTGATAACATCTTGGACCTACTGATAACAAACAGACCCGAACTTTTCGACTCTGTAAGTGCAAAACAGGGAATCAGTGATAATAAGACCATTGCAGCATCCCTGAATATGAAAGGTAATAGGAATATAAAAAAAGCAAGGAAGGTTTATCTGTTTAACAAGAGTAATAGAATGCAGATTTCAGACTACCTAACAGATCAAAACTAAAATTTCTGTTCCGACACTGACAATGTTGAGTGTTTATGGAAAAAGTTCAAGGCAATCGTAAAATGCGTTTTCGACAGGTACGTGCCGAGTAAAACTGTGAGGGACGGGAAAAACCCACCGTGGTTCAACGACAAAGTTAGGAAACTACTGCGAAAGCAAAGAGAGCTTCACTCCAAGTTTAAACGCAGCCAAAACCTCTCAGACAAACAGAAGCTAAGCGATGTCAAAGTTAGCGTAAGGAGGGCTATGCGTGAAGCGTTCAGTGAATTCGAAAGTAAAATTCTATGTACCGACTTGACAGAAAATCCTAGGAAGTTCTGGTCTTACGTTAAATCAGTAAGTGGCTCGAAACAGCATATCCAGACACTCCGGGATGATGATGGCATTGAAACAGAGGATGACACGCGTAAAGCTGAAATACTAAACACCTTTTTCCAAGGCTGTTTCAGAGAGGAAGACCGCACTGCAGTTCCTTCTCTAAATCCTCGCACAAACGAAAAAATGGCTAACATCAAAATAAGTGTCCAAGGAATAGAAAAGCGACTGGAATCACTCAACAGAGGAAAGTCCACTGGTCCTGACGGTATACCAATTCGATTCTACACAGAGTACGCGAAAGAACTTGCCCCCCTTCTAACAGCCGTATGCCGCAAGTCTCTAGAGGAACGGAAGGTTCCAAATGATTGGAAAAGAGCACAGGTAGTCCCAGTCTTCAAGAAGGGTCGTCGAGCAGATGCGCAAAACTATAGACCTATATCTCTGACGTCGATCTGTTGTAGAATTTTAGAACATGTTTTTTGCTCGAGTATCATGTCGTTTTTGGAAACCCAGAATCGACTCTGTAGGAATCAACATGGATTCCGGAAACAGCGATCGTGTGAGACCCAACTCGCTTTATTTGTTCATGAGACCCAGAAAATATTAGATACAGGCTCCCAGGTAGATGCTATTTTCCTTGACTTCCGGAAGGCGTTCGATACAGTTCCGCACTGTCGCCTGATAAACAAAGTAAGAGCCTACGGTATATCAGACCAGCTGTGTGGCTGGATTGAAGAGTTTTTAACAAACAGAACACAGCATGTATATATGGTTCTCGGGCGAGACGTCGGATGTCATAGTGAAAACTCCAGAATATTTCGTCAGCGCAACTAGCCGACATCTTCAGGTGCGACGAACACACTGCTAAGGCAGGACCAGGGCTCCCCATTTATGCCAGTTTTAGGCAGGAAGTGCGCATGCGTGGAGGCGCCAAATTCGATGGCCAATAGCGACGATATCAACTGATAGCTGGAAGGACAGTAACGCCACCTACAGGATGAAGAACCAAATACGTCGGCGCACGCGCGGAGGCTGCCGCCGCTGCTCTGCGCTGCCATCGGCAGCCCCAGCGACCTCTGTCGGAAGCCGCAAGCAGTACTGCGCGTCCACGTAGGCGCCTTGATTATCCTCCCGTTGTCAACAGAATATTTATGTTGCTGGCGAATCGTCGTCCGTCTTATGACCAAAAGTATTCCTCTCTGCTCGAAGCGACTTCAATATGGCCAGTGCAGGATCCCATGCTGAACTAAGCTGAAAGCCCGTGTCTCTACAAGATTCGTCGAGCTACGTATTTCCACTGCTTCCTTAATAACACTGTCCCAGTACGAACTCGTCGATGCGAGAATTTTTGTATGTAGGTAATTCATAGAATGGCCTGTACTGAGACAATGCTCGGCCACTGCAGACTTTTATGGTTGCTCCAGACGAGTGTAGAGTCGGTGTTCAGTGCATCTCTCTTCTACAGTGCGACAAGTTTGTCCGATGTATGACATGCCGCAGCTACAAGGAATCTCGTAAATACCGGGTCTTCTTAGGCCAAGGCTGTCCTTAGATGAGCCCAAGAGAGCTCTGAGTTTTGCCGGCGGACGAAAACCACATTTAACTTGATGCCTCTTCAATAGTCTTCCTATTTTTGAAGAGACACCGCCCATGTATGGCAAGATGACCATTCCCCTTTGTTCTTCGCCTTCTTCCACTTCCTCACGTTGGGTAACCCGCTTTGGTTGTAAGGCACGGCGAATCTCCCGTTCGGAGTATCCATTTTGTTGGAAAATGGTACGCAGATGGAGTAGCTCATTGGATAAGCTGTCTGAGTCTGATATGGCTCGTGCTCTGTGGACCAACGTCCTCAGTACGCCACTTCGTTGCGAAGGATGGTGACAGCTGGTGGCCTGTAAGTATAAGTCCGTATGTGTTGGTTTACGGTACACTGAGTGACCTAACGTGCCATCTTCTTTTCTCCGTACCATTCCTGGACGTGTAGCTTGCTCGCCAGGTTTCGAGAGGGTGCGTTTCTGGATGAGGTATCGAATATATTGCTTCCCCCTACTTATACCTCCCGAGGAGATCACGGATGTAAAATTAGAGAGATTCGAGCGCGCACGGAGGCTTTCAGACAGTCGTTCTTCCCGCGAACCATACGAGACTGGGACAGAAAAGGGAGGTAATGACAGTGGCACGTGAAGTGCCCTCCGCCACACACCGTTGGGTGGCTTGCGGAGTATAAATGTAGATGTAGATGTAGAAATATGCCTACTAAATTTCGTTTATGACGCACATCTCCCTCTTGGTGCCGTGATTTTTTTTCCATCATTGTATTTTAAGGGTTCTTTACAAGAACGTTTTTGTAGTGTATCGTCTCCACTCCAGTTGCAGAGCTTATTCTGCCATATTAGATTAGCTTTATTTCATAAAAAAATATTTCTTCTATTATAGTTTTAAGTCGAAATATTTTTTCCAAGAGCAAAATTTCGTGTAATCAAAACTGCCTGCTTCATTTACGTTTCAAGATACAACTAATTATCTGCCATGTAGGATATATGCAGTATTATTCGCTTTCCTACTATGTTGATTGCGTTACTCGTCAGTCTGGACGAGGAGCATGCGATCTCCACTCCAATTACCCTCTCAGACAGCCAAGAGTGTTAACGCTCCGTTCCCTGGCCAGGGGGAAGGGGGGGGGGGTAGCGATTTGCCTCACGTCCAAAAGGGCATGATAATTTGCTGTCGGGCCAAGTGTGGAAGCATTTAAAAAACGGCAAAGTTTGTGCACTGTTCGCTTGCGGCCGCGGTTAAAGTATCCGTGCATATCAAAATGGCGCTATCCAAAACCGGTGCCGAATCAACTGTGGTACACCACGGGTCTTAGATAACGGGAGTGAACGACGGCTACGGAGATGTGTACGGGCCAACAGACGTGCGATTGTTGTCCACCCAGATGAACCAAGGGGCTACCAACAGTCTCCTCAACGGCCATTTTGCGAACGTTGCTGCATATGTTCTTCCCTTAGAGAAACGGGAAAAAGAAGAAGGAGGAGAAGCAGAAAAAGAAGAAGGAAGAGAATCAGAAGAAGAATAAGAGGAAGAAGAAGAATACAGTTGATGGGTGACAGGTTCTTGAAGAACAGCCGTTAGAATCATTGTATGGTATTATGGAAAAGCAAAGTCATTCATCGACAATTTACTACTCACGCGAAAGAGAGATTTCCCGATCATCAAGAGCCTTTGCCCAATAGGAAGGCTTGAACGTTGTGTGCTGTAGTCGGTCGTTTCAAAGGCAATTTGCTGAAGTGAGATTTACTTCTGCTTGGAGATGTCCTTCGGTGTTCGTGTGGTGCTGAGGAAGTAATGCCCCATTCGCAGCATTTCCCTTCACTAACATCTTCTGCACATACGTATTCCTCCAGTGTGCAACGCACAGCAGAGGGTGCTTTATGAAAACTACTCCATATTGCATTCGTGCGCTTTTTTAGTCTTCTTCCAAAGACTAACATATAAACTTCATTCGAATTTCTGTTATTATGTCAACCTGGCGCTACCCTAGAAACACGTTATCGAATTCAGGCGTACTTGATAAAAACTTTAAATACTGGAGGCGTAGTGTACAATAAGGTGCTCTGCAGTTTTCCAATATTCTTCCAACATACTACAGTCGCACGGGGGGAGTGGAAGGGCGGGGGATGGGAGGGGGGGGGGCAGCAAGAGGAGGCACTTCTGCACCATATAATTTGGAATACGGAGTCTTTATTCACTACTGAATTCTCATACGCCATGGATTTCCATCAATTAATATAACAATAAGTTTCTAATATAACAAGTTTTTTGTGTCACATCGTAACTGAACAACTGATCTACATAAAAAATCGTAATTTTAGTCTACCCTCCCTGAATAAATTTCTGCGGACGTCCATGCCCAACAAATCTATGTCTGCCATTCGGCAACCCTACAACCCTGCTACTGATTTCAGGTGTTGGTTCCTTCCCATAGTGTTTCACTGTGTAACACAACGGGCCTCAGCAGTTAACACTTATCCTGTCACTTAATGTTTTTGGGTTCTTTCTCCTGTTTAGGGGCACTGTCTTGAGTTTACCCAGCTGTGATTTACAATACAATACAAAGTAGAAATATCGAGCAGTTCTGAATTGTCGTTTGTCAACAGCAAGCTACAATACTTCCTTTTAAGATCATAGCGTATTCAGTGAACAATGTCTGGTTACTGTCGACACTATTCAACAGATCCTTTTAGTATCAGTTGTATTTATTACATTGACATGGAATAAATTAACGTAATGGAGATGTGACCGGCGAAGAGGGAATTACATGAAATGATATAAATGAAATAACGCTCAGAAAATACTGAAATCCTCTGTAATGAATATATAATGACTTATGAAAATTAGAGCCACAACGGCATTCCAACTCAATTTTCCCGCTTTTGACAAACAGTCACCTTAACCATTAAACTACAAGCGCACGTCTTCAAGCCTGACTGAAACTTGCACTGTCAGTAATGATTCCTCTTATTACACCCGAACAAAGATAGGCTGTTCTTCACACCGGAACAGGTCTACAGATCGACGCGGAGGATTGTGAATTATCCCATCACAAGCAATATACGCGAACTGAATTCAACTCGGGAAACGAAAGGATTCAATGGGAACTAAATAATAATCGAGGATGCACTTATGGCATAAATTTCATTTCGGCGAGTTTAATTCCATTGACGAATATCTCAGGGTAAGACACAGGCCTTTGCCAAATCCACTGTGACAGGGAAGCTATTACAAAAATACTCTATGTGAGAATCTCTACTTGTAGTGTTCGGAGGTCATGAATGGAATCTTCAATGACAATGAAAGTTCGAACCAGGGAATCTAGGGTGGGGTCCCAGCCTGGAAAACATTGCCCACTGTCACTCCATATTCATAGTTCTATCTTCTGCACTGGACTTCGCTACTCCACGACACATTCATTTACGCACATTCAGAACCTCGTCGTAGTTCCGTCACGCAAGAAGAATTCTGTTCGGTCTATTAAAATACAACACGGATACTTTGTGTATAAAATGGTCTAGATCGCTTAATATATTTGGGTACTTGTTCTATCGTTCCGGCTACTGCCCCCATCAGATCTGTATTTAAAATTAACGAAACATGATCAGGCTACAAAATATGGAAAATTAAGACTTAAAAAGTTTAAAAAAAATACTCACCAAAAGTTATAATTTGTAGGACGATGTTCTACACTTACATCTACATCTACATGGTTACTCTGTAATTCACACTTACGTGCCTGGCAGAGGGTTCATCGAACCATTTTCAAGCTACTTCTCTACGATTCCACTCTCGAATGGCGCTTGGGAAAAAGGAACACCTAAATCTTTCCGTTCGAGCTCTGATTTCTCTTATTTTATTATGATGATCATTTCTCCCTACGTACGTGGGTGTCAACAAAATATTTACGCATTCGGAAGACAAAGTTGGTGATTGAGATTTCGAAAATAGATCTCGCCGCAAAGAAAACCGCCTTTGTTTCAGTGACTGGCACCCCAACTCGCGTATCATATCAGTGACTCTCTCACCGCTATTTCGCGATAACACGAAACGAGCTGCCCTTCTTTGCACTTTTTCGATGTCCTCCGTCAATCCTACCTGGTAAGGATCCCTTACCGCGCAGCAATATTCCAGTGTAATGTACGCTGTCTCTTTAGTGGGTTTGTCGCATCTTCTAGGTGTTCTGCCAACAAAGCGCAGTCTTTGTTTCGCCTTCCCCACAATATTATCTATGTGGTCTTTACAATTCAAGTTGCTCGTAATTGTAATTCCTACGTATTTAGTCGAATTGACAGCCCTCAGATTTATGCGATATATCGTATACCCAAAATTTATCGGATTTCTTTTAGTACCCATGTGGATCACGTCGCACTTTTCTTTGTTTAGTGAAAAATGCCACATTTCGCACCATACAGAAATTCTTTCTAGATCATTTTGTAATTTGAATTGATAGTCTGCTGATTTTACTAGACGTTAAATTACAGCGTCATCTGCAAACAATCTAAGGGGGCTGCTCAGATTATCACCTAGATCATTTGTATAAATCAGGAACAGCAGAGGGCCTATGACACTACCTTGCGGAACGCCAGATATCACTTCTGTTCTACTCTATCACTACGTACTGTGATCTCTCTGAGAGGAAATAACGAATCCAGCCACACAACTGAGACGATACTCCATATGCACGTAATTTGAGAAATAGTCGCTTGTGAGGAACAGTATTAAAAGCCTTCTGGAAATCTAGGAATATGGAATCGAACTGAGAACCCATGTCGACAGCAGTCATTACTTCATGGAAATAAAGAGCTAGCTGTGTTGCGCAAGAACTATATTTTCTGAATCCGCGTTGGTTATGTATAAATAAGTCTTTTCTTCAAGGTGATTCATAATTTTCGGGTACAGTATATGTTCCAAAATCCTACTGCAAATTGAGGCCAGTGATATGGGTCTGTAATCCAATGGGTTACTCCTATTTCCTTTCTTGAATATCCAGTTGTTGTTTGTTGTTGTTGTGGTCTTCAGTCCTGAGACTGATTTGATGCAGCTCTCCATGCTACTCTATCCTGTGCAAGCTTCTTCATCTCCCAGTACCTACTGCAACCTACATCCTTCTGAATCTGCTAAGTGTATTCATCTCTTGGTCTCCCTGTACGATTTTTACCCTCCACGCTGCCCTCCAATACTAAATTGGTGATCCCTTGATGCCTCAGAACATGTCCTACCAACCGATCCCTTCTTCTAGTCAAGTTGTGCCACAAACTTCTCTTCTCCCCAATCCTATTCAATACCTCCTCATTAGTTACGTGATCTACCCACCTTATCTTCAGCATTCTTCTGTAACACCACATTTCGAAAGCTTCTATTCTCTTCTTGTCCAAACTGGTTATCGTCCATATTTCACTTCCATACATGGCTACACTCCATACAAATACTTTCAGAAACGACTTCCTGACACTTAAATCTATACTCGATGTTAACAAATTTCTCTTCTTCAGAAACGATTTCCTTGCCATTGCCAGTCTACATTTTATATCCTCTATACTTCGACCATCATCAGTTATTTTGCTCCCTAAATAGCAAAACTCCTTTACTACTTTAAGTGTCTCATTTCCTAATCTAATCCCATCAGCATCACCCGATTTAATTTGACTACATCCCATTATCCTCGTTTTGCTTTTGTTGATGTTCATCTTATATCCTCCTTTCAAGACACTGTCCATTCCGTTCAACTGCTCTTCCAAGTCCTTTGCTGTCTCTGACAGAATTACAATGTCATCAGCGAACCTCAAAGTTTTTACTTCTTCTCCATGAATTTTAATACCTACTCCGAATTTTTCTTTTGTTTCCTTTACTGCTTGCTCAATATACAGATTGAATAACATCGGGGAGAGCCTACAACCCTGTCTTACTCCTTTCCCAACCACTGCTTCCCTTTCATGCCCCTCGACTCTTATAACTGCCATCTGGTTTCTGTACAAATTGTAAATAGCCTTTCGCTCCCTGTATTTTACCCCTTCCACCTTCAGAATTTGAAAGAGAGTATTTCAGTTAACGTTGTCAAAAGCTTTCTCTAAGTCTACAAATGCTAGAAACGTACGTTTGCCTTTTCTTAATCTTTCTTCTAAGATAAGTCGTAAGGTTAGTATTGCCTCACGTGTTCCAACATTTCTACGGAATCCAAACTGATCTTCCCCGAGGTCCGCTTCTACCTGTTTTTCCATTCGTCTGTAAAGAATTCGCGTTAGTATTTTGCAGCTGTGACTTATTAAACTGATAGTTCGGTAATTTTCACATCTGTCAACGCCTGCTTTCTTTGGGATTGGAATTATTATATTCTTCTTGAAGTCTGTGGGTATTTCGCCTGTCTCATACATCTTGCTCACCAGATGGTAGAGTTTTGTCATGACTGGTTCTCCCAAGGCCATCAGTAGTTCTAATGGAATGTTGTCTATCCCGGGGCCTTGTTTCGACTCAGGTCTTTCAGTGCTCTGTCAAACTCTTCACGCAGTATCTTATCTCCCATTTCATCTTCATCTACATCCTCTTCCATTTCCATAATATTGTCCTCAAGTACATCGCCCTTGTATAAACCCTCTATATACTCCTTCCACCTTTCTGCCTTCCCTTCTTTGCTTAGAACTGGGTTGCCATCTGAGCTCTTGATATTCATACAAGTGGTTCTCTTCTCTCCAAAGGTCTCTTTAATTTTCCTGTAGGCAATATCTATCTTACCCCTAGTGACACAAGCCTCTACATCCTTACATTTGTCCTCTAGCCATCCCTGCTTAGCCATTTTGCACTTCCTGTCGATCTCATTTTTGAGACTTTTGTATTCCTTTTTGCCTGCTTCATTTACTGCATTTTTATATTTTCTCCTTTCATCAATTAAATTCAATATTTCTTCTGTTACCCAAGGATTTCTATTAGACCTCGTCTTTTTACCTACTTGATCGTATGCTGCCTTCACTACTTCATCCCTCAGAGCTACCCATTCTTCTTCTACTGTATTTCTTTCCCCCATTCTTGTCAATTGTTCCCTTATGCTCTCCCTGAAACTCTCTACAACCTCTGGTTCTTTCAGTTTATCCAGGTCCCATCTCCTTAAATTCCCACCTTTTTGCAGTTTCTTCAGTTTCAATCTGCAGGTCATAACCAATAGATTGTGGTCAGAATCCACATCTGCCCCTGGAAATGTCTTGCAATTTAAAACCTGGTTCCTAAATCTCTGTCTTACCATTATATAATCTATCTGATACCTTTTAGTATCTCCAGGATTCTTCCAGGTATACAACCTTCTTTTATGATTCTTGAACCAAGTGTTAGCTATGATTAAGTTATGCTCTGTGCAAAATTCTGCAAGGCGGCTTCCTCTTCATTTCTTACCCCCAATCCATATCCAGTGTCAGTATCAATAAAACCCATCATTAAGTGCGACGTCACTGTCAACTCGGTTCAAAAAGTTTACTAAGATACAAGTGCTAGCAGATAGGTCGCGCTAGTGTGGGAAACGTCGCTTTAATATCAAGTTTCTCTTTCATATCATACTTATTCTTTAAAATTAAAACATTCATACCTAAATTATACAACACGGCTTGGATGGGTGCAGTTGCAAATTAATAAAATTCTATTTTTAGATGTCAAAAACAGATTCATGAAAAGTTCACCCAAATACGGCAGCTTCATTAATTGATCTCTCAAGGCATATCCAATCAACAGCGGCGGCGCCACACACGAGGGCAAGAGGGGATTACGCCCCCCCCCCCCCTTGCCTCTAATGGAAAAGAAAAAATATATTGTAGTCAGGTGTTTTTCTTTCAAGAAAATGATTTAAAATTCTGTATTATGCAGGTTCTATGCAGGATCTGACCTGGAACTTTCCGATGGCTACTTACAAGCCACCATTCGTCTTCCAAAATATTAAAAATACTGCATACTCCCAGATCTAGCACCCCCCCTCCCCCTACAAACTACCGTAAGGGATCCATTACGCAAAGAACTTCCGTACTGAATCTATTTTGCCTTAACATTCTGTTGTGATTATAAAAGTTGTATTTGCTCTTAAGATTACCCAATATACCTGTACGAGGTGAACGTTAATAAAACCGACAAACTGCAGGGACGGGTTCCTATCTGGAAACAGAGAGAGAAAGGTGATACGATCATGTACCGGAAGTGAACGGTGTGCTTCAAAGACAACAAATCGTCCCGGAACACAGTACAGATCTGCACCGCATACACGCCACAACAGATGTTCAAAGTGGCTTCCATGAGATTGTAAGTGCTATGGATGCTAGTGGTTGTCAAGCAGGATACACATAATCGTACTATGAATTACACCATGCTGGCGGGCTACTTCCCCGGAGCTTGTACTTGGGTTTCGTCTCAATACCTTGTAGAACGTGGACCTCCACATCTGGTGTACGCACAGTCCTCCGCCTCCATGCACGTTCGTCAGTCTGAAAGGAACCATCATCACGCAAACGCCCAAAAAGGTCTTGAAATGTTGTGTGATGTGATTGGTGTCCGTGATTGCACTTGTTTTGGTATAATCGTGCTGCCTCTTGACCGTTTCCATATGCTTGGCCGTACACAGACACCATCTCGGCATGTTCCCGACATGAATACCGGATCATCCTGCTGCTTACAATGCGCTGCGTCAATCACACAGCCCGCAACACGCAAGGAACACATGGCACGTGGTCAGAGGAACCATCATCGCCATCTACCGTGGCAACGATGCACTTCCAGACACATGTTCATAGGACCTTTTTCCTGCGTTTCCAGCCAGGATTCCGTCCCTGCAGTTTGTCGCTTTTATTAATGTTCACCCTTTATACAAACTGTGCCCTTCGAGATGAAATTTGGTCAATGTACTATAATGTGTGGACTTCTAAAACAGATTATTAAGAACTGAACAGTTTCATTAGCAAATTAATATATTTCGGAAGGCAGTTCTGTCTTAAGCTAACCCGCTCCCAGAGACAAGCCAGTTTCCGTATACCCAGCCTTATAATGTGCAACAAACACCTCTCATTCGTACGTTCCTTTAATCTAATTACACATCTAACCATGGCAGCAGCCAAAAAGACGTAATACATAAAGAAAAATATTCAGCTATCTGTACAGTTTTGCTCATAAATTATTCACAATGATCGCGGGCTCATTCAGGAGATTTTCACATAACAGCTGGCGAAAAACCTCAGCTATACCGATGGATTTGTTATCTTGGAGTCGAAAGAAAGATCACGACATGGTATCTACAGGCAGGAAACGTTCTAGTTGTCTCCATTAGCAGAACACGAGTCAATTTCGACGCTGTACGTCACAGAGACGGCAGGGAATCGTGTTTGTTTTCATCGCTCGTCTCCGCGCAAGCAGACGAGACCGCAGGAGAGACAGCCCAGGCACCAGAAAGGCCTGGCTGTGTGTGACGCAGGGCAGCGCCGGAGGCGGTTTTGGCAGCGCGACGGCCGGGTCAACAACCTGAGCCACTGCACCGTCTCGTGTCCGCTCAGACGGCGCTCTCTACCCACACATCCCTCCGGTTTTACTCTCCTCACCTACGCTGCTCTGTAACGGCAAGGACTCCAGAGAAGACGGTGGAAATTGACTGACACTCTCCATCTTGATGCCCCGTTTACGCGGGCGAGAGTCACTGGACCACGCACGGACTGACGCTCTGTAAGATCGGCTCCGTGGACTTCCCGACAGTGGCATTTCGGACGCTTTTGTACAAGGGACAGCCAAACGAAAACGAGACAGATGCAAAAAAAGTAAGTAAACTGTTTATTATTTCAGAAGTAATCGCCATAACTGTCAACACATTTATCCCACTGTGAGCCGAGACGGTCAATGTCTTCATCGAAAAATGTTTGCGGTTGTTTACAGAACCTTGAAAGAAGTCAGGGGTGCACCTCTTCGTCCGGAGCAAATCGACAGCCACGAATGTCTTTAACTTTTAGGGCTCCAAAAATACAGAACTGGCATGGGGAACGGGGAGAGATCGGGACTGGCCGGGACCACACGTTGGCAAGGTATGCTGCAGAAGCTTAGCTGGGATGTCCTTACACATCCTCCATACAGTCCCTATCCCTCCCCACGCGATTCACATTTTTTGAACGCTGAAGGGAAAGAAATTCGTGGCCGTCGATTTACTTCGGACGAAGAGGTGCACGACTGGTAGACATGCCAACTTTCAAAAGTGAAAAATCAGGAGAATTTTAGCGGTGTACTATTGTGAATTACAACACATTCCTGACGATTAAAGTTGCAATAATTCAATAACTGTAACAATTCAATTATATTTGCTTTATTATTTACATGTAAATACTAAATAATGGACATACCTGAGCCTTTGGACTGCATAATTTATCATTCAACATGCTGAACAATATGAATGATGAGCTCTGCAGGTTTCTTTGGATTCACACACATTCAAATGAAGCACTCTCGAGAGAACTACAGTTCGAAATTACGATCCGAGGAAACAAATTAACGTATATTAGATTTCTGTTTTGACATTAGCACAGTTTTTGCACGAATAAATCACTGTTAAATGATCACACGTTTTCATTTCATAATGCAACCCATATTTGCATGGCATCTTATATCCGTAAGACATCTTTCCCAAATTTAAATCAATTTTATACAGGATGTACATGTTAGGCTTAGAAAATAATCTGAATAGTTTATCAGTCTGAATTTGTCTGATTACGGTAGTTACTTATTCAGCACAAAAACTCTGAACTCTGAACTAAATTTCTGCTCAAAGCACTTGCCTTTTTGAACTGATTTTAAAATCAAAAATTTCTCCAAAGACGTTTCTGAAAGCATGGACCTGAGCTGAGTTTTGGTCTTTGTATCTGTGCTAAAAATTCTCTCACATTCCGCATTACTATGCGGAATTGACATTTGCAAGTTTATCATATTGAAGAACCCAATCAGCCGATTTCTGCTGACCTACCAACGCCCACTGAACATTCTCTCTGCTGCCAAGTTGGTTTCTTCCAGCTGAAAGTTATAGAACTGAGAGTGAAGAATATCAACTTCTGTATCTAAGTGTTCACTTTCGCTAGTCAGAATATTAGGAAATCTGTTTATGAAAAATCTAAGGCTGGAAACTGATGCTTTCCCAATTGTAGAAATATTTGTAACTTCTGCATGCATTAAAACTTCATCTTTGAATGGAAACACTGCCTTTTAGACACAACAATGTGAATCACTTCGCTTGGAACAACTATCGACTACTCCTTGTCCACGATAACTTTACGATTGCGCTGGTGCTACCAGAAGCGGACGATAAGTTCCTTACTTCCTTGTAGATACGAAGCGCGAGCTACGCCTACTGCCGCTCCCGACAGCCACCGCACCAATCTACCAAGTTAACATAGACATGTAGCAGCCATACCTTATCATCCACCAATATATTGAAGGCGCAGGATTTTCAGATAGTAAGGAAAGTATTGAAACTGCTCTGAAAATCGGGAGATCGGTCTTCACTGACGGGAGATCGGGAGGAAGAAGGAAAAATCGGGAGTCTCCCGCTTAAATCGGGAGAGTTTGCACCTCTGGACTGGGTACAATAATGGTTCTGTAGACAACCGCAAACACTTTTCCATGAAGACACTGACCGTCTTGGCTCATAGTGTTAACAGTTATGGCGATTACTTTTGTAATAATAAACAGCTTAACTTTTTTTCACCTGTCTTATTTTCACTTGAATGCCCATTGTAGGTGCCGCAGATACCGTTCCACTTACCACCAACCAGATTTGCACCGTGGTATTTCCGACCACAGGCTCTCTCACTGTTGCGGCGTCCTTTGAAGAGGCAACAAAAAGGTGTACCACAGTGCCTGCTCGCTTCACATGCATCAATTGCGGCTATGCTCTTAGGTTCCTGCCTAACCACACCCTCGAAAATCGCGACATACTCGGAAATTAACAGCCAAATATTTGTGATAAGCAAGAATATAAATGTAATTAAGCTCTACTTCTAGGTTCCCACCTAACAACGCCCTCGGCAATCGGACGTATTTAAAAAGGAGTCCACACGTCATTGCTGCTCGTTTAACTCGCGCCAATTTAATCTTTTGTTTTCTTTTTAATGCGACCAAAAATAATTTAAAAAGCATTTAAAATGCCTATCTACTATGTATGTAGTCTGTCCTAAACGTGGATAAAATGTAAAGGAATATTCTTATTACAAAACGGTCGAGAAAGCAACGGCTAACACCAAACATTTTTGCACCTGGCATTTCCGATCAGAGCTACTCCCCCCCCCCCTTTCGGGAGAAGCCACGGTTGAAATATTTGTGGTCGGAAACAGCACACTGACGTAAAGGGTAACAAAGCCCACGATCGGAAAGGACACGACACCATAAGATCCAGTAACACTACGAGGGTCTACTGCTGCTGTTTTGCTGTTTTAATGAATAGCCCATACACGGATTTCATGCAATTCTCCAGCTTCTGATAGTACTTTCACAAGTGTGTAACTATTGCACACACCCATTTGCAGGTGCCTAATGCAATGAAGACTTTATATCCTACAACTTTTACCCTTTAACACTTGTCTATGAGGTTCATTCAAATGAAACCTGGTCAGTGCGTCCACCTCTGCCTTACACGTAACGTGGCACCAAGTAACTGCGGATATGGAGTCGCCATCTATTGGTAGACACACTGACGCGTGCGCACCGTTTGATGTTGCATAACGCCAGTGAGGTTTCACGCCGAAGAGAAGGTGGTCACACAAGTTATCGTCCACTACCGAACATGCAGGCGAGTAAGAACGAGCAACAAGAAGTGATCCGATTTTGGTGGCGGAGGGAGCTGGAGGCCGTGAAATGTATCGACGGGTGAAGGCTGTGTACGGTGAGTACAGTCTCAGTCGTTCAAGGGCTGTGGAATGGCGCAAACGATTCCTTGAGGGGCATCCTGGGCTGGTTGGAAGACCATCTCTGACGTAGGTGTGAAACCCTGGAACATCCACCGTACAGTCCCGACCTTTCACCGTGTGACTTTAGCGTGTTTGGACATATAAAACAAACAAGCTATTCGCGGACATCGATTCGCAACGGACGACGAAGCGTGTGACTGGGTCCAGGCCTGGATCCGACAGCAGCCTACTAGCTTCTTCATGGATGGAACCGACCGGCCAGTGTCGCAATGGGATAAATTTGCCAACAGTTTTGGCGACTGTTTTTGAGTATGTGTGCTCTGTATAATTACACTTTCTGAGTTAATAAGATCATTACCGCTACTTTACACTAGTGACCGGGTTTCATTTGAATGCCCCTTATACATTAACAAATTCAGGACTTCTTGATGATTCATAATGTGTCGTAACAACATGTCCTTTCTTTTAGTACGGCTTTGTCGTAAAGGTTACGACAAGTTCTTGTATCCCCAATTCGATTCCATAACTTCTCGTTAGTTAGTCGATATATTCACCCAGTCTTCGGCAATTTTCTGCAATTCTACAATTCAGACGCTTCTATTTTCGTTCTGTTTGTATTATTTACAGTACACATTTGATTTTCATATAAGACTACAATCACAAAACACTTCCTAATAATTAACTTGTAATTCGATGTATATATACATCAGTTTTTCACGCAAGCCTGTCTTGCTATTGTACATCTACGATTTATACACTCTCTATTTCCACTGTCCTCAAATATTTTGCCGGCCGCGGTGGCCGTGCGGTTCTGGCGCTGCAGTCTGGAACCGCGGGACTGCTACGGTCGCAGGTTCGAATCCTGCCTCGGGCATGGCTGTGTGTGATGTCCTTAGGTTAGTTAGGTTTAAGTAGTTCTAAGTTCTAGGGGACTTATGACCTAAGATGTTGAGTCCCATAGTGCTCAGAGCCATTTGAACCATTTCAATTATTTTGGTGCGCAAATAACAAATCTCATCTCTTACTTTCAGCGCGTTTTATCGAGATACCATCTAATCCGTTCAACTGATCTTCAAAAGTCCGTACACGTAGACCAGCCAATGAAGACTTGATTTATTACTAAACAGTAATTTCATACCACTAAAACACTATTTTAATAGTCTGCTATCTTTCCACCTGCAATGCGAAGACTATTAGTCCTAGTGAAGAAAAAGAATAGGTCCATTTTTTTGTAAGAAATTTAATGTAGTTTAATTTTGTACTCGGAAACATCTTTGCTAGAAGCCGAGGTTTTCGAGTTGTTCAAGAAATACCTAAAATAGCGACCATTAAACATCTCACCTATCACGCACTTACGCCACTGGTGAGGAATCTTAGTAAGTTGTTCATGACTCTCCCTCCTATCATTATACGAAATTTTGCGAATATCCAACTTTTTTCCCCTAATGTTCAATCGCTCACTGGCCAACCGCCTCTAAAGATGTAATATGACACTGTCGGCTTGAAAAACCGCCTGTCGGAAAGCGTGTTCTTTCTTCGGGCACATTGGCACCTTCCTTGGATACGTGGGAGCTGAACCATGTGTATATTTGTAGAAGGTATGTGAGTGTAATGATGGATAAGTGTATAGTGTAGGTTTGTTCTTGTTGTATGATGGTTCAAATGGCTCTGAGCACTATGGGACTTAACATCTATGGTCATCAGTCCCCTAGAACTTAGAACTACTTAAACCTAACTAACCTAAGGACACCACACAACACCCAGTCATCACGAGGCAGAGAAAATCCCTGACCCCGCCGGGAATCGAACCCGGGAACCCGGGCGCGGGAAGCGAGAACGCTATCGCTGTTGTATGATGATGATGATGACATGGGAGAGTGAGAAAGCTGGTACCGAGAAGCACGAAGGGAGCCACCGAACTTAATGTACCCTTCCGACGGACTGATCATCATCATCAACAGTATCACAACCATCACTTCATGAGGTACTGCGGAGGTAGAAATTTAATTCGGGACCTTTGTGGAGACCGAGACGGAGTTCGAGTCTCGGGTCGGCACACAGTTTTAATCTTCCAGGAAGTTTCATATCAGCGCACACTCCGCTGCAGAGTGAAAATCTCATTCTGGAAACATCCCCCAGGCTGTGGCTAAGCCACGTCTCAGCAATATCCTTTCTTCCAGGAGTGCTAGTTCTGCAAGGTTCGCAGGAGAGCTTCTGTAAAGTTTGGAAGGTAGGAGACGAGGTACTGGCGGAAATGAAGCTGTGAGGACGGGTCGTGACTCGTGCTTGGATAGCTCAGATGGTAGACCACTTGCCCCTGAAAGGCAAAGGTCACGAGTTCGAGTCTCGGTCGGGCACACAGTTTTAATCTGCTAAGAAGTTACCTCACAGTTTTTATCAAGCTACAGCCCCGTCTTACTTCCTTCTCAATTACTGCCACGCCTCCATGTCCTTCGACTCTTCGTACAACAACAACAACAACTACTACTACTACTACTACTACTACTGTTACTGCTACTACAGCTTTTGTAGTAGGAGAAGCAGTAGTAGAAGTAGTAGTAATTTTATTCGTCAGTAGGCCCGTAGGATATTGGGCATGTGGTATCACTCCTTAAAAATAAAAAAAACAAATTCATATATACAGCCATCAACATATACTTACAGGTCTAGACGGACAAGGATGCGAGAAGTAGTCGGCCGTGGCCTTACAGTAGGAGCAACTCCGACATTTACCTGAAACACAGAAAACCTGAATCAGAATGATCGGATGAAAATACCCCAAATACAAGGCAAGTCTGTTAAAAGGAGCGCAATGTGTGTGTGTGTGATGTGTGTGTGTGTGTGTGTGTGTGTGTGTAGTCTGCTTCATTCCCCTTTATCCCTGAAAACTGTAAGATTCCAATGATAAGTCTGACAAATTTCTACGAAAAAGAGGGGGAAGGAGAAACTGGGTAAAATGTGCTTATTATTACGATTTTGTTCAATTTCTCATCAGTTGCACTGCACCGTTGTTTGCTGCTAACTGTTTTAAGCGATTGGTGTTAGTACTTTACCTAAAAATGAGTCAAAAACAAGTACCGTAAAGTGATAAATATGTTAATTTTGAAAGTACAAGGCAAGCCAGCCACAACCTTGAATGAGTGAAGTTGCGATGGAAGACCTGACTAGTAGTGAGATGGAGGGCAATCTCATATCAATGAATACGTAATATCCCTATTGAAGTTCTACATGTGAAGAATTCGAGTCAGCAGTGGGTCTCGCATTTGAGGACAACACAAGATAAACATTTTAGGAAGAGCATTTCAGTATCGTATTTGGGATACTTGAAGCAAATGTAAAATGCTTCTGTCGTAGGAACGTGACAGCAAGCAAGTACGAATTTGTAATTCAACTCCATCAAACGCCACTGACAAAATTGCTGCTACGAAGAAGAAAGTAAGTGAAACTTCAACGAAAAATAAGCGAAAGTAGTTTTTTTTCGGTGGCAACCACTCTTTAAAACGGTTTTATTAGGTAATAATACTACAGAATCCATGAAACATATTTAGATCCGTTTAACACTCGTTCAAAACTTCGAAAAGTTAAACATATAAACACTGCTTTTAAATTTGCATTAATATTCTGACAATTCTGTGGAAACAAAACAGAAGTTCAAATCAAAATCTTCAGATACATAGCGTCAGAGACTCATCTTCAGTTGCCTTACCATGACAAACACCAAACCAGCGCTACAATATGTTTCATCGACAGCAAAATATAAAATTTGCAACACTTTAGATATGTAGGCTGTGTCAATGGATCCATCAAGATCTTTAAGCAAGCGGGATAGGATTAACAGAAACGATCAGCATGATAGATACAGCATAGTATGTACAAAATGATATACCGAAATTCCAACTGAAGGACTGCAATGCAACAATTAAATTACAAGAGTGTGCAGCAAAAATCTACTTTAGCTAATCAGTTCAAATGGCTCTGAGCACTATGGGACTTAACTTCTGAGGTCATCAGTCCCCTAGAACTTAGAACTATTTAAACCTAACTAGCCTAAGGACATCACACACATCCATGTCCGAGGCAGGATTCGAATCTGAGACCGTAGCGGTCGCGCGGTTCCAGACTGTAGCGCCTAGAACCGCTTGACCACTCCGGCCGGCAGCTAATTAGTAAACATCAGAAGATAACTTAAGAATCATCATGAAAAAATTTACTGACCCGAAGTGTCATAAAAAGAGTAAGAGCCCATATGAACAGAACTTCTGAGTAAGCCCACTACCAAAACGCTGTGGCACTTTTTTCACACCACGAAACGATGAAGGCTTCAACAATAAACGCATGAGCAATTGACCCAAGACATCGTCTTGTTGGCACAAACAGGAAAAACAAAATCTTGAAATTTCTTGTCTCCTCAAAAACCACACGGGCCTAAATGGCAGAGAATTCTTCCGAAAAATATTATTAGGGGACACGAAAATTATATTTAATAAATTATTAAAGCAACACAGATGAACAAGTGTTCTCTATCAAACACTTAGATTTAATTTTAGACCAATAATGCGACTCAAAGCGGGGGGTTAAATCCAAAACTGAAAAGGCCAGGAATCAGTTCATCACCACGAGAAAACTCTTCATGAACTGCGACCTCAAGTGTGCAACTGAGAAACAGAATGAGTCGAAACTACAAACTCCCCGTTATGGATATGAAAGCTGGAATTAGGCCCAAGTAATTAAAAACAAATTGATGTTTTTGAAATTTACTACTATTTTGCGCATACCCTGGATATTAAAAATATCAAATACTGAAATCCTTCGTTAAATAAAGATGCAAAATGAACTGGTACCTATTATAAAACAAAGAATGATACAATATTTTGGACATATTATGAGGGGCGAGAGATATCAATGACAACAAACTATTATTATTGATACACATATACATGGCAAATATACGTGGCTGAAAGCCATTCGAAGATAGCACAGAGATACATCAGCAAAAACTTTCCATGAGCACTGTCAAGATCAGAGCGAGCTACGTGAATATCCAAACTTTTACGAGCAGATGGCGTCTAAATAAGAAGAAGAAAAAGATGATGATGATGAAATTATTAACTCCGAAATCACCAGAAGACTCACAACAGAGACAAATACAAAGAAGGAAGACAAAGACAATAAAAAATGCTAAGAGACATACACAAGCATTCTTTCGTAAAAAAATTAAGTTATTGCTGCTTAATATGTTCAGAGATACAAAACTGAAAAGCCAATATGTCAAAACAAGATCAAGCTATTGTTCGCGGTTTACTAGGTACTTACACAACATTCTTGTGGAAAATATAACGAAACGCTTAGCCCAACGACTAGTAGCATACCTTTCTATTTCTCCAGGCAATAATTAGTGAATGCAAGTGACGCCGTCCGACATATTAGCCTCATTCATACATTCTCTTGCCTTGTCTGTTGTTCCCGTAACATGTAGTGCATAATTTCTGGTAAATGTTGTGGTGCTAATGTTACTTGGTAGGGACATAGCGCCCGCCGACTACTTTGAATTCGGCGACCTCTTGGCGCTTTCCACAGTAACCTTGTATATAAGCTGCATGTCGCCAATCGCATTCCAATTGTGTTTCCTCCGAGTCACAGTATGTGTATGTTTCAGATTCGAATAATCGATTATTACTCTCCCTGTTCATATCTCCTGTGGGCTGCGAAGAATAAAATCGACAGTACGAAACCAGAGGTACAGATCACACTGCTTACAGTTCGGAGGAATATCGTGAAAGAGAAAACTTTGGTAAGAATAGTGTCTCACTTACTGTTAGTCACAAGTTTTATAATCAATAAGGGATTCGCAACAATAATTATGTATTTTAGCAGCCAAAACGGCAGATAGTACACGGTCTCCTTTACGGGTGCAGTGAAGACAAACAATGCCAACGGCTTGCCGCCGTGGTAACACCGGTTCCCGTCAGATCACCGAAGTTAAGCGCTGTCGGGCTGGCCTAGCACTTGGATGGGTGACCATCCGGTCTGCTGAGCGCTGTTGCCAAGCGGGGTGCACTCAGCCCTTGTGAGGCAAACCGAGGAGCTACTTGATTGAGAAGTAGCGGCTCCGGTCTCGGAAACTCACATACGGCCGGGACAGCGGTGTGCAGACGACATGTCCCTCCAAATCCGCATCCAGTAACGCCTACGGCCTGGGAATGACACGGCGGCCGGTCGGTACCACTGGGCCTTCATGGCTTGTTCTGGAGACAAACACTGGCCATCGTCCACGGAATAATCTAGCGGAATCGCACAGAGCAGATCAGAGAAGCTACACGAATTTTGGGAGGATGTGGAGAAAGCAATATTCACATCCAAAGCCAACATGGTTGTGTGCATATACTGTATTTTCGATTATCAATGGAAAACAGGGAATTACGTTAAACTGCCAGCGAACTGTTACAATGGCCACAATCGTTTTCGTTTGTCTTTTGCAGGATCGTTGTTGACCTATCAGAATGAGGTCGTGAAACGTAATAAGTCAAAATGAGTATAAACTAAAAAAAGTACACTGTGCATGGAGCTCCAACGATGAACTAACTACCGTTCGTCAACTCTCTTTTAGTGTTACATCAAGCCCATCAGGAAGCAAAATTTTTTTACAAACATTTACTAGCTGTTATGTTGGTACTGTAAATAAGTGCACAGGTAATGAAGATAAGTGCACAGGTAATGAAGAAAACTCAATTGTTTATAGCCCTTTAAAAGTGATATTAGAACTTGCGCTGGATGATTACTCTAAAGCGGGCCCCAGACGGTCAATAGTACTGCACAATAATATTGTGCAATATTACTGATGTTCTCCCTACACTGCTCAATAATACTGTGCAACAATATTGTGGTTCGGACTGTTGACGATAAACAAGCTGCCGCTGTGTTAATTGCTCTTCCTTGATACAAGCAGAAATAAAGGTGGATTAAAAATTGGAACAAGGAGCGTCAAATATCACTCACGCAAATTTGTTGGCAGAATTTTGGTGTGGAGACGGCAAAATACTGAGCTGGATCTCAAACACATTCAACCTACAGTAAAGTGCGGTGGTGGAGCAATTATGGTATGGGATTGTATGGCTACATCTGGTTTTGGTCAACTTGTTTTTGTTTAAGGTAACACGAATGGATTTCAGTACTTAAATACCCTAAAGAAAAGTCTACAAGTGATTCTAGCTTGGGTTTAGGCACTGATCACTACTTTCCACGAAATAATGACCCTATCCTTACAGCGGAAATTGTTCGTCTGTGGTTGTTGTACCACACTCCCCACGTTCTCAAACTTCCAGCACAGTACGCAAACCTTAATCCAATTGAACATCTTTGGAATACTTTTGAAAGAAAAATATTACCTCAGTGACTTAAAAAAAAAAAAAAAAAAAAAAAAGATTCATACTATGCCAAAGAGGTTAACTGAAGTGATACATAGAAGAGAACTTCCTACAACGTATTAACATTGTCGCTGTATTTATGTAGATTGTAATTTTATTTGTATGTATGGATACTTCTTTCGCTACTGTGTGAAGTCAGCTGGTACAGAATTTTTATTTACTCCTTGCACAGAGCAATATACTTGACCCTTTTATAACTAAAGAGTAGGGAGGAAACCCCATACTGTTAGTTTACCTAACAGCATCTGTAGTTGTGATCTTAAGTTCTAATAAGTAAGGGTATTCTGCACGAATAACGGTGTATGAATATGTTTTTCCATGACTTCATCCTCCCACGTGTATCGGCCAGATCTCCAAGTAATGCGCGTGCACCGAACAAATATTATTGCCCAGTTAAGACTAAAAGAGGTCGACTGACGGAAAATACTCGTGAAGTCGCTACTTTTTGTACGGAGATAGGAAAGAGTGCCATGAACAACACACTAAAAGTCTGAATCGATGGGGTGTGAGTGTAGTGCTGGGGAGCCATTTAAATGTCACTTTATTATGTTTTTCCTGAATAATTCGAAATTTTTTCCTAGTACAAAATTAAATTTCATTAAATATCCTACAAAAAAGAACCTATTCATTTCTCTCGCTAGGTCTAATAGCTTTTGCACTGCAGGGGATGGAAACATCGCAGATTATCTACTGACAATGCTGTTATAACGGGATGAAATTAAATGAAGTGGATTAAAAACAGATATTGAATGTGTGCACCACATCTAAGTCTGATATTTTGTCTGGTCACATAAGAATAGTGGGCAGGAAACGCTGGGGATGTACAGTCTTTCCGTAAACTGGAAATCAGCCTGCTCTCGTGGTGGAGGACGTCGCATTTCCAGGGAGAACACTACAGCTGTCGTACATGATGACTAAGAATCCGTTTTCCCTTCAGCAGTGTACAACACAGTGCTGAAATTGACATAGATTCTCTCCATGAGCGTTACTTGCGTTAGTATTATTCGTAATTCATATCTGCATTCCCTGCAAATGCACTTCATGGAAAATAAACACACCACCCGGCAGACATCGCTGCGCAGTGCGTTGCTACTGATTCATAAGGCGCGCTGTGCAGGCCCGTTATAACTTTGTAAGACACGCTGTAGCTGCTTCTTGTGGCGAAGTGGGGTAGATAAAGTGGCGATTCACCCGCTTTGTAGAGCTATGAAGGAGAAAAGCACATGACCGCAATCCAGCGAACTACCTTCCCCTAAACTTCCACCCCCCCCCCTCACCTCCTGTCCCTTCGCCGTTACACCACAGAAACCAATTTATCCCTTAACACGGCTCCGTTGGACTTAGACATGGCACACAAATTTAATATTGTTTTAAATCCACTTCATAAAAAAATCTGTTTTCCGTACCATTAAAACAATATTCTTAACCCTTAATTAGTAACATCTTTTATAAATACACAAATGGTACTTTAATGAACATTCAGACGAACATTAGCTATATTTGTAAAATATATATAATATATCAATATATATCTATTATACAAATGGGGAACATTCTTACCAATAATTTCTTTTCTTCAAAGTTTTATTCGATACTGTAATGAACATTCGGACAGACATAGGCTCTGTACTTTCAATATACATCATATATAAATACATATGTAATGCACGAAGGAGAAATAATGGTTCCAAAAATTTTGAAAATTTCTTGACTGACTAACTTTTTAACGAAGCTGTAATGAACATTACAACGGACATTGGTATATATTATTCTAATACATATGATATATAAATTCGTACCTAATTATATAAAGAGGAAGTGTCATTAGAAAAACACTCGACAAGTTCTTGGTCAATTTACTTCAAATTCTTATACAATACTCTAACGAATATTCTGACAGATATGATGTATGTATATATAAGGCAGAATCATTGTTACCAAAAATTTCGATAAGATTTAAAAATGTACTTCAAATTCTTACACGACACTCCAATGAACATTCAGACGCACACAGGCTCCACATTTTTAATGTATATAATATATAAATACATATATTTTATAGAAAGGGGAAACACTGTTACCAAAAATTTCGAAATGTTCTTGACAGATTTATTTCAAACGCTTACTCGATACGCTAATAAACATTCTGACTAACGTTGGCTGTAGACTTTGTTTTTTTTTTAAAAAAAAACGACAATGTATAGGTTAATGTTCTTGACCGATTTATTTCAAATATTTACTCGATACGCTAATAAACACTCAGAAAAACGTTGGCCGTAGATTTTTTTTAAAAACGGACAATGTACAGCTTATTTACACCGAGTGCGGGACAGAAAATGCTGCGCTGTACTACGAAAAAATGCGGTTTCGGTTTTTTTTTTCGCAGTCAGTTTCAACTATGATGCGAGGGTATGTAAACAATTAGACAAAATATTCCTCCCATGTAATTTCTTTCTCCTAATATATACTCTGACGGAAAGAAATCGCAGCGCCAAGAAGGAGCTGTGCGACATACACGAAAGTTGCTAGGTGTGTTTCTGCATCTGGAAGATGATATCTACTCAAATTTTGCACCAGTCACATAAGAATGGCGCTAGTAGCTCAACTATGACGATGTCAATCAGGTTTGCTTTAAATATGTGCAGTAACGGCCGTGAGCGATAGTTACATTTGAGATTGGACGTGGTGAGCTGATGTTAGTTAAGAATGCCTTTAAAGTGACAAAGACGCCATTATCAACACCTCACTGAGTTTGAACGAGATCATGTAATAGGGCTACGAGAAGCTGGATGTTCCTTCCACGATACTGCAAACCTGGCAGGAAATGTAGCCACTATACATGACTGCTGGCAGCGGTGCCCACGAGTATGTACTGTCATAAGCAGACCGGGCAGTTGACGAGGTGTCTCTCATACCAGACACACCAACGATACCAATCAGTTTACCCATTCATTTTAATCGACTTCAATTTCGATTCAATATTTCGTTAACAATAACAACAAACAACGCTCAGATTAAGAGAGGGGGATAAGAGGTCAGATAGGTGGTTGGGGGAGGGAGGGGGGAGATCGGCAGAGAGAAGGGGGATGAAGGAGCAGCTATTTTTTCCAATAACCTCCCTATGCTCAACTTCCCTACGCTCACCACACATGAAATTCTTACAGACACTGCACTTCACTGTATACTTCTTGTCGCTGTTTTTGCAGACTTTGCAGCGATCTTGTTTGGACCCAATGCAGATGATTTGTCGCCTTCCTTCGATGAGTTAACTCGCAAATAATTATTTTCCTTTTGTACAGATTCCAGCTCCAACCTCAGTTCACTTGGGAGACTCCTTATTGCCAATCCCTGCTGCATAAATAGGCATTAATTCCACTTGCTTTCCGTAATCTATAAAACACAGCTATAAGTCAAAGTTGTGTGCGTTCTTGCACATTCGATCAAATGAGTAGACCCGTCCTTCCGCTTCATTGTAAAATTTAACGGCTTCTGGTTCTTTTAATTAATTAATTAATTTTTGCAGTTTAGGAAATAGTTGGCATATAATGCACATTTGAAGCTACTAAGACAATTCTCTCTTTCTTTGGTGAAAAAAATGCCAACTGTTAATTCGTATAGAATTGCTGTAGATACCAGTTGCAGTTTAGGCTAGCAAAATCTTTGGGAATTTCTTGTTTGTTCCTTCGTACTGTTGCAACCACAATTATACCTTGATACAATGTCTCCGACAGAAGAGCGAACGAAGGAAACCAATTACGTACGGTTATGTTTGAAAATTGGTGCAGTCCTACGCATGGTTTTCCTGCGATCAACTACTTAGAATGGGAGTCAGACATGAATACGAGTTTTGAACCGTAATTTTCCAGTTTATTGGGAATATACTACGTACATCTGGAATTTAGATCGACCTATGGATACTAAAAGATGATCATCAATGTTGCGTTCAACTGATGGTCTGCTGTACTCTTTGCAGTGTACGAAGAAACTGTTCCAGGAGACTCGGATATTTGTGAAAGGATCCTTGTCTTTTCTGGTTAACCTGGTCTGCTTGTCATTGAATCTCGAACAATTCGAAATAAATCTGGATTTGATTCAAATGGCTCTGAGCACTATGGGACTTAACATCTGAGGTCATCAGACCCCTAGAAATTATAACTACTGAAACCTAACTAACCTAAGGACATCATACACATCCATGCCCGAGACAGGATTCTAACCTGCGACCGTAGCGGTCGCGCGGTTCCAGACTGTAGCGCCTAGAACCGCTCGGCCACTCCGGCCGGCAAATCTGGATTTCATCTGTGAGAAAACAGAAGTATAAATACGACTTCGTAAGGCAGTAGGTAAAAAATCACCACTCATACTATTATCTTTCCTACCACTTGCTGTTGGCTGCTTTCCCTTTGCCTTTACGGCAGTGCCTCATGACGCGACGGCACGGGACACCGTGATCCGTCCATCGGACACTGACATTTGAGCTCGGCGGCTCTCTTTCCCTCTTTGTGCTATTGGAGAGGAGGTGGGTTACGTGCCGGCGCCGGGTTTCACCCTCTCCATTCTCTCACTAGTATCCAACACAAGCAGGACACCACACTACGTACACGCATGTTACACGTAGTCACCAACACTTACCAGATTCACTTAAACACACGTCTCTCACTTTTCGCAAAGGAAAAGTGTCATTGTGCGCAAAGTACAGTGAATCCTTTCCATTAAGACGGCTGCACCTGCCCTTCGGAGTCTCCTAGCCAACAGTGCCACACGAATTTACACTTACCCTAGATTTCAGTCTGCACGTGTACTGTGAGTGTCCCTCCGAATGTTCCCATTTGGAACACGTCACGGCGCCTGCACTGTGAATCACGTCGGCTGGTGTGGAAAGACGTCAGAGCGCGGAGCCGCTGTAGCGTGCCACGTCTCTCGCAATAGCTTCCAGCGCCGCAGAGCGATGACCCAAACCTTGGCGGCAAGTCACGCTTTCCATTTGAGTTGCCGCCTAGCGAGGGTCCACTCCACCCGCGCCACCGCCTGTTCGCGCTGTCGCGCTGGGATGAACTTCACAGAGAGCTGCCGGATGGCCGGAAGACACGGGGACTCGCTGTCTGGGTTCCGCCATATTCTGCTGCAGTGTCTACGAAACTGCCGGAAACGCACTGCCTCCATCCTGCAGCAATACCTTCGTGCGACGTACAACAAGAAGCACTGTCATAAGGGAACAGGAAGCAGCTCCCGCGCACGCAACGAGCGGTAACGCTTACAAGAGTTGCTGCTGCACGGGCGTCTGGCAGCGAGCGACGGCCGTTTTGTTCTACAGTTTCCTGTTGCGCGTCCTTATTTAAACGTCTAGAAACCGAGGGCATTCCTATGTTTGTTACCGTCCAGAACTTCCTAATCTATCTTCCAGTATATACCGGGTGATCAAAAAGTCAGTATAAATATGAAAACTGCATAAACCACAGAATAATGTAGATAGAGAGGTACAAATTGACACATACGCTGGGAATGACACGGGGTTTTATTAGAACCAAACAAATACAAAAGTTCACAAAATGTCCGACAGATGGCACTTCATCTAATCAGAATAGCAATAATTAGCATAACAAAGTAAGACAAAGCAAAGATGATGTTCTTTACAGGAAATGCTAAATATGTCCACCATCATTCCTCAGCAACAGCTGTAGTCGAGGAATAATGTTGTGAATAGCACTGTAAAGCATGTCCGGAGTTATGGTGAGGCATTGGCGTCGGATGTTGTCTTTCAGCATCCGTAGAGATGTCGGTCGATCACGATACACTTGCGACTTCAGGTAACCCCAAAGCCAATAATGACACGGACTGAGGTCTGGGGACCTGGGAGGCCAAGCATGACGAAAGTGGCGGCTGAGCACACGATCATCACCAAACGACGCGCGCAAGAGATTTTTCACGCGTCTAGCAATATGGGATGGTTCTAATAAGACCCCATGTCATTCCAAGCATGTGTGTCAATTTTTACCTCCCTAACTACATTATTCCGTGGTTTATTAAGTTTTCAAATTTATAATGACTTTTTGATCACCCGGTATATCACATTTGATTCAATGGTGAAGGTGCTTACATCTGCGAAGAACTTCTACCAGGGAACATATCGTCCTCTTACATTTACATGGAATGGACAAAAATATGGAAACACCACAAATGCAACGCACTACCACGGCCAATACGATGCAGGAAAACCGTAGGCATTCAAGGTTTGGAAAAATTTGTAGTAAGATCTTATGGGACCAAACTGCTGAGTTCATCGGTTCCTAAGCTTACACACTACTTAATCTAACTTAAACAGACTTACGCTACGGACAACACACAAACCCATGCCCAAGGGAGGACTCACACCTCCGACGGGAGGATCCGCGCGAACCGTGACAAGACGCCCTAGACCGCGGCGTGTGAACCGTAGCAAGGCGCCCAAGACCGCGCGGCTACCCCGCGCGCGTGGCATTCAAAGCAGAGTTCAGTCGTCTCGCAATGGATATACAGATCATGTGTGGTTTTCAATGAAATCCTACACTAATTTTCCTGCAAAACGGTGGCAAATTCAGGTAACGACGATGGTTGTGGATGGCGCTCACGCACTCGTCCCTCCACAGTACACTACAGAAAGCTGTATAATATCAGCATCTGGTGATGTTGGTAACCAGCGGAGATGCGACAATTCATCCTCGTGCTCACAAACACAGTCTTGGACGGTGCGAGTTGTGTGAACAGGGGTCGTGTCGTCTTGGAACGCAACATCACCACTGCGGAGCGATCATGGGGTGCACCTAATCAGCCAAAATACTCACAGAGTTCTTGGCTGAAATACGACCTTACAAAGTACCCATTGGGCCCCATGGAATATCACGGCGCAGCTCCCCAAAATCATCAACGAACTGCCGCTACGATGTTTCACTCCTGGGACGTAAAGTTGGTCAGAACTCGAAAACATTATGCAACAAGACTCATACGATCAAATGACTTTCTTCCATTGCTCCATAGTCCAGTTTTTATGACTTCGGCACCACGTTTTCCTGTTACGGGTATTTGCATCACTGAAAAGTGGTTTAAGAACTCCAGCTTACCCTGCAATACCGTCTTTCTGGAGCTCCCTTGTTGTTCGCAAGAGCGACACTCACTTCTGTAGAGATTTCTGCAGCTGTCTTCTTATTTTTGGTCACAATCCTTTTCAATGACTTTCAGTTACTTCGTCCGCGTTCTAGCTTAGCGGGTAATGATTTTCCACTTTCCCTGTATGCTAGACTTGTTGCCAGTAGTTGAGATCAACGCGTAAGTGTTAAGGAGTGGGAACTAAAATTTTAATCATATTAACAGAATCTTCCGTCGGTTCTTGGTAGAACAACTTTATAATCATAAATAAATAAATGAAAAGCAAACTGGTGTTTTCCATTTAAAATTTTAATCGCTGGAGGGACAGCGACGTTCTTTTCGAGGCACACTGTTGAGGACATTTACAGAAATGACATTTGAAGCTGGCTGCAGGACGACTCTACTGCTGCCAACGTACATTTCGCTTAAGGACCACAAGGATGAGATAAGAGAAATTATGACTAGTACGGAGGCATAGAGATACTCGTTTTTCCCTCACTCTGTTGGGAAGTGGAACAGAAAAGGATATGACTGATAGTAGTACAGAGTACCCTCGCCAAACTCCATTCGGTGGCTTGCGGTGTATTTATGTAGATGCACGCGTAGACAAATCTTTGATAGATGCCTCTAGAAACACCAAACACTTCGGCTACCTTGATTACGGAAGCAACCACCATTCAAGGACCAATAATTTGCCAGCACTCTAATTCACTTGGCTCCGACATGATGCACCCACAACTACACAGAGTGCTGTTCTAATCACGACTGACACTTGCAGCGCACTGACGACACTTTACAGGTGGTCAAAATACACCAGCGCAATTATAACAGCGCAATCAGCAGACTTGGCTAGCATCTGTATTTATGTCCAAGTATGTATTTCTTGCTTTTCCACATTTTTGTTCAAATGGTTCAAATGGCTCTAGACACTATGGGACTTAACATCTGAGGTTATAAGTCCCCTAGACTTAGAACTATTTAAACCTAATCAACCTAAGTACACCACACACATCCATGCCCTAGGCAGGATTCGAACCTGCGACCGTAGCAGCCGTGGTTCCGGACTGAAGCGCCTACAACCGCTCGACCACAGTGGCCGGCCACATTTTTGTCCAGCCCCTGTACTACACACTGTGTGTATCAACAGAACGTGATTGGCGGAGGATATTTTTATTGTATTGTGAATAAATATAACTAAAATGGGATAGCGGGGTTAAGTCGAACTAAGTGAGGTGATGTTGAGGGAATTATATCACGGAATAACATTTGGATAGCAAAGAAGCAGACATGGTAAACAGTAGACAGGCAATGGCAACAAAAGCGCTTCTGAAAAAAGTTTGTGAACATCGAATATAGATTTAAGAATTAGGAAGTGTTTCCTGCAAGTCATAATCTGGAGAGAAGAGCTTTGTATGGAAGTGGGAGATGGTCGATAAACAGAAAAGACAAGAAGAGAATAGAGACTTTTTAAATGTATTGTTATAGAACAATGATGAAGACAGAGCAGATAAATAAAGGAGAACTGAATCAAATCTGGGTGAAAGAAATGTATGACACAACTTGACTAAAAGAAGGGAACAGCTGATCGGAGAAATACTCCGGTATCGAGGAGTAAAAAACTACAGAGGGAGACTAAGGAGTATTTACAGTACGCGGAATCAAATGAACGTAGATAGTAGCAAGAGATGAAGGGTCTTGTACTGAATAGACTAGCGTGGTGAGATGCAGCAAAGCATTCTTCCGACTAAAGATCGCAATAACAACAAACACTCCAATAAATTTGATGCTGTAGCAAAAGTGCTTACATCTGCGAATAACATCTTCCAAAGAACATACCGCGTTCTTTCATCTACATCAGTGCTGCGCGAATTGCTGGAACGTGCTTGGCAGATGTTATTTTTTATTGTACCGTATAATACTGTTGCTTTTCGTTACATTCACGGACGAAGCATCGAGAACATAATTTCTCATATATTTCTGTGCATGCTGATATTAGTGTAATTCTGTTTTCACGGCACCCACTGGAATGATTTATGGGGCTGAACATCATTGAAAATCATTTCATGAAGGACGTACATTTTCGTCCTGGTTCAGCGGTCTTGCTTGGACTGCCTACCACATTAGATTTCTCATCGCTCCCTTTACCCTCTCTTACCAGTGAACAAATCAGAACAACGAACCTTCCTTTGTATACGCTTGATGTTCCACATTGGTCCGAGAAGATAAAGATACCACGCACATTAGCAATATTCGAATATATGTTGCGGAAGATTATTGCAAGCAATCTTTTTTGTTGACGAACTGCCTTTTCCCACAATCCCACCACTCGATCAATTTTGTCATTATTATGTGATCATTTCATTTCATATCGCCGGCACTAATGCTCACACTGATACTCCCAGGTATTCCTATGACGTTACTGACATCAGTTGTGAGTCATCTACCCTGTAGACAAAAATTAATACCTCTACATCAAGAGGTGTTTTTGACAGATTTTGCACCGATCATTATTAAAATTTTTATGGGACAACACTTCCTCTATCAGAAGTTGGATACAGCGAAGTTAGCAACATGAATCATGACCAGTAGTGAGCGTGTCACATTTCCCTTTTGGGTGACGACCGAAATTACTTCTCTGTCTGTGGGTGACAGCCAAAGATAACGTGTTCCGTTCTGCCTCTTGACGAATTTTACATCCAATTGCAAATCTGGCAAGATTTCTCATGAATTTTCTTCAGTAGGCTCAGTACGGAAGTGAGTCAAAAATTTTCCAACGTTATAGTCCAAAAATTTTCCATTCTCGCTTACTTTTTTGAAGCCATTACTGAGAAACGAATCATTAATTCAGTGGCGTTGTTCAGCTATGAGATTTCCCACCAGTGCAGCTTTACGTAGCACCTGACTGTCAGGCATGGAAATTAGTTGAAGGAATGTGACACCTCCAGCATTTAAACATAACGAAACTTCCAAAAAGACTGTAACTGGCCTCGGCACTTGCTTTTCACAGGTCACGGTTTTATCAACTGCGCGTTCAGCGCACGCGTCACAGCTCTAATCTGACTTCTTCCTTATTTCTTCTTACTTTGTTAATAACTCTTCTTTATATCTCGTCGAACTACACTCTTGGGACAGGACGTGTCGGAGAATGGTAACAACCTGTAGGCTCACTCATACTGAAACTTTGACTTTACAGAAAGTGTAGAATGATGAGAAACTGAGAAACTGCGCGTTGTATCCGAACTGTAACCCCCATCCTAGCATTTAAACACCGGTCGTGCGAACTAAGACAATCACGCATACAGACATGCAGAGATTGAAAAGTACGGGCGAGGTACTGACAACCTCAAATTTTGAGACAGGCCTGAAGCATACATTGATGCTTAGTGGTCAGCTATTAACAGTGTCGCCCATGAAATTTAGAAATAGTACTGCTACGTCACACATTTTCTTCACAGCGTACAGTTACCTGCAGAGTTTAAGTTCTCTTGAAACAAACACGTACATGATGTCCAGCTCATATACCCTGATTTCTGTTTTAGGTTCAGAGCTAAAAATAATACCAACATACCAATGACGTAAGTAATTCTCACAAGTCTTCAGTTTGTGTTCGACTATGTTTGCTTCAGATCAACTAAGTTGGGTAAATTAGAATTTGTAGGTTACTTGATGCCACTGCCACCTATCAGCAGGAAGCACAAGCAGTGTCGTGGTACGGCTGGTTTCGTACAGCATTCGTCCTCCAACGACAGTTTCGGTTGTATTAAAAAATAGCACCACATGGTGAATGGATGAAACGATGGGAAAAGGTATTAAATGACAACGGAAGTGCGTATTGAACACATCGAGGACGACGACGTGCTGTTAATGAATATGTGATGGTGCCCGTCAGAATTGCATGCACAGTCCAAGGATGTCAATTAAGCAGGCAGCGTGGTAACTTTAAATGCTTAAAGCAACTGTACGTTACGCCTTAAAAAAAAAAAAAAAAGGGACAGAGGCTGTTCTTGTGAAAATACAGGTCCTGCAGAAATTACTATGACAGGCAAACCACAGCGATATGCGTTTGTAGACATGTTGAGATATATTAAGAGAAACACCTTTTTGGGGAAAAAAAACACGCTACGTTCTTCACGAGACCACGTTTCTGATTAATGTTAAGGTTAAAGCCTCGTATAGCCGATGTCTAACATGCAACGCACCAACTAATATTGTGACATGTAAAATGAGCGAAGGCAATGCAAACTGCGCAATCATACAAATAAAGAATAAATGTTGGTGAATATATGCAAAGCTAGGTTTTGCAAAAGGCTGTCCTCATTTTCAACCAAATGCGAACTCAAACGGAGCGAAAACTGAACACTGTAAGAGGCGATCAAGAAGTTTCTGTTTGACGGCGTTGCTGCAGCGTTTACGCAACGTAGCGTGACTTCGATGCTGGTCTATAAGCACCAACATCTAGGCGAGGGATTAGCGTGGCATTCGTGCCTTTCTGAGATGCTTGCCGTAAACTTGGAAACGTGACCTATGGCAACGTTATAACCAAACGCTTGCAAACAAGCACAACATGCTGTTATTGTTTTCTTGGCTGCCGAAGGACGAACACACGTAGGCATCCATAGGAGAATGAAGAATGTGTTTCGGCCGCGTGTCTGTTGAAAACTGCTGCCTCATGGTAACGCACGTCCACGTATAGCAAATGCCGTAACGGAGAAGTTGCGCCAACTTAAGAGGAAACACTCTAGTAACCGCGCTACAATCATGACTTCTCCCCACGCAATTATCTTGCCTTCGGTCTCTTAAAAGAAGCCTTGGAGAGACGACAATTTCAGCAGGCTGTTACGGACTACTACTCACAGCTCTTCTCGCAGAAGGACATGATGTTTTACCAAACGGGTATCTTCAACCTGATGCGTCGCTGGTACACTATGTGATCAAAAGTATACGGACACCCCCCCAAAACATACGTTTTTCATATTAGGTGCATTGGGCTATTTCATCTGGTACATACTTGCCTAAATCCACAAATTATGTTTTCAGAAACACCTGATTTTTCACTTGTAATGACGTAGCCCAATTCATACGTTCATTATTACTGGAAGATTTTCACTTATATGGTCTTATGCATTTTTCTCCTCATGGATTCCATTTAAATGACTTGAACTGAAGAAAACACCTACGAAGGGCAAACTACGATTACCTGTAAGATCCGTTCCTCTGGCACTACTATTGCGAAATAAAAACGTTTTGTTGTTTGTTCGAAATGAGGAAAACATAAGTGGCTCTGGATGATAAACATCTTGGTGTGCAGCATGAGCTGCACTTCAGAAGCATTTATATGCCATACCGGTATTCGGTCTTAAGGCCAATCATCGAAGCTTTTACATCTGACAGACAAATCGTTCTAACTAGAAGTGTACTGCGTATGCCCCTGTTGATGGTCTGTATCCTCGCACACTGGTCTCGCAAATACTTTTGAAGCGCAGTTTGTGGTACGTAACAATTTGTCCTGTATAAAATATATAGAAGCTGCAGGGCATCCGGAATTCAATATTTTGTCACTGAATGGTCTGGTCGAACCTGGAGGCATGTATTGATAACCTTATTAAATAAAGCGAATGCTCAAGATAGGGTGGACATCTGGGTCCGAATCCCAGTCCACAGCTCGTGGTCTCGCGGTCGAGTTCTCGCTTCCCGAGCACGGAATCCCGGGTTCGATTCCCGGTGGGATCAGGTATTTTCGCCTGCCCCGAGATGGCTGGGTGCTTGTGTTGTCGTCATCGTTTCATAATCATTCTTGAAAGTAGCGAGATTGGGCTGAGTAAAGGTTGGGAATTTGTACGGGCGCTGATAACCGCGCAGTTGAGCGCCCCACAAACCAAACAACATCATCCGAATCCCAGTCTGGCACAAATATGTCGTCTCACAGAACACATTCATTATATCCCATTTCTGAACGAACTTAGGCGGAACTATTTCTTGTCATTACATTTCATTGCCTGAATTTTCATAGATTACATTCATTTCCTGTTAATGAAATGAAGTCCTTGTTGGGTCCTGGTCCCGGTGCACTCCGTTACAGCAAAATAACATGGATCATCATCGAAAATTTTGGCAAACACATAGATGATGCTCCCATACTTGAATATGAAATAAGAACTAGACGCACACAGAGTACACAAATTCCTTTCCAGCGGGACCGGCGGCGTTACGAAGTGCATCCGGCCACCACTACCACTACCACTGCGACCCGTATGTAGTGAAAAGGCGAAGAAGATATGATGAAAACTGTGTCTCTAATTTTCTTCAATATTTGGAGACGTACCTATTTTCTGAATTTCTTACTTCACTCAAACAACACCAGTCGTATCCCCTTTCAATCGTTGCTGTTCTTTTTGCCCAGTAACCTGTGCCTCTGCTCGACCGCGAGTTCAGGCTGTCTGTGCGCTCCGGCGAAACATTCTCGAACTGTATTTCTTGTCTGATTGCAACAAGGTGGCGATGACGTGCTAACTGGAAAGAACATCCTTTCCGATTCTGGGTCCACATGATCAAATCACATGAAATGTTCCATATTTTTGGAGAAGAACAAAATGAGCTGTTTCAGAACTAGTGCAGAAAACGGTGACAGTCTGCTGCATCATTTCAAGGCTCTAGCATGATATCGACATTGACAGACCGGTCAGAAAATTGTTTCTGTTTTGTTTCTCTTGTGTTTTACTCATCCACTTCGTTGTCGTACAAAACAACGTCATGAGATGCAGTAAAAATCGGTAAATTGTGTACTATGTCAGTAGAAATTTGTATATACATGTAATTCGCAAAATCAAGTGTCGTAAACAACGCAGATGCCTCTTGAACGACGTTGCCACAGTTTGGTCGGACCTGCCGCTATGGATGATGAAAATTACAAATGAAATATAGGAGTACTCATTAACTTGTTGCCAACAGCGTAGTCTCGCTGAATACACCGGTTCCCATCAGATCACTGAAGTTAAGCAAGGCCGAGTGTGACCGGTACATGCATGAATGGGTAGTCGCCCGGGTACGCCACGCGCTGTTGCCAATTTTCCCTTCGCCTTTCCGACAACAGCATGGAGGGATGGTGGCATTAAGTCCCTGATCACCAGACTTTCTGCCAATGTCCTGGATTAAATTCGAAGGCTCTTCGCAACGTCTCATGGAATGAAGGCTGTGAAATTGTTCACGGGGATCCGTCCGTCGGATGGTGACGTGCTAACTGGAAAGAACATCCTTTCCGATTCTGGGTCCACATGATCAAATCACATGAAATGTTCCATATTTTTGGAGAAGAACAAAATGAGCTGTTTCAGAACTAGTGCAGAAAACGGTGACAGTCTGCTGCATCATTTCAAGGCTCTAGCATGATATCGACATTGACAGACCGGTCAGAAAATTGTTTCTGTTTTGTTTCTCTTGTGTTTTACTCATCCACTTCGTTGTCGTACAAAACAACGTCATGAGATGCAGTAAAAATCGGTAAATTATTATCATCAGACACAGCCAACTGACACCACACTACCCGCACGCCCATTACGGTCATCTACACGTTTAAGATACACTTAACATAAAACGTCCCACTTCGCGATGAAAAGATGCCAGTGTGCGCGAAGGGGCGGAAACCCTTCCAGTTAGGCGATGAACCTTCCCCTCGGCGTCTCCCAGCCAACCATGCCATACGACTTTCCTTTAACGCGTTATTGTTGTTGTGATCTTCAGACCGAAGACTGGATCCCCGCTGCGTTTTTCTGTCTGTATGTCATAGCTGATTTCGGAAACTACTGTAGGGAATTTGATACGGTTTTCACTAAAAGATAGAGTGATTCACACAGAAGTTCTGTGTATAAAATTTATTACTTTGGCGTCTCCTGACGAAGCACTGCCATACTGGGGATATCTGATAGTTCCATACTTAACACATTTTACAGTCAATAACGTAAGGTTTAAAATGAGAAACAGATCTGTAAAACGCTCTCTGCTCCCGCCTGAACCCTTCCGACGATTGTTGCAGCGTGGCTGATTTCAGACGTTCACACCTTACACGCCAATGTCCACCTGTCCCATGGAGCATAAAACGTGATTCAACTAAAAAAGCCACCTGTCGCCATTCAATGGACGTCTAGTTGAAGTACTGGCGTAAAAATTACAGCCTTCGTCGCCAATCAACAGCAGTCAGCATGCGTGAGTGAATCAGGCGCCTGCTGCGGAGGTTCATCATATGCAGCAACGTTCGCTGAAGAGTCGTTGCAGAGACTGTTGCTAGCCTGTTGGTTCATCTGGGCGGTCAGCTGCTTAACAAAATGGTTCAAATGGCTCTGAGCACTATGGGACTCAACTGCTGCGGTCATAAGTCCCCTAGAACTTAGAACTACTTAAACCTAACTAACCTAAGGACTTCACAAACATCCATGCCCGAGGCAGGATTCGAACCTGCGACCGTAGCGGTCGTGCGGTTCCAGACTGTAGCGCCTTTAACCGCTCGGCCACTCCGGCCGGCAGCTGCTTAACAGTTGCACGTCTATTCACCAGTACACATCTCCGCAACCGTCCTTCACAATTGTCATCTGTGGCCCGTGGTATACCACTATTGCCTCAGATGGCGCCATTTTGCCATGCACTGTACACTGTACCCACGACAGCATGCCAACAGTTCTCAAACTCACCCGTTTCGGAAATTCTTCCACTCTTGGCACAAAAGACTATGATATGATCATGCCCTACTGGGCGGCAGCTAAATCGCCGCATTTCCGATTTACGACAACGACTGCATTGTTTTCCGCGTCCTCTTGACACGTTTTACATACACTCGACTGCTAGTGCAGCCACCTGCCGTCAGTGAGTGGTCAAATACTAAACTGACTGGACCGTATGAAACCTCGAACTCCCAGCGGTGGGGTAGGTTCATCACCTAGTACGAGGCAGACTATTAATATCTTTCGGAGATATTCTTATACTTGTGTGTTTAAAGTTTTTGAAAAGCTTTGTTTCCCGTACCTCAGGGCTTCAAGTTCAAATGGTTCAAATGGCTCTGAGCACTATGGGACTTAACATCTACGGTCATCAGTCCCCTAGAATTAAGAACTACTTAAACCTAACTAACCTAAGGACATCACACACATCCATGCCCGAGGCAGGATTCGAACCTGCGACCGTAGCAGTCGCGCAGCTCCGGACTGAGCGCCTAGAACCGCTAGGGCTTCAAGTGCTGGGGCAAGCACGGTGGTGTGGAGGTAAAGTTGCTGAACCTCTACTCTGGAGTAACGGGTTAGAAATTCTGTCCAGTTCTAGTTGCACAGGTTTTACGTGTCTGCCTTAAGTCAGTTCTTGCTGCTGCTACAATCGCGCGTTCAAAGAGGCTGTGTCCGTTTACATTCTCCGTACTTTTTCAACTGAGCAAGTGTTAGGTATCTAGCGACCTCCACGTAGACGAGAAGTTCATCGTTGGTCTCTCTTCCTTTCTTCAACTGGTGCAGGCAAATTTGGCACTACAAGGTAAAACTTCGACGCTGTCTCTTTACCACAGCAGCAGCATCAGCAGTAGGAGTGGGCCAAAGCAATTAAGGCCGAAGCAGTCTCTTTAGAGAGTAATTATAAACCACAAAATTTTGATCATTTGACCTCAACACTTCATTAGTTTATTGGTTGTAACTTAACTGATAAACGACAGACAGTCGTAATCACATCTAATGCAAATTTCTGAAGAATTATCGTTTGAGAACAGATAGAAGCAACTAAATCTCAGAGAAACTGTGAAACAGACAGACGCTAATTGACGGAGGGAGGGTACTTCACTGGAAAACTGTGCAACTCCAAATTATGTGTGTGTCACCTAGGATAGGACGTTCGGCAACAGAAAATAACTGTATGAGCATTAAACAGATATACGCAACGAGAAACAATATCATCCCGAAACTGGCAAGGACTACATGAGGTGAATAGCCCTCGGTAGTAGGGTCCGCAGCCCTCGCTTTATCCTATTTAGAAGCAGAGTTTGCGAGCCCGATACAGCATACCTCTTGTCAGGTCAAGCAGGTATACATCCCTCGTGACGAGTCACTCCGTTTAATACCAGGATGTTGTCTTGTTGGTATTTCACCACCGGACATCACACGTGAAGTGACGGCCAGAAAGGCGAGAAAAAAAAAAAAACCTCGGCGATAAATCCGCTGTATGTGCACACGCTAACGCATCAACGGCTTATATCTGGGAAAAGCTCTCTGGTGTCATGGTACACCAGAACCTAAAAGACTGTACCTATGAATAGAAAGAACCGTGGACTTCAGTGACTGGCCAACTCCCACACAGCGACTACCTCCGAATCGCACCGAGGAGTGGACGACCTGTAAGTCTTGTACGTCGGAGCTTCTAGCGCATTTTCTTCCAAGCAGCGAGGGCGTAACTGCACCGTACGAAGTCAGCTGAAATAGATTCTCGCGACAGAAACAACAGTCTATTCTGAAACAGAGGTCCATATAAGTCGAATGTCTTTGCAGCGTCAACAACAGTTATTTTTCTGGAAGCTCCTCTTAAACCACACATTTCTGTAATCAGTGCTAAGGGACTCTTGAGATGGTGTAAAGAGCGACACGACTGGACTCTTAGAGCAGAAGGCACTTTAATAGCCAGAGTCTCTTTGATAAACTTTCATTCAGTGGACCAGATCGTGCATTCAGTGAAGAGCTTCACTAATAACTTCAGTTTATGTGATAACAAAATAATTTAAAACAGGCATTCAAAATATCTGGTACACACTGATTTATATCCACTATTAAATATAGATCGTACCTTTCCTAGGAAGTCTTAAACAGATGAAGCGAGAGAACTAGCATTATGTCCGATATCAAATGAAATTTGATTTTATTAGCTTTTTCGGTCAGCAAGGAGCAGCAATTATCATCATGCAATACAAAAGATTTAACTCAGCAAATCGTCTTTGGTTCACTTAGTAGCAAAGCATATCTGTTACGAGCGCGCAAATGCTTCATTCGCAATAAACTGAACAGTCTAACATATCACAAGCTTTAACCCGTCACTGATCAGAAAGTAAAAGAGATCAGAAAATAACTCTTGAGCACTCTTGTTTGACATGGCTGTAATAGTAAAACCGGATAACATTATCGCGGGGACCTCGTTCATATAACATAAAATGACACAAATTCCTAATAAAATTAAACTAGTGCCTTGAACTTATCCCAACAGCAATTACCCCGACTTGTTCCGCGTGTGTCCAGCAGAACGTACGTCCCGTCTGTTAACATTCGCAGAACGTTCTCTTTCGTAGTCAAAGCTCTGTAAGAAGCGGCGCTGGAGTGTCTACGAGTGTGAGGAGCGCAGTGGAAACTCGTAGCAAGCGAGCCGCGGCAGGCTCGCCCGGCCCCGTTGCCCCTCGGGAAAGGAAAGGGGGGGGGGGAAGGAGAGGAAAAAACGATGTTGTGGGGGAGGGGGGGAAATCCTCCATTCGACTCTGCTCCGCTTATATATACTTTTCTCACCGCGCCAATGGAGCACTATGGGACTCAACTGCTGTGGTCATCAGTCCCCTAGAACTTAGAACTACTTAAACCTAACTAACCTAAGGACATCACACACATCCATGCCCGAGGCAGGATTCGAACCTGCGACCGTAGCAGTCGCACGGTTCCGGACTGCGCGCCTAGAACCGCGAGACCACCGCGGCCGGCTTCTAACATCAGCTCTTACCAAATGAAATCGGGACTTACCTGACCAGTCCACGATTTTCCAATCGTCTAAGGTCCAACCGATATGGTCACGAGTCCATGAGAGGCGCTGCAGGCGTTATCGTGCTATTAGCAAAGGCCCTCGCGTCCGTCGTCTGCTGCCAGAATCCGTAAAAGCCAAATTTCGAGGCACTGTCCTAACGGTTACATTCGTACGTCCCACATTGATTCTGCGGTTATTTCATGCAGTGTTGCTCGTCTGTTAGCACTGGCAATTTTACGCAAACGCCGCTGCTCTCGGTCGTTAATTTGAAAGGGCATAGCCGACATCCTTCCCCGTGCTTCCCTAATCCGATGAGACAAATGACCTCACTGTTTGGTCTTTTCCCTCAAAACAACCCAACGCAACCCAACAATCGGTCGTTAAGTAAAGGCCGTCGGCCACTGCGTTGTCCGTGGTGAGAGGTAATGCCTGAAATTTGGTATTCTCGGCACACTCTGGATCACTCTGGATCTGGGATAATACTGAATTCTCTAATGATTTATGAAATGGATTGTCCCATGCATCTAAATGTCTCATGCGTCTCACTCAAACTACCAATCCGCGTTCAAAGTCTGTTAATACCTGTCGTGCGGTCATAATCAAATCGGAAATCTATTCACATCAATCACCTGAGTACAAATGACAGCCCCGCTAATGCGATGCCCTTCTACACCTTGTGTACGTGACACTGATACCATCTGTGTACGTGCATTTCGGCTGTCCCGTGACTTTTGTCACCTAAGTGTATGTGTGATAATTGAACGCTAAACAGTAACACAGAAACAAAATAAAAGCTTTCTAATACGAATGATTAAGATGAGACGAGCGTATCGGGCAAGTAATGAAGAGGGACTGTATCCAAGCGGGAATAAAAGAACTTCTTGGCATGATGAAGAAGCCGAAGAATGAGTGTGATAAGGCCGAGAGAGCAAGCAAGAGACGATAAGCTGTCACGAGAAAAAATGTTCGAACCGTGCAAAAGAACGTAGGTAAGCCGGCGGAAGGTGTTTGGAAGTGTTTCTTCGCGTTAGGAGGCGGAGCAGGGGGACGGGGGGCAGGATGACTTGCGGAGGCTGCAGGAGTGCCGTTAGGCGGTCTGGTGGTGTCGTTGACTCCACAGCCGCCACGCTGCGCCGTAGCCAATCCCCAGCGGCGGCGCCGCGCAGCCATCAGGTCCCGCATCTTACGACCCGCTTTCGTGCCTGCTCGCCTACGAAAGCCAGACTGCTATGGCTGAGGAGTCTCGTTCCTACAAACGTTCACGATGCCACAGCAACACTGTTATGCTGACAGAAAGCCCCACCACTGCACAACCAGTCATCCAATCCAGGACTCGATAATCCAACGTTTGGCTCCATCGGAATTTACACAGACCGTTTTATAAGTGCATCTCGAGATACGCTGGTTGAGCAGTTCTTTGTATGGAACTAGAGTCGGTTAGGTACAGGATACCTCAATATGTTAATCGTAATATTGTTCCAAAAAGTGTATTACAGTCAACGTAAAATATACGAGGAATGCTAAAATGAGAGATTGTATACCGTAAATCGTGCGTAAGAGAACGGAAAGTAAGGACTGGCTTCAACCAATCTTCTAGATACCATCACGTAACGGTAGCAGAATACGTGTGCAATGCACGCGACTTTTTCTTTCTTTTTTTTAAGTTAGACACAACTACAAGACCTCAGTAGAAAAACCAACATCACATAAAGTAATTATTACAAAGTATCGGAAAACAAATGTGGAGGGTAAGAATCTTAAAATATTAGATGTTACCGGTCGGTTCCTAGAAAAAATGTCTCTACCAGAAAGGAATCGCACTCACATCACACTAGGAGCTGAGAGTTCGTTGAAACTCTAGGAGTAGGGAAATGTTCGACAACATGACAGGCAGAAAAAAATAAGTCCAGTGAGGTTCAAAATGAGAGGTTTGAGAGAGAATGCAGCAATGATGGATAAAAAATGGTATAGGGGTTAATAACAAAGAGACACTGACGATAGCGTGAAATGAGTACTTTGAGCAATAGCTTAATCCAAACGAACTCTAAGATAAGTCTAAAAGATATAGAAGTAAACGTTGAGGGTGGTGGGGCGAGGACCTGACATCAAAAGAAATGGAAATGGCACTGCGCAAGATGAAAGTAGCAAAGTCATCAGCTGTAGCCGAAATAAATGTCGAAATGGTGACGGCAGCAGGAAACGTTGGAAAAAAAGTGGCTGTATCGTGCGACGAGGGTGGTGTAGAATAAGAAGACTCCAGAAGATTGGAAGAGGGCACTAATTGTCCCTATATTCAAGACAGTGAGTAGGAGGGATTGTATAAACCACAGAGGAGTCACACTGATAGCATACTATGCCAAGGTATGTGAATAGCTCCTCGAGAGCATAATCCGAACATGGGTCGACAACAAAGTGAGAGAGGAACAACATGGCTTCAGATCTTGGAGATCAACTGTTGACCTCATAATTGCAGTGAGGCAGCTCCACTATGAATTTGGAGATTTCTCGGCACATAAAAGGGATTTGATAGCGTCCTTAGAAGAAAGGTCTCGGAAGTGCTGGAATAGAACGAAATGGAAGAAGAGACAACAAGCAGAGGCTAGTAGATGTACTGTGGAAGTCTGAGTTGTCTGAAAGCGGGAAATGACAGGATGGATTGGTTCCGGCGAACAAGTGGTGCGAAACAGGGCAGTGCAGTGTCACCTCTCCTCTTCATTGTGACCTTGGATGAGGTAATGACTGAGGTGATAGAAAAAAACGGTGAAAACAAGATGGAAACAACGGTGTTCACGGATGGCTTGATGATCGGGGGAAATACTGAGGAGGAGATTCAGGAACAGCTGGACGCGTGGAAGAAACTGTGAGATATTGTGGAATGAAATTAATGTAAACAAATGTGAGATCATGGTTGCAACTAGAAAGGAAGATACGCCAACTACCGGAATAAGGATTGGAGGTGAACTATTGAAGAAGGTGGAAAGTGTCCAGTATTTGTGAAGTATGGTGGAGGAAAATGGGAGAAATTAGTGAGAGAGATCAGTGAACGTGGCAGACAGGCACAAGCATTCCTGCGAAATGCTAGGAGCCTGGTTTGGAACAAAGACGTACCACAAAAATGCAAAGAAGTAATATATAAAAGTTGCTACACCCAATACTGACGTTTGCAACTGAAACATGGATAATGAAGAAAAGACGTGTACGTAGATTACAGGCATGTAGAATGAAGTTCCTCAGAAGTAGGATAGGAGTGACAAGGAGAGACAGAATGAAACTGTAACGGAAATAGTGAAAGAGGGAACCCTGCAGATCAGGACACAAAAAAAAGGCTATGATGATATGGTATGGGCACTTAAAGGGAATGGAACACAAAGAGTATTCCCAAGAAGGTATACGAAATAGAGATGTGAAGAGAAGGACCAAGAGGAAGACCTAGAGATAAATGGCTGAAAGGTGTAGAGGTGTGTGTTGGGAAAAAAAATAAAAAAAAATAAAAAATTAATAGGGGAGAGACCTGGGGCAGAGTGAATACATAAAGGCGATGGGGAAACAGGATTAGATGGCGTGGTTAATGTTCCAAACAGATCAAGCATATGGCTGGAAACTGTTCATGACGACGACGACGACGAGGCTGATGACAATGATGTCCAAAACTGAACCGATTGCGAACTAATTTAGACAAGAATATGGTAGAAGTAGATGATCGATTGGGAAAACTTTAAATACATTATCGGCAGTAAGAACACGCTGTCAGACCATTACCTCGAAGAACTAGTTGGATGACCCATACGCGAAAGATATATTTCACCCTTCTTGACTATAAACAGAAAGTATTCGTTGGGGCTTCCGGGTGTTCAGCCTATTTCCATGTTATGCACAATATTTCGACGACCGACAGCTCTGTCTCGTATTTCAACCTTGTTCGATTATTATTGGGAAATCTTTCGCGCTACAGCTGGCAAGTACCTATTATCTACGCACGTACCACATGAAGATACGATTAGCTCAGATATCGGTGTATCATAGTGCCGGTCGAGGCCGAAATTCACCTATTCCCACCCTCTCACGCACCACTGCGCGTCTCTGTTTGCCTCTGTCTGTTTTAAATTCTTCTATTTGTTTGTATCCATCTCACTTTCTTTCTACAATTTTCTGTTTGACATTTTCGTTCGTTTGTTAACTCCCATTGACATAGCATTTAAACGAGTTATCAAGAACTCGTTTAAATGCTATGTTAAGTGTTTTAACAATAGTGGACGGATTTTCTAATCCCGTTCTTGATTGTCATTTTAGTTTAAAAATTCGTTCATTGTTTTGCGAGAACTCTAGAGAGTTGAACGTGCTACGCTTGTGAATTACGAGTAGTGACAGTGACACAGAAGCGGTGGAATACCTTACTAAGTTTAATCCGAACTGGGGAAATAGTTATTCCCTGCTTAAGATAAGTAAAAGAAAATTCGCACTAGGCGTACTGTCACCTGTGCAATAAAGGCTTCTCCTGTGTTCTTGTGGGTGTTGCTGATGTAAACAACATGTATTAATAAACCTCACATGACTGTTCTTAACAGTAGAGAATAAAGCACCTTATCCAAACATTTCTCAAGTCTGAGCCGTCTGCCTCGGAGACGGACACGACTACTGCTGGAAAACTCGCATCCGTTTATCACGCGGTAAAGCATTTTCTTAGTTACGACAGTGTGGATTGTTCACACAAATTATTATCCTATAACTGCAGTGACTCAAAAATCGCTCAAAGTTTTAGCTGCGGAAGAATAAAATCAGAAGCTATTGTATGCGAAATATTGGCCACAGAATCCGTTACAAATATTTTAAAGACCATCCAAAGAAAATTTTCGGTATCGTAAGATGCAAGCAATAAAAAAAATTGAAAATTTTTCCAACTTGCTTTCGATTCTTTGATTATGATACTGGGGTTGTAAAACGTCTGCTGGAATTTGTAGGATGTACGATGAATGAGCATATTACGTTTCTAAGTTACAATACACACACTGGAGAAGAACAGATTGTATATAAAGTTTCGGCATTCGTCGTTGACAACACTAGAGTAAACTTCGGCAGAGACCATTCCATTTCTACACTATTTTTTTTCCTGAAAATGATCAAATTGTCAAAGCAGGTTGCTCCGTCCATATTCTCCACAATGCTTCACCATACAGTAGTGAAAAACTCGAAGTGGATGTAGAAAGTTTGATACTGAAAATATGCAGTCGCTTCAGTGGATCTGCAAAACGAAGAGCGGACTTTCATCTCCAATCAGAAGAGAAATAATAAAACATGTTTCCAAGAGATTTTTATCTCTTGCTCCTGCTGTCGAAATGGTATTAAAAATATGGCCTGAACTAAAATCTCATTTTCTGGAAATCTGCAATGAATGTCTTCGTCTACTAGAAAAGATAATCACATGTGAAGAACAAGAGAAAAAGAACTTCGGCGTATTTGTCGTTTTTGCATAATGTAATGTTTGCCGTAGAAACAACACTGAAGAAGACTAAGCTAGATTCTCTGTTAGTTGTTGAGATGCAAGCTGAAATGCACAGGATTTGTGCAAAGTATAAAAGGCAGCTTGTCCGGAAGAAAGGCAAGAGAAATAATGGGTGAAGTAATAAGCACTAAGGCAAAAGAACGATTTGCTACAGTTCAAAATGATTCAAATGGTTCTGAGCACTATGCGACTTAACTTCTGAGGTCATCAGTCGCCTAGAACTTAGAACTAATTAAACCTAACTAACCTAAGGATATCACACACATCCATGCCCGAGGCAGGATTCGAACCTGCGACCGCCTACAGTTCTACACCAATTTTGTTGCACGTTTGTTACTATGTTTTCCCAGAAAACAACATCCTTTACAAGATGCTGTTTTTAAACTTAAAATCACCAATAAACTACGACCATTTTCAAAAATTTGCGTATCTTTTAAGGATCGATCAACTCAACGTGGCCTCCTTATACGAAGAATGTCAAATAATTAAAAGAAGCTTGGACATAGCATTGTCTTTGATGACAAAAATAAGGGTGCGATTGAGAAATAGAAGAAAATCAGGGAAGGGTTTTCTAAGAATGAAATCCCTAACATTTTTCACGTCTTATCGTTCAACTGTAGTATCTCTAGCTCCAACTGCTTCATAGAAGGGTTTTTCCACAGATGAAAATGAAAGGGACTGATTTACGAAATAAATGAACCCCGAATTAGATCAAAAGTGAATTAATGATCATTTTCAGCTATGATTATAGGTGCATTGATTTTTTTCAATATGTAAAATCAAACAAAAGCATGTTAAAACTTCGACATTAATCATTAAAATATAATAAAGTCCAATAAATCACAAAAAATAATTGTTTTTCATTTGCCGCGGCTAAAAAATGAAATCCTGTTTTTTTTGCCCAACTGAACGTTTGTCCCTTGTTGTTGTTGTGGTCTTCAGTCCTGAGAGTGGTTTGATGCAGCTCTCCATGCTACTCTATCCCGTGCAAGCTTCTTCATCTCCCAGTACCTACTGCAACCTACATCCTTCTGAATCTGCTTAGTGTATTCATCTCTTGGTCTCCCTCTACGATTTTTACCCTCCACGCTGCCCTCCAATGCTAAATTTGTGATCCCTTGATGCCTCAAAACATGTCCTACCAACCGATCCCATCTTCTTGCCAAGTTGTGCCACAAACTTCTCTTCTCTCCAATCCTATTCAATACCTCCTCATTAGTTACGTGATCTACCCACCTTATCTTCAGCATTCTTCTGTAGCACCACATTTCGAAAGCTCCTATTCTCTTCTTGTCCAAACTAGTTATCGTCCATGTTTCACTTCCATACATGGCTACACTCCATACAAATACTTTTAGAAACGACTTCCTGACACTTAAATCTATACTCGATGTTAACAAATTTCTCTTCCTCAGAAACGCTTTCCTTGCCATTGCCAGTCTACATTTTATATCCTCTCTACTTCGACTATCATCGGTTATTTTACTCCCTAAATAGCAAAACTCCTTTACTACTTTAAGTGTCTCATTTCCTAATCTAATTCCCTCAGCATCACCCGATTTAATTTGACTACATTCCATTATCCTCGTTTTGCTTTTGTTGATGTTCATCTTATATCCTCCTTTCAAGACACTGTCCATTCCGTTGAATTGCTCTTCCAAGTCCTTTGCTGTCTCGGACAGAATTACAATGTCATCGGCGAACCTTGAAGTTTTTATTTCTTCTCCATGAATTTTAATACCTACTCCGAATTTTTCTTTTGTTTCCTTTACTACTTGCTCAATATACAGATTGAATAACATCGGGGAGAGGCTACAACCCTGTCTCACTCCTTTCCCAACCACTGCTTCCCTTTCATACCCCTCGACTCTTATAACTGCCATCAGGTTTCTGTACAAATTGTAAATAGCCTTTCGCTCCCTGTATTTTACCCCTGCCACCTTCAGAATTTGAAAGAGAGTATTCCAGTCAACATTGTCAAAAGCTTTCTCTAAGGCTACAAATGCTAGAAACGTAGGTTTGCCTTTTCTTAATCTTTCTTCTAAGATAGGTCGTAAGGTTAGTATTGCCTCACGTGTTCCAACATTTCTACGGAATCCAAACTGATCTTCCCCAAAGTCCGCTTCTACCAGTTTTTCCATTCGTCTGTACAGAATTCGCGTTAGTATTTTGCAGCTGTGACTTATTAAACTGATAGTTCGGTAATTTTCACATCTGTCAACACCTGCTTTCTTTGGGATTGGAATTATTATATTCTTCTTGAAGTCTGTGGGTATTTCGCCTGTCTCATACATCTTCCTTACCAGATGGTAGAGTTTTGTCATGAATGGCTCTCCCAAGGCCATCAGTAGTTCTAATGGAATGTTGTCTACTCCCGGGGCCTTGTTTCGACGCAGGTCTTTCAGTGCTCTGTCAAACTCATCACGCAGTATCTTATCTCTCATTTCGTCTTCATCTACATTCTCTTCCATTTCCATAATATTGTCCTCAAGTACATCGCCCTTGTATAAACCCTCTATATACTCCTTCCACCTTCCTGCCTTCCCTTCTTTGCTTAGATCTGGGTTGCCATCTGAGCTCTTGATATTCATACAAGTGGTTCTCTTCTCTCCAAAGGTCTCTTTAATTTTTCTGTAGGCAGTATCTATCTTACCCCTAGTGAGACAAGCCTCTACATCCTTACATTTGTCCTCTAGCCATCCCTGCTTAGCCATTTTGCACTTCCTGTCAATCTCATTTTTGAGACGTTTGTATTCCTTTTTGCCTGCTTCATTTACTGCATTTTTATATTTTCTCCTTTCATCAATTAAATTCAATATTTCTTCTGTTACCCAAGGATTTCTATTAGCCCTCGTCTTTTTACCTACTTGATCCTCTGCTGCCTTCACTACTTCATCCCTCAGAGCTACCCATTCTTCTTCTACTGTATTTCTTTCCCCCATTCCTGTCAATTGTTCCCTTATGCTCTCCCTGAAACTCTGTACAACCTATGGTTTAGTCAGTTTATCCAGGTCCCATCTCCTTAAATTCCCACCTTTTTGCAGTTTCTTCAGTTTCAATCTGCAGTTCATAACCAATAGATTGTGGTCAGAATACACATCTGCCCCTGGAAATGTCTTACAATTTAAAACCTGGTTCCTAAATCTCTGTCTTACCATTATATAATCTATCTGATACCTTTTAGTATCTCCAGGATTCTTCCAGGTGTACAACCTTCTTTTATGATTCTTGAACCAAGTGTTAGCTATGATTAAGTTATGCTCTGTGCAAAATTCTACAAGGCGGTTTCCTCTTTCATTTCTTCCACCCAATCCATATTCACCTACTATGTTTCCTTCTCTCCCTTTTCCTACTGACGAATTCCAGTCACCCATGACTATTAAATTTTCGTCTCCCTTCACTACCTGAATAATTTCTTTTATCTCGTCATACATTTCATCAATTTCTTCATCATCTGCAGAGCTAGTTGGCATATAAACGTGTACTACTGTAGTAGGCATGGGCTTTGTGTCTATCTTGGCCACAATAATGCGTTCACTATGCTGTTTGTAGTAGCTAACCCGCACTCCTATTTTTTTATTCATTTTAAACCTACTCCTGCATTACCCCTATTTGATTTTGTATTTATAACCCTGTAATCACCTGACCAAAAGTCCTGTTCCTCCTGCCACCGAACTTCACTAATTCCCACTATATCTAACTTTAACCTATCCATTTCCCTTTTTAAATTTTCTAACCTACCTGCCCGATTAAGGGATCTGACATTCCACGCTCCGATCCGTACAACGCCAGTTTTCTTTCTCCTTTCACCCTTATAGGGTGAAAAAAATCTGGCAACACTATGTATAACCCAGTCTGCTCCGCGTCATCGTGGCCAGGCCGAGTAAATGATGCTTTTAATGGCCATATAAACCGCAACCGGTCCTTGGCTTCACTCATGGCTGCCTTCCAAACCTTCCTGTCAGCTGCATCTTCGTCTCCCAGACGCAGTATCTGCATGTCTCCCACGGTATTATCCCTACATCTCATTCTCGGGCGCCCTAGTGGTCTCGTTCCTTCGGCTTCTCCATTTATGATTGCCTTTATTACCGTGTTCTCTCCTGTCCTCCTCACACGTCCGTACCACCTGAGGCCCGCGCGGGGTAGCCGCGCGGTCTGAGGCCCCTTGCCACAGGGGCGCGGCTGTCCCCGTCGGAGGTTCGAGTCCCCCCTCGAGCATGGGTGTGTTTGTGTGTGTTGTCCTTAGCGTAAGTTAGTTTAAGTTAGATTAAGCAGTGTGTAAGCTTAGGGACCGGTGATCTCAGCAATTTGGTCCCATAGGAACTTACTACAGATTTCCAATTCGTCACTTAACACTTTTAGTTTTCACACTCGCTACAATGTTAGGTAGTGGTTATAACTGTGTGAGTTCACTGTTTTTCCTTATTCTCCGCTGGTCATTTTCTTTTAGTGATCCACATATTTTTCTCGGTGCTTTATTTTACTTTTCTCAATACTTTATTTTCAAAAGTGATGCATTTTTTTCTGGTTTTGTTTTGTCAGGGTCCGAGTCCCGCTTGTGTAGCACATTATCGGTTTGATGATGGTCTGATATATTCTTATTTTTGCCTGTCTGAAAATAACGTAGATTTTATAATGTTGTTTATAGCTCCTAGACACCCAAGCCTTTGTTGATGTTGACACCGAAGTAAGTGAATGTGTCTTTTTCTGTATTGTTACGTTCCTGGTTGTTTGATGTTATGGTCCTAACTGAGCTGTTCTTCCTATTACCATGGACTTTGTTTTATTTTCATTTATACTAAGATATACTTTCTTAGCTTCTTCCATGAGTACAGTTCCCATTTTCTCCAGGTCTTCCATGCTCTTTCCTATCACCACAATATCATCCACGAAAGCCAGAACATTTATCTTTTCCCTACGGTGACTCCTGGAGATTCTTGTGTTACTCTCCTCAGGATGATACTGAGTGCCAAATTGAACACGGTTTTCGATATAACATTTCCCCGTTTCACTCCTGTTTTTACCTCAAATGTTTCTGAGAACTCCCCATGTACTTTCACTTTACACTTCGATTCCATCACACACACTTTAGTTACCTTTATCAGCTTGTCCAGTATACCCCTACATTCTGCCATTATCCTCCACATCTCCTCTCTCACTGTGCTGTCATATGCTTTGTTGAAGTATACAAACATACAGAAAGTATCGTAATTATGCTCCCAGTTCTTATCCAGTATTTGCCCCCCTCCGTACACACACACACACACACACACACACACACACACACACACACACACACACACACACACCTTGTGCTGTGTTTAATATTTCTTCAGTGCATGGGTTGAGTCTGTTTAGTTTCAGTGTAATACTTGATGTTATTTTACAGCACGTGCATAGTAGAGATATCCTTTTATAGTTCTGTGTCAATATATTGTCTCCCTTCTTATATGTGGAACATACAGCAGCAGTTTTCCATTACTCCGGCATTATTTCTTTCCTCCACACCTCTTTTGTCGATTCCGCTAACCATTCACATGTCTCGTCTTCCCCTTCTATGATAAGCTCTGCTGATACCATGTCTACGCCTCGGGCCTTCCCATTTTTCAGTCTTTTTATTGCCTCCTCCACCTCTCTCAAAGTTGGTTCTTCGACTAATGGTGTACGTTCTGGCTGTTTTCTGTCCTGTTTTCGTTGTCGTAGGTGTCTACCGGGTTCTTTAGCAGTTCTTTGAAGTATCTCCGCCAGTTCACTAGATTCCCTAGCAAATGATTCACTTCTAAAATACAGGGGTTGGACAAAAATACGGGAACATCGCGAGAATTGCGAGCTTGAACATGAATCCCGACGCTAGCCAAGCCAGAGAGTTATGTTGCTGCATTTGACCCCGAGCGACACGTACGCAAAGTCCTCAATAAGTTGTAAGACACATTGGGCGCAGCCCCGAATCCTCCCGAAACCAGGTAGGTAAGCAGATAACAGGGCAGAATCCTCCCAAACTGACACATTGTATGTTGTATTATAGCCAAATAATATAATTATCCCTGCCGTGTTCCTTATCTCCTTCCCCTACCCTTCCCATATTTTAAACAAAAAATACTGATTCACTTATGCACGCTTTGCGCGTGACCTTGAGCGGGACTTACTATTTGGCGCTGTGCCGGCTGACTTTATCTCAATAAGATAAAATATAAAATTTTTAAACATACAATACACGCGAAAAAATTTTACATCTTCTGTAACTTCATATGCTTTCCTTTGCCTGCTTCGAGTATTCATAACGTTTAGAACTGCTACCTGCTTCAAACGGGAGTATTCGGTCCCATCGTTTTTCAGACCCTTGCGGGCTTGGGAGGATTCGGTACCATTTTTCTGACCGCGGGAGGAATCGGGGATGCGTCCGACACATTCATGGTCAGAACAGTGTTCCGTGTACTTGTGAGCGGATTATATCGGAGCTAAGTGAATTTTGAACGGGGTAAATTGTTGGCGCTCGTACGGTGGGTGCTTCCGTAACCAAGTTGGCCGAAGTGTAGGGTGTTTCAAGAAACGCCGTATCGAAGATCTACACCACATACAGGTAAACATCATCCGCTAAGTCACAACGCAGACGAAAGTGTGTGCTGAGTGATCGTAACGGACGGTCACTGTAGAGGATTGTACTGAGAAGCAAGAGTACGACAGCTGCGTAATTCCAAAACCATCATCAGTGATGCAAACAACCGTAACAGGAAAACGTGGTACCGAAGCCATAAATGGAGCATTGGAAGAAAGTCATTTGGTCGGATGAGTCTTGTTGCACACTCGTTTCCAGCTTCTGGCCGAGTTTACATCCCAAGAGTGAAACATGGCGGTCATTAGGTGGTGATATGGGCAGCCATATAATGACATTCCATGGACTCCATGCTTACTGCACAAAGGCGCATTACTACCAAGGGCTGTGACCATTTTTATTGATGATGTCCATCCCAAGGTGCAATGTTTTTTCCTCAATGGTGACGCTGTGTTCCAAAGCGATATGACCCCCGTTCACACGGCTTGTATCACACACGACTGGTTTTTGAAGCACGAGGATGAAATGTCTCATCTCCCATGACCACCACCGTCACCAGATCTCCATATTATTGAGCCTCTGTGATGTACTTTGGAGAGAAGGGTGCGTGATCACTATCCATCACCGTCATATTAACTTTCCACTATTTTACAGGAAAATTGGTATAAGATTCTCTTGAAAACCGTACAGGACATGTACTTACCCATTCAGAGCCGACTCGAAGGTGCTTTCGATTCCAGCGGTTTTTCTATTCCCTATTACGGACAGTAAAGTGTTTGTTGTGTTTCCATATTTTTATCTATCCCCTGTATCTTTCTCCGCTTAGATATTTCCTAGTTAAAACCACTATATCAATTTACCGGGGTTTACAGTGTATAGACGCAAGCTCCCGCAAACTCAACAAAAAGATGTCTAGTGTCGCGGGGAAACGCCGGCGAACATTTTGTCTTTAATAACAGTTGTTCCCCATAACATCATCTATCACAAAGACGTCTGATGCAAATACTTCGAAAGACACGGTCTATACGATTATATCCAAGAATTTTCGACGAGTAGAACCAACCAGCACGTTAAATTGGACGGTGTATGTTCTGGACTATAGTCTAGCGAGGCACAACAAAGACGAACTTTTTCAGTGGGTAAGACTCCAAACGACGATGTTCCTAGTAGAACAACTGGAAGAGGAAGCCCTTAGTAAAGAAGACTTTATGAACAACACACTACACACAACAGAAGTACATAAAAATGACGATAAGATATACGAGGCACCATCATGTCCATCAAGAACAGGATCATGACACAGTCGTTAAACACAACACACCACACTGAGCAGAAGTACATAAAAATGACGACAGACGTCCGAGACAGAACAGCATATGACACCGGGGAAACACCAATACAGCCGGCCAGGGTGGCCGAGCGGTTCTAGGCGCTACAGTCTGGAACCGCGCGACCGCTACGGTCGCAGGTTCGAATCCTGCCTCGGGCGTGGATATGTGTGATGTTCTTAGGTTAGTTAGGTTTAAGTAGTTCTAAGTTCTAGGGGACTGATGACCTCAGAAGTTAAGTCCCATAGTGCTCAGAGCCGTTTGAACTGAACACAAATACATCTAAACACACCGAAACAACATAAACGTAAATTGATTTTCCCTCTGGTGAGATTAACGTATAATGAAATAATAACTTGAGAAAAATGTGAACATGCAACGTCAAAATGTAGACCATACAAGCAAACTGTACGTTTCGTCTACGGTGGCAATACGCACGAAAAGACAACTTATGTGCAAGAACAATTATCACTGAGAAAAACGTAAACAGAAAACTTCAAACAACAAGAGGTGACCACACCCCATATGAATACTAAAAGCAGGATGAACACACAAGATGCTTGCACTGAAAAATTACAACAATCTTCAACTGACGACACACCACATCACCCAAAACCGGAAACTACATCACGAGATAAACACCACGACCCAGTACATCAGACACAGTTAAAAAGCCATAAAGTAAGAAACAAAATACACTACGATGACATCGAAGAGAGCTTGCGCCTAAGTCGACTGGAAAAGAAAGGAGTTTTTCAAATTGCACTAAGACTGGTAACAAGACTGCAGCACCCAATGGGCGATACTATGTGCTTCCCCGTAACTGAACAGACAGACAGAATGATCCTACGATCCGAAAACCCACCAATAGATAAACTCGAACTCTGTAATCTTTTACGTAAATCATGTGGGCGAAGAAATGAAGACTTTAACCTTGACAATGTCTACAAGGACCTGGTAAGGGCTCATGGACGCGTGTATTTAGATTACACCCAGAGCTGGCCGAAGTTTTTCGTATTTACTAAATTTGCATAGTGAAAGTCTTGCAGCTAAACTGCATGGGTAGCACGACGGTGGATGCAGTGCTTGGGAGGGTGGCGAACGAGGTATGCGCGGACGTATTATGTCTACAAGACCCATACACACGGGGTGGAACAATTCCAGGCCTTCGGAGGCAGTGCACGTAAATCACAGGCACAAACAAGACCAATGGTGCAATCACTGTTGTAAGCACTAACATTACAGTAACACATATAACGCGATAATGCACTAGCGAAATAACTTCAGGCAGGGAAACATGGATCATCTCTGTGGTGTCACCGCCAGACACCACACTCGCTAGGTGGTAGCCTTTAAATCGGCCGCGGTCCGTTAGTATACGTCGGACCCGCGTGTCGCCACTATCAGTGATTGCAGACCGAGCGCCGCCACACGGCAGGTCTAGAGAGATTTCCTAGCACTCGCCCCAGTTGTACAGCCGATGGTTCACTGACAAAATACGTTCTCATTTGCCAAGACGATAGTTAGCATAGCCTTCAGCTACGTCATTTGCTACGACCTAGCAAGGCGCCATTACCAGTCACTATTGATGCTGTAAAACATGTACCGTCAAGAGCGATGTTCACCAATTATGGATTAAAGTTAAGTATTCCAGCAGCTACGTACGTTTTTGGCTACTCTCATTTCCGTCTCCTGGTCCAGACCTCACGCCAGCCTGCGTGAGCTTAAACGCGTGCCTTTCGGCTTCCTCCTAGTGGATTGGCTGTCTTGCCAATCCACAACAATCTCGTTGATCTACGCCCAGGACTCATCTGATATACAGCCTTCTGCTGAAGTAATAAAAAAATTGCGCGAGTTGTAAATGGCGGAAGACTACTTATCTGGCAGTCTGACAGAACGGACGCCTGAGGAGAAATAACAGTCGACGTTAGAAACGAATGTAATCTTTTCGTTTTAAACAAAGCAGACCAACCGCCAACTTACCGCGGAAATAGTGGAGTGGACAGCAACATAGAGATTTCCCTGGCAAACAGCGCATCATTACTACAGGTAGCGAACTGGCAGCTGCTCGATGGGAGAATACTCAATGATCATAACGCAATAATTATATACACTAAAACAAACACAGACACATCACAACACCCAAGGTTTTTGCTAAGCAAATCAGACTGGCAAAGACTTCTATCAGTGTAATGTGGACGTCAAAACTGTTGGCCATGTGATGGACAACTCTCGTGACACTGGACGAGCACTAACACTAGCCGGGGAACATGCTGCGTTGTCAGTTACAGGAGCAGCAACATAGTAACTTCCACCGGGATAGGACGCCGTCCTCTTCCATGTACCACACCAATCTCACCCGTGTTTTCATATTTCAATATCATCTTTTTTAAACCATTTAATGACCTCTCGGCGGTGCTCTCTCAATACGGCACTATAATTGATGACGTTCACATAAAACAGTTTCACTAACGGTGCAATGTCTCCCTTCTCGACAGCCGTACTATTCACTCACATTATGGCTTGTCAAATGACGTCGTGCATGTCATACTCGCATACAAACAGTATGCAGCGCCACATTTGCACCTGTGGCCAAAATTTCAGCGTAAATCGGTTTCGCATTAACGCATTGGCATATCTACCACGTTTCGTTGACATACGATAGCTACAGCCCACACTGGACTTCCGTGAGTAGATGATTATAATCATCCTGTATATAGCGAGCTCAGTCGCGTCTTCCTTTGAAAATTCTGGCGTTCAACCGTATCTGGCTGTAACCATGCGGTGTTTACCTCCATGTACCACTGCGTGAATCTTTCCGTTCATTGGTGCAGAGCGAGACTGTGTACAACCCAATGACGCTTTCCGGAGGATTTTAGTGCTGTGAAGGAAACGAAAGTTGAACTTTAACGTGATGTCACCCTTAAGTCAATAGCAGCACAGCATGAGCTCGGGTTGGAGGTTGGTGAAGGAAGCTGGTCGCGTTCTCTTTGGCAAAAACATCCAAGCCATTATCGGTACCAACTTAAGGAAATTGGCTCAAATGGCTCTGAGCACTATGGGACTTAACTTCTGAGGTCACCGCTCGGCCACCCCGTCCGGCCTTAAGGAAATCACACCAACCTCAGTCAGGGTATACACCAGACGGGAATAGAATCGGCTACTAGGAAAGTGGTTTGGCTTCGATTTTGGATGATGTATCAAACATGCATCTCCTATGCAGTGTGGGTGACCGTAAAGAGACTTACGAAATTCTTTCACCGCGGAAGATCAGAACACGGTTCCTTGTTTCAATCATCTCACTTATGCCGAAATGACAGATGCTGAGGGAAATGATCACCGATACGAAAACCAACTAAACTTCTTCAACAGAGGAAATGCAACTGGACTTGAGGACATACTTTTAAGATTCTATCACGCAAAAGGAATTGCCCCATTGCTACCCAAAAAATTGCCTCATTGCCAGTAGCAGTTTATTGTAGGTTGATTGAACACTAAGGGTTTAAAGAGACTGGGAAAATTCCGAGGTTATTTCCGTTCTCAGTTTTCAGTAAATATTGTAACATAGACGCACATAAGTATAAGCTTATATATCATTGACGTCAGACTCTTGTTGAATAAAGGAAGATGTTTTATGCCGACGTATTACGACCGTTTTCAAGACCAAAAATTTCCTCTATATGAATATATGAAGATGGTGTCTTCGGTGACCGCGCAGCTCTCTACAATGAAATGATAATTAAATAAAGACCCTAAGCTGTCGACAGGCGTTGATATACACCAACGGGGAAAGTTGAAAATGTGTGCCCCGACCGGGACTCGAACCTGGGATCCCCTGTTTACATGGCAGATGCTCTATCCATCTGAGCCACCGAGGGCACAGAGGTTAGTGCGACTGCAGGGATTCATCCCTTGCACGCTCCCCGTGACGTTGCCTGCCGCGACTAATGAGTGCAATGGGCAGGGGCACTACGAATATAGTGTGTCGACATTAAGTTGGGAATGTGAGTCTCACGGGGAGCGTGCAAGGGATAAATCCCTGCAGTCGCACTATCCTCTGAGCCCTCGGTGGCTCAAATGGATAGAGCGTCTGCCGTGTAAGCAGGAGATCCCAGGTTCGAGTCCCAGTTGGGGCACACATTTTCAACTGTCCCCGTTGATGTATATCAACGCTTGTCAGCAGCTTAGAGTCTTGATTTAATTATCATTTCATTCAAAAATCTCTTCTGTATGAATCAACACGGATTCCTCAAACAACAATATTTTGAAACTAAGGGATGGGAAGGAAAGTCGGTGATCTCCTCCTTCAAAGAAACCTTTCCCCCATTTGTCTTAAGCAATTTAGGCAAACCAAGGAAAACCTATTTGTGGATCACCGGACGGGGATCTGAACTCCAATCCTTCTGAACGCGAGTCCAGTACACGGCGGCTCCTCGCTCTGTTGTTCGACCGTGAGATATCCTAGGCATTCGTGTTGCCAAAAGAAGAAAATATGGGCTTGTTAAATTTCGGACTTGCTCTGTAATTATATAATGGACTTCCTGGAATGCAGAACTCATCACGCAGTTTATAATGGATCGAAATCGTCACACGTAAAGGTATTCCATAAAGTCACTCTACGCGGAATATATAAATATACAGGTGATTAACGTTTGCAGGTACGTGAGAGTGCGGATAATACACATGGTGCAGAGAAACGTCGCAGACCCATAAGATCGAAGTGAAATTTAGGAAGACCTGCACATGGTAACTGCTTGCTGCAGGATGTCGCAATTCACCCCTACTTTGAATAAACGCAACTTATCATGCATAAAGTGGCGAAAAGGCGTACTAATTTTCGTTTATATTATAACCTATCAATCACTGTAAATAGTAACAACAGTAAAATTTACTGCCAAGAGAAATATGCAACTCTCCCAAGGGCAGCATCATCAAGTGAGATGACAGTTAACTCATCATTTTAGGACTACATGATGACAAATTCAGATCACATGAGAGACACGTCACAGTAAAGCGTGTCCAAACAGTCGCATCAATACACAGTGTACATCCCCTCCGGCGGCGACGAAGGCGTTATTATCGCCTTCAAATGATCATACAGCTGCCGGAATGGCATCCTGCTATAGACTGTGCGAAGCACTTTCTGCCTTTTGTTGCAATTCGACTGTAGTTCTTGCAGGTCCTGAAGAGCGAAGAAGTTCCCGCATCATCATCTTTCCGATATGTGTTCAGCTGGCGAGAGGATCTGCCGTATGTAGACGTGCACTGTCCTGCTGAAAAAGAAGATCACCTTCCTGTCGATAAAATGGCAGTATCACGGGGATAACAGCCTGTGCACTGTAACGGACACTGGTTACTTTACCCGGCAGAAACACCAAATGTGACCGCGGGTTGTGACTGATGGCCTCCACATTATGAAGCCTTTGATGGGGTATCTCTTCAACAGGCAGCTCACCAGATCAATACGATACACTTTTACGACCATCGCTGGCGTACAGACAGAACCTACTCTCATCACTGAAGACAACACTGCCCCATTCCTCTCTCCAGTCGACTTCTTCATTCAACAGGGTAGCCATACTTGACAGTGTCGCGGTATCAGTGGTAGCTTGACCAGAAGCAGAAAAGGAAACAAAAGAAAATTTGGAGTAGAAATTAAAATGCATGGAGAAGAAATAAAAACCTTGAGGTTTGCCAACGACATTGTTATTCTGTCAGAGACAGCAAAGGACTTGGAAGAGCACTTGAACAGAATGAACAGTGTCTTGAAAACAGGATAAAATATGAACATCGGCAAAAGCAAAATAAGGATAATGCATTATAGTTGAATTAAATCAGGTGATGCTGAGGGAATTAGATTAGGAAATGATACACTTGAAGTGGTAAATAAATTTTGCTATCTGGGAAGCAAAATAACTGGTGACCGCTGTCGAAGTAGGGAGGATACAAAATGTAGACTAGCTATGGCAACGAAAGCGTTTCCGAAGAACGGAAATTTGTTAACATCGAATATACTGTCAGGAAGGGTTCTCTGAAAGTATTTGTATGGAGTGTAGCCATATATGGAAGTGAAACATGGACTATAACTAGTTTAGACAAGAAGATAATAGAAGCTTTCGAAATGTTGTGCTACAGAAGGACGCTGAAGATTAGATGGGTAGATCACGTAACTAATGAGGAGGTACTGAGTAGAATTGGGGAGAAGAGGAATTTGTGGCACAACTTGACTAGAAGAAGGGATCGGTAGGTAGGACACGTTCTGAGGCATCAAGGGATCACCAAATTAGTATTGGAGGGAAGCGTGGAGGGTAAAAATCATAGAGTGAGACCAAGAGACGAATTTACTAATCAGATTCAGAAGGATGTAGGTTGCAGTACTTATTCGGAGATGGAGAGACTTGTACAGGATAGAGAGCTGCATTAAACCAATCTCAGGACTGAAGACCACAATAACAACAGGCTACTGCCCTAGTCAAGAACCAACTGAATAACTGCGGATCGGATACCAGCCCACTACCAAGCGTCCTCTGTATGGAGTATGGTCACACATGTTGGCAGCACACTTTCAAATTTATAATCGAACTAATTATCTATACGTATCGCGTGTCTCAGATAAAAATGCTCTCTAATGGCAACATGCGATTGGAAAATGGTCGTTTGAAGTCGGCGGTAATGGCTCTACATTAGGCGACAGCCGTGCTTCGCCAGTCCGCTTTATCAATCCTCAAATAAGTAAAGCTCGTCCGAGGCTAGCGATCTTTCTGCTTTTATCTACACCACTAGCCAACAAAATTTTACTTTTTTTCTGTAACTGGCATGAAAACAGCTAATCTGCATGTTTTCTTATGAGCTGATAACGAAAACGTTAATGAATGTGCAAGATTAGCTGACGTTTTGAAGTTATGATAACTTTACTTTATATCCTATAGAAGCTTATGCATATATTTGGAGGAAGGTCATTCAAGGAACAATCGCTTTTACTAGCGTTTTTAGTTTTCTGCTGGTGACTCCCTGATTAATGTCCAGCAGTAATCGGCTAACATTAATGCACTCCACTTTCCCTGGCTTCTCACTTCCATGTCCGACAGTTGCTGGTGGAAGCGTTCTCCGTGCTCGTTGGTTACAGCACCACAGTTGTCAACCACAAGATCCTTATAGTTTTCGGGCCTCTTATTTCCTAGAAAGTTTGCTGACACTTGAACAAAGACATACCAAGATAACTTTCCTTCATCTATCAGGATGGTGTTGAAATGCTCATCTTCGTGCAGTTAGCTTACCTGGGGACCAATGAAAATCCCATCTTTTATTTTCGCCTCACTAAGACGTCGAAATTTGTCGCACAAATGGAGAAATGATTCCCCAGTTTTGTTCGCGGCCTAAACGAAGTTTTTCATTAGGCCCAATTTTATATGAAAAGCAGGGAGAATTATGTTCTTGGATTCGACAAGTGCTTCGTGGATAACATTGGGAGATACTGACTCAAACGATCTACACTTAGGCCCGTCTTTCTTTTTATAATGAAATGCTTTGGTGCGGCTATCCCAGAGGCACAGGAGGCAGCAGAATTTGCTGTGGCCATGTTGTAGCCAAGTAATACGCCTATGACTTCCAGATCCACGGAAATCTGCCATTTAAATTTGTTATAGTTCAATCGCAATAACAACTTTTTCGTGTTATCATATGTTTCTTTCACGTAAGGTACAAATCAGTCGGAATCGATGGTAACACGTTGCCACTATGCAATAACACACACTCGAGACTTACTTCGGAGGAGTCGATCAACAAGCACTGGTCACTTTCCAGGTCGATGTACATAGCAGCCATTAGTACCTGTACATCACTACGATATACCAAGTTCTTTTAACTTTCGAAAAATGGAAGGAATGGCATGTGGCGGTTACGGAACGCAGTCACATTTAGCGTATTACCAACACAATTCCACTATTGTAGTCTTGACGTCAACAGTTCAGCTTTACTTTTCGACGATTCCAGATCTCTCATTAGGCCATTAAGCTCACAATGTAGTATTCGGTGAATCTCGGTACACTCATCGTTACACACAAAAGCACGATCTTTCGAAGAACTGCGCTTTGAAAGTGATGGTGCAGCACTAGTTTCATTGCCGCCCTCGTCACTATCGCAATCGGGTGGGGTAGGAACCGATCGCATGGCCGACAATATGTTAGGATATGTCAAGGAAGACTTCTTCTTCTTGGAAGTACCATGTGTTAATGAAGTTGTCACAGAAAAGTAACAGTCATTCACGTGGTTTAATGGTTATCGCCACATTATCGGTATAGCAAAGCCCACGGAACATCTTTTACTATTCAACCACTAATGAAGCCTCGAGACGCAGGATATGCAGCATACATGAGAAGCCCAGAACTTGTCCCGGTTCCCGATTTCACAGCCAAAGTACAGTGTGTACGACTTCCTAATACATGGCGTTGTTGGCCACCTTTGCGATTTCAATGCAGCCTGTCCGCAAATGTAGCAAAAATTATGAGCACTGTTTAGACATTTGCGAAGCATACAGAATCACAGGAATTACAGTGACCACATGCACTGACTACACTTAACACGTTCTTCCAGCATACGAACAGAACACAGCTTGCAAAAGACTGAAATACCTTAAGTGAAACATGCTCTGCTCCTCCCTTCATCTTCCTCTTCCCCTGGGTCCTACGAGCCCGGGTTAAGAATAGCGACGAAATACGCACAGCTATTGTTTCCCAAAACTTCAACACTCTTTACCATCAGCGTTATTTCGAAACCTATAAGGGAAGTGGTTGGAAATGAATGCCAATAAAATATACTTACAGTTAAATGCACATTTAACTTGGAAATTAGAGCTAGTTCCAGTTTTTCATTGTTGTTTTCGTTATCAGCGTGGTCGATATAGTTAATAAACATTTCTTTCACCCCGTTATATTTTCACTGTTGGTTACTGTAATTAATTTCCATTTAGATATGATAACCACCATAATTTCATTTGTACGAGTTTGAGTCATCTGTCTCGACAGGCGTATGGCACAGCAGAAAAAGTGCTGAAAGGTTTCTTCAAAGCATAGCCAGCATCAGTTGCGACTTGAGAGACCTACATTGCCTACGCTTGAAGATCTTACAGGGGTCGGACTACAGTAACGTGGATGAAATGAGCATGTCATCTTCCGGGCTAAAACGTATGTAACTACTCATACGTAAATATTTCCAAGAAGAAAACACTCTCCAACGGTAGTTAGTATACAAACGTTTAAACAGTAAATAAAAATATAAAATAAACTTGTTACATATAAAGCAACTGCCTATCAATACCGCAAAGCCAGATGACCGAAACTGCCCGACTTTTAACGACAGGAAAAGAGTTCTGTTTCCAGTATGTTAGCATTACTCTTCTCTGCGATCCAGTAAGGACATAATCTCATGCATATTAACGTAGATCAGCACTATACCGTACAGCAGTAGTATACTAACTGTCTGTGGCAGTGACATTTGAAAGTGGTGCGGCGTCGTGGTCCCGGAACCGTTTACAACATCGTAAGTCTGTTTTCACCCACACAAATTGTGAGAAAGTCCTTTACACGACGCATGGAATTCCGTCGCTCGGTTCCGATGCGACATCAAGACAATACATTCTTTCTTGAAAGAATGCTCTTTACCGATGGAACTACCTTCACAGATCATGGAAAGCCGAATGTGAGAAATATTCATTATCGTTCGCTGAGAAGCCACAATGGCTTAGTGAGGTTGAATATATTAGAGGCAGTGGGATGTGACCATTCGATGTGAGATTACTGAAAGGAAGAAAGGATGAAAGGATGAATGGATGATTAGGCTTTAAAGAACTGTCGACATCGAGGTCATTAAAGGCGGATTTGACGGATTTGAACCGTCGTCCTCCCGAATGGGAGTCCAGTACTCTAACAACTGTGCCATCTCGCCCGGTAGATTATTGGGACTACATGACTGGTCGTAACTTCATACGGGGTACCCTAACGAGTAAAAGGTACGCACAATTCTTTATTTAAGTGCTCTCCTACAGAAAGTATGACTTGAAATATGTAGTCGTATGTGGTACCCGCACGAACGGTGCGCTGATCACCACTCGCTTGTAGCTGGGAAGGCGTTCACACAAATCTTGCCTAGTCACTTGATAAGATGTGTAGGTGTTATCCATTGGGCTGCCAGTACACCTGATTTTACGCCAGTGGGTTTTTTTTCTTAAACTCAAAGATAAAGTCTACGCAAAAGTTCCAATGACCGAAGAGGATTTGAAACATCGCATTGTTGAAGCATGTAAATTATGTTTGACTGTCGCAGGTTGCCTACGGACACCAGCGATGGCTAAAAATCGACTGTTGTATAACATTGATAGCAGTCCACCTGCAATTCGCGCATATGTGGAATTCTGATACGGATAACGCCAGCACTCAAAAGTGCCTGGTCGTTCTTACATTACTTCAGTCGTATTCCATGGATCCCAAGGAGAGTGGTATCTGGAATGCGGAAATAAGTCAAATACGTCCATTTAATTTACGTGCAATAGAATGAAATTACAGTCTACAGGGTGACCAGTCGTAAACGCAACCGCTTTTCCGGTTTGAGGCCAGCCGGCGAGAACGGCTGCTGTTCCCATGGCGCGAGTGACACGAGGTCCGCAGTAAGTATAGTACTGTTTGTTGCGTAAGTTGTTTCTGACATACATAACACAAACACAGAAATTAAAGTAAATTATGTTAATTGGATAACGAGACACCTGCTTTGGAAACTGCTCATTAAACTCTGCAATTCCCTCTGGGAAATGGCAAAGTTCTTGCAAATGTTCATCTAAAGTGCGTAGATTTGCTTTGTACACTTTCTCTTTTAATCCTCCACAGAGATATAAATCGCAGGGGGCTAAACATGGGGGAATGAGGAGACCATATGTTGTTAGTGATAACTATATCTTAAAACACATCATAATTTCCTGTAATGAGAATTGACTGTATGTACTGTAGCACAGTCCTGCTGAAAAGCCGCGAAAGAACGTTCTCTCTGAGTTGATTGGTCAAAAACGGCCGCAAAATGTCTTCCACGTATCTCTGTTTGTTGGAAAAAATGGGTCTATTATTCTCTCAGAGCTTATAGTGCACCACACTTTCTTTTTTTTTTTTTTTTTTTTTTTTTTGACATTCAGGGAAACTCGTGTATTACATTAAGTTTTTCATAACTCCAGTAACAGTTATTTTGTGAATTAAAGTATCCACTTAGGTGGAATCATGATTCATTGGAAAAGGAAGTTACGTGATGGTCAATTTATCCGTCATGAACCCAGCTCAAAATCGATTTACAAAATCGCAACCTTTTTGCACGGTCACCCAGTTTAAGTTCTTGCACTGTAACTTCAGTAACTTTGTAGCAGTTTCAACAGAGCCGTAGAAAATTCCCATTTGCTGAGAAAGGCGTCGAACTAATTTTTTAGACCTTTCCAGGGCATGCCCCATCTCATCGAGAGTTTCTTCTGTGAACACTGTACATAGTTGTCTATGTTCTCTGTTTCTGTTATGAACGTTTCCCATTTCACGAAATTTATTTATTTATCAATCGATGAATCATACTCCGATTATGAATATGAACATCAGGAATTTCGTCTTGAAATTATCCCCTTACGGCTCGCGCTGTTTCTCTACGCACGTATGAACCATACATGAATACTCCTGGATGAACAGAGTATTTGTATTTCGTTATTTCACTTTAAAAACTTTCGCTCAATACACCGTATTCCTTCGCCTAACAAAGACGTGCTACATGCACAACAATTAGACACAAACAGAGGACTCGCAGCGGAAGGGCAATACACTCCCGCAAGGCTGCCTGTGGGCAAATAAATCCACGCCAGGCGTTTGAGTTGAGGAATGCTCACCCCCTATAACTGTCTTACAGTACTAATTCTAATAATAAATTGAGTTAAAACATTATATTCAAGAATTTTTGTGAAGATACTCTTCAATGGACTACAAGAAGTTGCCCATGTGAAAGTTCTTTAATTCAGTCTTAAACTCAACTACATATCCGTCTCTAACGACTTCGATGTCATTTGGACATTAAACTCTTTAATCTTCCTTCCTTCCTTCCTTCCTTCCTCTCATTACACTACACACAAGACATTTAATATGCAGTGGTTGGGAGTTGAATACATGTGTACCAATGTATCTCACTTAACAATGTTAACCCTTTGAGGTCTTTGTAGAGGTTATTTAGTCATAATGTTGTATTCAGGCTTTTCAATACTTTTTCCGAAAAGGGATATAATGTTAATGACAAAGAACATTACTGAATGTACACTCCTAGAAATGGAAAAAAGAACACATTGACACCGGTGTGTCAGACCCACCATACTTGCTCCGGACACTGCGAGAGGGCTGTACAAGCAATGATCACACGCACGGCACAGCGGACACACCAGGAACCGCGGTGTTGGCCGTCGAATGGCGCTAGCTGCGCAGCATTTGTGCACCGCCGCCGTCAGTGTCAGCCAGTTTGCCGTCGCATACGGAGCTCCATCGCAGTCTTTAACACTGGTAGCATGCCGCGACAGCGTGGACGTGAACCGTATGTGCAGTTGACGGACTTTGAGCGAGGGCGTATAGTGGGCATGCGGGAGGCCGGGTGGACGTACCGCCGAATTGCTCAACACGTGGGGCGTGAGGTCTCCACAGTACATCGATGTTGTCGCCAGTGGTCGGCGGAAGGTGCACGTGCCCGTCGACCTGGGACCGGACCGCAGCGACGCACGGATGCACGCCAAGACCGTAGGATCCTACGCAGTGCCGTAGGGGACCGCACCGCCACTTCCCAACAAATTAGGGACACTGTTGCTCCTGGGGTATCGGCGAGGACTATTCGCAACCGTCTCCATGAAGCTGGGCTACGGTCCCGCACACCGTTAGGCCGTCTTCCGCTCACGCCCCAACATCGTGCAGCCCGCCTCCAGTGGTGTCGCGACAGGCGTGAATGGAGGGACGAATGGAGACATGTCGTCTTCAGCGATGAGAGTCGCTTCTGCCTTGGTGCCAATGATGGTCGTATGCGTGTTTGGCGCCGTGCAGGTGAGCGCCACAATCAGGACTGCATACGACCGAGGCACACAGGGCCAACACCCGGCATCATGGTGTGGGGAGCGATCTCCTACACTGGCCGTACACCACTGGTGATCGTCGAGGGGACACTGAATAGTGCACGGTACATCCAAACCGTCATCGAACCCATCGTTCTACCATTCCTAGACCGGCAAGGGAACTTGCTGTTCCAACAGGACAATGCACGTCCGCATGTATCCCGTGCCACCCAACGTGCTCTAGAAGGTGTAAGTCAACTACCCTGGCCAGCAAGATCTCCGGATCTGTCCCCCATTGAGCATGTTTGGGACTGGATGAAGCGTCGTCTCACGCGGTCTGCACGTCCAGCACGAACGCTGGTCCAACTGAGGCGCCAGGTGGAAATGGCATGGCAAGCCGTTCCACAGGACTACATCCAGCATCTCTACGATCGTCTCCATGGGAGAATAGCAGCCTGCATTGCTGCGAAAGGTGGATATACACTGTACTAGTGCCGACATTGTGCATGCTCTGTTGCCTGTGTCTATGTGCCTGTGGTTCTGTCAGTGTGATCATGTGATGTATCTGACCCCAGGAATGTGTCAATAAAGTTTCCCCTTCCTGGGACAATGAATTCACGGTGTTCTTATTTCAATTTCCAGGAGTGTATTTAATGTGAAGTAGTTGTCAAAATATCAAGTTTCTTGAAAAGGTCTCTGCAGGACATTCTATAGTTAACAACCGATATAACTACTATCCTAGTAACTCGAACTTCCCAATATTAATCCATAACTAATTATAGAATGGATATATACAGGCTAAACTATTTTCTTCATTTTTAAATTGTCTATAGCAGTAACCACACACACTCCAAACACAGCGGAACCAAGGCGCTTCATTAACTCTAGTAAGGGATTTTCCAGTTGACGTTGTGATATGTCTGTAGTCCCTAAAACTTAATACTTTCTACTGTTCGTATTTCATGCTCTAAGAAATTGGTTTTTATAGCTTGTGGAGTTCTGCGGGAAGTACTGAACTGTATGTATCGAGTATTGTCAAAATTCATTGATAATCTTTTTGCCGTGAACCCTCTGCTGATGTCTTTGAATGTTAAATTACTTACATTTTCAGTAATGGGACTGGTATTACTTTTTAATCCTAAATTTCTATCACCTGCAAAATGTACAAATTTTGCATATTCTGAAATGGCTATTGAAACATCGTTTATATACATCAGAAACAACACAGGACCTAAAATAGAACCTTGTGGCACACCATGTCTGATTCTTGAAATCCTGAGTGCCTATCGTTATACGACTGACATGGAACTGATACACATTGCCCTTCTGTGACTCTGATAACATCTAAACCATTTGCTGTGCCTACTATTCTGTAGTATTTTAACTTTAACATTAGGGTATCATGATTTACTCACTCAAAAGCCTAAGCCAAGTCACAAAACATTTCGAATAGTAGTAATTTCTGATTTATTGATTCTAGTATATCATCTGACAAGATAAGTACAGCACAGTCAGTACGCCACCTTTTTTATGTTCAAACTGTAGGGTACTATATTCTCCTGAACTGATTGCATATACTGTATATCGTACATCAGCCCCAGAAAAATTTTAAGATATTGGCAATAGTTGTGAGGTGTAACTCTTTACTAATGTTTTGTCTCCTTTCTGTGAAGTGGCTTGTCAACAGCACCTGTTAAGTCTCTCTGGGAAAGTACCACTGTTAAAGGATACATTACACAAATAGCTCAATATGTTACTAAGTTGGGCTGAACAACATTTGTTTAACTTACTACGCTTTTATCATAACCACTTGAACAATTATTTTAAAGCGAGTTGTTAATGTTGAAAATTTCTTTTGGAGATGTATGATGAAGTTGACTTTTCGCAGACTTCGTTTAGAAGGCTTTCCTTAGGAACTGTAGGCTAGCTGCTAAGGAAGTGATGAAACTTATGTTATCTGCTACTGACAGAAAAGAGGTATTAAAAGCTTCTGTAATTTTAGGAGTATCTTCAATGAATTCATTCCCTTCCTTTAAATTCCAAATAGTTTGTACCCTGTTACAGGAAGAACCTTTTTTTTCTTGAATGTATGTATGTTTTGATGCACTGATTACTTTGCTAGAATTTTCCGGTACATTCTGCAGTATGATTTAGCCTCATTATTCATCTCCCATGACACCAAATAGAATGTTCTCTTCATTTTGTATAATATTCTGATCCCATCTGTAATCCAGGGTTTAGGTGCATAAAACCTGCATCCATTGGTTAATTTCTTAGGGCTACTATTTTCAAAGTAGCCTATGGTTACAGAATAATTACATTTTCCCTTCAGCCCAGTGGTATTGTGAGAATATTTCCAGTTGGTATTTTCCATATTCAACTCAAATTCTTCAATTCTTTTTTCACTTAACTACCCTTGTCATTTTCTAATTATTTTTATTTACATCATGCGCTCCGTAGTTGACGAGCATGATCTGATAAGGCATTAACTATGGGAACAACACTACGACTTTCCAGTCTTGATGTGTCTAAAAAAAGGTTGTCAACAGCAGTATTGCTGGTTCTCATAACTCTTGTTGCATACTGAATGAGGGGAGCTAGATTATATGAAATAGCAAGGGACCCAAGTATAGCTCTAGAACAGGTATGCTCTAAAAATTGTATTAAAGTCTCCACCTCATCGTGGCTGGAAGTTTACTAATGTATCAACAAGTTGTTTCTCATATAAATCAAACTTACCAGATAGGCCCATATATGGCCAAGAGCTGTCATGTAAAGCAACTACATTTTTCTGGCACATTCAGACCCAAGATTGCATTTTTTGTGTTATTTTTGAAAATAGGAACTTTTCAATGTAAAAACTAGTCATAAATTAATCAGGAAAATGAAAATAAATTTATTTTCAGAAACTTCTAGAAATTTGGCAACCACACATTTGGGGTCTTTACTGCAACTTTTTTAAGATATACACATTCTAATTATGTTATGTTTTCATACTCATTTCTTTATGTAATACAAGTGAAAATAGTTTGGGTCTTTTGATGATCAGATGTACACATCAAAATTATCATATTTTGTTGTTGTACACTGTTTGGAACATGTTTCTGCAGCAATATCTTGCAGATTTTAAATCATCATCAATAAGCCACTGATCAAATTTTTCCAACCTCTTATCTGCGTATGGTGAACAGTATGATACATATCTTTTAGTTTCAGCTGTCATTAAATGTTTTTCTTCTTCTGTTCCAAAATAATATCAATCCCTGTATGGACTTCCACTTTGTGCTTTGATGAAGTATTCCCTCATGATCGTTTTGGATGCTAGCAGATCATATATGTCATTTCTATACTGAATTCACATGTGCCACATCCATCAAATATAAATTTATCTTCAGTGTCCACTTCTCACTTTTTACATTTTTACGATATGCCTCCATTTGTTGATCACACACATCAGTTTCTTCCATCGATTGAAAGCGCTTGTATACAGTTGGTGTGCACTCTGAACAATTTCTTGATTTCCTGACAACTTGTTGCCAATTGTTATCCTGTTTTAGTCATGTAGTGAATGTATGTGCAGGCTGGAGCTTCTTGGAGCAATAATTTAGGATGTAAGATGCTGGATTTGTAACTCCGACAACAACCAGAAACAAATGAAATCAAACTTTTCCTAAAAAATATTGTGCACACATAAAATCACTGCTTTATTATAAGTGGTTAAGGTGTTCTGCTACGTCTGATATTCAAAAGGTGGAGATACCTGAGAAAAGGATCTTTTCCCAAAATTATTGTCGATTAGATTTTTCACCATTTGCTGCTGCAGCTGTCGCCAGAACAAATATGTTTCGTTCCTCTTGCTGTTGCTTATGATGCTGTAGTTTTATTTTTTCCGGGATTTCGTTTTAATGTTGTTACATGTCATCTTCATCGCACTGTTAAGTGGATACTTCTACAAAATATTCATCTGAGGATGGCGACCCATACAAACTTTTCCAGCATATGTCTTTGCAGCTGGGAGCCAAGTAGAATCAGAAATATTATCATCAATGCTTAAATCATCTGTATATGATGGATTTTGAAGAGCACCGCTCACAGAATCTCTCAGAGCTGCTGAAATTGACCAACAATCTAATTTTCTTTTTCGATTAATAATAAATATTGCACAGGGTGATACTACCAAATTATTGGCAAAAAACATCACTGAACCATATAAAATCAACTGGCTGTCAGGCATGATGGATGCAGACGTTGAAACAAATGAGGACTTTGTCAACATGCTATTGTCTTAAGAATGCGACAATAGGCCCAACATGGACAATTGTGCGTATGCTAATGTTTCAGACTATGTCTCCATTAATTTTCGAATATACCACCAATTTATGAGATATTAACGTAAAACGATCTGTATAACGTAGATTTATGCCATGAAAACGATCTAAAGCAAACTTATATTATCACAATAGTGATAAACAATCGGGTGATTCAATTCCTAATGCCGATTCCCTCAATACCTGGAATAACCCGTCGGTACTTGGAGGAACATAGACATATTAAAAAATGAAGTACACAGCATTGATGTTTAACAGTTTGTTGTGAACCGGCTTTCGGATTTCTAGGCCATCGTCAGAAAGCATAAGACCCAACAGATGGTCAATATTATGTCAGGGAGACTTTATGGCTGTACAGTAGATCGCATTCAGCTGACAGCTACATTCAACTGAGACTTCATACCGTAGTTATATTATTAACCACTGCATTCAAGAACTAGTCAATATTACAAATTATACACTCCTGGAAAATGAAATAAGAACACCGTGAATTCATTGTCCCAGGAAGGGGAAACTTTATTGACACATTCCTGGGGTCAGATACATCACATGATCACACTGACAGAACCACAGGCACATAGACACAGGCAACAGAGCATGCACAATGTCGGCACTAGTACAGTGTATATCCACCTTTCGCAGCAATGCAGGCTGCTATTCTCCCATGGAGACGATCGTAGAGATGCTGGATGTAGTCCTGTGGAACGGCTTGCCATGCCATTTCCACCTGGCGCCTCAGTTGGACCAGCGTTCGTGCCGGACGTGCAGACCGCGTGAGACGACGCTTCATCCAGTCCCAAACATGCTCAATGGGGGACAGATCCGGAGATCTTGCTGGCCAGGGTAGTTGACTTACACCTTATAGAGCACGTTGGGTGGCACGGGATACATGCGGACGTGCATTGTCCTGTTGGAACAGCAAGTTCCCTTGCCGGTCTAGGAATGGTAGAACGATGGGTTCGATGACAGTTTGGATGTACCGTGCACTATTCAGTGTCCCCTCGACGATCACCAGTGGTGTACGGCCAGTGTAGGAGATCGCTCCCCACACCATGATGCCGGGTGTTGGCCCTGTGTGCCTCGGTCGTATGCAGTCCTGATTGTGGCGCTCACCTGCACGGCGCCAAACACGCATACGACCATCATTGGCACCAAGGCAGAAGCGACTCTCATCGCTGAAGACGACACGTCTCCATTCGTCCCTCCATTCACGCCTGTCGCGACACCACTGGAGGCGGGCTGCACGATGTTGGGGCGTGAGCGGAAGACGGCCTAACGGTGTGCGGGACCGTAGCCCAGCTTCATGGAGACGGTTGCGAATGGTCCTCGCCGATACCCCAGGAGCAACAGTGTCCCTAATTTGCTGGGAAGTGGCGGTGCGGTCCCCTACGGTACTGCGTAGGATCCTACGGTATTGGCGTGCATCCGTGCGTCGCTGCGGTCCGGTCCCAGGTCGACGGGCACGTGCACCTTCCGCCGACCACTGGCGACAACATCGATGTACTGTGGAGACCTCACGCCCCACGTGTTGAGCAATTCGGCGGTACGTCCACCCGGCCTCCCGCATGCCCACTATACGCCCTCGCTCAAAGTCCGTCAACTGCACATACGGTTCACGTCCACGCTGCCGCGGCATGCTACCAGTGTTAAAGACTGCGATGGAGCTCCGTATGCCACGGCAAACTGGCTGACACTGACGGCGGCGGTGCACAAATGCTGTGCAGCTAGCGCCATTCGACGGCCAACACCGCGGTTCCTGGTGTGTCCGCTGTGCCGTGCGTGTGATCATTGCTTGTACAGCCCTCTCGCAGTGTCCGGAGCAAGTATGGTGGGTCTGACACACCGGTGTCAATGTGTTCTTTTTTCCATTTCCAGGAGTGTATAACTCTAGTTATGGTTCATATCGCTAAACGCTTCTCACTCATACAGAAATTTGCATTCGTTCATTGTGATTTATGCATTCGTTCATTGTGATTTATCTGAACTTTGGCGACAATGATCTATCAACATACGTCAGCAAACATATTCTGTTCACCTACTCTGTGCATAATCATCCTGAAATACGCGTTTGAGAAATTTGCCACAAATTTACTTTTCATACCTCACAGTTTAACGATAGAAATTATCGCTACAGGTAGGTAGGTTAGTGTTGTTTAACGTCCCGTCGACAACGAGGTCATTAGAGACGGAGCGCAAGCTCGGGTTAGGGAAGGATGGGGAAGGAAATCGGCCGTGCCCTTGCAAAGGAACCATCCCGGCATTCGCCTGAAACGATTTAGGGAAATCACAATTATCGCTACAGCAGCACCCATTATGCTCCGTGTATTTTCACCTGTTTATGTGTTTCACTGTATTCATTGTTTTGTATGTGATAGTGGTGGTGGTTGGGTACCGTATTACTCATATCAGTCGGCTGTAAGGAGAAAAGGTATCCGCCAAACATTTCCGAAAATACATTCGTTCAATTTGGAAGCTTCCCACATTAAGATGAGTTTTGCGAAAGGGCGTGACAACTCAGGTTATATTTAGACAGCAAGATTTAATATAAAACGTGGGAAGGATAATGATTTTGCTCATATTTGTTGATTACAGCTGGAGCTACCATAGAGCATGTCAAGTAGTTAAAAGCTCCACTTCTTTTTTAACTGTCTTAACATGTCTGTGAACAGTGATTTTGGTTAATAATTCAGAAGGAAGATTAGTTAGACCGTTTTAATACCTTGCAACTATTATGTCGCGAAGTACTCTTCGAAAGCTTTCTCCAATGCCACTGAAAAAATGTATACAGGATGAAGGGAAATTCGCGCACTCGGGCTTCGAAGAGCGACTCCTCAAAGGCCAACGATAAAAAAAAATGTCTCTCACAAAATTTCGTCCGGCTAGCACATCTGGCAGAAAAAGGATGTTAAAGAGTGGCCATCTGGCAACACTGTAACCACATGTATAGTAATTATCTCTGTCGGCATATATTAGTTGTGCTGTACAGTTGGTGCAGTGGACAGAGTTTTGTGTTTGCATGCAGGAGGTTGAGGGTTCGATCCAGCGTTGGGGCTGATTTTTTTTTTTATTTTCTAATTTCATTCTGACATTTCTTGTTGTAATATCCACCGTTTCTTAGGTCACATGTATCCTAAATTTACGACATTTTGTACCGCTGAACATAATAAATACGTGGTTAGACAAATAAGAAATAGACAATTGAAACAGATGACCTGTCACACGACAGAAAACTACAAAATCAGTATCAGTTTCGAGATGTTAAAGATGATAGCACAGTACAATAACACATCATGTACTTGTCATTTATACTACATGTAATATGAGCCCTCAGATGTCGTACATTAGCAACCAGTGATAATAATAATGTCCATATTAATGACCGCATTACCTTCACAACAGAATACGTTGCCCTCAGAACAAGAGATGCACACAACGACCTCCGTGAACGTCCAAACATTGCGGAACCCGCTGGATTGTACAGCTCTGGACCCTTTGCGTCCACAGCAACAAGAGCAGCATTAACACACCGTACCAATTCTTCCACATTCGTAGGCGGAGTAGAGTACACTTGCTCGTTCAGGTGTCCCCAGAAGAAGAAACCCAGGGAATTTGGGTCACGTGAACGTGGTGGTGATACAACTGGACCTCCATGTCTGAGCCATTTCCCTGGGAATGTTCTGTCCAAATACTGTAGGACATTAAGTCCAGAGTGTGGAGGTGCACCAACATGTTGGAACCATTTCCTCTGCCGAATATGTAGTGGAACATCTTCCAGCGCATCAGGCAGATAGTTTGAGACGAATGCATGATACTTTCGTGCACTCATCCTGTCAGGCAACATGTAGGGGCCCAAAGACCTATCGCCCAATATTCCGCCCCAGATGTTGATACCAAATCGAGCTTGATATCCACGGTCGCGGGTGACATGTAGGTTAACCTCACACCAATGGTGGGCAATGCGCATATTGAAGACACCCTCACGAGTGAATGCTGCTTCATCCGACCATATTACGGTGTTCACAAAGTCATCGTTGGCTTTCTGTTGTTGTTGTTGTTGGAACCATTCACAGAATTGCATCCGCTGATGGCGATCTGCAGGATGCAGGTGTTGCGGTAAAGCACAATGATAGTGGTGCAGCCCATGCTCGTGCTGCACGTTAACGACCGTGCATTGCGAGACACGCAGCCGCCTTGCTATGCTACCTGTACTTCGCTGAGGTTCTTGGTGTATGACCTCGAGAACAGCTTCCTCAGTAGCTGGAGTATGGCGAGTCCGTGGATGACCTCTGTCACACGATGTTGGAAGGACAGACGACGAAACACAATTTTATCTGGATGGCGTCGACGAGGATATCTAGCAGCATATTCATGAGTGGCAACACGAGCCCGGTTATCAGATGCACTATGGACCAGAAGCATATCCACATATTCATCGTCTGTGTATGCAATACGTCTGCCACACTGGTTTAGAGGTTTGCAATGAGAAAATTCGATACGTGTACGCATGTACGTTGCAATCTGTCAAGGGCGCGTTACTTTGCTCGCATCTAGTCCCTGTCTGGTGGACAGCGCATACAATATAAACACGCCGTCAGTCTTGCCCGTTGTTCCATCTAACGGCAATACCGCCCCCCCCCCCCCCCCCCGACAGATATCGTTCTGTATGATTCATCCCGACACCGCTAATTGTGAAATGTTCAGTTTCGAGTTACACTGTTTTCCTAACGGTAACAGACGTGATGTTTCCACAATCCCCTCGATAGGATGATGATGATATGATGATAATAATAATAATATTAATAACGCATTGAGATACGTACTAAGCAGCATGCTGTTACCAGACTCAGTGCTGAAAGGCATAATTAGTGGGACCATGGTGATAACACATACAAATAGTAACCGAGTTTCGACATTATTCGCAAAGCACGTTGCTAGTCCGACTGTGAACGTAAGGCCCTAACGAAATGTAATGTACCTGAACGAGGTAATAATAATATTTGGTACTAATCTATGGGACCACTGAAGGTGGGTACAAAGAAAACTGGTTTCGCACCTAGTAGATGAAGTGGTGAGAATAAATTCACGCCCACGACGTGGAAAGAGCTTCTTTCAAAGCTGACCAATCTTTAATTTCTATGATTGTAATGTGTAAGTACAAATGTTTTCTAGAGGACCCGGTGCAATCGCTGTTGACGATTAAGATGCCAGATACCACAGCACCTGGGCTACATTTACCAAATAAAAAACGTCTGCCTCGACCCAGGATCGAACGATCGACATCCTGCATGCTAACCCAAAACTGTCCACTGCACCAACTGTAGCGCACAACAAAAATGTGCTGTCAGAGGTAGTTACCATACATGTGGTTACAGTGTTGCCAGATTGCCACTCTTTAACGTCCTTTTTCTGCCGGATATACTGTGAGAGACATTTTTTTATCGCTGGCATGTGAGGAGCCGCGCTGCGAAGCCCGAGTGCATGAATTTCGCTTCACGTTGTATAGCACCACAAAAACAAATTCGGTGTCATATCAGAAAGCTATAAATGTTGTTTTACTTGCGTTCATCAGAAATTTCTCCACATTGTCCGCTGTAACTTAGCAAAAACTGCGCCTCGATAAATTGATGATTTGTGGTGGCCTGTATTAACTGCCTCACCACGTATACGGAATGCATTAAAAGCAATGAAATGAAACAAATGGATCGATGTTATCATTTCGTGGCATTCTATCATCGCTGCTTTCATCCCCGTCGATCAGGTGATTCCATTTCAGGGTGTGATTTCTGAGCATCTTTTTATACTGTAAAAGTAGCACAGTTAAGCCGATGGGATTTACGCCCCTCCTGCCAGCTGCTGAACGAAAGATAAGAATTTTTGCAACGTATGTTTCTGTCCGATTAGTAGCGGGTCGGTTCACTTTCTTGTGACCTTCAAGCGATTCCCTGTCTCTTTCGAACACTCCACATAGTGATACAGCGTCGTCACAGTTAGCAAATTCAGTTGAAGGTTAGGTGTCCGTGAGTTGTTAACAGGTTTTAAAACCGTATTTAATCACTGCTCTCATCGTGTCTATGCGCGAAAAGATGACTAAACGATTCGTCACCGGTCTAGCAGATGAATAACATGCGTGTTGAAAACGAAAAACAAAATATGCATATTTCCATCATTTTGATATGGGATTGTGTATCTTCGTTCACACGTGCGGGTACAGCTGTAATATTTCAGCAGTTCTACATATGAAGGTCGTTTGAGAATACTGTGAGTGCCAGTAAACTTGTCTTCTTTCTCAACCTTACTTGTTTTCGCAATTCAAGATCCACTTTTATCGATGCATGTCCTTGTAACAAAATATTTACCGCATTTCTCCGACGTCCGCTACGTCACCTCAGACGCTCCTCGACATCTCTCACAAGCTACGCTGTATGAACTTGATTGTGATGTTTCATACCTCAGTACGTCTTTTCACCCGTTGTAACGACTGTCCAACCGACAGATCCAAACAGTTCGTCGCTTTTCATAATGTTGAGCACCACAGCTAATTGACACTAATGTTAACTGCTAACGAAAACTACCACAGCTGTAATACACATTTATTGTGTCACGAGTGGTTTCGTTCTTTAGGTGTGTACTAGTATGGTTGTGGTAGTCTTCAGTAATAATTAATATTAATTCTTCATACTTCAGTTATAAACTTTTTTAAGCCTGTGAGAATTCCTTCGTATCAACTCCTCTCAATTCATGTAACACTTTGTAAGAGAGATGCCGTTCATTTCAAAAGACCTCACAGTGTGTGACAGCGTGGTACTTAAGATTCCCGTTGTGGGATGAACTCAGAATTCTACAATTAAGTCATCAAAAGATGAAGCACATGGAGAAACTAGCTGCTATCACTCTTCGGTGATATCTCAAATGTACTGATATTATAAACCAATCATTCATGCGAGATGTATCGTAACTCTTATCTTGCAGTGATGTACTTCAACGTATTATGATTGATGCGCTCGTTCTAACATTGACTGATGACGTAACAGGAACATTTCATTTTCTGTTGGAATGCCAAGCTCCGATTCTGATAGGAAAAATGATGCAGAATTCCGGACAATGGCACTGTTGTAACATCTGTTAGGGTCATACAAACAGTAACTGCTGAAAATTCCGTGTAGAAAGTCGCTTACTAGGGAAACATGCTGTACAAGATTGGAGGAAAATTGTGTCACGAAATTTTAACCCTGGATAGCTGATGCCAGTAGGAACCAAAATTACTAATGTTGCGCAGGTCGACAAAGCACCATTTTTAAACTAGGGAAACTTGGCGCCGCGCGCTCCCATTGGTCGTGGGATTGCCCTGTTGCCGTTCGTCGGTTGACGGGCGGCGCTATGGTTCACACATACAAACGCCCCTCGCCCCGTCACTGCCCCAACGTGATACACACACGTGTCGAATAGGCCTTGCTGTTTGTCTCCACCTCACGTCAGAGGCATTCACACGTTAAGCTTCCCTTCGCAGCAAACACAGGTCACCTGCAATCCCGCGTTCGATCGGTGGCGTGGCGCCAAGTTTCCGTAGTTTAAAAATTGTGCGTTGTCGACCTACACAACATTAGTAACTTTGGTTCCTACTGGCATCGCGTCTCATTCTGCCAAAGGCCTTTTCAAAACAGGATAAAAGAGTGTATAGAGCTTGCAGTGGTTTTCAGCCTTCCAGAGGACACTACCCTTGAGTACCATCATATATTAAGCAATACCCTCTTCCGCCGCCCCCCCCCCCCCCCCCCCCCGGGACTCACACATACATCATCATAATCATAAATGTTAGCGCCCATCTATACTTTCGAACAAAAAAGGCTATTCTGTGAACACTTAAAATTTTTAAAACTACGAAAGATAAATGATATGTACACTTTGCGGCCGTTTTCGTAACCCCCAAACTAATGAGCCAACGAGATAACTGGTCTCACCATTTTTTACTACTTATTTCTAACACCATTTTTCTGCATAATGATAGAATAATTCGCAGTGAGATCGCGAGTGCTACCTACAGCTGCTTCACGGAAAGGGAAGCGAACTATCCACATTTAGAGTAGACACGTGGTAAAAAAGTGCTTCCTCTGTATCACTCTTTCTCTAGCGACAATCCTTTCATCCCAATCTTGCACCCTCCACTAAAATTCAACAAAGTTAAAATGTGTGCACTATACTTAGGCCTACTGTTTGTAAATGATTTTATTGCTGGATTCCTTACTTCTTAACTGGCAGAAATTAGAGCACTTCAAGCTATAATGCTTTTTGTATGACTACTGCCACTAAGAATAACAATAATAATAATACCGTAAAGCCGTGTAGGCCATATGTAAGTGTAGTACAATTACACTGCTACTGTTGTGTTGTGATTATCTGTAGCGATTGAACAATAAAGCAATTTCTGGTCTACTGTAGAAACTACCTACAACTGGGAAAAGACAAAAACTAGATATTTAACATATGTGTTGTATATGTCTCAGTTTTACAATCGTAGGTTCACGGTACGAATTATGTTTCTACTGGGTGGAGTACGTCAGGAAGATTTGTCCATACAATTGTTTCACAAGTTGTAATCTCCACAACATTGTGTCAAGCGTTACTGCTACGAACTGAAAAAATGTAATTATTGGTAACTTACCTAATGAGTATTGTACCATGGAGGACTAAGGATATTGAACCGGTCGCCCTAACCAACAAGTTTTGAGGCGCTATCTTTCACTGAAAGTGAAACTAAGCCAGTGGGACTTACTTTACCTGTTTTGGGGAAACCTGTTTTGTCTGGTGTCAGGAGGAGGCAAACGCAAAAGAGTTGGGATCTATTAATCGTCGGCAGTTCAAACGTATGGAGACTCATGGTACCTCTTAGGGACATGGCAAAAGGGACAGGAAAGGATGCCAGGTGAGTGTGTATGCCTGGGGACCTCACTCAACATTCTGCAGAGGCAATTGCAGCAGCCACTGAGGGAACAGTGTGCAACCAATTTCAGGTTGTGGAGCACTAGGAGCAAATGATGCCTCTCGTCCGGGCTCCAAGGTCATTCTTGGGTCATTCCAGAGACTGGCAGAGAAGTTGAGAAGACCAGCCTTGCGAATGCAGTTTAATGAAGCTCACCATGTGCCGCGTTCTCCCCAGAACTGGTCGTGGCCCTTTGGTTCTGGGTCGAGTGGAAGGGCTGAACCAGGGACTTCGAAAGGTCCACGACAAACTAGGCTGCGACTTCCTGGACTTGCGCCATGGGATTGAGAACTGTAGGGTTCCCCTAAATAGCTCAGGTTTGCACTACACATCAGAGACTGCTTCTCAAGCAGCTAACTGTGTGTGGGTTGCACACACGTTTTTTTTTTTTTTTTTTTTTTTTTTTAGATTAGGCGACTCTCCATCCAGTCCAGATAACGACAGCTGCAGGAAACTCAGAAGTATCAGTTCAAAAATGTTCAAATGTGTGTGAAATCTTATGGGACTTAACTGCTAAGGTCATCAGCCATAAGCTTACACACTACTAAAACTAAATTAGCCTAAGGATAAACACACACACCCATGCCCGAGGGAGGACTCGAACCTCCGCCGGGTTGTAGATAGAGAGTTGCTGCATGAAACGCGTTTGGCTGTCGAGAGAACAATGCGTGATGCTTTCAATGATTACCGTAGCAGAATACTGTCAATTGATCTTTCACAGAACCCAAAAAAATTCTGGTCATATGTAAAGACTGTTCGTGGCACCAAAGTTAGTGTCCAGTCCCTAGCGAATGAGACTGGAACTGAAATTCAGGGTAGCAAAGCAAAAGCTGGAATGCTTAACTCCTTTTTCAAATGTTTCTTTACAAAGGAAAATCCAGGAGAATTGCCCCAATTTAATCCTCGTACCACTGAAAAGATGCATGAAATAATTATTAGTATCAGTGGTTTTGAGAAACAGCTGATATCGTTAAAATTGAACAAAGCTCCCGGACCCGATGGAATTTCTGTCAAATTCTGCACTGAATTTGCGGCTGAGTTAGCCCCTCTTCTAACTATAACCTATCACAGAGTCCTCGAACAAAAAACCAAGCCCAGTACTTGGAAAAAGGCACAGGTCACACCCGTCTACAAGAAGGATAGTAGAAGTGATCAACCAAACTACCATCCAGTATCCTTGACATCGATTTGTTCTGGGATCTTAGAACAAATCCTGAAGTCAAACACAATGAGGTATCTTGAACAGAGTGACCTCCTCAATGCCAACCAGTATGGATTTCGAAAACATCGATCATGTGAAACCCAACTCGCACTTTTCTCACATAACATACTGAAAGCTTTGCATCAAGGCAACCAGTAGATGCAGTATTTCTTGACTTCTGACTCAATACTGCACCTTCGCTTACTGTCAAAAGTACGGTCATATGGGGTATTAAATGCAATCTGTGAGTGGTGTGAGGTAGGGCGCATGTTATCTTGGATGGACAGTCATCGTCAGATGTAGAAGTAACTTTCGGTGTGGCCTAGGGAAGTGTGTGGGACCCTTGATGCTCGTATTGTATGTTAATGACCTTGCAGACAACATTAATAGTAAATTCAGACGTTTTGCAGATCATGCAGTTATTTATAATGAAGTACTACCTGAAACAAGCTACATAAATATTAAGTCAGATCTTGATAAGATTTTAAAGTGGTGCAGAGATTGGCAACTTGCTTTAAATTTTCAGATATGTAAAATTTTGCACTTCAAAAAACGAAAAAAAACATAAAAGTATCAATTAGTCTCTGTTGGAATCGCCCAACTCATACCAATACCTGGGTGTAACTCTTTGTAGGGATATGAAATAAAATGATCACACAGGTTCGGTCGTAGGTAAAGCACGTAGCAGACTTCGGTTTATTGGCAGAATACTGGGGAAGTGCAATCAGTCTAAAAGGAGATTGCTTAAAAATCACTCGTGCGAACGGCTCTAGAATTTTTCTCAAGCTTGAGGGACACGTAACAGATAGGCTTAACAGGGGACATTGAACGTATACAGAGAAGGGCAGCACGAATGGTCACAGGTTTGTTTAATCCGTTGGAGCGTGTCGTAGAAATACTGAAGGTACTGAACTGGAAGACTCTTGATGATACACGTAAACTATCCCGAGAGAATTTATTAACAAAGTTTCCAGAACCCGCTTTAAATGATTACTCTAGAAATAAATTTCGCATCGCTCGCATTGGGATCGTGAAAGATAAGATTAGAATAATTACTGCACGTACAGAGGCATTCCATCAATCATTTTTCCCGTGCTTCATACGTGAATGAAACAGGAAGAAACCCTGATAACTGGTAGAATGGGACGTATCTTCTGCCAAGCACCTCACGGTAGTTTGCAGAGTACAGATAAAGATACAGTCTTACGAAATAGTGATAATAGTAATGATCTTAAAAATAATTTATAACAATAAAGATATTGGGAACCGTTGGCTTACAGGCACCCTCCTCTTCTTATTGCGGGGAACTGTATGCAGGTGCTGAAGACAATGGAAATCACTGATTAAAAACATAGAAAAGTGCATCCACCAGATACTTGGTCTCCTCAAAATAATCTCATTTTTGGTCGCCTAAAAATAATCTCATGATCATCTTTCCAGAAGTCACCAAACAATCTCAGAGGCAAGCTGCTAGAATCGGAAGAGTTTGGTATAGCCTGTACGAATGTGAAATAGAAATGCTCACGCAACTTGAACGGGAATCCTTGGAAGAAAGCTGACGAAGTTCTCGAAAAACCATGTTCGTTTAATTTGGATAACCTTTACTCGAAGAAGAGTGTGCGATCATTATACTTCCACCATCTCCTGTACGGGTCATGAAAATAGCCAGATTTTGGCAAGTAGTCGGACTAATTTTTCCCGTACTCAATACGCAAATGGAATAGGACAGAAAATCTATAATATTGAAATGAAGTGTTGCAGAGTATAACGACTCTCAGAGTACATTGAGGATGTAGATGAATAGAAGAGACAGGTCACAAGTGAGTTAATATGAGGAACAAACTGACCATCGTATGCTTCTGAAGATTGAAATTACGTCAACACCACCAACCGCCACTGTACAGGTTTGCGCACCCATATCACACGCTGATGATGAGGAACTAAAGAGAATATTATACTATGAAAGAACTGATAAGTTACGTGAAGGGGAAGGCGGGAGGGGTGGTAGTCGTTGGGTAATTGGGATTCTATTGTACGGGAGGGAACATAACGTGCGGTAAGTACAGATTATGGTCTAGGGAAGGTATGAGACGGGCTTCTAGAGCTCTGCTGTAGGTTTAAACTAGCTGTAGGGAGCACGCTTTTCGAAAATTATCTGCCAGTGCAAGCACAAGGAATGATTAAACAAGCATATAACGAAATACACTCCTGGAAATTGAAATAAGAACACCGTGAATTCATTGTCCCGGGAAGGGGAAACTTTATTGACACATTCCTGGGGTCAGATACATCACATGATCACACTGACAGAACCACAGGCACATAGACACAGGCAACAGAGCATGCACAATGTCGGCACTAGTACAGTGTATATCCACCTTTCGCAGCAATGCAGGCTGCTATTCTCCCATGGAGACGATCGTAGAGATGCTGGATGTAGTCCTGTGGAACGGCTTGCCATGCCATTTCCACCTGGCGCCTCAGTTGGACCAGCGTTCGTGCTGGACGTGCAGACCGCGTGAGACGACGCTTCATCCAGTCCCAAACATGCTCAATGGGGGACAGATCCGGAGATCTTGCTGGCCAGGGTAGTTGACTTACACCTTCTAGAGCACGTTAGGTGGCACGGGATACATGCGGACGTGCATTGTCCTGTTGGAACAGCAAGTTCCCTTGCCGGTCTAGGAATGGTAGAACGATGGGTTCGATGACGGTTTGGATGTACCGTGCACTATTCAGTGTCCCCTCGACGATCACCAGTGGTGTACGGCCAGTGTAGGAGATCGCTCCCCACACCATGATGCCGGGTGTTGGCCCTGTGTGCCTCGGTCGTATGCAGTCCTGATTGTGGCGCTCACCTGCACGGCGCCAAACACGCATACGACCATCATTGGCACCAAGGCAGAAGCGACTCTCATCGCTGAAGACGACACGTCTCCATTCGTCCCTCCATTCACGCCTGTCGCGACACCACTGGAGGCGGGCTGCACGATGTTGGGGCGTGAGCGGAAGACGGCCTAACGGTGTGCGGGACCGTAGCCCAGCTTCATGGAGACTGTTGCGAATAGTCCTCGCCGATACCCCAGGAGCAACAGTGTCCCTAATTTGTTGGGAAGTGGCGGTGCGGTCCCCTACGACACTGCGTAGGATCCTACGGTCTTGGCGTGCATTCGTGCGTCGCTGCGGTCCGGTCCCAGGTCGACGGGCACGTGCACCTTCCGCCGACCACTGGCGACAACATCGATGTACTGTGGAGACCTCACGCCCCACGTGTTGAGCAATTCGGCGGTACGTCCACCCGGCCTCCCGCATGCCCACTATACGCCCTCGCTCAAAGTCCGTCAACTGCACATACGGTTCACGTCCACGCTGTCGCGGCATGCTACCAGTGTTAAAGACTGCGATGGAGCTCCGTATGCGACGGCAAACTGGCTGACACTGACGGCGGCGGTGCACAAATGCTGCGCAGCTAGCGCCATTCGACGGCCAACACCGCGGGTCCTGGTGTGTCCGCTGTGCCGTGCGTGTGATCATTGCTTGTACAGCCCTCTCGCAATGTCCGGAGCAAGTATGGTGGGTCTGACACACCGGTGTCAATGTGTTCTTTTTTCCATTTCCAGGAGTGTATATACGAGGTCTGTTCACAAAATTCCGGAACTTTGTCCACAAAATTTTTCTACGTTTACCGTTTACTTATGATGCATGGTCTCCTTCGAAATACTCTCCTCCACAATTGACACACCGCTCTCAACGCCGTTTCCACTTCCGGAAGCAGATAGCGCAAAGCGCCGTAATTTTCTTTTGTCTCGTCTATCGTTACAAATCTTTGTCTTTTCAACGGGATTTTCAACTTTGAAAATAATAAAAAGTCCGCAGGACAAGGTCTGGAGAGTACGTAGAATGAGACATCACAGTGATTTCGTTTTTTGTGCAATACGCACGCACCAACGCACCGCGGGTGGGTTATCGTGATGCAAGAGCCATGAATTGTCTCTCTATATTTCTGGCCGTTTCCTTCGCACATTTTCTCGCAGGTGTCGCAACACGTCCCGATAGTACCATCGATACCAGTTTTTCCCTATGGCACGAAATCCTTCAAAATCAAAGAAAACTATCAGCATGGGTCTGACATTTGAGCTGAGCTGACGAGCTGTTTTTGGTCTTGGAGAACCTTTCCCGACTCATTGTGAAGACTGAACGTTGGTCTCAATATCATAACCGTAGACCCACGTCGCACTACCAGTTATGATTCTCTTAAGGAACATCTCGTTCTCATTTGCGCAATCCAAAAGCTCTTCAGAGATTGCGAAGCGAAAGTCTTTCTAGTCTTGACTCATGAGCCAAGGGAGAAACTTGGCCGCAACACGATGCATTCCAAGATGCTGTGTTGGGATTTCATGACATAATCCAACTGAAACGTTACATTGTTCTGCAAAACTCTCGGACAGTCAGTCTACACTCCTGGAAATGGAAAAAAGAACACATTGACACCGGTGTGTCAGACCCACCATACTTGCTCCGGACACTGCGAGAGGGCTGTACAAGCAATGATCACACGCACGGCACAGCGGACACACCAGGAACCGCGGTGTTGGCCGTCGAATGGCGCTAGCTGCGCAGCATTTGTGCACCGCCGCCGTCAGTATCAGCCAGTTTGCCGTGGCATACGGAGCTCCATCGCAGTCTTTAACACTGGTAGCATGCCGCGACAGCGTGGACGTGAACCGTATGTGCAGTTGACGGACTTTGAGCGAGGGCGTATAGTGGGCATGCGGGAGGCCGGGTGGACGTACCGCCGAATTGCTCAACACGTGGGGCGTGAGGTCTCCACAGTACATCGATGTTGTCGCCAGTGGTCGGCGGAAGGTGCACGTGCCCGTCGACCTGGGACCGGACCGCAGCGACGCACGGATGCACGCCAAGACCGTAGGATCCTTCGCAGTGCCGTAGGGGACCGCACCGCCACTTCCCAGCAAATTAGGGACACTGTTGCTCCTGGGGTATCGGCGAGGACCATTCGCAACCGTCTCCATGAAGCTGGGCTACGGTCCCGCACACCGTTAGGCCGTCTTCCGCTCACGCCCCAACATCGTGCAGCCCGCCTCCAGTGGTGTCGCGACAGGCGTGAATGGAGGGACGAATGGAGACGTGTCGTCTTCAGCGATGAGAGTCGCTTCTGCCTTGGTGCCAATGATGGTCGTATGCGTGTTTGGCGCCGTGCAGGTGAGCGCCACAATCAGGACTGCATACGACCGAGGCACACAGGGCCAACACCCGGCATCATGGTGTGGGGAGCGATCTCCTACACTGGCCGTACACCACTGGTGATCGTCGAGGGGACACTGAATAGTGCACGGTACATCCAAACCGTCATCGAACCCATCGTTCTACCATTCCTAGACCGGCAAGGGAACTTGCTGTTCCAACAGGACAATGCACGTCCGCATGTATCCCGTGCCACCCAACGTGCTCTAGAAGGTGTAAGTCAACTACCCTGGCCAGCAAGATCTCCGGATCTGTCCCCCATTGAGCATGTTTGGGACTGGATGAAGCGTCGTCTCACGCGGTCTGCACGTCCAGCACGAACGCTGGTCCAACTGAGGCGCCAGGTGGAAATGGCATGGCAAGCCGTTCCACAGGACTACATCCAGCATCTCTACGATCGTCTCCATGGGAGAATAGCAGCCTGCATTGCTGCGAAAGGTGGATATACACTGTACTAGTGCCGACATTGTGCATGCTCTGTTGCCTGTGTCTATGTGCCTGTGGTTCTGTCAGTGTGATCATGTGATGTATCTGACCCCAGGAATGTGTCAATAAAGTTTCCCCTTCCTGGGACAATGAATTCACGGTGTTCTTATTTCAATTTCCAGGAGTGTATCATTGGCACGTGCAACTTTGTTGTCGTTCCTGTCATGAGGGTCGTCGGTAGATGTCGAAGGACGTTCTGAACGAGCGTCATCTTTAACGTCCGTCCGTCCATTTTTAAACGGTGTGAACCATCCCTAACACCGCGTACCGTTTAATCACTCATCACCGTATGCTTCCTGCATCATTTGAATTGTCGTGAAGGTTTTCATGAGTTTCAGCCAAAATTTAAAGCAGACGCATTGCTCCTCTAATGCTGCCATTTCGAAATTAGCGACCGTGCGACACAACGTTCTACTCAATACAGCCACTGAACAATAACTAACAGACATACAACAATGAAACTTCCGGCACTTACGCATTAAACACAGGCGTGTACAGGGATGGCAACCACAATTCGCTGCAAGCGAAATTACGAATGTTCCGGAATTTTTTGAACAGACCTTGTAATTACAGAGAATGTCTACACGGCGTACAGGAACATTAAACGAAAATTCTAAGTCACATTGTGAAAATGAAAAACGTTTATTAAATGCGAAAGAAAGTACACCTAAAACGAATACGGTTTAGAGGAACTGCCCCAGAGTGCAACAGGAGAAGGAAGTTGAGGTGGAAGATGATCCAGTAAGTTAAAAAAAGTGGCTGATATATCTTCAGAGTTACCGTGACTAATTAGCTTTAGCGTACCTCAGCTGAATGTAATAACTAGCACTACTTTTGAGCATCATGCCCACATTAATAAAAAAAACTTTTGTGCAGTTTTTAAGACAGCATCCAGAGGCAATCTGGATTTACACTGGCTGCTGCAAAACTTGTGATACTGTCGCAAACTCGTACTATATACCATGGATGCAAAAATCTGGACTAGTCAAATTACAAACAGTATTATGGCCAAGGAATTTGTCATACTGGAAGCACAATGTTTCTAAAGGTTTTCAGAAATAACTAAAAACATTTGCCTTTTAATGGAAAAAATATCACTATGTTTCTGTCCGTCGATACCAGCAGGCCTATATTCCCTACTCAATGTCTCATCATCAGCTGCAATAGTACTTACTTAAGTGTTGTAGTGTGAAGGCCTAACACGTTATGCGACCACAAGCTATGCAGCTGTCGAACAATTAGCCAGAGAAGCTGCTGTGAAAGGATGCATCGCGTAGACTGCAGTGCCAAATAAGGTTTACCGACACGTACCACATACACACACGACTGAAGGCATGCACTGGTAGTTGGCGTTAACAAGAAGTAGGCAATAATTCACCCGTCGGTCGCCTATTCCACGAAATACCATACTCTCTAAGCAACTCGATTCTCTAATAGCCACACTCAAATTTGAGGATTTTTCACAAACATACTCACAGGCTGCAGATCATACACATATCTTTCTGCTCTTGTGCAGAAGAGAACGCAAAATAACGTTTCCTTTGGGTACGTCAGAGTACAGATACGTGGTGCAATTCTTTAACACGAATTTGTGGAACTTGGTCATACGGTGGCGAAATGGCGTCAACTGAAAAGATTTGCAATACGACGGCCGAACCCCGAAGGGGATAGCCCGGTCAATAAATGACGATGATTTCATTTTCATTTTACGGATGCAATCTATGTGACGCCTCTGTTAACGATAGTGAGCGGCCTGTTAACAACACAGGATCTAAGACTTTTGAACACTGCTGCCACATGTATCCGTGTCTAACACTAATATACTGCGAACAATGGACTGTGGAAAGGAGTCTCGTCGCATTTGAATTTACCATGATTATACTGCATACTGTCTGGGGTAAAAAGTATGCAAACTATTTACTGTTTCAAATTTAATCGGCATAACTGTTAATACCATTTATTCTTCTGTGAGACAAACCGGTCAATGTCTTCATGGAAAAATGTTTGCGGTTGCCTATGGAACAATGATTGTGTCCAGGCATGCACCTTTTCGTCCGAAGCAAATCGATGGCCACAAATGTCTTTCTTAGGGCTCCAAAAATATGGAAATCGCAGGATTGTACGGAGGATGTGTAAATGCCTCCAAGAGAAACTTCTACATTGTGGTCGAAATAAACTGCCAACAAAATTACCAGCGACATGGTGCCAGGGTGCTTTCGAGTACGCTGCAGAAGTTTCGCTGGGAACCCTTCGCACATCCTCCATACTGTTCTGATCCCTCCCCAAGCAATTTCCAAATTTTTAAAATGCTGAAGAAAGACCGTCATGGGCATCAATCTGCTTCGGACGAAGAGGTGCACGCCTGCGTACAGTCTTGGTTCGTAGGCAACCGCAAACATTTTTCCATGAAGACAGTGATCGTCTTGTCTCAGAGTGTGATAAATATGTTAACAGTTAGGGCCATTAGTTTTAAAATAGTATTGAGTTTATTTACATTTTTCCAGCTGTTTCGTTTTCATTCAAGTTCCCTTACATATATGTTCTGCGTTTGCAAATAAACGGACAAAATATTGTAATGGTAGTCTAACGATCTAGCCCTACTAAAATCTGTATATTTTATGTGAAAGGAAACAGGTTTAATGGCACATGGTAAAGGCCTATTAATAAAAAATACATTAAAACAAAAGAGAGAGACAGTTGCCAAACAGATACATTTAAAACCGACCGCTTTTAGCGATCATTTATCGATCAATGAGCCTTACCGAGAATCCTTAACTTAACGCAAAACATAACGTAGATATAGACAGTCGGACATGAAACGCATGCCGCAAAGAATGTCTGACTCGCCCCGCCGAACACAGGAAATTTTAGGAATACGAAACATACATAGGCGGCATGAACGTGCAGGAAGGATTGGCGAGTTAAGAGACGCTTCCGTTACTCCGAGCCCGCTTAGAGTAACGAGTTCTAAGAACACGGAAATTATAGATTGGCCCGAGTTGGGCTCGGAGTTCAGGGAAGAAAACATGCGAGTAATGAAACGTTCAGGCAGTAACGACACGGTACTCAAAAGTCAAGTACTCATTCAAGCAAATTATTGTTACAAAATCTCTCTTGCTGTAGTTTTGACAGAACTAAAGCAAAGCAAACATACAGAAAAGAATCAACAATTCGTAGGCAACAAACGTTTCAGCACAGATAATAAATAATATATACAACGAACAAATACTTCTATCTAGTAACAGTTGCGAAAACATGACTAACCTTTGTTATGTAACAGATACATTGATACATTGTGTTCAGTTTACGTCCCTTTCGATACAGTAGATCTCTGGTCTAACAAGGGAATGGTCCAACCCGTTAAATGTTTTGTACAGAAAGATTATACTAAAAGAAAAACCCTGTCAAAATTTTACCTGCTAAGAGGCACTGCAAGTATTTTTTAAAAAAATGTTGAAAACTGAGAAATTCGTAGCTCGCCAGGCAGCTGGAGAGATGTTTACCCCCCCCCCCGGAGCTGTAGTGGTCGGCGCATGCGCAACATGGCACGCGCATATCCTTGGTTTACGCGCATCGTTGAAGATATGACACGACACGATCGTAACTTGTAAAGCGAATTTCAGTTTTCGTTCATAGTTTCTCTAAAACAATTATCTTCAGTTACTGTTCACTTAAATTTGCCCCGCATTTAATATCAATAATAATTAGGCATAGTGTTAGTGTTTAACAACGGAGATGAAACTGAATTAATATTCGTTGTGTTTAACGCTTATGTTAAGCACAGTGGAAAGTTGTTTTCTCTCTTACAATCTGACCGTGAATTGTATAAATGGAAGTAAGACTTCCAGAAAGTAATAAATACGCGCCAAAACGAAACTCGCAAAAGTGTGAAAGAAAAACTATCCGAAATATTTACTGTAGACGGGTGGCCACAAAGTCCCCCCCCCCCCCCCCTCACCCCAATTAGCAACCAACATACACCCCTAAACGTAAATAAATATCATGAACAACAGTTGTTTCCATGAGATATGAATCGAACTCTATGAGACTGGGTCCTCCGAATCACAATTGAGATGAACTTTGCTTGTTTCAAATCTTCTTCAACCTGAATAAGCAGATTCAAGAAATCATACAGTACAGGAAGTCGCAAAACAACAAAGTTTTAAAAAATGGTTCAAATGGCTCTGAACACTATGGGACTTAACTTCTGAGTTCATCAGTCCCCTAGAACTTAGAACTACTTAACCCTAAATAACCTGAGGACATCACACACATTCATGACCGAGGCAGGATTCGAACCTGCGACCGTAGCAGCTGCGCGGTTCCAGACTGAAGCGCCTAGAACCGCTCGGCCACAGCGGCCGGGCAACGAAGTTTATTTCAAGTAAAAGTGTAGAGGAGATGTCATTAATTCATTGCTGACGTGAAGACGATCCCTATATGTGCTGTGTCTTAACACTGATACGTTAGGTTTCATGAAAGAATGCGAGCAAACCGCACTTTATCATTCAGAGGCGAAAAAAGAGTCCGTTGTGCCATCGATTAGTGTTGTGATACATTAATAAACAACAATGAGAGAGACAAGTACGAGTGGTTTACAGTTTCCGCAGCTTTATATCTGTGTTAAGGGACCACAAGGCATATTAGGACCAAAACTAAAAATCGACCAATCAAAATAAGAAAAAAATACGAAAGAATAATTAATATTTCACTGGAAACGCTATCTAATCTGTTGCAGTAATTACTTCATTGCTTTTGTTCGTCTCCTGGTCTGAACATGACGATACATCCGTCTATCAGGAGGACGTCAAGTAGATTGTTGAAGTAAGTATCGTCGGTATGCACCCCAATAAGCAGAGCAACGGCCAGAGCCATTTCTTACTCCACCGCATTTCTGTCTAAATAGAACAAATAATTACTGTGACGTGAAAGAAAGCATTAATTTTTCTTTCGTCAGGTGTGCCCCGAAAATATTTGTTTTCGTCATTCAAATGACACATCGATTTATTGTGACGGTCATTGGGAATAAACAGGAAATTGTTTCATTGTCACTACAATATATATCATTCAATAACTATCATAAGAACGTGCTACAGGAACTGTTATAAAATGATGTATGGGTAACAAATATTTCACTTCAATAAATTAAAAGTCACAATTGATCTGGAAGACTTCTGTAAAGTACTGTGCAAACTGCTTTCATAAGCGGTTCTTCCTGCGACAAAAACAAGTAACTTTAACAATTTTTGAAAAATTTTGCAGTGAGTCTTGGCAGGTAAAATTTTGTCAGTGCATTTATTTCCTTGTATTCTTCCCGCAAAAAAAATTTCAGGGTGGATTTCAACATGTTGGACTGAACCATTCCCTTGTGAGTTAAAGAGGAGTATTTCTGGCAAAGATTTAAGTATTCCGCATTATACGACCAACCACCACTGATATACAGTCTTTAACCAACCGCGCTTCCTGTGACCGCTTTTCGCCTGTGCGATACTGTGTTTCCTGCACTGCGTACTGAAAGCTCAGACTGTATCCACACAGAGTGCTAGAGCAGTTACTGCTGCTCCAACGCTACAATTCCGGCAGAGTCTAAGCTGTTGGAAGGGACGGCATTCCGGCACACGGCTGGCCACACTTCCTGTCCGCAGCCCGGGCCACGCCCACTGCACAGCCGAGTTCTGCCGGACGTGCCCGAACAGAGGTCGGGGGAGTCCAGCATCCGCGCTGCAGTCACCGAAAACTCGCTCCGTGTCTGCCACCCGCGATATTCCTGTTTGTTCTCGACTGGAAATTCTGCAAGTGGAAACTATGCTGCATCCGATGGGTACTACGCGACAAGAACAGTCTCTAGAGACAACGCAAGATGATTAGCGGAGATAAATAGCCGATGTAACAATCTACATACTACTTGTGCCTTTTCCCAGCGTGTCCCTCCGTAATGTTTGCTGTCCGTCACAACTCACAACACATGTCGTACACACGGTACCACTTTTATATAAAGATACTGAAGCAACATGCTCTCATGTAAATGAAATTTAAAAGTTTTCATTATTTGCAATTAATAATTATATGAACGTGCAGCATAGATGCGTATTACTGAAGATAGTAAGGCATGAAAAAGTCCAGAAAAGTTCACATCACGTGGCTGATGATGAACAATATATATAAAATTTTTCAATCTGTAGATGAATTTCAAGTAGTTCAGTACACTGACACAGTGGACGCTCTTGTTCATCTACATCTACGTGGCTACTCTGCAAATCACACTTAAGTACCTGGCAGAGAGTTCATCGAACCACCGTCACAATAATTCTCTATTGTTCCACTCTCGAACAGTGCGCAGAAGAAACGCGGACCTATATCTTTCCGTGCGAGCTCTGATTCGACTTATTTTATTATGATGATCGTTTCTCCCTGTATAGATCGGCGTCAACAAGATATTTTCGCATTCGGAGAAGAACGTTGGTGACTGAAATTTCGTGAGAAGATATCGCCGCAACGAGACACGCCTTTCTTTTAATGATGTCCATCCCAAATCCTGAATCATGACCGTGACACTCTCTGCCTTATTGCTCGATAACATAAAGCATGCTGTCCTCCTTTGAACGCCGGCCTAGGTGGCCGAGCGGCTCTAGGCGCTACAGTCTGGAACCGCGCGACCGGTACTGTCGCAGGTTCGAATCCTGCGTCGGGCATGGATGTATGTGATGTTCTTAGGTTAGTTAGGGGAATGATGACCTCAGAAGTTAAGTCCCATGGTGCTCAGAGCCTTAATTGAACTTTCTCGCGGTACTCCGTTAATGCTGTCTGGTAACGAGCCCGCACAGTGCAGCAGTACTCCAAGACAAGCGTAGTGTAGACAGTCTCTTTAGTAGATCCGTTGCATCTTTCTAAGTGTTCTGTCAATGAAACGTAGTCTTTGGTTCGCTTCCCCCCCACAACGTTTTCTATGTATTCTTTCCATTTTAAGTTGTTCGTAACTGCAATACCTAGGTATTTAGTTGAATTTAGGCCTTAAGATTTAATTGCTTCTTCGTGTAACCGAAGCTCAACGGATTCCTTTTAGCTGTCATGTGGATGCCATCACACTTTTCATTATTTAGGGTCAATTGCCATTTTTCGCACAATACAGATATCTGACCTGTGCCACTTTCCTGTCTTTGGACACGGAAATGCGCGACCGCTACGGTCGCAGGTTCGAATCCTGCCTCGGACATGGATGTGTGTGATGTCCTTAGGTTAGTTAGGTTTAAGTAGTTCTAAGTTCTATGGGGCTATGACCTCAGAAGTTAAGTCCTATAGTGCTCAGAGCCATTTGAACAATTTGATACGGATCTTTCGTCTAGCGAGCGGTTGTATATGATTGCTAAGTACGGAGCTATTGCATCGTCATCCTCTGAAAGGAACCTAATTGGTACACAATCTGGACCAGAAGAATTGCTTTTAATAAGTGATTTAAGTTGCTTCACTACTCCTAGGATATTTACTTCCACCCTACTCCTGTTGGCAGCTGTTCTTGATTGGAATTCCGGAATATTTACTTCGTCTTCTTTTGTGAAGGCATTTCGAAAGGCTGTGCTTTGTAAGTCTGCTTTGGCAACACTGTCTTCGATAGTACCTCCACTGCTATCGCGCAGAGAAGGCACTGATTGTGTCTTTCCGCCAGCATACTTTTCATACTGGGAGATGAAGAAGCTTGCACAGGATAGAGTAGCATGGAGAGCTGCATCAAACCAGTCTCAGGACTGAAGACCATAACAACAACAACAACTTTACATACGACGAGAATCTCCTTGGCTTTTCTGCCAGGTTCCGCTTCCCGGTTAGACATAAATAAATATTTGTTAGGAGATGAAAGTTCGTATGGAAATATCTCCACAAGAACGCAAAAGGCATAATTAACAAAAACTTTGGACTCCAGCCACCAGAATCGCTTTTTCGTGAGGAGTACTTTCGGAAAAGACCATGCTTTATCGCCTTAATTAGCGAGAGAAGCTTACACGGTGCTGCAGTTTGTGAACAACATACAAATTGGATTAAGTAAAAACAAAAAAATCTCTGCAGGTCATACCGTCTACGCGACCGAAGCAGCGGACGCTAAGCCAATTTGTATAAATCTCTCAATTGCTGCTGATAATATTTCTTTGAATTCAAGCGACATCTGGTATACACTCACATTGTTAATTTGGAAAGAGTGGGGATTGTCTCTCAGTAAGGAGTCAAGCGAATTTTTATCTGCTTTTTTTTGGATAGATGTATTTTTGGTTTAGCCGGCTGCGGTGGCCGAGCGGTTCTAGGCACTTCAGTCCGGAACCGCGTGACTGCTACGGTTGCAGGTTCGGATCCTGCCTCGGGCATGGATGTGTGTGATGTCCTTAGGTTAGTTAGGTTTAAGTAGCTCTAAGTTCTAGGGGACTGATGACCTCAGATGTTAAGTCCCATAGTGTTCAGAGCCATTTTTGCTACTCGTCGCTAATAAAAAGAGTCTTCATTCACGTGAGTGTTCCTACGTAAACTACAGTCTGCTTTAGACGCGTATATATGTAACTTGATGTTCCTGTCATAACACGATTCTACGATGTATTTGTTAAACACAACTAGTATGCAAATACGAGGGCAGTTCAATAAGTAATGCAACACATTTTTTTTCTCGGCTAATTTTGGTTGAAAAAACCGGAAATTTCTTGTGGAATATTTTCAAACATTCCCGCTTCGTCTCGTATAGTTTCATTGACTTCCGACAGGTGGCAGCGCTGTACGGAGCTGTTAATTATGGCGTCTGTAACGGATGTGCGTTGCAAACAACGGGCAGTGATGGAGTTTCTTTTGGCGGAAAACCAGGGCATCTCAGATATTCATAGGCGCTTGCAGAATGTCTACGGTGATCTGGCAGTGGACAAAAGCACGGTGAGTCGTTGGGCAAAGCGTGTGTCATCATCGCCGCAAGGTCAAGCAAGACTGTCTGATCTCCGGCGTGCGGGCCGGCCGTGCACAGCTGTGACTCCTGCAATGGCGGAGCGTGCGAACACACTCGTTCGAGATGATCGACGGATCACCATCAAACAACTCAGTGCTCAACTTGACATCTCTGTTGGTAGTGCTGTCACAATTGTTCACCAGTTGGGATATTCAAAGGTTTGTTCCCGCTGGGTCCCTCGTTGTCTAACCGAACACCATAAAGAGCAAAGGAGAACCATCTGTGCGGAATTGCTTGCTCGTCATGTGGCTGAGGGTGACAAATTCCTGTCAAAGATTTTTACAGGCGATGAAACATGGGTTCATCACTTCAAACCTGAAACAAAACGGCAATCAATGGAGTGGCGCCACACCCACTCCCCTACCAAGAAAAAGTTTAAAGCCATACCCTCAGCTGGTAAAGTCATGGTTATAGTCTTCTGGGACGCTGAAGGGGTTATTCTGTTCGATGTCCTTCCCCATGGTCAAACGATCAACTCTGAAGTGTATTGTGCTACTCTTCAGAAATTGAAGAAACGACTTCAGCGTGTTCGTAGGCACAAAAATCTGAATGAACTTCTCCTTCTTACATGACAACGCAGGACCTCACACAAGTCTTCGCACCCGAGAGGAGCTCACAATGCTTCAGTGGACTGTTCTTCCTCATGCACCCTACAGCCCCGATCTCGCACCGTCGGATTTCCATATGTTTGGCCCAATGAAGGACGCAATCCGTGGGAGGCACTACGCGGATGATGAAGAAGTTATTGATGCAGTACGACGTTGGCTCCGACATCGACCAGTGGAATGGTACCGTGCAGGCATACAGGCCCTCATTTCAAGGTGGCGTAAGGCCGTAGCATTGAATGGAGATTACGTTGAAAAATAGTGTTGTGTAGCTAAAAGATTGGGGAATAACCCGGTGTATTTCAATGCTGAATAAAACAACCCCTGTTTCAGAAAAAAAATGTGTTGCATTACTTATTGAACTGCCCTCGTATTTGCTCAACTACGGAACTTGTTTAGACCACCTCGTAAAACTTATTTCGCTTCAGAAAATCGTAGTAGTACCATACATAAATTTCCTGATGCCGCCATCTTTTCTCACCAAACGTCACGCTTCAGTTCAAGTTGCGCCTTTGCCAATCTAGTAATGTATGTCTGTGGTTGTGTGCAGTAATTGTGGTCTTTGCCACATACGACGAACAGTCATAAAGCGTATAGCTGTGATCGTGTGTGGTTGACTCTCGTAAGATACAGCACGATGATTTGTACTATAAAATACTTACTTAACCATATTCTGACGCTCGTTATGAAAGGCATGATATAATCTGATAAATTGAGTATCACGTAATTTCTACTTTCATTCGAGTAGACCGTCAACCTTCCTTGGTTCTGATGTTAATTAATGAATTGTTTATGACAAATAACTTCATTCATTACTAATGTGGGAAAGATTTGAACTCTCTCTCTCTGTGGTAGATAAATATTAAAGTAAGTACTGTTCACTATCTAGTGTGGTGTGAACACCAGTAATGAAGTCCACTGTCTGTGTGTACTTAAGTTTTTCTGATTTTAGTCCTCTAGCCATGGTCGAAGTATTGTTGAGATTATCATTCATATTTACTCTCATTTACTGCCGATACGAGATGAGACGGGCGGAGTATTGCACTTACGCATTCCGTTCGTCAAATAAGTAGCTATGTGTAGTTTTTTGTAGAAAATTTTTATTTTCGTAACCGATGCCTGCGGTTTGGTAAACTTATATCTGACAGTGGATAAGAAAACACTTCGGTGATTCCCCCGCCCCCGTCCCCGTCTGATAGTAAAGAGTTCAAGAGCTCAACTATCTCAGAGTTGAGCAAGCTGACAACACTATTCATAACCTAATGGTGGCTCCTGTTCATCTCCTGGTAACATTCCCATTCTTTTCCCTGTTATAATTAACATCGGCGCGTAATTCCCTCTATCATAACTGACCGATATTCCGCTATCCACATAACTGCTAGCATTCACTGTCATAAGACAAAGTAACAGTGCATATTAGTTTCTAACACTAAGAAACGTTTCACGCAGGGAAACTGTAACGTATTTGATACGGGAGACGCCTAAATGAATTGCTGGATGTATGTACACGCAGCGCATTAACAAACGTAGCGGGGCGACGTGTGTGTGCGCTGAGTACAAGTATGCTAATGTACGGAAACGTGATAAATGTTCTCGCGTTCAAGGCCAGCTCAGCAACGCGCCTTTTGCATACTGGTATTTTCAGTTCATTAAACGAGGAATATTTATGAAGGCGCATTGGTGCTACGATGCTTCTAGTTTTCGTGTTTAATGACCTGAGGATCAGAAATCGTTGAGACCATGGGAACAGCGCTGATGTTCCCGTAAGGTGATTGACGAAGCTGGAGGCTATGGAGATGGGGGTCTAGTGCCATTAAGGTCCGAACCAGTTCTCCAACAAGCGACAGAAGAAATACACAATTGTCACCAAGGCGTACTTGAAACGCAGTAGGTTGTCATCAATGAGGTTAGCTACTAGGTCACGAACCAGAACTTCCAACGCACAAATATGGTACCGCATATTTTAAAAACTCGCTCCTTAACTATAGAGGTCATTATCATATCTTAATCTCTGTGATACTAAAGATGAACAAATGCCAAATGTTTTTAAGTTAGTTACTTAAGTAAATTAATATTTGGTTTCCATCTCAAGCACTAAATTTTTAAAAACTTATCACAGTCACAGGAACATTACCTCTATTGTGTATGCATGATTTCCGCATAACGAGACCGTAATAGTATTTTTTTTTAAATATCAGTGATTTATTTCTTCAAGGAGGTTTTTACATCAACATAATAGAAGGTAAACGTACGTCGTACAAGCACACATCTACAGTTTACAAGCTCAGAACACAGAGGCACCAGAACAAGGCATTTCACGACTGCATAGCAGTTGTTCTTTGAACAATATTCTCTCTCTTGCATTCTCCTAATTTTTCACTCTCAGCTTCAGCACTTGCAGGAAAGAACTACAATAATTTAAGAGATTTTTCAGTGGTTTTTGCTTTCACGTTGTGTCGATTATCTAGTGATATGAGTGACGGGCAGCACTTGCGAGGATTCCTTGATCATGATGTGCAGCATGTTGTCAAATTTTTTCCTGTGATTAGCACCCTGCGCTCCGCGCAATAAGATAATATTCTCCTCCAATGTACTACACATATTCCGAGAATGCATCCTGTCGGTTCTCATTAACGAAGGTGGATCTATGTCCGATCATCCATTTTGTTTAGTAATTGGGTATCGCATGCTGTGAGACCGTATCATTTTATCGTTTCCCGAACGTTCAGATACCATCCGTTCGTCCTATCAATGATGGCTAAGCTGTGGAAGAAAATTCCGCCAAGTCCTGCGCTGCTCCACAAACAAATCTGTGCGTGAACGAGTCCGCGTTTCCGCATTTTTGTCATTCGTATGGATTTGACCACCGACTGTCACCATCATGAGCGAACCTCTGAGGACAGCAACATCGTGTGAGTATTATGCCACAGTACTCCTGTAGTTCCCCTTCTTCAGCGAGGTTTCCTGATGCGGTCATTCTCATGATTTTGTATGTCGTCATATTAATCAGCTGTGATGTATTTGATGTACTGGTGCGCACTAACTATTAATAAATTCACAAAAGTATTTCCGGATGTGCCGTAATCCGGATGACATTCAGCAGGGATCGTCGCCATGTGTATTAGTGGCGCTAGGCTCGGTGGTCTCATGCTGGTTAAAAGACTGGGAAGAAGGCGTGAGCCCTGATACTGTATTTCTTGTCTCATTCGGTTGATTAGCAGCGTCGCACATTGTTGTTGAATGCTGATTAGCCCGAGGGCGCCCCGCAATGAAGCCAGGGTGCACCACTGAATATACGTCGCCAAAGCTTCCGGGAGCGCAAATTATAGACAGTATCTCGAGTGGAATCTGAGAGTGAGGACAGCGACCAAACTTGTGCGTGCGTATCCCACGATTCGCGACATAATGAAATCGCAGTTATTGTTGTGAATGTACAATTCCATAACGAAGTTAGCACAGTGGTCCATTACTCGCTCTGGTCACCGGGAATAGAGAGGTGTTGCATTCCAATCGCCGTAAATCATTGATTCTTAGATATGATGTAAGGCTGTTTTGTGCAAAAAACGGATGGAAGTAGAATGAACAATGAACTGACTTGTGCAAAATCGCTAAAACGACCAATCCCGCAATACAGTAGCAGGCGAACAATTTGCAATCCGTGTCGATGCATTATTTCTGAAACTATAATCTTAACATATCGAAAATCATAACAAATACGAGAGAGATACTCATACATTATCACGATTGTATTGCTTCCAATTTTTATTCCTAGCGACATTTTCTCGTTTTACATAATGAACAAAACTTGTGCTGCGACTTTGATTCGCGAAGAAAATTAATGTCTTATTTTATGGTTGCTATAAATAAAATTAAAACGCAAGCGATTCATTTCACACATTCATCAAATACGTACATAAATGATCACAGCTGAATTAACAAAATTAGGCAGAAGATTCTGGTAATCCCAAATTCAGGGAAATTACTCTTACTGTGTACTTCTAACCCAATATCTAACTTTAATTAACTATACCACAACGTTCGACAGTAAGGAAAATAACAACATGAATAAGAATAAATAATTACGCAATAGTGTCTAGAAACCAGTATAAATTTACTGCTACTTATCCGCCCGTTAACAGAACTGAAATGAAGGTTTCGTTTGCTTTGTTTTCTTACTGTCATTAGTAATGGGTTGGAACTCTTGTACGGAGTAAACGCTGTTCGGAGAGACATTTCTACGGGGCCGGCGGCTCTTGCTGGGATAAGCTGCTTTTCCCAGGCACAGGTACACTAAGAAATCTAAAGGCGTAGCGCAGCGTGCTGCTATCTACGACACGTGCTGATGGAATCACTTTTAGTATACGTCAAATGGCTGCAAAACTGCAACCAGTCACTTTCTTATAATCATTTATTTAGCCTTTACATGTTTCAGACCGGTTTTGTCCGTCGTCAGACGGCGAGAGAATGAATGGATATACACTGATAGCAATACCAAAAGCTAATTAGAGTTCTGCAATTTTGCGAATACATTTGTGTATGTAATATATTTAGGTGATCAACACTGCAAGATCACAGGTTAATGCAAGGGCGACTTAAGCCGTTGCAAGTGCGAAATCCTAGTACATTAATAACCGGTGTAACAGCCAGAATGGTGCACGCAAGCATGCAAACGTGCATGCAATGTGTAATACATATGCTGAATGTTAGTTTGTAGGTTGAAATTCTATGCCTGTTGCACTTTGTCGTTCAATACAGGAACGGTTAAAGCTGTTTATGGATGACGCTAGAGTTGCCGTCCGATGATGCCCCATATATATTCGATTGGAGACAGATCTGGTGACCGAGTAGGCGAAGGCAATAGGTCGACACTATGCAGAGCCTGTGGAGTAACAACAGCGGTACGTGGGCGAGCGGTAACCTGTTGGAAACACCCCCTGTAATGCTGTTCATGAATGCCAGGACGACACGTCGAATCACCAGACGGGTGCGTGAAATAAATACAACACCGCTCCAGCTGTCATACGGAATTGCACTCTAGACCTTAACTCTAGGTGTAGATCCGATGTGTGTGGCAAGCAGACAGTTTGGTTGCAGGTCCACAACTGAGCTGCTCCTAACCAACACACGGCCCTCACTGGCACCGAGGCGGAACCAACTTCCATCAGAAAACACAACAGACCTCCGTCCTGCCTTCCAGTGAGCTCACGTCGCAGATGGCGGTGGTTCGGGGTCAGTGGAATGCACTATACCGGGCGTCTGGTTCGATGGTTCAAATGGCTCCGAGCACTATGCGACTTATATTCTGAGGTCATCAGTCGCCTAGAACTTAGAACTACTTAAACCTAACTAACCTAAGGACATCACACACATCCATGCCAGAGGCAGGATTCGAACCTGCTACCGTAACGGTCGCGCGGTTCAAGACTGAAGCGCCTAGAACCGCTCGGCCACTTCGGCCGGCCGTCTGGTTCGGAGCTGTCCTTGAAGTAACCCATGTGTAACAGTTCGTTGTGTATCTGTGGTGCAAACTGCTGCTCAAATTGCTGCTGCAGATGCACCGACGATGCGCAAGAGCCCTACGCCGAAGACGACGGTCTTCCTTCTCGGTAGTGCCACGTGGCCGTCCGGAGCCCGGTCTTCTTGCTACCGTATATTGCCGTGACCACGGCTGCCAATCAAGCTTCTGCAGCTTTGCAGAAGGAACTTTCTGCTTCTCTTAGTCATATTGCGCGACCTCGTTCAAACTCAGCGCAGTGTTGATAACGGCGTTTTTGTCGCCTTAAAGGCACTGTTGACTAACATCAACTCACCAGGTTCAATCTCAACAGTAACTAGTAACGCTCACGGTCGGTACAGCGTGTATTTGAAGCAAACCTGATTTTCACCCTCATAATGGAGCTACTAGCGTCAATCTTATTCAACTGGTGCGAAATCTGAACAGACATCATGTTTCGGATGAAGAAACACGGCTTCCACCTTTCGCTCATGTCGCACAACCTTCTGGGTGGAGTTGCATGCCACTAGCTTGCCTTTCCGCTGAAAGGATTTTGTATTACGTGTGCACCCAAACAAATTTCGATTCTAAGAATCTTTCAAAGGCAACGGCGCGATGACTCCTCTGAAGAATCACGGCCTTTGACACAGTCTCGTTAGTTTTCAGTGACGAATATTTTGCAGATTTCAAGAGACATTTAGCAGACTTTATGCAGCTTCCAGCGTGTATGTTAGAAAACAATACATTGATTTCGAAAAGTTTCTCCTCATGTAACATGTACTTTAGGTATCGTACTTAACTGCTGAGCAAAACTGACTGTTGGTTGGCCCTGTGTTGCGTATGTGAACAGCGTCGTGAAATTAAACATTAACCGTCATAAAATGATACATTTGGAATAAAGAAAACTAATCTAATTAACTGCAAACAGAAACTGTCCCTGTGCTCAATGAAATCTATGTAACTAAAATTGAATGCTGATGTACATTATGAACCTTGCGTGATATGAAGTGCAAACTTTGACTTGGAATACCTACCAAAAATAAATAAATAAATAAATAAATAAATAAATAAATAAACTGCTACTATATTCTCAAGAAAATAACTGTTTGAAATTACCAATACTGTTCACTGAAAACCAATCTACTTGCTAGCACGAACACCTCGCAACCCCGAATACACGGTGTGCTCTAGTATGCAACGTGAGATCTGCCCTGAAATAAAAGTGTCACACTTTTGGTTCGGCACGCTGTTTTTGTGTCTTGAGTACTGACGTCCTCGAAAGCAAATACAAACCAGCAGATGCAGCAGCTAAAGAAAAATAATCTACTCTGGTTTTTTTTATATTTTTTAAATTCCTCCAAAATCTTCCGCATAATTAGGTGGTTGGCTGGTTGGTTGGTTGGGTGAGGGGACTAAACAGCGAGGTCATCAGTCCCATCGGATGAGGGAAGGATGGGGAAGGAAATCAGCCGTGGCCTTTGAAAGGAACCATCCCGGCATTTGCCTGAAGCAATTTAGGGAAATCACGGAAAACGTGTATCAGGATGGCTGGACGTGGGTTTGAACCGTCGTCCTCCCGAACGCGAGTCCAGCGTGCTAACCACTGTGCCGACTCGTTCGGTCTTCTCCATGAATAAAAAGAACAACAAAGTATTATAAATGAGTTTTTATCTTCATAATAAAGCATTCCAGATAGCTTCTCCGAGATTCACAGAAAACAGATATCATTCTTTGAAAAATTCAACTGCACGTTACTACGCTTCAAGTAAGAATTTCCCAGCACTGCACAACTCATTGGTGATCAAATCAACCACAGATGAAACTAAACACGGAGTGAAATATCTTACTACTTACGCAGTACTCATCTTCGTCCCAGAACAGTAAGGTGAATTATTTACAATAGCAGAAAACGTATGAGAATCTTACATATTTACAAGTTTGCCAATGAGCTGACTTGCATTAAACAACTTTTCAATATTTACATAATTTCCAATGGTTGTGATGCTTTCTTCTTCATTGTAGTTTTTGTGCTTAGGTCACATACGTTATAAATGATTTTTTCAATTGTAGTCAATTTGGAGTCTCTTCAAAGCCTTTGCAATTGTCTCGTCAGTTGTAATTGTTGAATTCTTTCTTCTTTCCCACCGAAATTTAAAATTAATCACTCAAACTGACGGCCGTGGTACGCTGCGCCGTCTCGAGGATTTATAGGCTGTAAGGCGTCCGCAACAATGAACTTGTTTCTATAGACTTTGATTCGAATGTTATTGCAACCTATAATCTCCGTCTCAGAAAAAGTTCTAGCTGGCCGGACGATAGCAGTTTCGAAGTCCATCATGAGAAACGCAGAGTTACACTGAGGCACATTAGTTTTAACAGCATAAAAAATTGTTTCCCGCTTTTTGTTCGGTAACTAAGCGTAAAAAGCTGGACTAGTGTTTAGTTTCCTCCCAAGACCTTGTAAGATCGGTGTGGCAACTGTCCAAATTGCTTTCTCGGACTCCTGAACGTTCCCCCCACAAAGAATAATTCACAGCTGTTTAAACGTGATTTTTCCCTTTTCGCTGGCAAACACCAATATTCTCTTATTCGCCCCCTGTTGTCATCTATACATAATAAAATGCTGCCTTCGTTCATCAGTAAATTATTTTCTTGAAAGAATATTCATACTGAATCGGTCGGGACCTGTGTAGCCCCCAAGTATTTTCGCCTAATGCAACGCAGCGATCGTTTCGAGCTTCTATATGATGGTAACGATGTAGCTAAGTCGTAGCCTCGACTGCAGAGCTGTCCTACTTCTTCAACGTAAGCTGGCGAAATTGTAGCATATATTTCTTTTGCACACCTTTCTGCACTTACAAAATGTTTTCGCACTTCGTCTACTACTTTGTCTGGAAGACAAACATCGCTACCTTCGCTTAAAGCTGTGTTAATTTTTAGTGGACAGCGCATTTATTCTTTAGAAAGATTATACAAGGCCAGTAAGTTATATTTACGTTATTGGTATGGTCCACTATTACTGATGCCCATTGTAAATCAATGAAGGCTTCCCTCTGGGGACGCCGGTGAACTCCACCTGCACGACAGAACACGGAACACTATTTGCCAGTTACAGATCAACTGCAGTGTTAAACTCCGGGAGAAAGCCAGGCCACACAGCCGTTTGTCAATGAACTGGTGCGCGGACAGGCCAGTGTATCCTTGCTCCTGGAACACAAGTGTTCCGAGGTCCACTATCTAATGTGTCGTCGGCTCCGTAGAAATGTCAACACATTCCTTCTCCGCACAAGTGTCATTCCGTAAAAGCGTCACAAACTCCATTAGTACGCCCTGCCGAGAGGCTGCGCGGATAACGAAGCGGGTTGGTGAGCCGGCACGCCTGGATGTGGTTTTTAGGCGATTTCCCCATATCCAGCCTCATATAAATGCTGCCCTAACATCTAGAAAACGTTTTCACACTTGGACATTAATTTCCTGTAGATGCAGATAGACGGGGGTACACAGATTACATTGGTGGCTGGAGGAGGAGGGGCGTCAGGAAGGGCACACGGCGACTAACTACCAATAACATTGTCTCAACCCATACAACAAAGCCGACACCATAAAAAAAGGGAAAAGGCAAAAGAATAATAAGAGGAGGAATTACTACTAATATCCAGTGTTAGCCTTCTGACACAATGAGCTGGCGCTGGGGTTCCTACACTGCACTCGGCTACGGATCGTATAGTGTCTCTAAAGTTTGTAGGACCCATACCAAATTGGACTAACAGCATTTTAAAAGTATACTAAGAAGGGCAGCACGAATGATGACAACTTTGTTTGACTCACGGAAACGCTGAAAAATCTGAATTGGCAGAAGCCTGAAGATAGACGCCAGCATACAAATCTTCGAGAACCAGCGGCAAGTGAAGAATCTAAGACTATACTGAAGTCTACTACGTAACTATCAGGTGGAGATCTCGAAGACAAGATCCAACTCATTAATTGTCATTCGTATCGTTGTCCGTACGGTATTAGAACGTGAAGAAACTCTAATTAAGTTGCAACGGGAGTACTCCCTACAATGAATTTCACAGTGGTCTGTGGAGTATGCACGTAGATGAAGACGTACGAGATGTATTCGAAAAAGACAGGACTCTAAATCCCCATCGTGCCATTCACACTTAGGGTTCCCATAGTTTCCCCAAATCACTGCCCCACCTTTGTCCAGTGCAAGCTTACGATACCTTATAATTAACGGAATGCCGCAAACTCTAAACTTCCCTCCTAACGTGCATCACTGTATTGTTAGAAAATCTGAAGCTCCAGCAATCCAAGACAAGCTTCCCGTGAACGCTGATCGCACTGCTTTTATTTTTGCTAATTCTTTCTTAAGTTGCCATTTCATGTTTCGTTGTCTTATCGTAACAATCTGTCGATTAAACCTGTTCGTTAGACGACAGGACGACGTAAGGTTCCGATGAGTAACATCGTCTCGTACCCATGAAACACCGACGCCGGCATTATCAAATCTACAAGTAGGAATGAGGACAAGAGCACCCCAAGGTGCAAAAAATGTTCAAATGTGTGTGAAATTTTATGGGACTTAACTGCTAAGGTCATCAGTCCCTAAGCTTACACACTACTTAACCCAAATTATCCTAATGACAAACACATACACCCATGCTCGAGGGAGGACTCGAACCTCCGCCGGGACCAGCCGCACAGTCAGTGACCGCACCGCCTTACCCCACCAAGGTGCATTAATGTCGATAAGATTACTAACGAAACACTGTACCTGTTACGTTTTTTTCATGAATAGCAAACATTTAATCTATTCTTCATCTTCCTGTCATAAACAATTTTTTCTCCTGGCTTATTGAGCCAAATTCTGAATTTTTTTATTCTGATGTTTTAGGAGTTTAAATAATTACAAACGACAAACTAGATATTGACTCGGTTGATTTTTGCAAATGTTTCTTTTTTATATAGTAAGTTCAATAAATCATTAACTACACTGACGTAAAAGATCGCAACACCAAAAAGGTGGTGTGCGACATAAACCAAGGGTGGCAGGCGTGTTTCTAAATCTGAAAGATGATATCTATAGGATGCAAATCACGTTTGGTTTAAATACATGCTGTAACGGTCGAGAGCGTTTGGTACCTTTGAGATTGGACGTGGTGGGTTGATGTTAGTCAAGAATGCCTTTAAGGTGACAAAGATGCCGTTATCAACATTTCCCTGAGTTCGAACGAGGCCTCTAATATATTTGCGAGAAGCTGGATGTTCCTTCTGTGATACTGCAGAAAGACTTGGCAAAAATTTAGCCACTGTGCATGATTGCTGGCAGCGGCGGTCACGAAAATGTACGGTCGAAAGAAGACCGTTCTCCGCACGGCTTCTTGGCTCTACAGAGAGGGAAGAGCATCGTGTTCGCCGTATGGCTCCGGCGCATCGAACAGTATCTGCACCAGCGACGTGAGCAGCGGTTGGCATCACAGTGACACAACGAACTGTTACGAATCGGTTATTTCAAGGACAACTACGAGCCAGACGCCCTCCAGCGTGCATTCCACTGACGTCAAACCACCGCCATCTGCGACATCAGTGGCGTCAAACGAGAGCTCATTGGATGGTAGGATGGGGGTCTGTTGTGTTTTCTGATGAAAGCTGGTTCTGCCTAGGTGTCATTCAGGAGTAGGACAGCTGAGGGCTTGCAGTCAACCTGTCTCGATGCGATATTACTGGAGCTGCACCTGCAGTTACCTGCCTGGAGTTGCGATTGCGTACAACAGCGGGAGCTCTCTCGTGGTTATCCCACGCACCCTGACTGCAAATTTGTACATCATTTTGCTGATTCGACTTGTTGTACTGTCATTAATGAACAGCATTCCGCCGGCCGGACTGGCCGAGCGGTTCTAGGCGCTTCAGTCTGGAACCTCGCGACCGCTACGGTCGCAGGTTCGAATCCTGCCTCGGGCATGGATGTGTGTGATGTCCTTAGGTTGGTTAGGTTTAAGTAGTTCTAAGTTCCAGGGGACTGATGACCTCAGATATTAAGTCCCATAGTGCTCAGAACCATTTACACAGCATTCCATGAGGTGTTTTTCAATACGATAACGCTCGCTCACATACTGCTGTTGTACCCCAACGTGCTCTACAGGGTATCGGCACGTTCCCTTCGCCTACTCGATCACCAGACCTGTCTCCAATCTAGTACATATGGGACTCATCGGACGACAACACCAGTGTCATCCGAAAACAGCATTAACCGTTCCTGTATTGGCCGACGAAGTGCAACAGGCATGTACTCCAACCCACAAACGGACATCCGGCACCTGTACAACACAAAGCATGCACGTTTGCATGCTTGTATTCAACAGCCTGGCAGTTACATCTGCTATTAATGAACCAGAATTTCATATTTGCAACGGAGTACGTCGCGCTTACATTAATCAGTGATTTTGCAAGGGTAATAATGGTAATCACATAAGTATGTTTCCTAGACAAACGTATTCCGGAAATTTAATTACTCTACATTAATTATTTTTTGGTGTTGCGGTTTTTTCCCTCATTGAATGTTCAATCTCCCATACACTCCTCTCAAATATTTGCAAGAAAAGTGTGTGTGTGTGTGTGTGTGTGTGTGTGTGAAATCTTATGGGACTTAACCGCTAAGGTCATCACTCCCTAAGCTTACACACTACTTAACCTAAATTAACGTAAGAACAAACACACACACCCATGCCCAAGGGAGGACTCGAACCTCCACCGGGATCAGCCGCACAGTCCATGACTGCAGCGCCTCAGATCGCTCGTAAACCCGCGCGGCTTGCAAGAAAATACTATGAAATAGAATGTGAAGCATTATTGTTAATTTAAAACGTCATTGTGTTACTGATGCCAGTCGTCAGTGACAGTTTAATGTAAATAATACAAGCAACGCCGTTCTGGCCACAGACTGCCCAATCAGAGCCGACAGACCGCCACGTCATCCATCAGCCAATGGCGTCATGTATACGGAGGGAAGGGTGTCAGCACGCCGCACTTCAGCCAATGTCGGGATAACAGAACTGGTGCCACTATACTATTCGGTCACGTAGCTTCTCTATAAGCATCACGATGCTGAGTGAACCACGTCGCAGTCCTACCGCCACGGAAAAATTCTTGGCAGTACCGAGAATCGAACTCACATCCTCTGAGTTGCAGTTAGCTACGGTGACCCCATCTTTCTCGTCTCCTTTCTTACGATATGCTGCTTCGTCGCTTTTTCGTCATAGAGTCGGAACGGATGTCGTGTGACATCTTCCAAATTGGATTAATGAGGACTTGATTGAGTTTTTTTTTTTGTTTTTTTTTTATTACAGAGGGTGGACAACCTCCTGAACAAACGCACTGAACTACCGCGCCTGCTCCACTCAACTACGGAGGCGGAGCATGTAGATAATAATTGTAATCTATGAAATAGAACATCTCTGACTACATCCAAACACTCTGAGAAGCAATAAGGTTGCAATATCTTTGTACCATCTTACTACACCATAAAAAAAAGCGATTACGAAGGAATCTCATTGACTGGAGTAGAATTGTCTTGAGTGATGAGTACCGCTTGGAACTGAGCTCCGATGATCAGGAAAGTGTGTCTGGAGAGGCCACGGAAAGCAGTGGGATACCGCCCGACTGCCTACCGTCATACAGTATGACATCCAGGAGTTATTATCTGCGGTGGCACTTCATTTCATAGTGGGAACCTTTCCTTGTCATCCGCGGCACCCTTATTGGGCAGCGGTACGTCAACGACATCCTTCGCCCACTTTCTGTTGCCGTTCACGGCAAGCCATCCTGGGCTTACATTTCAGCACGGCAATGTCCACCAACACACGGCGAGAATTTCTACAGGTTGTTTTCGTGCTTGGCCAGCAAGTTCGTCGCATTTCTCCCCTACTGGGTACGTTTAGTGTATTGTGGGTGGGGCTCTCCAACCAAATCAGGATTTTGACGATCTAACGCACCAACTGGATAAAATTTGGAACGATATCCCTCGGGAGGACCTCCACCAACTCCGTCAATCAACGCCAAGCCGATTAATTGCTTCCTTAAGGGCCAGAGCTGGATCAACGTATTATTGGCTTGCTCAATTTGTGAAGCTTTTTCTCTTGTATAAATCATCCAAGTCTGCTGAAAATGTAACATTTGTTTGGCTGTATATGTACATCACATCTACTGATTTCCGTCCCATTCGGATAATCCCTTGGTGGTGCGAGTTTTTCTTTCTTTCTTTCTTTCTTTTCTTTTGTTCTAAAATTTTTTGGTTAAGGTTTGCCTGTGTATGTACTTCTGCGCAATGGAGGAGGTATAATACCTGTAACTAGATGCACAAAAATTGCTATTCTCTCACATTTGCGTTCAAAAAATCACAATATTTATATTTTCCGAGTGCAGTAAAATCACAGAACGACCACTGCAGGGCTAGGAAGAACAACAACACACACAGACGTCACATAAAAACGTCTAAACGTTCCAAGATCCATATTTTGGAAGTGTCGTCCACCACTCAAAAAATCGAAATTTATTTGATAGAGAAACAAAGAGCTTCTTTACCTTGCCTATTCTGTTTTTTCCTCGGTAAGTACCTAAAAACGTCAAAAAACTATTTTTCCTTAATATTTTCACTGTTGTAAACAAGGTTTTGTCAATTTGTGGTTCTTATTTATATACAGTGTCGGTTTTTTCTTTCTCAAAACATTATAAAATCTAAATTATTTTTCGCTTTCACATTCCTGGCCTCTTTTTTGTGGCGAATACTCATACGCGAAATATTAATGTCCTCGTGGAACCTTTCAATGTTCCACGAAAACAAAGCAAACAATACAATAAAGACTAAGATAGATACTGCTTACAGGAAAATTAAAGAGACCTTTGGAGAAAGGAGAACCACTTGCATGAATATCAAGACCTTTGATGGAAACCCAGTTCTAAGCAAAGAGGGGAAAGCAGAAAGGTGGAAGGAGTATATAGAGGGTCTATACAAGGGCGACGTACTTGAGGACAATTTTATGGAAATGGAAGAGGAGGTAGATGAAGATGAAATGGGAGATATGATACTGTGTGAAGAGTTTGACAGAGCACTGAAAGACCTGAGTCAAAACAAGGCCCCCGGAGTAGACAACATTCCATTAGAACTACTGACAGCCTTGGGAGAGCCAGTCCTGATAAAACTCTACCATCTGGTGAGCAAGATGTATGAGACAGGCGAAATACCCTCAGACTTCAAGAAGAATATATTGATTCCAATCCCAAAGAAAGCAGGTGTAGACAGATGTGAAAATTACCGAACTATCAGTTTAATAAGTCACAGCTGCAAAATACAAATGCGAATTCTTTACAGACGAATGGGAAAACTGTTAGAAGCCGACCTCGGGGAAGTCAGTTTGGATTCCGCAGAAATGTTGGAACACGTGAGTCAATACTGACCCTACGACTTATCATAGAAGCTAGATTAAGGAAAGGCAAACCTCCGTTTCTAGCATTTGTAGACAATGTTGATTGGAATACTCTCTTTCAAATTGTGAAGGTGGCAGGGGTAAAATACAGGGAGCGAAAGGCTATTTACAATTTGTACAGAAACAAGATAGCAGTTATAAGAGTCGAGGGGCATGAAAGGGAAGCAGTGGTTGAGAAGGGAGTGAGACAGGGTTGAAGCCTATCCCCGATGTTATTCAATCTGTATATTGAGCAAGCAGTAAAGGAAAAAATAGAAAAATTCGGAGTAGGCATTAAAATCCATGGAGAAGAAATAAAAACGTTGAGGTTCGCCGATGACATTGTAATTCATTCAGAGACAGCAAAGGACTTGGAAGAGCAGTTGAACGGAATGGACAGTGTCTTGATAGGAGGGTATAAGATGAACATCAACAAAAGCAAAACGAGGATAATGGAATGTACTCGAATTAAGTCGTGTGATGCTGAGGGAATTAGATTACGAAATGAGACACTTAAAGTAGTAAAGGTGTTTTGCTATTTGGGGAGCAAAATAACTGATGATGGTCGAAGTAGAGAGGATATAAAATGTAGACTGGCAATGGCAAAGAAAGCGTATCTGAAGAAGAAAAATTTGTTAACATCGAGTATAGATTTAAATGTCAGGAAGTCGTTTCTGAAAGTATTTGTATGGAGTGTAGCCATGTATGGCTCTGAGCACTATGGGACTCAACTGCTGTGGTCATCAGTCCCCTAGAACTTAGAACTACTTAAACCTAACTAACCTAAGGACATCACACACATCCATGCCCGAGGCAGGATTCGAACCTGCGACCGTAGCAGTCGCACGGTTCCGGACTGCGCGCCTAGAACCGCGAGACCACCGCGGCCGGCTAGCCATGTATGGAAGTGAAACGTGGACAATAAATAGTTTAGACAAGAAGAGAATAGAAGCTTTCGAAATGTGGTGCTACAGAAGAATGCTGAAGTTTAGATGGGTAGATCACGTAACTAATGAGGAGGTATTGAATAGAATTGGGGAGAAGAGGAGCTTGTGGGACAACTTAACTAGAAGAAGGGATCGGTTGGTGGGACATGTTCTGAGACATCGAGGGATCACCAATTTAGTATTGGAGGGCTGCGTGGAGGATATAAATCGTAGAGGGAGACCAAGAGATGAATACACTAAGCAGATTCAGAAGGATGTAGGTTGCAGTAGGTACTGGGAGATGAAGAAGCTTGCACAGGATAGAGTAGCATGGAGAGCTGCATCAAACCAGTCCAGGACTGACGACCACAACAACAAGAAGAAGACGATGAAGCAGAAAATCCACAGCCGCAACACGAGTGGGCGCGGTGACATTAGGTTAATTTCCGATGTTAGCAGGTGACGCCCCCGTCCCATCACCAACGTTAACATCACAACCCATCACCAACGTCAACATCAAAACTTGACGTTCGCGTCCCGTTGACAACCTGTGTAAATGCCGCCATTTGAAACGCGTTGTGGAATATTTTCACGTTCCGTTCCGTTACGTTCCGGCAGGTATGAAGCGACCTTTACACGCCACTGCAACTTTCCTGCCTGGAGAAACTCGCAATGAAATCGGAGTCCCTTTCTAAACCCAGCAATTAAAAAAATGCGTCCGTTGGTCCGTGTAGCAACGTGCTGGCTTCCGTATAAATAGTGATATACAGTCATCGACAACGTACAGGGTGTTTCACAAAATCATGTTACACACTTCTTGAGGTTGTAGAGGAGACTCAGTAGATCCAGTTCAACACAGGAACCTATTTCCGGAAACGTCATGTAAAATGCATACTTTAGGTATAGCGAGGCTATTCCGTTCATTTCAGTTGTAAGCCGTGTATAACATAACATGAAACTTTTATATAATCTGTCAATGTGGTATGTAAATTGTGAATAGATTCCAGCATATAAAAGATCTAAATTTCTATAAACATCTGAAGAAGGCAGAAACCACAATATATAAAAATCGTGGGGCTGTTTCACCCAGTCAAGAGGGTATTAAGCCCTGTGTATTTCAGTGTACAAATCACAACCATTTACCACAAGTAAACCTTTCTCGTCCTTTTCCACCAACACACACTCCGTGAAACCATGTAGCACACCGCTGGCACTTTATCCGGCGGAGCTGCCTAACACTTGTTACTGCTTGTTTCATATCTTTCTCGGATCATGAAGCACCTGCTGTTTTTTTTTCTTTTTTATGTAGGACCATATGAAAGGAAACCAAGAAAACGTTTTATCTATAATTTCGCTGAAAAACATCATTTAAACTAATAATATGACAGAGTGGAAACAGGCCCATGTGTACGAGGCGCATTAGCTTCTGTGTGCAGACATTTCGAAAGACGCACCAAATCAGACCTTTGTGGAAAAGGCAGCAATATTTGTTGATACACACACTACATAGCCCATCTTCTGATACAAGTAACAAAATGGTGAACAAGTGCTCACAGCTCCTTAGGTATGCATTTTAGAGTCCTTGTTTACTAGACTTTTTTCTTGTATTGTTCCATACTACCAACTCTGAAAGTTGCACACCCTACATACTTAGCAACAACATACACACAAGAGCCAAAGAAACTGGTACACCAGCCTAATATCGTGTAGGGTCTCCGCGAGCACAAGTGCCACAACACGACGTGGCATGGACTTGACTAACGTGTGAAGTAGTGCTTGAGGGAAATGGCGACATGAATCCTGCAGGACTGTCCATAAATCCGTAAGAGTACGAGTGGGTGGAGATATCTTCTGAACAGCACATTGCAAGGCATCCCAGATATAATGATTATAAAGAATCCGCCTCGATTGCAAATAGAAACCGGATGTTGACCTAGGTTTCGGCGCGGACAACCACGCCTTCTTCGGAACAAACTAAAACTACAAAGTGCCTAAAGAGGGATTGTCCAACATTAACACATAACGCCCAAAAGTGCAAAAGACTCATGTAAAATAAACGGTTCGTGTGTACCATGTCAATAGCTGTACTTAGCTCAAACGTCACAAACGTGCTTCCTCACCACAGCCAACGTTCGGGGGGCCGCGAGCTCTCGGGTAAGCAATTTGCGGAAGGGCTGCACTTCTGTCACGTTAAACGATTCTCTTCGGTCGTCGTTGGTCCCGTTCTTGCAGGAAGTTTTTCTGGACGCAGCGATCTCGGTGATTTAATGTTTTACCGGAATCATGATTTTCACGGTACACCCATGAAATGGTGGTACGGGAAATTCCCCACTTCAACGCTACCTCGAAGATGCTGTGTCCCATCGGTCGTGCGCCGACTATAGCACCATCTTCAAACTCACTTTAATCGTGATAACCTGCCAGTGGCAGCAGTAACCGATCTAACAGCTACGCCAGACACTTGTCTTATATAGGCGTTGCCGACCGCAGCGCCGTATTCTGTCTGTTTACATATCTCTGTATTTGAATACGCATGCCTAAACTAGTTTCTCTCGCGGTTCGGTGTATATTCCGCTGTCAGAGGTATCAGAATGATTTCGCTAGTAACCTTCGACTCTTTCGTTTCCGAACCAAGGACCCTTACCTCAAACTGATGTATTTATAAGTCTCCATCATTCTTGAAAGTTTGTAATATCATCACGCAATCACCATATGTTATGAATACATTTACGATCGTCGGCGCCTATAATTTTTACGCTCTGTAGCGTCATTGGATGACGGTTGCTAAGTAAAACTTGACCTTTTAAATTCCCCTACAGCCTCTAGAAGTGTGTAAAATGAATTGTGGAACGACTGACACGGTAGATGAGACAAGTACATGTGTTTCATGATCAGTCACTGACACACCTCGTCATAACATAATGCTAAGTAAGCACATTAATTGCAGGTGAATGAGCGATATGCACTAGTTTCAGAATCTGAGGTCTTAATTCTTTGCACTTTTACGCAACTGCGTGACTTCCAAAATCAAGGCGTCCTAAAGACATGCCCAGTCTGCTCTGACCAGCTAGAACATTAACACCATCTACCTAATAGCCGCTATGTTAACCTTTGGCTTGCATGACAACGGCGACGCGTCGTGACATGGAAGCAATGAGGCCTTGGTAGGTCGCTGAAGGGAGTTCGCACCACATCTGCACACAGAAGTCACTTAATTCCCGTAAATTCCGGGTAAGGGACAATGAGCTCTGAAGCCACATTCAATCACATCTCAGATGTGTTTGATGGGGTTCAGATCTGGCGAGCTGGGGGCTAGCACATCAATTGGAACTCGCCACTGTGTTCCTCGAACCACTCCATCACACTGCTGGCCTTGTGACATGGCGCATTATCTTACTGAGAAATGCCACATGCAACTGGATCGTCATGAAAGGGTGTACGTGATCTGCAAACAGCGTACCATACTCCTTGGCCCTTGGTGCCTTTCACCAGCTCCACCGGACCCATGGATGTCCACGTGAATGTTCCCAAGAGCATAATGAATCCGCCGCCAGCTTTTTACCGTCTCGCAGATGTCAAGGAGCTATTTCCCCTGGAAGATTACGGAATCGCGCCCTCCCATCGGCATGATGGAGAAGGTATCGCAATTCATAAGACCATGCAACGCTCTGCTGCTGTACCAACGTCCAGCGCCGATGTTCACGTGTCCATTTCAGTCGTAGTTCCCGATGTCGTGGTGTTAACATAGGCACGTGTATGGGTCCTTGGCTTAGGAGGCCCATCGTTAGGAGTGTTCGGTGCACTGCATGTTCAGACACACTTGTACTCTGCCCAGCGTTAAAGTCTTTTGTTAGTTCCGCCACAGTTCGCCGCCTGTCCTGTTTCACCAGTCTGCCCAGCCTACGACGTCCGACATCTGTAATGATGGATGGCAGTCCAACTCCACGACGTCCGGACTTAGTTTCACCACGTATTGAAGACGTTCACCACAGAACTCTTCGAACACCTGACAAGTCGTGCAATTTCCGAAATGTTCGTGCCGGGTCTCTGGGTCTCGACACTCTGCCATCGGTCAAACTCGTGTAGATCGCACGCCTTCCCCATTCTACACATGGACAGCACGCTCACTGATACTAATGCACCATGTGTGTGTGTGTGTGTATGTGTCTGATTAGCAGCCGTTTCTTGCGAGGTGGCGCTGCTATTGCCTGGACTGGTTTATATCGATATTAGGCAGGTGGTCATAATTTCTGGCTGATCAGTGTAAAGCCATGATACAAAAAATCTCAGGTAGTCGCCAAACGTGTAGAAATATTTGGATTCGCTGTCCGACGAAAAAGGCCCCATTTGCCTGCCAATAAAAACGCACACTGAAATGTATCACCAGAAGCATGAGTAATGTTGTTAGAAGCAAATCTATGAAATTTTCACAAAATTAGTCTGTTTCAAAGGTACATTACCGAAGTTTAAATGTGGTGACAATTAACATAAAGTGCGGTATGTTTATTATTTATTTATTAACGTACAGCACTACAAATGAAACATAACCGAAAACTACAAAAACAGAAAACAATATATAAATACATATGATACATTAAACTAACTGACAGTTGTTACATGCTAATGTCCATGCTACTCATCGAGTCAAGACTTGATGGTGTGTCCAAGAAAAAGTCTTTTGGATCACCCGGTTAGGCTCTCAATTTACACTCGTCGACAATGTGCTGGATGGCATCGTTCGGTGCTGCACAGTCACAGCGTGAGCTGGACTGTTTACCGTATTTCTGCAGGGTGTACGCAACACTTTGTATCCTATTTGGATGTGATCTGTATTCTTCCACTCATTCGGTGGAAGTTGAAAATCGCTGGCTCTCTACCGATGGAAAATAAGACGTTGTGCTTCATGCGAAACATTCATATTGCAGTTTTCACGCCATTTGATGTCACTGGTAAAGTTTCTATCATCAAGCTGTTGAGCCAGTCTCAGGGATGGATTGTTTGTTGTCAACCCAGGAACATCCTCCTGGATGGGAAGCTGTTGTACGGCCTACCACATTCGTTCTATCAGTACGTTAATACTATTGCTGGAGAATACCAATGTGACAGCGGTCATCTAAGTACATTTTATACATTAGTAGCTGGTGGGAAGGGGGGAGGGGGTTGAGAGTAAATTGTTTCAGAAACCACTGCCTGAGGTCGTTAATTCGATCATCATTTTACAGATGTGAGAGTACTTTTGTATGGCAAGTACAGTAGTCATGCACAATTTTTGAAGTGAAATTTTCGCTTTCGACTCCAATTACTCAAATTATTTATTTCCACTATTGGCCAATTTCGGCCATTATGCCACTTTCAACAGGTAGTTGACGTGCATGAGTACAAGTTACTAAGCTGCCACCAGCATATGGGAGGCATGCATAAAACTTATAAGTAGTAACGCGTGTTATCATTGGTATCAACACAATCAACAATCCAGGCGCAGTTCCAAGGGGGAGGAGTAGTCATGATACCCCAACCCCTCCACGAAAAAAGGAAGATGCATTTATATTTTTACAATCAGTTTGCAAATTTCACATGAAACTTTCGGCGACTAAAGAAGCACGAAAAATAATAGTGCTCCTGAAAGGCAAGGAATTCTGGAAGTTGCAAACTACGTTTAACACACACGGACATCTTGGCAGAGGAGGCCACGGTGGTCGGTTGTACCGATGGGCCCGTGGACTGAGACTGCGTCCTACGCGGAAAAGTGCTTGGACTTTTCTTGTAGAGCGTTAAATATTCAAGAATTTTTTTTTATAATTGTTACTGTAGATCTGTCTACCACAACTGAATAAAACAAATTTCTCTTGCCATACGAGTTTCAGTTTATTATTTGTAATTGTATTTGTAAGAGGTCTTCAGTGGCCTGGAACATATACATATTTGTGTTTAAATCATTTCGCTCTACATTTTCTACGTTATATATTGAGGTTATAGACAGTCCTACCACATTGTCCTTATCTATTTTTTTAGTGTTAACATAAATTTCTACTAACAGATTTCGTACATACAAGTTCACTTGTGTTCCTTTTCTTGTTTTACAGCTGATCTTCTTCTGTTTTCTGCCATAAGAAATTGCGTTTTCACGCTACTAAAAAATGATCATTTGTTTATTTGATGTTATGTTTTGGATAGTGTGGCCAACTGTTGGATATTATTATCAGCTGTTTTGAATGTTTGTTTGTCATATCATCAATCTACCCCCACTTGTGTGTTTGTGTGTGTTTTCAATATGATATTGCTTTCCTATTTTGCTTTCTTTCTTCCCTACCCCTCCTCCTCCTCCTCCTCCTCTCTCTCTCTCTCTCTCTCTCTCTCTCTCTCTCTCTCTGTACGTGTGTGTGTGTGTGTGTGTGTGTTTGTCATCATGGTTGCATGTTTTGTTTTAACAAGGATGTATGTATGAAAGGTCTTTTTAAAATAATTTTTTCATTTCTTTTATTTAGTTTAGTAGAGAATTGCGCTGACATCTGCCTTTTAGTTTATCACATGTTTGTTCTCTGCTATGGCTCTCTGGATGTGATAGTGTTCCTAAATTGGTATTTGTTGTAATTCTTTGTCCTAATCTCATTCATATCTTGCTCTATGTTTGAAAGACGACGGTTATGGTGTTTTTAGTTCTCTGCAAGTGTGGAACAATTTGTTTCACGTTTCCAACATCTTACGTATTCTCTGACTTTTTTTAAACTTCTGCCTGTCATGGCTATTTACACTGCTTCACAACCTTGAAGTTTGTAAATTCCTGAACCATGGAATTTGTCCCTCTTGACTGCTGGTTGGCTTAGGTTTAGTTGGAGAGTTTGTATAGGTATTAGATGACATTATTTGTCTGGTAGGTATTGGATGACATTAAATGCATGGCAGACAAGCCAAATGAAAAACAGATGAACTGCACTCAGAAATCAACAAAACACATCAAAACATAAAGGCAAACATGGGAAAGGAAAAGGAAACGAAATAAACTTTCTTGGCGTAACAATAATAAAGGAAAATGGCAAACATTCTTTTAACATTTATACAAAACATAAAGGTACAGACACAATAACACACTCTACATCCAATCATCCACCCAACCAGAAGCTAGGAGCACTATGACACATGTTACATAGAATGAAAAACTACGGAAAAAACAGTACAGTCATAAAAATAGCTTCAAATAATGTGTATGACACACATGTTGTACGCAGACTCGGTCAAAAAATTAAAACACAAATACGAAACAAACAAAACACAGCCAACATATCCAGAATTCAACTGAACACACAGAAGCCCCCAACCTGACAAAACACATACCACGCACATACACAATGATAACACCGCACAGAAACAAAGCACATGGTACACTGTAACTTAGACACATAAATTAACACAGAGAGTGGCAAACATACTTTAAAAAAAACTGGGCCTCTAAAAAACATATAAAACTGTGCAAACTCTCTGTACAAGTTTAAGTCAACCAACGATCAAGATCGACAAATTACAGGGTTCAGGAATATACAAATTTGAATGTCAGATTTGTGATGCATTCTACATATTACACGATAACCATCATTCTAAGAACATGGAACAAGACATGAAAATGACTAGGATAAACAACCACAACAAATGTCTTCTACAATGCAGAAAGCCATAGAAAGCAACAAACTTTTGATAAACGACAAGACACACTGCAATACAGACTCTCTCCTAAACTTAATAAAAGAAATGAAAAAGAAATTTTTAAAAAATGCTTTCATACATGCAACAATGTTAAAACAATACAACAGCCATGTTAAAACACACACACACCACACAAGAATAAAAATAAAATAAATAATACTAATAACAATAATAAAAATACTAATAAAAATAATAACAAGAAAAGATGAAGAAGGAAAAGGTTTTTAAGAAACCTCTCTCTCACACACACACACACACACACAGAAAGAGAGAGAGAGAGAGAGAAATAAGAAATTAAAAAAATAAAAGTGTGAAAACAATAATGAAGAATGAAGATCTGCATAATCATCTAATCACACACACACACACAGAGGTAGATCACTGATAACACACAACTGATGGCTGGTAATAACATTCAACAGTTGGAACACTGTCAAAAAATAGGCATCAAATAAACAAAGGTTCATTTCCTAGAGGTGTTAAAATGATATTTCCTATGGCAGAAAGCAGAAGAATAACAGCTGTAAAACAGGAAACAGAGAAACAGGTAGACCAGCATCTACGAAATTTGTTAAGTATAAATTTATACTCTACTACGTCATAGATAAACAGAATGTGGCTGAACTGTTTATAGCCTCAATATAAAACGTTTAAAATGTAGAGCAAATGGTTTGAATGTAAATATGTATATATAGTTCATGCCACTGAAGCCGGCCGCGGTGGTCTCGCGGTTCTAGGCGCGCAGTCCGGAACCGTGCGACTGCTACGGTCGCAGGTTCGAATCCTGCCTCGGGCATGGATGTGTGTGATGTCCTTAGGTTAGTTAGGTTTAAGTAGTTCTAAGTTCTAGGGGACTGATGACCACAGCAGTTGAGTCCCATAGTGCTCAGAGCCATTTGAACCATGCCACTGAAGGTGCACTGCAAACAATACAGGCGAAACGCATATGGCACGTAAAATTTGTTTTATTCAGTTGTGACAGACGCATATAAAGCAGTAACCGTCAACAAAAATTTGTAGAAAATTTAACGTTCTCCACAAAAAGTCCAAGCGCTTTTCGGCGTAGGACGCAAGGGATAAAATATATAGATAAAAACCTCAAAAATGCGCCAAAAATTTGCGTAGGTCTCTTGCCTTGAAGTTAGCATAGGTTTCCCGAGGTCGAAAACTTGGGTACTACGCTGCAGATCACCCACATACAATACATTAAAAGTTCATAAAATTCAGGTCTTTTGTGAAGTAACCTTCCGCGTTCCTCCCCCACCGACACAACAACCGCTTCTGAGTACCTGCCGACTGGACTAGCTGATAACTACGAGCACGACATGTACGATATGGAAGCGTGCACTCAGCTGCTGCTGTTATTAACTGTCAGGCGACTGGCGATGCTAAGATAGTTTATTTTCTTCCAGTTCGCTCGCATGGGAAATTTTATCTTTTCAGCTACTACTTCTGACGTGTTTCTATACCAATCTACACATGACTGCCTGTCGTAAGTTTTCTATTTGCCCGCCACAAGCTGGTAGTTGTAAGGCAAGCATGTCAATTATCGCTTGAAAATGGCGTAATAGCCGAAACTGGCCAACCGTGGAAATAAATAGTAATTACTGTCTAAGGCGGGAAATACTCAAATGACGTGAGAGTTCTGAGGAAAGACTATAGGTGTACCTCCTTTAACTTCACAGAGTTAATTCTTCCCGAGAGTTCCCAAGGTCCGTAGTAGCTAAGATGATAGACAATACCCAATACTTCACCACCGTTAATTTCTAATAATATCAGTAAGGGAAAAAAAACGTTAAAAATGGTGATCATGCAGGAAAATTACGAAAGAATTTAAAATTATGGCCATCCCCAATTTTGTATATTTGAAATTATATGGAACAACACACGTAAGTTTCAGCATTAAACACAAAGTTCATTAGCTAAATACGAATTTCACGCATGAGTCACATTAACGAGACCACTGCCTATGTTCGATATCAACAAGCAATAACCACACAGAGAGGGCAGGTGGCAGCACTAGCAGTGGAGGATATTAAAGGTGTATCGGGGGAACGCGAAAATCTGTGCAGTCGTCGCAACGCAGAAACGGAGCGATTTATCTAACGCCCAAAGGGTATGATTGTTGGCTTTCGGGACAAGGGTGGAAGCATTTCCGAAACGACCATGTTTGTAAAGTATAGCACGGATGGCAAACTGGCGCCATCCAAAACCGGCGCCGAAGCAACTGTGTTGCATCATGGGCCATAGATGACACGGGTGAACGACAGCTGCGGAACTGTGTATGGGCGAATAAACGTGCAACTGTTGAGCAAGTGACCGCCAAGATGAACCAAGAGGCTACCAACAGTGTCTCGCCAACGACCGTTCTGCAAAGGTTGCTGAGTATGGGCCTCCGTAGTAGGCGCCTGGTTCATACATAGGTACTGACTGCTGCTCCATCAGTGACGAAGGCTGGAATTTGCACACCAATATCGTAACTGGACGTCCACTGCATACCGTGAAACGTCTGAAAGCAACTCCCTGCAACAATCGAGAGGGCGTCAGGTCTGCGGAAAGTTTTCGTGCCATTCCATGGGTAATCATGTCATTCTAGATGGCACAAGTTTGTATCTGTCCTTGGGGAACATGACCACTCCTACGTGCAGTTTGTTTCTCCCCGCGCGATGATATCTGCCAGCAGAACAAAGGAACGTGTCACACAGCTCGCAGTGTACGTCCGTGGCTTGCACCAGGGTGAATTTACGTACTCCCCTGGTGACCAAGCTCCCCGGATTTAAACCCAATCGAGAATCTATGGGATTATTTCAATCAGGCTATTCGCGGTATGGATCCTCAATGACATTAATTGCATGGTAGACAAGCCAAATGAAAAATAGAACTACACTCAGAAATCAACAAAGCACATCAAAACATAAAGGCAAACTTGGGAAAGGAAAAGGAAACCATTTTTACACCATTTCTGTCCCGGGCGCTATGGGAAGGCGACAGGAAGGGCATCCGTCCGTCCCCCGCCACTAACATTGACACTGCCAAACCCTGATTGAAATGCTAACCCCGTGAATGTACACGATAAGTCTAGAAAGAAGAAGAAGAAGAAGAAGAAGAAGAAGAAGAAAGAAAGAAAGAAATTGCTCCATCAGATATACAACCAGATCCTTTTGTAATATAAATGTAACTTACTTCGCTGCATGTGACCATGTCGATGCCCGAGTCACTTTTCTCGTCAATGCTTTCATGTCCAACCTATATTACAACCTTTTCATTCTTCCCCAGTTAACGCACCACCACGTCAGTACTGGTTTTCTATGTGTTTAACATGTGCCTACGGTTTCGCACCGACTCCTGGATTTTTGTGCACCTCTTTGTCGGCCTTCTCCAGATTTTCTACGAAAAACTGTTGATACATTTTGGCGCTCCTGTTTGTTCAAACATGATCCAAATCAGTTCGATTTGATTTAGATCGCAATGGTCGAAAGTAACTCTCTCTCTTTCGAATAAAGTCATAATTAAAACCCGCGAAGAGCCGCTGTTGAATTAACTACATATTAAGTACCTTCTTCTATTACCAGCAAGCATCATAAATCATCAAATAAAAATGCCACAGTAATTTTATGATACCTGATTGTGATAGAAACCGGTAATTAATTATTAATTATTTCAATAACAACTCTTGAGGTTCTGAGACATGTCCTTTTTCAAATTTCTACGAGTTGTGGGGCATCACTTGCATACAATACAAACGCTCTTTTCTTTTAAAACCACATTCACAATACAGTTTTAGGTTTTGAGGACACATCACTCCCAGCGACTTCTTCGGAGAAGTATCCATTCTGCTTAATTAACGAAATACATGGTAGACATTCTGCAGTTTCGCTACTTAGATTACATTAGCGATCACTGACGCGTGGTAACTGTTTACACAGACCTCCTGCGAGTGGAGTTCATGGAACCGGTGTTGTCAGTGTATTACTATTATTAGGAACGTGTCTTGTTCACCTGAGAACGTGTTTTGCACGGAGAATGGTCCCTACTGATGTATCATGATTGAGACCTTACCGTTTCCTTCTACAGCCATGAGCTTTGGAACATGAAGTAATTATTATGGCACTCATCGTCATCTTCACCGTCATTATTATTGTTGTTGTTGTTATTACTATTACTATTACTAGTACCAGTAATGGCTCTGAGCACTATGGGACTAAACTTCTGAGGTCATCAGTCCCCTAGAACTTACAACCACTTAAACCTAACTAACCTAAGGACACCACACACATCCATGCCCGAGGCAGGATTCGAGCCTGCGACCGTAGCAGTCGCGCGGTTCCAGACTGAAGCGCCTAGAACCGCTCGGTCACACCGGCCGGCTAGAACCAGTAATAATAGTAGTAGTAGTAGTAGTAGTAGTAGTAGTAGTAACAGAAGCACTAATGGTATTGCTTTCATTCTTATTCTAATTTAGGGTTTTCATAGTTCAAGCATTCATTATTGAAGTTAATTCTTTAAAACGTTCCTCTGGGTGTATTTTGACGCATTGCTTGAACATGTCTCACTGACACAGAGGACCAATACAATAAAAATAAGGATAAGAGAGATATGGTGCTCATTCCTCTTTGTATCTACCAACATGTTCTCAGTGTATTGCTATTATTAGGAAGCTGTCTGTTCGTTTGGACATGTCCGAAAGAACAATACGCCTTGACGGCATTTCATGGTATCTTCAGTGTGGATGTGCCCTAGGTCCGATGTCTTGCGAGAATCATATGAGATGCTGCGAGGAGCAATGAGGATAACGGGCCAGGGGGAAGGGGCGGGGACACTACAGAGGTAGTGTACGGCAAGCCGGGAATTTGGGTTCGACGGAAAGCGTGCTCCGATAGGCGAACGCTTAAAGAGACCGCTCGCGTAAAGCGGGAAATCTGTGTTCGAGTCCCAAGCCGGCAAAAATTTTCGCTTCTCACTATTGAATTATTTCAGTGCCTTCATGCGGCTGACGTCGGTATTTCTCTCCCATGATGGTATCTGTGTTCTGTACGCTGATGTGGCAAATGTCTGAGATAGAAATATGCACATATAGAGATGGCGGCAGAATACCATACATGAGGTATAAAACGCCAGTGCAGTGGCAGAGTTGTCATTTGTACTCAGGTGATTCATGTAAAAAGATTTCCGGCGTCACTATTGCCGCACGACAGGAATTAAGAGACTCTGAACGGGGAGTGGTAGTTGGAGCTAGACTGATGGGACATTCCATTTCGGAAATCGTTAAGGAATTCAATATTCAGAGATCCACAGTGTCAAGAGCGTGCCCACATGACAGACTTCAAGCATTATCTCTCACTACGGACAACGTAGTGGCCGACGGCTTTCACTTAACGATCGAGAGCAGCAGCATTTGCGTAGAGTTGTCAGTGCTAACAGACAAACTACAATGCGTGAAATAACCGCAGAAATCAATGTGGGTCGTACGACAAACGTATACGTTAGGACAGTGCGGAGAAATTTGGCGTTAATGGCGTATGACAGCAGTCGACCGAGGCGAGTGAGTTTGCTGACAGCACGACATCGACTACAGCACCTCTCCTGGGCTCGTGACCATGTTCGTTGGAAACAAGATGACTGGAAAACCATGGCCTGGTCAGATGAGTCCCGATTTCAGCTGGTAAGAACTGATGGAGGGTTCCAGTGTGGCGCAGACCCCACGAACCCATGGACCCAACTTGTCAACAAGACTTTGTGCAAGCTGATGGTGGGTGCATAATGGTGAGGGCCGTGTTTACGTGGAATGGACTGGGTCTTCTGGATGTTCGGTATTTGGAGACCATTTGCAGCCGTTCATGGACGTCACGTTCCCAAAAAAACGATGGAATTTTTATGGATGACAATGCACCATGTCACTGGACTACAGTTGTTCGCAATCAGTTTGCAGAACATTCAGAACAATTCGAGCGAATAATATGCACACTGAGATCGCCCGAAATGAATCCCATCGAACATTTATGGGACATTATCGAGAGGTCAGTTCGTGCACAAAATCCCGCACCGGCAAAATTTTCGCAATTATGGACGGCTGTAGAGGTAATATGGCGCAATATTTTTGCATGATATTTCCATTGACTTGTCGAATCTATGCCACGTCGAGATGCTGCACTACGCAGGCAAAAGAAGGTCTGACACGATATTAGGGGGTATCCCATGACTTTTGTCTCCTTAGTGTCTGTTCGGGAATCGATCCCAAAGTCTGGGTACTTTCGAGCTTCCGCAGGCCTTTCGCAAATGTGAAGATGGTAGTATAAGTTATGAGTTACTTGTCCAAATACCAGTTCGTGTTTTTCTGGGTGAGTCATCTGAGAGCGAAAGTGTTGTAGGACGTTGGGGCTGGAACATACCTGGGCGCCAGGTAGCGATCGACTATCTGTGTCTACAAGGCCGGTCGCAGCGGCAGGTGCATCCCTGTACGTCGTAGATAGTATCGGATAGAGCTACAGCGTACAGCACTGCACGTCCGGTAAGGGGTGCAGCCGTGTCACGAGCAGCATTCTTCGGTTTGCAGATAACACTGGTCACGGATGAAAATACAGACCATAATTGGTGATGAGGTGAGATAGAAAAGTAGTACGATAGTTATAGTTATTTGGTATTTCCTATTGTCAGTGCCTGTCATGCTGGGTGACTAGCTGAATTAGCAAAGTTTAGTTTACCGCTTTTGTCCTCAAGTGTCCGCTTATGTTGCGGAGTATCGCTTCCTCTTGGTACATTGTAGCAGCGACTCTGGACACAAAGACTGGTGCTAAACATCGATATGCTTCTTCTTCAGCACCATTACCTCCTGATGTTTGATGTCTGGATTCATCGGCGCTGTCTCTTGTGCACTCGATCCGACATTTCTGGCTGCCATAAACTGCTGTATCTCTTTTACTACCTGACATTTGAGAAAGGCTAAGTCATAGTGCTCTACAACGACTGCCGTAGGAGCCACATTGGGAGCCGGTCATACCTCTTTCGACTGTCTCTTTTTTCTCTGTTGCATTTCCTCGATGCACTGGCACCGGTTAATTCCTCTGTTGTCGGGCAATACTTTACCAGAAGAGCTTGGTATATGTATCCTGCAACTCCTTTCCTCAAAAGTAAGTTGTGTCGGCTTCTGTCATACTTACACTACTGGCCATTAAAATTGCTACAAAACAAAGAAGACGTGCTACAGACGCGAAATTTAACCGACAGGAAGAAGATGCTGTGATATGCAAATTATAAGCTTTTCAGAGCATTCACAAAAGGTTGGCGCCGGTGGCGACACCTACAACGTGCTGTCATGAGGGAAGTTACCAACCGATTTCTCATACACAAACAGCAGTTGACCGGCATTGCCTGGTGAAACGTTGTTGTGATGCCTAGTAAGGACGAGAAATGAGTACCATCACGTTTCCGACTTTGATAAAGGACGGATTGTAGCCTAACGCGATTGCGGTTTATCGTATCGCGACATTGGTGTTCGCGTTGGTCGAGATCCAATGACTGTTAGCAGAATATGGAATCGGTGGGTTCAGGAGGGTAATACGGAACGCCGTGCTGGATCCCAACGGCCTCGTATCACTAGCAGTCGAGATGACAGGCATCTTATCCGCATGGCTGTAACGGATCGTGCAGCCACGTCTCGATCCCTGAGTCAACAGATGGGGACGTTTGCAAGACAACAACCATCTGCACGAACAGTTCGACGAAGTTTGCAGCAGCATGGACTATCAGCTCGGAGACCATGGCTGCGGTTACCCTTACAGGAGCGCCTACGATGGTGCACTCAACGACGAACCTGGGTGCAAGAATGGCAAAACGTCATTTTTCGGATGAATCCAGGTTCTGTTTACAGCATCATGATGGTCGCATCCGTGTTTGGCGACATCGCGGTGAACGCACATTGGAAGCGTGTATTCGTCATCGCCATACTGGCATATCACCCGGCGTGATGGTATGGGGTGCCATTGGTTACACGTCTCGGTCACTTCTTGTTCGCCTTGACAGTACTTTGAACAGTGGACGTTACATTTCAGATGTGTTACGACCCGTGGCTCTACCCTTCATTTTATCCCTGCAAAACCCTACATTTCAGCAGGATAATGCACGACCGCATATTGCAGGTCCTGTACGGGCCTTTCTGGATACAGAAAATGTTCGACTGCAGCCCTGGCCAGCACATTCTCCAGATCTCTCACCAATTGAAAACGTCTGGTCAATGGTGGCCGAGCAACTGGCTCGTCACAATACGCCAGTCACTACTATTGATGAACTGTGGTATCGTGTTGAAGCTGCATGTACAAGCCATCAAAGCTCTGTTTGACTCAATGCCCAGGCGTATCAAGGACGTTATTACGGCCAGAGGTGGTTGTTCTGGGTACTGATTTCTCAGGATCTATGCACCCAAATTGCGTGAAAATGTAATCACATGTCAGTTCTAGCATGGTATATTTGTCCAATGAATACCCGTTTATCATCTGCATTTCTTCTTGGTGTAGCAATTTTAATGGCCAGTAGTGTAGAATCACAAAGAGGAAAATGGCGAAAACATACTGTATGTAAGACTGATTCGTCTCTGCATGACACTGGCCCATTTCCTTTCATTGTTCTCCCGATAAGCAGACTTTTGCTGGTTGTCAGTACTTGTTTTCTTCAGTTCAGCCTGGAATTTGTCACAGCGATCGAGCTTCTGTTCGTTGTTCACGAACCTCTGCTGGGCTGTGCCGTCCAAGTAAAAGTATACAAGTGCCAAACGCATGAGTTTGTCCCACCTGTCGTATTTGGCAACTAGGTCGAGTCCTTTAAGCCATTTTGTCCGCTTCTCTCAGCGTCTCTGGAAAAAAACCAGTGGCTAAAGGATGCCTGAAGTGCAGCTGACGCTATTATTTTGGAATGGGTTGGCCTCCTAAATATACGGACCTTGGGAACGATGCACGGCTTGTATTCAGAGTCCTGCCCGTGTAGACGAGGGCTTTTACGTTGCTTAATTGGAGCCACTGAGATGTAGATGTTTTGAAGTACCCGACGTCTCCGCCAAACAGTGTCACGTCGTAACCATAGACAAGTCCAAATCAGGAAACAGGGTCGTCAATGAAGTACAACACTTACGGAGAGAACACAACAAGCGCCGTAAGATGATTTTCCAGAAACTTCACCTAGTAGAGAAGGAGCCAAAATAGGCGAACACTTGTCTCGGCTTCTCCGTGGATAGTCGACCGTTTCTGAGAAAACGACGGTCAAAGTTTCAGACGTTCTTTAGATGTCTTTTAGCACTCCATCAGTTCAACCGAAGTGGTGGCACTCTGGACAGCCTCGAGGCTTCACACTTTTGCACCCCATGTTCGACAACCAATTACTGCTTTCATTTTACTTTCATTTTTTCATTTATTTACCCGTGTCTGTAGACGATTAGTACACAAATGTATCGTATCAACTTACAAGATAGAAGGAGGTTAAATTAATTGTTGCCCGCATCTCGTGGTCGTGCGGTAACGTTCTCGCTTCCCACGGGTTCCCCGGGTTCGATTCCCGGTGGGGTCAGGGATTTTCTCTGCCTCGTGATGGCTGGGTGTTGTGTGATGTCCATAGGTTAGTTAGGTTTAAGTAGTTCTAAGTTCTAGGGGACTGATGACCATAGATGTTAAGTCCCATAGTGCTCAGAGCCATTTGAACCATTTTAAATTAATTGTAAGATTACAACTTCGTTTCACAATAAACGACATTCGTTTATTATATAGCATATGTGCTTATGGTATTTTCAGGGATTTCAATCTTTCTAAATTCTCACATTCTTATAATTCATTCTTATGCCAATTCGTACATTAATTCTTATATTCTTATGTTCATTCTTGTGTAAGCTTTAGTGCACTCATTCACCGTTTTACACATTCGTGTAGTAATCTTCTACGGACATGGGTGGATAAATTAGAAACATAAAAAAATATACTATAAGCAATTACAGGGTTTCAGACACGGGCCGCAAAAGTTTGAAGCCGCGACGCTAGACGCTGCGCCACTGTTTCTCAGAAACGGTCGAGTATCTATGGATAAGCCGAGACACGCGTTCGCTTATTTTGACCCCTCTTTTACTGAACGACGTTACTGGAAAATCAGGTCATGGCACCAGTTCTCCTTGTTAGCACTGAAAAGTCTTTTAGTACGAACACCAATATACAGCGAGAACAGAACTAAACTCCTGTATGTAACGTGTTCCTCTTTATACAAATATATAATAGTCTAGACAATATGCAAACATTACAAGCCTAAGATACTTCCAGAACCTTCTAGAAATGATAAATACCAAGCAATAAATATTTACTGATGGTCCGCTTTGAACTGGCGACCCGTAGCACGTCACTCATCGACACAGCCGTTATTCCGTGCTGCAGGCAGCACAGTTCGCGGTCGTATATACTGTAAACAGTAACGGTTTTCTCATAGTTCCTTGGATATATTCCCGTGTTTAAATCTTTCGATTTTGTTCGTTTAACAGTGAAGTGTTGAGTTCTACCTGCAAGGGGCTCCTGAATGAAGTCACAAATCTGATCCGATACCCGGTAAGCTCGCATTTTTTTCACTAAATGGCAGTGAGGGACGGTGTCAGATGCCTTCCTGGAGTCAAGGAACACGGCATCAACCTTAGCGTCGATGTATGTAGCGCTGTAGACATCATGGAGGAACAGAGAGAGCTAAGTTTCGCAAGATCCATGTTGATATTCAGGGTGAGTCACGAGGATATTCCTTAGGTTATTTGAAACAAAACTGTAGATACAGTAATGTGATCAGATCCGTAATTAAGGTGCTACAATAGAGTTCCGAAACATGCCACGGTGTATGGAGCGCTACACTTGTGCTCACAGGACACACGATAAGTCTTACGTAGACAGTGCAGCGAATGGTACGTTTGCATAACAGCCACGTTGTTGATACTGCAATCACTGTTTACTGTTACTGTTTCCTGTGTACAGTACACTTTGCGACGCCGTACAAGCTTTCATCGCAGGAGTATGGAGAGATGGTGTACATTTTGGGCTTCTTTGATGGTAATGCGAAAGCTGCTGTTGCCGAATACCGCCGTCGGTATCCTAATCGTCGGATTCATGACTAGAAACTGGTACTCTTCCCAGTATTCGTATTCACTCCGAACGACATCGCGACGTTCAAGAAGAGGAGAACATTCTTAATTCAGTAGAGCGCAGTCCTTGTTCAAGTAAAAGACGCCTATATACCCGATTGAACGTTTCACAATCGAAGGTAGGTCGGATTCTTCATGAGAGTGGACTGCATCCTTTTCATGTACAGAAAGTTCACCATTCAGGGCCACACGATTGTGCCAACCGTTTGCACTTTTGTAACTGGTTAAATGGAAATCGGCGGCGCTATTGCTTCATAATGTTCAATGATGAGGCAACTTTTACAAGAGTTGGCATCAACAACATCCATAACATGCATGTCTGGGCAGATGAAAATCCCCATGCCATGGTAGTATCTCAATTTCGGCGCAGATTCAGTGTCAATGTCTGGTCTGGTGTGGTGTTGTGTGTGACCAGTTACTGGGGCCGTTTATTCTCCCAGAAAATTTAAATGGTCAGATATACGGTAACTTTTTAGGAGAAGACTTACTGCAGCTTCTTGAAATTGTTGCTCTGGAAACAAGACGTCACATGTTCGTCCGACATGACGAGGCACCTGCACACTCCCACCATGTGGTAACAGCTTATCTTGATCAACAATTCCCACATTGATGGATAGGTCGCGGGGACCCTATCAACTGGCCTCCCAGATCCCCAGACTTAACACCCCTAAGTTACTGCATCTGGGGGTGGATGAAAGACATCGTGTACGAAGTTAAGATGGAAACACTATAAGAATTGATACAACGTCAATAAGGAACAAGCTTATGAAATAACGAAATGCTATCGTGCGGTTTACTCTCGTGCGAATCTTTGCCTTCAAATGCAGGGAGGAAATTTTGAACACTTGCTTTAAATCTACTCTGAATGAAAGAGGCTACTACAAAATTGTTTAAATTAATTATTGTGTAATTTCTGATAGTGAAATCCTACAATAAAATTTTTTTTCTGCCATTTTCCTGAGTTTTTCAATTACTGTAGCTCCTTAATTATGGATCTGATCCCATTATTTATTTACATTTTTTGTTCCAAATAGGATACCCTCCACAAACCGGGGGAAATCCTCGTGACTCACTCTGTATAGAAGGGTGATTTGCGTTCTCCAAAAACGTCATAATTCATGATCGTAAAACATGTCCCATAATTCTATAACAGATTGAAGTCAGCGGTATAGACCTATAACTGCGTGTATCTGTCCTACAACCCCTTTGAAAACGGTATTTACCTGTCCCTTTTTTTTCAGTCCCTTTTCGTTACTCCAGCTACTGCTAGAAGGGGAGAAGTTATTTCGCATACTCTCTGTGCAGTCTTACAGGTATCTCATCTGGTCCTTGTACCTCTCCAGTAAAGAGCGATTGTAGTTGTTTCTCCACTGTGCGATCGCTCATCTAAATATCTGCGTTTCGGCATTTGCGTGAAGACTGAAAGGAGTGACTGCATTACGATCTTCCGCGGTCAAAGAGTTCTGAAAGGCCGAATTCAGAATTTCAACCTCTCTTTGCTGTCTTCCGTCAGTATGATCACTGATTGTAAGTGACTGAATAGTCGATTTCGAGCCGCTTACTGATGTTACATACCACCAAGAGTTCTTAGTGGTTTTAATCAAATCAGTTGGCAACATTTTATATTCTGATTCATTGAACGCTTCTGTCCTTGCTATCCTTGCGCTCATTTTCGTTCAGTTTCTATCAGCTAGATACTAACTTCGCTTAAATTTGTGATGTAGCTAATGAGGAATAGAGTAACATCCTGCAAATGCGGCCAACTCGAAGGTGTGGAATAAAAACAAAGTGTTTCACGAGTACCAGGAAGGTCCAGTTGCAACGTTCATTGGAGCGAACATGATTCTACTGGAGACTTTCATTCGGGCAACAACAAGGTTATCAAATCTAGAAAATTATTAAAATAAGTTGGCATTTATATATGTCTGCTGTATTTATTTTATTGGAGTAATTAAATTCTGCCTTCAAGGGCATATTCAATTTATATTCTAATTAAAAGAGAACACGCACTGTCTTACCTCCGCGAATAGAAAAGTGTGCCATATGCATTAAAATGGAAGTATCTTCAAATTTATGTCTTCTATTCATTTCGTTTCACGTACATGTTGACTTGTTCATTTGATAGCTTGACATTTTATTAATAAAGCAAGGAATTTGCAAAGGATGAAGCTAAGAGTGGACTATTAATTTATGTCCGAATTTCAAGAAAGTTAATAAATAGTAAGAAATAAAAGTGCTATGAAAAATAAAGAAAAACAAATAAAAATATTAAAACATAATGTAAAATAAAATTAAATTTTCAGTTTCATGTATTTTATAGATGATTCTTGATTAGTCATTAGCAGAATGTGACTGAAGTTGTCGAGAAACATTCTGTTCTGTAGATCTGTTCGTTCATTAAGAAGTATACCTGACTGAGTTTTTAAACGACTGAAAATTTGAATTTCCAAGATGTTCATTTTCTTCCCTTTCTTAGCATAATGCAGAATTTTGAGCTGTTTATTACGGTTTTTGGACGTAAGTTTGTTGTTTAGGAGATGTAGTCAAATCTAAATAAATAACTGTATTAAATTCTTAGATATTATGATAAAGAAGCAAAATACAATAGATAGATTTGGAATTTTTCTAAACCCAACCACTACAGAGCCATTAATCAATAACGAATCATATCACCCAGAAATCCATAAAAGATTATAATTTCATTAAGTGATATGGAATTAACAAATTTTCATTCTGATGAAAACGAGATAAACAACTATCATAGAAAGCTTAGCGAAAGTAAATAATTTTAAACCACAAACAACTTTCTTTAAACGACAGAAACTGAAAGTTAAGTGGAAGTCAGGCACTAACGAAGTGAAACGAGAAGAATAGAAAGCCAAACAAAAGGCTAAATTCGTAGTTCTGCCTTATTATGGAAACGTTTCTAATAAAATAGCCAAAACTTTTAAAAATACGAAAATCAAAATTGGGTTCCGTACTGAAAACAATGTTAGTTATATGACGCACCACTAATACAACGAACCCATTTAATAAGCCAAGATACACAAAATTGGATGTGATGGCAGAATGAAGGCTTTCACGACCGGACGACATGGCTGCTGGTAAACCTTTCGGGGTATAAGGTCGTGGTCCACGAAACTCTTCTGTTCCGAGCGTTTCGTCCAGAATTGCGCTGGACATTTTCAGAGGCGTTGCTGCTCCACTGAGTCTTGCCGACTCGGTTAAGACTCAACGGAGGAGCAACGCCTCTGAAGACGTCCAGCGCAGTTCTGGACGGAACGTTGGCTGTGATGACTGTGAGAAAATGTACATCGGGCAAATTGAAGCAAGCCTTTGGATATGTTTTAAAGAGGACATGATATATAACGTAAAGAAGACAGGCGCCTCTCCATCATATCTCCTAAACAACATACATACGACCAAAAACAGCAACGAAAAGTTCCGATGTCTGCATTATGTTAAGAAAGCAAAGACAACGAACGGCTCAGAATGAATTGAAATTTTCAGTTTTATAGAAAGTCAACCAGATTCAGTTCTCAATGAACGAAAAGCTGCACAGGACAAAGTTTCTCGATAACTTCAGTCACATTTTGCTAATGACTAATCAAAAATCACTTATACAATAAACGGATCTAAAGTTTAGTCTTACCCCACAACATATTTCAATATTTTTATTCTATTTTTAGCCGCTCAGAGTGGCAGCGCGGTTTGAGGCGCCATGTCACGGATTGCGCGGCCGCTCCCGCCAGAGGTTCGAGTCCTCCCTCGGGCATGGGTGTGTGTGTGTGTTTTGTTTTAGCATAAGTTAGTTTAAGTAGTGTCTAGGGATTGATGACCTCAGCAGTTTGGTCCCATAGGATTTCATACACATTTGAACATTTGTATTTTTATATTTCATATTAAACTCATGTCTTATTATTTATTAACTTTTTTCAAATACACACATAAATATATAATCATGGTTATTTAAAATTAATAGTTCGCGATTAGATTTATTTTTTGTCAATGTAAAGGGTTTTTAAGTTTCATGCTTTATTAAAATGTCAAGCTGTCAAACCAACAAGGCAGTATATATGCGAACCAAAACAAATAGAACACGTATCTCTTAAGAGGCGCCCATTTTAATGGATATGGCACATTTTTCTATTGAGGATAACTATCTTTCTAAAACGTAACATTCATATCATTATGTTCCCATTCGTGCAGGTAAGGTGGTGTGCTCTCTTTTGTATGCAAAATGAATTGAAAATGGCCTATAAGGCAGAAACTAGTAGTGTAGAATCAAAGTAAATAGAGGAATAATGGACAAATACCGGCTTCTTTGAAGTTACTATGCTACTTGTTTCGGTTAGTGTTTGACTCTAGAAATGCAGGTTCAGAGAGGGTTATTGTACCGTTCCGTCACCCAATGATTTGGTACCTTGGCGTCTGGAGTCACGAGTTACGCTGAGAGAAGAGGGGAGAACAGACCAGACAACGTTACACCACTGCCGCCAGCAGCCGGCTACCACGCCCACGTACGCAACTGCGACCCCAATGACGGTCGGCGGCCTAGCTGTTTGAGGCGCAGCACTGTCTGTGTCCGACCGGCACTTGTGGCTCGTTCTGCCATGTCGACTGTAATATCAGCAATCGACAATTCGTCTGCAATAACACAACGTGGCCGTGAGTACATTACACCTCTTCCCTTTCCTGTTCCACTCACAAATGGGACGAGGGAAAAACGGCTTTATATATTCTTCCGTAAGAGCCCTGATTTCTCTATCTTGTCTTCGCGGTCCTTACGCGGTACCTGCGTTCGTGGCAGTAGGGTCATTCTGCAATCTGTCACATAAGCCGGTTCTCTAAATTTTCTCAAAAGCGTTTTGCGAAAAGATCGCCTTCTTCTCCCCGCGGATTCCCATTTGAGTCTTCAGCACATTTCTGTAAGATTTGCGCACTGATTGAACCTACCGGTGACAAACCTAGCGGCACGCCTCTGTATTGCTTCGATGACTTCCTTTAATCCGACCTAGTGAGGATCCCAAACACTCGAGCAGTGCTCAAAGGTCGGTCACACAGCTGTTCAGTACGGTGTCTCCTATAAATCCACCCATAAACCCAACTCGACCACTCGCCCTCCGTACAATCGGCCTACCGTGTTCTTTCCATTTCTGGTCTCTTCGCAACGTTACGCGAAGATATTTGACTGACGTGACTGTGCCAAGAAGCACACCGCTGATACTGTATTCGCACATTATACGATTCATTTTCTTACTCATCTGCATTCATTTACTTTCCACACTTAGACCAAGCTGCCATTCATCACACCAAATACAAATTCAATTCGAAACATATTCTATCAGTGTAAAAAAGCTTCCAAAACAGAAATTTTATTAAAAGTTGCGATGGTGCTGAACCACAGTCAAACAGTATTTTTTGAATGAATACACCGGCATTTGACTGTATATTTCGGTATATTTCCTTTTTACGATCTAGATTTCGGCTCTCATTACCGAGTACAATCATATTTGATCATTAACTTATATTGCTATGTACTGTGCAGAATGACATATTTCACGCCGTTATCGATACTGTGTACTGTGCAGGACGACATATACACAGCAAATGAGGTGAACAATGTCATGCTGCATAGTACACAGCAAATTGATGTTGATGGTCTACGAAGATTGCACTCGATAATGGCGTGAAATAATATATCACCTTGCACATTACACAGCAAAATACGTTAATGGTCGAAGATCATTGCACTCGATAATGGTGTGACAGCCGAAATCTAGTTTGTACACAGGAAATATACATAAATATATAGTCAAATGGCGGTGTGTTCCTCAAAAAGACTAAATAAAAAAAGCGCGTTTCGTTGCCCAGATCGTGGTTGATACACATGCTGATTACTAGTTACGGCAAAGTCATATCGCCATCTTTGCTGAACTAATAATCAGGATATGTATCAGCTGCGATCTGGGCAATAAAACATCTACTTCGGCCTTTCTTACCCTGCTACATCGATGGCTCTCTTTCTGATAATGTCAGATAGTAATTAGATACGGTATCCTCCTATGCTCACTCAGTAATGACACATTCACGTACACTACAGCGTTATCTGCAAACAATCGCAGAATGCTGCTTACATTATCCGTCATATCGTTTATGTTTACAAAAAACATGATCGGCAGAACACTCGTCGTCCAGTTCTCTTTCTTAAAAAGTCTTAGAGCCACGCACTTATCTGAGAACCCATTCAGCACGCACGAACCTTCGTTAACAGTCTCCACTGTGGCACTGCATCAAAACATTTCCACCTAGATCATTCTGCCTGCGGCGAATAACACGAGCCCTGTAATATATCTTTAGAGCAACACCGGCTATTTTGCAGGTCATGTTCGTTACGGGTATCTTAAATTTCACGCGCCGGAAGTACAGCGAATTCCCGCAGCTTTTCAAAATTTTTAATGTGGTATTGGATAGCAGTGTGTGTGATTCAAAAAGTTCTGACTACTGACCACCTCGCTGTTCAAAACAGAGAGGAACACTGAGAATGAATATTCCACGAGCAGTGGAATGTGTACTGTTTTGAGACTGCCTAGCAAATTAAAACTGTGCGCTCGGGAGGGTCGTCGACCGTGAAATCTTGTCTTTTGTCGGCAGTGCCATTACCGACGGAGCCATCCAGCCAGGAGTCACGAGTCAGCTTCCGCTTCACTGTTACGACTTCTGCCAGTACCTCTCTCCTACTTTCCCAACTTCACAGACACTAAGCTGCATACTTGCTGGACTAGCACACGTAGATGAAAGGATAATGCGAAGATATGTCTTTGCTATTACACTCCCATCAGTTTAGTATATTTCAGTTCGTAGAATGATGTTCGGAACACTGGAAAGAGATACGGGCCTTTATAATATTATGAGTCTTTCAGCCTATTTACGCGCAACACGTTACATTTGTTTATATCGGCGGTTAACTGCCAATTCCTGAATAGAGTGTCGACCCTGTGCGGGAGTTCCTGTATTTCGCTGCAATTTTCTAGCGTTATGACTTCTCTGTACACAACAGCGAGAAGCGTCATAGAGCTTCTTGCGTTACTTACCAGGTCATTTATATATATATTATGAAAATTAATGATCGTATAACATTACCATGAGATATGCCCGACTGTACTTTAACGTTTGATGATTTCTACGTCTACATATACAATACCACTAAGCAATTCACGCTTAAGTGCCTGGCAGAGAATTCATCGAACGACTTTAAAAAAAAAAATGGTTCAAATGGCTCTGAGCACTATGGGACTCAACTGCTGTGGTTATCAGTCCCCTAGAACTTAGAACTACTTAAACCTAACTAACCTAAGGACATCACACACATCCATGCCCGAGGCAGGATTCGAACCTGCGACCGTAGCAGTCGCACAGTTCCGGACTGCGCGCCTAGAACCGCGAGACCACCGCGGCCGGCGAACAACTTTCACACTATTTCTCTAGCGTTCCACTCTCGAACAGCTCGCGGGAAAAACTAACACCTGACTCTTTCCGTATCATCTCTGATTTCTCCTATTTTATTTATTATGATAATCACTTCTCCCTACGTGGGTAGCTCAACAAAACATTTTCACATTAGGATGAGAAAGCTGGTGATAGAAATTTAGTCATTAAAACACCTTTGTTTTAATGACTGCCATCCCAGCTCGCGTATCATAGCCATAACCCTCCCTCTCTTTTCCGCGATAATACAAAACGAGCTGCCCTTCTTTGTACTTTTTCGATGTCCTCCGTCAATCCTGTCTACAACGGATCCCATACTGCACAGCAATATTCTAGTAGAGGACGCACAAGCATAGAGTAGGCAGTCTCTTTAGTGGACTTGCTGCATCTTCTAAGTGTTATGCCAATAAACTGCAGTATTTTGTTTGCCTTCCCCACAACATTATCTGTGTGATCGTTCCAACTTAAGTTGCTCGTAATTGTAATCCCTAAGCATATAGTGGAGTTTACAGCCTTTACATTTGTGTTATTTATCGTGTAACTGAAATTTTGCGGATTCCTTTCAGTACCTATTTGGATGACTTCACACTTTTCATTATTTGGAGTTAACTGCCACTTTTTACATCATATAGACGTCTTGTCTAAATCGTACTACAATTCGTTTTGATCATCTGATGATTTTACGAGGCAGTAAATGACTACATCATCTGCAAACAATTTAAAAGGGCTGCTGAGATTGTCTCCTAAATCGTTTATACAGAATAGAAACAGCAGAGGGCCTACAACACTTTCTTGGATAATGCCAGATATTACTTACGTTTTACTCGATGACTTTCCGTTAATTATTATGCAATGTAACCTTTCTGCTAGTAAATATGGAATCAAGTCTCAGAACTCACACGATACTTCACAGGCATGCGATTTCATTAGAAGCCGTTTGTATGGAACGATATCTAAAGCCTTCTCGAAATTAAGGAATATGGAATCAATTTGAATCCCCTATCGGTAACACTTGTTCAAAAATGGTTCTAATGGCTCTGAGCACAATGGGACTTAACATCTGAGGTCATCAGTCCCCTAGAACTTAGAACTACTTAAACCTAACTAACCTAAGGACATCACACACACCCATGCCCGAGGCAGGATTCGAACTTGCGATCGTAGCGGTCGCGCGGTTCCAGACTGTAGCGCCTAAAACCGCTCGGCCACCCCGGCCGGCGATAACATTTATTACTTCATGAGAATAAAGAGCTATTTGTATTACAAGGGAACGATATTTTTTGAATCCGTGTGCTATGTATCAACAGATCGTTTTCTTCGAGGTAATTCATAATGCTCGAACACAGTGTATGTCCCATGAACCTAATGCAAATCGACTTTAGTGACATGGGTCTGTAATTCATGGGTTTACTCCGTTACATGCGTTGGAAGCCGTTCCTGTTTCGAATTCTGGAATATTTACTTCGTCTTTCTTTGGTGAAGGAATTCCGAAAAACCATTTTTATTAGAGGACATCATATTTGCCGTTGGCTGTAGAAATAACTTATTGCACAATTGCAGTTTCGTCCTTCGGGCCATTTACACGTAATGGTACTGCAAAAGATTTCCTTCAGGACATGTCACAATTTAAAGTCCTCCGACACGAATAAATGTCATCGCCAAAAATAAGCCATCTCACTGTAGGAACACAGTAACATCAGACGACTGCAAAGCTCTGTACATCGTAAAATGATATGTTGTTCTTGTTGTGGTCTTCAGTCCTGAGACTGGTTTGATGCAGCTCTCCATGCTACTCTATCCTGTGCAAGCTTCTTAATCTCCCATACCTACTGCAACCTACATCCTTCTGAATATGCTTAGTGTATTGATCTCTTGGTCTCCCTCTACGATTTTTACCCTCCACGCTGCCCTCCAATGCTAAAATTGTGATCCCTTGACGCCTCAAAACATGTCCTACCAACCGAACCCTTCTTCTAGTCAAGTTGTGCCACAAACTTCTCTTCTCCCCAATCCTATTCAATACCTCCTCATTAGTAACGTGATCTACCCGCCTTATCTTCAGCATTCTTCTGTAGCACCACATTTCGAAATTCTATTCTCTTCTTGTCCAAACTGGTTATCGTCCATGTTTCACTTCCATACATGGCTACACTCCATACAAATACTTTCAGAAACGACTTCCTGATACTTAAATCTATACTCGATGTTAACAAATTTCTCTTCTTCAGAAACGATTTCCTTGCCATTGCCAGTCTACATTTTATATCCTCTCTACTTCGACCATCATCAGTTATTTTACTCCCTAAATAGCAAAACTCCTTTACTACTTTAAGTGTCTCATTTCCTAATGTAATCCCCTCAGCATCACCCGATTTAATTTGACTACATTCCATTATCCTCTTTTTGCTTTTGTTGATGTTCATCTTATATCCTCCTTTCAAGACACTGTCCATTCCGTTCAACTGCTCTTCCAAGTCCTTTGCTGTCTCTGACATATATAAATTACGTTAAATGTTACCATTCCACGTAAATGTCTGATGTTACTTTATTTCCACAGTGAAAAATATTATTTTTGATGATGACCTGTAACTGTACTTTCCATACGACCAGAATCGCTTTGGATTTTCTGCCATTTTTCGAGACAGTCTCGTTGTGGAAATTATTAAAAGCATCTGGCATTGAAGTCAACGCTAAATTATGAACTGCTAAAAATTGTCAACTGTGGGGATTTTGCATTCTTTTAAATTTGGCATGCTTTTTTTCCGTTGTTTCTGCAAGCATTCTGACGTATTTTGTGTAGAATGGTGGAACAGTTCCGTCTCGTGTAATTTATTTGGTATGAATCTCTCAAATGTATATCATCAGCTTGACGATGTTTCTTTGAATTTAAGTCACATCTGGTCTACGCTAGCGTTCTTAGTTTGGAACGAAAGGAGACCGCCTCTTAGGAAGACGTCAAGCAAATATTTATCTGCTTTTTCAAATACATATGTTTTACGTTTATTTTCGGTGACTTTGGATGCTTCGATCTTGAGCCTCACTACAACGATCTTATCGTCGCTAATCCCTGTATCCGTCATGATGCTCGCTATTTGTTCAGGATTGTTTGCTGATAAGACGTCAGGTACGTTTTCGCAACCATTTACACTTCCAGGGGGCTTCTGAACTAATTGTTCAAAATTATTTTCGGAGAAAACATTTCCTACTATTTCCGGAGATGACGTACGCTTATCACCGGCTTTGAACATGAATATTTCGTTAAGAATGACATGCACCATCACATGTCACAGTGGTTAGATAGCACAGGCGTTCGCAATATATGTAAACAAGTCTGAATGATGAATAACGAAGTGACAACCACCTTTCTTTGAAGAACCAGGAAACGCAAGAAAAATGGAGACCCCACTCCTCGTATCAGCGTATCACAATTGAGGCGATAGTGGACATTTTGAACATGACAAAGGTCGCCAACCGTTGGGTTCCACAACTGCTAACATAGATTCAAAAAACGCGCCGAACCGGAGCACAAACGGTAATGTTGTAACTGTGTCAGGCAAAGTTAGGTGATTTCTTTAGCAGCCTGCCGGCCGAAGTGGCCGAGCGATTCTAGGCGCTACAATCTGGAGCCGCGCGACCGCTACGGTCACAGGTTCGAATCCTGCCTCAGGCATGAATGTATGTGATGTCCTTAGGTTAGTTAGGTTTAAGTAGTTCTAAGTTCTAGGGGACTGATGACATCAGAAGTTAAATACCATAGTGCTCAGAGCCATTTGAAACATTTTTTTAGCAGCCTAATCACCATGGCCTTGGGAGAGCCAGTCATGACAAAACTCTACCATGTGGTGAGCAAGATGTATGAGACAGGCGAAATACCCACAGACTTCAAGAAGAATATAATAATCCCAATCCCAAAGAAAGCAGGTGTTGACAGATGTGAAAATTACCGAACTATCAGTTTAATAAGTCACAGCTGCAAAATACTAACGCGAATTCTTTACAGACGAATGGAAAAACAGGTAGAAGCGGACCTCGGGGAAGATCAGTTTGGATTCCGTAGAAATGTTGGAACACGTGAGGCAATACTAACCTTACGACTTATCTTAGAAGAGAGATTAAGAAAAGGCAAACCTACGTTTCTAGCATTTGTAGACTTAGAGAAAGCTTTTGACAACGTTAACTGGAATACTCTCTTCCAAATTCTGAAGGTGGCAGGGGTAAAATACAGGGAGCGAAAGGCTATTTACAATTTGTACAGAAACCAGATGGCAGTTATAAGAGTCTAGGGGCATGAAAAGGAAGCAGTGGTTGGGAAAGGAGTGAGACAGGGTTGTAGCCTCTCCCCGATGTTATTCAATCTGTATATTGAGCAAGCAGTAAAGGAAACAAAAGAAAAATTCGGAGTAGGTATTAAAATTCATGGAGAAGAAGTAAAAACTTTGAGGTTCGCCGATGACATTGTAATTCTGTCAGAGACAGCAAAGGACTTGGAAGAGCAGTTGAACGGAATGGACAGTGTCTTGAAAGGAGGATATAAGATGAACATCAACAAAAGCAAAACGAGAATAATGGAATGTAGTCAAATTAAATCGGGTGATGCTGAGGGGATTAGATTAGGAAATGAGACACTTAAAGTAGTAAAGGAGTTTTCCTATTTAGGGAGTAAAATAACTGATGATGGTCGAAGTAGAGAGGATATCATATGTAGACTGGCAATGGCAAGGAAATCGTTTCTGAAGAAGAGAAATTTGTTAACATCGAGTATAGATTTAAGTATCAGGAAGTCGTTTCTGAAAGCATTTGTATGGAGTGTAGCCATGTATGGAAGTGAAACATGGACGATAACCAGTTTGGACAAGAAGAGAATAGAAGCTTTCGAAATGTGGTGCTACAGAAGAATGCTGAAGATAAGGTGGGTAGATGACGTAACTAATGAGGAGATATTGAATAGGATTGGGGAGAAGAGAAGTTTGTGGCACAACTTGACTAGAAGGAGGGATCTGTTGGTGGGACACGTTTTGAGGCATCAAGGGATCACAAATTTAGCATTGGAGGGCAGTGTGGAGGGTAAAAATCGTAGAGGGAGACCAAGAGATCAATACACTAAGCAGATTCAGAAGGATGTAGGTTGCGGTAGGTACTGGGAGATGAAGAAGCTTGCACAGGATAGAGTAGCATGGAGAGCTGCATCAATCCAGTCTCAGGACTGAAGACCACAACAACAACAACAATCACCATGGACGAGTAATGAGGTTTATCACTATGACGAGCAAAAAAAGCTGTGGAAGCGCGTAAATTCGGGAGAAGGGGAGACAGAGTTTAATGTGCCGTCGACAGCGAGGCCATTAGAGACGGAGCACAAGCTCGGATTATGGAAGAATAGGGGAGGGAAATCGGCCGCATCCTTTCGAAGGAACGATCCCGGCATTTGCCGTGAGTGATTTACGGAAATAAGGGAAAACCTAAGTAAGGATGGCCGGGCGGGGATTTGAACCGTCGTCCTCCCGAACGCGATAAAAGTGTGCTAACCACTGCGCCACCTCGCTCGGTTACATAGATTCACCACCAGCGGACGAGACAAAGACTCAACCAGCATCGGGCAAAGTAATGCAGTTTTTTGAGACAGTCGCTTTGTGGGGCTAGCAGAGTAAACTCGTACGCGAAAAACTGTCAGAGGAGCGTATTGCCGAAATCTCCTGATAAGGTTAATGGAGGCAGCCAAGGCCACGCATCACGAGAAAAGTGGTTTCCACGACAAGACAATGGTTCAAATGGCTCTTAGCACTATGGGGCTTAACAGCTGAGGTCATCAGTCCCCTAAAACTTAGAACTATTTAAACCTAACTAACCTAAGGACATCACACATATCCATGCCCAAGGCAGGATTCGAACCTGCGACCGTAGCGGTCGCGCGGTTCCAGACTGAAGCGCCTAGAACCGCTGGGCCACCCCGGCCGGCGACAAGACAGTGTTTCAGCTCATTCTGCAATAGACAGTCACAGCTATTGCTTCTCTGGTATGTCTAATTTAGCTGACCTCCATATTCTCATGAAATGGCACCCGGTGATTTCTTTCTGCGGTTGGAGAAACCACTGCATCATTGCATGACAGGCGTTTCCATAAAGATGAGGAGATGATTTTCGAGGTGAAACGTACGCCGATTAGCCAGAAATCAGAATGCTGCAACAAAATTCTCAACTAAGTCATCCAGCGTTAGGAAAAATGTGCTGAGGATGCGTTCAAGACAAGTAACCAAGTTTCTTGATCGAAGCTAGATTCTTCCGAGGTAATTACTGAAACCTTATGACGACTGCAACCAACCAAGAACACGTCCCTGCGACTGGCTGTACCTTTTTCTCCAGACTATTTATCGCGAGAACACTGCACCTACTGGCTGATGCTTCGCGGCTGAAAGAACGATTTGCAGAAGCTGCTAGGGAGTTCTACCGACAGCTCTGCAAATATACACGTCGGAAACCTGGGTAACAAATGCGAGTACCGCCTCATTCTACGCTGGCCACCACCTGTGGTATTGTTGTTGTTGTTGTTGTTGTGGTCTTCAGTCCTGAGACTGCTTTGACGGAGCTCTCCATGATACTCTATCCTGTGCAAGCTTCTTCATCTCCAAGTACTTACTGCAACCTACATCCTTCTGAATCTGCTTAGTGTATTCATCTCTTGGTCTCCCTCTACAATTTTTACCCTCCACCCTGCCCTCCAATACTAAATTGGTGATCCCCTGATGTCTCAGAACATGTTCTACCAACCGGTCCCTTCTTCTTGTCAAGTTGTGCCACGAACTCCTCTTCTACCCAATTCTATTCAATACCTCCTCATTAGTGACGTGATCTACCCATCTAATCTTCAGCATTCTTCTGTAGCACCACATTTCGAAATCTTCTATTCGCTTCTTGTCCAAACTATTTATCGTCCATGTTTCACTTCCATACATGGCCAAACTCCATACAAATACTTTCAGAAACGACTTCCTGACACTTAAATCTATACTCGATGTTAACAAATTTCTCTTCTTCAGAAACGATTTCCTTGCCATTACCAGTCTACATTTTATATCCTCTCTACTTTGACCATCATCAGTTATTTTGCTCCCCAAATGCAAAACTCCTTTACTACTTTAAGTGTCTCATTTCCTAATCTAATTCCCTTAGCATCACCAGACTTAATTCGACTACATTCCATTATCCTCGTTTTGCTTTTGTTGATGTTCATCATACATCCTCCTTTCAAGACACTGTCCATTCCGTTCAACTGCTCTTCCAAGTCCTTTGCTGTCTCTGACAGAATTACAATGTCATCGGCGAACCTCAAAGTTTTTACTTCTTCTCAATGGATTTTAATACCTACCCCGAATTTTTCTTTTTTTTCCTTTACTGCTTGCACAATATACAGATTGAATAACATCGGGGGGAGGCTACAACCCTGTCTCACTCCCTTCCCTTTCATGCCCCTCGACTCTTATAATTACCATCTTGTTTCTGTACAAATTGTAAATAGCCTTTCGCTCCCTGTATTTTACCCCTGCCACCTTCACAATTTGAAAGAGAGTATTCCAATCAACATTGTCTACAAATGCTAGAAACGTAGGTTTGCCTTTCCTTAATCTATTTTCTAAGATAAGTCGTAGGGTCAGTATTGCCTCACGTGTTCTAACATTTCTGCGGAATCCAAACTGACTTCCCCTAGGTCGGCTTCTAACAGTTTTTCCATTCGTCTGTAAAGAAATCGCGTTTGTATTTTGCAGCTGTGACTTATTAAACTGATAGTTCGGTAATTTTCACATCTGTCTACACCTGCTTTCTTTGGGATTGGAATCAATATATTCTTCTTGAAGTCTGAGGGTATTTCGCCTGTCTCATACATCTTGCTCACCAGATGGTAGAGTTTTGTCAGGACTGGCTCTCCCAAGGCCGTCAGTAGTTCCAATGAAATGTTGTCTACTCTCGGGGCCTTCTTTCGACTCAGGTCCTTCAGTGCTCTGTCAAACTCTTCACGCAGTATCGTAACTCCCATTTCATCTTCATTAACATTCTTTTCCATTTCAATAATATTGTCCTCAAGAAAATCGCCCTTGTATAGACCCTCTATATACTCCTTCCACCTTTCTGCTTTCCCTTCTTTGCTTAGCACTGGGTTTCCATCTGAGCTCTTGATATTCATACAAGCGGCTCTCTTTTCTCCAAAGGTCTCTTTAATTTTCTTGTACGCAGTATCTATCTTACCCCTAGTGAGACAAGCCTCTACATCCTTACATTTGTCCTCTAGCCATCCCTGCTTAGCCATTTTGCACTTCCTGTCGATCTCATTTTTGAGACGTTTGTATTCCTTTTTGCCTACTTCACTTTCTGGATTTTTGTATTTTCTCCTTTCATCAATTAAATTCAGTATCTCTTCTGTTACCCAAGGATTTCTACTAGTCCTCGTCTTTATACCTACTTGATCCTCTGCTGCCTTCACTACTTCATCCCTCAGACCTACCCATTCTTCTTCTACTGTATTTCTTTCCCCCATTCCTGTCAATTGTTCCCTTATGCTCTCCCTGAAACTCTGTACAGCCTCTGGTTTAGTCAGTTTATCCAGGTCCCATCTCCTTAAATTCCCACCTTTTTGCAGTTTCTTCAGTTTTAATCCACAGTTCATAACCAATAGATTGTGGTCAGAATCCACATCTGCCCCTGGAAATGTCTTACAATTTAAAACCTGGTTCCTAAATCTCTGTCTTGCCATTATATAATCTATCTGATACCTTCTAGTATCTCCAGGATTCCTCCATGTATACAACCTTCTTTTATGATTCTTGAACCAAGTGTTAGCTATGATTAAGTTATGCTCTGTGCAAAATTCTACCAGACGGCTTCCTCTTTCATTTCTTAGCCTCAATCCATATTCACCTACTATGTTTCCTTCTCTCCCTTTTCCTACTGACGAATTCCAGTCACCCATGACTATGAAATTTTCGTCTCCCTTCACTACCTGAATAATTTCTTTTATCTCATCATACATTTCATCAATTTCTTCATCATATTCAGAGCCAGTTGGCATATAAACTTGTACTACTGTAGTAGGTGTGGGCTTCATGCCTACCTTGGCCACAATAATGCGTTCACTATGCTGTTTGTAGTAGCTTACCCGCACTCCTATTTTTTTATTGATTATTGAACCTACTCCTGCATTACATCTATGATTTTCTATTTATAACCCTGTATTCACCTGACCAAAAGTCTTGTTCCTCATGCCACCGAACTTCACTAATTCCCACTATATCTAACTTTAACCTATCCATTTCCCTCTTTAAATTTTCTGACCTACCTGCCCGATTAAAGGATCTGACATTCCACGCTCCGATCCGTAGAACGCCATTTTTCTTTCTCCTGATAACGACGTCCTCTTGAGTAGTCCCCGCCCGGAGTTCCGACTGGGGGACTATTTTACCTCCGGAATATTTTACCCAAGAGGACGCCATCATCATTTAACCATACAGTAAAGCTGCATGCCCTCAGGAAAAAATTATGGCTGTAGTTTCCCCTTGCTTTCAGCCGTTCGCAGTACCAGCACAGCAAGGCCGTTTTCGTTAGTGTTACAGGGCCAGATCAGTCAATAATCCAGACTGTTGCCCCTGAAACTACTGAAAAGGCTGCTGCCCCTCTTCAGGAACCACACGTTTGTCTGGCCTCTCAACAGATACCCCTCCGTTGTGGTTGCACCTACGGTACGGCTATATGTATCGCTGAGGCACGCAAGCCTTCCCAACAACGGCAAGGTCCCTGGTTCATGGCGGATGCCTTTGGTATTAATATGGTGTATTAATAAAAGAAAAAATAAGAAACATCTACTTATGTAGCAGCAACATGATCCAACAGATTTGTTACAAGCAATGACAGCCTTACGTAAGAAACAGACATAAAACCACGCAAGAAGACTGGAGGTATTAAATCTTCGTCTTAAACTGAAAGTTAAAAGAGTTTCCAGTACAGAAGCTCGCTTCGTTGCCTCGTGCAAGCAGAGTACAGAGAAAATGACTGGACACCTGTATGCCAGTGCGGGGGCGGTGTGCGTGCGGCAATATAAGTGCCAGCGGCGCAGAGACGGGTCGGCGTGGGCGACTCAGAGCGCACCATAGGCGCCTCGGGATTAACGGCTCTGCGCACATGCCGGTCCTGCATTTCCTGGTAGAGAGGCTGCCTGCATTCATCTCGTGCCAGGTGCTGCGCTGCTAATAGTAGAGTAAACCGGCTGCTGTTGTAGGCAGAGCGAATGGATTGTAGTTAACGGTGTGAGGGGCGACAGGGAAGCCGCCATTGTGATAGGTCGTCTCGAGTGGGTTTTCCCGGTAAACTCTCGCGAGCAGATGAACGCTTACCTGCAAATACGCTCCGCAAACTTCCTGGCCAGCCTCGCTGTGCTACTTACCGGGGGCATCGCCACCAGCTGGCATCTACGTCTAGACTTGCACAGATCGTACGATCTATTATGACCACGTTTGGAACGCAATACAGCAGCGATTATGCGTGACGAGTCTTTCACAGGTTTCCGGACTTACGTGGCACTAGATATATAGGCACATTCACGCAATTCTCGTGAATTTCGGACCGACGGTTTGTGGGCTACAGCTGGCGCCAAATAGTGTGCAATGTGTTTTAACTGCAGCACAATTCTGGCCTTTTGAAACACACCGTTACTCTGCTGGCAGACGTCGAGCATTAGGGGAAGCATGTGGCCCACAATAATGTCCATGCAGTTCACAACTGACATAGTAAATTCGATTGCTACCACAGGTCCCATGGAAGCTGTCCCCCCCCCCCCCCCCCCCAGCAGAATTCTGCCCCCACCGACCTGAGTCCTGACGGCGTGTACCAGATACGACCATCGACCTGGTGAATCAAGAAAAGTGATTCATCCGACCACGCAACATGTTGCGACTGTGCCACAGTCCAGATGCAATGAAGACGTACCCACTGCAATCTCAATTGACGACGTCGTTGTACCAACATGGGAAAACACAGTCCCATGTTCAACACTGTGCGCAGAACGACCTGCTGCGAAGTACTTGTTCCTGCACCAGCATTGTAACTCTGTTGTCAAATCCGCCTCAGATGGCCTCCTATACTCCTATGTGGTAAGCCTCCGATCTCCACATTGTGTGATGAGGCATATTACGAAATGTCCGTTCGCAGATGCTGAGTGACAACAATTTATCATAAAAAGTCGCTTCTGTCATTTTACTTCCCCGTTTACTGCCTGTATCGTCGGTAGACTGCTTTCTCATTCGTCTTCGCTCCGCTTATGTTGTTTTCTTACGGCGTCACGTGTTGGCAACGCCACCAGACGGGAGTCAACTCGCGGTGGGCAGTGGTCATAATGTGTTGGTTGATCGGAGTATCCAGGACGGAGAAAAAAATGTTCAAATGTGTGTGAAATCTTATGGGACTTAACTGCTAAGGTCATCAGTCAGAAAGCTTACACACTACTTAACCTAAATTATCATAAGGACAAACACACACACCCATGCCGGAGGGACGACTCTAACCTCCGCCGGGACCAGCCGCACAGTCCATGACTGCAGCGCCCCGACCGCTCGGCTAATCCCGCGCGGCAGGACGGAGGACAGCCGTAGGGTGTATAACGTCTACAGATAGAAATTAAGTGCTCGTCATTCGGCTACCTTCTCATCGGGGCGACCTCATATTTTAATGCACACGGTGTCCCAAAAGTCCACTAACATTTGAAAATTCAACACTTTAATTCTTCACGGAATACTGTAGGTTGTTGTTGTTGTGGTCTTCAGTCCTGAGACTGGTTTGATGCAGCTCTCCATGCTACTCTATCCTGTGCAAGCTTCTTCATCTCCCAGTACCTACTGCAACCTACATCCTTCTGAATCTGCTTAGTGTATTGATCTCTTGGTCTCCCTCTACGATTTTTACCCTCCACGCTGCCCTCCAATGCTAAATTTGTGATCCCTTGATGACTCAAAACATGTCCTACCAACCGAACCCTTCTTCTAGTCAAGTTGTGCCACAAACTTCTCTTCTCCCCAATCCTATTCAATACCTCCTCATTAGTGACGTGATCTACCCGCCTTATCTTCTGTAGCACCACATTTCGAAAGCTTCTATTCTCTTCTTGTCCAAACTGGTTATCGTCCATGTTTCACTTCCATACATGGCTACACTCCATACAAATACTTTCAGAAACGACTTCCTGACACTTAAATCTATACTCGATGTTAACAAATTTCTCTTCTTCAGAAACGATTTCCTTGCCATTGCCAGTCTACATTTTATATCCTCTCTACTTCGACCATCATCAGTTATTTTACTCCCTAAATAGCAAAACTCCTTTACTACTTTAAGTGTCTCATTTTCTAATGTAATCCCCTCAGCATCACCCGATTTAATTTGACTACATTCCATTATCCTCTTTTTGCTTTTGTTGATGTTCATCTTATATCCTCCTTTCAAGACACTGTCCATTCCGTTCAACTGCTTTTCCAAGTCCTTTGCTGTCTCTGACAGAATTACAATGTCATCGGCGAACCCCAAAGTTTTTACTTCTTCTCCATGAATTTTAATACCTACTCCGAATTTTTCTTTTGTTTCCTTTACTGCTTGCTCAATATACAGATTGAATAACATCGGGGAGAGGCTACAACCCTGTCTCACTCCTTTCCCAACCACTGCTTCCCTTTCATGCCCCTCGACTCTTATAACTGCCATCTGGTTTCTGTACAAATTGTAAATAGCCTTTCGCTCCCTGTATTTTACCCCTGCCACCTTCAGAATTTGAAAGAGAGTATTCCAGTTAACGTTGTCAAAAGCTTTCTCTAAGTCTACAAATGCTAGAAACGTAGGTTTGCCTTTTCTTAATCTTTCTTCTAAGATAAGTCCTAAGGTTAGTATTGCCGCACGTGTTCCAACATTTCTACGGAATCCAAACTGATCTTCCCCGAGGTCCGCTTCTACCAGTTTTTCCATTCGTCTGTAAAGAATTCGCGTTAGTATTTTGCAGCTGTGACTTATTAAACTGATAGTTCGGTAATTTTCACATCTGTCTACACCTGCTTTCTTTGGGATTGGAATCAATATATTCTTCTTGAAGTCTGAGGGTATTTCGCCTGTCTCATACATTTTGCTCACCAGATGGTAGAGTTTTGTCATGACTGGCTCTTCCAAGGCCATCAGTAGTTCTAATGGAATGTTGTCTACTCCCGGGGCCTTGTTTCGACTCAGTTCTTTCAGTGCTCTGTCAAACTCTTCACGCAGTATCTTATCTCCCATTTCATTTTCATCTACATCCTCTTCCATTTCCATAATATTGTCCTCAAGTACTTCGCCCTTGTATAAACCCTTTATATACTCCTTCCACCTTTCTGCCTTCCCTTCTTTGCTTAGAACTGGGTTGCCATCTGAGCTCTTGATATTCATACAAGTGGTTCTCTTCTCTCCAAAGGTCTCTTTAATTTTCCTGTAGGCAGTATCTATCTTACCCCTAGTGAGACAAGCCTCTACATCCTTACATTTGTCCTCTAGCCATCCCTGCTTAGCCATTTTGCACTTTCTGTCGATCTCATTTTTGAGACGTTTGTATTCCCTTTTGCCTGCTTCATTTACTGCATTTTTATATTTTCTCCTTTCATCAATTAAATTCAATATTTCTTCTGTTACCCAAGGATTTCTATTAGCCCTCGTCTTTTTACCTACTTGATCCTCTGCTGCCTTCACTACTTCATCCCTCAGAGCTACCCATTCTTCTTCTACTGTATTTCTTTCCCCCATTCCTGTCAATTGTTCCCTTATGCTCTCCCTGAAAGTCTGTACAACCTCTGGTTCTTTCAGTTTATCCAGGTCCCATCTCCTTAAATTCCCACCTTTTTGCAGTTTCTTCAGTTTCAATCTGCAGTTCATAACCAATAGATTGTGGTCAGAATCCACATCTGCCCCTGGAAATGTCTTACAATTTAAAACCTGGTTCCTAAATCTCTGTCTTACCATTATATAATCTATCTGATACCTATTTGTATCTCCAGGATTCTTCCAGGTATACAACCTTCTTTTATGATTCTTGAACCAAGTGTTAGCTATGATTAAGTTATGCTCTGTGCAAAATTCTACCAGACGGCTTCCTCTTTCATTTCTTAGCCCCAATCCATATTCACCTACTATGTTTCCTTCTCTCCCTTTTCCTACTGTCGAATTCCAGTCACCCATGACTATTAAATTTTCGTCTCCCTTCACTACCTGAATAATTTCTTTTATCTCATCATACATTTCATCAATTTCTTCATCATCTGCAGAGCTAGTTGGCATATAAACTTGTACTACTGTAGTAGGCATGGGCTTTGTGTCTATCTTGGCCACAATAATGCGTTCACTATGCTGTTTGTAGTAGCTAACCCGCACTCTTATTTTTTTATTCATTATTAAACCTACTCCTGCATTAGAGGCAAAAATTGACACCAATGTCTGAAATGACATGGGGTTTCATTAAACTCAAAAAGTGCACAAAATGACCAACAGATGACTCTTCACATGATACAAAAGCAACATTTAGCAAAACAATTGATTTTTAGCAAAAGACGATGTTCTTTGTAACAAATGCTCAACATGTAGGGCGTCATTCATCAACAACACCTTTAGCTGTAGGGATAATGATGTGAACAGCACCGCCCCGCATATTAGTAGGTATGGTGAGACACTGCCGTCCGTTATTATCTTTTTAGGATCTCTAAAGAGATTGGACGATCGCTACAGACTTCTGGTAACCGCACAACCAACGATCAGACAGACTGGGTAGTCAAGCATGACGGAAGTGGTGACTCAGCACGCGGTCCTCACCAAAAACGTGTGTGCAAGAGATCTTTCATACGTGTAACAATATGTGGTGGAGCGCCATCCTGAATAAAAGTCGTACCATACAAAAGGTGTTTATCAGCCAGGCTAGGGATGATGTGACTAAGTCTGTCACTAAAGATGCTTTTTTTTTAATTTATTGGCTTTCTCGACGTGCCTATACAGCCATCTCAAAAGTGGAATGTCAGTTATCGCGATACGATCATGAGGACGTCACAACAAACAGTCCCCGAGCGGAGAAAATCTCCGACCAGGCCAGGAATCGAACTCTGACCCCTTTCGTCTAGCAATCCGCCGCTCTGACGGCGCAACTACCGAGACGCACTAAAGCTCATTTTATACACGATTCCCATGCAGCGTCACTGATGTGTTGCTGTCCAACGCAATGTTGGCCAGTTTCTGCGCTCGTTTTTTGTTTCAGTAAAACCCCTTGACATTTCAGGCATGGGTGTCTCAATTTTACGTCTCTACTTAAATTGTTCAGTGAAAGAGTACCTTTGCAAGTGTTAACGGGCTTTTGCGTCACACTGTACTGACAATTCTTGTGGGCCAGCGAGCGCCATATTAGGTGTCCAAACGTAGGGATCTGGTCCCTGGTCAGTCATAGGATGGCACTTTTGACATATTTCAACTCTTGCAACGTTTATTGATGCGAAAAAATGTCGAGTTTCGGCATGGTTTGGAGTCCACTTTCAAATGCAGGCCTCACTATAACCGGTTCGGGAAGTCAGTTCAAAGCTCAGAGGCAGGCAACGGCATAGCTCCTCCAACAGGACCACGTATAGACAGCACTGTGGAGTTCAAACTAACTTTCGCGTTGGTGACAACTTTACCTTCATGTTTCAATCTATTCACCTGTGCGCGCCTTCGCAATATCAACCAAAGGTATATTTTAGCGGAGGGCCAGTGACTTCGAGAAGATGGCAACCGCACTGTCAAGGTATTCTGAGATCTTTATGGTAAAAAATAAAAGTGCAATCTTATACGTTCGTTCCAAACTAAGTTTACAGTGTAAGGAAAAAATAGTGTTCACTCAATGGATTGAAGTACATCCTGCCACTGTATCAAAAACGGTGAAAGCAGCTGTCGATAATGAAAGTTGATTAACTGTGATTATCCTCAGGCTTCAAGACTGTCAATACCAAAGAAGGCAGGTGCAAGAACTATGATGATTACCGAACCTTCGGTTTAATAATCGTAGTCGCAAAAACACTAACACAATTATTTACAGAACAATGAAATGATGTAGGGGAGGCTCACTTATGGTTCCGAAGAAATGTAGGGCAGGCAATACTGATCCTTATCTTACAGGATAGACTGAAAAAGCCAAACCTACATTTATAGTATTTGTAGATTAAGAGCATGCTTTTGACAATGCTGAGTGGGACAATCTCTTCGAAATTTTGAAGTTGTCTAGGATAAAATACTGAGACTGTAAGGCTATATACGACATGTAGAGAAACCAGACTGCAGTAATACGAATCGAAGGACGTGAAAGGGAGGCAGTAATTGCGAGTGCGACAGGATTGCGGCCTATTCCTCATGTTATTCAATCTCTACATCAGGCATTCAACACAGGAAACAAAAGAGAGAGGCTCACAGTACATAGAGAAGAAATAAAAACCTCAAGGTTCTCGGATGATATTCTAATACTGACAGAGCCGGAAAACAACTTGGACGATACATTAAAGGATGCATAGTCACTCGAAAACAGGTTATTATACGAACACCAACGGAGTAATGAAATCGTATTAAAAAGTCAATGGTGATGCAGTTACGTTACTATATGAGACACTTATTATAACAGACTAGCTCTCTTTGAGCTGCAAAACAGAAGGCAATGCCCGAAGTAAAAAGGGTGCAGAATTAAGACTTGTAATAGCAAGAAAAGCGATTTTAAAAAGACGGTTTCTTAGAAAATAAATTTAAATGTTAAATAGTCCTTTCTGAAACTGTCATGAATGTAGGCTTATATGCAGTGAAACGTGGATGTGAAACAGGACAGGCAAAAAGAAAATACAAGCTTTTCAAATTCAGTGTTAAGAAAAATGCTGGAATACAGATAGCTATATCGAATAACTAGGAGGTATTGCAGCAAACTGAGGACAAGAGCTTTATGGCACGTCGTCACAGAGAAAGGACAGGTTGTTAGGGCACATCCTACGATATAAACGATTAGTTAATATGGTAATGGAGGCAAGTGTGAGTGTGAGTGTGTGAGTGGGGGGAGGGGGGAGGGGGGCGGAGAAGAGGACAAGTGTGAGTGTGTGTATGGGAGGAGGGGGGGGGGGGGGAGCGGGCGGAGAAGAGGGGAAGAGGTTGCAAAAATGTAGACAAAAGTGATGGTCTGAATACAGCAAGCAGGATAAAAGCTACACTACTGGCCATTAAAATTGCTACACCAAGAAGAAATGCAGATGATAAATGGGTATTCATTGGACAAATATATTATACTAGAACTGACATGTGATTACATTTTCACGCAATTTGGGTGACTGGCGTATTGTGATGAGCCAGCTGCTCGGCCACCATTGACCAGACGTTTTCAATTGGTGAGGGATCTGGAGAATGTGCTGACCAGGGCAGCAGTCGAACATTTTATGTACCCAGAAAGGCCCGTACAGGACCTGCAACATGCGGTCGTGCATTATCCTGCTGAAATGTATGGTATCGCAGGGATCGAATGAAGGGTAGAGCCACGGGTCGTAACACATCTGAAATGTAACGTCCACTGTTCATAGTACTGTCAATGCGAGCAACAGGTGACCGAGACGTGTAACCAATGGCACCCCATACCATCACGCCGGGTGATACGCCAGTATGGCGATGACGAATACACGCTTCCAATGTGCGTTCACCGCGATGTCGCCAAACACGGATGCGACCATCATGATGCTGTAAACAGAACCTGGATTCATTTGAAAAAATGATGTTTTGCCATTCGTGCACCCAGGTTCGTCGTTGAGTACACCATCGCAGGCGCTCCTGTCTGTAATGCAGCTTCAAGGGTAACCGCAGCCATAGTCTACGAGCTGATAGTCCATGCTGCTGCAAACTTCGTCGAACTGTTCGTGCAGATGGTTGTTGTCTTGCAAATGTCCCTATCCGTTGACTCAGGGATCGAGACGTGGCTGCACGATCCGTTACAGCCATGCGGATAAGATGCCTGTCATCTCGACTGCTAGTGATACGAGGCCGTTGGGATCCAGCACGGTGTTCCGTATTACCCTCCTGAACCCACCGATTCCATATTCTGCTAACAGTCATTGGATCTCGACCAACGCGAGCAGCAATATCGCGATACGATAAACCGCAATCGCGATAGGCTACAATCCGACCTTTATCAAGGTCGGAAACCTGATGGTACGCATTTCTACTCCTTACACGAGGCATCACAACAACGTTTCACCAGGCAACGCCGGTCAATTGCTGTTTGTGTATGAGAAATCGGTTGGAAACTTTCCCCATGTCAGCACGTTGTAAGTGCCGCCACCGACGCCAACCTTGTGTGAAATCTCTGAAAAGCTAATCATTTGCATATCACAGCATCTTCTTCCTGTCGGTTAAATTCCGCGTCTATAGCACGTCATCTTCTTGGTGTAGCAATTTTAATGGCCAGTAGTGTATATACAAGGTGTCCCAGAAGAAATAGTCAATATTTAGAGATATGACAGGAACGATCATTTGAAGCAAAAAAGTCTAGTAATCACGGGCTCTAAAATGAATACTTTAAGAACAATGTGCGCTTGTTCAATAGAAGAGGTGTGCTTCACAATGGCGAAGATGAAGAAGTGTTCATAGCTCTTAAGGTATGCACTTTAGAGATCATGTTCACTGGACATCTCGTTCTTGTTTTCGTCCATACGACCACCTCTCAAAATATGGAAAGCAAACAGCTTTCAGTGGAAGAGATTTGTTTCACAGTATCGAAGATGAAGAAGGGCTCATAGTTCTTAACGTATGCATCCGGTGCCCATGTTTAGTATACTTCTTTGCTTCGAATGATCGTTCCTCTCGTATCCCTGAATACTGCCCATTTCTCCTGCGATATCCTGTAGGGTACAATAGTGATAAAGGGAGGAAGAGGTTTGCAAATAATACACTAACATCGGACTGAAGATCACAACAACTCAACAACAGAATGCACTAAAAGAAAAAAAAAAGTTTAAATCAATTTTTTTCTGAAAGAAATATATTTATTGGACGAAACTGGAATTACAATATCGTAACTAAATGCAGTTTATAAAATGAGTGATCTGAATTGAAGTATATCAACAAATTTTCGTAGAAATAAATAACGATAGTTTTGATTTACAGCTTACGAAATATTTTTTCCATAATGTAAGAGAGTTTTTCACTCTAGGACAAACCTGTAAATTTAAGAAAAAAATGATGCATAATTTAAAAAGAAGTGACTGGTATATTCAAGATAATTTATTTCAAAGGCGCGTAATGTTATGATCTCCTGTGATTCATTCTACCGAATTCCATTACGTATAAGGACACTTCGGATGACAGAAATTCAACATAAACATAAAAGGCCGAAGAACTGTGAACCAATCAATGGGACAACGATAATAAACGTCCTAGAGTTCATAAAGCACGCAGCAACGCACCAAGTCATTCTTTATATCATCAATGACGGTTTTAATTAAACTAAATCAAATTCCATGTTGTTGTTATCAACGTAAAGTTGCCTTTAGTACTTTTTGTGCAAACAGTAAGTTCCTTTTTCTTGATGTACGAGTATAAATAATAAAAAACATTGTACGCTTTAAGTACATCTACATCTACATCTAAATGATTACTCTGTAATTCACATTTAAGTGCTTGGCAGAGGGTTCATCGAACCACAATCATACTATCTCTCTACCATTCCACTCCCGAACAGCGCGCGGGAAAAACGAACACCTAAACATTTCTGGTCGAGCTCTGATTTCTCTTATTTTATTTTGATGATCATTCCTACCTATGTAGGTTGGGCTCAACAAAATATTTTCGCATTCGGAAGAGAAAGTTGGTGACTGAAATTTCGTAAATAGATCTCGCCGCGACGAAAAACGTCTTTGCTTTAATGACTTCCATCCCAACTCGCGTATCATATCTGCCACACTCTCTCCCCTATTACGTGATAATACAAAACGAGGTGCCCTGTTTTGCACCCTTTCGATGTCCTCCGTCAATCCCACCTTGTAAGGATCCCACACCGCGCAGCAATATTCTAACAGAGGACGAACGAGTGTAGTGTAGTGTAAGCTGTCTCTTTGGTGGACTTGTTGCATCTTCTAAGTGTCCTGCCAATGAACCGCAACCTTTGGCTCGCCTTCCCCACGATATTATCTACGTGGTCTTTCCAACTGAAGTTGTTCGTAATTTTTACACCCAGGTACTTAGTTGAATTGACAGCCTTGAGAATTGTACTATTTATCGAGTAATCGAATTCCAACGGATTTCTTTTGGAACTCATGTGGATCACCTCACACTTTTCGTTATTTAGCGTCAACTGTCACCTGCCACACCATACAGCAATCTTTTCTAAATCGCATTGCAACCGATACTGGTCTTCGGATGACCTTACTAGACGGTAAATTACAGCATCATCTGCGAACAACCTAAGAGAACTGATCAGATTGTCACCCAGGTCATTTATATAGATCAGGAACAGCAGAGGTCCCAGAACGCTTCCCAGGGGAACACCTGATATCACTTCAGTTTTACTCTATGATTTGCCGTCTGTTGCTACGAACTGCGACCTTCCTGACAGGAAATCACGAATCCAGTCGCACAACTGAGACGATATCCCATAGGCCCGCAGCTTGATTAGAAGTCGCTTGTGAGGAACGGTGTCGAAAGCTTTCCGGAAATCTAGAAATACGGAATCAACTTGAGATCCCCTGTCGATAGCGGCCATTACTTCGTGCGAATAAAGAGCTAGCTGCGTTGCACAAGAACGATGTTTTCTGAAACCATGCTGATTACGTATCAATAGATCGTTCCCTTCGAGGTGATTCATAATGTTTGAATTCAGTATATGCTCCAAAACCCTAATGCAAACCGACGTCAATGATATAGGTCTGTAGTTCGATGAATCACTCCTACTACCCTTCTTAAACACTGGTGCGACCTGCGCAATTTTCCAATCTGTAGGTACAGATCTATCGGTGAGCGTGCGGTTGTATATGATTGCTAAGTAGGGAGCTATTGTATCAGCGTAACCTGAAAGGAGCCTAATCGGTATACAATCTGGACCTGAAGACTTGCCCGTATCAAGCGATTTGAGTTGCTTCGCAACCCCTAAGGTATCTACTTCTAAGAAACTCATGCTAGCAGCTGTTCGTGTTTCAAATTCTGGAATATTCCATTCGTCTTCCCTGGTGAAGGAATTTCGGAAAACTTCGTTCAATAACTCCGCTTTAGCGGCACAGTCGTCGGGAACAGTACTATCGGCACTGCGCAGCGAAGGTATTGACTGCTTCTTGCCGCTTGTGTACTTTACATACGACCAGAATTTCTTCGGATTTTCTACCAAATTTCGAGACAATGTTTCGTTGTGGAACCTATTAAAGGCATCTTGCATTGAAGTCCGTGCCAAATTTCGCGCGTCTGTAAATTTTAGCCAATCTTCGGGATTTCGCGTTCTTCTGAACTTCGCATGCTTTTTCCGTTGCCTCTGCAACAGCGTTCGGACCCGTTTTGTGTACCGTGGGGGATCAGTTCCATCTCTTGCCAATTTATGAGGTATGAATCTCTCAATTGCTGTTGCTACTATATCTTTGAATTTGAGCCACATATCGTCTACATTTGCATAGTCAGTTCGGAAGGAATGGAGACTGTCTCTTAGGAAGGCTTCTAGTGACACTTTTTCCGCTTTTTTAAATAAAATCATTTTGCGTTTGTTTCTGGTGGATTTGAAAGAAACGGTATTGAGCCTAGCTACAACGACCTTGTGATCACTAATCCCTGTATCAGTCATGATGCTCTCTATTAGCTCTGGATTGTTTGTGGCTAAGAGGTCAAGTGTGTTTTCGCAACCATTTACAATTCGCGTGGGTTCGTGGACTAACAGCTCCAAATAATTTTCGGAGAAAGCATTTAGGACAATCTCGGAAGATGTTTTCTGCCTACCACCGGTTTTGAACAAGTATTTTTGCCAACATATCGAGGGAAGGTTGAAGTCCCCACCAACTATAACCGTATGAGGGGGTATTTATTTGTTACGAGACTCAAATTTTCTCTGAAGTGTTCAGCAACTATATCATCGGAGTCCGGGGGTCGGTAGAAGGAGCCAATTATTAACTTAGTTCGGCTGTTAAGTATAACCTCCACCCATACCAATTCGCACGGAGTATCTACTTCGACTTCACTACAAGATAAACCACTACTGACAGACACAAACAGTCCACCACCAATTCTGCCTAATCTATCTTTCCTGAACACCGTCTGAGACTTCGTAAAAATTTCTGCAGAACTTATTTCAGGCTTTAGCCAGCTTTCTGTACCTGTAAGTAATCATAGAGGATATGTTATACTCTGACGCTCATAGAAAAAAGGTTGCGCATCGTAGGGTCGAAAAGTCCACACCGTAAGCACGAAATGTAAAAAAAAAATCTAAATAAAAAATTAATAAACTTTGAAAGTGGGTAAACAATGGCTTTTAAATAGAAGTGGAACTGAAAAACTTCACATTTACCTTACGGGCTGGATTTTAGGCCTTCCCGTAGTATCCAACAATCTGAGAGACTCTTCAGTTTTTTTGTTGCTAAATACATATAAAAAACAACTCTTATCTGGCAACCAGGTGAACATCTTACAATTCACTTTCAGTTCACTGTTTACGATGAGAAAAAGCAGTTTGATTAGATGCAATGAATTAAAAGTTATCTGTACGTACCTTCCCATTTCATAACAAAACGTTAAGGAACTGTTTTTAAATCTATACTCTAGTTGTGAAACCATAACCTATGTGTAAAAATGGACAAATCATGTAGTAATTCAGGACACCCACTGAAGATGCCTTGTAAAAAAGGCGAAACGCGTCTGGGTGCATAAATAAAACCACAAATTTCGATGTGCAGCATGCAAAAAAAGGCGTTTTCTTTGAAAAAACTGCAATTTATATACAGCTGCTGCTGTAAATTCCAGACCGAAAAATGTATTCTCACAAGAAGATATTACTGCATCCATGTCTGACTGCAACATAGACTGAAAAATGGGTGATATCGGTATCCATAACTGTGGTATTCAAAAACCATTAAGACTTCTTAAAAGCGAACAAGGTGCCATTCCAGTTAGAGTTTACATTCAATATATCTCGAAATTAGCTCCTTTTCTAGCTCATATCTATATTATTAAACAACTAAAATCGTCACCTAGACGTAGTTGCAGTTGCCTATCTATTGGATTTCAGAGCTGCGAAGATTTGATTTTCAGTACTTTGTATACGAGGGTTGGAACTTAAATAGTGGCAACTATTTATTCACAACCGATACAAAAGAGTTAAATGTTCGCACCTGTTACTGCCCTTCAAAGTAGTCACCTGCGTTGTGTAGAACCCGTTGACAGCGATGTGGAAGGCGTAGTATACCGTTAGCAGAGCCCGTTCTGGTGGTGGTGCGAATGGAGCGGTCTACTGTCTGTCGAATCTCTGGAACGGTACTGAAGCGAATGCAGTGGTTCCTTCATCTTCGGAATCAAATCAAAGTCACATGGACTTGTCCGGGGAGTATGGTGGATGGTACAGTACTTCCCAGTCCCATAGACCGAACAGAGCAGCCACAGCTTGCGCTGTATGCGCCCGCGCATTGTCGTGCAAAATGATGGGTGGGTTGCGCAGAAAATGTCGCCGCTTATTTCGCAAAGCTGGTCGCAGGTGATGCTCCAAAAACGAACAGTAATAGTGTGCATTGACGGTCTGCCGTGGAGAAACGTAATGCGTTAGGGTAACACCATCACAGTCGTACACCAGGATCACTGTAACTTTAGACCGCTCCATTCGCACCATCAACAGAACAGGCTCTGCTAACGGTATACTACGCCTTCCACATCACTGGCAACGGGTTCTACACAACGCTAGTGACTACGTCGAAGGACAGTAACAGGTGCGAGCATGTAACTCTTTTGTATCGGTTGTGAATAAATAGTTGCCACTATTTAAGTTCCAACCCTCGTAATTACTGGCCCAATATAAACGTTTAAAGTGCTGTCAAAATCTTACGTTATACGTTTGCACAATAAAATTTCCGAACATCGTTTTACACGATGCCCCACTCCAGACTGTTAAAAGAAGATCCGAGGACACGAAATAGGCTCCCTGATGTGCGATTGGCTCGGAGAGTTCTTCAGTAATAGAACGCAGTACACTGTTCTCGACGATGAGTGTTCATCAGAGACAAGGGTGAACGTTATCTTAATAAATAAAAAAGATAAAGAAGATTATGTGAATGTGCACTTGTGTGTTTTACTTCTGGTTTGTTTCTCTCCGAATGTTTAGTCTCCATATGAATGTAAGCTGCTGCATACCAAAAAATGCCATTCATAGAAATACCTGCACAAGCTAATCTCACGTTGCAAATCTCACTGTGAGAATGTGAACGAAATACGCCCTGACTGAGTCAACACTGTCTGCCAAAAAACTCTACATTTTAGTGACAATAATGAAACTCAACACTGTTAATTGATCCTGTGGAACTGAAACCTCGTATATCCTGTATTTGGCTTACCTGTATCGCGACGGAAAACACTGTGGGACTGCTCTTCTAGGAAAAGAAGAAAAAGCGTTTCTCAATTTCTGAGCTGCTACTAATTGCGGAGAATCGCGGTAGTGCAGTGCATTCTCTTAAATACGTGCAATCCAAACTTGGTTCTCATAAAATTTATCTCTCATATAAACGAATGTTGATCAGGTAAAGAAAGCTGGATAATGACACAAGATAATGTGAGTTATTGTCTAGACAAAACTTATTCTCAAGAAACATATTTTAAAAAATCATCTCAAAAAGTTTATTAACAGTACTCCATTCACAAAATTTCGCCAGTGGAGGATTAGCAAGCAATAAGAAAATATTTCATTACAAATTACAATTACTGAAGATCAAAACTGTATATTATTGCAAATCAACATGAAAATTTACTGTAACGCAGAAGTCCTCATACTAGTGATTAAATTTTATATACTAATAGAGAGACATTCCTGATTTGGATGTATATGTTGAACCAAGAATGCCTAACTAAGTGTTGCCACGATAAAGTAAAATATGTTCATTACTTACCTTAAATCCCAATCTTCTCAAAATAGTATCTTAGTAAATCCATCTCATTCAATGCACAATGATCTTCCATCAGATCAATAAAATAATTTCCAAGAGCACCATATTCTGCGTCCCTGTATAAGCTCACTAAAACGAAAATCCGCTTCAACTCCTTATCTCCCAAATATCAATAACCCGACATGTTCGCAGAGCAAAGATGATATAATTCGTCTCCAGGCAGCGCATCGTCTCAGACGAGGCTGCGCGCATAACTAAACGATACAAATATTACATGCACTACCTAAGACCTCCAAAAACAAGAAAATTACCTACAAAATTAGAGGCATACATCCTTCAAGGGTATCGTCAGGAGTGCTTCAGGAAAGTGAGATAGGACCGCTGTTATTCTCTATACATGTGTAAATGGTCTGAAGGACAGCGTGAGCAGCAGTTGGTTGGTTGGTTGTTTCGGGGAAGGAGACCAGACAGCGAGGTCATCGGTCTCATCGGATTAGAGAAGGACGGGGAAGGAAGTCGGCCGTGCCCTTTGAAAGGAACCATCCCGGCATTTGCCTGGAGCGATTTAGGGAAATCACGGAAAACCTAAATCAGGATTGAACCGTCGTCCTCCCGAATGCGAGTCCAGTGTCTAACCACTGCGCCACCTCGCTCGGTGAGCAGCAGTCGGGTCGACAATAGGGGCTGTTGTCCCTACTATGTTGTTTATGCGGAATCCGATTCGTACATTAGTTTTACGAAAATCGTTGGCTATTCTGTCTGATACGGCACCATAATAAACGAAGTACATGGCTGTACCTGCTTAGCGCTTTCAAACAACAACAACATTATATAACCAATGAACAAATAGTTCTCAGAAATAGTAGTTTTCTCGATTGTTCAAGACGTTTACTCTAATGTATAACAAGTGCGCACTTTCAGATGTGTCAACCTATCGTGATGTATATACAATCCACACAGAATTGCAATACATAAAATGGAATACTGACTGGTATCGCTGACAAGTTGTTCTCTGATGTGCATATTACGTCGTTATCTCTGCCTAACATCAACCTCTATATTAAAAAGCTTATAAGGCTGTGAATGACAACAAACTATAAAATTGGTTGTATGTACCGTTAATCCCACTTTACGTTGTTCTCATTACGTTGTATTATGTTTTGCAGATGCTTGAAAATGGTACACATGCCGAAACTGCAATCGTAAAATAAAACATTTACAGCTAAAAGCAAGACGGCCTCAGTCAAAAAATTTATAGAAGCTGCTGGCCCATATCACAAGAAAGTAGGGGTAAATGAGTGGGGGAGGGGGAGACAGCTGCATCACACCAATTTTTGGACAACCAACAACAACAGCGAGGGATGAAAACAGTGTTTGCCTGTTGAAATTAATTATAATAGCGAAAACCACCTTACCTGTTTTAGGGGAGCCAGGGAAACCTGGACGGGGGCTTGAAACCCGCTCTTCCGGAACGCAGTGTCTCATACACTGCGCCAGGGGGCTGCACAAAGGTACTTGCAAACATAATGTCATCAGCATGTTATGCCCTTAGAATCCTATCAATAGCGTATAACATGCAGTGTCGTTTAGTTACGTACTATTCATATGTACACTCAATTCTTAGCTATAACATTCTTTTTTGGGGAACAAATACACAAAATATGAACACAATTTTCAAACTCCAGAAAAGAGCCATAAGAATAATAACCAAAAATACTAGTCGAGCTCATTGTAAAGATCTGTTCAAAACACTGGGATTTTAACTGCTCCATGTGAATACATTTACCAGTCAGTTGTACACATCAAAAATAACATTGGTAATTACTGCACAAACAGCCCTGCACATGACCATGCAACAAGAGCTAGACTCAACTTACATTTACCAAGAAAAAATAAACATAAAACTCAAAACACCATTTTCTATCAAGGAATAAAACTGTACAATCAATTACCAAAAGAGATTAAAGAAATTGTAAATATACACTTATTTAAAAAGGCAGCTAAAAAAGTACCTGTTATGCAATACATTTTATACACTGAAGGATTACTTAGATAAAACAGAGTAGGGGTTTGATAAAAAAATGTTATATAAATAAATAATAATAATGATTATAAAACATCCAACATTCCAAATAACCACCTCCACATTACCTTTTTTCCTTCTTTTTTAATTTCCTAGAAATACTTACCCCCAAGCTATGCATAGCACAATACTAACACCTCTCCCTCTTTCTGAGCTCAACATCTCACTCATTATAGAGGGATGCTGATTCAGTCTTTCAGGATAGCAAATGGGAAGTTACGGTACAGAAAATGGCCCAGAGATCACCAGTGGGTGCTTGCGCGCGCGCTTGTGTGTGTGTGTGTGTGTGTGTGTGTGTGAAGTGTTACGAAACAATGTGTGTACCGTCTGTGCTGTGACTGATAGTGAGATCTGAGTGAACAGTGTGGCATTACATTATTTAATAAGTTATTTGTAAGAAAACTATTGTATATCAGGAGTAAATCTAAAGATTGTCTCTAACTAGACGTCTGTAAATGTATGTGTATAGGAATTAGCTTATTTTAAATTGGTCTAAACTTGTAAATACTTGGACATGTCCTCTATCCTTGTAAAAAGAGATCTACAGATGAATAAAGCTGCTGCTGCTGCTGCTACTACTACTACTACACGATCCTGAGTTAACATAATGAACAAGAAAAAATGGTAATCAACGACGAGATGCTGCTTATTCGTACAATCTTCACAGGTTTCTAAGGGCGGCGACGCTGACCTGCAATTGTCAAGGTAAATTGACAAAGAAAGAAAATGCACAGAAGACACGAATCGTGTAAAAAAAGGTTCGCTACACTGTGTAGGGATACGTGAGGATAAAGCAGCTCTCTCTACATTTCTCTGTTGTGGAAAACATTCATCCGGAATATAAATGGTGGCACCAAAAACCCGAGTAACAGAGTAGAAATATCAAAGTCAGCAAATAAATTTTATTTATAGAGTTGTGTATAATCGTCGTAACTATGTACAGGTAGGAGCGACCAGCATTTCACAAAACTGAAATCGAAGTGATGGAAACAGAAACTTCAGCACTCTAAAATGCTAGAAGGTGACGAAAGCCGATTTAGAAGGACTTAACTTTTCACTACCACCTGTATAATTTTATTCACGTTCTTTCGGACTTACAGTAGCACCTCTCAGAACTAGTGTGGGCAATAAAACCAGCTGTTCGTTGGGCAACACCTTTGAAAGCTATTTCGGCCGGTTCCGTTGCGAAATTTCACGAGTTCAGCCCCCTTATGATGAAACCGGTTCCTCGAGATCACTGTACGAATGTGGTTTTACACGACTGACAGGAACGATAAATCCTGATAACACTTCATTTGCTTCGATGAGCGACTAAGCAATAAAGAGATGTGAAGGGGAGAGCAGCACTTTGCGAACGAGATCGCGAAACAGCGCGAGCGTGTGTGTGTGTGCGTGTGTGTGTGTTTTTGTAAAAGATTTGGGCGAGCCAGTATGGTACAAGTGAAGTCTGACGTGCTGTAGGCGTAAGGCGTACCGCACTTTAGACACAGCATGGAAAGCTTTAAAGGACGGTAGCAACACTAACTGTAAAATGCAAATCAGTTTGTGCACCTTCGAGATCGCGTTGTTGTAGAAAAGTTGTTAGTGTTCGTTGACAGGGAACCAGCATCGCAGGATTTCAGGTACGTTTTAGTGTTCCGTACCTCAGTCCGTACAACCAGAACTCTTATTAGATCATCTTGTTGTCTGTATGTCTGTGTGTTAAGACCCCTTTCTGTCAGGAAGGATACATGGATCAAGTTGAAATAGTCCAGTACTAAGTTGTACGGTCTTTTGGCGGTGTACAAAAAATTTAAGCTTCTGGCCATTTATGTCACATATTTTAATGCTCGCAAACTCACTCATCAAAACCTGTAGATTAACTATCTATAATTAAGTTGGTACGAAACCCTCAGAGCGCGAACCCTAATGGCACATGTCCGGTATTTTTTTTTTCCGATCAAATAATTCCTCTATGCAAAAGCTATTGGGGTCCCGTGGTGTGTCCAGTGATCTCTACGTAAACTGTGTTTTTCAGCGAGAAATAAACAGTCACAAGAAAAAATTAAAAGGGAAACAAAAAGTTTACGTTTGAGGGCGTTGCTGCAGAGTGCAGAGTATATGCAACGTAGAGCGACTACGATGCGGGTACATAACCAACGCCATGTAAAAAAGGACACTCGTGTCTTTCTGACGTGCGTGCGGTAAATGCGGATAGGTGAGCTGTGTGACGTTATTACCAAACGCGTCCAAATCGGACCAATGTGCTGTTAATCTTTATTTTTTGCTTCCGAAGGGCAAACATCGGTAGACATATCCATCGGAGACTGAAGAATACGTATGTATGGGACAGCACGTTTGTGGAAAACCACTTGTGAAATGGTTCGAAAAGAGGTGCTGCTGTTTCATGATAACGCACGTCCAAGTATCGCAAACATCGTAACGCAGAAGTTTCGCCAATTCAAGTGGGAGGCATTTGAGCATCCACCCTATAGTCTTGATCTTTCCCCCTTAAATTCTCACGTATTCGGCTTCTTAAAAATGGCTTCAAAGGGCCTGCGATTCCTGTCGCACGAGGACGTGCAGCAGGCAGTTACGGACTTCTTCACGCTACAGGACACCGGTATCTTCAATCTCGTGCGTCGTGGGATGATGGCCTCAATGCTCATGGGAATTTTGCCTGATTAGTGTCCGATTCTGGACTGTCCAAGCCTTCCAACAGAAACATTTTGAGCGTCCTTACACTTTTCGAATTGGTTGCCAGATGTGCTTATTGCATCGGATGTCGCAGATACCTGGAGATGAACAACAGGAACAGTTTCAAAGCTTGTTAAACAGACAGGGCGAGTTCTGTTGTATGCATACAAAAAACTTGTCTAACCGGACCTTGACAAGTTGATCAAAATATTTATTCTGATTTATTTCACTTAGGCTTTCTTGTATTCAGTTATCTTGCGAAACTACATCATGTTTTGTAGTAGAAATTGATAAATTAGGTTCCCTATCAGCAAAAGCCTTTAATACGTGTAATTCGTAAAATCAACCGTTCCGAAACACGCTGACAGTTTTTGAACGAAATTTATATATTTCACTCAACTACTGAAGTACGGAAGAACTCATAATGCTGAAACTGACATTAAAATGTGCATAGCCAGCCATACCTTAGTATAAAGTGAAATTCGTCATTACATGCTGGGTATCTGGTTGATAAGCTTAAAAAAGTTGCAGTAGTAAGACACCGGACTCATATTCGAGAGAATGGCGGTTCGAATCCCTATCCTGCCACCCACATTTAGTTTACCCGTAATTTCCCTAAACTGCCTAAGGCGAATGCCAGGGTGGGCACTCTGAAAGGGCAAACCCGATTTCCTTCCCCTACCGCGCAGTCTGAGGCGCCTTGCTACAGATCGCGCGGCTCCCCCCGCGGTCGGAAGTTCGAGTCCTTCCTCGGGTACGAGTATGTGTGTTGTCCTTAGCGTAAGTTAGTTTAAGTTAGATTAAGTAGTGTGTAATGCTAGGGACCGATGACATCAGCAGTTTGGTCCCTTAGGAACTTATCACAAATTTCGAAATTTTTTTCCTTTCCCAATTCCAGCAATCCCAGTTTGTGCTCCATCCTTACCGGCCTCGTCATCGACATTTGTTTGATTTGCTGCAGATGCATAAAAAAAAGTGTATGTGAAATCTTATGGGACTTAGCTGCTAAGGTCATCAGTCCCTAAGCTTACACGCTACTTGATCTAAATTATCCTAAGTACGAACACACACACCCATGCACGAGGGAGGGCTCGAACCTCCGCCGGGACCAGCCGCACAGTCCGTGACTGCAGCGCCTTAGTCCGCTCGGCTAATCCCGCGCGGCACTGCTTCCCACTCCACCCACTACCACAACATGATCCTGCTTGTAAAACCCTTGCACAATGATCCTACATCTTCTATCACTTGGCTAAGACATGCACTGGGCTTGAAAATACTTGTGTCCTGGTACCTGTCACCTAATTTTTCCTGCAACATTTGGCCCACACGTCACTTGAGCCTCTTTCTTAGATGACTGAGGTAGCAAGGCAAATCTATTGTTTGTGCCAATGATTAAATTGTCAGATACTGTTCTCTTTCTGTGGCCCCTATTCCTTGCTACCAATTCCCACCTGTCTTCACCCTTCTCCCCCCTTAACCTCATCAGTTCCTCCCTAGCACTATCCAGTTCAGCCAGAAGGGCTGAACATAATCTCTTGTACATTATCTGCAATACCATGGAAGAGACCCATTTACTTCCCCAATTCCCACGCCACTACATTCAATCCAATGTAACCATCTGCCAGACGAGCTGCACAGAACCCCTGAACTGACTTTCCTACGCCATCTCAAGCAATTCTCGCTCATGGTTGTTTACAATATTTTTACAAAATTTATAGAGACAAAAACAGTAATAGTCTATTAACTACAGATCACAAGAGTCACTAAAGTTATGTGGAACACTAATATACGTCTATACTATTAATATAGTAACGTAATGCAGTTAAACTACCGTTAAAAATAAAAATCTGTATACCGGAAAAATTAGGCCTAAGATCGTGTATGCACGACACGTACTCTACGTGTTTTGAAAGGAAATAAAAGATAGAACTTGAAACCTTTCATTCCTAGAGTCGATAAGGCACTACTAAACATATGTGTAATGCAAACAACCCAAATTCTTCACTTAATACTTAAAGAAATGTCTTAAATTTGTATGTAAACCTACGTCTAAAGTACGCGAAAACCGGCCCTCAGACTATGTTCCAATTTTTTTTTCCGAGAAATACTTTGAAACGAGTGAAGCCTTCAATAGATAATATAAAACAGACTCTAATCAATTTATTTACGGTGACATGCATTTCAAACGCTGTCAAGTACTAATAAGACTGTCTCATGCGGGTGCGTGGTACCCTATTGAATGTTCACTCAACATCTGCCTCTGTTAATGCCCCTTATATACCTCACTAGGCCTGGTAGTGACACTAAACACAAAAGACGCTGATTAACTTTAACCTGCCAGAGAGAATTGCGGCTCTAATCGTTTGCGTACCGATCTATGGTGTGTAAATGTATGCAGATATATGACATCTGACTATGTCTTCTGGGTGCTTCTTTTTTTATGCCAGGAAACGTATGTGGACTGACAGCAGTCAACTGCGTATGTCGTGAACGACAATGCGGGAACGTCACGTGGCTTTGGAATAATTCCATGTATCATTTTTGTCGCAAAGAGCGAAGCTCTAATATTATGCGTATTTTTAACAGAAACAGAGAATAATGGTTGCTGCTATGGCTGCAAATTTAAATACGTTTAATGAGGAAAAGCTATTTTTTACAGATAATAACTAAAAAGAACAAATTATAGTAATTATACTGGTAAGAGCGACTTTACGTGTTCATAAATATCGAGACAATATAATAAAGAATTTATACCCGAAGGCTAAGTTACGTGAATGCATTAACATTTCGTATTTACTTGGCAAGGATTGGACAAATTCAGTAACATTTCGCATTTACTTGGGAAGGATTGGACAAATTCAGTAGTGGTGTCGAATTATGCTGCCAGTCAATCCACTGAATGTACACACGTTTTGAGGAATGTTCACCTACCGAAAGTAATTGTATATGAGTTTGAGTCGTTTGCTCCTTTTTTACACAATTTCCAAGCCATTGTGCTTATTTTACAGTGATAACAATAGGAATCCACACACCTAGTGCCAGTCACCTGAAGAATAATCACGTACGGATAATATTTTAGTTTCCCTTTTTTTTTTCAAGTAATATTCATTGCGTTATTGTCGGGCACACTTCTCCATAGAATGATTCAAAGAAATGCCGTGGTTCTGGGGTTGCCTCTTATAAAAATTAAATTGAATATAGAAAATCGATATAAAATTGGTGGACACACATACACTGCTATTCCAGAGTCTGTTTTCGGGGGCACTTACACTTTGGTTTACTAGAAAGCCACACACAATGCCACTGTAGCATAATTTATTAAAACAAAAACATCGTAATACGATCAGGTGTAAAAAAATCACAAATTTTGTGAGTTAACGAGCATTTCGCTCTGTTTTAAGTATATGGCCTAGTCAGCCTTCAGGCATTGTGAAACGAACCCTGTCGTTCAAGACCGCGTGCCATAAAGGGCGCAGATTCGCCACGAGATGGAGAAACTCACAGGCGTCTATTGAGGCCCAAGCGCTACAGTGTGCGAGTGAGACAGACGAGAACCTACGTCATAGCGAAACCCCGTAGAAACCGTTTGTGGCCCAGGAGACGTAGCAGTGTTAAATATGGCGGACCTAAGATCGGCCATAAAGGTAAAAATTTATGAAACCCATTTAATTCTATAGTAGCGCAGGGAACGAAGCCACATTAATTTTAATCTGCCATCCTCCATAAAATTTCATGGTGATCCTAATAAAACTTGAATATTGATCATATCTATAATAGTTTAGCATTTCCTGTTAAAGTGAAATAAACAAGTTTTGTAACAAAGACCTGAAGGCTAAAATCTGAACGGTTTGGTCAATCTTAACGACCGATATTTCATATAGAAGCGCATCACTAAAATGGCAAACTTTGTAAATATCAACTCTGTAACTTTATTTGTTTAAAAGATATGGTAAATTTAAATTATCAGTATTTACAGTTAAGCATCAGATCATCATTTCCTCCATACAAAACACATTGAACGATGACAGCATGATACCGTATTGAATCATTAGGTAACAGAATATTTGTTGTAAGGTTTAGTGCATAATAGTCATTTCTGTTCTTTATTTATTTATCAGAAACCACATTGGTGCCAGGCTACTGGCCGTAACATTCAAAGTTAAGAAGGAAATTGTATTGGTTTTATGTAAAAGAATTTAACGTTTATTATGTAATGGGCATAATTGATACTTTATTTAGAATGCGAAAGTGGTCAAGTTTTGATTATTTAAATATGTTAAAATGCAAAGTAATGTAGAATAAGCTGTAGCCAATCAGATGCACGGCTTCAGGAAAGGGAACTGCCCTAGTCAGTTGAGCGAGGATATTCGGCGCGCGTGAAACGACGCGGCCGGGGACGAGCAGAGGGACAGGGCTAGAGCTGACGCGAAAGAAGACAGTTCAGCTGGAGAAACAGAGGGTACAGTTCGAAGTGAGACGCGAACGCGGACAGTCGGTCTTTAGGCAGCTAGGAAGTGAAACGACTTAGAAAATTTCGCTTGTGTGGTATCGCGGGACGGTCTAAGGCGCTGCAGTCATGGACTGTGCGGCTGGTCCCTGCGGAGGTTCGAGTCCTCCCTCGGGCATGGGTGTGTGTTTTTGTCCTTTTGTAAGTAGGCTGTTTAGGTTTTTTTATTGATAACGCCACCTCAGTATGAAAATCACCGGCTGTGCCGTGTGCAGTCTGTGGCTGCTTTGCATTGTTGTAATACTCAACCATTGTAGTGTTAGGCAGCTGGCTGTGAACAGCGCGTAGCGCTGGGCAGTTGGAGGTGAGCCGCCAGCAGTGGTGGATGTGGGGAGAGAGATGGCGGAGTTTTGTAATTTGTCATGATATCAAGGTAAATACATTGTTGGTTCTCTATTAATATCTTTCATTTGCTAACTATCCCTATCAGTAGTTAGTGCCTTCCATAGTTTGAATTTTTTATTTAGCTGGCAGTAGTGGCGCTCGCTGTATTGCAGTAGCTTGAGCAGCGAAGATTTTTGTGAGGTAAGTGATTTGTGAAAGGTATAGTTTAATGTTAGTCAGGGCCATTCTCTTGTAGAGAATTTTGAAAGTCAGATTGCGTTGCGCTAACAAAACATTGTGTGTTGAAAGTCAGATTGCGTTGCGCTAAAAAATATTGTGTGTCAGGTTAAGCACAGTCGTGAATATTGTTCAAAAGGGGACGTTTCATATGTCGACCCTGCCAGGATACCTCACTGGAATCTTCTGATTTTTTTCCTTGTAGTTTGTGTAATTAGTGTAGATTTTGTTTATTGCTAGCGCGTAATTATAGAGAGAATTTCCTTTGTAGTTGTAGTTTTTCATTGTTGTACAGTAAAACAGTTGTGGCATGCATGTAGATTTGCAGCAAGTATTTCGCAGCTGCGCTTGCAATTAACTAGATATCATTTTCAGTGCTATGTTAATGTGTTTTCTTATTTTTGCTCTTCAAATTGTGTTTTTCTGTGTTGTCGTGTGAAATACTGTGACAATAATGGCGTGTGAAAAACGTAACACTAGGCTCCAAAGCAAACTGAGAAATAATAGTGACGACGAGCGTAGCTTGCCAGCACCACTGTGTAATGAATTAACAGATGTTCAAAGTAATAATTTGGTAGCTGTGCATAGGGAAATGGAGCGGGCTGCAAACAATGGTGTAGACAGCGAAACAATTAGAGAACAGGGAAGCATTATCGATCGATCGGTCGGCGACAGCTCGCCTCAGGAATCCGAAACGACAGGAAACAATCTCGCAAATGCTGTGAATTCAGGATTTGGGTCCTCACCGTTTTCTCAAATGAGTCAAGACACATTTTCTGCTTGTCAAAATGTGAATGTTTCCGGTGCAAATTCACTGCCGAAAAGCACTGAGGAACATGTTCCAGACACCAGTGCATTGTTATTACAATTAATACAACAAATGGGACAAACACAACAAAAGCTTCAAAAGTTAGACACAACGCTCGAACAAAATCAGAAACAAATGGGACAAAATCTTCAAAAATTAGACACAATCGAACAAAATCAGAAACAAATGGAAGAAAATCAGAGTCAAACACAGCAACAGCTTCAAAAGTTAGACTCATTGGAGCAAACTCTTGAACAAACACGTGAGGATTTAACTAATGAGTTACATCACATTGAATCGAAATGTCAAAAAGTCTGTAATGACGTAAAAACACAAATTTGTGAGCCTTTCCAACCTATTTTTTCGCGGCATGAAAATGCACTACAGAATCACGAAGTAGCCATAAAAGAACTGCAAACTACTGTTCATGAAAATCATGAGACCTTGCAAGCTAAATTTGACTCAGTTGCATCTACCGATTCGGTTACGCAACTTGCAAAAACCCAGGAAAACTTAAAAGACACAGTAGAAAGACACATGGAGGAAATTAGTACATTATCAGAGAAAGTAGTTGAACTTTCGGATCAGCTAAATAATTTATCTACGAAGGTAGATGATAATCTGAATGACACAAAACCGGTAGTCTTTAATGACACAGAAGAGTGCGAACAAATTAGGAAATTCAAACAAAATCAGAATCAAATTAATACGCAACACCAAAGAGAAATCCGCGAAGTACAAGATCAGCTGACACAGGTAATACAAGAATTACGTATTTCAGAGGACACTCGCGCCCCAATACGGGAAGAGGGACATAGAAATACGGATCAACCACAAAATAATAACATAGGACACTTCGCAAATTATGAAAGAAATTGGCAAGGCACACCGAATTTTGAGATGGAACCGCCGACACGACGTAACAATGACCGATATGCGACTCGCCGACATGATGACTTTGACTATAAGCTGTTCATTACTACACGTAAATTCAAAACGTTTAAAAATTCTGGCAACGACATTCATCCACAAGCATGGCTCCATCAATTCTCTCATTGTTTTCCTCCCAACTGGTCATTAGAACACAGATTAGAATTTATGTGTGGCTATTTAGAGAATGAACCAGCTGTAAGAATGCGTTCGGTCATTCACGATTGTCATAGTGAAGGAGAATTTTACCATGCCTTCCTCTCAGCATATTGGTCTCAAGCCACACAAGACCGAGTAAAACATGGCATCATAATGATGAAACATTTCGAACAATCTGAATTCTCCAGTCTTGTGAAATATTTTGAAGACATGTTGCACAACAATCAGTACCTGTCAAACCCATACAGCCCCTCAGAACTCATCCGCATTTGCTTAATCAAACTGCCTGAACATTTGCGACATATTATTTTGGCAGGACGTTGCAAAGACGACATTGAAGCATTTCAAGGACTCTTACAAGAACTGGAAATTGACACTGACAATCGCGGAACGCACGAGCACAACAATTACAGATCACATCCGTCGCAATTCCGCGATGAAAGAAATAATAACTGGACGCGACAAGGCTATTCTCACAACACAAATCGTGACCGAAACAGACACCACCCGTATAACAACCGTTGGCAGAGTAGTAATAATTACAGGGAAAGATCACCTCTCCGCGGTAATGACTATCACAGAGACAATCAGAGAAACAGACAATATGGGAACCAAAACAATTATTATTACGAGGGACAGAATAACTTTAGACGCAACGGTCCAGCGCGCAGTTGCGATTCCGGGAGAAATTCTCCACCACATGACCGACAAACGGGAAACTATGTAAACTGCCGACATAACGACAGACATGAATTTCATCGGAACTGGCGGGATTGTGGCAGAGCTGGGTCATCTCGTCGGGGCGAATTTGTGGAGGTTCCGTCTCCGAATCCCATTAACGACGCGCGCCAACAAAGCGGCAGGCACTGACCCGCACAGCAGGCAGACACCTGCGCCGGCTGGCTCCGAGAAAAATAACATAGCGCTAACCTTGAGAAAAAAAATTCCAGTATTCTTTACCGACGTATACTACTTGACAATTGCGTTAAAGTTGAAACTCTGCATACTAGGAAGAGCAAAGGTTTACACCACATTTCACACGTAAAACCGTTTATTGAGAGATAATGTGCTTTTTTAACTTGAGATTTTAATGCAACATTTTGGTTTATTTGAAAATACATTCTGAAATTAAAGTGCTTTCTGTGAGATACCAGATGACACAGAGGTTAGTTTATGTGACAGCTACACGATGTTATCACGACGCTACTAATGAGTGACAGTTTACAATGTTGCTTTTGCGCTGTTATCTGTTTTATATCTGCACAGTTTTTCTCAATTCTTCTGGAAAGTAAAACATGTTTTAGTAGTAACTTTTGTGGTATAGCAACAATGAGACAGCCTTTTTCGTGGCACAACAATACGTTACAGTACAGTACTTTCTTCATCACAACAATAAGCGTAATAACTAAGATATCTATACGCAAAGCATTTCACTTTTGTGTATCATCAGGTAAGTACATTGACTTCTGCAGAACTTAGCTTTCGGAGGACGATAACTACGAGACTTCCACAGAGATTATGTTGCGACATGACACACAGTTTAGCGCTACAGGACACGTATTTGAGTGATTAATTTTGTACTTAAAACATTTATTTTTAAAGATTTTTAAATTGCAAAGAAAGTTTTCCGAGATATATTTCATTCCATTGCTGTAATCTGTAACACCTGAGGGTATAATTACATTAATCCTCAGGGGGGTACACGCTTACTTTGTGTACCATGTGTGTGGCAACCACAAGGAACCCTAGCTAATATGGTATTTGCTTATACAACTTTACACATCGGTACCATATTTCTCTAACACATAAATTACACAGCTATCTGATTATTTAGCAGAGAAACAAACATTTTTTTTACTACGTCAGTGACAGATGTTTACGTAATTACACAGTTGAATAACTTCATACGTATGAAATTGTATTTTGTCTGTACTTTGTAAACTGTTCATATTTTTTCGGAACCATTGTGATACAATGTGAGCTTTGAATGATGTGTTTGGTATGGAATCATGATTTTAAAGTACGTTTGAGGCAGATGACACTTTTGAAATGAGCAGAGAATTTTTTTTAGGTTTTGAAACTATTGGAGGAAGCTACGACGATTTTGAGATTTGACTGAGGTGTTATGATGTTATTTTTTACGACGACGATGTGTATTATGTTGTTGAGGTATGTTTATGATTAGTAAGCTAATGTTATATGAAGAATTTGATTATGCTATGTATCTAATGATGAAGTATTGAAGGAGCGTCGACGAATTTGTATATGTGTAATAAGGTAAGGAGTAATGAGTAGCGGTTAGGAACTCTGCCTTGTGAAGACGTATGTTGGAAACCGAGAATCGTACTTTTAGAATTATGAAATGTGTGTAAATGCGTGAATGTATCACAATGCCGACGAAAATTTTTTGGACACTGTTATATTCATGGGATTTTGTTTTTACAGGTTTGCAACGCTAATTCTTGACCTGTGAAATATTTTTATTTAAGACTGCCATTGTAGCGGAAACTGCTGTCGTAAATATTTCCGTACGAAAGTTAAGTGACCACCTGCACGTAATACGTCGTGGGCACACAGCTGTGTCAGACACCTGGGCGACAGCCGCCCGAACAAAAAAAAACCATTAGCCTTCCAGCGGCACAGGTAGAAGAAAAAAGAGGCCATTATAATCGCTATTGACGTTCCTTTGTAGAAAGCATCGCAACATTTCCCGGCTATTGTCGTGCTAATTGAGAGAAATGCCATATGGCTAGTGAATGACGTTTCACGCCTTGCTTTGCCCATTTTGTTTAATATCTAGTTTCTAGCTGCACTGCAGCATTGGTAAAAATAAAATTTTATAGATGTATTAATGTAAATATTTTCTGTCTACAGATCGAGTAAATAAAAAAAAAAAACGAAGGAGCATAAAAAAAAATATTTCACATCACAGGAATTGCATACGGAATTTTCTTTTCAACTACTGGGTAATTTTGTTTTTGGTAGAATAACTTTTTGTGGTGCACCACTTTAATTACTTAGACATTAAGATGTGATTATACATTTCCCTTATCTGCATTGTTGTCTTTACTGTAATATTTTTCTGCTTGAGCGTTGTCATGTTTAGATATAATTTATTGCTTTTGCTTCTGCTGTTTGCCAGGCATAATGTTACTGAATTTGACTTTGTATTACGCTGTTAAGCCAGTTTTACTAATGATTATTTTATTGTTTGCTGCGCATTGCCTCATATTAGTTGTAATGTTGAATTGCTTGGTAATTTAGATTTACTGTAGCTTGCTTTGCCAGTTTGAAATTTTTGTCATTGATGTTGATTGTTTTATGTGATGCTGCATTGCCTCATCCCTTGGTATATATATCTGAGCTCAGTAGATTTAAGTTAGCTTAAGAGGGGGTAGACTATATAAGAAACTAACTATGATGAATTGGAAGCAATGCATTGACAAGGTATATAAAAAAAAGATTTGGGCCTAAATGAGTATTGTACAATGAGCCATATTTATTTTGAAAGACTTATGGTTGAAATACAGAAAAGAGGTACAGATAGGACTTTTTGGGAATAATGATGAACACAGGGAGATCTCCAAGAACAAAAAAGGTTTTGTTCGCACAATACTGCAGTACCAAAAGTTACACTGAAAACGAACCCTATCCATTCCTTTTGTGTCAGCCCTCTATGTGTTTGTGTACCCTTGTGTATTTGTGTTTTTCCTGTCTTTATGTGTTTAGCTGATTAGAGCTATGTTGTAGAATTTTTCTAATACTATGTTATTTACTTGGTAAATTCTGTTTTGTTGCTCATATGTGGAGGTGATGTTTCAAAAGTTATTCTGATCTTTATGTAAGTACTTATGTCATTATTTTTGTAACACTGATGTATATGTTTATTTCTATTCTTTTGTAAAGCCCCTATTACTACGAATGTTATCTCTACTATTATGTTTTTAATGATGTTTTCTGTACCCTTGTAATTGTATTCTTATGTTATAAAATTGTAATTGACACCAGGTCATCAAATTAAGTAACTTGTAAGTTACATTTCACTGCACACGTTTCTGTTGGTCATAGTATATGGACAATATGTGAGAAGTAGGGAGTGATAGTGTTTGCATGTGATTTAATGATTCAGCAAGGGACTGGATAACAGCATTGCTGGTTCTGAGGACAATTCCAAAAACTTTGTGAGTGCACAAGTGGTGGTTATGGACTTGCTAGGAAGTGAAACGACTTAGAAAATTTCGCTTGTGTGGTATCGCGGGACGGTCTAAGGCGCTGCAGTCATGGACTGTGCGGCTGGTCCCTGCGGAGGTTCGAGTCCTCCCTCGGGCATGGGTGTGTGTTTTTGTCCTTTTGTAAGTAGGCTGTTTAGGTTTTTTTATTGATAACGCCACCTCAGTATGAAAATCACCGGCTGTGCCGTGTGCAGTCTGTGGCTGCTTTGCATTGTTGTAATACTCAACCATTGTAGTGTTAGGCAGCTGGCTGTGAACAGCGCGTAGCGCTGGGCAGTTGGAGGTGAGCCGCCAGCAGTGGTGGATGTGGGGAGAGAGATGGCGGAGTTTTGTAATTTGTCATGATATCAAGGTAAATACATTGTTGGTTCTCTATTAATATCTTTCATTTGCTAACTATCCCTATCAGTAGTTAGTGCCTTCCATAGTTTGAATTTTTTATTTAGCTGGCAGTAGTGGCGCTCCCTGTATTGCAGTAGCTTGAGCAGCGAAGATTTTTGTGAGGTAAGTGATTTGTGAAAGGTATAGTTTAATGTTAGTCAGGGCCATTCTCTTGTAGAGAATTTTGAAAGTCAGATTGCGTTGCGCTAACAAAACATTGTGTGTTGAAAGTCAGATTGCGTTGCGCTAAAAAATATTGTGTGTCAGGTTAAGCACAGTCGTGAATATTGTTCAAAAGGGGACGTTTCATACTTTGGATAATTTAGGTTAAGTAGTGTGTAAGCTTAGGGACTGATGACCTTAGCAGTTAAGTCCCATAAGATTTCACACATATTTGAAGAATTTTTTGTATTGCGGGAATTAGTCACTGAGCGGTGAGCAGCCGCGCCTGGTGTGAACTAACTTTTCGCATAGTTAACGAGGTTGAGTAGTGGACTTGTAAGTCGCGATGAGATTGTGAATGATCGAACTGTGTCAAATGGATATGCGCTCGACTGTAACAGTCCGACCACTTTCGCTATTAGTTTGCTTTTTGAATAAACATTATTCTAAACAAATCGCAACTGTGTGGCCTACTCATTTATGGGTCGTTAATTTTATTCCCGATATTTTAGTATTGGAGGGCAGCGTGGAGGCTAAAAATCGTAGAGGGAGACCAAGAGATGAATACACTAAGCAGATTCAGAAGGATGTAGGCTGCGGTACGTACTGGGAGATGAAGAAGTTTGCACAGGATAGAGTAGCATGGAGAGTTGCGTCAAGCCAGTCTCAGGACTGAAGACCACAACAACAACAACAAAATTATTATTACTGAAACTTCCTGGCAGCAACTGTGTGCCCGACCGAGACTCGAACTCGGGACCTTTGCCTTTCGCGGGTAAGTGCTCTACCACCTGAGCTACCGAAGCACGACTCACGCCCGGTACTCACAGCTTTACTTCTGCCAGTATCTCGTTATTATTACTGTTATTAATTGTTAACTTCATATTTCGCAAACTTGCCATCAACCAGACAATTGAACCAAAGGATCACAAGTGTCTAATTTAGGCCGTGTAATGCAACACGTGCGGTTCAACCCCTAGACGAGTTTGAGCCAAGACATTTCGACGAAGAGTAACCGCATGTGAGCCCGAACACTTTTGGGATGTTAGCTCGCAATTGGGGGTTCGTCCGGGATAGGAACTTGGAAAGTGTTAGTTGAGGGATAAGAATCTTGCAAAGTGTTGGAACAGGATTGGATTTTGGAAAGTGTTAGTTGCGGAATATGAACTCTGGAAAGTTTAGAATTGGATTTGAATTCTGCAAAGTGTCTCCAAATGTATTATCTGAGCTTCGATAGGCAGGACCTCTCGCAAAAGTTAAATGTGAGATCCGTTCAGAACTGAATATTAGATTTCTCTAATAGTTGTGAAATTAAAATTGTAATTCTCACAGTTAACGACATTCTGTGACCTAGATCGCAAGTCTGTGGTAGTTTAGGCAGATCGCTTGGTGGCTCTGAGCTACAAATTTTGCAGCAATTGTGTGCACCGAGTTTTAGCAGTGGTTAGGAGTGATAAGAAAGTAACGTGGAAGAAGAGGCGTCATCGAAAGCACGTGGTTCACACCAGCAGCGGCATCTTCTACGGCGATTCATCGTGCAGCGGCGGTTGCATTATCACAACAGAGGCTACGAGATCTTCAGCGTCGGCTTCAACTGCAACACCGGCAGCAATACCATGGCGGAATGATCCAGCACGACAAGGCTAGTGAGATTATATATGATTCTGCAGTTCAATCGCCAATAATAGACGTCGCTAATGTTAAGCAGTCGGCCAGTTTGTGTGGGTCCGAAAATGCTAGCGAGCCGCTTAGCCCGAAAGTGGGAGTGGAAAAGCGCGATCGGCGATGAATTTAGTAGGGAAAGTAGTCCGAAATCAGGCAAGAGAGATGAATCTGGAGGAGACATGATGCCGCAATTAATGCAAATGATAAGAGGATTGGGATCCAAAATTGATTCTGTTAAAACCGATATGGGATTCAAACTGGTTTCTGATAAAACCGATATGGTTGACGTAAATTTAAAAATTGATTCTGTTAAAACCGATATGGTTGACGAAAATTTAAAAACTGATTCGGTTCGATCCGAAATACTTCTGTTGTGAAAGACAAAGTAGGTAAAATGGCTAGAGGAATCGAGGAACTGATAGACGGAAAATTAAAAACCATTCGGGAAGAAATGGGCAAAATTTCTATCACGTTGGGATACTTGGCTCTAAGGTAGATCAAACGGGGAAACATTTCAGTGATAAGGTGGAGAAGTTGGAGGCAGATCTAGGGGGCAACGTAAGAAATTGTATGAGTAGGCAAGATGCTCTAATGGCTGAGACGAAAGAGGCTATTAGCAACTTACCCGTTCGAAAACGTAAACGGGAGAAAGGAGTAGATAAAATAAAGGAACAAGTAGAATCTGGCATTAAAACTGAAAAAAGTGAAGTTAAAAAGCAAATCAATGAAATAAAAAGCGAACTGAATTCTTTAGCTGCACATCAAACCTCTACAGTGATCAGTGTTCCGTGGATGAACCGAGGATCAGTCAAATGTTTTGCAGACGACGGGAAACATCACCCAGTAATTTTTCTAGCAGCATGCAGGGATGGTTTTACAAGGGGAATGTCCGACGAGGTGGAGATAAAATTTGTGAAAGGACATTTGGAAGGTGAGCCGCAATCGTGGGCAAGTACACACAGTGATACGTTCACTACCTACGAAATATCTGAAAGCAGTTTCCTGAACAAGTTTTGGAGTGAAGCGAAGCAAACGCGACTCCAAAATGAGTTTCTGAACGGGCCTGCATTTAAATACGGAAACGGGTCGATGCGAGAATTTTGTAAACGTGAACTTGCGAGATTAATGCATGTGAAACGTCCATTGGGAGTGCTTACTGAAATTACGACGTTGAAAAGGTGGTTACCGGAAAATTTGCAATGGGATCTAGTGCACACTTCTCGCAACTCAGTAGACGAATTTTTGGACTTTGTAGATAAATTAGAACGGGCGTTGAAATTTAAGCCGCCAAGTAAGCAGACAATTAGTTTTCAGAGTGGAAATCTTAACTACGGTCCGAGTAATTACTATGAAAGACATCCCGAAAGTTATCAGCGGAACGCAAATAACAGTTTTGATAAGGGAAACGGTAACAGGTATACATCCAATGATAAATTTCAAAGGGATAATGGGAACGGATACTTTCGTGACAGAGACCGACACCAATAAAGTAGATCTGAGGGACCAGCATCTGGCGAAACGAACAAGTGTAATGGGAGATCAGGAAACTAAGTTTCGCCGCATCTCTGGTCCGGAGATAGCAAAATAAACCGGCGATGAATAGGACGTGAGTAAACGGAAATGTGATAGGTGTTAATAAATCGGCACAAAGGCGTCAGAATATTGAAATGAAATTAGTAAGAGATGATGATCAAATAGGTAAATTTTCAAATCAGGCCGTACGTAAAAGGCGTAATCCTAGGATAATGAACGATAACGATAAAAGCGAAGACGACGATTTAGAGTGTGTGAACGTTAATACAATGAGAGATTCTATGTGCCAAAAGGAGGCTGAGGTGGAGCTGAATTTGGTGGAGTGGGATGGTATAGAAAATTCTAAAGAGGTACTAACCAGAGGTAACGATTATAGTGATGAAGGTGGTGATGTTTCAGGTGACATTGTGACGGCGAAAGTTGTTAAGGAGGTTAATAATCGCGGCTTAGCACTAGTCTCCTCAGCTGTGTGTCTATCGGCGGATACTGGTAAATTAATTTTGAAGGAAGATAGTAATGATGTTTTATGTGCTGAAGTTACGAAAGGTGAAGCTGCTGGTATTGATACTTCAGAGGAAGAAATCTGTGCGTATCTTTCTACTAATGGAAGTCAGCCTGAAATTCTGGCTGGACCTGTGGATCTTGAATGTTTTTTTGAGAATGAATGTGGATCCGAATTTGATGTGCGATCTGAAATTAATGTGGCGCAGGAGCGTGTAGGACAGGAAAAGGTATTATGCTCAGGTTTAAATCAAAATGCAGCGGAATTTAATGGTACTGTTGATTCTGAAATTGCACGACGCTGTAGCTACAATTTGTGTGACGTAACGGCAGAGGATAGTGAAAGTATGAAGGGTTCTTGTATTGGTGATTTGTCGACGGAGGTAAATGAGGTTTTATGTAGCGAGTTGTATGATGTATCAGCGGCTGTTGAAAATGCTTTTTGTGAAGGTGTTTGTAATGACGTGGAAGTAAAAAATAATGCTTTATTTCATGATGATGTTGTAGCTACTAATTTCGATAATTTGAATGGAGAATACAGTGAGTTTGATTCTAACATACAAAGTGATATTTGGACAGAATAGTATCTTAAGGAGGAAGGTGATTATCTTTGTAACTGATTGGCGATGGTATAGTAGAACATTACGATCGTTATTGCCTCATTTGTGGACTCGAGAGAAGTTTAACATAGCGAGAGGTCTGGAAGGGGAAAAAAAATGAAATTGGGGCGGAAGAAGCATTTAATGAATTACTTTGAGACGAGTACGAAATTGAGGGGTGGATCGAGCAGGATATGTGTACTCTAGAGATGGAAGAGAAGAGGAAAGTACGTTAAGAAATAAGTGTATCTGTGTTTAGATTATAAGATTATTTCGAGGGGTAATTTGCAACGTTTTATTTCAGGATTCATTGTAGCTTGTTTGTTGTTTGGTCGCACAAGGATAATTTTTTTTTTTTGGGGGGGGGGGCACAAGGTCTCTCCAATTATAAAGAGATAGTTTAGACGCACATTTGGGTGCGAAGTGGTCGGAGAACTCAGTTATTTGGTGAATGGTACCAAGTCAAAAAATCTGTGCACTTTATGCATATAAATTAGGTTTTTGGGGGTATACAAAGTATTTATTTGTTTGTGTGTATGTGTTCGGCTTAAGTTTTTGGATGGTTTTATGTTAGTTGTAATTTCCAAGTTATAAGTTATGATCACGCCAATTTGGGTGCATGGAGGTAGGAGAAATTTGGAAAATGAAAATTAATAATGCTTACCTAGGAAGACAGATGTATGCTTGTCAACTTATCTGAGAATATTTTGGGGGAATAATTTATTGTTGTATGGGGTAACAATTAGTGTAAGCAACTTCACTGCACGGAATTAAACGAGGGGAGAGATTTGTTCATATTTGTTGTTACGTTTTTTGTCTAAGGGAGTTATTTAAATTAAAAGAAAATATTAATTAGCCGATGAAGTCGATTGGGAATCTGTCACGAGATGCATGTCTCTAGTGGGACTTGAATAATGTGCCAGAATCATTGAATAATTTACGAGCATGCAGATCCTAGGTGGTTTCGGAAAGTGTTTGTTTTCTGGTATCTACACCCGATTCGAAATTCAACAGATTTGTTCCCGAAAAACGTTGGCGATGGAATGCAGAGCCATACACAATTTCGGCGGGGTACTCGGCTCCGAATCTGTGGAGCACCGGTGGAGACTTCGTTGTGACAAAAAGGTTTCTGTGAAAGTGAGCGCAGGGGCGCTAATATTTCTTCATCTCTTCGGCATTTCGATGGACAGTCACTTTTGATAAATGTATAGTTATATTTGGCATTCAATCAATATGCCGCAATTCATAATTTATGTTAGATTTGAGTTTATTTAAGTTTAAAGGATGCTGCATCAACATCACAACAAAAAATTACACTATTGATCTGGCGCTTAGGATATTTATGTTATTGTATTAAGAATTTGTATCTTATAAATCTGGGTGCTACTTCATAACATATATGGCACGCCAACATGTTGTTGAGTGGAGGTGTGTGAGTTAAGGGGCTCCGGAACGCCCTATACTTGCAATGTTAAAATAACGCTTATAAATTACATCTTTCCTCACAAAGTATTTGAGGTAGGAAGTTGAACTTTTTACAGATTATTTATTGGAATATGGGCTACAACTTAACTCAGGGATTTTACAAAATTTTAGTTCAGTTATTAAAGATGATTTTTTTTCAATTGTAATGAAAATTCACAACATTTTTTGCAATTTTTTATTTATATATTCAAAAATATACAGTGTTTTGGAAAAAGGCTGTGTTAAATTATGCAGAAGGTACTGTGTAACATTTACTGAAAGTTTGAAACAAATATGTTTGGAAGATCCTTAGAAAACATGTAATTAGTATGAGAAAATAAAAGTTTTGGGAATCGAGCGACAAAGATTGGATTAACTTTTTAGTGCATTCCAGGTCCATAGGATGGATTATCTTCATCCTCTGCAAACTCCTCCTCCAGCTTCCTCTTGTTCCTCCTCCTGTTTACTCTTGCTTGTATTTCTAGACTCTTTACAGCCCTGTCTGCAGCCCGAAGGCGTTCCTTGTCTAAAGCAAGCATCGCTCGTACCATGTTAGAACCTATCTTCATTCCCATATTTCTAAATACCTTTGGCTTTCCAACATTTCTCCTTTTCTTAAAAGCCTTCAGAGGATTTCTAATAACTTTACTTTTACTCATTATTATACTTCAACAAAACAGAGACTCAAGAAACAGAATTAATTACGAATATTTTCGAGATAACGACAGAGTAAATAAACATGAAACAATCGACAATCACACCAGCGATATATATTGAACCATCACAGGTTAGCCACAACACATACTTTATCTCACATCACTAAAATGTACCTCACGAACACGGACGTTAATAATAACACCATTTGACAGCAGTTTAACAGCGCCACAGTGGGTCACGCCCATGTAGAACACATTTCAGAAAAAATTTAAAAATAGTTGTAGTCTTCGGAATTGAATAAATTATATGTCTATTAAAAGGTAATAGTCTGCAGATTCAGAAAACGCAAAAAAGTAAAAATTGAACTTCTCATGATTTTGAGCCTTTCCGGAGCCCCTTAACGAGCATTCCGCCCTCATTTAAGTATATGGCCGAAAGCGTCAGTCTTCAGGCAGTGTGAAACGAACCCTGTCGCTCAGGACCGCGTGCCACAAAGGACGCAGATTCACCACGAGATGGGGAAACTCACAGGCGTCTATTGAGGCCCAAGCGCTGTAGTGTGCGAGTGAGACAGACGAGAATCTACGTCATAGGGAAACCCCGTAGAAACCGTTTGTGGCTCAGGAGACGTATCAGTGTTAAATATGGCGGACCTAAGATCGGCCATAAAGGGAAACATTTATGAAACCTATTTAATTCTATAGTAGCGCAGGGAACGAAGCCACAGTAATTTTAATCTGCCATCCTCTATAAAATTTCATGGTGATCCTAATAAAACTTGAATATTGATCATATCTATAATAGTTTAGCATTTACTGTTAAAGTGAAATAAACAAGTTTTGTAACAAAGACCTGAAGGCTAAAATCTGAACGGTTTGGTCAATCTTAACGACCGATATTTCATATAGAAGCGCATCACTAAAATGACAAACGTTGTACATATCAACTCTGTAACTTTATTTGTTTAAAAGATATAGTAATTTTAAATTATCAGTATTTACAGTTAAGCATCAGATCATCATTTCCTCCATACAAAACACATTGAACGATGACAGCGTGACACCTTATTGAATCATTAGGTAATAGAATAATTGTTGTAAGGTTTAGTGCATAACAGTCACTTCTGTTCTTTATTTATTTATCGGAAAGCACATTGGTGCAAGGCTACTGGCCGTGGCATTCAAAGCTACGAAGGAAATTGTATTGGTTTTATGTAAAAGAATTTAACGTTTATTATGTAATGGATATTATTGTTACTTTATTTATAATGTGAAAGTGGTCAAGCTTTGGTTATTTAAATATGTTAAAATGTAAAATAATGCAGAATAAGCTGTAGCCAATCGGATGGACGGCTTCAGGAAAGGGAACTGCCCTAGTCGGTTGGGCGACTATCTACAGGGTGTTTCAAAAATGACCGGTATATTTCAAACGGCAATAAACACTAAACGAGCAGCGATAGAAATACACCGTTTGTTGCAATATGCTTGGGACAACAGTACATTTTCAGGCAGACAAACTTTCGAAATTACAGTAGTTACAATTTTCAACAACAGATGGCGCTGCGGTCTGGGAAACTCTATAGTACGATATTTTCCACATATCCACCATGCGTAGCAATAATATGGCGTAGTCTCTGAATGAAATTACCCGAAACCTTTGACAACGTGTCTGGCGGAATGGCTTCACATGCAGATGAGATGTACTGCTTCAGCTGTTCAATTGTTTCTGGATTCTGGTGGTACACCTGGTCTTTCAAGTGTCCCCACAGAAAGAAGTCACAGGGGTTCATGTCTGGCGAATAGGGAGGCCAATCCACGCCGTCTCCTGTATGTTTCGGATAGCCAAAGCAATAACACGATCATCGAAATATTCATTCAGGAAATTAAAGACGTCGGCCGTGCGATGTGGCCGGGCACCATCTTGCATAAACCACGAGGTGTTCGCAGTGTCGTCTAAGGCAGTTTGTACCGCCACAAATTCACGACGAATGTCCAGATAGCGTGATGCAGTAATCGTTTCGGATCTGAAAAATGGGCCAATGATTCCTTTGGAAGACATGGCGGCCCAGACCAGTACTTTTTGAGGATGCAGGGACGATGGGACTGCAACATGGGGCTTTTCGGTTCCACATATGCGCCAGTTCTGTTTATTGACGAAGCTGTCCAGGTAAAAATAAGCTTCGTCAGTAAACCAAATGCTGCCCACATGCATATCGCCGTCATCAATCCTGTGCACTATATCGTTAGCGAATGTCTCTCGTGCAGCAATGGTAGCGGCGCTGAGGGGTTGCCGCGTTTGGATTTTGTATGGATAGAGGTGTAAACTCTGGCGCATGAGACGATACGTGGACGTTGGCGTCATTTGGACCGCAGCTGCAACACGGCGAACGGAAACCCGAGGCCGCTGTTGGATCACCTGCTGCACTAGCTGCGCGTTGCCCTCTGTGGTTGCCGTACGCGGTCGCCCTACCTTTCCAGCACGTTCATCCGTCACGTTCCCAGTCCGTTGAAATTTTTCAAACAGATCCTTTATTGTATCGCTTTTCGGTCCTTTGGTTACATTAAACCTCCGTTTAAAACTTCGTCTTGTTGCAACAACACTGTGTTCTAGGCGGTGGAATTCCAACACCAGAAAAATCCTCTGTTCTAAGGAATAAACCATGTTGTCTACAGCACACTTGCACGTTGTGAACAGCACACGCTTACAGCAGAAAGACGACGTACAGAATGGCGCACCCACAGACTGCGTTGTCTTCTATATCCTTCACATCACTTGCAGCGCCATCTGTTGTTGAAAATTGTAACTACTGTAATTTCGAAAGTTTGTCCGCCTGAAAATGTACTGTTGTCCCAAGCATATTGCAACAAACGGTGTATTTCTATCGCTGCTCGTTTAGTTTTTATTGCCGTTTCAAATATACCGGTCATTTTTTAAACACCCTGTATATCAAAGAGAAACAACCTGATCAGTGGTGAACAGCTTAAGCACGTCAAATCGTATAAGTCTTTATTGGTATTATGAAGAAGCGATATGAAATGAGATGATTATCAGGAAAGGCAAATGGAGGAAATGTTCTGGGAAAATGTAATGCATCTGAAAAGAAAATAGCATGCAAAACGACAGTGCGGCCAATTCCTTTGTTCCATTGTTTGGTATCCTTATCTAGTAGGCGTGAAAGCAGACATGGAATAATTCAGAGACGCGCTGTTAGCATCATAACGGGTCCGTTTAGCCGATACGCAAGTGCAACAGAAATACTCAGGGAACCAAAATGGGAATCCTTTCAGCCAAACCCTGCGGATAAATTTAGAGAACCGTTAATAGAAGAAGACCGTGTGGCCACTAATCCGGCGTCATTCCGCATGTATCGAAGGCAGAATCAGAATAAAATAAGAGAGATTGGGGGACATAAAAGGCATACACACCGTCATTTTCTCCTCGCTCAATACGCGAAAGGAATAGAAAACGAAGTCGATAATATTGATACGATTTACCCTCCGTCATGCACTGTACAGAAGCTTGTAGATTATATATGCAGATGTTAATGATGCGAGAACACTGGAGTGACACGTCCGCAATGTGAGTAGCAGTGTGCAGCGCTGTGACGTTACGAGTCTGGCTGATTGAGCTTGACCTTTCCAGCATAGTCCCAGTAACGTAGCTTTTTTCGTGTTTCAGATCGACACGAGAGAACACCGCCAGATGAATGACCACTAATACTGGACCAACGAAAACGCCCGAAGAAACAGCCTTCACAGAATAACGGCAGCGAAGAATTCCCACTAAACTCTCGAACGATCGCGTTTGATGCACATTCCTGTCCACCACTGCTACATCGCGCTGATCTGGCTTACGTTTACCGCTTATCGCTCACTGATGCCTCTAGATTCATGTGAGAGCTCGGCGGCTGTTAGAGCTGGTTCGCGTTGTGCACATCTGCTCTTTGTTTCAGCAGCTATTCATTACACTTGATTTTCCTATATAAATGATTAGGCGACGATGATGATTTGTTTGGGAAAACTACATCGGGGTCTTTAGCATCTATGGTAAAGTCTAATGAGACGAAGTATTAATAAGTTGTAGCGGAATTCAAATACGATGTTTTCCTAAAATTCCCTACCTGAAAAACACGCACACACACACACGAATTGAGGGCAGAGTTCAAGCAAGATGATATTAAAATATTACGGTAGATATATAATGCTGGATGATCACTAAACAGTATTTGTATGAGTTCGTCACTCTGCATTCTGGGCAATTCACACAAAGTTTTGAAACGCGAACCTCACTAGTCTCGTCGTCAGCTACAATAGAGGAAAGGATTCCATTTCAGTTGAAGCCTGTAATGGTGACAGAATATAAAGTACACTCAGTTAAAAGCCGTGAACTGAAACGCATACCACTCAAGCATCACTAACTGATATGTCCTCTCGCCAGCAGATAAAGTGATGTGTGAATGGCCTACACGAAGACATGTCATTGCTACTTTATCCCTCCTCCATTCTAGGAAGGACGATCTTACGCCAAATGGTTTGTTTCACTGACTGCAGATTATTTTCCAACATTTCCAGCAGTGTGTTCCCGACAAATTTGCTTGACTATTATGTCAGCTTTTTCACTTCCTTGGTCTCCAGCAAGCTCTGGTATCCAATAGAATATTATCTCTCTTGCTTGATCACTAAATGGATACAGGTGCTTGGACAGTATAAAGTATTTTATTTGATGGTTACATATGTGGAATCGCTTGGAAGAAAACAGATTCGTCCGAGAACACTGACCTTAATACCGTACAGATATATAGGGCAAGGAGACAAGCTGACGTTACCTCGTCCTAACAGCTTCGCGTTACAGATTTGAGAAAAGTTATCGTTAATCTAAAAAAATATCAGATGCGATTATCGTGCACTTATTGTAAATAGACACCGTAAAGTTTACAGCAGCGCACTTCTGATATTCATAAAAATAAATAGCCCGAAAATGGTAAAAGATTACTTATGTTCCTAGTCAACATGGAGTTGTCACATGGATTGTATCTAACCGCTGAACGTGTAAATTTTCCCGTCACCTGTTTGGCAAAAGTTGAAGTTTTACTGCACTGTCTTAAAACCACAATTAAAACCAATGGCTGGGAATCACCTCTGACATCTTCTGTATCAAAAATGAGTTATTATTGTAAAGTTACGACTGTTTGGTGCCCCTTCTCCGGGTCATTTAAGATCTACACGTCTGCGAGCAAAGTACCTCTCGCGTAGAAAGTCACTCCTCATATAACCGACCTGCAGTAAGCACCATACGGCACAAATAAGCTGCTCCAGTTCTCTCTGGCAGTGTGAACAGCCTCCCGATACCGTATAGTATTTCTATAAACTAGTGCTTGAGATGATATTATATTGTCTGAATTACCGCAATACATTTTTAAAAAAACTAATAAAATAAAATAAATAAAGGGCTCAATTACAATAAGCTACGTCACAGGGTGGACTTCAGATACACAAGCAAGGCTGGTGGCCTTGTTTCAATAACGAGATTATTCAAAGGACAGTAAGAAAAATGACTATATTAACAGTTGTAGTCGGGAAAACACACACCTTAGGCAACCGAGATTAGAGTAGTTAAAGTTTTATCAAGGACGGAGGCTTCAGTTTAGTAAATCATGTGATCCAGCGTTCAATTTGGTTAAATCTTGTCGGAAAACTGAGAAATGCTCATCACTCTTACAGAAGCACCTATTCAGGCGGTTTTTCGTGAAGGATATTGTTTTCTGACAGTTTCTTTACCTATAAGCTGTTTGGTACAGCACTGTAGTTGGTCTTTTATCTCTGTGATATAGTTTTATTCTTTGACGGCGTCGGGACAATCGCTAGAAAGCCGCGCAGCGCCTCCCATTCTCAGTTTGGTCGGAATTCACTCAGCGGGTAACGAAATCTCCAGTCGAGGCCGAATGAAGACAACTAGGAAATTTGTCGAAGTATCGTGAAAGGAAAATAACAACATTAATTCGGCTACAAATCCATAAACTTTGAAATCATTACAAATAATGTCTGCTTTCTCTTACCTCGGAGCGGCAGCTGCTGTAGTATTTTCAGTTGCTAACGGCTGCTTGGCCAGCTGAAAGGAAAGAAGATTACAGTAATTAATCGAAGTTTCACAACATACAGGCCAGGTACAAGGGATTTTTTTTATTTGCTAGTAAGCGTCAAGTACAAACAATAAACATACCCGAAAAAATAGTACATGTGGTTTTCATTTGGTTAGCAAAAATCTGCCCTTTCGGCTAGAGGCATGAAGAAGGTGGAGCTCAACGGCTTTCCGTTGTAAACAACGTCTGTCTACATATATCATTGTCTGATGCAAGGCAAAGACTACTTACTGAAGTGGCAGAACACTCAAAGTTCAAGCAATTACATTACGGCGGAAGTGGAAAATTGTGTATGTGTTTCTGTACACGCTGTAATTAGTTCTAAAGTGTCTTCTTTGTCAAGAGTTGAACGTTATACGCAACTTGGAAACGAAAATCAACAGACTAATATTTTATTCACTTCAGCTTCACCTACATGATGTAAAGATTCAATCTGCATCGAAAAGACAGCAAGGGAAAGCACGTTGAAACTTGGAAAGGAATTAAAGGTTCGAGGTGAAGAAATAAAAAGTTCAAGTTTGCTGATAGCGCCGTAATTCTATCACAGACAGCAAGGGACTATGAACGTCAGATGAACGGATTGGATAGTGTATTGAAAAATAGGCTAGAAGATGAGCATAATGGAGAGCAGTCGAGTTCAATAAGGTGAAACTGAGGGAATCTGACTGCGAAATAAGACGCTGAACGTAATAGACGAGATATGCTATTCGGGCAGAAAAACAGTTGATGATGATCGCAGTAGGGACGATATAAAATAGATAATGGCAACAGCAAGAAAATCCTTTCTCAAAAAGAAAAAATATGTTAACATCGAATATGACCCGAAGTGTATCCTTACAGGGAAATGAAACGTAGACGATATACAGTTTAGATAAGAAGAGAACAAAAGTTTCTTTTGAGACGGGCAGATCGAGCACTATCCTGAGTTGTGGAGAAAATATCATTATGGAACAATTTTACAACTGGGGAAAGTTTGATAGGGCATCACGGAACATTTAATTAGGAAAAGGCAAAGAAGCCCATTGGGTGGATGGGGAGGGGTGGGGGGGACGGGTATAAACTGTACAGAGAGACTTAGGTCTGAGCACAGTTTACAGGTTCAACTAGATGCAGGGCGCAGTACTTATGCAGAAACTTTCACCTCTGCTGTCGTTCTATAGCTCTGAAATTCTTTAGTGCTAACAAATGTCCTTCTGGTTCTCCAAGCATTTTGTTTATTTGTCCGTATTCTTCTCTGCCTTCTTCCATTTTCTCTTATTTGTACGGCTACTACAGTCAACACGTATAGCTAAACGCTCCACAACAGGGTAGCAATATACCTCGGCCATAATCTCCTCATAGCTGCAGCTGGTTTGACCAGTCGTAAGCTGTGCGCTCAAGCTCTGACTCCATAGCCGACAGCTGGATGATACAGGTGTTGGACGTCATTTTCGGACGCTGTCTTCAAAGTTATCTCCACCTGTTGTCGCATCTGGTCACTGACGTTGCCGTCAGCCCCGATAGCTGCGTGGTCAGCGTGACGGATTGCCGTCCCACGGGCCCGGGTTCGATTCCCGGCTGGGTCGGGGATTTTCTCTGCTCAGGGACTGGGTGTTGTGTTGTCTTCATCATCATTTCATCCCCATCCGGCGTGTAGGTCGCCAAATGTAATAAGACCTGCACCAAGGCGGCCGGACCTGCCCCGTAAGGGGCCTCCCGGCCAATGACGCCAAACGCTCATTTCATTTTTTACTGACGCAGCCAAAAAAGCAGACCGGAACAGACGCCGACCCCCCCCCCCTCCTCCTCCTCCTCCTCCTGCCCGTTTCAAGCAGAACCTACGGGGTACAGATGTGGTGACTCTCCTCACCTGGGGAGTTAGTGGACATCTTGGACACCGTGTTGGATAACGTGAAGGGTGCGTACACAGGAAACTGCTTCCTGGAAGAGCACACATTCCTGTCGTTGTATGAACAGACCGGGTTGCGCGATATTCATAAGTAGGCACCAATGTCACTCGCTAAAGCTGAATTTTATGTCAGCTGTGTAATCGGTTCCCAATTTCCAACACGTCACAGTCAATCAAAGGTCTACTGGAGAAAATGCACCAGTATGATATCGATCAACTACCACGTCAGAGTGATGACATATTTCTAGCAAGATGGAACAAGACTATATGGTGGCCGCTCAGTCCGTGACTCCTTCGCCACTACATTTCCTGGTCCTGGTCGCTGGATAGGTGTGCCGGACAACACGCTGCCCTCATCAGACTCATCTTTGGCTGAACGCGTTATGACTTCTGGTTCTGCCGCAAGTTTCGCGATACAAAGAGTTCAGTGTCATCTACTCCTAATGAAGCATGGTTTTCGACTTTCACCGCCGCCAAGTTTCGTGAGTATAGGACGACGGAAGGTTTGAGGCCACTGCGTAAAGTAAATTTACACATTATATGGAGCCAACCATAAGTTTCTGACACTTAGGTATCAGCATATTAAACACTCCAATTATTTTTCTTTTAAAGAAACAGAATATTGAAATCCTTCAACAGGGAAAAAATTATCTTATAGAAATCACCGTTCTCCCAGACTATATTGGATTAGCATTCGAAACATGTGATTATTTCCTAACAACCCCCCCCCCCCCCAGTATGAATATACACATAATGCAGAGAAGGTCGGACGTGTAGTACCAAGTGAGGAAGCGCAGTGATTACAAACACATTGGGCACATATTCAGGATGACGGCGGCAATGCTTTTAATTTTCCATGGTTTCCGACGGCGGCAGTGCTTTTGGTTTTCCGAAGTTTCCCTAAATCGATTACGGAAAATGATGGGATAGTTTCTCTCAAAAAGGAATGGCGGTTTCCTTCTACAGTCACCAACAATACGTTAAGCCATAATCTTTCTTCCCTTCTTCCTTCCTTCGGACATATAGTCTGACCCGCCACACTCATTTGTACTGCGGGTTGCAGTCGCACTACAGACAGGCGCTCCCAAAATCGGCTCCCCACGAAAGCTCGTAAGCTTGCTCAATATTTCCTCGTTTAGAGAGCTACGCGGTTGGAATGACAAGAGCAGTACAAGGACGCCGGCACGGAAATATGTTCTTACGAAAGATCGTACAGAGACTGTTACGAAATTAACCGCTAGCTTATTCTTCTCCCCGTTTGTACCGTAAATGTCTTTATTTGCAAAGAAATAACAGACATCTCTGAATATCGATAAACAGGCACTTGATTTCTTGTACATAAAGCCGATTACTGTAAAAGCATTTCTAAATAAGAGTATGCCAGATCTGATACTTCAGTTAGTTTTTTTAATATATGCATTAATTTTCGTATGAAAATGGCTAAAACTTCCATTTTTCAAATAGCGTGATTTTTCACAACGCAACATTCCTTCCTCGATTTTGAAAGATGTAATCGCTAAAAATATCTGATGTTTTTACATACGAGTGCTTATCATCTTAGCTTCATAACATCTCCTTACCACATTATAGTAAAATCTCACTATTAGTCAACATCGTGCACCTGATTACAAATGATGTAGTGAAAAACTGTGGTTCCGGTTTATAATTGTTTGTCACGGACACTATGAAATTTCGCTATTACTCAAGCACGCGCATTTTATTTAAAAATGTTTTATAGAAAACTGTGTCTGCGTGTAACATACCCTTCACTACGTTTTAGAGCATATATTACAGCGTACGAAAAGTGATTGAAGTTAGAAAAGGTTTTCAATCTTGGAAGGACACTGATATCGATCCCTGCTCATAAATATGGAGATGTGATGCAATAGTGTTAGTAGCGCGCGTTATGGCAGGTCTGTGCTAATAATAATTCTCTTTGGCTCAACGTCAGGTGCAAATCTTCCAACAACAGTAATTTGGATTATTGTTTTGTTCTTAATTCACAGTAAAATTACTTTTTTAGTTTAATAAGTCTTATTGTTTCATTCCCTACTCTCCTTAAATCTAATCCTACACACGTTCGTAGACCAGTGGTATAACATTTGATTAGGACTCACCTAACAACATATGCGTCACTCTCTGTGTTGGTCTCAGTATCGATGTGCAACGGAATGCCATCACATCCCGACGGGCTCCGAGCCTATAGTCAGAGTCTGATGAGATTATTCTAGAAAATATAATTACTTTCAGTCTGTCATTCGCTTTCTTATTATCTCAAAGTGATCAGTTTCGGGTAGTGCAACCTCTGATCTGAAGATGGGTTAAACTGCGTAAAACGGGCCACTTTGAGATAGTAATACTGCGATCGACAGACTGAAAATAAGTGTATTTCATAGAAATAAGGATCGCGGATCACTCTCAACTGACGTGTCTAGTGTTGGTAAGTTATGATTCCGGATCAAATGTACACTTCTGAAACAATAATACGGTATGAAACAATTTGTGCAGGAATAGTTGACGTCTTCCTTTTCACTCGGTGGACTATTACCGATTTTTTCTGTTTGCTGTACATTGTCCGCGAATAAGGCGATACACACAAACACAGAGTTGTTCATCTAGTAAGAACACCAGTAACATCCTTCCCCTCCCTCACCACAAACACTTTAAAGACTAAGTCCCATGAATAAAACAGTTTCAAATGTTTCATTTCTTTACAAATGAGTTAATGCGTTAAATATTTGACACTAACCATGTAAGCGACAAAAAGTTTAAAGAAGGTGCTCTCAAACTCAAATATTCGATGAATGTAGTCTGGGTAATTTGCGCGCCACGAGTCATTGACATATTTTCTAACTGTAATACTTGTGTTACTCTGTTAAATCTTTAACATCAGATTATATCTTTTAATGAGCAAATTATGACAGCATTTTAAATTTTCCATTTGAGTCAATAATTATATGAAATAACAAGTTTCCTGTGGTGGCCGTTTTGAAGCAGCTGTATATAAATTGCAGTAATATAGAAGAAAAACGCCTTTTGCATGCTTCACATTAAGCTACTTATTTAACTTGAGCATCCAGACACGTTTCACCTAATTTACAAGCCATCTCCAGGGGGTTTCCTGAAATATTACACGATTTCTTCGGTTGCAGATATAGGTTATAGTTTGCACATATTCTTTATAGATTGAAAAAAGTTCACTAAAGTTCTTATAATAAATTCAGCATTCTCTCATATAGCAAATTGCTTGAAAGCTTGCATTTTTCCGCGCGGTACTTTTCTATTCGAAACATAGCACTATAAGTGCCATTTTCTGTGTCTGGACTGTCATTCGTTTCTGAAAGAGTTGCCAAGTTTCTCAGTTTTTGCTTTCAATTGTTTTTTGTCTGTATGTGGTGTTGTAAGTTTTGTGTGTGTACTGTTTTTGTTTTTTATCTATATTGTTTTCTATTTTTATTCTTTTTATTAATTTTTGATTATTATTGTTATTATTATTATTCCCACGTTTTATTTATATACTTAGGAGAGGAATACGATTTGGCATCATCTGTTGAGATTTCTGTGTATTGCATGATAAATCAGTGTAAACAGTGAATGGTTAGTCGTATTCAGTTGGTCATTTAGTAGCAATTCCTTTTCGACCTTTTTTTTTGTAAGGATGATAATTTTCTTGTAAGCTCAGGAGCTGGTATTCATTGTTTATTCTATTTTCATGTCTTTCTCTCTTGTGGTAGGTCTGTCATTATTTTCCCAGTAACGAATGGTACTTTCCAACCTTATAAGAAAATAATCACATATACAAAACAAAAGCTGAAAAGAAGCTGCTGCTAAATGACCAAATGAATATGGCTAATTCCCCACTGTTTATACTTGTTGATCACAAAGTACACAAAAATCCCAACAGATCACGGGTGGCCAAGATTTCGGCTCCCGGGCCATGCACTGGCACGAGTGCCTTAGCGCTCCGCTTTGGTGCACATTTCCCCCAACGCCGAGCGACACTATCTGAACGTGACGAGAGAAAACATGCGGAAACTGCAAATGCGCCGCATTTAAATGGCAGTGCAGTAGTCCTGCATATGATTTGGTTCTATATTTCACATTTCTCAACAACACAGATCAGAAACCAGACAAATTTTAAGTATTATTTAATTATTATTGCCGCGCTGAAGACATAATTTTTGTCTGGTAGGAACTGTCGGCATACAGACAGACGCAGAAAATTTCACAGATTTTCATATTCAAGTTGCCAAGCAATCGAGACTTATTTAGTTTCATAACCGGGAAAAGATCCTTCACACAAATATGTCGATCGAAATATTGTAGCACTTTCGCAGCCTCATGATGGAGACTTTGAAACTCTACCTGACGAAAGCAATACAGACGTCCTGGGCAGTTTTAACGTATAAACATTTGTAATTAAAGCTGGAATTACCTTGCACGTGAAACATGCACATGCACAGGGGCACTTTCAACTGAAACGGCAATCGGTCTCGAAAACGGCTCGAAAATATTTGTAAGACTGACAGTGTCCTGAAAACCTTTATAAAACTATCGTCGTAATTCTTGCAAGACCATAATGATTTCTTCAAACCTCGCGCTTTCTTTAACGCTAGTGAGCTGGCGGAACCGTATTTTCTTTGTCAAAATATGTCCCTTCTACAACGTGATTTTCTTTTTAAATGCATCCCCATCAAATCAGAAAGAAATTATTTCTCATCTTGCACTATATTATCGTGGCCAGTGTGCAGTCAAGTCTACTTAAAATCCGAGCTCTGCAAACCATTGCGGGTTTGTAATTTTCGTTCATACACTCCTTTTTCCCTTGTAAATTCAACAATGACAAGTTTTAAATCGAAAAATCTTTCCAGGTTTCCCCTTTGACTTAACCAACGAACTTTGCAGTAATACATGCAGTCACCATACTCTTCGTTCGAGTTCATCGAAAACAGTGCAACTGGCAGTTGAATAATGCGTGCGACTTCAGAAATTTTAATGTTCATACCACCGATATCTTCACGTGCTGCATGCTTGCAAATTTAGCAGAAAGTACTTCTTGATGTACTGAACAATGAATCCCAACTGTCGATCGTTGTAATTCTTTGGTCTTTTCTTGTCAACTAAATCTTTAAATTCTTTCTGCATGTTATTGCAATATCGTATCCTAGCAAATTTGCAGTACCAGTCGCTTATGCGACTGCGTAATATATATGTTAAGAATTCTCATCTCTCTCTTCTCCGATACGCATTCATTTTCAAAGGCTTGTGACGATATATTACTAGACGACCTCTTTTTGTACAAACATCCAGTGCATCTATGAACGTCCTTCATGCCACAAACAAATGGCGAAAACAAATAGCGCTGACACCACGATTCTGCCGAACTGAAGACAGTTGAGCCGACTGTAAAATGCCTCACCGCAACTCTAAGTGAAATGTCGCAATGCACCGAGTACTTTCGGGAAAGAAGGTCTAAAAGCGATAAGAGCGAAGCCTTGGCCCCCTCGTGGCCCGCATGGAATTTGGCACGTCGTGGCCGGCACTACAATAGACACTCACAAATCCCATTCTCCTCCTAAGGGATAACGTTCATGTCTGGGGAGTATGGCGGCCAGCAGAAGTGTTTAAATTCAGAAGAGTGCTCCTGGAGCCATTCTGTAGCAATTCTGGACGTGTGGGGTGTCGCACTGCCCTGCTGGAATTGCCCAAATCCGTCGGAATGCACAATGGACATGAATGGATGCAGGTGATCAGACAGGATGCTTACGTACGGGCCACCTGTCAGAGTCGTATCTAAACATATCAGGGGTCCCTGTTTACGTATCTCTGTATTTGAATGCGCATGCCTATACCAGTTTCTTTGGCGCTTCAGTGTAAAAAAGAGTACACACGTACAAAACTTACATCAACACATATACAAACAAAAAACAGTTGAAAGCAAAAACTGAGAAACCTGGCATCACTTAAGAAACGAATGACAATCCAGACACAGAAAGTGGCAGTTAGGTACTATGTCTGAAAACAAAATTACCACAAGGAAAACGGCAAGCTTCAACCAGTTTGTCCCATGAGAGAAAGCGTTTTGGCCTACAAATAATGAATTAGAAGCTGATCAGTAAGGACTTTATCATTTTATTATACAAATTGTTAATGAACTGTTTTCAATCTGTAACCAATATATGCAAACTATAACCTACGTCTGCAAACGAAGAAATCATGTAATATTTCAGAACACCCCCTGAAGATTCCTTGTAAGTAAGGCGAAACGTGTCTGGGAGCACAAGTTAAATTATAAACTTAATACGCAGTATGCAAAATGCAATCTATTGAAAATTAAATGAAATATTAAAATTCACATTTTTGATGCCCCTGTAAGCCGTTAATAGGCCACCTGTAACTGTTTCCTCGCACTTTGAACCGTGTTAGGTGTTTAGTAATACAGATAATTACTGAGATGACACCTTAAAGTTGTCCGCCAAACATAACAGCTCACTGTACGGTTCACTATTGTCTACAAGTGATTTTCCCTCCCTCGATACTGTCCTGTAGTGAGATGCTGCAGACTGAGAGATCAGAGTTTCGTTGAAGTGTGAGTTCCCAAGTGTTAATACATAAATGCATCTATAGTGCTACATATTAATGAGCACATACATCCACAGCAGCCAATGAGAGAAACTGCCGTATTTCCTCCGCTAAAGGAAAAAGGGAAGAGTAGAGATTAGTGTCCTGTCGACAACGCTCTGACTGGAAATGCAGCGTAAACTCGAATTCGACCGGTTAGGAAATCGGCGAACTCTTTGCAAAAGGAAATGGCGGAAAACATAAATCTGAATGACGCGAAGGGATCAGAATCCCACTCGATCCGAAAACGAGCTCAATACCTTATGCACTGTGTCATCCCGTTTAGTTCATCAAAACCATGATGAATTTATTCCACATCCTTGTCTAACCGGTTTAGTGTTACATCTCTAATGAATTTCGTGTTAACTGCACATTAACCTTCAACTAAATTCTACGCCGCGTAGACTGCCTCGTTTGGCACCATATGCCTGACAACGAAAGTTTCCGATTGCGGGAGGTTTACTCCTAAGTAGCGGCCGATTAGTTTTCTGTGTCTTACCAAATAGTCCGCCCAATATGAGTGTGTGCCTGGAGTAATGTCACTGCACATACACCGGACAAAAAAAAAATCTGTCCTTGCTTGCCGGTGTACAGCACTAATACGTTACAAAAAGTCGTGCACCAAAATGCTATTTTTCAGCGAGTCATATTTCGACTTCTACTGAGCAACGACATAAGGAGTCAAGCTTTTTGGTAAGCTCGTTGGCCTAGCAAACGTATTTATACCTACTGCAGCTATACTTCGATAGAGGGTCAAAATTCAAACATGAGACACTTCCTCCCGCCCACGCAAATAGAGAATCGGTTGGTTCCTTTGCATTAGGTGTGGTCTAGGGTGGACATTAGGCAGCTTATAACAGCACCGCTTGTTTATGGGCGATTCCTGAGAAAATCGCGAAGAAACATGAGTACCACTATTGGGGATGGCAACTTCTATCATTTCTTAAGACACAAAGGAATTACAGACATTGGTTGAGAGAGGGCACTGATTGGAATCAATGGAGAAAGTTGAAAATTTGTGCCAGACCGGGATTCGAACCCGGGTCTCCTGCTTACTAGGCAGATGCTGTGACCACTAAGCCATCCTGAGTCAGTGGTCATTGCAACTGTACGGCCTACTCTAGCAACCCTCTCGTCAGACCCAAATTCTCATGCACACGCTACTAATATAGTGCCCCTTGCCCATTGTCCTCATTACTCGCGGCATTTCGCCGATTCCCGTAAGAGTTCGAGCATGGTATGCATCCGCACTGAAGAGATCATTGGTCACCTAGCCGTTATTATACATAGGGTGCGTCACGTAAGACGTTGCACCCCTTTCATCTCTTGAACGGTTACACATATCGAAACGCGGTTTTCGGCAAATGCTGCAGCGTCGGCGGGCACATATGTTTTTGTTTGGTTAACATTTTTAGCACTGTTATCAACTGAGATATTGAAATAGGTATGTTTTTTTTTAAACGGAACCATATACTTTTTGTTAATGCTAACGTTGAAACCTGTCGTATAGAATTCGAGAAATGTCCTAGAATGTGAGAGCACGGTGGCCGGAAACGGCATTAGCTGTGCAAACACTGCCAAGCAGGCGCCTCGGACCAGGCTGCATAGTTGTATACCATAAGGTAGGCCTGCGCTACAAAAATGAAGTTTTTGGTCCTTGAACCAACTTCCGGATACAGGTTCATCTACGGGTGTTCAGTATGCCCAAAGTGGTACTGCAGTGACAAAAAAGAGCTAAAAATATCTTAAAATGCCCGAAAAGAACATAAAATAACTGCCAAAACTTATGTAAAACTGGATAGATTGAAAATTCAATAAAATATTTCTAATGATATTTTTACTCTTTTAAGCCGGGCGTTTCAGATGAATTTCGATCGATGAGCAAAGTATCCAGAAACAATATAAAGCAAACGATTTTGTGTTACACCTGTATTATGTGTACTTATTTGTTGTTTACAGGTGTCAAGATATATAAAAATAAACGGTCAAACCTTTAATGACCTATAGTTTTATATAAACATCACACCAGACTACAGGAAGGAAAAGAAGGGAACCAGCGGAAAGACTTTCCTGTCGGAGTAAAAAATAGTCGAGTGTGTTCATCTTTAAAAGACTCTGACAGAAAAGTGGGGAACCAGCTGCTTCAGCTCTCATCTCGCATTCCTCACAAAATTTTTGGCGCTTTTTTGTGCTGAAAGAGAGTTTGAGAGAGAGTGACTGTGGTGTCACCGCCAGACACCACACTTGCTAGGTGGTAGCCTTTAAATCGGCCGCGGTCCGTTAGTATACGTCGGACCCGCGTGTCGCCACTATCAGTGATTGCAGACCGAGCGCCGCCACACGGCAGGTCTAGAGAGACTTCCTAGCACTCGCCCCAGTTGTACAACCGACTTTGCTAGCGATGGTTCACTGACAAAATACGTTCTCATTTGCCGAGACGATAGTTAGGATAGCCCGCAGCTACGTACGTCATTTGCTACGACCTAGCAAGGCGCCATTATCAGTTGCTATTAATATTGTAAAGAATGTACAGACAAGAGCTACGTTCAACACTAATGGATTAAAGTTAAGTATTCTACCAGTTACCTCCTTTTTTCTAAGTTCTAATTACCTTGTCCTGTTCCAGACCTCACGCCAGCCTGCGTGAGCTTAAACACGTGCCTTTCGGCGTCCTCTACCATTAGTGGGTTGGATCTCATGCCAATCCACAACATTTTGGCGACGAGGTTTTCTGCGTTCTTATCGATATTGCCCTGATTTACTTGTGTAATGGCTTCGCCACAATCTCCAGATGTACTGTCCGAATTTTATCGCTCACAGAATCAGCAGATGCAGGCCTTACTGGATGCCCTTGGACAGCTCGTCCAGGGTCAACGTGCAATGCAAAACGATGCGGCAGCCGCCGCTCCACCGCTAACGCAGCCACAACACGCAGTTGCACCAACTTTTCGTCCTTTTGATGCTGCACTGGAAAGCTAGACGGATTGGTCACGCCAATTTGGATTCCATCTCGCCGCCTACAGAATTCAAGATAATGAGCGGCAGCCTTTTCTCCTTTCCTCCATAGGCGTGAATACGTACCGTGTAATAGTCAAATTATTTCCCCGACGCGACGTAGCAACTCTGTCCTACGACGAAATTTTGTCTGCATTAGATGCATATTTCAAAGAATCAGTCAATGTAGTTGCCAAACGATATACCTTCTTTCGTACAAAACGTACGGCAGGCCAGACTAATCGGGAGTGGGTTGCAAATTTGCAAGGCCTTACTAGAGATTGTGCTTTTGAGTGTCAATGTGGACTCCCTTATTCAGATACTATGGTCTGTGATGCAATTGCATAGAATGTTTCTGATGTTTGTATAAGGGAACAGATTTTGAAACTAGTCAATCCCTCCCTTCAACAAGTGATGGACATATTGGATCGGCAGGACACACTTGACTTTGCTCAGGAATCATTTGAAACTTCACCAGCCATGTGTCACGTTAACCGGCCCGCTGGGCGAGCTGCTCGGAGCAGTGAACAGCCCTCGCGCCCGGCCGCACAGCTGCCACCCGGCTCTCAGCCACGAGTGCCGCGCAGGCAGGCAAATGCAGTGCTAAAATCATGCCCACGGTGTGCTACTAGACATTCGCGTGAGAATTGCCCGTCACGCCAGGCTATTTGCTTTTTCTGTAATAAAAAGGGACATGTTCAGAGTGTTTGCCAGAAAAAGCTCAGATCGGACACGCACAACCATTCCAGGCCCTTTGCTTCGCGCCAAAATCGACCCAAGGATACTCCGGCTCATGAAACTTCGCCCATGGAAATTCATGTAGTTCATTCCACTCCGACCAGTGCCACTCTCTCTACCAGTGACTGTGTTCGTCCCACAAATAGTGTGCGTCGACAGCGCCGGAAATCCCGTCAAGTCGCAAGTGACTTTGTACCAGTGTCAGTTCACATTGCACGAGACAGTCGCTCTTGTCGCCAGCAGGACAATAAACTTTTTGTAGACTTGGACATTAACGGCAAAGTGATACCATTCCAGCTCTATACCGGAGCTGCAGTTTCACTGATCAATCAAGACACGTACAAACAGCTGGGCACACCTCCGCTGCGTGCCGCACATGTTAAGCTAAGTACATATTCAGGTCACGAGCTCCCTGTGTTAGGACAGTGCAGCCTTCTTGCAACATACAAAGGACAAACAAAACTTGTGTCATTGTACGTCCTTCATTCTTCTTCTGCAGTGAACTTGTTTGGTTTCGATTTATTTCAGTTGTTTCACTTGTCTATAGTCAATCAGGTCCTATCAGTGAACCAGACTGTGCCTTCAGACAGTGTTTCTCGTCTATGTGAAGAGTTTGCAGACATTTTTGCACCGGGCCTTGGTTGCGCTAAGAACTATAAAGCACATTTGGAACTGAAAGTACACGCGCAACCAAATTTTTCAGAGCGCGCAATGTTCCCCATGCATTGCGTGATGAGGTCGCAAGAACATTAAACGATTTGGAATCACAAGGTGTGATTGAACGTGCGCAGGCTTCTCTCTGGGCATCACCCTTAGTAATTTTGCCAAAACCTTCCAGAAAATTGAGACTTTGTGTGGACTTCAAGGCAACAGTGAACCCACAATTAGTGATTGCAACTTTTCCTTTACCCCGCCCGGAAGATCTTTTTGACAAACTGTGCCCGGGTAAATATTTTTCGAAGTTGGACCTAGCAGATGCGTACTTGCAAATACCGGTGGACGAAGACTCCCAGCGCGTTTTGGTGGTTAACACGCATCTTGGTTTGTATCGATTCAAACGACTGCCATTCGGGTGCGCATCTGCCACTGCACTGTTTCAGCAATATCTGCAAACTGTTTGTGCGTCAGTCAACTATCTGGACGATATTGTGATCTCCGGACAGACGGAAGAAGAACATTTAGCCAATCTCAGAACATTATTTCAGGTCTTGTGACAAAATGGTCTTCGCTTGCGGAAGGACAAGTGTGCGTTTTCTGCTCGTGACTTACCCTACCTGGGACGTGTAATCAATGCCCATGGCATACATCCCAGTCCAGAACACCTCCGTGCCTTCGCCGCAGAATTTGAAGCAGCTACAGAGTGTGCTGGGAAAAATTAATTATTACAACAAATGTGCCGCACGGCTCTTCCATTCCAGCTCCGCTTCATCACTTGCCGTAAAGGTGTTCCGTTCGTCTGGACGACGGACTGCGAACGCGCCTTTCGCCAGTTGAAATCGGCGTTGCTTTCCAATACTTGCCTTACGCCATTCGATCCCCAGAAACCTCTTTTGTTGATGGTAGATGCATCGGATTTCGGGATCGGTGCTGTGCTTGCGCACAAAGATGGATCGCACGATCGCCCTATTGCCTTTGCGTCCAAATTGCTCTCGTCTGAGCAAAGAAATTATTCACAGATCGAGAAAGAAGCATTGGCTCTCGTATTTGGTGTTACTAAGTTTCATGATTTCTTGTATGGTCGTCACTTTACCATCATCACGGACCACAAACCTTTGACATCGCTTTTTCATCCGAACAAGCCTGTACCTCCACGTACAGCGCAGAAATTCATTCGCTGGTCTATTTTCCTCTCGCAGTACCGCTACGATATCTTGTATCGGTCCACTGCTAAGCATGGAAACGCCGATGCGTTGTCCCGTTTGCCTGTTGCTGAGGATAGAGCATTCGATTCCTCCGAACTTGCTTGCATGTTCATTGATGCGGAAACTGATGACGTGGTCGAATCGTTTCCGATTGATTTTCGTCGTGTAGCTACAGCCACAGCTGCTGACCCTGTCCTTGCTACCGTTCTGTGTTTTGTTGCTACGCAATGGCCCTTGTCAAAGTCACGGATCGGGGATCCGTTGGTTCGCCGATTTTTTGCTCACAAGGAGAGACCTTTTGTACGACGTGGTGTTTTGCTGTTGCGTTCTGATAATGATCAGTCCAGGGTCGTGGTCCCACGTTCGTTACAGTCCTCTGTCTTACGGCTTCTCCACCAACGACATTGGGGTATAGTGAGAACGAAACAACTTGCTCGTCAGCACTGTACTTGGTTCGGAATCGATGCCGCGATTACAAATATGTGCTCTTCTTGCATGGCGTGTGCCGAACAACAATCCGCACCACCGCGGAAATTCTTTGCATGGCCAAAAGCCACTTCCCCTTAGCAACGCTTACACATCGATTTTGCTGGTCCATTCTGGAATGCTCGATGGTTGGTTGTGGTAGATTCATTCAGTAATTTTCCTTTTGTTGTCCAGATGTCTTCCACGACGTCTTCTGCCACCATCCAAGCGTTATCTGCTATCTTTTGCATTGAAGGTCTTCCGCAGACTATTGTTTCCGACAATGGCCCACAATTCTTGTCCGCAGAATTTCAGTCCTTCTGCAAGGCCAATGGTATTCAACATTTGACGGCCGCGCCGTTTTCGCCACAGTCAAACGGTGCCGCTGAACGATTGGTCAGGACTTACAAGTCACAGATGTTGAAGTTGAAAGAGTCTCATTCTCGGGAGGACGCGTTATTGCTCTTTTTGTCCTCGTATCGCTCTCAGCCCCGAGATGGTCGCTCGCCGGCTGAGTTGCTCCACAGTCGCCCTCATCGCACCTTGATGTCTTTGCTACATCCGCCGCATCAGGTTCCTGTGCAGCGGCAGACGCCTGCTTTTGCTCCAGGCGACGTTGTCTACTACCGTAACTATCGAGGTTCACGGCGTTGGCTCGAAGGGCACATTCTTCGCTGCCTCGGCCGCGCTATGTATCTGGTTTTGGGGGCCTCTGGTGAGGTGCGCCGGCATCTCAATCAGCTGCGCCTCTGTCGTCGCACGGGATCTGCCGCTCGCCGTCTGCTTTCAGCGACGGTGCCGCCCGGTCAGCGCCCTGGGGACCCATCTACTGGCTCGCCTCAGCCCCAGGTGTTACCGACGCTGCCTTCCATTTTGCCCCATGGCGACGCACCGCCGCCGCCTGTTCTCCCGCCGGCGACGCCCGCAGTGGACGCGTCGCTGCAACCGCCGGGCGCCTCCCTGGGTCACGCGCCGCCGATCGCTTCCCGTGACCAGTTGTCCTCCGATGTGGAACTCTTGCCCGCGCCGGACCATATGTCGTCTTCGCCCGTCGGGTGCCCCGGCCCGATGGAGGTCGACCCTTCGGCCCCTCCTGTCTCTCTGCGGGCGCATACACCGCATGTTGGCGTGCACCCTGGAGCAGGTTTTCAGGCGTTTCCTAGCTCCCCTCGGACCGAATGGCAGGGTGCGGGTGGCACAGCCTCGCCTGTTGTTAGGCTCCCCACCTCGTCGCATACGTCAACATGGGGTCCTCCCCACGGCGGGCGGAAGCCTTATAACACAACCGTACGCCGATTTGCGGGGGAGGCATGTGGTGTCACCGCCAGACACCACACTTGCTAGGTGGTAGCCTTTAAATCGGCCGCGGTCCGTTAGTATACGTCGGACCCGCGTGTCGCCACTATCAGTGATTGCAGACCGAGCGCCGCCACACGGCAGGTCTAGAGAGACTTCCTAGCACTCGCCCCAGTTGTACAACCGACTTTGCTAGCGATGGTTCGCTGACAAAATACGATCTCATTTGCCGAGACGATAGTTAGGATAGCCTTCAGCAACGTCATTTGCTACGACCTAGCAAGGCCCCATTATCAGTTGCTATTGATATTGTAAAGAATGTACAGACAAGAGCTACGTTCAACATTAATGGATTTAAGTTATGTATTCTACCAGTTACCCCCTTTTTTCTAAGTTCTAATTACCATGTCCTGTTCCAGACCTCACGCCAGCCTGCGTGAGCTTAAGTGCGTGCCTTTCGGCTTCCTCTACCATTAGTGGGTTGGATCTCATGCCAATCCACAACAGTGACAGTGGAAGAGAAAGCGAATAGGTGGAAGAGAGAGCGAACAGTGACGATTGGAGAGAAAGAGAGAGGAGACAATGATGGCGGGAGAGAGAAAGTGGCAGTGAAAGAGAAAGAGAGATGGATGAAGACAATAGCAATGGGAGCCAAAGAGAGAGATGGGATATTGGTGGTCAATGAGCGACAGTGGAAGTACAAGAGAAACAAAGTTGGATGGATGTAGAAACAGTGACGGCAAAAGGGAAATGAGAGTGCGTAAATGAGGAATACAGATGAGTGGAAACTATACACAGGCTTGGGGATCTGGATCCTCCCAGACCGGCGAACTTTAACGCGTAGGTATAGAGAAGGGCGCATTTGGGACTGAAATTTTAAACGCGTGGCTACAGGGGAAAAGTAAGTTGCATCCCAAAAATTTTTGAGTGCCGAAGTATCATGGAGACAGTGATAGTGGGAAAGACAGACAAAAAAGGAGAGAGTGTACGCGAGAAGGGAGACGGTAGCAGTGCGATATACTGTAAGTCAACGGAAGAAAGGAAACAGTGGGCGAGAGAAATGTATAGACAGTGAAGGGAGGCGCTGAGTATGGCTTAACTAGAGAGAGAGAGAGAGAGAGAGAGAGAGAGAGAGAGAGACTGGATCAAAGGATTTAGAATCTGCGTGTTAAAAGAGCGCAAATTAGTTCGCAAGCGAAAATTTTTGGTGAGGAATGCGGAAAGAGGAATTCCCCACTTTTCTGTCAGAATCTTTTAAAGCTGAACATACTCGCCTATTTTGTGCTCGGACACGAGTATTTTTCCGCTGGTTAAGTCACACTCAGGTGACACGACGCTAATACCTGCAGGCTTGATAATGCCAACAATTTGGCGATAAAGACTATTCACAAGACTTTTCAAGCACGTCATACCCATCTGAAGCCATTTACTGATTGTTAAATCCAGAAGACCATAAAAACTGCATAAATGTTGACTGCTATGTTTCACCGGGCTGTTGCAAATAGTTCCAAATATTTCCCTTGGGATTATGATCGTATGCTCTTGCAGGCCAGTCGGGGTGCGATAGACTGACGGAGTGTTCGTCAGACGAGGAACGTATACATGCAGCCCCGTCGATACGACTGTTGATGATGTCGGAAGGCAAGAGCTTTCACAGCGCACTCGATGTGAAGATGTGGAAGGAGGGGGGATAGTTGGCCACCTAGCATGCTGAAATAAGTATCGTATTTCCAGCTCACGGTAACCTGAATGGGTAGGCCCAAGACGTACTACGAGGAACCCCATCAACCACCACAGACCCACCCCCGGCACCAAATAAACCCTTCACATACTGCGAGTTAAACGCCTCAGCGGGCGACTGCTGCATTCGATGCTTTGAGACTCGTCGCACCACACTACACGCCTCCCGTCAGTTACTGTCCAGTTTCTTTGTTGTTTGGCCCATTTTAGACGCGCTACTGTATGTCCGGTTGTGCGCAATGACCTTTTGCGAGTGAGCCGACTACAAATGTCCACTGCATGCAGTTTCCTTCGCAATTTTCGCTTGGAAACTGCTTGAGATGGGCTTGCACTTCCTGTTAGCAGCATTTCTGTCGGGTCTGGAAACAATTGAAGTTGACAAAGTGTAATTTTGTGACCACTGTTCTTACAACGTCTCACATGGCTTCGAGTGGTACATCATTTCACGTCGGGTGATCCGCGATGATACACCAGCGAATCATACAGCTTTGTTCACAGTGTGATCATGGGCACCTCAAAACACAATAATCCAATAGCCCCTTTCTGTCACTCGGTCGCGTCTGCACATCTTACTATGCCCATTCTACGAGGGGTGTTCTGTGAGTAATACAACATACTTTTTTTCACGGCAAGTTTCGGTTGAAAAAATGAGGAAGTTGTTGTGGGACGTCGTGAACTATTCCGCTTCAGCCTCTACAGTTTCATGAAGTTCGGATAGGTGGCGGCGCTATACGTAGCTTCAGAATGGCGTCTGTAAAGGAGATGAGTTCTCAGCAGAAAACTGTCACTGAGTTTCTTTTGGCCGAAAACAAGGATATCGCAGATATTCATAGGCGCTTGAAAATGCCTACAGAGATCTGGCAGTGAACAAAAGCAGGGCGAGTTGTTGGGCGAGGCGCAACAAGGTCGTGCAAACCTGTCCGACCTTCCGCGTGTCGACCGGCCGCACACAGCTGTGACTCCTGCAAAGTTGGAACGTGCGGATACTCTCATTCGAGGTGATCGACGGATCACAATCAAACACTCCGCTGCACAGTCCGCCCCCTTAGTTGTGTCGCAAGCGCGTCTGAATGCCATGCAGAGGGAGCAGGTGCGATTCCCGGCGGGTCGGAGATTTTCTCCGGTTGGGTACTGGGTGTTGAGTTGTCCTCGCTATCGTTACATCATCATCGACACACAACTAGCCCAATGTGGTGTCAACTGAAAAGACTTGCGTATCGAAGACCAAACTTCCCCAGGTGGGGACTCCCAGCCATCAATGCCAAACGATCACTTTATTTCATCTCGCTGTACAACTGGACATCTCTCTTGGTAGAGGAACTCTCAAAACTTCACTGGAATGTTCTTCCAGAACCGTCCTACAGTCCGAATCTCGCATGTTCCGACTCCCATCTGTTCGGCCAAATGAAGAGAGCACTCCGCGAGAAGCTGTACGTGGATGACGGGGAGGCCATTGATGTAGCAAGACGTTGACTCCAACGTTGACCAGTAGAGTGGTACCTTGCAGGCATACAGGTCTTCCCAGCAAAGTGGCGTAAGGCCGTCGCATTGAACTGGAATTATGTTTAAAAATAGGGTATTGTAGCCAGAAAATGGGTAGTAACACGGTGTACTGGAAACCTGAATCTAACGAACCTACTTTTAGAAAAAAAAATGTGTTGCAGTTCTTAGTGAAGGCACCTCGTATATAACAGACTGGTGCATACACAGCACTTCACTGACATGACTTACGTTAGCGCTGGACGGTAAAATGTTCACATTGTACCAGCTCTGCACAATCTACGACGTTCCAAAACCACCACTGTGCTGTCTTAAGGGCGTGACCAATATTTTTTTCCGGTGAACTTTTTTCAAGGACAGGATGAGTGAGATATTTCCGTTCCCTAAATTTGCATTTCTCCTTCACGAAATAATGCATTTCTTCTTTGCGAAATAAACATTTTTAATTCGTTCCATTTATCATTTGTCAGAATTACACGAATAGCTGCTTCCCTAAGACGCAAAAGCAGGCACTGAGTTACACTCACAGCCAGGTATGAAACTCTCTTGGTCGCACAACAGAAAAGATAACCGTAGCTGCGGACAAGGGAACATGGACAATAGACTATTAGCGATAAGGGATAGTTACTACAGTTACTCTACCCGACAATGTTGTGACACAACCAGTGCAACAAGACAATCGCGCAATCCGCACGAAAATAAGAGCTCTGCTAACGCTTTTCTTACCCTTGGGATATGAAACATTCCTTTGCATGTGCCCTCTAATAAACCTCATTTTGCCGGGCATTTATCTTACGAAATCCACTGCTTAACATTCCCTTTAGTTATCATCCGTGGCATAAGAGTTGCATCTTTGACCATCAAAACGTCCTGGGTCCCGGGTTCAACACTTCAATTTTAAATAAAAATCATCAGCAATGACGGCTGAAGAATACCGACATAAAGAGTCATAACCGTTCTGCCAACGGTCTCGTCGAAGAGGGCAGAAGAGCTGAATGAAGCTCAGGGCACCTTCGTGTCCTTAGGGTGGGAAACTGCCCGTACAAGGACGAAGAATCAGCACTGATCAACAGCTTCAGGTTGTAGAAGGCAACGGAAACCACGCTTAATATGTACCCACACGACAGGTGGCCTGTAAATCAAAAAAATGTGATGATGATCTCTCCAATGGCAAAAGATTCCGGACTAGACCTCCATTGGGAACGCCGGGAGCGAACTGCCAAGGGGTAAGTAAGCACGAGGAAACGACTGAATAAACAGCGGTACAGTAACATTCCACGAGTCGGAAAGTGGAAGGTAATTAAGTCTGAATGATCGAAATTCTCAGAAATATAGATGTACGCTGTAGGGAGAGACGCGTAACATACAATATGTACAAGAAATAATAAGGATGGAAGATCAAGAACGAAGTACCCGAATTAAAAAAAGAGTGTAACATAGGGAAGCAGCCTTTCTCCAGTACTGTTCAGTCTGTACATCGAAGAAACAATGTTGGAAATGGATGTGGCTCATTGGCTGGGTGCAAGCTAGAAAATCTGTAAAGGAAAGCGCAAAACCTTCTTCTAGTTATAGTGGGGTCATTGAGTGGAATGGAAAGAAGACAAGGATTTCTGGTCAGCCGAGTATATGATATCAATAGAAGCAAAAAAATGGTGGTAGGATTCGTTACGAGTAGGAAGGCAGCTTAATGAGATACTCTGAACAATTCTGTGAAAGGATTACTCTTATTAGATTTGACAGCAAACCAATGCAAACAACAATAATCCAGCTTTACATGTCGATGTCTGATGCAGAAGGTGAAGAGATAAAGAGACTAGCTATATGAGGACACTGAAACGATAACTCAGTATGTAAAGGGAAATGATAATCTAATAATCACGGAGGATTGGAAAACTATGGTAGGGGACGGTACGGAAGACGGGGTACCAGTGGATATGGGCTGGGTATTAGATATGTGAGAAGAAAAATATTAATAGAGTTAGTCAGTAAACTTAGCTAGTAATAACCAATACAGGGTTCAAAATCACAAATCACGTGGGGAGTAGGTATGCTCGGAAAAGCCTGGAGGTACGGGAAGATACCAGCTGGATTACATCATGGTGAGACAGAGATCCCGAAATCAGATAGTGGATTGCAAGGCGTACCCAGGAGCAGATATAGACTGAGATCACAATTTAGTAATGGTAACGAGTACGCTGAACTTTACGTGAATCTTCAGGAAGATTAAAAATGGAAAGAAGTGTGATACTGGAGTTCATCCGAACAATGGTAGATTAGTTACAGATAAACAGGTGTCCCTTTAAGAAGCCAGTCAGTTGTTTCCTGAAGGTGCCGCAATAAGCCGAAAACTAGTTTGAAATAAACAAACATCAGTAGAACAAACAAGAGTACTTGCTATTCAACCTTAAATATGAAGTCATTGTACCACGAATTAACGGAATAATCTATAAATAACAGTTATATACATTTGAAGTCCTCTAAGGTTGTAGATACTGAATGCCGCGTTGGGTAGTTCAGTTGAAGAGGAATGGATATCTTTAAAATGGGCAATCGCAGAAGTTGGACAGGCAGATGCAGCTACAAGGAAGATAACCGCGAAGAAACTTTGTGTAACAGAAGAAATACTTGAATTGACGGCGAAAGAAGGGAATACAAACATGCTCAGAAAACGCAAGAATAGAGGATACAAGTCACTTAGAAATGATATAAATAGGAAGTGCACGGAATGGCTGCAGGAAAATTGTCAAACAATCCAAAAAGGTTTAGTCGTTGAAAGGACAGAGTTACCATACAGAAAAGTCAAAACACTTACAGGTCAAACTAAAATAATTTCAGTTATCAGCGATACTCCACTGAGAACCGCAGAGGGCTGTGGGTAGGTGGAAAAATAAGACTGAAAGCCTCTACGAGAGACAGAGCTATGGAAGACATGGAAGCTAGTAAGACGGAAGGTATAAATAATATTCCTTTGGAATTTCTATAATCAACTAGGGAAAACGGCAACCAAACGATTATTCAAGTCAACGTGCGGAATATGCGACATTGGTGATATACCATAAAACTTTCGGAAAAAAGTCACTCACAGAATTACGAAAGTAGCAAGGGCACATAACTGCGAGACTTATCACACAATAAGCCTAACAACTGATGCATTAAAACTAGTGACAAGAATAACAAACAGAAGAACGGAAAAGAAAATTCAGGATCTCTTAGGTGATGGAAAGTTTGGCTTTAGTGAAGGGAAAGGCGCTGGGAGGCAGTTCTTCTGATGTCGTGCTTGATAATAGAAGCAAGAGTTAAGAAAAATTAAGACCCTTCAACGGATTTGTCGACCTCAAAAAACGTTCGTCAATGTAAAACGGTGCAAGATCGAAATTCTGAGAAAAAGAGGTGTACGCTGTAGGGGAAGACGGATAATATACAGCATGTACAAGAAACAATACGAATAGAAGATCAAGCAAGGGGTACTCATATGAAAAAGGATGTACGACATGGGCGCAGCCTTTCTCCCATGGTGCTAAGTCTGTACGTCCGCCTCTGTAGCTGAGTATCTTTCTTTGAGGTCGTTAGCACTGACGGCTACCACGCGGCGGTCCCAGGTCGATTCCCGGTACTCCTTGGTGGGAGGATTTGTACGGGATGCACTCAGCCTCGTGATATCACTGGAGGAGCTACGTGACCGAGTAGCAGCGGCTCCACACACTGTAAAGTCTGCGAAACGGCCCGGAAGCGGTGTGCTGACCTGACCGCATGCCTCTCCAAATCGCATCCGCATGAGGCCACAAGGCAGAGGATGACGAGGAGGCCGGTAGACACCTCTTGGGCCTTCAGCCTGGTCGAGGAGCTCCTTCAGTCTATACGTCGAAGAAACAATGATGGTGATGTGTATGGCTCAATGGCCGGGAACAGATCTTTCAACTGGAGTCGTTTCCGCGATTTGCATGTGCCTAATCTACCACAGTCATCCAACAGAAGAAAGGGGACCTACAGTTTAACGTGGAATCCGAACAGCATGTCGTTCTGGCGACTTTTCACATCGTTGAGAACTGAGGGTTAGAGAGGCGGACTGAAAATTTCTGTCGTCCGGTTTGCGACTTCTCGGTTTTCATCCACCGCTGGACCACCAATCCCGACAATTATGGACATAAAGAGATGGACTCATAAGTGGGATCAACATTCACAGTGAATGAATATCTACGACAAGATTAGCTGAGACGTTGGTATCCTCAGTGAAAGTGAGGAAGAGTTACGGGACATACTGAATGGAATGAACAGTTTACTGAGCACACAATACGGATTGATACTAAACCGAAGAAAGACAAGCGGAAAGAGGAGTAGCAGAGTAGCGGAACAGATCAGTGATAAATTAAACATCAAAACTGAGGACGCAGTAGACGCAGTGAAGGACTTCTAACTCGGAAGGAAAATTAAGTTTGATGGTCGAAGCAACGACATATAAAGCAGACTAACAATGGCAAAGGGGGCATTCCTGTTTAAAAGAAATCTACTAGTATTAAACATCACCTTAATTTAAGAGGTTTCTGAGAATGTACGTGTGGAATACAGCGTTCTACGGACGTTAATTATGGACAGTGGCAAAACCGGAAAAGAACAGACTCGAAGCATTTGTGTTGTGACGCTGTACAAGAATGCTGAAAATTTTATGAAAAGGATGGATTGTTACTCATCATATACTGGAGATGTTGAGTCGCAGACAGACACAACAGAAGACTACTAAACTGAGTCTGGCCCCTGCAGTCAGAGATAGTGTTCATGTGTGTGTAAACTGCGTTGGGGTGACTGTGTGTGTGTACGTTGTCTATTTCGGAAGAAGGACTTCTGGCCGAAAGCTTACATGTTTAGTTGTCTTTTTGTTGTGCCTGTGTGCGATTCAACGTCTCCGCTATACTCTTATGGTGAGTAGCAATCTATCCGTTTCATAATATTGCCATTACTCCATTCTGGATCTTCCATTGTTTGGTTTTTTTAATGCTGAAAATTTGGTGGACTGGTAAAATAACATTGCGCCTGCGTGACGTTCGGGAATTCAACTCTCGTAAATAACTACTTAAATAAAAAATCACAGGCAACTTTTAAACGGTAAGTGATACTGTCGTCTGAAAGGTGGTAAACCAGTGTAAAAAAAATTATTTTCTTATTGTGACTACAATTTTAACTTTATGCCTACATTTACGCACGAGGAAGGTGCATTTGCAGCAGGAGTAGAGCATAGTGTGATCAGGAGAGCTCTTCCATGGAATTGCAGGTTATGCCAGAAACATCGGAAAGTCCAGTTTTCTTGGCTTCGGCACCACGTTTTCCTGTTACGGGCTTTTGCATCACTGACGAGTGGTTTTGGAATTCCAGCTCGCCCTGCAGTTTCCTGCTTTTGGAGCTCTCTTCGTGTTGCTTTGGTGCTGAGAGTGTTCGCAAGTGTGACATTCAGTTGTAGAGTTACTTTTGCAGTTCTCGTCCTCTTATTTTGCATCACAATCCTCTTCAATCACTGTTGTCACGATCGCTCACTCACTCTTTCACCCGCGTTGTGACTTAGCGAATGATGTTTTCAGTTTTCCTTGCATCCAAGGCAAATCTTTGATTCCGTGCCTCTTGAAGCACCTACACTTAGGCTGCCTTGGTTGCGGAAGCACCTATCACACGATCACCAACGATTTCCTAATTCTAATTCACTTAGCTCCGACTTAATGCACACACAACTACACAGGGCGCTGTCCTGAAAACGACTGACACTTGGAATGTATTGAGAACATCGTGGAGGTACTATTAGTGGTCAAATACAACAGCGCAAACGTGAAGGCCTGGCTACCATCTGTATTTATGTTGAAGCGTTCACTTCTCGCGGTGTTTCCATATTTTGTCCAACCCCTGTAGCTAAGGTATTCATTTAATAAGCAAAAGTTAAAAAGACACATGCCTATCCGTTGGTAAACCCATTTCATATTACGATGCACAATTAGTCACGACATATAATTTAGTCTCCTGTACAGTTCGGAAAGACTCTAAGAAAACAGTGACACTGATTAATGATAAAAATTCTGGAGATTTTAAGGAAAGATTAAAACATGTTGACTTCGGTGAAGTGTATAATGTACCTAATGCTAACTCTAAAATCAACAATTTCTTAATGAGTTCGTATTCGTTTTTGAAAGTAGTTTTCCTGAAAGGATACTTAAATATGATAAAGGCAAGACAAATTGATTATAAAAAATGGTTCAAATGGCTCTGGGCACTACGGGACTTAACATCTGTGGTCATCAGTCCCCTAGAACTTAGAACTACTTAAACCTAACTAATGTAAGGACATCACACACATCCATGCCCGAGGCAGACTGAAGCGCCTAGAACCGCATGGCCACACCGGCCGGCAAATGGATTAGAAATCCCAATATATCTTGAAGGAACGGAACTAATGTATTCATCACAATACATAGCCGGCCGGAGTGGCCGTGCGGTTCTAGGCGCTACAGTCTGGAGCAGAGCGCCCGCTACGCTCGCAGGTTCGAATGCTGCCTCGGGCATGGATGTGTGTGATGTCCCTAGGTTGGTTAGGTTTAATTAGTTTTAAGTTCTAGGCGACTGATGATCTCAGAAGTTAAGTCGCATAGAGCTCAGAGCCATTTGAACGATTTTGAACAATACATATGTTGTTGTTGTTGTGGTCTTCAGTCCTGAGACTGGTTTGATGCAGCTCCCCATGCTACTCTATCCTGTGCAAGCTTCTTCATCTCCCAGTACTTACTGCAACCTACATCCTTCTGAATCTGCTTAGTGTATTCATCTCTTGGTCTCCCTCTACGATTTTTACCCTCCATGCTGCCCTCCAATGATAAATTTGTGATCCCTTGATTCCTCAGAACATGTCCTACCAACCGGTCCCTTCTTATTGGCAAACTCCTCTTCTCCTCAATTCTATTCAATTCCTCCTCATTAGTTATGTGATCTACCCATCGATATTCTTCAGCATTCTTCTGTAGCACCACATTTCGAAAGTTTCTATTCTCTTCTTGTGCAAACTAGTTATCGTCCATGTTTCACTTCCATACAGGGCTACACTCCATACAAATACTTTCAGAAACGACTTCCTGACACTTAAATCTATACTCGAAGTTAACAAATTACTCTTCTTCAGAAACGCTTTCCCTGCCATTGCCAGTCTACATTTTATATCCTCTCTACTTCAACCATCATCAGTTATTTTGCTCCCCAAATAGCAAAACTCCTTTACTACTTTAAGTGTCTCATTTCCTAATCTAATTCCCTCAGCATCACCCGACTTCTTTCGACTACATTCCATTATCCTTGTTTCGCTTTTGTTGATGTTCATCTTATATCCTCCTTTCAAGGCACTGTCCATTCCGTTCAGCGTCTCTTCTAGGTCCTTTGCTCTCTCTGACAGAATTACAATGTCATCGGCGAACCTCAAAGTTTTTATTTCTTCTCCATGGACTTTAATACCTACTCCGAATTTTTCTTTTGTTTCCTTTACTGCTTGCTCAATATGCAGATTGAATAACATCGGGGAGAGGCTCCAACCCTGTCTCACTCCCTTCCCAACCACTGCTTCCCTTTCATGCCCCTCGACTCTTATAGCTGCCATCTGGTTTCTGTACAAATTGTAAATAGCCTTTCGCTCCCTGTATTTTACCCCTGCCATCTTTCGAATTTGAAAGAGAGTATTCCAGTTAACATTGTCAAAAGCTTTCTCTAAGTCTACAAATGCTAGAAAAGTAGGTTTGCCTTTCCTTAATTAATTTCCTAAGGTAAGTCGTAGGGTCAGTATTGCCTCACGTGTTCCAACGTTGCTACGGAATCCAAACTGATCTTCCCCGAGGTCGGCTTCTACCAGTTTTTCCATTCGTCTGTAAAGAATACATATACCTAGGCCAAATCATTTGCTTTCACAAAAAAATGGAAAAAGAAATAAAAACGAAGAGTTTCCTTAACTTGGAAAGCTTTCTGGGCCTTAAAGTTCATATTGCTAGACAGAACCATAAATAGGAGGCTCAAAATGGAGGCTCTCGAAAGTTACGTTTTTCCAGTTTTATTACATGTATGTCAGACGTGGGCTCTCAAAGTCAAAGAGAGAAACATTCGACAGGATGCCAAAGGAAAATGCAGAATAAGATCCTTGGCATCTCTCTGAAAGACAGAATATTGAACACCTCGACATACAAGACGTCAGCAACAATAGACAAAGGCTACGAAGACCAAATGGAAATGGGGCGGCCACGTGGCGAGGCTGCAAAACGACAAATGGACTGTACGAGCTACTACATTGACCCCCTACATCGGCAAGTGGCTCCCACGAAGACCAAGACGCAAATGGTCGGACTTGTTCAGAAAACAAGCAGGAAGACAGTGGACCAGCACAGCCAGAAACATGAAGGAGTGGAAAGAACTACACACATCAAAAAAGGTTTTGCTTCACTCCGGTTCTCAGAACTCCTAAAAATAGACGTTGACTGTGGATATTGTACCACAGACACAGTCTCTTTGACTGTTGAGAGGTGTCACTAAACCCACACAACGATGTAAACAAACATGCATGAGCACCGCCTATTAGATGGAGGGGGTCCAACAGCCAATCAGTTCCAGTCTTTCCACCAGGTACACGGCTACTGTTGTCTGTAGTTCAACCATGCCTAGACAGTCAGTACTCGGTTCCATCGTGTCCACATTGTCACTTTGTGCCAGGAAGGGCTCTCAACAAGGGAAGTGTCCAGGCGTATCGGAGTGAACCAAAGCAATGTTGGTCGGACATGGAGGAGATACAGAGAGACAGGAACTGTCGATGACATCACTCGCTCAGGCCACTCAAGGGCTACGACTGCAGTGGATGACCGCTACCTATGGATTATGGCTCGGAGGAACCCTGACAGCAACGCCACCATGTTGAATAATGCTTTTCGTGGAGTCACAGGACGTGACTGTGCGCAATAGGCTGCATGATACGCAACTTCACTCTCGAAGTCCATGGTGAGGTCCAGCTTTGCAACCATGACACCATGCAACGCGGTACTGATGGGCCCAACAACACGCCGAATGGACCGCTCAGGATTGGCATCATGTTCTCTTCACCGATGAGGTCGCGTATGCCTTCAAATAGACAATCGTCGGAGACGTTTCCAGAATGAGATTTTCACTCTGCAGCGGAGTGTGCGCTGATATGAAACTTCCTGGCAGATTAAAACTGTGTGCCCAACCGTGACTCGAACTCGGGACCTTTGCCTTTCGCTGGCAAGCGCTCTACCATCTGAGCTACCGAAGCACGACTCACGCCTGGTCCTCACAGCTTTACTCACCGGGCGTGAGTCGTGCTTCGGTAGCTCAGATGGTAGAGCGCTTGCCAGCGAAAGGCAAAGGTCCCGAGTTCGAGTCACGGTCGGGCACACAGTTTTAATCTGCCAAGAACTTTCGTCGGAGACGTGTTTGGAGGCAACCTGGTCAGGCTGAACGCCGTAGACATACTGTCTAGCGAGTGCAGCAAGGTGGAGGTTGCCTGCTGTTTTGGTGTGGCATTATGTGGGACCAACGTACGCCAGTGGAGGTGATGGAAGGCGCCGTAACGGCTGTACGATACGTGAATGCCATCCTCCGACCGATAGTGCAACCATATCGTCAGCATATTGGCGAGGCATTCGTCTTCATGGACGACAACTGGCGCCCCCATCGTGCACATCTTGTGAATGACTTCCTCCAGGATAACGACATCGCTCGACTACAATGACCACCTTGTTTTCCAGATATGAACCCTATCGAACATGCCTGCGATGTTTATGGACGGCGTGACCCATCAACCACTCTGAGGGATCTACGCCGAATCGCCGTTGAGGAGTGAGACAATCTGGACGAACAGTGCCTTGATGAACTTTTCGATAGTATGCCACGAAGAATACAGGCTTGCATCAATGCAAGAGAACGTGCTACTGGGTATTAGAGGTACCGACGTGTACAGCAATCTGGACCACCACCTCTGTATGGCGGTACAACATGCAATGTGTGGTTTTCATGAGCAATAAAAAGGGCGGAAATGATATTTATGTTGATCTCTATTCCAATTTTCTGTACAGGTTCCGGAGCTTTCGGAACCAAGGTGATGCAAAACTTTTTTTTATGTGTGTAGAACTACAAGTAAGTGATCAAGTGCAATGCAATGTGTAGTGTGCATTAAGTGCTGTACCCTCTTACGCGGACTAGCACACAGTGTGAGTCTTTAAAAGCAATTACCCCTACCTGTGGGACGTCTTTGCCCTCAAAGGGACAAAATAGGCTAATTTCACTCATTCATTCGAAGGCAAGTCATTAAAAAACTCTTGGATCACCACATGTGCCAGTTTCTTCCCAACGAAAAAAAAACTTGTACAAGATAGCCCAAACAAGTAATGACTGAGAAATACCTTCTTATTATAAACAGTACTGTAACATACCAAGATAAGTTGTACAAAATCCAGAAGTACGCACAGCTTGCCAAAAACTGACAGATCAAATAAAGTAATAAAATCAATATGGAATATTATTAAAAGAGAGCGAGAGAAAGAAGCCACAGAAGATGACAATGAAAGCATTGTAAAAGGAAGTTCATGAGTAGCACATATTTTTAATAATTACTTTAAAAAAAAGGTGAGAAAATTGGTGTAAATAACACAGAACAGAAAGCAAAACAGTACATTGTAGAAGCAATACAAAGGATATTTAGTGAAATAAAAATTAATCTCTGATTCATATCATAAACAAGAAAGATCATCATGTCCCTAAAAAGGAAAAGTTCATATGGGGCTCATTATAATTCCAATAAGACACTAAAAATTCGTGGTCATATGACATGTAATGTTCTTAGTTACTCATGTAATGCATCATTAACTCAGGGTGTTTTCCCAGAAAGACTGAAATATCCCATGATTATAACTCTCAATAAAAAGAGTGACTGCCCACATAAATATAACTACCGCGCATTGTCACTCCTTACACCATTTTCTAAAATTTTTGAGAAGGTAGTGTGCTCCAGGCTTGTCATCCACCCGTGTTGTAATGACATACTTAGCCCATCACAGTTTGAATTTCAAAAGGGCCATTCTGCTCAATTAGCGAATTATGGTGAGCACATAACAAAATCCTTAAATGATGATACATAACCAGTTGGGATCTTCTGTGACTTACCGAAGGCACCTGATTGAATCAGTCATAATACTCTGTCAGAGAAGTTAAGTCTTTATGCAATACGTAGTTCAGCAAATGCTGGCTCAGTTCTTATTTAAGAATGCAGAAATTTAAATACGACTGCTCGAGTAAAGGAGAGACGCCACATCATCTGCTTGCGAGAAATTACAATGGGAGTCCCGCACAGCTCGATCATTGGCCCACTACTGTTCTTGCTTTATGTTAATGATATGTCAATTTATCTGAATCAGTAAATACAATTAGTCCTGCTTGCAATTGATACAAGTGTACTTGTGAAGCTGAGCACAGAAGCATCAACAGAGAAAATAGTAAATGAAGTTTTTGTGAAAGATACTGAGTAATCTTGGAAACAAGGGCTAGCTTTGAACACTGAAAAAAAACGCAATTCAACAAGTTTTGCACTGTCAAAAATGTGCCTTCGCCAGTTAACTACTACACAGCAAAAAAATAATAAACAGGATGGAACATTGTACGGTCTTAGGTGTCCATACTGGTGAAAACAAACTGGAAAAAGCATGTAGTAGACTTGCTAAGATGTTTAGGTTCGGCTAGTTTTCTCATAAGAATAATACGCAATTCTGGAGTTACCGAAGTCAGTAAGTGCACAAATTTTACACTTTCTCATTCATTGATGTCTCATGCAATAACATTCTACGGTAACTCCTCGGTTAGGCAGAAAGTATTAATTGTACAAAGAAATTACAGTTTGTGGGGGACTCACACAGTACATCTTGCAGGTATCTCTTCAAACAGCTGGGAATATTAACCACACCATTGCAGTACATTTATTCACTTATGAAATTTGTTGTCAGCAGTCCGTCTATCTTGGAAAGTAACAGACATATTCAGAAGTACACCATTAGAAGGAAAAATGTTCTGCATTACCATTTTATGAATCTAACTTTGGCACACAAAGGGGTGAAATATGCAGCTATAAAACTCTTTGACAGTCTACCCATGGAAATACAAGATCTGACAGAGAGCAATAGTGTACACTGTATAAGTTTCTCCTTCAAAACTCGTTCTATATCATAGAGGAATTCTTGAATATAGATAATCAGTCGCGTAAAGAAAAGAAAAAAACCTGTAAAAGCCCAGCATGCACCCATATAAATATTTTTTTTATTTTTCCATATCATAACGTTTATCGTGAATTCGATCTATGGAACAAGTAAGTAATTAACTAACTAATAACAAATGAGGAGAATCACTGAGGATAGAAATACACGGTAAACACCGACAAAAAGAGACAGAATGATAGGACGTGTTGAGGCATTGCGGAATAAGTTCCACGGTACCAGGGGGATCTACAGAGAGTAAAAACTGTACGGGCAGATAGAGACTGGAATATATCCAACAAATAAATGAGAGCTTTGGGTTAAATGCTACTCTGAGATTAAGAGGTTTGCGCAGGAGAAGCAGCAGTGGAGGATCGCATCAAAGAAATCAGTAAAAAAAACTGGTCTACCAGCTACTTCTGGAATCAAGCGGCGATAGAAGCGTTCCATGGCACACTGTATTAATCGTGCACATCACTGCAACATACAAGGCGTTACCTATACACGTACGTATCGATTTCGGCAGTAAAATATGTTGAAAACTGCTTCTAGTTCACTATTTACGCACTACGAATTAGACATCTCACGAGATGTGCGGCATCTTTCTTAGCGCATCAGTCTGTTAAGTTTTTTAGGTTTCTTTTACACTCGCTCGCCAGCCACCCAAGCCTGCGACAGTTCCCACCGGCTGCGCGAGGCGGTGCAGTGGTCAGACACGACTCACCAAACCTCCGTCCTGTCACAGATTTACGTTTCCCGTCGTTTCCTGAAATCGCTTAAGACAATCACCGGATGGTTCCTTTGGAAAGGTCACAGCCCATTTCCTTCCCCATTCATCTCCTACCCGAGGTTGTTCTCCGTCTTTGAATGGCCTTGTCTTTTCTGCTCTTTTTTGTATACAATTACGATCCCACATTCAGCTAAGCTGATAAGCGTCTCGCAAACTGAAGCAATATTCACTTACTGTTCGTTACTATTCGTGAAATGTTTTGTATACAGTCTCTTTTGCAGAGAAATTCCGGATTGTTAGTATTCCACCAATGAATCGTAGCTTACCAGTTGCTACAACTGATCAGTTAAAGTCGTTCGGCATCATACACTTACGAGCTACAACATTGCGTCCACTATCAGCGTGAGATTGAATGCCGCCAGGTGGCGCTGTGAGCAAGTGAGCGGTAACGAAAGTATGGAGACGGAGCAGAGACGAATCGGAAATCATTCTACCGACGATACGAACTGCAGATGCGGAAATCGAGTGACATAAGCGACTTTCACAAAAAGCAGATTGTTATGGTTCGGTGACTGCGAATTAGCATTTTGGAAACGGTGAGGGTGATCGGCTGTTCGTGTGCCGCTACTTCAAGCATACATGGAAAGTGGTTGAAGGCAGGCGAAACCACCAGTACGCGACAGTTTTTGGATGTCCACGCTCCATCACAGAACGTGGAGGTCAGAGGCTTGCCCACTCTATACAGAACAATAGGCGGCGATACGTGACAGATCCGACGACAAAGTACAATGCTAGTGCAGTCACATGTGTTTCGCGGCACACTGTTCAGCGACCACTACTGAATGTTGGGCTCCGCAGAATTCCATTACTACAAGTTCTCATGTTGCCCCCACTACGTCGCCAACTACGACTGCAGTGGGCAGGCGACCATCAAGAATGGATCGTGGAACAATGGAAACGTGTCGCACGGTCGGATATAAATCTCATCTCTTTTTATACCAGGTCGATAGTCGTGTGCGGATATGCTGCCATCCAGGCGAACAGTTGTTCGGCAAGCATAGCGCCACAGGCGCTTCCGGGCGGAGACAATAACACGCTGTGGAGGACATGCACCTGGGTTTCCAGGTGACTTGTGGTAGTAATCGAACGCTCCGTGACAACTATGGACTATATGAACATTATAGCGGATCACTTGCATCTTCCCCAATGGAAATGACAACTTCCAGCAGGATAGCTTTCCGTATCACAAGTTTATAATCTTGCCACAGCGGTTTGAGAAACGTGACAGTGAACTCACGGTGAGGTCTTTGTCATGAAATTCACCTGGTCTGAACCCGATAGAACACAGCTGGGACGCTATCGGGTGTCAGCTCCGAGCCGACAAACGACTGGCACATAGTTTCCGGCAATTCCGTGAAGTGTGCGTACATATCTGGTTTCACACACCTCAGGATAGCTTTCCGTATCACAAGTTTATAATCTTGCCACAGCGGTTTGAGAAACGTGACAGTGAACTCACGGTGAGGTTTTTGTCATGAAATTCACCTGGTCTGAACCCGATAGAACACAGCTGGGACGCTATCGGGCGTCAGCTCCGAGCCGACAAACGACTGGCACATAGTTTCCGGCAATTCCGTGAAGTGTGCGTACATATCTGGTTCCACACACCTCCGGTAGCTATCAAGGAATTGTCGAATCCATATTACGCACAATCTCTGCTGTTTCGCGTTCCAAAGGTGGACAAGCACGCTATTAAGCAAGTGATCAAAATTTTCCAGCTAATTACTGAAGACATACACGTCGTTACTCCGAAACTTCTGTTTGACAGGATTGAGTCTAGTTGTGATTGGTAAAACCCGTACTAAAAGGCACTCACGTTTTTACGTTTCGTGAAGTGCACAACTTTTCAGTCTTCTACATTTGTAACTAGCTGCCACCCTTTGCTCCAGAATTATATTTTATCGAATTCTACCTGATCATTACTGCAGTTTTTACCAAATTATTTTCTGATAGATAACAGCGGCATCTGCGAAAAGCCTAAGAATCCAACCAGTTAAACGAGGTGAATCGAACTCTACCGTAACTTTCACACATTTTTCATGGAGGTGTCTCAAAGATTCCTGCGGGTACCGCAAACGGTGCTTTGAACATCGCCACCAATGAGCAACCTCCAGGACACCGACCAGTGAAGACCACTGGGACGATGTTACAAGTGGCGGGCACCTGGGCGCCAGTCTTAGCAAGCAGCCACAAGTCAAGTCATCATGCGATTCTGAGATGTGATGCACACGGGAGTCGACCAGCGTCTTTCAAAAGCGAAGGATGTAGCTGATCACCGTCCGGCGGCGCTCGCGGTCGTCCACCTCTCCTCCCCTCCCTCCCGCCCACCTACGACGAACCAAGCTAAGACTACGGACACGATAGACATCGTTCAGGACGCGTTGCTAGCACTGTTTCCAGACTCAGAAGACGAGAAGTCCACAGCATCTCGAGGACAAGCCGAGGAAAACAGATGAAGAGCTACGACCGCACCAGCTGGTAGCGGAAGTTCACCGCAAGAGGTGAAGGCGAAGCATACGCCCTCTTTCGATGCTGACTGTTTCGTCAAGCCGTGAACAGCTGCGCGCAGAATGCAGTTATCCATGTCCCTGCCAGCTGAGGTTTCTGGTGCCTTCGCTGCTCTTTCTGATGCCTGAAGAATTACCGCGTGCTGACACCACGCCCAAGACGGATCCCCCTCTTACACCAATTATACTGCATTTCAAGGAACCTTACCGCGAACTCCAACAACCTCTCAGAAGCTGGACGACGGCCTTTTGCAGTGTGAAGGTTGCCGCCAGGGAGCTCTACAAGGTCGCGCTCCGATCTGAGAGGCCGATCTCTTTCTATACGCACGTATCCAAGCCCGGCCCTGTCCTGAAGATGGTGCTGAGTGATCTACCGTTCAGAAAACAGCCTGGATACATCCCGAGGAGCTCGTTCCCTGGGAGTTCACGTGCGCACCGTTGTGAAGATAAAGCAGTCTCGATCACGCTAGGACATGCCGCTTTTCCAGATCAACCCCACAAACACTGTGGAGAACAGAAAGCTGTACCGGTTTACGCGCCTTTTTGAAGTCACGGTCCGGACAGAAGATTTAAGCGCCAGGTGAGGACCATCCCCACAGTTCGGTACTGCACGACGCCGGAAAAATGTGGGAATTTGGACGGAAATCACACTGGACGAGGCTGTCATCTCTCGATGAAAAGAGAAGCCAACATGCGCCCTCTTGGCGTCAGCCATGTTGAATGCTACTGCGGCTGCGAGTTGTGGAAACGCGCCGTTGCCGCCGACGTGGAGAACCAGCTGCACCACAACACACAAAGAACTCGGCCACAGCTCGCTCTGGCGTCACATTCGCACATTCGCTCGTGCAGCCTTGGGGAAGATGTTATCAATCTCGTCCCCATCTGAAGCAACGTCTTCTTCGAGTCTACCGCCGCTGCTCCAGTAGAGCAAATGGCAGCTGCAGATTTAACATGATCCATCTCTGATGTTCTCCGACGTCATCAGGCCCTTCATATTGACACACCGATGGTCGACGCAACACTGGAGAGCGAAAGACGAGCGCACCAGTGCAGCCTGTTGTCCGGTGCTTTCCCACTGAGGTGGCCCCTATGCCTGGGACCAGCGCTGGCGTTGCAGCAGCTGCCTCCGAGCCCGAACTGTGTCCTCATCGCGCAGCTCTCGCACTCGTGACCAGCGCACATAAGCTGATCGATGTCCTCTCGCAGCAACTCCTCGCTGCACCCAAGTGTCGACTCAGCTGGCGCCAGCACATTCAGGAGGTGTAATCCAAGCTCCAAAATCGTTTACGCAAGCTCTATCCCCTGCTGAAGCCGACTTCCAAGCTTCCTTCACGTGTCGGTGTCACACTGCACAAGGCGCTGCTCCGCCGTATCACTGAATACGCCGCCATCGTTTGAACGAAGGCAGCCGAACAACACATGAAAAAGCTTCAATCTCTGCAGAGTCATGCTCTCCGCTTGGCTCTGCACCTACGAGGTGGAATCCCAAATTTTCGGGACTGGTGCTGCCATCTGGGAAGTAGGAGTAGTACATCTTTGCACCGCTTGGTGGCGAGAGGTGCATATCTGTTGAGTCAGTGTGCGGAGTGGCATTCAGCTGGGAGGACGTGTTGCGTCTCCACAGTGATTTCCGTAATACTCTGTGTTTGGTGTGTGGCGATTTTACGACGGATCCGCGAACAGAACACTGCGTGTGCATAAAATTCTGTGCGAATCTCGGGAAAAGTGCTATGGAGACCCTTGCAATGATTCAACAAGTGTTTGGGAGACAGAGCATGAGCTGTATGCGTGTGTTTGAGTGGCATGTTCGGTTCAGGGCCGGCTGTACAGACGTCGAAGATGATGTTCACACTGGAAGGCCTGTTAGTCGCACAACGCCAGACATTGTTGCCAAACTTCAACAATTGCTTCGTGTGGATCTGACTGATGAATTGGGCATGCATCGTGTCGCCAAAAAATTTGTGCCAAGGATCTTGACTGCCGATCAGAAGGCACAGCGTGCTGAAGTGTGCATGGACCTTCGTGAGACCGCATTTGATGATCCAACATTGTCACGAGTTATCACCGGCGGCGAGAGCTGGATTTATGGTTTTGACGCAGAGACAATGCAACAATTGTCCCAGTGGAAGAGCCTGGGCTCTCGAAGACCCAAAAAAGCGAGACAGGTGAAGAGCAAAGTGAAGAGCATGATCATCGCTTTCTTTGAGACCAAGGGAATTGTGTACAAAGAATTCGTCCCACCCAACCAAACAGTGAATTCTGCATATTACTTGACGTTTTGCGACGGCTCCATGAAAACGTGCGGCGACAACGGCCCGAACTTTGGCGTCAAGGGAACTGGCTGCTGCATCACGACAACACGCCCTTTCACACGTCCTTGCTCACCAGGACCTTTGTGACAAAAAACAACATGGCGGTTGTACCCCACCCACTGTACTAGCCAGATTTGGCACATTGAGACTTCGCGCTATTCCCAAAACTGAAACTCAAGTTGAAAGGCCGTCGGTTCGACACTCAAGAGAGGATTCAAGAAGCATCGCTGGTGGTGATAACCACCCTTAAAGAACAGGACTTCCAGAAAACGTTTGTCCAGTGGCAGAAGCGCTGGGACTGGTGTGTACGTGTGGATGGGAACTACTTCGAGGGTGATGGCGACCATTAGTCCAAAGGTAAGGTTTTCAACAGATGGCAGGACCAGTCCCGAAAATTTTGGATAGCACCTTGTACAAAGAGACTTTCCTTCTGGACCACTCCTCGATATTGCGGAAGTCCCACACTTGGAAGATCTCTTCCGGACTATTGCCCGCAGTCCAGGATCATGAAATCAGAAGACCACACTCATCACGAGCATTGGAGGACAAAACACTTCGTGTTGCAAACTTCGCCATCTTCAGAGAGTGAAGACATTCCGTGAAGTTCCAGCAGTGAGCACCTGTCTTCTAGTTCAAGGATACTTCTACCCGACATCACTTCAGTGATGCTGGTTGGTGCTGAACGTTACACCGAGTTATTGATAGCTAGCTCTACCTGCAAACATTCGATGTACAAGACCCAAGCCTGTGCCGGGCCTCTGCTTACAGCTAGCTAGCCATGGCTCTCACAAGCTGTCAGTAGTGTAGCATTTCTTCATTCACAAGTTGAGTACAATACATTTATTTAAAGTGCACTTGCATCAACTAATCTTTTGCCTGCCTGTCTAGTTTATTACAACTAAAGATACCTTCGGCCACCTTCCACCCATTTATCATTAGCAACAAGGACATAATATTTGGTTCCTCAGAACATAGTTGCTGCCGACTCGCAACATAACGGAAGTAACATCTCTACAGGTTCGTTATTTAGTCATGGGCATGTTACACTTCTAGTCTCGAGGCAAAGAGAACTTCAGTATAAAAAAATAAATCATTGTCATAATTAAACACTAAAATTAATTATAAACGTTGCAAAGCAGTCATGAGACACGAATGACTTTTTTTCGAATGTTGTACACTATACAGGGTGGCGCACTTAACTTTTGTTCCCAAATAAAGTTTTACGCAATATATTTTATTTGTCATCTCTTTTCACCTGGGTCAATGTTGACCAGGCTCATGAAAAGTAGACGAACCCGTTTCCGGAACTTCATAAAGCACCATGAAACAGGCATTAACGTTTTTTATAGAATTATGGCACTTTTTGGAATAGAATAACTGATTGGTATGATAAATACATAATGATTTAACTCTTATAGGTCTATCGGCCGAGATGGTGCAGTAGTTAGCACTCTGGGCTCGCATTCGGGACGGTTCCAACCCCAGTCCGGCTATCCAAATTTAGGTTTTCCGTGATTTCTCTAAATAGCTCCAGGCAAATTCCGGGATGGATCTTTTGAAAGGGCACTGCCGATTTCCTTCCCCAGCCTTGAAACATTTGAAGCTTCTGCTCAGTCCCTGTTGACCTAGCTGCCGACAGGGCGTGAAACCCTAATCTCCCGTATTTCTTTCTTTTTCTAGGTTTGACGAATAATTACGGAAATAAAAAAACACATTCATGCTATTGAGTCAGTTTTCCTAGATGTGTTTCATCTCTTACTGAAAGGCACCTTCAATGGGATATTCAATTGCTTTCCGGATACGCCTACGTAATTCAGAACTGACCAATAGATATAACGAGAGGCGCACCTGCCAGAATAAAAAGGCGAGTAGAGGAGAGTATAGTGCCAAAAGTGAAGTACGGCGGAGGTGGTGTTACGGAGTGGCTTTTTTCGTGGTTAGGGTGATGTCCCCTTCTTGCGCTTTAGAGAACGATAAATGCGGAAGGATGTGAACACATTTTACAGCATCGTGTACTGCGCACAGGAGAGGAACAGTTCAGAGGTGATGTCTTCAGCATGGCAATTCACCCTGTCATAAAGCGCATCTGTGATGCAATGGATTGTGTACGATAATATTCCTGAAATGGACTGACATGCCCAGAGTCCGGTACTGAACCCATCGGAACACCTTTCGAATAAGTTAGAACCTCGATTTCGCTCCGAACTCCAGCGTCGAACATCACTACCTTCTCCAATTTCGACTCTTTAGGAAGAGTGGCCTATCATTCCTCCACAGGCACTCACACACCTCTTGAAGTGTCTCCAGCAGGGTTCAACCGTCATAAAGGCGAAAGGAGGATACACCCCATACAAAGGTATAAAGGTTCAAAATTGGTTCAAATGGCTCTGAGCACTATGGGACTTAACATCTCAGGTCATCAGTCCCCTAGAACTTAGAACTACTTAAACCTAACTAACTTAATGACATCACACACACCCATGCCCGAGGCAGGATTCGAACCTGCGACCGTAGCGGTCGCGCGGTTCCAGACTGAAGCGCCTAGAACCGCTCGGACACCAAGGGCCGCCTATAAAGGTTCACTATTACCTGTACGGATACTGTTGTTTAAATAGTGTAGAAACTCCAGATTTGCAGTAGAAGAAAGGTCTTTCTGAATAACATAAATGTGTTAACATCCCCTATAAATTTCAGAGAAAGGGAGTGTTTTCTGAAGGTATTTGCGTGGAGTGTTGTCTTGTACGAAAGTGAAACGTGGAGAATAAGCATTCCAAAAAGTAAAGAATAGAAGCTTTTGTAATGTGGTACTACAAAAGAATGCTGAAAATTAGATGATTAGATCAAATAAACTAACGAGGAGGTACTCAACTGAATTAAGGAAAAAAGAAATTCGTGGCACAATTTAACTAACAAGCGTGGTGCGAAGGGGGAGTCTAAAAATTGAAGAGGGAATCCTTGGTTTGAATACAGTAAGCAATTTAACTAACAAGTGTGGTGCGAAGGGGGAGTCTAAAAATTGAAGAGGGAATCCTTGGCTTGAATACAGTAAGCAGATTGAAATGAATGTGGGTTAGAGTAGTTACGCAGAGAGGAAAAGGCATGCACAGGATAGACTAGCACAGAGAGCTGCAACCAAGCAATGTTCTCACTGAAGACCGCGATGTCTACAAGAATATAAGGAAACATTTTACATAGACACTAATCACATCAAAGTAGGCAATATGTACACAATCTAGTGGCTGCATAGTAGTTTAGGTATATACTATTGCAGTAGCAACGTACTCTTTAATCAACAAATGAATAATAAGACGAAGCTAGAATTGCTTTTAATAATTTATCCAAACGTCTATCAAGCTGGTGTCTAATCTACGAGACTGGAGATTTGCTATCAGCATTTCGGAAAAATATCACCCATACAATCACTAAAATAGCAAGGACAGATAAGTACGAGTGCTATCACACAATCAGCTTAAAGTCTCGTGCATCCTAATTACTGGCAAGAATACTATACAGAAGAGTGGAAAAGAAAACCGTAAAACTGTTCATAACGAACAGTTGACTATGGAAAGCTAAAGACACCAGAGAGGCACCTATGACATTTCGTTTGATAATGTAAGCAAGACTTCAGAAAAATAAAGACATGTTCACAAAAAGCGTTCGACAGAGTAAAATGGTGCAAGGTGCTCGAAATTCTGAGAAGACAAAGAGGAAGCTGTAAGGAAAGACCGGTAATGTAGAACCTGGTAAGGTGTACGTACAATTTTCGGATGGTGCCCTAATTCAGGATAAATTGATATTTGCTCCCTCGACGGTGATGCCAATGCGGAAACACGGTGAACTCGTTCTGTGTCCGCCATATTAATGTCCTGCTAACAGCCAGGAACCAGGTTTTAAATTGTAAGACATTTCCAGGGGCAGATGTGGATTCTGACCACAATCTATTGGTTATGAACTGTAGATTGAAACTGAAGAAACTGCAAAAAGGTGGGAATTTAAGGATATGGGACCTGGATAAACTGAAAGAACCAGAGGTTGTAGAGAGTTTCAGGGAGAGCATAAGGGAACAATTGACAGGAATGGGGGAAAGAAATACAGTAGAAGAAGAATGGGTAGCTCTGAGGGATGAAGTAGTGAAGGCAGCAGAGGATCAAGTAGGTAAAAAGACGAGGGCTAATAGAAATCCTTGGGTAACAGAAGAAATATTGAATTTAATTGATGAAAGGAGAAAATATAAAAATGCAGTAAATGAAGCAGGCAAAAAGGAATACAAACGTCTCAAAAATGAGATCGACAGGAAGTGCAAAATGGCTAAGCAGGGATGGCTAGAGGACAAATGTAAGGATGTAGAGGCTTGTCTCACTAAGGGTAAGATAGATACTGCCTACAGGAAAATTAAAGAGACCTTTGGAGAGAAGAGAACCACTTGTATGAATATCAAGAGCTCAGATGGCAACCCAGTTCTAAGCAAAGAAGAGAAGGCAGAAAGGTGGAAGGAGTATATAGAGGGTTTATACAAGGGCAATGTACTTGAGGACAATATTATGGAAATGGAAGAGGATGTAGATGAAGATGAAATGGGAGATAAGATACTGCGTGAAGAGTTTGACAGAGCACTGAAAGACCTGAGTCGAAACAAGGCCCCAGGAGTAGACAACATTCCATTAGAACTACTGATGGCCTTGGGAGAGCCAGACATGACAAAACTCTACCATCTGGTGAGCAAGATGTATGAGACAGGCGAAATACCCACAGACTTCAAGAAGAATATAATAATTCCAATCCCAAAGAAAGCAGGTGTTGACAGATGTGAAAATTACCGAACTATCAGTTTAATAAGTCACAGCTGCAAAATACTAGCGCGAATTCTTTACAGACGAATGGAAAAACTGGTAGAAGCGGACCTCGGGGAAGATCAGTTTGGATTCCGTAGAAATGTTGGAACACGTGAGGCAATACTAACCTTACGACTTATCTTAGAAGAAAGATTAAGAAAAGGCAAACCTACGTTTCTAGCATTTGTAGACCTAGAGAAAGCTTTTGACAACGTTAACTGGAATACTCTCTTTCAAATTCTGAAGGTGGCAGGGGTAAAATACAAGGAGCGAAAGGATATTTACAATTTGTACAGAAACCAGATGGCAGCTATAAGAGTCTAGGGGCATGAAAGGGAAGCAGTGGTTGGGAAAGGAGTGAGACAGGGTTGTAGCCTCTCCCCGATGTTATTCAATATGTATATTGAGCAAGCAGTAAAGGAAACAAAAGAAAAATTCGGAGTAGGTATTAAAATTCATGGAGAAGAAGTAAAAACTTTGAGGTTCGCCGATGACATTGCAGTTCTGTCAGAGACAGCAAAGGACTTGGAAGAGCAGTTGAACGGAATGGACAGTGTCTTGAAAGCAGGATATAAGATGAACATCAACAAAAGCAAAACGAGGATAATGGAATGTAGTCAAATTAAATCGGGTGATGCTGAGGGGACTAGATTAGGAAATGAGACACTTAAAGTAGTAAAGGAGTTTTGCTATTTAGGGAGTAAAATAACTGATGATGGTCGAAGTAGAGAGGATATAAAATGTAGACTGGCAATGGCAAGGAAATCGTTTCTGAAGAAGAGAAATTTGTTAACATCGAGTATAGATTTAAGTATCAGGAAGTCGTTTCTGAAAGTATTTGTATGGAGTGTAGCCATGTATGGAAGTGAAACATGGACGATAACCAGTTTGGACAAGAAGAGAATAGAAGCTTTCGAAATGTGGTGCTACAGAAGAATGCTGAAGATAAGGTGGGTAGATCACGTAACTAATGAGGAGCTATTGAACAGGATTGGGGAGAAGAGAAGTTTGTGGCACAACTTGACTAGAAGAAGGGATCGGTTGGTAGGACATGTTGTGAGGAATCAAGGGATCACATATTTAGCATTGGAGGGCAGCGTGGAGGGTAAAAATCGTAGAGGGAGACCAAGAGATCAATACACTAAGCAGATTCAGAAGGATGTAGGTTGCAGTAGGTACTGGGAGATGAAGAAGCTTGCACAGGATAGAGTAGCATGGAGAGCTGCATCAAACTAGTCTCAGGACTGAGGACCACAACAACAACAGCCATGCACATCAGTCGCATTCCACGCTCGCAGTTGATTGTTTCTTAACATCTTGCATTTGAATATTATATTGTGTAGACACAATGCAAACATCTCAGCTGCGTGGTAAGCAATCGGATATTTTAGTGTTATTTATTAGTGATATATTTAAGGAACATGTTTATTAAGGGACACAAGTGCTTAATTTCGGATACTGCTAGCATGTTTAATTTCGGCATTGCTAAAAATTAGTCGCCTTTGAAAAATTCGATTTTTGTTTCTTTCCAGGAGATATCTGCAAAGAAAGTAAAGTGCTGGGCAGAGGAAAATATGAAGAAGGCCTTGGTGGGATTGAGAAACATGGCTGGAAGAAGTAGAAATGAGAAAAATGGAAATAACAGCCTTAATGTAGTTGCAAGTGTATCATTATTGTAATGAATTTAGAATTATCTCAACATCACAATTTTTGTAGGTGTGCAATCTCGAATTTTCCTTATGAAATAACAGTATCCGAAATTAGGAACCACGCTATCTGAAATTATGCACTCTTTTAGTACACTCTCCAAAATGCACACGTTTCTTTGACATAAATTATCAAATATAATCTTTGACTTTCGCTATAAGAGGTCATATATATACCTCGGCCAAGTTTGGAGAGTTTTCAGTTGATTTTTAATCAACAAATCCTTAGATCTTGTTAGCTATCCGAAAACAGGACACCTTACTTCACTTACAAGAACGAAGTGGAAACAGTAAGAACAAGAACGAGGTGCTCGGATTAAAAAGGGTGTAAGACATATTGAATAGGATGAGCAGTCTAAGGAATATAGAATGTGTATTAAGAGTAAATGGAATAAAGACCGAAGTAATGAGGAGTGGCAGAAATGAGATCAGCGATAAACTAGCACCCAAACTGGTGACCACGAAGTAGATGAAGTTAACCTTGAAAGCAAAAAGCAAAGTAATATATGACGGGCGTCAGAAGGAGGACGTATAAAGGAGAATAGCATAGGCAAAAAGGGTATTAATGGCCAAGAGAAGTCTACTAGTGTCAAAGATAAGCGTTAATTTGAGGAAGAAATTTGTAAGAACATACGTTTGGAGCACAGCATTGTATTGTAATGAGTCATGGGGTATGGGAACCACCGGAAAAGAGAAAATCGCAAAGGTATGAGACGCGATGTTGCAGAAATATGAAAATTAGGTGCATTGTTAAGGAATGGGGAAGTTCTTCACAGAATCGGCGAGAAAAGGAACATATGGGTAACACCGACAAGAAGATGGGACATGATTCCAGGACATGTGTTAAGATATCAGGGAATAACTTTCATAGTACCACAGGGAGCAGCAGAAGGTAAAAACTGCAGGGGAAGACAGAGATTGGAATACATCCAATAAATAATTCCAAGTGCTCTTATGAGATATGAGGTTGGCACAGGACAGAAATTTATGGCTGGCCGCATCAAACTAGCCCAACACAACTGATGACACAAAAAACATTACAAAAACAACCTGCAAACGAAGCGCGCTGCCTGTAAATGTAGTCGTACATGCGACGCCATTGAAAATATTTAACGGGAAAGTGAGGCGACAAGAATAAACAAATATTTGTGTACCAGTTGTACACAACTGTAACCATAAAAGCATCAAAAACAGGGTAAAAACTAATTAACGCCGCTGAGATAGCTGAGTTACCACATAAGAAGGCCTGAAGGAACATCGTGCTCATTAGCTTTTCATTTCTACTGGATTGACTCTCTCACCTTAGAGCAGCGCATGTCCCGGCTAAGCTAGAGCGTCACGCACAGCAGTTGTGAAGAGGTAGTAATAATGTAATTTAATCACCTTGTGAAGTTGACGGAGGAGCTTTTGGGCCAGTGGGAGGTGTCTGCGGCGTGTCTGCTACCCCGTTGGGTGTTCGCCGCGCAACAGTAGATGTTTACGTAGCCGCGCTTGGCATTCCCGCTGCAGTCGACTGTTTTCACTGACAACGCTTTTACTACCTTCCGGTCTACGAGAGTATTCACTCTGCTAAGAGATGGCGGCAGTATGTCCTCTCGCTCTCGAAGGGGCTGAGTTTGAGTCATAATGCAAAACCGACTAATACGGCCTGCGGGTATAATGCAGGTCAGATTTTCAATGAAGACTACGGACGAGGGCTTGCACACCATACTGTGTTCAACCAACTTATAATCGAACATTCCTCTTTAAATTAGATAAGATCGCTGCAGTGCGAACAACTTAACGTGATCTTAACCTTTTGTCACTGGTCGTCATGGAGTGTTGCTTTGTAAATCCGTCTAACATAATTCATACATTTATTTCACATGACAACATTAAGGCCTTCAGGCCCTCTATTACAGCCAAGCCAGAGTGATTCAAACAGAAAAAACAGCTTTCAGTTGTTCATTACAGAGAAACTATGAAAAACAGAAATGCATTGCGCATATCACTAGATGGAGGAGGGTTCAAAGTTTTATGTTCGCACAGACACTATACTATACACTCAATATGAGAACCATTCATTGCTCGAGAAACATCGAAGTGGTAATCCATTTCATTCCATACACGATTCAACAGGTACCTAGTTATTGAATCGACGACTTCAACAATTGGGTTTCTCAGCTCTTGAAGAGTAGCTGTCATGGGTGAAACAAAGAGACTGTCTTTTATGTACCCCGAAGCGAACGCCACACCGTCGTCTGAGGCAGCTGAACTTCCTGGCCTGGCCGTCATGTGGACTTCCGAGGGCTCCGTGTGAACGCATCTCGGATACGCTCGACATTTTTCATCCGGTGTGTGTGGCCGACCAGTGTTCTTCCCTCTGCACACCGAACCATCTTCCACGAATTTTGCATGCCAGTCATGAATCTGCTTGCGCAGAGGCTGCTTCTTGCTGAATCTACGGCGGGATGCACGTTGCACTTGGAACAATGGATTGACTTCGCGAAAATTCCAATACACAAAATGATTTCTCTTGCGCTGTAGTCGCCATGTTGCTACAAACAAACAACAGTGCAGCTGTGTCAAAATTGTGATACTTCCTCTATCCAGTGACATGCGCAGTGTGTTTCTACCTTTTATAGATTGTCTACAATAAACAACTGAAATCTGTTCTTTCTTTTTGAATCATCCACTACTTTGTGAGTCAACATTTCAGCATGCATAGCGTAACAGAAGTATGTAACGACGATAACGATGATAATAATATTAATAATATAGTATGTAATATATGCAATTTAGGAAGTGGAGGTCCTAGTAACATTCTGTTCAGCAACATCTTCATTATGTTCTTGTCGAATGTGAGTTGTGACGTCTGACAGAAATTTATGGCAGCAGTACAGGAAGGAGAGTAATCAGGAGAAGATATTCACCGGTTAGAGGAAGCGTGAGAAATAATGTAACAGGTTACCATATATCAGATGCAAGGAAGGAAACAGAAATAGTTAGGGATGAGAAAAACATGGAATTCAGAAAATTTGTAAGGTAAGAAACTCAAACGGTTAAATAGGAAAGAAGGCCCCTTTTAATGACGGAGCAAAGACCGCTGAGTCAATTCGAAATATTTTTTCCACCTATGTAGACAATGTTACAACAAAGGGAAGGTAGTTTAACGTTCCGTCGACAACGAGATCCTTAGAGAAAGAGCACGATATCGGGTTGGGGAGGGAACGGGCAGCGTAATTCCATTACAAGGGAATCAACCCGAAGTTCGCCGTACGTTATTTCGGGAAACAAGGAAAATTTAAATCTCAAGAGTCGCTTTAAGCACGCGAAATGCATACGGCGGTATGTGAGCCCAACGCCATAACGACTGCACCAACATTTGCTGGTGCGCCACGAAAATTGTCACTTGGGCGTCAGCAGTTCGCCGTGTTTGCTAATGTGAACGGCGCCTAACACGAATGTCCGTGAAGATTCACCTCAGTCAACATGAGTATTATAGGACTACTAATTACACTCCCTGACAAGAAAACCGAAGCACCCAGAAGACATGACTGGATGTCAACGCATATTCGTACACGTACATACTACCAGCGGGTATGTAGATGATTAAGATTTGCAATTCTCTGTGACTGGCAAAACGGCCACCACAGTGCATTAGTGTTATGCGTGTTTAGTTTGGAAGTTTGTGGTAAGTTCCTATGGGACCAATCTACTGAGGCCATCGGTCCCTAGGCTTACACACTACTCAGTCAAACTTAAACTAACGTACGCTAAGGACAACACACACACACACCCATGCCCGAGGGAGGACTCGAAACTCCAACGAGGAAAGCCGCGAGAACCGTGACAAGGCGTCGTCAGCCGGCCTGGTGAGGGTATGTAAGAGGCGTGAACAGCGTCAGATGTTGAGTGCTCAATGTGAAGTACACAGAGAAGCCAGAAGGTACTCGTCTGAGACATCATCATCATCAGCGGCACCTGACCGACTTTGAAGGGAGTCTCACTGCGAGTCTACATTTGGCCAGATAGTAGAATTGTGCAGCCTGCAGATTTGTGGAGCATTCGGATCTGACAGTGGCTCGATGTTGGGGTGCATGGGGAGGTGTGGGTGGGCATAGTCATGGTTCAACGTCGACTACGTTTGACCATCACAATGGAGACTCGCCATAGTGTACACCAAGCATGTTGTAAATCCTACACACCTGCGCATGCCAGCAGTGAACAAGTAATGGACTTCCTGAACACACTCTGTGTCATCCCGTGTCATTGGCTGGAGACGTAGCAGCAGCCGAACTACGGAGTGGTGCTATGACGGGGGAGCGTGGACTGCCGATGAATGACGTCGCGTTGTGAACAACGATGACTAGTGGTTCGGCACTACCCCGCCTAACCATCGGCGGAGAAGTCTCACTCTTCCAATGTTTTGCAGAGGCATTGCGTGGTTGCTCCTGTCGTAACGGTGTGGGATTTCATCGAGTACGAGTTAAGGCTACGGCTGGAAACGGTCGAGGGGTCTCTGATGGCACAACGTTACGTCAGACACATCCTCGGGCCTCATGTGGTAACTCCCAAGCGACAGTACCGTGGTTCCATTTTTGAACAGGACAATGCTCATCCAAATATGGTTTGTTCTCTATGAAGTGTTCGTGACGGCCAGCAAGATTCCCCGATCGCTACCCTACAGAACATGTGTGGGACCAGCTTGGACCTGAACTCCGTCTCAGTGCCAGTATTCAGAATATGACGGGCCAGTTGCGACAGTTGAGGGTCAGCTTGCGTCAGGACACCATACAACGGCTTCATGGCATCCTTACCAAGCGAATCAGTGCATGCATCCAGCCCACAGGGCTGCCAAATTCTCCACAAATTTGAATCGATTCTGTAATCACTGAAATAATGTCGCATACCCCTCCCCTTCTGGTGTTTAACTTTCTTTGTCAAGCAGTTATATCTGTACCCAGTCAAACATAAAACAATACCAGGATTTCGTAGTCAACGTGCAGTAATCGAACAAATGGGTTCCGTCTGTGCAAAAAAAAAAAAAAAAAAAAAAAAAAAAAAAAAAAAAAATAATCGAATGATTATTTCTACGTCTGTGTTTCCTCATCATGAATTAATTCGATAAAAATATCAAGCATTATTATACAGGATTTTTACTAATGAAAATGGGCGTCCATATGTGCCAAGAACAAAAGAGAAAGAAATGGTTCAAGATAAACAAAAAAACTAGATTGCATACAAAAAATTATATCCATTAACAGATGATAATGATGATGATGATGATGATGTTATCTGACTGGCCCGTATGTTACAAATATTGCTTCGTAGAAATGTAACTGACATTTACTGCCGACAACTCAAACGCCTTGCACAGCAACCGGAGTAAGACTACTGACACGACTGTATCAAGCACTGCTGCAGCACCAATGCATACGCACCTGCCTAGGAGTTTGGTTGCTGCGTGAACCCACTTACCCTATATTTTTCTTACTTTCAGCCATCATATTTCCACATTTTCTGTTTATTATACAGCTATCTTTCTCAGGAAAGCCCTTTGGTAACGAGCATTCTTTTTCCTAGCTTTAAAGATCTCCATACATACGTGACGGTCTCCCACCATGCCTCTTCGCCAAGGCAACTGCCGAGCTTACAAGGGAACCTCCCCATCGCACCCCCCTCGGATTTAGTTATAAGTTGGCACAGTGGATAGGCCTTGAAAAACTGAACACAGATCAATCGAGAAAACAGGAAGAAGTTGTGTAGAACTATGAAAAAATAAACAAAATATACAAACAGAGTAGTTCATGAGCAACATAGACAACATAAAGGAGAGTGTGAGCTAATGGGCGCCGTGATCCCGTGGTTAGCGTGAGCAGCTGCGGTTCGAGAGGTCCTTGGTTCAAGTCTTACCTCGACTGAAAAGTTTAATTTTTTATTTTCTGTTTATATGACAAACTCTTTTGTTTTCATCACTTTTTTGGGAGTGATTATCACATTCACAAGAAAATCTAAATCGGGCAAGGTAGAAGAATCATTTTACCCATTCGCCAAGTGTACAAGTTAGGTGGGTCGACAACATATTCCTGTCTTGTGACGCACATGCTGTCACCAGTGTCGTATAGAAAATATCAGACGTGTTTTCCTGTGGAGGAATCGGTTGACCTATGACCTTGCGATCAAATGTTTTGGTTCCCATTGGAGAGGCACGTCCTTTCGTCTACTAATCGCACGCTTTTGCGGTGCGGTCGCAAAACATAGACACTAAACTTATTACAGTGAACAGAGACGTCAATGAACGAACGGACAGATCATAACTTTGCGAAAATAGAGAGTAAATTTTCACTCGAGGGAAGATTTGAACCAAGGACCTCTCGTTCTGCAGCTGCTCACGCTAACCACGGGACCACGGCGATCGTGGGGTCAAACTCTCCTTGATGTTGCATATCTTGCATATGGACTACTCAGTTTGTATATTTTGCTCAGTTTTTCATAGTTCCACACAACTTCTTCCTGTTTTCTCTATTGATCTGTGTTCCGTTTTTCAAGGCCTATCCACTGTGCCAACTTATAACTAAATCTGAGGGGGGTGCGATGGGGAGGTTCCCTTGTTAGTTTCGCTGTTCAGGTGAAAGACCTAATGCCGCGTGACAGTTATGGTCCTATAAATAAAACCTGTAATACCGTGAGAGCGTGTATTTTAATTATTGTGTATAATACTGTCCATTGCCTGAAGTTTAGTTTACAATGCTGAAAAACATTTTTATTGCACAGCATAAACGAAGAGTGCTCAGATTAACAGTTTCTCAGCCAACGTCAAGACCTTACAATTTACCGTTATAACCATTTAACCTGTAATATTGCGTAGTTAAACTATTTATTGTGCTCATCATTGTACATTGCCACAAGTGTTATTTCAATGTTAAGAAACAAATTTGATGTACAACATTCTATGCAAGTGTATCTTGTGTCTTTGCTTGGTTTTATTTGTTTAGTTTGCTTAGAACTAGTGTCCCTTTCAGACGCTAGTCAGTTGTTTCCTGAAGACGGTCCATCAAGCCGAAAACTAGTTTGAAATAAATAAAAATCAGTAGAGCAAAAGGGAGTACTTGTTATTCAACTTTAAACACGGAATTGTTCTAACAAGAAGAAATAGAAGAATACATAAATAAGATTAGAAGCGCTTGAAGCTGTACTGTTACACGAGACTGCAGAACATCAGGGGGACTAATCGAATAAGGAATGAAAGTGTCGTGGAACGGGTCAACGAGAAAAAAAATGCCTAAGGAATGTTATGAAATGAAGGGAGGACGGTTGCGTATGCACTCGTATTATGACTCAAATCGTTGCTGGAAACAGTAGCTGAAGGGCTGGTGGAGGGAAAGATTCATAGGAATAAGCGCAGATATGAGTTCAATTGGAACATCGTCATTGATGTGGGGTACGACAGTTACAGTCAAAACAAGATAACTGGTAAGCGACAGCAATGGAAACGTGTTACAAACCAACCTTATATGGATGACCAAAACAACAAGGTGTTGGCAGGTCTGGAGCTTAATTTGTCTTTATGGAAAAAGATCCTTAGAAGCTGTAACTTATCTAAGACTTCTCATATGATTTTACAATCGCACTATCTTGAGTAATGTTACGCGTAACAGTTTGCTCTGTGCAAAGGGTTATGGGAAACTATCGTCACAAAAAGAAAACAAGTTACGAAACTGAACTTAAATAAATTATTGCACCAAAGTATGGAGCCTCCTAATTCCCATGTTACAAGCCTGTTAGTGGCATACCTTAGAAGTTGTTTCTCGTTTTTCGCACGAAATTCCGCTGTGTCATATGCTCCGACGCAGTTCAGCAACGCTGTGTTCCGTGATTGTGGCGATTGCGTAAGCAGCACACATTAGGACTCTTGAAGAGCAACAAGTTTTTATGGAAATCTACAGGGTCTTCCAAATTTTACTTACTGAGCAGTCTGAGATAAGAAATCGATGTCTGCAAATTAATATTTCATAGAGTATTCGTGGTCTTGGGTGCGCAATGCCTGTGAGGTACTGCTCATGCTTCAGTACAAGTAACCGTCTGCCGCATCGCCTTTGGTTGCGGATCCTCGAAGACTATACACAATTGTCTGTGATGTGTCCAGGGCGGAGTTTATCATAGCCACGACGCAATGTCGAGCGCTAAGCACCATTCGTTCCAAGAATTTTGCGGGTAATGTATGGAGCAGCAAGATTCATTGCTCGGGAAGTTGAACAAATGACCAGAGAGTGTATTCTCGAGAGGCATCATCCGAACTGGATTAGCAATTTATCGCCGTAGATAGAAACTTGACAGAAACTCGCTAGCTCATGCCACAGAGAGATGGCCAAGGTTCTCGACAAAAAATTGTTCGCACAGTAGGAGATGGTGTTGAATCGATGCCCACGAGAATTACGGGCGCCGCAACGAACTCGTGAACTCATACAAGTCAGCTTGTCCGTCATACTTTGCGAACGCTCAGCTCCGTGCCAAGGCCCACACGAAATCGATATGTAATTGAAAAGGTACCCACTAACGGTTCTTACTTTGTAGTGTCCTGTCGATAGCTTGCATGCATTTAAACACGAAGTCAACAATTATGAAACTCGTCTGAAGTAGTTACTAGCTCCGCGCCTGCGACGCCTGCTGGCACTCCTAAACCTGCAGCGTCACGTGCTGTGACGTACGCGCCACGGCTTGCCTTTGTCGTGGGCCACATGTTGGATCGTGTGAGGTAGGGATTCATCGTCAAAGTTGCGCGCGAATTGCACACATAGAGTGTGAGTGCTTGCGGCGCAGGGGGAAGGGGGGAGAGAGGGGGGTGAGAGGGGAAGGAAGGTGATTGAAGGGAGGGGGTTATGCAATTAGTGCACCGTCTACTCTCCGCCACACAGTGACGGTGACTCGCGGAGGACAAATTGTGTTGATACCTTAGTAACCTCTTTACATACTCTCTCACTCACTGGTCATACCGGACTCGAGAGTCCATTACCGCAGCAACGTATTTTCGCCATCTGTCTCTGTCTTGGGCTATTTCCTTCCTTTCACCTTCAATACCTAGGCTCCTCAAATCAGCCTTCACATTGTCCTCCCCTCTACGCCTCGGTCTCCCCACAGGACGTTTTCCCTCTAAGTGCCCTACCAGTACTCTGCGCGCTGCCCTGCCCACATCCATTCGAGCTACGTGACCCGCCCGTCGCAGCCTACGTGATTTAATAATACTGATTATGTCAGGGCTTGAATAGAGTTCGTGAACCTCTTCGTTATGCGGTTTTCGCCACTCTTCGCTAATGTCATCCCTTTTTGCATCGAAAATTTTCCTCAAAATTTTGTTTTCAAATACTCGAAACGGCTTTTCATTTTGCACAGTGAGAGACCAAGTCTCACACCCATACAGCATAACTGGTAGAATAATAGTTTTGTATATTCTAATCTTTTCCCGCCCGTAATCTCTTCTTCAGTTTGGATTCAATCTCATTTCTCGCAGTGATGTCCACGCCTAGTTACTTTTTCAAACTGCATGTCTCCAACTGTTAACATTTCCTGATCTACTGCTGTTGGCATTCTAGTAGTAACCAGGTATTTAGTTTTGTCTTCACTTATCCTTAGACCTACATCTTCACTAGCCTTGATTAACGCATTCGTATTTGCTGTTACAGATTCTTTTCTATCGCTAAAGATGTTTAGATCATCTGCATACCCTAATATCTTAATATTTCCATTTAACTCCACACCCCCTCAATTATCTGCTGCTATTCGTACAATATATTCTAGGACTAAATTAGAAAGTAGCAGAGACAGGGCATCTCCCTGCTTAAGTCCGTTCTTTATTACAAAGTCTTTTGACTCCAATTTCCCCACGCGTCCTCTACCTTTTGTGTTTTCAAACTCGCTTCTACAAGTCTAACACACTTCTTTGGTATTCCAAGTTCCAAAAGAATTCTGTACAATTTTGATTGCGATACTGTATCATATGCTTTTGTAAACCTCTTAACATAAAAAAACCTCCGCCCGAACAGGCCATGAAGAACCAACAGCTCCGACCAGCGACCTTGTCACCCTCGGCCCACAGGCGTCGCTGGACGCGGTATGGTGGGGCATTCGGTCTTCACACCGCTCTCCCGACCGTAAGTCAGTTCAGTTTACGAGACCGGAGCCGCTACGTATCAGTGTAGTAGCTCCTCAGTTTGTCTCACAAGGGCTACGCGCAACCCGCTTGCCAACAGCGCTCGGCAGTTATAAACAGAAACTGAAACTGTTACGACTAGCAGTTAACATTCCGCAGCTGCAATAAACAAAGTAAATAGCTAACGGTTGAATATTGTCAGCCAGTTTAATGAGCTCTTCGCTGCTGGCCACTGAGTGTGGCAGAAGTTATGTCGTCTGCGTTGCGTATTTTGCCGTCAGAAAAGCGTTCATTTGAGCTGTTGTAAGCCATACCAGTTTAATAGTAGATGTGGTACATTACTTGTGTAATGTCATTATTTCTAACAGTGTGAAAGAACAATCAAAGTTAAGTTACAGCTAAGAAAACGCATCCTGATTAAGTAGATGTTGTGGTCTCCGGAAAAAAATACATCCCTGCGTGAGTAACGCCGCAGTCAAAACCGTGGGAAGATCAGACAAATAATTTTCACTCCGCAGCTGTTTGTGCGCTCATCTGCAACTTTCTGGCAGATTAAAGCCGCGTGCTGCAACGGGAGTCGAACCCAGAACCCTTGCATTTAAAGGGCAAATATTCTACCGTCTGAACTCATGGTTTTTCCCCTCCCCCCTCCATCCTCATTGCTTTACTTCCTCCTAACTTCTGACCGTGAAATAGTTCTCCTGAATACCTGGCCGGACTTGCACGCCTGGAAGAAATGATGTTGCGGACATACCCTGTTTGGCTTATACACAGGTAACATTTCAGAATGAATTTTCACTCTGCATGAGAGTGTGCACTGAGGTAACGTATGAACCACAAGTGCTGCTCCACTAAGATATGCAGTATAGCTTCTGCGGAGACTGGAAAATAGGAGATGAGGTACGATTGGAAGTAAAGCTGAGAGGGCCGGTCGTACGTTGTATCTGGATACCTCAGTCGTCAGACTGGTCGTGAAAGGCAAAGATCCCGGGTTCGAGTCTCTGTCCGGCACATGGAACTAATCTGCCGGGAGTTTCACCTCACAAAGGGATGTAGATAGAATTTAATGATGTTCTGTTTGTTTTTGGACATAACAAGTATATCTAACGCCATACAAAAACCACACTGATTCAGTTAAAGAAATTAAATAACAGACGCCGTTGCAAGGCAATTGTTATTTCTGTAGATCATACTTTAATGGAACAGGATGGAAGCAAAAATGAAGCAACACTATCTTTTGCCGCACATGAAAATTCCTATGAACTGGCGGTCACGGTGAGAACTACGCCTGCTTGTGAAGTAGCATTGCGCTGAATTTTCAAGCAAGTGAGTCGAGGTTAAGTCGGGATGTGGGCGGCAGCTGCTCCCCGCATTATGCGAGTGCGTACTTACGCAGACGGTGGCGGCGGCGCGCTGCGCCCACACAGGCGGTGTATCAGCTGCTTACAGCGAGCCGAACTGCCGCGGTCAGCAAGCGACGCCGGCCGGCAGGCACGTACGGCCGATGACTGCCGCAGTTTACCTTACGGCGCACGAGCGGCGCGGGCCGAGCTGGCGCACCACGTAGCCGAGGAGCTCAGCAAACGCAGATTCTCTCTGCCGCCAGCATTCCGCCTCACTCTGTCACAGCGACGCTGTCTCGCACTGATACTGGGACGTCCTGTGACGCAGCAGTTGAGTACTCCGTAGCAACTTTTCGGATCAAATGAAATCGTCCGAAACTGTACTCAATGCTGACTGAAAATTATTAGTTCAGGCGCCTACTAGAAGCGTAAATTGTTGCGATAACATATTTGACCTTTTAGCAACATATAATCCTCAGCACATCGGGAGTATCGTGACGGGTACAGAAATTAGTGACCACAAGAACTTGATGAGACAACACGGCAGAGTGTGGACGAGAATAATATTGTTGAGAATAATGTTAATGTTGTAGAGAGAGTATGGGTTCCCAGCGATAATAAATGATCTTCTTGAATGTTAAAGTAACGCGCTATAATACTGTGGTTAGAAAGAAATTATCTGGGACAGTGCAAGTCCAAATGGACAGTCTGGAAGTGTGATGGATGGAAACCTCTAGGCAACTGACACGGTCAACCAGAATTGTGGATACAAATTCAGATATCACGAGGGGTAGGAGGAGGTTGGGGTTACCGTTCTCTGACAGCTACATGTACATCCGTACACCGCAAGCCACCGCACAGTGTGTGGTGGAGGGTACGTTATTTCATTAAGACTCAGTATGCGGGAAGGGTCTGTAATTTCAGGCATTTATTTCTGCATGCCAGTACGTATTTAACATCCAGTCGATGACGCAGCTCTGGAATCCTCTTCTGTTGGATGTCGATATGACAACGCAGTCTCCATGGAAACCATTGGTGTCGCTTAACCACTATCTTTCCTGGCATATAATCTACGAGTTTGCGATAAATCCCCACTGATGGCTATCGCTGTTCTCACATCCTACTATAATTGGATTTTATATCACGTATTGACGAAATGCTGTTTATAGCAGTTAATTATATACATTGTAATGCACCTATTTCTTCATTTCTTATTCGCTTTCGTGAAACCATTCTCTATATGCCTTACTGTAATAACTGTTTTACGTCCCGCATGCCTGATTGGCTATAGCTGACGTAATTCGGTATGCAGTAGGTGGAGCACTGTGTATTTCTGCACCAGCTGCATTGCTCTCTTTCGCAGTTGACATTCGTGGAGTTACAGAGATATGTATACAGGCAGAATACAGGTAGGAGACGCCTATATAAGACAACAAGTGTCTGGCGCCATTGTTAGACCGGTTACTGCTGCTGCAATGGCAGGTTATCAAGATTAAGTGAGTTTGAACGTGATGTAGTCGGCGCACGTACGATAGGACACAGCATCTCCGAGGTAGCAATGAAGTGGGGATTTTCCCGTACGACCATTTCACGAATGTACCGTGAATGTCAGAAATCCTGCAAAACATCAAATCTCCGACATCTCTGCGGGCGGAAAAAGATCCTGCAAGAAGGGGGCCAACGGCGACTGAAGAGAATCGTTCAACGTGACAAAAGTATAACCCTTCCGCAAGTTGCTGCAGATTTCAATGCTGGGCCATCAACAAGTGTCAGTGTGCGAACCATTCAACAAAACATAATCGATATGGGCTTTCGGAGCCGAAGGCCCACTCGTGTACCCTTGATGACTGCACGACACGAAGCTTTACGCCTCGCCTGGGCCCGACAACGCCGACTTTGGACTGTTGACGACTGGAAACATGTTGTCTAGGCGGACGAGTTTCGTTTCAAATTGTATCGAGCGAATGGACGTGTACGGGTGTGGAGACAACGTCATGAATCCATGGACCCAGCATGTCTGCAGGAGACTGTTCAAGCTGGTGGAAGCTGTGTAATGATGTGGGACGTGTGCAGCTGGAGTGATGTGGGACACCTGGTACGTCTCTGACAGGTAACATGTACGTAAGCATCCTGTCCGATCACCTGCATCCATTTACGTCCATCGTACATTCCAACGGACTTGGGCAATTCAAACATGACAGTGCGACACCCCACATGTCCAGAATTGCTACGGAGTGGCTCCAGAAACAGTCATTTCTGAGTCTTAAACACTTCCGCTGGCCACCAAACTCCCCAGACAAGAGCACTGTTGAGCATACCTGGTATATCTCTTATGGACAGCCCTGCAGGATTTATGATGTCAACTTCCTCCAACACTACTTCAGACCTTAATCGAGTCCATGCGACGTCGTGTTGCGACACTTCTGCATGCTCGCGGGAGCCCTACACGATATTAGGCAGGTGGTATACAAGCTTCTTTGGCTCTTCAGTGTATATGTTGCATAATGTAATATGTTTCTTCAACCATTTTCACGTGAGGTCACTTCGAATCCTGTAAGCATAGAGGGTCTTCCTGGAAACGTCTCCTCCAACTATTTCTGTGACACTCTCAGTCTGATTTAATCAACCTAAGTAGAATTTTGCATCTCTGCGTTTTATCTTCGCAATCTCTTTCGCTAATCCAACTTCATAAGCATCGCACACAGACCAAAAATACTCAAAAATTGACCTAACTATAATTTCCTAAGTGTCCTCCTCTATTGTGACTCTGAGTCTGGCATCTGTCTTCCTCATGGCTAGATTTGACGTGGTCGTTGCAACTTACATGTACCTACTGAATGGAAATACACTAACAACGAAAAAATGTTTGATGACCACTAGAAGAAGGAAAGGACCATTACGGTATTGGCGAAAGAAGTTAAGATAGATCTAGAAAAGACCGGAACAAAAATGTTAGAAAGTAGTTCGTCTAGGAATAGAGTACTAATTTTGAAAAGTTTTCATACTGAAGGAAAAACTAAAAAATACTATACGATCTTCGACACTAAAGCGGAAGAAGCAGGCCAAGGAAAACATGAAGGATTACTGGAAACATAAGAAACTCAAGCAGAGAAAAATAGAAATAATTCGGTAGTGTTACGGGTTAAAAAATTAAAGTAACTGACATGAATAATTATCCTTTTAACTCACAGTAACATTAGTCCTCTATATGCCATTTTTAGTGTTCTATTCTCCCTATTAATTCTTGTAAAGCTTCATGCATATACACCGTAAATTGGCGTGTATATTTAGACTGTACACTGCGCCATTTTCACTTCAATCGCATAATAAGTTGTTCTATTGGAATCTACCTTCTTTTCTATCCACTGTTTCTCATATACTCTCAAGAAAATTGAAACTGTTGAGCTGTTACAGTTTCCGTGGAAAAATGCATATAGAACACCCGTAGGCACACTATGTGTGGATTAACTTTTAGATCGTTACCATGGCAGAATTTCGATGTAAAGTTGAAGCCCAAGTTTCCAACGTTTTGTGTGCTCACTATCAAGACCCCTCCTCATTAAATTTGTTACGGCAATGACGGCCTTTCTGCACTCACTGTGGCGTACCAGCTATGCTGGGAGAACTAGTGGCACGACGGGGAGTTGCATTCAGAAAAAGAACGGTCCGTCGCGCCCTTCGTCGCTACCGCAAACAGTTTCTTGCCGCTTTCCGGTCGCGGTCAAGCTTGCTGCTTAACTGCAGTCCAGCAACGCAAGAAAACAAAAGCTTTCGCTAGGAATGCGGACAACCTTATAGTAGGGTGACCAAATTATTTTCGGTGAAAACCGGGACACATTCACCCGGGTGCCAATTGACACCTCATTCCACATGTACCCGGGTTTCTTAATTTTAAATATTAATGTTTTGTTGATACATTTTGTTAACCCGATTATTATAAATAATAAGAGGATACAGAAGATTGATATAATCTAGATCATCTGTATAATTAATGACATTTAATAAACGTATACAGTAATAAAGAAATGTATTACGATTTTACAAAATTTTTTACAGCAATTCAACTTTAAATCAATTAATATTAACATGAGCTTTAATATTACTGACAAGGGAACCTCCCCATCGCACCCCCCTCAGATTTAGCTACAAGTTGCACAGTGGATAGGCCTTGAAAAACTGAACACAGATCAATCAAGAAAACAGGAAGAAGTTGTGTGGAACTACGAAAAATAAGAAAAATATACAAACTGATTAGTCCATGCACAAGATATACAACATTAAGGAGTATGTTAGCGCAGGAGACCCGTGGCCGCGTGGTTAGCGTGAGCAGCTGTGGAAGCAAAGGTCCATGGTTCAAGCCTGCCCTCTAGTGGAAAATTTTAATTTTTTATTTTCAGACAATTATTATCTGTCTGTCCGTTATGTTTTCATCACTTTTTTGGGAGTGATTATCACATCCACAAGAAATCCTAAATCGGAGAAGGTAGAAGAATCTTTTTACCCATTCGCCAACATATTCCTGTCATGTGACGCACATGCCGTCACCAGTGTCGTATAGAATATATCAGACGTGTTTTCCTGTGGAGGAATCGGTTGACCTATGACCTTGCGATCAAATGTTTTCGATTACCATTGGAGAGGCACGTCCTTTCGTCTACTAATCGCACGGTTTTGCGGTGCGGTCGCAAAACAGTCACTAAACTTATTACAGTGAACAGAGACGTCAATGAACGAACGGATAGATCATAACTTTGCGAAAATAAATAAAGTTATCGCTTGAGGAAAGATTTGAACCAAGAACCTCTTGTTCCGCAGCTGCTCACGCTAACCACGGGACCACGGCGTACCTGGGCTCAGACTATCCTTAATGTTGCCTATCTTGCGCATGGGCTACTCAGTTTGTATATTTTGCTTATTTTTTTCATGGTTCCTCACAACTTCTTCCAGTTTTCTCGATTGATCTGTGTTCCGTTTTTCAAGGCCTATCCACTGTGCCAACTTATAACTAAATCTGAGGGGGGTGCGATGGGGAGGTTCCCTTGTGAGCACTTGTAGATGGAATTAACTGTCTGGAGAAAAGGGTATTTTTCACTGCCTCCAGCCTTCTTGATCATGTCTTTGTTCTTTGAGACACAGTGATAAAACTCGGCACAATCCATTTTGTAGTTGTACAGGATCTGCAGGATTGCTTCAAGAGAGTCCACCTCCATTCTGTTTCTTTCATCAGTCCACTGGATATTCATGAACGAAAATATTCTTTCCACATTGGCATTATGGGCTGGGATTGCAAATAAATACCTTGAAATTATTACCAACTCAGAGTAATGCTGAAGACAGTCACAGCTTTTAAAAAAACTCGCCCACTCCTCATGACATTCCAATGGTGTTTCTATTTTTTTTCTTCATCATTCCACTTGTGAAGACTTTCTTCAACAAAATTTGTCAGTATGCCGAACTGATCAAAGAGAATGGAATCATCGATTTCAATCTCTTTATTCTTCAAATAAGAAACTGTCTCTTCAACACTTTCCCATTTTGGCACTCTCTTCAGTAACATCCAATCAAACACCGGCGATGAGGGTAAATATGAGGCGCTCCACTTGCTGAGATATTTTACACAAGTGTCATAAAACTTGTTAACTTCTACTCTAAAACTCCTTCCCGCTGCTTCTGATACTTCTGCTCTTTTAAGGACAGATTTAACACTAAAAGAAATGAACTGCTGTTCTCTCCTCTTAGTAATAGTTTCCAGAGTATTTTTCAACACATCATTTACCTCTCTTACACTTTTCGAGCTTCCCTCAATTTCCTTTATCCCATGCTGGAAAGTGCTAAGCTGACTGTGAATTAACCATAAGTAGGCTTCACTTAAAGGGTTACTGAAAAACTGAACCAATATTTTGGGGGCTTTGTCAAGACATTTAGGAAAAATCTTTTAACGGTTCGAACAGGCGGATTACTCTTTCAAATGCTGGAAACAGTGATAACCAGCGAGTTTTCGAGTGACACATTACATTCATATATTCAGTTCCAACATAATCACAGAACTCCTTAAGCCTCTCTGTTCTAACAGCATATATGTAAAAGTGTAGTATGCCTACATGACGCTAGTTTCAACATCACAGCTTAAACTGTCAGCAGATGTCTGCACGCTATTGTGTAAAACATGTGCAGGGCACCCTACGCCTTCATTGTTTTTATGCAATGTTGCCTTTAATTTGGTAAATACGTTGCATTTGCCTTGTCTTTTTAAACCACCAAAGTTTGTGTTGGTGTTGTCTCCAAAAAATGCCACACATTTCTTTTTCTCAAGATCAAACATTTCGATAGTATTCATACAAAATCTTGAAATTTCGTCAGATGTTTCATTAGGTAGGGAACTCATCTTCAAAAGTTTGGTCTGAATTCCCTGATTAATATCGAAAAACTGAACAACAAACGGAAATATTTTAGTGGCCTTATGATTACTGGCATCAGTGGATATCCCGTAGAAAGAAGACTTTTTGATGAATTCAAGGCTTTCCTTTACACTCTGGGGAGCAATAACTCCTTTCACTAAGGCTGACACTTTAGTTCTTGCTGAACTAAACTTTTTTGCAACGGAAGAATCATCAAACATAATGCTGTTAAGCTTATTAGTGCATCACTAGATCTATACGTTTGGTGATGTTTTACCGTGTGGTAGGCTAGTGTAAGCTCGGCTGCTCGAACTTTCGTCTCTTCACTTGACTGATGTTTCACAAAATAATTTTGTAGAGTTTTACTGCAGCTCGGTGCACTGTATCTGTTAATGTGTTTCTTTGACCTGATGTGATCAACTATGTCGGAACGTCCACCATGACTTATACTAATAAAACAGTTACATACGGAACACTCTGCTTCGTAATCAAACCGACCTTTCTTACTGAAATTCCATTCCTTGGAATAACAGTCACTGAACTTGCAGGCACGTTTCGGCATTGCGTTTCACAGTACTGCAGTAATAATACCACTAATATAAGAAAAAACTATTGCAGTTTGTCTGACAAAACATCAACTACTACACTGTTCTGACAATGAGTGTGTTATTAAGTGGCGCGACAATCGGATGGTTTCATAGCTCTGTTACAATAATACAACTTACTACTTGTTGGCCAAAGTACCGCTCAAAGTAAATTATTGCCTGAGTGTATCAATACTGATACTGTGTTTACTAGTATGGGACAATGGAGGTTTTAGACAAATAAGCTAAAATATATTAATTTCTTGTGTTGTATTTCCTTTAATATAGAGAAATCCCAAAAATTTGAGAAAGTTTCACGAAATGTATTTAAAAACTGAATTCCGGGACTTTTGAGCGTACCGAGGCAAATTTTAGGGACACCGGAAAACAGGGATGAAAACCGGGAAAATCCCGGTGTTTGGACTCTGCTACTCACTCCAACTGCCATCTAGTGGCAGCTTCAAACTGGGCAGGTCAGACTGTCCAGTTTAGTCTGCTCCCTGTCGGAAGAATTTCCAATTCTGTGGACCACCTCTTCCAAAAGGACTGATGCAACTGCTGCACAAGTTGCCATCTGTGCAACCTGTTGGCGGGAACCTCAAGGACAGTAAGTTCTCTCGCACTATACATTCACACTCAAATGTGCCACCACGGGAAGAAGAGCCCGCGCGCACATTTTTTGGTCCTCCGGGCCGGATTAGTGACCACGCGGAATTTACGTTCGCGCGGATTTGTTTTCCGGTATTTGTGAACTTCTAAAAAACCACGTGTGAGCTGCGCACGTGATCGGTTTCGTTGTTGCCTACTATCGAGTGTCCCAAGGCCTGTTCGGGACTTCGACAATAACAGCCTTAACAACGACGATCGGGGACATATTTGTGAACATTTAATGAGTCTCTAAATCAAACGCGGGAGGCACAGAAACGCGTCGGTGCAGCATCGTCGGTGACGTCACCTCCTGCTCCCGCCGAAACTTCGCGCCGTCGGAGACTGCAACGCCTGCCACGCCAGCTGCCAGTGTCCGTGACGCCGCTGCTGTTCCAGTCCGTACTGCCGCTGCAGCCTGGTAAGTGCAACTGTTGGCTTCCTGCTATCATCTTCCTGGTCCTAAAATGAAGCCCTCAGAGAAAACAAAAATAGTCAAGCAGAGAGGTGTAGCAAAGGCCGCTCTCGCGCGCTTAGCGAGCTTTGTGCAGTCTGCAGACAGTGCCAGCATCGAAATGTTGGAATCAAAATTGAATCGTTTGACTCGGATTCGGACTGATTTTGAGTCGTCTCAAACACGGCTGGAAATTGAAGACGAATCAGCAGATCACAGTAAGGACAGGGCAGAATTCGAGGATTCGTGGGACTTTGTTGAATCCACTCTCAAGGGTTCAATGAAGAGGTACACCCAGCTTCCGCAGCCTTTGGGCTCGAATCCATCAGGCAGTGTCAGTTCTTTGAAACTACCCGCTATTAACTTGCCAAATTTTGAAGGTGACTACCTTAAGTGGTCATCATACAGGGATACGTTTTTGAGCCTCATTATGAATAACAATTCAATTGATGACGTTCAAAAACTTCACTACCTTAATTCGTCCTTGCGAGGTGAAGCTAAAGACCTTTTGAAACATATACCTGTCACAGCAGGAAATCTAGCGATAGCCTGGGGACTTATTACGCAGAGGTATAATAACCCAAAAATAATTGCAGCCAGACATGCTAAGGCTTTGTTGGCCTTGCCTACAGTCGGCCACGGCGCAGCGAGCGATTATAGGCAACTAATTAATCACGTATGCAGCCATTTGAAAGCCTTAGAAGCTCTCAAACCTGATGTTCCACTTCATGAAGTTATTCTCTCGGAAGAGATTCTGTCCAGTATGCGACCCACAGATCGTCATGAGTGGGAGGTAAAGATGTCTGGGTCGACATTCACCACATTAAATCAACTAATAGATTTTTTGGAAACAAAATGTCAGGCCCTTGAGTTGATCAGGTTCAGGGATAACACCTCAAGGGATTTGCAAGGATATGTTAATAATTTAAATCAAACGAGACATGTGAGAAGGGCTCATCTCGCTAATGCTGATGCTCAGGAATCATGTAATTTTTGTAGTGAACCTCATATTATCACTAAGCACTAAATGTCGATGAGCGGCGGGCATATGTCACAAAAAATAAGCTTTGTTTTTTGTGCATCCGCTCTGGTCATTTCTCGACTAAATGCAGGATTTCTCCTTGTAAGACCTGTAAAGGAAGGCACAACATACTGCTCCACAAGCCTGCTGAACCAAGGAATGGGCAGAACAGTGAACCAGGAGGCCATTCCCTGGCCCATCAAACTACGAACGGGAAGGTAAACACCCATTGTAATGTTTTGTTGGCAACAGCTGTTGTCAACATTAAAGACAGCATGGGTAGACAGCAGGTTTGCAGAGTTCTGCTAGATAGTGCGAGTCAGCTATCCTTTATATCTAAGGGCATGGCAGAGAAATTAAAACTGAAACGAAGTAAACATTCGTTTCCTGTGAAGGGCATAAACAATGCCTTTGCTGCCTCAGTGTCTTACACTTGTGATGTTGAACTGTCGTCTAGGGTCAACGACTTTCGTGTCAGAACCACTTGTGCTGTCGTAGATCATGTCACCAGTGACCTACCAGCGAGAAAGATAGACACAAGGTCCTGGAGTGTCCCATGTAATCTTCCGCTCGCTGATCCAGAATTCAACAAGCCTGCCACAGTAGATTTAATTCTTGGTGCTGAGGTTTTCTTTGACGTTGTTTGTAAGGAAAGGCTGGTGAAACCAGGTCATCCCTCACTGGTCGAAACAAAATTTGGCTGGATTTTGTCTGGTAGGATGCCTTCAGTTTCATGCAACATGCCTCGTTCTACAGTGACCTCGTGCTTTGTTAGAGGTGACAATTTAGATGCCAAACTGCAAAGATTTTGGGAGTTAGAGGAACTGTCTACGAAAACGATTAGTAAGCAGGGTAAAATATGTGAGGCTCACTTTCAGCACCACACGGCACGAGATGAAGAAGGGAGATTTGTGGTTCGACTACCAGTGAAACCTGACTGTAAATCATTAGGCGAATCACGACAACAAGCATCTCGGAGATTGGCACATCTTGAGAGGAGGTTTAAAAGGCAACCGAATCTGCAGAAGGAATACGCTGCATTCATGCATGAATATGGTAATGAGATCGCTTTGGTGATGGACAGTTCCCCTATTCCACATAATAGCAAATTAAGGGATTTGCACCCGTTTGTTGATGCCGAAGGTATTTTACGAGTGGGAGGGAGATTAATGAATGCTAGTGTACCTTATGATGAGCGCCATCCTATTATCGTACCGCCTAAGCATCATTTGACAAAATTCTCATTATAGATGAACATGAAAATCTGTTGCACGCTGGGTCACAACTTTTGTTGGCTATGTTGCGTAGGAGGTTCTGGATCCCCAATGGGCGTAACACAGTCAAGGGAGTTATCAGAAAATGTATAAAATGCTTTAGGCTTAAGTCCAAGACAGCAGTTCAACTCATGGGTCAGCTACCTGCAGCTAGAGTAAACCAGTCTCATCCATTCCAGCACTGTGGAGTAGATTATGCAGGCCCTATTGCTGTAAAGCATGGTGGAAGGTGGAGTAAAGTTACCACCAAGGCTTATATTGCTTTATTCATTTGCATGGCAACCAAGGTCATCCACTTAGAATTAGTTAGTGACTTGGTAACAAGTTCATTTTTGGCCGCCCTCAGGAGATTCATTGCAAGAAGAGGGAAACCTTCTCACATGTACAGTGACAATGGTACCACATTTGTAGGTGCAGACAATGAGCTTAAACGTTTTCTCTCCAATGATGTTACTGTTGAAGGTGTGGTGAATTATTCGACCTCAGAGGGAATCAGTTGGAGGTTCACTCCACCTCGTGCCCCTCACTTTGGTGGACTCTGGGAGGCAGGAATCAAATGCATGAAGTCGCATCTCAAACGCGTCGTCGGCAATGCAGTGTTGACATTTGAAGAACTGACTACTGTGTTGATTCAGATAGAAGCATGCTTGAATTCAAGGCCATTGTGTCTTCTCTCTGATGACCTAGATTCTCCTGCTGCTCTCACTCCTGGTCATTTCCTAATCGGACAGCCCCTTTGTGCTCATCCTGAACCCTCTGTCCTTGAGGTTCCCGCCAACAGGTTGCACAGATGGCAACTTGTGCAGCAGTTGCATCAGTCCTTTTGGAAGAGGTGGTCCACAGAATACATACATGATCTGCAGCAACGGAAAAAATGGACATCGGAAGGTGCATGGCAACCGCAGATCGGCGATCATGTGTTGGTCAAGGAGGATAATTTGCCTCCTTTGGTGTGGAGGCTGGGTGTCATTGACCAGCTGTTTCCCGGTCCTGATAAGTGTGTGCGTGTGGTGATGGTAAAAACTGCTAATGGGCAGATTAAGAGGCCTATAGCAAAATTGTGTCCCCTACCTAAGCAGTGAATCAGTTAAGTGTTCCCTCAGATCTGTGTAGTGGTAAATGACACTGAGCCACTGCTAAATGGCCATTTACTAGAATAACCTCATAATTCATAAGATGATCAGCTTGGAGGCTGTGGATGTTTCTTGTGGACTAACTGCTGTTAGTATTGATTTCATGTTTTTATGCAGTATAATATTAATATTCTATTGTTTTGTGTCCTGCATGTTAGTACCCATCGTGTTTCACATGCAGCATGACAGTGGTGTTTGGTGATGTGGGCATCCCAAATGTTAGTGTATTCATGTTTTATGTGCATTGATATTGTGTCTAGTTATATTTTTATTGTTTACTTGTTTTGGTTTTGTTGTTTGTTAAAATTTTGGTATTTGTAAAATGAGAAAACTCATTTTAGAGTGGGAGTATGTTTGGACTCTGCTACTCACTCCAACTGCCATCTAGTGGCAGCTTCAAACTGGGCAGGTCAGACTGTCCAGTTTAGTCTGCTCCCTGTCGGAAGAATTTCCAACCTATGTGCGGAAGTGGACCTCCCAGGTCCTTTGTGCGCACAGGTAGATTTAGCCGTTGTAACGGCCGAGCAGGTAGCTGCGAGACCCCGTAGCGGACGGGCGTGTATGTCTCCCAGCTAAGCCAGGAGCCGCAGGTGGCGCGCTGCCTGTGCAAGTTGTAACGTTTAATATAATAAACAATTATACCAGACAACTTGTTCCGTCTAGTTATTGTGAGTGGAAACAAGGGGAGGACAGTAAGTTCTCTCGCACTATACATTCACACTCAAATGTGCCACCACGGGAAGAAGAGCCCGCGCGCACACCCGGTTTTCCGGGACGTTTGGTCACCCTACCTTATAGGGTGTTCATTTATTCTGCACCAGATGCCGTGAGTGTGTCCATGACGTCGGATGCGTCAGCTGCACCACGTCTGAGTAATGACTGCCTGCTTCTTTTAACCTTGTCCGCACTCCAAATTTTGAATAACAGTTCGTACATCACCGAGTACGTTCGAGAACGATTGTTTCACATTACAAGCGTCCATTTTTTTTGCTCTGATATAACAATGTTTCCATATTACTGTGGCATTACCAATAAACAAATATCCACCTTTTGCTGAAAAGGGCCATATGTTCTCAACTCATGAGTGAAGGTAGGAACCCATGCTTCTAAAGAGCTATCCTATTCTGTTTCTTTAATACATTATCTACTGCGATTAGGGCGTCTTCTTACAAGCTCTGCTAAAATGAACTAAATAAAGTAAATTTATGGAAAGATGCGAGTTCTCTAATAGAGGTCTCACAATATCTTTGAAAAGTGTGAAGTAACTGTTCAGTCGCAGTGTTATCCATAAATGAGGGTCGACTCACCATATCCAATGACACATGCTCCTCTTTCATGATACGGCGTCATTTGACATTAACGTTTCTAAAACAATCATTTGTTCATTGTTTTCCCAAAATGAGCAGAATACCATCTGATTTGTAGACACTGAATTTGCCTTCGTACACGAAACTTCTGCACACCATTCTGTGTCCTTAGTAATGTAGCACTAATCCCCAAATCTTTGAAGACTCTAACTTCCATGTATAAAACAGTTTCAAACGTCTAATTACCTTACAAATGAGTTAAGGTGTTAAAGATTTGACTTAATGCATTACAAAAGGTTTGAATTATATTTGAAGTTTGTTGGACCTCGCTAAGAACTCTCATTATCAATCAATGGATGAGTATAGTCAGTGTAATTTGCTATCCACTTTAAGGGGCTCCGGAAAGGCTCAAAATCATGAAAAGTTCAATTTTTACTTTTTTGCGTTTTCTGAATCTGCAGACTATTACCTTTTAATAGATATATAATTTATTCAATTCCGAAGACTACAACTATTTTTAAATTTTTTTTGAAATGTGTTCTACATGGGCGTGACCCACTGTGGCGCTGTTAAACTGCTGTCAAATGGTGTTATTATTAACGTCCGTGTTCATCAGGTACATTTTAGTGATGTGAGATAAAGTATGTGTTGTGGCTAACCTGTGATGGTTCAATATATATCGCTGGTGTGATTGTCGATTGTTTCATGTTTATTTACTCTGTCGTTATCTCGAAAATATTCGTAATTAATTCTGTTTCTTGAGTCTCTGTTTTGTTGAAGTATAATAATGAGTAAAAGTAAAGTTATTAGAAATCCTCTGAAGGCTTTTAAGAAAAGGAGAAATGTTGGAAAGCCAAAGGTATGTGTTATTACTGTAAACAATAAAGATGATGAAAATCCCCAACATAGCTTGTGTCCCAAAGAAGAAGACAGTTGGTGTAAATATAACAAAGGATTGCTAACTGGTGAAGTGTACACTCATAAGCATAGTCTGCCTCATGCAATAATGGAGGTGATAAAACCTATTTTCAGAGACTTAGCAGCACCTGAACTGTTGAAAAAGTGTATTCACCGAAAAACTCAAAACCCCAATGAAAGTGTAAATAGTGTTATATGGTCGAGAATCCCCAAGACTGTATTTGTTGGAATAGAAACACTTTACTTTGGTGTGTATGATGCTGTTGCGACTTTCAATGATGGCAACATTGTAAGGTGCAAGGTATTTAGAAATATGGGAATGAAGATAGGTTCTAACATCGTACGAGCGATGCTTGCTTTAGACAAGGAACGCCTTCGGGCTGCAGACAGGGCTGTAAAGAATCTAGAAATACAAGCAAGAGTAAACAGGAGGAGGAACAAGAGGAAGCTGGAGGAGGAGTTTGCAGAGGATGAAGATAATCCATCCTATGGACCTGGAATGCACTAAAAAGTTAATCCAATCTTTGTCGCTCGATTCCCAAAACTTTTATTTTCTCATACTAATTACATGTTTTCTAAGGATCTTCCAAACATATTTGTTTCAAACTTTCAGTAAATGTTACACAGTACCTTCTGCATAATTTAACACAGCCTTTTTCCAAAAAACTGTATATTTTTGAATATATAAATAAAAAATTGCAAAAAAATGTTGTGAATTTTCATTACAACTGAAAAAAAAATCATCTTTAATAACTGAACTAAAATTTTGTAAAATCCCTGTGTTAGGTTGTAGCCCATATTCCAATAAACAATCTGTAAAAAGTTCAACTTCTACCTCAAATACTTTGTGAGGAAAGATGTAATTTATAAGCGTTATTTTAACATTGCAAGTACAGGGCGTTCCGGAGCCCCTTAAGCAAAATCTGTTTTTCATTAAACTCAATGTTTATGACGTCGTATTTCCTGAACAGTGTGTCATAAAATGATATAATTTTGCAGCTACATTCAGTGGCAGGTGGATATTGTCTGTAAAATGTGCAGTGAAGACAGTTAGTAGTAAAGAAGTAATCAGTTAAAACGCCAAACTCGATGCTGAAATTTTACTGCATGAAGAGCGAAAATATAGTAAGTAGTAAACTTTTTCCCTAGAATCGTTTTGTAGAAGGTGGTGGCGAGAAAAAGTTTCATCAATGTTCGAAATTATGTACAAAATTTTATGGAAGTCTCTATATTCTTTCATTCTCAAATACTGGATGGATATACCCTGAGTTAATGCCGCACAGTGAGTTACACTGCTCCAGATACTCACAGTTTCCTAGAGTAACATTGCTTTAGTGTTGTTAAACCTTTAAGAACATCACTTAATTCGTAGATCGCGACAGAATTTTAGATGTTTAAATTAGGTCAATAACTGTACGAAATACTGGAAATCAAATTTCTGTTGCCCCTGGTAACTGTTAGATAGGCAACCTGCAACTGGGCATCGAGGTCAAGGATTTTTAACTTCTTGCTGACCCACTGTGACCTTGGCTAATCATAATCCTATCTTTGGATCCATTTTTCTTCTCACTTTCCTCAAAAAAGTCGTTAACAGTTTAAAAGCGCTCAGATGCGGCTTTTTATCTACCTTCGACATTCCTATCACCTAAGTCTGGGTGAGTGCAGAGTAGAATTTACCTTTATTTCCATACCAACGTAAGATGATGTCAACATCAGAGTGGAGCATCTACCACAAACGTACCATTCCCCTGTTCGAAACACTCCCTTGGACGGCAGACCACTAGTTGTTACTGATCGAAACATGTCCTTTCAAGTACAGTAGAACCCCTCTAACCCGTCACCTTCGGGACCGGGACCATGGTCGGAACGAAAAAAAGGTCGGATTATCCGAAAAATCTAATATTTATTGCAAAAAAAAAAAAATAGAAAGACATTTAGTACAAAAAATTAAACGATTTAAGAACTAAAAGACGTCTACAGCAATATAAAAAGGTGTTTTTTTACACAGTGTTAAACAATATATTATCTAAAAAACGTCTACACACACTATAAAATGTAATGGTTTTAAAAGGAACAACGACAAACAAATTACAGTACTGTACTGTACTTAATAACGTATAAACGATATACACTGTAATCTAAAACTTGTTTATAGCACTGCATCAAAAAAGAAATTTTTTACAAAGAAATAAACTACTGCATGAAAAACTAAGAAATGATTATACTGTATGCATTGTTTTTACAGTAAAAACGAAAACAAATTACTTGGGAAAAAAGTCAGTGATACATTTTTGTTTAGCAGATGTTGTTCTAGATTTAGCTGCAGTGTCCGTCCATTTTTCTTTACCCACGAAACGTCCATTGGAGTTGAAGTTGGATTCTGTTCGATGTATTGAAGGGCGATGTCAAAAGCGTTTTTTGCATCGTTGTGTGAAATCCGGGTGGGGGGTTCGTCTTCGCCATAGCAGTAGAGCACGAACAGGCAGATTTTTTTGCTTCAAGTCTTTTTCGACCGATAGCACAAATTCGTCAAAAAACCAGGATTTAAAAAGGTTGCAGTCCATCCAAGCAGATTTTTGATTGCGGTAATAAACCGGCAAGGAAGATAAGTTTGTATTTTTGAATGCCCTTCGCTTCTTAGATTTGCCAGTGACGAACAAGGGAAGCTTGTGAGCACCATCTGCGTTGCTACAAGGAATGACTGTTATTCTATCTTTTATAAATTTCATTCCTACCACGGATTCATTTGAAGCTGCGAGCGTTTTTGTTGGCAACATTTTAAAGTTCAGCACTGTCTCGTCGATGTTATACACTTGGCAGGGTAACAGTTCATTTTCTTCTAGAATTTCTCGAAACTTAACTGAAAACTACTTAGCAGCTGCGGCATCGGCAGATAGTTTTTCACCGGAAGTAGAAACAAATCGGACACCATGACGATTTTTCCAACGATCAATCGAGCCTTCACTGGCAACAAATTTACTTTCGGCTTCCAGTTTTTTGTGCACAACTATCGCTTTTTCTTTGAGAATTGGCCCGGATATTGGAGTTCCTTTCCTTGTTTCTTGACAAAACCATATCCACAATGCGTTATCAAGCAGTTCAAGTTTAGCTTTTTTAATGTTTTGCGATTCTTCAGAGTGTTTTTACCATCATTCGTAACTGCATAGGATTCAATGTCCTTCCGAGTCTTCCTCCAATCCTTAATTGTCGTAACATCTACATTCAGTTCCTTTGCAATTTTTTGGAGCGATTCTCCTTCGTCCAGTCTTTGTAGGACTGCTAATTTTTCATTTAGTGAAAGAGTTACGTGTTTACGTTTTAATCCAGACATGCTGAAAAACAGACAACTGTACACACAATAAATCTACAGTAATAAGTACTGTAGAGAACACGGAATGAAGCAAAAAACGACGTTTTTTAATCCCAACAAAAGATAAAACTGCACAATAACGTACAGTATAACAATATGCACAGCGATAGACACCTCAACAATGGCCCCACAGGCGTCCAGTCAGTGACAAGTAGGCACAGGCTCGCGAGCCTGAGCATGGTCGGACTAACCGGAGTGACGGACTAACCAAGGTCGGATGAGAGGGGTTCTACTGTAGACGTTGCCCGAAACAAAACTGCCCGAAACATTTTCTAAGCGTTTCGTGGCAACAAAGAGATCATCAGACAACTATTCTAAACAAAACTTCCTGGCAAATTACAACTGTGTGCCGGACCGAGACTCGAACTCGGGACCTTTGCCTTTCGCGGGCAATTGCTCTAAACAAGTTCTAAAAGGAGAACACAGTGCTGAAACCAAATCCAGCCTGAAGACAATACCGAAAAAATCGCAACACCGGTTGGTTGTGCAAGAACAACGTGACAGCTTTCAATCCGGTCTGTATTCAGCTCTGCTCATGGGTTTATAATGAAGTTGTGTTGGGACATTTGGATCCTGAGTTACTCATTTTTTTCCGATAAGATGTGTTTCACCCAGTTGAGGTACATGAAATCACAGAATATTCGCCATTATGCAGCATAAAATCGTCATCTGAACAGTCAACGGTATACCGGAATGTTAAGATTAGAGTTTGGTGCTCAGTTTCTGAGGCGGTCTTATTTTGGTTATCCGGTATACGACTGTCGTAGAAAGGAAAAGAGAGCCAATCTAATAAACACAGATGAATGGTAGGATTTGGACCTCCAGCCCTTCTCTTACATTTAACCAGAAACCTTAATATTATTTTTACATTTATCATTGCCGTGACTTACCCGTAACAATAACGATTATGCATATAACTGTCCGCGACTCGTGGTCTTGCGGTAGCGTTCTCGCTTCCCGCGCACGGGGTCCCGGGTTCGATTCCCGGCGGGGAATGGGTGGGTGTTGTATGTCTCATCATCATTTCATCCTCATTCACTCGCAAGTCGCCGTAGTGCCGTTAAAGAACTTGTGGAGCGGCGGTCGAACCGCTCCGTGAGGGGTCTACCGGCCACCAATGCCATACGCTGATTATCATCATGGATATAACTGTCACAATAATGTCACTACTATTAATAGTGTTTAAGGTAAATTGATGATATACCGATCCTGCCAAAAGGAGTAATGACATTTTAACAGAAAGCGAACAACTCAAATCAAGTTTTGAATTTAACTGATACGTATAATAGCGAGAGATAGAGCCACACAGGGGTTATCGGAGTCGTTTACTGCACTGGTTACCTATAAAAATACTTTTGACTTTGTGAGGTAACAGGCGAATTGTGGCGCCCTGAAAATATACCAAGTTGGCGCGGCCGCACAGGATGTTCGTCAGAGCCTGGGCGAGCACGTGGCTGGGAATTCCTTAGTGACGCTGTGTCAATGAAAGAGTCTTGTATGCCGAGAGCGCCAAAGATGGCGGACTTTGTGAAACCATTATGGCAGACATTTCACAGTTTGTATAGAAATTAATAGTAGCCAGATGAAACATGATACCTCAAATAGAGACATGTACATTACTATTATTTGCACGACAATTCTGATGGTGTAATCAGATTTTCAATATCTTCATTAGTTTTAAGTTTAGTATCTGACGGTAAATTATACAAGTAACACCCAGCAACGAATTTCCAAAACATAAACGCTTCATCCGATTTGGTCGATTACCGTGTCTTTAGAAAGCTGTTAGTGTAAACCTAAATTGGTATGAATTATAGGCATGTAACTTGAATAGTACATGAGTTATAGGAGGTCAAAGTGGCCGATTACTATCGATCGCGTCAGGCCTTAAGTACTCCACAGTTACACGAAAAAACGGTAGCAGCATGCTTATAAATATATTGATTCATCTATTTGTTAATATCCGATATATGCTATTCATGATGAAATTGGTTAAACATTTACTGTGTTTTAGAAAGCACAGAGACTTTAGACTCCTGGTCTACCTTTTGCTTCTTCTCTTCTGATATATGTTTATTTAATTGTTTATGTATTTAATAATGTGTGTTGGAGCGTGTTTATGGTCCAACCGTAGGAATATTTATTTAATTTCAAGTATTTAAATGTAGATCTAGTATTTCGTATGTACTTAAATATGTTTGTGGGTGCGTTGGTTTGAAGACATGGCGCGAGTGCTCTAGTCAATCACAGCGCTCGTGAATGGGGAGACTGGATGGAAGCGGGAGAAGAGCATCGTTTCGAGAGAGGACAGAGGAGTTGGGGAGAGTGCGGCGCGAGGGACAGGACGGCAGTGCTGGACGCGGACAGTACAGGCGACGGACGCACAGTCGGCGGAAAGACTTGGACAGTGGAGCAGCTTGCGCGTGGTCGCGGAGGATAGAAATATTTCGGAGTGCCGACCTGTGCTCTTGTGTGTTTTCCGTAGCTTCTGCAGTGAAGACGTAGTGTGCGTTTAGAAGTGAATATCTCGCGAGCTATGTTGTTGTTCATAACTAATTATGTGCAGTAGGAATCTATTGTTTCCCTGCTATTCAACTTATATTTTATTTAATTGCTAGACCATCGACACCAATAAGTGTTTTGCAGAAATATACCCCATTCTCAAAAGTACTTCTACGATCATACTCATCATTTAAAGTGGTTAAGATAGTACCTGCAGATTTTATTTAATTGCAATCTTTCATTTATAAATTTATATGTTACATTCATAATTCGCAACTGCCGAGTGATAGAAACCTTCGACCATTCGATTCATGTGTGTATTCTTATCGTATACTGTAGACTCAGCAGTATTTGGCCTGTAATGCGTTAACTAGGTATCCCGTAAGTTTTTATACACTCCTGGAAATTGAAATAAGAATACCGTGAATTCATTGTCCCAGGAAGGGGAAACTTTATTGACACATTCCTGGGGTCAGATACATCACATGATCACACCGACAGAACCACAGGCACATAGACACAGGCAACAGAGCATGCACAATGTCGGCACTAGTACAGTGTATATCCACCTTTCGCAGCAATGCAGGCTGCTATTCTCCCATGGAGACGATCGTAGAGATGCTGGATGTAATGCTGTGGAACGGCTTGCCATGCCATTTCCACCTGGCGCCTCAGTTGGACCAGCGTTCGTGCTGGACGTGCAGACCGCGTGAGACGACGCTTCATCCAGTCCCAAACATGCTCAATGGGGGACAGATCCGGAGATCTTGCTGGCCAGGGTAGTTGACTTACACCTTCTAGAGCACGTTGGGTGGCACGGGATACATGCGGACGTGCATTGTCCTGTTGGAACAGCAAGTTCCCTTGCCGGTCTAGGAATGGTAGAACGATGGGTTCGATGACGGTTTGGATGTACCGTGCACTATTCAGTGTCCCCTCGACGATCACCAGTGGTGTACGGCCAGTGTAGGAGATCGCTCCCCACACCATGATGCCGGGTGTTGGCCCTGTGTGCCTCGGTCGTATGCAGTCCTGATTGTGGCGCTCACCTGCACGGCGCCAAACACGCATACGACCATCATTGGCACCAAGGCAGAAGCGAATCTCATCGCTGAAGACGACACGTCTCCATTCGTCCCTCCATTCACGCCTGTCGCGACACCACTGGAGGCGGGCTGCACGATGTTGGGGCGTGAGCGGAAGACGGCCTAACGGTGTGCGGGACCGTAGCCCAGCTTCATGGAGACGGTTGCGAATGGTCCTCGCCGATACCCCAGGAGCAACAGTGTCCCTAATTTGCTGGGAAGTGGCGGTGCGGTCCCCTACGGCACTGCGTAGGATCCTACGGTCTTGACGTGCATCCGTGCGTCGCTGCGGTCCGGTCCCAGGTCGACGGGCACGTGCACCTTCCGCCGACCACTGGCGACAACATCGATGTACTGTGGAGACCTCACGCCCCACGTGTTCAGCAATTCGGCGGTACGTCTACCCGGCCTCCCGCATGCCCACTATATGCCCTCGCTCAAAGTCCGTCAACTGCACATACGGTTCACGTCCACGCTGTCGCGGCATGCTACCAGTGTTAAAGACTGCGATGGAGCTCCGTATGCCACGGCAAACTGGCTGACACTGACGGCGGCGGTGCACAAATGCTGCGCAGCTAGCGCCATTCGACGGCCAACACCGCGGTTCCTGGTGTGTCCGCTGTGCCGTGCGTGTGATCATTGCTTGTACAGCCCTCTCGCAGTGTCCGGAGCAAGTATGGTGGGTCTGACACACCGGTGTCAATGTGTTCTTTTTTCCATTTCCAGGAGTGTATTTCAACTCTGAGTATGTAGTTGAGGGCCACCCCATTTCATCACATTATTATTTTGAAAGCCCGAAACATACCGAGAAAAGATATGCGTTGTTTACAACATTTTATAAATAGGATTGCTATGAGATAACTAAAACTTACACTGTGGGATAATGTAACAAACATATTAATACGAACTATAAGTTAATTTAAATGTCTCTGGTTAAAGGTGAACTATTTTCTGTAGCTGCCACATACATGCATGAAGAAATGTAATAGCGCTCTACTGAAATGGAAGCCCGAGTAGGAGAGAGGGACAATGGACGTTGTAAGAAATGGAGCCACTGTGCGTGCTGCTAGTGGTATCAAACACTATAATGCCATATGCTTTGCGCTGGAGAAAACTAAAGATAGCAAAATACAGGAAAACTATCTGTTTTCATAAGCGAGAAGGAAACTGTTCTAGTAAAGAGGCTCCAAGATGTGGCCAAATCCTTTAATCCCACGGGATGTTAGCAAGGTAGATTTCATGTTGTGAAAAATCGACACTGTTTCAAAATAGCTGGGCACGACTGGTTCCAGGAATTTATGGGCGTTCACAAGGATTTGTCCACAAGAATACCTGCAGCCATTTCACAGTCCAAAGTTTCTGGTTGACAAGGAAATCCCACAATGAATTCTACGACCTCTTGGAGTCAGCACTGCTACGCTTTAAATTGTTGGACGAAGGCTAAAGGATATTCAACGTTGATAAGACTGGTATTTCTGCCAACGATCACCTTCCTACTCGAGTTGTTGCTACTAAAAACCAAACAAACGTTTGCGTGACATGTAGGAAAAGGGGAGATAATAGGACTGCAGTGCCTCCTGCAATTCTACAATAAAGTTCATTTGTCTCTTCATTGTGTTTAAAGGAACCACGCTTAAAAGTTTGTAATGGAATGCCGCCAGGATCCCCTATCTGCATGACAGAATCAGACAACATTAACAAAGAAACATTCTTTACATGTGTAAGACATTTTTGCAAATCAAAGCCAGCGGGATCGAAGTGCTTTTGATGAGCGACCACAGGGCTCGCACAGTGTCAGTCTATGTTTCAAATGTTGTGTGCAACATAAGAGTGAGGCTTCAAGCCTCCCTCTCTGACACGGCAGTTTTCACGCCACTGGACAGCTTCTACGAGCAAGAGTGCCGTTAAAGGACGTTCAACTACCCGCACAAGGCGATTACGAAAACGCAGTTTGGTCCTCTCTTGAAGGACGCCTGGCAAAAATCAGCTACTATCTAAATGCAGTAGGAGGTTTTCGGAGGGACGAGAATATTCCCTCTCAATCAGCTGACAATATCTTAAGAAAAGTTGATTTCTGATACAGCTCTGGGAACATTAAGTGACCATTTTCACCAGCCAGCAATCCAACGGATGCAGCAAGATGCGTCTCCCACGAAACCTTATCACACGACTAAAAGCGTTGAGGTGCAATAAAGAGGCAGGCGGCAGTAATCTCGGCAACTTTTCAAAGTATACAAAAATTAAGCCAGGAAAGCACAAATTGTTTCCCTTCCGACGAGGAAGAGAACTACGAACGAGCAAAACTGGATACGAATGTGTGTAGGATTTGCAGCAGGTCATTCTTTGAACAAATTAGCCGATTTGCGACTGAATTCAGAGCGAAAAATGTAGCACATGGTACCATGAGTACTGAGTCGTAGCAGAAAAGAAAAAAAAAAATTGTGGAAAATGTGTTCAGTATCCACTTCATCCCAATGAAGCAGGAAACTCAGAACAGAATTTCGATTGTTTAGTATGTCTGTCGTGTACATATAATTATGGTTTTAATTCATAACGTATAAAATATTCTATCAAGAAAAACGAAAAGTCAACTAATGCGATTTCCGTTCAATTCCAATTTATTTCATGGAGGTTTACTGTTTCTTCGTAAATACGTCTTAAAATCGAAGTACCCACTTACTCCGGTGTGACTCTAATAGAGTACATTTGGTAGAAGAGGTGGAAGAAAAAAAAATCTCAACAAGTAGCTATGATGAATGAAGGAGAAAGCGAAAATGGGACCAAGATGTTGGTTCGCTGAGAGACACGTTGAAGGCAGCTGCGTATACCGTTATGGGGGCAACGCCTATGACCTATGACAAAAGGAAAATCTTTACTCTCCTTCATCTCATCTTCTTCTCTCACGAAAATAGCAACGTGTACGGTGTCATTGCTTGAGCTAATTTACATGTCCGTCACTGTGGTATTAAATATAAATTCTTGAGGGTCACTCCAGCGCGACGGATATGTATTATAATGGAAGATCAAAAGGTTTCCGTTCAAAGGCCGTACAGGCCAGAACAGGTACGCCAGTCAGGCAAAACTGTCGTGAGCGCTGAGGCAATCATCTCACCGACGCACCAGGTTGAAGATAATCGTTTGGGAAAACGCCGTGTCAAGCTGCGTGAAGAAGTCCGTAAGCGCCTGCTGCACATCCTCGTCTGAAAATAATAGTCGAGCCTTCAGGGCCTTTTGTAAGAGATCGAAAGAGTGATAATCGCATGGGGAGAAATCAGGGCTAAACAGCGGATGACCGAGTGTCTCCCATTAGAGTTGCCGTAATTTCTGCATTGTGATATGGGTACGCGCATTATCATAAAGCAGCGCCGCCCTTCGTCGCGCACTATTCCACAACAGTGGTTTACTGCAAACATGTTGCCCCACAGACATTCTTCATTCTCCGATGGATGTAATCTTGGCAACTTTTGCCAGACATTCTTCATTCTCCGATGGATGTCTGCTGGTGTAGTCCTTTGGCAGCCAAAAACAGAATAACAGCACACTGATCCTCTCTGGACGCATTTGCTAATAACGTTGCCATAGTTACCATTTCAGCATTTCCCGCACGCACGTCGGAAAGACAGTAATCCCTTGCCTACATGTCAGTGCTTATACACACGCATCGGAGTCGCGCCACATTTCATAACGCTGCAGCGACGCCCTCAAGCGAAACCTTTTTGATCGCCCCTAATAGAAAGCATACGGACAGATCACAAAGCTAAGGAAAATCGGTTTTCTTCCCTATTTTTACGACACGCTTACTTTCACTCTTAGCATCAGACAATATGGGATTTTTGTCTTCAGTTTTTGGTGACAAAACTCTAGAAAATTTAAAATGTAATGGTTCGTCATACTATCGTGACCACTTCCACCAAACTTCACTCATGGTTCCGCTGAGCTGCTAGAGATACTGCTTTGCCACGAAGGTGACCGTTTGGCTGACATAACAGCAAATATTCGCTTTCGGCCGAGGCGGACAAGCATGACGTCACAACGAGGAGCTCCGCGCCTGCTGGTCGGCTCCAGCCTTATATCTAACGTAAAAGTGATTTCTTGCTTACTTATTTATCCGTGGCTTGGGCCTTAGTAAAGTGAAAGTGATTACATTTAATATTTACCTTTGCGATACTCTGCAGTCGCAGCAAGGAGAATACCTGAAACAGCAACATACTTCTATTGCAAGGAATTTCAGTAAACATTAACTTGGTGTTAAGTTGTATCAAAGAATACAATAAATCATGGAGTATTGCTACTAGGAAGTCTGTCACAGTTCTGTTCAGTGTAGCTTTGTGTATCCCACTACCTATAATCAAATTCATTGCTACAGCCCGTCCATTGTTATAACCGTATCAGTTCATGATTTGAGGAGTCGCGTATTGGACAACTCATTCAACATGCGGAGCTTCTTGGCACATTAAAACTTTGTTTCTAGTCAGGACTCGAACCCAGAACCTTTGCTTTTCGGTACAAATGCTCTACGGACCGAGCTATCCAGGCACGATTCACGACTCGCATTCACAGCTTCGCTTCTGACAGAACCTCCTCTCTCCTACTTTCCAAACTTCGCAGAAGTTTTCCGCATACCTTGCGGGACTTGGAAGAAAGGATATTGCGGAGAAAGCCTACGGGAGTCTTTGCGGAATAACTTTACATTCTACAGCGGAGAGTGCACTACTCTGAAACTAGGTATTGCAGGAAGTGAAGCTGCGAGGACGGTACGTGAGACATGTCTGGATAGCTCAGTCGGTAGAGCACTTGCCTGAAAAGGCAATGAGTAGGCAAACGAACTAGCAAAACATGTGACATATATGGGCCGAGAACTTGATAATAAAAACGCGCCACTCCATTTACTAAGACCCATAAAACCAAAAGTGAAAAAAAAGTGGTCCGAATAATGATAAACACACAATTTAGAGAAAAGGACAGCACTATGCAAACAATATTTTACTATTGGGTTAGATAACCCTGCCACCATCCGACATTTGAACCGACTTACCTGTGCACTCCGAAAAACGACATAATTTGGCATTTTTCACATTAACAAGCAACTGCCAGAGATAAAAAAGCGAAGACTAACAGAAATAATCGTAAGACCGACTGAGAATTGAACCCTGTACCTTTGGATTTGTAGTCTGTCACAGATCTTTTTTAAATTTCTGTTTATTTATTCTCATCTTCACAAAAGTTAATCTTTCTTCCATACAACTACGTTTTTATGAGTAACTGTTTTAACAATGCATTTATTATTACAAACAAGTATTTTACATTACACAATGACAAAAACACGATCCTTGCAGCAATCGTGGAATAAGATCTACACAGTTTTCAATAATAACACAATGAGAGACGTGTGACTTATTTTCTTATTCCTTAACTAAGTATCCAGGCCATATTTATCATTCTGTCATTCTTGATTTGTATCTTTGTGATGTCTCTACAGTACATGCTAACTACAGACGACAATGCAAAAAAAAAGAAACTCAGCAACTTTCAGTCTTGTCTTTTTTATCTGCATCTTCCTTTAGCTTTGTCTTACCAATACATGTTTGAATGGGATACCCCACCTTTTTCCAACAGCACAATTCACTTCAGATACTGAATCAAAAACAAGCTGAAATAAAATTAAAATCAAAATAATAAAAAACTCCTGTTTCACCTAGCAGTGCACCATTTTGCAGTGACTCTTACCGTTTACAACCGTTATCCATGTCAGAATATTGCCATAGGGAAATTGAATGTTTTGAGTTATACACTGATAAACCAAGACGCTGAATGCCACCTGGTGGCATTGCGGGCACGTGACGTGGTAACAAAGATATGCAAGCGGAGCAGACACGGACGGGGGATCAATCTAGTGAAGCTTGGGCTGCAAATGGGGGAAATACACTGAGATATGCGAATTTGACAAAGGGCAGATTATTATTAAGCAGATCCTGTGAATTAGTGCCTCGAAAACGGCGAAGCTGGTCGAATGTTCAATTGCTACTGTCGTGAGCATCTACGGAAAGAGGTAGGAGGACAGTGAAACTGCCACTTGGTGGCAAATGGTTGGACGTCAACCACTTTTCATAGAACGTGGGTTTCGGAGGCTTGTCTGCTCTGTAAAATACGATAGTGATGATCTGTGTCATCTCTGTCGAAAAAGCACAATGCTGGTGTGCTGGTGCACGCACAAGTGTTTCGGAGTACACCGTTCATCGTACATTGTTGAACACGGAGCTCCGCAGCAGACTACCCCTAGGTGTTCACATGTTGATCCATGAGAAACGGACCATCGGGATTCGACCGTCGATCAATGGAAACGTGGCGGCTCTTCTGGTGAATTACATTTTCGCTACACTTGGTCGATGGTCGTCATAGAGGTGAACGGCGTCTCAAAACTGCGGCGCGCCACGGACGCAGGCTGGTGGGAGCAGTATTACGCTATGGGAGACATTCGCCAGCTCTTGCATGAGACCTGTGGTAGTAATCGAAAACACGCTGACAGCTGCGAACCACCTGCATCCCTTCTTGCTTGATGTCTTCCCAGACGGAGATGTCACCTTTCAGCAGTGTAACTGACAATGTCTCGCAGTCAGAACTGTGCTACAGTGGTTCGAGGAGCACGTTGTACAGTGTATATCACACAAAATGACCTAAGGCCTGTTGGTGCATGTTTTTTTGAGATTCAGGATACAGATACAGACTTGGTGCAGTGAGAGATTCTATTTTTTTTTTCTTGATAACACTGGTGCAGTTAGTTAATGCAATTCAACCGTTCGCGGATTTCTGCAGATGCAGTGCAAGTGAATTCATGTTCTAACTCATTTTGACTGACTAAGTATTTATCGGCGTTGAAGTAGATAGTACCACATTGTTTACAGCCTTATACAATGTATTTCATACTTATTCACCTGTATAGTGAACATTGTTCCACACACCCTTCCAGCAAACTATTAATGTAGTCTCGATCATATTTAAGAGCGCCAAGCCCCAGTCACCCAAACCGCTCGCTAGCTATGACCCCGTATCGGTCACTTAGGCTACGAGGGTGGTTTGAAAAGTTTTCGGAATCACCACGAGAGGTCAGCGCTAGCGCAACGAATTGTTCACGTGATATTCATGTCACTGTTGCCTGTAAACACGTGCCACGTCAGTGCTCTTGGAAGAGAGTTGTGGCGGTGATGTAGATCTGTTGTTGTTGTTCCCGCGTAGTGATTTGCGAAGATGGAAAAAATCGAGATTCGAGCACTGATTAAGTACTTCGTAAAGAAAGATAGTAAAGCAAACGACATTCACGCCGATTTCCAGAATACAGTGGGGAACTATGCTCCTTCATATTCAACTGTTGCCAAGTGGACACATGAATTTAAATTTGGTCGGGAGAGCTTAGATGATGATCCGCTCACTGGTCGGTCAAGATGAGTCACTACTCCAGAAATCATTGCAAAAGTGCACAAAATGTTCATGGGGGATCGCCGATCGAAAGTGCGTGAAATTGCTCACGCTTGCCAGATGTCATCTGAAAGGGTATATCACATTTTAACTGAATAATTAGAAATGAAAAAATTATCTGCAAGATGGGTGCCGCGACTCTTGACGCTGGATAAAAAACATGTGCCATCGACATGCCAAAATACACGAACTAAAAAATGGCTCTGAGCACTATGCGACTTAACTTCTGAGCTCATCAGTCGCCTAGAACTTAGAACTAATGAAACCTAACTAACCTAAGGACATCACACACATTCATGCCCGAGGCAGGATTCGAACCTGCGACCGTAGCAGTCGCTCGGTTCCAGACTGTAGCGCCTAGAACCGCTCGGCCACTCCGGCCGGCTGTACACGAACTAAAGTATGAATTGTTGCCACACTCGCCTTATTCACCTGACAGGGCTCCGTCAGACTTCCATCTCTTCCTAAAACTGAAAATTTTTCTTTGTGGTCGAAAATTCACTTCAGACGAAGAACTGATAGCCGGACTTGACAACTATTGTGCAGGCTTGGAGGAAACTCGTTTTCGAGATGGGGTCAAGGCACTGGAACACCGTTGTGCCAAGTGCATTAATCAACAAGGAGACTACATTGAAAAATAAAAAAAGTTTCAGTTCCAAGAACTTTTCTAACCACCCTCGTATTTGACAGACCAGAGCCCGAAAGACTGCAATTGCTGCCTTGTTGGAACTTCCAGGATATTTGTGAACCTATTCCATTCATAGATAACACAAACCTGATTTTCCCCTGCAGGCTGGAACCCGTGCGATCCTAGTCTTCGACGGCTCGGAGACTGCCTGCTATCTCGTGGTTTTTCCCTATCCTGTTCATAGCTGACCTGTTTTCCACATCATAAAAATGCACTCAGATGTGTCCAAAACATGTTATACAATCACCATGAATTTGACATAGGAAACCACTTACACATGCTACTTCTTAACTACTTTCCCTCAAACAGGTATTAACCAGTACGGACATGTAGCATATTCCTGGAGGAATACACTGATTCAAAATTGATGGAACGCAATAAACAAATAAAAAACTTGCAGGTGATAATCATACATGGTCTTCCTCACACACCATCATCCACATAAATTAGATTCAAATACTAGGTCCCCCCGACCAGCTGTACCATGTAGAGTATTAACTACAGGTGCAAACCAAAGATTCAAACAGTAGGTCCTCTAACTACCTGGCACTGATTGGCCACACACTACATTTCCAGTTGGTGTTGTAGAGTACACATTGAAGAAGACACTGCCGGAGCACATGTCAATATTAAATATGTCTTTCACTTTAATTTCAAGCTGAGTAAATGCGTCAGTTTTGGAATGATGTCTGATCATGAATTCAAGCCAGATGTTATTTTTGAGAGTCTTTCGATATTGTGCCAATAACGCGATGTTATCCCCTACAAAGCATGCCAGTGTTTAAGAATTTAATTTGCAGTGTTATGCCTTACAGTATGCGCCCAATCAAGGATTGAGCTGGCAGCCATATGTTTATATCTTTTTTGAAAATTTAAGGCTTAATTTAATAGAACTGTCATAGCAAACTCCGAATCCCACTCAAGAGAAGATAGCTCAACATTTCGTTTTCTGTTTCACATCAATACACAGAACTATGTAAGAGTTTACCACACTACATATAGGCATAGATACACGTTCTTATCTGGGTATGCACATATATCCAGCTACATGTAAGAGTTAATAAAATTTATACATGTGTGTTTTTATGACTGCTCAGTACGTTGCTTTTTTTCCTGCAAAAGCCCTTGTGTGCTAATGTAGCCAGTCTTCTTCTTCTTGAGTAAGTGGATGAAACGTTTCCTTCACAAGTACTTTTTGGTAACTAACTGGTCTGAGAATACTGTATAAAAAGTGAACAATAATAAGAATGGTTCACTACTGCTGGACGATATAGGTCTATAATTGTAAATCCATCAGACTGTAGCAAAACAAATGTTCTCATGTTCCTGTTAATGTATCCCACATGAATTCGTCGAAAATGTATATGTATTTAAAAAAAATACACTATTCCAGCGTAAATACCAACTACTGGAAGAGACATCTGCAGGAATTGATGGCATTACATACAACACTTTCAACGACAGTGGCCGTGTACCAACACTTGAAGGAGTAAAACTGAATGCTGTGTCCATAGTTGATGATACTGTGGTGGAAAATTAAGATCCAATACGAAAATACCTTTGCTTTGGGCGACATATGGCTTTTGACGTCTTTCACCTAAGTCACACATACTCTAGGATACCAAAGCAATTGATACGAGATACATACTGAAAACGTTGTTATTGCTTTCAAACAATACAAAATGAATTTAAAACACATTTACCAGGTTCATGTAGAAATCGACATAACGTTCGACAAATTTAAAACTTTATGCGAAGGCTGCTGGCTTCTTTCTTACTTACCGATAAAATAAGGCAAGGAGGTACAGACCAACGGCACTTTCGTGTGTTTTTTAAAAGATGATGATATGTACAAATAGTGAAACAACGAGGAAATTACATCATTACACATCAAGCTATCCACACATTTGCACGCACATCCAGCACACTTAGCCTGAGAAAGGAAGGCAGAACATTCATCTGTATGCAGGCATGAAAACTCAGAATCTTAACAACAGCATTAAGCGTTGGACTTAAAAGCAATAGGTGAAAGTATCAGGAAAGTAAATAGTCATTCTCAGCTCATTTTGAGTTTAATGAGTAAACTGAACGTCAAAGGTCGATTTCACTGAAAAGAAAGCAAACAAGAGTACAAGCTGTATACTATTTCAAAGTCAAGTTGGATACTATTGCAAAATCTGCTGAGAATATAAAAAAATGTTGACAAAACAAAGTAACTGAAAGGCACAAGGCTATCGGAAAGACACTGTATTTGCTAATGTTAGACCTTGCTGAGGTTAGGTCATTTGAAGAGAGACCAGCCACTCAGAGAAACACGTGATTGATCAATTGCTGCAGACGTGAACCAACTGCGTATCAGATAACATTCAAACAGACTATGGCGAAGAGTTTTATAATAGCTACTTCAAGATGGTTAATGAGGTAGTACGGTACACTTAACTATTCAACGTTCTCCCAGTTCAAGGCAGTATCATTCATCGTTTGAACAGAACGATAAAATCACGAATAGGGATGCATTTTAACCTTCGTGGGCCTTGTAAATGGACTATTATTCTCCCACACATTACTGACCAGCATAACTGAACTGTGCGCCGAACAATAAAAATGAAACCATCTCACGTCGGTGATAACGACCTTCTAAACACCATATAGGGTCAAACTAAAATGGTAGATCTGCGCAAACGGAAATTTAACGAAGGTGATTTAAAACGTATTTAAAAATACAAGATTGCACTGTCAATGGAGATATTTACAGTTTCCAAAGTGTAACTAACAAACCGTAGAACTTACATCTTAAAGTATAACAGTGGTAGTGAAATATCTGGTAGTTTTTGTGCAGAAGAATTACAGAGAAGCAGTGAACCGAACACCTTTCTCATATAACGTGTCATAAGGTGACGGGGAGATAAGGGATAAGGCCCTTCCATTCATCATACCACAGATGGGTGCATGTCAATGATTTGCTACATAAGGAGGTGCGTAGACCACAAACAGTGTCATAGCATAACATAAACGACAGGAAGTGAGTCGCCAGGGGTAGTGGAATTCTCGACAAGTTACCTATAGAACTGCCTATCCCCACGTATAACTATTGTGGACCAGGAACGAAGCTTGAGAAACAACTCGTGCTTGGTTGCAAGTGAATCAATCTATTTCAGACCAGACCACAACAAAATATTGAGTATAGCAAAAAACATCACCCAGGACGTCAAGCTGCAGGTCAAATTTTAGTTGACAGAGATACGGAAATACCTGCAAGAAGGGCTATCGATATTTGACAGCATACCGCCGCACTTTTAGTTGATAAAGCAACGCATGCAAAACTTTAGGGTTCGGGGTTAAATTTCTACTGAGTTGTGAACTCAGCTCATTGAACACTGAAGACAAAGAAGAAAAACCTGTTGGAAAAAATTCATTTAGTTAGCATTGGCGGCCACTACCTACCTCAAGTGGAATAATTCCATTCATACTTTTAGTGCTGACAGGACTTTCAGCAACAGGTTGTGTAGCGGGTGTCTGAGCAGTATTCGCCGGAACAGTGGAAAGTGCGGAAAACTTATAGCACCAGCTTGACTAAGCGAAAAGATATATTGAGTTCATAGAATCTGTGGGTATTCAGAAAGGTGTGCATTTAAAACTGCAGAGCAAAGAGCTTAGATTGTTCATAAAAAAAGCTACTACCAATACTGCCCGACAGACCACTTACAAATATCCTTAAATTGGTCAAAAGGTTCTCTGTTCGTACATCCCGTGGAGTGTTTATGTGATACACATTGCCTAAAGCTATTTAGAAAATTAATGAATGCATAACTGTAAATTTAGATGTTGAGGGAGGATCCACAACTCACTGAGTTTCATATGTTAACAGACGAAAACGAAGTAGCATCTACTGCTTTGATTCTTTCTGGAACTTACAGGCACCATAAGAATTACATCACTCTACAATAACATTATTGTCGTTATCACGATTTTATTGACTTTGTTATGTGTTTCAGCTTGCACAATTTTTAAATGATTTATAATACAATGCATATACATCACAAACATGTGGTAACATCAAACAATAGTAAATACACCATGACAAGCGAATGAAATTAATACTTAACAAATATAAGGCACACATTTCTTATGGATTAACAAATAGCAAAAATGAATCTGTCCGTCATATACAGATACACAGTCTCTTGCTAGTCTTAAGGTCGTGAAATGTAAGTTCAAATTGACTGGAATGCACTCACAAAGCCTTAACGAAAGAATCCCATCAGATGGCACTTAACTCATGGTGGTTTTGATACATAATAGTTTGGCATTAAAAAGTAAACAACATTTCGTGATCATTATGTAATACTGATTAACAAATGTTTGGGTTCAAATTTCTAGTAATATAAATAAGTATATTGCTTAAAGCTAATGCTCTAAAAAGTTAGATGTGGACGCTCCAAACTAGATGGCGCTGTTGCATAACGATTACTGTACTATTAATCAATATAGCATTTAAAATTTTTAAAAAGTTACAGATCACATATAGTACGAGTACAATATACAGAAATTAAGAATAAAATACATAAGTACAAACATGGTTAAATTTAATCAATGTTGTATATCACACTGGTGCTACAAAAGACTAAGGGGTTCACATCATCCTTAAACCAATGGCCGTTCCCAAATTTTCTCATGCTCCGCTACTACTGGGTACCAAGGATGAAGTGAACAAGTTGCATGGCCTGAGCACCATTGAATCCATTCATTCCCACCAGTGGGCTATGTCTCTGGTTGTCATCTGTAGGCCCACAGGGCACTTCGTTTGTATGGGGATTTTATGTCCACCATAAATGCCCAATCGACAGTAGACTGCTATCCTGTTCCCCACCCCAAAGAAATACTCGCTCGGATGGTGCGCATTAACTGTTTTTGGAAAGCTGATTTGGCAGAGGTACACCTGCAGCTTCATTTGGATACTGCTTCTCAACAGATTATGATCATCAACACTCCCTTCACGTTATACCATTATACAGGGTGTTACAAAAAGGTACGGCCAAACTTTCAGGAAACATTCCTCACACACAAATAAAGAAAAGATGTTATGTGGACATGTGTCCGGAAACGCTTTATTTCCATGTTAGAGCTCATTTTAGTTTCGTCAGTATGTACTGTACTTCCTCGATTCACCGCCAGTTGGCCCAATTGAAGGAAGGTAATGTTGACTTCGGTGCTTGTGTTGACATGCTCTACAGAACTACAGTACTAGCATCAAGCACATCAGTACGTAGCATCAACAGGTTAGTGTTCATCACGAACGTGGTTTTGCAGTCAGTGCAATGTTTACAAATGCGGAGTTGGCAGATGCCCATTTGATGTATGGATTAGCACGGGGCAATAGCCGTGGCGCGGTACGTTTGTATCGAGACAGATTTCCAGATCGAAGGTGTCCCGACAGGAACACGTTCGAAGCAATTGATCGGCGTCTTAGGGAGCACGGAACATTCCAGCCTATGACTCCCGACTGGGGAAGACCTAGAAAGACGAGGACACCTGCAATGGACGAGGCAATTCTTCGTGCAGTTGACGATAACCCTAATGTCAGCGTCAGAGAAGTTGCTGCTGTACAAGGTAACGTTGACCACGTCACTGTATGGAGAGTGCTACGGGAGAAACATTTCTGCGAATGGTTCATCCAACAATGTGTCAATCCTCATTTCAGTGCAAATGTTCTCTTTACGGATAAGGCTTCATTCCAACGTGATCAAATTGTAAATTTTCACAATCAACACGTGTGGGCTGACGAGAATCCGCACGCAGTTGTGCAATCACGTCATCAACACAGATTTTCTGTGAACGTTTGGGCATGCATTGTTGGTGATGTCTTGATTGGGCCCCATGTTCTTCCACCTACGCTCAATGCAGCACGTTATCATGATTTCATACGGGATACTCTACCTGTGCTCCGAGAACATGTGCCTTTACAAGTACGACACAACATTTGGTTCATGCAAGATGGAGCTCCTGCACATTTCAGACGAAGTGTTCGTACGCTTCTCAACAACAGATTCGGTGACCGATGGGTTGGTAGAGGCGGACCAATTCCATGGCCTCCACGCTCTCCTGACCTCAACCCTCTTGACTTTCATTTATGGGGGCATTTGTAAGCTCTTGTCTACGCAACCCCGGTACCAAATGTAGAGACTCTTCGTGCTCGTATTGTGGACGGCTGTGATACAATACGCCATTCTCCAGGGCTGCATCAGCGCATCAGGGATTTCATGCGACGGAGGGTGGAAGCATGTATCATCGCTAATGGAGGACATTTTGAACATTTCCTGTAACAAAGTGTTTGAAGTCACGCTGGTACGTTCTGTTGCTGTGTGTTTCCATTCCATGATTAATGTGATTTGAAGAGAAGTAATAAAATGAGCTCTAACATGGAAAGTAAGCGTTTCCGGACACATGTCCACATAACATATTTTCTTTCTTTGTGTGTGAGGAATGTTTCCTGAAAGTTTGGGCGTACCTTTTTGTAACACCCTGTATGTAGCTGCACTAGGCAACCAAAGTGCTCCGGAATTTTCCAGAGCTGTCTAAAACAGTTGATGCAAAGTGTTTTGTGCTGTGAAAACTATCTTTATGACATTATCGTCACAGGTTCCTCATGGCAGGAACATCTCGCTAACCTCTCTATTATGTTCAGTAAACTGCAAGAGCCAGGTCTCAGGGGCATTCTGCTGAAGTCTAAGCTTTTCAGATATAAATCGAAGGTTTTGGTTACCTTTTAAAGGACGGCATCAAACCCACGAAGCAACTTGTTGTGGCTACTGACAATATAACTAACTTCGGAACCTGAAGGAACTCCAATAGTTTCTGGGTAAACCCAGTTATTATTCGAAATTTTCCCCAATACGTTGGATATCATTCATCCGTTAATTAACTTGCGTAAAAAGGTGTTCCTTTCATTTGATCTGTGTACTGCGACAGACTGTTCGCCTGCATAAAATCACTGCTAAAGTCATCAGCACACCTTGGGGATATGACCACTGGACGTATGACTTATACGAAGGTGCTTGTGCAGTGTTTCGTCCACTGCCCTGAGAAGATTGCCCGTGAGCACCAATAATGAATAGAGCAGCAGGTGGCAACACCACCACAAACTTTTGTTCCATGGGCTACGCAGAGTCACCAATTGAGCCCATTCTCACCGACTTTGTGGGCCCTTTCTGTAATTCTGTATGGTTGGTGGTGGAGAACGAGCTGTCCAACCATTCAAATGTCATGTGCACATACTCCACCATGAAGTAAGTGTCCGTTCGGACTCCCACCCAGGTAGTCATAATCGAATGTTTACCTCAGACGATCTTCTCCGATAATGACCCATAATTCACTTCGGCACTGTTTCATGATTTCTGTTTACCTCAGATGATCTTCTCCGATAATGACCCATAATTCACTTCGGCACTGTTTCATGATTTCTGTGCCCAAAAATATACGAGGTGCGGCTAGAAAAAAACCGGACTGATGCTGGAAAAAACATTTATTTACAATTATTTACAATTTCATGTTATCTCCTTCAATGTACTCTCCTCCTTGGTCTCTACACCGCTCCATACGAATTTTCCACTGTTCATAGCAATGCTGCAGATCATTTTCGGTAAGTCCATACATTACTTCCGTCGCTTTTTCTTTTACTGCTTCAACAGTCTCAAATCTAGTTCCTTTCAAAGCTGACTTGACTTTAGGGAAAAGAAAAAAGTCACAGGGGGCCAAATCAGGTGAGTAGGGTGGATGATCTAAGATGGGAATGTTGTGTTTTGCCAAAAACGTCTTCACTGACAACGCACTGTGAGCTGGGGCATTGTCTTGGTGAAGGATCCATGACTTTTTTCTCCACAAATCGTTCCGTTTTCTCCGTACTCGCTCACGTAGGGTAGCCAGGACGCTAATGTAGTAATGCTGATTCACTGTTTGTCCCTCTGGAACCCAATCAATGTGCACAATCCCTTTGATGTCAAAAAAAAACAATCATCATTGCCTTGAATTTCGATTTTGACATTCGTGCTTTTTTTTGTCGTGGAGAACCAGGAGTTTTCCAATGCATCGATTGGCGTTTAGTTTCGGGATCGTAAGTAAAAAACCACGATTCATCGCAAGTAATAACATTTTGTAAGAAGGTGGGATCACTTTCAATGTTTTCCAGGATGTCAGAACAAATCATTCTTCGGCGTTCCTTCTGTTCAATTGTGAGACACTTTGGAACCATTTTTGAACACACTTTGTTCATGTTGAAACTTTCACGAAGAATCTGCCTAACACTTTCCTTGTCAACTCCTGTTAACTCAGACACTGCTCTGATTGTTAAACGGCGATCTTGTCGAACAAGTTTACCGATTTTTTCAATGTTTGCATCAGTTTTTGCTGACAATGGTCTGCCAGTGCGAGTGTCATCACTGGTGTCTTCGCGGCCATCTTTAAATCGTTTAAACCACTCAAACACTTGTGTTCGCGACAAACAATCATCACCGTACACTTGTTGTAACATTACAAACGTTTCACTTGCAGATTTTCCTAGTTTGAAACAAAATTTGATGTTAACACGCTGTTCTTTCTGTACACTCAACATTTTCCGACGCACAGACAAAACGTCAACTACTTAAAACAGACGCCACGGGCAGACTGAGTGCAGGAGGCAGATGAAACTCGAGCAGTAGGCGGAGCGAGAGTCACGTGACAGGCCACGCGACTTTCAGCCTTATTGCATTCGTTTTATTGTTTCACCAGTACTAGTCCGGTTTTTTTCTAGCCACACCTCGTATTACCTTCGCAAGACGCCTCAGGCAAAACTATCTTGCCACGCACCTTCGGCTGGAGGCTTGGATGGGCACTGGTGATTGTGTGGGTGACGCACAGTTAGTGAATATTCAGTGTGGACACCAGCAGAGTGTCGCTCTCCTGCCATCAAACCAGCTGGGTCCTCAGTGGGACAACAACCTGCCGCTACCGGAGTCACAGAAGACAAAGCCAGAATGACCGCCTGCAAGCACTGTTCCATTCCATTGGCTATTTGCCACGGCGGCGCCTCCAACTGAAGTGCTGTTGCGTGGCGACGAAATCGAAATGCAGCTGCCAGCTGTCCCGGACTCTCAGTCGATGTCTTAACGGCAGCTGCCTGGATACTGCCTTTGCTCAGGAGCAATCTGTGGCCCCTCCCCAGCAGTCGCTGCCACCGTCCCTCGCCACCACCGGCGCGTCTTCCACACCGCAGCCCCTCGTCATCGTCCAGGCCACTTTTCACTCTATCTATGCCCCACTGGCCTGGTGGCAGCTAACGGACCAGCCCCACGAGGCGTCTCTTCAGATATCAATGAGCCGACTGACGTGAGCATCGTCACTCGGCAGTGGCCTACGCACCATCGCTGCCGTAGGGTCACCTGTGTGAACCTCGCGGTATCCAGCAGTCCTGCCAGGTTGGCCCTCTGCCTTCTTCAACTGACGCCTACAGCGCCGGCTTCATAGAGGAGGAAAAGGATATGGCAGGACACCCACGTATGCCGCCACCACGGCTGCAGAATTAGTATTCCATGCTGCCAGTAAGATGTCGAAACAAGAGTACCTGCTCCGTTCGCTGTCAGTGCCTCCACCACCCGAGTGGAGTCAGCGGTATGCCGCCGATGCCACCTTCCTCCCTCTTGCCTCAGCCGTTCTCAGTGAAGATTCTGCTTACTGAGTAGGACGGTTCCATGACGTTGTACGACGAACAACGTGTGTTATCATCCTTGGCCAGGATTGCTATTCTTCGGTTACTGTTCTCACGTGCCTGTGTAATTCTGGTGCCTTGTCACTACTATTGTATGTCTTGTGTAATTGGTGCTTGTATTAAAAACCGTAGATAATACAAACATCTTGTCCACGTTGTATTTCAATGGTACTAGCTTACTAACCTGTTAAAATAATAACAGGCCACAAGTCCAAGATATCTACGTCACATATGTCAGAAACAAATTTTAATTTGTTTACTATGATTTCATTACTAAACGAAGGTCCCTCGTCTTTTTACGCATATCCAAAAAAAGGTTTACCACTATCGTTAAAAATTTTTTAATTCTCATTTTTTCAGTGACTTCTAGATCTCCCTGAGCGAAACACTTGTAACAGCTTAATATTAACAGGTGACAGTAAGTAGTACATACATTTCTTTACAACAGAATTCTACATTGCTGCTGCATGATTATAGACGTGTGTTACTCAAGATTGTAATGCTTGGAAAAGTCTGGAGAAGTTCTTTATGCAGCAGTTGATGTTTTCTGTCTGCTGCTGCTACTGATGATGATGATGATGATAATGATTATGATGATGACCGGTTTCAGCGTTTTGGAATTAATACAGTTAAGTGTAAAAATACGTGTATAAAACTCTAAAATATATACATTACGTACTATAACAGTACATATATCTAAAAATAAATAAATGGATGAATTAGCTTAAGATTTCAGCGACGTCAATACACAGAAAGTCTGACTGCAACGTGATATACACATAAACGTTAGCTGAGAACGAGCGCATTCAAGAAGGTTGTAAAAAGGGAGTAACGTAATTCGACCCAAGTCAACCTATGAAAGCAGCACAACAAGCGATTTATGGGACTGAACTGCAGGCAAGCCACACTATTGAACACAGGAACGTTTCAATATCGACAAGAAACGTTGTCAGACATCTCACCGTCAAATCACCATTTTGCACAAAAAAACCACAAGCAAAACTGTAACAAAACAATGTACGGGGAAAGTGTACACGACATCTCCGTCAATGTCTCGATTTGATGGCCGTTTCCACGCTATAAGGGATACACGTTCGCAGGGTCCCATCCGGAAGTACAGAAAAAAATGACAAATATTTAACGGTGTATAAACTAAGATGTTAAGATAATTTCTTGCATTCCATGTTACGTCTGAGTCTTACACAGAACTCAGTACCTCTGCTACGTTCAAAATTACGCAACGATAATATTTTCACTTTTTTTATAACACAGTTGCTTAGATTCATTCAGGATCTCAGTTTCCATCACCAGTATAAAAGTCCCTATTCAGTTCCCATCATGTTCAGGTCATCACCGAATTTCAATTAACAAAAAAATTGAAAGAAAACCTTCTACACTTTAATGCTATCAATATGTTATGTCAATACTGTCCGTAATGAGATTACCTGCCAACAGTCCGATAGATAATGCTACACTCAGGTACATCTGATCACAGTACCAGCAGGTAAATAATTACGTTCCTACGAGTCGAAATCTCCCTGACACATTCTACAACTTCTCCATCTACATTTCCATCCGTATTCTGTAGGCTACCGAACGGTGTGTGGCGGATCAGCCGTGACATCACGACCACTTGGTCCGCTTTCAGAACGAAATACAGCACCAGTTCTGCGTGGCATGGATGCAGCTATTAATGGTAGGTTTAGGAGGTGTGTGACGTCAGATGTTTATGCACAGGTCATATTACCGTATGGTGGTTTGTGGGTTTGGAGCTGGCGCCCGATAGCATCCCAGACGTGATGTACCGGGTTCAGATCAGGCGAATTTGGTGACCAAACCATCAACGTGAGTCTATTACCACGCTTCTCAGTCCACTGTAGCACGATTCTGGCCTTGTGACACGGACAGTTGTCCTGCTGGACGATACCACCACCGTCGGGGAAGACATCATGCATGAAGAGATGCCGCGCGGGGTAGCCGTGCGGTCTTTGGCGCCTCACACGGTTCGCGCAGCTCCCCCCCCCCCCCCCCCCACCTTTTGTCGGAGGCTCGAGCCCACCCTCGGGCATTGGTGTGTGTGTGTCGTCATTAGCGTTAAGTTAGATGAAGTAGTGTGTAAGCCGAGGGACCGATGACCTTAGCAGTTTGGTCCCATAGGAACTTACCACCACCATAAACAAATGCAGGTTGTCCGTAACATTGTTCACTTAGTCCACAGCTGTCATGGTGTCTCGGATTACTGCTATAGTTCTCATTTCCCAGGTGAATGTCCCGCATAGTATAATATTGCCCTCAAAAAGCAATTTCCGTGGCGTGATGTGTTTCGATCAACTGCATGACAGTGTATCCGGACACGACCATCGTCCTGCTGTAAAGATAAACGTGATCCATTGATCCACAGTATAATCTCGACGATCCCGTAACTAACGTCGTTGTTGGGTCAACGTGCGGACACATAGGGGTAGTCTGCTGCAGAGCTGCAAAGTGAAAGGTGCGCTCCCTAACACTTTTGCCTGCAGCAACATTGTACTCTCTCGTCATATGTGCCACAGATACTAGCCTGTCTTCCTTTACAGGGCAGGCAAGCCTTGCAAATCCAATTTTGTGATGAGATATGGGTGTCCAACCATCTGTCACCTACTTGTAATTTCCCCGTCCTTCAACGACCTCCCACAGAAGCTCATGACAGTAGCTCGCCAACAGCCGACCAGTTATGCCGTTTCCGAGCGCTTGTTGCTAGTCGCCACGCCAAGACAACCGAAGTTTTTTACGTCAGTGGATTTCCCCATTTGGGGCCCATATCTTCGCTACAATGATTCCCCATTTATCTCTGCTCCCTAACGCGTCACTTGCCCATACCACCACCAGGTGGCATTCAATCTCTCCGTGGGTAGTGTTCACAATATTTTGGCACGTCAGTGTAGTGTGTCAGTATCGTTCTCCGCCCTTCCTATCGCATTCCCAGATGGCACATGAGAAGAAAGGCAGTTAACAGCCTGGCACATTAGCGCGAATTTCTCTACTTTTTGTGTCGTAGAAGCTTTGGAACATGGTTTCTTGGAATTTTGTGAGCAAGGTACTCCGTGAAACACAATGCCACTCTCGTTACGTCTCCGACCGCAGTTTGTTGAGTATTTCTGTCACATTCTCACGACGACTAAACAAATCTATCACGAATCGCAAAGAGCTTGTTTGAATATTTTCTCTGTCAGCATTTAATCCTACGTGGTAAGGATATCAGAGCAACGAATAACTCTTCCAATAGAAACAGAGTCATAGCATCCACCTTCACCACGGATAAATTTCTGCGCCATTCCACCTTAAATATCTCGGGACAAAAACTACAACACAAACTCACTCCAGTGAGTCAGTGAATTATCACCCATCGCATACCCGAACGATTTCGGATCCTCTTGTCTATTTAAGCACATCACAATACATTTAGGGTCAGATGACAAACTTTACAAAGAGCACTGATTGTATGCAGGTCTCTCTGTATCACGTAACTAGTCTCTGACGATGTCATTTCCCGGTGAACAGCCTCATAACGTTGCCGACTTGGTCCGCCACCTTATTTACAATACACACTTCCAGAAACAAAAGTGATACGCCCAAAAGACATAGTCGGATGTCAATATAACTTCGTACAGCTACACGCCATTGGTAAGTACGTAAATAATGAAAGCTGCAATTCACTGTAATAGGTAGAACGGCCACGACAATGCAACAGTGTTGTTATCAGCCTGCTACAGTACGTAAGATTCGTGAACAGCATCAGATGCTGTGCCATCACTGCGAATGACACGGAGACGGTGCTTATTCGAGGGAGACAACGTTAGTTTGAAATGGGCCTCATTGTGAGTCTTCATTTGGCCGGCTGGCCTAATTGTCCTACACAAGGTGAAAAGGGATATGCTGATATACAGATGGCGGTAGTATCGCGCATAAAAAGTATAAAAAGGGCAGTACATTGTAGAGGCAGTCATTTGTACTCAGAAGATTCATGTGAGAAGGTTTCCGAGGTCATTATGGCCGAGAATCAGCCGACTTTGAACGCAGAATAGCAGTTGAAGCTAGACGCATGGCACATTCCATTTCAGAAATCGTTACGGAATTCAATATTCCAATATCCACAGTGTCAAGAGCGCGCCGAAAGCACCAAATTTCAGATATTACACTAGCCACGGACAACACAGTGGCCGAAGCCTCACTTAACGACCGAAAGTGACAGCGTTTGCGTAGAGCTGTCACTGCTAACAGACAAGCAACCCTGCCTGAAATAACCGTAGAAATCAATGTGGGACGTACGACGAACGAAGATGGTAAGACGGCAAGAGCTATGGCAGCGATCGAGTGTGGCGCAGACGCCACAAAACAATGGTCCCAAGTTGTCAACAAGGCACTGTGCAAGCTGGTGGTGGTCCCACAATGGAACTGACTAGAAATGGTTATGTTCGACAACTTGGAGACCATTTGCAGCCATTCATGGACTTCACGTTCCCAAACAACGATGTCATGTCACCGGGCCACAATTGTTCGCAATTGTTTGAAGAACATTTTGGACAGTTCGAGCGAATGATTTGGCCACCAATATTGCCCGACATGAATCCCATCGAACATTTATGGGACTTTTCAGATTTGTGGGGCATTCAGATGTGACAGCGGCCCATTGTTTGCATGCATCTAAGTGTGAGGGCAGGAGTGCTTGCCAACAATGTCCTGGTCGACCATTTCTGACCACCACAAGGGAGGATCGCTGTATTATACTCCAAGCACACCTGACGCTCTTCACATCTGTGCCGCAACTCAGCAACAAGTAATCGACTCCCTGAACATTCTCTTGTCATCTCGCAGTACTAGCGGCAGGCGAACTAGGGAATTACCGTCGTATGTATAGACTGCCTTTTACACGAAAACATGAACGACTGCATTTGGAGTGGTACTGTGATCGGGAAACAGGGGATGCTGATGAATGGCGTCACGCTGTGTTCAGCAATGAATCGTGGTTCTGCAGTAGCCTGAAAGACCATCGTCGGCGACCTGGGAAAGGGTTCCATTTTTCCAATATTATGGAGGGGCACGGTGGTGTTACTCCTGGCGTCATGGTGTGGGGAACCATGGGGCGTGACTTCAGGCCACGGCTGGGGAACTCGGGCGGCACACCGGTACGTCACGCAAATCCTGCGTCCTCATTTGTTATCTCTCGTGCGACATTATCGTGGTACCGTTTTTCAAGTGCACAGTGCTCCTCCTCGGCTCTATGAACTGTATACGTGATGCTGAGATACTCCCGCAGATAGTAAGGCCCCCAGATCTGTCCCCAACAGAACACATGGGCGACCAGCTCGGACGTAATCTCCGTCCCAGTGCCAGTGGCCAGGATATCAGGGATCAGTGACAGCATTGTGGGGCAGCTTACCCCAGGAAAGGATACAACGGCTTTATGACACACTTCCCAACGAAATTAGTGCATCCAACCAGGCCAGAGCGGGCGCTACATCATACTGATAAATTGGCTCATACTGCCTACTTCTTCGTCAGTTTGGCTCAAATGGCTCTGAGCACTATGCGACGTAACTACTGAGGTCATCAGTCGCCTAGAACTTAGAACTAATTAAACCTAACTAACCTAAGGACATCACACACATCCATGCCCGATGCAGGATTCGAACCTGCGATCGTAGCGGTCGCCCGGCTCCAGACTGTAGCGCCTATAACCGCACGACCACTCCGGCCGGCTTCGTCAGTTTGACCAGGTTTTGTATTCACTGCAATTACATCACACACATTCTCAACCAGCAAAGTTTCATTTCGTTTCCGCCTCCCCTTGTGGGTACTTCAATTTTTTTTCCAGACAATGTACAGCGCGGCTATGTCACGATACGCTTCCTTCGATACGATGCCTATCCATTAAAAACGACATACTGACTTCTGTCAGCGAGGAAAGCTTCAATCGAATATTCCGGTATGGACTTATTATGATTACTAGGCGACAATGTGAGACTGTATCGTAGGTTAAACTTGATCCTTCTGCATCATGCTCAGTCAATTCCCTAAGTTTCCTGACTGTACCCGAAGACATGTTACAATGTCGACGTATTTTTTTTTGCTTTATACAACTTCGAGTGCACAACCAGAAATCACATAGTCCCCTTAGGGTGTCGGACGAGTTTATGGCCACATTTGGAGTATATATGGCTACCTGTTTCCTACTGATATATGTTTCTATCAACCTTGAACAAATGCTGTTAATATCGAAGAAAACGAAGCGTGGCAAGCCTTTCAAATCTTTTGAGACCTTTAGAGAGGGTGGCAAAAAATGGAAATGAGCGTATGGCATTGTTGCCCGGGAGGCCCCGTCCGGGGAAGTTCGGCCGCCAAGCGCAAGTCTTATTTCAGTCGACGCCACACTGGGCGACTTGCGCGCCGGTGATGGGGACAACACAACACCCAGTCCCCGAGCGGAGAAAATTTCCGGGAATCGAACCCGGGTCCACGTGTATGGGAGGCGACCACGCTACCACCCAGCTAAGCAGGCAGACTTGAGAGGATGGAAATTAGTACCGAGAAGATGGAAGTTACTGTATCGTGAAGCCTACGATGGGGTAGAATCCTTCCACCAGCAGAAAATAATGACTCTCGTAAAGCGCGAACTCGTTTTGCTTGATCGTCACCATGCCGTGAGTGCTTGACGCAAAACTATTACGTCTGGTGGCTTCCACAAGCCGGATGTCGGCAATTACTGCGTTGACAACGTCGTAGGCCTATAATCTCGCCGTCGGGTGGTCACTAATGACTTGGTGGCACAGCGGTAACCCGTATTCGAGCAAAATTATTACTAGCACTCTGAAAGAAAGAGATAACCCTGACATCCTGCTGTATTCCAAGTATAATAGACTCCTAATCATTTCGGAACACTTTCTAACCTTGCGCTAGCAGTGGAAATAACACTTGCACGATATGCACAGTACCACCACGGGGCTTACTAAACGCGCTGTTGTTACAGGGTGAAAAGGTAAAGAATCATCCGGGAACATGTACCAAGACACAGTAAAAGGGAGGAATTATACACAAAGAAAAATGCAAACGTCGTGCGGAGAGGAAGGATGATTATAATCAACTTTCCCTACTGAAATGTCTATATCGGAAAATCAGGTTCTCACGCGAACACAAAACTCAGACTCAATAGTGCTGAAGAGATTGTGAAAAGCAATAACGAGCAAGCAGTAGGAACTATTTTTACAAAAGTAACTGTATCATATAATGGACTGATTTTCAAAACCACAAATCGGAAGAATTACAAAGGATGACTGGAAGGTACATTGAATGGTGTGGCGCAGTGGTTCAGACGCTGAAATCGCGATCGAAAGGAACGGATTTCGATTTTTCATCCTGCCCTACTGATTTGATTTTTCTGCGGTTTCATTCAGTGATTAAGGCTACCGCCATGATTCTTTGAAAGTTACACAAAACATTTCATTTGCCATCCTTGCACTATCCCGTAGCCTCTTCGTTGACGGGACACTAGAGCCTTATCCGAAAGGCCATCTCCATGTCGACCTGAAAGTGCAGGATAGCGTGCTACACGAAGTACCTCTGTGTTTATATCTTATACCTCTCTCTTGAAACGCTATGTAACGAGGTGCATTTAGGCGAACGTTATTATAATAAAGTCTGACTTAAAGACAGACCTACAGAAAGAAATCGTGAGGACTGAGGTGGTATAATAAGTAAGGAGAAGCATCTGTCCAGTTTCTGTGAACAACACTATCTTTACTACAAGTGTGACGGCAAAGCTGATAAACTGGACGGTCGATGCATTTTCGAGCTGTAACTTGCTTTGAAGCACATGTCACCAACGCATCTTTCTTCTGTTGGAGTATACGGTAGCAATGATGGCCAAAAACTCGAATGTCTTTCAACTGATGCGCTGAAGAGAGACAAGGTTTAAGTATGACGTCACAACGATGGTTGTCAATATCTTTAGAGACAGAGAAATATGAGTGGTAGTTCGACATCAGTCTTGTTGAAAGAATCATCCAAAAATTCGCACTAACGGATATACAAAAGCAATACAGAAACATAAATTAGCATGTTCGGAGATTTTATAACCACTGCTCCCAATTAACAGAGTGATTTGATCTGTTTCAGAATGTCACAAATCTCAATCTCTCTCTCTCTCTCTCTTTGTGTGTGTGTGTGTGTGTGTTCTTAGCGTAACTTAGTTTACGTTAGATTAAGTAGTGTGCACGTCTAGGGACCGATGACCTCAGCAGTTTGGCCACTTAGGAATTCACACACATATGAACACACCCTATTAAGAAGTATGTCCCACCTTTTTTAATATCCAGGAGAACATAATATATCGCGGTGACTTCAGTGTAACTATTGTCTTCGAATAAAAGTGTCATTTCTGTTCGCCGCATTGCGCATTTCTTTTAGTTACCTTCTGTAATCTACTGTAGCAGTTCTTTCTGCTTAAGCTCGTAGTTTCATCGAACTATGTTCCTTGCAATGACATATCACGTGAAACTCACTTTCGTCCTTAAGTTTTGCACACCAGCTTACACACACATACGTAAATAGTGCTGTAGTTTTGTTAGCGTTATCAGTTTTTCGTTTTCATACATCCAAATTATCCATAAATAGTGACTGAAAGTGTTCCAAGAAGAGTTCAAGCAGTCACAAAGTCGAAAGATGGACTAATCCTTTATTAAGGTCCACTAATAAGTGTCTGGATGCTTTTCTCACATAGTGTATGTTCAACATCCTCTTCAATGAACAAGAGTAACAGTTTGGAGACGATGTCTCATACTACGGGTGCTCACCTGACATATTCTTGGCCTATTAATAGTAATAATTTCTTTTCTAGTGAGGACACAATCGAGGAACAAAGAATGGTGTGGTATCTGTTGCTGTATCGCACGATACCCTACACCGTACAGTCCAAGACCACTAACCTAGTCCATTTCATATTTGTTTTGTCGAGTGTGCTATGAAAAAAATCGTTGTATGTCAGGGGCATTTCGGTTGAAAGTAAGTGCTGCACCTCGTTCGCCAGTTGGTCAATGGTTTCACTGTCACTTATACTAAATGTAAGTGAATCAGTTGGTGCAGTTTAATTTGCTCTGTTCACATTTCTGAGTAAAATGATCTACAATTTTGCCTCCTGCTACCTCGTAAGGACCCGTAGGTCACTCGTCCAGCCAGTACATATGAGTATTTGAGGACTTTGTTGACTTCTAAATCGACGGCAGATTGCATACTTCTAGATTTCCGAAAAAAAATTCGAGATGGGACCCCACTGCAGATTGTTAACGAATATATAAGCGTACCGAATAGGTTTCCAGACGTGAGAGTGGTTCAAAACCTTCTTACATAATAGAACCTAGTATGTTGTCCTCGACGGCGAGTATTCATCAGAGACAAGGGTATCGTGAGGAGTGGTTCAAATGGCTCTGAGCACTATGGGACTTAACATCTGAGGTCATCAGTCCCCTAGAACTCAGAACTACTTAAACCTAACTAACCTAAGGACATCACACACATCAATGCCCGAGGCAGGATTCGAACCTGCGACCGTAGCGGTCGCGCGGTTCCAGACTGAAGCGCCTAGAACCGCTCGGCCAAACCGGCCGGCTATCGTGAGGAGTGCCGCAGGCTGTTATTCTCTATATACATAAATGATTTGGCAGATGCGGCGGACAGAAACCTGCAGTTGTTTGCTGATGATACTGTAGTGTACGGTCAGGCGTCGAAGTTCAGTGACTGCAGGAAAATTTCTAGTTGGTGTGATGAATGGTAGCTAACCCTAAATGAAAAAAAAATTAGGTTAATGCAGATGAGTAGGAAAAACAAACCTGTAATGTTCAGATACTGCATTGGTAATGTCCTGCTTGACACAGTCACGTCGTTTAAATATCTGGGCGTAACGTAGGAAAGCGGTACGAAATGGAACGAGCATGTCAGGATTGTCGTAGGGAAGGCGAATGGTCGACTGCGGTTTACTGAGAGAATTTTGGGAAAGTATGGTTTATCATTAAACGAGACCGCGATTAGAACACTACTGCGACCCATTCTCGAGTACCGTTCGAGTGTCTGGGATCACTACCTGGCTAAATTAAAGGAAGACGTCGAATCAATTCATAAGCGGGCTGCTAGATTTGTTACCGGTAGGTTCAAACGCTGAAGCTTCCGGAACTCAAACGGGAATCCCTGGAGGAAAGGCGACGTACTTTTCGAGGAGCACTACTGTGAAAATTTAGAGAACCGGCATTTGAATCTGACTGCAGAACGATCCTACTGCCGCCAACGTACACGTGTTACAATCTGCCTAGTGCTTCAGAGCCTGTGATTATATGCTGCAAGAGCGCCGTGTCTCCGAGATCCTTACGTGTGCGATCTATTGCGACTGCTTGCTGGTGTTAATGATAGTACTGGTGCAAACTCTAGGTTCACGTCGAGATTCGAAAGCCACACACCTTGCCCCTAAGCCGGCAGTCGGCAGGTTTCATGCAGCAGGTCCAGCATAACATGCATAAAGCATCGCGGGGACCGGAGAAAATTGCGCACAATGGCGGCGGTTCGGTCATTAATAAGGGCGTCGTCGCGGAACTCGGGACGGAGCCGAGCTGTTCGGCGGGGCGAACTGGTCCAGCCCAGGCGGACTGGAGCTGGCTGTGGCTGGAGCTGCGCTGGAGCCGGACCCGTGCAAACGGGTTGGACCGGTGCGGGTCAGTGGCCACGGCGACGACAGCGGCGGGCCGCGGCGCGGCTACGCTACACTTTACGTACGCACTCAACTAGTGTAGCTGCACTACGCCGCGTAACCAAACGGCTCTGCGTACCGGCAACCTCCAGTCAACAATACGCACCTCCTTCCGGTTCTTGCTATCTGGAAAATAACTTTCATTAGGTTATAAACAGAACACTGGAATAATTGAGTAAATGTACTGAACAAATATCAAAACTACACTGACGTGATAAAAGTCATGGGATACTTCCTAATATCGTGTCGGACCTCCCTTTGCCCGGCATAATGCAATAAATCGACGTGGTATGGACTTAACAAGTCGTTAGAAGTTACCTGCAGAATTACTGAACCGAGCGAGGTGGCGCAGTGGTTAGCACATTGGACTCGCATTCGGGATGACGACAGTTCAAACCCGTCTCCGGCCATTCTGATTTAGGTTTTCCGTGATTTCCTTAAATCGTTACTGGCAAATGCCGGGATGGTTCCTTTGAAAGGGCACGACCGACTTCCTTCCCCCATCTCTCCCGAATCTGAGCTTGTGCTCCGTCTCTAATGACCTCGTCGTCAACGGGACGTTAAACACTAATCTCCTCCTCTAGAATTATTGACAGATGCTGCCTCTATAGCCGTCCATAATTGCGAAAGTGTTGCCGGTGCAGGATTCTGTGCACGAACTGACCTCTCGGTTATCTTCCATAAATTTTCGATGGGATTCACGTTGGGCGATCTGGGTAGCCAAATCATGCGCTCGAATTGTTCATAATGTTCTTCAAATCAATCGTGAACAATTGTGGCCGGGTGCCATGGCGCATTGTGATCCACAAAAATCCCATCTTTGTTTGAGGACATGAGGTCCATAACATATTACATCCCCTGGTCACCAACAGGCCCGAACGTTTAGACTCAGTGTAGAATAGGGAATCAATGATCATAAGACCGTTACGACATCACTCAATACGGCTGTAAATAAAAATATAAAGAAAGATATGAAGATATTTCTGGATAGCAAGAGCGTGAAGAAACCTATTTCAGATTAAAATGAAAGTGTATGGCTCCAGAGACCTTTTCAAGTCTCAAACATCTGTGTTGTATATATGCAGATTGAAATGACGAATGAAAATTTATACCAAGGGTGAGGTTCGAACCCAAGTCTCGTGCTCACTAGGCAGATGCGCGAACCACTACGCCACCCTGGCACAGTGCTTTTGCATAACTGCACAGTCTACCCTATCATGCCTCCCTCCTCAAATCTAATTCCCATTCACGACTGAGGAGTGACGCGTTTTAGGGTGGACCATACAGTTATGCAAAGTCACTGTGCCGGCTTCGAATAGTGGTTAGTGCACCTGCCTAGTGAGCAAGAGACCCGAGTTTGAATCCCAGTCTTGGAACAAATTTTCATTCGTCGCCTCATTCTAAATATATACATTCACAGATGTCTGAGACTTTAAAGGGTCTCTGGAACCGTATGGTTTCATACAGTATGGTTCATCCTACGCCAGGATTTCAGGTAGGATCCCTTATTTCATTCGATGGTGAGGTGCTATTCCAATACAGTTGGATAGCCTCTGCAATGCTGTTTTAGTTTAGTAGGAAATAATAAGCGGGCTGAGGCATGAACGGGAATTTGGATTCAGGAGGCCCGCGTGCTAGGGTAGTCTGTGTAGTTGTGCAAAAAAATTCTATTCTCCAGCACTGACACCGTTGATTACCAACAGAAAAAGTTCAAGAGCGTTGTAAAATACACCTCAGACAGACAGGTGCCCACTAATGTTTTCAGCAATGGGAAACATCCACGCGTTAGAAAGCTGCTACGAAAGCAAACAGAGCTTTGCTGCAAATTTAAACGTAGCCGTAACACTGAACGATGCGAAAATTAGTGTAACGAGAGCCAAGAGCGACGTTTTCAACGAACTACAAAGTAATATCCTGTCTGCAGACTTGACACAAAATCCTAAGAAGTTCTCTCTTATGTTAAATCAGTAAATGGACTGAAGCTATCTGTTCAGACATTTTGTGACCGTAATGGCATCGAAATGCAGGACGACACAGAGAAGCCGAAATATAAAGGTATTTTTCCAAAACGGTTTTACTGACGAAGAGCGCATTGTAGTTCTTCCTTTGAATCGTTATACGGTCGTCAAATTGACAGGTACCGAAATAAGTGACCAAGAGACAGAAAAGCAACTGAAATCACTTGTCATAGGTAAGACAGGATACCTATTCGATTCTACACAGAGTATGCAAAAGAACTTGTACTTCTTCTTGCATCAGTGTCCGTAGCTCGCGGGAGGAGTGATCTTAACGGTTTGAAAACAGCGCAGGTCGTTATGATTTTCAAGAAGGTTCGTCCAACCGACCCACAAAACCATACGCCTTTATCTCTGACGTCGGTCTACTGTATAATGCTGGAACAGTTTTCATACTCGCGTATTATGATCCTTCTGAAGCCGAAAATCTTCTCCGTAGGAGTCACCATGGGATCACAAAATGAAACGCAGCTCGCATTGTTCGCAAAAGACAGAAGGAATTAATATAGGCGCCCAGATTGATGACGTATCTCTTGACTTGCGGAAGGCGTTCGATACATTTCCAAGTTGCCGCTGATGAACAACATACGAGCGTAAGGAATATCAGACTAGCTGCGTGACTGAAAAGTTTCTTGCAAACAGAGTACAGCACGTCATTCTCAAAGGACAGGAATCTTCAGACATAAAAGTAACTTCGGGAGTACCCCAAGGGAGAGCCCGCACGGTTGGCCGTGCGGTCTAACGCACGGCTTTCCGGGTGGGAAGGAGCGCCTGGTCCCCGGCACGAATCCGCCCGGCGGATTTGTGTCGAGGTCCGGTGAGCCGGCCAGTCTGTGGATGGTTTTAGGCGGTTTTCCATCTGCCTCGGCGAATGCGGGCTGGTTCCCCTTATTCGGCCGCAGTTACACTATGTCGGTGATTGCTGCGAGAACAAGTTCTCCACTACGCGTACACCACCATTACTCTACCACGCAAACGTAGGAGCTACACTCGTCTGGTGTGAGACGTTCCCTGGGGGGTCCACCGGGGACCGAACCGCACAATAACCCTGGGTTCGGTGTGGGGCAGCGGAGGGGTGAAGTGGACTGCGGTAGTCGTCCTGTGGTTGTGGACCACTGCGGCTGCGGCGGGGACGGAGCCTCTCCATCGTTTCTAGATCCCCGGTTAACATACAATACAATACCCCAAGGGAATGTTATTGGACAATTATTTTACGCAGTATACACTCTTTAGACATCGGGGACTGGAATCTTAGTGACTGGGATAGAACTGTCTTCAGTTATGAGTCCCGCTTCGAACAGAGCCCAAGTGACCAGCGAAGAAGTGTCGAGACGCTCGGAACAGCAGCGGGATAACAACCTGACTGCTGCCAGCCATACGGCCCGAACAACCACGTGTGATGGATGCTCTGGGATGTCATTTCTTTTCATAGCGGGACAGCTTTGGTTGTCATCTGCGGCATCCTTACAGCACGGCGGCTATATTCTACGCCCCATTTTGTTGCCCTACATTGAAAGTCGCCTTGGGCTTACATTTCAGCAAGATGATGCCCGCCCACACACAGCGCTAGTTTCTACTGCTTGTCTTCGCGCTTGCCAAACGCTACTATGACCAGCAAGGCCGCCGGATCTTTCCCCAGTTGAGAACGTTTGGAGCATTACGGGCAGCGCATTCCAACCAGCTCTAAATGTTAACGAACTAACGTGCCAACTGGACAGTAAGTGCCGCGACATCCCTCAGGAGTCCACCTAACAACTCTATCAATCAGTGCCAAACCGAATAACTGCTTGCATAACGGCCAGAGGTGGACCACCCGTTACTGACCTGCTCAAATAGTGAAGCGCTTTCTCTTCACTAAATCATCCATTTTGTTCCGAAATTGTATTTATTTGTTTGTAGGTACGTGTACTAGTACATCACAACCACCAATTTCCGTCCCATTCGGATAATTCCTTCATAGTGCGTTGCTTTCTTTTTTTGCCTTTTTTTTCATTGAGTGTATGTAAATGACCAAGTGGATTACGTCGGAAGTTCCATAAACTTTTTGGTGAATGATGCTATTGTATACAGAGAATTCACAACGCTAAAAAATTGTAGTAAAATGCAGCAAGACCTGGACAGGATCGATGTTTGGTACAGGGAGTGGCAGCTGACCCTCAACACAAATAAATGTAATCCATCGCATATAATAAGCAGAAATACCCGTTAATGTACGATTAGACGATTTCATACATCCAGTAAATATTTCGTGGTCTGCGATTTAGGCCGGCCGCGGTGACCGAGCGGTTCTAGGCGTTTCAGTCCGGAACAGCTCGACTGCTACGGTCGCAGATTCGAATCCTGCCTCGGGCATGGTTGTGTGTGATGTCCTTAGTTTAGTTATGTTTAAGTAGTTCTACGTTCTAGGGGACTGATGACCTCAGATGGTAAGTCCCATAGTGCTCAGAGCCATTTCCATTTAAAGTGGAATGAACACATAAACCTAAGGCAGATGTCAGACTGAGATTTACTGGAAGAATGCACAGGAATCCCTACGAAGGAGCTGGCTTAGAAATGCCTCGTTCGACCGTATCTTAATTGAGACCCTTGCCATATAGGATTGGCAGAGGAAACAGAAAAGGCATAAAGAAACGCAGCGCGTTTTTTTACACGTTAACTTCATAATTGTCTAAGCGTCACGAAAATGCTGATAAAGCTTTTCAGTGGCGGACTTTGGGAGAAAGAATTGGACATCAGGATATGGTCTACTGTTAAACTTCCGAGAGTATACATTCTTAGAAGAGTGAACCAATATACTGCTTCCTCTCATGTATATCTCGTGGAGAGACCATGAACATATAATTAGAGAGATTCGAGCTCACACGGAGGTTTACCAAAAACATTCTTCCACCGCACTGTCGCGGCTGAAGCAGAAAAACGGGCAAAATGACAATGGTATACAAAGCACCCTCCGCCACAACACACACTGTGTGTGGCTTGCGGAGTAGAGATGCACATCCAACCATTTATAATATCTCTTAACGACTTGAAAAATTCCTTCTGCACAAAACTGCCGCCTGAGACTGCTGCCGCTTCGGACAGCGTCTTGGAAGTTTTTCGCCGGAGTCAGAGAGCTTTGGAAGTCAAGCCTGGGCTATATACAAAACAGATGCTCAAAATTGCTTGCGTCCTCAAATTTTCATGTAAAAAATACGATACCGACAGTTGCGAGACGCATCGTTCGCTTCGAATGGCTCATCTCAGCTTCCTTACTATCTTACACTGCATTTCTGAACTGTTCTTTCACGTTCATAAAATCTACGAATAAAATTCCTTTGCTGTCTGAAAAAACCGGTAGGGATGCATTTTTTGATTTGCTGGGTGAGGCGATACGACCACACATCACTGACTCAGTTTTGTAGTTCTTCAGTATCTTCAGGACGTTACTAGCTGACTGTAGTCGTATTGCTATTTGTTTTTGCTACTTCCTCATGTGTCCCACACTTAACGTTAGCCTACACATTTTCAGAACCGTCTTTTTCGTGCGTTACATTGTTTACTGTCCTTCTTGAAACTCAACAGCGTGCAACAGTGCTTGCAACAGATTAGAAAGAATAAGAATGGGAAAAAAGGGCACTTTGAGCATGAGAAATAGGTCTGGACGATTCAGAGCGGTCCAGTTTGCGTATCTATAGTTCATCAATAAATTTTTAACCACACATCAGAACAAAAGTTACTAGCTGACAAATCCGGCAGTGTCCGGGTATTAATTTTGCCAATTTTCTATTAGAAATAAGAAAAAAAATGAACTGCGTTTGTAGTATAATATCGAAAAATTTTCATTTCTACGAATTCGCGAAAGAACCTTTGAAATAATGAAACAGTCGTACAAAGATCCCGGAGAGTTTCTGTACGCTGGGCGCAGCTGCTTCGCGTGTCTACAACGTCGCTATTAGAATGAGATTTCCACTCTGCAGCGGAGTGTGCGCTGATATGAAACTTCCTGGCAGATTAAAACTGTGTGCCGGACCGAGACTCGAACTCGGGAACTTTGCCTTTCGCAGGCTAGTGCTCTACCACTGGAAGGTAGGAGACGATGTACTGGCGGAAGTAAAGCTCTGAGGATTGATGGTGAGTCGTACTTGGGTAGCTCATTGGCAGAGCACGTGCCCGCGAAAGGCAAAAGGTCGCTATTGTTTTCGCCTACAGCCGTTTGCCGCGTCGCAGTTGAAAGCTGTCAAAAGCGTTGCCATGTGTCAGGGTGTTCCTTACGTTGACTCCATTGTAGGAGTGTCTTAGTAGTAAAGCACAGGTGTATTAAAATTTCATGCATAATGCGACATTTTTTCACGCATCTCAGTATTTATGACGTCATATCTCTTTAACTACGTGTCGTACAATGACATATTCGTGCACGTAGATTCAGTGGCATATGTGGATACTGTCTGCGAAATATGTTGAGCATAAAATTAGAAGCAAAGAAGTTATAAATTTAAACGTCATACTTGATGCGGCATTTATTCACGCATCTCACTGTTTATGTCGTCATATCTCCTGAACTGTGATAGGCAAATGGTTCTTACCTCCACAACGATTATTACCTGACAATAAGGGTTACGTGTACCAAGTTTGCTTGAAATCGGTACAGTGATTTAGGAGGCGTTGTGGAACATACACACATACGTACATACACACATCCATTTTTATAATATGTACAAATATAATAAAAACAAGCTTCAAAATTGCCGTTAAAGGTTATGCAGTGGTTGAAGGACCTATCTTCCATTATTCAGGAACACTTACAAAAACTGGTATGCTCAGAAAACGTTTTTTTACTAGGATCCCAGTAAATGGCAGTCTGAGAAACAATTAGTGAAGTAGGTGACGCGCGCGCTTCGCTGAAAAGTGATAGAGATCTAAAATGATAGTTACCTTGATCTTGGAATTCAGAGGAACGTACAGCTGGGAGACTAAGGGTCTGCTTTAAGGGAACGGATCCAAATATGGACACTTTCATACCTTTGAATTATAATAGGAATCGCAAGGAGAGGGGTTGAGCTTGACTTGACAGCACCCTCAGATAAAAACGCAAATAAAGGATGGAATGTTTAACCAATCGTCACCGGCAATACCTGTGGGAGAGGAGGAGGGAGAGAGAGTACTTTGAGCTTTTGATTGTATACAACTATTTCTAATGAGTCTAGAAAATCAATAAGCTAGCTTCTTACCAGCATGATTAATGGATTTCCAGATAATTTGCACTGCCTGACAAAAAAAGTGTACCATCCAGAAGGGAACGAGGAAACGAAATGAAACTTCACGGTGATTAGAAAATGCAGTCAAATTTACAAAGAACTTGGTAGTATGAGCCCACTTAACAGTGTGACGTTTTATTCCCTGCCCCCTCCTCCCCCTGGTTTGGATGTATGCTTTGATTCGGTTAGGAAGGGTATCATAAAGCCGTTGTATTATCTCCTGAGGCAAACTGCACCACAGCTATTGTAAGTGATCCTTGATTTCCTGGAACAAATAGACCTCCCAGCTGGTCCCACACATATTATACTGGAGAGAGATCTGGGGCTCTTGCTGGCAACTAGACTACCACAACATCAAGCTGGCAGCTCACAGACACAAGTACCATACGTGGACACGTATCTTCCTACTGAAAAATGCCACCACCATACTTTCGCATGAGAGGTAACACATGGGGATGCAAGGTATACGTGACGTATCGTTCCGCGGTCAGAGTTTCCTCAATCACTACCAGTCGTGCCGTGAAGTCATACCCTATGGCTCCCCACACTATGGTGCCAGGAGTAACAAGCTGTGCCTCTCCAAAACACTGGAAGAATGGAACCTCTTTCCAGGAAGTATGAGGCCTCTTTCCAGGTCGGTTGAACACAATGTGCCGTCATTCATCAGCACCCAATGCTTCCTGATCACGGCAACACGTTGCCGTTTGTGTTGTGGTGTTAACGGGAGCCTACCCACAGGATGGTGATTCCCCACTCCAGAAACCGATGGTGCTGGAGTCCATTACTTGGATAGCAGGCGCAGGTGTAAAGGAGTCACGATATACACTCCTGGAAATGGAAAAAAGAACACATTGACACCGGTGTGTCAGACCCACCATACTTGCTCCGGACACTGCGAGAGGGCTGTACAAGCAATGATCACACGCACGGCACAGCGGACACACCAGGAACCGCGGTGTTGGCCGTCGAATGGCGCTAGCTGCGCAGCATTTGTGCACCGCCGCCGTCAGTGTCAGCCAGTTTGCCGTGGCATACGGAGCTCCATCGCAGTCTTTAACACTGGTAGCATGCCGCGACAGCGTGGACGTGAACCGTATGTGCAGTTGACGGACTTTGAGCGAGGGCGTATAGTGGGCATGCGGGAGGCCGGGTGGACGTACCGCCGAATTGCTCAACACGTGGGGCGTGAGGTCTCCACAGTACATCGATGTTGTCGCCAGTGGTCGGCGGAAGGTGCACGTGCCCGTCGACCTGGGACCGGACCGCAGCGACGCACGGATGCACGCCAAGACCGTAGGATCCTACGCAGTGCCGTAGGGGACCGCACCGCCACTTCCCAGCAAATTAGGGACACTGTTGCTCCTGGGGTATCGGCGAGGACCATTCGCATCCGTCTCCATGAAGCTGGGCTACGGTCCCGCACACCGTTAGGCCGTCTTCCGCTCACGCCCCAACATCGTGCAGCCCGCCTCCAGTGGTGTCGCGACAGGCGTGAATGGAGGGACGAATGGAGACGTGTCGTCTTCAGCGATGAGAGTCGCTTCTGCCTTGGTGCCAATGATGGTCGTATGCGTGTTTGGCGCCGTGCAGGTGAGCGCCACAATCAGGACTGCATACGACCGAGGCACACAGGGCCAACACCCGGCATCATGGTGTGGGGAGCGATCTCCTACACTGGCCGTACACCACTGGTGATCGTCGAGGGGACACTGAATAGTGCACGGTACATCCAAACCGTCATCGAACCCATCGTTCTACCATTCCTAGACCGGCAAGGGAACTTGCTGTTCCAACAGGACAATGCACGTCCGCATGTATCCCGTGCCACCCAACGTGCTCTAGAAGGTGTAAGTCAACTACCCTGGCCAGCAAGATCTCCGGATCTGTCCCCCATTGAGCATGTTTGGGACTGGATGAAGCGTCGTCTCACGCGGTCTGCACGTCCAGCACGAACGCTGGTCCAACTGAGGCGCCAGGTGGAAATGGCATGGCAAGCCGTTCCACAGGACTACATCCAGCATCTCTACGATCGTCTCCATGGGAGAATAGCAGCCTGCATTGCTGCGAAATGTGGATATACACTGTACTAGTGCCGACATTGTGCATGCTCTGTTGCCTGTGTCTATGTGCCTGTGGTTCTGTCAGTGTGATCATGTGATGTATCTGACCCCAGGAATGTGTCAATAAAGTTTCCCCTTCCTGGGACAATGAATTCACGGTGTTCTTATTTCAATTTCCAGGAGTGTATTTGATGCACATCATCATCAGATGTGGTCGACTGGTCGACTGCAATCTTGACGTCGAGTATCACTCTCACACACTCCCAACCACACCAACATCAGGCCACTGTTACATCCGGATGCACCACAAATAGGGATATTGCACGAACAGCCCACCCGGCCAGATGGACGCCCACAATAAAGCCCCTTTCAAACTCTTTAAGGCGCAGATAGCTCTGTCTCACTCGAGTACTACGCATCTTTGTGCTGCCCTTCACAGTGATCGCTCAACACCTGACGCTGTTCACGCCTCTTATATACCTACAAGGCCTGGGTACAACACTAAACACGAACAACACTAATGCACTCTGGCGGCCGTTCTTCCTAACACAGAGAATTGAAAGTGTAATCATACACATATCCACCAAGGCTGTGTATGTGTACGAAGATCCGATCACATCTTCTGGGTGCTTCAACTTTCTATCAGGCACTGTATATCAGGATGACCGGCGGTGACTGGAGCGCTAGTCCATTCGATTACGAAAGAAGTGCCTTTACCATTGTGCCACCTCGCTCGATCTGAGTTACTGGGTTATCTTCAAATGCGAACATTTTTAGGTTAGGCTTTACCGTGACCGTTACTGACATTAAATGAAACAACAAGTTTACTGTTACCAGTCACCGTTTTATTTTTATTTTTTCATTTTCTCCATGACGCGTTTCGAAGGTTTAAACCTCCATCATCGGTGGATTTACATTAGTTAGTATTACATATGTGTGTGTGTTGTGTTACGATTTTGGAGGGACCTGTGGCACTGCCTCCAGTGGTCACAGGTTCCTCCAAAATCGTAAAACAACACACACACACATGTAATACTAATGTAAATCCACCCGATGATAGAGGTTTAAACCTTCGAAACGCGTCGTGGAAAAAATAAAAATAAAACGGTGACTGGTAACAGTAAACTTGTTGTTTCATTTAATTACTGGGTTATGTTGTGTACAAAGTGCTTCACAGAACGTGAACACCACTAATATTTTATACAAGGCGCGGTGAAGATAAAGAGTACGTATTCTAAAAGTATTTGTACGCAAAGAGTCGAATACTTTCTGTGTAGTGTTAAAGCCATGTTTTTCAACTGTTTGGAACAGTAGAACTTTCAAAGCGATAAGAACATATACATATTACAGTAGTATTGCGCACACAAAATATAAAAAGGGCAGTGGGGCAGTCATTTGCACTCAGGTGATTCCTGTGAAAAGGTTTCCGACGTGATCATGGCCGCACGATGGGAATCAACATACTTCGAGCATAGAACGGTAGTTGAAGCTAGACGCATGGTACACATCATTTCGGAAATCGTCAGGGAATTCAGTATTCCGATGTCCACAGCGCCAAGATCGCGCCGAAAACACCAAATTTCAGGTATTACATTTCGCTACGGACAACGTAGTGGCCGGCGATCTTCACTTAACGACCAAAAGCGGCAGCGTTTGTGTAGAGTTGTCACTGCTAACAGACAAGCGGCAACACTGCGTGAAATAACGGTAGAAATCAATGTGGGACGTACGACGAACGTATCCAGAATGAGATTTTCACTCGGCAGCGGAGTGTGCGCTGATATGAAACTTCCTGGCAGATTAAAACTGTGTGCCCGACCGACCTTTGCCTTTCGCGGGCAAGTGCTCTACCAACTGAGCTACCGAAGCACGACTCACGCCCGGTACTCACAGCTTTACTTCTGCCAGTACCTCGTCTCCTACCTTCCAAGCTTTACAGAAGCTCTCCTGCGAACCTTGCAGAACTAGCACTCCTGAAAGAAAGGATATTGCGGAGACATGGCTTAGCCACAGCCTGGGGGATGTTTCCAGAATGAGATTTTCACTCTGCAGCGGAGTGTGCGCTGATATGAAACTTCCTGGCAGATTAAAACTGTGTGCTGGACCGAGACTCGAACTCGGGACCTTTGCCTTTCGCGGGCAAGTGCTCTACCAACTGAGCTACCGAAGCACGACTCACACCCGGTACTCACAGCTTTTCTTCTGCCAGTACCTCGTCTCCTACCTTCCAAACTTTACAGAAGCTCTCCTGCGAACCTTGCAGAACTAGCACTCCTGAAAGAAAGGATATTGCGGAGACATGGCTTAGCCACAGCCTGGGGGATGTTTCCAGAATGAGATTTTCACTTTGCAGCGGAGTGTGCGCTGATATGAAACTTCCTGGCAGATTAACTTGCCCGCGAAAGGCAAATGTCCTGAGTTCGACTCTCGGTCGGGCACACAGTTTTAATCTGCCAGGAAGTTTCGAACGTATCCGTTAGCACATTAGGGCGAAATTTGGCGTTAATGGGCTACGGCAGCAGACGACCGACGCGAGTACCTTTGCTAACAGCACGACACCAGGTGCAATGCTTCTCCTAGGCTCGTTACCATATCTGTTGCACCCTAGACGACTGGAAAACTGTGGCCTAGTTAGAAGAGTCCCTGTTTCAGCTGGTAAAAGCTGACGGTAGGGTTCGAGTGTAGCGCAGACCCCACGAAGCCATCGATCCTAGTTGTCAACGAGGCAAGCTGGTGGTGGCTCCATAATGGCGTGGGCTGTGTTTACATGGAATGGACTGTGTCCCCTGGTCCAACTCAATCGATCACTGCTTGAAGTAGTTATGTTCGGCTACTTGGAAACCATTTGCAGCCAATCAAGGTCTTCATGTTCCCAAACAACGATGTCATGTTACCGAGCCACAATTGTTCGCAATTGTTTGAAGAACATTTTGGACAGTTCGAGGTAATGATTTGGACACCCAGATCGCCCGACATGAATCCCATGAACAGTTATGGGATATAATCGAGACGTCAGTTCTTGCACAAAATTCTGCACCACAACCATTTCGCAGTTACAGACGGCTATAGAGGCAGCATGGCTCAATGTTTCAGCTGGAGCCTTCCAACGACTTGTTGAGTCCATGTCATGTCGAGTTGCTGCACTACGCCCAAGTATCCCATGACTTTTGTCATCTCAGTGTAGAGTGCAATGATGCATCGCTTGTTATTGTTTACAGCCAAATTTTTCGCACAAACAGGGAGGCAATGTTATAATAATAGCAGCAAGATGTCTGACTGCGCCACTTATCCGATGTTTATGAAAAGTGAAGGAGCAGAACTCTGGCGGCTGTCTTCGCCTTAACGTTTAACACGTCGCCCAGCAATTATCATTTCAAACGATGTAAAGCGTAATATTATTGTAATTTCATTTTTCAAAATTGTCCAATACCATTAAAACTGTACATTGTTCCATTTAAAATAGTCAAGTTGCAAAAATAATCATTGCTTCCCGTTCTATCTCACTCTAAAAATCATTGACTGGCGATCTGGATCTGTTGACATGCCACATTATCACCCCAAAACATCGCATCGTTGGTACCTATGTGAAGTTGGGTTGTTTGGGGGAAGAGACCAAACAGCGAGGTCATCGGTCTCATCGAATTAGGGAAGGACGGGGAAGGAAGTCGGCCGTGCCCTTTCAAAGGAAGCATCCCGGCATTTGCCTGGAGCGATTTAGGGAAATCACGGAAAACGTAAATCATGGTGGCCGGGCGCGGGATTGAACCGTCGTTCTCCCTAATGCGAGCCACCTCGCTCGGTCTATGTGAAGTATATGAATATCCTGAACGTAGCGAATTGCATCCATCAGTTGATTCAGTTAAGCGAGAGGATGCAGGATGTCGCATGGAAACATGCAGCGTGATCATTTACTATTGCGTGATGCACAACGCCTTGCGCCATATTGCTTCATATGGTATTATTCAGTCTCGACCCCTACTTACAGCTCACATTAGCTGAAAACGCGCTTCATTAAACACTTTTTCAGCTATTGAAGCTGAAATTTCCTCAAAGCTCAAAAACGGTGTACTGAACTGAGGATCGAACGCCGACCTCTGCCATTCGTAGCCAGTTATCTATCGACTAGGCTGATAGGCACGATCAGAGCCCACACACACGTTCTATCGGTATCTTAGGTGCTGAGTTCGATCACGCCTCAGAACATAGTTTTCAAATCTATATGAGCAAGATAAACCGGTACCAGTTGCAGGTTGGCTTCTGGGGGCAAAAAATATGAGTTTCAATATTTCATATAATTATTACCCGAATTAAAAAAATTAAAATACCGCATCATCTACTCATTAAGGTGTATAATCTTCCATTACACGTTGAACACTGTAACACATGTATTGAAATTAGAAACTGCGTATTGCCGGCCACTGTGGCCGAGAGGTTCTAGGCGCTTCAGTCTGGAACCGAGCGACCGCTACGGCCGCAGGTTCGAATCCTGCTCGGGCATGGATGTGTGTGATGTCCTTAGGTTAGTTAGGTTTAAGTAGTTCTGAGTTCTAGGGGTCTGATGACTTCAGATGTTAAGTCCTATAGTGCTCAGAGTCATTTGAACCATTTGAAACTGAGTATTGTCCTAAGGCTTGTAACACACGACGCGCAAATACCCGGGCAATATTCATCCAGTATTTGAGAACGACAGCACATAGCGACTTCCAACATACTAATTTCAAACCTTTACGAAACTTTTTCTTGTTGATATACTACGCTCCCCCCCCCCCCCCGGTCCACACGACACTAAACGAAGAAAGGAAAATGTTTATCGCTTACCAGATTTTCGCTAAACAGACAGCGTCAGGCATGACGTTTTTAATTTATTACTTCTCTAGTACTAATTTTTTTCGCAACATACTTTGCAGACAGTATTCACGTATGGCACTGAATGTATCTGAAACCTATACCACTGTGAAACATACACCGAGGTGACAAAAGTCAAGGGTAAACCTCCTAATATCGTGTTGGACACCTTTTGCACGGGGTAGAACTGCAACGCGTCATGGCATGGACTCAACAAATCGTTGTAAGTCTCCTGCAGAAATATTGAGCCATGATGCCTCTACAGCCGTCCATAAGTGCGAGAGTGTTTTGGCGCAGGATTTTGTGCACTAACTGACCTCTCGATTATGCCCCTAACGTTCGATAAGATTCCTGTGAGGCAACGTGGGGGGCCAAATCACTCCCTTGAATTGTCCAGAATATTGTTCAAACCAATCGCAAAGAACTGTATATAGTGACATGGCGCACTATCATCCATCGTTGTTTGGGAACATCAAGTCCATAAATGGCTGCAAATGCTCTCCAAGTAGCTGAACATAAACATTTCCGGCCAATGATCGGTTCAATTGGACCACAGGGCCCAGTTCATACCATGTAAACACAGCCCCTACCATTATGGAGCCACTACTACCAGCTTGCACAGTGTCCTGTTGACAACATTGGTCCTTGGCTTTGTGGGGCCTGCTACACAGTCAAGCCCCACAATGAGCTCTTACCAACTGAACTCGGGATTCGTCTGGCCAGGCCACGGTTTTTCAGTGGCCTAGGGTCCAACAAATATGTCACGAGTCCAGGAGAGGCTCTACAGGCGATGTCGTGCTGTTAGGAAAGGCACTCGTGCCAGTCGTCTGCTGCCGTAGTACATTAACGCCAAATATCGCCGCACTGTCCTAACGGATACGTTCGTCGTACGTCCTGCATTGATTTCCGCTGTTACCTCAGTGTACAGTTCAGGAGGTACCACGTCATAATGAGCGACATAGGCGGCAAACTAGCTCTAGGTGAAAACAGAGCGCAAATTACCCAGGATATACTTATACAGTGTTTGATGATGTGAGTACTTAGCGACTTCCAACAAACTTTAAACGTAATTTCAGATCTTTTTTACATTTTTTCTCGCTTAGACGCTTAATGTCATACATCGAGCATATTAACTCATTTGTAAAGTAATCCAAAGTCTGAAGGTGTTTTATACACGGGAGTTCGATCTTTTAAAGAACTGGAGGCTCTCTGGTGCCAACAGTGCACACTCCTCTTTTGAATGAGGAGTGCAGTATCTGATGACACTGTTAGCGCTCTCCAAAGAGGTGCTGGTTGCTGGTGCGCGCTAGCGGCAGTGTACTTGAGAGTTTTTGCTGCATCAATGCATTGCTCTCATCGACACGTCCCTCGTTTACTGTGGATATAATCTGGGCCAGTCTTGCTGGGCCGTTAGCACGGGCAATCCACCTCCGACTCAGGCGCTGATGGTCACGGTCGGTGAGTAGACAAGATCGGCCACTACGCTGTCCAAAATGGGAATTGGAGCCTTCGTGCAGGTACTCTGCTTTTGACACTGTACACCAAGGAGAGCTGAATGTCAGGAGAACTTACGAAATCGAATGTTCCATACGCTACACAGAAACTTTCTGTAAAACTTACTCTCTCACATGTCATAATCACATTAAGAAACAAAAAGAATGTTTCATTCTGCAGCAGAGAGCGCTGATTCGAGACTTCAGACAAACAGCTTTTCGCGAACAACATTCTTACCGACTGACGCATCCAGGCACATTTTCACGACCCGTTATGCCTGGATGGCTCAGTCGGTAAGAAAATAACCCCGAAAAGAAGTTACCGAGCTCGAATCAGGTTAGAAAACATTTCGCAGCCCGCCCAACAGTCCAACTGAAGGAAGATCCTAATTATAAACTCTTGACGCAATGAGAGTGCCTCCACTAATACCTTGACTTTTGACATTTGCTTTGCTATATTCTGGCTCCCATCCATACTGCACCTTTGTCGCACATAGAACCTAGGGACACCAAAGTTACAGAAATCATGACACATGAGGAAGCGTTGAAGCTATCCCGTACGCAGTCTAGAAACTTTAACGAGAGGGGATATAAACGGTCAAGAAGATCGGGTGTAAGAGAAAGGATGAGTGAAGACCCCGTATTCGCTGGTAGCGTCTGTGTACCATCATGCTGAGTATCGTCTACAGGTCATAATCACTTACCACTATAGGCTCTAAGGGTTGTAAAGGGAACTCAGTACATAACGCTTTTATAAGGAACCCACGTCCGAAAATGTACGGTTTGCATGTACAATAAGTTTGAAGATCGGATCACTTTCAAATGTTGCGCTTCACAGTAGGCACACAGCGAAAACAATGAGCTCTGATCTGTGTGCTAGGAGCCATTCTTTCGAGTGTTCGTCGTTGGATTCTCTTCTACGTAACGTCTGACATTCTCTTCAAAGTCGAGAGTACGGCGCCTCCGTGGAGCACAACAGTTAACCCTCCCAGTTGCGAACGTACCATCCTCTCGCAGGTGACGACAGCGCGCTCTTCTCAATTTGGCTGTGAACACTGATATGGGACATTTGAAAGCAATACGATCTGCAAACGAATTTAATTCCCAAACCGTACATTTCCAGACGTGGCCCCTTAGCAGAACTTGATCTACTACGTTCCTTCTACAACCTCTAGAGGCCTGTAACAGGAATTGAGGGACGCCTTGAATACATTGTTTTCAACAAGTCCAACTGATGTTCCTCCGACAGATTGTTCCTTTCGCCTTGTCATTCACACTGAGCCAGGTAGTGCACAGGTCACAAGACTCTCTGCGGGAAGAATAGGGCTGAAATCTCGTTAACTAATGCAATTAAGGATTTTCGTAATTTTCGTAACTTTAACCTGCCGAACGCCATGATAGTTAAATTTTAAGAAGATCAGCGTCATGTCTAATGGACTCACCTTCAATGAGAAGATAAACTGTGAAATGGTTTCCTTCCGTACGTCGCACAAATACACGGAAAGGAACTTGATTATATTCTGACAAATCAAATAGACTGAAAATCTGTTTTAGCGTGCAAGCTGAGTGTTTCATTTTAAAATGTGCGCTGAATTCCACGATAATTTGAAAGTATTCATTAAGTTGACGGGGCAGAAAACTGTCTATGATGATAAGACAGGTAATTATTCTTGAACGTCACCTGGTACAAGTTGTGATCGACAGAGTTCCCTTAGTTCAAATGTGTGTGAAATCTAAGGTCATCAGTCCCTAAGCTTACCCACTACTTAACCTAAATTATCCTAAGGACAAACACAAACACCCATGCCCGAGGGAGGACTCGAACCTCCGCCGGGATCAGCCGCACAGTCCATGACTACAGCGCCCCGACCGCTCGGCTAATCCCGACCACACACTTGAAGTCGTATCGCCTCATCGCCACATACAAATATTGTGTGTATTTTATTCATTGATGATATTTTATATTTTGGAGTATACAATAACCACTCACTACGTCGGTCGCACAATCTGTGGACAGATTCAAAGGCCTTCCACTTGGTAAAAACTTGCTGTAGCCAAGATATACTTATTTAGTTCCGACAGTTATTTGTTTCGACAACCAGATTCGACAGGCTTTGCTGTCATCTTATGCTCTTCAAAAACTTTTGTTGCGAAAGGTGTTCATTTTGAGTTTGAACCAAATAAAACAGAATGCTCCTTTTCATTTTTCAACATGAGAAAATTCAGTCAGGGCTTCCATTTATTGGCGATTATGCCTATGAGCACGTAATAAAGGAAACTAACGGCTAATTTGGAAAGAGAACAAAGTTAAGAGAACAGAAAAAAGGTCTTAAGGTTTGCCGACGACGTAATGCTTCCAGAGCTGAACATAGTGAACAGTGTCCTGGGATGAGTTTATTACCTGAATAACAACGTAAGAGAAACAAGACCTATGGGGTGTGGTCGAATTACGACAAAGGATGATATACTGGAGGTGGTACATGAGTTCTGTTATTTGGGCAGCAAAACATCTGACAACAGACGAAGTAAAAAGGAATAAAATGTATACTCGCAACACCAAGAAAAGCTTCTCTCAGAAAGAGGAACTTACTCACATCGAATATCTAAGTGTAACGTCTTTTCCGAAAATGTTTGAGTGGAGGATAGCCTCATATTGAAGTGAAATGGTTCAAATGGCTCTAAGCACTATGGGACTTAATATCTGAGGTCATCAGTCCCCTAGACTTAGAACTACTTTAACTAACCTAAGGACATCACACACATCCATGCCGAAGCACGATTCGAACCTACGACCGTAGCAGCAGCGCGGTTCCGGACTGAAGCGCCTAGAACCGCTCGGTCACAGCGGCCGGCTCATATTGAAGTGAATTGTAGACAATGAACAGTGCAGACAGAAGAGAATACAAACTTTTTGAAATGTGGTGTTACAGACGGATGCTAAAGATTAGATGGGTCGATCGAATAACTGATGATGAGGTACTAACAAAGAGTCGAAATGGAGAGGACAGAGTGTTAAGGACAACTTCACTAAAAGAAGAAATCGGCTGAGGAGACAAATTCTGAGACATTAAGGAACAGTTAATTCGGCTATGGAGGGGAATGTGAGGAGTAAATATTGCAGAGGCAGATGAAAGGCTTGACTTAAGTATGTTCACTTTGATATAGGTTGCAGTAGTTACGCAGAGATTAAGAAGCTCGTACAGGATGGACTGGAACGCAGAGCTCAATCAAACTATTCTTCACACTAAAGGCAATTACAACAAGAACTACATCAAGCAGGCATGACAACAGCCACTGAAGGTATTCAGAGACGCACTGCTAGGATCGTAACGGACCCGTGTAGCCCATCTCACTCAGTATAACGGGGATGCTCGTGGAAGTTAAATGGGTACCTTTGGAAGGAGGACGATGTCGTTATGGCGAAACTCCGTTGCGTAAATTTAGCACACCGGTATTCGAGGAAGACTGTTTGACTGTTACACTATCACAACCGCACTAGAGGCGTTCGATAATTAATGCAACACATTTCTTTTCTGAATGGAGGTTGGTTTTATTCAGGATTACAATATAACATTTTATTCCCCTCAATTTTGCCTACGAAACGCTATTTTTCAGCGTAATCTACGTTCAATGGGACGGTCTTCCGCCACTTTACTGGGAGGGCCTGTATGGTACCAGTGTACTGATCGACGTCGGGCCAACATCTTGCTGCGTCAGTAAGCTCGCAATCATCCACGTACTGCTTACCGTGCAGTGCATCATTCATTGGGCCAAACAGATGGAAGTTGGAAGCTGCGAGATCCTCGTTGAACACCTTTGAGTACCCCAACTGGTGACCGAGTGTGTCAGCACTACCAACAGAGACGTCCAGTTGTGCAGCGAGGTGTCTCACTGTGCTCCGTCCACCACCTAGAATCAGAGTGTAGCGTCCGCAGGTTCCAACGTTGCGGGAGTCATAGCTGTGTGCGGCCGGTCGGCACAGTGGAGATTAGATAGGTTCGCGCGACGCGACCTTGTTACGATGGACACAGACGCTTCGCTCGACTACTTACCCTTCTTTTTTCCACACCAGGTCTCCGTAGAAATTGTGTAAGTGTCTATGAATATCCGCGATGCTCTCGTTTCGTCGAAACAAACACTATGACAGCTCTCTGCTTGTAACGCTCATCCGTTACAGACACCATTTTGAAGGTTACTTATAGCATGGCCACCTATCGGAACTTAATGAAACTACAGGCGTCGAAGTGGGAGTATTCCACAACGTCCCATAAAAAATTCTGCATTTTTCAACCGAAGCTGGCCGAGAAAGGAAATGTGTTTCATTACTTACTGAACGCCCCGTGTATTATGACCCATTAGTGTATAAGTAGATATAGATTTTGTGGGACAGTGACAGTCCACGATCTCGGTGCAGGGCTAAGCGGGTAGGCAGTTTTAGGGCCCGTTTGCCAAAGCAGACAGCATAGCGCACACGGACTACGTCATGTTTTTGAAGGCTGTCCTTATCAGCGGGTATTGTCAGCGCTCCGAACAGCGCTACGTCGCAGGTGGGCGTAGCAAAGACTCGCGTCACTCTCATTAGACGGCGACAGCTGGTATCTCTCCATGAAACCATTCTTGAGCGAATTTTCCTGCCGAGAGTGGCGCTGTTGGTTGCCGCTATGTCCCCGCTCACGCTGCAAAAAAGCAATGTCTGCCTGTTCTGAAGTAGGCAACTTTCGCGGTGTGAAAATTTTGTTAATTTCAAGGAAAAAGCATACTCCATCCATAATCAAACTTAAGAACAGAGTTTCTGATTTGTTTAAAAACATTGTAGTTGTGCATGTCGTGAATTTTTAAGAGGATAAAATTTAAAGCGATTTTCTATCGAAGCAACGCCACTAACAAGTAGTCAATGCTTTCCGATCACAGCACCATCCAAAAGAAGCCGTTTGTGCTGTGGTGTTGACGGCAGCCTGCGCATGCAACGGTAATTCCGTAGTCAGGCTACTGCTGATCTCCGATCAATGTTGCGGGAAGTTGCAACGAGTCCGTTATTTGTTCTCGGGTGGCAGGGACAGATGTAAAGGGGTTGCGACGTTTATACAACCGCCGATTGTGTATAAATGTACAAAATTACATTCTTGTCCGATCATGTTTTCTGGGCGCTTACCTTTTTGTCAGGCAATGTAAATAAGAGCTTACGAAATTATTGAATTAAAACCTTGTACGAGAAAAAGTTTAATTTGAACTCTTAAATAAGATTTGCTGCCAGTGAAGTATTGTTTCTGTACTGGTAAATGGTTTGTTTTAACTGGTTCCTTTTCAATTTCGTTAACGACAAATGCTCCAAAATCTGAAGCTTTGTCCTGCAGGTTTTGAGTTTTCTTTGTAAAAACGTTGTTTCCCGATCTAAGATTTGTTACCTTTTTGGTGCAATTGCTGAGGATGCGAGATGATCACTTTAAAACTACTTACGAAAATACTAGGTATTTGAGGTCGCTGCCGTAAAAGGTACCACGAGATCTATCGTTGTCGCTGTTAATAAATGGCAGCAGCAAGCAAACGGATTTATCCTCCCCACAATACGTATTATTCGACACGTTTGGTTCACATGCTTCGTTGCTGAGGGTTAGAGATTTTGGTTGAAGCTAGTGCTGTATCTTAGCAATAGACGAGGCAGTTACGGTCGCTTGTTCAATGGAAACGGCTGACAACAAGTATACTACAGCGGTCAGTGTGTGAACAGCAGCGAGATGAACCCAAAATGGCGCGCACCGGCAAACTGGCCATACTTGTCCCATTTATACACACACATTATCGTCGCATCACACTGCCTAATTTCCCTTCATCTTTTTCTACGCAGACTTCCACCATTCACAAACTTGACACAGACGACTACTAGACACCTATACTTATAGTCTAATTTTTCGCTGCTCTGCAGGAGAACTATGCATTTTTTACGTTTCACACAGTAAACTTTTTCGTACACCACTTGAAACGTCCCCTTAGAACATTTATACAGGACTGTGCTTAAACTGACGCACAATATTTTTAGCGCAACGCAATCTGACTTTCAATAATCTCTACAAGAGAATGGCCCTGACTAACATTAAACTATACCTTTCACAAATCACTTACCTCACAAAAATCTTGGTTACTCAAGCTACTGCAATACAGCTAGCGCCACTACTGCCAGCTAAATAAAAGATTCAAACTATGGAAGGCACTAACTAATGATAGGGATAATTAGCAAATGAAAGATATTAATAGAGAACAAACAATGTATTTACCTTGATATCATCATTTATAAATATAGCAATTCATGACAAATTTCAAAACTCCGCCATCTCTCTCCCCACATCCACCACTGCTGGCGGCTCACCTCCAACTGCCAACGCTACGCGCTATTCACAGCCAGCTGCCTAACACTACAATGGCGAGTATTACAACAATGCAAAGCAGCCACAGACTGCACACAGCACAGCCAGTGATTTTCATACAGAGGTGGCGTTACCAAAAAAAACCTAAACAGCCTACTTACACACTGTTTACCGTTTATTTGTATACTTCTAAGAAATGTCGCCAATATAGCCACTAGTTTGTCTTCGACTTATACTTTTTTTCTTTTCCTCTGTAGTCAATTGTATATGTATAACTCGATCTAATTAATTTGCTGTGTATCTATATATTGTGTAAGAGTAATGAAGGAATAGTGGAGTTTTTTGTTGAATTGGTGGGGGAGGGAGAAGCAAAGATGAGTGGAGGTAAGTGCATAGTAGTGACATATGTTTAATTACAGGCAGCTCATGGTGCTTTACTTCAATAAAGCGAAACGCATCTGATGAAAAATACACACATTTTCTTGTAGTTGTAACGATGAAACAAAAATACCCTCAGCGTTTGCCTATGCCAACACAGCCTTTGGACATTCGTTTTACAGAGCCCGCACTGAATTTCCGTCAAAAGCACATTCTCTCAGCGTTCCCTAGCTCGGGTGGATGTGATGGCTGGCAGATTATAATAAATTGCGTGATAGGTCCCAAGTCTTGCCTCAATTGAAACCTTCATCCCTCTTTATTAGGTTCCTGAGATCTCTGTTTCAGTAGACTCCTTAATTACGCCGTCTCAGAACCCTTGGTCTTGTACCATGAGACTAATCTCATCGTACTTCACTTCATGATTACATTTGTCAACTGATTGTTTCAGACATGTGTGCTACTGATGTTACTTGCAGCTCTCCTCGTTTGTTCTTATAGAAAAGCTTTCTTTAAGTGGTTACATACAGCCGATAAATATTTGGAAAAAATCATTTTTTGGGCCAACAACTGTACAGTTTTTTTACTCTACCGGTTTCGGCACAGGCTACCATTTTCACGGGAGATAATAATGTACATCAACTAGTCAAAAATACATCTCTGCCAAATATGGCAACATCAATTGACAATTCGTCACGTTTTATACTTGATGCTGCTGTATTTGGCAGGGATGTGTTTTGTCCAATAACTGAGGTACAGTTTTATCTCATGTGAAGATAGCAACCAGTACCAAAGCCGGTAGTGAATAAACAAATTGTAGAGCTGTCAGCAAAAAAAATTATTTTTTTCCAAATGTTCTAATAGTCAGCCCCACGTGCCACATTCGCATGGAACGCTACACACACACCCGGCTTTGGGAGACATAGATCGTCTTTAACATTTCGTAGTCCTTTTTGAAGGGAGTAAATACATTGGATGCCATGTTTCCTTAGCACTCCACGTTGTTCCCGGATATTGGGCCCGTGTAAGGTACATAAGCGATTCTTTGCTTCTATTTTTATGATTCAGTTTCTACCTCAATCTCAAGCGTTGTCGCTTTTGATTGCAACGCACGCCCAATCTGACGGTCTGACAACGCATTGCTTTGGAACACTATTTCTTGGTGTTGGAATTCTTCAGCGAGGCACTGCCTGTCTGAAGCGCTGAGTGAACGTGCGTTTCACGTAACATCAGTACGGACTAGGAAAAACAAAATAGCATCAAAAGGAGCAGAGGGCCTCTGGAATCGAACTTAAGCTGGCGGCCACCTGCCTGGTGCTGATACCGGGGTCAACTTCAAGTGGGCGTACCGCTCTTAGAACGCATTTCCGGCCGTATGGCCATTTGACGTTTTTTGCTTCTTATCCTCCTCAGGGATCATTTTCCTGCAGTTAATCCCCATTTAGCAAAATCACCCTGTACAGCTTGTGGTACAAAACGGGTAGCATAATAGCAGCGCGGGCGTGTGTGTGTGTGTGTGTGTGTGTGTGTGTGTGTGTGTGTGTGTGTGTAGACATGAGTGGAGCGAGTGAGTAGAGAGAGAGAGGAAAGCTGAAGGCGAAAGAGAAAGAACCACACACACTCAAGAGAGAGAGAGAGAGAGAGAGGGAGAGGGAGAGGGAGAGGGAGAGGGAGAGGGAGAGGGAAAGAGATGTAAATGGCGAATTACTCGCTTGACTCCTTCCTCTTGACACCGCGAGAGTTTCCTGCCAATGGTGGACTACGTTTTGTGACGAAACCCGATTTGTAAAGTAAATCTTACACTTCCCTCCCAACTACAAAAACAGTGAACTTCTTCCTTCTCTTTTTCCTTTTTCATAACTATGATCTGACAGTCATGTCATTTCTTCTTTGGTTACTACGAGGGTAGTTCTGAAAGCAATGCCTTCTATTCTCCCATGGAAACTACAGCGGCTACAACAACAACAGCACAGCTAAATAGAGCAATATTTCGGCTACAGATGTCATTTTCCCCACATAGTCACCACTCGTTATGCACTCTTGCCAACGATGAACCACAGCCTGCACGTCGCGCTTGTAAAAGCTGGAACCAGCTGAGGCCAACCCCTTCCTTACAGCTTTGAAAACAGGATCCGAGTCTTGAAAAATGTTCGCCATGTAGTCCATCTTTCAGAGGTGCAAAGAGATGGAAGTCAAGGCGCTACATCGGGATGTACGGTGGGTGTGGTAAGATAGTCCAGGCGAATTTTCTAATGAGTTACACGGTCGCGAAACTGGTGTGGGGTCCGGCATTATCATGTCGCAGGTGAAAATTGGTCTTCTTCTCTGGCCTTACCCTCGAAATTAGGGCTTTCAGCTTAGCGAGTGTCGTCTTGTTGCGTGCTGAGTTGACAGTTTCTCCAGGCTCCAGGACATCCAGTAGAATCGCACCCTGGCTATCCCAAAAGACTGTGCACATCACTTTGCGTCCAGATGGCTGTGTCTTGAATTTCTTTTTTGCTGGAGAATTCATACGTCGCCATTCCATGGACTGTCTTTTGAATTCCGACTCGTAGTTGAGGCGCCACGTCTCATCTCCGATGACAATGCTATTCAGAAGATTATCATCTTCAGCTTCCTATTAATCCAGCAGATCCCAACAAATTTCCATTCGATGAGTTTCTAGTTCTCCTGTAAGCATCCGCGGGACCCATCTCGCACAGACTTTGCAATAATCAAAATGTTCCAACATTGTTTGCAAGTCACTGCAGACGACATTCAGATTTGTAAACAATTCCCTGGCCGTTATCTGCCGATCAGGACGGATGAGTTGATCTAGACGCTCTTCATTGCGAGGGATGACAGTTTTGCAGGATCGATCGGGCCGTGGCTTGTCATGCACACCATTTTCACCATCGTGAAAATGCCGTGTGCGCCAACCACAGCAGAACAACGGATCCACGTGCAAAGGAAAGCACTACACCAACGATATCTGGCGCGGGCATCCAGAGTCACCACAAAAATATGGGAGACATTACTTTCGGAACGACCCTCGTAACATCCTCAATATGTCAATATTTGCGTGCTAATTATGCTTCTGTGTCGTTCCTGACTAAAGCTGATTCCAGGGTTACTCAAGGTTGAAAAGCGAATCAGATCCACTATTCCTCGGTTTCAGTTAAGGACATGATCTCCTTTACATGGTCAAGACGATTATTTGTAGTTTATCTCTACGATATGTTAAAATGTAAACAATTTTACGCCATTTTGAGCGAATGTGATTAGAACGTAGCTCGTTAATCAGCATTTACCGAGACATAGTGCCTAGATGCACAATGAGTGTTTAAAAAAGGCGTAGAATTCCCGCCAAGGAAATTGCGTACGAGGCGTTCGTAGAATCCAGTCATCTGTTATATCAGCTGTTTGCAAAATCATGATGAAATAATTGAAGAGTCTAGGCTTACCAGATATATTTCTTTTTTATTTTTCGTCGACCACAGAAATGAGGGACATTCATGGTTCGGCGGCAGGTTCGAATAAAGCCACTGCCGATTTCCGTTGTGCTCACGATTTTCAAGTGCTCTTAAATCATGCCGCTGCACATTTTGCTGCACTTTGGCGCTCATCCGCTTCAGACTTGCGATGGATTCGACGCTGGTCCCTAGGCAAGATTAGTCGGAGCAAGCCGAAATCCACAGTCGCTTTCGATCTGTGCACAATTAATTGGTTTTCCATTCCTCTCAGCAAGCCGCCTCCTTCGCTAGCCGATCCTGTTATGAACTAGATCCAAATTATAAAATCATCGCGATGACCGAGTTTACAGAAAGAAAAAGATCATTCCTATTCGATAACAAAAATCAAAGCGTTTAATTCTTTAAACGAAATAAATCTAACATAGAAAATAAAGGAAAGTTAGTATCTCTAAAGGTGATATTAAAATTGCTACACCACGAAGATGACGCGCTACAGACGCGAAATTTAACAGACGGGAAGAAGATGCTGCGATATGAAAATGATTAGCTTCTCAGAGCATTCACACAAGGTTGGCGCCGGTGGCGACACCTACAACGTGCTGACATGAGGAAAGTTTCCAACCGATTTCTAATACATAAACAACAGTTAACTGGCGTTGCCTGGTGAAACGTTGTTGTGATGCCTCGTGTAACGAGGACAAATGCGTACCATCACGTTTCCGAATTTGATAAAGGACGGATTGTAGCGTATCGCGATTGCGGTTTATCGTATCGCGACATTGCTGCTCGCGTTGGTCGAAATCCAATGACTGTTAGCAGAATATGCAATCGGTGGGTTCAGGAGGGTAATACGGAATGCCGTGCTGGATCCCAACGGCCTCGTATCACTAGCAGTCGAGATGACAGGCATCTTATCCGCATGGCTGTAGCGGATCGTGTGGCTACGTCTCGATCCCTGAATCAACAGATGGGGACGTTTGCAAGACAACAACCATCTGCACGAACAGTTCGACGACGTTTGCAGCAGCATGGACTAGCAACACGGAGACCATGGCTGTGGTTACCCTTGACGCTGCATCACATACAGGAGCTCCGATGATGGTGTACTCAACGACGAACCTGGGTGCACGAATAGCAAAACGTCATTTTTTCGGATGAATCCAGGTTCTGTTTACAGCATCATGATGGTCGCATCCACGTTTGGCAACACCGCGGTGAACGCACATTAGAAGCGTGTATTCGTCAGCGCCATCCTGGCGTATCACCCGGCGTGATGGTATGGGGTGCCATTGGTTACACGTCTCGGTCACTTCTTCTTCGCACTGACGGCACTTTGAACAGTGGACGTTACATTTCAGATGTGTTACGACCCGTGGCTCTACCCTTCATTCGATCCCTGCGAAACCCTACATTTCAGCAGGATAATGCACGACCGCACGTTGCAGGTCCTGTACGGGACTTTCTGGATACAGAAAATTTTCGACTGCTGCTCTGGCCAGCACATTCTCCAGATCGCTCACCAATTGGAAACGTCTGGTCAACTGTGGCCAAGCCACTGGCTCGTCACAATACGGCAGTCACTACTCTTGATGAACTGTGGTTTCGTGTTGAAGCTACATGGGCAGCTGTACCTGTACACGCCATCCAAGTTCTGTGTGACTCAATACCAGGCGTATCAAGGCCGTTATAACGGCCAGAGTTGGTTGTTCTGGGTACTGATTTCTCAGGATCTATGCACCCAAATTGCGTGAAAATGTAATCACATGTCAGTTCTAGTATAATATATTTGTCCAATGAATAACCGTTTATCATCTGCATTTCTTCTTGGTGTAGCAATTTTAATGGCCAGTAGTGTATTTTGGATAAGAGAAAACATAAACTACAGCGAGACAATTGCGACGCCCGCGCTGAACAAGGGTTGAAGGTTGAATTTCATGTAAGATTTCACATGGTAAATGAAAAACATTACGATATCAATTTTCAGATATCAAACATAATCCTTCTGATCTATAAGATGGCCAACCAAAGCGGCTACGACAGTAATAGAAAGGTTCCATTTCAATAATGTATAATCTCGATAATGGGATGCAGCAACGCAGAAGAATATTCCCTATATAAAACACCGTCAAGATATGGAGCACCCTACAAAAGAATCGCAACCTAGGACAGCACACGCACTTACGCCGCTTTCACACTATACGGTTTTGACCGTACGGCAAAAAGCCGTACGGCTGTAGGTGTGAAGAAATGTATGGCGCCTTTCACATTATACGGCGACGGCAAAATGCCGCTGCCGTGCCGTGCTGCAGCCGTGTCTTGCCACTACAACAGACGGTCGCCGTACGGCAAGTTCGACAACAGTGGCCTACGTGACTAAGTGCATGCTTTCACACTGGACGGTTTTGAGCCGTACGGCGTCGACTAGTTCGTTGTAGTGTCGTTTTATTCATTTGTGTTTATTCTTGTTTACTGAAAAGTGTAGAAGAATGGATGAAATTGATACTGAACTTTTGATAACCTTGGTGGAAGTAAGACCTGTTCTGTGGGACAAAACTCTAGATGCGTATAGAGATCGTATTGCTACAAAGAATGCTTGGCGGGAAGTTTGCGTAGCACTGAAGCAAGATTTTGATGAGATGGAAGACAAAGATAAAAATGCGTTTGGTAAGTATTTATTTAATATATTAATATTACATTTAATACGTTTTAAACAGTTTTTATTTAACGTTATAAATTTTATTCTAAAAGTAAATCGTTTGTTTATAAGTAAATTACTGCTACCAGTCACGTTTTTTTTGTTTTGTTTATATTTTGCACGACGCGTTTCGGGAAATAATTCCCATCCTTAAGTGCGTTTTTCTCTAAGTTTTCATCATGTGTGGTGTCTTTTTATGTGTCAGGTCTTGCATTCTGTTTTCTTTACTGTAATTTATAAGAGAAACACGCACAAGACCTCACAAATAAAAAAACACTACACATAATGAAAACTTAGAGAAAAAAACGCACTTGAAGATCGGAATTATTTCCCGAAACGCGTCGTACAAAATATAAACAAAACGATTAAAAACGTGAGTGGTAGCAGTAATTTATTTATAAAGAAAACTATTTACTATACAGTCGCAGGCTTTCACAAACAATCTACAAAAAGGAAAAGGCTTGTTAATTTATATCTTTGACATCTGCCATGACACGCTTCCAGCATTTGTCATAAAATATTTACAAAGAGTGTTCCTTATGGCGTTGGCTGTCAGTCCTCCTCTTATGTTGGCATCTTGGGCTAAGTCTTCCAAACCAGTGAAGGATGTGGTGTCTTCAATTATAAATCCATCTCTCTGACGTACAAAATTGTGTAAAACAATGCAAGCTTTAACCATTTTTACTGCAAAATCTGGATGAACATTTAAAGGTCGGTGAAACAACCGCCACTTATTGGTGAGGATGCCAAAAGCACATTCCACATACCTCCTTGCTCTGCACAAACGGTAATTAAATACACGTTTCTCAACTGTCAAGTTTGTTCCCCCAAAAGGCCGGAGCAAATGCGTGTGTAGGCCAAATGCTGCGTCTCCCACGAAGAAGTAGGGTACTTTTGGACCTTCCGTACCAGGCAGACATTGGACGTCTGGAAATTCCAGGGAATTACTTTCTATTGACTTCCATAAACTGGACCGTCTGAACACTGAAGAGTCACAGTCTTTGCCATAACTTCCTACGTCGACATAAATGAACCTGTAGTTGGAATCCGCTACAGCCATCAGAACCACAGAAAAGTATTCTTTGTAATTGAAGTACATTGATCCGCTATTAAATGGGGCAGTAAGACGGATATGTTTTCCATCCACCGCTCCTAAGCAGTGGGGGAAATTAGCAGTACGTTCAAATCCAGCCGCTATTGATTCCCATACCTCTTTGGTCGGTCTTTGTATACATTCTTCCCGCAGTGATGACCAAATTGCTGTGCATACATCATTAACCACTTTACTTGCTGTAGAAATCCCAATTCTGTACTGGAAATGTAAGTCAGTGAAGGAACAACCGCTTGCCAGATACCTGAACAAAACGAAAAAAAATCAGTGACATTTAGTTTGCAGTGGACATTTTTTGTTACAGTTTTGCTTTTTTCTATACAAAATTAAAATGTTTTCATACAGTTTTGTTTTCTTTTGATGTAGGTATAGAAGTAATACGGAGGTGGACCAATCTACGAGACTCCTTTGTGAAGTCAAACATAAAAATTCAAGCTGCGAAAAAAAGTGGCTCAGCAGCAAAGAAAATGAAAAAGTATGTATATTCTGATCAGCTGCAGTTTCTAAAAAAGCTGTATGATGCTCGAGAGACGGAGGACAGTTTTCAATCGGAACGCACCGCCAGACTGGAAGAAGATATAGAAACGCAGGGCTCCGTCGAAAATACTGAGAATGTTTCTGGGCCATTTGATACAGCACCCACACAACAAACATCCAAAAGCGAGTGCCATACAAACAGAAAACATAGAAAACCTGATGCAATCGAAATGAAAATATTACGAGCTCTGGAAGAAGACAAACCTTGCAGCAAAATGTCATTTTTACTTAGTCTGAAGCCTCATCTGGAAAAATTTGATGAACAGGATTATCTTCAGTTTCAGATGGGAGTCCTCAAAGTTATAGAAAATATATATGAAAGGAGAAATATATTGACAGCTCAACCTCCTCCATTTACCCATTACACACCTCCCATGCCCTATAATAATAGATTTCAAGCTTATTCTTATTCACCTATGGAAAATGCTGCTCCAATATCCTCTTACCATACGCATCAGATTCGTCCTCCTCCAGCTGCACCAAACCCAACTACTTTTCTCGAACAACCATTACAGACTTCTCAAGGTCGCAGTTCTTATCAACGAATTAATAAAGTGCCACCACCATACCCTTCGCCTTCCACAAGTAGCCATGAAGGCCCACCATCAACAACGCAGTTCTACAACGTTTTTGCAGAGAGCCTGTCGCCACAAAGTGACAGTACAGTCAGTCCTGCTACAAACTCTTTGGTTTCAACTGCTGATATTGATATTGACTTTTCTACTTCATAATCTGAGCGTAATAAAAATGTAAAACACAAATAAATAAGTAAATAAACAGAACTAGTTTTTATGTATTAAATTACCTTAACGTGATAGCCAGCATTTGAACAGGTTGGATGCAATTGCGGAATTGTGTGTTTTGTCGTTGTAACACATCCTTTAGTTTTCTATGTAATTCGTCAAACGAGGTAATAGACATTCGGAAATAGTTAAAGAATTTATTTCCGTCGTTCCTCAAATCTTCAAAGAGTGTATAAAATAAACCCACTTCGTCTCTTCTCTGGTTAATGGGGTGTACCCACAAAAGACGACCTTTTCTTTTGCGGCGACGATGAAGCAACCACAAAGCAACAACTCGTTTACGGTTCATCTTGATACACACATTAAGCAAACTGAATAGACACCAACAACTGGTCACGTCAAAAAGCCGTGTAATGTGAAAGCAACACAGGCACGGCTAAAACTCGTACGGCTTTTTGCCGTACGGTCAAAACCGTATAGTGTGAAAGCGGCCTTACTGTCTTATCAAATGGGGCACGTTTCCATCTCCTCATTACGACTGTGGAGCAAATCACACCGCAGCTACCCCAGAGGGATCTAATATAAACGAGTCATTTGTAATAATTTTTATGATTCAAAATTAATTTAAATTGATTGTGGTTATCCTTTTACATAATCACCCATTTTACTGATACCGTTCAGCCATCGGCCGACCAATTTTTGGCGCATTTTCAAACCAAGTATGAGGACGTGACTGACGGTAACTTCCTATCACCTGCGTTGGTCGTAAAGACTTTTCCACCAAGAGCTTTATTAAGAGTTTCAAGTATGGGGATGTCGCACATCGACAAATCTGGACTCTAGGCTGCAAGTTTGCTTTCTTTGATTCTGGGTTGTAATGATGGACCTAAGTTTTGCAATATGTGTAGCATTTTATCTAAAAAAAAAAAAAAAGAACTTCACGTTGTTCCCTGTACCATGTGATAAATTAACAACTCGGCTCTTCGTTCAGCAACTTACGAACTAGAGGACCTGAACTTTTCAAATTCCCAATTCACTCCAAGCTTCTGAGTGATTTAAAGCACAGTTAGGTACCGACCACCTTAGACAAGTTATCGAACAGTATCGATATGCTCAGCTTTCGTGAACCCTGTCAGCACCAAAACAACACAAAGGGTCTCCACAAGCAAGAAATTGCAGGGCGAGCTGAAATTCCAGTACCACTCATCAGCGACGAAACGCCCGTAACAAGAAAACGTGGTGCCGAACCCATAAAATGTGATTTATGGAGAAGTGTAAGAAAGTGATTCGGTCGGGTGAGTCTTGACGTACACGTTCCCAAATTCTGGCCAAGTCTGCGTACCAACAGTGCACCATAGCGGGGGGTTCGGCGATGATTTGCTCAAGCTTATCGCGGTATTGCATGGGTCCCAATGACACTCTGCAATGACAAGGATTATGAGAATATTTTGGTTTATCAGGTCAGTTCCATTCTACAATATTTTTTCCCGAATAGTGATGCTGTATTCCAAGACAAGTTCCCTGTTCACGCAACTCCTATCGTCTAATACTACTTTTGTGAGCACAAAAATGAATTGTCGCATCTCCACCACAGTCACCAGGTCTCAATATTATTGAGCCTTTGTGTTCTACTTTGGAGACAAGGGTGCGTGATTGCTGTCACACTCTATCATAGTTACCTGAACGTGTCACTATTTTTCAAGAAGAATAGTATAAGATTATCTTCAAAACCATACTGCACCTGTATTTATCCTTCCGAGGCGACTGAAAAGCTGTTTTGAATGCTACAGGTTTTACTACACCATACCAGGCATCGTAATACGTCTTGTTTTAGGTGTTTCCATTTTTTGTCACCCCTGTATAATGGAAGGAATTCCCCATGGCACAAGAAGGAGATGGATCTGACTGCCAATTGCTAGCAGTTTTAGCAAATAATCTCGGCCGATAGTTGATCTAGCACACAGGTAATAATAACGTCAGTCATTCAAGCACTGACCAGTTCAGCATGATGGTGATGAGATGATAAGTTCGAGTATTTTTTCATTTTCTTAGGTCTTTCTTCTTATCACTTATATCACAGGTTTGTCCGCCACATGTATCTAGTAAGCCATACGGCACATAAATAACTTTGCGTTCTTGAGGCGATAGTTCTCCTCAGTTAGGCGTGTCTGTAACCCAGTGGCCGTTACGAGGTGCGCGGCGTGGAGGCCACGTGTGGGGGTCTCGCCGCCTCCAGTTATCGCTGCCTTATCCACCACGCAAAGCCACGCGGCAGCGCCGGTTTCGCCAGCACAGCACGCACGCCTTGCAGTCAATGGAGCTGAGGGCCGGCATTGCGTCACCGCGTGCTATTACGACTGTGCGCCATACATAAACTCTGTTGCAGAAGCTGGGATTGGGTAACTGCGGTCAGTCGCCTAATACATTGCAGTGCACGAGCCGCTGGAATCGCGTCATACATACACTACTCACTTCCTGGCAGTAATTTCCCTAGCTTTCTGAGACCCTACCGCACTCAATCAATTGCATATATACAGGGGGTGGAAAAAAAACGGGAACACCAAAAACACAAGACATTGCCATGGCATTTGTCTTGGAATTGATAAAAAGAGATTCTGTATACTTTTCAGGGGAAACTTTTATCATTCTTCCTGCTAAATAGTGACAAGTTTCACGTAACGACGATGGTGGTCCATATCGATCACGCACCCTTCTCTACTGGTGACGACGGTGGCCAGGGAAGATGCGGCAACACACACTCGCGCTCACAAAACCAGCCGTGGACGACACGAGATGCGTGAACAGGTGTACTGCCGTCTTGGAACACAGAATCGTCATTGGGAAAGAAACACTGTAACATGGGATACACTGGATCAGCCAAAATGGTCATATACTGCTTGGAAATAAGGCTATCTTGCAGAGTAACCATGGGGTCCATGGAATACCACGGTATGGATGCTCAAATCATCACTGACCCCCAGCTGTATTTAACTCTTCGGACGCACACTAGGCTAGAATTTGCAAACAGTGTGCCACAAGACTCTTCGGACCAACTGACATTCTTCCAGTGGTTCATAGCCCGGCACCACGTTGTCCTCTTTATGCGTATTTGCATGACTGATTAGTAGTTTCTGAATTCCAGCTCGACCTGTATTTCCCTGCTTATGGTGCTGACAGGGTTCTCGCGAATGCGACGTTCAGTTCTGCGTAATTTTTGCATCTGTTGTCTTTTTACTTTTCGTCACGATCCTCTTCAATGACCATTTGTTGCGATCACTCAACACACACTTTCGTCAGCGTTGTGACTTACCGGATGACGTTTTTGAGCTTCCCTTCTATGTGGTATAAGTCTTCGAGAAGGTGGTTCTTGAAAGACCAAACACTTCGGCTACCTTGGTTACGAAAGCGCCCACAATACGAGAACCAACTATTTGCCACGTTCGAATTCACTTAGCTCCGACCTAATGCACTCACAACTACGTAGATCATTGTTCTGACCACGACTGACGCTTGCAACGTACTGAGGGCGTTACACAGGCGCCGTTCATGGTCAAATACAACAGCGCAGTCTATAGACACGGTTAGCACATCTATTTATGCTGAAACACACATTTCTCACGATTTTTTCATGTTTTTGTCCAACTCCTGTACACTGTACTGTGCAAGAGATAGGGTAATTAGTAGCAACAATAACGTTTTTCTGTCCAACTCTATTTGCGTAATTAGCAAGCGCCTTAATCTCTCTTATGTAATTCTGATATTTTCTGCAAGAGTTCTTTGATGGTGACAGTCTCCCTCGAATACGGCCTCTTTCTAAGAGTTCTCGAGAACTTCGATCTCTTCCTTCCAGTAATTTCCATTTAAGTTCTGCGATCATTTCGTTTACAATGTTGTATGTGTTATAGCGACCTGTTACGATCCTATCAGCGAGTCGCTTAATTCGTTCGATGTCTGCTGTCGTACCTTCTTCTTAGGGCCTCCGAACGTTGAAATAGTAGCTCATATTGATATGTGCTGTCTGTTCTGTCGGCCATCCGCACACGCCTCCCGTCCAGTCCAAATTCTCAACCTGTCACGCCCAAGCAGCGCTCCCATCCATTAGGCCCACTGCTCGTAGCATTCGCTAAGCCACGTGTATCCGACGTGGGCGGCTCTAGGTACTTTCAGTGCTGATGCATCATATACATCATGTCTTCCCAACCCCTACGGGACTTTGTGAATGCTACGAGCTGCAGGGCTAATGGATTTTTCTCTCTCTTTTTTTTTTTTTTTTTTTTTTTTTGGGGGGGGGGGGGGAGCTACTTGTGCGTCTCAGGTTGAGAATTTGGGTTGGACGGGAGGCGTGTTCGGATGGCCGAGGCGGTTAAGGCAGCGGCTCTAGAGAAGCAAAGCAACAGGTTGGAGTCCTAGTCCGCCACAAGTTTTGAATCTTCAGCACTGATTTGTTTCAGTACCTGTAGGTAGTTGAACTCCTGATTTCTCGTACTGCATATATTGTCTACTAATGCTGAAATTGGATGCAATAGCGCTGCTATTCTTTTTCTTATAACCATTACCTTGCATTTATTCATATTTAAAGAGAGCTGTCATTTGTTACTGCCCACTTCTTTCTGTGTGTTATGGCAAATGATACGTTACTCTCAGCCAATGGGGGCAAAGGCAGCATTGAGGCAATAACTGGATAGGATCGCTTCAATAGCCGCAGTCAGAAGCGTATCACGAAGGTGTTATGACAAATGATACAAAGGTAGTGAGACAATATAACGATCGTTCAATGATGTCATTTCTCTGCGGACGATAGTATCGTCAGCGAAATATACAAAGGGCGTTTAAAAAGTTTTGCACAGTCGTCTTTAATTTTTTTATTTTTTGCAGGAAGAGAATGAAATTTTTTGTGAACATTCTTGGAACATTTAGCTATAAGTTGGTATATAAAAGTATTTTCTTTTATTTACAGGTGAGCCATAATGGACAGTGAAGTAGATGTAAGGTTACGACAACGGTCGGCGATAGAGAAGACCGGCGATGAGTCTGCCACATCGATTCACAGGAAGTAGCTCCCTGTTTATGGGGAGGACACAGTGGATCGCAGCAGCATCCAGCGGTGGTTGCAGAGGTTTAAAGAAGGTGATTGCTCTCTACTGGACAATCCACGATGCGGGAGACCATCGACGGCCGTGAGTGATGTGAATAAGGAGACCACTGATCAACCATCCAAAATGACAGATGGGTGACGGCACGATAGCTTGCTAAAATGACTCGTTTGTCATTGGATAGTGTGGTATCATCGGTACAGTCACTAGGGTACAGAAAAATCTGTGCACGTTGGGTACCCCCTTAGATCTCTTCCACTTTCGCCGGCCGGTGTGGTCGAGCGGTTCTAGTCGCTTCAGTTCGGAACCGCGCGACCGCTAAGGTCGCAGGTTCGAATCCTGCCTCGGGCATGGATGTGTGTGATGTCCTTAGGTTGGTTAGGTTTAAGTAGTTCTAAGTTCTAGGAGACTAATGACCTCAGATGTTAAGTCCCATAGTGCTCAGAGCCATTTGAACCATTTTTTTCTTCCACTTCCTCCTCCTCTTTTCTCCTGTATCCTGGCACTGTATCCTTAACTCTTTTCCTAGCACAGTTCTGTCACTGTCAACAACGTTCGAAATCCACAGTGTCCTTCTCTTTCTCTCATACCACCATTGTTTCCTTTGCTCTTTCTATACCACAACCATTGTCTACCATCTTCCAATATTTATTACTTTTCCCCCTCTTTCCTACTGACATTGTCTCTTCCTCTCTCAGTATAAAAAGGCACGAATATGATCGTATGTCAAAATTTTTGGGAAAATTTTTAGAAGTGCTAAGGAAGGGAGACTGAGCCAACTGATATCCCTGTTTCCACTCAGTCTTTTAAACCAGGAGCATAGTAGCCTTTTTTGCGCTCCTATACGAGCATTTTTCCATTGGTTCCCTTCTTTTTCATCTTAGAGTATGGCAAGAACTTTTTGGGGCAGTAAAATTTTGGTAGTTTACTTGTGTGAAATATGAAATAACGCAAAACTAACTTTACACTTCAAGCCGGATTTTACGTGCACAAAAATTTTGCATGTGCCTCAGTACTACAAAACAGGGTCCCCAGAACACTTCTCATGATAATGCAGACTGTTTACAGAATATTTCTCCGTGCTACGTCACTTTATCAACCTCGTTTTCGTCTCACACAAAATATTACATCCATATTTTACGCGTATAAGTAGTATAATTTTGACCCCCAGTATCTCGGGAAGGGAGAAAGATATCACCAAAATTTTCAAGGCTGTTCGAGACAGGGATCTTAAGAACGAATTGTCAAAATCTGAGCCATTTATTGTGCATAGCCGCCCCGGAATCGGAGACTCCGTTTTGGTATCCAAAGACTATGATTCTAGGGCTTTCTCAGGAACCGCCTATGGATTAAATGCCGCCTCCGCAAGTCCTTTAAAGTGCACGATAGATCACATAAGAGTATAATGAAAAAAGAACCAACGTATCTGCTCCATTTTTCTACGCTGGGGGAAGTGTGTAATATTCGAACTTTGACCCCATATTTTAGAACAGTTACAGCAAGACGATCCTTCTGTTGGGTGTACAAATGGTCCCTAGCCCAAGGACTATCCGGAAACACTTGACCCTATCTTGCTGTCACCAACAAAATTCAACGTGGGAGCCTGAAAAGAATCCTGTTACTATGTGTGGTGGTTCGGGACACATTAGGTAGTGCGTGCTGTCGCATACGTACCGATAGGTATTACGATCTTAGAAACAGTGCAATACTGTAGCAAGCGAATAACGTATAATACATTTTGAGGACTGCACTATGTATCAAGATAATCCCGTCTGAAATCATCTACAACTAATCTGCATCTTCCATGAAGCTAGACTGCAGATTTGTACGCCGACCGGTTTATGACTTATTTGCTCTGAAACACTATCGGAAATGGAAATCCAGAATACCGAATTAGACAGATGTCCTACCTTCTGATCCAATCAATCGCTGCCAAATCTCTGTGCGCTTTCCGTATGTCCTGAAGTCAGTGAATTATCTGCAGCCTTTCCAGAAAACCTGAGCTCAACAGTTCCACTGCTCGGCATGCAACCTGCAACAAATAGAATCACTCTGATTATTAACAGTTCAAATACAGTACATTATGTACAAGATGGCCAGTTCAGGGTGTTTTCTTTCTTTGTGGTATTAAATTATAGTCGGACTGTATAGCACGGGAAAAGAGGAGCCGTTTCACAAAAGTGAATAAAAAACTCTCCATCGGGATTCGCTGTTACGCTATGTCCATTTAAATTTAGTATACAGTTAAGGTATGGAATCAAAGTTTGTAGCGTGTGTATTAGTTCTTGGGTATCTTGCTTTTACACCATCGTTACAGCAATCACTGTTGATGAGGGACAGTAGGCTGTATTTCATAGTCACTATATTCTAGGTGGCACTTCAGGCAGCGACTATTATCACGGCCTTCAGCAATGTTCAGATGGGAGCTGTAAGTGAGTTTAGTTGCTGGCGAACTGTTGAGGCAGGTGGCATGGCGTGAGATCCGCAACTGCACAAATCAACACATTAAGTTAAGCGTGAATCACCCATGATGCGAGGAGAAAACGAAATGAAACATCACGCGTGTTGGTATTTCAGTGACTACAAAACTCAGTGAAATTTAGAAAGAATTTGGCACTATTAGCCCTCATACTAGTATGAAGTTGCATCCTCTTTGGCCTGGTTGCATACTCTACTTCGGTGAGAGGGGTGTCGCAGAGCCGATGTATCCTGTCCTGAGGCAAGCTGTTGTAACTGGTTCTTAGTATGTTAGATACTGGCAATGGGCCGGAGTGACGTCCGATCTGATCCAACAAATGTTCTATCGGAGACAGGTCTGGGGATCTTGTTGGCCACGGGAGTACATCAGGATCAAACAGGCAGTTCATAAAGAAACGAACCATGACTGATCAAGCATTGTCCTATTGAAAAACGGCACCAATATGCTGGTGCATGAGAGGTAACGCACAAAGACGCAGGATGCTCGTGACGTGCCATTGTAACGTCACAGTTATCTCAATCACTACCAGTCGTGGCGTGAAGTCATATCGAAGAGACCCCCACACAATGACGCCAGGCATAACACCGCCTCCCCAAACCACTGGAAGTATATCGGCCCTCTCCCCAGGTCACCGAAATACTCGCCGACTGATGGTCACATCCAGGGCAGTGTAGACGATTCATCGCTGAACACAATGCGACGCCATTCACCAGTGGCCCACGCTTGTCGGTCACAGCACCACTACGAACGTTTGTCCTGTTGTGTTAGCGGCAGCTTACGCATGGGACGGTAATACCTTAGTTCACCCGCTGTTATTCTTGGACAGATGGTGTGGAACGACACAGGATGTTGCAGGGGGTACATCAATAGTTCTCGGATGGCAGGCGCAGGTGGGTTCACAACGCGGTTGGTGCGCAATACGACGATCCTCCTTTGCGGTGGTCAGATACGGCCCATCGGAACCATGACGAGTACTCCCAACCTTACCTTCCAATGCATTGCAACATCCCTCACAGTCACGCTCAATACTCCACAAATCCGGATATTGCACTATGCGACCATCCGGCCACATGGAGATACAATGAGATACCTTCCAAACTCCGTCAGGTGCTGATAACTCCGTCTCACACGAGTAAGCGTCATCTCCATGTGCTTCACAGTGATCACTCAGTATCTGATACTGTTCATGGCCCTTACATCATACGAGACCGGATAATAATACTGAACACGAACAGACTAATACAGTCTGGTGGCCTTTCTACCGGTTACAGAAAATTGGAACTTTAGTCATTTATATCCTCCTCGATGACGTGTATGTGTACGAAGCTACATGGACATTCGATCATGTCTGCTGGGTGCTTCAGGTTTTTTAGCAGGTGGTGCACATTTCTGCAAGTTACCATAACGACAAAGCCTCAGTTTTCGAGAGACAGTGATGAACTCCAAACAGTTAATACATCCAAGGCGAACGCGACACAGACGATTCTGCATTGCTTGTCAATGTATCCCCACAAACGTCGATGCGGTAGGCTGTTGTTTGGTATGAAAAATAAGCTGTTTTCAAAACGTGCTTCACACGCGTCGCTCATTCAAGACTTTATATCACCAGTAACACTAATTTGCGACCACTAACTCGTTATTCAAAATATTCAGTTTGGGTTTCTCGCCATCTATATAATTTTAGCCCTAATGGTTTGGGATGGATTGTAGATTGGTAAGTCACGGTACGTAATTCGGCACCCGGATGAGGGAATCCCTAGCGAGCAATATTCAAGTAATTGTGTTGAGTCGATAATGAAATCAATGGAGACGTGCTGACCTAAGTTATTTTTAAGGCGTGGTCTGCAATAATTGTTACGTGCAATAGCAATCTTAAGACAGATGCTTTTGAAAAACATTTTCAGCATCAGAGAGCTTACCACAGTGTTGTAACAGTTAGGAACTTTTTTGTATCAGTAGGGCCATGCTACTTTATAAAGTCAAGGACCATGACATCATTGTTGTAAGAAATTCGAGTGAATGTGTTTGACTGACCATCATCATATCCCGATTTGAAACTACCGGATATGTTTGACTTTAACAATAACGCCCGTTGTACGGCAGAGTAACTCTTCATCGTACCTCAAGAAAAAATTTAACCTCCACAGAGTCAGAATTTAGCGAACGGCCTGTCTCGAAGGTATACAGAATATTAGTAGCTGAGAGAGGTGTTGCAGGCAGGTAGTTTCATGGCTGGTGTCTTTGCAATGAACTGTAATGGTTGTTCGCACTACTGTAACAGTGTGGTGTATGTCGCTCACATGTTTGGGGCGATGAAGTATGCTAAAAATACTGCTCGAATTACACCTGAATCCCCTTCACTTTCATGTTATAGACGGTGGAGACGTCATAAATTTGTGGAGAAGTTTGTAAAAGTGTGTTGACAACGGCTAAGGATGGACGCCAGTGCGGTTAATGTGTTGATTCGTACGGAGAGCACTTATACCTTACCGAGTACTTCAACAAACAGAATGTCTTTTACCAGGCAAAGTAAAGTCCCTGACTGCTTCATTAGCCTCCAGTAAACAGCACCAAGGTTACTGTATTGCACATAGTGTGTAGTGTGTGATGTCGTTTGGCACAGGGCCGTTAAAAATTAAATAAAATGGTTCAAATGGCTCTGAGCACTATGGGACTTAACATCTGTGGTCATCAGTCCCCTAGAACTTAGAACTAATTAAACCGAACTAACCTAAGGACATCACATACATCCATGCCCGAGGCAGGATTCGAAGCTGCGACCGTAGCAGTCGCGCGGCTCCGAACTGAGCGCCTAGAACCGCGAGACCACCGCGGCCGGCAATTAAATAAAAAAACCTGAGCAGGATGTTCAATACCTATAACATAGGTTAGCTACTTCGCTATGCTCGAAACATTCTTCGCAAGGAAGTTACACGACTAACATGTTAAAAAAAAAGTTGGTTTCAGCAGACCGGAGAAACCACGCCCAATGAGTAAACGACGGGCGTCTTCATCGCTATTTACAGAATTTATCTCTCACTCTGTGACTTAGTGTTACTATGGTTAAACTTCTTTACAGATTACAACTTTATGAATGATCGAGGCGCGAACATAGTAGGAGCTATGCCTTGGGTGAACATCTTGACAAGCCGGCCGCGATGGTCTCGCGGTTCTAGGCGCGCAGTCCGGAACCGCGCGACTGCTACGGTCGCAGGTTCGAATCCTGCCTCGGGCATGGATGTGTGTGATGTCCTTAGGTTAGTTAGGTTTAAGTAGTTCTAAGTTCTAGGGGACTGATGACCACAGCTGTTGAGTCCCATAGTGCTCAGAGCCATTTTTGAACATCTTGACCCATTCTCTCAAAGTACACTCCTGGAAATGGAAAAAAGAACACATTGACACCGGTGTGTCAGACCAACCATACTTGCTCCGGACACTGCGAGAGGGCTGTACAGGCAATGATCACAAGCACGGCACAGCGGACACACCAGGAACCGCGGTGTTGGCCGTCGAATGGCGCTAGCTGCGCAGCATTTGTGCACCGCCGCCGTCAGTGTCAGCCAGTTTGCCGTGGCATACGGAGCTCCATCGCAGTCTTTAACACTGGTAGCATGCCGCGACAGCGTGGACGTGAACCGTATGTGCAGTTGACGGACTTTGAGCGAGGGCGTATAGTGGGCATGCGGGAGGCCGGGTGGACGTACCGCCGAATTGCTCAACACGTGGGGCGTGAGGTCTCCACAGTACATCGATGTTGTCGCCAGTGGTCGGCGGAAGGTGCACGTGCCCGTCGACCTGGGACCGGACCGCAGCGACGCACGGATGCACGCCAAGACCGTAGGATCCTACGCAGTGCCGTAGGGGACCGCACCGCCACTTCCCAGCAAATTAGGGACACTGTTGCTCCTGGGGTATCGGCGAGGACCATTCGCAACCGTCTCCATGAAGCTGGGCTACGGTCCCGCACACCGTTAGGCCGTCTTCCGCTCACGCCCCAACATCGTGCAGCCCGCCTCCAGTGGTGTCGCGACAGGCGTGAATGGAGGGACGAATGGAGACGTGTCGTCTTCAGCGATGAGAGTCGCTTCTGCCTTGGTGCCAATGATGGTCGTATGCGTGTTTGGCGCCGTGCAGGTGAGCGCCACAATCAGGACTGCATACGACCGAGGCACACAGGGCCAACACCCGGCATCATGGTGTGGGGAGCGATCTCCTACACTGGCCGTACACCACTGGTGATCGTCGAGGGGACACTGAATAGTGCACGGTACACCCAAACCGTCATCGAACCCATCGTTTTACCATTCCTAGACCGGCAAGGGAACTTGCTGTTCCAACAGGACAATGCACGTCCGCATGTATCCCGTGCCACCCAACGTGTTCTAGAAGGTGTAAGTCAACTACCCTGGCCAGCAAGATCTCCGGATCTGGCCGCCATTGAGCATGTTTGGGACTGGATGAAGCGTCGTCTCACGCGGTCTGCACGTCCAGCACGAACGCTGGTCCAACTGAGGTGCCAGGTGGAAATGGCATGGCAAGCCGTTCCACAGGACTACATCCAGCATCTCTACGATCGTCTCCATGGGAGAATAGCAGCCTGCATTGCTGCGAAAGGTGGATATACACTGTACTAGTGCCGACATTGTGCATGCTCTGTTGCCTGTGTCTATGTGCCTGTGGTTCTGTCAATGTGATCATGTGATGTATCTGACCCCAGGAATGTGTCAATAAAGTTTCCCCTTCCTGGGACAATGAATTCACGGTGTTCTTATTTCAATTTCCAGGAGTGTAATTGTACTGGGAAACTGAAGCCAGACGGCATGATTAGAGAGGTCGGGAGCAAGGGCTAGCACTGCCCACGAACATAAAAGTTGGGATGCAGCTCTCGTTACGGCACACAATTTTAATCTATCATTAGTCGATTTTTTGGAAGTAATGTCAATTCTACCAATAGGTTTAGTTGAATGTATCAGTATGTTTGCGTTGGCGTTCGGATATGTTTTACAACAGTCCGGTCTCGAGGTAGCTTCGGGTGTATACATGCTAAACTTGCATGTGCTACGCAGTGTACCAGCATATGACACACAGTAACATCACCACGAAGCACACTTGACGCCTTCGCGCCACACCGGGTCGTCGCGAAGGTGGCGCTCATAATCTGCAACCAATTTCTGCTTCCGCCATAAAACGTTCATTGTGTTATATCTAGAACCCGGAATTTTCAAGCTAATGCATGCTGCATGCACGTTTGGTTGTTTTGGGCATTTGTGAAGTGAATCCATAAATCTAAGAGTTTATCGCTGTAACTGGCTTCAGTGCATATACTGCACTAACTCACAAGATAACACGTTTTACTGATTGTTTTTCTTATCAGTTTCGCCAAAAGAATAGAACATGAGTAATTTCTCCAATCTTGTTAGCCTGCAAACTTCACAGTGAGCTCAAGTGTCGTAGTTCGGCCCAAGAGATGTCGGTAGAAGTGCCTATAAATGTAAATTAAAAATGGTTGTTTCTGTTGTTAAGCGATACTGTCCGTACATGCTGAAGGCCGGGAAAGCAATTAAAATATTTTATCCTAACCTAAAACACGTTCTTGTTTAGCCTAAGTAGATGAAACAGTAGATGAAACAGTATCTCTAAAATATGACATTGTGAATATGGCGATATCCTCTACAAAAGAGATAAATAGACGCACTAAACACAAAAATTTGTTAATTCAAATGGTTCAAATGGCTCTGAGCACTATGGGACTTAACATATATGGTCATCAGTCCCCTAGAACTTAGAACTACTTAAACCTAACTAACCTAAGGACTTCACACAACACCCAGTTATCACGAGGCAGAGAAAATCCCTGACTCCGCCAGGAATCGAACCCGGGAACCCGGGCGCGGGAAGCGAGAACGCTATCGCACGACCACGAGCTGCGGACTTACCAGATCTCTGCCAATAAACAGCACCTGGCCATTCGACTTCCCCGTAAGTGCGATTCTGTGCTCGTTACAATTCCCGTTGCTTCACTCATTACGCCTAGATATTTAATCCACGTGACTCACTTGTCACTCAAGCAGCATACTATGGATGCTATACTCGCACATAACAGGAAAAATTCACATTCACATTCGCATTAGTTTACTTATCATCAATTACAGCAAGGTGCCATTCACTGCACCAAACCGCTAAGACTCTCAGATTGCTCCCCACCCTATCCGACAGATCGTCGTGCACGTGGAGAACAAGAGAGACCTTATCAAGATTCCCAGAGGCTCTGCCTCATACGAACATTCGTTGTTCGAGACAACGCGCCGTGTTCCATTATTATTCAAAACGTCTTCCAGTCAGTCAGGTATTTAACAATCTTTTCCGCATGCTCGGATCTTTGCTATCAGTTTACAGAGTGGTAAAGTACCGAGGAGGAGGAGGAGGAGATTAGTGTTTAACGTCCCGTCGACAACGAGGTCATTAGAGACGGAGCGCAAGCTCGGGTGAGGGAAGGATGGGGAAGGAAATCGGCCGTGCCCTTTCAAAGGAACCATCCCGGCATTTGCCTGAAGCGATTTAGGAAAATCACGGAAAACCTAAATCAGGATAAAGTACCGAATGCTCTCCGTTATGCAATGGTCAGCACACAGTACCTATAGCAACTGGCTCAGTGATGCAGTGCAGAGCACACTGCGACAAATGGAATCAAACTGCAGCACTCCGTGTGGATGATGGCAACTCACATCTTTGATGTGTGCCTGCACAGGCGATGGTGACCAGCTACATTGTATGCCCATTCAGATAGTGACAGCTGGGCAGCTAGATGATCCGGGCTCAAAGCCCAGTCCACCTAGGTAAGTGACCACTACTGACTGGAAACTGGTCAGAATCAGGCATGCTGGTCAGAAGGTACCAAGTCAGGAGCTCAATGTTTTTGAAATGATAGTTTTTCTGGCCTCAACGTCCGAACAAGAGTGAGCCGCTGATATGTCCATTGAACAATCATGATTTAGTTATTCCAGCTCTCCTGTAGCGCTAAAAACTGTGTAGCCCTGTTGGTGTGGTAATGGTCGGACAGCCTGTAGAGTCTATCTGTTGGCCTGTTAGCAGGATACTGCGTACGAAAACGGCGAGCTGCTTTGTAAATCAATGCTGATTTACGGATAGAAGCTTTTTCTCTCTCTAGGAAACTCACTATATTCGAGCTTAGAATATATCCAAGGATAATTTGCGCATTCTTTCAGTCGTCTGGTTTTTTTCCGCTTGCGAGGGGTTCACATTAAATGCGAGCTAGGAAAAACGCCAACGCAACAGAGTAATCTGCGTAATACCGAACTGGGATTCCACGACAGTACGGCGCTTTATTCGTTTGTAACTGTACTGTAGTGCTGTAGTCACGGTAGCTGACAAAATAAGTGTTTGGAATGGCATTTGTAATTCGGAATTTCACCTGTTCCCCTGCGCCACCCAATACAATCAAGAGTAAATTAGTCACGCATTCTGCAGGAGAAAAGCGCCAGGATCCGCAAGGAGCGTATTCCCGAGGGAAAGACGAAACCAGCTTAACGGCAGCGCCGCATGAAAAAGTCACACGGGACTCTGGGCGCCAGCCTCTCAGCCGCCAGCGACGGCACACACCGCCGGCGGAAGAGCGTCGCCAATTAGCAGCTGCATGCCGCGGTATGCGTGCTCGCGTGCGTTAATTACCTGCTAGCGCACCTGGTCGCGCCAGAGTTCACTCGCACTTGCGTTCGTGTCACTTGATTTCCGAAGGAGCTGCATCGGAAGGCCGATACAAACTTTCTGCAAATGTCAGGCTTCCTTAAGCTGGTAAGTGCAACTGCGCTTTCTTAAATCTAGTCCAGAAATGAAGGAGGAAATACCAATTTCATTTGTTTCTGGACAACGACAGCATCACAGTTAATGTTACCGACGCTGAGAAGTGTCAAGGAAACGCTATCACATAACAGTAAAGATAATGACTAAATTTTGAACCCTTCAAACCGCATGCCCCACTGAAGGTGAGGTAACTGGCAGTGTAGTAAGTTGTAGTACACGCAGTGGCCCTTAGGGGAATAAATCTTACGCCGGTAGATGTTTCGGTCATGAATTTTTTCAAATAAATTGTTTTACTCCCGTCTGACTGACATGTGGTCGCTAGCACTACACACACTTTAATTTCCGACTCTTCGCAGAAAAAAATTCAAGATTTACTTTTCCTGTTCACGACAGTTCGATTACATATCTCAATTAAATTGCCAAGCTTGACGTTATTATTATTATCAAAGGCTAGCAAATCGTTGTTCATACAAATATTTCCAGTACTGACGATACTCAAGTCACAGTTAAATTTTCACAAGAAGACTGACTACCTTCTGACTGACTTCAGGCAGGCCCCTTCCCCCTCCCCGCCCGCCCCCATGACTTCCTCTTATGTGCCAACCTCTTCATCTCTGAGTAGCACTTACATCCAACGTCCTCTACAATTTGTTGAATATATTCTAAGCTCTGCAGCTCCCTATAGTACAGTGGAAGTTATTCACCTTTGTTTAAGCAAATGCCCTATCATTTTCTCATAATGAACCGTCGTCCTCCCGAATGCGAGTACAGTGTGTTAACCACTGCGCCACCTCGCTCGGTACTCTAACTAGAGCAATCATTTGATAGTCACCCGTGGTCTACGAGTGGCGTCTAGTAATCTAAACGTCCTCGGTTCCGGGTTCTAGCCTTGCCACTGTTTAAATTTTGAATAAAAATCGTCAGCAATGGCGGCCGAATACTTCCGGCCCTAATTTTGCAACGACCTTGTCAAGGGGGGACAGAGGTTCAAGGCACTCTCTCGCCCTTGGGGTGGGAAACTGCCTCTAAAAGGCGGAAGAATCAGCAATGATCAACAGTATGAGGATGCAAAAGGCGATCGAAACCACTGCATTAAAGACTTGTAACAGGATATGTGGCCTGTAACTGGAAAAGTGTCATGATGCTCTCTCCATTGGCAAAAGACTCCGGAATAGACCCCCATTCGGATCTCCGGGTAGGGGGAGGGGAGGACTGACAAGGGGGAGATTACGAGATTACCATACGAGAAAAAGATTGAATAATCAACGGAAGGATAAAGTTCTACGAGTTGGGTCGTGGAACGTCAGAAGCTTCAACGTGGTGGGGAATCTAGAAAATGTGAAAAGGAAAATCCAAAGGCTCGATCTAGATATAGTAGGGGTCACTGAAGTGAAATGGAAAGAAGACAGGGATTTTTGGTCAGATGAGTATAGAGTAATATCAACAGCAGCAGAAAATGGTATAACGGCAGTACGATTCGTTATGAATAGGAAGGTGGCACAGAGAGTGTGTTACTGTGAACAGTTCAGTGATAGGGTTGTGCTTACCAGAATCGACAGCAAACCAACACCGACAACGATAGTTCAGGTATACATGCTGACATCGCAAACTGAAGATGAAGAGCTAGAGAAAATGTATGTGGATATTGAAAGGGTAATACGGCATGTAAAGGGAGATGAAAATCTAATAGTCGTGGGGGACTGGAATGCAGTTGTAGGCGAAGGAGTAGAAGAAAAGGTTACAGGAGAATATGGGCTTGAGAAAAGGAATGAGAGAGGAGAAAGGTTAATTAAGTTCTGTAATAAATTTCAGCTAGTAATAGCGAATACTCTGTTCAGGAAACACGAGAGGAGGAGGTATACTTGGAAATGGCCAGGGATACGGGAAGATTTCAGTTAGAATACATCATGTTCAGACAGAGATTCCGAAATCAGATACTGGATTGTAAGGCATACCCAGGAGCAGATATAGACTCAGATCACAACATTGTAGTGATGAAGAGTACGCTAAAATTTAAGACATTAGTCAGAAAGAATCAATGTGCAAAGAAGTGAGATATGGAAGTACTCAGGAATGACGTGATATGCTTGAAGTTCTCTAAGGCTATATATGCACCAATAAGGAATAGCTCAGTAGGCAGTACAGTTGAAGAGGAATGGACATCTCTAAAAAGGGCAATCATATAAGTTCCCGAAAGAAAAACGTAAGTACAAGGAAGTTAACTGCGATAAAAACCATGGGTAACAGAAGAAATACTTCAGTTGATCGTCGAAAGAGTACAAAAATGTTGCGGGAGATTCAGGAATACAGAAATACAAGGCACTGAGGAATGAAATAAATAGGAAGTCGTGGGAAGCTAAGATGAAACGACTACATGAAAAATGTGAAGAATTCGAAAAAGAAATTGTCGGAAGGACTTAGCATTTAGAAAACTCACCACAATCCTCAGTTAAATTAAAAGCAAGGTCGGTAACATTAAGAGTGCAGTCTATTTATTTAATCGTATGGCTAGGGCCCCCCGTGGGGCAGGCCGTTCACCGGGTGCCGGTCTTTCAGTATGACGCCACTTCGCCGACCTGCAGTCGATGAGGATGATAGGATGATGATGATGACAGCACAACACCCAGTGCCTGAGAGGAGAAAATTCCCCGACCCAGCCGGGTATCGAACCCGGACCTAGAGGATTGACAATCCGTCACGCTGACCATTCAGTTACCGGGGACCGACAAGAGTGCCATGCGAATTCCTCTCTTATATGCAGAGGAGACGGAGGATAGGTGGAAAGAGTACTCTGAGGGCCTCTATGAGGGGAGGGCCTTATCCGATGACGTGATAGAAGAAGAAACAGAAGTTGTCAGGGAAGAGATAGAGGATCCAGTATTAGAATCGGAATTTAGAAGAGCTTTGGAAGACTTTAAACGAAATAAGTCAGAAGGGATAGATAACATTCCATCGTAATTTCTTAAAGTATTGGGAGCAGTGGCAACAAACCGATTATTCACGTTGGTGTGTAGAATGTCTGAATTGGCGAACACCATTAGACTTTAGGAAAAACATCATCCACACAATGCCCAAGATTACATGTTCAAGTTAACAGCTCATGCATCCAAGCAGCTGACAAGGACAGTATACAGAAGAATGGAAAAGAAAATGACTGCCAGTTTGGCTTTAGGAAAGGTAAAGGCATCAGAGAGAGAGCTCTGACGTTAAGGTTAATAATAGAAAGAAGACTGAAGAAAAATAAATACAAGTTCATAGGATTTTTTGACCTGGAAAAAGCGTTCGACAATGTCAAATGGTGCAAGATGTTCGAAATTAGGAGTAAGCTATAGGGAGAGACAGGTAATATACAATATGTACAAGAACCACGAGGGAACAATAAGACTAGGGGACGAAGACCGAAGTGCACGGATTAAAAAGTGTATAATACAAGGATGTCGTCTTTCCCCCCTTCCACTGAATCTATACGTCGAAGAAGCAATGACGGAAATAAAAGAAAGTTTCAAGAATGGGATTACAATTCATGGTGAAAGGATGTCAATGTTAAGGTTCGCTGACGACATTCCCATCCTCAGAGAAAGTGAGGAAGAATTACAAGATATGTTGAATGGAATGAACAGTCTAATGAGTAGTGAATATAGATTGGGAGTAAATCGAAGAAAGACGAGAGTAATGAGAAGCAGCAGAAATGGGACCAGCGAGAAACTTAAAATCAGTATTGGTGGTCAGGAAGTAGATGAATTTAAGGAATTCTGTTATCTAGGCAGCAGAGTGACCCATGACGGACGGATCAAGGAGGGCATAACACTGGCCACAAGGGCATTCCTGGCCTAGAGAAGTCTACCAGTAGCAAGCATAGACCTCAATATGAGGAAGAAAATTCTGAGAATGTACGTTTAGAGCACAGCATTGTTCGATAGTGATGACTAAGAAAAAAAAGCAACTTTTCCACTGCTTTTAGAAATTCCGAAATAATGTTACCCTCGCCTTCTGCCTAATTTGATCGTAAGTCTTCTTCCAAAGCTCTCTCAGATTCTGAGTATAAAACAGGATCTCAGACCTACCAGATCGCCAAAAATGTCTTCCTGTAGCACGGCAGTAGTCACTAACTCCGCTTCGAACAGCTCCTCAGTGTTATCTTTCCATGTATCCACTCTCTCCTCTGCGTTCAACAGTGCAATTTTCCTTATCTGTTTCACTCAACAAGATAAGGTCATACTATGGGTCTTCCTTTCAATCGTCACACGAACTCTACAATGACAGATACTGAAATAAATGAACGTGGGATAGATAATCAATTAAAATCGCTCAACATAGGACATAGGGTCAGCTGCCTTGCAACAGCCACTGCTGGCCCCAAGCCCGGATAAAGGAGGAGGGTTGGGCATTGGGCTAACAACCCAATCCTGTAAAAAAATTTTGTTACGAAAAACAAACTTACCTCTAACGTGGATGGATACAATGGAATACTAAAACTGCAAAGAACAAACGGCACACGATTTAGAAATTTTAATTTTGGATCTTGGAAAGGAACCATCCAGACTATGGTCTCAGAAATTAACCGATATAAACTAGACCTGATGGCGGTACAAGAGACAAGATGGCTAGGAGAAGGAACTCATAGAGAGGATGGATACACACTATTCTACGGCGGATGTGTAGATAATCACGAATTCTGCACTGGTTTTGTAATACACAACAAAGCAGCAAATTCGGTGAAGGAATTCAAGGCTCTTAACAAGAGAATATCCTACATAGTACTTCGAAACCAAGTCTCAGACATAACATTCATCAATGTTCATGCCCCAACTAAGGATAAAACACATGAGGAAAAGGAAGAGTTCTATGACCAGCTAGAACAAACAATTGAGAGCACACCAACTAGAAATATCAGGATAGCGCTGGGAGATTTTAATGGAATAACAGGAAAAAAAAACAATTCTACATACCAACTACAGGAAGGCACAGTTTGCATGATGAGACCAATGAGAATTGTCAGAGGATAATCAACTTGGCTACCTCAAAGAACCTGTGAGTAAGTTCGACTTACTTCGAACACAAGAGAATACATAAGGAAACATGGTGTTCACCAGATGGAAGAACCACCAACAAGATAGATCACATCTTGGTGGATCAGCGCTATAGCCACAGAGTCATGGACGTCAGATCGTATAGAGGAGCCGACTGTGCGTCTGACCACTTCCTCATTGTGTGCAAGCTTAAACTCATGTTCACCTATGTGCATAAGAAGGACACTAGAACCTGCTTTGAATGCTGAGAAACTACGAGAAAGTGCCATTAAAGAACAATATGCTATAGAAATCAAACACCTTTTTGAGGTCTAGAGCCCCTAGAACCAAGAGAGAACGTGGAGGAAAGGTGGAAAGAAATAAAGTCCACGGTACTAACAAGGGAACCTCCCCATCGCACCCCCCTCAGATTTAGTTGTAAGTTGGCACAGTGGATAGGCCTTGAAAAACTGAACACAGTGGTCCCGTGGTTAGCGTGAGCAGCTACGGAACTAAAGGTCCTTGGTTCAATCGTCCTTCGAGTGAAATGTTTTAATTTTTATTTTCAGACAATTATCAAAGTTCATGCACTCAAACATGATCAACTTCGCTCTCGAAAATTCCAGGACATGTTCAGATTTGCTTGGAGACATGCAGGATTTGACGGTCTACACACGGAAAAATTTGAAAACGTTCAAAACATATGTTTTGACAGAGCACAGGGAAAACTGTACGACTGTGAAACTGTTGCATTCTTTTGTTGCAGTTTATGTGACAAACTCTTATGTTTTCATCACTTTTTTGGGAGTGATTATCACATCCACAAGAAAACCTAAATCGGGCAAGGTAGAAGAATCTTTTCACCCATTCGCCAAGTGTACAAGTTAGATGGGTCGACAACATATTCCTGTCAGGTGAAGCACATGCCGTCACCAGTGTCGTATAGAATATATCAGACGTGTTTTCCTGTGGAGGAATCCGTTGATCTATGACCTTGCGAGCAAATGTTTTCGGTGCCCATTGGAGAGGCACGTCCTTTCGTCTACTAATCGCACGGTTTTGCGGTGCGGTCGCAAAACACAGACAGTAAACTTAATACAGTGAACAGAGACGTCAATGAACGAACAGACGGATCATAGCTTTGCGAAGATAAACAACGTAAACTTTTCACTCGAGGGAAGACTTGAACCAAGGACCTCTCATTCCGGACCTGCTCACGCTTAGCACGGGACCACGGCGATCCTCGTCTCACATTTTCCTTAATATTGCCTATCTTGCGCATGGACTACTTAGTTCGTATATTTTGCTTATTTTTTTCATAGTTCCATACAATTTCTTCCTGTTTTCTCGATTGATCTGTGTTCAGTTTTTCAAGGCCTATCCACTGTGCCAACTTATAACAAAATTGAGGGGGGTGCGATGGGGAGGTTCCCTTGTAAGTGTAGCGAAAGATATATTGTGAAGAAAGAAGATAGTGAAGAAGAGGAAATGGTTCAACGAGACATGCCAGAAGGCTACAGAAAATAGAAGGAAAATGAGAGAGAGAAGTGGCTAGAGGACAGGGAGAATGAGTAGAAAATGGAACATTTTACCAACATCAGAAGGGAGACAAAGCACATCCTAAGAGCAGAGAAGTGAATATATCTAACCAGTTTGCTAGAACAAGTTGAGGTAGAGAGCCAAGGCAGTTCTTCCAATACATAAAAAATTGGAAACGTGGATTTCAGAGCCCAACTTTTTTCATTAGAGATAAGAACGGCAACTTGATAATTGACAAGTAAAGAACTGTAGAAAGATGGAAAGAATACTTCTCAGAACTGTTGAATCTCCCAGACCAAGATGAGATATTACCTGCAAACACTACGGAGGAAAGGAAAGATGAAGAAGAATGGGAAGTTAGTGAAGAAGACGTAAAAAGCGCAATCAAAGGACTCAGAAACAACAAAGCCCCAGGGGAGGACGGAATAACATCAGAATTAATCAAGGAGGGAGGTGAGAGCTTACACTTAGAGGTATATAAACTGATCCAGTTGATATGGGAGAAGGAGACACTGCCTGAAGAATGGAAATTGGCTATAATATGCCCAATATACAAGAAGGGAAGCAATGTGGAATGCGGCAACTACAGAGGAATCAGCTTGTTGAATGTAACGTATAAGGTATTGTCCACCATTATCCTCAGAAAATTGCAACCATTCATAGAGAACAACATACAGGAGTACCAAGCTGGCTTTCGACCAAACCGATCGACAATAGATCACATTTTCACACTAAAACAATTGTTTTAAAAACATTGGGAATATGATAAAGATATGTACAGCCTGTTCGTCGATTTTCAACGTGCATATGACAGCATCCACAGGAATAGCCTATACAATGCAATGCGGGACTTCAGAATCCCTGAGAAGCTATTGATAATGATGCAAGCTTGTATAGAAGGGTCAAAGACAGCAGTACGTTTCCGAGGAGTGACATCAGAAACATTCGAGATTGAGACAGGCCTCAGACAAGGGGATGCTCCCTAATGTGTTCTGTTCAATGTCATCTTAGAGAAAGTAATAAAAGAGTGCAGGCAACAGGAGTGGGCTGGAGTAGATATGGACAGTAACTTCAATTGTCTCGCATATGCAGATGACATAATACTATTAAGTGAATCAAAACAACAGTTGAAAGAAATGTACCAGAAAATGGACAATTATGCACAGAAGGTAGGGCTCAAAGTGAATCGAGACAAAACATTCATGCAATTAGGAAGAAGACAAGAGCAGATAGAATTTCTTGAGATAGATGGCACGAGGTTCAAGAGAGAAGACCAGTTCAAATACTTGGGATCGTTGTTTACCACGGACAACAACATAAAAATGGACATCAAGGAAAGAATAGCAGTGGGAACGAAATGCGTGCATAACCTCAGAGAGACGCTTGGCTCTAAATCAATCTCAGTGAACACGAAGATAAAAATCTACAACACAGTGATATGCCCAGCAGTAATGTACGGTTCAGAAACACGACTAAGCGACAAAGGGAAAAACTATTAATATCTAAAGAAGAGTAATGAGGAAGACATGGGGACCAGTTTTAGATAATGGAGAATGGAGGAGGAGGAAGAACGAGGAAATCTACCTTCTGATGCGACAACCAACTATACTACAGAAGATAAAGAGCTAAAGAATACAATGGGTGGGCCATGTAGCCCGTATGCCAGATGGAAGACAGGCGAAGATGGCACTAACGGGGAAACCAAAAATAAATTCCCCACTGGACGACCAAGGCAGCGCTGGATGGACGACCTGGCGAAGGACCTAGCCGCCCTGGGAATTGAAGACACCTGGTGGAACTGGGCACAAAACAGGAAGGAATGGAGGCAGTTTGTGGAAGCAGCGCTTGGTCTGCAGGGCCTGTGATCGCTGAATATCTATCTATCCAACATAGGACAGGTGGTAAGTAGTGAGGGGATACCCATGCGAATCCACGTAAGATTATGTGGAAGAACTGTTTCTCTTCCAATAGCCGTCTATCGCAGGTCACTGGAGGAACGGAACGTTGCAAGTCATGTAAAAATGCATACGTCATCCCTGTTTTCAAGAGGGGTTGTCGAACAGATGCACGTACCTACAGCACCAAATGGTTGACGTCAATCGGCTGCAGAATTTTGGAAAACGTTTTATGCTTGTGTATTACGGCCTTTATGGGCAACCAAAATCTCCTCTTTCAGAATAAACGTGGATTCCGAAAACAACGGCTGTGTGAAAGCCAGCCCTTTCTGTTCGTCCACGAGACCCAGAAGACAGCATGTCAGCGACTCGTGGTTTTTGCGACTTTCGATCACAGGGATCGCAGTTAGATTTCTGGTCTGGTCGGGGATGTTCTCAGCTCGGAACTGGGTGTGTGTTTTGGCCTCATTATCATTCATTTCTTCATCATCGACGTGCAAGTCACCCAAATGGCGTAAAACAGAAAAGACTTTACCAGGAGGCCGAGCTCCCCTGAAGGGGACCCCCGACCAGATATGACACGCGCACATTTCGTTTAAGAAGGCAGTATACGTATACCGCAGCCCAAGTTGATTTGTTCCTTGACTTCTGCACGGCGTGCGATACAGTTCCGCACTGCAGCCTAATGAACAAACTAAGAGCATGTGGAAGAACAGAGCAGCTGTTTGTTTGGACTAAAGAGTTCTTAGCAAATAGAACACAGCATGTCGATGTTAAAGGAGAGAAATCTTCAGGTGTACTATCCCTATCCTCATTATTAGACGCACCTTGTGTTTTTAACGTAACACGAGTTTAGGAGGTACAAAAAGCTGCAGATGTTATTTTGATCAATCCAATGTATTGATTTCATTTCTCTAAACATTGCATATTATTAATAACTAGTCACAGTTTTAATGTTAAATTTGCTGTCTTTTAGAAATGTTCAATAAACTGAACTAGGCCTAATTTTTAATATTTTGTCATGTCGCCTGTTAATTCTTCAGTTCACCTTGGCATGCTGTTAACACAGGTTTGCACAGTGTCCTGCATCTGTTGGTGATGATATCAGACTTTCCAACGAGGTGAATTCTTGTGGTAATTCTTTCCTTTGCCACTTTCCCTTCCATTAGCTCCCAAACATTCTCAATTGTGTTTCTGGCCAGCGTAACAAAGGGACGTATTCTTGCTGCAAAAGGTTTTTTTACAGTCGTGCTGCGTGGCATGTAGTTCCATAGGATACTATTGTTGCTCATGTCTGATACTATGTTAGAATATATCACCTTCCCAAAATTTTTGGAAAATTATGTCAGTAGTGAAGCAGGGCGGTAGTTTCTACGCTCAGCACGTGCGGGAAAAAAGACAGTGCAGCAAGAAAATATTTTACAGAGTCCCTCCTTGGTATTCAACGACTAATATGAACGATTAGATGATTTTTGCAACGGCTCTGTTACACTCGAAGACCAATCTTAACTTCGATTTGACTCAGCTGATCTCACTAGGAAATCAAAAGAGCACCTGAGTTCAAGGCAAAGGTTGCTAACACTATTACGCATTTTGACTCTCAACAGGGAGATTGTTGTTGTTGTTGCTGTTGTCTTCAGTCCTGAGACTGGTTTGATACAGCTCTCCATGCTACTCTATCCTGTCCAAGATTCTTCATCTCCCAGTACTTATTGCAACCTACATCCTTCTGAATCTGCTTAGTGTATTCATCTCTTGGTCTCCCTCTACAATTTTTACCCTCCACGCTGCCCTCCAATGCTAAATTTGTGATCCCTTGATGCCTCAGAACATGTCCTACCAACCGGTCCCTTCTTCTAGTCAAGTTGTGCCATAAACTCCTCTTCTCCCCAATCCTATTCCTCCTCATTAGTTATGTGATCTACCCATCTAATCTTCAGCATTATTCCGTAGCACCACATTTCGAAAGCTTCTATTCTCTTCATGTCCAAACTATTTATTGTCCATGTTTCACTTCCATACATGGCTAAACTCCATACAAATACTTTCAGAAACGACTTCCTGATACTTAAATCTATGCTCGATGTTAACAAATTTTTCTTCTTCAGAAACGCTTTCCTTGCCATTGCCAGTCTGCATTTTATATCTTCTCTACTTCGACAATCATCAGTTATTTTGCTCCCCAAATAGCAAAACTCCTTTACTACGTTAAGTGTCTCCTAATCTAATTCCCTCAGCATCACCCGACTTAATTAGACTACATTCCATTATCCTCGTTTTGCTTTTGTTGATGTTGATCTTATATCCTCCTTTCAAGACACTGTCCATTGCGTTCAGCTGTGCTTCCAGGTCCTTTGATGTCTCTGACAGAATTACAATGTCATTGGCGAATCTCAACGTTTTTATTTCTTCTCCATGGACTTTAATACCTACTCCGAATTTTTCTTTTGTTTCCTTTACTGCTTGCTCAATATAGAGATTGAATAACATCGGGGACAGGCTACAACCCTGTCTCACTCCCTTCCCAACCACTGCTTCCCTTTCATGCCCCTCGACTCTTATAACTGCCATCTGGTTTCTGTACAAATTGTAAATAGCCTTTCGCTCCCTGTATTTTACCCCTGCCACCTTCAGAATTTGAAAGAGAGTATTCCAGTCAACTCTGTCAAAAGCTTTCTCTAAGTCTACAAATGCTAGAAATGTAGGTTTGCCTTTCCTTAATCTATTTTCTAAGATAAGTCGTAGGGTCAGTATTGCCTCACGTGTTCCAACATTTCTGCGCAATCCAGACTGATCTTCGCCGAGGTCGGCTTCTACCAGTTTTTCCATTCGTCTGTAAAGAATTAGCGTTAGTATTTTGCAGCTGTGACTTATTAAACTGATAGTTCGGTAATTTTCACATCTGTCAACACCTGCTTTCTTTGGGATTGGAATTACTATATTCTTCTTGAAGTCTGAGGGTATTTCCCCTGTCTCATACATCTTGCTCACCAGATGGTAGAGTTTTGTCAGGACTGGCTCTCCCAAGGCCGTCAGTAGTTCCAATGGAATGTTGTCTACTCCCGGGGCCTTGTTTCGATTCAGGTCTTTCAGTGCTCTGTTAAACTCTTCACGCAGTATTGTATCTCCCATTTCATCTTCATCTACATCCTCTTCCATTTCCATAATATTGTCCTCAAGTACATCGCCCTTGTATAGACCGGAGATAGTCGCTTGTAATCTTGGAGGTACAGGAAATTTTCAACGTTTGGATTTAGCTGTTAAGGAGCAATTAGCAACGTATAGCCCCCGAGTACCAGACGTTGTTGCAGTGTTTCCGCTTAAATGACAAACCATGGCGCTGTCTCATGGAGTGAAAGCAAGTGACACAGTTCGCGGTCATCTGACGGTCACACAGACACACTGTCTAGTGGCCACCCTTATGGCCTTTAAGAGGGGTACTTATTTCAGAGACATAACTGAATGTGAAAGAGTTGAACACAGTAACAACAAAGCAAATAAAAATGTGAGAGAAAAATCACTGTGACATAAGCTAAAGTAAAATGGCTAGGTAGGTATCTAATAAGTAGCGAAAGGAGGTTTGTTTTGAAGAAAAACGGAGGAGAAAGACTGAGTCGCTGGGGGAAATTCATGATAAACAATTAGTTATACGACACTAAGGACAAGGATGTGGCGATGGAGAGGCCTACCAGTATCTTTGGATATTTGTTTGGTCTCGGTTATAACGAGTTTTTTTCATTTTTTACTAATAACAGGATAAAAAAACTGTATATCAATCTGCCGTAGGACCAGTGGTAAAGTTTTTGGTTTTCAAATAAAACATTTAAAAAACTAGTAATGTTTATTCCTAAAATTTCAACTGCTTTGAGATATTGGATTATTACAGAAACTGAGAAAAGCGATCAGCCCTATTTTAATATAACCCCCTGCGTACAATTACAAACTAGCAACTAGCACATGACATAAGGGTGGATAGTGCACTGCAGAGACAAGAAATATCTGTCGCCGTGTGGCCCATCACGTGGTACGCGTGTTCGAGCAGTGTGCCGAGACCTGGTCTATGAGGAAGTTTCTCGCGTCGTCCTCGAACATCGGTTGCACTGAAGAATGGTACCATCCCAGTTTGGAAATACCTTAAAAAGTGCGGTAGGGATGGAGTACAATGCTCCATCTGCTTTAAAATATTAAAAGGGGGAGGTGGCACAAATAACTTGCTACGCCATATAAGGAGAAAACATTCACATTGTTCCTCATAATAGAAGGTAAATCTGATATACCTACAATTTTACTGGCGCGCTAAAAACTTGGGGTAGTAACTGAACCTTCAATTTTGACGTTGCTTCAGACTAAAAAATTGAGGCCATCCAAAAATGACGATGCAGGGAAGTCATCAACTTGCGACCATCGTTCGCGCTGTCGCCGTGCCCATTCCCTCACCTTCTCAGTCTTTGCTGGAGACAATGAAGCTGATTTATGCCGCAGCCTCAATCCCACATCGATCGTGCTTTCCCACTCCTTCACCTCTTTTAGAATTTTTAAATCTTCGTTCCAAGTCTGCGGTTGTAACTGGAAGTAATAGCAACAAAAAACCGAAAATCTGTTACTTCGGAAACGAATTATTTTGAGCAGTTTTAACAGTCAAAATAAAATGAAAAGAATCGGTGCAATAGAAAACCGGTTGTTTCACCGATACCCACCACCCTACCCTATGACCCTAACGAAGGATCAACACGTAGCTACCGAGGGTGTTTTATCATTGAGTTTCACCTTTCCCTTTACTGGTCAGAAACACACACCCAAGACCACACACTACACGCAATCATCACGGTCATTTAGAATCGCATATGACAACGAATATGTGTCAATCGATGTGACGCGAGAAGTGCTTCGCAGCTGGGCTGCTACACGACCCGTCGAAGCCTCCGAGTCATCAGTGCGATATGACTCTACCCACGCATCAGCAAGACAGCCTGACAAGAACTCCGCATACACGCTGACACCTCAACTGAACGAGCACAATCGTGATTACTTCGTAAGTGTTTGCAGTTCCAGAGTACGAACCCGATTCTTTTCGCATCAAAAGCACTTATTACGATGTTTGTCTCATTCTTGAAATTGCTCCATAAGAAACCAGGGAAGTGAGATCATCGTGCGTCAGTCGTCGGTGACTGCGTTCCTGCACGTAGCTCCAATTCACCAGAAAGTACTACCAATGGCCGAGGAAAGAAAAAAGGGCAGTATAAATGTGTGAAAGTCGCTAAATGATTCCATAACGACTATTTCAGCTTACACGAGAAGCCACAAGTCAGTAAAAGAGGTCACAACACGGAAAATTCTGACAGTTTACTCAATACGGCATGTTGCATTTATTAATTCAGTCGTGCAGCACAATACTACAAGTACTGTCAATAGGATACTTATACTTAATAGTATGCTTCAAGGTATTCTCCTAGGTTGTTTTCTTCTTTTTGCAAAATATTTCGATGACTCACCCAGTCGTCGTCTTCTTCCTCTACTTTTTGGTAGAGGGAGTTTTCTCTGGATGAAAAGTAATTAAACCAAAAAGTTCTGGGAAGTTGCAGGTGACATTGAAAATACTTTTTCACATTCACGCAGAACTGCACTTCATGAGCGTGAGTTAATGTGACATGTGGATTAAACTCACTCCAACCATGACAATCGTGGACGCTGAAGACCCCTTCACGGCGGAACGTTGCTTCATCTGTAAACACCACATGTAGGATGCATCAAACGCTGTTCCAAGTGCTCTGAGTGGGTTAACGTCTAGTTTCAGGTTGTGCACATGCTGTACGTGAAATGGATGCAACAACTGGCCACGAAGGACGTTTCTTACATTCGTCTGATTCGTCCCCGAGTTAGGCGCAATTGCAAAACTGCTTCCTTAAATTGCAGTCCATACTGTTAGACTTCGGCCCTGTCCGAGTAATCTGCTAAATAACCCGGTCTCATGCAGACGTTGATACATAGCAGTAAACGTCGAAAGATGCGGAGTACGGTGATTGGGATATTGTCGTTGATAAACCCGCTGTGCTGCTCGTCTGTTGAGGTTCGCTATGTAGTACTCACTCCAGACGTATCCCCGCCGGAGGTTCGAGTCCTTCCTCGGGCATGGGTGTGTGCGTTGTTCTTAGTATAAGTAAGTTTAAGTAGTGCGTAAGTCTAGGGACCGATGACCTAAGCAGTTTGGTCCCTTAGAATTCACACACATTTGAACATTTTTGAACCAGATGTATCGCTCCATTAGTAAACAAGTACCGTGCTGGATCAAGACGTACAACTGAACGTGAATGTGAAAAAGCCACTATAACTGAAAAGGGAAGTACGCCTTCTAGTGGCACAACAGGAACTGTTCCAACAACAAATCAGCCATTACAACAGAAGAGTGAATACGCCCTCTACCAGATTAAAAATTATGACATTAGAGAAAAATATTTATTTTCGTGTCCCGTGCAATCTCCCAGAGTTTGTCGGTTTATATAATTTCCACCCTCTATAAAATGCATGGAGCTCGAATTATGTGCATAAAGTATGGCCAACGTCTACGACACACCGAACAGAGACACATACACACGCAACATATATTGACTTTGTCACGTTTCGTGGGACAACCTGAGTCAAAATTACCTGTGACACCAGTCCTTGCACTCCTCTGAACGTCAAACGACGTTTCTCGAACATGACTGCGACTGCAGTACTGACGGTGAACTCCGTCGGTCACTACAGCAAAGACGAGTTGTTTACAGCCCGCTAGTCTGTCTACCCGTTGCTAGAAACGGCGACAGTTCACCCCTATCGTGAACTCGTTATTCCCGACAGCTGACTCTGGCGGTGGCGGTATTACCAAATGAAGGTACTCAACGTACACGCTCCGCAAGGTGTCAAGTGAAAATACCAGTGCCACCACGACGTAGGAGAATTCCATGCGTCGGACACCCACATTCAAGCTGTGATCAGATGCGCTGATGTCAGCCGTCTTGTCCGTCTTCAATCGACTGTCACGCCCCCAAACAGTACGAGGTCTGATGACACCTTTCAGTAACGTGACCCCGCCGGTTTCTCCTCGTTTCGTTGGGGCGGCTGGTACGAGCGTGGTCTATCTCTAACGCGGCTGCTATCTCTAATTCATCTGGTCGTGTGCGTAGTTGGTTCGACCAAAAGGCTACCAATAATTTTCTGCTGGAAAAATGTTGATGGCTGAGTCACGTCAAAACTTGTGCACAGCACTGTGCGCATCAGTTTCGTAAGACAAGCGAAAAGGTCACCAATTTTGCTCATCTTCCGTATGGTTGTAGCATTTACTTAGATGTAACAAACATCGGTCTAGTGCGATACGCTTCTCAGGCGTTTTCAAGAAGTTGAGATTCAAAGATTTACAAGCTTGTTGAATAAAACACACTTTTTAAAAAAATTTAGTGTAGGACAATGGACAACACTTTGCCAGAAATAAATTAAAAACAGTTCAAATTCCCAGGTTTCGACCACTGTTTTCTGGGGGTGCCCCTAGCTTCTCAGTTAAATGCAGGCGCTGCAAATCACCTCCCACTTATTCCCGATTGGGAACGCTCTGTGACACTACTAACGGGCTGAAAAGAACTGCGTGTCTATAATGATGCAGATCTGAAATATCTAGCTGGAGTGAAAAAAAACGAGAGCACTATCCATCGGACAGCGTCGCTGACACAAATGGCGAAAAATTTACCGAATATGTTGCAGAATGCATCTACACTGCTGGAAATTGAAATAAGAACACCGTGAATTCATTGTCCCAGGAAGGGGAAACTTTATTGACACATTCCTGGGGTCAGATACATCACACATCACATGATCACACTGACAGAACCACAGGCACATAGACACAGGCAACAGAGCATGCACAATGTCGGCACTAGTACAGTGTGTATCCACCTTTCGCAGCAATGCAGGCTGCTATTCTCCCATGGAGACGATCGTAGAGATGCTGGATGTAGTCCTGTGGAACGGCTTGCCATGCCATTTCCACCTGGCGCCTCAGTTGGACCAGCGTTCGTGCTGGACGTGCAGACCGCGTGAGACGACGCTTCATCCAGTCCCAAACATGCTCAATGGGGGACAGATCCGGAGATCTTGCTGGCCAGGGTAGTTGACTTACACCTTCTAGAGCACGTTGGGTGGCACGGGATACATGCGGACGTGCATTGTCCTGTTGGAACAGCAAGTTCCCTTGCCGGTCTAGGAATGGTAGAACGATGGGTTCGATGACGGTTTGGATGTGCCGTGCACTATTCAGTGTCCCCTCGACGATCACCAGTGGTGTACGGCCAGTGTAGGAGATCGCTCCCCACACCATGATGCCGGGTGTTGGCCCTGTGTGCCTCGGTCGTATGCAGTCCTGATTGTGGCGCTCACCTGCACGGCGCCAAACACGCATACGACCATCATTGGCACCAAGGCAGAAGCGACTCTCATCGCTGAAGACGACACGTCTCCATTCGTCCCTCCATTCACGCCTGTCGCGACACCACTGGAGGCGGGCTGCACGATGTTGGGGCGTGAGCGGAAGACGGCCTAACGGTGTGCGGGACCGTAGCCCAGCTTCATGGAGACGGTTGCGAATGGTCCTCGCCGATACCCCAGGAGCAACAGTGTCCCTAATTTGCTGGGAAGTGGCGGTGCGGTCCCCTACGGCACTGCGTAGGATCCTACGGTCTTGGCGTGCATCCGTACGTCGCTGCGGTCCGGTCCCAGGTCGACGGGCACGTGCACCTTCCGCCGACCACTGGCGACAACATCGATGTACTGTGGAGACCTCACGCCCCACGTGTTGAGCAATTCGGCGGTACGTCCACCCGGCCTCCCGCATGCCCACTATACGCCCTCGCTCAAAGTCCGTCAACTGCACATACGGTTCACGTCCACGCTGTCGCGGCATGCTACCAGTGTTAAAGACTGCGATGGAGCTCCGTATGCCACGGCAAACTGGCTGACACTGACGGCGGCGGTGCACAAATGCTGCGCAGCTAGCGCCATTCGACGGCCAACACCGCGGTTCCTGGTGTGTCCGCTGTGCCGTGCGTGTGATCATTGCTTGTACAGCCCTCTCGCAGTGTCCGCAGCAAGTATGGTGGGTCTGACACACCGGTGTCAATGTGTTCTTTTTTCCATTTCCAGGAGTGTATATTGTTGCAGGGTTGATTGGTTGGTTTAGGCAGGAGGAAGAGACCAGACTGCTTGGTCATGTTGCAGGGCACAGGAGAAATACCATCTCGTGAATAAGGCATTACTCTTCACTTCACAGCACTACGTTATTTGAGACCTCCAGTATTTGTAGCTATGTTGAAATATGCGTGGTTTTGCTGCAAAATTTATTTCGGGATGGTCTTTTCTTACATTAACGAGGTGTGATTTAGGCTAACATTACTAAAACTCAAATGTCAGAAAGTGCGATTCATAATAAAATGCTTGGTGCAAGACTTTCATGCTGTTAAGATAGAATCCACCACAAATGATGATGATTTCAATGCGCTAACTTTTTAATTAGCAAATTAATGTATCAACAAATAATTGTTTATTTGATTAGGTTTCTTATTATACCCTGTCACGAATGTACCACGATGAATAATCTCACTATTATCGTCCCATTCTGTGGCGATATCAGTTGTTGCTGGAAGGTCACAAAAGATAAAGCCGAGACTCGCACGCAGCACGAACATATTCCTAGACTGTCGCCTTAGCCGGATACGCTGACTCCAGTGCTCTCGTATGGTATTAACAGGTTCGTAAAGTTTTGAAGTTCGATTTCTCGGAATAGGTTCATAAGCGGATCGTACTTGAGTAGCATTTCAAAAATGGTTCAAACGGCTCTGAACACTATGGGACTCAACTGCTGTGGTCATAAGTCCCCTAGAACTTAGAACTACTTAAACCTAACTAACCTAAGGACATCACACACATCCATGCCCGAGGCAGGATTCGAACCTGCGACCGTAGCAGTCGCACGGTTCCGGACTGCGCGCCTAGAACCACGAGACCACCGCGGCCGGCGAGTAGCATTTATTACATAGATACTTGTATCAGGAGACCCCTGCGTAATGTGGAAAAGTAGAGAAGAAATAACAGCACAGTGGGTTGGTCAGGAGAATTCACGCCACTGGACAATGGTTGATTCCAAAGCCGAATGATTTGGAGTGTGAATCACACTGTACCCTGTGGCAGTCCGATGGAAGGGTTAGAGTTTGGCGAATGCCTGGAGATCGTTACCTGCCAATATGTGTAGTGCCAACATGGAGGACGCGATGTTATGGTATGGGTGTCCTCCCCTTATAGCTCATAAGAAGCCGCAAAATGCGGAAGGGCATAAACACAGGTTACAGCATTGTGTACTGCGTACTGTAGAGGAAAAGGTCGGAGATGATGAATGCGCGTGTTGTAAAGCAGCATCCATGAGGCCACGGCTTGTTGGCAATAACGTTCGTGAGAAGGACCAGCCTGCCCCGAGGTCCAACCTGAACGCAATGGACCAAAAACTGGTTCGAATGGTTCTGAGCACTATGGGACTCAACATCTGAGGTCATCAGTCCCCTAGAACTTAGAGCTACTTAAACCTAACTAACCTAAGAACATCACACACATCCATGCCTGAGACAGGATTCGAACGTACGACCGTAGCGGTCGCGCGGTTCCAGACTGAAGCGCCTAGAACCGCTCGGCCACTCCGGCCGGCGCAATGGAACAACTTTGGGGTGAGTTAAAACATAAATTTCCCTCCAGATACCAGCGTCCAAGATCTGTACCTTCTCAGATTTCGGCTCTTGACGAAGAATGGGCTGCCGTCTACAGACAGTCAGACACCTCACTGAAAGTGTCCCCAGCACAGTTGAAGCCGTCATAAAGGCGAACGGTGGACACACCACAATTTAATGTCCACAAATAACTGTCCGGGTACTTTTGACCAGATAGTGTAAGTGCGAAAAACGGGCAGTTGTATGTATGCTTCTCTAGTCAGTCAAAACCGAAATTTGACATTTAACCCATGCTTAATGAGCGCCACAGTCGAAGACGATGTGGATGTATACTGTACTTTGTCCATAGTATTTCTGACGCGGAAGTCCACACTGTTGTACGTAATCCTCTGCGTTTGGATTCTGCTTCGCGCAGAACATGAACCACGCCCTGTCAAGTACAATCGCGTACCATTACGAGAGCAAGTTTATGCTGAAGCCTCACGGACCGCACAACGCCTTACTGGCGTTCTTAATCACCAGCTGCGCTGCTCCCTCGGATCCGTGTCAGGCGAGGGTTAGGTACTGCACGAACGCATGCCAACATCCGAGCAATAAATTGTCAGATTACACATGTATGTGATTCGTAAACACGATTAACAGTCGGGAAACAATAACGCTTAAAGCACTATTTAGTTTAATTTGTAAAAATGGCGGTAAAAGAAGTGTCAAGCGAAAAGCACGAGTAAGGCGGGCATAGCACCTTTTATGTGTGTGTGTTGTGTAAGGACTGGCCGGCCGCGGTGGCCGTGCTGTTCTGGCGCTGCAGTCCGGAACCGCGGGACTGCTACGGTCGCAGGTTCGAATCCTGCCTCAGGCATGGATGTGTGTGATGTCCTCAGGTTAGTTGGGTTTAAGTAGTTCTAAGTTCTAGGGGACTGATGACCTCAGATGTTAAGTCCCATAGCGCTCAGAGCCATTTGTTATGTAAGACGTATGAGCGTATAGATTTTATCGTATAAACAAATATTCAAACCACTGAAGACGATACGTAGAGGCGTACAGTTAACCCGGTATTGCTTTTGTTCCGTGCATCCAATACACTCGACACAGAAACGTCAGTAAATTCAGACGCTAATTTTAAAACGGGCCTTAGCAGTAGCGACTAATTATTCACTTAAACGTCTCGAAAACATTAAGCACTGTCATTATCACGCTGATTTTTATGGTTTTGTACCTCACTCGGTAAAAACGGAACGCTTATAGGATCACCCTGTTGCCCGTCTGTCTGTCTGGCTGGCTGTAAAACACGTTTTCTCAGGAACGAGATGTACCACGCTAAAACTTACGTCACACACTAAGGTCTACTGTCCCTTCGTGGTGTAAGGAATATAAGCGTCTAAGTCAATGCTAACTAAAGATACGGCCATTTATGTCACACGTTTTGATATTCGAAAAATCACTCATCGAAACATATAGTGTACTCCCTGTTGAACTACAATCGCGAAATTTGGGAGAAAGCAATGATTCACAGTATATTAAAAAAAAATTGTGAATCTGTAATTATACTACACAAAAATATTTTTTTGTTATCACACTGACTGTCTCTATTTCTCTGGAACGTCTAGACGTATGAAGTTGAAACCTATGTCACAAACTAAGGTTTATGGTCCCTTGGCGGTAGAACAAACGGTAGTTCCTAAGTCAGTGCAGCCAAAAGATACGGCTATTTATATGAAGTATGTCGATGCTCGCAAACTCACTCATTAAAACCTGTAGGCTGCTTCCCATTCACCTAGAATCATAAAGTTTGGCAAAAGACATGATGTCACTGAAGAAATGAAAGAAAAGTCCGAAAACTGTTAATTCTTAATTACACCAAAGGAAAGAAATTTTGTCATTTGCTACCTGACCGTCTTTCCATCCGTCTGTTAAGCCTCTAAGTTTCTCAGGAACGACTAAAAGAAGTATCACGTCGAAATTTATGTCACATGCTAAAGGTCTATGTTCCCTTGGCGGCGTAATAAATTAAAGTTTCTAAGTCAGTGGAATCAAGAGATGTGGCCATTTGTGCCATATAATTTCATCCTCGCAAACTTACTCAACAAAACTTGTAGGGTACTCCCAGTTGGTCTAGAATCATGAAATTTTACAAGCAGCAAGGTTTCACTGTACAAGCAAAGGAAAAAAATTCGAAAACCGTGAATCTGTAATTATATCAGACGGAAAAATAATAACGTCATTTGTTATCTGACTGTCAGTCTGTCTGTTAATAGCCGCTTTCTCACAAAGTGCTAGACGTATCACGTTGAAATTAATCTCACATTCTAAGGTCCATGGTTCCTTGGCGGTATATTAAATGTTAGCTTCTAAGTCAACCACAGTCAAAAGGATACGTCCATTTATGTCACATTCTTTGACACTTGTAAACTCACTCATCAGACCTATAGCATACTTCCAGTTGATGTGGAATTTGGAAAGAAGCAAGGTGTTACAGTAAAAATAGACAAAAAAAGAAAAATTCTCATTGGATGTTAAGTGGAAGGTCATCTACATAACTATAAGGAACAAGAGTCGACCCATAAACGAACCCCTTTGGGTCTCCCTTTGTGATATCTCAGCAGTCACTAAAATTTTCTACCTTTCCAGCAATGTCTGAATTATTCAGAACAACTTTATGCATTGTGTTTGTTAAGTATGTTTGAAATCTGTTACGTGTACAGCCATTAATTCCAAAAAACTAAACTTTTTCTGAGAGTCTAACATGATATACACAATCAAACATCTTTGAAAGATCATAAAAAAATATCAACCGGCGATATTTTATTATTTAAGGCTAGCAATATTCGTGTAAGTTGAGCAACCCTTTCTGAAATCCAGTTTGTGATATTCAAAGTAAATTGTTTCTACTTCAATGTGACTCTACTATTGAGTATATTACTTATCGAATATTTTGGAAAAAGATGTCAGTAGAAGAATTGGACAGTTATTGAAGTCTTTGCTGTCACTTTTCTTATAAAGCGGTTTAACAACAGCATACTGAAATGTATGTGAAAAAATTCCCTGTGTCAGTGATGCATATCACTGAGAACATTACTTATTAAGTTACAGCAATTTTTTAGGATTCTATTCGAAATTCCAGCAACACCGTATGAGCTTTCGTTTTGAGGGTTTTTACAATTCTGTTAATTTCATTGAATGATGTTCGTGCTATTTCTAGTTGCTTAAAGTTTTGTGGAATGACATTTCTAATTGCTGCTACATTTAGAATGCGGTTGTTAAAAATACTCGCAACTTGTGAATCAATCAGTCACAACATTGTTTTTTAGTATTATATACTGTCCTGTTTCTCGTTCGACAATACTCTGTATAGCTTTAATGTTATTATCTGCATTATTTATTTCAGTCAGGACGTGCATACTTCTGGACTTTTAAAATAATACAGTATTTCTTGTGGTATGCAATTAACGCAGGATTTTGGCTTATTCTCGCCTTTAAATAAATTTTCCTCTTACACGAGATATTAATTCCCTTAGTGATCTATGGCGTACTTCTTTTTGCAATGAGCAAACAAGAGCATATTGTCGCGACTAGCGAATAAGAGGAAGCGTTCGTTAAATGAGATTTGAAACACGAACTTGCTGGATTAAAGATCTACCACAGTGCCCAGCGAAAAAAACTGAAGATTTTCAGTGCTTTAGTGTGCCTACCTCTATTATTCGCACTAAACCAACAACAGAGTACCCAATACGTAAGTGGGGTCTATTTCAGTTGCGTTACAACACACGACGGATGTGCCCTTCGGTTTACGACCAACTGCCGAAGGTGCGCTTGTTTACACTAGGTTTAAACTTAGAGTGAACAAAGTACAGTAGCGAGTTGCACTGCAGGAATTCAGGGATGTTGTGGTAGAGAGCACGTGCTTACGCGGCTGTCGGCACGTAAACACTCGATTCAGCACAGTGGGCGCCGCTTCCCTTCCATGCAGCACAACTGGATGGGTTCACTTCCACAGGTAAGTTTTCTCGCAGCACACACACTCACAACCCAAACAGGCGAACTGAGATGGATTAGTACGACGCTCCAGTAATAGTAATGAACAAAATGTAATTGTTGTGGGTAGCTATGATCATTGTCACAGGATTCACAGAAACGGAAAAAGTGAGTATCGCGCACGTAAAAATTGGACTGTGACACAGATACAAACTCTCTACGATGTGTAGTTATAATTACAGGATATTACTGGGCAAATTAATTGAAACAGTGTCGATTTTGGAATTTCCGAACGTCTAGTTCAGGTATCTCCTGAATAAGTAATCGTTCCAATTAATTGTGTCGTGTTACTAAACTCCGTTCATCATAAGAATAAACCTCATGTACACATTACAGTACGTATTCTTCCGCGTTTGCTGGAACTTCGTTGGATTTCGTTTCAGGTGGAGCAGAAGCAAATCTGTCTCGAGTACAGTCAAGTACTATAATGAGGATACGTTTTATGCTGTGCGTTATGCGTACATCGACTCAGTGATAATACGGGACAACAGCTTTATCGGCGCATGTAACTTCGAAAGCACTGGCTACCCACCTGGTCTAACTAAAGGGCAGTGATGTGAACATTCTAGTGATGACGTAAAAAGGGTCAAGCACAGAACAGTATAGCATAGGGAATAATGGTAAAACTCAGGCGATAAGCTTCTTAGGTGATCTGAAGGAAAACATGCTCTCGATCTTAACTAACATAGTACTGGAACTAAAAACCAGAGTGATGGAAATTCCTGTCTTTAAAAAGGGTAATTATTTTCCACGAGCTATGTGCGGCGTGAAAGCGCACTGCTGGATTTTCACCATGTAGTTAAATACTGAAGCCACGCGACTGCTACGGTCGTAGGTTCGAATCCTGCCTCGGGCATGGATGTGTGTGCTGTCCTTAGGGTAGTTAGGTTTAAGTAGTTCTAAGTTCTAGGGGACTGATGACCTCAGAAGTTAAGTCCCATAGTGCTCAGAGCCGTTTTTACTGAAGCCACTGAAGGTATTGCTGTCAGTCGTCTGGCAATCTCTGAACTTCTTCCACATCGGACTCCACGTAAAGCGGCACATTTCAGTACTGCTACGCTGATAACGAGGCGATCAATAACAGAATCCCAAGCCACAAAGAAGTCCACATTTCGTCCTCCTCTTTTACGACGTGCTTTTCTGCATCGTTCGGCTGTCACGTGTCACAAAGCTTCGTGCATTAGTTCCAGTACGTTTGGCAGCTTAAATGTCTTGTTATTTCTCGCGACAAATCCCTTAACTTGGTTCCAGATTAATTCTATTGTTTTCAAATAGCAGTGTACGGTGACAACTATAAAAAGCAGCATTTATAAAGTGTGCTCGACGCCGTGTTTCTACGACGCTTATCACTTTGGCTCGTGTGAGACCGCATCTACAGGGTGTTTCAAAAATGACCGGTATATTTGAAACGGTAATAAAAACTAAACGAGCAGCGATAGAAATACACCGTTTGTTGCAATATGCTTGGGACAACAGTACATTTTCAGGCAGACAAACTTTCGAAATTACAGTAGTTACAATTGTCAACAACAGATGGCGCTGCGGTCTGGGAAACTCTATAGTACGATATTTTCCACATATCCACCATGCGTAGCAATAATATGGCGTAGTCTCTGAATGAAATTACCCGAAACCTTTGACAACGTGTCTGGCGGAATGGCTTCACATGCAGATGAGATGTACTGCTTCAGCTGTTCAATTGTTTCTGGATTCTGGCGGTACACCTGGTCTTTCAAGTGTCCCCACAGAAAGAAGTCACAGGGGTTCATGTCTGGCGAATAGGGAGGCCAATCCACGCCGCCTCCTGTATGTTTCGGATAGCCCAAAGCAATCACACGATCATCGAAATATTCATTCAGGAAATTAAAGACGTCGGCCGTGCGATGTGGCCGGGCACCATCTTGCATAAAACACGAGGTGTTCGCAGTGTCGTCTAAGGCAGTTTGTACCGCCACAAATTCATGAAGAATGTCCAGATAGCGTGATGCAGTAATCGTTTCGGACCTGAAAAAGGGGCCAATGATTCCTTTGGAAGAAATGGCGGCCCAGACCAGTACTTTTTGAGGATGCAGGGACGATGGGACTGCAACATGGGGCTTTTCGGTTCCACATATGCGCCAGTTCTGTTTATTGACGAAGCCGTCCAGGTAAAAATAAGCTTCGTCAGTAAACCAAATGCTGCCCACATGCATATCGCCGTCATCAATCCTGTGCACTATATCGTTAGCGAATGTCTCTCGTGCAGCAATGGTAGCGGCGCTGAGGGGTTGCCGCGTTTGCATTTTGTATGGATAGAGGTGTAAACTCTGGCGCATGAGACGATACGTGGACGTTGGCGTCATTTGGACCGCAGCTGCAACACGGCGAACGGAAACCCGAGGCCGCTGTTGGATCACCTGCTGCACTAGCTGCGCGTTGCCCTCTGTGGTTGCCGTACGCGGTCGCCCTACCTTTCCAGCACGTTCATCCGTCACGTTCCCAGTCCGTTGAAATTTTTCAAACAGATCCTTTATTGTATCGCTTTTCGGTCCTTTGGTTACATTAAACCTCCGTTGAAAACTTCGTCTTGTTGCAACAACACTGTGTTCTAGGCGGTGGAATTCCAACACCAGAAAAATCCTCTGTTCTAAGGAATAAACCATGTTGTCCACAGCACACTTGCACGTTGTGAACAGCACACGCTTACAGCAGAAAGACGACGTACAGAATGGCGCACCCACAGACTGCGTTGTCTTCTATATCTTTCACATCACTTGCAGCGCCATCTGTTGTTGAAAATTGTAACTACTGTAATTTCGAAAGTTTGTCCGCCTGAAAATGTACTGTTGTCCCAAGCATATTGCAACAAACAGTGTATTTCTATCGCTGCTCGTTTAGTTTTTATTGCCGTTTCAAATATACCGGTCATTTTTGAAACACCCTGTGTAGTGTCGGCGGACTTGCCAACACTACGCACACTAATTGAAAGAGGCGGCCAAGATGCACGCGCTAACTCACGAAGGATGGAGTGAGGTCTGAAACAGGAGACTTAATGAATGTGATAAAGAAAATACGTATCTTTGGAATATACTTAACTTTTAATACATCCTTGTATACATCGTTCTTGATGAGACATCTGGAGATTGTGGCGATACAAGTGACTCTTTATATACAAGCTATTTAAGGCTAATGGCGCCTTGCTAAGTCGTAGCCATTAACTTAGCTGAAGGCTATTCTAACTGTCTCTCGGCAAATGAGAGAAATGGCTTCGTCCGTATAGTCGCTAGCAACGTCGTCGTACAACTGGGGCGAGTTCTCGTACGTCTCTCGAGACCTGCCGTGTGGTGGCGCTCAGTCTGCGATCACACAGTGGCGACACGCGGGTCCGACATGTACTAATGGACCGCGGCCGATTTAAGCTACCACCTAGCAAGTGTGGTGTCTGGCAGTGACACCACACCCTGTATATCCTAAGGTATAAACACGCCGGGCACTCGGCTTTTCCTCCCTTCGCGTCTGCGACGTTCGCCATGACTGTCTCAATATAGGATCGCGCTCTGCTTGTAAAGCTGCATTACAAGGATGATGCCTTCGCGTACGTCGCTCTGCAGAAATTCCGGACACTGAAGGGTTTGAAAAAAAGGCGTTGGTCCGATGACTGCCGTGGGTCAGGAGAAAATGATTCGGAAATTCGAAGAAATGGCTCTGAGCACTATGGGACTTAACTGCTGTGGTCATCAGTCCCCTAGAACTTAGAACTACTTAAACCTAACTAACCTAAGGACATCACACACATCCATGCCCGAGGCAGGATTCGAACCTGCGACCGTAGCAGTCGCACGGTTCCCGACTGCGCGCCTAGAACCGCGAGACCACCGCGGCCGGCGAAATTCGAAGAGATGGGGTCTTTTGGCGTGCAACCTGGTAGAGGCAGGAAAGAAACTGATTCGACGTCACTGGAAGCAGTGACCACAGCAATGCAGGAGGAGACGTGTGGTGGTCTGCAAACGTGTAGTGCACGGAGAACTGCCCGAACACTGAACATATCCGTGAGCACGGTGCGTAAAATCCTACGAAACATCCTTCTTTGCTATCCATTCAAAATGATCTATGTGCACGAGTTGCTTCCTGTTGATCTGCAGCAAGAGAGACCCTTGCTTTAGAATTTCTTGCTCGCATAGAAGTGGACAATGACTGGCCGTGGCCCTGACAGAATATGTAAATACACAGAATTGTCGAATATGGGCAACGGAAAATCCACACGTAAATCAACCAGTACCACTTCATCCTGAAAGGTCGCTGCGTGGTACGGCGGCATCATTTATCACAGAGCCATATTTTTACGAAGAGACAGGTTCTTCCGGTCCTGTTATCTGTACCGTCACTGGCAAGCGCTATTGAGTGTCTTTTGGGCAACCAAGTCATTCCAGCTCTCCAGCAGCGTGGATGTGTGGATGGGATCATTTTTATGCAAGATTGCACACCTCCGTACATTGCAATCTGTTAAGGAGCTGCTGAAGCGCCATTTCGGAAATTATAGAATTATCATCCGCCATTTACCTACGGCCTGGCCGTCCTGATCACCTGGTCTTAATCCGTGTGACTTCTGGCTGTGTTGTGTTCAGTGTTTCGATTGCAAACTTAACTGCACAGAAGGCGCGCTTTCCGCAACACATTCTGAACGTGACCCAAGAAACACTTCGATCAGTTGTGGAACATGCTGTTTCTCGATTTCAACTTATTGCATAAAACGGTGGATATCATATTGAACATGTTAAGCACCTGTCACACGGAACTTAATAATCCGATTTGATTGATGCTTTTTATCCGGTTTTTGGCCTCAGGACAATTAAAAACCGATGTGTGTAATGCTTCTTGGCGGTTTTTGGACTCAGGACAACAAAAAACCGATTTTTCGCATCCGATGTGATGTGACCTTGCTACGGTGGATGGACTTATGTAACTAACAGTATCACACTTGTACACCAATCCACACTGAGTTGTACAGTTTGTTTAACGTCAAACGTACACCTTAAGTATTGTTGGATTATTTATTTATCATTTGTAGTCGACCATTACTAAATGACGATGCTTACAGCGCCATCTACTGCTACATATTTTTTTTTTTTATTGCCACACGTTTTCCCCCTTCTCCGATAATATTCCGCTGCAATTCTGACCAGTGGTGTTATTTCTATAGGGGTTTGAAAGTTTAACTTTAGTTATAATCACCCTGTATTTCAATATAACTTGGTGCGTTCATTTGTTCGACAAGCTGTATCTCTAAGCTGGTCGTAGGTTGTGTTTCAAAAATGAACAGCACAGAGACAGAAGTGATAGTTTCTGCAGGACCTGACCATCATTTTACAGGACAATGCTCAAGCAAGTACAGTGCAAACTCTTACTGATTTGTTTCACATTCACATCAGAACTGGTACAAATTCGTCGGGCAAGAGACCGCGCCGCTCGAACTGTCAACACAATTGGCACTGCTAAGAGTATCCTACGTCTTCCACATCGCTGGCAACGGATTACACACAATGCTGGTGACTACTTTGATGGTCAGTAAAACTTTGAACACGTAACTATTTTATACGAGTTGTAAAAACCAGTTGTCACTATTAAAGTTGCAACCCTCGTATTTTTACTACACAGGGTGTCCAAAGTCATCCACTGTCGTCAAATCAGAAGACCGCTCGAATAAAAATGAACTAGAAAAGACATGCCAATAATAGCTTGTATTTTCTTATGACAGTTGCATAACAGTTCCATGTGGACAATAAACCAGATTTACAATGTCAGTTCATGTCTATTTATTCTTCTGCAGTGTTTTATTACATACCGACAAAAAACAACAAGCAAACAAGCAGTGACAATGTCGCATTTTCATTTTATTATCGGTGCTTGCAATAAAAACATTTTAAAAGGAATACAGTTGTCGAAAAACTGAACGCGCCAAGTATACGCATTGATTGATGGAGTTCAGTATTTCGTTGTTGCTGTATTACGTGAACCGCACACGATGCGTTCAGTTTAAAACTGAAGTGTTTAAGAACGGCATTGTAGTGACTGACAAGCGAACCTCCCCATCGCACCCCCCTCAGATTTAGTTATAAGTTGGCACAGTGGATAGGCCTTGAAAAACTGAACACAGATCAATCGAGAAAACAGGAAGAAGTTGTGTGAAACTATGAAAAAATAAGCAAAATATACAAACTGAGTAGTCCATGTGGAAGATATACAACATCAAGGATAATATCAGCTCAGCAGTGCCGTAGTCCCGTGGTTAGCGTGAGCAGCTGCGGAGCGAGAGGTCCTTGGTTCAAGGCTTCCCTCGAGTGAAAAATTTAATTTTTTATTTTCAGTTTATGTCACAAACTCTTATGTTTTCATCACTTTTTTGGGAGTGATTATCACATCCACAAGAAAACCTAAATAGGGCAAGGTAGAAGAATCTTTTTACCCATTCGCCAAGTGTACGAGTTAGGTGGGTCGACAACATATTCCTGTCATGTGACGCACATGCCGTCACCAGTGTCGTATAGAATATATCAGACGTGTTTTCCTGTGGAGAAATCGGTTGACCTATGACCTTGCGATCAAATGTTTTCAGTTCCCATTGGAGAGGCACGTCCTTTCGTCTACTAATCGCACGGTTTTGCGGTGCGGTCGCAAAACACAGACACTAAACTTATTACAGTGAACAGAGACGTCAATGAACAAACTGACACATCATAACTTTGCGAAAATAAAGAAAAAAAATTTTTTAGTCGAGGGAAGACTTGAACCAAGGACCTCTCGTTCCGCAGCTGCTCACGCTAACCACGGGACCACGGCGCTCCTGAGCTCAAGTTCTCCTTGATGTTACCTATGTTGCGCATAGACTACTCAGGTAGTATATTTTGCTTATTTTTCCATAGTTCCACACAACTTCTTCCTGTTTTATCGATTGATCTGTGTTTAGTTTTTGAAGCCCTATCCACTGTGCCAACTTATAACTAAATCTGAGGGGGGTGCGATGGGGAGGTTCCCTTGTGATACGTGTACATATACAGGGTGTTACAAAAAGGTACGGCCAAACTTTCAGGAAACATTCCTCATGCACAAATAAAGAAAAGATGTTATGTGGACATGCGTCCGGAAACAATTAATTTCCATGTTAGAGCTCATTTTAGTTTCGTCATTCCAACGTGATCAAATTGTAAATTTTCACAATCAACATCTGTGGGCTGACGTGAATCCGCACGCAACTGTGCAATCACGTCAACACAGATTTTCTGTGAACGTTTGGGCAGGCATTGTTGGTGATGTCTTGATTGGGCCCCATGTTCTTCCACCTACGCTCAATGGAGCACGTTATCATGGTTTGATACGGGATACTCTACCTGTGCTCCGAGAACATGTGCCTTTACAAGTACGACACAACATGTGGTTCATGCACGATGGAGCTCCTGCACATTTCAGTCGAAGTGTTCGTACGCTTCTCAACAACAGATTTGGTGACCGATGGGTTGGTAGAGGCGGACCAATTCCATGGCCTCCACGCTCTCCTGACCTCAACCCTCTTGACTTTCATTTATGGGGGCATTTGAAAGCTCTTGTCTACGCAACCCCGGTACCAAATGTAGAGACTCTTCGTGCTCGTATTGTGGACGGCTGTGATACAATACGCCATTCTCCAGGGCTGCATCAGCGCATCAGGTATTCCATGCGACGGAGGGTGGATGCATGTATCCTCGCTAACGGAGGACATTTTGAACATTTCCTGTAACAAAGTGTTTGAAGTCACGCTGGCACGTTCTGTTGCTGTGTGTTTCCATTCCATGATTAATGTGATTTGAAGAGAAGTAATAAAATGAGCTCTAACATGGAAAGTAAGCGTTTCCGGACACATGTCCACATAACATAATTTCTTTCTTTGTGTGTGAGGAATGTTTCCTGAAAGTTTGGCCGTACCTTTTTGCAACACCCTGTATAACATCATATTGTAATGAGCTTCTCACATGTAGCAGGCTAAAATACAGCGCCATGAGTGTCCTTCTAATGACAATAACATACTTTTCGGGGTGGCTTTCGAAACAAGATGAATATAACTGATATTGTAAAACATGCCGCGTTAGTTTTACATTGAAATACGACTGAGTGAAAGCCGTAAGCATAATGCTATTACCAAGACTCAAATTGATAAGGTGCGGGATGTATTAAATGGTTCAAATGGCTCTAAGCACTATGGGACTTAACACCTGAGGTCATCAGTCCCCTAGACTTAGAACCACTTAAACCTAACTAACCTAACGACATCACACACATCCATGCCCGAGGCAGGATTCGAACCTGCGACCGTAGCAGCGGCGCGGTTTCGGACTGTAGCGCCTAGAACCGCTCGGCAGCAGCGGCCGGCGCGGGATGTACTAAAAAGAACTCCACTGTTCACAATTATTTCGTGCTAGCAGGAACTATTCAGTAAGAGGAAGTGTCAGCAACGGATCTAATATTAACATACCATGGATTGAAACACCATCACTGTTACCTTTCACAAGACGGTGGAGATGCCTGCCTCACTTTTTGTTTCAAGATTCGAAACTATCATCCAAAATTAACCGTGGACAGCAACTGAAGCTACAGTAGAGAATGTATTGGCTCCACATTCTCTGCAACAGATTCGGGAAAACTCCATTTTCGGCTTCATGTGATGCTTCAAATAGAGGAAATATTAAATTATTTCCAGCGCGATAGGAGCGCTTAGCGCGTGGCCGCCCTGCGGTCCCCGCGTGCAGTGCCGTGAGCGTTAGCGCCGGAGTTGTGTGAACGTCTTGACTCTTACGCTTCGGAAGACTGACTGGACTTTTATTGAATGATCTTCAGTTACAGCACACGTATTTATCAGCATTAGTTGCAAAGTGTAACTTAGCCCCATCCTGCTGCATCTTTATTATCTGATGAAGCGTATTCGTCTTCTTCATAAATTCAACCGTCATTGCTTTCCAAGCACCGTGCAGGTGGATATGGACACAGTCCTCAGCTGCATGATTAGAGTAAATACCCGTTGAACTCGTCCTTCTCCAGCACAGACATCTCATCCACTGAACACACAGTACACAGTAAACAATTACGCCTGTGTTCTTGGAAAGCTCAGCACAGATTGAGCGAATTTCCCGCCACTTTTTCCCCATACCGCCATCTTGGATTACATCACGGGAGGGGAGGGGGGAGGGCCAACAGCGCCCCCTGTTGGTGGTGTTCTGAACTAAGTCTAAACCTCAAGGTGAACACTCTGGATGGAGCTACTGTTTAGTGCTCGATTAATGGCAACACAAATTATTTAACTAAACAATATACCGCAATGCATACAAAATGAAGGCTTATGTCCGACCTACCCAGCAGCCCAGCATAGACTGAGTCCTTTTCCCAACAATTTCCGGACGGGGAGGGGAGGGGGGTAGATTTAGGTTAGCGGACGCAGCCCTATTGACCTATTTTCCGCCAAAATTTGAACTTCCAATTACGGCCATGACGTCAGTGCGAGTTCCCAAATCTACGGCAGCCTTCTTGAATAAATCTGGCAACAATGCAGAGTGGGATGGTGGTTCCTTCGCCCTAGCACTATACCGTATACTTCGACCAGGAAATGGGAACGACTTCAGCTGTTATACGTTTTTACGAAGATGCTGATGAAACGGCAACTCCTATGGCCAAGAACAATAAAGAGAGCATCATTACGACTGGTCTTTTAGGATGGCAGCTAGTTGCTTATGGTGCTGACAGCTGTTCCACCAATCACGGGAAAAGCCAACTTGTTTTCGTGAAGTTGAAAAAAATGTGTGAAGCAACACTTCTTATTGCAGGAAATTGTCACAGGCATATACTGCACAATATTGCGAGATACGGCCTAAAACTACTGTCATACGATATTTAATGGTGTATTTGATGAGTTTTGTTCTAGCGTGAAGAAGGTGAATGAACTGAAGAAATTTTTTGAGCTTCCGCAGTCAGAGTATTCTGGCATGTTCCTACAAGCTTTCTGACTCTTCTTTTCTGTTGTAGACAGATTTCTCCAGAACTGGTCATTGTTGATGTTCTATTTTCTAAGCGGCGGGGAAGGCAATATTGTCAAACTAATTTGGACATTCGTAGCCCATGAAAACGACAGTGACGTGGACGATGAAGTAACAAATGTTTCAAATGGCTCTGAGCACTATGGGACTTAAATTCTGATGTCATCAGTCCCCTAGAACTTAGAACTACTTAAACCTAAGTAACCTAAGGACATCACACACATCCATGCCCGAAACAGGATACTAACCTGCGACCGTAGCGCTCGCGAGGTTCCAGACTGTAGCGCCTAGAATCGCTCGGCCACTCCGGCCGGCTGATGAAGTAATACTCCCAGAGATTTACATTTATTTTGTCTACAATGTTAGGCCTATGTACTTATTTAATACACCATAAAACAAGTGGAAAGCGATTATATACACATAACTGTAATATATTCTGTATTTCTTAAGTTGCGTATAGAAATTGTTAATATACAAAGAAATAAAGACTGAATACCTGTCAACTGATGCAAACAATATGGGCACCATCAAAATAAACGGTACAGATCTTCCAAAGACAATATCAAATTCGAGTTTTGTGATCGACCATGACTCAATAGAGTTGCCGGCGTCTCTCTCATTCCCGTAACCACGAACTACGTTAGCGATACATAGCTTAAATGGTGCGCTTCAAAAACGCTCAGCGGTACGTGGACACTTCGCAAAAATTAAAGTGTGCCAGTAGGTCCAAATCCAAAGAAACGCTGACGGTCGGCAACATTCACTTGCAAGCTAATGGCCACCCATATGTTGCAAAAATTGTTTCGACTACGCTGCAGATGTTTCGCTGGAAAGCCCTAGCACATTGTCCACACAATCTCCACCTCTCATGATGCGATTTCCATGCTTTTGGAGCCCTGAAGCGAGGCATTCGTGGCCGTCGGTTTGCTCCGGATGAAGAGGTGCAGGCCTGGGTACAATCTTGGTTTCGTAACGAACCGCAGGCATTTTTCCATGAAGACAATGATCGTCTTGAGTTACAGTGGGATAAATGTATTAATTGCTACGACGATTACTTTTAAAATAATAAACTGTTTACTTATTTTTTTCCATCTATGTTGTTTTCATTTGACTGCCCCTCACTTAATTTCAGTATATACAAATGTTTCGCAACCGCTGCCTCAAATCTGATACAAAGGACAACACTGAAATACTTCCTGAAAATTAAACAGCCACCATATAAAACAGAACGAATCAAAGCTTTCCCGGAGCGATCGAGTGACGAAACGCTAACAAGGCATGACAGTCAGTACCGGTTTTACCTGGTCTGCTTCCTGTTCCACGCTGCAAAACCTTCGCGCATCAAGAAACGCTCGCACGTCTCTCTCACAAAACAAGTTTCCGTTACAGCATCACGAAGTGAGATTTGTTGACTGCGGCGGTGTCGTATCCACTCAGCCTTTTCCCTTGGCTTCGTTCCTTAATGGCAAAAGTAGAGAAGGAAGAAACTTGTGGAAGGAATCTAGCTAGCGGTAAAGAGCAAACTAACGGTGAACGTGGCAAGTTATTGCTCTGAAAAAGACGAAAAAGTTAGTAAACTGCATTTAAAAGAAGAAGAGGACGGCTTTGTGAGGTAAGAAATGTCCCAGCTGCCCGTACTACTCTCTCTCCCTTTGCTCTAGCCCCACGCAGGGGTGCAGTGGAAATGGTGATTTGCTTGCTGCAAGCCCATCCTTGTGGTCAAACTCTTAATCTGGTCTATCCATCGTAATAGTGCGCGTCCTCTAGGTCCTCAGCCGTCGACTTTTCACTCTATCATTCTCTTTTCCATTGCCTCTCCCCCTTTTTTAACTGATTTTGGTTGACAAGAGTCGACAGGCTTGTTCTAATGCCGAGCTGCCTCAGAATCGTTCACTGGTTCGTTGTGCTGTTCCATGGAAATCGAAGTAATCTTCTACAGCATCACATTTCCAGAGTGCCAGTCCTGCGACGATCCGCCGTCTTCATTGTCCAGGTATGTGCTGCATAGGTTGCGACAGAGTTAGGACGAGGGTGAGCTCAGTCTTGGCAGTTATGGAAGTGGCCTTCCAGACGCGAGCAAGCTTAGCTGTAGCACTTCTCGCAATCGGAATGCGCCCATGGACTTCAAGTTCGCAGTCTCCAGTATCAGTGAAACAGATCCTAAAGATTCCGAGCGACTGATGACCTCGTAACCAGAAATATTTTTTATGTCAGTTCTGTTGTCATTACCGCGATCTACAGTCATCAATTTGGTCTCTGTATTGTTGAATTCAGGACCATATTCTCTGCTGCGTTCATCTAACCTTCGCACGATGGTTTGCAGTTGATGCTCGTCTGTTGCAGTAATCAGAGTGTCATCTGAACGCCTGATATTGTTAATTTTTCTGACATCTACAACGACACCGTCGTCAAGAACATCCCTTACAATGTGCTCACTACATCCACTGAAAAATAGTGGAGAGAGAATGCAGTCTCGTCTCACGTCGGCATCCGTACAAAAAATATCTGAGAAGGTGTTATTGAGTCTTACTGTTGATGTGTTCGAAAATTAGTTGCCGGATCTCAGGTATACCAATGTCTCGGCGTACCCACCTCGATGAGGGCAGTCCATAGCTTTCACCATTTCACCTTGTCGAAAGCTTTCTTCTAACTCACGAAAAAAATGTACATCTTGATATTATATTCCCTTGCCTCCTCTTTGAGCTACCGGATGTTTGGGATCTTCTCATGGGTTCTCTTGTCTGGAATAAAACCAGTTTGTTCATCTGATATTTGAGGAAGTAAGGCCTTCAGCCTCTCATTCAATACACTGAGCATGATTTTACTGGCGTGGGAGATAAGGGCTATCGTCCTACAGTTCACACAGTTAAATGGTGAAGCTTTCTTGAACAGTGTTATGAAAATGGAGTGGCAGCACTGATCTGGCCAATTTGCAGGCATCTAGATCTTCTGACATAACCTGTGCAGAATGTCCACACCCAAGTTACCCACAGTTCTTAGGATTTCAGTAGTACCCACTTCTTCTCTAAGGATCGCTGGTTCAGTGGCTGTTGTACTACCAGCAAAGATACAAATGTGTATGTGGAAATACTAGAAAATGCAAGAAACGCCAAAGCGATTAAGGGGAGCCGGAGGTGCCTATGCTGCCCATGTTAAAATCACTAAGTTTGAGGAACATTTATGAATAAACTACCAAATAGAAAAATTTGAATTTTTTTTTTACATATAGAGTGGTTTAGTATTGCAGTTATGACAGAGGGATTTTGGAGTATCTTTTCTAGTTTCCTTCCAATTATTTTTTTTATTAATGACCCAAATTTTTTTACAAATAATTGCTTTGTAATTAAACTGAAATGAAACTACTGAACATATTGCCAAATGGCTATGTTACAATGTAAGTTTGACCACTAGGAGTGCTGTATAAAAATTTCATCTCTCTAGCTTGAGTGGATTTTGAGAAAATGTTCCTTATATTCGAAAAATTCTAATTTACGGGAAATGGCTATCAAAGTTTCTCAAAGCATTCCTGTACTATAGGATGGATTATCAGGGTCTTCTTCTTCATCCTCCAAAAGCTTCCTCTTCTGTCTTCTTTTCTGGCCTGTTGTTCCATCATACTTCATATGCCTTTCTCTTCTTTCTGCTCCTCTTATCCTTTCTCTGTCAATATTTCTTAGTGGTCGTACAGTGTTCACCCCAGCTGTAAATCCTAATGCCTTCAGAACTTCACACTTCACACTGTTCCCTTGGTTGTAGGTTGCTATTGCATCATAAATGCCAAAGTGCAATGTTTTTATGCTTACAAACACCCTTTTAGGAATCACTTTCCAAATCAAATTGTTTACGCTCTCATTAGGATTCTGCGTCTTTCCGTGTAGACATTTGTGTAACAATTCTGGCTGTGCTAAGTCATGAAAAATTGGTTTTATTGCATTTATCACAGCTGCTGGCAAACCATGTTTGTGGTCATAGTCCTTTTTTGCATTATATTTGCACCAGGAATCTTTTGGGCACAGGCTGTGTTGAGGGTATTCATTGGAAGAGGCAGTATGAAGGAACAATGCCCACACTGCTTTTCGCATGTCACTAACATTACTAGTATTTTGCCTTATAGCATACCCATAGTATCTCTGTAGACGTTCAATCACCTCATCAGTAAGCCTGCCTCTCCCTCCTATTGTCTTTCCATCACTGAGCTTACTTGAACTCAAAGTTTGTTTGAGCCTTCGAAGCCGTGCACCCATACGCTTTTGCACATGCCCAATGCATTCCAACTTTTCAACTACAAATTCATTTCCATATGGTTTCAGTTCCTCTAAAAGTCTTGAAATCTTTGGAGTCACCATCCCCAAGGTAGTATTTGCTAGAAGATGTCACAGGGCTATGGCCGGCCATGTGTTGCTTAGCAGAAGAACGCACTGTTTCAGTAATTGTAGTATCGCAACTTGGTATTAGTGTTAATTTTCTTTTCCCTACGTTCTTCCTCTTCTTATATACACGGTTACTAAAACGTGGCATCGTAACCAGAACAACGCTTTACACAAGAAGTATAATACTACCAACAACAGGCGCAACACTGAACTAATTCGAAACGGTAAACAGCAAAGAGACGATGTTCCGCGCTCTTAGCGCTTCATTTGTCGCAGAAAACAATGTAGCGAACCCTTGCACACTTGCTGTACGCGTAAAATAAGGCGCTGTATGCGCAACAGGCCGAGAAAATCCCAAGCAGTTCACCAGGAAGTCACGGGAGGGTGTTAGATGCGTTCAGCGGCTGCCCATTTCCTCTGCAGGCATGGTGGATAATGGTAATAACTCCACTTCTAGGGCGAGTAGAACAATAATTCAAAGGTTACATTAAAGAGGAATGTTCCAATTAATTTTCGGTAGCAAAAAAATAAAATCGTAATTTTTTGGATTTGACCACCTCCGGCTCCCCTTAATCTCAAACAAAAGATTGACAATGAGGATAAAAATATGGAAAAATGGAAGTAAGAGTGGTTTCTTGGATCTAACTTAATAAAGCTATTTTCAATCCTATGGTTGGGTGGATCGGTACAGTACTTTCAGATGCAGGATCCTTCCTGAGGTGGTATCCCCTTTCCTTTGTGAGGGTCCCATATTCTTATATTATTTATTATTTTTTAGCATTTTGAAAGGTGGTTGTCCTATTTCCTGTGATAATTCTAAGTATGTCATGAACCACAAATATGACTTACTTTGTCAGTTTGATAGATGTTCTCAAGCCTTGTAATATCGCTTCAGCATTGCCTCTGTTATTACACTTTGGAACAATGTTCGAGACCAGAGATGTTGATCACATTGATTAGCTTCACTTTGTCAGAGTAGAGTCAGAGTTAGCTAGAAGCAACCGTGGACAATGTACTTGGTTTGAAATGGACGGAAGCTGGTCTGCCCCGGAGTGGAGGCAGCATTATTCGGAGCAATTTTTGTAATACGGTGTTCAAAGAGAGATATTAAGCAGAAGGATTATAATATTGTACGAATGAGAAAACATAACATTTAAAGGTAATGTGGTTTGTTATATCTGTAATTACATCTACATCTACATACATACTCCGCAATCCACCATACGGTGCGTGGCGGAGGGTACCTCGTACCACAACTAGCATCTTCTCTCCCTGTTTCACTCCCAAACAGAACGAGGGAAAAATGACTGCCTATATGCCTCTGTACGAGCCCTAATCTCTCTTATCTTATCTTTGTGGTCTTTCCGCGAAATATAAGTTGGCGGCAGTAAAATTGTACTGCAGTCAGCCTCAAATGCTGGTTTTCTAAATTTCCTCAGTAGCGATTCACGAAAAGAACGCCTCCTTTCCTCCAGAGACTCCCACCCGAGTTCCTGAAGCATTTCCGTAACACTCGCGTGATGATCAAACCTACCAGTAACAAATCTAGCAGCCCGCCTCTGAATTGCTTGTATGTCCTCCCTCAATCCGACCTCATAGGGATCCCAAACGCTCGAGCAGTACTCATGAATATGTCGTATTAGTGTTTTATAAGCGGTCTCCTTTACAGATGAACCACATCTTCCCAAAATTCTACCAATGAACCGAAGACGACTATCCGCCTTCCTCACAACTGCCATTACATGCTTGTCCCACTTCGTATCGCTCTGCAATGTTACGCCCAAATATTTAATCGACGTGACTGTGCCAAGCGCTACACTACTAATTGAGTATTCAAACATTACGGGGTTCTTTTTCCTATTCATCTGCATTAATTTACATTTATCTATATTTAGAGTTAGCTGCCATTCTTTAAACAAAGCACAAATCCTGTCCAAGTCATCTTGTATCCTCCTACAGTCACTCAACGACGATATCTTCCCGTACACCAAAGCATCATCAGCAAACAGCCGCACATTGCTATCCACCCTATCCAAAAGATCATTTATGTAGATAGAAAACAACAGCGGACCTACCACACTTCCCTGGGGCACTCCAGATGATACCCTCACCTCCGATGAACAGTCACCATCGAGGAAAACGTACTGGGTTCTATTACTTAAGAAGTGTTCGAGCCACTCACATATTTGGGAACCAATGCTCGTACCTTAGTTAGGAGTCTGCAGTGTGACACCGAGTCAAACGCTTTCCGGAAGTCAAGGAATATGGCATCCGTCTGATACCCTTCATCCATGGTTCGCAAGATATGTGAAAAAAGGGCGAGTTGCGTTTCGCAGGAGCGATGCTTTCTAAAGCCGTGCTGACGCATGGACAGCAACTTCTCTGCCTCAAGGAAATTCATTATATTCAAACTGAGAATATGTTCGAGAATCCTGCAACAAACCGATGTTAAGGATATTGGTCTGTAATTTTGAGGATCCGTCCTTCTACCCTTCTTATATACAGGCGTCACCTGCACTTTTTTCCAGTCGCTCGGGACTTTACGTTGGGCAAGAGATTCGCGATAAATGCAAGCTAAGTAAGGAGCCAGTGCAGTAGAGTACTCTCTGTAAAAGCGAATTGGAATCCCATCAGGACCTGGCGATTTATTTATTTTCAACCCATTCAGCTGCTTCACAACCCCAGGGATGTCTATCACTATGTCCTCCAAACGGGAATCTGTACGAGACGCAAACGGCGATCCTCTTGCATGAACGATTTCTCAAATGCTAAATTTAAAATTTCAGCTTTCGTTTTGCTGACTTACGTTGCCACGCCAGACTGATCAGTGAGTGACTGGATGGAAGCCTTCGACCCGCTTACCGATTTTACGTAAGACCAGAATTTCCTTGGGTTTTCAGCAAGATCTTTTGCTAAGGTATGACGGTGGTAGTGGTTGTATGCTTCGCGCATCGCTCTGTTTACAGCAGCACGAATCTCTACTAACTTTTGACTGTCCTCATTCTCCCGATCTTTCTCGTACCGCGAGTGCAACTGTCTTTGCTTTCTGAGCATTCTCCGAATTGCGCTGTTAAACCACGGTGGGTCTTTTCCGACCGTAACCCACTTTTTCGGCACATACTTGTCCAATACGTGATTTACAATGTGTTTAAAATCTGCCCATAATTCTTCCACGTCCATCGTATCGGAAGTAAATGAAGTCGATTCATTTACTAAGTGAGATGCTAACAACTGCTTATCTGCTCTTTCTAGTAAGAATACTGTCCTAGCCGTCTTGACCGACTTTTTAACTTTCGTAACCATAGTCGTAATGAAAACATCATGATCGCTAATCCCTGCCTCAACACTGACACCGTCCATGAGGTCTGGTCTGTTCGTGGCTACCAGATCTAAAATATTTCCGTTACGCGTTGGCTGTCGATTTAGCTGCTCATAATGAAGTTATATGGTTCCGTGTTCCACTGCAGTCAAAAATTCAGTGATCGTCAGATTGCATTTACGAGAATGATATCAGTATAAGTTCAGAGGTTTAATGCGAGTGAAGTATTTTATAAAAGTGGTACACTGTGATTTCAAACACATTTAACACAAAGTCAGACGCGTGTTATTCGGTGATTATTTATTGTATAACTACGATAATAGTTCTGGTTCAGCAATTGTTTTCTAAACTAACGAAGATTCGCAAGATTCAGAGCCAACATTTAACACAAATCATTTTGTCACAGAGTCATACAGCGTTCTTTAATTTTATTGAGAACAATTTCTTTTTCGTAATCGTATTATTTGATCGACGGGTTACTCTGGATTTCACATTGTGTAGCGTGAGCTTCACACGTTTCCACCTCAGATATTTTCAATCAACACTTCTCAATTACTCAGCTTTGCATATTTTACCGTCTGACTTCACAATTATACAAGGATCAAAACGTATTTTAAAGGATACTTTCGATTTTAAATTTATTCTCCAGTTTGGCTGCATACTGAGTATCGATAGTCATGCGGCAAAAGCTCGTTAAATTCTATCCAGCAGTAAAAGTAATCTGAAAATTATTTGTGAATTATCATTGTCTGTGTTGGAGGCGCGCTGGGAGTAAGTATTTCAATCAGCCAGAATTGGTTGGGAGCGTTCTTGAGGCCCTGACGTGTTTAGGCGTGTGTTTCGATACAACCGGATTGAAATTATGCCCATATCGAGATTATGTAGTTTTTATTATTTGCACGGCGGTTCCTTAAAGTTTCAATGTCGATAAATTTATTATATATTGTCGTATATGGGACTTTGATTATTTCTAATCTAAGAGTCAGCTTGACCTGGTTTTCGGAGAAGAAACAATTCCAGGCATAAATGATACGTTCTTTCATACGCCATGAAGTGTTGTCAATTAAATACATAGTCCTCCGTTTCCTACTCTGCTACGACTGGTGAAGCGGAAATGGAGGAGTAATGTAGGGCGTCGCTAATATCTTCATTACTGTGCTACAGCTTCCTTCGATATCTGAACTAACTTACGCAGCCAGTTGTAAGGGAACCTAGAATTTAACGTGGACTCCGAATCAGGGTGCAACTTAGCACTTTCAACATACAGTTCATTTCCAGAAGTGAAGTAAGCGAAAATGACAGAAAAAAGACCAGACCCGACTGAGGATTTAACTCTGAACTTTTGAATGTGTCGTGTGACATCCAATTAACCACTGAGTCGCAATTTTTGGAGGAACCACGTATCAAACACAAGATAATGAAACCAACAATGGAAAGCTGAAGAATGTGAATGGAAGAGTACTCGTATGGTATTTGTACTTTCCCAGGAGGTCCTGAATAACAGAATGAGGACGGCAATGTTTATGCTGCTTTTTTATTCTTTTAAAACGACTCTGATAAAATAATAACTCTAAGATCACGACAGGAAATCTAATCTGGTAGGGTGTCAAGAATTACTTTTACGTCTTGGTGGCGTTTGAAAAATTCATGCTTTTTTATCACCTAAAAAATAGGCTGCAGCTGCAGTACTGACAATAAAATACTCTTTTTTCTTTAATCTACTCACGCTCATTTAATGACTGCAAGTTATGTGTGTTCTTCTGCGTGAACCGAGAGACGTGTTACAGTGGGTAAAAAATGGAGTCCGATTCGAGAGTAATGGGTTTTAAATGCCTCTTCGGCCATCCTGAAATAGATTGTCCGTGGTTGCTCCTACGGCCTTTTAAACAGATTTCCCCCTTTGTCCTTGACCAATTAGAGCTTCAATTCCACTGATTACATCGTTGTCAGTAAGCAAAATCTAATCACATTTCGTCCGTTTTTTAATTAAACTACATCTCACGCATCTCAACACATTTCCGCCAACAGTCGCAAGACCCGGGAAAAGAGAATGATTTGTATTCTTGTATTGGTATGTTTGAATAAACGTTGGTGATGTCAAGTGATATAATGCTGCATAGGGCAACAAAAATACCACTGAACCAAGAAATAAACACAGTGAAAAACATTGCAGTTTCCAATGGTTACAATGCTTCCAAGGTCGACACAATCTTAGACAAAGTGAAGAAAAACCCAGGTACAAACTTCACCACAGAAGAAAAAGAGAAAAAAAACAGATGTATATCTAGTATTCCCTACATAGGCAATGAATCACAGAAGATTGCAAATATTTTCAAAAATCACAGAGTAAAAATTGGGTTTTCTACATCTAATAAGCTACAGCAAAAGCTAATACATAATATAAAGTGTAATCATGACCCATATTCAGACTCTGGAAAATACAAGGTAACATGCCAGGAATGCTCCAAGTTCTACCTAGAACAAACAGGCCCAAATTTCAACACCAGGTACACAGAGAACATTAGAGCATACACACACAACAACAGCGTATTGTGTACGAAGAGCCACTGCACTCGCAATGTGTGTCCTATGGATTCGCAAGCACCCTTATTCTCAGTCTGTTCTTCTTTGAAGAGAATGCACCCAGAGGGCCTGTCAGGTGTACCGTGGCGTCTGTGCGTTATCGAGACCTCCTTGCGTGCTTTGAAAGAGCGCACTTGTGTGGAAACTACTCTTTCCATGCAAGATAGAGCAACAGCTCGTATCGCTCGCCCAGTGACAGATGTGCTTAATGCAACCTTCCATAAATGTGTTGTCTCCAGAGCTTTTCCAGATGCATGTCGCCCTCCTTAGCGCAGCGGTAGCGTTACCGCCCACCACGCAAGGGCGCCCGGGTTCGATTCCCGGCAGGGGACTGGCTATTGTGTGTCTTTCATCATCACTGACATGCAAGTCACCGAAGTGGTGTCAACTAAAATGACTTGCAATACGGCGGCCGAATCCTGAAGGGGATATCCCGGCCAATAAATGCCATATGATCATTTCATTTCATTTACAGATGCATGGCCTGGAAGATCACCTGATATGAATCCACGAGATTTTTGGCTCTGAGCATGTGTAAAAGAACGCGTTTACAACGGACACGTTCGGTCTGTAGCAGGTGTGAGGGCCAGTGTACAGAGAGACAGATTGCTCGAATTCCACCGGAACTGCTGTGAACAACTGTTAACCGCGTCGTTTAGGCCGGTATTACACTATCAAATTTCTTTTTCAAATACACTATCAAATTTCTTTTTCAAAGATCTGATCAAAGATATGGTGGAATATTCGTCAAATTTATTTGACAAAGATCTTTGACGTGGCGCTAAAAAGGGGTATTACACTGCCATCATATTTTTCGTCAAAGTTCAAGATGGCTGACAACAACTTACTAACCGCAGCAGTTGCTTGTACCACAACTGCACTGTGTGCATATGTGGGAAAGAAGCGGGGGAAAAAAGGAAACGTACCTGGACGAAGCCGTGGGTTTTACGACGACACGGTAAAAGCGTTCAACAGAACTTGTTACGTGAGCTTATACTTGAGGACGTGAAGTCGTGCATCAATTACTTAAGAATGGATGAGCATACATTTCTGTATGTGCTCGGTGAAGTGTATCCTCATATCACAAAGCACAATACTCACTTAAGAACTGCTATATCTGCAGAAGACAGGTCACTGTAACACTCCGATTCCTTGCTACAGAAGATAGTTGGGTTGGGTTAGGTTAGGTCTCCAATCTTCTTACTCTATTTTTGTATTCAGGGAGCCTCACGTTGTAAAGCGCCTCATCAGCTTCATACATCTCTATTCATTTTGCAGTTGTCGGTACACAACAATTGTATTTACCGGCCATGTTAATAAACACGCTACAGATGACAGAACGTTGCAGCAGTGTTAGCGCTTCACGTGGTAACATGTCACATTGCAGTGAACAAAAGACAAGCGACTTTTATGATCAACCGGCTACTGTGGCCGAGCGGTTCTAGGCGCTTCAGTCCGGAACCGCGCTGCTGATACGGTCGCAGGTTCGAATCCTGTCTCGGGCATGGATGTGTGTGATGTCCTTAGGTTAGTTAGGTTTAAGTAGTTCTGAGTCTAGGGGACTGATGACCTCAGGTGTTAAGTCCCATATTGCTTAGAGCCATTTGAACCATTTGAACTTTTATGATCAAATCTACAGCGAGGCCCTACATTTGATCAAAATGGCTCTGAGCACTATGGGACTTACCTGCTGTGGTCATCAGTCTCCTAGAACTTAGAACTACTTAAACCTAACTAACCTAAGGACATCACACACATCCATGCCCCAGGCAGGATTCGAACCTACTACCGTAGCGGTCGCGCGGTTCCAAGCTGTAGCGCCTAGAACCGCTCGGCCACTCCGGCCGGCCACATTTGATCAAATTTATTTGACGACAGACAGGATATGGCAAAGTGCCCTGTTACACCATCAAACTTCTTTGACAAAAATATTTGACATATTAACTTTAACAAAGAAATTTGATATTGTAATACCGGACTTGACGCGTGCAGTACCTTATCGATATCTCCGGTGCTCATCTCTACAAGTTACGTATATAAGCAGCGATTAATAATAAAATTAACATTACGTCTTTCTCACTTGTTAGACCTTTCCAGATCACGTCCCGTTCCTAATCCATTCCGTGTGGGAACATTACTATACGTCTCTCTTGGAGTCACAGCGCCAGATTTGCACCTGTTGCCAAAAACGGGAACTTTTTTTCACAGTAAATCAGTTCCGTATTAACACTTTAGAATATCTACCACCTTTCGCCGCCATACGACAATTATAGCCCTCACTGGATCTCTGTGAGTAGCTGCACTTTAATTATAACCATTACAGTTATGGATTAATAACGACACTCTTAATTATAATGTTTAATGTGTGCCAAAGAACTGTGATTACAGATGAAACATATGTCAGGTACGAAAGAAGGTAAATCAAAAATTTTATAGCAGAACTGGGATGTTTTGCACAAATGAGAAGATGCGGACATGAGTCTCACTGCAACAGAAGTGTCACAGTGGCTGGCGAGCGAAAGGCGGGCAATGCCCCAGCGACCCGCTGACATTCAGCAGGAAGCGGCCGCACTTTACGAGCCTCCACAATCTCGCGGACACCGCGTGCAGTTTATTAAACACGGCCTCACAATGGCCTTACCGCGGCAACATTCCCCCGTATCTCTCAGTAATACCGCAACGTACGTATGCGCAAGACGTGAAGAGCCTCAGAAAAATGCCTAGTAAGGCGCCTTCGATGAACCTGTTACAGTTTCAATACTTGGCATCAAAAAAATGCATTACATGTAAACAACGAGAGCAAAACTCTCCGCTACTCACCAATGCGCTCTGGGTGGTTTACATCTACCTCTACATGACTACTCTGCATTTCACACTCAAGTGCATGGTAGAGGATTCATCGAACTTCTTTGGCACTATTTCTCTACTGTTCCACTCTAGAACAGCGCGCAGGAAAAATGTACACTTAAATCTCACGTGAGAGCTCTGATTTCTTTTATTCTATTGCGATGATAATTTCTCCCTATGTAAGTGGACGTCAACAAAATATTTTCGCTTTCATAGGAGAGAGTTGAAGATTGAAATCTTGTGAAAAGATCTCATCACAACTAAATATGCCCTTGTTTTAATGACTGCCATCCCAACTCGCATATCATATCCGTGACACACTTTCTCCTATTTGGCGATAACACAAAAAGAGCTGCCCTTCTTTGAACTTTCTCGATGTTCTCTGTCCCATACCGCACAGCAATACTCTAGCAGAAGACAGACAAGTGAAGTGTATGCAGTGTCTTTATTCGATCTGTTGCATCTTCTAAGTGTTCTGTCAATAAAACGCCGTCTGTGGTTCATCTTCCCCACAACGTTATATATGTGATCGTTCCAAATCAAATTGCTCGTAATTGTTATCTCTAGGCATTTAGTTGAACTGACAGCCTCTTGATTTGTGTGATTTATGGTGTAACTGAAATGTAACTGATTCCTTTTAATACTCAAAAGGATCAACTCACACTTTTCCTTATTTAGAAACAAATGCCACTTTTCGACTACACAGATATCTCGTCTAGATATTTTCAATTAGTTTTGATCTTCTAACGACTTCACTGCACGGTAAATGAGATCATCATGTGCAAACAGTCTAAGAGGGTGTTTCAGATTGTGTCCCAAATGATTTATGTAGATTAGAAACAGAGGGCCTGCAACACTTGTTTGGGGAATACCAGGTATTACTTCCGATTTACTTGATGATTTTTTGTCAACTATTACGAACTGAGACCTTCCTGACAGGAAATCACAAATCCAGTCGCACAACTGAGGCGATGATCGATTGGCACGCAATTTGACTAGAAGTCGCTTGAGAGGTATGTACGATGTCACGAGCCTTCTCAAATCTAGAATTATGGGATCAATTTGAGATTCGCTGTCGGCAGCGCTTATAACTTCATGAGAATAAAGAGCTAGTTAGCCGCGCGGGGTAGCCTGCCTGTCTTAGGCGTTTTGTCACGGTTCGCGCGGCTTCCTCCGACGGAGGTTAGAGTCCTCCTCTGGGCATGGTGTGTGTGTGTGTGTGTGTGTGTGTGTGTGTGTGTGTGTGTGTGTGTGTGTGTGTGTCGTCCTTAGAGTAAGTTAGCTTAAGTTAGATTAAGTAGTGTGTAAGCTTAGGGACCGATGACCTCTGCAGTTTGGTCCCATAAGACCTTACCACAAATTTCCAATTTCCAAAGAGCTAGTTGAATTCGTACTGATTCTGTGCCAATAGATTGGTTTCTTTGAGGCGATTCATAATATTCGAACACAGTATATGTTCCAAAACGCTACTGCAAAAACGACGTTAGTGGTATGAGCCTGTAATTCAGCGTATCATTTCTGTTGCCCTTCGTGAGTATTTGTGTGACCTTTGCAACTTTCCAGTCTTTAGGTACCGATCTTTAATCGAGTCAGCGATTGTGTACGGTTCCTACGTATTGAGCTATTATATCTGTATACTCTGAAAGGAATCTAACTGGAGGAGCTATTGTATCAGCATACTCTGAAAGGAATCTAACTGGAATGCAATCTGGGCTGGAAGACTTGCCTTTATTACGTGATTTAAGTTGTGTCGTTACACCGAGGATATCTACTTTTAAGTTAATCATGCTCCTGATTCGAATTCTGGAACATTTACTTCGTCTTCTATGGTAAAGGAATTTAGGAAAACAGTATTTATTAACTCAGCATCAGTGGTGCTGTCATCGGTAACATTACCACTGCTATCGCGCAATGAAGGATTAGACTGTCTTTCCGCCGATACACTTTACATATGATCAAAATCTCTTCGGATTTTCCGTCAGATTTTGAGGCAGTTTCGTTGTGGAAAGTATTAAAAAATGTCGCATTGAAATCCGCGCTAAATTTCAAGCTGCTATAAAACTTCGTCAATCCTGGGGATTGTGTGTTCTTTTAAACATGACATGCTTATTTCGTTACTACTGTAACTATGTTCTCACGTGTTTTGTGTAACATGGGGGATCATGTCCATTTCTTATTAATTTCTTTGGTATAGATCTCTCAATTGCTGTTCATACAATTCCATTGAGTTTAAGACACATTTGGTCTACGCTTTCATAGTTAGTTCAGAAGGAACTGAGACTGCCTCTTAGGAAGGCACCAAGGGAATTTTTATTTGCCTTTTTAAATTGATATATTTTGCGTTTATTTTTGGGTGGTATCCGGCTCCGGATCAGAGAGTACAAATTGTCAGCATCACCAGCATTGTGCGTATAGAAATAAGTGAATGGTGAGAAATGAATGATTTTGAACTTAATACGAGTTTAGGAGCTCACGGTTTGTGCACTGCATGGGAAATATTCCACAGCATTTACATTCTTCGAGAAAGAAAAGGGATCTGGAGATGAAGATGATGATGCTGCTTCTTTAGAGATGGTTCGCGCTGGACACAAGGTAACCCCAAGGGAGATTGTAAGATTGTCAACTGCATGTGTGCGGATGATCACAATTCCCCAAACTGGAAAAATTCTCTGATCATTCTATTTCACAAGAAAGGAATCTACCACATATGTGAACAAAACAAAACTTCAGACATATCAGTTTCCTCTTCGTATAATGAGAAATTCACTAAAATTATCATCTAGCGCTTTAGATGTGGGTGTAGTTCAAGAGCCACTTGCTGACTGTGGAAATAAGTATACAACGGACTAATTAGTATGAAGCATAGCTTTAACTACGATTCTGATTTAGAGAAAGCTTTCAACTCAGTTTCAACAAAATATGTACTAACAGCCGATAAAAAACAACGCATCAATTCAACTTACTATTTTAGTTTATTGAAAAGTATGTACACTGAGGTGATAGCTCCTATATAGTGTCGGACCTCCTTTTGCCGGGCGTAGTGCAGCAGCTTGACGTGACATGGACTCGACAATTCGTTGGAAGTCCCCTACAGCAATACTGAGCCATGCTGCCTCTAATCTTAAGGGTGTTGCCGGTGCAGGATTTTGTGCACAGACTGGCCTCTCGATTATGTCCCATAAATTTTCGATCGGATTCATGCTGAGCGATCTGGGTGACCAAATCATTCTCTCGAACTGTCCAAAATGTTCTTCAACCCAATCACGAACAACTGTGTCCCGATGGCATGGCACATAGTCATCCAATAATTCCATGGTTTTTTGGGGGACATTAAGTCTACGAATGGTTGCAAATGGTCTCCAAGAAGCCAAACTTAACTATTTCAAGTCAACGATTGGTTCAGTTGGGCCAGAGGAACCAGTCCAATCCATGCGAACACAGTCTTCACCATCATGGAGCCACCGGGTCCATGGCTTCGTGGGTTCTGCGCCACACTCTAAACCTATCATCAGCTCTTACCGTCTGCAATCGGATCTCATCCTACCACACCACGGTTTTCCAGTCGTCTAGGAGTCAACTGATATCGTCATGAGGCCAGGAGAGGCACTGCGGGCCATGTCGTGCTATTAGCAAAGGCACTCGCGTTGGTCGTCTGCTGTAAAGCCCATTATCACCATATTTTGCCACACTGCTCTAAGGGATACGTTTGTCGTATGTCCCACATTGATTTCTGCTATTATTTCAGGCTGTGTTGCATGTCTGTTAGCACTGACAACTCTGCTGTCGGTCGTTGTCAAGACCGTCAGCCACTGCATTGTCCTCGGTGAGGAGTAATGCCTGAAATTTGGTTTTATCGGCACACTCTTGACACTAGGATCTCGGAATACTGAATTCCCTAACGATTTTCGAAATAGAATGTCCCATGCGCCTAGTTCAAACTACCATTCTGCGTTAAAAGTCTGTTAATTCACGTCATGTGAACAGAATCAAGTCGGAAATCTATTCACATGAATCAACTGAGTACAAATAACAGCTCCGCCAGTGCACTGTCCTTTTACACCTTGTGCACGCGGTACTACCGCTATCTGTATATGTGCATATTGTTATCCAATGACTTTTCTCACTTCAGTGTTTGTCAACACTGAAGCTTCCGTCAGACTTCATCAGGAGATTGAAAATCTCATAACTGAAATAGGATTTAGGCAAGGACTTTCGAAAACACCAAAACAACTCTGAACAGTAATAGTGTCAGTTCTCGTATTCTAAAACTGGGAAATAAAAAATGTACCTACAGTCGTGTCCAGACTTAACTTCCGTTGTTTACAGAGAGAGAACTTGTCCCATGCTCGCGGCACAGTATCTGTATTCCAATTTTCCATCTGTTGAGGTTAGCGAATGGGCTTCATTATATTCCCACTGATTTAACACTTTATTTTGATTTTCATACATCGTGGACTTGTACACCACATGGCCCACTATAGAGCATATGTAGATTTGTTGTTTGTCGCTGGTTGCGAAATTGCAGGAATTTCACTAAAGCTTCTTCGTTTATTTTGATTTTCGAACTGCACACACGTGCTCTTATATTCATGCTTGATTAGAGAACGAACTGTTCAATGCTTTATGCCTTCAGCGGAATTATTAGCGAAAGCGTAAGCAACTGCAATCAGCAGAAATATTTTGAAGTCACCATTGTAAGACTTTGTGCTGAACCATATCACGTTTGACATGATTGTTATATTTCAAGTTCGTTATGAATAGGCATTAGACTACCAGTGTGAGGTTGTACATCCTCACACAACGTGTTCTGCCTATAACGAAGGTCACATTTACACTTCTGAATCATGCTACGAAATCATCAGACGTAATAGTAATCTTAGATTCATTCAAAAGTTAAAGCCCCTTTTTTTCTTCCGTTGACTAATGAACGCATCTCCTACTCTTGTGTTTTCCCACTAAACATTGGTCAGATAAGGTTAATAATTGTTCTTGAGGCAAAATTTTATATAAATGGGGTCATTTTCAACTCACTTTACCGAAGTCACATAATTCATATACTCAGTGTAGCTAAAGAAAAAGGGAAAGAGGTTTAGAAGCAATTACGGGCTGTCCTGGTCGATAAAATCAACGTCAATCCAAATCTTTGTCTAATACAAGACGCTGGCGGTTTCTTTCTCAGCAGATCGCCCTCTCCTTATTTTCTTCTTTGATGACGAATCCAATTAGTGTCATTCCAAACTCCGGAGTATGATTCAAGTTCCTGTTTGTGAAACCTGCTTTCATCGTCCGACTCCTGCCGAACAAGGCTTTGGAATATGGTTCTTGTCTGAACTTCGCGATCTTCGGTCAAAAAACGTGGGACCCAACATGCACAAACTTTTCCATAAGCAAAGTCTGAATGATGTACAACGCTAAACTATGGCCTGTAACAAGTTTCTTGTCTGTCTTCTCGTCAACTCTTAAATTGTTGCGTATTGTGTAGGCAGTGCGAGGACGACCGCTACGAAGGTCATCTTGGAAGGTCGTGTTCCTATTTTTGTTGTGTTTGATACACTACCTAACACTGCTGGAGTCCAAGCGCACATCTTCAAACCAATGCTGAAGTCTGGGATGAATTTCAGCATTAGATTTTGCCTCTTCCACAAGGCTTTCAACGACAACACGTTGCAGGAGGCAAACATCGATGGAAGCTCTGTTGTGCAGTCAGCCAGTGGTGATGCCGAACGTCGGTTTAGTATTACGTCAGTCTTCTGCTGTCCGTCGTCAAGCTAACGTGTGGGGAGCTATTCGTAGCATTGCTAGGAAGACGAAGAACGCTACAGTACTGTAGTGTATTTTGTGAGTGGACAGAAAGAAAAAGCAAATGAAAAATTAAACGGAAGAAGTCTCAGTATTCTCGGAGTAGCCTCAACTCTGAAAAGAGATACTCCAGCAAAGCATGTAGAGAGTCTTAGTCAGGTCAAGGAAGTATGAGGATGATTCAAATGATATACTTAAAAGCGATGCTGTACCATCGATTTGGCAGTTGATAGGAGTTGTTATTCTGTTTCGACAAATGATCAACAGTTGGCTGTCTATTGTTGCATCACAGGAAAGAAAGCTGTGTCAGCGCAATGATGGCAGACCAACTGTCGACTTGCACCGTGACAGAGCAACGATCTGTGTTACGTTTTTTGAGTAATGAAGCAGTGAAACCTGTGGAAATGCACCGCAAGATGAAAGCGCATTACAGTGATCCGTGTTCGTCACTGCGGCAAGTGTACGAGTGGTGCAGAAGGTTTAAAAGAGGCGTAATTACTGTGGAAGACGCTCCGCGCCCTAGCTAGGCACATCGTAGAGTGACAAACGGAAACATAGCTATAGTGGACGAGCTTTTAAAGGAAAACAGAAGCATTACTGCAATCCCATTATTTTGGATATTACTGGTGGTTCGACACACAGTGTTGTCCTTGATGTGCTGCGATTCAACGAAGTGTCCGCAAGATGGCTACCACGTCAGTTGGTGCTGAATTGAGAGGTCGTGGCGTCGATGCCCGTGAGGAAGTGTTGCGTCCAGGCCGAAAGTATCTTACTCCTAGACGGAACTGCAAAACGATTTTTAACCTGGGTGCACTATCAACAACTTGAAACGACAATACGATACTGCAGTGCCTCTGTTGTTCAGAAGTACGATGTAATGTTCCGTCGGACATTCATGCATGTTCGAAGGAACAGGCATGGCGGCAACTAGCGTCGTTATAAAGTACAAGAAATGTATTGGCAGTTCGTAACTGGATGGACAACCATCAGCTGTATAACGGAATGACGACTATGAAAACTGGCGCTGGACCGGAACTCGAACAGGCATTGTAATATCGTATTTATCTGCCGACACCGGGCAAACGACTTTCAGAAAAATGTCTCCCTGTACATGAATATACATTATGGATGTACGAGTGTAGGTTGTAGACACATGGTTGGCATGCTCGGATAGCCTAAAAAGGCGGGTCCACACTGAGCGCCGTGCTGCGCCGCGCTGCTGCACTCCGCGCACAGCTGTACCAGAGAGGAGCGCGCCGTCCGCGCCCAAACCGCGCCGCTCCGAGGCGCGCACTGTGTTCCAGTTGGAGCGCGCGCATGGCCTGAAGATGGAGCGAGCCGAAGCCCCGTCTAAACTGAGCGCGCGCAAACGCGGCACTTCCTTTGATGTACCGACAACAGCCGGAAAACTAAGCGGCGCGGCGCCGCACGACCACAGAGCATAGAAGGATATAGAGCGGCCTTCACCACGGCGGAGGCCCGGCCGGCATGTGCTCGCCTGCCTCGCCCTCTGCGCACATACAGGGTGTTTCAAAAATGACCGGTATATTTGAAACGGCAATAAAAACTAAACGAGCAGCGATAGAAATACACTGTTCGTTGCAATATGCTTGGGACAACAGTACATTTTCAGGCGGACAAACTTTCGAAATTACAGTAGTTACAATTTTCAACAACAGATGGCGCTGCAAGTGATGTGAAAGATATAGAAGACAACGCAGTCTGTGGGTGCGCCATTCTGTACGTCGTCTTTCTGCTGTAAGCGTGTGCTGTTCACAACGTGCAAGTGTGCTGTGGACAACATGGTTTATTCCTTAGAACAGAGCATTTTTCTGGTGTTGGAATTCCACCGCCTAGAACACAGTGTTGTTGCAACAAGACGAAGTTTTCAACGGAGGTTTAATGTAACCAAAGGACCGAAAAGCGATACAATAAAGGATCTGTTTGAAAAACTTCAACGGACTGGGAACGTGACGGATGAACGTGCTGGAAAGGTAGGGCGACCGCGTACGGCAACCACAGAGGGCAACGCGCAGCTAGTGCAGCAGGTGATCCAACAGCGGCCTCGGGTTTCCGTTCGCCGTGTTGCAGCTGCGGTCCAAATGACGCCAACGTCCACGTATCGTCTCATGCGCCAGAGTGTACACCTCTATCCATACAAAATGCAAACGCGGCAACCCCTCAGCGCCGCTACCATTGCTGCACGAGAGACATTCGCTAACGATATAGTGCACAGGATTGATGACGGCGATATGCATGTGGGCAGCATTTGGTTTACTGACGAAGCTTATTTTTACCTGGACAGCTTCGTCAATAAACAGAACTGGCGCATATGGGGAACCGAAAAGCCCCATGTTGCAGTCCCATCGTCCCTGCATCCTCAAAAAGTACTGGTCTGGGCCGCCATGTCTTCCAAAGGAATCATTGGCCCCTTTTTCAGATCCGAAACGATTACTGCATCACGCTATCTGGACATTCTTCGTGAATTTGTGGCGGTACAAACTGCCTTAGACGACACTGCGAACACCTCGTGGTTTATGCAAGATGGTGCCCGGCCACATCGCACGGCCGACGTCTTTAATTTCCTGAATGAATATTTCGATGATCGTGTGATTGCTTTGGGCTATCCGAAACATACAGGAGGCGGCGTGGATTGGCCTCCCTATTCGCCAGACATGAACCCCTGTGACTTCTTTCTGTGGGGACACTTGAAAGACCGGGTGTACCGCCAGAATCCAGAAACAATTGAACAGCTGAAGCAGTACATCTCATCTGCATGTGAAGCCATTCCGCCAGACACGTTGTCAAAGGTTTCGGGTAATTTCATTCAGAAACTACGCCATATTATTGCTATGCATGGTGTATTTGTGGAAAATATCGTACTATAGAGTTTCCCAGACCGCAGCGCCATCTGTTGTTGAAAATTGTAACTACTGTAATTTCGAAAGTTTGTCTGCCTGAAAATGTACTGTTGTCCCAAGCATATTGCAACAAACGGTGTATTTCTATCGCTGCTCGTTTAGTTTTTATTGCCGTTTCAAATATACCGGTCATTTTTGAAACACCCTGTACCTGGCCCTATGCTCTGTGCGCACGACGCGACGCGGCACAGCGCGGTTCGCCGTCCACACTGAGCGCGAAGAGCCGTTTTGCGCGGCATGGTGCGCTCAGTGTGGATCCGCCTTAATGATGCGTGCTCGGATAGCCAACTTATAAGGCGACAGCTCGCGATAAGTGGGAAACCCCGGTTCGTGTACCAGTCCAGCACAAATTTTCATTCTCAGCGTTCCTTCATACAGCTGATGGTTGTCCATATTTCGCGTGAAACGAAAATATCTAGCAAGGAATAGAATCACAGCTATTCACCAGACCACAAATATCCACATTCAATTATCGACAGGAAAAGCCATGCTCACTCCCTTTTGGAATGCAAAGGGGGTAAATTTGTAGCATTATTTTGAAATAGGATTAATATTGACCAGTAAATCATAATCAAATCTACTAAATCACCTTTGTCTTGCAATCAGCAGTAAACAATAAGGACTTCTGAATGCAGATGTTTTGATGAAACACGACAATGATGTCCCGACAGCGTTACTTCAGCCGAAGCAACAATATACAATATGAAATTTTAGTGTCCACCTAATTCTCCAGACCTCGTTCCAAGTGACTTTCATGTGTTCGAATTGCTCAAAGAGGTGCCGAGAGACAAGCTTCTCAGAATCAATGAATAGGTGAAAACCACTCGTCTCGAGTGGCTGCAATCACAACGAGAAGAATCCTTCTTAACAGGTATCAACGCACTTCCAAAGCGGTGAAATGCATGTATTATACGTCATGGGGACTGCGCAGAGAAGTCCTATATACAGTAGAACTTCAGTTATCCCAACTCCAACTATCCGAATCACCAATTGTCCAGATCGCTTTGAGGAAAAATAAATTTGTACTTGTGACTAAAATATTCGTTTTGTTCGGTAATTATTACCAGGGTTAAGATTTTTCTGTGCAAATTTCAGATGAGAAACGGAAGGGAAAAGGTGCTCAACAAATGAGGTAAAAAACGGACAAAAGGTCCTGGTTTATTCAGCTAATTCAACGGTTTATTTCCTCTGTTCTAGTTTACTGAAATACAATCAAGTGCCTCAAATTATCACTCATCAAAGGAATGAAAAAAAAAACCATGAAGCTGTTGAACTTCCAAGCCATTAAGCATCTCTACATTTTTAAAAGTAAGTCTGTTTATATAGAATGTCTTCGTAGATGCCAGGGCTTCTTTCCACGTCGACAGAAAGCAGTGGGGCAACTCTACAGATGAGGCGAATTTCTCAATGTCCGGGTCCTCCTGAAGATTAGACTCAAGTTTGTCTTCGGCAAAGCCATCTAACTGCTCCCTCACAGAAGTAAAAATATTCCACTGTTTATCAATTTCCAGACCTTGTTCTTCTAATCGTTTAATAGCTGCAGTCATGTAGTTGTAGCTATGGACATAACATAGTTCTCTCCGCAAATTATATATTTTCTCCGGTAACGGAAGTTGCTGTCCCTTGGAAATTGCACCTATGTATGCTGAATTCAAAGAAAGCAGAAACTCTCTATTTTTGCCAAAATTCTCACACAACATAGCAGCAACTCAATCCAAAAACCCCAAAGAGTAATGATCGGGAAATCTGGAAGGGGGAGGCCAGTGGTTTATCTGTAGGCAACAACAAGACTCGCAGCTTTCAGTATGATCTTCTTCAGGGCAGTGATGAACTGATGTGCAATGTCGTATCCGTTCCTTATGGATTCACAAACCCTATCAAGGGCATGAACAAAGCATGTCACATGCTTCAACTTAGGAAATAAAGGTTTCCATTAGTTAACAGCTAAAACTATGTATGGAGCCTGGTCTGTAACCACAAGAAGAAGTTTTTCAAACTCGAAACCAGTAGGCCAGAGTTTTTGGCGGAATTCCATAACTGATAGCTTTCTGCGTCTCATACGTTTTTAACAACATAGACTTAACTTTCTTCCCTATTAAGGGAAAAACTAAAATGTTGAAAACATATCGATCCATTGACACTATGGTTTCATCCACAATGATTCCCACATCGCAATGAGACACTTTATTTTGTGCGGTTTCTTGGTAAACAAGCCACATGTAGCTTTCTCGAAAAGTACTCTCATCGGGCACTGACATCTTTGTGTATTTTTCAAGAAATCCCTTGAAGACTGCGTAGTCCACCTTATTGAGAGGAATTCCTGTTTGTGTAAGAGCTGCACACAGATCAATGTTTAATTCCTTCAAATATTGGCTTTTTGAAGAACTCGGTTGAAACACATTTCATAATAGAGGTTGCAGCGATTTCTCTGCTTATGGAGTCTTATTCATTTGATGCATAGAGCAGAAATGTGTTATTTGATGTGATCTCGCTGGTATTTTTCGTCTAACGAAATCGCAAATGGTACATCGTATAACATTTCCATCAGTGGCTATGAAATCGTGTTTGAATACCTGAGCCAGAACAGGAAATCGGGCACTGGACACCCTCAGTATTGTAAAATCTAGTAGCACACTTGTTTAGTAATGTAACAAAGAGTTAACACCAGTTCACTTGCGCGCTCAATGCGACTGACACAAAACACTCTCGCGCCCACTCGCTTGCTTGCTGTATACACTCTCTTTTGTAACACCGCGATAATTACGAGAATGTTCTCATTCATGCTGGAACTGCAGTCTCGGCGATTTTTAGTAGCTCAGAACAGAACCCAGTCTCAATTCTTGGCACTTGGCGGCTGCCGTTACTGCCGTCTCTGCGTGACCAGCCTTCGCCTCCACGCGAACAGATGACGTCTCTCACAGTAGCAAACTCACATTCACGAACAGCAGGGAACTGGTTCTGGTGGGACTGCATTATTGCGAACTATTTTACAGCGGTAAATCGAGAAAAAGAGGTTTTGTCGAACACATAATTCAATTATTTTCCACTGTTGCAGGTGTATTTTCAACTTCCGAAGGCATTTATTGAAAGAGGGAGGTAAAAAAAAATGGAAACGGGCGTATGGCCTCGTTGACAGCAGGCTGAGGAAACACAGCAAGCTGAAATGAATGAAAGAAAAAAAGAGGGATTATGGGCATGATTGGGGAAATACAGGAATAAAGGTCTCACAAAAGGGAAAAAGGCGCGTGAAAAATGCTTCATTTCTCAACTAGAAACAAACTTTCACACTGTGGTATCTTTCCGAAGAGCTGTAATTCATCCTAAGAAAAGTGCACCTAAAAATCCTAACCCTGGTTATTACAGTATACAGTACACTGCACGTTTCTTTATCGTTCTAAAATCAATCTGCAGCGGATGTATTAAAAGACAAAATCTTCCAGTGAACAATAAACGCAGTATGCGCATTGTTGTGCGCGCGATACGCAAACTGTTGTGTTCGTGGTGCTCGTCATTCAGTGGTGGTCTACATCGTGACCTCGCGTACAATTATTTGCCCAAGAGGTGCACCGTACCCGTGCGCTGGATCCAGGGGAATGCCGAAGGTTCAGGGCACGATCCCTTACTAAGCTAATTATTTATTTGTACTCAAATTTACTATATTGCTAAATTATTACAAAATTAATATCCCAATAATTTTAATAGTAGAGATGGATTAAATAAACAACCTAATAACAGTATCAGGTGAGGGCACTCCGGAACAGGATACGCCATGGCTGTCTCTGAGCACTATGGGACTTAACATCTGAGGTCATCAGTCCCTAGAACTTAGAACTACTTAAACCTAACTAACCTAAGGACATCACACACATCCATGCCCGAGGCAGGATTCGAATCTGCGACCGTAGCGATCGCGCGGTTCCAGACTGAAGCGCCTAGAACCGCTCGGCCACAACGGCCGGCTGTTAATGTCCCTCCATCTACAGTTGTGACTTTATACACCATGTCGACCCATATTTTATTATTTACTTCTGCATTTACATACATACTCTCCGCAAGCCACCGTATGGCGCGTGGCGAAGGGTACCCTGTGCTACTACGAGTCATTCCCTTTCCTGTTGCACTCGCAAATAGAGCGAGGGAAAAACGACTGCCCTGTATCAGCCCTAATTTCTCATATCTTATCTTCTCGTCCTTCCGCGAAATGTGTGTTGGCGGTAGTAGAATCGTTCTCCACCCAGCTTCAAATGACAGTTCTCTAAATTTTCTCAAGAACGTCGCCTTCACTTCAGGGACTCCCATTTCAGTTTCCGAAGCGTCTCCATAAGCCTTGCTTGTTGTTAGAACCTACAGATAACAAATCTAGCAGCCCGCATGTGAATTACTTCGATGTGTTTCTTTAATCCGACCTGGTACGGATCCCAAACACTCGAGCAGTACTCAAGAAATCGTCGCACTAGCGTGCTAGACGCGGTCTCCTTTCCAGATGAACTACACTTTCCTAAAGTTCTCCCAATGAAACGACGAAGGCGACCATTCGCCTTCCCTACTACGATCCTCACATGATCGTTCCATTTTCGTATCTCTCTGTGACGTTACGCCCAGATATTTAAGCGACGTGACTGTGTTAGCCATGATACTACTAATGCTGTATCCGAGCATTACTGGTTGGTTTTTCTTGATCACCCACATTAATTTATGTCTCTATGCTTTAGAGCTAGCTGCCATTCATCACACCAACTAGAAATTTTGTCTAAGTAATCTTGTATCTTCTGACCGTCACTCAACTTCGACACCTTCCCGTACACCAGACCATAATCAGCAACTGCAGATGCTGTCCACCCTGTCCGCCAGATCATTTTATGCTTACAGAAAATAATAGCGGTGCTATGACACTTCCGTGGAGCACTCCTGACGATACCGTTTAGAAAACATCGTTCTTGTGAAAAACAACTAGCTCTTTACTCGCATAAAGCGTTGAGTGCTATTGACAAGGGTTTTCAGATTGGTTCCGTATTTCTGGATTTCCGGACGACTTTTGACACTGTACCACACAAGCGGCTTGTAGTGAAATCGCGTGCTTATGCAATATCGTCTCAGTTATGCGACTGAATTTGTGATTTCCTGTCAGAGAGGTCAAAGTTCGTAGCAATTGACGGAAAGTCATCGAGTAAAACAGAAGTGATTTCTGGCGTTCCCCAAGGTAGTGTTATAGGCTCTTTGCTGTTCCCTATCTACACTCCCGGAAATTGAAATAAGAACACCGTGAATTCATTGTCCCAGGAAGGGGAAACTTCATTGACACATTCCTGGGGTCAGATACATCACATGATCACACTGACAGAACCACAGGCACATAGACACAGGCAACAGAGCATGCACAATGTCGGCACTAGTACAGTGTATATCCACCTTTCACAGCAATGCAGGCTGCTATTCTCCCATGGAGACGATCGTAGAGATGCTGGATGTAGTCCTGTGGAACGGCTTGCCATGCCATTTCCACCTGGCACCTCAGTTGGACCAGCGTTCGTGCTGGACGTGCAGACCGCGTGAGACGACGCTTCATCCAGTCCCAAACATGCTCAATGGGGGACAGATCCGGAGATCTTGCTGGCCAGGGTAGTTGACTTACACCTTCTAGAGCACGTTGGGTGGCACGGGATACATGCGGACGTGCATTGTCCTGTTGGAACAGCAAGTTCCCTTGCCGGTCTAGGAATGGTAGAACGATGGGTTTGATGACGGTTTGGATGTACCGTGCACTATTCAGTGTCCCCTCGACGATCACCAGTGGTGTACGGCCAGTGTAGGAGATCACTCCCTACACCATGATGCCGGGTGTTGGCCCTGTGTGCCTCGGTCGTATGCAGTCCTGATTGTGGCGCTCACCTGCACGGCGCCAAACACGCATACGACCATCATTGGCACCAAGGCAGAAGCGACTCTCATCGCTGAAGACGACACGTCTCCATTCGGCCCTCCATTCACGCCTGTCGCGACACCACTGGAGGCGGGCTGCACGATGTTGGGGCGTGAGCGGAAGACGGCCTAACGGTGTGCGGGACCGTAGCCCAGCTTCATGGAGACGGTTGCGAATGGTCCTCGCCGATACCCCAGGAGCAACAGTGTCCCTAATTTGCTGGGAAGTGGCGGTGCGGTCCCCTACGGCACTGCGTAGGATCCTACGGTCTTGGCGTGCATCCGTGCGTCGCTGCGGTCCGGTCCCAGGTCGACGGGCACGTGCACCTTCCGCCGACCACTGGCGACAACATCGATGTACTGTGGAGACCTCATGCCCCACGTGTTGAGCAATTCGGCGGTACGTCCACCCGGCCTCCCGCATGCCCACTATACGCCCTCGCTCAAAGTCCGTCAACTGCACATACGGTTCACGTTCACGCTGTCGCGGCATGCTACCAGTATTAAAGACTGCGATGGAGCTCCGTATGCCACGGCAAACTGGCTGACACTGACGGCGGCGGTGCACAAATGCTGCGCAGCTAGCGCCATTCGACGGCCAACACCGCGGTTCCTGGTGTGTCCGCTGTGCCGTGCGTGTGATCATTGCTTGTACAGCCCTCTCGCAGTGTCCGGAGCAAGTATGGTGGGTCTGACACACCGGTGTCAATGTGTTCTTTTTTCCATTTCCAGTAGTGTATATAAACAACTTAAGACACAATCTGAGCAGCCAAAAAAAAAAAAAATGGTTTAAATGGCTCTGAGCACTATGGGACTTAACATCTATGGTCATCAGTCCCCTAGAACTTAGAACTACTTAAACCTAACTAACCTAAGGACAGCACACAACACCCAGCCATAACGAGGCAGAGAAAATCCCTGACCCCGCCGGGAATCGAACCCGGGAACCCGGGAACCCGGGCGTGGGAAGCGAGAACGCTTCGGTTATTGGCAGATGACGCTGTCGTTTATCGACTAAGAAAGTCATCAGAAGATCAAAACAAATTGCAAAACGATTTATAAAAGATATCTGTATGGTATGAAAATTGACATTTGACACTAAATAACGAGAAGTGTGAGTCATGCACATGAGTGCCAAAAGGAGTCCGTTAAACTTCGATTACACGATAAATCAGTCAAATCTAAAGACCGTAAATTAAACTAAATACCACGGAATTGCAATTACGAACAACTTAAATTGGAAGGAACACATAGAAAATGTTGTGGGGAAGGCTAACCAAAGACTGCGTTTTATTGGCAGGACGGACACTTAGAACACGTAACAGACCTACTAAGGAGACTGCCTACACTACGCTTGTCCGTCCTCTTTTAGAATACTGCTGCGCGGTGTGGGATCCTTACCAGATAAGATTGACCGAGTACATCGAAAAAGTTCAAAGAAGGGCAGCACGTTTTGTATTATAGCGAAATGAGGGAGAGAGTGTCACTGAAATGACACAGGTTTAGGGGTGGACGTCATAAAAACAAAGGCGTTTTTCGTTGCGAGGGAATCTTCTCACGAAATTCCAATCACCAACTTTCTCCTCCGAATGCGAAAATATTCTTTTGGCGCCGACCTACATAGGGAGAAACAATCACCATAATAAAATAAGGGCAATCAGAGTTCGTACGCCGGCTGGTGTGGCCAAGCGGTTCTAGGCGCTTCAGTCTGGAACCGCGCGACCGCTACGGTCTCAGGTTCGAATCCTGCCTCGGGCATGTATGTGTGTGCTGTCCTTAGGTTAGTTAGGTTTAAGTAGTTCTAAGTTGTAGGGGACTGATGACCTCAGATGTTAAGTCCCATAGTGTTCAGAGCCATTTGAACCATTTTAGAGTTCGTACGGAAAAACATAGGTGTTCGTTCTTTCTGCGCGCTATACGAGATTGAAGTAACAGAGAATTGTGAAGTTGGTTCGATGAACCCTCTGCCATTCACTTAATTGTGATTTGCAGAGTGTCCATGTAGATGTAGATGGAAAACGTAGTCGGTTCTATTACTTAGATTTCATCATACAGTGTACGACGCTGTACATCAGCAAGCATCTCGGATCGGTAACAATCTCCATCCCATTAAATGACAGATGGTCAGTGTGTGAAAAGGGAGGTGTGAGCCGCACCTGTGTCTTACTGGAGAAGACAGAGAATAAGGTGATTCACACTGCAAAGCTTGCCGGCAGACGCATAACTTCATTAACTGTTTAGTGTTCATATACGACTCCAACTAGACTCTCGACATTATGCGCACCGACAGCAACCTAACCATGATTTCAGTAACTCCAACATCAAGATCACATTTTAATTAGAATTTTATTTACGACTCTCAGTCGCTGGACATTTAAACGACCAAGGAGTAGTACGCCCCGTGCTGGCTAATTTAGAGAGCAGCCTTCGACTAGTATTCAGGCTGGCAACGTGTACTCACTACGACTGAATGTTTAAAATTGTTCAAATTATGTTAAAGTACTAATCAGCCTCGGAAACGTTTACTGCCCAGTCTTGGACTAGTTTCTAGAGAGGCACCACGTAACCGCAGCAGACTGAATATGTTCGCACGTAAAAGTGATTTACTGAGTACATTGACCGAGTACATCGAAAAAGTTCAAAGAAGGGCAGCACGTTTTGTATTATAGCGAAATGAGGGAGAGAGTGTCACTGAAATGATACAGGTTTGGGGTGGACGTCATAAAAACAAAGGCGTTTTTCGTTGCGAGGGAATCTTCTCACGAAATTCCTATCACCAATCCGAATTTGCGCGTGTGCGACTTCTAACTGCCATTAAATTCGTGTGGAGGTAATTTTATGTACTTGAAATGGTGCTCGATACCTGATGACTAGAATCCGCGAGCTTACATTCCAGTATTACCATTAGATTGGATCTAAAGGATGTTTTTTCCTTGATTCTTCTATTAAAAAACGAGGTGGCATCCCATTATTTCGAGATTTTCATTAAAGTAGTGTTGAGTCTTCCCGCTTGCCATTCCATCATTCAAGATTCATCGTACTTGTATGCTCGAGTGGAGCCACGAGCGGCAGAGAACACCAATCGTGACATCGAAACCGCTTTACAAGAAACGAGGTAAGCAGGCCTCTCAATGGTGAATCACAGGTCTTGCAGGTGTGCTGAACCTTCTTGATACGAGTTGATCAACGTAGCATACCACAGGCAACAACCTGCGCTGTTAGCGTGTCAGACGCAGTAATATGTCACGGTAGGAGCACTCCTTATCTCATCGAAATTAATTAATTAGTTAGGAAGGGATAACAGCCGCAATCAGCTTACATGGCTTTATAACCGTGAAAGAATCGGCACTGTGATTGCTATCGACTGTTTGCAGTAGAGGCACAGCTAGAATCATCAAAACCATGTAATTAATGGCTATACTGACTTCAAAGGAACTTGGAATTGAGTTACCCACAGACATATCTCATATCCCCAGCATTCTTAATTGTGGTCTCAAGCGGAAGGAGACTGTCATCATTAACAGGCCACATGGCAACCAACAATACGAAATACCTGTTACAGTTAATATCATCTTCGAATTGCGCGATTACTGTGCAGCCAAAGGGGGACATCGTGCATTTTTCGTTGAGTGTATAAAGTATAACAAAGTCGAAAATGCAGAGGATATGCATTTCAGAGCGAAAGTTTCTTCGCTGAAATTTACATGAGACTTTCCGCTAAGATCCATCGAAGCTGACGAACCTGAAGTTCTGCATACTGTGAGAATCTGCCTCATTGATGGCCCAAGGCGAATTCATCTTATTTGTTAGATTTTCGTTACACATATTTCGTCAATACACGTATGGAAACAGTTAAAATAAGCATCATATGTTACCACTGAGAGGATAGACATATATAAACGTTGGAAATCCTGGCGAGGAAGCTTTCCCACTGAAATACATATTAGAAATAAAAGGTTGAAAAACCGAAATGCCCACAGTTGACAAATTTTTATTTATAAAATATAAAGGGTGTCCATAATTAAAAGATACAGTTTCAAATCGCTGTAAAAAAAAAAAAAAAGAACTACTGCTCAGAATGACGCCAACTTTGAACAGTTCATCAACGCAAGAGGAAACGTAATGGAACAAAAACAATGCAACAAAAATTTTACCAATATATGGCATTGTAAGTGTCTTTACGTATATGGGGTCGTCTGCAAATGACATGAATTGCAATACAACGGCTACGGTTTAGTTGCACATTACACCATCTATACTGTTCAACGTGCATGGCTGCACAAGTTCGGCTGTCAACCGTTGGTTAGATAAGATCTTCCACCACGGCATGGTTATACCACATCGCATGGGAAAAATCGGTTTTTAACTGTCCTAAACCAAAAAACGGCATAAAATGCAATCTGGCCTTGCTTTTGAACTGTCATTGGGCCAAAATCCGCATAAAAAGCAAAATGGCATCGATTTCTAATTGTAGTGAGACTGGCGCAAGACATTTTCAGTATGCTGTCCATCGTTTTCTGTTACAACTTGAAAGCGAGGAACAGATCGGAGCCGACCGATGTGGCCGAGCGGTTCTAATCGCTTCAGTCTGGAACCGCGCGACCACTACGGTCGCAGGTTCGAATCCTGTCTCGGGCATGGATGTGTGTGATGTCCTTAGGTTAGATACGTTTAAGTAGTTCTAAGTTCTAGGGGACTGATGACCTCAGAAGTTAAGTCCCATAGTGCTCAGAGCCATTTGAACCATTTTTGATTAAGATCAGATGATTTGGAAGCCTTGGCTGTACGGAAATGACAGCTGGTAATTCTAAAATTTCCACAATGTATCTGCAGCAGCCGATTCACTGGCAGTTCAATGTGCAAACGAGTGCCATCTTGCACAAAAATAATCCTACCCACACATCCACGTTGTTGAAGGTTGAAATGATGTTGGCGCACAAAAGACTCTCATCGTGTTTACCAGTGACAGTACAGGTAACAGGACCCTCTGGACTTATCTGCTCAGGTAACAGGACCCGCTGGACTCATCTGCTAGAAAAAATACGGCCCTAAGATAAACGATGCGGTCAAATCGCACCACTAAGTCACCTTTGCAGAATGAAGTGGTACCTTTTGATGAGTGTGCGTATTTTCCATTGGACATATTCTGCAGTTCTGCATGTCCTTGGATATGAAATAGGGCGTAGTCTGTCCACAAAAATGTTCCACGGCCATCTTGTCCACTTCCATGCGAGCAAGAAATTACAGAGCGAACATCTGTCTAGATGGCAGATCAGCAGCAAGCAACTCCTGAACATGGGTGATTTTGTATGGATAGAAATGTAGAATGTTTCGTAGGATTTTATGCAGCGCGCTCACAGGCATGTCCAACGTACGGGCAATTCGCCGTCCGCTGCATGTTGCACGCTACTGCTCGACCCCCCTAGCAATGCTGTGGCCGTATCTTATATTGACGTCGGACCAACTGTTTTCCTTCCTCTAGCGCACTGCACTCCAAAAGAACCATTCTTTTCGAATTTTTTAATTATTTTCTCCAGTCCCTTGGCAGACATCGGACCAATGCCATTTTTCATACCATTTGAGTGTCCGGAACTCCTGGTGGGCTACTAGCGCATAGTCACTGTTCTTGTAAAAGAGCTTTACCAGCAGCGGGCGATCCTTCATGGAGGCAGCTGGGTTCGGCGTTTCGGACGCAAACTGAGGAACACCCCTGTGTCGTGCGTTTGTTGGTGTGCATATTCTGACTTTTACAGCGCTATCTACTTGTCAAATTTTCGATTTTTTTAAATTTTTTTGCTGCATGCCGTTTCCCCCTGCGTCAATAATATGCCGTTCAAATTTGACGTCATTCTGAGAAGTGGTTCTACTTCTTCAACGTTTTTATACTGGAACTTTATGGGCACCCTGTATATCTTTCATTGTCTCTGTGTCTCACATGAAAACAATTGCGGATTCGTTAAAAATTTCATTAGACTTTGAAAAAATGATTTTAATGACAATGTTATACTTGATAAGTGTTCCACTACGGGTTCAAGGGTTCGAGTTCGATTCCCTATCAGTCCAAAGATTTTCATCTGTCACTAATAGCTTCTCTCACCTCTGGCAACATTTGTTAATCTGAGAAATGTAGAGTTTCACCGTGCTTCGATGTTAAACTGTTGGTACTTCCGTAACTGACTGAAGTCCGTTCAAAGGTCGGACGAAGGCAACGTCGAACCATCGCCAGCAATGCCCTTGTACAGTTCAAACCAACCTTCGGGTCGATGACAGCTTCACCTTTTTTGCGGGCTTGGTTCTCTAATTTGATTAACTATAATAGTAGCTTAAATTTGAATTACACAATGTTAAATGTCTTTGTATTCATAATAAGAAAGTGTTAATATAAAATAGCAAAAACTTTAGTATGATCACTTCCCATACATGAAGTAAGTTCAGTTTAATCTTGTCTCATTTTCTGATCAGTTGTATGGGCCATTACCCGCAGCTATAAAAAATGAAATAAACGTTCGAAGGTGTTTCTCATGCATAGAGAGCGCCTGGTTTAGCAGGTACAGCTACCAACTGCACAGAGTCTACGCTCAGTGAGTTATGTTACGGGCCGGATATGGTAAGCAGTAGCCTGCAAGACTAACATGCTCTTAAGGGCCGAAACATGATATATTCCATAAGCAAAAAGCCTCAATACGAAGTAACGCCTTTACATGACAGTTACTGGAAAGTTTCATCGATAAAGGACCTATCACATTTTGAAACAAGAATTTGAAATAAAAACTGAAAAATTAGATTTTAGGCGAGAGTGATGGAATATGCAAGAACTGAGCCGAGGGCAGCAGCCTAACTTTACTTCAAACTTTGCAAAATTAGGTCAATCGTCGGCAGGTAAAACAGTCTGTCATTGCTAAGCTGGATATATATTATTCTACTGTACGAGTACGTGGGTTTAGTACGGCGCCACTACCACAACAGAATTCAGCATCAGGCAAACCTTTCTTTTTAATTAAGTGGAATGCAACTCAGCCTGATTCAGAAAATTACTTTTATGTGAGCCGGCCGGTGTGGCCGTGCGGTTAAAGGCGCTTCAGTCTGGAACCGCGTGACCGCTACGGTCGCAGGTTCGAATCCTGCCTCGGGCATGGATGTGTGTGATGCCCTTAGGTTAGTTAGGTTTAAGTAGTTCTAAGTTCTAGGGGACTGATGGCCACAGATGTTAAGTCCCATAGTGCTCAGAGCCATTTGAACCATTTTTGAACTTTTATGTGAACTATGCTGTACGAAGACAACCAGGCTGCAGAACTGAACCTGATGGAGTCGATGTTACACCGAAAAGCGGCGGCAGCTTGTATGAGATTGACAAAAAGGACGACCCCAACAGTCGGAAAGCGACGGCACAGTACATGTGCTGCTCGCAGACTAACGTTCAATTACAGCGTACACTCCTATGAAAATTGGAAGTCTCATAGTGGTTTACACAAGGTGTTTCAGGAGGAACAGCAGATATTTTAACAGGTGGTAATGTAGACTAATTTAAATATACCATGTGCCCAGTTTTTACTGCTTACAGAGATACAACTGGTTACAGAGGTAAGTTTCCATTTTGCATGTTGGTACCCCAGTTTCCATGGGTTTATCTAACGACTGACATTTTCGTTTTGAAGTTAAACTTGTGAAGTTGAGTTAGAGTTTACATCGTTGAGATCTTCAGCCGCGATTGTGATTTGTTGGCCAATTCTACAGGATCGTTGTAACACTACCACACGTATGGTATAGTATGCGGCCCTGAAACTTCCTCATTTGAAACGCACTTCACACAGCGACCGTTACTCATTGTTGTGTGAGGCTGAGCACATTCGAAACGGTGGAACCTAACTTTTTTAAGGTTGGTTTAGTAGTGATCATGCAGTGGACGAGAGAGGAATGAGCGTTCGCCATGGCGATATACTTGTGCATTGGCCGTTCGATCATCGCAGCCCAACGTGCATTCGGGGAACAGTTTAATATTGCGCTTGCAGGTCAATTTCCTGATCGAAAATCACTTGTCATGTGGATGGACATGTGTATGGAAATAGGCAGCGTGAAGAAAAAGGAAAAACTGGAAATTTATGGTAAAGTCTTATGGGACCAAACTGCTGAGGGCATTGGTCCCTAAGCTTACATGCTAATTACACTAACGTTAAACTAACTTACGCTAAGGACGAGACACACATCCATGCCCGAGGGAGGACTCGAACATGCGACGGGGGCAGCCTCGCGGATCGTGACAAGGCGCCCTAGACCGCGCGGGGTGGAGCGCGGCACAAAACGGAAACCGAGACCTTCAAGAGACACCAGGACGCCAGGAACAACGAAAATGTAAGGCTGGCGATGCTGAATTCCCTCCAGCGATCCACACGCAAATATACGGCTCCTCTTACAACCTCCGATCGCACTGCGAGACGAATTCTTTATGAAGACTTGAAATTTCATCCACACAAACTGAAAGTGGTGCATGCACGAAAAAATGCATGACAAGCCTTGATCGAAAACCTGCCCCATGACGCCCTTGTGTTCTTCAGAGGCGAGGCATATTTTCATTTCTCTGGATGCGTCAGTAACCCAAACATGCGATATGGGAGTGGCACGAATCCCCGAGAACTTCATAAGCTGCCCCTGTATACAGAAAGTGTGACTGCTTCGTGTGCATTATCCAAAACTGACATTAATGGTCCATGGTTTTTCGAAGAGAACGATAGGGCAGTTACGGTCACTTATGAGCATTATTTCCAGATAACTGAGGCGATCTTTCTTGAAGAACTTGAAGAAATATACCTGGGGAATATCTTGTTCCAACAAGACGGCACCACGGCTCACACGGCACGAACGTTAATGGCTCTCTTTCGCGAGCACTTCCTCTTTGAGGGGCGATCTTCAGTGGCCAGCACGCTCGTGAGGTTTAGCCCCCTCTGACTTTTTCTTATGGGGATGTCTTGAATCCCTGATGTAAATTAATCGTCCACCAACGCTGGGTAAGCTGCAAAACAATGTTCGTGCTGCTACTGACAACATACTTTGAGATGACAGCAGTCATGGAATAGCGATATGCACATTCACAGGTGGCGGTAGTTCGCTTAACTAGGTATGGAAGGGTAGAGCATTGATGGAGCTGTGACTTGTGTTCAGGTGATTCATGTGAACCGTTTTCCAGCGTGATAACGGCCGCACGACGGAAATTAACAGACACTGACCGCGGTATGGTAGCTGTAACTAGACGAATGGGACATTCCATTTTGTACATCGTTGGGAAATTCAATATTCCGAGATCCACAGAGTCAAGGATGCGCCAAGCATACCAAATTTCGGACATTACCTTTCACCACGGACAACGCAGTGGCCAACGGCCTTCACTTAATGACCAAGGGTAGCGGCGTTTGCGTAGAGTTGTCACTGCTAACAGACAGGCAACACTGCGTGAAATAACCGCAGAAATCAATGTGGGACGTAAGACGAACGTATCCGTTACGACACTGCAGACCACAGACGCGAGTGCTTTTGCTGACAGGACGACCTCGCCTGCAGCGCTTCTCCCGGGCCCGTGACTGTATCAGCTGGATCCTAGACGACTGGAAAACCGTGGCCTGGTCACAAAAGTCCCGATTTCAGTTGGCAAGGGCTGATGGTGGGGTTCAAGTGTGATGCAGACGCCACGAAGACATAGACCGAAGTTGCAACAAGGCACTGTGCAAGCTGGTGGTGGCTCCATATTGGTGAACTTTGTTTACACGGAATGAACTGGGTCGTCTGATTCAGTTGAATCGACCATTGACTGGTTACTCGGCTATTTGCAGTCCTTTTGCAGCCACTGACGGACTTCATGTTCCCAAACGAGTCATATCACTGGGCCCCAACTGTTCGCGAATGGTTTGAAGAACATTCTGGACAATTCGATCGAATGATTTGGCCTCCCAAATCGCCCTATATGAATCCCACCGATCATTTATGGGTCATAATCGAGAGATCATTTCATGCACAAAATCCTGCACCGGCAACATTTTCGCAATTATGACTGGTAAAGGGGCAGCATGGTTCAGTATTTCTGCAAGGGACAACGATTTTTTGAGTCCATGCCACGTCGAGCTGCTGAACTACGCTGGGCAAAAGGAGGTCGGATACGATATTCAGAGGTATCCCACGACTTTTGTAACCTCAGTGTAGGCAGAGATATGCTGAACAAAGTGAAGTGAGACTCCGTATTTCAACTCTCCAAATGTGTGGAGCAGAATAGAGGCCACATTCAATATCTCATCATCAAAATCTAATGAAATAAAACTTAAAATATACCTCTATGTACAAAAAAATGAATTAAATTGATATCTGCAATACTGTCTGTTTTATGATTTTTTTATATAAAGAAGTTCCTGTGCCACAACCTGTACTTGTGTATACGGTTTGTAATGGAAATGCTGCTGCTGCCTGTACAGACTACGGTAGACCAATTTCTAGACGAAGAATACCAGTTCCCAGAGTGTGCTCGTGTTTTCGCTGAACTACGTGAGACTGGTGCGGCGCCCAGCAACCGTATTCTATCTGAACGTGCAAACGTGTGGATAAAACAGAAGACATCATCCATTTGGTGGAAAGCAGTTTCAACGAGCACATGCAGGATTTCAATACGTTTATATTTTTCACATACAAGAATACGGCGGATATTATGGATCTGCAGTCTCTATATTTCTCATTTACAGTGAATTCAATATCTTCGAGATGGAGATGAAGGTTGTCCACTAGAATTTTGTCGTTGGATAATTGCAGATCGTTGAGACATCCCATTAATCCATTAATAATGTTTCCTGATCAATCACTTTCAGCTGTATGGTATCCAAAACACTTGTAATTCACGTCGGTGGTCTGACGAAATCCCACGATGCCTTTGTGGAGCACATTTTCAAGAAAGGTTCTCTGTAAATGTTTGGTGCGGTTTGGTACGATAGGCTGTGGGTTCATTGGGTTTACTCTGTTATCGCACAGTCTTACAGTAATCCGTTTTATACACTTCCTTGAAAACGAGTTTCCAGCATTATTCGAAGAGATTCCTTTGGCTTCAAGTAAGGGCCCGTTCTTCCAGCACGACGGGCCCCCTGCACTTTCCAGTCGTCAGGTGTGACATCATCTGAACTCAACATTTCCCGGAAGATGGATAGGCAGAAATGATTATGTTCCTTGGCCACCACGGTCCTCTGACTTTACCTCTATAGATTTTTGTCTGCAGGGATAGTTGAAAGACGAAGTCTAGAGTAAAGATAAGGGACAAATTGATCGTTCGGGCTATAAACAGTGCTGCTCCAATAAAATAACTTCAAGACGATCTCACTACACGTACCGACGCCAAGATAATTCGAAAATGTATTGAAGTCTGAGGTGTGATGATTTTACTGTGGTTAGCAACTTATTTGAGTATTTGTTTGGGTTACATTCTGTTAGCTGTATTCCGTAATCAATAACAACTGTACACTTGTTACATGGATACGTTTATTCGAATTACTCTGTAATATTATTCCGCCTGAAACAACGTGCATTTTAAAATACTGCAGTTTATTCCACAATATCAGTGAAACTATAGCAGATCACTAGCACAGCAATCGGCTACGCTTTTTCTCAGTTTCGTAATTCCAGTCTCCTTAACGGCGTATACCTTCTGACAAACGTGATGGTGAGAGACCGTCCTTCAGCTCTACTACGAATACAGTTCTACTTCCTTCTTAAAATTTCTTTACCTGTACATAATACTCCACAGGATGTGATTTGATTTACTTCCCGCCGAACTGTAGTAATATAAGGCTCTCAAGCTTCCACCCACTTTTCGGACGATCACACTCGACCTATTGAAAAAAAAACACTAAATGCACACTGAATAAATCTTTTGGTGCCGGCCAGTCAGTAATTACTTAAGCTTTTTTATATGGAAACTGCTAATAAATTGTCCCATTAAAAGTTTCTCACTGGGAAACTGTATCACAGCCAGCAAAAGTGAAAGGATTTTGTTTCGTCTGTCCTCGAAAAAATGCCTTGCCATTATCATTAGTCTCATGTGTTTTCCATTCAGTGTTTCCATACAACTGGCTGAAGTTTATGTGTTCTTTAAAAAGCCCTATGACTTTCTGCCACCTTTGTGTGAAAACTTTTGGGCTACTGTTCTGTAACAGAGCATCCCTGATGGATCCAATTTTTGCTCAGTGTGGAATAACTCAAGCGGAAACAGTAATGTACTACGAACGACACAGACAATATGAGCAGATACAGAGAAAATGCTGCGACCACCGACGCCACACGGACGTGCGTCGTTCTGAGGCTCGTGTGAACGGAGACGATGTCTATGGAAGGAATCAGATTTGACGGCAACGTGGTATCTGACATCATGATTGAACACGCGTCATGACTGGTACCGGCAAGGCTGCAACGATAAGATCCACAACAATCGTTAACATATCTCTAGACGGTTGCGAGGGGTCATCCAAGACGTAAAGTAATGACTGTGACCTATTACAACCGCCAACATTATAAAATTACCTGCCTTCAGAGGCATTATGTATACCACCTACAGAATTGTCGCTGTTGCCTTCTATAGATTGTCATTTATAGACTGTAAATACATTTCAGAATTGAAGGTACAAACAATAGATGAACTTCACTTGAGAAAAGACAATGTTGAAGATTACAGGTTAAACAAAACAAAATAAACTTACCAGGAAGCAACAGCGGATGAAACCAGGGCAGATATTCGTCAACACCTGAAGAAAAAAAAGAAAGTCACTCCATTCAGCTCAGATCCAGGAAATCTCTGATCTCCTCGTAAAAATCAATAATTTCACTCTCAAAACATTTTACTCTGCAATTTATGTAATATATCAGAAATTACTACTTGAGGCATTTGCTACAAAGTATCCCTAAAAGAAGGAACGCTTTTTTCAGTCCGAAGGGTGGTTTGAACACCGTAATGCTTCACTAGGCGTGATCCTAGTGAAGTGGTTCGACCTACCTTGCCATAAGAGAAGCTACAACGTGTTATGAAAGGACTTCAAAAAGCAAGTGGCACATTATTATTTATTGAATGCTGCATAAAACTTCAAACTGACCCAGATACATGATACTATCTTTCAAAATAATCACCAAGTATCTATAAATAACGGTCGCAACGTTCTACCAATCGTTTAATTCCTCGACGATAGAAATCCGCTCCTTGCTCACGGAGTCATTGTGCATGCTATCAGAACCAGCGACTTGTCTTGCATTTGAATGCACTGAATTATCTGCATATTTAGATATCAACGTAACTTAAATTTACATTTTACTTGATTCGTAAGATGCATAGTAATTCTGATGAAGGGGTCTGATGCCATGGGAATGACATCACTGCCCACTAGAATTAAAACAACAGCCTCAGCTGAAGGGGGACGCTTGCGTAGTTGTGATGAGGGTTTTGACATAATATCGACGGGTGTGCCAAGCAGTCATTTTGTCAGCTACAGATGTGCATTTGTTTCCACTATGCCGTAGTACTGTTTTCACCTATGGTGAAGGTGGCAGCACTGAAACAGCGAGTTATTTCAGGCTTCGTTCTAGTGTTATTTGTTTTTGAATTGAATCATAATAAACAAACTTTACTCATCGTCGGAAAGTCTGCAATTGGTGCGAAACAGTTTTTCGAGTGCCTGGGCATCGTCGTCCGCGGGGATGTATATGGCCTTCCTCCCCACTACTGTGCCGCCTTGGACGAATTGTTGGCACCACGTCGCGACGGCTGGACGCGACATTGTATTTGGTCCATAGACTTTCAGAATTTCACTCTGAATCTGTGTGCCAATTCAGACGCTTTGCCCATAAACAACCATACTCTCCCGTGTACTTCAAGTATGGAGTACGTATCCAGTTACCGCACTATTTCACTCCAACACTGACGCACCCGTTATGCGTACTGCGGCAGAACTGTGTCTACAGGAAACAAAGAGCATGTACTTTCTTCTGACAGCGCGCCACTCATTTTGTGCAATTATCTCAACGTGGGACACTAACTTTTTCGACTTCCTTGAATATTTCATTCCTCTTTTCTTGTTAAGGAACTCGATACAAAAATGGAAGAGACATTAGGCTTCTCCGTTACACGAAAGGCTTCGAATGCGACAAACAAAGTGTCCCAAATCCCTTTGATCAAAACGAGATCTTTGATTTCAGATTTTAAACGAAGTTCTTTGACACAGAAACTCAAAAGTGTAAGAGGTCTAGCTCAAGTAGGACACCATTGCTACCAAGTTGGATGTTTAGTTTGGTAACGTGGGTCCTCCTTCTGTGCAAGAGACATATACTCTTAACTTGTCTTTTACTATACACGCCATATTACGCTTGCAGACACTTAAAGCATGAGCTGTAACGGTTGATTTATGTTGGTCGTTCTTTCTTGTGTTCCAAGGCTCTTTGTCCTAACTCTGCAGCATGTTCGTTTCATTCGATCTCTCTCGCACAGTTCACTGACGTTGACGAAAGTCTTCTGCTTCGGGTGAGACGTAATTAGAAACTATTCTCGGCATTTTTTGAAGCGCAGATAAATTTTCCTTTGTCGTGAAACGTAAGCAATGCTTCCGCCTATTCTTACACTCTATTACACAATTCCGAACTTGCTGCGATTGGATGATACATTTCAGACAATTAATTGAGAGAACATTAGGTAGGAAGTTAGGCGGCAATATTACTATTAGTGATGCCGGCCGCGGTGGTCTCGCGGTTCTAGGCGCGCAGTCAGGAACCGTGCGACTGCTACGGTCGCAGGTTCGAATCCTGCCTCGGGCATGGATGTCTGTGATGTCCTTAGGTTAGTTAGGTTTAAGTAGTTCTAAGTTCTAGGGGACTGATGACTACAGCAGTTGAATCCCATAGTGCTCAGAGCCATTTGAACCATTTTTTTGAACGATTAGTGATCGAAATATTCATCAGAGGATAACCTACGTCAGCCAACTGCCTGGCGTGTAAACATTGTTATCTCAGTACGCGAAGACTATTCAAACGACAATCCGCTCTTCGGCGGTTCTTCGATGAGGATTCCAATACCGGTTATAAAAGGCATCGCATATGTGGAAACAAAATTCTGACCTATTGCTCACGAAGGCCGGACGTATGAGATTTCTCTGGATATCCACCACATTGTGATTCCACAAAGATATTCGAAGAGCCCAAGCACAAGAGGAGTCATATCTCCTTTCGCACCAAAACGGCAAAGGAACACTGCAGCACGCGTCATCGCCATTACCAGACTGAGACCTATCAACAGTTTCTTCACATGGCACTATTTCGAGTCCTCCCTATTGACGGAGATACCCAAAGAGACAATTCCCGTGGATATACTAATCTTGTAGTAATTTTCTGACCATTGTTGCAAGTCCAAGAATTCATCATGCATTGCATGTGATCTTAACTTTATAAATAACAAACAAAAACTTCGAGTAAAGTTTGTTTATTATGATTCAATACAAAAACAATAACAATAGAACGATGCCTGAAATAACTCGCTGTTTCGGTGCTGCCACCTTCACCATAGGTGAAAACAGTACTTCGCCATATTGGAAACAAATACACATCTGTAGCTGTCAAAATGACTGCTTGGCACACCCGTCGATATTATGTCAAAACTCTCTTCACAACTACGCAAGCGTCCCCCTTCAGCTGAGGCTGCTGTTTTAATTCTCGTGGATAGTGATATCATTCCCATGGCATCAGACCCCTTCATCAGAATTACTATGCATCTTACGAATCAAGTAAAATGTAAATTTATGTTGAAATCTAAAAACAGATAATTCAGTGCATCCAAATGCAAGACAAGTCGCCGGTTCTGCTCGCATGCACACGTGTTTAGAATGTACTGATTTAACTGTGTTGAAAGTTGGTGACAGAGCTAAAAACACACAAAAACACTAGAAAAATGCCAAAATAAAAATTAGTCAGAATGTTATCATGACACATAAGAGGCGATCAAAAAGTTTCCATGTGAGGGCGTTGCTGATGCGTAAATGCAATCTAGCGCGACTCCGATGCGGGTATACAAGCACAGACTTGTAGGCAAGGAGTTAATGTGGCCTTCGAACGGGAAATTTTTGTCGCCCTTCACCCATCAAACGATTCTAAAAGTGTTCAAATGTGTGTGAATTTCTAAGGGACCAAACTGCTGAAGTCATCGGTCCCTGGACTTTAAAAAAAATGGTTCAAATGGCTCTGAGCACTATGGGACTTAACAGCTGTGGTCATCAGTCCCTTAGAACTTAGAATTACTTAAACCTAACTAATCTAAGGACATCACACACATCTGTGCGCTAGGCAGGATTCGAACCTGCGATCGTAGCAAAATGGTTCAAATGGCTCTGAGCACTATGGGACTCAACTGCTGAGGTCATTAGTCCCCTAGAACTTAGAACTAGTTAAACCTAACTAACCTAAGGACATCACAAACATCCATGCCCGAGGCAGGATTCGAACCTGCGACCGTAGCGGTCTTGCGGTTCCAGACTGCAGCGCCTTTAACCGCACGGCCACTTCGGCCGGCGATCGTAGCAGTCGCGCGGTTCCGAACTGAGCGCCTAGAACCGCTCGGCCACCTAGGACGGCCCCTGGACTTACACACTACTTAAAGTAACTTATGCTAAGAACACACACACACACACACACACACACACACACACACACACACACACACACACACACATGTCCACATGCCCGAGAGAGGACACGACGTCCGGCGGGAGGGGCCGCGTAATCCGTGACATGGCGCTTCTAACCGCGCGATCACTCCGCGCGGCTCAAACGATTCAGTTCGATCAGAGGATTACGAAGCTGATATGGGATTTTATCTAAGCAAAGTATTACAAGTGTTATCGACGTATCTTTATCGATGTTTTAATAAAGTAATAACAATAATAACATCATATTCTGAGTAAAACTAATTATGAAAATCGTGGTATCTTGGTCTTGTGCTTCGACTGAAATACATCAATTGCTTCAAAAGGCTTCTCTAAGGAACTCTAAATTAAAATGAACAGTGTTCTCACATCAGGCTTTGCAGGTTTAGTTGACTGAAGCTATATGCAACAAAACTAATTATGTACGTCGTTGCGAATGAGATGTTCTTGACTTCCAAAACATACAGCTGGGGCTAAGACAAATAAAAAACGCAAAACTTGAGCCACACGAAGAAAGCTGACAAATTAAATGAAGTCAAAAGATTGATTCTGGAAGGGACGCATAATTTCATGCAGCTTTATGTAGTGGCCGAAAGTGTCTTATGTTATACCAGAACTTTTTTCACGAAGAATTTTGTTATGAGGAACAAAGCAGTTTTCATCTGAAGCAATCTACTTGGAGTTAATCCAGTGGTGGCAATCGATCTCGGGATTTGTGAAAAGAGCGGCGAGTTCACTACTGTTGGAACTGGTTGTTTCCTTCCGTATGGCAGGCAACAGTCAGACTGGTATCCCATCGCTGTACGGGGTGTCTCCAGACACGTCTTCCCTGGTCATCGGAGCTTACTTCGAAGCGGGGCTCTTCACTGAAGACAATTCTACTCCATTCAATGTGATTTCAGGCCGAAGACGGCCTGACAAGCAAGAGTGATGCTCTGGGGTGCCATTTCTAGTCATAGCTGGACCCCTTTGGTTGTCACCTCCGCCATCCTTACAGCACAGCAGTACGTCGATGACATTCTACGCACCGTTTTGTTGCCCTCCGTGGCAAGCCATCCTGGGCTTCTATTTCTGCAAGATAATGCCCTCCCGCGCACGGCGAAATTTTCTACTGCTCGTCTTTGTACTTGCAAAACGCAACCTTGGCTGGCAAGGTTGCCAGATTTCTCTCCAATTGAGAACGTTTGGAGCATTACGGCAGGGTACCCCAATCAGCTCGTGATTTTAACGATCTAACGCGCCAGCTGGGCATAATTCTTTCGTGGTGTGGTTCTTTTATTTTTTTAGAGTGTATTTCCAGTTGAGGTTCACCGATATGGTGAGGTCAGAAAGGAAACAGCCAACAGTTTTAAAACTACCGACCCTGCTCACTCCGTTGCTGTTTCCGTAGTCAACCCTAGGCTTGGTTCTGTGCAAGTCTCTGTTCCTGTCGATTGCAGATGACATCTCCTACATAATACACAACAAAATCTGCCTTAAATACTCACATTTCTGATTCTTTCTTCTATCAGTTTTTCAGCAACGAGTCATGTCGTAATTTGTGTCTAGTCATTTTCTTTCTTCGATTCATTAACTTCAGTAAGGGACATACACTGACGAAAAAAAAAATCCAAAGCCAAGAAATAATTAATGTAGTGTAATGAAATTTAGGGAATACATTTGTCTAGGTAACATATTTAAGTGATTTGCGTTGCAAGTTCACAAATTAATATAAGTGCGAGAAAAGCTAGTGCAAATGTTAAGTGCTGATACATTAATAACCTGTGTAACCGCCAGAATGTTGAATGCAACCATGCAAACGTGCATGCATTGTGTCGCACAGGTGCCAGATGTCAGTCTGTGGGTTGGAGTTCACGCCTTTTGCACTAGTGGGTCAACAAAGGGACGGTTATGCTAGTTGTGGATGACGCTGGATTTCTCGTCCAACGATGTCCCATATGCGCTCGATTGGTGACGGAAATGGTGATCGAGTAGGCCGAGACAATATGTCGACTCTATAGAGCACGTTTAGCTACAACAGCGATATGTGGACGAGCGTTATCCTGTTGGAAAACATGAATGACAACACAACAGGTCCAATCAGCAGATTGATGTCCAAATTTCCAGTCGGAGTACGTGGGATAGCCATGAGCGTGCTCCTGCTGCCACACAACATCGCACTCCAGACCATAACTCAAAGTGTAGGTCTAGTGTGTTTAGGCCGCAGACAGGTTGCTTGCAAGCGCTCACCTGGCCTCTTTCTAACCAACACCCTGCCATCACCTGCACCTAGGCAGAATCGGCTCTCGCTTGACGCCACTAGCCGTCGCTTGACACGACTGAAGTCACAAACAGCGATGGTTTACGATCAGTGGAATGCACGGTACAGGTCGTCTGGCTCTGAGCTGTCCTTGAAGCAACCGTTTTGTAACAGTTCGATGTAACACTTTGAAGCCAACTGCTGCTCGAATTGCTGCTGCAGACGCAGTACGATGCGCCACAGCCATACGCCGAACACGACGGTCTTCCCTCTCGGTAGCGCCACCTGGCCGTCCGAGCTCTGTCTTCTTCGGACCACCTTCCCGCGATCACCACTGACAGCAATCATGTGCAGTGACTGCATTTATGTGAAGTCCTTCTGTAATATCACAGAAGGAACTTCCAGCTTCTCGTAGGCCTATTACACGATCTCGTTCAAACACAGTGAGCTGTTGATAATGGTGTATTCGTCGTCTTAAAGGTATTCTTGACTGACATCAACTCACTACGTCCAGTCTCAAAGGTGACTAACACTTACGACAGTTACAGCGCAAATCTGATTTGCACAGCAGCGCCACTGCTATGCGACTGGCGCGAAATTTGAGCAGATCTTTGTTCAGATGTAGAAACAAACTACCAACTTTCGTTTATCTCGCGCAGTTCCCTTTGGCGTTGGACTTTTTTTGCGTCGGTGTATGCTGTCGGTAAATTGTTGCAAGACGTCGTAATGGAATGAAATCGCTAAGTATACGTCTTTGCCTCAAATGAGTATTTTTTCTTTACTTCTGCCACGCATCAGTTGACACAGCAACGATAACTGCTGACATTTTGGAACCACGACAGGTGCAACTTGTTCTTCAAGCACCCTACTCATTTAATTCGAGAAACCACGAAAACGCGGGAAAGAAGCAAATTCTGTTCGGCTGAAGAGGCTGCACTATATCAACGGGTTTAAAACTCTCTACTAATGATTTCGCTAAAGACTTTCGGCATTTTCCTTATACCTGTAACACTTTATATTACAATGTCTTAATTACTAACAGTTTATTAAAACCATACACGATTCCGTACAGCACTATGAAACTACAACTACTGAGAAAGACACTAGGTGAAATGGCAACAAAAACCGATGCCTTTGCAGACACGCTGCCAGGATTGTAGCAGAGCGGTGCAGCCAATATAAAAGCATAAAACGAATCCTTAGGGAACTTTAATGGTCCCGATAAACCAGATTCTATACAGAGTTTGCTGGTAATTTAGCGCCTCTTTTAAGCGTAACGTACTAGAGAGACCCAGTTCCAGTACCTGGAAGAAAGCATAGATCACACCCGTCTATAAGAAGTGTAGCAGCAGTGGTCCACAAAACTGCCGTCCAACTTCAGTAACATTCGCCTGTTGTAGAATTTTAGAACACATTCTGAGCAAAAACATCCCGAAGAGAATGACCTCCACCTGCCAACCACGAAGGAATCCAAAACGTCCCTCATGCAAAACTCAACATGTACTTTTCTCACGTATCATCTTGGACGCCTGAGAGTCATCGATCAAGACAGACAAGTACATGCGTATTTTTTGACTTCCCGAAAGTATTTGGCTCAGTTCCACAACCACGCTTATTAACTAAAGTACGATTGTATGGGGAGCGAAATTTGTGACTGGACTGTGGCTTTCTTTGTAGACAGGAATACCATCGTATTTTCGATGGAGAGTGGTCGACAGACGTAAAAGTAACTTCGTGTGTGCCCCAGGGAGGTATTCTGGGGCCTTTGCTGTTAATACTGTATATTAAGGACCTTCCAGCCAATATTAACAATATCCCAGACTTTTTGTAGCTCATATAATTATTTATAATCAACTGCTGTTTGAACAAATCTGCACAAATATTCATTCACATCTTGGTAAGATTTCAACGTGGTGCAAGATTGGCAACTTGCATTAAATGTTCAGAGCTATAAAATTTTGCACGTTACAAAAAGAAAAAAGTAGGATCATATGAGTAGAACATCAGTGAGTCACAACTGGGACCCACACAAATATAAGGAGCGATCAAAAAGATTCCGTTTGAGGGCGTTGCTGCAGTGTATATGCAACATAGCGCGACTCCGAAGCAGGTACGTAAGCACCGACATATGAGCAAGATATTAGTGTCTGTCAGGCGTGCGTGCGGTAAATGCGAAAACGCGATCCAAGGCGATATTATTAGTAAATGCGTCTAAACAGGACCAAGATGCTGTTAATCTTTTCTTGAGCACCGAAGGACAAACATCGGTAGATATACATCGGAGAATGAAGAATGTGTAACTGGCAATTAAGGTCCGGGAAAACTGTGACATGCTCTAGTGCTACCTCATGATAATGAACGTCAACATATTGCAAATGTAGTAACGCAGAAGTTTATCCAGCTCAAGTGGGAGATATTCAAGCATCCGCCCTGTAGTCCTGATCTCTTCCCATGCGAAAATCACGTCTTCGGTCACTTAAAAATGGCCTTGAAGGGTCGACGATTCCTGTCGGACGAGGCTATGCAGCAAGGCTTTACGGACTACTTCACACTGTTGGACGCGGTGTTTTGCCAAAGGGGTACTTCGACCTGGTGCATCGGTGGGATGATTGCCTCAATATTCACGACGATTTTGCCTGATTGCGATACCGATTCTGGATTGAGCGGCCTCCGAACGGAAACTTCTTGATCGACCCTCATACCTTGGTTCAAGAAATTTGTTGCAATGTGAAATGTAACGATCGCAAAGGCTCAGTCGTAGGTGAAGCAGGCGGTTGACTTCAGTTCATAGGTAGAATACTAGAGTAATGCAATCAGTCTAGAAAGAAGACTGATTCGATAACACTAGTGCGACCTACCCCAGGCAACTGCTCAGGTTTGTTGGCCTCGTACCAAATAGGACTAACAAGGGACATTGAATTCGAACAAAGAAGAGCAGCACGAATGGTGCTTTGATCCATAGACGAGCGTCACGGAGATGCTGGAAAAATTGAACTGGCAGAAGCCTGAAGATAAACGCAAATTATACTGTGAAAGCCTCCGTACGGAGTTTCAAGAATCGGCATTAAGTGAGGAATTTATTAATATTCCACAGCCGCCTGCGGATCGTTTCCGCACGCATCGTGAAGACAAGATGAGCCTAACTACGGCGCGCACAAAGGTATTTGGGCAGTCACTCTTCTTGTACTCCAAACGTGAATGGAACGAGAAGACCCCCAACACGTAGTATAAGCAGCAGTACCTTTTGAAGTGTACTTCATAGTGGTCTGCAGAGTACAGACGTTGATTCTCGCAAAAACCTTGTCGAACATAAACTGCAGTACGTTAAAAGATTAACGCCTGTTATATGTTGTACATAACTTTTCCATTCTACGCGTGCACCCATATGTGTTTCGCATTATTTACAAGGCGTCTTCAGAGGGTGTCCTGAAATATTACGTATTTGAACATTAGGACATAGATTTAAAACATATCCATGGAAGTGTATGTAACAAAATGGAAAGGTATATACGCATCAGTCTTTAATTCACTTTTTGCAATAAATACAAATAGCTTTCTCTGGTGTGGAAAACTGGGTGAAAGCTTGCAGTACTTCTTGTGGTCGCTCCGTTTTCGAAACGTAGCACTGTAACTGCCATTTTCTGTGGATACAGTGTCAGTCTTTTTGTAAGTATTGCCAACTTTCACAGCTTTTGCTTCCTATGGTTTTTTATTTGGCGGTTTAAAGGAAGGGGATCTGTGATCATCTATTGGCGTTTCCGTCTATTGTACGATCAATCAGTGTAAACAGTGAGTGATTAGTTATATACACTTCTATATTCATCGATATGATGGTCAACTGTGGTCCTGAAAAGGACCAAGGTGATGTTTCTGGTGTGAAAGGATCAGCCGCCAAAGAAACCTGACGCCCAGGGTACGCCCGATTGCCAGTCTTATCTTGGTCGGAATTCATTGCAATCTTCGTGAAGGCTCCTTTCATGCTTTGAAAGAGTGGAAAGAAACCTGACAACAGCACTTAGAACACTGTCAAGCTACTACAATCGGAAGCAACCCAGACCAAACCCTTCGAAGACACAAGTGTGTGGCTTTCATTTAAGGAACAGGGAAGCCAATCGTGAGCTACATATTTCATCGTCAGGCATCCAACTCCAGCATCATCATGCACCTAAATACTTGGGAGTCACTCTCGATAGAACTCTGACATTCAAAACTCACTGCAAAAACACCAAAATGAAAATCTCCGCTCGAAACAACCTAATTCGCAAACTAGCGGGGACACAGTGGGGATCACATCCACAAACTATTCGCTGTCCTGCAATGGCACTGTCCTTTTCTATTGCTGAATATGCTTCTCCAGTCTGGTACAGGTCATCTCATGCCAGACAAGTAGACATTGCTCTCAACAAAACCTGCAGGTTGATCACTGGTTGCTTAAGACCTACCCCAACTGATAAGCTCTACTGCCTGGCTAGAATAGCGCCACCATGGGTACGCAGAACAGTGGCTGCCAACAAGGAGAGACTGAAAGTGGAACAGGACAGTGCCCATTCACCGCACAGACATAATCCACCACAGCAACGGCTGAGATCGCGAAAGAGCTTCCTGAGAACGTCCGAGAAGCTCATCATTTCACCAGAGAAGGCAAGGCTGGAGTTAAGGAACAAGTCGAGGCCTCACCTGCAGACGCCAGAAGCTGAAGAACTACCACCTGGACACAACGAGAGCTGGCTGGTGTGGAAATTTTTAAACAGATTACGATCAGGAGCTGGACGATCCAGAGACAACCTGAAGAGATGGGGCTTCATAACAGAAGATACGTCCTGTGATTGTGGACAAGATCAAACCACACGCCACATGCTCCAGTGCCTTTTGTGCTCTACATCCTGCACGAAGATTGATCTCCTGCAAGCCACTCCAAGCGCCTTGGAGGTTGCAAAGTACTGGGCACATGTAATATAAATACATATTTATCGATGTGTATGGCTACTGTAAATTTGTATGTTTCTGACTCGAGAATAAAAAACTCGGTCATATAGTAGTAGCTCTGTAGACGCTTTGTAAGTAAGGCGAAAGGCGTCTGGGTGCCCAAGTAAAATGAAACGGTTGATGTGCACCATTCGAAATGCGTTTTTTCCTTTAAATACTGCAATTATATTCAGCTGCTGCGAAAATGGCCACCACAAGAGACTTGTCCCACATATTTAGGATGCATCAGTTATGCGCCTCCGTCATGACTTGCGTTGACATCGTGAGATAGATTAGAACGCGTGCGACGTCATTTTTTGCCTTGGCAAATACGGGAATTGAGTACGAGGTAAATTTCATAAATAAGTACCCTTCGCCAGTTACTGTCCGAAGTCTTGCGGGACATCTACATGTTGAAATCTGCCAGGAAGTCGGAATATTCGTTGCCAGTCCGCTGGAAACCGCTTTTGTAACCGGAGCGAGATGACGATCGTCTCGAGATGCAGGTCTGGCGGTAAGACGAGCGACGCTGGGAGCCGCACGCTGCTGAGGCAGCGGCCGCCAAGCTTGGCTGACTGCCGGTTCGTTGCTCCGCCGCGAGGGGTCATTGAAACCGTCGGTGGGAGGAGTACGGGCAGGGGTGGGGGAGACCGCGTCGGTGGGGGGCCTCTGCCAGCCAGGTGATGCCGGCGCGGCGCTGGCAAAAACTCAATTCCGCCGCCGCGCCCAGGAATTCAGTCTCCCTGCCTCCCTCCAACTCCGAGGGAGGGGGAGCACGGACGCGATACGACTACGAGTAAATTTAGACTGGCGACCGCTACGCAAAAAAAGTTGCTGCGTCAGTTCTTTTTTTTTTCTTTTTTAATTCGCTGGAACGAGGGAATATCAATGCAGATAATCCCAGTCCTGTTTCTGTGTGCACATGCTGTGCTCATAATTACCGAAAATATAACAGCTGCTGGTTCATCGTGGATTCCCGACATTTTGTAAAGCCGCAGGGGAATATCAATGAGATGTTCGCGCTTTTCATCTGCGATACCATTTCTTTTTATTTTTCTCGTTCGCGTATGGGAGTGTCTGGAAGAAAGCTGATGTTGCTCTCGAAGAATCCTATCTCGTTGTAAACTTAGACACATGTATTCCAGAAAGAATCTCACGTAGCAGTCATGAAATAAGTTTAAGAAAGATTAGGGTATATGGGTCTTAATTTTGCCCTAGCTGAATAAGAAAATGAAATACGGCAGAAAATCGCTAATACTGGTACGAAATAACATCCGCCACACACTCTGCCGAGGGATCCGGACTATAAGTGTAGATGCAGATTTATGCCAGCATAATCTCATTGCGCCATGCTCGGTGTCTGTATGCTACTGAGGGTAAAACTGCACGCCAGTATGGAGTAAAATACCTATGTTCGCATACATGCACTGAGACCAGAAACCCGTCCTCAAGGTATGCTACTGCAGTGGTACTCTATTCGAAGTTGGCTGTGTCGCGGTTGGTGACAATGGATGAAAATGAGATGGAGCACCAATGATCGTGGCGAAAATCAAAGCCTCTTGGATGTTCATAGTGGTCTGAAGTTGTGTGGTACTTTTGATGGTTATCAGTACGTCGGATGGAAACGTTAAGACCGGTTGTCCCTTCTGTGCTTTCCGAAAGGTGTAAATTAGATGTCAACAGTTAATTTTACTCTCTCCTATAATTCTTATTTCATTCTCAGACCAAGACAAAAAAAAAAAAACATCCGTTCACGATACCGCTGCATTTCTTGTGATGCTTCATTTCTTCTTTTCAAGACAGTCGTTTCGTCCGCTGTCACATTCCCCTTGGTCCGGTGATATGCTACGCATATGGTTTCGTCACATGACGTAATTATAGTATGGTCGATAAACAGGATACCTTTCCTTTTGTATGAAAGAAACTGTTTTGATGATTATTGCTAGTCTCAATTTGATGTGTGAAACAAGGTTATTTAGTCATAATTCCTGAATTACGAATATGGGCTTCTCACCATCAATTCAGAGTCGATCGCTGCTCCAGAAATTTGTAGGGAATGAACTTTTGTAATAGTAAGACAGCAAAACAATATATAAGTATTTTAATCCAGAGACTGATGCACATTATGAGTAATGCAGGTGGTTTCCGTTTAAACCACAACTGCTTAAGGAAGAACAAAGAAAAGTTTTAGCAGCCGATTTGGTCGTGTCCTACGATTCCCACCACGGTTTTAAGAACGGGTAAGAACTGTAAGAATGAAAAATTTTCCGCAACTGTTTCTTAGCATAATCCTCGAATCATGTATCGGGATAATACGCCTACTTACAATCCACCGAGAGTCAAACAGTCACAAAAAGAACATCAACAAAGCGCGCGCGAGCGCTCACACACACACACACACACACTTTCAAGTTGATACCGTGGACCAGAACATTGTTCCGTAGATTCCTATTGGCTTTGCACTCTAACGAAAGGTTAGCACCGACCGGCACGGACTAATTTTTAATAAAAGCACAACTGCCAAAGAGATCCGCACCAACTGGACGCCAAACTGCCTATCACGCTTAAAGAGTACGCAGTTCTCCCGGAATTTTTGAGCCCATGGCAACTCTAAAAAAATTAGTTGGCATTCTGCATTCCTGAAAAACAGTTCCAGAATGACTGGCTTTAACTTCGATTACCTGCTTTCCCACTGTTTCCGTTTCCTAGCAGCAAGCAGAAACTTTCACTTCTATTATTACATCACAACATACAAAAACGTTTCCAGTGATGGAATGGACATGAACTTGGGATTATGTCAGTATTTCTAGCCTTCCCGAAAAGCGAAGAAGCTAGCCTGTAAACAGATCCTTACTGTGTCACGCTTAATGTGCGCCAATCTCTGGATCTGAATACTTAAATGAAGGGCTTATTTCAATAGTGGTACAAGTCCATTACCTACACTTTTCTGCCTATAATGCTTCTGAAATTGATGATCCAAACAAACAGAAGGAAAGGTTCATCTCTAGCAAGAAGCCATATGCTTGAATCTCAACTGCAGATTTTTCAGCGCTCATTTAACTTTAGGACTCTGTATCTCAAGATGAACAAAAATGGACTTGTACCACTACTGAAATAAGCACTTCATATATTGTTTTGCTATTTTACTATTACGAAAGTTCATTCCCTATAAATCTGTAAATAATATGTGATGGAAACAATAAGTCACCTTAAAATACGAGACGTCATCCATTACCAGACTGTGGAATGTGACATTGGTTTGGTAGCGTTAAAAAAATTAAAAAAAAAATTAAAATAAAAAACAGCTCAGAGAAAAACATAAAAAAGCTCAGAGAAAAACACAAAAATACATTATTACGAAAACAACTGTTGTTGGTGGTGTGTTTCAATCCGAAGACTGGTTTGATACAGCTCTCCACACTAGTCTATCCTTAAGCCTGTTCATCTCTGAATAATTACCACAGGTTACATCCTTAGGGGCATGCTTAGTGTATTCACCGTTGGTCTCCCTCTAAAATCCCCCCCACCCCCACAAACACACACTACTTCTATAAACAAACTGACAGTTCCTTGAAGTCTCATGGTGGATGCTATCAACCGATTTCTGTTTTTAGCCAAGCTGTGCCAGAAATTTCTTTTGTCTGCAGTCAGATTCTCTATCAATTATCCGAACTACCCATCTAATTTTCAACATTTTTCTGTACAACTATCGTCCAAGTTTCACGTCCATACAAGGCTACTCTCCACACAAATACCCTCTGCCAAGACATCCTAACACCTAAATGTATAATAAATGTTAACAAATTCCTCTTTTTCCGACATTTTTTCTTGGTATTGCCAGGTTGCATTTCATACCTTCCCTACATCGCCCATCATCAGTTATTTCGCTGCCCAAATAGCAAATCTCATTTACTACTTTTAGTGTGTAAATTCGATTACATTCCATTCTCCTTGTTTTATTTTTGTTGATGTTCATCTCATAACCAATTTTGAAGGTGCTATCCATTCTGTTCAACTTTTTTTCTATGTCCTTCGACTGTTATAAGTAGTGGAACAAAGCAGTCATCACTCCACTCTCCACTGTTGCCAGATGTATCTAAGATGGCGGCGATGACATACAAGATGGCGGCCTGTAGACTAGGCAACAGTGCATGTGTCATCCAAGATGGCGGCCGTGACGTCATTCAAGATGGCGGACTTTGGCGGGAAGATAGGTCACTTGGGCTACCTCCGCTAACCTAACCCGCTCCCCTCCCCCCCCCCCGCCCCCAGAAAATGGTGGGAGCTTCAAATTCTATCAGGACAATGCAACAAACCTCTACTAACCTAAGAAAATGCCGGGAAAATAGGCCACTTGGCTACCTCGACTAACTTAAATCAGCTGACCGCCACCTCCTCCTAGGAACTGGCAGGAAGTTTGAATTTTGGAGAGAAGATAGGTCAACTGAGCTATCTCTAATAAGCTAACGAAATGGAGGGAAAGAAAGGGCAGTTGGGCTACCTCCACTAACCTAAGTCACCTGACTCCCACCTTATCCTAGAAATTGGCTGGAAAAGGACTCGACCTGTGCTAGACATAAGTCTTTTCTTTATTTTGCATGCACTATTTATTTAAACAATTAGAGGCAGTACCACCCTCAAGTGTAGTCACCACAGGGTCCAGAGTCCAACTGACACAGACTGCCACCAGAGGGCACTGTCATCCAGCCTGTGATGTAATCCAAGATGGCGGTCTGAGGTGGGAGGGAAATGGCAGGAAACAGTGTGGGCACAATGGGTTCTGGAGTCCAACTGACCTATACACAGTACTGCCACCAGAGGGCACTGTCGTTCGTTCCATGACGTAATCCAAGATGGCGGGGTAAAATCGAGGGAAACACTGTGGTCGCCATGGGGTCCAGAGTCCAACTGACCTAGTTCTCAGTACTGCCACGAGAGGGCGCTGTCGTCCATTCTGTGACGTAATCCAAGATAGTGGGAGGAAATGGCAGGAAACAATGTGGTCGCCATGGGGTCCGGAGTCCAACGGACCTACTACACAGTATCACCACCAGAGGGCACTGTCATCTGTGCCATGACATAACCCAAGATGGCTGTATGGAGGGGAAAATGCCTCAGCCTGCAGTGGGCAGCTGGAGAGATGAAGGAGTGTACTTTATTTTGATTTTAGATAGTATATTTATCACACTGATACAAAACTCACGCTCTGACTCGCTTGGGGTCAAACCACACAGCCTACAGACCTGTAAACTACTCGCAAATTACCGAAATAATGCTCTGCAGACATGAAAACAACTCCTAAATTAGCGAAATAATTTCAGTACACAGCACACAGACATACAAACTCCTCCTAAATAATGCAGTACATTGATGTGCAGACACGAAATCAACTCGTAAACTGTCCAAATAACACACAGCACAGCCTACAGACCTGCTAACAATATAATGCAACAGACACGCAAACAACATGTGCAGGCACCGTCCACCGCCCCTGTTCACTGGACCGCACAGATTGCTACCGCGCACGCTTCCAGATCTCGGGATGCACCATCAACTGCCAAGCCACGCACAAGTGCCCATTTGGGTCACTCAAGCATGAGGTGGTGGCATCCCTTTCATACTTGACACCTGAGAAATTCCTCTCGGAATACACGATCTCCTAGGCACCATTGCTGACGCGACCAGATGGGAGCGAAGACCTACCTGTCTGCAGAGCGCAGACGATCCAAGAGCAAGCATGCCACTGCCGGACGCAGGCCAGTGCGAGCCATCACTCTCACGCTGCTGCTGCCTACAGCGAGCAGGTGAATGTTGGCTCTATTTTTGGGTATACAGTTAGAGTTCTTCGAGTGTTATACTGACGGCACTGAGCTCCAAGGCGCGCTCACGCCGGTCCCATACGCGAGACGTCTCTGAGCAACACGTGTGCTTACCATTGCTGACGCGATACCTGCGGATACTGACATCAGAATAGCACAGGGTGACTTCCTCCTAGCAGTCCTAGTGGGACAGCACGTCTGTCACTGAATTTACCGGTAAAACTTCTGCTGCTGCTGCCGGTGTGGGAGCACCATCCGCCATTGTTTTCTGCAGACAAGATTTTCAGTGGCAAAATTATCTTGCACAGATCGCTACATTGCACTAATAGTTAAATGCCAACAAAAGTTGTCTACAGATCATCAAATACATACAAGACTCACAAGAATATTGCGAACCAGGAACATATTTACCAGTGTAACTACAATTAAATATTACGATTGCTGCTGCAGTCTGACACTGATCGATTTACAGGTAATGTCTCCTCTAGACGGCTGTGGTTCTGGAGCGAATCTCAGTGTCTATAGTGCACATAATTTTTCATGTAAAAATCTCTCTCATCCCCTCACGGTTATTGTTGCGCTGAATCTATATGTCCCTCAGGATAGGACACACATACTCATTTTCTCTGGTCATGCCACAACATAAGCCACAGCAACATTACACTGCAATATAGACACATTTTACACAAACAGTGCAGTTATCTTTTATATCTGTGCAGCACCCGAAAATGTTATGCTATACCTATACTCACACCAGCTATATGTCTCGATTCTAAGTCCTAGGAAATTATCTGGCAATGTCTTTGAATCAGTGCTTTTGCAAGGTGCTGCAGCCTGCCGAGATTCTCTCAAACAAGTATTATGAAGGACAGGTTCAAAATGGTTCAAATGGCTCTAAGCACTATGGGACTTAACATCTGAGATCATCAGTCCCCTATAACTAATTAAACCTAACTAACCTAAGGACATCACACATATCCATGCCCGAGGCAGGATTCGAACCTGTGACCGTAGCAGTCGCGCGGTTCCGGACTGAAGCGCCTACAACCGCTCGGCCACCGCGGCCGGCGAAGGACAGGTGTCTGGAACTGTGTGTGATAATGAATACCTCACTTGCGGACGTAATGCTTGGGGAGACATCACCGACGCAGGTTGGTGTATTGAATCAACATCACTAGCTATAGAACTACAAGGAAAATGCGAGGGTACCCCTAGGGGTGCCGATGAGGGGCGTATTGTTACAGCTGTATTGCCCGTCCTGTTTGTACACTGTAGTAAGTCCAGTTGAACACTCGCATTGCTATATTGTGCAGCTCTTTTTACATCAGTCGCGTAGCTATCAGCCACCAGACACTCGTACATATACTGCAACGACAGACAGCATAAGCACATACACCATAGGTATACTCGCGACACTAGATATTTCCCACGAGGTCGGGCGGTCATCCACTCCCAATGCGTGACCAGAGCGCCCTCAGTGCATTGAAGTCACTCTCAGAACTGCTGTGCAAAGACTGACTCGTTTCCCCCTCGGTACAAATGCATTACTGTTTCTGATCTAGACCTGCTTGCTTGCTCGCTTTTCTGCACACATCTCCAGACTCTGGGATTACAAGAACATATGTAATTTTACATGGTTTGCCAGAATATCATACCATTTTCAAAATACTTGTCGATATCGAGCACATAGAAGTATCCTACCGGCGGCTCATGCAACGTAATTCCCAAGATATAGATTGGAAATTATTTCTCTACAAACAGAAACTTTAGCCACGTGGAGCGTGCTGTAAACCATTGAGTAACTAGAAACTTATCCCATCTGCAAAGACCTTTATGTGAAAAAAAGAGCAAACTGATATTTCCACTCGCTAATACCCATGTTGGTGATGTAACAGATTTCAAATCATCCCGATAATTTACAAAGTCAACTAAAGTGTTTCTCATGTCTAGAGAACCAGCAAACCTGTCTTCCACCAGTCTTTCACCAGCTAGATGCACACACCACAATCGATGTTCCCTCAACTAGATAAATGCGCGAAATGTGCAGGAGCAGTCAAATGGACAATCTACATGGAAGGGAATAATGGTCCAGACCAAACACACATCCATATTCAATCTTCTCATATTTACACATGATCACGAAAGCTGCCCAACACACACCAAGTATTAGTTCGCTATTCAGCCACCTAGAGGACGACACAGTTAACTCAACTACATTCCAACAGGCCTTTCCATTTGGACAGCTCCTTCCGTTAATGGGAAACGTGAATCATGCCCACCACAGACCACGCATAGACAGAATCATCCTACAAAATCAGTTAAATATATATTTGATCGCTATACTTACAATTAAATGTTAGGATTCCCATTTCAGTTGAATGACATTCGTCAATGGAAGTATTGGAAATACACCCTGCTGAATGCTGTGGCTCTATAATAGAAATAGCTCTACCATTCTTATGACTTGAATACACCTCCCTTCCTTTGCACATGTGAGAACACAAACACATACTTTATAAGCCTGATGCTCAAGGCGAACCTATCACTCATCCCATAGTACTAAGTGTAATACTTCGTCAGTAACTGATCGCTGGCGATAGGAAATAATACTGACCAAAAATCAACGATGGGTGGACATGTCTAATAAGTTTTCTTGCGAGTGGTACCACTGTGTCCTAGAGAGAGAGAGAGAGAGAGAGAGAGAGAGAGAGAGAGGCGTAATCGTCTTACAAACAGTGAGATGTTAAAAAAGCACAACCATATTGCCATCACAAGCGGTCTTGGTTCTACAGGTGCATGCAAGTATCCATATTAAAAGCTATACCCACTTTACAAATTCACAAATGGCATTACCTACAAATGACGTGGTATTTCCACACAAATACCGTGACACTGAATATACAGTAGATAGCGATCGCCGGGGTGTATATTATCACACCAGCAGTGCGGTTACACGTCGCCGATGATGCACCCTCATAATAAAATTACCGAATTTTGAAAGTGATTTGGCTAAGGAGCGTGGTATGAAACCGGTATTTGCAACGCCCTCAAGCCGCCATCGCTAGATATTTCTCCAGTATTTGTAAAGCATTCTGTCTTGATGCATTGTCAGATGGTTGGTGATATATTCACTGACCTATGGTAATGGTTCATTGAGAAGGATCACAAACATTAGTTTGTGTGATGATTGAGGTCATAATAAATGTACACTAGCTTTTCAGATCTCTAGTGCTATGCTATCCGCTAGAAATGCCGTCTGGGATTTGGAATCAGGTCCCCCCATTCAAGCACATACTTGTGTTGGATGCTATGGAGAAGTCTTTTAATCATTACAGGAATCATAGTTCTGGCACTCTCATATCTCAAAACGAGTCACCTTTTTCGAACCTATCTGCTACAGTAAAATTCCCGCCTCGTTTTAGGTAGCCCCTATGCATCCTGCAACTGCCCCCTTAGACTCCGTGCTACCATCCCTGTAGCTTTGCGCACGTGATCGTCCTATGTAAGTCGGAACTGAGTAAGGGTTGGAGGAAACTGTATCTACCACCTTCTGCAACCCGTGTAGAAACAGGCGAAGCTGAGTTACAGTGACAGAACTGTGTTTTGAGCATTCGACGGAAACGAAGCCTTTTCCTGCAACGGGAGGTAGTATAAAAGACAGTACAGGAACTGGGAGAACGACATGAATTTTGCTACTGCATTGTGGTGCTTCTCTAACCTACAAGCAGGTACTATAGATCCACGTCCCTCAGGGCCCATTCACGTCTATCACCCCAACATTCTATCATAGTTGTTGTATTCCATCCACCAGAGAAAAATTACCAACTATAAAAGCTCCACTAACTTCATCCGATAGAGAACTCGATAAGATTTTTACCACATCTCTCCCCTCCCATATGTCGAAAACAAATACAGCATGCGTGCCGGCATCAAGCACATGTGATGATCCTATTAAATATATAGGTATTGATCCACTGCACAGACCAGTTTAAAGTTTCGTCACCTGTACTGCGACCTTATCCCACAGACCATACTGTAAGTCGCAAGAGATGCTCCCTGTGACCCTGTGTCATTGTTTAAAACACTGTTCTTTTTCTTTTGTAACACACTTTGTACACTGCCATACATTTTTTGTTTTTCCGCTATGATTTTGAGGTCTGTGTCAGGTTCTAAACTAACATTAATTTGTTCTGATCCATTGCCTCTCGCAGAAAACTAGACGTCACACGGTTTAAATCATCTTGTTACTTCAGTTACGATAACACACCACACAAACTGAATGATTTTAAATAAAAGACAGTTACAACATTACGAAACTGGAAGAGTTTGGTGCTGTTGTGGAGAGTTTCCAAACTGCTGACCAAAAGTGATTGATGACCTATACATTTAAACTCATCTCTCACAGTGATGGAATAGCTGATGGCTCTGTGTTCCGTTTCGACTGATTCCTCACACTGCAGTCATGTACGCGATCACTGTTTCGGTGGTATCCATCCCCAGAAAGTGTTGTTCCTCCACCAAAACTCTTGCTCCAATTCAAACAAGCGATGTCCGTCAATCATTATGTGGTAACCAACAGCGTACCAGTGGACAGGTGGGATGGAAAAAGACACCATTGATGTACTGTAATAATAAGCATCACGGTTGATAGTGTTAACAATTTTAGCATTTTTACAGTAACTTCAACTCTGACCAATGATGCGACAGCATGTTTCTCAGTTTCTGTATAATTGCTAAACAGCCCTTCTCTGCTTTGCGAGTATCATTGCAAATGTAGATAGATGACTGTGCAGTACGTCCATTCATTGTTAATTGTCGAACACATACTCATCAAAGCATACCAGACAGCACTCTACGTATTTCTAACACCTCGAGCACAATGCTTATTTTACGATCTATCTGTATGCTGATGGGGGTAACAGAGCATTCTCACAGCCTTAGGGTAAAATTAGAGACTGAAAGACCCCTTACACTGTAGTTCACCAAACTGCCCTGCAGCACCATTACCAATTTAATCTGCAACCGACCAGAAGTAGACCACTACATTCCATGTCTCGTGAATGAATGGAGCTAACCCAGTTCTTGTCCATCCAAGTACACAAGATTTCTCCAGATGCACCCATGTCGAGATGTCGAGGAGGTTAGCACCCCTTATCAGTGTATAGTAACAGATTTGAAAGTGTTGTGGTGTAATAGCAGACAGTTAAGAAGAACAAGAAATGGGTGATTTTTATGCATGATGGAGCTCCAGACGGATGGAGTTCAAAGCATTTTACGTACATCAACTACACTATCAACTCGAAAGTATTGTTCTAGAGTCTAGGATCAGTACCTGGAAGGTACTGGTAAGAGAGAACATAAACACACGCTCTCCTAAGGCTACAACGTTCTGCACTTAAAACAGTCTATATAATGTTAGATCGCTTGAGTTTCTGACCTATCAGTCATGTGGAATGCAGCGCTGTTAATATTCCAATGTAAGAAATATATTTCCAGCGCATGACGTACATCCTTCTTGCAGGTTTCTCTACGATAAACTATGGTATCGAACCGTAAAACCAGAAAACTACTTCCTTAAAACACTGGCTCTGTGTGATACATGCACAATATAGCTTTCCAGAGATGTATAGCGTCCAATGCTCACATCCGATCATGGTTCAGAAATTATACTATGCCCACGTCAGTCCTACATAAAATGATCGTTAGTAATGGAGAAAACCTCTTACACAGTGTGACATCTTGGATAACAGTACTTTGGGGTGATGTCTTGTCTGTGAGAAGCTGTGGATCAGAACGTCTTAGTGTCAGTTTAGGATGTGACACAGACCTCGAAGTCGTGGCAGAAAAACAAAATGTTTGTCAGTGTACAAAGCATATTAGAGCAGAAAAAAGAAAACAATGTTTCAAACATCGAGACAGGGCCACAGGGGGGGCGTCTCTTGTGACTCACAGTATAGTCCGCGGGGTACGATCATCCCCCTACGGTACAGGTGATGAAACTTTAAACTGGTCTGTGCAGTTGATCAGTACCTGTATATTTAATAGGATCATCACATGTGCTCGATGCCTGCACGCATGCAATATTTGTTTTCGATATATGGGAGGAAAGAGATGCGGTAAAAATCATCTAGTTTTCTATTGGATGAAGTTAGTTGAGCTTTTATAGTTCGTAATTTTTCTCTGAAGATAGCATGTTGGGGAATAGATGTGAATGGATGTGGATCTGTAGCACTTGTATGTAGTTTGGGGGTGCACCACAGTACAGTAGCAAAAATCCTCTTCCTTCTCTCACTTCCTGTTTCCATTGAATGGTCAAAACACAGTCCTGTTGCAATAATGCAGCTTAGCCTGTTTTCTACATGGTATGCAGAAGGTGGTAGATATACTTCTCCTCTGACTTCTGATCAGTTCTAACTTACACAGGAACGGTCACATGCACAAAGCTGCAGGGATGGTAGCGCAGAGTCTGGGACGGCTGTCGCATGATGCATAGGGACTACCTAAAATGAGGCTGCAATTTTACTGTAGCAGATAGTTTCAAGGGAGGTGACTCGTTTCGAGATATGAAAGTGTCAGAAATATGATTCACTAGTGGCTGTAATCATTAACGCACTTCTCCATAGGATCCAATGCAGGTATGTGCTTGAATGGAAGAACTTGATTCCAAATCATAGACACCATTTCTAGCAGATAGCGTTACATTAGAGATCTGGAAAGCTAATTTGTATTTCTTATGATGTCAATCAGTACAACATATACTACTGTTTGTGATCCTACTTATTTGGTAAGCGTGATACCGTTACGGAGATGTTTAGCACACTCAAGTGGCAGACTCTTCAAGAGAGGTGCTCTGCATCGCAGTGTAGCTTGCTGTCCAGGTTTCGAGAGGGTGCGTTTCTGGATGAGGTATCGAATATATTGTTTCCCCCTACTTATATCTCCCGAGGACATCACGAATGTAAAATTAGAGAGATTCGAGTGCGCACGGAGGCTTTCCGGCAGTCGTTCTTCCTGCGAATCATACACGAGTGGAACAGGAAAGGGAGGTAATGACAGTGGCACGTAAAGTGCCCTCCACCACACACCGTTGGGTGGCTTGCGGAGTATAAATGTAGATGTAGATGTAGAATCAGTCATCGTCTAGAACTCAGTGAATATATCACCAAACCTCTGACATGGTATCGAGACAGAATGCGTTACAAATACTGGAGAAATATCTAGCGGTGTGAGGGAGTTGCAAATACCGTTTAATTCCACGTTCCTAAGCCGATTCAGTTTTAAAATTCAGCGATTTTATCACGAGGTTGCATCATGGGCTACATGTAACTGGACTGCTGGTCTGATAATATACACTCCTACAATCACAGTCCCGGTATTTGTCTGGAAAAACCAATTCATTCAGAAGTAATGCCATACCTCGATTTATAAAAACAATATAGATTTTAACTTAGATAACTGTGTGCACTTGTAGAACCAAGGCCACTTGTGATGGTCACTGGGTTGTGTTTTTTAACATCAAATGGTTTATAAGCCGATTACGCCTCTCTTTCTAAAACACAGTGGTACCACTCGCAAGAAAAACTTATGAGACATGCCCACCAATGGTTGATTTTCGGTCAGTATTACTGCGTATAGCCGGCAATCAGTTATTGACGAGGTATTACACTTAGTAGTAGGGGATGTGTGATGGATTTCCCTCGGGAAGCAGGCTTATGAAGTACGTGTTTTTGTTCCGACGTGTGCAACAGAAGGTACTCATTTGGCATGGAATACTGTGACAGCACTTCCATCCACTGAGGGCACTCTGCTCACATGTTGGGATTGGATGACCGCTCAACTGAGACTGGGATCGTAACATTTAATTGTAAGTACAATGATAAAACATATATGTGACCAGTTTTCTAGTATGATTCTGCCTATGTGTGCTTAGGATGCAGGGCCAGTGACGGGAATGATTCACGTTTCCCATTAACGGTAGGAGCTGCCCGAATGAAAAGGCCTGTTGGAGTATAGGAATGTAGCTGACTTAACCGTGTAGTCCTCTAGATAGCTGAATAACAAACTAATACTTAGTATGTGTTGGACAGCTTCCGTGATAAAATGGAAATGTGAGAAGATTCAATATGGATGTGTGTTTGGGCTAGACCATTATTCCCACCCATGTAAATTGTTTGGTTGACTGCTTCTTCACATTTTGCATCTTCATTTAGTTGAGAGAACATCGATTATGGTGTATGCATCCAGCAGGTGGAAGACACGTTTGCTGGTTCTCTAGGCATGAGAAACACCTTAGTTGACTTTGTAAATTATAGGAATGATTTGGAATCTGTTACATCACCGACATCGGTATTAGCGAGTGGAAATATCAGTTTACTCCGTATTTCTTTTGTCGAGTTTTTTCACGTAAAGTTCTTCACAGACGGGACAAGTTTCTAGTTACCCTATGGTTTACAGCACACTTCACCTAACTAAAGTTTCGGGTTTCTAGAGAAATAATTTCCAGTCTATATCTTCGGAATTATATAGCGCGTCCGATCACGCGAAACTGGTATGATACTCTAGCAAGCCATGCGAAATTAGATATGTTCTTGTAATGACAGAGTCTGGAGATGTGTGTAGAAAAGCAAGCAAGCAAGTAAGCAAGCAGGTCCGGACTAGAAACAGTAACGCGTTTGTGCCGAGGGGGAAACAAGTCAGTCTTTGTACAACCGTTCTGAGAGTGACTTCGATCCACTGAGGGCGCTTTGGTCAGTGTTGGGATTGGATGACCGCTCAACCTCGCAGGAAATACCTAGTGTTGCGAGTATACCTATGGTGCATGTGCTTATTACACATGGGTCATTCGCGAACGGGTCGAAAGGAACAGTTCACCAAGATGAACAGAATGAGCAAAGAACGAATTCTAAGAAACGGTCCTTCACAGTTCTTTGGTCGTGGCTTTCTAGTTATAGTTCCCGGGAACAGGAAATGGTCGGTCTCATTCCCGCAAAGGCATGTCAGCCGGTCTTGTTCCCGTTCCCGTCTGCCTCGATCTTGGTCGCGGCTTTCTACTTGTAGTTCCTGGGATCGGGAAATGGTCAGTCTCATTCCCGAACGGCACATCGGCTGGTCTCGTTCTAGCCTCGGTCCTGTTCCATCTGTCCTGGTCTCGCTCGGCCGGACTCGTGCTTCTCTGTGTGGTCACTCGTCGCAGTTCCACTGCTGACTGCTCATAGTTCAGTATCGAGTTGTTGTTCGTTTCGTTCGCTTCACACACCCATTCTAGATCTGTTTCAAACCTTTTTTGAACTCTGAACTTCTGGTTCTTTTCATATTCTATTTAGCGTCCACAACCGGTAGTTAAAATGTATTTTGTAATTACATAAATTAAATAAAAATTACGTGGTCTGTAATACACACATTTTTACAGGTAAAAAAACGGCGCATCAGCTTATTTAAAACAGCAGAAGTATTTTTTGTTATTACACATGCAAAGGACGCCCGCACAGCTTACACGAGTGGCCATTTTCCGTCTTTTTTTTATCCTAGGTAAAGAGCATGTTCATTGTTATGGAAGGCAGACCGACTTACAACTGAATGAAGCCCGCACTTTGTAATCGAGTATGTGGTGTTACATTTTGTAAAGAGAATATGGTAACTCCTACAATAATATTTCAGTGGTACAGAGTGGCGCACGAAAAATCGGCCCCAAGTACGAGGCTTACCAGTTGCCTTATATTGTTTCGAAGTTATTAGCATTAGCTTATTTGTTATTTCTTCACTGCCTAATTATTAGATGTTTATCTATTCTGTTCATAGCAGTCAACAAATCGTGCGTAATTGGCGAGCAGTCTGTACTCAGGGCCGGTTTTTCGTGTGCCACCTTATATTATTTCACTGCGATCAGCCACATAACTCTACAGTTGGCTAAACGAGATCTTTTGCAGAATCACATAAACTACAAGTGTGTGAGAATTCTGTTATGAATAAAAACTCTGTGCTCCAGGGGGAGGCAAGTGCCCCTTCTTGGCACCTTCCATCTTCTGTCACTTATGCTACTAATTTTCAGTTTTTCATAAGAACCATATACCAAGCACAATGAACGGTGAACGAGTAAAAATGAATGGTTCCCAAAAAAGAGCAATCACCAGTGAACTAGTTCCTAAGGATGAACGACTCAGTCCATCTCTAGTGCTTATGCTGTCTGTCTTCACAGTATATGTAGGAATGATGTAAAAGGGGTGATTTTGTATGACACAGGATACAAATTGTATGTTTACTACATTGACACAGTACGGGGTGATATATTGCTGGGTTGGAGATCAGTTTCATGCTCTAATATTCAAGCTCCTGTCCTCAGTCGGATAGCAGTGTAATTAAGTAAGAGTCCTTCCATATTTGACGGTATGTAGGGCACTTTGCAAGGTTTAATTGTGGGTGCAATATGGCTACCTGTATAAAATAGTCTTGCAGCTGAAAGTCTCGTCTGGAGAAAGGAAAAAAAAAAGAGGCAGACAGTGCTACCACACTGGCGGCATTTGCAATTCGGCGGGTAAATTCGATAAGAACCAATCATAATCCCCCATTCATTCACAAGATATCCTTTGTGCTGGGATATAGGAGTCTCTACAAAGCAGTGAGAACGCTTGTGTATGTTGAAAGTAGGAAGCGAAGACATGATAGATGGGGTGCCACGTTAGGGCCATCAGCAGGAATGTATTCAGCGTTGTTCCGCGCTATTTTCGGAAACAGGTTCTATTAGGACAAGAATTTCCATGTGGACAAGCTGAGACATCATAAAAGCTCCTATAAAAGTGACCGTTAACTATTTCTGGGACACTATACAATTTCCGAGAGGTCGACTTCGCTCTTATTTTACATAGCCATGTGACGTCAGTATAAGATTGAGAACCTTTTAGATGGTGAGTTGCCACACAGACGTTTCGCAGTGATGCGTCAGTCACGCTGGGCCAGGTAACCACGGCTGGACACAGCTCGCATGTCCCGTTAGGATCGCTAGGGAGAAAGCAGCCTGTGCTATTCTGGAACACATGCGACCTGTGATGTCAGTATCCCCAGGTACAGTGTGAGCAATGGTAAACACACATGCTGCCCAGAGGCGTTTCGCATATGGGCTCGGTGTGAGAGCGACTTGGAGTTCTGTGGCGAGGTGGACAGGGGTGTGTGCTGTACCTCATGTGATGGGCGAGGATGTGACGGCGGAGGAGGAGACGCTGCGGAATCGTGCCGTTGCAAGCAACCTGGTTGCTGCAGCCCTAACCCGCTAGCCTGAGGGAGGGCGGCCCTTGGAAGCCAGAGCAACGCTGTGGCAGCCGCGGTTGGGGTGGGGTCGGGGCCGGGGGCAGTGGCGGTGGAGGTGGCGTCAGGCATCGAGTGGCGGGATGTGTTTCTTATTAGCGATCTTTTGTTTAAACTGTATTCCATCGATTTCACCAACCAATAGGATGATTCAAATTTAAAAAAAAATACCCCAAAGATGTGAAAAATATCGATTTAATTAATTTGCATAAATTTTTATATCAATGTGGTGTTAGTGGTACAATAGTTAAGGGTAGGGTGTGTGTGAGTGGGTAACATGGAGAAGAACAGAAGCTTAAGAGCAGAACACTAGGATAATTTGCATAATTTTTATGTAAAATGCAGTACAATAGTTTAAGAGTGTGGGTGGCAAAGTAGAATGCGCCAGAAGTGGTGTTCAAAAGCATGTGAAATTCGAAAAGCATACCAGAAAATGGTGGGAGGACATAACTAATTACTTAATTTGGTATCAAAGGCGGTACAATAGTTTAAGGAAATGGGGGAGACATGGAAAACCACTTAAAAGAACAACAGGTTAAGTGCTGACAAAGGGCCAAACACCTAGAGTACAGGGCCGAACATTAGGTTATGCAACATGTTTGCTCCATGTGATTACTTCTTACAAGACCTACATGTTTCCAAACAGCAGAGAATGATAAGCAAGAGAAATCCAACCCCACAAACTGATTTTTTATAAACACTTTGAATTTCCTGTTATGAGACCCTTCCTTGCCACCACCAGACCGCCATCTTGGATTACGTCACTGAAGGGATAACAGCGCTCTCTGGTGGTGGTACTGTGTACTAGGACCGGACCTCGTGGTGAACACACTGTTTCCCGCCATTTTCCCCCACCCAAGACCGCCATCCTGGATGATGTCACAGAATGGATGACAGTGCCCTGCAGTACTGTGTACTTGGTCAGTTCGATTCCGGACCTCGTAGTGAACACACTGAATGGATATACTGACTCTTATTGTTTAAATAAAGAGTGGAAATAAAGACGTTTAGCAGAGGCCGAGCCCTTTTCCCGCCATTTCCTAGGAAGAGGTGGCCGCCAGATGACTTAGGTTAGTGGAGGTAGCCGAAGTGACCTATTTTCTCGCCATTTTCTTAGGTTAGTGTAGGTAGCGAAGGTATGTTGCATTGTCCTGATGGAATTTGAACTTCCCACCATTTTCTGAGGGAGGGGAGGGGAGGAGGGTTATGTTAGTGGAGGTAGCCCAATTGACCTATCTTCCCGCCAAAATCCGCCTCTTGGATGACGTTATCAGATGACGGCACGGCCGCAATCTTGGATGACGTCATCGTCACCATCTTGGATAACGGTACTTGGCACAGAACACACTCTGTCTTCCTACTGACCACATCCGCAAGCTTCAGTTTTATTGCTACGTGGAAAATTAAAGTCAGTAATTTGTTTCAGCTCCCTCTATTCAGTTTTATGTTTGCCGTTACTGACACTTCATTAGGTTCTAAGATACAGATTTCTTACTTATGTAGATGTTAAATGGTAAGTTTGCTGTTTGGCACTTGATTACATGTTAATGTAACAGGTTTCTTACCTATTTACCTGTTATGGAAGTACTTACTTACGCCTTGTAGGACCTTTTGAAGACAAATTCAGCTAAAACTACTACATAGCCCGCACAATTTTTTCGGCGAGAGCTGTTATTAACCCACATTAATTTTCGTGATTCATACAGAAGGTGTGTACAGGGAGCTAAAATATGTTCTCAGATTGTGAATTTTAAAATTTTTCCTGCATACTAAATGATAGAAGAGGGTTCAGGATTGCAGCCGGTCGTCGTAAATTTCAGTCCACGATATTTCGACTGGACACCTAAAACAGTCATCTTCAGGTGAGCCATCGAAGACTAACGAAGACGTTCTCCGCTCTGCTCTATATAGCTCGCTGAGAGTATTGCCTCGCAGGTGTCAGAAGTTACAGTGACAGATGGACCACAATGCACGGAGGCAGTGCCCTGCGATCAGCTATCCTCGGCGTTGCCGCTCGCCGCAGCCATCTGAGTATTCTGGCGTCTTCGTTTGGATCAAATCTCGGAGATGACGGGACCCACGCATTACCCAGCAGGCAGCCGCTGTCACGACACGTTCTCCTGTTTATCCACTTCCCGGTGCTTGATTCTGGCTGAGAATGCACAGTTAATTTGCCGGGTAGAGTATCAATTGTCTCTGAACACTGTATTTACATATGCAAACTCTTTAGGTGAACTATCTGCATCCGACACTGTATGGACTCTGTGTGGACTAGAAAGGTTTTCTTCCCTTCGTTGGAAATATTTTCTTCAAAAGAGGAAGAACCCTTAGTAATTTTCGGGTGAAAGTGATTTTCCGCCCACTATCTAAGATTTCGGACCTGTAGGGATCAGTGAAGGACAATTTGTTATCGCGGAAGGCGAGAATTTACAAAATACTTAGCCGGTGTGGTATAGTGTATAAAGGAAAAACAAGACGCTCAGTGGAAGAATGCTGCACAGAACATAAACCTTGCACTCGCCTTTTGCAATCTTGAAATACGCATCGCGGAAAATCTAATGAATCGTGACAGCGGCTACCAGCTGGATAATGTGTGGAATCCCGTCATCTCCGAGATTTGCTCCAGACGAAGGCGCCAGAATACTTCGATGCCTGCGGCGAGCGGCAACGCCGAAGAAAGTGGATCTTCGCAGTACCACCAGCGAGAGCGCTGCCGCAGGCCGATGTGGTCCATCTATCACCGTGACTCTGACGTATGTGCGGCTACACTCTCAGCGCGCTATACAGGGTGTTACAAAAAGGTACGGCCAAACTTTCAGGAAACATTCCTCACACACAAATAAAGAAAAGATGTTATGTGTACATGTGTCCGGAAACGCTTAATTTCCATGTTAGAGCTCATTTTAGTTTCGTCAGTATGTACTGTACTTCCTCCACTCACAGCCATGATTTCATACGGGATACTCTACCTGTACTGCTAGAACATGTGCCTTTACAAGTACAACACAACATGTGGTTCATGCACGATGGAGCTCCTGCACATTTCAGTCGAAGTGTTCGTACGCTTCTCAACAACAGATTCGGTGACCGATGGATTGGTAGAGACGGACCAATTCCATGGCCTCCACGCTCTCCTGACCTCAACCCTCTTGACTTTCATTTATGGGGGCATTTGAAAGCTCTTGTCTACGCAACCCCGGTACCAAACGTAGAGACTCTTCGTGCTCGTATTGTGGACGGCTGTGATACAATACGCCGTTCTCCAGGGCTGCATCAGCGCATCAGGGATTCCATGCGACGGAGGGTGGATGCATGTATCCTCGCTAACGGAGGACATTTTGAACATTTCCTGTAACAAAGTGTTTGAAGTCACGCTGGCACGTTCTGTTGCTGTGTGTTTCCATTCCATGATTAATGTGATTTGAAGAGAAGTAATAAAATGAGCTCTAACATGGAAAGTAAGCGTTTCCGGACACATGTCCACATAACATATTTTCTTTCTGTATAGGGCGGAACGGAGAACGTCTTCGTCAGTTTTCGATGGCTCAGCTGAAGACGAGTGGCAGGTGTCCAGACGAAATGTCGTGGGGTGAAGTTTACGACGACCGGTTGCAATTCCCAAATCTCTTCGAACATGTTCTTACATTGCCGTACAGGAGCTAGGTTCTTAAACGTTTTAGTTTTATTTAACCGTGAGAAGAACCTTTCTGCTTCGAGTACCATTCTAACCTGGGCTGTATCATAGAGACTTGAGCAGTACTGCCCCACAGATCCTTGAGAACGTTCTAAGAACTGTCCCTGTTGCTGTTTTCCATCACACCACCAATAAGCGGAACTATGGCATCGACTGTGATTCCGTTCGCAGTCCTCAGGCACTGTTACTCCCTAGGGCTTGTATGGCATTGATGATTGCGGTTCATGTTCACAGTCAGTAGCTACAGATTTTCTACGTTTTCTAAAGTGTGTAGCTTCAACGTTTCCCTTCTTTTAGAGCCAGCTGGAAAAAGGATGTACAACATTGCACTTTTTTAAACATAATGCGTACAACTTTGCCTCATAAATCCCGAATAAGATACTCTAGTCCGTTATCCCACCAGCAATTTATAAATAATGAAGGGCTATGATTGCCTTTTAAGAATATGAGACATTAATATTCAATCAAAATCGCTCAAAGAGTTATTTATAAAAGTTTTGCGAATTAACACACCAATCTCATCTCATAATGGCAGCTTGATTAGTCTCAGGTAATACATATCACCATAATTTATGTTGTCATAAGAAAAGGATAATAAAGTGGTCATGTACGCAGGATCCAATTGTCAAGGTAAAGGTACTCGTCCACATAATGTGTAGCTGCAGGGAAGTTATGAAAGCGCATTTAATCACAAGAATATAAGCCATCTAAAAACTGTCGTTTTCAAGTTATTGTAACTCTTATTAATTTCTATGCTTACAATGGAAAACTTGAGATAATTTGCCCATAGTACGATTTATTTACAAGAATGTGACTGCAGAAACTTGGTCTTTTCGTGGTAAAACAAAATAAAAATATTAGAATGCGTATCCAATAGCTAAACCAACGGTAGTGAAGGTAATCACCCCAATCGTATAACGGTAGACAGCACGTCAGTACCAGAAACTATGAGAATCTGCAAGAAATTTGGTAATGTGACACAGTCAGCACAAAATGTAAACAAACATAAATTTAAAATTGGCCAAGTACAAGTAGGGCTCGCGTTCTGAGGGTTTCATACAAACTTAATTACGTACGCTGATAGTTCTCCCATCGTAGGAAGAGGTAGAGAATCCGATGATTTTTTCTTGTTATCGATATCGATACTAGCAAGACAAGAGTCCCGCGAATTCCACAAAATTCGAGAATGTTTTAATTAGAAGTTCTAAGTTCAGATTTTTTGCGTAATGTCTCATTTGCTGCTGTAATTCCCGAAGTTGGATGACAAATACAGAAAAAATATTTTTTTCGCGTGATACAATTACAATTAAAAATCTTCTCATTTTTCCCTTTACTTGTACTATGAAACTTTCCTCCTTACGAAGTTTCATGATTCTAGGTCAACGGGAAGTACTGCTAGGTTTTGAAGAATGAGTTTGCTAGTATCAAAATATGTGATGTAAATGGCCGTACTCTTAGAGTACATTGACTTAGAATCATAAATTTATTACACCGCCAAGAGACTATAGACTTTCGTATGTGACATAAATTTCAAGTACATACGCCAAGCCGTTCCCAAGGAAAAATAGTCTTAACAGACGAACAGAGCGACAATCGATAACAAGAAAAAAAAATTGTGGTATAATTACAAATTTTAAAAAATCGCACTTATTTCTTTACTTGTACTGTGAAACCATGCTTCTTTCCAAATTTCAGGGTTCTAGGTCAAAGGAAAGGTTTTGATGAGTAAGCTTGCGACTTTAACATGTGACATACGAGGGTCAGTCAAATGAAAACCTTAAATATTTTTTTAAATATTATTTATTATGCAGAAGTGGTATAAAGCTGTATCACTTTTCAACATAATCTCCCCCACGCTCAATGCAAGTCCTCCAGCGCTTACAAAGTGCATAAATTCCTTTAGAAAAAATTCTTTTGGTAGTATGCGCAACCACTCATGCACCGCGTGGAGTACCTCTTCATCAGAACGGAACTTCTTTCCTCCCATTGCGTCTTTGATTGGTCCAAACATTTGGAAATCACTTGGGGCAAGGTCTGGTGAGTATGGTGGATGAGGAAGACACTCAAAATGCAGGTCTGTGATTGTTGCAGCTCTTGTACGGGCAGTGTGGGGCCTTGCATTCTCAAGTTGCAAAAGGACACCTGCTGACAGCAATCCACGTCGCTTTGATTTGATTGCAGGCCGCAGATGATTTTTTTAATCTGTGTATGATGCACTGGTGACAGTGGTCCCTCTAGGCATGTAATGCTCCAAAATGACGCCTTTTTCGTCCCAAAAGAGAGTGAGCATAACCTTCCCTGCTGATGGTTATGTTCAAAACTTCTTTGGCTTTGGTATGAGGAATGGCACCAGTCCTTGCTTGCTCTCTTCATTTTGGGTTGGTGGAAGTGAACCCAGGTTTTGTCCCCAGTAACGATTCTTGCAAGGAAGCCATCACCTTCTCGTTCAAAGCACCGAAGAAGTTCTTCACAAGCATCAACACGTCGTTCTCTCATTTCAGGAGTCAAAGGCCGTGGCACCCATCTTGCAGACACTTTGTGAAACTGGAGCACATCATGCTCAAAGTGGTTTGCTGGCCCATGACTAATCTGTAAACATGCTGCAATGTCAGTGTTACTCGGCGGTTTTCCTTCACTAGGGCCTGACCTGGACGAGGAGCACCCTCCACTGAAGTCACCTCATTCGCGAACTTCCTACTCCATTCGTAGACTTGCTGCTGTGACAAACATGCATCACCGTACTGAACCTTCATTCGTTGATGAATGTCAATAGGTTTCACACGTTCACTACGCAAAAACCGAATAACAGAACGCTGTCTTTCCCTGGTGCAAGTCGCAAGTGGGGCGGCCATCTTTATACTGATACTGCGACGGTACGTGTGCATCTACACTATGCTGCCACCTACAGGCCATTCTGCACGTTGTTTGTAGCACGCTTACCAACTTACAGGATAACAGCGCGAAATTTCTGTTTCTTATTACAAATTTAAGGTTTTCATTTGACTCACCCTCGTAAATGGCCTATCTTCCGAGTGCACTGACAGACTCGTATTCGAGAGAACGACGGTTCAAATGCGCGTCCGGCCATCTAGATTTAGGTTTTCCGTGATTTCCCTAAATTTCTCCTGGCAAATGCCGGGAGGGTTCCCTTGAAAGCGCACGGCCGATTTCCTTCCTCATCCTTGAAACAATCCGAGCTTGTGCTCCGTCTCTAATGATCTCGATGTCGGCAGGACGTTAAACCCTAATCTTCCTTCCTTCCTTGCCATAGAAGCTTAACTTTTCACGCTGCCAAGGGACGTAGACTTTAGTGTGTGACATAAATTTCAACATAACACGTCTACCTGTTCCTGAGAAAAAGCCGTCTTAACTGTCGGATACACAGTGAGACGGATAACAAAGTGATCTTACAAGGGTTCCGTTTTTAACTAACTCAGATGCGGAGGCGTAAAAAGTGTAAATAAACGAAAATAAATGACTGCGTCTTCTATAAGTTAGAAATGTTCTACAGTTACTCTAAAAACATTTATTAAGCGTCAACAACGCGACTGCGAAATGATAATACGTTACTGAAAGTTGAGAACAATATCTAACATATCCTGAAATTGTGATAGTTTCTAGCTGCAAACTTAGTAACGATGTGTTATTTATCCGCCGATACCAGGCAGTGACTCAATTAAAATGTCCTCTCCTGAGCGGGAATTACATGACAAGTGTGCGAAAGCAGTTGCGACGCACAGGAACGGCGACCTACATAAGTTTGTGTCTGGCCGTGAGTCGTGCACGGCATTTGCCTGAAGCGATTTCGGGAAATCGCCGAAAACCTACATCGGGATGGCCGGACGTGGGTTTGAACCGTCGTCCTCCCGAATAAGAGTCCAGTGTGCTAACCACTGCACCACCTTGCTCGGCTGTAAAGCGGGAAATCCAGGTTAGAGTGCAGATCCGGCACAAATTTCCATTGTCGTCATTCCCTAGTACCGCTGATGGTTGTCCATGTTCGCAATTGCAAATACATTTCATGCAAATTTAGTTTCTGTCATTTTTTTGAATCGTTTGCAACGCATTATTTACGTTATCTGCAACAGAATGTCATCTAATCAACTGTCGCTGTGATATCGTCTGATAAACATATACGAACAAAAGATGAGAGCCAAACAAAGAACCTTCACGAATCTTCAGTGCCCTATTTGCAACGCCCTAGACGGATGCTTCGTTCTGCACCTGTGAATAAATCTTTCTGTTGACTGATATGATGAAGTCGTTGCGTTCCAAGACTGAAAGGGGTGGGCGATAACTTTTAACGAAATTCACTGCCATCTCCTTCTGCGACGTGTATGAGAATGCTTCTCATAGAAACGTCGCGAGTCGACGGTCTAACCCGGCAGAAGAACTGTGTACATCTGCAACGCCAACCCGTCACCTTGTGCTAGCTGGACTGGAAAAAAATCAATAGTGCGCTATCCCTTACTATGTAATGCTGAAGTTTACACAAGAATCTGTTATAGTCGGGGTTACTCAAAATCCAGTTAGAGAAAGTGGAACATAACAAAGACTGTGATTGTTCTTACATACATAATCCTGTCTGCTGACCGGTATGACTTGTTATTTAAAACCTGTCGTTTCTTGTTCAAATACATTCCAGAATACTGATAATACAGATACAGCGGCAACAGGTCTGTAACGGTCAACAGAACTGTACCCCATCCTTTCATGCAGTTGTCCCAGAACTGGAATGACTCAATAGTACTAATCAGAAGTGACGGAGATTTATGGGGCTAAATAAAACAAAAATGTCATCATATCCATACGCAATTACGCATTTTAAAGCTGTCATTAATTCAGCTCCCTAGTTGTTGGTATCTAGCAGTTTCATCGCGCATAATTCTCCTTGAAAACGAGTGCTCTTGATAGCGCTGTTTGACTATTCTTGGAAGCATTTTATCTGCGCACTGTCGGCGACGAATGGTTGTTGAACATTTCATGCATATCTGACACAACACCAGCACCTTCATTACTTCATGGCAGAGTCCTGAGATCTGAATCTCTCTTTCTGGTTTATCACACGTTGTTAAAAGCAAAGACGTCAGCTATATGTGGCTATAATTATACCCCCCCCCCCCCCCCCCCATGAACAATGGACCTTGCCGTTGGTGGGGAGGCTTGCATGCCTCAGCGATACAGATAGCCGTACCGTAGGTGCAACCACAACGGAGGGGTATCTGTTGAGAGGCCAGACAAACGTGTGGTTCCTGAATAGGGGCAGCAGCCTTTTCAGTAGTTGCAAGGGCAACAGTCTGGATGATTGACTGATGTGGCCTTGTAACAATAACCAAAACGGCCTTGCTGTGCTGGTACTGCGAACGGCCGAAAGCAAGGGGAAACTACAGCCGTAATTTTTCCCGAGGGCATGCAGCTTTACTGTATGATTAAATGATGATGGCGTCCTCTTGGGTAAAATATTCCGGAGGTAAAATAGTCCCCCATTCGGATCTCCGGGCGGGGACTACTCAAGAGGACGTCGTTATCAGGAGAAAGAAAACTGGCGTTCTACGGATCGGAGCGTGGAATGTCAGATCCCTTAATCTGGCAGGTAGGTTAGAAAATTTAAAAAGGGAAATGGATAGGTTGAAGTTAGATATAGTGGGAATTAGTGAAGTTCGGTGGCAGGAGGAACAAGACTTCTGGTCAGGTGACTACAGGGTTATAAACACAAAATCAAATAGGGGTAATGCAGGAGTAGGTTTAATAATGAATAGGAAAATAGGAATGCGGGTAAGCTACTACAAACAGCATAGTGAACGCATTATTGTGGCCAAGATAGATACGAAGCCCACACCTACTACAGTATTACAAATTTACATGCCAACTAGCTCTGCAGATGACGAAGAAATTGAAGAAATGTATGATGAAATAAAAGAAATTATTCAGATTGTGAAGGGAGACGAAAATTTAATAGTCATGGGTGACTGGAATTCGAGTGTGGGAAAAGGGAGAGAAGGAAACATAGTAGGTGAATATAGATTGGGGCTAAGAAATGAAAGAGGAAGCCGTCTGGTAGAATTTTGCACAGAGCACAACATAATCATAGCTAACACTTGGTTTAAGAATCATGAAAGAAGGTTGTATACATGGAAGAACCCTGGAGATACTAAAAGGTATCAGATAGATTATATAATGGTAAGACAGAGATTTAGCAACCAGGTTTTAAATTGTAAGACATTTCCAGGGGCAGATGTGGACTCTGACCACAATCTATTGGTTATGACCTGTAGATTAAAACTGAAGAAACTGCAAAAAGGTGGGAATTTAAGGAGATGGGACCTGGATAAACTGAAAGAACCAGAGGTTGTACAGAGTTTCAGGGAGAGCATAAGGGAACAATTGACAGGAATGGGGGAAAGAAATACAGTAGAAGAAGAATGGGTAGCTTTGAGGGATGAAGTAGCGAAGGCAGCAGAGGATCAAGTAGGTAAAAAGACGAGGGCTAGTAGAAATCCTTGGGTAACAGAAGAAATATTGAATTTAATTGATGAAAGGAGAAAATATAAAAATGCAGTAAATGAATCAGGCAAAAAGGAATACAAACGTCTCAAAAATGAGATCGACAGGAAGTGCAAAATGGCTAAGCAGGGATGGCTAGAGGACAAATGTAAGGATGTAGAGGCCTATCTCACTAGGGGTAAGATAGATACTGCCTACAGGAAAATTAAAGAGACCTTTGGAGATAAGAGAACCACTTGTATGAATATCAAGAACTCAGATGGAAACCCAGTTCTAAGCAAAGAAGGGAAAGCAGAAAGGTGGAAGGAGTATATAGAGGGTCTATACAAGGGCGATGTACTTGAGGACAATTTTATGGAAATGGAAGAGGATGTAGATGAAGATGAAATGGGAGATATAATACTGCGTGAAGAGTTTGACAGAGCACTGAAAGACCTGAGTCGAAACAAGGCCCCCTGAGTAGACAACATTCCATTGGAACTACTGACAGCCTTGGGAGAGCCAGTCCTGACAAAACTCTACCATCTGGTGAGCAAGATGTATGAAACAGGCGAAATACCCTCAGACTTGGAGAAGAATATAATAATTCCAATCCCAAAGAAAGCAGGTGTTGACAGATGTGAAAATTACCGAACTATCAGTTTAATAAGTCACAGCTGCAAAATACTAACACGAATTCTTTACAGACGAATGGAAAAACTAGTAGAAGCCAACCTCGGGGAAGATCAGTTTGGATTCCGTAGAAACACTGGAACACGTGAGGCAATACTGACCTTACGACTTATCTTAGAAGAAAGATTAAGGAAAGGAAAACCTACGTTTCTAGCATTTGTAGACTTAGAGAAAGCTTTTGACAATGTTGACTGGAATACCCCCTTTCAAATTCTAAAGGTGGCAGGGGTAAAATACAGGGAGCGAAAGGCTATTTACAATTTGTACAGAAACCAGATGGCAGTTATAAGAGTCGAGGGACATGAAAGGGAAGCAGTGGTTGGGAAGGGAGTAAGACAGGGTTGTAGCCTCTCCCCGATGTTGTTCAATCTGTATATTGAGCAAGCAGTAAAGGAAACAAAAGAAAAATTCGGAGTAGGTATTAAAATTCATGGAGAAGAAATAAAAACTTTGAGGTTCGCCGATGACATTGTATTTCTGTCAGAGACATCAAAGGACTTGGAAGAGCAGTTGAATGGAATGGACAGTGTCTTGAAAGGAGGATATAAGATGAATATCAACAAAAGCAAAACAAGGTAAATGGAATGTAGTCTAATTAAGTCGGGTGATGCTGAGGGAATTAGATTAGGAAATGAGACACTTAAAGTAGTAAAGGAGTTTTGCTATTTGGGGAGCAAAATAACTGATGATGGTCGAAGTAGAGAGGATATAAAATGTAGACTGGCAATGGCAAGGAAAGCGTTTCTGAAGAAGAGAAATTTGTTCACATCGAGTATAGATTTAAGTGTCAGGAAGTCATTTCTGAAAGTATTTGTATGGAGTGCAGCCATGTATGGAAGTGAAACATGGACGATAAATAGTTTGGACAAGAAGAGAATAGAAGCTTTCGAAATGTGGTGCTACAGAAGATTGCTGAAGATTAGATGGGTAGATCACATAACTAATGAGGAAGTATTGAATAGGATTGGGGAGAAGAGAAGTTTGTGGCACAACTTGACCAGAAGAAGGGATCGGTTGGTAGGACATGTTCTGAGGCATCAAGGGATCACCAATTTAGTATTGGAGGGCAGCGTGAAGGGTAAAAATCGTAGAGGGAGACCAAGAGATGAATACACTAAGCAGATTCAGAAGGATGTAGGTTGCAGTAGGTACTGGGAGATGAAAAAGCTTGCACAGGATAGAGTAGCATGGAGAGCTGCATCAAACCAGTCTCAGGACTGAAGACCACAACAACAACACAATTATACACGTCTGTCCGACGATATGTCTTTAAAACGAGAATGAACTGAGCTTTTTTCTAATCGCTACTGCTAGAAGAGGAGCAAGTCGTTTTGCGCAGTCTTTGTAGAATCTCACAGGTATCTCATCTGGTCCAAAAGCAGTCCACTTCGAGCGTATTCGTTCGATGATTAAAAGGAGGAACTGTATTACGATCTTCCGCGCGGTGTAACAATTTCGGAAGACAAAACTCAGTATTTCGGACTACTCTGTGGCACCCTGTGCTCCGCCGCTAATGTGTCCACTAAACTACTTATAAATGGTGTGGATTGACTGTGGGCGAATGTTTCTTTAGAGTAGGCACAGAAGATGAAATCAGTGGTGACAAATAATTTACTGACTTATAAGTCGGACAGGCGTAGGTACCGTAATCCGGTGGGAGGTGGCGGCGGTCGAACAAACGTCAGAAAGAGCAGGTGAGGGTGCGCCGGTGTCAGCGCTTTTGTCAATACGGCTCGGCGACGAACTTTCTAGCAGCGTCGTGTTCTGCCCTGTGCTTCATCAGAAGCGACTTAAATCCCACGGTGTGGAATGCGTTACGGAGACGTATTGCGGCACGTCCACATGCACCAACGATCATCCAACAGTTGACAACTGCAATGGCGGAGGAAGGGCACGCCCTACCACAAGCACGCCTTACAGACTTCCTAGCCACCATGTGAGCACGTTGCAGAGCATGCGTCGCCATCCGTGGTGATCACACACCCTATTACCAAACATATCCCGCCTTTTGTAATGCCCATGGGACCATCATACGCGGTGACTTCAACGTAGTTATTGTCTTGAATAAAACTGCCATTTCTGTTCGTCTCATTACGTATTTCATTCAGTTACCTTTTGTACAGAGATGTAGTAGTTCTTTCTATGTGTAGTCCACGTTTCATAGAGCCGTATTACTTGGCAGTGACACACCTTGCAAAGTAACTTTTGCACGCCAGTTTATTCATGGAAGTTGCTGCAGGAAAAATGGAAGAGAAGGCAGCAGTTGTTCACCTGAATAATACTGCAATTTCGCAGACCATACAATAATATACGGTAGGCAAACATCCATAAAGATATGAACTGGATGATTCAGATATTCTTTTCAATCCTGGAAAAGTGGAAGCTCGAAGTTAGCCTAAAGGAGAGTTAATCTACTGCTGTTGTTGTGGCCTCCAGTCTGAAGACTGCTTTCATGCAGCTCTCCATGCTACTCTATCCTGTGCAAGCCTCTTCATCTTCAAATATTCAAATAACTATTGCAACTTCCATTCTTCTGAGACTGCTTGCTATATTTATCTCTTAGGCTACCTATTCAACTTTTACACCCCCCTCCCCCCCCCCCAGTCCCTCCAATACTAAGTTGACGATTTCTTGATGTCTCAGAATGTACACTACTAACCGCTTCCCTTCTTATAGTCAACGGCTATGCTATACACAGCCGATGCTGTAAATATAGGTTTGTCTTTACTTAACCTATCCTCCAAGCGAAAACTTAAGGTCAGGACAGTATTGCCTCTCGTGTTTCTACATTCACCAGGAACCCAAACTGATCTTTCCTCAACACCACTTTTTCTATTTCTTCTGTAACTAATTCGCGTCAATATTTTGCACCAATGACATATTGAAGTGATAGTTTGGTAATATTCACACCTGTCAGCACCAGCTTTCTTTGGAATTGGAATTATTACAATCTTCCTGAAGTCTCAGGGTATTTAGACTGTCTCATAAAACTAGCACACCACATGGAACAGTTTTGTAAGGGCTGCGTCTCCCAAAAATATCAGTAGTTCTGAGGGAATGTCCTTAACTTGAGGGTCCCTTATGTCTTTAAGTGTTCTATCAAATTCTTCTGGCACTATGATATATCCCATCTCATCTTCATCTAATTCCTCTTCGTCTCTGTTGTGTGGCTGTCGTGTCCCGAGTGGGAGTGTGAAGGACGCGTAGCTACGGTAACAGGGTTTTACCTCAGTAGATTATTTGCTCAGTGGAAGATAGCGTCAGTTCCTTTAGACCTCCATTTACTGCTGGCCTGCAAGCCGTAAGTGGTACGGAGTATGGTGGTGGTGGTGGTGGTTAGTGTTTAACGTCCCGTCGACAACGAGGTCATTAGAGACGGAGCGCAAGCTCGGGTTAGGGAAGGATTGGGAAGGAAATCGGCCGTGCCCTTTCAAAGGAACCATCCCGGCATTTGCCTGAAACGATTTAGGGAAATCACGGAAAACCTAAATCAGGATGGCCGGAGACGGGACTGAACCGTCGTCCTCCCGAATGCGAGTCCAGTGTGCTAACCACTGCGCCACCTCGCTCGGTACGGAGTATGGAACTCGGTGAGAATGATTAAGGAATCAGAGTAGAAATCTCTAGCAGTCCCCTCTAGTGTGTAACTTCAGAAGGCTCCTCTGGCAGTAACTCTCAACCCACCTACTCATTAATGGCTCACTTGCAATCAGACCCGGATCCAGGGGGAAGGGAGGGAACGAGGAGGGGGGGGGGGCAAATCGGGGTATCTGCCCCGGGCGGCAATTCCAGGAGGCGCCAAATTCAAATTCTTGTAGGAAAAAAATGTTGTTTCACAAAGCGCCTAGCATCCACCTCACGTTAGTAGATTGTTCATATGATTTTGAAACGCATTCCTGATGGCTTTTGAACATTTCTGAACACATTCTAAGTTGTTTTCTGAATGCGTGCATAGTGTTCGTGATGTCTTTGACAGGTGAATCTCCGTCGCATCTAGAAATAAAAGAAACTTTCCCGCAGATAAAAGGGGACGGGACTAAATGAGCTGAGCTGAATAAACCATAACTGGTGAATGCCAATCGAACAGAGTGGAAATAGAAGACAAACTGGAATAACAGGTAAGAAAAATTACATATTAATATCTCAGTGTATCCAAGTAAATGAAATTTTCGCAAAATTTTTGCCACGTCTCTACACTAGTAAGGGCCAGTAGTGTAGTGCCCGGTTAGCAGCTTTTTAATTCTGTTCTCGGAATAGCGCGGAAAACGCGTTGTACGAACATGTAATAACTTCTAACCGGAGAATGAAGGCGGAATAATTAAACCGGTGATTCTGGCGGGGCTAGTGAAGTTAACAGGAGAATAAGTTTTGACAGTAGTAGGAATAGTTACACATTAGTGACGACAAGATTGATTGTTAGAACGAGGAAGAAGAAGAAGAAACGGGGATATCACACAAATTATATGGAAGAATATGACGATTCCAAATTTACATAAAAATTTCGTACTACTACTACTACTACTTTTCGATCTCATACTGGGAAAACTGCAGCATATGAATAAATGTAAAACCATTTCCCAACATAAAACTTTTTGCTTGCCTTCCATAACCAAACATACACGTTTGAATTCCACAGAGCTAAATACAGTGACGTGCGACAGAAGAATGCTCTGTGAAGAGACGTGCTACTGCGCTTTGGCACACTTAAGACCGAATAACAAATCTTAACATTTCCTCGAACATATACGTTTTATATACCAAACTCTTTTAAAAGATGTACGCTACAAAATGAAGATTTTTTGAAAAATCGATTTTTTTTAAATTTTTGACGTCCTATCTCAAACGCTCGAGGGTGAATCAAGTTTTGACCCCGGTTCGGAAATATCGTAGACCCGGGGCTGTTTGCAAAATAGCCCATCTATATAGTTCTTCCACCTTTTAGCTCTTGCGGGGTCAGGGATTTTCTCTGCCTCGTGATGGCTGGGTGTTGTGTGCTGTCCTTAGGTTAGTTAGGTTTAAGTAGTTCTAAGTTCTAGGGGACTTATGACCACAGCAGTTGAGTCCCATAGTGCTCAGAGCCATTTGAACCATTTTAGCTCTTGTTTCTTTGCTAAATGCAGGTTTTCCCTCTAAGCTCTTGACGTTCATACAGCTGCTTTCCTTTTCTCCAAGGTCTCTAATTCTTCTATAGGCGGTATCTATTTTCCCCTACTTATACTTGCTTCTACTGCCTTGCATATGTTGTCCAAGCATTCCTGGTTAGCCATTTTTAAATTCCTGTTAGTCTCATTTTTTAATTGACGATTGTATTCCCTTTCGTCTGTTTCATATGTTTCAGTTTTATATTTTCTCCTTTCATCAGCTAAATTCAGCGTTTCCTGTGATACCCAAGGATTTCATCTAGATCTTTTCTTACATACTTCTCTGCTGCCTTCACTATTTCACCTCTCAAAGCTGACCATTCGTCTTCTACTATATTCCTTTCCCCTGTTTCAGTCAATCGTTGTGTAATACTACCTTTGAGTCTCTCAACGACCTCTGGTTCCTTCAACTTATACTGGTCCTATCACCTACATTTTCTACCTTTTTGCAATTTCTTTAGTTGTAATCTACAACTCAAAACCATTATGAACTCGAGACAGACGAATCGCTACGACTGGACAACTACAATCATTTGAGGCAAATACTTAGCGGTACTACAGATGTCTCCTGGTGGTGCGAGGTGCGCAGCTGTAGTATTTATAAGGAAACAAATTACAGCATAAGGTGCACTTTTACTTCTATTTTTGGTTATCAAAAGTAAAAATAAAAGTTCAACTAGTGCTTTCATGTCATTCTAAATATTATTATATGTCACTAAATGTTGGACAATAAGACGATAGTGACACCACAGTTTGCTAGGATTGTTGACGCAACAGCGGAGGAAAATTACCAGAAGACAAATCTTCACCGAGGTCAAAATTTCTCGTTTGATAGCTTTCGACAGGATATCATCGGCGACGTCTAACTGCATATGTTCTTGTTTTCTGCTCAGGTTTATTGTGAAGTTCACTCTGTATAAAGAGCTTTTAGCTATTTCAAATAGGAAGTGCTGTTAGGGTTTGTTATACTTCCATATACCTATTTGTCCAGCACACGATTTGCCGCCTTGCAGTCCTTGCTTTTCTGTCTCGTGCTTGTCATAGAGACGCAAACATCACATACCAATACATGGAGTATAAACCATTACTGAAATGCAAATGACATTACAAATATTAGAGAGTGCAATAGATGAGGCAAAGTTATTAAACAGGCTCTGCAGTGAACGGGCGTAAATATCTAAAATATCACTCATGTCAGGCAACAAAGCGATTCTTGATCTCGCTGAAGAGTTCCGCCTTGACCAGTTTACGACACGCTCCAAGCGGCCGCCGGAAGGCCACGAATCTAACAAGCGTAATTAGACCAAATGGATATCATCGTTGTCAGCGGGAGATGTTGGCCTGATTCAAGCACTCGCCTGATGGGGTGATCAACAATTCGCACTGCAGACGGCGACAAGTTGCAGTGGGAACCGCTGTATCTAAAAACTTATATGCATGAACTTGTGTCCGGAAACGTTTCGTTTCTATGTTAACAAGCAAAATAAATACCACTAATGGGTTTAAATCTAGCACAGATTGTTTTAAAACTCCCGTTTGAATTGTTGGTTCTGTGCCAATCTTCGGTAACAAGAATTGCTACTATCTTCATGTGGCTGCTGAGAAATATTGGGCTTTATTTTCCACTGACGTGTCCTTTAATGCCCAACGGTTTGGTGGACGCCGTGGTGGAGGGATGGGACCTAGCTGCTGCTGCGTCGTCACTTAGTTCACATACCGATTTACGCTATGTTCTCAATATGCCAAGTGCAGGATCCCATGCTTTATTAGGATGGGTCCGCTATCTTTATCAGTTTCTACTCAAGTTGGATTTTTACTGCTTCTTTAAGCACTAAGTCTCAGAAAGTAGAAAACTGTTACTCCATAGCTCATGGCGTGGCTAATTTTTAAGCAGTATTCCACAACGGCTGACTGGTGGCTTGGCGGACTTCTGTGTAGCCTTTACGCATCTGGCATATCTCCACACCGAGTTAAGTCTCGTCAATATCCACTTTGACACGCGGTCAGCGAACGGGGGTACACTCCAGGCTTGTAAACGTCCAGGTTGTCTTTCACTTAGAAATTCGCCACGCCGTGGTCGGGAAAAATCTCCGACTATTGATATTCATACGTAGTTTTTCTCTGTGGTAGGATACACACAATGGGTGCTTCAATCTTACGGTCACCTGCTCTCAGATGATGTTCCCAGTTTACAAGCTGTCTCATTTACTCAATCGTCTCTACCCATATATTGCATTAATGCTTGAGAACAGATGTTCAAAGTATACTGATAGTTAATTTACCGCGAATCACATTGTAGGGGAAGACAGTCCCAACTCATTCCGCATCATGGGTCTTTTCTATCTTTTCCATTCCTTGTTCTAGTGGGCATGGCGGACTGAGATTTCAGCCAATTATCTTGCATGGCGACCCCTCATGCAATTCTTGTCAGAGAATAACGACTGCATGAAACACGAACGTTCACGGTCAACAGAACAGACTGTGGTACTTTGAGAAGTGGAAATTCTGAATCGAATACCGGAATATATGTACTCGACACACTGCACGTGGCAGGAGTGTGCCTCGTAACACTGTTAGGCGTCATGAGTAGAAACTCCATCTACATCTACAAATATACTGCATAAGCCACAGAACAGCGCACGGCGGACAGTATTTCATATTAACAATTCTCTCTCCTGTTCTATTCGCGTATTGACCGAGGGAGAAATGGCACTCTAAATGCCACTCCACAACCCCTAATCCCTTTTATCTTATTTTCATGGTCCCTACACGACATATATCAAGGTGGCAGCAGAATGGTGGAACGGTTCTCATTGACTAAAGGTTTTTTTAATTTTACTCAATAGCGTTTCACGTAAAATTAGTCGTCTTTCTCCGAAGGTTCCCATTAAACGTCATCGAAAAGTACCTGTTACACTTCCGTATGGGATATACCGCCATTTTACGAGCCTAGCAGCGCGTCTCTGAATTCATTCAATGTTCGTTATCATGACTGCTTCATGAGGGAGTTCAAACGCTGGAACAGTACTCTAGAACTGGTCGCACCGGCACCTAGTACCAGAGAATACACGCCACGAACCCGACAAATTTGAGCAACGTGTCAACTGCTGTATTTGATTACAATATCTTTGCAAGGACGTTCACCCGTTCCTTAGGCGATTTCTCTTCGCCTGTAGAGGGCACTTCACAACGGGAACTACTTTGAACAGTCGAAATGAAACACCCACATTTCGGATGCCACGATTGCCGTGTATTTCAGCACGTCTTCAGTATTATCGATGGTATTTGACTGCAGCGTACATTCTTGCACATTGCCCAACGATTTACAGATATCAGATTTTTCTGCACAAAATTCTGGTGGAGGGGACCTGTGTCACAGAACTGCGGAGGGGACCTGTGTCACAGAACTTTCGAGAGGAAATGTGGTTTTAGTACTATGGTCCGCTAGCACATTTGGTAGTTCTCGTCTCAGACCATCTCGACGCATCATTCGAGGTAAGTTGTACAGGTCGAGGTGGATTTCATGCTTGTTTACAAGATCACTGTGCAGCCCGAACAAGACTTACTCGGCTGCTCGGGTGGAACAGAAATGACTCACCGTATGTGAGTTATGTATTTTTGAAAGAATGTACCAGAAGTTCTAGAATGAATCTTTCATTCTGCAGCGGAGTTTGGGCTGTGTTAGAATTTACTGCGCAGGTCCAATTTGTGCAGTGAACATCGCGGTCGTCATGTCGCGAAGTTTTCGTAGTTAACTACGTAAGAAACGGAAAAAAATTAGCGCCACAACTTGACACGAGAGACGATTTCGGTTTTCCTTGAATATAGCAACTAATTTAGGAATAATCGTTAAGTACATTTACTTTTTACACAACGGCTTACTGTATTGGTCATTGCACATTTCGAAACGTAACTTCATTATTAGGGCTTCAGATGATAACTACGATGTCAACACGTCAGAACCGTGGAAGGTTATAATGCTTTTCAATAAAAGAGCACAATAAAGCGCATAAAGACTTTTCGAAACGCAACATTCGGCTGAGGATATTGCTCCTTTCTTGACTATAACATCGGAATCTATTTTCAAAGATGACACTTCAAGTTCAGGAAGCCTCGAATGCAAATACTGTGGCCGGCTGGAGTAGCCGAGCGGTTCTAGGCGCTTCAGTCTGGAACCACGCGGCCGCAACGGTCGCAGGTTCAAATCATGCCTCGGGCATGGATGTGTGTGATGTCCTTAGGTTAGTTAGGTTTAAGTAGTTCTAAGTCTAGGGGACTGATGACCTCAGATGTTAAGTCCGGTAGTGCTCAGAGCCATTTAAACCATTTTTGCAAATACTGTATCAGATGTTTGAAGGTGACAGTAAAACCTACATTCCAGATGAGACGCAACAAATTATTAAATTATGAAGAGAACATGTTGGCAGAAAGGGCATACTTCTTTATTTGTATGAAAGCGAACGCATATACGTACCTCTTCCAGGTGCTATACTAGACAAATAAGTGCCAAGAATAGTGGATGTGGCAGTTATGATTATCTGTATAATTCAAAAGAGCAGTTTATATCTCACTTTAGCTGCCTCGGCGAGAAACGCATTTACGACCAGTCTTACGACACCTCACGCTCACAGTTCAGAAGACAATGACACTGTCACCTCCTAAATGGCCGGCGAACAAACGAACAGAATAAAATTTGTACCGCCACTTAGCCATAAAATGCCTGGGTTACTGCGGTACGCATTCTCCCGAAACATCAAACCGAGCGCCAAATGGCGGCCCTCTGCGAACTGTGGACAGCCTATTTCAACGCGTCGTTTATTTCTCCCGCACTGCTGTCGCTCAGAGCCATTTGACTAAGAATAAGGAAGCAAAACATACAGAAGATAACTCTTCGTCCACCACAAAGTTAGGGGAATATTACCAACGAAGTAGCAGGTGCGGAAATTCGCAACTACTGATTGCCGCATTGTCTTATACAACTCAATCGTAGCAGCACGAAAAATGTTGTACAAACCTTCTACAGTACTAGATAAAGACGACACTAGATTGACGGAGTCTACCTGAAAACCGATCTGCATTCAGTTCTGCTGCTCTTTCTGCGACTGTCCAAAAGTTTATACATACATCATTTCTTCATTAACAATGATCATTGCAATCGAAAATGAATAACTTATTAATAACGCCGGCCGCGGTGGTCTAGTGGTTCTGGCGCTGCAGTCCGGAGCCGCGGGACTGCTACGGTCGCGGGTTCGAATCCCGCCTCGGGCATGGGTGTGTGTGATGTCCTTAGGTTAGTTAGGTTTAAGTAGTTCTAAGTTCTAGGGGACTTATGACCTAAGATGTTGAGTCCCATAGTGCTCAGAGCCATTATTAATAACGGTTCGAAAATAAAATGTTTTACGAACAATCAATTGTATATTAACTTAATGTCCTTCTAAGAGATCTGATCCAGGCAGATTATAAGGGACAGTGAAATGAAAACGAGACAGATGGAAAAAAGTAAGTAAACTGTTTTTTATTTCAAAAGTAATAGCCGTTAACTGTTTATGCATTTATCCCACAGTGAGACGAGGCAGCCAATGCCTTCACGGAAAAATGTTTGCAGTTGCCTGTGGAAGCACGATTGTACCCATCTCTTCGTCCGAAGCAAACCGACGCTCACAAATACATTTCTTCAGGACTACAAAAGTATGGACATCCCACGGGGAACAAAAAAATTTGGAAATTTGTGTAAGGTCTTACGAGACCAATCAGCTGACGTCATCGGCCCCTACGCTTACACACTATTTAATCGAACTGAAACTAACTTACGCTGGACGACACACACACACACACACACCCCCATGCCTGAGGGTGGACTCAACCTCCGACGGGGCCAGCCGCGTGGACCGTGACAAGGCGCCCTAGACCACGCTGCTACCCCGCGCGGCACCCACGGGGAAGAGAGCGGGATTGCATGGAGATATGTAACGGCCTCGCAGCGAAACTTCTACAGCGTAGTCGCAACAACCTTGGCGACATGTGGGCGGGCACTTTTCATGCGATTTCCACATTTTTGAGCCCTGAGGAAAGACATTCGTAGTCAGCGATTTGCTTCGGACGCCTGGGCACAATCATGGTTCCGAAGGAAAACGCAAACATATATGCATACAGGCATCGATCGTCTTGTCTGACAATGGGATAAAAACATGAATAGTTATGGCGATTACTTTTGAAATGATAAACAGTTTACTTACTTTTTTCCATCTGTCCCGTTTTCATCCGACTACCCCTTGTACATGCACTTAATTTAAATCTAGATAATCTATTGCCTCCATTTCATATGCATTTTTACCGCCCAAGTGCGTGTACAATGGTCCAGACTAGTGTAATAGTTGTATCACTGATGTTGATATGAACATATTTATTTATTTTTTTATTTGGCCTTTGAGTGTGTACTCAATTTAGCCATCGGCAACACATAGTGACAATGTACACATAATTGAGTAAACGAATACAGAAATGCATATTTACAAGAATAAAAAGCTTAACTGTTACAGGTTTGTACATAATGTTTTAAAAATTGAATTGGAAAATAATTAAAAGTGCCTTACAATTCACACCAAATCTGAAATATCTTCATCAGCAAGACATATTTATAATTTACGTACACCATTAAAACCTACAGCCGGCCGGAGTGGCCGTGCGGTTCTAGGCGCTATAGTCTGGAACCGCGAGACCGCTACGGTAGCAGGTTCGAATCCTGCCTCGGGCATGGATGTGTGTGATGTCCTTAGGTTAGTTGGGTTTAAGTAGTTCTAAGTTCTAGGGGACTGATGACCTCAGAAGTTGAGTCCCATAGTGCTCAGAGCTATTTGAACCATTCGAGCCATTAAAACCTACAGATTGTGACCAGTACTCTTGATGAAGTTAACTATCACTTTATATAGACGAACGTCTTTAGTACACAAAAGAGAAGAAGCTGATTGAGGAAGATGGTAGCCCATACTCAGCAATGTCTTCAGAAAGACCAACCGATCACGGTCAAATTTGGGGCACATAAATAAGATGTGGTTGACATCAGCTTCCGACTCAGGATCACACTCACATGCTGGTGAACTGCAAACGTTGATCCGATGTAGATGTGGGAAAGAGGCATGATTGAAGCGGAGTCTTATGATGGTAGAAATCGTGGATCAGTGCAGCTGTGTCCTCATGAACCACGGCTGTGAAGGAATCCGAGGTTGTAGCACTGCGTAATAACCGCCTTTGGTCTGTTGAGAAACGTTCCACATTTCCTGCCATTGTTGTCTCGCGTGATCCTTGACTTCACGTAAGTAGTCTGTATAAGGAAGGTGCAGATCCAGGACGGTGCCTAAGGTTGCCGCTTTTTTGGCTAATGCATCAGCTTCATTATTATAGAGGACACCAGAGTGGGAAGGTACCCACAACAAATGGATCGTCCGGCCCGTGCGTGTGCTGCGAATATATTCAGATATCACATCCAAGATATAATTGTTGGTTGTTTTCTTCCATAGACTGTACTGAATGTTTTTAAGAACGCTTTGCGAGTCAGATACTATCAATATCTTGGGGAAGTAAGTGCTAGAGACAAACTTACGTGCTTCCAAAACTGCCACTGTCTCCGCCGTAGAAATATAAGTGCTCGTAGGCAGGTTGAAGGTTTTGCGGATCTGGATCTGAGGGCAGAAAAAAGCGCATCCTGTACACTCTTCTTGCGGAATTTTGGAGCCATCGGTATATGAACATACAGTAAAAGAATTACAACAATATACCTCATTCGAAGGCTAATTGATACACAAGTAATCCCGTGCCTGTAACCTGATGTACTGTTTTACGGAGTGCAACAGTCTTATGGAAGGGACATAACGCAACTACCCGCAAGAAAAACAGAAAATCTATTTTTCAAATGTATTTGCACGTAATTTCTTGACCGATCCAAGCAATAGCTACATAACTTATAGTAAACTAATACTGTGGAGCAAACGTTCATTTAACTCGATAATTCATAATGATTCGTTAATTTGTGGATGTCTTGTCACGATTCTTCTAACATAGATGAAAAAAGATTACTAACATCTTTAATGAACCAAAAAACGTTTGAGGTATAGTGATTAAGTACATCACACTGCTATAATGATATTTTATTTTATTTTAATTTTTTGTTTATTTATTGTCTTCGCCGACGAGTCAGCAATGGACGCCGATACTGAACAGTAAGAAAGTTAGATTAGGGTTTACCGTCTGGTGACGACGACATCACTTGAGTCGGTGCACAACCTCGAATTGGGAAAGGATGGGGACGGAAATCGGTAGTCTCAATTTATAAAGGGGCCAATACTGATAGAGGGTTGCCAGGTCCGAAAACAGAAACGCCGGACTCGATGTTCATTTAACCGGACATTTTTCCCTAGAAGCCGGACACCTGTTTTAAATAGAAATAGTCAAGAGGTATTTTCAATCATTTATTAATGATCAGTTACAGCCAGTTTTTTGCAAGAACAACCTTAAACCTGCTTAGCTAAATACACAATCAGTAAAGAGCATTATAATTTGGCAAATAAGTGCTTCGTCTTCTATATTGCTCGTTCAGCTACGAAGAAAATCATAGGACACAGTCGTGAAAACAGAGTTGGTTGGTATATCTGTACACTGAGGTGACAGAAGTCATGGGATACCTCCTATAACGTGTAGGACCTCCTTTTGGAGGGTGTAGTGCGACGCCTCGGCGTGGCGTGGACTCAACATGTCGTCGGAAGTCCCCTGCTGGAGTACTGAGCCGTGCTACATTCATAGCCGTCCATAATTGCGAAAGTGTTGCCGGTGGAGCATTCTGTGTCGAGCTGACCTCTCGATTATGTCCAATAAATGTTCGATGGGATTCGTGTCGGACGATATAGGTGGCCACATCATTCGCTCGAACTGTCCAGAATGTTCTTCAAACAAATCGCGAACAAATGTACCCCGGTGATACAGCGCATTGTCATCCATGAAAATTCCATCGTTGTTTTGGAACTAAAGTAGGTGAATGGCTGCAAATGGTATGCAAGTAGCCAGACATAAGCTTTTCCAGTCAGTGATCGATTCAGCTGGACCAGAAAATCCAGTCCCATTTCACATAAACACAGCCCACAACATTATTGGGCCACCACCAGTTTGCACAGCGCGTTGTTAAAGACTTGGGTCCATGGCCTCGTGGGTCTGCGCCACACTCGACTTTTACCATCGGCTCTTACCAACTGAAATCAAGAGTCATCTGACCAGGCCATGGTTTTCCGGTAGTCTAGAATCCAACCGATGTGGTCACGAGCCCAGGAGAGGCGCTGCAGGCGATGCCGAGCAGTCAGCAAAGGCACTGGCGTCAGTCATCTGCACTGTCCTGTCGGATACGTTCGTTGTATCCTACATTGATTTCTGCGGTTATTTCAGGGGGAGGGGGTATTTCGCGCATTGTTGCTTGTCGGTTAGTACTGACAAATCTACGCAAACGCCTCAAGCTCTCGGTCGTTAAGTGACGGCCGTCGGCCACTTCGTTGTCCGTGGTGAGAGGCAATGCCCGAAATTTGGTATTCTGGGCACACTCTTGACACAGTGGGTCTCGGAATATTGAATACCCTAACAATTTTCGGCATGATACGTCCCATGCGTCTAGCTACAACTACCACTCGGCCTTCAGAGTCAGTTAATTTCCGTCGTGCGGCCACAACCATGTCGGAAACCTTTTCACATGAATCAGTGACAGCTCAGCCAATGCTTTTGTACCTTATGAACGCGACAAGGTTGTCATCTGTGTATGCCTATCGCTATCCCATGACTTTTGTCACCTTAGTGTGTTTCATTATATCTCCTTATTCCTCCTTATACTTATTCCTCACGCTACAGATTGGAACGCGCCTTAGTTTGCGTACTCTGCTTCATGGATAAAAAGCCCAACAATAGCCAGACAGACCGGAGTTGTAAATATTTGGCCGGACTCGAACTTCAGAGGCCGGGTATGTCCGGCTAAAGCCGGACACCTGGCAAAACGACCCAAAATACTAAATTTATCATAAGCGGCTTCATGAAACTACGGAAAACTTATGTATGGATGAGCGGACGGAGAACTGGACGGCCGATCTCACAAATGCGATCACGGTACCTTACCACTGAGATCGGCAACGGGAATTGAGTCGGAAGCTTATTGCGATGAAACTTGTGCCAAGTGCAGCACGCAGTACATGTTCGATAGCTAGATGTGAAATCTGGAGAAGAATAGATAACAAAATCAAATATAAGAAAGATAAAGAGCAAGAACTGCACAAAGCAGAAGGATTTTCTATAAACAAAAACAGCTGCTGACTTAAAAAGTACAGAAAAAGATTCCCGAAAAATAATGTTTGTTGTACGGCTCTGTAAGGATGTGAAAAATGGGTAATAAGGAAGACAAGAAATGAAAGGATTAGAAGTCTTAAGTGTGGTGTTACAGAGGACCGTTGAAAATCTGATGTGCTGATCGAGAGCGGGACGAAGATTACCTCCAACGAGACAACGAGAAAAATGTCTAAACGAATATAATGAATCGGAGAGATAAAATAGAATACACTGACAAAAAAATGCCACATCAAAAAATAACGGATGTCGAGTAATGAAATTTCGGGGAGACACTTGTCTACATAACACACAGTTTCTACTGTGCATTGTTCGAAGCAATGTCACGGCCGCCGTGGGAAGCTCTCAGCCAGAGACGCCCGGTTCAGGCAGAAAACTTGGACCGTGGCGCACGTTCACAAAATGATTTATACCGTAGTAAGCATGCAAACATATTGCCCGAAGAAGCTCACGAACAACGTGTGCAGGCTGCCGAACGCAACATAATCCTGCTCAGCCAGATCCGCTTTTCTCGCAAAGAAGAACGAGGGAATTGCTCTCCAGAAACAATTCGAGTTAGAGGAAGGGTTCATATACTGTCCTGGAATTGCAGGCTAAACGTGACTAACGAAAACACTTTTTTGGTCAAAATATAATTTTTGGTCCGCCATATTGATTAGCCATTTTGAATTTTGAAAATCTAACTTCAGATTCGTATTCAACGACATCAAAAATATATAACATGTAATTTATAAAATTTAACTAATAATACATATGGAAGTTTTCCCTTAACTTCAAACAGGTTTTTCTCGAGAAATGATTTTTGAGAACTGCGGGTAGCATGAAATAAAAACTGTTCAACCCATTAACCTCTACCTTTGACGCCGAAAAGTAAACACTTTTCTTGGGAGCTTATGACTATAACATACGAAATTTGTTAATATTAACTATTTCTTGTAAAGCCATAAAGAGTGAAACGAACCCCCAAAAATCGAACTCGAAGTTCGAGTTAGTACCATAACGTTAAATTTAAGATTATTTCATTGTGGTTACGTTTACATTTAGTGTAGCATCGACTGATACTATGCATTTCTGATTTCAGATAACTCCAGAGGGACTACACTGTACGCAGTCTGCGTACTTCAGACTCGCAGGCCCTAAATCAAATCATAATTATGGGCGCCATTATGTTTTTGTTCTGTATTGAAAATGTAAAATAAATTTCATAGCATGATCAGCCATAATCCCCAAACAGATCCTTTGAATGGATTTTCATTGTCTAAAAAAAAAAAAAATCCCGACTTTGCATAATTTTTTCCTCATTTGAACGCGAACCTGGCCTCTAGTGATTAACACTGCAAGAGTATAGATTAATGTAAGTACGAGAAAAGCCATTGCAAATTCGAAATGCTGGTACACTAATACCCGGTATAATCGCCAGAATATTGAATGAAACCATGCAAGTGTGCGTGCATTGTGTGGTTCTGGTGATGGATGTCAGTCTGTGGGATTGCGTTCTATGCCTGTCGCACTTGGTCCGTCAATACAGGGACTTTTAACGCTGTTTGCCGAAGACGCTGGAGTTGTCGTCCGATAATGCTCAACATGTGCTCGATCGGTGACAGATCTGGTGATCGAGCAGGCCTAGGCAGCATGTCGACACTCCATGGGGCACGTTGGGTTACAATAGCGGTATACGTGCGAGCGTTATCTTGTTGAAGAACACCCTGTGGAATGCTGTTCAGGAATGGCGGCACAACAGGTCGAATCATCGCACTGACGTACAGTTTTGCGGTTGGGATGCATGGTATAATCACGAGAGAGCTCCTACTGTCGTAATAAATCGCACCTCAGACTAGCTCCAGGTGTAGATCCAGTGTGTACAGCATGCAGACAGGTGTCCTTCTAATACACGGCCCTCACTGGCACCGAGACAGAACTAGCTTTCATCAGAAAATACAACAGACCTCCGTCCTGCCCTCCAATGAACTTTCTCAGTTGACACCACTTTTAAGTCACAAATTGTGGTGGTTTGGGGGTCAGTGTAATGCGCGCTACAGGGCGTCTGGCTCAGAGCGGTACTTGAAATAACCGATCTGTAATAGTTCGTTGTGTCACTGTAGTGTTCACTGCTGCTCAAACTGCTGCTGCAAATACAGCTGAACACTATGTTTTTCGCTCTCGTAGTGCCACGTGGACGTCTTGTTGCGACCGTCGATTCTCGTGTCCATCGCTGCCAGCAATGATTTACAGTGGCTACATTCCTTCGAAGTCTTTCCTCAATATTGCAGAAGGAACAGCCAGCCCTATTACACGACCTCGTTCAGATGGCCTCTTTGTCGCCTTAAAGGCATTCATTCTGGACTAACATCAACTCATCACGTCCTATCTCAAAACTATCTAACGCTCACGGCCGTTACATCGTTTATTGAAAGAAACCTTCATTCGCATCCTCATAGTGCTGCTACCAGTGCCACTTTCATGCGACTGTCGAAATCTGAATAGACACCAGCTTTTGGATGTAGAAACACGCCTACCAACTTCATTTATATCGCACAACTGCATCTTGGTGTTGCGATTGTTTTTTTTCCGTCACTGTAGTTGGACACATGTTACATGAGTTGTTGCTGAAAAGTTAGTTGAAAAGATGGTGCAAGAAAAAAATGACAAAGGTAAGCTAGATACAAGGATCCAGGGCAAACTGTTGATGTAGGAAGCAACAAGTGTACTCAAATGAAGCGACTGGAATGAGTAAGTGCGTCTCACCGTCCATACGGGTCATTTGTGAGATTTGGTGCAATATTCGTCAGTAACAACAGCCCAAAATTTCGCAACATTTCACAACTGAGCACCAGCTGTCCGTAACAAGGGGCCGGCACACGACACCTGGCGTGGCAGCTGTCTGCACACACATAAGCGGGAGCGTCGCCGCGCCGTTATGGCGCATCGCCATTCGTTGTCGTGTCCATATCCTGAGGAGGCACACACAAAAACGTATCCAGGCCCTGAAGAAGCAAACTTAAAGATCTACAAAATAACCTGTTGATTCAAGTTCAACCACGCGAAAAAACTCATCAGCACACTTTTACCAAAGCTGCTTCTCGTAATTCAATATCAGAAATTACCCCGATGGTAAAAGCACTTACATTTAAGTTTTTTTTTATCTTTAATTTTTTTAACAGGCCCTGACTCTTTTGCAATATCCAGACATAAATCAGACGAAAGGTAACCCAAACCTATATCTGTAGACAACACATCAGAAGCTACGCATTTTGAGATACGGAACCAACGCTCGGAAATTATTTCAACGGTAAAAGGCTAGCATAAGCAATACGAACGAGGCACGTATTTGTCAATCAATTTGTTTCTGATTAAAAAACCTATTCCACCACCAACGGATGTGCCATCTTGAAAGAGATGTGCCACCGTCAAAGGTATAGCATTTTCCGCTCCAGGAATTTGGAGTAATGCATTCAGTATTTCCTGCGGCTTCACAGGCGTACGCAATGTCACATATATTTACATGCAAAAGTCCCAGGAAGAATAATCTATATGTATTCAGGAATATGGCAAGAACGATCATTAGAATGAAAAAAGTCTGGTAAACATGGCTGTAAGCCGGCCGTTGTGGCTGAGCGGTTCTAGGGGCTTCAGTCTGGAACCTCACGACCGCTACGGTCGCAGATTTGACTCCTGCCTCGAACATGGATTTGTGGAATGTCATTAGGTTGGTTAGGTTTAAGTAGTTCTAAGTTCTAGGGGACTGATGACCTCAGATGTTAAGTCCCATAGTGCTCAGAGCCATGGCTGTAAAATACAAACCAAGAGTTATAAAGACTTCATTTTCGATACTGTGAAACAAATCTCTTCTATTGCAAGTTCTTAGTTTTCCCGTATTTTGGGAGGAGGTAATGCGGACCAAAACAAGAAAAATTATCTAGTAAACATAGGCTTTTTAGTGCATACCCTAAGAGATATGACATGGGCGTTATAGCGCATATCTTAAGAGCTATGAGCACTTGTTCAGTAGAAGAGATCACCAAAGATGAACAATTGCTCATAGCTCTTAAGGTGTGCACTTTACAGTTCATGTTCGCTGACACTTCTTCATGATCTGGGTCATACTACAACCTCTCAGAATATGGAAAGCAAAGAGTTTTCAGAAGAAGAGATTTGTTTCACAGTATCGAATAGGAAGAAGTGCTCATAGCTTAAGAGCTATGCATTTTAGAGCCCATGTTCACTAGACCTTTTGGCTTCGAATGATCGTTCCTCTCATAGCCCTGAGTACTGACCATTCCTCCTGGAACACGCTGTATAAAACATATTTAACACGTATTTCATCTGCATAATTTCAAAGTATTCAAAGTCAGCTAAATACAGGAAACAAATACAAACAGGTCGTTTCCAGACAATTTTCATGTCACATACTCGTATCCCCACTCCAATCCCTAGAGCTAGTAGGGATATCTTACTCTCATCACTGAGCGAAGTGGCGCAGTGCTCAGCACACTGGACTCGCATTCGGGAGGACGACGGTTCAAACCCGCTTCCACTCATCCTGATTTAGGTTTTCCGTGATTTAGTACCTCAACATTGTTTCACGTAAATGCCGGGATGGTTCCTTTGAAAGTGCACGGCCGACTTCCTTCCTCATCCTTCCCAAATCCGATGGGGCTGATGACCCCACTGTCTGACCCCTTCCCACCGAATCAACCAACCTTACTCTCATCGTATTTTCATACCAATATTATGAGTCATGTATAGACCAAATTTGGTTAAAGTTGCCCCAGACGTTTCTTAGTTATAATTTTATGTCATTCCTTTTCATCCTCACCGTCACAGTACCTTATCCCAGACAGAAAGTTATACGTGGGCCGAATTGGGTAGAAATTGCTTCATGTGATAGATATGCTCATATGTCACTATCTTTGCTCCCCCTACTCAACCTCTCCCATCTGTAAGGGTGGATGGTGAGCGGATCTGTCACCAAATTAGCATAGCGACCCCAACAACTACGTATTCAATGCTGTTATCGAATATTATTACATGTCAGAGCTTCTCATCACACCCCACCGCTAGGTGTAGTTGGGATATACTAAACCACACAGCATTTTTATACAAATAACGAGTCACGTAAACTACCTGACAAAAAAGTGAAGCAGTCAGGAGGAGAAACAAAAAGAAACTTCACGGGCTGAGAGGGTATGTGATGTTATTTCTGTGGTGTCACCGCCAGACACCACACTTGCTAGGTGGTAGCTTAAATCGGCCGCGGTCCATTAGTACATGTCGGACCCGCGTGTCGCCACTGTCAGGATCGCAGACCGAGCGCCACCACAAGGCAGGTCTCGAGAGACTTACGAGCACTCGCCCCAGTTGTACGACGACATTGCTAGCGACTACACTGATCGAAGCCTTTCTCTCATTTGCCGAGAGACAGTTAGAATAGCCTTCAGCTAAGTTAATGGCTACGACCTAGCAAGGCGCCATTTGTACCATTGCATGTATCTCAAGATAGTCTCACTTGTCTCATCAAGATTGCTGTATACCAAAGGACGATATAAAAGTTAAGTGTTCTAGTAGCTACGTTCTTTTCTTTATCACATTCATTACGAATCCTGTTCCAGACTTCGCGCCAGTCGGCGTGTGTGTACGCGTGCCTTCGGCTACCCGTCTCTGTGGACTGGCTGCCTTAACAGTCCACTACAATTTCAATGATTCCAAAATCGAGTCGAATTTACAAAGAGCTTAGCAGTATGAGCCTATGTTTAAGTCTGATGTTGCACGCCCTCTGGCGTGGATGCGTGCACTGATTCGGTTGGGAAAATTGTCATAAAGCTGCTGCAACTATTTCTACATATCTCCTACACTTGCGTTGGGACACAGTTAATATTCGAACTAGTACCACACACGTGGGAACATACTTGGGGATACTGCTTGCTGCGGGAGTTCCTCTTTGCCGTCAGAGTTTTCTCAATCACTAGCAGCCACGACATGAAGTTATACCCAATGGCTCCAACACCACGACACCAGGTGTAACACTGCAGTGCCTCTCCAAAACATTGGATGTATGGAACCTCTCCCCAGGTCGCCGCCTCGTCATACTCGCTGAAGGTAAGTCATCCAGGGTAGTGCAGAATCACGAGTCATCGCTGAATACAATGCGACGTCTTTCGTCAGCAGTCCATGCTCCTCGGCCTTGGCACCACTCAAAACGCAGACACTTGTGTTGTAGGATTAATGACAGCCTACGAATGGCAATGCAGTTCCGTAGTCTGGCTGTTGCTAATCCCGATCAACGGCGCAGGATGACGCAAAATATTGCAAGTATTCCATTACTTGTTCTCGTATGGCAGGCGCAGAGGTAAAGGGGTTACGATGTGCCTTGTGCACAATCGGCAGTCATCCCTTGTGTAGTCAGACGTTGTCGACCGCAATGTTGACGACAGGTATGCCTACCCCAACGTTCCCATGCAGTCCAACATCGGAGAGCTCTAACATTCGAATGCATCACAAACCTGGATACTGCACGATTCAACCAGGCGGTCAAATGGAGATCGACAATGAGGCCACTTCTAAACTGTCAGTTGCTGATAACGCTGTCTCACACGTCTATGCGTCATCTCCCGTGCCCTTCACAGTGACCATTCAGAACTGACTTTGCTCACTCCTCTTATACACTCTATCAGGACTGATAACAATTCTAAAAGCGAACAGCATTTGTTATGGGTACTTCACTTTCTTTGCCAGGCAGTGTATGCATACAATATGGATGAAATTACACCACATTTTCTGAAATATGCTTCTATGTCATTACCTTTTCGCCTGCAAACCACTCCAATTGGGGCAGGTGCTCTTACCCTAACAGCGCTTCTGTCCAGGTAGTATATAACATGAGTATCAACATTGCCTGAAATCGATGCAGCGATTTATGGGAACATGGGGAAAGTACATACAAATGTATATACATGCATATATACATACAATAATACGAGTATCCGGTGTTGCCTGGAATCTTCTATTAGCCCATCACGTATTTCCCCCATCTCTCTGTCCATCTTCTCCTCCCTCTCAGTCCACCTCCTCTTCCCCCCACTCGTGTCCATCACCTTCTGCTCTTCTCTCAATCCATCAACTCCTCTCCCCTCTCTGACCATCTCCTTCTCTTCTTTTTCTCTGCACATTTCTCCATCCCCCTCTCTCAGTCAATCTCCACCAAACCACCCTCTCTTTGCCCATCTCCTCTTCTTCCCTTATCCTGTCCACTTCTCCCTCCCCAGCTGTCCATCTCCCCACTTCCCCACTGTGTCTATCTTCTCCTACCCCCTCTCTGTCTGTTCATCTCCTCCTCCCACTTCTCTTACCATTTTATCACCACCGTCCCAACAGGAGGTTGCTGATTCTTAACCCACATTATTTCTTTCCAGACAGTAAGAATGTGTAGCAACTTTCGTTGAAGTCGATCCAGTTTCTTAGGAGTATAGATGGAAGATACATGGTCCAGTCACATTAATGTGACCTCCTGTTAAAAGACTGAATAATTGTGCAACACGAGACGTGCAGAGAGAGAGTCAGTGAGGTTCTGGAAAGTATCAACAGGGACGTGGAGCCATGCTGACTCCAGAGCCATGACCGGCTGGAGGTTTCTCAGATGAGGATCCTTGGCGCGAACAGCCCGATCGAGGTACTCCCACAGATTCTCGATTGGGCGTTTGATGGCCATGGGAGTACGGAAAACTCTTCCTGGTGCTGTTAGGGCCACGCACTTACACTGCAAGTTGTGTGACACGTTTCATTATCCTGCTGGAGGATGCTATTGTGTCAAGGAAAAAGCAAATGCACGTAGGGGTGGACACGGTCCCAAGGATAGATAACTACTTGTGTGGACCTACTGTGCCTCCCAGAATGACGAGATCACCCAAGAAATGCCACGAAAACATTCCCCAGAACATAAAGCTTGCCTCCTCCGTCCTGGAAACTCACGACGATTGTTGCAGGGCTACACACGCCAACGGCATCTGATGGAGCATAAAACGTGATTCATCTGAAAAGGTCACATGTCGCCACTCAGAAGACGTCCAACTGTGTTAGCGTGAAAATTCCAGTCTTCATCGCTGATGAATAGCAGTCAACAAGGTTGCATGAATCACGCACCTGTTGCGGAGGCCCATGAGCTGCATCGACCGCTGAACGGTCGTTAAGGAGACACTGTTGGTTGACTCTTGGCTCACGTGGGTGGTCAGTTGCTCACCTGCTGCACGTCTATTCGCTATACACATCTCCGGAGCCGTCGCTCACTCCTGTCATCCATGGCCTTTGGTGCTCTACAACACCGATTTTGGATAGCGCAATCTTGCCATGCATGGTATACTTAAACATGGCACCACGGGAACAGTTTACAAGTTAGCCGTTGCGGAAATGCTTCCGCCCTTGGACTGAAAGCCAATAATCATGACCTTTTAGCATAAATCGCGGCGTAACGACTACAACTGCACTGTTTTCCGCATCCCCCCAACACGCTTTGCATACCCTGATATACATAGGCTATGGTTACATTAAAGTGACTGGACAATGTACATACATATATACATCCACTTTTATAATATGTGTACATACGTAAACGTGCCAACGGCCTTGCCGCAGTGGTAACACAGGTTCCCGTCAGATCACCGAAGTCAAGCGCTGCCGGGCTGGATGGGTGACCATCCGGTCTGCCGAGTGCTGTGGCAAGCGGGGTGCACTCAGCCCTTGAGAGGCAAACTGAGGAGCTACTTGATTGAGAAGTAGGGGCTCCGTTCTCGGAAACTGACATATGGCCGGGAGACCGGTGTGCTGACCACAAGCCCCTCCATATCCATACCCAGTGACGCCTATGGGCTGAGGATGACACGGCGGCCGGTCCGTATCGTTGGGTTTTCCAAGTCCTGCCTCTTCGGGAGGAGGTTTTTTTTTGTGGATACGCAAATAGATTAGGGGGAGGTTATAGTGCCCTGGAACCCGATCGAATATAGGGAGAAAAGTTCGCAACAGGCATCATGGCCATTCAAGCCAATGAGAGTTGGCGAAGATTCCCAACAAAGAACTCGTGTAGCAGAATTTGTAATGATGATTTTGGATCGTGTGGGAAAAATTTTATCAATAAACACCCGTCAAGTTGTATATGAAACGCGAACTTGGAAGAATACGATTTGAAGTGTGCTGGTGAAGCAGCAGTTACATCCCTGTCATAAACAACATGTGACAGCAAAAGGACCGAATGATGAGTTCAGTTGACAATGGATTATTTCATAAAGCGCAGACTGAGACTGGCGACCGTCACATGAAACAGTTCTTGCTATAAATAAGTAGAGAGGATATGAGTTGTTCAGGAAACAAATAACAATCAACTGCTTTCAAATTATCGAACTCATCTGTAAGATCTTATGAATTTCAAAAAGGAGTTTAAAAAACACTTCTAATTTTAATCCACTGACACAAGAAGCAAGCATTAGCATCAAGAGTAGCTCCCTCTTTCTCATTAGAACGGTCGACTTCATAGTCTTACAGCTAAAACCTTGGGACCTTTAGGAACAATTTACTCCAAAATATTTAGGAGGAATCGGCTCAATAGATTTCGTGAAAACAACAACGTTTTGCAGTCGTCCTTCTCTTTTTGTAGCGACTGAATGAAAAAGTTTAAAGCACTGCAAGATATTTCTGTGTTCAGGATTCGCAGCACACATTCCTTTACAGCATTTAAATTAACAACTAACACTATCACTTGGCATTCGTCAGACTTCATGTCATTAATTTTTAATTTTTCTTTAATAATAATAATAATAATAATAATAATAATAATAATACTGACAATAATAAAAATAATGATAGTGATATAAAAGAATTTATAGGTGTACAAGACATGTTTTCTGATATACAGAGTTCTGGTTCAAATGGCTCTGAGCACTATGGGACTTAACATCTGAGGTCATCAGTCCCCTAGAACTTAGAACTACTTAATCCTAACTAACCTAAGGACATCACACACATCCATGCCCGAGGCAGGATTCGACCCTGCGACCGCAGCGGTCGCGCGGTTCCAGACTGAAGCTCCCAGAACCGCTCGGCCACTCCGGCCGGCAGAGTTCTGGGAAAAAGAAATTTACGGAGAGTGCACTACCTAAGAGTACTAGGAAAAAGAGGAAGATCTGGGTGGAAAGGAAGATGTACGGGGGTACCGAGTGCGTGCAGGGACAATGGTAATCATCCTTGTTGATATGTCACTAACTGTCTTCTGAAACTGGAGATGTTATTAATTTCTCTAATATAATGCGGGAGTGGATTGGGACAGAAGGGATTTTGCTCTGAAGCGGGCGTTTCTGCCTCGTTGTTCAGACAGGAGCGTTAAGGTCGAGGAGAGAGATGAAAGACGGCGTACGTTGATAGCAGAGAAGACAGAGGGTATGGAAATATTTGCAGTTGTCTGCACGCAATCAGGATAGCTGTGCATATGATGGTGAAATATGATCAAAGAGTCGAACACCACGGATATAGAACACAGGCATTCATTAACAGTTCCAAACGCCGTGACATGTCCTGAGAAAGACACTGCGGGATAACAGCGCTTTAATCAGTAATTGGAATTGTAAGTATTAGCACAAGTCTCTTTTCCGGGTCAAGAGGGAACAGCTTTTCATATTTTTGTACGGCGCGAAGAGATGCCGACGCCTACTTGCACTGCAGTTAAGTGCTCAGGTTAGTCCAATTTAGATTTTCATCTATTTACTCCCACACTCTTTTCTGAGGGACAGAGGTCGATATTTGTCCTATTTAGGGTTGAAGACGGCAGGGATTCTCGATGTTTCTAACAAGCCTGGAATGACAAACGAGTACCGTTTGGGTGTTGGACGGGTTGGGCTTTAACCCTATACCTGCGCCCTTTTTGCTAGTGCACACAGGTCGGTATTGAGATTCTCGATGGCTGTCTTCAGGTGTACTGGTTTATCACATAGATACCACTGAAGATCACCAGTGTACATGTGTATTTTCAGTAGGGCAAAACTCATGCACATCACTGACAATAATGAGAAGACAAAATATGGAAAAATAATGAAATGAAAAAATACTGAACCCGGGTACGCCTGATCCTACCCATCTCCATTGTGCCATTGTGACTTTGTGGTGTCGGAGGTGACAAAAAAAATTGGCTCTAGTCACTATGGGACTTAACATCCGAAATGTGTTAAGGAAAACATTAAATTTATCATCTATGTTATCGGCACTATAAACATCCTGCCGCTCTTGTTCCTTGACAAGGTTTAAAAAACTGTTGGATTAAATTTCCTACATAGTTTGTAATTATATGTGACATGTGTTTGAGTGCAAAAACCTTTTAGTTTTAAAATTTGTGCATCATGGTCTGAAAGGCCACTCACCCTTTTACTAACAGTATGCCCACCTAGTAATAAAGGATGGCTGTGCTACTGTTCCCCTGCACCCTAGCTGGAAAAAAACACAGTTTGCACCAGATCATAAGAATTTAGGCGACCTACCAACGTCCTTTTTCTTGCACCATCATATAGAAAATTTATACTGAAGTCACCTCATATAACTAATTTCTGGTACTTTCTACAAAGTGAATCAAGAAACCTCTCTAGCTTGAGTAGAAATGCTCTGAAGGCAGAGTTAGGGGACCTATAAACCACAACAATTAGAAGTTTAGTTTCACAAAATTCAACTGCCCCTACACAAAATGGTTCCAATGGCTCTGAGCACTATGGGACTTAACATCTGTGGTCATCAGTCCCCTAGAACTTAGAACTACTTAAAACTAACTAACCTAAGGACATCACACACATCCATACACGAGGCAGGATTCGAACCTGCGACCGTAGCGGTCGCGCGGTTCCAAACTAAAGCGCCTAGAACCGCTAGGCCACACCGGCCGGCGCCCCTACACAACATTCCAATGTCCGTTCAGTGCAGTGACGTGATATGTCTATGGACTCAAATGGAATACTGTTTTTTTACGCACACTCAACAGCAAAAAAAGTGGGTCACCTCTGAATTCCAACGTGTAGGCTGCACCTGAATGTATGCAACTAACATAGCATATCTGTGTTGCACATAGTCGCAACCCTCCACAGTACAGTCGTTGTAAGATACACAATGGGTACCGCTAGAGACTACTAGAGAACACCAGTCTTTATGACAGTCCGTCCAGATGTAAAGTAACACCACAATAGTACAGAAGAGATCAGACAGTCCTTAACGTTTGTAAACTAAACTTAATTACGATAAGTGACATTTCAAATGTTATGGGACAACTAGTTTTGTCACATAAATCGTTCAGTAATCCTTAGGTACAATTAAATATTTGAGACAGTATATGGATTTATAAAGTTGTATGGCAATTGGAAACCAAGTTCTTTGCTGTCTAAAAGGTTTACCCAACACATGCTGAACGTCGTTCAACGTTCAACGGGGAGTGGTTTCGCATCAACTTTATGTAATACTAAGCAGTTAAAAGAAAACGTGATTAACGGCGGCAACCGCTCTACAGAAGTCCCAACATTAATAGCGAATCACAACTAATATCATTGTTCCCATTACTCATCAACAGTTACTTGTACAGGAAGTTGTACTTTAAATAACATGACCAACGTCTTCGTTCTGGATCCGGATGCAAACCCAGAACGTAAAGCCATTGTTAACCAAGCAAAGCTTTGTGCCTTATCGAGATTCAATCACTAGGCAGAAAGAGACGTCAAATATTGAGGTTTGCACCAGTATCAGTTATCAATTCTCAACTTGAACGTAAATGACGATAATGTTTGTACGAAAGCAGGAACCCTAACATGACAATTACCTTCTTGGTAATTAACCTCCAAAGACGTTGTATAGTGTTGCATTGTCAAGGAATAAAGGATGCACATGTTTAAAATTGAAATGCCATCATGTAATGCTGGGAACAAGGATGCGAACCCAGCACCTAATCGGATTGTTGAATAAGTACGTAAAATCAGAATGTTGATATCACAGTTTGTCACCAGTAGTGGGGTTGGAACCTTAAATGACGACTGAAGTTGTATTGCCTGACCGTGATTCTAACCCGGCGCCGACCGCCGTCGTTATCTAACCAGGAACAGCCGAGAAATGTCCAATGTTGGTCCACCATCAGTGAGATGTGCACACGTTTAACTAGAAATAAGGTAACGAAAATGTCTATGCCGACTGAGAGTCGAACGCCGCACACATGGCTACGAAGACACGTTAACAATCAACTTCATATTCAGTAGCAGCTAGGAGTAGCATGTTTAGTTGCAAACCTCAAGGCCTTACTCATCCCTAGTAACGTGTTGCCTAATATCTGCGATATCATGATGTTAATTTACAAGTGGATTGACTGCCGTAAGGAGCAATGTTCTCTAGTAGTCGTGTATCATTGAGATGTAAATGAAGTGCGTCAGTAGAAAGTAATTTCCGTCGTGCAGCACGTATTGTTTCAGAGACACTGAGTACATGTTATAAGTGCACAATACGTGTATTATATACTATGTATATACTATTATTTGGAGAAGCTGCCGCCAAACCTGTTTACTTTTACATTCCGCTTAGTTGTCGTGGTTGAATACAGGTTTTCTTAAGGCTACATCTAATGCAAAGCGCTTACAAGAAAGTATAGTTTCCTGCGTCATGCTATTGCTAGCTAGGTGAAATATTTTGTGGTAGCTATGTTTAAAATGAATGTATTTTTGAAAGTATTGTTCGTCAAATGTTTAAATAAATCGTCAACTGTAGGTGTGCCTGCACATGTTATAGCATAATAGCTGTAGCTGCGTTAGTTTGTACTACAGACTTGGGTAGGTTAGGTGTAACTTTTGATCCTTCAAGGGGTGTTCGTGGCCATGCGGCCCGGGTCTGTACTAGCCGCGGCTCGCGAGCTACGGGCCAGCCAGGCTGGCCAAGGCGAGACGCAAGTGAGTGAGCTGGCGGTGGCGTTGGTGGGCCAACAGCCCGGGACGAGCCAGCACGGCTGCGCCGCATGCCTCTGCCTCTGCCGCTCCCTTTGACGTAAATATGTTTACCTCCTCTCCTGGAATCAGTATAAGAACGGCAAGCAGAAATACACATCAGGCTGTCTGCCGTAATGGTTCACTGGGAGAGGTCTATTCGAGGTAGAGTCAAAAAATGGTTCAAATGGCTCTGAGTACTATGGGACTTAACATCTGAGGTCATCAGTCCCCTAGAACTTAGAACTACTTAAACCTAACTAACCTAAGGACATCACACACATCCATGCCGGAGGCAGGATTCGAACCTACGACCGTAGCGGTCGCGCGGTTCCAGACTGAAGCGCCTAGAACCGCTCGGCCACTCCGGCCGGCCGAGGTAGAGTCGTCGCTCTCATTGAGGAAGGAGGATGTTCCATCAGAGAAGCTGGCAGACGGTGTGGCGTACCACATACCACTTCAACGAGATGGTGGAGGATCTGCCTTGAAAGAGGCACCACCAACAGGGTTCCTGGCTCAGGCAGGAAGAGAGTGATCTCACAGCAGGAAGACAGGGACCTAGTGTCTAGGAGCAGAGAAAATCCCTTTCTGAACGCGAAGCAATTGCGGCGGGAGACCAACTTCTCCGGCTCCAGTGACACGATTCGCCGAAGGCTGAGGGACGCTGGACTGCATGTACGACGATCCGCCGTGAAACAAGAGCTCAGCGAAGACAACGTTTTATACCGGCTAGCATTTGCGGAGCTCCATCTGTGTCGTGGCACAACGTCATTTTCACTGACGAGAAGGTGTTTTCCACCAATAACGACGGCCCACGAATCGTTTACAGGCCGCAAGCGACTCGCCATCGACGCGAATATGTAACCATGACGAGAAGAAGTGGCCGGCTCTCTGTTACCTGCTGAGGTTGGAATTCTGCGAGAGGGGCGGGAATTCTTCACAGGATAGAAGGAACTCTGGACAGCGCGCAGTATGCCCACATATCGGAAAATGTGATGCTTCAGTCAGTGCGAATGCTGTACGCAGAAGGGGACGTCACATTTGAAGAGGACCATTCTCCCATTCACAAGTCTGCATTTGTTCAGCAGCGGCTCTCCACGATTGGTGTCAACGTCATGGACTGGCCGCCACGGGAAGCTGTTATGAATTCCATGGAAAACATGTGGGCTGCGGTCGCCGGAACATTAACAGAGAACTGGCCACGAAACCAACCAACTACTGCGGACGCTCTTTGGGACTGCGTCCAGGAAGCCTGGGAGGAAGTTGCTTCTTCAGGCTGTTACGTCCGACGGCTTATACATTCTATGCCAAGACGCGTGATAGAAGTACAAAATAATGAAGGATTCTGGATAAAATATTAGAGTTCTTAAAATGTTTTGTTATGTCTTCTTTTTCGTCATTTTTCCTCATTGGAAGCTAGTGGAAGATCGCGTGGCAACAGAAAAGATACAATATGGGTTAGCTTTCCTTTGATTTGCCCTTTTAATTCAAGTGGGTTCCTTTTGAATATACAGTTTGTTAAGTATTCTATTTTGATTTCATTTATACCTTGTCTACATACTTACAAACTAATCAGCGTAGATGGACTCTGTCACAGTAGTTTTTGTTATTTCAAATACGTCTCTCTCTTCCCTTCTATCCATGAATACATCCTCCGTCCTCCACACAATACGCCAACGATTTCATATTATGTTTACTCGCCGCGCGGGCTTAGCCGAGCGGTCTCAGGCGCTGCAGTCATGGACTGTGAGGCTGGTCCCGGCGGAGGTTCGAGACCTCCCTCGGGCATGGGTGTGTATGTTTGTCCTTAGGATAATTTAGGTTAAGTAGTGTGTAAGATTAGGGACTGATGACCTTAGCAGTTAAGTCCCATAAGATTTCACACACATTCGAACATTTATGTTTACTCGTTGTTAATATCTCTTCTATTCTCTCTCACACACTCTCTCTCTGACACTATCGCCGCAAGTGCCCTTCTATTACACTCCCCCAAAACTTTGTAAACAAATCTAGCGGTTTCCAATGACGCTACATTTTCTCTTTTAATTGCTGCTGTCTTTACTCTCTATCATTCCTCTCACAACCTATGAAACCGTATTCTTTGATCTCCCCTTCCCTATAACCCATTCATCGTTCTGAGAACAGTCCTTCCTTATCTCTCGGTCCTAAGATAAAACGAACTGTGGCACACATCTAAGTAAGCAATACTTCGCAAGCATTTCACGCTTATATTTTGCACTTCTGCACTTCTATCCATTCCCAGATCCCGCCCTCCTTCCTGTTACGCGTCCCTTGACATCTGCATCTACATCTAAATGAATACTCTGCAATTCATAATTATGTGCTTGGCAGGGGGTTCTGTGGTCTGGTAGATTAAACTTGTATTGATGTGTAAAACGTGTAGGTTCACATCTCACGTCAGGCGTAGATTTTTAACAAACACAAGTAGCTCTCCTTCAACCCTAGTAACGCCAAGTGCAGAACGCCAGTAAGCCCCGTTAGTTCAATATCAGCAGTAAAGACAACATCCCTTCGCTGCCGACTGGGCATTCGTTTGAGCTGTGACTGATGGAGAATCCCCGTAAGGCAGAAACACTGTCACCAGCAAGCCGTCGTAAACTAGAAAACGTATTTCATGTAATGAACCAATGGCCATGTAAGTTCACAAGGCTCTTACTTTATTTGAAACTGAGACGTTGAAAATTGTGGTGCTGGACTGGGATTCGAATTCGATTTCACTGTGTTCCCGAAGATTGAAAACTCTTCTAGGCGTACTCGAAAGGCACCTATCTGGTTTCGAATCCTGATCAGCACAAAATATTCATTATTACATTTCAAGCCCTAGCATGTGCACTCCGAACTACTGGTGAAAAATAGTTGCATTTTCAACGTCTCTTCGTGCGCTGTCAGCTGTAACGTGTTCGTTTCAACTCACAGCCACATGATGAGCTTTTTATCACAACATTACAAGATCAAACGTTTCCTTACATCTTTTCAAGTTCAAACATTCCTCTCCATCCTACTGGTGAAAACGTATTTGGGTTTGACGTTGTGTTCGTTGTGATCACCAACGACGACATGTTGTGGATTCAACTTCTAGCCAGCAGAGTATTTTCCATCACATCATTGAAAGTACAAACATGTCATTCCTAGTTATTATTGGACAAGAATTTGATAGTTAAAGTTTCTTCATGACCACGTGTGCGGGATTTGAATTTCATTCAGCACAGAACTTTTCGTCGCCTGATGCCTAGCTAAACATGCGCCCATCTCGCTACTGCTGAACCAATAGCTATTTATCGGCTGTTCCTGGCTAGAAAACTACGGTGCTAGATGCTGAGTTCGAATCCCAGTCAGGCAAAAACAATTCTACCGTCAATTAATGTTCCAGCATTTCGCTATTGGTGAAAACATTTGATATTTAACTTCTGATTTTATGAACAGTCGTGCTCAAAAGTATCCGAACGACCTGAATTGCATTTCACCTGATTCCCATGCGACCTACATAACGTAGCTGTCTAGCAGGTCCTCTAATCGCTCCTTCGTACAATCGTTTCACTACTGAAAGTGGTTCCAACAAATCACCACTAGAAAACACTGCTCTGTATCGCAATAACTCAAGACGCAAAGTAATACAACGATACTACAAATATCAGGGAACACCTTATCACAGATAAGACTGTCCTTAAGGCTTGTAAGCTCACATTTATTGCAATAAATGACATACCTGAAATGTTAGCACTCTCATTATTACGTCAGATAGGTAATGCACGTAGTAAGTTAGTCGTATTCATAATTTTCTCTTCAAACTAACATACCATACTTGTAATTTAACACAAAATGTCATTAAAAATTTACGTTATTCACGAGCAGCTACTTGAGAATATGTATGAACTTCAAATGACACGACGAACCACCTCGTTTGCATATGGATTCAAACCCAGGTCATGCAGGCTAAGCCGCGGTGGCCTTGCGGTTCTAGGAACTTCAGTCCGGAACCGCATCATGACTGCTACGGTCGCAAGTTCGAATCCTGCCTCGGGCATGGATGTGTGTGATGTCCTTAGGTTTGTTAGGTTTAAGTAGTTCTAGGTTCTAGGGGACTGATGACCTCAGATGTTGAGTCCGATAATGCTCAGAGCCATTTGAACCAATCACGCAGGCTAATATTTCGTGGCTGACGGAAATTAACAGTCATTCCTGACTAGGCATAAAGAGAGTAATATACCTCGATTTTTGGACAGTATCATTTAGCAAATATCAACTTTAAATTACATAACGTAACATTTTTAACGGACGCGAATTCCTACCCAGCATCTATTGTCCCTGTTAACGAACTACGAGAGATGTCAAATATTGCTACTTCACAAGTAACTTACTTGAAATGCAGCAAGGTAAAGCTTTGTGTTGGACAGGGATTCGAACCCAGAACCTAATCGGATTGTTATCGAAGCACAATCAACTTTGACATATCGGATTTTCTCGGCAGTAGCTAGATGTATTAAATGAAATGACGAGACGAAACATTAATTTTTTCCTTCCCAGGACTCCAACCCGGCACATATCGCTGTTATATTCTAGAGAAAAGGAACGTCAAGTATGAGTTTGTTACACCAGCAGCAACATGTGAGCATGTTTGAACTAGAAATAATATGACGAAGTGTTCAGTGCTGACTGATAATCGAGCCCCAAACATATCGTTGTTGACTACACACAAAGAGGCGACACGTACCGAATTTTTCTCCACCAGCAGCTCGGAATAACATCCTTGAACTTACAGTGATCTCGCAAATAGTTCTGTGTCTCACTGGGAGTCAAAAACTTCAGATATCGTTAGTGTTGACAACGAATGAAAACGCGTTAAAAATAAAAATTATTATCCACCAGCAGATAGGTGTTCTCATGCTAGAGCTTGGTAATACATAGTGAACAGTTTAGTGCTGGGCCAGGATTCCAACCCATTCATGCGGAATATGTGGAGATGTTGAGGAATCTGCAGTTTTGAACAAACAACAGGTTGTAGTCGAGCAGTATTGTCACGGAGGGATCAAATTCCGCGTTAAGGGCGATCTGAGTTGCATTCCCAGTTCAGAACCAATTTTATCGACATACAGAAGCTCAAATAAAAGATGGAATAAGTGTCCGGTGACCATACACAGGGTTTGTTTCGTCACTAGAAATAAATAACTAGTATAAAAAAGGTTATTGGTGATAGAGTTTCTACATGTCGCCACTCCGTACTTCATTGTGGTTCCACCTAACGTCTACTTGGTAGAGAAGGAATATCATGTTTAATGTGATTTTCAGACCACAATGCCATTATACCTTCTTCACCTGGCGTAGCCAGAAGAGAACAGAATCTGCTTCTCCCTATCAAAAAACATCGGCAGAAGTTGGAATCGAACCGAGACCGACATCATATGAAACTATCATCAGTCCAACAGACCACCAAACCCTCTTCTCTACGATTCATTTCCCTATCATAACACCCTTGCGACACACAAGATGAGAATTCTGACACACAGGCTCCCTGTAGTGGTCTGCAGGACAGAACATTCGTTTACGTGGTTGACCGAATCGCCATGAACTAGCTGCCTTGGCTACCCAGTGCATACATTCGACTCTATTTTGTAATCACCGAAATAAAATAACCTAACTGCCACCTACACAGAACTGCCAACAGTGTAGGATGCCGGAATTGAAATAGGAAGCACTGTGGAATGCCGAAGTTCTGGAGGAACTGTTGTTCACTTCCAGACGTGTTGTAACATAACGGTAAGCGTCGCGCACTGTTAATAAGACGTCGCGTGTTCTATTACATTCGCTACTACACTTTTTTAAAACGCAATTCTGCTGTCTGGTGAAGTTAACAATTTAATGGAACTTTGAACATAATTCTCTTCACTTCTCAACCCAAAATAGTCGCACGTGGAAAAAAGGCTAACTTCTGCGTCATTTTGTTCTTTTCAGGTTTAATAGATGGCCAGGCAGCAGATGCGTCTCGAAGCTTTTGTATTATGTATGGGGAGAGTGCATCGTGCCAAAATAGTCAGAAAAGTATTTTCTACATTAGCTGTCGTCTGGTAGTGGCATTTTAATCTTCTTCAAACCTTGTTTGACAGCTTTAACTCAGAACAAGTTTTCTACATGCATGTAATCAATTAACTGCATGTGCATTGTCAGACTGTTATAGATAACATCAGAGAATTCCCATATATCGTTGATGATTAATTTCTCTCTCATGTTTAGTATTGTTTTAACAACACTAAAAGAAACCTTAAGAAAACTGTGCACTGTATTGTAAGAAATGAAATAAAACTACCCACGATAACCTTACGACGAAAGTCTGTTTTAACAAAACTGTGTATCTGTACACAAGCGTGCCTCTATCTGTACGAATTAGTAAAACACTATTCACTTAGTTTTCGATTGGGTCTGTTTAAATAGTATGCTGTGTCATACTCAACAGGTATGCAAACGTGGCATTTCATAAATAAAGTTACGTATTCCTAGAAACCCAAAATTTGCTTGTCAGCAGCGGAAAGAGGCGTTACCTGTTGTGCAGCATTGTAAGTTTTTCACCATTGCACTATGAGCTCAAAGTAATTTCTTACGATTTCCTTATCGATGTTTGATCTGACTGCTTGCAGCTCTTACACAGAAGAGGTATAAACGTTACATTCAGCGAGGCTGGAACCGCGAACCATAACAGTCGCGTTTCCAGAAGTCACCACGTCAGCACAGAGCTAGCGGATAGATATGGTTTGCGCGTTCCTCTTACGAGGCCAATAGTGGCTAGAACTCGTAAACCGCTATTTACATTACGAGATTAGTTGCGATTGCCACGTTCAATGACTTTGCTGGGCTGAAAACCGTAAATTTAGAATCTGCTGTTACACCTCAAGCGATAACAACTCAGGTTATTCAATGGAAATGACACGATAAATCAAGTGAACTTTGAGGCTTAATTCCGTGGACACCAGGAAGTAACTCGTCGATCACAGAGTTGCCAAACATACCTTGCGTTGTTGCCAAATGTCCGTTACATTACCAGCAGGAAGAAGCCGAACCGATGTGATCCTACAGCGGGCTGGGAAGCGACCATTGCTGGCGCCTCAAAGACGCGGCTGATTCGCATTTCTCTAACTAGGTTTAGAGGACTGGAGCTTAGTTGCTAATAATACTCAGAACTGACTGCTACTAAGCATCATAAATCAGTAATTCTCATAGTTGTTTTTATATTTCTTTCGTAACTGTACTCAAAACTAAGAAACTCATTCACGGGCGTTTTCGTGCCTCGCCGATAGTCGAGCACAACACACAAATAAAAATAAAAAGAGAATGTGTGTGTGTGTGTGTGTGTGTGTGTGTGTGTGTGAGGGAGAGAGAGAGAGAGAGAGAGAGAGAGAGAGAGAGAGAGGGAGGGAGAGAGAGAGAGAGAGAGGGTAAAAAATTGTTGTAAAGAAATTGAATACTGGTATGTAAAGAAATCTATCATTAAAATGACTCGTTCCACATCATTACGAAATGTCGTATTCATGATCTATGGAACAAGTATTAATCTAATCTAATCATATCATATTGCTGACTATCCATGAAGAGTCATGCAGTACCGAAATTTTCGCCTATATCAGTAACCAAATCTTAACTTGAAAATAAAAGACGACAGTTTTTGTAATAAACCGGGACTCCTCTCAAGACCCTTTCATCCCTGTTAACTAACCATGAAAGATGTCTGATATACCTTAATTCAGAAGTAACGAAGTGTGTATGAATTTAAAGATGAAGCGCATGTTGTGAAGTTCTGCGACGGAGGTACGAACCCAAGACGTAATCGGATTGTTAACTAAGTAAAATCAAATGTTACGCATCGGTTTTTCTTGCCAGCTGCTTAATCTAAAATGAGGACACAAATTTTTGTGTCTGAGCGACAATCTAACCGCAGTCCTATCGTTCTTCTTTATTGTCCACGAGTATTGCGTAAGTATCAATTGCTTACTCACCAACAGTAAGATGTGTGCGTGTTTGTCCAGAAATTGTTGGCAACATGAACAGACATTAAAAATACATGTTAATTTTCATTAGCAGGCCGGTATGCACGTGATAGGGCTTGAAATGAAATTATGAGTATTTTTGTACTGAATCAGGATTCGGATCCACATATTTACCTTTGGAGGAGACCTAGAGAAGACTGCAGTCTCGGGAAAAGGAATGAAATGATTGAACTATACTGTTTGGAGAGATTCAGATCCTCGAAAGAGGAGATACGAATTCGAATCACAGTCCAGCACCAAATTTTTCAACGTCTCTAGTTCAATCAAGTACAAGTATAATAAGAGCCCTGTTCCTTTAGACGGCTATCAGTTCATCAAATGAAATAAAATTTTCTAATGTAAGTAAGTTTACTGGTGACAGTATTTCTGTTTACCCTGACCTCCACCTATGTCATTTTCCAACGTAAACCAGCTCTGCCCAGTTTGGAATGAAGGAACGTGATGTTTAATGCGGATTCTGGATTATAACAGCTTTCTCTTGAGGTTACCAGAGGTAAAGTAAATCTGTTTGTGTCTCTTAAAAGTAAATGCCTGAACCCACGCATTGCACTTGTGATTGTTCGTTCCACGAGACCATTGTGGCCACATTTCCCAGCCCCAGGAGTGTGCTGTAATGGATGATGTGCTTAGCTTACTAAACTAGTCACGGTGGTAAAAAACGCGAGTCTATTAAATGGTTAAGTAGAAGCAAGCTTCTGACGTGGAGATTATGCTATTCTCATGTCAGCAGGATGTAAAGACTCTTCTAGGCGTCATAGCATCGATTTGAAGCCATTTTGAAATTTTCACTAATTCAGGAAATTTCTTAGTTCCACAAAATCCATTGTGACGTGTGAAGTTACCGGATAATTCGATTATCACCGTCATTATTACTATCATTTTCTTCATATCGCTGCTGGAACACATGTGCTTGAAGATCATTTAAGCCCTTTTGGTCATTACAGAAGTAGTTGCCCAAGAACAAGTTCTTTCCCTGTCTACGGAATCCTTTTCATGTTAATATCAAACATCAGTAATTACTCGTAAATCACATTAAAACTAAAGTAATTGATGAAGTCGTTACTTGATAACGAAAACGCGCTGCCTTTCTTCATTTACTTGCGCCTACAAATGGCTGTCGAATACTGCCAAACCAAAAGCCAAGGGATCTTACTGCCTTCCAATATACAGGGTTATTACAAATGATTGAAGCGATTTCACAGTTCTACAATAACTTTATTATTTGAGATATTTTCACAATGCTTTGCACACATACAAAAACTCAAAAAGTTTTTTTAAGCATTCACAAATGTTCGATATGTGCCCCTTAAGTGATTCGGCAGACATCAAGCCGATAATCAAGTTCCTCCCACATTCGGCGCAGCATGTCCCCATCAATGAGTTCGAAAGAATCGTTGATGCGAGCTCGCATTTCTGGCACGTTTCTTGGTAGAGGAGGTTTAAACACTGAATCTTTCACATAACCCCACGGAAAGAAATCGCATGGGGTTAAGTCGGGAGAGCGTGGAGGCCATGACATGAATTGCTGATCATGATCTCCACCACGACCGATCCATCGGTTTTCCAATCTCCTGTTTAAGAAATGCCGAACATCATGATGGAAGGGCGGTGGAGCACCATCCTGTTGAAAGATGAAGTCGGCGCTGTCGGTCTCCAGTTGCGGCATGAGCCAATTTTCCAGCATGTCCAGATACACGTGTCCTGTAACGTTTTTTTTCGCAGAAGAAAAAGGGGCCGTAAACTTTAAACCGTGAGATTGCACAAAACACGTTAACTTTTGGTGGCTCAAATGGCTCTGAGCACTATGGGACTCAACTGCTGAGGTCATTAGTCCCCTAGAACTTAGAACTAGTTAAACCTAACTAACCTAAGGACATCACAAACATCCATGCCCGAGGCAGGATTCGAACCTGCGACCGTAGCGGTCTTGCGGTTCCAGACTGCAGCGCCTTTAACCGCACGGCCACTTCGGCCAACTTTTGGTGAACTGCGAATTTGCTGCACGAATGCGTGAGGATTCTCTACCGCCCAGATTCGCACATTGTGTCTGTTCACTTCACCATTAAGAAAAAAATGTTGCTTCATCACTGAAAACAAGTTTCGTACTGAACGCATCCTCTTCCATGAGCTGTTGCAACCGCGCCGAAAATTCAAAGCGTTTGACTTTGTCATCGGGTGTCAGGGCTTGTAGCAATTGTAAACGGTAAGGCTTCTGCTTTAGCCTTTTCCGTAAGATTTTCCAAACCGTCGGCTGTGGTACGTTTAGCTCCCTTCTTGCTTTATTCGTCGACTTCCGCGGGCTACGCGTGAAACTTGCCCGCACGCGTTCAACCGTTTCTTCGCTCACTGCAGGCCGACCCGTTGATTTCCCCTTACAGAGGCATCCAGAAGCTTTAAACCGCGCATACCATCTCCGAATGGAGTTAGCAGTTGGTGGATCTTTGTTGAACTGCGTCCTGAAGTGTCGTTGCACTGTTATGACTGACTGATGTGAGTGCATTTCAAGCACAACATACGCTTTCTCGGCTTCTGTCGCCATTTTGTCTCACTGCGCTCTCGAGCGCTCTGGCGGCAGAAACCTGAAGTGCGGCTTCAGCCGAACAAAACTTCATGAGTTTTTCTACGTATCTGTAGTGTGTCGTGACCATATGTCAATGTATGGAGCTACAGTAAATTTATGATATCGCTTCAATTATTTGTAATAGCCCTGTACGTCGCTGTCGGTTCTTCCATATGATTTGGTCGACGTGACCTGTGTCAAGTTGCGTATGACACAGAATGTTTTAGAAAATCAATTGTTTTCCTTTGCAATAAACAGAAAGAATTTCATTCTAAGCTATCCAAGTCCAAAATTATCGCAATATTAGTTCAAATTTAATATTCGCTTCCATAATGTAAGGAAAGTATTTCACAGTTGCAAAACCCACATCCGACTCGCTGTCCTTACACTTAGTCGCTGTCCATAAATTCTAGCTCAAAGTGACGCCAGTTTAAGTAACCTAATGTAGCGAAGACTGTTTGCCAGTGTTCTTTCTCACCGGAAAATATGCAATTCACTCATTGGGTTCCATAAGTACACTGTAACAGTAATTTCTGTGTGTATGCAATGCATACGGATTGTAGAATTTAGTGGTGCTCTCTCTTCCACTTCTGTGTACAATATGCCTGACCTAAACGGGCCGTTTATCATTACAGGCCCTGGGCGGTGCATCATCATATTGACAATTGTAATGTACTTATACTGACAACCTCATTGTTCGTTTTACCCGATTTTGTAATCATTTAAGTAAAACAACATGACCTTCGAGTGGGAGACATTTCGTCCCCCTTTTCCTTCTGTGAAATTTGTCAGTAAGCTTTTTGCCTTCGAACGAGCGAAATGCGGCAGAGTACGGCTGGTAAACGATTTACAAACCACGATTAGTGCCGTTAACACGATTTCTTTCAACATTGGCGTAGCTGAAGGAATTTAGTTTCTTCTTAAATCGTCTTATGCAGCAACGTTCACAGATATCTCATATAGGAAAAGCTCTTTATCCAGGCACGAAGGTTGTAAAAGAAACTTCCCACATTTTGTGTCAGGTTGATCTTTTCGTCTGATAGCACTGCGTGAGTATTTTGTCTAAGAGGTATTAAAGTAGTGTTCCTGTAGCTGTGGGAATCATTGGTAGAAAACGAGTTTCACACCAATGGGTACAGTACTGATAAATATTCAAAATGATTATCAACCTAAGTCTGCGTTCATCCACAAACAGAGGCGTATTTGTAATACTGAAGATAGACTAGGTATCCTTGTCTTCCTTGAGTGGGCATTAGAAGGCGTTTACACACACGTATACGAGGGTAATCCCGAAGTAAGGCCTCCTAAGGGACACGCAAGTGCCAACGCAGGCACAAACGAGAGATCCTTAATTTTAATGGCAAGCAGAAACCACAGTGTTGGCTGCATGGTAGCAAGGTGATAAAGAGCAAGACTATGGATACGAAGGTCTCAGGTTCGACCCCTCACCAGTCCCACGATTTTTATGTGCCGTTTTACACATATTTCCCCTGGGGCAGTGTTTATTGATGTGAAAAATGCCGAGTTGCACTGTGGTCCGAAAGCCACGTAAAACTGTAGATTCCCCTATTAACTGGCTAGGTAAGTCAACTCAAAGGTCGGATGAAAGCAACAGCATACCACCTCCAACCAGTACGTGCCTATTAAAGCACTGTGGTGTTCAAACCACTCTTGCGGCTCATGACTGCTTTACTTTCTATGGGTTCCAAAACTAATGATCTTCGGGTTATTAACATTTTTGTGTTTTCATGCTGTAGCTTTGATACCAGTAAACGTAAGTAACCGTCCGAGCACTGTCACCGTTCGAGTTGTCAGGGTGGTAGACGACGAAGCTGTCGACCCCAGTTACAATTTTGGTCATGGCTATGTTTCAGTCGAATACCTCTATGGGCCTTTCTGCGTATTTCAAGATATACTTTTATACACTTGGTACGCTTCCAAATTGATATCTGATAGAGCTGTATTTAGCAACATGAATCAGATATGTTTTCCGTGCAATATATCGGACAACACGTCAGTGCAGCGAGATTTCGTTTGTGTGTTGCGCATGGTGCAAGAAATATTTGTGTTCTGCTTGCTTCTGTGATAGGTTTCACCCCACTGAATGCGAGCAAGCTCGCGAATAGTTTTTTTTCAATAACTGGAATTACGCAATAACACACTTAAAAATTGTATTTTTGCATTATGTATCCCGATGAAAATAACTGTAAACAGGTTATATGCCTACTTGCTTATTATCGCGCTTCTCGATGCTTTCCTCAAAAAATTAAAATAAAAATAAAGAGAGAGAGAGAGAGAGAGAGAGAGAGAGAGAGAGAGAAAACAGAAATGTATTTCAAATATCAGCTCAGTGACTCCATGTTCGTCTCATGATGCAAAGCAAGGATAGTTGATAGGTAATATCTCGTTGTACTAGCGATATGTATGGCTACAGTTCTTTGTTTTCTCTCTGCAAACAACTAGAACAGAATTAAGTAGCAAAAAAATGGCTCTGAGCACTATGGGACTCAACTGCTGAGGTCATTAGTCCCCTAGAACTTAGAACTAGTTAAACCTAACTAACCTAAGGACATCACAAACATCCATGCCCGAGGCAGGATTCGAACCTGCGACCGTAGCGGTCCTGCGGTTCCAGACTGCAGCGCCTTTAACCGCACGGCCACTTCGGCCGGCTTAAGTAGCAAAGTGGTAAGAACACCTACTCAGCCATTCTTGGTTATTTTGTTAATCGTCTGTAATGCAGTAAACATCCTTGATTATTGATTTGTAATTACTACCATTGTTATTGTTATTCGTCAGCCCACAACAGCTTTCCTATCACTCATTGCCGCCGATGCACGTAACGAATGGATCAGGATGAATGGAATGCGGGATGTTTCGTCACGGAAAATATACACATTTATCTCGGCGTCTTGTGTCAGGGTAATATGAAAATCTCAATATGAAAAGACGACAATAACACCCAACTATTTCTGTCCACTTAACACCATGACGACAGACAAATTGGCGTCTCATTGTATTTTGATTATAATTCGTTAGCCTTTTTGCGACCTCATTTTAATACCTCGTGGGAGCAGGAATAATATTTTGCTTTTTGAACACCGAACAGTAACACACAAAGATAGTAGATGGAAGGATACAAAGAAAAAGTCAGACTCATGGGTGTGGATCCAATTCATCATAAGAAGACTAAACAAGAGGGAAACATTACGAAAGCAATGAATACGCTGGTTAGTAAACATTATTTGTATAGATCTGAAGATGAAAAAGCGCAGATCTGCACAGTGCCCGCATCTGCACTTTAGTTTCTGTCTTAATGGGCATAATTTTTAGTTTCTTCTCTTCTGAATTATCAAATGAATTGGTTATTACGTGGTACAGAATAATTAGGTAACTGTGTTTCTTACAGCTTCCATTCGCACCAACATTTTTCCACATTCTCGTGCAATTCATGAAATTCTAATTGTATGATCACAAGACTGCACATAGATTGTTATCTTACTTTTCGTGACAGGTTGGCAAAGTTGATTTCCAAAGACATTTTATTGTACTGGAATAATCTTTTGTAACAAAGTAACAAGGTAAGTGTTTTATTCGTATATATTTTGTGGGAAACTGTAATCGTGATGGAAGATTACACACCTGAATGTTTGACACAGCTGGTAGGAGAAAACGCTGCATTTTAACCAAACCCCGTGCCTCCTCTCCGTATCCTCCTATGACACGAGCACAGGATCCTCCTCCTATAACGCTACAGAGCTGTTCCTAGCACAGCTGAGAATTGGCAACATCGTCACAAACATTTGGCAACACTGTGACAGTGCAATCACTTCCGCGTCTGATACTGAACCGACTCGCTAAATTCACTTGATATTCCCTTTCCATTTGAATGACTCGTGGTATATAATCCTCACGTAAACTGAGAGACTGAGACAGAAATTTCAATTTTTTGGCTAAAGAAATGCTATTTCTCACATAAGTGACAACTTTTAATATCTTTCACGATGCGTTATGGGTCTGAGCCACCAACACCATGATGAGAGTGGTGTGCTGGCAGCAATGTGTACGTAGCCCCGTGGTACGGCCCGTGCCTCGTGTTCCAACGATTAAGAAAATCGTCAGTTCTAACCGTGGTAGGGGCAGCGCGTGTCAGCTTTTTTTTTGTGTATTATTTGATGGTGCTGCGAATTCCCAGAAAAAATTCTGTAACAAAATCAGAAGAAAACCTTTACACATCAAATCCTCTTGGCAGCTCGACTCAGTAAGTTGTGTTAATGGTCGTAGATCTCGGCTTTCTGACTGCCAAGCTGCTATACAATACAAGCGTCTCTGAAGAAATTCGAATCGACCGTCAACGATACGAAATTCAATAATGTTCTTCACTTACGACTCCCATGCCAGGGTGATAAGTATGAAGGAAATAAATTGATTAGCAAATCGCAAGAAAATACTTTCAGCTCGAAGTGCAATGGTGAAAAACTTACAATGCTGCGCAACAGGTAACGCCTCTTTCCGCTGCTGACAAGCAAATTTTGGGTTTCTAGGAATACGTATGTCACGTTTGCATACCTGTTGAGTATGACACAGCATACCATTTAAACAGACCCAATCAAAAACTAAGTGAATAGTGTTTTACTAATTCGTACAGATAGAGGCACGCTTGTGTACAGATACACAGTTTTGTTAAAACAGACTTTCGTCGTAAGGTTATCGTGGGTAGTTTTATTTCATTTCTTACAATACAGTGCACAGTTTTCTTAAGGTTTCTTTTAGTGTTGTTAAAACAATACTAAACATGAGAGAGAAATTAATCATCAACGATATATGGGAATTCTCTGATGTTATCTATAACAGTCTGACAATGCACATGCAGTTAATTGATTACATGCATGTAGAAAACTTGTTCTGAGTTAAAGCTGTCAAACAAGGTTTGAAGAAGATTAAAATGCCACTACCAGACGACAGCTAATGTAGAAAATACTTTTCTGACTATTTTGGCACGATGCACTCTCCCCATACATAATACAAAAGCTTCGAGACGCATCTGCTGCCTGGCCATCTATTAAACCTGAAAAGAACAAAATGACGCAGAAGTTAGCCTTTTTTCCACGTGCGACTATTTTGGGTTGAGAAGTGAAGAGAATTATGTTCAAAGTTCCATTAAATTGTTAACTTCAGCAGACAGCAGAATTGCGTTTTAAAAAAGTGTAGTAGCGAATGTAATAGAACACGCGACGTCTTATTAACAGTGCGCGACGCTTACCGTAATGTTACAACACGTCTGGAAGTGAACAACAGTTCCTCCAGAACTTCGGCATTCCACAGTGCTTCCTATTTCAATTCCGGCATCCTACACTGTTGGCAGTTCTGTGTAGGTGGCAGTTAGGTTATTTTATTTCGGTGATTACAAAATAGAGTCGAATGTATGCACTGGGTAGCCAAGGCAGCTAGTTCATGGCGATTCGGTCAACCACGTAAACGAATGTTCTGTCCTGCAGACCACTACAGGGAGCCTGTGTGTCAGAATTCTCATCTTGTGTGTCGCAAGGGTGTTATGATAGGGAAATGAATCGTAGAGAAGAGGGTTTGGTGGTCTGTTGGACTGATGATAGTTTCATATGATGTCGGTCTCGGTTCGATTCCAACTTCTGCCGATGTTTTTTGATAGGGAGAAGCAGATTCTGTTCTCTTCTGGCTACGCCAGGTGAAGAAGGTATAATGGCATTGTGGTCTGAAAATCACATTAAACATGATATTCCTTCTCTACCAAGTAGACGTTAGGTGGAACCACAATGAAGTACGGAGTGGCGACATGTAGAAACTCTATCACCAATAACCTTTTTTATACTAGTTATTTATTTCTAGTGACGAAACAAACCCTGTGTATGGTCACCGGACACTTATTCCATCTTTTATTTGAGCTTCTGTATGTCGATAAAATTGGTTCTGAACTGGGAATGCAACTCAGATCGCCCTTAACGCGGAATTTGATCCCTCCGTGACAATACTGCTCGACTACAACCTGTTGTTTGTTCAAAACTGCAGATTCCTCAACATCTCCACATATTCCGCATGAATGGGTTGGAATCCTGGCCCAGCACTAAACTGTTCACTATGTATTACCAAGCTCTAGCATGAGAACACCTATCTGCTGGTGGATAATAATTTTTATTTTTAACGCGTTTTCATTCGTTGTCAACACTAACGATATCTGAAGTTTTTGACTCCCAGTGAGACACAGAACTATTTGCGAGATCACTGTAAGTTCAAGGATGTTATTCCGAGCTGCTGGTGGAGAAAAATTCGGTACGTGTCGCCTCTTTGTGTGTAGTCAACAACGATATGTTTGGGGCTCGATTATCAGTCAGCACTGAACACTTCGTCATATTATTTCTAGTTCAAACATGCTCACATGTTGCTGCTGGTGTAACAAACTCATACTTGACGTTCCTTTTCTCTAGAATATAACAGCGATATGTGCCGGGTTGGAGTCCTGGGAAGGAAAAAATTAATGTTTCGTCTCGTCATTTCATTTAATACATCTAGCTACTGCCGAGAAAATCCGATATGTCAAAGTTGATTGTGCTTCGATAACAATCCGATTAGGTTCTGGGTTCGAATCCCTGTCCAACACAAAGCTTTACCTTGCTGCATTTCAAGTAAGTTACTTGTGAAGTAGCAATATTTGACATCTCTCGTAGTTCGTTAACAAGGACAATAGGCCGGCCGCGGTGGTCTAGCGGTTCTAGGCGCTCAGTCCGGAACCGCGCGACCGCTACGGTCGCAGGTTCGAATCCTGCTTCGGGCATGGATGTGTGTGACGTCCTTAGGTTAGTTAGGTTTAAGTAGTTCTAAGTTCTAGGGGACTGATGACCACAGATGTTAAGTCCCATAGTGCTCAGAGCCATTTGAACCATTTTGAACAAGGACAATAGATGCTGGGTAGGAATTGGCGACTGGTAAAAATGTTTACGTTATGTAATTTAAAGTTGATATTTGTTAACTGATACTGTCTAAAATCGAGGTATATAACTCTCTTTATGCCTAGTCAGAAATGACTTAATTTCCGTCAGTCACGAAATCTTAGTTTGCATGACCTGGGTTTGAATCCATATGCAGAACGAGTCGGTTCGTCGTGTCATTTGAAGCTCATACATATTCTCAAGTAGCTGCTCGTGAATAACGTAAATTTTTAATGACATTTTGTGTTAAATAACAAGTATGGTATGTTAGTTTGAAAAGGAAATCATAAAGACGACGAACTTACTACGTGCATTACCTAACTGACGTAATAATGAGGGTGCTAACATTTCAGGTATGTCAGTTATTGCAATAAATGCGAGCTTACAAGCCTTAAGGGCAGTCTTATCTGTGATGAGGTGTTCCTGATATTTTTAGTATGGTGGTATTACTTTACATCCTGAGTTATTGCGATACAGAGCAGTGTTTTCTAGTGGTGACTTGGAACCATTTTCAATAGTCAAACAACTGTATCAAGAAGCTATTAGAGGACCTGCTAGACAGGTGCGTTATGTGGGTTGCATGGGAATCAGGCGAAATGCAATCCAGGTCGTTCGGATACTTTTGAGCATGACTGTACTTCGTTAACAATCCGATTAGGTGCTGGGTTCGCATCCCTGTCACAAGCTTTATATGATGGCATTTCAATTTTAAACATGAGCATACTTTGTTCCTTGTGAATGACACCATATTAAACGTCGTTGGGGGTAGTTCCCAGGACCATAACTATTATGACAGGATTCCCAGTTCAATACAAACATTTTCGTCATTTATCTTCAGGATCACGAATTGATAACTGATACTGGTGCAAACGTCTCTTTATGCCTAGTGATCCAGTCTCAATAAGGCACAAACAAAGCTTAGCTTAGTTAACAATGGCTACAGGTGCTGGGTTTGAATCCAGGTCCAGAACGACGACATTGGTCATGTCATTTAAAGTTCAAATTTGTGTACACGTAGCTGTTGATGTGTTACGAGAACAATGATATTACTGGTGATTCGCTGTTAATGTTGAGATTTCCTTAGAGTGCTTGTTGCCGTTAATCGCGTTTTTCTACTGGTTCGTCCAATATCCAGTTTCCAGAGACACTCGCCGTTGACGACCTTCAGCACGTGGATGGAAAACCTTTTAGAGAGCGAAAAACTTTGTTTCCAATTGCTGTACAGCTTTGTAACTCCATATATTGTCTCAAGTATTTAATTTTGACTAAGGATTATAGGATTACTGTACGATATATGTAAAATAATGCGTTTTCTCAGAACTTTTGGAATGTCACTTGTTGTAATTAAGGTTAGTTTATGAGTGTTATGGGGTGTCTCATCGCTACGAACGTGTTTTCTAATATGTTTTGTATGACGATATCAGTTGACACTTAGACTGACTGCCATAAAGATCTTTAGTCTCTTAGTAGTCTCTTGTGGTACCCATTGTGTGTAGTCAAACGACTGTACTCCACAGGGTTTTGGTGTTTAGAGGACCTGCAACACAGCTACCTTATGTTGGTTGTATTCGGCAGTGACTATCTTTTTTTGCTGTCAAGTGTACAAAGCCACTCCCCCACAACACAAGGTGTATGTATCCTGGTAAAGGAAGCCTCTGAATTGTCAAATTATTTAAGTGGTGCTCCGGTATACCAATAATTTCAGAGTCAACATATTTAAGCAGTTCATTAACTTTATCTCTGTTGTTATTGCGGTCTTCAGCCCAGAGACTGGTTTGATGCAGATCTCCATTCTACTCTATCCTGTGCAAGCTTCTTCATATCCCAGTACCTACTGCAACCTACATCCTTCTGAATCTGCTTAGTGTATTCATCTCTTGGTCTCCTTCTACGATTTTTACCCTCCACGCTGCCCTCCAATACTAAATTGGTGATCCCTTGCTGCCTCAGAATGTGCCCTACCAACCAATCCTTTCTTCTAGTCAAGTTGTGCCGCAAATTCCTCTTCTCTCCAATTCTATTCAATACCTCCTCGTTAGTTTGTGATCTACCCATCTAATCTTCAGCATTCTTCTGTAGCACCACATTTCGAACGCTTCTATTCTCTTCTTCTCTAAACTAATTATCGTCCACGTTTCACTTCCATACATGGCTACACTGCATACAAAGACTTTCAGAAACGACTTCCTGACACTTAAATCAGTAATCGATGTTAACAAATTTCACATCTTCAGAAACGATTTCCTTGCCATTGCCAGTCAACATTTTATATCCTCTCTACTTCGACCATCATCAGTTATTTTGCTCCCCAAATAGCAAAAGTCCTTTACTACTTTAAGCGTCTCATTTCCTTGTATAATTCCCGCAGCATCACCCGATTTAATTCGATTACATTCCATTATCCTCGTTTTGCTTTTGTTGATGTTCATCTTATATCTTCCTTTCAAGACACTGTACATTCCGTTCTGCTGCTCTTCCAGGTCCTCAGGCCCTTTCCTGTCTCTGACAGAATTACAATGTCGTCAGCGAACCTAAAAGTTTTTATTTCTTCTTCACGGATTTTAATTCCAATTCCTAATTTTTCTTTTATTTCCTTTACTGCTTGCTCAATATACAGATTGAATAACATCGGGGAGAGGGTACAACCATGTCTCACTCCCTTCCCAACCACTGCTTTCCTTTCATGTCCCTCTACTCTTATAACTGCCATCTGGTTTCTGTACAAATTGTAAATATCCTTTCGCTCCCTGTATTTAACACCTGCCACCTTCAGAATTTGAAAGATAGTATTCCAGTCAACATTGACAAAAGCTTTCTCTAAGTCTACAAATGCTAGAAACGTAGGTTTGACTTTCCTTTCTTCTAAGATAAGTCGTAGGGTCAATACTGCCTCACGTGTTCCAACATTTCTACGGAAACCAAACTGATCAACTCCGAGGTCGGCTTCTATCAGTTTTTCCATTCGTCTGTAAAGAATTCGTGTTAGTATTTTGCAGCCGTGACTTATTAAACTGATAGTTCGGTAATTTTCACATCTGTCAACACCTGCTTTCTTTGGGATTGGAATTATTATATTCTTCTTGAAGTCTGAGGGACTTTCGCCTGTCTCATACATCTTGCTCAACAGATGGTAGAGTTTTGTCAGGACTGGCTCTCCCAAGGCCGTCAGTAGTTCTAATGGAATATTGTCAACTCCCGGGGCCTTGTTTCGACTCAGGTCTTTCAGTGCTCTGTCAAATTCTTTACGTAGTATCGTATCTCCCATTTCATCTTCATCTATATCCTCTTCCATTTCCATAATATTGTCCTCAAGTACATCGCCCTTGTATAGACCCTCTATATACTCCTTCCACCTTTCTGCCTTCCCTTCCTTGCTTAGAACTGGGTTTCCATCGGAGGTCTTGATATTCATGCAAGTGGTTCTCTTTTCTCCAAAGGTCCCTTTAATTTTCCTGTAGGCAGTATCTATTTTACCCGTAGTAAGATAAGCCTCTACATCCTTACATTTGTCCTCTAGCCATCCCTGCTTAGCCATTTTGCACTTCCTGTCGATCTCATTTTTGAGACGTTTGTATTCCTTTTTGCCTGCTTCACTTGCTGCATTTTTGTATTTTCTCCTTTCATCAATTAAATTCAGTATCTCTTCTGTTACCCAAGGATTTCTACAAGCAATCGTGTTTTTACCTACTTGATCCTCTGCTACCTTCACTATTTCATCTCTCAAAGCTACCAATTCTTCTTCTACTGTATTTCTTTCCCCCATTCTTGTCAATCGTTCCCTAATGCTCTCCCTGAAGCTCTCTACAACCTCTGGTTCTTTCAGTTTATTCAGGTCCCATCTCCTTAAATTCCCACCTTTTTGCAGTTCCTTTAGTTTTAATCTACAGTTCGTAACCAATAGATTGTGGGCAGGGTCCACATCTGCCCCTGGAAATGTCTTACAATTTAAAACCTGGTTCCTAAATCTCTGTCTTACCATTATATAATCTATCTGAAACCTGTCAGCCGGCCGGTGTGGCCGTGCGGTTCTAGGCGCTTCAGACTGGAACCGCGTGACCGCTACGGTCGCAGGTACGAATCCTGCCTCGTGCATGGATGTGTGTGATGTCCTTAGGTTAGTTAGGTTTAAGTAGTTCTAAGTTCTAGGGGACTGATGACCACAGATGTTAAGTTCCATAGTGCTCAGAGCCATTTGAACCATTTTTTGAAACCTGTCATTACCTCTGGGCTTCTTCCATTTATACAACCTTCTTTTATGATTCTTGAACCAAGAGTTAGCTATGATTAAGTTCAGCTCTGTGCAAAATTCTACCAGGCGGCTTCCTCTTTCATTCCTTACCCCCATTCCATATTCACCTACTACGTTTCCTTCTCTTCCTTTTCCTACTATCGAATTCCAGTCACCCACGACTATTAAATTTTCGTCTCCCTTCGCTATCCGAATAATTTCTTTTATCTCATCATACATTTCATCAATCTCTTCGTCATCTGCAGAGCTAGTTGGCAAATAAACTTGTACTACTGTGGTAGGCGTGAGCTTCGTATCTATCTTGGCCACAATAATACGTTCACTATGCTGTTTGTAGTAGCTTACCCACATTCCTATTTTCCTATTCATTATTAAACCTACTCCTGCATTACCCCTATTTGATTTTGTATTTATAACCCTGTATTCACCTGACCAAAAGTCTTTTTCCTCCTGCCACCGAAAATGGTTCAAATGGCTCTGAGCACTATGGGACTCAACATCTGTGGTCATAAGTCCCCTAGAACTTAGAACTACTTAAACCTAACTAACCTAAAGACATCACACACATCCACGCCCGAGGCAGGATTCGAACCTGCGACCGTAGCAGTCGCGCGGTTCCTGACTGAGCGCCTAGAACCGCTAGACCACCGCGGCCGGCACCGAACTTCACTAAGTCCCACTATATATAACTTTAACATATCCATTTCCCTTTTTAAATTTTCTAACCTACCTGTCCGATTAAGGGATCTGACATTCCACGCTCCGATCCGTAGAACGCCAGTTTTCTTTCTCCTGATAACAACGTCCTCTTGAGTAGTCCTCGTCCGGAGATCCGAATGGGGGACTATTTTACCTCCCGAATATTTTACCCAAGAGGACGCCATCATCATTTAACCATACAGTATCTCTAATACCTTTTATATTTTGATGAAATATGCCAATTCCCTCTATACTTGGAAACATGACGTCCTCTAAAGGTGAGTTAATGTCAAGCAAAAATCGCTGTGGGGGTAAGAACGACCTACCTATCATATTTCAGGATAGATGACGTTATAAACGCTGAGATGCGCGAAAAACTGCCGCATCAACTATGATATTTAAATTTATTACTTCTTCTCTACTAACTCTATTCTCAACACTTTTCGCTGACAGTATCTACATATGCCGTTGAATTTACCTGCGCAGATATATCATTGTAAGACACATAGTTCCAGATAAATGGCGTCATAAACACTGAGATACGTGAAAAAATGCCACATGCATGAAATTTTCATACATGTATCCTTCACTACTGAGACAGTGCTACAGTCGAGTTAACTTAAGGAATATCCCTGACGCCTGGCAAACTGCTGTAGTCGAAAACGATAGCCGTCTATAGAGCTATGAAAAGGCGGTCTCCAGCGTACAGAAACTGTACGGGTCATGTTTCTTAATTTGGATACTATCCTTACACATTTGTATATTACGCATATTTCTTTGTACGACTGCTTCATAATTTGAAATCTGTTTTCACCAATACACTAAAACGAAGTTTTTTTTCGATACTTCACTACAAACAGAGTCCATTTTTTGTTTTCGTTTCTAAGAGAAAATGGGCAAAATGAGCACGCGGCAATGTCAGGTTTGTCAGCTAGTTAGAAATAATGGAACTTGTGATTACAACAAGAATAAAATTTTTAGTCACGAGACTACATGTTTATTAACACAGAATCAAAAATGGCTCTGAGCACTATGGGACTCAACTGCTGAGGTCATTAGTCCCCTAGAACTTAGAACTAGTTAAACCTAACTAACCTAAGGACATCACAAACATCCATGCCCGAGGCAGGATTCGAACCTGCGACCGTAGCGGTCTTGCGAACACAGAATCAAACAGGAATAATGTACGAGCAGGAAATAGGGAAGTGTGTTAGCTACTGTAGTAGCCAAGGAATATCTGAAACTAGACTTCACAAATAGCTTCAAGTACATGAATATATCACTCACTTCACCAAAAGAAATAACTTCCATAATAAAATCTTTAAAAACAAAGCATCCTAGTGGGTACGATGAAATATCAACAAAGTTAATTAAGGCATGTTCTTGTGAGTTTAGTACAATTCTAAGTTACTTGTGTAACCAGTCAATTATAAATGGGACATTTCCTGACTGGCTAAAATATGTAGATGTTAAGCCTCTATTCAAGAAAGGGGATAAAGAGATACCATCAAACTACACACCTATTTCACTTTTGCCAGCATTCTCAAAAATTTTAGAAAAAGTAATGTACAGGCAGCTGCTCAACCATCTGACCACAAATAACATATTATCAAGAACACAAGTTGGATTTCTGAAGGGTTCTGATATCGAGAAGGCTATTTACACCTACAGTGAAAATGTACTTAATTCATTAAATAACAAATTACAAGCAGCAGGTATTTTCTGTGATTTGTCAAAGGCATTTGATTGTGTGAATCACAACATCCTTTTAAGTAAATTAGAATTCTATGGTGTCACGGGCAGTGCTGCAAAATGGTTCAAGTCATACCTCACTAACAGGAAACAAAGGGTGTCAGTGCAAGGGACTAGTGGATTAAGTAATCAGTCATCATCAGAATGGGAAGAAATTACATGTGGTGTCCCACAAGGATCCATCTTAGGGCCATTGCTTTTTCTTGTGTACATTAATGATCTCTCATCAGTTACACTGCCAGAAGCAGAGTTCGTTTTGTTTGCAGATGACACAAGTATTGCAATAAATAGTATGTCAAGTGTAGTTCTAGAAAGATCTGCTAATGATATTTTCATGGATATTAATAAATGGTTTAAAGCCAACTCACTGACATTAAACTTAGAAAAGACTCACTATATGCAATTCAGAACCTGTAAGAGGTTTCCACCCAGCATATGCATAAAATACGAAGAAAAGCAGATAGAAGAGGTTGACAGTCTTAAATTCCTGGGATTACAACTTGATAATAAATTCAGTTGGGAAGAGCACACCACAGAACTGCAGAAACGCCTTAACAAATCTGTATTTGCAATTCGAGTGTTAGCAGACATAAGCGACATAAAAATGAAAAAGCTTGCATACTTTGCCTACTTTCATTCCATAATGTCATATGGTATAATATTTTGGGGTAACTCTTCAAGTCAAACAAAAGTTTTCAGAGTCCAAAAGCGTGTAATACGTATTATTTGTGGAGTAAATTCACAGACGTCCTGTAGAAACCTCTTCAAAGAACTGGGTATACTAACTACTGCCTCTCAGTATATTTACTCATTAATGAAAATTGCCCTAAATAATATATCTCTTTTTCCAACAAACAGCTCAGTTCATACATACAATACCAGGAACAAAAATGATATGCACAAGAACTTAAAAGCACTTACTTTAGTTCAAAAAGGTGTCCACTACTCAGGAACACACATCTTCATTAATTTGCCAGTAAACATAAAAAATTTAGTTACAAATAAAGATCAGTTTAAAAAGAGCCTGAAAGACTTACTAGTGGCCAACTCCTTCTACTCCATTGACGAATTTTTTAATAGAAACAAATGATGTATTGTATATATTCATACTATTAGTATTGTTATTTCAGCTTAAAAAAAATTGACATGTTCCACATCCACGAGGATCTCCTCAGCACGGATCTATGGAACGAAAAACGAATCTAATCTAAAAAATCTAAGATGGAGACAAAACTAACATCTACCACAGTAATACAAGTTTACATGCCAACTAGCTCAGCAGATGATGACTGCAGTAAGCTGGCTGAGGTGGATGTAGGTGGCAGCAGTTATGCAGAGATGAAGAGGCTTGCAAAGGTACGACTAGCGTGGAGAGCTGCAACAAACTAGTCTTCGGACTTACGACGCCGATAACGATGACGACGACGACGATGACGCCGACAACATGTTTTGGTGTCGAGAGGTTTCAAATTTGCATACGCCAAAGTTAGAGCTACACCGTATTAGATGAATGTTCGTTTTGTGCATGCCCTATGTATTTGGGACAATGATAAAGGTTCATTGCCAGAAATAGTTTTCTCGAAGCAATATAGATCTTCTATATTTATTGTTTATTGCTTCATGTGACTCTGAGATTAAGGCTTGCTTGCACGTGAGAAACACAATGCGGTGTCTGGGGAAATATTTAGTCGAACTGTTCTCGTCTGCACAGATCTGAGCAGCACCCAGTGCTTTTCACTAACATGAGACGCCCGTGCGTTGTGCTCCAGAGCTACTAGCCAGTCCCGAGCACGTATTAAATTTTACGCCTGTCTCTCACAATAGAATGCTGGACCGTTATAACAGTAGAACGAGCTTTCAGTAAGAGGCATAACGACTACTTAAATTCGCTTTATAGGGGGGGAAGACGTCTCGAAAGTGGAATTGTATTCGGAGACTACGGTACTTTTGCATAACGGAACCGAAGATGACGCCAGTGTAGAATGGTGCAGCCGACGGCAATATCGTAGAAAGGGAAGGGAAGGCTCGTACAGAAGACAATCGGGAACAGACAAACATGGAAAGAGCAGACCAATAATTGTATACGATCGTCAAGATATCCTCCGACTATAATTGTGCTGTCTGTGTCGAATAAGGATTCTTCTGCTTCGATTGACTATTGTGATATTTATGTTCGTGTTGAAACATTGTTCTTCCACAAGTTTTACGTTTGACAAATGCATTTCATGAACCAATGTCCAGCAACTGAAGTCTCATGAAGTTTTATGCTTTTCCTTACATTCCTAACGTTAACGATACTTCCACAGAACAAATTGCCTTTGACAGTCAAGTGGTAGCAAACGCACAAATAAATGTGTTTACTCGGGAGGTTAACAGCTGTTTACCCCGTGCGGGCGCCCGGAGAACGGCTATGGAGTTGCTGAGGCTCGCGAGCGTTGAATCGGACGGTACAGTTAAAATCCTGCCATTTCAACGAAGCAACGGCTCCGAGGAGTCAAGTTCCTAACTTCCATAGATTTAAATCGCCGCACTGGCAGGTACCATTAGCAGAGAAACTGAGGAAGGACATGGCCTTTATTTTTGTTGGTCGAAGTTAACAGTTTAAAGTGATGCCATCTGGTAATATCAGTGGCGGCGTTTTTATAGCGGCTCTGGACATTGTCTTGTGACCAGAGATGCTAGACAGAGTCACTTTATATGTAGATGGTCTGTTAATAGCGACCGAGACTTGGGAAGAACACCTCGAGGAAATGGAAAGAGTTTTTTCAGAAATTTCGGGATTATGGTGTTACCGCAAACTTAACAAAATCCAAATTTGGGAAGAGCCAGATTAAAGTCTTAGAACACATTATACCTCCTATAGGAATTCGACTGGACCAAAAAAAATTAGATACTACTAGAAACTTCCCTCAGCCACTTCGAAAAAGCAACTGAAAACCTTTTTGCCCAATGCATAATTTTTTAGTAAATTCATATTAAATCAATTGCTAAATAATGATCATTTATAAAGATTACTCAGAAAGAACAATCCCTGGCATTGGACAGATGACTGCAGGAAATTTCACAGATATTAAGTCCGCATTACTTAATGCTGAGATACTGCATCATTTGAATACGAGCGAGGAGTTTTGCCTGGCCGGGATGCTTCCTCAACAGGGCTAAGCACTTGTGTGCTCCAAATTGAACACGCAGGCAACGAATATGAGATAAACATCACTGGTTTGCCAACAGGATTTTATCAGAATGTGAATGGACCTACAGAGTAACTGAGAAAGAATCTTAGCTGTTAAATGAGCATTAGAAAAATATAACTATTTTATATATGACAAACACATAAAAGTTTACTGTGACCACCAATCACTGAGTTTTCCTTTACCATGTATGCTGTTGCATGAAAGGTTAGGCAGGTGGGCTGCCTTATTGCAACTGAGCTAATCCATGTCAAAGATTCTGACAGTATCATTGCATAGTTATCTAGGCTTGCGAAGGGTTTTCAGATTGTCAGGACGTGAATGAGAAAAATTCACAATTTAAAGTCTTGTCAGTAATGGAGATACCATTTAAGCAATATTACATACATATGTGTCATAATATAGTCAAATTGAACGACAATTAGCCGCAATGCTATCATATAATGCGGGAATTAAGGCAAGGTAGTGAGGGGGAGAGTTGGCAAAGTATCGGTTATACACCGAAACGACGAAGTAACTGGTATAGGCATGCGTATTCAAATACAGAGATATGCAGACGGCAGAATACGGCGCTGCGGTCGTTAACGCCTATATAAGACAAGTATCTGGGGAAGTTGTTAGATCGGTTACTGCTGCTACAATGGCAGGTTATCAAGATTTAAATGAGTTTGAACGTTGTGCTATAGTCGGCGCACGAGCGATGGGACACAGAATCTCCAAGGTAGCGATGAGGTGGGGATTTTCCCGCACAACCATTTCACGAGTGTACCGTGAATATCAGAACGCTATAAAAAATCAAATCCCCGACATCCCTGCGGCCGGAAAAGTATCCAGCAAGAACGGGACAACGACGACTGAAGCGAATCGTTCAACGTGACAGAAGTGCAACCCTTCCGCAAATTGCTGCAGATTTCAATGCTGGGCCAAACTTCCCAGACATTAATATTATTGAGCATATCTGGGATGCTTTGCAATGTGCTGTGAAGAAGATATCTCCAACCCCTCGTACTCTTACGGATTTATGGATAGCCCTGCAGGATTTATGGTGTCAATTCCCTCCAACACTACTTCAGACAGTAGTCGAGTCCATGCCATGTCATGCTGCGGCACTTCCGCATGCTCGCGGGGGCCCTACACAATATTAGGCAGATGCACCAGTTTCTTTAGCTCTTCAGTATATGATGACTTTCAGTATAGTAATGATAGGTCAGATAAGAGGTGGCGAATCTGTATCCCCTCGCAATGTGTCATGAACTTTATATGGTTACCATTACTTCTGAGGCCATTTAATCATTTACGAATGCACGAACAAGATAATGCAGCATTATTACTTCTGTAATATGGAAAGAACAGAAATTGCTGAAAACCTGTATTTCACGACAGCAGATTAAACCGATTAATAGGTGCACCAAGACTGACTTACATCCAACAGTACCAACAAAACCACTCTTGTAATGTTACCCCCCGCCCCCGCCGCCGCCACTGCTAGAAGCGGAATGAAATACATGTTTGCTGTATATTATTTGTCCAGTAAATATCTTTGATTACATCCCACTCGTGTTACAAGAGCAGCGACTCTTATTCGGAAATTCGAGAAGAACTATATTCCTAAGTTCGAAAACCAAATACGATTCTTTCGGATAATACTTAGTACATTACTGGACAGAAGCGTAAAGAATTTTTTTAGAATGCAAGGAATTAAACAAATTTTGATAACCAGATTCCATCCAAATGCAAATCCTGTAGCAAGGATTTTTCGTGAACTAAATCGGTTCATGAGGTCATATGCCTCAAGACAGCAGACTGATTGGACACAGTATGTGCCTATTTTCGAGAATATATTTTTAATCACATTCTTCGACCGGTTATACCCCAGCATATGTGCCGCTAAATAAGAAAGAGTAGAACGAATGGATAGACCCTGTTCTGAAGTTACTTGATCGCAACATTAATCAAAAAGAAAAATTAAAAGTAGCAGTAGAAAAGCTAAAACAGGGCACAAAACAGCGTGAAATAAAATACGACAGTAACTTAGGTAAAGTCACTAGATATCATGTGGGTGAAAAGGTACTGCTTCAAGTTCGCCTTAAGTCCTCAACCTTGAAGAAGCGAAATAAGGAGTGGCAAATGATGTACATGGATCTATACACAGTTATCAGTACACCCCAGATATCCCAGAAGTAGTTATCTCATAGTGTATCCGGAAACAAGACGAATAAATGGCTTACATCCCTACCAATATCTCAAGAAGTTCTCTGAGTGATATACACCGAAGAGCCAAAGAAACTGGTACAGGGCCCCCGCGAACACGAAGTGCCGCAACCCAACACGGCATGGAGTCGACTAATGTCTGAAGTAATGCTGCAGGGAACTGGCACCATGAATCCTGCAGGGAGTCCATACATCCGTAAGAGTACGAGGGGGTGGAGATCTCTTCTTAACAGCACATTGCAAAGCATCCCAAATATTCTCAATAATGTTTATGTTTGGCGGGTTTGGCGGCCAGGGAAGAGTTTAAACTCAGGAATGTGTTCCTGGAGACACTCTGTAGCAATTCTGGACGTGTGTGGTGTCGCACTGTCCTGCCGGCATTGCCCAAGCCCGTCGGAATGCACAATGGACACGAATGGATGCAGGTGATCAGCCAGGATGCTTACGTATGTGTCACCTGTAACAGTCGTAGTGGTCACATATCACTCCAACTGCACACGCACCTCACTATTACAGAAACTCCATCAGCTTGAACAGTCCCCTGCTGACATACAGGACCCATGGATTCATGTGGTTGTCTCCATACCCGTATATGTCCTTCCGCTCGATAAAATTTGAAACGAGACTCGTCCGACCAGCCAACATGCTTCCAGTCATCAACAATCCAATGTCGGTGTTGAGAGGCCCAGGCGAGGCTTAAAGCTTTGTGTCGTGGAGTCATCAAGAGCACACGGGTGAGCCTTCGGCTCCGAAAGCCCATATCGATGATGTTTCGTTCCATAGTTCGCACGCTGACGCTTGTTGATGGCCCAGCATTGAAATCAGCAGCAATTTGCAGAAGAGTTACACTTCTGTCACGATGAACGATTCTCTTGAGTCGTCATTGGTCTCGTTCTTGCAGATCTTTTTTCGAATTCCTGATATTCACGATACTTTCGTGAAATGGTCGTATGGGGAAATCCCCACTTCATCGCTACCTCGCTGTGTCCTATCGCTCGTTTGCCGACTATAACATCACGTTCAGTCTCACTTAAATCTTGATAACCTGCCACTGTAGCAGCAGCAACCAATCTAACAACTGTGTTTTTTTTTTCTTTATTGTGATTTCATTCCCCTGTCCCATATGGGCAGGGGAGGGCTGTCAGCGGCACAATCCGCCGCTCTTCAGCCGAGAGACACGACAACTAAAACAAGAATAAAATGATACATACATAAGGAGATAAAAAAGGGGAACATAAAACAGAGTAAGGGGAGAAAATGGAGGTAAAAAGGCATGGACATGTAGACATTCATGGGGGACAGTTAAAAAAAAGTCATCAGAAAGTTAAAAAACAAAGTTGGCGATTCTTGAAACACAGAGAAGACACTGAATGCGAATGCACAGGTTAAAAGTTGGCCACAGTATTAAAAACACTCCGAAACAACACACTTAAAACCCACTTGGAGCACACACGACGAAGAATAAAACTACCAGGTGGGACCTGCCGAGGGAAAGGTCAGACAGGATGGAAAAGGAGGGGAGAGCATGGGGCAACTGAGGAAGCGGCGGGATGAAGAGAGGAGGGGCAACCGTGGGTTCACGAAGAGGCAGGAGACACGTGGGGCGAGAGAGGAAAAGGGAAGGCAGGGCAGGAGGGAGCGCAGAGACACTGAAAGGAGGCACAAGAGATGGAGGGGGAGTAGGAGGGGAAAGCCGCACAGGAGGAGGGAGGGGGAGGAGAGGGAGCCCTGATGAGGAGGCAGGAAGAGGGGGTTAGAGTTGGTAGGAAGGGTAGATGTCAGGGCGAAGCTCATCATCTGGGAGGGGTAGATGGTGGAAGTTGTGTTGGGAAAGAAGATGGAGGGTGTGGAGATGGAGAGAGGGAGGGACACAACGGTAAAGGCGCGGCAACTGGTTGGGAGTGGTGAGGAAGGGAGACACCAGGGGGTGAGGGGGATCAAGGCGGCAGACAATATATAGTGTGCGGATGTGTTCAAGGAAAAGGAGAAGGTGGGGGAAGGGGATGAGGTCGTAGAGGATGCGCGTGGGGGACGGAAGGCGGATGCGGAAGGCGAGGCGGAGTGCATGGCGTTCGAGGATTTGGAGGGCTTTATAGAACCGGGGAGGGGCGGAAATCCAAGCGATGCTGGCATAACAAAGGATGGGGCGGATCATGGATTTGTAGGTGTGAAGGATGGTGGAAGGTTGCAGACCCCACGTCCAGCCGGACAGGAGTTTCAGGAGGCAGAGGCGGTTGTGAGCTTTGTTTTGCATGCTAAGGAGATGAGGAGTCCAGGTGAGGTGGCGGTAACAACTGTGCCAGACACTTGTCTTATATAGGCGTTGCCGACCGCAGCACCGTGTTCTGCCTGTTTACATATCTCTGTATTTGAATACGCATGCTTATACCAGTTTCTTTGGCGCTTCAGTATATATAGTACCTAATTTTCTGCATTCTCAGTTGTTAAAACGGTTACAGGATGGCACATAGTCTAGTAACATACGAGACTTAAACAGTTGTATCAGCGTTGAGTTGTTGAATAAGCTGTTTGATCTTTTTTTGTTAATTGTTTTGTAGAAGTTGTTCTTCTAGTAAGATGAGTTTTTTGTGGTTGTTTTATCTGAGAGGTAGCTACTTAGAAAGGAATCTGTTTGCTACGCCTAGCGCAGGAATTCATTTCGAAGAAAGTATAGGAACTGGTTTCATTACGTATCGATTAGATAAAGCAGGATTTAATAGTTTATATGGGAGTGACAAAGTCCAACCCATGCAGCGTACTGAATCCGTATAGAGAAGATGACGCGCTGAGTTTTCTTATTGTCCTTTTACTAGCGGCAAACTAGTTAGCGACGGTTGTCATGTCTGTGAATTAATTTGTGAGCATTACTAAAACGATATGTGTACTGCAATCTATAAAAATGACAGAACACAACTTTTGAATACTGTAACTCGTAAATTTGGTGTGTTTTTAGAGCCACGACGTAAATAATAAATGCACCATAAATCTTTCTAACATTAAGTGTAAATGAGGACAACTATTGCAGCAATCACTGATGTGCTGAAAGATGGATAACTTGTACTGGTAACATACTATGAAGTATGTGTTATGCTTCCTACTTGTGACAGCCGGCCGTTGTGGCCAAGCGGTTCCAGGAGCTTCAGTACGGAACCGCGGTGCTGCTACGGTCGCAGGTTCGAATCCTGCCTCGGGCATGGATATGTGTGATGTCCTTAGGTTAGTTAGGTTTAAGTAGTTCTAAGTCTAGGGGACTGATGACCTCAGACGTTAAGTTCCATACTGCTTAGATCCAGTTGAACCTACTTGTAACAGACTATTTATGAAACGATCTCAACATTATAGATGAAATAAGAACTGCAAAAGCAGCGATCGTTATAATGTAAATAAAACGTGTTGTATCATTGTGAGCATTTGTATGAAGCGAACTGCCTTCGCAACGACTAGATCCGTGCTTTCGTGATTATTCAATTACGGTTCAAGTAGAAATTTTATTTTACGGGAACCGTGTGCTCACAAGGGAACCTCCTCATCGCACCCCCCTCAGATTTAGTTATAATTTGGCACAGTGGATAGGCCTTGAAAAACTGAACACAGATCAATCGAGAAAACAGGAACAAGTTGTAACTATGAAAAAATAAGCAAAATATACAAACTGAGTAGTCCATAGGCAACATCAAGGATGATGTGAGCACAGGAGCGCCGTGGTCCCGTGGTTAGAATGAGCAGCTGCGGAGCGAGAGGTCCTTGGTTCAAGTCTTTCCTCGAGCGAAAAGTTTACTTACTTTATTTTTGCAAAGTTATGACCTGTCCGTTCGTTCATTGACGTCTCTGTTCACTGTAATAAGTTTAATGTCTGTGTTTTGCGACCGCACCGCAAAACCGTGCGATTAGTAGACGAACGGACGTGCCTCTCCAATGGGAACCGAAAACAACCGATTCCTCCACAGGAAAACACGTCTGATATATTCTATACGACACTGGTGACGGAATGTGCGTCACATGACAGGAATATGTTGTCGACCGACTGTAGTGTGCCTTTTGCAATATTCACCATTATCGAGGTGAAACATAAATAAAAATGACTGTATGTGACTCAAAATGAATTGTAAACATTGATTTATCTGCGAAAGGTAATAACACTAACTGTAAAAATATACAATATAGATCGATAAATCCAGAAAAGACATTATTTTTATTGTACGAGATTATAATGTGGTTATCTTTGTAAGAGTATAAAATACAATGCAATGCTCATTCTTCTGTCTAGTCTGTTTTGTTCTGTTCGTTCTGGTGTTAGCTGGAATAAGATACGCAAGCTATTGTGCTGCGCTAGCATTTGTTTCTGTCGTAACGTAATTGCAAATATTTAATGGTGTAAACTGTGTTCTAGTAAGAATATATTAGTATAAAGTGATCTCCGTGTGTTATTTCAAGAACCTACGCCACATTTATCTTATGCAAAGAATATTTAATGAAAATTATTTAGCATGTTTCCAGCTGCTGCGGAGCGAGTAACAGTGATCTCTGACTGTTAACATTTAGCCGCCATTACGCGGTACATTTAAAAATATTTTTTCACAGCACAATGTCTGATAGCCGGAGCGGAAGAAATTATGTTAAAATATTCAGTGAGATTAATTGAAGGAATCCAGTGAAATAATTTTATTAAAACTTGTCTATTTTCTGTGATAGTAATAACTTCAGAGCTGAGTAATACTACGCTATTGCATTTACAGTAATTTTTAGGGAGCCTGGCGCTCGGTAAAACCAGATACAATAAGTAATTGGCAACCTACGAAATTCATTATTTTGCTTATTATATCTCTTTTGTATTTTTTTGAAAGCTAAACGTAAAAACTAACTTCACTAAAAATCAGTAACAGATCACGATAAATGAAAGGACAAACAAATTTACTAGGAGAGTGTTTCCTGTAAATAAATAGCATACATTTTTTTTAAGAGATGTAGTACCACCTAACTTGCACACTTGGCGAATGGGTAAAAGACTCTTCTACCTTGCCCGATGTAGGTTTTCTTGTGGATGTGATAATCACTTCTAAAAAAGTGATGAAAACATAAGAGTGTGTCACATAAACTGCAACAAATGAATGCAACAGTTTCACAGTCGCATAGTTTTCTCTGTGCTCTGTCAAAACATATGTTTTTAACGTTTACAATTTTTTCCGTGTGTGGACCGTCAAATCCTGCATATGTTCAAGCAAATCTGAACATGTCCTGGAATTTTGGAGAGCGAAGTTGATTATGTGTGAGTGCCTGAACTCTGATAATTGACTGAAAATAAAATATTAAACTTTTCACTCGATGGAAGACTTGAACCAAGGACCTCTCACTCCGCAGCTGCTCACTCTAAGCACGGGAGCACGGCGCTCCTGTGTTCACATCATCCTTGATGTTGCTTATGTTGCCCATGGACTACTCAGTTTGTATATTTTGCTTATTTTTTCGTAGTTCCATACCACTTCTTCCTGTTTTCTCGATTGATCTGTGTTCAGTTTTTCAAGGCCTATCGACTGTGCCAACTTATAACTAAATCTGAGGCGGGTGCGATGGGGAGGTTCCCTTGTCAGTAATGAACTAGGAAGGTGCACAACAATGCAAAGTGATTCACAAAATGTGTAACGTACTCCTGCTGTGTTGGTCAGAAAGATGCGGGCAAACAGGCTGTTAATTTGATTAATTGTGTATCCGAGAAAGATCTTGGGCTATCACAACCACATTTTATGAAATGCAAATGACTAAAGAAAAAGTGAACATTTCTTGCATGTGACTTTTCAGAACGCAAAATGCAGATTAATACTACAATTATGACTTTTCAGAGCACGACCCTCACAAGGGGAGGTCACGATGTTGGGATCATGGATTTATCTCAAATTTTGTACACCTTTAGTGGGCCATTAAAGTAACATAATGAGCAATTAGTAAGGTGCACTATTCTGGCAATTCTGAGAAAATCACAACAGAAGTTTTATGCGTCTGTTATGTAGCAACGTGATATATCTGTGTGAAAATGCCCGTCAGAAGAACTTATTGTGGTCAAGCGGTTAGCGTTTATGCTTAGCGAGTAGGTCGTGGACGAGGCGGTGGTTCGAATCACGCCACCATTTACTTTTTAATCTGATTTTTTTCATCACTGGTCACATTATTTAATTTATATGACATATGAAGTAACATGTTGTGAATTTCACATGTTTTCTGACTATTTACTATTTGTAATTAAATGTTCAAGGACGAGGGACACGCTTGGAAAGACAAGTCAAGTCTCGATAAATAACAATGCGAATGACGTTATTCACAATAAGTAATATACTACGACACAATGTGCAGACCACAAAAGTAATATAAAATTACTCGTCGGATGTTCTCTCGAAATCGCAAATTGCAGGATGGTATATGTGAAACAGATATGGAAAACATAAATTGAAACTGCACGCAAATGCACGTGGTTTTTTGTTATATTATTTTTCAGATGTCATTTTAATTAAATAATGTGAGCAGGGATGAAAAAATATAGATTAAAAAGTAAGTGGTAGCGGGATTCGACCCGTAGCCTAGTCCACCACCCACTTGCTAAGCGGGAATGCTAACCGCTTAACCACAATAACTTCTTATGACAGGCCGCGTCGCACACAGACATCAGGTACATAACAGACGTGTAAAACTTCACTTGCGATTTTCTCGGAGTTGCCAGAGTAGTGCACCTTACTATTTGCACATTATGTTGTTTTAAAGGCCTGCTAGAGGCGTACAAAGTTTGAAGTAATTCTGTAGTCCTAACGTCGTGGCCTCCCCTTGTCAGTCTAATAACTCATATATAACGACTGAATATAGTGTGGATACTAAAACCCATGTGAAACTGTTTCATGTTCACGGCAACGAGTTCGTACACGACTGACTGCGGCCTACCAGCAAACGTCCGGCGGTCTGGGGTGCGTGTGTTCGAGGCTCAGATCTACGAGAAACAATCCCGTTAGACCTCATCTCCGGCTGTCAACAACAGATCTAGCGGGTCATTATACCTGTTGCCTACTGAAGCCGCAGACAACGAAGAGCAGAATCCCACAAATACGTCACTACTTACTGTAAACTTGAATTCGAATCTGGTCCATGCAAAATGTAAAATGTATTGAAATATATGTGGTGGAACCTTGTTCGGCTCCTTCCTTAGTTATATGTGGACAATCTGTTAGGCTCCTTTTAATTTAACTCTTAAAATTCTTTGCGTACGGGTACAACGTTAGCCTCATTAGTGGGTACGATGTGAATTATTTAAGTTAAGTGTATTTTTAAGATTTTTTTACTACGATTATCAGAAAATTTTAACTGCAGTTTGTTTGTTGATTTATGTAGAAATTAAGTGTTGAAATACTTTTCGCTCTAATAATATTACTAGATTATGATCATGCCTGTTGTGGAAATATTTAAATAATAATAAAGGCATACTTGCCCGAATGTCAAGTTTAATTGAAATGAGATTTATAAGTTCGGTCCTTAAGACTGCTGACTACCTTTTATTTCACCACTGAGAGCTACAATTAGTACGCTCGAAGCACGTAAAGTGTGGCATGCTTCTGAACTGTGATTAGTGAAGCAGATGTCTGCTCACACTAATCACAGTTCGGCTGGCTCTCTAACCACACTTTATATGATTAGAGATTACAGGGTAGTTTTTACGAACATTTTTTTCATATTTTTATTTTTATTTTTGAAAGACGTTCGTAATATTTTAGTAACCAGACCAGAGCAATTACAAAAAAATGATAAAGTTCAAAGCAACCGAATATTGAACAAAAAGCTCTGTGGGAGACCATATAAGCCTGGGCTAGCGTAAGTTATTACTGTTACTGTTTCGACAACTGGTACGATTACTAGTACTGCTACTTGTCAAATTGACGTGTTCGTGTGTGCCATTTATGTCTTGTGAAGCGAACTTTGAGAAAATACACTCCTGGAAATTGAAATAAGAACACCGTGAATTCATTGTCCCAGGAAGGGGAAACTTTATTGACACATTCCTGGGGTCAGATACATCACATGATCACACTGACAGAACCACAGGCACATAGACACAGGCAACAGAGCATGCACAATGTCGGCACTAGTACAGTGTATATCCACCTTTCGCAGCAATGCAGGCTGCTATTCTCCCATGGAGACGATCGTAGAGATGCTGGATGTAGTCCTGTGGAACGGCTTGCCATGCCATTTCCACCTGGCGCCTCAGTTGGACCAGCGTTCGTGCCGGACGTGCAGACCGCGTGAGACGACGCTTCATCCAGTCCCAAACATGCTCAATGGGGGACAGATCCGGAGATCTTGCTGGCCAGGGTAGTTGACTTACACCTTCTAGAGCACGTTGGGTGGCACGGGATACATGCGGACGTGCATTGTCCTGTTGGAACAGCAAGTTCCCTTGCCGGTCTACGAATGGTAGAACGATGGGTTCGATGACGGTTTGGATGTACCGTGCACTATTCAGTGTCCCCTCGACGATCACCAGTGGTGTACGGCCAGTGTAGGAGATCGCTCCCCACACCATGATGCCGGGTGTTGGCCCTGTGTGCCTCGGTCGTATGCAGTCCTGGTTCAAAATGGTTCAAATGGCTCTGAGCACTATGGGACTCAACTGCTGAGGTCATTAGTCCCCTAGAACTTAGAACTAGTTAAACCTAACTAACCTAAGGACATCACAAACATCAATGCCCGAGGCAGGATTCGAACCTGCGACCGTAGCGGTCTTGCGGCTCCAGACTGCAGCGCCTTTAACCGCACGGCCACTTCGGCCGGATATGCAGTCCTGATTGTGGCGCTCACCTGCACGGCGCCAAACACGCATACGACCATCATTGGCACCAAGGCAGAAGCGACTCTCATCGCTGAAGACGACACGTCTCCATTCGTCCCTCCATTCACGCCTGTCGCGACACCACTGGAGGCGGGCTGCACGATGTTGGGGCGTGAGCGGAAGACGGCCTAACGGTGTGCGGGACCGTAGCCCAGCTTCATGGAGACGGTTGCGAATGGTCCTCGCCGATACCCCAGGAGCAACAGTGTCCCTAATTTGCTGGGAAGTGGCGGTGCGGTCCCCTACGGCACTGCGTAGGATCCTACGGTCTTGGCGTGCATCCGTGCGTCGCTGCGGTCCGGTCCCAGGTCGACGGGCACGTGCACCTTCCGCCGACCACTGGCGACAACATCGATGTACTGTGGAGACCTCACGCCCCACGTGTTGAGCAATTCGGCGGTACGTACACCCGGCCTCCCGCATGCCCACTATACGCCCTCGCTCAAAGTCCGTCAACTGCACATACGGTTCACGTCCACGCTGTCGCGGCATGCTACCAGTGTTAAAGACTGCGATGGGGCTCCGTATGCCACGGCAAACTGGCTGACACTGACGGCGGCGGTGCACAAATGCTGCGCAGCTAGCGCCATTCGACGGCCAACACCGCGGTTCCTGGTGTGTCCGCTGTGCCGTGCGTGTGATCATTGCTTGTACAGCCCTCTCGCAGTGTCCGGAGCAAGTATGATGGGTCTGACACACCGGTGTCAATGTGTTCTTTTTTCCATTTCCAGGAGTGTATTTTGCTGGAAAGTATTTCACGATGTTTTCGTGTTCTGAGTAATTAGAAAACTTAATCTTTGGCTACAGCGTCGATGAAACGCTTAATTGTTGTTGTTGTTGTTGTTGTTGTCGTTGTTGTTGTTGTTTTCAGTCCTGAGACTGGTTTGATGCAGCTCTGCATGCTACTCTATCCTGTGCAAGCATTTTCATCTCCCAGTACTTACTGCAACCTACATCCTTCTGAATCTGCTTAGTGTATTCATCTCTTGGTCTCCCTCTACGATTTTTACCCTCCACGCTGCCCTCCAATGCTAAATTTGTGATCCCTTGATGCCTCAGAACATGTCCTACCACCCGGTCCCTTCTTCTTGCCAAGTTGTGCCACAAACTCCTCTTCTCCCCCATTCTATTCAATACCTCATCATTAGTTATGTGATCTACCCATCTAATCTTCAGCATTCTTCTGTAGCACCACATTTCGAACGCTTCTATTCTCTTCTTCTCTAAACTAATTATCGTCCAAGTTTCATTTCCATACATGGCTACACTCCATACAAATACTTTCAGAAACGACTTCCTGACACTTAAATCTATACTCGATGTTAACAAACTTCTCTTCTTCAGAAACGCTTTCCTTACCATTGGCAGTCTACATTTGATACCGTCTCTACTTCGACCATCATCAGTTATTTTGCTCCCCAAATAGCAAAACTCCTTTACTACTCTAAATGTCTTATTTCCTAATCTAATTTCCTCAGCATCACCCGACTTCATTCGACTACAGTCCATTATCCTCGTTTTGCTTTTGTTGATGTTCATCTTATATCCTCCTCTCAAGGCACTGTACATTCCGTTCAACTGCTCTTCCAAGTCCTTTGCTGTCTCTGACAGAATTACAATGTCATCGGCGAACCTCAATGTTTTTATTTCGTCTCCATGGATTTTAATGCCTACTCCGAATTTTTCTTTTGTTTACTTCACTGCTTGCTCAATATACAGATTGAATAACATCGGGGAGAGACTACAACCCTGTCTCACTCCCTTCCCAACCCCTGCTTCCCTTTCATGCCCCTCGACTCATAACTGCCACCTGGCTTCTGTACAAATTGTAAATATCCTTTCGCTCCCTGTATTTTACCCCTGCCACCTTTAGAATTTGAAAGAGAGTATTCCAGTCAACATTGTCAAAAGCTTTCTCTAAGTCCACAAATGCTAGAAATGTAGGTTTGCCTGTCCTTAATCTATTTTGTAAGATAAGTCGTAGGGTCAGTATTGCCTCACGTGTTCCAACATTTCTGCGGAATCCAAACTGATCTTCGCCGAGGTTGGGTTCTACGAGTTTTTCCATTCGTCTGTAAAGAATTCGTGTTAGTATTTTGCAGCTGTGACTTATTAAAGTGATAGTTCGGTAATTTCCACATCTGTCAACACCTGCTTTCTTTGGGATTGGAATTATTATATTCTTCTCGAAGTCTGAGGGTATTTCGCCTGTTTCATACATCTTGCTCAACAGATGGTAGAGTTTTGTCAGGACTGGCTCTCCCAAGGCCGTCAGTAGTTCCAATGGAATGTTGTCTACTCAGGGGGCCTTGTTTCGACTCAGGTCTTTCAGTGCTCTGTCAAACTCTTCACGCAGTATCGTATCTCCCATTTCATCTTCATCTACATCTTCTTCCATTTCCATAATATTGTCCTCAAGTACATCGCCCTTGTATAAACCCTCTATATACTCCTTCCACCTTTCTGCCTTCTCTTCTTTGCTTAGAACTGGGTTGCCATCTGAGCTCTTGATATTCATACAAGTGGTTCTCTTTTCTCCAAAGGTCTCTTTAATTTTCCTGTAGGCAGTATATATCTTACCCCTAGTGTGATAAGCCTCTACATCCTTATATTTGTCCTCTAGCCATCCCTGCTTAGCCATTTTGCACTTCCTGTCGATCTCATTTTTGAGACGTTTGTATTCCTTTTTGACTGCTTCACTTGCTGCGTTTTTATATTTTCTCCTTTCAACAATTAAATTCAATATTTCTTCTGTTACCCAAGGATTTCTACTAACCCTCGTCTTTTTACCTACTTGATCCTCTGCTGCCTTCACTACTTCATCCCTCAAAGCTACCCATTCTTCTTCTACTGTATTTCTTTCCCCCATTCTTGTCAAATGTTCCCCTATGCTCTCCCTGAAACTCTGTGCAACCTCTGGTCTAGTCAGGTTATCCAGGTCCCATCTCCTTAAATTCCCACCTTTTTGCAGTTTCTTCAGTTTTAATCTGCAGTTCATTACCAATAGATTGTGTCAGAGTCCACATCTGCCCCTGGAAATGTCTTACAATTTAAAACCTGGTTCCTAAATTTCTGTCTTACCATTATATAATCTATCCGATACCTTCTGGTATCTCCAGGGTTCTTCCATGTATACAACCTTCTTTCATGATTCTTAAACCAAGTGTTAGCTATGATTATGTTGTGCTCTGTGCAAAATTCTACCAGGCGGCTTCCTCTTTCATTTCTTAGCCCCAATCCATATTCACCTACTATGTTTCCTCCTCTCCCTTTTCCTACTCTCGAATTCCAGTCACCCATGACTATTAAATTTTCGTCTCCGTTCACTACCTGAATAATTTCTTTTATCTTATCATATATTTCTTCAATTTCTTCGTCATCTGCAGAGCTAGTTGGCATATAAACTTGTACTACTGTCGTAGGCGTGGGCTTCGTGTCTATCTTGGCCAGAATAATGCGTTCACTATGCTGTTGGTAGTAGCTTACCCGCACTCCTATTTTTTATTCATTATTAAACCTACTCCTGCATTACCTCTCCTGATAACGACGTCCTCTTCAGTAGTCCCCGCCCGAAGATCCGAATGGGGGACTATTTTACCTCCGGAATATTTTACCCAAGAGGACGCCATCATCATTTAACCATACAGTAAAGCTGCATGCCCTCGGGAAAAATTACGGCTGTAGTTTCCCCTTGCTTTCAGCCGTTCGCAGTACCAGCACAGCAACGCCGTTTTGGTTAGCGTTGCAAGGCCAGATCAGTCAATCATCCAGACTGTTGCCCCTGCAACTACTGAAGAGGCTGCTGCCCCTCTTCAGGAACCACATGTTTGTCTGGCCTCTCAACAGATACCCCTCCGTTGTGGTTGCACCTACGGTACGGCCATCTGTACTTGAGGACAGTATTATGGAAATGGAAGAGGATGTAGATGAAGATGAAATGGGAGATAAGATACTGCGTGAAGAGTTTGACAGAGCACTGAAAGACCTGAGGCGAAACAAGGCCCCGGGAGTAGACAACATTCCATTGGAACTACTGATGGCTTTGGGAGAGCCAGTCCTGACAAAACTCTACCATCTGGTAGCAAGATGTATGAGACAGGCGAAATACCCACAGACTTCAAGAAGAATATAATAATTCCAATCCCAAAGAAAGCAGGTGTTGACAGATGTGAAAATTACCGAACTATCAGTTTAATAAGTCACAGCTGCAAAATACTAACGCGAATTCTTTACAGACGAATGGAAAAACTGGTAGAAGCGGACCTCTGGGAAGATCAGTTTGGATTCCGTAGAAATGTTGGAACACGTGAGGCAATACTAACCTTACGACTTATCTTAGAAGAAAGATTAAGAAAAGGCAAACCTATGTTTCTAGCATTTGTAGACTTAGAGAAAGCTTTTGACAACGTTAACTGGAATACTCTCTTTCAAATTCTGAAGGTGGCAGGGGTAAAATACAGGGAGCGAAAGGCTATTTACAATTTGTACAGAAACCAGATGGCAGTTATAAGAGTCGAGGGGCATGAAAGGGAAGCAGTGGTTGGGAAAGGAGTGAGACAGGGTTGTAGCCTCTCCCCGATGTTATTCAATCTGTATATTGTGCAAGCAGTAAAGGAAACAAAAGAAATATTCGGAGTAGGTATTAAAATTCATGGAGAATAAGTAAAAACTTTGAGGTTCGCCGATGACATTGTAATTCTATCAGAGACAGCAAAGGACTTGGAAGAGCAGTTGAACGGAATGGACAGTGTCTTGAAAGGAGGATATAAGATGAACATCAAGAAAAGCAAAACGAGGATAGTGGAATGTAGTCAAATTAAATCGGGTGATGCTGAGGGGATTAGATTAGGAAATGAGAGACTTAAAGTAGTAAAGGAGTTTTGCTATTTAGGGAGTAAAATAACTGATGATGGTCGAAGTAGAGAGGATATAAAATGTAGACTGGCAATGGCAAGGAAATCGTTTCTGAAGAAGAGAAATTTGTTAACATCGAGTATAGATTTAAGTGTCAGGAAGTCGTTTCTGAAAGTATTTGTATGGAGTGTAGCCATGTATGGAAGTGAAACATGGACGATAACCAGTTTGGACAAGAAGAGAATAGAAGCTTTCGAAATGTGGTGCTACAGAAGAATGCTGAAGATAAGGTGGGTAGATCACGTAACTAATGAGGAGGTATTGAATAGGATTGGGGAGAAGAGAAGTTTGTGGCACAACTTGACTAGAAGAAGGGATCGGTTGGTAGGACATGTTTTGAGGCATCAAGGGATCACAAATTTAGCATTGGAGGGCAGCGTGGAGGGTAAAAATCGTAGAGGGAGACCAAGAGATCAATACACTAAGCAGATTCAGAAGGATGTAGGTTGCAGTAGGTACTGGGAGATGAAGAAGCTTGCACAGGATAGAGTAGCATGGAGAGCTGCATCAAACCAGTCTCAGGACTGAAGACCACAACAACAACAACATTTAGAGGAATGTATAATAAGAAAAAAAATTTAACGTTTTCATTCATACAGCGTCAACTGCCAATCACAGGTCTTCGGCAGATGACACACTACAAACTATCAATCACCGGCTCCCTGTGATTAGATACGCCACCAGCAGGGTGAGGTCTCTCGCAGGATCCCGTTTCTTTGACGCTCGCAGAGCGGCCTCTATATTCTGGGCGCCATGTTGTAAGTAGGCTGTTCAGGTTTTTATATTGGTAACGCCACGTAGCGCTCTGTGTGAAAATCACTGGCTGTGCTGTGTGCAGTCTGTGGCTAGTTTGCATTGTTGTCTGCCATTGTAGTGTTGGGCAGTTGGATGTTAACAGCGCGTAGCGCTGGGCAGTTGGAGGTGAGCCGCCAGCAGTGGTGGATGTGGGGAGAGAGATGGCGGAGTTATGAAATTTGTAACACTGGATATCATGAACTGCTATATACATTATGACTTTTGAACACTATTGAGGTAAATAAATTGTTTGTTATCTATCAAAATCTTTCATTTGCTAACTATGCCTATCAGTAGTTATTGCCTTCCGTAGTTTGAATCTTTTATTTAGCTGGCAGTAGTGGCGCTCGCTGTATTGCAGTAGTTCGAGTAACCAAGGTTTTTGTGAGGTAAGCGATTTGTGAAACGCATAGGTTAATGTTAGTCATGGCCATTTTTTTTGTAGGGATTTTTGAAAGTCAGATTGCGTTGCGCTAAAAATATTGTGTCAGTTTAAACACAGTCACGTATAATTGTTCAAAGGGGACGTTTCATATGTCGACCCTTAGCCGAGGATACCTCACTGGAATCTTCTGATTTTTTTTCTTGTAGTTTGTGTAATTAGTGTAGCTATTGTTTATTGCTAGCGCGTAATTGTAGAGAGAATCTCCTTTGCAGTTGCAGTCTTTCATTGTTGTACAGTAAAACAGTTGTGGTGTGCATGTAAATTTTGCACCAAGTATTTCGCAGCTGCGCTTGCAATTAACTAGATATTATTTTCAGCGCTATGTTAATGTGTTCTCTTATTTTCTGTGTTATCGTGTGAAATATTGTGACAATAATGGCGTGTGAAAAACGTAACACTAGGCTCCAAAGTAAACAGAGAAATAATAGTGATGACGGGTGTAGCTTACCAGCACCGCTGTGTAATGAATTAACAGACATTCAAAGTAGTAATTTGGTAACTGTGCAAAGGGAAATGGAGCGGGCGTCAAATAATGGTGTAGACAGTGAAACAGGTAGTGAACAGGGAAGCATTATCGATCGATCGGTCGGCAACAGGTCGCCTCAGGAATCGGGAATGACAGAACACAATATTGCAAATACTGTAGACTCAGGTTTTGGGTTCTCACCGTTTTCTCAAATGAGTCAAGACACATTTTCCGCTTGTCAAAATGTGAATGTTGCAAATTCACTGCCGAAAAACACTGAGGAACATGTTTCAGACACCAGTGCATTGTTATTACAATTAATGCAACAAATGGGACAAAAGCTTCAAAAGTTAGACACAATGGAACAAAATCAGAGACAAACACAGCAAAAGCTTCTAAAGTTAGACATAATGGAACAAAATCTTCAAAAGTTAGACACAGTGGAACTAAATCTTCAAAAGTTAGACACAATGGAACAACACCAGAGACAAACACAGCAACAGTTAGACGCAATGGAACAAAATCTTCACACCACACTTGAACAAACACGTGAAGATTTAACTACTGAGTTTTGCTATTGAATCGAAATGTCAAAAAGTCTGTAATGACGTAAAAACACAAATTTGTGAGCATTTCCAACCTATTTGTTCGCGGCATGAAAATGCATTACAGAATCACGAAGCAGCCATAAAAGAACTGCAAATTATTGTTCATGAAAATCATGAGACCTTGCACGCTAAAATTGACTCAGTTGCATCTACCGATTCGGTTACGCAACTTGCAAAAACTCAGGAAAACTTAAAGGACACAGTAGAAAGACACATGGAGGAAATCAGTTCATTATCAGAGAAAGTAGTTGAACTTTCGGATCAGCTAAATAATTTATCTACGAAGGTAGATGATAATCTGAATGACACAAAACCGGTAGTCTTTAATGACACAGAAGAGTGCGAACAAATTAGGAAATTTAAACAATATCAGAATCAAATTAATACGCAACACCGAAGACAAATCCGGGAAGTACAAGATCAGCTGACACAAGTAATACAAAAATTACATATTTCAGAGGACACTCGCGCTCCAACACGGGAAGAGGGACTTAGAAATACGGAACAACCACAAAATAATAACACAGGACACTTCGGAAATTATGAAAGAAATTGGCAAGGCACACATTGGCAAGGCACACCGAATTTTGAGATGGAACCGCCGAAACGACGTAACAATGACCGACATGCGACTCGCCGACATGATGATTTTGACTATAAGCTGTTCATTACTACACGTAAATTCAAAACATTTAAGAATTCTGGCAACGACATTCATCCACAAGCATGGCTCCATCAATTCTCTCATTGTTTTCCTCCCAACTGGTCATTAGAGCACAGATTAGAATTTATGTGTGGCTATTTAGAGAATGAACCAGCTGTAAGAATGCGATCGGTCATTCACGATTGTCACAGTGAAGGAGAATTTTACCATGCCTTCCTCTCAGCATATTGGTCTCAAGCTACACAAGACCGAGTAAAACATAGCATCATAATGATGTGAAACATTTCGAACAATCTGAATTTTCCAGTCTTGTGAAATATTTTGAAGACATGTTGCACAAGAATCAGTACCTTTCAAACCCATACAGCCCCTCAGAACTCATCCGCATTTGCTTAATCAAATTACCTGAACATTTACGACATATTATTTTGGCAGGACGTTGCAAAGAGGACATTGAAGCTTTTCAGGGACTCTTACAAGAATTAGAAATTGACACTGATAATCGCGGAACGTGAAAACAGGAACACAACAATTACAGGTCACATCCGTCGCAATTCCGCGATGAAAGAAATAATAACTGGACACGACAAGGCTATTCTCACAACACAAATCGTGACCAAAACAGACACCATCCGTATGACTACCGTTGGCAGGGTAATAATAGTTACAGAGAAAGATCGCTTTTCCATAGTAATGAATATGACAGAGATAACCATAGAAACAGACAATATGGCAACCAGAACTATTATTATCACGGGAGACAGATTAACTTCAGACGCAACGGTCCACCGTGCAGTGATAATTCAGGGAGAAATTCTCCACCACATGACCGACAAACAAGAAACTATGTAACCTACCGACAAAACGACAGACCTGAATTCCATCAAAACTGGCGGGATTCAAACAGAGCACGGCACTCTCGACAAGGTGAATTTGTAGAAGTTAGGTCTCCTAATCCCAGTAACGACGTGCGCCAACAAAGAAACAGACAATGACTCTCGCCGCAGGCAGCCACGTGCGCCCACTGGCTCAGGGAAAAATAACATAGACGCTAACCTTGAGAAAGATTCCAGTATTCTTTACCGACGTATACCACATGGTAATTGCGTTAAAGTTGAAACTCTGCGTAGTAGGAAGAGCAAAGGGTTACACCACATTTCACATGTAAAACCATTTATTGAGAGATAATCTGCTTTTTAACTTAGTCTTTGCTATAAAATTTTTCACTTCACGCTAGTAGTAAAATTTGTCACACTGAGAAACTGTTAACATGCAACAATGTTTTGAAGTTAACTATCCAGTCTAGAACCTAGGGAACATTTTTAAACAGAAATTACGAATGCATTGTTACAGTGAACAGACGACACAGTGTTGTTATTTGTACATTCTTGCTTGTTAGTTGCACGATTACGTAACGACTATCAGGCTTACATACTTAGGACATATACTGGTACTGCTAATGAGATTTTAATGCAACATTTTGGTTTACTTGAAAATACATTCTGGATTTAAAGTACTTTCAGTGTGATACCAGATGACATAGTGGTTAGTTTATGTGACAGCTACACGATTTTATCACGACGCTACTAATGAGTGACAATTTACAATGTTGCTTTTGCAGTGTTTCTGTTTTATATCTGCACAGTTTTCTGTTTTATTCTGGAAAGTAAAACATGTTTTAGTAGTAACTTTTGTGGTACAGCTACAATGAGACAGCCTTTTCCGTAGCATAACAATACGTTACAGTACAGTACTTTCTTCATCACAACAATAAGCGTAACAACTACGATATCTGTACGCAAAGCATTTCACTTTTGTTTATCATGAGGTAAGTACATTGGCTTCTGCAGAACTTAGATTTCGGAGGACGATAACTACGAGACTTCCACAGAGATTATCTTACAACATGACGCAAGTTTAGCGCTACAGTACACGTATTTGAGTGATTAATTTCGCACTTAAAACATTTATTTTTTTAAGATATCTGAAGTACAATGATACAAGGGTTTTCCGTGATACATTTCATTCCATTGCCGTAATCTGTAACACCTGAGGGTATAATTACATTAATCCTCAGGGGGGTACACGCTTACTTTATGTACCATGTGTGTGGCAAGCACAAGGAGCCCTAGCTAATATGGTATTTGCTTATACAACTTGACACATCGGTACCATATTTCTGTAACATAGAATTACACAGCTATCTGATCATTTAACTGAGAGAGACAAACATTTATTTTACTACATCACTGACACATGTTTACACAATTACACAGTTGGTTAACTTCACACTTATGAAATTGTATTTTGTCTGTACTTTGTGAACTGCTCATATTTTTTCGGAACCATTGTGATACTATGAGAGCTTTGAATGATGTATTTGGTATGGGATTATGATTTTAAAGTAAGTTTGAGGTAGATGACACTATTGAAATGAGCAGAGAATTTTTTTAGGTTTTGAAATTATTGGAGGAAGCTACGACGATTTTGAGAGTTGACTGAGGTGTTATGATGTTATTATTACGATGACTATGTGTATTATGCTGTTTCAGTATGTTTATGATCAATAAGCTGATGCTATATGAGTTATTTGTGTATGCTACGTATCTGTTATCATGAAATATTGAAGAAGTGTTGACGAATAAGGTAAGAAATAATGAGTAGTGGTTAGGGACTCTGGTTTGTGAAAAAGGTTGTTGGAAACGAAGAATCGTACTTTAAGAGATATGAAATGTATGTAAATGCGTGAATGTATTACAATGGCGCCGAAAATTTTTTGGACTCTGTTATATCAATAGGATTTTGTTTCTACAGATTTGTAACGCAAATTCTTGACCTGTGAAATATTTTTATATGAGACTGTCACTGTAGCGGAAACTGCTGTCGTAAATATTCCCGTAAGAAAGTTAAGTGACCACCTGCACGTAATGCGTCGTGGGCACCCAGCTGTGTCAGACGCCTGGAGAAAAAGCTATTACTGTGTGCCTTTTCAGAGGCACAGGAAAAAAAAGTAGGCCATTATCCTCGCTATTGACATTCGTTTGTAGAAAGCATCGCAAATAAGACACGCTCAAACTTGAAAACGTATGATTATACTGTGGAGCTCTTAATTTATGATATTTACTAAATTGCCTAATGAAATGACGAGAAACATTTCACGGCTATTATCTTGCTAGTTGAGAGAAATGCCATATGGCTTGCTTTATGTATTTATTTACGCATTTTGTTTAATATCTAGTTTCTAGCTGCACTGCAGCATTGGTTAGAATAAAATTTAATAGATGTACTAATATAAATATTTTATGCCTACAGATCCAGTAAATAATTTTATGATCTATTAAAAAAAAACGAAGGAGCATAAAAAGACATTTCCCTTCACAGGAATTGCATACGGAATTTTCTTTTCAACTACTTGGTAATTTTTTTGGTAGAATAACTTCTTGTGGCGCACCACTTTAATTACATAGACATTAAGATGTGAATATACATTTCCCTTGTCTGCATTGTTCTCTTTAATGTAATATTTTTTCTGCTTGAGCTTTGTCATGTTTAGATATAAGTTATGGCATTTACTGCTGCTGTTTGCCAGGCATAGTGCTACTAAATTTCACTTTCTATTACTCTGTTAAGCTAGTTTTACTACTGATTTATTTTTCTTGTTGCTGCACATTGGCTCATATTAGTTGTAATGTTGCATTGCTTGGTAATTTAGATTTATTGCAGCTTGCTTTGAAAATTTCCATTTTTTTTCATTGCTGTTTGTATTAATTGTTTTATGCTGCTGCATTGCCTCGTCCCTTAGTTTAGCATCTGAGCTCAGTAGATTTAAGTTAGCTTAAGATGGGGTAGGCTATATAAGAGAACGAGTTGTGATGAATGAAAAGAAATGCATTGAGAAGCTATAAGAAAATGGTTGGCCAAAAAAGCATTTAAATGAGGATATGAACAAAAAAGTAGGGTTTAGGGACAAAAGGTTTAGGTAGGATTTTCTTGGAAATAAATGATGAGGTAAGATAATGGAAAATAAATAATGAGGTAAGAAATATGTGAACATATAAATACAGAAAGCATGCTTGGATAGGATTTTTTTGGTGGAAACAAATGTTGAAATAAGACGTAAGATCTATGGAATGAAGTTTTGGGTTGGACTGCAGTACAAAATGTTACCCTGAAAACGAACCCTGTCTTTCCTTTCGTATTATTCCGCTATATGTTTATGTATCCTTGTGTATTTGTCTTTTTCCTGTCTTTATGTGTTTAGCTAATAAGATTTATGTTGTAGAATTTTTCAAATACTATGTTATTTTCTTTGTAAAGATGTTTAGACATTATTTATTCTGTTCTGTTTTAATGCTCATGTGTGAAATTAATGTTTCGAAAACTATTCTCATTATTTTATATATTCACTTATGTCATAATTCCTGTAACACTGATGTATATGTTATTTCGATCCTTTTGTAAAGCCTGTACTACAAATGTTATCTGATTTGTTATGTTCTTTAATGATGTATTTTGTACCTTTGTTATTGTATTCTTATGTTATAAAATTGTAATTGACACCAGTTCATCATATTATTAACTTGTAAGTTGCATTTCACTGCACACATTTCTGTTGGTCATAGTATATGGACAATATGTAAGAAGTAGGGACTGTTAATGTTTGCATGTGTGTTAATCATTCAGCAAGGGACTGGATAACAGCGTTGCTGGTTCTAAGGACAATTCCAAAAACTTTGTGAGTGCACAAGTGGTGGTTATGGACTTGCTATATTATCCGCAAGACTCTTCAATGGTGATTGTGCACCTGCACAGTCACAACAGATGGCTGCTGGCCATCTCTACAAGGACTACAGTGGGTCTGCATCTTTGATGACCCAACAATACCATTATTTCTACAAGGACTACAGTGGGTCTACACCTTTGCTGACTCACCAGTACCATTATCTCTACCAGGACTACAGTGGGTCTGCACCTCTGGTGGCCCACTAATACCGTAATCTCTACCAGGACTACAGTCGGTCTACTCTGTGATGACCTACATACCAATATTCTTCAAAACTTCGACTGACTCTGCAGTGGGCTTGCTCTGTTGTGGCCCATTACCTGTCAGCATGTCAAGAGTCAGCACTGTCTTTCCGTTGGAAGGACAACACTACTACTTCAAGACTGCATGGAAATCCACTACTTCCGTGTGCATTGTCTTTTACTGCTCAGAATTTGAAAAAAAAAAAAAAACTCCAATTTCACTGTGATGAATGATCAGGACTGTCTTTATGGACTGTGAGAAAATTTTAGCTTTTGACCAACATTGTATCAATAAGTGTGTGCATTTGATATCTTTGTTATTATAATTATGAAAAATTTTATCAAATCATTATTGGCCACTGCCCAAAACAATTTGTAAAATTTTTTGTGGGGAGCATGGGGGCTATGTAAGTAGGCTGTTTACGTTTTTATATTGGTAACGCCACATAGCGCTCTGTATGAAAATCACTGGCTGTGCTGTGTGCAGTCTGTGGCTAGCTTGCATTGTTGTCTGCCATTGTAGTGTTGGGCAGTTGGATGTTAACAGCGCGTAGCGCTGGGCAGTTGGAGGTGAGCCGCCAGCAGTGGTGGATGTGGGGAGAGAGATAGCGAAGTTTTGAATTTGTAACACTGGATATCATGAACTGCTATATACATTATGACTTTTGAACACTATTGAGGTAAATACATTGTTTGTTCTCTATCAAAATCTTTCATTTGCTAACTATACCTATCAGTAGTTAATGCCTACCGTAGTTTGAATCTTTTATTTTGCTGGCAGTAGTGGCGCTCGCTGTATTGCAGTAGTTCGAGTAACCAAGATTTTTGTGAGGTAAGCGATTTGTGAAATGCATAGGTTAATGTTAGTCAGGGCAATTTTTTTTGTAGGGATTTTTGAATGTCAGATTGCGTTGCGCTAAAAATATTGTGTGTCAGTTTAAACACAGTCATGTATAATTGTTCAAAGGGGACCTTTCATATATTGGGCGACACCCAATGCGGAATCCTGGCAGGGTCGCCATATGAAACGTCCCCTTTGAACAACTATACATGACTGTTTAAACTGACACACAATCTTTTTAGCGCAACGCAATCTGACTTTCAAAAATCCCTAGAAAAAAAATGGCCATGACTAACATTAACCTATGCGTTTCACAAATCGCTTACCTCACAAAAATCTTGGTTACTCGAACTACTGCAATACAGCGAGCGCCACTACTGCCAGCTAAATAAAAGATTCAAACTACGGAAGGCAATAACTACTGATAGGCATAGTTAGCAAATGAAAGATTTTGATAGATAACAAACAATGTATTTACCTCAATAGTGTTCAAAAGTCATAATGTATATAGCAGTTCATGATATCCAGTGTTACAAATTTCAAAACTCCGCCATCTCTCTCCCCACATCCACCACTGCTGACGGCTCACCTCCAACTGCCCAGCGCTACGCGCTGTTAACATCCAACTGCCCAACACTACTATGGCAGACAACAATGCAAACTAGCCACAGACTGCACACAGCACAGCCAGTGATTTTCATACAGAGCGCTACGTGGCGTTACCAATATAAAAACCTGAACAGCCTACTTACAATGTTTACAGGCGCTAGGAAGGAATTTCTTTTCTGTTACTGCTTGCAACAAAGATTGGTTAGTGCCCCCACTTATCAGTTTCCACAGGACTTTTTCCAGAGGTTGTCGTCAGCTAATGTCCACACTTTAAGTCTATGAAGGTTCTTTCCCAAGACTAGGCGTTTCATTCACGCGATGAGCGCCACTGCGATACATCTCTGAGCTACCTGAAGCCTTGCGGCGGTCCCGAAAATTGAGAAGAAACGGTTATGTTTCTGCACTTATTAGATGTGTGCAGCCAGTTTTTCCATCAGTCACTGCGTGTGTTGTTCACACTCTGATTCCCTTTGGTTGTATGTTAATTATAATTGAGTCTTTGGAGAAAAGACTTATCGACAGACGGTGTTTGATCTCTGCAGCTCTCTAAGGTCGCATTTCATCGTATACTGAGAGAAATGTTGTGACCTCTGTGAGTCGCTGACTTTGTTGGATTAAATTCTTTCTGGTGCGTTGTAGCCACTGCACAGTCTCGTATGGGTGGCGAAGACGTGTACTTATACTCGGTATCTATTTACAAGTCTTACAGTGACATCGTACACTAATACTGTGAGAGTTACACGTGTTTTTATTCTACCTGGGAGACCTAGCAGATCTCGTCCACAGCCAGTGTGCTCCACAGGATTGTATTTACGAATCTTATAACATTACCAGCAACTAATAATATGGCAGGTTCCTTTGTATAAATATCGTTTTGTGGCAGGTTAGTAGTAATGCGTTGGCTTTCCGTTATTGAATCATACACGTAAACGCAATGTCCTCAGTATTAAAGCACAGGTAAGTTTTTCATAGCAATAACTCGTTTCTTAAATTCTGTAGTGTGCTTGCTGTCCATGTCGTTCTTTGGAATTCTACGGATCAGTCGAAATTATATTAATAGCAACGGCCATATTCATATTTTTTGTAGTTAATATACATATTGTGTGTGTGTGTGTGTGTGCGTGTGTGTGTGTATTGATCTGGGGACCTAGAAACGACGGAGAGACTTCGTCCCACCGTAGCCCACAGTGGTTCACAACCCCACAACAGACCACAGCAGTCCACCTGCCCCACCGCCGCCCCACACCGAACACAGGGTTATTGTGCGGTCCGACCCCCAGCGGACCCCCCTGGGAACATCTCATACCATACTAGTGTAAGCGTACGCAGAGACAGTGTTTGCGCAGCAATCGCCGACATAGTGTAACTGAAGAGGAATGCGAGGAACCAGCCCACATTCACCGAGGCAGATGGAAAACCGCCTTAAAAGCCATCCACAGGCTGGCCGGCACACCGGACCTCGACATTAATCCGCCGGGCGGATTCGTGCCGGGGACCGGCACGCCTTCCCGCTCGGGAAGCAGCGTGTTGGAGCGAGCGGCTAGCCGGGCGGGCTAATATACATATACTGGGTGATCAAAAAGTCAGTATAAATTTGAAAACGTAATAAAACACGGAATAATGTAGATAGAGAGGTAAGAATTGACACACATGCTTAGAATGACATGGGGTTTTATTAGAACCACCCCATATTGTTAGACGCGTGAAAGATCTCTTGCGCGCGTCGTTTGGTGATGATCGTTTGCTCAGCCGCTACTTTCGTCATGCTTGGCATCCCAGGTCCCCAGACCCCAGTCCATGCGATTATTGGCTTTGGGGTTACCTGAAGTCGCAAGTGTATCGTGATCAACCGACATCTCTAGGGATGCTGAAAGACAACATCTGACGCCAATGCCTCACCATAACTCCGGACATGTTTTACAGTGCTGTTCACATTATTCCTCGACTACAGCTATTGTTGAGGAATGATGGTGGACATATTGAGAATTTCCTGTAAAGAACATCATCTTTGCTTTGTCTTACTTTGTTATGCTAATTATTGCTATTCTAATCAGATGAAGCGCCATCTGTCGGACATTTTTTGAACTTTGTATTTTTTTTGTCTAATAAAACCCCATGTCATTCCAAGCATGTGTGTCAATTTGTACCTCTCTATCTACATTATTCCGTGATTTACTCAGTTTTCAAATTTATACTGACTTTTTGATCATCCGGTACTAACAATACCCTTTGGTGCGAAAGTTGTTACCTTCTGACAGATGGAGCGACACTAGCGCTCAAGCGGTGAGACAACAGACGTTCACATGCGTCTTCAGTATAGTATTTTTTTTGTAATTATTTTCTACATAATTAACGGAATGGTTGTTATGTTTTTGCGTTGCATGTGTTAATAAGTTACCAAGAGACATGAATTATCGTGAAATGCAAATAAAAACTGCCGAATCACACTAATTTTATGACATAAGCTACAACTCATTCATGAACAAATATTATCGAATATGGCAATATCTGCAGCGTAATCCGCTGAAAGCAAGAGAATATAAACGCATTTCATGCATCAGAAACTTATATTTCTGTTGTTGTCTGTTGTTATTATCATGGGCACTTTCCTTGACACTTAAGAATTTTTTAAGGGGTCCAATGATTCGCCATTTCTTTCACTTCACTCGTCTTCGCAAAAAACGAATATTATTTGTAAATGTAATTGCTTTTGCTTGAAAAGCGAATCTGTAGAAGATTCTTGTCATTTGTATATTTTTTTCAATAATAGTGGAATTCGTTTCTTCTGTGTTGGTAAATAGTTGTATTGCTTTTAACTATATAGTATCACGTCTGTGTGTTTTTTCCTTAAGCAGCTGTTGTGGTGGCTTATTTAATATGTTAAATTGTGTAGGTATTACACTGCATATGGGTTTCTCATATTCCACACACACTGATTTGGCTGGAAGTGTAGAGAACAAAATTCTGTTTTGTTGAGCAGATACACGACGTCTTCCTGCAAAACGTCAGGTCTCCTGGTTTTCACTGACAATTTTTTGTTATTAAAGGAAAACAATATTACACATTAAATGTCTGTTTATTAAAAGAGAACCGTAAATCAACTGCCCTGCAATGCAACATTTCGCATCTCCCTGAGACCTTAGGAAATTAAAGGAAGACTAATGTGGTGTCATTTTGTTGTTATTGTCGATTTTTATGGTAGTACGTACTCTCCCTGCTGTAAAAACTATGTCACAAATCAATATAAACGTTAGCATTGGCACTCACAAGATATTGTATTCAGAAGGGTCGCTTGCTAGTAGCCTGGGGCGCTGCTATCTCTGTGTGTAATAAAAACGAGACCGAGTATCACGACTGTTATGTTAGGCTGTGCTAACAATATTTCAGGGTTTATTTTTGTTTATGTATTGTAATTACAAATACGTGTCTTCATTCCAACTGGGAGTGCTGTCTGGCTGAAAATAGGGTCACCAAACATAAGCGCAAAATTTTAAAAGCATGATGGTTTGGGAGGAGGGGAAGTTTGTTTCTTAATGGTCCTGAGAGAAAAGGGGAGGAGAGAGGAGTGCTTGGCGCTTGAACTGTTTATCCGTAATGTCGTCTACAGATTTCCACTCGTAAACGTGTATGTGTTTGCGATTTACAACTGGTTTGCTGTGGCGGGATATCCCCTCCCTGAATGACTGATATCACAGTAGCCCCTTTTGTGGCAGACGATGTCGGGAGTGATTACACCTACATTTATGCAACTTTCTCGGCCACTGCTGATTTGGAACAGTGTTAACAGCTATACTCCACAGGCCGGAGTGCGAAGGGTCCTCTGCCCTACAGGCTCCTTGTGGGGTTGTTAGAGAATATGTCACCTCTCTAGCTGCGTATTTGTAGTATTGCTTTGCTATTTCTTATACACACAGTATCTTCGGTTGGAAGCATCAGAATTTTGCCATGACGTCATTATTTCCACCAATACGATAATGAGCTGTGGAATTTTTGCACGTGTTTCCACCAGAGTAACCTCACGGAGCTGATGGACACACACAGTTCACCTAGGTGCATGGACAGATTCACTTTTGCAAAACATCTAGTAACTCACAAGAATTGAATTTAGAAACACTTTCATACTGTCTAAATGCGTATTTTGTACCACTGTGTTAATCCTTTCACACAAATAGTATCTTTGGTTGGGAGCACCAGAACTTTGCTATGCCGCCACAGAGTTTAGTAATATAGTGGTTACTTAGCAGTGGTGATATTTGCTATTAATGCTGTCTGTACCTGTGGTTGGAAACCGTTAGAACTGCAGTGTTTATATAGATTGCTTTGAAATCATTATTTCTACCAACATGGTCATTTCTAACTCATACACAATTATGTCACACACACTAGTAATGACGTGGTAGCTTAGCAACAATAAGTAACTAGGGTACATGATAACTGGCTGATAGCGTCATGCCGTCGACGCGATGTTGACATAACGTCGCTAGCAGTGGGACGGAACTCAAGCATATTAAATGTATCCGCAATTGCGAATATAGACAATCATCAGCTGTAGAATGGAATGACGACAATGAAAATCCGTGCTGGATCGGGACTCCAGCTCGTTTTTGCGTTTATCGTGAGCGGTCCCCTTACAATTTGGCTATCTATGCAGAACTCACGGCCAGACCCAAACCTCTGTATGCCGTCAACCATGCGCCTACAACCTGTACTCGAAACTTTCAAGTAAAATGCCTCTCCTGTACGGGAATATACGAGGGTAATCCCAAAAGTAAGGTCTCCTACTTTTTATAAGTACAGAACTCTGTTTGTGTGGCAGTTGGTCAGACTGTTATGAAGAGTGCTTCACGCGCTGTGTGTAAATACGCGCACGCGCGCTGAGGCGCTGTCTTGGTTTGCCAGCCGTTGAGATTGGAGCTCCCGTTGGATGTTACCGCCAAGTGGGAATTGCGCGGTTATTCAGTTTTTGAACGCAAAGGGCACTGCGCCGATTGAAATCCATCGCCAATTGACGGAAGTGTATGGTGAGTCGTGCATGGATGGCAAAAACGTTCGTAAGTGGTGTAGAGAGTTAGCAGCTGGTCAGGCCGAAATTCACGACGAACAAAGGAGCGGGAGACCATCAATTTCTAAGGAGACAGTGTTATAGGTTGAGCAAAGCATGCGTGAAGATCGGCGGATCACCCTGGATGATCTGTACATTGGTTCCTGAGGTTTCCCGAAGCACCACTCACAGAATTTTAACGGAAACATTGAACTACCGGAAGGTGTGCGCACGATGGGTGCCAGGCACGCTGACCGAGAACCACATGCGGCAACGAGTTGATGCTTCCCGCGCATTTCTTCACCGCCTTGCAGCCGAACAGGTCAACCTTCTGGACTCAATTGCCACGGGTGACAAAACCTGAGCATATACCACTTTGCACCTGAGACCAAGCAACAATCGCGCCAGTGGCGGCATATTTCTTCGCCAAAGCCGCGGAGCTGGCGGCGCGCTGGTATGACATGGGCACGCAAAAACTGCCACAGCGTCTACAAAAATGCATCGACAGAAATGGTGATTATGTCGAAAAATAGCTAAGTGTTCAAGCTGTATACTGATGTAAACCATTGTAGAAATAAACAGGTCTATATATTTATAAAAAATAGGAGGCCTTACTTTTGGGATTACCCTCGTACATAATGAATGTACGAACACAGGTTGTAGGCACATGGTTGACGGCTCATGGAAATCTGGGTCTGGTAGTGAATCGTGCACGGATAGCCAAATGGTAAGGGGACCGCACGCGTTAACCGGGAAAATCGGGTTCGCGTCCCGGTCCGGCACAAATTTTAACTGTCGTCATTCCATTCTACAGCTGATGGTTGTTCACATTCGCAACTGCGAATACATTTAATGAATTTCAGCATCGTAATTCGGAATAACACAGGCACTGCAATATCGTGTCGGAACTCAAGTAAGTCGATAATTAACATAAAACTGTCGAAAATACGAAAAAAATACAAAAAGGGAGAAAAATGCGTAAAATTGTGGAAGAATGAGAGTACTTACATATCCGTCTGGGTGTGGGCTCTACCGATGCCTCGAATGATGAAAATCACTTAACATTAAACTTTTATTCACAAACAGATATCGAGTCACATGGCTTAACGTAAGTTGTTATTAATACATACACACACCCTGATCTTCTCCCTCCACTGGTCAGCTCAAGTATCCCAGTTATAAAAGATGAAGATCGGAAGGGGGTGCTTCAATAGCAACGATAAATAATTTGGGTACATACTGCATTGTGATTGGTTGAAAGCATAATCACATCAACGCGACGTCGGGAACAATGGGATGGAACTACCGAAATGGGATAAAATACGAAAATTTCTGGAAAATCCGGAAAAAATACGAACATGGGCGAAAAATACGTTAAAAATGGGGAAGAATGACTGTACTTACATATCTGCATAGGTGCAATCTCCACTGGTATTATATTATACGAAATATTAACTTGTTATTAGCAAACATAGCTCGAGTGATATGCCTTAATGTAATTTGTTATTAACAAACAGACACAACCTGACCCTCACAACCTGGCCAGCTCCAGCGGGAACCGCACCTACTCAAGTGCTCCGGTTATAAAAGATGAAGATGGGGAGGGGACGCTTTAATCTCATTTGTCCAGGGGAGTGGTGAGGGGGAGGAGGAGAGGGGGTTGGGGTTCCCCTGGGCGACCTTGATCAATTCCTGGTGGTTTCCTGGTGTGTGTGTGTGTGTGTGTGTGTGTGTGTAGGGGGGGGGGGCTGAACTTGAATATAAAGCACACAAGTGTGTAACAGAAGTTCTGAGTTTGAGATAAGAAACAGTTATAACCGGATCCCGGTCCCTACCGGCACTGATAACCTACTGACCTCACTTTAGGGAGGAATTTAACATGTACATTCCTTCACTACATACAGAGCATGTACAGTATGGAACGGCAGAAATTCTACCGTATATTGAAAACAACTAATAACTCGAACAACTAATGCTGGGAAAGGAGGGATTTGCACAGTCGAAGTGCGCCTGTAATAAACGCACAATGACAAAACTGACTGGATGTAACTGTTGAAAACATTATACAGGGTCTGCCAATGCTTTAAGGGAAATTATTTTTAAATAAATGTGAAACTGTTACTGGGCTCCACTGCATATATTCCAAGGCGCAAATGCCTAACAAAAATCTATTCTGAAATAACATGCTTTTATAGTGTCTGTACTTACATTCATTCGCTCGCTGCCTCAAATCTGATTGCAGGGTGGAACTCTTTCGGGCTTCACTTCTCGTTCAGCGGAAGCTTTAACACAAATATGAAAAAGATTGTTTCATAATATATAATGTATAAAATGTAATGCATATGTGATCTAAAATACCACAACGTGACCAATTATTATTACCAAAAGTTGTACAATATATTGGTAGACAGAATAGTAAGTTTCCTCCTTTCTGTTCCAGGCACTGGATTGCCTCTTAGTGTTCAGTGCTGTGTGAAGAAACTGAAGAACATACACGTTAAACGTACTATGTATTTCTAAATCAAAACTGTACGCAGCAACAGTGCGGAAATATTCCCCCTTGTAATTTCGCGATGGCTATTGCATATATGACGCATACTGATTCTGCAATGCAAGAATTATTTTTTACAAACTAAGCCACATAAAGACCGGATGGTTACAATTAAACTGACGGTATTCCGAATACTGCAGTGTGGGCGGTATACGACTACAACGTAGGACGCTGAAACATCGTAGGTGTGTTCATTGAATAAATTCTAGTGTACGATTTCACCCGTCAGCTTTGACCAATGACGGCATGCCTAAGCCGATGACTTGAGATCATGAAAGTAAAAAAAAAAATGTAGTTAAAAAGTAAGGGAGATGGCGTCATAGACGGCCACTGTGGCCGAGCGGTTCTAGGCGCTTCAGCCCGGAACCGCGCTGCTGCTGCGGTCGCAGGTTCGAATCTGTCTCGGGCATGGATGTGTTTGATGTCCTTAGTCTAGTACCTTCCGCCGCGGAAGTCGAACACGCGGCAGAACAAATGGACGTGGTCAGCCCATAGAGGGCTCCGCCTCCGCTATTCTGCGCAGCGAGGGCGCCACCGCTAAGCCACGTGCAAACAGCGGCCAATAGCCGCTCCCTCCGGTTGCGTATATAGGGACCCGCTCTGCCCTAGTCCAGTATGATCTTATCCCCTTCCCCCACCTCCTCCTCTTCCTCGAACGACTACGCATCCTCTACACCTCCCGTAAACTCGATCCTCCTCACCCGCTCGTCTCCCCGATCCTCTCCCACCCCCGCCCGCTGCCGCGCCTGTACTCCCATGTCCCACCCGGTCTCCATCTCTCCACCCTCCTTACCCTCTCCCAAGGTGGCTTCCGCCAGCTCCCCCTCCCTGATGATGTCCTCGTCCCCTCCATCTACCCCTCCTATCAACTATGACCCCGCCCCCCCCCTCACTCCTGGTGTCCTTTCCCTTAGGCACCCTCCCTCCCTTCTCTTCCCTTCCCTTCTCTTTCCTTTTCCCCGTCCCCTCCCTCCCCCCTCTTCTTCCGGGCTTCCCCTCCCCCTTCCTCTCTCCCCCCCTCTTTCCCTTGCCCGTGGCGTCCCTGCTCTCCCCTCTCGCTTTCCCACTCCCCCTCCTCCTCCTCCCCCTCCCCCTCCCCCCCTCCTCCTCCTCCTCCTCCTCCTCCTCCTCCTCCTCCTCCTCCTCTCTTGGCAGGTCCCCGGACTCGCACACGGATCGTGAACTTTCGCGCGCCGGAGATCGTCGCCCTCGGTTTAGTGTTTGTGCCGTCGTGTCTGTGCATCAGTGTTTTTCACCGTCCACGCTTCTTCGTTCACGTGCGTCGTCTACCTCGTCAGTGTTTGTGCCCAGTGCCGCCGTTTTTCTTGTTGTTTCGTCGAGTGTGAACGGCTTCATGTTTTTTAACTATTGTATCTCCTGTTTTTTCAACCGCCATTCTGTTACTTGTCTGTCTCCCTTTCTTTTTTATTGTCCTGCCTATGGCTGAAGAGCGGAGTACACTGTTCCGCTGCCAGCCCACCTTTGTATGGGGTGTTCAAATTACAATAAAGAAAAAAAAAAAAAAAAAAAAAAAACCCTAGTCCAGCATTCGAGGGTTGGATTCCCTCTCGTCTTCATCGAAGAGTTTCACTGCCTGGGCTACTCTCAGGGTGCAACATCGACGTGGAAGATTCCCGCCGTTTCCTTGCCGTGTCGTCTGCTCGCCGTCACTACTGCTCGCCGTCCTGTCCTCGCCGCCGCCGCCGCCGCCGCCGCCGCCGCCTGGTCGCCGCCTGCCGGTGCTCGCCGCCGCCGCCGCCGCCGCCGCCGTTTGGTCGTCGCCTGCCGGTCCTCGCCGCCGTCGCCGCCTGGTCGCCGCCTGCCGGTGCTCGCCGCCGTCGCCTGCCGCCTGCCGGTGCTCGCCGCCGCCGCCGCCTGCCGGTCGCCGCCGTCGCCGTCTGGACGCCGCCGCCGCCTTTCTCGCGCGCCGCCACCATGTCCCAACCCACCACCACCACCACCACCACCACCACTATCATTTTCACCTCTCCCTCCGCTGCTCCAACCACCATCACATGGAGCTCCTCCTCCACCCCACTTCCCGTCCTTCCTTCTCTCCCTGTCCACCCCACCCCAGCGCCACTTTCGGCTGTAACCACCCCCACCTCCTCCTCCCCTATCACTGTCGCCCCATCGACAACTACTGACTTTCCGCCGCTCCCCGCACCGCCTCCGACAGGCTCCAAGCCAGCACGGATCTCTGCTCGCCGTTCCACAGTCTGTGACACCCACGCCCCCTCCATCTGCGTCATCCACTGCTCAGGGTGGTCCTGCCCCCCGCCATCTCCCCCTGCAACCCGTACCCCTGCCCCCTCTCCACCCGGTCGTGCCCACGAAACCTTCAAAGCACCCGAATGTTGACCCTTCCCCCGAAGTCTCCTCCAAAAAAATCCCCAACCCCCGTGACCCACCCACCCCCATGGACGCGGCTCCGACCCCCGCCCCCGCCACGCCTGCTACCCACACCTTTGTCCTCTCCAATCCTGACCCTCAATTCCTTGATGCCCGCTCCCTCACCCTCGCCATCCGGAAATACTACCCCAATGCTCCCATCTCCCAACTGATTCCTCGCAAGGACTCGGTCCTCATAAAATCCCCCAGTGCTTCCCTCCACACCGATCTCCTCTCCCGCATCCCCCGTATCCAATTTGGCCAACGTGCAACCCTCACCCCCTACCACACCCCGTCCTCTCCCCGTCAGCCTCAACCTCCCCGACGTCCGCCAACCTTCACCGCTGTGATCACGAAGCTTAGCCCCGTGATCACGGAGGCTGAGGTGTTGGCGGAACTCAACTCCCGGCCCGACATTGAAATCCGCTCGGCCCGTCGCATCTTCAATGATGCAGGGCCGACTTGCGGATATTCACCGAATCCTCATCCTCCATTGACCGCCTCCTCACCGAGGGAGCCCTCATCTACAATCAGCGCCATAAGGTGGACCCCTCCCGTTCCCCAGTCCAATCCTACCGCTGCCAACGCTGTCTCACCTACAACGACCACCTAACCTCTGCCTGCAAGAACTCCCCTACTTGTCCCCACTGCAAAGCTTCCCACTTCCTCAAGCATTGCCCCAACCTCACCTCTCCCCCCTCCTGCAACACTTGCAACGACCCACATCCTACCTACTCCTCAAAGTATAAAGCGAAATCTCCACCAGTAACCCCTGAGCTCACCGTGCCTGTCCGTCCTGTTGATGACCCCATCCACCCCAACAACTCGCTCCGCCCTCCCCCTACTGCTGAGGACATCATCCGCTTCACCACCATTGTGCTCCAAAACATCCACCCCTTCCAGCGCTCCCACACTCTTTCCCAAATCGCCCTCGCTGCCCGTTCCATCTTCCATCTTACCACCTATGCCACATACTCCCACAACCAGGCCCACTTCACCTTCACCCCCCTCACCACCCTTGTCTAACTCTCCACTCCCATGGTACAACAACCGTACCGTATCCTGTACCACAACATTCGCTCCCTGCCCACCCACAAACTCCTCTTCCTCCACACCCTACGTCAGCACCGCGTGGATGCCTTCGTCCTAAATGAAACTTTCCTTCAACCCTGTATCTCCGTCTCCACGGCTCCTTACACCCTACACCGCACCGATAACACGTACCCTCTCGCACGTGGCGGAGTTGCTATAGGCCACCTCAAGCACCTCCCTGTCCGGCCCCAACCACTCCTTAACAATCCTGCCGAGCATCTCACCCTCAGCCTCTTCTTCCCCACCCTTACCATCACCTGTGCCACCATTTATGTCCGCCCTCGCACCCCCATCCCGTACGATTTCCTGGCCCACATTGACCGCACCTTCTCCACCTACGTGATTGCCGCCGACCTCAATATCCACAGCCGTGATCCTGCCGACCTCCGGCGGTGGCATCAGTTTCTCACCACTCTCCAGGGCGACCTGGTTCCCCTGCCTCAGCACACCCGGCCCGAATCCAACACCACTCCTGATGTGGTCCTTGCCTCTCCAAACCTCCTTGGGCGCATCACTGTGGATGTCCTTGACCTCATTGGCAGTGACCATGCTCCTGTCCTCCTCACTATCTCTAACGGTCGCCATCCCCGCCACCCTCCTCGCCCTGCCGTCCCTCCTAAACTTGTCCATGATTACTCCCGTGCCAACTGGGATGCCTACCGGGATTCCATTCACACCCAGGTTGACAGCCACGACCTTCCCCTCCAGTCTCCTGATGACATCTCTCGCACTGCTGCCTTCCTGCACCAGACCTTGTCTGACGCCGTCGCCACCCATATCCCCACCAAAGCCATCCACCCTCAGCGCCCCGCCCTGCCTCCACAGGCCGTCCTTCTCCTTCGAGAGTCCCGCCGCCTCTACCGATCTTTTCTCCACGCTCGTGACCGGGATACACTTACTCGCCACCGGCAATTACAGCGACACATCCGCAACCTGCTTGTTGCGAAGAAACGCCGAGCCTGGTGCCAGACATGTACACAACTCAACGCTCCCCATCAACTCTTCCAAGTATTGGTCTGCTTTCCACCGCCTTACTGGGAACCGCCCCACCCCCCAATACCCTCTCCTCCTTAATGACCGTCCCTTTCCTGACAACCTCAGTAAGGCCAACCACTTTGCCTCCCACCTCTCTGATGTTTTTTCCATCCCAGATGATCCCCACTTTGATTATTCCCTCTTCCCTGATGTCATGGACCGTACGAATACCTCTGTTCCTCCCCTTGCTCCTAGCTTCCAGTACTTGGGCCACACCCCGCCATCTGCACTTAACACTCCCATCACTGCACAGGACATCAGCCTCACACTCCGCACTAAACACAACACTGCTCCCGGCCACGACTGCGTTACCTACCGCCACCTCAAACACTGCCCTCCCTCCTTTCTTACCCTCCTTGCCACCCTCTACAATGTCATCCTTGCCACTGGCTTCTATCCCGACCTGTGGAAAACCTCTCGTATCCTGATGTTCTCCAAACCCAATAAGCCTCCATCTGATGCCTCTTCCTATCGTCCTATCTGTCTCACATCGGTGTTCAGCAAGCTCTTGGAATCCATCCTTTCCCGGCGCATCCATCTCCACCTCCACCAAAACCACCTCCTCCCAAACACCCAATGTGGCTTTCGACCTTCCTTCTCTGCTGATGACCAACTCCTCCGCCTCACTCATCTCCTCTCCCTCCAGCTTAACTCCCGTCGCTCCGCCATTTTTGTCTCACTTGACCTCGAAAAGGCCTACGACCGTGTCTGGCATCCCGGTCTCCTGTTTAAACTCCAAACCTACGCCCTTCCTATCAACTACATCCGTCTGGTGGCCTCCTTCCTCTCCCACCGCCCCTCCTATGTTACCATCCATCATGCCAATTCCCACACCTTCTACCCCTCTGCCGGTGTGCCCCAGAGCTCTGTCCTCTCCCCTCTCCTCTACCTCCTGTACACGGCCGATATGCCCCAACCCCCCCCCCTCCAGTACACCTCTTGCAATATGCTGATGACACCGCATTCCTCGCCCTCGCTCCTACCCTCCAACGGTCCCAACGCCTTCTCCAGAATCACCTTGACCTTTTTGCTGCATGGTGTAACCAATGGCTCCTGAAACTCAATCCTTCCAAGACCCAGGCAATCATCGTAGGTCGTACCACTCGCTCCTTCCGGCTCCTGGATTTCTCCCTTACTGTCTGCGCACGTCCTGTCCGCCTCACCCCCACCCTCACCTACCTTGGCCTCACCATTGACCGTCACCTCACCTGGATACCTCATCTCCGCTCCATCCAATCCAAAGCCCACAACCGCCTCCGACTCCTCAAACTCCTCTCTGGCCGGACATGGGGGTTGCACCCCTCTACCATCCTCCACACCTACAAATCCTTAATCCGTCCCATCGTCTGTTATGCCAGTCCTGCCTGGATATCTGCCCCCCCCCCCAAATTCTATCAGTCCCTCCAGATCCTTGAGCGTCATGCACTCCGCCTCGCCTTCCGTATCCGCCTCCCGTCCCCCACGTGGATCCTCTATGATCTCATTCCTTTCCCCCCATCTGCTCCTATTCCTCGAACATATCCGCATCCTCTACACCTTCCGCCGTCTTGAACCCCCTCACCCCCTGGTTGCTCCTCTCCTCTCCCATCCCCGCCCCCTGCCACGTCTTCACCGTTGTGTCCCCCCTACCCTCCATCTCTACACCCTCCATCTCCTTTCCCAAGGTGGCTTCCGTCAACTCCCCCTCCCGGATGATGCCCTCTCTCCCTCCATTTATCCTTCCTATCAACTCTGATCCTCACCCCCCTCCTTTCCTCCGACCTTTCCCTGGGCTCCCTCTTCCTCCCCCCTTCCATCCTGTGTTTTCTCCCCGCCCAACCTCCCCCTGTGTCCCTTCTCCTCCCCCACCCCCTGAGTCCTTTTGCATTCCCCTCCTCTGCCTTCCCCACTCCCTGGCACGTCTGCTCAGCACCCCCCACCCCTCTTATGGGTCTTCTCCATTGGCTTCTTTCCCCCCTCCCACCCTTCACTTTTCCTCTCCTCCCCCCCTTTTTTTTCCTCCATCATCTGTCCAGTTTCCCCCCCACCTGCTCTCGGCTGTGGTATGTCATATTTGTGCCAACTTTTTAGTGCCGTGTTTAAGTGAGTGTTCAGTGTTGTGCGTCTTTCCACAGTGTTGCGAACAGAAATCATGCTGTCGCTGGGTGTGCATTTTATATCTTGCGAACAGAAACCAGACTGTCGCCGTGTTTTTTTTAACTGTCTGTCTGTTATTTTTCTGCTTCTTGTGTATTATCTTAGCATCATCACCCATGTGTTTTATGTTTTAAGTTCTAGAATTTTCTGCCATTTTACCTTTAAGTCACCGATTTTATCGCCAACTGTTATTTTTTATTATCTTCCTCTTTTTAACACAAATTCTGTAGGCTGCAGAGCGGCGTAGTCAGCTGCTGCCAGCCCGCCCCCTTCGGGGGGAATTGAAATTCAATAAAGAAAAAAAAAGAAAAAAAAAACCCTAGTCCAGCCAGTCTGGTACTCGCTCTGGATTTCGTTTCTATCTCGGCGGTACTGCGTTCTGGTCGTTGCTCGTTGTTGACATTTGCCTGGCTCTGGTTCCGTGTGGATTTACGTTTGGTGTTTGGTGTTGTGGTTTCCACAAGCCTCCGTTGTTTATCTCTTGTTGTGTCGCTCATAGTCGGTTGTTGTCAGTTGTCGTTGGTCTGTCGTCCGACTCTTCCTGTGTTTACCCGGTGGTGCGTGCTCCACCGCCGGCGGCTTACCCGCCTGGCGGCTCCGATCCGCAGCCCAAGGCGTTCCCGCTGTTGGTTGTGATTACAACACTTAGGTTAGTTAGGTTTAAGTAGTTCTAAGTCTAGGGGACTGATGACCTCAGGTGTTAAGTCCCATAGTGTTTCGGGCCATTTGAACCATTTTTAGATGGCGCTATAGACTTAGGCTTTATGTTGTTCTGAAGCCAGAGTTGGCGGGGCCTGCCGCCATCTTAAATATCTCTAAACATTAGCAGATATCTGTTTACGATTGCGTCTTGTTCATTATTTCTGTCGTTTGCGCGCAACAGCTATTTCAAATACTGAAAACTACTGTGCTTACATGAATGACGTAGTGTCAGAAAGACAACTTCGAACGTTTTTCTGGTCTTGAATGCATATTTGCCCCTGTAATACGGCACATTTGGTTTCGTTAACGTAACTTGTTTTTTGTTGATGTATTTCGAAAAACCAAGAAGAGTAGGGCGTGGTTTGAAAAGAATGCTTTCGTAATCCACTTTTACTGCATTTGTATAAATAGGAAATTAAGATGGAACTCCGAAACCAATGCTTGTTTGCTTACAGATACTGCTTCTTGTCCGTTACATTTTCATCTTTCAGCTCGTATGCACAACATTTTTAAGGGTTACGTTTGCAAAAAAAAGATTACCTATATCTTCTTTGTTAGCCCATGAACGCGTAGAATTTGTAAAGAAGAAAGGTGTTCTATCGTATCTTGTGCATGGCAACAAAGTGAAAGATTGTGTAAATGTCAAAGAAACAGAACTGTGTGTGTGAATTCCTAAGGGACCAAACTGCTGAAGTCATCGGTCCCTAGACTTACACACTACTTAAACAAACTTTTGCTAAGAAGAACAACACACACACACACCCATGCCCGCGGGAGGACTCGATCCTCCGACGGGAGAGGCCGCTCAATACGTGACATGGCGCCTCAAACCGCGCAGCCACTCCGCGCGGCAAACCGAACTGCTTAGAGGTATAGCTCCATGCAGAATAGAGTTCTTGTTTTATTAAACTGTCAGTGCATTAGTCTACTGTAATCTACGCAACTTCTCACTTTGAAATCTTACCATGGTTCACCGCGGCGATACTCCCCATGACGTCACAGTGACGTGCCGTACGCGGTTTCGGCCGTTGGACATATCTACCGACTTTGGTGGTCTGGTGCATTGATTGTGTGGAGACGTAGTCGTTTCATCAAAAATGTGTTTGCGTCGTTTAGGGTACACAAATCAATGTGATCGTAATTTGAAATTTAAAGGAATCAAATTTTATTCGTAAGGTGGAGTCGGTCAAGCGATATTTTCTTTTGGATTCACGAATTATGGGTGGGCTGTTCACTTTTATTCTTTCCTGTGTTTTTTATTGGCTTCCAAACCGCAAACGCCCCGACATCCGAGCCACACTGCACGAACGGTCTCGTCCCCCGCACAACACAAGGCTACGTGACCGCGCTGATTGTTGGTGCAGCATCTCTTGCCCTAAATTCCTGCCGCCGACGATTATTCATTGGCCATACGGCCTTACTCTTTAAAAAAATATCCTAGCTAGAACAGCCGGAAACAGCAGTCTTGTGTGTGTGTGTGTGTGTGTGTGTGTGTGTGTGTGTGTGTGTGTGCGCGCGCGCGCGCGCGCGCTCTGGTTTCTTTCTCAAGAAGGCTTTGGCCGAAGACTTATCCGAACGCACTTTTTGCAATGTCTATCTGTTGCTCGGCGTGTGAGTACAATCTATCCGCATCATAGTATAGTTATTCCCTCACGAAGTTTGTTGTAAATAATCCACTGCACTTCAACAGGAACAGTGAGGTACCTAACTACAATTCCAGAAGAAAAAATGACATTCATTACGTCACATTAAGGTTGTCTGCAGCACAATTCACAATGCTCCAACCAAGAATTTTGATCTGTTACCCAGTGATATAAAATGCCTGACAGGCAGCAAAGTAAAAATTGAAATTTAACTGAAAACGTTTCTCTTTGACACCTCCTCCTTTTCGGCAGAAGGCTACCTATTATGGTACCTTGTAAATGGTGATAGGTAATTAACATGTCTGTAATTAAAAAAAAACAAAGAAATAAATGATCAGCTTGGGGCATATTTAAAAAATAAATGATTAGCATGGAGACATATTAAAAAAATTATGTAAATATAACACCGTACGTCTCGTTCCACATCATTAAGATTTATCGTGCAAATGATACATGGACCATTAACTAACTACTGGTGTATCACGAAGCATGATACACACCTGTATCCTTCGGAAACCTTGAAACGCGTATGTATTCCGTACCAGCGATGGCGAGGCATGACAGAATCTCTGCCCAGAGAGTTGTTTATCGTTGCTAGTCTGCGCGAGAGTTCAGTTGCGAGTTGAACTCACTCGGAAGTAGTGTGTGAGGAGTCGGCGCGGGTCGACATGGGTCTCTGGTCAAGGTTCGGGACGAGGTATATTGTTAAATAAGGTAATGGAGCAGCATTGCGCACATCTGATAATGTAATGTATGTTAATTGTAATTAATTTGTTCAAGAAATGCCCCAATAATAATTTTGTTTTCAAAGCCATCGTTTTTAAGAAAAGAATTATTCCAATTGAAACAATATTTCCTATGCTTTTCCTCCCAAAGTCAATTTATCAGATTAATTATTGCACAGGGCCTAAGGTCAGCGATGCTGCCCTATTATTGTGGGTTTAATGATTAATCTTGATTTCTTAATTTTTGTGTCGAGTTTACATTGGGTCATTATTATTCAGTAATCTTGTGGGGAACTAACTTTTGGCACGTTTTCATTATCATAAACTTTATTGATTGGCGACTCCATGTTGTCTTGTGCACAACGACCAGATAACAGGTATACTTGAAAAAAGAGACAGCATTGGTCGTATATTTTTACTATTGCAGAATCGATTTTCTGTCACTGAGTGACCATCTTCAGTGCTATATTGTATAACTTAAATTGGGATGCACTGTTGACACTATGCATTACGGCGATCACATAGACTGAGATCTATGTGATCTATGTGATCGCCGTAATGCATAGTGTCAACAGTGCATCCCAATTTAAGTTATACAATATAGCACTGAAGATGGTCACTCAGTGACAGAAAATCGATTCTGCAATAGTAAAAATATACGACCAATGCTGTCTCTTTTTTCAAAAATCATAAACTTTTCTTTATTTCTGCTGGGGGGGGGGGGTTACGTTTTACAGCACGATGTCCGATTCACATTTAATTATTTTCTTTCATTTTTGTGGCAAGGTTACACTTGGCTCTATTCCCATTAACATTTAATTATTGTCTTTTCAAAATTCTGCGGGGAGGTTACAACCTCAAAATGAAATTCAAAAGTAAAATTAAGCAGATGATCAAAGTAGATGTACAATCCAATTATGGTATGTTTGGTTATTCCTAAAAACTGACACAGTTACTGAGGAGAACTATGCCCACTGTTGGAAAAGACGGCCTATGTGTAACACAGGTCATAGTATCATTACTAAAAAGGTGGTTTACGTACACGTTAAAGCAAAATATCCATTCTACGGTGCCTAAGCGTTGAGTCCCTTTCTCAAATTTATAGTATTGTACAATGATAGCAGATGTTAAAAAAAAAAAATCTTTTTTCCTGTAAATTACTACTGTTGGTCACACACTAAATGACACATTATACGTAAGTTTTTATAGTCAGGAGATGTGTAAACTACAGTGAAGCTAATGCACTGACAATCTAATAAAACAAGAACTCTATTCTGCGTGCAGGTATACCTGTATGCAGTTCTGTTTCTTTGACATGTCAATAATGGTTGAGTATGTCAAGATACGATAAGATGCCTTGCATCTTTCCGTATTGCACACATTTATGGGCTAGCAAAAAACACAGAGGTAAGTCTTTTGCACATGTGAACATTAAAAATGTTGTGCATGTGAGATGGAAGCTGAAAATGTAACAAACAAAACGAAGGGCCAGCAATCACACAGGCATTGGTTTCAGAGTTCCAGCTTCATTTGCTATCAATAGAAATATAGTAAAAAAGGAATTAAACGTATTATGAAAGCATGCTTTTCACATAATTTATTCGAAATATATCAACAAAAAATAAGTATCATAAACGAGGTCAAATGTGTCGCATTAAAAGAGCAAATTCGCGCTTATGAACAGAAAACTTTCGAAACTGGCTTCTTGACACTACGTTATTCATGTAAGAACGGTAAGTTTTAGTATTTAAGACTTTGTTGCATGTACATGTGCATGCTCCGCCCATTCTCGCTTCAAAACAACGTACAGCGTGAAGACTTTCTGTTTTAACTCTGTACGTGAGACAAACGTGATATTTCAAGGCAACAAAACCTATTCGTTAACGACACACAGATACAATAAATTACAACCGCAGTCCACACGAAGATTTAAAAATGGCTGCGAATCATTTGAAGATGAACCACGGTCCGGCCGTCCTTTCACCTAAAAAACGAATGAAAATGTTGTGAAATTTCGCGAATTAGTGCGATCTGATCGTAGACTTACAATTAGGGAGATGGCTGATGAATTTAATTTAAGTTTCTATGCAGTACAGTCAATTTTAACTAAAGATCTGAACACGCGTCGAGTGTCCGCAAACTTCATTCCAAAAGTGTTGTCAAGTGACCAGAGACAATACCGACTTGAAGTGTGCCAAGAACTGATTAATCTGACTAAAAATGACCCAGATTTGTTAAATAGGGTAATTACAGGTGACAAATCGTGGGTATACGGATATGATCCTGAAACCAAAGTGCAGTATTCGCAGTGGAAGATTCCAGGTTCACCACGACCGAAAAAAGCACGGCAAAGTCAGTCGAAGATGAAACAATGTTGGTGATTTTTTTTTTCGATTCTACCGGCGTTGTGCATCATGAATTTACCGTTAGAGGACAGACAATTAACCAAGAATACTACAAATGTGTCCTTGAGCGTTTGCGTGAAAAGGTGCGGAAGAAAAGACCTGCATTGTGGAAAGACAGGAGTTCGGTGCTACACCATGACAATGCTCCGGCTCATCGTGTCTTCTCCATAGTTGAATTTTTGACTTTGAATTTGGTCAAAGTTCCTGTGCTTCCACAACCGCCGTATTCCCCTGATTTGGCCCCTGCGGACTTCTGCCTGTTTCCTAAACTGAAATTTTCACTGAAAGGGAAGCGATTTGACTCGATTGAAGACATCCAGGCAAATACGAAGAGCGTCCATTACACACTTCAGGAAAAAAACTTCCAGGAATGTTTCCAAAAGTGGAAACACCGTTGGAGTCGGTGTGTTCAATCAGAAGGGAGCTATTTTAAAGGAGATGCATCACAGCAGCATGTAAGTACCACCATTGTACCATTACAATCCCATTCTTAACACTTTCCAACCACACCTCGTACAATTAACCTATATACGTCAATTTTCGTTGTCTATTTCCAAGTTTATTATTTCTAGTGTTTTTGTAGGTGTGTGCAGTGGCTTCTTGTAGGATACCTGTTTTTCGCAGTTGCTTTCCGTACTACTGTTGTTTCAATAGGTGTGTACTGTGCGTTCTTTGAGAATTTTCACACATGGTATTGCTCTGATTGTCTGTCCTCTAACGGTAAATTCATGATGCACAACACCGGTAGAATCGAAAAAAAATCACCAACATTGTTTCATCTTCGACTGACTTTGCCGTGCTTTTTTCGGTCGTGGTGAACCTGGAATCTTCCACTGCGAATACTGCACTTTGGTTTCAGGATCATATCCGTATACCCACGATTTGTCACCTGTAATTACCCTATTTAACAAATCTGGGTCATTTTTAGTCAGATTAATCAGAGCAAGTCCATTCCACGCTCCGACTGCTAAATCGTTAAGGATTTAACTGTATGGTATCGCTCTCTGGCCTACTGCCGAAACGTGATAACTAACAAACATTGGAGTCGACAACTGGACTCTTTACCCGAAGTACAGAGACCGATACCAAGCAGATAAATCCTAAATGAAATAACAGTACACATAACGACAATCACGAAAAAATGAAAAATGGAATGGAGAACTAGAACTGACCTATTTGGCTGTAGTTTTAGGTTCCTGCCTAACCTCACGCTTGGAAATCGTATCAAATTAAAAAAAGCAGCCAAATATTTATGAAAGATAGTATTACAAATATGAGTGGAGATTATTTCACAAGGAGCAATGTATGTTGTGCTCTTATTCCCGCCTAACGTAACTCGTGGAACTTGTGCCACATTCGCAAAAAAAAAATATATATATATATATATATATATATATATATATATATATATTTGTGAGAACATAGACAATAAATACGACTGCCGATAGTTCCACTCGCAGCAATTTAAGATTTTCTCGTAGACTCCTGCCTTTCAGACTCACGGAAATCGCAACGTATCTGAAATAAAAAGCATAGTTCAAAAATGGTTCAAATGGCTCTGAGCACTATGGGACTTAACATTTATGGTCATCAGTCCCATAGAATTTAGAACTACTTAAACCTAACTAACCTAAGGACATCACACAACACCCAGTCATCACGAGGCAGAGAAAGTCCCTGACCTCGACGGGAATCGAACCCGGGAACCCGGGCGAAAAAGCATAGTACACGCCAGTTATGAGACAGTCAAAGATAATATTAATTAACAGGCCGGTTACATCCTTCGCATCGTAAACTCATGGTGTCACACAGAACGTCACTCACTGGCCAAAGATGACAGGTGAAATCGGACTTTAGAACTGACTCGTGGTCATTAATCGGTGAGCTCGTGAAGTCTGCTTTTTTGTCACGAAGTGAAAATATGGCGCTGCAATCTGTCAGAATGTGGTGTGGGTGCAGGAAAAGATGAAGAACTATCAAATACATGGTAACTGTGGTTCTGGCACGCTTATTAGGATATAGTCACAAGTTACAACATAAGTTCAATGTGGCCTCCCGACTCAGCAACAGGCTGCATCTGTAAAACGGCATGATCGACAGTTGCTCGTAGCATAACCGGTGTAATCAGAGCGATATGTCGCCGCATACTATCCTCCAGATCAGGAAGAGTCTGGATACATCCCTGATAGACACGATCTTTCAGTTATCCCCACAACAAGAAGTCGCATGGATTTAGGTTTGGGAATCAGGAAGGCCACACATCTCTAAATTGCCTACAGTTGAGGCGGGCATCACTGAAAATTTCTATAAGCATATCTTTCCCCGGCAAGCGACACTTGTTGTTGGCCCGTCTTGCATGAAATTAGTGGTGTGGGAACAGTTACGTTCTTGCAAAGCTGGAATCACGTGTTGCATAAGCAGGTTCTTATAACACGCAGATGTCACTGTAGACCTAACAGGTCCAGAAAATTTCATCTCCTCGAAGAAAAACGGAGCGAGAATGAAGCTTGCGATCCCCCAACACACACACCGAGTGCAGTTGGTGTTCCTGCACAGCATGTGGCGGAGGAGAAACCCATATGCGACAGTTTTGTGCATTCACGACACTGTGCAGAGTAAAATGTGTGCCTCGTCCGTCACCGCTCACACGTCATCCATTTCCATGGGTGCCAAAAAACGACAGGCAAAGACACTGTGATGTAGCTTATCTTGGAGCATCATTTGGTGCACCTTCTGAATCCTTTCGGGATACCAGAATAAAACGAGCTGGAAAATCTTTTGGACTGCTCACTAGGGGAGAGAATTCCCGTGACACAGTTCTAGCATTGGTTGCAGAGTTTGAGGCATGTGCTGCAAGATCGGCTGTAGCTACAGCTACTTCATCAACAACTGCCATGGCAATGAGCTGCCTCCCTCTCCACCGGATGCACCTGTTTCTTCAAATTTCTTGGTCATATTTTTTAGCCCATTTACTGACATGGGGTCTCTTCGCAGCTGTTTCTGTTGGCGATATTCCCGCAATGCAGCGCTGCTGTTGCTGCCCTTCTGATGAAACAACTTCACCAGTAGTGAACGGTCTTTCTTCTCAATAGCCACTGTGTTTCGAATGGAAAACTTAATCCTTTACATCAGTAGTCACTTCACAAAAGAAATCAACACAGTTACCCGGCCTAGACACAAGCAGCAACAGGGAAGTAACCCACTTTGTGACATTTTACGAGTTCCTAACCAGGAACGAATTGTATAATTTCATGTGTGATTTGGTAGTTTAGTTTCTTCAATTTCTGTGAGTTAAATTAATATTTAATAGACACAGTTCTCGTGTTTTCGTTTGTGTCGGAAAGTAAACTGATTTTCTAATCTATTACAAGTTCCTAATCGGGAGCGAATTTTTTACTCTGACCTAAGTGCTTCGGTAGTTCAATGTTTGAATCTCTGTGTGTTAAACTAATTTATTAGACACAGCTCCTGCGCTTTTCTCAATGCCTACAGCAGGGTTACAAAGCGCGTGTCGATAGCCCTTTGTTGTCTGTGTAATGTAGTTTTCCATGGTCTTTAGTATGGATAGGGACTGTGAATGCTGTGTGCGGATGCAAGCCGAGCTGATGACACTTCTCTCTCAGCTCCAGGCTACGATGGCTTCGGTTCCACAACTTGAAGCTGCAGTGGATGGACGTAACTGTTGTGGGCCGGCTGCGGGGATCCAACAGAAATGCAGAACTTCTGAGTCCGCCCATCGGTAAGCACCGGTGGCCAGCCCAGTTACTACTTGCACTGAGTTTGACTCCTCAGCCGTGATCGAGTGGGAGGTCGCCTCGGGGTGTGGGAGATCGCCTCGGGGTGTGGGAGGCGGCGAGAGACCTCCCTGGAGGTCGAACGTAAAGCGTACCTAGTTAGTCTGACAAACAGATTCCAGGTGCTGTCTGTGGCTGACACTGTCCTTCAGCCAGATGCAGTCGCTTGTCCTGTTTCAGAGAAAACCTCTGATCCTGCAAGATCCCGGCAATCACAAAGGGTGGAACTATTGGCAGTTGGGAACTCCAACGCTAGGCGCAGTACAGGGCCCCTTAGGGACATGGGTGCCAAGGAGGGGAAGAAAGCCAATGTTCCCTCTGTGTGCATACTGAGTGGAGTCATTCCAGACGTGGAACGGGTCCTTCCGGGTGCCATTAAGAGCACAGTCTGCAGCCAACTGCAGGTGGTGGCTCACATCGGTACCAACCATGTGTGTCGGTTTCGATTGGAAGAGATTCTCTCTCTGGGTTCAGGAGGCTATCAGAAGTGGTAAAGGCTGCCAGCCTTGCTTGCGAGATGAACGCAGAGCTCACTATTTACAGCATAGTCGACAAGACTAACTGCGAGCTTCTGGTACAGAGCCGAGTGAACGGTCTGAATCAGAGGCTCAGACGGTTCTGCGACCGTGTAGGCTGCAGATTCCTCGACTTGCGTCGAAGGGTGGTTGGGTTTCGGGTTCCAGGAGCCCACTACATGCAGGGAGCAGCCAAACGGATAGCAGGGCTATGTGGTGTGGACTGGGCGATTCTTTAGGTTAGAGGATCTCAGGGAAACAAAAAGGGCTTCAGTCTCAAAGGGTTCAGGTCTAAAACAGGAAGTAGTTGTAATTTGTCGTAGATGAGTTGGGAAGCTACCACAGCTCCAAGCGCTAGTAAAAAGCCCTGATACTCACATCGTTATACGCACTGAAAGCTTGCCAAAGCTGGATGTAAGTTCAGCCGAAATTTTTGCGAAGGACCTAATGGTGTTCCGAAAGGATAGGCTAAACACAATTGGCAGTGGCGTGTTTGTTGCTGTTAACAGTAGTTTATCTTGTAGCAAAATTAAAGTAAATAGACCCTGTGAGTTAGTATGGCTAGAGGTCATTCTTGGCAACCGGAGTAAAATAATAACTGGATCCTTTTACTAACCCCCCAATTCAGATGATACAATTGCTGAAAGGTTCAAAGAAAACTTGAGTCTAATTTCAAACAAGTATCCGACTCATACAGTTGTAGCTGGTGGTGATTTCAATTTACCCTCGATATGTTGACGAAAATACATGTTTAAATCCGGAGGTACACATAAAACATCTTCCGAAATTGTACTAAACGCATTATCTGAAAATCAACTCGAGCAGTCAATTCATAAGCCCACTCGAATAGTAAAGGTTGTGAAAACACACTTGACCCCTCAGCAACAAATAATCCTGAGCTAATAACGAGCATCAAAACGGCTACAGGGACTAGTGAAAATAGAGTTGTCGTAGCCAGACTGAATATTGTGATCCCCAAATCCTCCAAAAATAAACGAAAAATATACCTATTCAAAAAAGCATATAAAAATTCACTTGTCGCCTTCCTGAGAGACTCCGTTCAAATTAACAATGTAGCGGTAAGTGTAGACCAGATGTGACCTGAATTCAAAGAAATAGTATCGACATCAACTGAGAGATTTATACCAACTAAATTAACAAACGATGGAGCTGATCCCCTTTGGTACACTAAACGGGTCAGAACAGTATTGTAGATGATTGGTTTGTAGGGCGCTCAACTGCGCGGTAATCAGCGCCCGTACAAAGTCTCAATTTCTACACAGTCCATTTTTTAGTCACTTTCACACATGATGATGAAATGCCGAGGACAACACAAACACCCAGTCCCCGGGCAGAAAAAAATCTCCAACCCAGCCTGGAATCGAAATCAGGCCCCCGTGATCCAGAGGCGGCAACGCTAGCCCCTAGACCACGAGCTGCGGACCAGTATTGTAGAAACAACGAATAAAGCGCACAATCTCCAACACTGGCGGAAGCTCGGAATTTAGTGCGCACTTCACTGCAGAACGCTTATCATAGTTTCCACACCGAAACTTTGTCTCGAAACTGGCATGAAAATCCGAAGAGATTCTGTTCGTATTAAAGTATGATAGCGGCAAGACACAATCAATGCCCCCTCTGCGCGATAGCAGTGGAGTACTATCGATGACAGTGCAGCTAAAGCAGAGTTACTAAACACAGTCTTGCGAAATTCCTTCATCAAAGAAGACGAAGTAAATATTCCAGAATTAGTATCAAGAACAGCTGACAACATGAGCAACTTAGAATTAGATATCCTCGGAATAGAGAAGCAACTTTCATCACTTAACAAAAGCAAGTCTTCCGGTCCGGATGTATACCAAATACGTTCCTTTCAGAGTACGATGATGCAATAGCTCCATACTTCACACACACCCGCTCGCTCGATGAAAGATCCGTACCTAAAGACTGGAAAGTTACACAGTTCACATCAATACTCAAGAAAGTCAGTAGGAGTATTCAACTAAGTTACAGTCCCGTATCATTAACGTCGATATGCAGCAGGATTTTGGAACATATATTGTGTTCCAACATTATGAATTACCTCGAAGAGAAGGGTCTGTTGACACACAGTCAACACAGATTTAAAAAATATCGTTCTTGTGAAACACAACTAACTCTTTACTCACACGAAGTGTTGAATACTACTGACAAGGAATTTCAAACTGATTTCTTATTTCTAGATTTCCAGAAGGCTTCGACGCTGTAGTTCACAAGCGGCTTGTAGTCAAATTGCGTGCTTATGGAATAACGTCTCAGTTACTTGACTGGATTCGTGATTTCCTGTCAGAGAGATCACATTTCACAACAATTGGCGGAAAGTCGTCGAGTACAACAGAAATGATTTCAGGCGTTCCCCAAGGTAGTGTTACAGGCCCTCTGCTGTTACTTATCTATATAAACGATTTAGGAGGCAATTGGAGCAGCCGCCTTAGGTTGTTCGTAGATGATGCTGTCGTTTATCGACCAATAAAGTCATCAGAGTATCAAAACAAATTGCAAAACGATTTAGAAAAGATATCTGTATGGTGTGAAAATTGGCAGTTGACCCTAAACAATGAAAAGTGTGAGGACATCCAAATGAATGCTAAAAGGAATCCGTTACAAGATAAATCAGTCAAATTTAAAGCCGTAAATTCAACTAAATACCTACGAATTACGGTTATGAACAACTTAAATTGGAAAATACACATGGAAAATGTTGGGGGGGGGGGGGGCGAAGGCGAACCAAAGACAGCGTTTTTTTCCCCCAAGAACTCTTAGAAGATGCATAAGATCTGCTAAAGAGACTGTCTACACTACGCTTGTCCGTCCTCTTTTGGAGTATTTCTGTGCGGTATGGGATCTTTACCAGATAGGATTAGCAAAGTACATCGAGAAAGTTCAAAGAAGAGCAGAACGTTTTGTATTGTCGAGAAATGGAGGAGAGAATGTCACTGTCATGATATAGGATTTGGGATGGACATCATTAAAAAAAAAGGCGTTTTCCGCTGTGACGGAATATTCTCACGAAATTTCAAGCACCCGCTTTCTCCTTCGAATGCGAAAGCATTTTGTTGATGCCGACCAACGTAATGCGAAACGATCATCATAATAAAATATGGGAAATCAGAGCTCGCACGGAAAGTTGTAGGTGTTCGTTTCTTCTGTGCGCTGTTCGAGATAGGAATAATAGAGAATTCTTGTGAAGGTGGTTCGATGAACCTTCTTCCATGTTGTTAAGTGTGATTTGCAGAGTATCCATGTAGATATGGGACACACATCACCAAGAAAAGAAGAACATACTACCGTCAAAACAGGAAACATTTCACTGGCTGCTTACACTGCTATATTTTCAGGCGGTGGCAGAAATTGGAACTATATTTTTTTATGTTTCAGTATACTGCGATGTATACAGCCCACAAGCAGCTCCCGGAAAACCATCCGGTACTATAAATCTGTAAAACTCTACTTCAAAAGTATTTTTTTATATTTTCGCAGCAGTGAATAAAATAGAACGCCCGTAAATTGAAAGTGCCCACGAACACTTTGGCGTCGGCATATTGTACAGGAAACTATTTCTAGGCCAGTGAAATATGAAATTTTAACAAAGTTTCGAGGACCGCCTTCCCATGGAAAGGAATGAGATAATCTTCTAAACCTTGAGCAAAAATTGACAACTGGCGCAATGTGAACATAGAGATCAGTTTTTATTCAAATGTCTGAAACGCATTTTTTAAATGTCAGTTGGCTTTGTTACACATACACCTAGTTAGCTTTGAATACTTTTCACATTGTGTAGTATGTTGGACCCTCGCGCACAAAATGTTCCCAAGACATAAATTACAATGTTCAATATTATTTTGTGCTTGCCTAAAACATGGATAAAGAAACACCGAGAAAAATATGGACAATCATATGGCGTGAATCGCCATTTTCTTTATGTCCGTGGCTAGAAATCTTATGTTTTTCAGAACGCTTTCAACGGCACTGGTATACTAAGAAGTCATTTCGAAATTCCGTCGCAGCATGATTTAGTAGAACAGAGATTCGGCGATACGATCAAGAGCAGTGGATATCCCTCACTTTTCCGTAATTTGAGCTGCGACACTTGTCGAAATCAAGAGAAAAGCCGTTGCTTTAATCCTTCAAAGCCTTAAACTAGGTTCATTCCAGATATCGAATGTTAACTGGTATCTATGAATCACGTGTACAAAATCCACGGAATTTTCGAATGGTACCTTTCTGTTAATAGCGATGAAATGAAATACAAAATCTGCAGAAAGATTACGGGTAAACCCAAGCCGTCAGAAGTCAGTAACCTATGAGACTAACAATAAGTACGTTGACCGCAAAAATACTGTTCTGCGCATCTGAATGCTCACTGCAGAGGCATCTCTACTCTATGATTACAACAGCAGTAAATGTTGATTGCTGCCGTATGGTGCGATCGCTTGCAAAATTGGCTGCCAATCGCCTTACAGATGACGGGCTGATCAAGCTATTAGCTTCTTTTCTTTCGTTGTTCGTACCGTCGTCACACGGTCTGCTAATGACGGATCATCACCCATCCTTGAGTCAGAAATTATTTGAATTCTGCAACAAGATGCCTTACCTGTCGCCGCATCAGTCAGTTACCTTACTTTGTGTGTGACATCTGTTTGTAAACAGCTGAAATATTATTCTGCTTGTATTTGAACTTAGGACTCGTGGGTTCTGCATACTACTGCTAGGTGATCGCGCTAAGCCCGCATCTCGTGGTCGTGCGGTAGCGTTCTCGCTTCCCACGCCCGGGTTCCCGGGTTCGATTCCCGGCGGGGTCAGGGATTTTCTCTGCCTCGTGATGGCTGGGTGTTGTGTGCTGTCCTTAGGTTAGTTAGGTTTAAGTAGTTCTAAGTTCTAGGGGACTTATGACCGCAGCAGTTGAGTCCCATAGTGCTCAGAGCCATTTGAACCATTTTTTGATCGCGCTAATAGCCTCGAAGTCCATATGGTTTTATATGATTCCGGAATAGTCATGCTTCGAGCGGGCTCAGATCCAAGAGTAGTCATAAGTTTATATCGTTATATGCTGACGGCTCAAAAAACTCCGATGGAACAGGTAGTGCATACTTCGATAGTGTGTAGCGACGGGGGAGGCAGATTTAAATTTGCACCCTTACCACCGAATACACAGCACTTCTAGTGCTAGGGGTTGGGTTGTTTGGGGGAAGAGACCAAACAGCGAGGTCATCGGTCTCATCAGATTAGGGAAGGAAGTCGGCTGTGCCCTTTCAAAGAAACCATCCCAGCATTTGCCTGGAGCGATTTAGGAAAATCACGGAAAACCTAAATCAGGATGGCCGGACGCGGGATTGAGCCGTCGTCCTCCAGTGTGCTACCGACTTAGTTAGGCAAACAGACCATAGGAGGGCACAATTGTATTATTATCAGGCTCACTATCGGCGCTGATAATGTTAAAGCACCACAGTAAAAACAACACAAGCAATTATCTTGGTTAACGTATCTCAGAAAGAGCACGGACACTTTCAAGAAGAGCATCATGATCATGCTCTAACCGAAGAGTCACAGTGGAATGAAATGATCGTATGGTATTGATGGCTGGGAGTCCCCACCTGCTGAGTTCCAAGTTTTTACCGTTGAAGCCGCAGGGGGTGGGTGGCTTACGTGTCGTTGATGAGGAACTGATAATGAGGACAACACAACGCCCAATCCCGGAGTGGAGAAAATCTCCAACCCGACCTGGAATCGGATCTGGGCCCGCTGCATGGCAGTCAGACGCGCTCACCACTCAGCTCATTTAACGACAATGAAGAAATCGACGCTTGGACTAAGAAGGGTGATTAGGGTTTAAAGACCCGACGATGGTGAGGTCATTAGAGACAGAGCACAAAGTCAGATGGGAAGGGAAAGAACCACCTGGCATTAGATTTCAGAGATGTAAGGAAATCACGGAAGTACTATATCTGGACTCCCGGACGGGATTCCTCAGCTAATGAAGTAGTGTACATTGGGTCAATAAAGTACGGCAAAGTAGTATCTTATGGCTTCCTCTGTATCATGAGAATCCGAATGAATCAGTGGAATGACAATACATGTGGCATGCGCAATTAAGGGAGGAGATAATGTTGCAGTGGCCTCCAATCTTCCAAAACTTCTTTAACATAAAAAAAATTAATTGCAGCACAAACTTCCAAGTGACAATATCGCGCCTTCGACTCGATCATAGGATCTCCCATTTCCCCATTACTGCAGCTTCGAAGATTTCAACTCTTTTTTTCTTCGACTGCCCCTACTACAGACCACGAAATTACTGCAGTAAGTTGTGTCGTCAGGAAACAAACTGCAGGCGAAAGTGAAAACATTATTAGAAACAAACGATTTAATCCTACGCAGATACATAATTTCTCGGTAGAGATTCAAACAAGGATGTAGACGAAGTGTCAGCTACATAAATCAGTAAATGATGAACATGTGTCGAAATAATCATGTGATGTTGATTTATGTAATAACTTTAATGTCAATATTCCGTACTGTAAAACAGCGTTTCAAAACAACTATCACACATTCCTATAATAGACAGAGTTGGTCAAAATTAGAAAAAAGTTCCTGTAGTTATTTTTCCGGAAATCAATATCTGTTAAGATATGGGCCTTTTTACTTTTGATTTGAAATGTGTAGTATTCGGTGGTGTAGGCCGTCTTACTATTCCAGTAAGCTGAGCGAAAAAATTAACATCGTTATTGGATACAATTACTCTGGTTTAAGCACTGTGGCGCACCATCCCATTTTGGAGACAGTTAAAGGCGTCGGCGTATGTCCAGCCCATCTGCAATGTGCAGACTTTACAGGAGCGTGTGACCAATGCATGTAACCCAATCCGAATGGACTCCGATACCCGGAATAAATTTTGAATCAGCAACGGAGTGTGCACTGTCATGAAACTTCCGGAAGATTAAAACTGTGTGCCACACCGGGATTTGACCCTGGACCGTTTGCGGGCAAGTGCTATATCAACTGAGCTACCCGAGCACAACTCACAAACCGTCCTCAGAGCTTTACTTCCGCCATTGCCCCATCTCCTAACTTCCAAACGTCACAGAAGTATTCTTGCGAAATTTTCGGGACTGGCATTCCTGGAAAGTAAAAGACGAGGCACAGGCAGAAGTAAAGCTGTGAGGATAGGTCGTGAGTCGAACTCAGCAACCTCAGATGGTAGAGCACTTGTCCCGAGTTCAAGTCTTGCCGAGCAAGATATATTTGAAAGAGTGAAGAAGGGCTGAAGGATATGTCAGGAAGCATGGTGACCGCATGCAGCATTGTCTTTAGTATCTACTTTTATGTTAACAGCCAGTCGGAAATGAAAGGACAGATTGGTCCGAATATTAACAGGTACTGGTTTCCGAACATATCAGTATAGCTTTGACCAGCACTATCTCCTGCTGAATTTGTGACTTTTTTAAAAACATCCTGTATTTATGTGCCTCCAAGGGGCAACCTACATAATTACTTGACTAAAAAACAGGCTGGCTGTGTGGATTATGTTGGGAATGAATAAAGTTAATGAAAAAAAAACCTTCGTAACAGGGACCGTATGTTAGGTCTTGTTCGTGGAGCCTATCATTCGAATACCACCATAACACAGTGAGATCAGAATGCTATCTTCCCTTCTGTTTTCACTCTTTCTGATTACTATTCAATAAACACGGTTTCATGTTGTTTCCTATTTTATGTTGCTAACTTTACATCAAATGCGAATGTTAAAACAAAATGAACGAGGACGAAAATAACTTCTGAATTACGTTCCCCGACGATCTGACTGTCCGTTAGGTAGCTAACGACGATTTCACCGAAGACTACCGCTGTCATTATTGCGAAGGTACTCTCTTTGTTAACGCAATAGTCATGTTAATACAATGTAAACTTTACAGATACGGAAATCATTATCGGGTACGTCGAATTTACTTCAAAATTTTTTACACGGAAGCATTTCGTTTAAACTTCTTTATATAGCAGAATTAGCGACTAATTTATTAACATGGTTTTTTATGTAGCGATACGATTTACGAACACTACATAACAACTAAGAGAAGTAAATCTTTGCACATGAATTTTACGTGGAACTGCGGTAGGACATTAAAAGAATTACATACTTCACACCAAAGGAGGACATGTGTACACTTACGACTTTGTGGCACCTACTGTCCACTAGTCACTGTTTTTATAATTGCGTAGGCTTCCGCGGCCAGAGGTCCACATAAACGTTTTCTGGGTATGGCACCGCGTGATAATGTATAAAACTGCTGCTGCTGGAGAAAAGCCAACGTTTCGGCCACGGTTGCAGCGGCCTTCTTCTTGGTCTACTGGTGTGTTCTAGCTATGCAATGTCCCTTATATTTTGTTGTTACTGTTCACTGTTAAAAAGATAGTTCGTTTCATTGGACACTTACGGAAGAAGGAGATGGAACTTTATTTTAATAGTTATTGCGGTGGAGGGGGAGCGTAGCCTCTGTTGTCTATTGGCTCTTGTGTTATGCGCCATGTTGGTAGTCATCGTCGAAGGAGACTTCTTCAGGAGCATGTCCCGTCAGACATAAGCGACATGGTTGAGTTGTGCCTGACTTCAACGTACTTCAAATGGCAAGGAAAATACTACGAGCACACAGACGGCGTAGCAATTGTGTCTTCCCTATCCCCACTGGCAGCTGACATATTCATGGAAGCCTTTGAAGCAATGGCCCTTGGTTCAGCTCCTTCACGCCCACGTTGCTGGTTCAGATATGTGCACGACACGTTCGCTATGTGGCCTCATGGTGCAACGGAGCTACACAAGTTTCACGAATATTTGAACAACATGCATGGAAAGATACAGTTCACGCTCGAAGTAGAGAAGAATTGTGCAATTCCATTTCTAGACGTTGAAGTATACAGGTCAACGGAGGGCACACTGAGGCACAGAGTATATCGCAAGCTTACACATACAGACAGGTACCTGCTTGCCCGATCCTTCCACCACCCAGCGCAAAGAACTCGATCATCCGTTCTTTGGCAGTCCGTGCGCAGCGCCTAAGCGATATTCAAAACATAACACCTGAGCTTAAAAGGCTACGCAAAACGTTTCCAGCCAATGGCTACAGCCGTAAGCCGATCCACGCAGCCTTGTCGACAACACAAGCAAGAAAGATAAGCAAGAAACAGACGAACTGCAGCCAACAGTGCGCTTACCTTATGTGAAAAATATTACTGACCAAAGAGGTAAACACCTTCGCCGGGTTGCGGTGCAGCCTGTCTTCTTTAGTGGTCGCAGGATACAGGACGTCCTAGGCTCCACTAAGGACAAAGTGGATGCATTACACACTGCAGGCGTGTACAAGGTGAAATGCGAACGTGGAGAGGCATTCATCGGCAAGACTGGCAGGTCAATAACAACGCGCATTCGCGAACACGAGCGCTATATTCGTCTAGGGCAACACAGCAAATCTGCAATGGCAGAACATCAGCAAGACTGAAATAAAATTCAGCGAAACCTGTATGTTGGCCAAGCAGCCGGTTATGACGAAACGCAAAATCAGAGAGGCCATCGAAATAATTAAACACCCTAATAACATGAATATAGAGGATGGACTCAGGCTTGCGCCATCTGGGCTGCCAGCAATGAGAGCCCAACAGACCGCACTGTCAACACGAGCACTACCGGCGAGTAACTGCCGCCGCGCGGCCGACGTCCAGCATGTGGTAAACAGCAGCCAACATCTCATTCGACGGTTACCATCAATCATGGCACATAACACAAGAGCCAAGAGACAACAGAGGTTACGCTTTCACTCCAACGCAATAACCTATTAAAATAAAGTTCCATCTCCTTCTTCCTTAAGTGACCAATGAAGCGAACTATCTTTTTAAAAGTATGACGTAATGGCATGCGCAGTGAACAGTAACAACAAAATATAAGGGACACTGCATAGCTAGAACGCACCAGTAGACCCAGCAGAAGACCGCTGCAACCGTGGCCGAAACGTTGGTTTTTCTCCAGCAGCAGTAGTTTCATGCATTATGACGCGGTACCATACCCAGAAAACTTTTATGTCGATTAATCACTGTTTCTTTATGAGTTTCTTTACACGTGCTGTATACTCACAAGGGAACCTCCCCATCGCACCCCCCTCAGATTTAGTAATAAGTTGGCACAGTGGATAGGCCTTGAAAAACTGAAAGATCAATCGAGAAAACAGGAAAAAGTAGTGTGGGACTATGAAAAAAATAAGCAAAATATACAAACTGAGTATTCCATGCGCAAGATATGCAACATCAAGGACAGTGTGAGATCAGGAGCGCCGTTGTCCCGTGGTTAGCGTGAGCAGCTGCGGAACGAGAGGACCTTGGATCAAGTCTTCCCTCGAGTGAAAATTTTAATTTTTTATTTTCAGATAATTATTATCTGTTCGTCTTTTGGGAGTGATTATCACATCCACTAGAAAACCTAAATCGGGCAAGGTAGAAGAATCTTTTTACCCATTCGCCAAGTGTACAAGTTAGGTGGGTCGACAACATATTCCTGTCATGTGACGCACATGCCGTCACCAGTGTCGTATAGAATATATCAGACATGTTTTCCTGTGGAGGAATCGGTTGACCTATGACCTTGCGATCAAATGTTTTCGGCTCCCATTGGAGAGGCACGTCCTTTCGTCTAATAATCGCAAAGTTTTGCGGTGCGGTCGCAAAACACAGACACTAAACTTGTTACAGTGAACAGAGACGTCAATGAACGAACGGACAGATCATAACTTTGCGAAAATAAAAAAAGTAAACTTTTCACTCGAGGGGAGACTTGAACCAAGGATCTCTCGTTCCGCAGCTGCTCACGCTAACCACGGGACCACGGCGCTCTTGAGTTCACACTATCCTAGATGTTGCCTATCGTGCACATGGACTACTCAGTTTGTATATTTTGCTTATTTTTTTCATAGTTCCACACAACTTCTTCCTGTTTTCTCGATTGATCTGTGTTCAGTTTTTCAAGGCCTATCCACTGTGCCAACTCATAACTAAATCTGAGGGGGGTGCGATGGGGAGGTTCCCTTGTCAGGAGGGCATCGGCCGGCCGAAGTGGCCGTGCGGTTCTAGGCGCTACAGTCTGGGACCGAGCGACCGCTACGGTCGCAGGTTCGAATCCCCCCTCGGGCATGGATGTGTGTGATGTCCTTAGGTTAGTTAGGTTTAATTAGTTCTAAGTTCTAGGCGACTGATGACCTCAGAAGTTAAGTCGCATCGTGCTCAGAGCCATTTGAACCATTTTGAACCCCTTCCATCATGAACTGTTGTAACGGTATTTACCTATTCTCATCTTTAGCTACGGTGCCTCTTCAGGCTCTTGTCAAGAGCCAAGTGTTTCAAGTTCCTCTTGATGACACCACCACCTATTTATCTAGTTTACTAAGTACGTACATCTTTCTACTTGTTTTTTAGTTGCCCTCTGTACTTCGGTTAACACAGTTGCTACAAATGGCTTATGGTCACTCATGCCAGATTCAATTAGGACATCCTCAAAGATGTCAGGTCTACCTGTTTGCTATTATTTCTAATATATTTACATAATGAATGGGCTTCCGAACTAAATGTTAGGAGCAGATTCAGAGAAGGCATTTAGAACTGCCTAGCAGGGTGTCTTGTCATTACCAACACTTTCAGACTATAGTCACTTCAGCCGATTAATGGATTATTAATGTTTCCTTCAGTCATTGGGGAACGGAAGAACTTTAAGTCTGACCTACGATGAAAGTAAGTAAAAGCGCCCTGACGTTTTCCCTAAGTGTTTCAGTTACGTCTGGGGGTGGTGGTTCTAGTTGTTGACATAACTGAGTTTTAACTGTTTGCTTTCACCTTCCTTCCGCCCTAGCGCTTGATCATGCACACACAAATCTCATGCACAGCTTGAATATCTATCCCTGGTTGATTTGAGTTTCACGTCTGCTGCCAAGAATATATCCCATTGGTCTATACTCTCGATGTACACCTCGATTTACCTCCCAAAACCAATCTGACTGCTGTCTATTTCGTGTTTTAGCCAGCACCTAGTGTTACATGTGTGCCATGGCAATACACTGGCAGTTTGTGGCATATGCATCCGCAGTTGATCAAGAGGCGGAGAGAGGGGTTGCGAATTGGGGAGGGCTTTCATTGGTTCTTAAACTAATACTTGAGTCTTCTTCATCTTTCATTACCTTGACTGACCGGAGAATCGCTTGCCATTAAAAAATAAATAAGTAAGAAACCTTGTGTGCGCCTCACACACAGTAAGCTAATCCCATAGTTCTCATACCTATGGCCTGCCACGCAGCTTCTGAAGTCTCTATTTCAAGTCTTCTGCTCGCCATAGAACCAGACGGCTACCACCATTTCTGGGGACACTGCTGGAGGATGTGAGCTTAATTCCGCGAGCAAGGCTAGTATTCGCAACCTTTTCTGGCAGTCACTGGAATTATACAAGTTTTATCTCGGAGCTCACCTCACAGGTATCATTTGTTCCAACGCATGCTATAATCTGCAGTTGCATGCACCTTGTTCCCTCACTGTCACCGATCGTGGTAACGCTGTAGGAGTAAAATGGATTTGTATTCGGGAGAGCCGGCCGTTGTGGCCGAGCGGTTCTAGGCGATTCAGTCTGGAACCGCGCGACCGCTACAGTCGCAGGTTCCAATCCTGCCTCGGGCATGGATGTGTGTGATGTCCTTAGGTTAGTTAGGTTTAAGTAGTTCTAAGTCTAGGGGACCGATGACCTCAGAAGTTAAGTTCCATAGTGCTCAGAGCCATTTGAACCATATTCGCGAGTACGGCGGATGAATTATCCGCTTGGCAACCCGGATTTAGGCTGTTTGGGATGGAAATGGAAGAGGATATAGATGAAGATGAAATGGGAGATACAATACTGCGTGAAGAGTTTGACAGAGCACGGAAAGACCTGAGTCGAAACAAGGCCCCCGGAGTAGACAACATTCCATTAGAACTACTGACGGCCTTGGGAGAGCCAGTCCTGACAAAACTCTACCATCTGGTGAGCATGATGTATGAAACAGGCGAAATACCCTCAGACTTCAAGAAGAATATAATAATTCCAATCACAAAGAAAGAAGGTGTTGACAGATGTGAAAATTACCGAACTATCAGTTTAATAAGTCACAGCTGCAAAATACTAACACGAATTCTTTACAGACGAATGGAAAAACTAGTAGAAGCCGACCTCGGGGAAGATCAGTTTGGATTCCGTAGAAATGTTGGAACACGTGAGGCAATACTGACCCTACGACGTATCTTAGAAGCTAGAATAAGGAAGGGCAAACCTACGTTTCTAGCATTTGTAGACCTAGAGAAAGCTTTTGACAATGTTGACTGGAGTACTCTCTTTCAAATTCTAAAGGTGGCAGGGGTAAAATACAGGGAGCGAAAGGCTATTTACAATTTGTACAGAAACCAGATGGCAGTTATAAGAGTTGAGGGGCATGAAAGGGAAGCAATGGTTGGGAGGGGAGTGAGACAGGGTTGTAGCCTTTCCCCGATGTTATTCAATCTGTATATTGAGCAAGCAGTGAAGGAAACAAAAGAAAAATTCGGAGTAGGCATTAAAATCCATGGAGAAGAAATAAAAACTTTGAGGTTCGCCGATGACACTGTAATTCTGTCAGAGACAGCAAAGGACTTGGAAGAGCAGTTGAACGGAATGGACAGTGTCTTGAAAGGAGGATCTAAGATGAACATCAACAAAAGCAAAACGAGGATAATGGAATGTAGTCGAATTAAGCCTGGTGATGCTGAGGGAGAAAGTGCAAGACAGGAAAAAGTGGCGTGATTTGGTTCATGGGGTCACGAAGAGTCGGAACCGACTAAACGAATAAAGAGAGAGAGAGATGCTGAGGGAATTAAATAAGGAAATGAGACGCTTAAAGTAGTAAAGGAGTTTTGCTATTTGGGGAGCAAAATAACTGATGATGGCCGAAGTAGAGAGGATATTAAAATGTAGACTGGCAATGGCAAGGAAAGCGTTTCTGAGGAAGAGAAATTTGTTAACATCGAGTATTAATTTAAGTGTCAGGAAGTCGTTTCTGAAAGTATTTGTATGGAGTGTAGCCATGTATGGAAGTGAGACATGGACGATAAATAATTTGGACAAGAAGAGAATAGAAGCTTTCGAAATGTGGTGCTACAGAAGAATGCTGAAGATTAGATGGGTAGATCACATAACTAATGAGGAGGTATTGAATAGAATTGGGGAGAAGAGAAGTTTGTGGCACAACTTGACTAGAAGAAGGGATCGGTTGGTAGGACATGATCTGAGGCATCAAGGGATCATCGATTTAGTATTGGAGGGCAGCGTGGAGGGTAAAAATCGTAGAGGGAGACCAAGAGATGAATACACTAAGCAGATTCAGAAGGATGTAGGTTGCGGTAGGTTCTGGGAGATGAAGAAGCTTGCACAGGGTAGAGTAGAATGGAGAGCTGCATCAAACCAGCCTCAGGATTGAAGACCACAACAACAACAACGGGATTCCGCTAAGTCAGTTAAGGCGAATAATGCCGGGATGGTTGGTTTGAAAGGACACGGCCAATTTCCTTTCCCTTTCTTCCACAATTTCAGGTTATGTTATGTCCGTAATGACCTCAATGGCTGCCGGAATAGCCTGCAGATGAAGATGACCAACAGCTCTAAAAACCGAAGAGGAATAAAGACAATCGCAAAACCGGAAGTGGCGGAGGAACTGCCTTCATCTTCACGCAGTGCACGTAGACCAGTGGGGTGCCGCAGACGGCGCATGAACCGCATGGACTGCTGATACCGGCTGGACACCAAGTAACGAGGAGCTACACAATATTATCCACTGGAGAAAACATACAATCAGCAATCTGGAGTATTGCCTCATAATTTGAAGACTAAAGGGAATAAAGTTGCAACTGGTAATAACACATTCACACAAGGTTACAAGTCAGCTTGCTGACTAAGAGAGAGGAAGTTGAGATGAGACTATGGAAGAAGTTTTTGACACGAAAAGAAAACTGCTCGTGTTATGATACCGGGAGACTGGAATGAAGTCAGAAAAGGTGGTACAGTCCCTACTGTTGACTGGGAAAACTAAATGAAGTGGGTGCAAAATTAGTTAGCTCTTGCAATGATAGTGTCTATTTATTCGAATCACACTTTTCGGGAACCATAACAGAAGACATTTAACGTAGACATCATAAGTTTATGGGAAAATAATGTCAAACAGATTACATCTTAGTACAATGGAGATACAGCAATTTTACACCAGAATGCAAATTCATATCCAGAACCAGCCCACAATTTAACATTTTGGAAATGAAAATACCATATAAGAAAAGAAAGTGGAGTAAAATGAGAACACTCAAATACTTCAGAGTGAAGATAAATGTAAATTTCTAGAAGAAAAATTTCCTTGCTAAAAGGTAGAGAGCAAACAAATAGACGAAGGTGAAAGACAAATAATTAACTATGAGAGGTAATCCAAAAAAGCAGCAAGGAGTACACAGATACAGGAAAAGAAGGGAAGAGATTACATAAGTGAAGAAAGTTTGGAGTAGGAGCAAGAAAGAAGGGTGCGGTAAAACATATCAAATGAGGAAAAGAATGTACAGAAGAGTAAATAACAAATTCAAAAGAGAGAGCCTTAAAAGACGAAAGAAAAGTGGAGGTTCAAATGGTTCAAATGGCTCTGAGCACTATGGGACTTAACATCTTAGGTCATCAGTCCCCTAGAACTTAGAACTACTTAAACCTAACTAACCTAAGGACATCACACACATCCATGCCCGAGGCAGGATTCGAACCTGCGACCGTAGCAGCCCCGCGGTTCCGGACTGCAGCGCTAGAACCGCACGGCCACCGCGGCCGGCAAAAGTGGAGGGAAAATAAGTGTGAAAAAATGGAGAAATGCGAGATAAAGCTGCACTACCTGACAGAAAAACTGAAGCACGCAAAAGACATGGTCGGATGTCAGTGTATCTTCATACACCAGGCTGCATTAGTGCAGTTAACAGGCCTGGTAGGGTATATCAGAAATTTGAACAGCGTCAGACGTTGCGTGATCCTTGTGAAGGACACGGGGCTACTACGTTCTCATGCGAGACAGCGTTAACAACACCTGACAACGTTTGAAACGGGCCTCATTGTCGGTCTCGTTCATTTGGCCAGCTTGTCGAATCCACATCTGTGGGGCATTTGGCTGTGACAGTGGCCCGATGTTGGACTGCTGGGAACATAAGAAGGCATACTCGTCGACAAGATTCTGGTTAAGCACGTCCGAACACCACAAAGGAGGATTGCCGTATTGTGCACCAGGCACACCGTAGTCCCTTCACATCTGCACCTGACAATCGAGGACAAGAAATGCAACACAAACGGTTGCATTTGGAGCAGTGCCATGGCCGGGAAGCGCAGACTGCAAATGAATGGTGTTCCACTGTGTTCAGCTCTGAATCACGGTTCTGCAGTATGCTGGATGACCATCGTCAGCGAGTAGAGTGGCGACCTGGGGAGACGTCCCATTTTTCCAATCTTTTGCACAGACGCAGCAGTGTTACTTCCGGCATCAAGTCACGGATGGTATTGATTCAGGGAATTGAAACTGTACAACGGTGCACCACGGACATCCTGTATTCTCATTCGTTACTTCTTATGTGACGATATTGTGCTGCCATTTTTCTACAGGACAATGGTCGTCTACACATAGCGATTGTCCTTATGAAGTATCTGCATGATAGTGAGGTACTCAAGTGTCCAGCAACATCCCTAGACCTGTCCTCGACAGAATACGTGTGGAACCAGTTTCGACACGACCTCCGTCTCAATGCAAGTATCCAGGATATGAAGGTCTAGTGAAACAGCTGTGGATCAGATTGCCTCATGAGAGGAAACAACCACTTTGGGGCAACCTTTCCAGCTTAAGCAGTGCATGCATCCAGGAAAGAGGAGATGCAACGTCGTACTGATAAGTCGATTCATACTGCCAAGTTCCTCGTAAACTTCCAATTCTTCAAAGAGTAAAACTCTCATGTATGAAACAACTTCAGCCTTCTAATTACTTTACAGATGAGTAATGTGTTAAATACTTGACATTAAGCATGTAACTGAGAAATAGTTTATAAGGGGTTTGAAATTATGTTTGAAGTTTGTTGGAAGTCGCTATGTGCTGTAATTATCATACATTGGAACAGTATAGTCTGTGTAATATGCACTCTATTCTAAGCAAACGCTAGTTTTTTATGCATCTGCATGTTTATGACATCATATCTCCTAAACTATGTGTCGTACAGTCATATAATTCTGTCCGTACATTCAGTGGTTTATGTAGATATTGTTTGCACATTGTGTTGCGAACATAATCATTAGCAAAGAAGTAACAAATTAATACGTCACGCCTGATGCTGAAGTTTTACTTTATGAATAGCGAATATGTAGAAAGCGATAAACTGTTTTCCTCTCTCTCTGTCTGTGTGTGTGTGTGGGGGTGGGGGGGTGACAGGGGCAAAAAGTTTAGGAAAAGTTTGATTGTAACTATCTGGTCAAAAAGTATGCCAGAGCGGAAGTGAGATGTGACAGAGAGAGCCGCAAGCAGGAAGAGTGTTATGCATTGTTGTGAAACAAAACACGGTCAACAGGCATTGCGTGTTATGCAACAGCCGACGCTGCAATGCGCTAGCGGAAGGACGGAAGCCTTTGCTTACTTGCCACCACGAAAGTGTTTAGAGTACGCGTCGTAAGCCCTAAGCGAACATAGTCTGGAGCGTATAAGTACTTAGCCATTCGTGTTTTAAAATACTCTCGTTTCAGTATCACAGATATACTACGAGCCTGTGACACCTGGAGGGACATCCTGGATCCGCTACGGGCCAGGGCAGCCTGGCCTGAGTCACAAGAGCGTCCCGCTGGAGCAGAGAGCCGCCCGCTCCTGGAGGGAGGTCACAGATGCCCCCCAGAATCGTCAGCTGGACCGCCGCGCCATCATCACGGTCGCAGCCGAAGTCGTCGCTGACAGCGGCATTTGAATGACATCATGCTCAGCGCCGCTCTTTGCACAATTAGAAATGTTGGACGTCTATTGTTTCGCATGGGAGGCAACTGGACACCTTCACAAAGCTGTTCCTGATGTACTATGGCCGAGGTCCAGCATAAACAAGTTAATTAAACGAATCTACTGTCGTCCTGACGTCTCATTTCACCCTCCACAGGTGACACTCCGTGGGTTATCTAACACTGTGTCAGATCACTGACATCGCCTTCTCAGCAACGTCTGAACCTACAGCCTACAGTACGGCGAGTCCAGAAATTTTTATTGTATTTTGGTTATGGAGAAAAAGTTTGATAGTTGCACATCTTTTATTGCAAGTATAAAATGAGTGGATCTGTCTCGTTTTAGAGGTAATGGAAGTCACGATTGGTTAGTGCCTGTTGGATGCACATAGTTGACCTTGAGAGAAACTCTCTGCCATGTGTGTATTCAGTTCCAGTAAAATGTTATACATATGGTTGGGAAGAATTAAGTTAATGTACATTGTTTTCTTGTCTTGCGAGTGATAGCTTCAAAATGAGTGTTGTCAAGGACGAAGCTTCGACAGAACCAGAGATACAAGGTGTGTCAGACCTGGAAGCAGTACGCATATTGTCAGAAAAAGTAGCACACGTAACAGCGGATAATACAGAAGTGCACGGATTGGTAAGGCAACCGAAGATGTGCAGACCTTTGTGGTAAGTCTTGGAAATCTGCATGAGATGGAAGGTTGGCCTCATAAGGAATTATTGAGTGTTGCAAAACAGAGCTGCACATTAACAGAGGAAGCTAAAACTTATGTAGGGTATACAGAAGCTCTTAAGGAAGCCACAACATTCGAAGAATGTAAAGAAGGGTTCATTCACAGATATGCTAAACGAAATAGTGTCAGAAACTATAGGGAACCTTTAGGAATAATAACTAAGAGACGCATGGAAACTGTGGAACGATTTGCGGATAGGAAAAGGAAAATTAATGGATGTACCTATGAATTAGGACAGGGTGCTGCAGTCAATGAAATTATTTTGCAAGAAGCTGAGCACAGGGCGCTGCTGAGCTGCTTTTCTAATACGGTTACATGCGGAAATGCGAAGACATGTACGGACAGAGGGTCTAGAGATTTGTGCTCAGCAGTGCAGTTAGCTATAGTGTGAGGAGATCGATTTGTCTACTGGAATGCAGGGTAAATGGACAGTGTTTGCAGCTAATACAAAATGTTTCAAGTGTGGACGAAAAGAGCATGTAACGAGGCAGTTTCGCCAGGCTCAGGGTGATGTGGATAAAGTAAGTAATTGGCAGTAATAGTTTTAGAAGTATAGGACCGGGAAAGAATAAGGTGTTAAATGCCAATGGAACCCCAAGTTCAGCTACAGTCATTGCCAGTAGGACTGGATGCTACGAACTCGTATGCAGAGATGGACTGTGCAATAAGAGGAATGGTAGGAAAAAAGGGTTGCATGATATTATTGGACACAGGGGCACATGCGTCGGCGAACAGTAGTGATCTAGTGGGGCCCATCATGGTACAGACTGCATGGAGTGGGGTATAAAGATGTCACACCATTAGGATCGGTGGACATAGACTTTTGCCTGGATATGGTTCAATTTAAACAGTGTGTAGAGATTGTGTCACATGTGAGTGAGGCCTACAATATTGGCCTAGGATCAGATTTCTTATATCAGCAGTGTGCCATAATTGATCTCGAAAGATGAAGCGATTAGTCCCACGAATGATCACACTAAGACTTGATTCGCATGACTGCGTACCTATAGGTACTAGGAAACCTCTTTGGGTCAGTGTTGAGTCTAGTTTGCCAGTAGCAATTTTGCGTGTGCTGGAACTGTTACAAGAGAATGAAGTACTAGATCAGGCAGGTTGTTTAGCTATAAGAGGTACTGTATGCATGCAAGAAATAAAGGGTAAAAAGAAGGTACCAGTTTCTATAGACAATTTAGTGCAGAGGACATAGATTAACAAAGGGGGTGGATATCCTGGAAGAAGAAGAATGGAACACGAGGGGTGTCAGTTATGGACAATCGCCGCCAGACACCAATGAACTGCACTATGACGAAAAGTGAAACACCTAGATGGAGACGATAGGGAACGGATGGAAAAATTACTTTTGTAATTTAAGGATTTACTTTTTCCAAAAAGGCCATTACCAATTACGCATATTACACAACACCGTTTACGAATGGGAAACGCATCATCAGTCTAGCATGAACAATATAGAATGCCTAGGTACTTGCGGACAATTTTGGAGCAATTTATCGATCAACAGCTGAAAGATGGAATAATTGACGAAAGTAATAGTGCATGATGGGGCTGGAAAAGTGAAAGAAATCAGGGGATTGAACACAAAAATACAGGTTCTGCTGTGATAAGACATCTAAATGTGAAAAGGATAAAGGACTCCTACTTTTTGCCAAACATTACAGAAACCTTGGATCATTTAGGTCAATGCAAATATTTCTCAACACTGGATTTGAAGACTGGTTATCACCAGATAGAGGTTGCACCACGGGATCGACACAAAACAGTGTTTCCGGTGCCATGGGTACACTACCAATTCAGAAGAATGCCATTTGGATTAGAAAATACACCTGCAAAGTTTCTGAGAGACTGTTGGACGGAGTACTCACAGGTTTTTAACCATGGCAATCCTTAATGTGTATCGATGACATAATCGTCTATGGGAATGATATGGAACAGCATATTCAACAGTTACGGGAAGAATGCCTAAGGTTAAAAGCAGCGAAGTTACCATTCAGTACAGAAAAGTGTAATTTTGTTATGGAAGAGGTAGAACGTAGGTCATATCATAAGATAGGGTTAAAACAGACCAAAGATTAATTCGAGCTGCACGTGAATTTCCTGTACCAGAATCTGTAAAGGAGTTCCAATTGTTCTTAGGAGGCGCAGACTATTAATGCCGGTTCGTAAAGGAGTTTCGGCTATTACCACACAGTTGACATAACTGTTAAAAACGGGTACTAAATTTGTGTGGTCAGAAGAGTACCAGCATGCTTTTGACTATCTAAAAGAAGCTTTAACATCGATTCTGAAATTGGTATTTCCGGATTTTAACAGAGAATTTATCATGTGATGCATCAAAAAATGCACTTGGCTGTGTGTTGTCACAAGAGGTAGAAGGCGTAGAACGACCCGTAGCTTACGCATCGAGAAAGGAATTATCCCACAATGGAGAAAGAGATGTTAAGCCTTAGTTATGAAATCACATATATCAAATGTTACCTGTACGGTATAAAGTTTAGAGTAATAACAGATCATGCAGCATTAAAATGGCTGTTGGGGTTAAAGATCCTTGCAGTAGGTTGCCACAATGCGCAGCAAGACAAAGGAATATCATTTTGAAGTCACGCATAAACCTGGGAAGAAACACGGAAATGCGGATGATTTAAGTAGAAAAGTAGCAGTATTACGTATTGAAGATAATGGGCATAAGCAATGGCAAACTGCACATGGAGCAGGTGAAAAATGTAAGCAGTGTGTTAAGCAGTCACAGTTTTGTATGCAGGATAGGTTGCTATACAGAGAAGACCAAGGGTAGTGGTACCAGCGAAGCTAAGGAAGAGTCTACAAGAAGCTCATGATCACATATTACCGGGTCATGGAGGTTGCAGATCTACCAACAGAAGGGCAGCAGAAAGGTTTTGTTGGAGGAACTGGAAGATGGACGTAAACCACTATGTGTGAAATTGCACACAGTGCACACAGAAAGCAGATTAGTGTCGAACAAGAGTACCATTGCAGAGGTTACCTGAAGCATTAGCATCACTCGAATTTCTGCGGATTGATGTTTCACGTCCACTCAATAAAACACCAGCATGGAATAAGTATGCAATCACAATCGTGGACAATTTTTCAAAGAAAGAAATGGTCGCGATGCCAAACCAGCAAACAGCCACAGTGACACAAGCGTTTGTGAATAATTGGATACTGCAGTTCGGAGTGCCTGAAACAATAGTAACAGACTAGGGAACGAGTTTCATGTGAGAACTATTCAAGGAATTGTGTATGTTATTGGATGTGAAGAAGTTGGGGACGAGTCCTCTCCATCCACAGGCCAATGGAAGAACTGGTAGAGTGACAGGGTACTAGCTGACTCAAACACACCAACTGGGATGTCTATTTGAAGTACGTCATCTCCGTTTACAACTCAAACCAGCATACGAATACAGGATTATCGCCACATGAAGTAGTATATGGTTGTAAAATGTCATCACAGTTTGATATATTGAATACATGCACAGTTGTCATCTACTGTTTCGCATGAGAGGCAACTGGATGCTTTCACCAAGGCCGAGGGCCGGAATAAAAACGTCAATTAAACAAGTCTGCTGTCATCCTGATGTCTCAATTCACTCTCCATGGGTGACAATCCATGGGCCATCTAACATATCAGACGAAATTACAATCATCCGACCATAACTGCGGATTTCTTGATTGCTCTAGGAGATGGCTCATTGGAACTACAACCGATGAAATAATAATTAACTTTGTTCCATGCATGATAAAAAGATTTACTTGATACAGTCCTTTGCACAGGAGTGTTTGGTAATTGGCAACTGACACTGACTATTACAGCATCACTTGATACATGCAATTACAATTCTCACACGATTACATTTCCATCTGAGATTTGAATAACTGTTTATACTTGCTTGATGATATTCACTGCTTCAGTTGAGTTCACGAACTGGGCAGAGCACTTCCATGCTTGGCTCTATATTGACCCTCAAGCGAGGGTGCTGTTGTGCTGAGAGAGAGGGTGTCTTCTTCAACCTCTCTCTCACTCATTGTTGCGGACTGCAGCAAATCATTGCTAATGTCTGTGGTATTAATGTGCACTGCCGACTTTAGTATGGCTTCACAATATCTGGATATCACAGAAATTATGTATGTTTGTCGAAGGTCACTTTGCTCTCTTTCTCATATACGAAATTAATATAATCACGGTTATTTTCCTGTTGTGAGCTCCATTTTCTCAACACGTACACACCATGTATAACGTTAATACTTGTGTTGCTGTGTTAAACCGTTAGCGTAAGAATATACCTCTTAATAAGGAGATTATGATACCTATTAAAATTTTTAAATTCGGTAAATAATTCGCGAAAATCAGTTTTTTTTGCCTCTTTGAAGGCATTAGATAGGCAGATGCAGCTTGGACCATGAACCATCAACTGAGCCATCCGATTAGTAATACAGATTTGACTCCATTTTGTGATCACTGCAATAACATCGCATATCCTCTCAACCCATGAAGTTTCATTTTGTTTGCTCGTCCCCTTCCAGGTGCTGCACTATTTTTGTCAGGCAGTGTATATACACTAAAGACTGTTTTTAGGGGGAATCGGAATTGTAATTGGTGCTATGGTAGGAATTACTGTTACTGAACAACAAGAAGCGTCACACAAATTGAAAAGTACAGTGAAGAAATGTATTACACAAAATGAAGAGGGAAATACTTACCTACTGAAGATGAAGAAATGGCAGTAGAATCTGAGAAATTATACAGTATTGTGACACATAAGATAGTAAAAACTATTAACGATATACATACAAAAGGCAAGTTGCATAAGACGTAACACCATTTTTATTTCTTGAACGGTTCAATTTTTTTCGACGGTCAACGTAACACCATTTTTATTTCTTGAACTGTTCAATTTTGTTCGACGGTCAGCCTACACACTCTTGTATCAACCGAGAAACTGAAGCAAGAACCTATTTTTAAACTGGAACGGTATACTCTGTTAACTGCATTAGGAAGTTCTTGAAAAGACGAGTCAACTCTCGTTACAGCTGGAATCGAAACTTTTCGCAAAAGTATCTGAGAAGTGCGCTAAATAGAGGGGCAAGGTTACAGGAACGCGCTATGGGTAAAAGCCGCCTAGTGGGGCTCTCGTGCATACATGTGTCGTGTCGTTACATCCGGCACATCTTAGAACCTTGAGAACGTTTTACCCACTTGAAATAACTCAACAATGACAGGTTCAAAATGGCAGAAGCTCCTATATCGTAACTTTTTATTTATAACTAGTCTCAATTATGTATCATGCACCTTAAAATTGGCATAGTACTACAAAGATAACGTGGAAGGGCAGTTTTATATCCGACATATATGCGAGAACTGAGCATCATGCCTCGAGAAAAATAATTCTTCAGTTGGTTGGTATTCGACGTACAAAGAAGTTAGGAGCGCCTACTGTATTGGATACAATGGCCCTGAACGAACGTCAGTAAACAATTACATTTGCATAACTACAGCGCATATGTACGCACTTTGTTTATTGTTATTTTGACGGACATTTTAATTCGTAAACATTGGGTTGGTTTGAGAATGGGCGTAGCCCGAAACCGGTCACCGACTAAATAAATATTCATTTTAGTTGCAACTCTGGCTGTCTCGTTTTGCATAACAAACAATAACACATTCGCAGGAGTCAAGTTTAAGCCTGTTGCTTTCCGTCCAGTGATCCTTAATCAGGCTACTGTAGCAGAATCTTACGGAATGATCTCTTACCATACCCCAATAAGTTTTGGTATAATGTTAAGGCTATTACTGGCACCAAAGTTAAGTGTCCAGACGCTCGTGAATGACACCTGAACCGAAATACATTGCATCAATGCGAAACCAAAAGGAGTGTACTCCATTTTCAGATGTTCCTTTACAAAGGGAGACCAAGGAGTAACTGCGAGAGTTTAATTTTCGTATCACTCCAAAGGTGACAAATAGATATAAGGGGTTGTCAAATGAAAACCGAAGACCTGCCACAACGGAAGCATGAAATAGTGACATTCAGAAGTAATCACCACCCGCGTTAAGGCATTTATCCCACTTAGAGATCAGACGATCAATGCCTGTTTTGTGGAATGCGGTCAGTCTCTAACGGATTTACAATCGCACCAACCGACTGAAACCGACGTCCAAGCATGTCTTTCTTCAGATCGACAAAGAGGTGAAAACACACGGTGAAATATACTGGCTGTACGAAGGATGTTGCAGTGTATCCCAAACAAATGGCTGTAGCGTAGCCTTCGTCCGATTGGCAGTGTGGGAGCAGGCGTTAACATGCAACAGTATTATTACGTCCGACAGCGCTCCTGGGCGTTCTGACTTTATGCTACGTCGCAGTTTTAGCAAAGTGTCTTCATAGCGCCGCGCATTGATTGTGGTTCCACGCTCGAGGAACTCGACGAGCAGAGGGATCCGGCAGTCGAAGAAGAAGGTCGTCATGACCCCACCTGAACTTGTGTGAACAGCTTTGGATACTTTGGCGGGGCAGACGCGGGATGTTTCCACAATTCGCTTTTGCCGTTTTCCCTCGGGCTGTCCGACGGTATCATTCCATTGCACGATAATGATGGACCCGTACTGTCAACCGGACGCCTCAGCGATTTGGTTGGGAAACACTGCAACATGCTCCATACAGTTCGGACCTTACAGCGTGTGATTTTCACATCTTTGGCGTTCTGAAGAAAAACATGTTGACGTCGGTTTCAGTCTGACAAGGAAGTGCAAGAATTGGTGCGGTTGTGGATCCGTTAGCGGCCAACTGCGTTCTGCCAAACACGAATTAATCTTCTCGTCTTCCAGTGGGATAAACATCTTAACTAGTGTGTGATTATTTTTGAATGGAACCATTTCATGGTTCCCATGCGGCGGGTGTTTGCTGTTTTCTTTTGACGGCCCATCATATTATTCTCTTTGGCGTTGAGGAACAGCTGAAATTGCTAAAATTGAACTGAACTCGATGGGCTGATTCAATCCCTGTTAGGCTGTATAAAGAATTTGCAGCAGAGTTAGCCCCGCTCTAACAAAAGGGTAGTGGCTCGTGCTTAGAAGAAAGCGCAGATTATAGAAGAAATGTAGCAGAAGTGATCAGCAAAACTACCGTCTACTTGCATCGACACCCATCTTTTGTAGAATGCGAACATATTCTGAGCTACAACATTATGAAGTATCTCGAACAGAATGACCTCTTCCACACCAAACACCACGGAATATGAAAACATCGGTCATGTGAAAACCAATTCGCGTTCTTCTCACATGACATCCTGAAAACCGTGGAACAAAGCAGTCAGGTACATACACTATTTCTTGACTTCCGATAAGCGTTTGACTCAGTACCACGTCAATGCTTTTTAACGAAGTATGGTCGCGTGAGGCATCAAATGATATATGTGACTAGAATGAGGTTTCCTTGTAAGGGAGGACGCATCATGTAATGTTGGAGATTCATCGAAAGACGTGGAAGTAACTTCCGTCGTGCCTCAGGGAAGGGTATTGGCGCCGATGCTGCTCCTGACCAATGGCAATGTCCACACAGAAAATATTAATAATAATCTCAGAGTTTTACCTTTTAATTAAGAACTACATGAAAGAAACCTGCAGAAACATCCAGTCAGATGATAAGATTTCCAAGTGGGAGTGAAATTTGGCTAGAAATGTAAAATTGTGCACTTCACAAAACGAAGGACACGTAGTGTTCCATGACTGCAGTATCAATGACTCATAGGCTCAACCGTGGGTGAATCAGTTGACAGTCTTTACTGGTTGAATCCTGGAAAAATACAGTCAATCTGTAAAGGGGACTCCTTCCAAAACACTCATGCGGCCCTTCCTAGAATGTTTGTCAAGTGAGTAGAATTCAAAGAACATAGCACTAAAATGGGATTTTGAGCGCATACGAAGAAGTGCAGTTGAATGGTCACAGGTTGTTTTGACTCACGAGAGAGGGTCATAGAATACTGAAAAATCTGAAGTGGCAGAGCTTGGAGAAAGACTCCAACTATTAAACGAAAGCATACTAAAAATGTTTCAAGAACCAGTATTAAGTGAGGCATCTAGGAATATACAGGACTACTACAAATTTCCAGAGCTCTAGCTTTACAAAGTATTACACGTATGAATGTGATGGCTGCACGAACAGAACCGTAAATTCACCAAGTTTGCATGTTGCACTCTAGATATGTTCTACGAGTGCCCCTCTGCTACTCAAAACACGTCCAAGCGGTAAAGTTACTTTTTCAAAGGATTCATAAGTAGGAGTGCAGACACGTGTAACTGCTTAAGAGGGGTAGGACGTCAAACGGGCCGACTTGGAGCAGGAGAGGCATCACAGGACATTTTAATTTCCAGTGACTATACTTTTACAAAAAATTCATAATACTTTGTCAGCATCACTAGGAAGGATTCAGGATTCACACTCATTGCAGTGGAAGTACGAAAACATAACGAAGTAATTTTTTTTACATGTCAAATTTCATCTTTTTTTCACTTACTAATGGCAGCATTTGTTGCTATAGGTACACTTTTCTTCATATGTTAAGAGAGATTCTTCGATGAATTTTGCGCAGCATAAATACCATACTTACAGGTGTACGAAACTCTAGAATTTATTTAATTTATGAAAAAACGAATGAACTGTTATATTTTAAACTTCATGTTTACAAAAAACACAAATTTTATAGTTAATTACCTCAATTTTTACCACAGTTTTTAATAGATTTGGAAAATTCTAGTGTTTCATACACCTTTAAGTATGGTTTGTATGCTGTGCAAAATTCATCGAAGACTCTCTCTTACTTCTGAAGAAAAGTGTACCTACAGCAACAAATATTGCAATTAGTAAGTGAAAAAAATGATGAAATTTCACATGTAAAAAAAAAAAAAAAAAAAAAAAAACACAACATTCCGTTATGTTTTCGAACTTCCACTGCTATGAGTGTGGATTTTGAATCCTTCGTGGTCATGCTGACAAAGTTTTATGAATTTATTTGTAAAAGTATAGACAGTGGAAATTAAAATGTCCTGTGGTGCCTCTCCTACTCCAAGTCGGCCCGTTTGACGTCCTACCCCCCTTAAGTGTAACCATTAGCAACATTAAAATTTCATTATTTTTCTGCGAATTTCGGGAAGCAGGGGAACAGGTAACAACAGAACTGATATTGTGAGAGCGGGTCGTGAATAGCGCCTGGATAACTCAGTTAGTAGGACCAATTCCAGCGAATGGCAAGGTTCTGCGTTCGAGTCTTGGTCCAGCACACAGTTTTAATCAGTCAGGACGATTAATCACTTGCCCACTACAACAAGAAAGGAAGAAAACCAATATGAGTTCCTATATGAAATATGCCTTTCGTATAACTCCTGTAATAATAGCAGACAAATATGTTTACTTCGCTGTCAAATTACTACTTCTCTTGCAACAAATATTGGTCACACAAAATACAGGGTGGGGCAAATAAAATGGCCCCCAGCACGAGTGGATACGACTGGGCGTGAATGTATGCATATAACCACCTCGTGACGCGCACACCACGTGTACGCCCGCCACGTGATCCGCACCAGTGCAGAGGGTAATGCGGATTGTGTCATTGTGAGTGGAGCTGTGCAAAGGGACCGATGATACAGTGGAGCAGCGGTTGTTCGTTGTGGAAAGTTACGTGACAACAAAGTCATGGAAATGGTATGGTCAGCTGTTTGGTGAGAAGTTTAATGGTCTCAAAGTAGCAGCAAGGAGTGCCATGCAATATTTAGTCCGAAATTGACGTCGGACAGGATCTGTTTCGATCAAGTCGAAAAACATTCTGAGACTAGCCCAAGCCCTCACACCTGACAATGTGACTGCAGTTCACCAGAAAACACTTCACTGTCCTACCAAACCAAACCGACGCCTGTCGCAAGAGACAGTCATATCGCGTCGATCATGCGGACGAATACTCCACCTGGACCTGCACAGGTATCCCTACTGAGTGTCTGTAAAACGATCACATGCTCCGCAGCGTCTCCAATCTTGTGAGTGGCTCTTCAGTGAGATATCAATGAATGGCTTGGACATGGATCTGCTCATTATGTCTGATGAATCCTGGACTCACCTGCGTGCTTATGTCAACTCACAAAATCATAGGTTCTGGGCATCGGAGAATCCATAACTTCCACGAACACCATTGAATGATCAGAAGATTGGGATTTGGTGTGCAGTGTCTGTATGCCGCATTACTGGTTCTATCTTCTTTCATCGGAGGCTGATTTCGGCGCGATACATTGCCACCATTTTGAAGCCATTTGTGGCAGCATCAGCGGAGGAAGAAAAGACTTATAGTTACTTCCAACAGGATGGAGCAACTGCCCACACAGCCGGCCGAACCTTGGAGTACATTTACACAATCTTCACGCCTGACGGAGTTGTTAGCAGAGGTCAGTCTGGTCGCGGCCATTGCTGGCCACGCAGATCACCTCACCTGATCTGTCAGTACGCGATTATTTTGTGGGGGTAGCCCTCAAGTCTCAAGTGTATCGCAACAACCCACATAGTCTTCAAGAACTGCGGCAGAACATTTAGGATAAGACTGCAGCAATTCCAGCAGTCCAATTTCAATCCGTCTTCAGCAACTTGCTGACCAGGTCCTAAAAAAGCCAAGAGATGAATGGTGGGCACTTTCAACATCTGTTATAGTCAGGTTAGTACTGTATTTTGTTTACTGCGTTTCTTTGTACCCTGGAACTCTTGTTCTCTGGGCCACTTTTATTTGCCCCAGCCTATATTAGTCACCGTCTTTAGAAGAGCACACTGGTCGCTTTAATTCTCTGTGTATGGTGTGCATGTGATACCAGATGATCTTCCACTGATGACGTAAGTAGCATTAATGGGAAGGACGAGAAACTAGGGTCCGAGTGCCTGGTCACAAGTATTGTAAAACCGAGTGCAAGCCTTGACCAGGTAATAGAGGATATTGAGGCACTGTCTCTCTCTCTCTCTCTCTCTCTCACTCACTCACTCACTCACTCACTCACACACACACACACACACACACACACACAGACACACACACACACACACAGGCGCGCGCGCGCGCGCGTGCCCGCGCACACACACACAAAACACATACTATCTTTGTCCAGGTTCTGCAGCGCGCCACTATTAACCTTAATTAGACAAAGTCGTCAGTAGCGTTAACCACAAACTGAGCGAATTGCTGCTGACTGCGGGTGGAGCTCACATTGGTGCTTTGTCAATTGCTGCTGCTGGAAGATGGGATAACAAAATGCATGGCCTGCAGATTAAGAGGAAGGGGAAAGGTAGATTAACTGAAAATATGAAGGAGCATCATCGCCAGTGATAGAATTTCTGTAATTACAGGTGTGAGAGGTAAACCTTTTTCAGGTTTAATACCTTAGACTGCTTTAAACATGGTCCAGATAAATCAAGTGTCTCATGCACAAGACACCCGTTTGAATAGCCTTATCACTATACTTCAACGTATCAGAAAAGTAAAAACACAAAGGTACCAAACTTATTGTCTGTTTACTTGATCTATAATGTCAAATGGTTCAAATGGCTCTGAGCACTATGGGACTTAATATCTGAGGTCATCAGTTCCCTAGAACTTAGAACTACTTAAACCTAACTAACCTAAGGACATCACACACATCCATGCCTGAGGCAGGATTCGAACCTGCGACCGTTTCGGTCGCGCGGCTCCGGACTGAAGCGCCTAGAACCGCTCGGCCACATCGGCCGGCTCTACAATGTCAAAAGCAAGATGATGTATTACGTCTGTCTCAGCACTATGTAAATACAGCAGTCAATATGGTAAAAATGAAGGACTATACGTTGTTGTTGTTGTTGTTGTGGTCTTCAGTCCTGAGACTGGTTTGATGCAGCTCTCCATGCTACTCTATCCTGTGCAAGCTTCTTCATCTCCCAGTACCTACTGCAACCTACATCCTTCTGAATCTGCTTAGTGTATGCATCTCTTGGTCTCCCCCTACGATTTTTACCCTCCACACTGCCCTCCAATACTAAATTGGTGATCCCTTGATGCCTCAAAACATGTCCTACCAACCGATCCCTTCTTCTGGTCAAGTTGTGCCACAAACTCCTCTATAACTCCTCTATAACTCTATAACTATACGTAACTTAGTCAAAAGTATCTGGGCACCCATATGTAAGACGGGATTGACCACTAGACATCATGAGAGGCGATCCTGCCAGCATGAAAGTGTGTTGTCATTAGAGGAGCAGTAACTGAGCCATGTGTCGGCTAACTGTCGATAGTAACCTTTCCTCTATTATATCTTTGAAGTTATAACTTAAAAACGAGTTTATAACTTCCTACTCGAGTCTGTGACTTGACCCGCCCGCTCGAGTAAAGAGCGGTCTGTGGCCAATCTGTCGCTGACTCGTTGGGAGCCTTCGTGCCGCCGCAGCCGCACGCCGAGCTGCTGCTTTTGTCCTGCTCTCCAGAGGAGATGAACTTAAGTGAAATGTGCATGCTACAATCTAAAGCAGGTTTCCTCGCACCGGGTATTTCGGCTATTGAGCGCCCGCTTAGTATAGGGGCGGCGAGCGGCCAGGATTGCTCGGAAACTTCGATCATTCTCCACTGGGTCCTTTGTGAAAGAATGCCTCGACATTGCTAGTGAATCCGTATGTGCTCTAAGTACAGCACAATTTCATGCAATTTGTTCGTCTCGACAAACAATTGCACGCCGTATTGAAGACGTTAGTGCAGATGTTGAACGACAGCTAACGGCAAGAGGGCAATGATTCTTTTTATATTCTCTGTGACTTGACGACAGTACTGACGTTACTGATACAACTTTCGTCCGAGGGATGGTTATACACTTATGTTCAGAAAAAAAAACATAGCACATTGGACGACAGGAGATAAAACGTTCTTATTCACAGGACGTGTACATTAGTATGTTCTGCAGAAATGATTAGCATTTGAACCATGTCGCCGGCCGTTGTGGCCAAGCGGTTCTAGGCGCTTCAGTCTGGAACCGCGCGACCGCTACAGTCGCAGGTTCCAATCCTGCCTCGGGCATGGATGTGTGTGATGTCCTTAGGTTAGTTAGGTTTAAGTAGTTCTAAGTTCTAGGGGACTGATGACCTCAGATGTTAAGTCCCATAGTGCTCAGAGCCATTTGAACCATTTTTTGAACCATGTCGGCCCGTGGGTTCAGGTCAACACCGATATTGCGGCGCAACGCCACCAACCGGTAAAATGTGCCTGCGGCTTTTGTTGTCGCTGTAAACCGAAGGATGGATCAGTGTCACTTGAGCAGACGTGCAGGATGCCTCGCGGACGTATATGCGAACCGCACTGTCGAACCAATGAGTTTGAAAGAAGGCGCATATTGGCATGAGAGAATGTGTGCATCCATCCAGGAAATTGCTGATGGTGTGGGACGAAGTGTTTCGGCAGTGAAATCGGTATGTACAAAATGCAGTATGATTCACGTAAGTCCGTAGAACACGACGAGATGGAACAGAGCCCCCCCCCCCCCCCCCCCGAGAAGATTGACACCTCATCCGAATGGCATTCCAGGATAGATCTGCGTCCTCCTCGGCTCTAGTGGAACAGTGGAACACATCGTACACTATCAGTGGCCGCGTCCGACAGACATTCGGCTTCGGCTTAAAGCCAAAATATGCCGAAGTTTTGGCCGAAGCCGAAGGTTTCTGGCAAGCGCCGAAATCGAAGTTAGAATTGCGCATGCGCGGTGAATTACATTGCAACAGTCGCGAATCTTTTAGATACTCGGCGCACTGTGTTGCTTTGGTCGGCCGCTATCGCCAGTAAATACAAGTTCTTACGTGAATTAGATTATCTACTTTACTGTTTTATCATACGATTGCGAAAATTTTTATCTGACCGAGAAGAAGAGACGACTGAGTTTGCCGAAAAGCACATAAAAAGCAAATAACGTAAACGGTTTGCACCGCTTTTTGGAACAGTAATTCTCTAGTTATTGCGACATATGTTCATCACTGTTCTGCTGCAATCGTTAGTAGGCACTAAATTCTATTTAACTTCTTGACTTCTGAAAATAAATGCATTTTTATGTATGGGCTGCTCAAAATATTCTTCTTGTGTCCCTTTACATTTATGTATTGGAAAGTTAGGATCTTACGTCATTTTTCTCTAAAGAGAAGATGAGGTTAAAGTCGTAATACGACAAGTCATCTGCAAACTACAAAAAAATTGTAAATTTTAAGTCAAGGAGCATTTATTTGGTTAGAAGAGGGCTTGTATCCGACAAATACGTGTCGTTCTGCATATTCTACTGCTCTATATACTTGAAGAACCAAAATACGATGCCGGCCGTTGTGGCCGAGTGGTTCTAGGCGCTTCACTCTGAAACCGCGCGACCGCTACGGTCTCAGGTTCGAATCCTGCCTCGGACATGGATGTGTGTGATGTCCTTAGGTTAGTTAGGTTTAAGTAGTTCTAAGTTCTAGGGGACTGATAACCTCCGATGTTAAGTCCCTTAGTGCTCAGAGCCATTTGAACCACAATACGAAGTTCTATTTTTCTTCATCTTTACGTATGTATTAAAAGACGGTAGGTGCTCGGATGTTACAACTTTTTATTCTGATTGTTTGTGCAGTATGTGAAATGGCCTTACATATTTTCTTTTTGAAATAAATAAAATAAAAAAGTGTATTCTGTTTCAACATCGTTCGCTGCTGTTTGTGACTATTTTAGGACGAACAAGATATTCAGACACTTCCTGACACAACGGGCAATCAGGAAAAGTAATAATAATAAAAAACGATATAAATTAACTTTTAAAATCCCCAAGAAATTTGTAATTTTCGAGCAGCTGAAACAGCGCACAAGATTTCTGCTTTCTGTTCTAGTAAGAATGACTCCGCCGTTGCGAACTGTGTAAGTAGGCTGTTTAGGTTTTTTTATTGGTAACGCCACCTCTGTATAAAAAAATCACTGGCTGTGCTGTGTGCAGTCTGTGGATGCTTTGCATTGTTGTAATACTCGCCATTGTAGTGTTAGGCAGCTGGCTGTGAACAGCACGTAGCGTTGCGCAGTTGGAGGTGAGCCACCAGCAGTGGTGGATGTGGGGAGAGAGATGGCGGAGTTTTGTAATTTGTCATGAACTGCTATATATATGATGATATCGAGGTAAATACATTGTTTGTTCTCTATTAATATCTTTCATTTGCTAACTATCCCTATCAGTAGTTAGTGCCTTCCATAGTTTGAATCTTTTATTTAGCTGGCAGTAGTGCCGCTTGCTGTATTGCAGTAGTGGGAGAAACGAAGATTATTGTGAGGTAAGTGATTTAGTGATTTGTGAAAGGTATAGTTTAATGTTAGTCAGGGCCATTCTTTTGTAGGGATTTTGTGAAAGTCAGATTGCGTTGCGCTAAAAAAAAATTGTGTGTCAGTTTAAGCACAGTCTCGTGTATAAATGTTAAAAAGGGGACGTTTCATATGTCGACCCTTAGCCTAGGTAAAACAGGTGTGGCACGCATGTAGATTTGCACCAAGTATTTCGCAGCTGCAATTAACTAGATATTATTTTCAGTGCTATGTTAATGTGTTCCCCTATTTTTGCTCTTCAAATTGTGTTTTTCTGTGTTGTCGTGTGAAATATTGTGACAATAATGGCGTGTGAAAAACGTAATACTAGGCTCCAAAGTAAACTGAGAAATGACAGTGAAAACGAAAGCAGTGTGTTAGCGCCACCGAGTAATGAATTAACTGATGTTCAAAGTAGTAATTTGGTAATTGTGCATAGGGAAATGGAGCGGGCGGCAAACAATGGCGTAGGCAGTGAAACAATTAGTGAGCAGGGAAGCATTATCGATCGATCGGTCGGCAATAGCTCGGCTCAGGAATCCGAAATGACACGACACGATCTCGCAAATACTGTAGATTCAGGTTTTGGGTCCTCACCGTTTTCTCAAATGAGTCAAGACACATTTTCTGCTTGTCAAAAATGTGAATGTTGACGGAGAAAATGCACTGCAAAAAAGCATAGAGAAACAGATTCCAGACACTAATACATTATTATTGCAATTAATGCAACAAATGGGACAAAATCTTCGAAAGTTAGACACAGTGGAACTAAATCTTCAAAAGTTAGACACAATGGAACAACACCAGAGACAAACACAGCAACAGTTAGACGCAATGGAACAAAAGCTTCAAAAGTTAGACTCAGTGGAAAATAAGCTTGAACAAACACGTGAAGATTTAACTACCGAGTTACATAACATTGAATCGAAATGTCAAAAAGTCTGTAATGATGTAAAAACACAAATTTGTGAGCATTTTCAACCTATTTTTTCGCGGCATGAAAATGCATTACAGAATCACGAAGCAGCCATAACAGAACTGCAAACTATTGTTCATGAAAATCATGAGACCTTGCAAGCTAAATTTGACTCAGTTGCATCTACCGATTCGGTTACGCAACTTGCAAAATCTCAGGAAAACTTAAAGGACACAGTAGATACTCTGAAACTTGGTTCAGAAAAACACACTGAGGAAATAAGTACACTATCGGAGAAAGTAGCCGAACTTTCGGATCAGCTAAATAATTTATCTACGAAGGTAGATGATAATCTGAATGACACAAAACCGGTAGTCTTTAATGACACAGAAGAGAGCGAACAAATTAGGAAACTGAAACAAAATCTGAATCAAATTAATACGCAACACCAAGTAGAAATCCGGGAAGTACAAGATCAGCTGACACAGGTAATACAAGAATTACGTATTTCAGAGGACACTCGCGCTCCAACATGGGAAGAGGGACATAGAAATACGGAACAACCACAAAATAATAACACAGGACACTTCCGAAATTATGAAAGAAATTGGCAAGGCGCATTGGATTTTGAGATGGAACCGCCGACACGACGTAACAATGACCGATATGCGACTCGCCGACATGATGATTTTGATTATAAGCTGTTCATTACTACACATAAATTCAAAACGTTTAAGAATTCTGGCAGCGACATTCATCCACAAGCGTGGCTTCATCAATTCTCTCATTGTTTTCCTCCCAACTGGTCGTTAGAACACAGATTAGAATTTATGTGTGGCTATTTAGAGAATGAACCAGCTGTAAGAATGCGATCGGTCATTCACGATTGTCACAGTGAAGGAGAATTTTACCATGCCTTCCTCTCAGCATATTGGTCTCAAGCTACACAAGACCGAGTAAAACATAGCATCATGATGATGAAACACTTTGAACAATCTGAATTTTCCAGTCTTGTCAAATATTTTGAAGACATGTTGCATAAGAATCAGTATCTTTCAAACCCATACAGCCCCTCAGAACTCATCCGGATTTGCTTAATCAAATTACCTAAACATTTACGACATATTATTTTGGCAGGACGTTGCAAAGACGACATTGAAGCTTTTCAGGGTCAGTTACAAGAATTGGACATTGACACTGACAAGCGCGGAACGCGGAAACAGGAACATAACAATTACAGGTCACATCCGCCACAACTCCGCGATGAAAGAAATATTAACTGGACACGTGAAGGCTATTCTTACAACGCAAATCGTGAACAAAACAGACACCACCCATATGACAACCACTGGCAGAATAACAATAGTTACAGAGAAAGATCGCATTTCCATAGTAATGAATGTGACAGAGACAACCATAGAAACAGGCAATATGGGAACCAAAATAATTATTATCAAGGGAGACAGAATAACTTCAGACGCAACGGTCCACCACGCAGTTACTATTCCGGGAGAAATTCTCCACCACATGACCGACAAACAAGAAACTATGTAAACTACCGACAAAACGACAGACCTGAATTCCATCAGAACTGGCGAGCTTCAAACAGAGCAGAGCCCTCTCGTCAAAGTGAATTTGTAGAAGTTAGGTCTCCAAACCCTAATAACGACGCGCGCCAACAAAGAGACAGACAATGACTCGCACAGCAGGCAGCCGCGTGCGCCCGCTGGCTCCGAGAAAAATAACATAGACGCTAACCTTGAGAAAAATTCCAGCATTCTTTACCGATGTATACCGCATGATAATTGCATTCAAGTTCAAACTCTGAGTACTATGAAGAGTAAAGGATTGCACCACACTTCACATATAAAACCGCTTACTGAGAGACAATCCGTTTTTTAACTTAGTCTTTGCCATAAAATTTTTCACTACACGCTACTAGTACAATTTGACACACTGAGAAACTGTTACCATGCAACAATGTTTGAAGTTAAATATCCAATCAAGAACCAAGAAAACTTATTTAAACAGAAATTACGAATGCTTTGTTATTGTGAACAGAGGACACAGTGTTATTGTGTGTGTATATTCTTGCTTGTTAGTTGCACGATTACGTAACGACTATAAGGCTTACATACTTAGAACATATACTGGTACTGCTAATGAGATTTTAATGCAACATTTTGGTTTACTTGAAAATACATTCTGGATTTAAAGTACTTTCTGTGAGATACCAGATGACACAGAGGTTAGTTTATGTGACAGCTACACGATTTTATCACGACGCTACTAATGAGTGACAATTTACAATGTTGCTTTTGCAGTGTTTCTGTTTTATTTCTGCACAGTTTTTCTGTATTATTCTGGAAAGTAAAACATGTTTTAGTAGTAACTTTTGTGGTATAGCTACAATGAGACAGCCTTGTCCGTGGCACAACAATACGTCACAGCACAGTACTTTCTTCATCACAACAATAAGCGTAATAACTAAGATATCTATACGCAAAGCATTTCACTTTTGTGTATCGTGAGGTAAGTACATTGACTTCTGCAGAACTTAGCTTTCGGAGGACGATAACTACGACACTTCCACAGAGATTATCTTACAACAAGACGCACAGTTTAGCGCTACAGTACACGCATTTGAGTGATTAATTTTGTACTTAAAACATTTATTTTTAAAGATATTTGAAGTACAATGATACAAAGGTATTTCGTGATACATTTCATTCCATTGCTGTAATCTGTAACACCTGAGGGTATTATTCATTTATCCTCAGGGGGGTACACGCTTACTTTGTGTACCATGTGTTTGGCGAGCACAAGGAGCCCTAGCTAATATGGTATTTGCTTATACAACTTTACACATCGGTACCATATTTCTCCAACACATAAATTACACAGCTATCTGATTATTTGACAGAGAAACAAACATTCTTTTTACTACGTCAGTGACAGATGTTTACGCAATTACACAGTTGGATAACTTCACACTTACGAAATTGTATGTTGTTTGTACTTTGTGAACTGTTCATATTTTTTCAGAACCATTGTGATACTATGAGGGCTTTGAATGATATATTTGGTAAGGGAGCATGATTTTAAAGTATGTTTGAGGTAGATGACACTTTTGACATGAGCAGAGAATTTTTTTAAGTTTTGATATTATTGGAGGAAGCTACGACGATTTTGAGAGTTGACTGAGGTGTTATGATGTTATTTTTACGACGACGATGTGTATTATGCTGTTGAGGTACGTTTATGATCAATAAGCTGATGCTATATAAGGAATGTGATTACGTGTTTATATGTATATGAATAATCAATAGAAGTTAGGGACTCTGGTTGGAAACCGAGAATCGTACTTTAAGAGTTATGAAATGTGTGTAAATGCGTGAATGTATCACAATGCCGACGAAAATCTTTTTGAACACTGTTATATTCATAGGATTTTTGTTTCTACAGATTTGTAACCCAATTCTTGACCTGTGAAATATTTTTATATGAGACTGTCACTGTAGCGGAAACTGGTGTCGTAAATATTTCGGTAAGAAAGTTCAGTGACCACCTGCACGTAATGCGTCGTGGGCACCCAGCGGAGCGGCCAGGTGTGTCAGATGCCTGGAGAAAAAGCCATTATTGCAAGCCCTTTTCAGCTGCACGGGTAGAAAAAAAAAGGGAGGCCATTATCCTCGCTATTGACGTTCCTTTGTAGAGAGCATCGCAAAAACGACACGGTCGAACTTGAAAACATATGATTACACTGTGAAGCTCTTAATTTATGATATTTACTAAAATGCCTAATGAAACGATGAGAAACATTTCACGGCTATTGTCGTGCTAGTTGAGAGAAATGCCATATGGCTTGCTTTATGTATTTATTAACTCATTTTGTTTAATATCTAGTTTCTAGCTGCACTGCAGCATTGGTTAAAATAAAATTTAATAGATGTACTAATATAAATATTTTATGCCTACAGATCCAGTAAATAATTTTATGATCTGTTCAAAAAAACGAAGGAGCATAAAAAGATATTTCCCTTCACAGGAATTGCATACGGAATTTTCTTTTCAACTACTGGGTAATTTTTTTGGCAGAATAACTTCCTGTGGTGCACCACTTTAATTACTTAGACATTAAGATGTGATTATACATTTCCCTTATCTGCATTGTTGTCTTTACTGTAATATTTTTCTGCTTGAGCGTTGTCATGTTTAGATATAATTTATTGCTTTTGCTTCTGCTGTTTGCCAGGCATAATGTTACTGAATTTGACTTTGTATTACGCTGTTAAGCCAGTTTTACTACTGATTTATTTTTCTTGTTTGCTGCGCATTGCCTCATATTAGTTGTAATGTTGAATTGCTTGGTAATTTAGATTTACTGTAGCTTGCTTTGCCAGCTTGAAATTTTTGTCACTGATGTTTGTGTTACTTGATTTGTGCTGCTGCATTGCCTCGTCCCTTAGTTTAGCATCTGAGCTCAGTAGATTTAAGTTAGCTTAAGAGGGGGTAGACTATATAAGAAACTAACTATGATGAATTGGAAGCAATGCATTAACAAGGTATATGAAAAAGATTTGGGCCTAAATGAGTATTGTACAATGAGCCATATTTATTTTGAAAGAAATATGGTTAGAATACAGAAAAGAGGTACAGATAGGACTTTTTGGGAATAATGATGAACGAAGGGAAATCTCCAAGAACAAAAAAGGTTTTGTTCGCAAAATACTGCAGTACCAAAAGTTACACTGGAAACGAACCCTGTCCTTTCCATTGTGTTATCCCCCTATGTGTTTGTGTACCCTTGTGTATTTGTTTTCTTCCTGTCTCTGTGTAGTTTCATAGAATTTTTTTTCTAATACTATTCACTATGATGAGGAATACTGTTATCCTCAAATATAATTGGTATTAATAATATGTTATTTAACTTGTAAAGATGCTTAGACATTATTTATTCTGTTTTGTTTTAATGCTCATGTGTGAAGTCGATGTTTCAATAATTATTCTGATCTTTTATGTATGTACTTATGTCATTATTTTTGTAACACTGATGTATATGTTTATTTCTATTCTTTTGTAAAGCCCCTATTACTACGAATGTTATCTGTACTATTATGTTTTTAATGATGTTTTCTGTATCTTTGTAATTGTATTCTCATGTTATAAAATTGTAATTGACACCAGGTCATCAAATTAAGTAACTTGTAAGTTACATTTCACTGCACACGTTTCTGTTGGTCATAGTATATGGACAATATGTGAGAAGTAGGGACTGTTAGTGTTTCTATGTGTGTTAATAATTCAGCAAGGGACTGGATAACAGCATTGCTGGTTCTAAGGACAATTCCAAAAACTTTGTGAGTGCACAAGTGGTGGTTATGGACTTGCTAAATTATCCGCAAGACTCTTCAATGGTGATTGTGCACCTGCACAGTCACAACGGATGGCTGCTGGCCATCTCTACAAGGACTACAGTGGGTCTACATCTTTGATGATCCATCAATACCATTATATCTACAAGGACTACAGTGGGTCTGCATCTTTGATGACCCACCAGTACCATTATCTCTACAAGGACTACAGTGGGTCTACATCTTTGATGATCCATCAATACCATTATTTCTACAAGGCATGCAGTGGGTCTGCGCCTCTGGTGGCCCACCAATACCGTAATCTCTACCAGGACTACAGTGGGTCTGCGCTGTGATGACCTACCTACCAATATTCTTCAAAACTTTGACTGACTCAGCTGTGGGTTTGCTCTGTTGTGGCCCATTACCTGCCGGCATGTCAAGAGTCAGCACTGTCTTTCCGTTGGAAGGACAACACTACTTCTTCAAGACTGCATGGAAATCCACTACTTCCGTGTGCATTTTCTTTTACTGCTCAGACTTTGAGAAAAACACTGCAATGTGATGAATGATCAGGACTGTCTTTATGGACTGTGAGAAAATTTTACTTTTTGACCAACATTGTATCAATAAGTGTGTGCATTTGATTTCTTTGTTATTGTAATTACGATTATGAAAAATTTTAACAAATATGTATTGGCCAGTGCCCAAAAAAATTTGTAAATTTTTTTGTGGGGAGCACGGGGGCTATGTAAGTAGGCTGTTTAGGTTTTTTTATTGGTAACGCCACCTCTGTATAAAAAAATCACTGGCTGTGCTGTGTGCAGTCTGTGGCTGCTTTGCATTGTTGTAATACTCGCCATTGTAGTGTTAGGCAGCTGGCTGTGAACAGCACGTAGCGTTGCGCAGTTGGAGGTGAGCCACCAGCAGTGGTGGATGTGGGGAGAGAGATGGCGGAGTTTTGTAATTTGTCATGAACTGCTATATATATGATGATATCAAGGTAAATACACTGTTTGTTCTCTATTAATATCTTTCATTTGCTAACTATCCCTATCAGTAGTTAGTGCCTTCCATAGTTTGAATCTTTTATTTAGCTGGCAGTAGTGGCGCTTGCTGTATTGCAGTAGTGGGAGAAACGAAGATTATTGTGAGGTAAGTGATTTAGTGATTTGTGAAAGGTATAGTTTAATGTTAGTCAGGGCCATTCTTTTGTAGGGATTTTGTGAAAGTCAGATTGCGTTGCGCTAAAAAATATTGTGTGTCAGTTTAAGCACAGTCTAGTAAAATTGATAAAAGGGGACGTTTCAACTGCTTTGCCTTTATTCATCTGTATTTTAGTGAAAAACTTGCTAAAAAAAGTTGTGGAATATCCATTTCATAGAATACATTTACTGATGCGAAGCGAACATACGGAGACCCGCGTAATCGACCAATACGGTCGGAAGCACTGTGACCACCCAATCGGCTGAAGATATCGGTTGACGTCTGTGTAAAATAATCTGACGACCGATGCGGGTTGCACTGTGACTGTACCCTTGTTCATGCAAGGATTATTTATTTAATTAATCAGAAGTTCATATTCGCGGCCTCTCTGGTGTAGTGGTTCGCGTTCCGAACTACTACGCCGAGGGGTTGCGGTTTCGAATCCCGTGGGTAAATGTGGGTGTGACGAGCACGAGCATTTATACCAACAGCATGGATTTTTCTGTGTGTTTAAGTACGTTTATTGCGTTGTCTAGTCGCCATAGTATACACTTCGCCTTAGTTTGGACGTGATTGTTGAAATATTTATTTGTTTATTATCTTTTCTTTCAGGTACATAATGGCTTCTGTGAGACTAAATCCCATCTGGGAATATTTTTTGGAAAAACAATGCTAAATCAACATGTACAGTACGTAATAAATCACTCTCTCTTAGTATTGCCTTAAAAGAGAATGCCATTACTAATATTAAAAATAATTTGTCAAAAATTCATAAAAGTGAATGGACAGCTTATTGTAAGACCGGAGTTTGATCAAAAATGAACCAGAGACATTTAACTCTTCGTAAGACAAAAAGGTAGTCAATCTACTTTACCCGATGTAATGGAAAAAAAGTAGCTCTGGAGTAGCCTGATAATCAACCGACATCGTTGCGAATCGATAAAAGTATTATGAATCTCATTATCGTCGACATGCTGCCATACAACCTTGTTGAAGGGGATGCATTAGGTAAGCTCAATTTGACTGACCCTGACACTCCACCCAGGTACAGGGAAAAGCCTGAGAAATATTTTAGAAGACTTTAATGCCAGCGACGTACGACGAAGTAAAAGAAAAAGTCGTACCTCTTTTAGAAAAGCCTGGATGGGTCACCTTTACCACTGACGTATAGAGTAATCAAGCAAAGACATGCTAATCGCTGAGCTGCAAAGGTCACTTCATTAAAGACCCCAAAAGAGAAAAAGTTATACTGGCAGCTAGTGTCTTGAAACAAGATCACATAGGGCAGCATATTTAAGAGAAACTTAACCGAATTTAATTTAGCAAATAAAATCCACATGGGTATTTGCAACAACACTTTTAATATGCAAGCAGCCACGTGTTGTGGAAACTTTGCTTATACTGATTGGATGTGTGGCTCATACGCCGAAGCTAGTTATTCATGATATGTTCAAAGACGCTGCTGTAACGGATATCATATAAAAAATGACGCAATATCAGAGGGCATTTTAAAAGAAGTGATCAAGTTCCCCGATATTAAAACAAATTTTACGAAACACACGATTTACCCAAACACGTTTTGATTCTTGCTGTTGAACTCCCTGGAACAGCAATTATTTAATGCCAAAGCATCGTCGAACCAAAAACTGCTTCCAATTTATGCATGGCAGAACGCGGTGGGATAACAGTCCCAGCTGCAGACGAATGGGTACAAATAACTTACTGTATAACAGTACTTAACTGCTTTCATCAGACAGCACTTGATATTTCAAGCGACTCTTCATCGGTGCCGGCCGTGGTGGTCTCGCGGTTCTAGGCGCGCAGTCCGGAACCGTGCGACTGCTACGGTCGCAGGTTCGAATCCTGCCTCGGGCATGGATGTGTGTGATGTCCTTAGGTTAGTTAAGTTTAAGTAGTTCTAAGTTCTAGGGGACTTATGACCACAGCAGTTGAGTCCCATAGTGCTCAGAGCCATTTGAACCATTTTCTTCATCGGTATCTTTAATAATACCATTGATCGTCATGCTTAATTCAAAACTGACCACAAAAGATGAAGATCCTGAAAATGTAAAGCTGCTCAACATGCAGTTGCGCAAGTCTGTTAACGGGAGATTTTCTTACACAAGAAATACTCAGCATTTATTGATTGTAACTGTAATATATCCCTGTTTTAAAACAAAGAATTTTACTAGCGATGAAACGGAAAACAGAAAGACTCAAATATTATCATTTCTACGACAGAATGAGTCTCGGTCGAGTCAAAAGCTCGCATGGACGTAGATGTTGATGAGCGTAGACCTTCCTGTTCAACGTCAGACGCAGATATCAAAAATGCACCCTCAAAAAATAATGATGATTTATAGGATTCGCATGCTAAACTTGCATTGGCTGTCACAAGTGGTAACGATTTGGACTTGGAACATCACTATCCTCCTTTTGCAGAACATGTAATTTAAAAAAAAAAAAAAAAACCCTTTGCTTTTGAGGAATGCTGAAATTTATGAATTTATGCTTCTAATCCACATACTTATCTACGCCTAGCCACACTTAAATATTTATCTGCTCCTCCAATTGGTATTCCTAGTGAACAGTTGTTCAGTGCAGCGGGACAGATACGTGCAGACAGGCGATCTAACTTGATTGGTGGAAATGTGGTCAAATTACTATTTTTAGCTTGCAATATATGACTGTTTAACTTTGAGTAATTCTTTTTCATTGATAGGTATCAAAACGCCAATGGAAATTTAAGATTCATTTGGTTATTATTATGTGTTTTTCCAATTGTAACGGTTCAAGAACTTTTTTAAGTAAATAAATATTACAATTGGTTTTATTTCAAAGTGGTGTTATTTCTGACAGCTTGCAAGGCAATTTTAATCATCTAGTTAAATTGTTTATATTATATTCCTTTATTCACATTTTGCTGGTCTTGAACGGAATTTTTGGGGCTATTCAACATTCGGCTTCGGCTGAAGGTTAGGGCGACAACCGATTAATCGGTTTCGGAAAGAAATCGACCTTCGGTCGGACACGAATCAGGGGTGACAGTTCGTCGCCGTTTACTACGACATGGGTTACGTGCGCGTCGTCCACTTCTCCGCCTACCTTTCCAGAATGTGCAGAAACATGCTAGACTGCAATGGTGTATGGAACGACGTCACTGTGGGCAGGAAAGGCATCAGATAGTGTTTTCGGACGAATCCAGGTTGTGTTTCTTTCAAAATAATGGCCGCATTTTGGCTCGCCGCAGACAGGGGGAGCAGCATCACAGTGACTGCATACGCACAAGACCTACAGAGCCACCTCCAGGACTTGTGGTGTGGAGTGCTATCACGTACAACCACAAATCACAGTTGGTGCATGTTGTAATGGTTCTTTATTTACGTTACCATTACGGCACTCCTACCCCAGTTCTCGATACCAGTAATATCTTACTACTTTTCTGCGAAGTAACAGACATATTTTTGTGACAATATTCACATTTGGTTTTATTACTGTATAGGTACTCCGATGTATCGATATATTATAGTGATATGGTTCTTGCATGTATTTATTTCTGTAAGACTGTCATAATCTTTGACTTACTTGTAACCGTTTTGGCGCGAATGCGCACAGAGCAGTCTTTGTTTCACTTTGCAGAAGTTAATTTGTTATTTCGCTTTGTAAAAGAACAGTCAAGTCTTGTGTTTGGTTGAAGTGGAAATTAAATATATGAAGATTGATACAAAACTGTTTCCTTCATGATGTGACAATTAAGAAGAAGTATATGTGAATTTACAAGAAGTTTGATAAAAATGTGGATCGTGAACACCAAGTGAAAAATTATTTCTACCAAACCATTGTTCTGATCTGGGATTGTTTGATCGTTAAGAATTTCCTGAAAAAACGCATTTGTTAGGTCTTCAAATATTGCTAAAATACGGATCTGGACCTTCTAGCAGTCAAAGTGGAATCACCCTAGAATAAACAAGATGAGCCATAACAACTTCGACGAAATCTACGTGGGAATCCATTCAAGATAAGTGCCAAAATTAATGACTTTTTTACAGTGACTTCATTACTTCCATTCTGACGATACCGTCCACAGTTAATAACTTTGTTGTTGCCCGATAAAGCGAACATATCCTGCGTGAGCAACATCATTAATCTGATTTCTAACCTACTTTGCAAGTGGTGGTATTGTTAGAATGTCCAGGGCACTATGAGCAGTGTGCCCTACGCGAATGACATCCTGCGACTCGTAGCCATACCCTTTCTGCCCAACACACCCGACGCCATTTTTCAGCGAGACAATGCAAGACCATCTGTTGCTCCACGAACATGTCCTGTGAATATGAACGCCCTGTCTCTAGTCGTTCAAGGTGTTCAGTTTTTTCTGAACATGAATGCAGATTAAATAAAAAAAAAACAAAACGGAATAGCTTCTTGATTTAGACCCCACAGGAGACACATGTGCCGGGGAAGATATATTTACTGCTGTTCAACATGCTGTTACGAAACTGAATCTGTTCTGAAATGCGCTCGTTTCCGTCGCCACTTAAGGCGTCTCAAATATGGCTGGCAGTAACGTGGGGTTTGTGGCATGTCTAAAAACAAGAGGAACTTTGTGTGAAGACTGCGCAGTTTGACAGGGTTATGAATGTCTTTGTTAGGACTGTAAATTTCGTAAGGACTGCAGGATTGAATCACAGACAGTTTCGAGAATTAATGGATTGACTGGACTTCAATGATATATCCTACTTTCTGTCAGGTAGGAAGGCTGAGTACGGGTAAAACCCTCGAACGTTTCCTCCTTTTGCCTGAACAGGTAAATCTTTTTACGGATATGAAAGGACTGTCGGTTCCTGATCTTTCTGATCCTCAGTGGCTTATTAACCTAGCATTTGTTACCGACATGAGTTATTTAAAAAGTCTCAATTCTTCGTTGCAGGGAGGTCAGTTAATTGAACTCTGTTTTCTAAAATTCTCGCAAGGGAAATCGGAGATACGGAGGACCGTAATTTCATGGATTGTCACAATGTGAAGCGATTCGCGGCTAAGATTAATGATGACTTTGTTGCGTCATTGTTTTATTCTTTCGATAGTTTGGATGCAGAAATCGGAAAACAGTTCGAGGATTTGAGGTCACCTGAGCCAGATTTTAATACCTTCATGTCACCATGCTAGATGGACGCCAGAACTATGTCCGTAAAGGTGCAATTAGAACTGACATACCTGTAATGTAACCGCTTCAAGGTTAGAATGGCGAATGACATCTTTCAGTTCTCTTCTTACCTTCCACGGAATAGATTTCCTCCACTACATGCGATAGCAGCAGCTATAATGTGCTTGTCAGGTTCTACTTATTTACATGAACAACTTTTCTCAACCTTAAAGCTTTGCAAAGTGAAATATAGATCAAAAATGACGTATAGCCATCTGAGGACTGTTCTTCGTTTGCACACCAGAAGTACACTACTGGCCATTAAAATTGCTACACCACGCAAGATGACGTGCTACAGACGCGAAATTTAACCGACAGGACTAGATGCTATGATATGCAAATGATTAGCTTTTCAGAGCATTCACACAAGGTTGGCGCCGGTGGCGACACCTACAATGTGCTGACATGAGGAAAGTTTCCAATCGATTTCTCAAACACAAACAGCAGTTGACCGGCGTTGCCTGGTGAAACGTTGTAATGCCTCGTGTAAGGAGGAGGAATGCGTACCATCACGTTTCCGACTTTGATAAAGGTCGGATTGTAGCCTATCGCGATTGCGGTTTATCGTATCACGACATTGGTGTTCGCGTTGGTCGAGATCCAATGACTATTAGCAGAATATGGAATCGGTGGGTTCAGGATGGTAATACGGAACGCCGTGCTGGATCCCAGCGGCCTCGTATCACTAGCAGTCGAGATGACAGGCATCTTATCCGCATGGCTGTAACGGATCGTGCAGCCACGTCTCGATCTCTGAGTCAACAGATGCGGACGTTTGCAAGACAACAACCATCTGCGCGGACAGTTCGACGATGTTTGCAGCAGCATGGACTATCAGCTCGGAGACCGTGGCTGCGGTTACCATTGACGCTGCATCATAGACAGGAGCGCCTGCGATGGTGTACTCAACGACGAACCTGGGTGCACGAATGGCGAAACGTCATTTTTTCGGATGAATCCAGGTTCTGTTTGCAGCATAATGATGGTCGCATCCGTGTTTGGCGACATCGCGGTGAACGCACATTGGAAGCGTGTATTCGTCATCGCCATACTGGCGTTATCACCCGGCGTGATGGTATGGGGTGCCATTGGTTACACGTCTCGGTCACCTGTTGTTTGCATTGACGGCACTTTGAACAGTGTACGTTACATTTCAGATGTGTTACGACCCGTGGCTCTACCCTTCATTCGATCCCTGCGAAACCCTACATTTCAGCAGGATAATGCACGACCGCATGTTGCAGGTCCTGTACGTGCCTTTCTGGATACAGAAAATGTTCGACTGCTGCCCTGGCCAGCATATTCTCCAGATCTCTCACTAATTGAAAACATCTGGTCAACGGTGGTCGAGCAACTGCCTCGTCACAATACGCTAGTCACTACTCTTGATGAACTGTGATATCGTGTTGAAGCTGCATGGGCAGCTGTACCTGTAGACGCCATCCAAGCTCTGTTTGACTCAATGCCGAGGCGTATCAAAGCCGTTATTACGGCCAGAGGTGGTTGTTCTGGGTAGTGATTTCTCAGGATCTATGCACTCAAATTGCGTGAAAATGTAATCACATGTCAGTTCTAGTATAATATATTTATCCAATGAATACCCGTTTATCATCTGCATTTCTTCTTGGTGCAGGAATTTTAATGGCCAGTAGTGTAGTATATGTCCGGACATTCCCTCGCTTGCATAAAAACGTGGGAAATATGAATTATAATATATAGGCTAACAACGTCTCCATTTTTGTATGTGATGTGATTGTAAAAGTAATAAAATAGTACTACTAGAATAGTATTATAGTAGTAAATTTAACCTGCTGCCAATGAATCCTTATCGCCGCAGAGCTGTATTTTATGTCCAGAATGTAATTAACCTAATGTAACCGAGAACGGAACATACACACGTCCGAAAGACGACTCGGGCCTCCAGCCGCAGTAGCCCCACGTCTCCCTACCGCGCCGCGTTCCACCGCGCGGCGACGGCGGCCGGCCGCTATCCCGCTTCTTCACGCTACCACGACCGACTAACATCTGCCGTGTCTAGCTGCACTGTGACGTATGCCTACTTATGCGCTACATGCAGTTACGTCATGTCTGCCCGGCTGCACCTGGCTACAGGAAACGGGCGTCCGGCTGACCAGCTCTATAATCTAAAGAGTGGGGCTAGTGAAACACCGAGTTCACCTGCGCCTACACTGCATTCGGAAGTCTTCCGTTCCGATCCGGTCCGACGCCGGAGTAAAAAACAAACACCAGGTGGCTAATGCACGTGCCTACATTGGAAGGAGAAGCGCAGTACGACGTCGTCCGGCGCCGGACTGCCGGATTGGCCGACCAAACATGTTTGTTTCCAGTCCGGCGGTGCACCTTGGGCGAATTGATCGACAATGAATTTCTAATTCAACTCGTGAGGAATGAGCCTCGCCTGTGGGACCAGCAGATTAAAGACTACCATAACCGGGATATTAAGCGAGAACTGTGGGAATCTGTTGGGAAGCAACTATCAGTAAATGGTAAATTTCTAAATTATGTTGCAATAGTTTTAATACTTCCTTTCAAATCACTAAATGTTACGACAAAATAGTACTAATTTCAATCATATCACTTTTAACATATATTTTTTATCAAACTGTTAAAAAGAAATAAGCTTTTAATTGCTAAAATATTACTCGATGCGTTCGTTTTACCACGGAACGGCGCCAATCCCATTGAAGTATGACTTGAATTTGTTTCCGATAATTTGAGCCTGTTGTGACGGTCTGTTGAGCGTTCTTGATGAATCACTTTCTTGACGTGGTGATGCACTTACGTCTTCTTCTAAATTTGCAGAGTTGAAGAAGTCACCACCTTCAAGGTCAATAATTATGTTGTGCAGTAAGCAGATATATTTCACTACCTTCTCCGCTTTGCCAGGTTCTGTTTCAATACATTTTCCTAGTAAGCGCAACTTGACAGTCATGATACCGAAAGCACACTCCACACATCTTCTAGCCCTCGATAGCCTGTAACTGAAAACTTTTTCTTCGTGTGAGAGATGTCGTTTGGAATAAGATTTCACGAGATAAGTTTTCAAAGAATATGCATCATGTCCAAGCAAGACAAACGGCATATCTATAGTAATTCCTTCGACAGGCGAAGGTTACAGTAGCGTAGCATGACTGTTCTCCAAGAATGCAGACAAAGTAGAAGTGGAAAATGTTCCTCCGTCACTCTGTTTTCCATAACCTCCCATATCTACAAAAATAAATCGACAACGGTAGTCCGCCAACCGAAGTGGCCGAGCGGTTCTAGGCGCTACAGTCTGGAACCGCGCGACCGCTACGGTCCGAATCCTGCCTCGGGCATGGATGTGTGTGATGCCCTTAGGTTAGTTAGGTTTAAGTAGTTCTAAGTTCTAGGGGACTGATGACCTCAGAAGTTAAGTTCCATAGTGCTCAGAGCCATTTGAACTATTTTTGACAACGGTAGTCCGCCATAGCTGGTAAAACTATTGACATAAACATTTTGTAGTTAAAAAACGTAGTTCCAATTTGTTTTGGACATTTAATTCGGATATGCCTGCCATCAATGCATCCAACTACATGAATAAAATTCCACCGCTCGTGGAATCCTCTCGCTATTTCTTCAAAATTTTTCGGATCAGGAACGGGTAGATGTCGCTCACAGAAATTCCTCAATATCGCACCCACAACAGCCGAGACACACTTGTCTACCGTGTAATCACTCAGTCGAAATGTTAGACACAAGGACCGAAAAGACATCCCTGTTGCTAAGTATCTGAAACAGTGAAATGATATTGCAATATTACTCAAATGATGTGGGTACCTACTGTTAGTGATATTTTAGGAATCTTAAATATACATAAACAACAACACAAGATTTGTTCCAAGAACGGAGTACACCTCCTGTTCTGATTTTGTGAGATTTATGTTTCCCTTTTCAGGTCAACAGGCTCGGAGAACGTGGCAGAACTTATGAGACACTTTTAGAAAAACAATATAAAACACAACATGACTCCAAGAGCGGTCAGGAAGCTACTGCATCTGATAAATGGCCCTATTTAAAAAGCATGCTGTTTTTTAAAGACATTGTAACACCTGGGCCCAGCTCAGGAAACTTGCCTGCCACAGAGAAAGAGAATGGGCCTTCTCCACGTGATAGAAGTCCCATCACCGCAAGTGAGAAAAGTACAAATGATAGTGAAATGAGTCTCTCTTTAGAAGAACAAGAGGTGTCTGCTTCTACGTCGTCTTCTGTGAAAGCAGACAGAAACAGACCAAAACGTCATCTAAAAAAAATATGATTATGATTCACAGGCACTGGACACTGAGAAAAGAAAGATCGACATATTTGAGCAACATGTTTCTCGAAAACAGAAATATCAGGACGATGACGACTACTCCTTCTTCATGAGTTTTTTGCCATCAGTCAAGCAACTGGATCAACTGGAGAAAATGAGACCACCTATGAAAATCTTGGGAACGTCACCGAAGCCTTAGAAGCTCACAACTTCAAAAATGATGAGGGATCGTCACGTTTTATACAGACACACACTGGATGTCCTTTACCATCGTTACAACCGTCACCTTACCCACCACCAGGTGCATCTAATTATGCCCACGATTTGTCTCCCTTTGTGAGCGTAGTTCAACTGTGTCCTCCTGCCCAACAACCTGATGGCAATTATTTTAATGGGCTGTCCCTAATGTACTGTTAATATGTTTTTATGTATAAACTACACGTTTATTTTCCACAATTTTCCTCATCACATTCAACGCCGATATTTGTAAGTCTTGAACCAAACAATTGTTTTATTGTGAGTTTCAGATCGTACGTAGATACTTCGTAACAGTTGCTTATTTGCTAATAACATCTAATATTACTGTTAAAGAACGTCAACAAATATATGTCTATGTTAATAAATATATTTTATTGTAACTGGTGCCAGAATTTATTTATAATATTCTAATATTATTTGACCAGTTATGCCACTCACAATAACAAAAAGGCTATCAGCTGTTTTTAACGTTGACTTACCTGATTGCGAAAGTAAGTTTTTTCTTCTGGAGTGATACATTCCCTAAAGTTGGAATGGCCAGTTATATCGTCTCTTATGCCTTCAAGTATACAGGGTGGTCAATTGATCGTGACCAGGCCAAATATCTCACGAAATAAGCGTCAAGCGAAAAAACTACAAAGAACGAAACTTGTCTAGCTTGAAGGGGGAAACCAGATGGCGCTATAGTTGGTTCAAAATGGTTCAAATGGCTCTGAGCACTATGGGACTCAACTGCTGAGGTCATTAGTCCCCTAGAACGTAGAACTAGTTAAACCTAACTAACCTAAGGACATCACAAACATCCATGCCCGAGGCAGGATTCGAACCTGCGACCGTAGCGGTCTTGCGGTTCCAGACTGCAGCGCCTTTAACCGCACGGCCACTTCGGCCGGCCGCTATAGTTGGCCCGCTAGATCGCGCTGCCATAGGTCAAACGGATATCAACTGCGTTTTTTTTAAAAATAGGAACCCCCATTTTTTACTACATATTCGTGTAGTACGTAAAGACATATGAATGTTTTAGTTGGACCACTTTTTTCGCTTTGTGATAGATGGTGCTCTAATATTTACAACCATATGGCTCACAATTTTAGACGAACTGTTGGTAACAGGTAGGTTTTTTAAATTAAAATGCAGAACGTAGGTACGTTTTAACATTTTATTTCGGTTGTTCCAATGTGATACATGCACCTTTGTGAACTTATCATTTCTGAGAACGCATGTTATTACAGCGTGACTACCTGTAAATACCACATTAATGCAATAAATGCTCAAAATGATGTCCGTCAACCTCAATGCATTTGGCAATACGTGTAACGACATTCCTCTCAACAGCGAGTAGTTCTCCTTCCGTAACGTTCGCACATGCATTGACAATGCGCTGACGCATGTTGTCAGGCGTTGTCGGTGGATCACGATAGCAAATATCCTTCAACTTTCTCCACAGAAAGAAATCCGGGGACGTCATATCCAGTGAACGTGCGGGCCACGGTATTGGTGCTTCGACGACCAATCCACCTGTCATGAAATATGCTGTTCAATAACGCTTCAACCGCACGCGAGCTGTGTGCCGGACATCCATCATGTTGGAAGTACATCGCCATTCTGTCATGCAGTGAAACATGTTGTAGTAACATCAGTAGAACATTACGTAGGGAATCAGCATACATTGCACCATTTAGATTGCCATCGATAAAATGGGGGCCAATTATTCTTCCTCCCATAATGCCGCACCATACATTAACCCACCAAGGTCGCTGATGTTCCACTTGTCGCAGCCATGTGGATTTTCCGTTGTCCAATAGTACAGATTATGCCGGTTTACGTTACCGCTGTTGGTGAATGGCGCTTCGTCGCTAAGTAGAACGCGGGAAAAAAAATCTGTCATCGTCCCGTAATTTCTCTTGTGCCCAGTGGCAGAACTGTACACGACGTTCAAAGTCATCACCATGCAATTCCTGGTGCATAGAAATATGGTACGGGTGTAATCGATGTTGATGTAGCATTCTCAACACCGACGTTTTTGAGATTCCCGATTCTCGCGCAATTTGTCTGCTACTGATGTGCGGATTAGCCGCGACAGCAGCTAAAACACCTACTTGGGCATCATCATTTGTTGCAGGTCGTGGTTGACGTTTCACATGTGGCTGAACACTTCCTGCTTCCATAAATAACGTAACTATCCGGCGAACGGTCCGGACACTTGGATGATGTCGTCCAGGATACCGAGCAGCATACATAGCAAACGCCCGTTGGGCATTTTGATTACAATAGCCATACATCAACACGATATCTACCTTTTCCGCAATTGGTAAACGGTCCATTTTAACACGGGTAATGTGTCACGAATCAAACACCGTCCGCACTGGCGGAATGTTACGTGATACCACGTACTTATACGTTTGCGACTATTACAGCGCCGTCTATCACAAAGCGTAAAAAGTGGTCCAACTAAAACATTCATATTTCTTTACGTACTACACGAAAATGTAATAAAAATTGGGGTTCCTATTTTTAAAAACGCAGTTGATCTCCGTTTGACCTATGGCAGCGCCATCCAGCAGGCCAACCATAGCGCCATCTGGTTTCCCCTTCAAGCTAGACGAGTTTCGTTCTTCGTAGTTTTTTCGTCTGATGCTTATTTCGTGAGATATTTGGCCCGGTCACTATCAATGGACCACCCTGTATAGGCAAACGTTTCTGTAGACATGCGGTAGTAGTCTTTGAACTTAACTGGAAAATTTCGCAATGACTGACAAGTTGTAAAAAATTCCCCTGCAGATCTGTCCTCCTTAAAACGATGAACCCAAGTCCTTTTCCTACGCCGTTCTTGTCTAGCAGCAGCCAACACAAAAAATCATCATCCGAATCATTCATGATAGCTTCTCATCAACTGCAAATGCTGACCTATAGACTGTAACTGAGTCCAGTACGGAAACTCATGAATGAGGACAGTACATTTGGTTGATGCTCAGTGTAATCTCTTCCCGTCCCACGTGCGACAGGTACTCGCCGTTGCCGGATCGGCTCGGACCCAGTGTAGGCATTCACGTCGGACAGCCAAGCCTTGAAAGGCAGACATGGGGCAACCAAGTAAGCTTGTTGTCAAAAAAAGACAAAAGAAGCGGAACTGGAGGATCACGGTCAGGTGTTGGGAATTGAGGTAGATAAATGTACTGTAGTATGGCAGCAGAAATGCACCACCGGTGGTGATTTAAGGGGGGAGAACTGAAAACAGTGAGAGAGGAAGTGCACCAATTGAAACTGTCGCTCCGCAGAAGCCACCAAGTGGAAACTAGCGCAGATACAAAGTTTCACATACAGAGCAGGGGTAACCTGTGGTCTCACGGAGGCCATGACTCCATTAATAGCGATGAGGGAAATGACACTCAACACAAAAACCTGTGAACACTATTGTCCTGGAACTGCAGTGAGCTGAGAATGGTGACAACTTGAACTCGGAACAATTGGTGGGATGGGAACTGGCGAATAAAAATCGAAAAGGAGGCCCCAAAGACCCCAGTCATTGGGTGTAAGTAAGATGTGATGGCGTCAAGCCATGTCGTAGGCCTTACTGAACTGAAGAAAACAGCAACATGATGGCAATGCTGAGAAAAGGCCAGCCGATCTGCGGTTTCCAACTGGAGCAATGATCAACTGAAGGCTGTCCCTCAGCAAGGACATTGACAAGGAGACACAAGGTTCCTAAATTTAAGGGCCCAACAGAGCCGATGAGCCACCACCATTCAGATAACTTGCAGTGGATGTTGGCCAAACAGATCAGCCAGTAACTGTCGAGGGACGACAGATACTTAATGAGCTTAATCACAATACCACCCCTTCACTGAGAGACGAAACCACCTTGAAGCCAAATATGATTAATCAGCCAGAGGAGATACTGCTGTTGTGGAGGACTGAGGTGTTGAAGCAACTGGTTATGGGCGGAATCAGAGACAGGGACTGAAGAGCAGAGGGCCAGAACAAGTTCACATTCAGGAAAAGGTTCACTGTAGGATTCTATTTGACAAGGGGTAAAACGTAAGTGGGAAGCTTAAGCCCAATGTCTCCAGAGAGAAACGTGACTGGATAGGAGGCTGATGCCAAAGATCAGTCACAAAATGTTACACGAGGGCTGACGGATCCATACAGAAGTCATCCGAGAGGACAAGGCCCGAGATGGAAGACGGCTGTTGGCAACCTTGAAGGTGTGGAATGTAGCCCACACCTGTGATGAAGAACCTTGGGAAGAGACAAAGCATCCCCAACACACCTGTTTGCACTGTTTGGTTAAGTAACGAAGTAACGAGCTTTGGTGTGAAGGCATTTAAAAGTAATAAGACTAGCAGAGGATAGGTGCTGCTTTAGGTGTTGCAAGGCCCGATGGCTATAATGGATCACCACGGGACCGGCCGGTGGCGAAACTGGCGTGTCGAGCGTGGGAGGGCAATGCCAGCGGCGCGAATAATTGTATCACGCACGTCATGGACGACTTCATCAACAGACTGACAAAGTGGGTATAAACATGACTTGGGAGGTATGGAAACCCCAGTGAAGAAATCTGGCCATCGGGAGACAGGAAGAGAACAAATCAACAGGAAGAGCTCACAGTCACGAAGGTCATTGTGCAGCAACCTGTGTAATGAAGGGAGAAGGGTATGGGAAGTGAGCGAAAGATCAGTGACAGAGAAAGCGCCGTAAGTAGCACTAAAATGGGTAGAGGAACCATCATTAAGTAGGCACAGGACGTGGTCTGCTAGAAAATGAACTAAGAGTAGACCCTGACTTGACTAAAAAGCACTGCTCCATAAGGGATAAAGGGCATTAAAATCCTCATAGACGAAGGAAGGGGGTTGTTGCTGAAGGAGGGCAGTTACGGAAGCAGGCATAGGTGGCCTTTCAAGAGGGAGACTCAGACTGCAAACTGTGACTATGGAGCCCAAGTCGACCTGGACAGCAACTGCTTCCAATCAGGTACAAAGGGGGATCCATATACGAGGGTCACTGCAAAAGAAATGCACAATATTTTTGTAAAAATACAGTTTTCATTCTGCATGTCTGAAAGTTTTACAGTGTGTAGATGCAGCCTTCCCGCTTGTTTTCAAACTTAGTTCAACCTGTTCGCGTGAGTGGCGCCGTCACAGCATGTCTTTAAGATGGCTGCTACACTTGACGTCTGTGAAAACGAGACAGTGGGAAACGTCCACAAGAGGTTGAAAAAGGTGTATCGAGATGCTGCTGTCGATCGCAGTACAGTTAGTCTGTGGGAAAGCAGGTTACGTGATGAAAGCGGGCACGGCAATATTGAGGATTGTCCTCGCAGCGGCAGGCCTCACTGCACACACTCCAGACAATGTGCAGAGAGTTAACGAATTGGTGACCACTGACAGACGCATCGCAGTGAACGAATTGTCACGCTACGTTGGGATAGGGGAAGGAAGTGTTTGCAGAATACTGAAAGTGTTGGCGTTAAAAAAGGTTTGTGCCTGGTGGGTTCCCAGGATGTTGACAGTGGCTCACAAAGAAACAAGAAAAAAGGTATGCAACGAACTTTTGGAACAGTACGAGAATGGTGGAGATGAATTTCTTGGAAGAATTGTGACAGGTGATGAAACATGGCTCCATCGTTTTCCACCAGAGACGAAGAGGCAATTAATGGAGTGGCATCATGTAAATTAACCCAAGAAGAAAAAATCAAAACCACACCTTCTGCTGGAAAAGTTATAGCTACAGTGTTTTTCCATTCCGAAGGACTCTTGCTTGTGGACATCATGCCAAGTGGAACTACCATAAATTCTGATGCATATGTGACGACACTGAAGAAACTTCAAGCTCTACTGAGTCGTGTTCGACCACATCGGCAAAAGTATGATGTTTTGCTGTTACACGACAATGCACGGCCACATGTCAGTCAAAAAACCATGGAAGCGATCACAAAACTCGGATTCACAACACTAAAATACCCGCCTTACAGTCCTGACTTGGCTCCATGTGACTATCATCTCTTTCGGAAACTGAAAGACTCTCTTCGTGGAAGTTTTACCGTGTGGATATACAGGCGCTGGTTGCAAGATGGCGTAAGGCAGTTGAGAGGGATGGAAGTATGTGGAGAAATGAAAATATTGATCCTAAAGGATGTATCTACACGCTGTAAAACTTTCAAACATGTAGAATAAAAAATCGATTTAAAAAAAATAGTGTGCGTTTCTTTTGGAGTGACCCTCGTACTAACCTCTGGGTCACCACCTATCACTGGGCATGATATCCATAACTGAGAGGTTAGGCTAAGAATGCAAGGGGTGGGGCGCAACGGAGGGGCCTTGTCCTGGGACTTATATTTCTTTTTCTCTTTCTTACGTTGAAGAGGGTAGGACCTGGAGAGAGAGCAGGCTTCAGCCAGATCTGGATCTGGAAGTGAGAGAGCAGGCAACCTTGTGGCACATGGGCTGTGAGTCCTGCAGTCAGTGTATGGCAGCAAACATCTGGTCAGGGAGACGCTAATGGGGAACAGTCCCAGGAGGTGGCCCCATCACCAGTAGATGCTGAAGGAGGAGGACACTTCTCCAGCCAGGTGGGCGGGGGGTGACACCAAGTGGGAAGGGCATGAGAACTGCAAGGGAGCAGAAGAGGAGAGGAGGTGGGACTGGTTTAAGGAGGAATGAGCAGTGGGGGAAAGGACAGAACACAGGAAAAGTTAATCATAGACACTGGGCGAACATGGTCATGTTTCTGACAAGCCTCACAGTTTAGGATAGACGATCAAGGGACTTACACTCCTGTATCTTCTTTTCCTTCTTATAAACCAGCAAATCTGTCGAGCCTGGAGAGTGATGGTCGTGACAATTAATACACACACAAAGTGGAACACAAGAGTCCCCTCATGGAGTGGGTGTCCACATTCACCACACAGAGGGTCTGCTGTACAGCTGGAAGAAGAGTCCAAAACGCAAACACTGAAACCGCCTCATGGGTGGCGAAAAGTATGACTTCACATGACACCAATAAACTATTGGGAGCACATCCCTCTCAAAGGCGCCAATATCAATGCGATTGTCCTTACGGCCTTTATAACATGCCAAGCAAAATGAGTGCCCCGCCATTCAAGATTGAGTAACTCATCAGTTTGAAAGATGAGATCCCTATGAAAGATGACACCTCAAACAATATTCCACGACTAGAGAGGAATAATGGAGACCAGGGTGTCACCAAGATGGTCACAGGTATGAAGGGACACAGACTGGGCACTAGAAGAAATTCTGATCAACAGCGAACCTGACCACACCCCTTACTCACAGAGCCCACTTCGCCAAACTTGTTTTCCATAGTTTCTATGAAAAAAGCGGCTTGGTAGCAATGAAAGTGTCCCCATCAGCTCTGGTATCAGGGAAAGCGTTTCACCCCAAGACAGTGAACCTGGTCCCCCCCCCCCCCCCCTGAGGGTAGCCACGGAACGGAATGCCACAGGATCATAACAAGCAGCATTAAAGGATCCATTCCCACTTAAAGAGATGGCCTTAGAAGGACGACCAGTTTTTCAGTGATTAATACATTTCATACACAAAGCGTCCGCTGTCATCCCACCCAGCCACGGCAAGGACCATCTGGCGTAGCGGCCGTTGCTGACAGTTCCACTGCTACAGAACACGAAACCACTCCCATGCATATACGAGAAGGTAGTAAGTAGCTCAGGTAACAGAAGTGTGATTCCTGTGTTGCTAATCGGCCCAACCAAAAGGGTACATATCGTATCGTCTCCCCCACAGGGGCTGGCTACTGTTCTGACTATACAGCATGAAAAGGACAATGGCATCGAGTAAAAGATGGAAGAGGTAGTAAGGACACATGCCAAAGATGTTAAGTACTGTATCTTCCCCAGTTGGCTCACCCTACAGAGACAAAATTTAGAAGGGGAGATCGAACACCAAAGGGAGGCGAAAAGCAGTAATAAGGAAAGATGGAAATAAAAACAAAATGAACAAAACTGCAATGGGTAGCAGAACCAGGAGGATAGCTGTGCCATTGTAAGCAAGGACACAGAGAGAGAGAGAGAGAGAGAGAGAGAGAGAGAGAGGAATGGGGACAGAGAGGAAGAAGCCAAGACAGGGAGCGAGAGGCATGGGAAATGGAATGCAACTAGGAAAATAAGAAAGATCCGCAATAGCTCGGGCCCCCCTGCGTGCCACACACGAACTCACAATAGAGCCGTGAGCCCAGAGGGAGGGGGGGTTCATGAAGATGTGCATGTGAAGCCTTGATCGAAAACTTGCCTCATGACACTCTTGTATTTTTCAGTGATTAGGCACATAATCATTTGATACAGAAATGCGACTATTTGCTGTGCTTTATCCAAAACTGGCATTATTGGCCCAGATGGTTTGCCGAAGAGACGATAGGGCAGTTACAGTCACTTCTGAGTGTTATGTCCACATGACTGAGGAATTTTTTTCTTCCTGAGCTTCGAGAAATGGACGTGGGGATTGTCTGGTTTCAACAAGGCGGCGCCACGGTTCATATGGCGGCATGAGCGTCGATGACTTCCCTGACAGTCTGATCTCTTTGAAGGAATCTTCTGTGGACACAAATTTAGCTCCAGCGAGATTTTCTTATGGCACTATCTTAAATCCTTGGTGTACACAACGGACTCTGGATATCTGCGAAACAATATTTGTATTGCCTGTTACCAACATTGACGAAGACATGCTAAACGAAGCGGACCAAAATTTCGACTCTCCAAATGCACAAAGCAAAACAGTAGTCACCCGCAAAATATCATTTTAAAAAACTAAATTAAAAGAAACTTATGTACTCCATAGAAAGAAAGAGTATTAATTTGATATCACCAATGAATACTGTTTTATGATTATTTTAATGTAAGGAAGTTCCCGCGCTGCAACCAGTTATATAATCTGTTCATCATAAGAATAAACCTGATGTAAACAAACACAAACGCGATGATTGGACAGAAGTCCAAGCACACGTACACTGGTGTAGTTACGCTCTTGGGAGTAGGTCCTACTTACGTATTAGATCTTATTACTAAGTTACGTTAAATGAAACTTTAAGATATTCAAATTTATTAACAGCCATCAACGTTATTCTTAATCACGTTTTAGCTAAGTAGTTTTTATTTCAAAAATCGTGCAGTCACAGCCTCTGCAGCGTAGAGCTCTGATTTTCGCGCTGTTAATGCGCAGCGTGAAAAAGACTGAGGCTGCTTTTATTCCGTAGTGAAACACGCGCGTGGAACACGGTTAGAAAGTGCCGAGAAATAATAGCCTGTTCTGAATGTTCTTCATAAATTTACGCAGAAATTTGGCTCTCAAGTATCGTATAGGCATTCATCATTCAACGTGCAGTTGGTAGCGAGAAGGAATGTGAACCAAATGCGTTTATACGTGTGTTGGATCAAACTCTCCAATATCAGTTTTTTTTCTCGTTCAATTTGAAATAGCTACATCTCGTAATTATAAAACTCATAATCATTTTTTATGAATAATATACGTCTTTTTGTTTCTAATTACATATTGAACGCGAAATTCCTGATTCCATTTCAAATACAAATTCTTAATTATCGATGTTTTATGAAAGACTGTTGTATAAATTAAGAAAACATAAGTTTAATTTGTAAGGCAAAAATGAAAAACCAAATCCTCTTTATTTGGACTATGTCCATCGTTTATACCACAGAGGTATGTATCATAGAAACATGAAAAACCATCATTTTCACAGCATCAAGTACATCATACAAACGCTGCGTTTTTACCTTTGCTACTGTACCATTACAATATGAACCCAACAGACCTGATTTGGCGCCAAGCTGCGGGATTTGGCCCGAGAAGTAACAAGACTGTTAAGCTGCCAGACGTACTGGAACTAACGCACGCAGCTTTTTCACATGTCACTGCCGAACTCTGGCGGGATGTAGAACGGCTCGTCATAAAAGAAGAATAAACAATGCTGCGTCTAGCTGGCTTCGTGGGTTCTGTTGTTGACAGGCTCATTATCAACGTATCAGGTGACACTTCCAGAACTGAAATGTATTTCTCGGATTCGGATAAGGAAGAAGCTAAGAGATTACCAGATGACTAACAGTGATACCTTCAGTGGCTTCAATATTTACCTATACGGTGACAGCCTTCAGTACTCTCTTACCGTTACACACAGCTTATGCATAAAAATTACCCTGTGGTTAGATCAGGAATTTTCATCATTCTTGTTTTTAATTACAATAGTATGTTAGCTAAAAACGATGACGTTTTGAGGTTTTGGTGTAGTCGTCTAAGGGGCGTATTGTGGGAGATTTGCAATGTATTATTTCATTCTGCTTAAAAATTAAATGACATTCGAAGCTGTATTGCCCCTCTGCTCGTCTCTTCTAACGTGTGAACTGCAGCTGGCGACGTCACAGTAGGCTAATTGTACCAGCTGACTGGCCGGTGCTGTCCCAAGTTAAATGCGCCGATAAAGCTGTTGTGTAAGTCGACGTGCGCGTAACGCACAGCACAAAACGTACCCTTATTATCGTACTTGACAGTACTCCAGACAGCTTGGCTGCGGTCCCACGTGAAACGGAAATCCAATGAGGTTCCAGCAAACGCGGAAGAATACACAGTGCGATGTTTACAACAGGTTTATTCCTATGATGAACGGATTATAGGAGGCTTCCCCTTTCATTCCCTTCTCCCACTGCATATTCTTCTACTACTTTTCCTACTACCGAATTCGTCATCCATCACAATTAAGTTTTCCTCTCCCTTACGTATCTGAATAATTTCATCTCATCATACATTCTTTCAATCTCTTTATCATGGTTCAAATGGCTCTGAGCACTATGGGACTCAACTGCTGAGGTCATGAGTCCCCTAGAACTTAGAACTAGTTAAACCTAACTAACCTAAGGACATCACAAACATCCATGCCCGAGGCAGGATTCGAACCTGCGACCGTAGCGGTCTTGCGGTTCCAGACTGCAGCGCCTTTAACCGCACGGCCACTTCGGCCGGCTCTCTTTATCATCTGTGGAGCTATTTGACATATAATATTGTATTACACTGGTGGGTGTTAGCTTTGTGTATATCCTGTGCACGATAATACGTTCACTATGCTGCTTATAGTGGCTAACCTGCATTTCCATTTTCTAATTTATTATTAGACCTACTCCTGCATTACCTCAATTTTATTTAGTATTTATAACGCAGTACTCACATAACCCAAAGCCCTCTTCATCCTGCCATCAAACTCCCTAATCCCCACTATATCTAATTTCAACCTACTTGCCTTTTTAAATGTTCTAACCCACATACATGGTTAATGGGGGTAACATTCCATGCTCTGATTCCTAGAATGCCAGTTTTGTTTTTCGTGGTGACGACATCCTCCTGAGTAGCCTGCACCCACAGATCTGAAAGGGGCAGTACTGTAGTCACGAGGATGCCATTTTCATTTAGCCATAAATCAGAGCTGCATGTCCTCGGGAAAATCTGCTGCCGTCTCCCCTTGCTTTCAGCTGTTCGCGCTACCAGATTGGCTCATGTTACAAGGAGAGATCAGTCATTACCCAGACTTTTGCCCCCGCAACTACTGAAAAGGCAGGAACCGTCTATTGCTGATTACTACGGTGGACCTGTACAGGAGCTCGGTGTGGTGTAAATCAACTGTACTCTCCTGACTACCTTTCGGGATAAGTCTCTTTTCTTTAGCCTTTTCACCTCTTTATGCCTCATGAAGTAGCAGCTGTTAACATGTGGGATCTCTTTTGTTCTGTACCTATTGGTGGATTGAAGTCCTCCCTATATTTTATTATAATTTCATTTATAAAGGTACTTTAATCGTATTTTCCTTTAAATTCTTCGTTTTAGCTACCAGTACCTACACAGAAAATTGCGTTAAGTATGGAGTGAACGTAGATTTCGATCTATGATTTCGACTAGTTTGTTCCCATAGCCTTTATTTTGTTTCACTTTCATTTGTTCACAAGTACTTTGTAGCCTCCCAGCCTAATCCGAACCTTAAATTACGTTACAGATCAGCCTGTCAAAGTAGTCAACGTAACTTAGATTCCTGCCAGAGGAATGATATAACGACTATCACATGCATCTAATGTGTACACTACCACAAGTGAACTTACTCTGCTCAAAGTGATCTGTTGGCTTATTAAATACAAAAATTATTAATTGTGGCTTGTGCAATCTAGTCAAATACATTTACTGAACAGCGAAGTAGATACTCTTCTACAATGAAATACACTGAACATGAGCAGTATTCTCGCTTCTAAGACGATTTAAGTAAGGAGGTAACAGGAGTTTACAACTCCCACAAAACTGAATGCTAAAAGGTATTACGGGTACTGTAAAACTATATATGAAAGGAACACAATAATTAAATGAGATTAGATGATAAACTGAACAACTCGAAAAAAAAAGCCTCAAGAGGGCTACAAAAACCAAACTAGTAATATACGTGGCCAAGGCATTTTATTTAGATTTGAACACCACCTGTCTTCTCCATAAGTCCAAGTGACCTTATTCAAGGAGGTTGGTTGGTTCATTTTATTTGTTCATCTGAAGCAATCTCTGTAACTGCCCTAAAGTCACTGTAGACCAATGAACTCCCAAACACCAAAAGAGGATGTTAACCATTGTATCATCTTGCTTAGTTATCAGAAACTGAGAAACAGTTTGTTCTCAAATACCTCAACACATCAAGTTACAAGCCTCCATTTATAGCAGATGCACAAGGAGTCAGTGTCTAACAGAAATGTACAACATGTTTCACTAACCAGCCAATGAAAAGAAGATTCTGTTCATGACGCTGGGAAGAACACGATCACTGTATCTCCAACTCAGTGGAACCACTATTTTGATCACAAAGAAAATATCAAATGGTTCAAATGGCTCTGAGCACTATGGGACTTAACATCTGAGGTCATCAGTCCCCTAGAACTTAGAACTACTTAAACCTAACTAACCTAAGGACATCACAGACATCCATGCCCGAGGCAGGATTCGAACCTGCGACCGTAGCAGCAGCGCGGTCCCAGACTGAAGCGCCTAGAACCGCTCGGCCACCAGGCCGGCAAGAAAATATCAGTTTGCACACTGATTTCGGGTCTAGTGAAACAGGGGATGCAGCCCGTCGGCTTTGACCAATAACGTCACACATTACTCATAGATAATAATGTCTTCACTTTCGGCTAGAGATAAACAGTTCTGTGCTCCGGATAAGCGCTATCATTGTACACTAAAATAATTCAATGTGATTTTAAAAGAGATTGCTACATATTGCTCAAAATATTCTTCGTGTGCATTTTTAAAAATAATTGACTGTTTGCAATTCATTCGGTATTTAATTTCATTCTTAGTGAGTTTGAGATAATTTGGACTATTAGTATCTCATTTTCGTTTGTAGGTATGGGCGTTGCATGTTGGCCACGATTTGTTTTTTTTACAAATGTGTGGTCTCGTTGCCGAGTATGTTCGATGTCGTGAGTGCGGCGAACATATGCGCTTCACAAGTGTATCTCGTCACCGAACTCACGACATATTCGTATGGCGCTGCAGCAAAGTTCGGTTGTGGCGGTCCATTAGACGAGGGAGGAGGAGGAGATTAGTGTTTAACGTCCCGTCGACAACGAGGTCATTAGGAAAGGACGGGGAAGGAAATCGGCCGTGCCCTTTCAAAGGAACCATCCCGGCATTTGCCTGAAAGGATTTAGGGAAATCACTGAAAACCTAAATCAGGATGGCCGGAGACGGGATTGAACCGTCGTCCTCCCGAATGCGAGTCCAGTGTGCTAGCCACTGCGCCACCTCGCTCGTCGGACGAGGGACGTGGTTCGAAAAATCTAAGCTCGCCTTGAGAGACATTATGAAAATCACGTACTGTTGGTGTTTGAGATATCCTGTGTGTCCATTAATGTCGTGTGAGTAAGCGTACAGTTGTGGATTGGTACTCTTTTTGTGGGGAATACATGAAATATAGAGGGCCGTTGGGGGGGTGGGGGGGTGGGGGAGTTATGGTCGAAATTGACGAGTCGCATTTTGGCAAAAGGAGGTACAACAGGGGAGAACCTCCGGTGGGATTATGGATTTGGGGGTCTGTATTTTCAGGTCCAGAGTGTGACGATGTAGTGTTTAAAGTAGTACCCAATCGAAGGAAGTAAGTTTTGGTCAGCTTCATTGAAGATCACTTTGCAGAGGGTTCCATTGTAACTTCATATGGTTTTTCTTCATGTAGGGATTTAGGGGAAAGCATCTAGTAGTTAATCACAATATTGAGTTCAGTTCATTATTCAGTGGGGGGGTGGGGGAGTTATGGTCGAAATTGACGAGTCGCATTTTGGCAAAAGGAGGTACAACAGGGGAGAACCTCCGGTGGGATTATGGATTTGGGGGTCTGTATTTTCAGGTCCAGAGTGTGACGATGTAGTGTTTAAAGTAGTACCCAATCGAAGGAAGTAAGTTTTGGTCAGCTTCATTGAAGATCACTTTGCAGAGGGTTCCATTGTAAATTCATATGGTTTTTCTTCATGTAGGGATTTAGGGGAAAGCATCTAGTAGTTAATCACAATATTGAGTTCAGTTCATTATCCACGGGCTTGCACAAATAGCATAGCTGTGAAATCTCCTGTAGGGAAGGGGAAACGCCGGATTTCCAGACTTCAAAGTCGCTTAAACTAACATTCATGGAGGCGTAGTATTCCCCGCACATATTGCCCGTTTAAATGTTTTGTTAACGTGTTGGGCAAATGTACCGTCCGAAATATGTTAGCTAATTTCACATTAGGATGTGGGTGAAAGAGTGAGTGTGTGTGTGTTTTCGTAATGTTTTGTTTGTTGTGTATGTGGGTATGTGATTTTTGTTGATGTCTTGCTAGGCGAGCTTCGGTTCTTTTAAGAAGTTCCCCTTGGTAAATTCAGTTTTCCATTTTCTCTTTTACTGCATTTGACTATTTTGACGTATTTCATTGTTGTATTACACCGTTAGGTATGTTTCCGTGTACTCCAGTACGTAATAGAAATTTCGCAGCTGTCGTTTTTTCGTTTCCCAGCACTAGTATCAGTACGATTTTTTCGAATCTATACTAAGGGTGAAACGGTAGTACTAGTATCTACGTAAGAACAAACTATTAGTGCTTGAGGATGCGAAAGAAACAAACACATGTAAAATTTGTATCCCGTGCTTCAGTTGACATAGAGTGTTCAACTGAGCAACAGGATATTAATGCTAACGAAAACGAAGAAATCGAGGTATGCTAAACCTGTATCTGGTACAGTTCGAATGATGTTCGAGGTACAACCCATATATATGTGACGTGAGGTATTCTATGCTACCCATATTTCCATCTAATTTTTCCCCTTCATTTGTCACAGAAATAATTCGAAACAAACACGCCGTATCCTTAACGTGAAAATACTATTGCCTTGATATATGTCTGTTGTAATTTTCGTCTCTCGTATTCCTTTGTTTTTGAACAGTCTTGTCAGCTCTTTCACCTGTGTAATAAATTCTCTCTGGCCAATTCTGACGTCATTGGTAAAGTCGACTGGTTGTATCCCCTGCTTCACTAGACCCCTGATTTCTCCCAGCCAATAGCCTCAAAATAGTGTGGTATACCATTGGTGCTTTAAAAGGTAAATGCAGGTATCTTGCTCAGTGCAGAGAGTTCTACCACCAGTGTGTATATGCGGCCAAGAAGAACAAATTCTCGGATTGCCTGGTTAAAAATAGTTTCCCAGGTGAAAATACACTTCTTCCTGGGTGAAAATACACTGTACCCTGTGTGAAAGTACATTTTTTCCAGGTTAAAAGGCAATATACTTCCCTCGAAGCTGTAAAACTTAGGAATTCTTTGAATCGTAAAAGTTTTATAAAAATGGTTCAAATGGCTCTGAGCACTATGGGACTCAACTGCTGAGGTCATTAGTCCCCTAGAACTTAGAACTAGTTAAACCTAACTAACCTAAGGACATCACAAACATCCATGCCCGAGGCAGGATTCGAACCTGCGACCGTAGCGAAAAGTTTTATACATTTGCGTAGAACTTCCAGGTACTTCAGAAACTGAAACCCAGCAAAAAAACTACGCGTTTGGGAAAAATCTTTGATGCGCCTCAACATATGTACACTGCATATTTTCATAGTACGAAAGTATAAATACGAATTTCATCAAATACAGCACGGTAGCTTCCGTAGCATTGAAATCAAGATTAAAATACGCTTTTGTTAGACAGTCATTGCTCACGTCACGTGATCTTGCTCGCCGATGATACCAGATATTCAGAGCATTGCGGTGGTGTAGTCAGCCAATAGCTACATCACTGTTAAGTAGTGCGAACCCACAAATATCAGACGCAATATACGCCGTGAAATAAATAGGAAAAAGCAGCAAATCGACCCACGGCAAATAATGTATAACTACCAAACACTTCCAGCTCGTTTGAAGTCAAAGAAGAACATCCAGACAGTACGGCTAACACCAGCCTGCACCCCACAGAGCAAATCACACAAGGCCAACAACTACCGGATGCTACATGGTGAGCAGTGAATAGTTTAAGAACAGGAGTCGCAAAATGCAAAGTACACATGGTTAAATGGGGCCCCTCAGAAGATGACCAGTGTGAATGTGGAGAAACAGAGAGGATTGCACATTTGTTCATGTGGACACGGATGGAGTTTGTTTGCATGCGGAAAATCTATTTTTGTGCAATAACAAGGCCATTAAAGCTGCAGTGTTTTGTAAGAAGGGAATTTAAATGTTCTTGCCCGGACACGTTAAGTGAATTCAAGTACACAAATACGAAAACTTGATCGTTTAAATTAATGTACATACAGTATAGTTACAACGAAAACCTAAGCTTTCGCATTTAATATTGGTCATCAATTTCTTTTTTTTCCTAGGGTTTGGTTAGGCAGGATCATAAGAGCACAATTTAAACTCATTATCATCATCAGTTATCTGCTATATTAACAGGTCCTTTGCCTCTCCATTTTCTGCGATCCATTGCTTCCTTCTTAAGGCTGCTGTATGTTGTACCGTCCATCATGTCATCCAGTATCTGGAACCTCTTCCTTCCTCGCTTCCTTTTCCCTTCTACATAACCTTCTAAAACTGTTTTTATCAGTCCGTCATTCTTTCTTAATATATGCCCAATCCAATTTCTTTTTCTTCTCTTTATTACATCTAGTAACTAATTTAAACTGTAGCAGCTGTATATTTCTGACAAGCACGATTTTAAATTTCACTGCTGTGTACCGAACATTTCGTGTTTTACCTGGCTGAATAAATGCACCACCCATATAAAAGCCAGTTACGTGTAGAACTGCTCAAGAACTCACCTAGCTCTTATTTCTGAAGAATAATTATACTTGTGCCATTGCCATTGCATAGTTTGTAACCTATGAAAGAACTAAAATAAATATGAAAACTAACCTTGGAGCTTGGCCTTTTTTAGCGTGTGTTATACTCTTTAAAGATATATCAAACACAAATGCGCAAGTAACATTTTAAGTAATGGGACAAACGGCTGGTCTTCTGGCCCCGAAATTTTTCTAAGCGGCAGGTCCTCATAGCGTTAAGTTCTGAATGAGAATCACGCATTCCATTCGTCGCACAATCTCACAAGTAACATAATTCATCTTGCATAAAAAGTAATTTGCTCTGAAAATAACGCTTCTTAAATAACTATCTGCAATATTTTCCCACGACGCGTTAGAAATGTATACAGTTGGGACTTCACGCTCATCGAAAACAATCTGTTGCTACGGAGTAGTATTCGTCCTAGAGCCTTCGACACATTTTGCTGTCGGCAGACGCTTGTATATGCAGTGTGTTTTATTTATTTCTTTACTGTCGTAAAGGGCGCGTTTTCTTCACAACTAAAGTTTTATTTTGGTATTATTCTCACGATATGTTTTATTGCTACAGTATTATTCCGCAGTAGCGGACTGAAGTAAAATTCTTTGTTAAAGTATCAGATGTTACCAGCAAAATAATTTATCTCAAAATTAAAACAAAGTAAGTCTCACAACAAACTTAATATGTATCAGAAATAAAAGACAAAAAAATGAAGAAAGACTGTTGCTTTTTTACAGGGGACTGACAGGTGGCATATATATACATTTTTTCGGATGAAAAAATTCCCGTGTTTTCCCCGGTGCGTATATACGCCAATCACCACCAAATCGGCCACTGATTATTCTTATCCTAAACTTTTTTTCAAGATGTAGCAGAATCAGTCTTCATACTCACGAAAAACAGTAACTCTTAAGACCACAATGACAGACCGATCTCCTCATTGCCGTGGTACACATCTCAGATGATTTACTGTCTACAAAGAATCACTATGAGCACTAAGTGATCTGCAAAAGTCTGTACACATAATTTCACACCTTTACAAAACATTTTCTGGCTGATGACCCCCACAAAAATGTTGAAAGTTAATTGCTTATTACATTTTCGCTGTTCATGCAGTATAACTGCTACATGAAGCATGATGTTTTATTACTTCTTTATTATTGTGTTCATAACATTTTGCAGATAGTAAACACATACACCACTGCACGTACCAGAGAAATTACATCTATTATATGACACTGTTTCGAAGATTGATGTCATGAGCACTGACATGCGTCGAAAACTACCTCATTATGCAAGACATTTAAATTTATTACTTTGTTACACTTTTTGCAGGGCATATCCACATCTGCCGCTGAATGTATGTACCACAATAGATCATTGTACAAAACACAGTTTGGGCGATAAGCACTGAGATGTGTGAGACACTGCCACAACACGCATGAAGTTTTAATTTATTTCTTCTGTACTACGAACTTTATTCATGACATGTTTCGGATACAGTAGGTACATATCATTGAATGTATCTGCAAAATTATATCATCGTACAGCATATCATTTAGGATGTATGCCAAACATTAGCTGGGTGAAACTGGCTAGACATACAGACAAATATGTGTACAAATGAGTGTGAAAATATGTTAAATATGTGTTTAATATAGTCAATATGTGCACATTCAGGCAAAGCCACAGGAAAAAAAGTTCACCTTAACCCCCAAATAATTTCACCCGAATTTGGCACACATATTTGATACAATTTGGAAGAAATGCTGTAGGGATAAATACCACCAGCCTCCAACAGAGTTGAGTGTGATAACTTGGAAAGAGAACGGAGGCAAGGAGATCGACAGATAGTGATGGGGAAGGAGGAGAGTGGCACAGATACAAGATGGACAGAGATGGGAGGGGGAGGGAGAAGAGATAGGCAGAGAGGGGGTGGAGGGGGGAGGAGGAGATGAACAGATCAAGGAGGAGGAGGAGGAGGAGGAGGAGGAGGAGGAGGAGGAAATGGACAGAGAGGGAAGAGGAGGAGCTGGATAGAGAGGGGCAGGAGAAGGTGGAGGGGCAGGAGTAAATGGACAGAGGATGGGAGTGCAGAAGGTGGACAAAGAGAGAGGGCAGTGGAGACGCACAGATAGAGGGTGGAGGAGGAGAGGGATTAGTACAAGACTGGAATAAATAAATATCTAGGCAACACCAAACAGTCAGGTAGTTAGCAATAAGATCGATTCAGCGAGTGCATGTAGTTGGAACTCGGCAGATGTACAAAAACCTTCTGTCACATCACTGTCACAGCCATCTTAACCATCTGTGAGTAAATCATAAAAATGTCTAAGACAAACATAATGAACTGACAATAAAAAAAAAGAAACTTAGAAGAATTATGTGATAACAATAATAAGTTATGCGTCTCATTTAACATAAATGAAGGAAAACGAATTTTTCTATCATCTATCAGGTCCACATTTACTTACTTCAAACTTATAAAAATATTTGCATATGTATCAGTCTTTAGTGTAGTGTTGGCCATATTTTGAACTAGACAGAAGAACTAACCAAGCAAGCCATTTACAAACTACAGTGATTCGTTCATTGTAATTTCATAATTTCATCTGTAGTCAATTTTAGTATTCATTCCTAAGATGGGTACTAGGAAATATACAACACTGCTGTAACAGAAGTGTCTTCTACTTTTCAATAAATCAACAATAACTGGAGCACTGTTGACAGACATATAAACCAAGAAAAGGAGTTCACAAACTAGATTTCACAACCGTTTGTTACTTCACTGAAACAAAGATTTTTCTCTTTTTGAATCTGATGACATTAGAGCATCCATATTTCTCAGCGGAGGTTCCAAATTATCAAATTGTCTAGGTTATCATAAATAGTACACTAAAATATAACTCAACAATTCAGTGTGAATCTTTTTTCACACATCTCAACACAAACTGAAATTCATAGCTACCAGTTTCTCACTAACAATAAATTTGTGATTAAGTGACAACTGCCACTCAGCAAAGTAAGTCTCACAACAAACTTAATATGTATCAGAAATAAAAGACAAAAAAATGAAGAAAGACTGTTGCTTTTTTACAGGGGACTGACAGGTGGCATATATATACATTTTTATGATAATTTCACATGGCGGGAATCTAAAATGTGTATGAGATCCACAACCAATATGTCATTTCAAAAACTAAATTTTTCAAGAGCATGCTTGCAACAATGTTTCTGGTGACTATAGAACTGGAGATATTAAATATCATTGCTCCTAAATTTTTTTCTGATGCAAGAAAGGTTAGAAACAAAATAAATAGGCCTATGGCACCAAATATGGCTCCATGAAGTGTTAATCACTGCAGCTGTAATAATCTAAAAAAATCACCTATCCTCTTTTTTTTATAAAAAAAAACTGAGGAGAAAAGGAATATGCGGCACAAGTTAGATAAAAGGAGGGATCAGCTGACAGGATACCTCTTAAAGCATAAAGGAATAGTTAGTTTGGTAAAACTGCAGAGAGAAAACAGTAAGCAGGTTAATATGACAGTAGGTTGCAGTATATAGTAATGCAGATATGGAAATATACTTGAACAAATTATATTTACATGGGGAGCTGCATCAAACCAATCTTCTGAGTGAACACCAAATCATTCATGTTTTTTGCAGTCTAATATGACAGTGTTAAGTTAGCAAATAATTTATTCCACACATCCTCAACATACTGTACTGAGAAATGACACTATTTGTTGCAGTCTATCTATCTCTTTTACGCAAATTAAAAGGTACATCATTGTAGTAGCTGCTTGTTTTCAACCTGAATAAATTAATAAAGGTCTCATTATCAATGGAAATTACTTTGAATATACCATAATCACAAAGTATTATTTTTTTAAAAGAGCCCTCTATTAACGGAATGGTACTAAAGCTCAAATAATTTGGTTCAAGATTTTGGTCCACAGAATCCTCAACAATTTACTCCAGTAATCCCCTCCTGCACAAATTTTATTTTCTAATCATTGGAAAATTACATCAGTAATGCAGTCGCTCGAGCTGTTAACGAATTTAAAATGTAATTAAAATCTGCCTCATACTACCACAGTTGTGATTTCACTAAATTCCTTGCACAATATATTGGAAACAGATAAGAGACGACGACAAATTTTCATCACGTTTACCACTGTCATTCTTGACATTGATTTTTCTCAAATTACTGCCCATTAAGTAAACAATGCTGTTAAACACTGCTCTGTAGAAAAGTGTGAGCATGTGTTCGATCTCAGGTTTATGGAGCGTTCGTACAGTAATGAGCTTTTCTACTCTTACACTCATACAGTTTGTAAGCTTAGCTTCGTACACGAGCAAAACTATTAAGTGACATTTGGTATAATGGACGCTATTTCGCATCTTTCGTCGACATGTGCTCAACGAATCTTCGAAACCAACTCAAAAGTTGTTACAGATTACGTCTTTGCAATGACACGTTCACACAATCTGGAATAGTTATTGACAGATCAGCAGAGCATACACAAATATCCTATTTTACGTTCAAATATCCGCTCCATGGCTCTAGGCTGCAAAAATAAACAATATAAAGCTTCCTCCCTTTCTCCAACACTATTTCACTTAATGTCAAAATATTGATGGGCAAATGTTTCAAGACAGTAAAGTCAACAATAAAATAACAATTATCCTGAAAGTTATACAAGACGCTACTGCATACAACTATCCTAATAATCGCAGTGAAATTACAATAGCTACACCCTTTTATCTTCGTTTGTGGTATTTTGATGCACGGTGTTGGTAAGAACCACCTGCAAGGTAAAGGTATGCACGTGTGACTGACTATTTAATATAAACAGTGTTGTATTTTTCGATTGCACGATTAAGTACATAATCCAGATGCACTGAAAAATGTCATCGGGTACTCACGGATATTCTCCGTCATTATAATCCTAATAGTAAAAGAAAAGTAATATTTAAAATGAAACTTACCTGCCGGCTGGCCGTATATTACAGGTGTCTTCTGTGAAATTTGAATTGGCGTTCGAGGTTTGTCTTTTTTAAATCGAGTATTGTACTTTCGATACAAAATTCGATTCGCAGCAGAAGGCTGGTGTAGTGCCGGATAGTGCATTAAAAATGGTGGTGAAAGACAAAGAAGAAGTTTCCGAGCAGATAGAATGGAATGTCGAAACAGAAGTGCAGTTATTTTATGCTATGATTGGCCACAAACCCGTTGGTGAGTAGTTTTCATCCTTCTCTGTCTTCAACGTATCTATTCTCCCTAACCTAAACATATGTAAACAATTGAAATGGAATTGTATAATTTTGTCGTTTGGCAACCATACGCTTTTTTAATGAATGATAGTAGTGTAACTTAGGCAAATTACACTGCTCCGTCTTTCAATTAATTCATTTTGTGTATTATTCAGGTGTTAACAAGCACTTCCAGATGGCTTGCATCCTTGAGAAGTTCAGAAATGCTCTGAATAAAGACGTTTCATCAAAAGTTATATGGGATCATTTGGACACAATGTATGACATGCAGGCCTTGGTATGTATGCTTATTTAATACGAACCAAATAGCAATAGAATCATATCTCTCTCTCTCTCTCTCTCTCTCTCTCTCTCTCATATTATATCTCCCTGTGTGTGTGTGTGTGTGTGTGTGTGTGTGTTTTGAGAGAGAGCGTTCTGCTGAATCTTGTCGGTGAAATCTTGTGAACATATATGATTGAGGCTTTGTTATGTACTGCCAATCATGGAAGAGGAATTACAGACCTTGGTTGTTGTTCTGCAGACTGATCTACAGCTTAGCTTGAGGTCTAGGCTATGTTGTGTAAGATAATTTGGTTGATAGTTGGCAAAGCTGAGGACTGTGAATATGAAATAAAGGTAGCAATACCAGGTGATCTGTAACACACCCCAATGCCTATGTTTGCATGACATTTAACTCAATTTTCGTAACAAATAAATGAAATTGAAATGCAAAATCAGTAAAGGTTTATTACAAAACAGGCAAATCTCCTGTCAGTATGTTGGTGCTTATACAGTACATCTATTATGAAAAATGCATGGAGGGCATTAAATATTTCTTATCAGTTTTTTAATCTTATTCATTCACTGTTACTACTTTCATCTATTAACAACAGTCTCCAGATCAAAAACTGACATAGCAGCAGATGTAACATGTAATAATGTATATGTTGAGAAAATATCCCCCATCAGAAAAAGTAGTTTTCTTTCACAATGCATGTTTTTTCATGTGCCGTAAGATGTCGAATGGCATGCTATGTCAGTCTGAAGATGATTATTGTTAAGATCTAAACACAGTCATCAATTTCAGTGTGTCCACAGCATAAATTGAGGTTTTAGAGAATAGTTCTTCTGGTGTATTGCGTAATCACTGTCTTTCTGCAGTAGTTATTCAGTATGTCTACAAATATTATTCAATGTACTTTACAGTGAATACAGTAAAGGACAAAGTCTCTTAAAATCTCATAGAATGTAGTCTGTGTGACACCAAGCTCCATGTCTGAGCATGTACAAGTATTTGCACATTAAGTAAACATTATAGAGATGGTTACTGTCATGCTGAGTCAGTATAGATAGTTCAACATGCTATTAGTGGACTAGTGCAGCACTGAACGTTCTGTCAGAGATTTTACAGGGAATAATGTCCTCTAGCTCGCAGGTAACAATGCAGGGTCAAGAAGAAATTTTTGGTACTTGTCATCAGTTTTGGCCAGTGATGTAATGTCAATGGCTGCTGTCCCATCATCTTTTGGTGCACATATTCATAGTTTTGTTGTTTGCTGATGAAGCCAATAAATGTGATAGCAAAAGAAAACAGGTTGTGGTGACACATTGATCTGTAGCTTAGTGTGAGGTATAGTTTAGACTGGAAAATAATAGTTTAGTTGTGAGTTGGCAAAGCCAACAAATGTGATACTAAAAATACCTGGTTGTGGTGACAGACTGATCTATAGCTTAGACTTTTAAATTGCTAAGAACATTTCATTGTTGTCGCCATGTTGTTTATGGCGTTTGTCACTTCAACCAGTGATTAACTTCGTGAAAATTAACTGACTGGCACTGCCTAACTTCAAAATGTAATATATGATTTAATTATTAGATAACGTTGTCAGATCTTACAGAGAACTACTGCTGTAGATTGGTTATAGAGGCCACTTGCAGAATAAACTGAAGAGAGGTTGTAGGACACAGTTGTCATTATTCTAGAGCCAATGAGAAGCCATTACTGTATTAAAAGGCTTCTTCCTATTACATTTAAACTTTATATGTAGGTTTTCACAGGCTGGATTTGTCTTCCAAGTCTGCGCCAGTTCAGGTTTTCCTCCATCTCAGAGATGGCCCTCACAAACCTGTGACCTTTCATGCCATCCTTCTTTGTATAGGTCCAAACTCTCCCGTCAGTCCTATTTATTGTGTGTCCCGTACACTTGAGCAAAAGCCTAGGCTGGGTCATGTGAGTGTTTTGTAAGCAATCTCCTTCGTAGATTGATCGTATTTTTGCAGTATCCTGCCAATGAACTGAGGTCTGGCACTTGGTTTACTTACCACTGAGCTGTGTGAATGTTCTGCTTTATATCTTCTCAAACTGTTACACGCATGTATTTGTATTACTTGACAGGTTCCAGTTGTGACTCATTGTTGTCAACAGATGATAAGTTACATTTTGTTTTGTCAACTGGAAAATTTTACATTTCTTACTTTTAATGTTTGAAGAAAATTACCACTCATTGCATCACTACAGAATGTTACGAAGATCTGACTAAATATTTGTGTTGCTTTTTTCAGACAGTACTTCCTTATAGATAACTGCTTCATCCACAAAAAATCTGAGTTGATTGTTAATATTGTCTGCCTGGTCACTAACATACCACATGAACATGAATGGTCCCTTAGACATACTGAAAGTTACTTTTGCATTAGTTGATGGCTCTCCATCCAAGGTAACTTGCCACATTCTCCTGACAAAGAAATCCACAATCCACTCACAAATTTTACTTGCTACCCCGATTGATCGTAATTTTGTCAGTAATGGTTGGTGTTTTACTGAGTTAAATGCTTTCTGGAAATCAGGAAATACTACATCTACTGACTGCTTTGATTAAAGGCTTTCAGTATGTCACGTAAGAATGGTGCAGGCTGGTTTTCACATAATCAGTGTTTTCAAATCCTTGATGCTTGGAATGGAGGAAGTAATTATATTCAAATACCCATTTGAGCTGCTCATATGGTGTAAAAGTCTACAACAGATGATTGTCAATGGTATGGGATAGTAGTTTTGTGGATCACTTATGCTGACGTTATAGACAGGCGTGACCTGCTCTTTCTTCCAAATAATGGGAAAAGTTTTTAGTTAAAGAGGTCTATGGTATACTATTTTTAAGAGGGCTACTCACCTGCAGGTGCAAATTCGGTGTAGAATGTGATAGGGTTTCCATCAAGCTTGAGTTTTGTTCAGTTTTGGCAACTTCAGCTGTTTCTCAGTGCCAGTGACACTGTCTGTCTCACTCTTCTTTGTTACTCAGAGAGTGTTAAACTGTGGTACACTTCTTGATTTTTCTTTGTGAAGAAACATTTTGAAACAAAGTTTAGTACTTTTGCATTTGCTTTGCTTTCCTCAGTTTCAGTTCCTGTGTTATAAGTGACTGTCTTGACATTAACTTTGGTATCACTGATGCCCTTTACATTTAACCAGAATTTATTTGGGCTTCATGAGAAGTCTTTCAATATGCTTCTTCTATTATAGTTGTTGAAGGCTCCATGCATTGCCCTTCTGACAGCCAGATGCATTTTGGTTAGCATTTCCCTGTTAATACTTTTATGCTTTGTTTTACATGTGTTGTGCAGTAGCCACTGTGTCTCTAGAAGTATCTTTACAGAGATTGTATACAATGGACTGTCCCTTCCATCACAAAACTGTTCCACTAGACACATACAGGTATGTATCCAGTGCTTGGTCACCTGTTCTTCTAAACTCCTACCACACTCACTCTAAATGTTCCTGGTGAGACCTGAATGTTTTAAGTTCGTAATTGAGTTATGACGTTATTGCCTCTTTGTCTAGTTTGAAGAACATGTAACAATGTCTTCATCTTTTAGTCACAGCTGCCTCGTGGTCATTACTACCAGTTTCCAAGCAGACATCTTAAAGAGGTCAGGTGTATTTGTCATTAGATCTGATTTAGTTGCAGCTGAGTGGGCTTCTGAACCATCTGTTGTATTAGTTTTGTATATTTTTTTGATGGCACAATCAAGTAGCATTTTCAGTGCCATAACCAGTTTTGACCAGCAAGTGTTCATCTTCAAACCAAAGGACCATTCTCCAAGAACTTTTCATTGCTTTAACAGTATTGTATTGTTGACAGGGCAAAGGAAGCAGCATTCTTAATGGAGAGCAATCTACAGATTTAAAAGTATGTTGGGTGCACCCCAGGGACGTGTGACAGGACCATTACTATTCACAGTATGTAGAAATGATGTAGTACATAACATGGGAAGCTCCACAATGTTATTATCAGGTGATGCTGTTATGTACAGAGAAGTCACGGTGCTGAAAAATTGTGGTGAAATGTGGGAAGAGCATGGAGGATTGATGTGCGACACAGGGATTACCAGTTGACCTCCGATATAACCAAATGTAATGTATTGCACATGAAGAGGCAGGATTACACATTATTGCGTTATTACACAATTACTGAACAGTCACTGGAAGCTGTCACATCAATTAAATACGTGGGTGTATGAGTTCAGAGTGATTTCAAGTGGAACGATTGCAGGGAAGGCAGATGCCAAATTGGGAGTCATGTGTAGGTAGCGTATAAAATGTGCATTCAGCCAGTACTTCAGTATTGCTTCTCAGGCAGGGACCCTTACCAAACAGCACTGATAGAAGAAATAGAAAATATCTAAAGACAAGCAGTGTGTTTTGTCACAGGTTTGTTTAGTAAGCAAGAAAAAGTCACAGGGATGCTCAGCCAACTCCTGTGGCAGACTCTACAAAAGACGCATTGTACATTACTGTTAAAATTTGTGGAAGAGTCAAACAATGTGTTGCTTCCTCCTACATATCTTGAAGAAGACCATGCAGCCAAGATTATAGAGATATTTGAGCTCTTATAAAGCCTTACGAACAATCATTTTTTGAGTAGACAATTCACAACTGCAACAGGAGAGGGGGGAAGTGTCATTGGCACCCAAATAACCCCCACCACACACCATAAAATGACTTGTGAAGTATAGATGTACATGTAAGTGTAGAGCATTGCAGGATTGCAAGAATTGCAGTGTCTTATCTAGAGTGGGTGACTGCAAACAGCATCTGACCCAGAATGAGCATCAGAACCTAGCTGGAGCACTCTTCCTGCCTATGTGGAAAGAAGTGAGGAGTTGCCACACTACTTTTTTATTAGACGTACATAACATGAACCTTTATATAAAAGATTCCAGAGCTAAAATTTCCACTTACTCAGATCTCCCAGAGGGGAATTTACCAAGGCTATATACTGAGAGTGAAAAGGGGGGGGGGGGGGTAGAGGAAAAGGAAGGAAAGGAAAAACCATAATGGTTGGAACATGGAATGTGCGGACACTTCTAGAACAAGGCAAATAAAAAAGAAAAGTGAAATGGACAAAAACACACGGGTTGTACTTGCTATGAGTGAAGCAAGGTGGGGAACTGGTGGAGAGAGTAAGTTTTGCTACTTATAAGAGAGCTGGCTCTTATAAAGAGTTGGAATACTAATAGTCAAGAAAATAAATGGAAATGTCATAAGAGTTTGAGTGTAAATGAAAGACTGAAAGCTAATTGACATCCTGACAAAGAGTTAGAGGAGTGCTATGAGTAGATAGGGAAAGTAATGGAAGAGGAGGAAATAGGAGCATGCATAATAGTTATGGGAAACACAAATGCAGTTGTGTGCGAGGTAAGAGTGAGGGCAAATTTCTTCTAGAGTGACAGTTGTGGCTGGAGGAACAACAAAGGATAGGTGTTAGTAAACTTCTATAAAAGGAACAATCTCATGGTAGGAGGCACCTTGTTAGAGCACCACACAAGTAGGAGGTAAACTTGGAAATCAAAACTCAATGACTGTTTATGAAACCAACAGAGGTCTACAAATAGCTTGAGAAATGCTAAAAGTTACCAAGAAGCAGATATCTGCTCAGAACACAATCTAGCTATTGGAAAGCTACATATTATTCTAAAGATGGTCTAGGAAGGTACAAAAAGGGTAACATTAAATTTACAAACAATAAAGAAAGAGGGAAAACCTGAAGTAAAAGATTACTTACAGTAAGACTGAGAATCAGTGAGCCAGGCAATATTTTTGATAGACTGAAAAACTTTAAAGAGTTATTGGAACAAGTGCTATGAATAAAACCTAGAGAGAATGGGGAAAGTATGGATAACAGACAAAATGAGTTGTAAAGTAGAGGAAAGAAGGAAGTGAAAATTATAAATACTGAAGAGGGGAAAAAAGAATGTATAAGACCATAAATAATAGCATTAAGAAAGCTGATAGGTTGAGCTAGATAGAAGTGAATTGGGAAGAAATTAACATCAAATGATTTGTTAGAGATGACAGGTATTACTTAGTTTATAAAGAAGCATTGGGGTTGATGTGTGAAAAGGAGAGATGAAAGAGGGTCGTGGAGATAGAAATGGAGGACTGTAGGATGGTTAATGAACCTCATAAAGTAAAGGAGAGATGGAAAGAATATGTCATTTTGTTATATGAATACAGTGAAGACAAAAGTCAGAGCAATTTGAACTGGAAGTAGGTAGGGCAACAACATTCTATTTGAGTGAGTTGGAGTTAGCTCGTAAGGAGGTGAAAAATGGGAAAGACACATTGCTTGCTGTATTGCCTGCAGAAACATGTAAAACCTTTGATGAAAAAGGAATGGAATAGCTGTTCGAAATAAGTAGGGGAATATACTGAAATGGAGAGTGGCCTAACAACTTCGATCTTGGTACCCTCGGAAAGAAAAACAACATAAGAAAATGTAAGGAATATAAAACTTTAAGTCTGACACCACATGCGACCATTGTTTTACTGAGAGTGGTAAACAGAAGGATATATAGCAATCTGAATAGCTTCATGGGTGAAGAGCATGTGGTTTCAGAAAATGGGTAGCCACAAGAGATGCTGTAGGCTTACTAAAAGTTCTAGGAGAAAGGTACATTGAAAAGAATAAGGAGTAAATGCTATTTTCATTAATTTGGGAGAAAGCCTTTGCTAGGATGAGGTGGGATAAACTCATGCTTAACCCAAGAAAACACTGCATTGACTGGAAAAAAAACTAAAGTGGCTAAAGAGTTATATTTAAGGAAAAATCTGGAGATGCTTTCTCCAGCAACAGGACCTGTCTGTATGCAATAGCATTCATATTACTGAATGAACACAACATTTTTGTTGATAATTTTTAATTTTATGCGATAAAGATTGAGTGTTAATATTAGTGAGATTGCCAGTGTGTGGATGTAAATATAAATGGGATTTCGTTTTGCTGATGAACTCTAAGAAAATAAAAAATATATATATAAAAAAACTGACACATCACAAAGGATTTATCCAGATGGGATGGATATCAGTAGAAGTGATGTGCATGTACAGACAAACAAATTAGAATTTTAAAAAAATGGAAAAAATGGGTGATTTATTCAAGGGAAAGAGCTACACAGATTGAGCAAGTCAATAATGTGTTGGTCCTTCTCTGGCCCTTGTGCAAGCAGTTTGGCTTGGCATTGATTGATAATAGTTGTTGGATTCCCTCCTGAGGGATATAGTGCCAAATTCTGCCTAATAAGTGCATTAGATAATTAAAATAAGGCTGGTTGGAGGACTTTACACATAACACCCCAAATGTGACCAATTGGGGAGAGATCTGGCGACCTTTCTGGCAAAGATAGGGTTTTGGCAAGCACAAAGGCAAACAGTAAAAACTCCCATCATCTACGGGCAGGCAATATCTTGCTGAAATGTACCCCAGGATGGCTTGCTATGAAGATAAACAAAAAGGAGTGTAGAAGATCATTGACAAATCACTGTGCTGTGAAGGTGCTGTGGATGGCCATCAAAAGGATCTTCCTGTGAAACTAAATGGCACCCCAGACCATCACTCCTGGTTGTCAGTCTGTATGGTCAGGTTGGTATGCCACTGCTGTCTGGGGCATCTCCAAGCACGTCAGGCATTTCCAGAAACATCTTTACTATTCATCAGCACTCATTTCAAAGTGTGAAGACTATTTTACTCCACTCAATGACATTCCAGGCTGAAGACTTGTCTGGAGACATCCCAGACAGCAGTGGGATACTAACCTGACTGTCACGTACTATACAGAAATGAGTGATGGTCTGATGTACATTTTGTTTTTACAGCAAGGGCCCTTTGGTTGTCATCTGTGGCATCATTACAACACAGCAGTACGTTGGTGATACTCTATGTCCTGACCCCTCCACCCCTTCCCCCCTTCATGGAGAGCCATCCTGGGCTTACATTTCAGTAAGATAATGCCGGCGTGCACACAGTGAGAGTTTCTACTGCTTGTCTTTATGCTTGCCAAACCTGACCTTGGCCAGCAGGATTGCCGGATCTCTCCCCAATTTAGAAAATGTAAAGCGTTATGGGCAAGACCCTCCAACCATCTCATGATTTTGATGAATTTGGCACGATATGCTTCAGGAGGACATCCAACAACTCTACTAATTGATGCCAAGCAGGATAACTGCTTGCATAGGAGCCAGTGCTGGACTCACATGTTATTGACTTGCTTAATTTGTGAAGCTCTTTCTCTTGAATAAATAACTCAGTTTTTCTAAAATTGTAATCGTTTGCTTGTATGTACATGTAGATCACATCTATTGATTTCCACCTCATTTGGATAATTCCTTCATGCTGCATCTCTCTTTCTTTCTTTTTTTGTCTTGGTGTATTTTACATGGATTAAAGCTGTGTGCTGCACTAAGGCTATGATCCAAAACCTTGCAGTCTGTGGGCAAGGCTCTAACCCATTTAATTCCCAAATAAGACCCAACCCATCCTCAAAGCTTCACTTCTGCTAGACATCAGTCTTATTTTACATACCTCATAGAAACTGTCTTTCGTACCTTGCTGGAACAACACTCCTGGAAGAAAGAATACTGCAGAAAAATTGTGGGCTGTGACTATGCCATTTCTCCGCAATATTCTTTCTTCCAGGAGCCCTGTTCCGGCAAGGTATGTGAGAGTGTCCATGAGGTATGGAAAGTAGGAGTGAGAGATAGCAGCTTTGAGGACAGATGGAGAGTCATGCCGGGGTAGCTCATTTAATCTTATCCATAAGTATCAAGTTTCTGGGTCCAGTCCCAGTCTGGCATACAGTTTTAATCCCAGGAGATTTCAAAGCAGCACGTTCTCTTCTCAGAATATTTTAATGAGCCCCCAATAACCATTGGTTTTTGAAAAAACATGACCATCAGTATACTCCGAAGGAAAAACGCCCTACTGACTGTTTAATTAAGATCTTTGTGTATACCTAAATCATTTGAGGTGATGCTGGAAAAGGTCCTGTGGAGAGTTGACAGTAGATGCAACTGCCCTCCCCCAATCTGTCTCCAGTTAAGATAACATTCTATCTCTAATGGCTGTGATGTAAGTGACACGTTAAACTTCAACCTTTCCTTTCTAGTACCTTAAAATTTCCTGACGTTTTCTCATTTTCATATGAAGTAATAAAGCTTATGTCCAAAGCCAGTGTCGATATTTCACGTCACTATTGGTGCTTGATCGTTGGAATAGTGCTCTTACTTTGGTTTGAAAATATGTTATTTTAGATTACTTATAAAATTGACATTACTTATATTTTTTGTTGGAAACTTTGTTCTGCTTGTACATACTTTTGATGCCACTGTTTCTTTTCTCATCATATCTTCCTTTTATCTTTCAAGGATGACACCGAGAACCTGCCCTTTCCTAATGATGATAAGGACTTTTGTCTTCCTGAAACAGAGTTTGGTGATTTGATGGAAGAAAAAGTGAACTCGGGCTCTAGTATGGAACAATCATCCACAGATAATGAGGTCAAGAAAGAACCAAAAGCTGTGAAAGATGTGATTAAAAAGGAAGTGAACAACAAAGAGGTAAAGGAACCTGTTGTGAAAAAAGAAGGAAAAGAAATCAAAGACACATTCAAGGAAATAAAGAGGGAGTCCAAGGAACATACAAAGGAACCCAAGAAAATCAGCAAAGACAAAGACTTTAGAAGAGAAAGTAAAGACAGTAAAGATGGAAAAAAGGAAAACAAGAAGGAAGCTAGGGAAACACCGAAAGAAATTAAGGTAGAATCTTTGGAGAGTAAAGATGTCAGGTCACATAAGGTACACCGAACAAGCACAAAAGAAAGAAGGGAGAGTAAGAAAGATGATACAGACAAGGATGATACTGCAGCCACGTCTTCCATAAAGAAAGAACGCTCCAAGGACTCACACGAACATAGACAGGAAGATACCCCAAAACGTATTGCTAGTGGTGTTGGGAACAGTAACAGTGGTGGGGGTGGTGGAGCAAACAGTGGGAGTGGCACTGGTGGAGGTGGTAGTGGTAGCAGTAGTAGCAGCAGCAAGCGTTCAACAAGGGGTGCTCTGAAGCCAGATGATGTAAGTTCCAGCAAGTCATCAAGTCCAATCAGCGCACCTACTCCTCCCCCATACAAAAGGAGAAGAACATGACAATTACGGCGGTTTTAGATGCTTCCAAGTTTTGTTTTGTGAAGCACCTTGAGACTTGCAGTATTTGTATTAGTAATGTCTTAAACAGCTTTACATCCAGAAGGAATAATTTCTCTTTCACAAAGAGATAATTTTACCATTCTTTAAAGGAAGTACTGTTTCTGTGTGCATGCATGAGTTGAAATTACAAATGCAAGTAATTCATGTTGAGGAAATTTATGGTTAAATGGGTCCAGGCAATAATATTTCAAGTTACATAACAGGAAGATGAAATCATATAATCCTAAGAAGATCCCATACCAATGTGTATAAATGACCACTTGTAGGAAATATGAAGAAGCTTACAGAAAAAGATGATGGCAACTTCTGATTCAAGACAAACATCCATCACTCTCAACAATGACTGTAATCTTAACCTCTTTGTGTACTGGCAAATAGGCTGTGTTTGATGTACAAGACATATTACCTTGCTGGTTGGTGTGTGTTTTATGCAGGCTATGAAGCTTGTTTATTTGTTCTGTAGAAACAATTTTGTTATATTTTGTTGTTCTTCGCTTGCGTGCTATTATGTAAGAAAACACAAATTTTCCTGTGATTTGGTTGTTTGAAAATGTGGATTGTGACTTTAGTATGGTCTTCTGCTTTTATAATTAGTAGTCATCATGAATCTATTCTACAGCTAAAAAGTATGTATCTCAGTAAGATCTGACTATAGGAAAAGGGACATAATTGTGTTGTATCAGTTAAATTATTCAAGTATTTATTTAACATATTGTCTGATCATAAATGCAATGAAATATTTTGTGTACAGAGCTGCCAAGGAATAGATGCATTGTTGCATGCACACCATATCCTAATGCAGTATTTGAGTAGTGAAATTGTGTGCAGCAATTAATAAAAGCATGTTGAGTTTAGCAGAAGCAAAATCATTGATTGTGAATGAGGTTTGTATCAGTGTGAGAGTAACGTAGTTGCATAATTTTGACATCAATTCAAATAGTTTATGGTGCTTGATAGAATTAGAAAACAAATCTTAACACACACTTTAGGTACAATAGGTATCTTGTGAAATGTCACACAAAACTGGAATTGGTTCAGTTAAATGTGCAACGTTTCTGTAGTGCAGAGTAATCTATAGAGTTGAAGTTAGTTATAAATATACAAAATATTGGCTATAGTGGTGCATTTTAAAATTGGCTCAGAGACTGGTAATAAATATGTTCTTAATAATATCAGTGGCCACAAGATAAAAAAAAAGATTCTGAAATTTTCAGAACTATAGAAGTTGAATGTAGAGTAATTCAAGGAATTAAAAAATTCTGTGGAGAAATAGATTCCTCCGTGAATTCTGTATTATCAAAAAAGCAGACCATACACAAGTATTTCCAAGATCAGTGCAAAGACAATTTCGAACAATACTGAGAGCATGAAACTAATAAACTTAGCCAGGCAAATGATGATCTTTATTAGTTTCTCCATGTTCTGATGGTTCTAATTCTGCTACTGTAAGTTCAATTAATAAAAATCTGCTCTAGTTGCTAATAAGAATGTTATGAGGTCCACAGCCGGTTTGACATTGCCTCTTTACAGCATATTTTTCAGATCTCTGTGAAAATGACCTGGTGTAAAGGCCGAAAACAGTCAAGGACTTAAGTTCTTATTACCAACTGGAATGGTTTTTCATTAATTAAATGATCAACTAACTAATGACAGTGTGGCAGCTGATCTGAAATTCAAATCATTGGCCACTAAATTTAACGAATTCTTCCTGAAAATAGCTGAAAACATAGACAAAAATTGGACCATCAAAAGACATTGGATACTTTGCGAACAGACACCCTCACCCCGCCTCACACACACACACACACACACACACACACACACACGTGCACACATACATATTTCAATTAATCTTGGCAATCATTCAATAAGTCAAACTATATTTCCTCAAAAGCTGAATACTAACAGTTTATCATGACTAGTACTGACTGACTCATGCTGATAACTGTGGTGTTACTTTTAGATTATAAATAGAAAAAAATATGTCTTTTGAAAGGAAAAAGAGAGCCCCAGCATTTCTGGAAATTTTTGAAATGTGGTACTACAGAAGAATGCTGAAGATTAGATGGGTAGATCACATAAAAATCAGGAGGTATTGAATAAAACTGAGGAGAAAATAAATTTATGGTGTAACTTGACTAAAAGAAGGGAATGGTTGATTGTGCATATTCTGAGGCACCAAGGAATTGTTAATTTATTATTGGAGGGAAATATGGAGGTTAAAAATAGGCGAGGAAGAAGAAGAGGTGACTACAGTAAGCAAGGTCGAATGGATGTGGATTGCAGTAGTTATTCAGAGACCGGCACCGGATAGAGTAGTGGGGAGAGCTGTATTAAACCAGTCATGGGGTTGAAGGCCACAACAACAACAACAACAACAACAACAACAACAACAACACACGTAACTGAGTCGGCTTCAGTGGCTGTCTCTACCTGTTAATGTGTAACTCGATCCGATCCTCATTCCTGAAGGACCTCCTTTGTGTCTGCATTCTGGAACATTATTTATGAATTAAAAATGAATGAATGAAATAGACTGTGACACAGTAGTTTCAAGCAATAGCATTTTTCACCACTTTTTCCTGTATTACTCCCATAGAACAGTATTTCTTGAAATTTTTTTAAAAAAATTTTTGTACTACCATTGCTGATGTTTCCAACACAGTTCGCATTAATATGAAAAGTAGCATTTTAGTTTTCTTTATTTACATTGTAGTGAATATATCTGCTCATTATTATTGTGTATTCATATTTATTTTCTGTGATAATACTGATTAATCCTTGTGTTGTTTCCTTATAAATTGCAGAAGTACTTTCTGTTCACACAGCTTTTCTGGCTGATAACTATAGTAGGAGTTTTTACTATTGACTCTCTCTTAGCTATCAGACATAGTCCTTTATGGAATGTAACAATATTATGAAAAGGATGGTTGCCTCTCCCACACAGCAGAGATTCTAAGTTGCAGAAAGGCGCAACAAAAAGACTGTCAGAAAGTTAGCTTCCGGCCAACAAGGACTTTGTTAAAAATAGACAACATACATGCACACACGCAAACCCAACTCACGCACACATGACCACAGTCCCTGGCAGCTGAAACCAGACTGCAAGCAGCAGCACGTGATGGGAGAGTGAGCCAGGTGGTGAGGAGGAGGCTGGGTGGTGAGGGGGAAGGATACCGGGGGAGGTAGGTGCAGTTGGGAGATTAAATGGTGGGCTGGCGGGGGAGGGTGACAGAAGGGGGTAGTGAAAAAAGAGAGAAATAGAAAGACTATTGGTGAGTTGGTGGAATAGAGGGCTGTTTAGTGCTGGAATGGGAACAGGGAAGGGGCTAGGTGGGTAAGGACAGTGACTGATTAAGTTTGAAGTCAGGAGGGTTACAGAAACGTGATATATTGCAGGGAGAGTTCCTGCCTGTGGAATTCAGAAAAGCAGAAGTTGGTGGTAAGGATCCAGATGGCACAGGCTGTGGAAAAACCATTGAAATGAAGAACTTCATGGTGCATGGCATTCTCAGCATTGAGGTGGTTTTCTTGACCACAGTGTGCCGGTAGCCATTCATGCAGACAGAGAGCTTGTTGATTGTCATGACCCCGTAGAATGCAGCACAGTGGTTGCAGCTTAGCTTGTAGACCATCCAGATCAAGCCTGCCAACCGCCAGCAATACCTCCACTTCGACAGCTGCCACCCATTCCATACCAAGAAGACCCTTCCATACAGCTTAGCAGCCCATGGCCGACACATCTATTGTGACGCGTATTCCTTCACAGACCACACTTACCCTCCCAACCTTATACAAAAACAGATCTTCCTTGCCTTAGCTTTCCAGTCACCCAACACCTCCTACTGTCCAGCTACAGAGGAGCATTCCCCTTGTGACTCAGTACCATGCAGGACTGCAGCAACTGAATTACATTCTTGACCACAGTTTCAACTACTTCTCATCGTGCCTTGAAATGAGAAATGTCCTACTCGATATTCTTCCCACCCTTCTCACAGTGATACTCCGCCATCCACCAAACCTACGCAATATCCTTGTCCATCCCTACGCAACAACTGCTCCCAACTCCTTGCCTCAAGTCTCATACCCCTGTAATAGACCTAGGTGCAAGACCTGTCCCATACATCCTCCCACCGTCTACTCCAGTCTGGCCCCAAACATTACCTACCCTCTCAAAGGTAGGCCTACCTGTGAAACCAGTCATGTGATCTACAAGTTAAGCTGCAACCACTGTTCTGCATTCTATGTGAGCATGACAACCAACAATCTGTCCGCATGAATGGTTACCGACAAACTGCGGTCAAGGAACAGCTGGACCACCCTCTTGCTGAGCAAGCCGCCCAGCAGGACATTCTTCATTTCAATGGCTGCTTCACGACTTGTGCCATTTGGATCCTTTCCACCAACACCAGCTTTTCTGAATTGCACAGGGAGGAGCTCTCCCTGCAATATATCCTACATTCCCATAACCCTCCTGGCCCCAATCTTATCCAGCCATTGTCCTTACCCATCTAGCCCCTTCCCTATTCCCACTCCAGCCCAACACAGCTCTATATTCCAACAACACGCCCTCAGTATTTTTACTCCTCTCCTTTTCCACTACTGCCTCCTCTCCCCCATCCTTCTAGCCTCCTGCCTGTACCTCATCTGTGTACGCTCCCAAAAGCAGCACTTTACTGTCCCCCACTCCTACTCTGCTATTCCTCCCTCTCCCCACCTCAGCCTCCTCCTTACCTCCACCACCCAGTTGTCTGTCCCATCATGTGCTGCTGCTCACAGTCTCACTTTAACTGCCAGAGACTGTCTTAATATGTGTGTGTGTGTGTGTGTAAGGGGGGGGGTTCTATTTTTGACAGAGGCCTTGTTGGCTGAAAGATCACTTTCTGACAGCTTTTCGTTATGCTTGTATGCGATTCAGCATCTCCGCTACACAGTGAGTTGCAACCATCCCTTTTGTGATATTGAGACATAGTGCTTTTGTCACATGAAGAAAAAAAAAGCGCGCGCGCCCACACACACACTCTCTCTCTCTCTCTCTCTCTCTCTCTCTCTCTCTCTCTCTCTCTCTCTCTCTCTCTCTCTGCCCCATGTCCCAGATACAGACAGTGGCCATATCATTGATATCATTGTGTGTGTGTGTGTGTGTGTTTGTGTTTGTGTGTTTTGGAGGACATTGTCAGAAGCTAAGAAACTTCCAAAAGTGTACTTTTAAATGTGTTGGTCCACTACTCAACACCTCCTGTGTGGTGAATAGCAACCTGTTGTAACTCATGTTGCTATTCCATCCCAGATTTTCCATTATTTGAACACAGAGAACTTTGTTCAGATTTTGTGCTGTCAAAACTCTCAGTTATCACTGTGAGAGTCTGATAATGAATTACAAAATATCAACTATGAAGTGAAGTATAAAATAAGCAGCAGTTGGAAGTGATGAGGAATTAATTGTTAAGTGTACATATTGATGTACGATTGACTGCAATAATTTGATGTGTTTTAAAATGTTTTCTACATGTAGTGGATTGCTATTTACAGCCATTAGAAGATGAAACTAGTTGTAGAAATTTTTTTGCTGAGTCAGCAGTATTTTGTTCACAGATTGAAAGGGCATTGATGGCCCCTTTAATATTTCAATAAACCAGCCATTATAGCCAAAGGTAGCAAGTGTAGTAAAGATTAAATTGTGTTTAAACAAATGGTGTGAGTAACCTTTCTGTATGATATTTTCCACACAGCCTCCACCAGTGTTGAAGGTTTGAGACAGAATTTGTAAATAAAAATAAAAATGGTCAAGTAACAGGCAGTGAATAGTATGTGTGCTAGATGAACATCTCTGCGAAAAGTGCTGTTAAATCTTCAGTCTCACTTGTAGTATATGCAGTGGCACTAAGGACAGTAATTTCAGTAAACTGATGTAAGTACCTGCACCATCAAAATCACTGCATGTTAAAAGGGTATTACATTTTGGCCTAATGAATGATTTAGAATAACTAAAATATGATTTGTAAATGTACACAAAATCTCTCCTATTTGGAGAAATGGGTTTGGTGTTGTGTATCTCCTATTGAGTTGGATCTGCAATTTGTGTAGAATGATAATTTAAACTTACTTTATGGATGGACAGGCTGAGACTGGAAAAAAGGAAAAATTTAAAACCTATTAGTGTGTTTGTCAATTTTTCTGTGATATTTATGTGTGATACTTGACGCTCAAGATTTTTGAAAATATTTTCTAGGTCACAATAAATTAATTTAATACGGATGTAGTTATTTTGTGAAATAATTCCTTTCTAGTTACTCAGTGACACATTTCTGTACCCTTTTGGGAAAGCAGGATGATTAAGTTTAAATGGACACCTTCCCAATTACTGGTTAGTAACATGTCATAAACACCTGCAATACGAAATTGTTCCCAGAATCTGAAGAGAGCATCAGGCGGCTTTTTTTCCAGGAGCAGTCCTAGAACGCACTTCCAGAAATAATTGTCACTGTCAGTGGTCTCAGATTTAAAGTTGTGTATTTGGGTTAAATATGTTTTGCTTTGAAATAATCTATGTAGCCTGAAGATACAGCATGAAAATTATGTTTATGTGATACTTATGTTGTGCCTGTATAATATAGTCATGTTTGAGTCAGCTGGATGACTTTGACATCTTGCCTCAGTATTTAGACTGCTAACTATTCAGCCATCTTCGGGTGATTGTTTCACACTGGAGATTGCTAGTTCATGTCACTAATCTTATACCAAAAACTTGTGCAGAGTGCCAGTGTGGCAAAGCTACATGGGTCATACCACACACACAGTATGTGATAGGTGCATTGAACTTCATTGCCAAACTAATCTTTCACATTCCAGTAAATTAGGCGTAGATGATTGTATCTGCACTGGACATTCTGTGGATTGTCCTGCCACAGAAATACTGGCTTTGACGAGATCCTTCTCAGATGCAGTTACTGTGGAAATACATATGGCAGAGGATATTGTTAATCATGTAATGGCCTTTCCACTGAATAAGGCATTAGGATCCAATGATTCCTTTAGTATCATTAGAAACAGGATGTATAAGGTCTGGGACAACTGGTAAATCCGGGATTTTTTTTTTATCTGGGAGAAAACCAGAAATTTTTTTTAAAAATTCCGAGAATTTTTCGTTGTCTTAGACTCGAGTTAAATTTTTGTAAGTTTGGCTGGTAAGAACAGATAATCTAACAAAGAATTTTACTGTATCCCACTACTGCAGAATAATACTACACCAATAAAATGTAAACAAGAGAATAAAACCAAAATAAAGCTTAAGTTGCGAAGGAAATGCACCATCACACAAACGCCTGTGTAAAGCAAACTGTGTCAAAGGCTTTAGGATGAAGGCAATAGAATATTTTGTAACAGCAAACCACTTCCGATGAGCGTGACGTAATAATTGTTTACAATTAAGTTCATTTTGAGTAGTCAGCGGGCTCCTGCGCGCGCACAGCTGAGGTGCATAAGAGCAATACCTTCCGCTTCTGGCTACTTGAACTGTGGCTTTAGCAGTATAAGAAGCGGTCACACTAACCAGAAAATTTTTTCTGATGCACCTAAGCTGCCAGATTCTTGCATGCACAGAACAGTTTGGGTTGTAGTGGGGGGGGGGGGGGATAGTGACTTGTGTTGGGGGATAGTGACGTGTGTTTACGTGTAGTGATTTTGCTGCATTTTCTTCTTTTACACTTCACACATCAAATGAAAACAAAACGGATTTTTGTGGCTTGGAGGTACCAAGGGAATTAAGACATTCACATAGTTATGGAAGGCTAAAATATGTTTCCTGATTTTATTTTATTTCCACATTTTTGGCAGTCAAGCATTAATCGCCTTGCACAACAACGATGTTATTTTTGTTAGTTTACTGAATAAATGTGGCTTTCATTTATATTTTCTGCAAATGCAGTCAATTTATAAGAAACGAACCATTTCACATTGTTTGGCTAGTTTCAACTGTCCACTGAATTTCAAGTACACCATTTTATCTTCTGGCACGTATGGCATTATGCTATAATAAAGAACCAAACATGAGACAATACATTACTGGTACTCCAAGAAAATTTCATCCTGAAAAGCACACTGAAAACCTTAATATAAAGTTGGGGCCTACTTCATTGCAAATCTGTACATTTGAATGTGTCCTTTAAGCCGAATTATGCATTTTGGTATGGTTTACAAAATTCCTATGATCTTGGAGTATCCTCTGAGTCTTATTTCTTTTACCGTCATGTAAGAACTCCTAATACCATATGTGTATGAACATACGGGCTTCCTATGTCATCGTAGCTGCCCACGCGCGGTAACATCTGTTTTCTGAAGCTCTCTGGCATCTGCTGAAATGAACCCATGTTGAAGAGGTCATGGGAAAATATTGCGAATGGTTCTTTGAAAAGCATTATTTTCAAAAGAAATTTTCTTTTACACAGTATGAATTACGTTATGTGTGAGAATGTGCAATGAATTTCTTAAATCACAGAGCATTTGAGTCTCATTTAAAACTAACACTTTTAGTACCACTTACTTGGAATTATTTCGAGCCTAGAAGACTAGATATTAATGTCACTGTTCAAAATTTTACCAGCATATTTGTGTCACGTATCTTAAAGTGTAAAACACACGAAAAAGACCAATATTATATGTGAAAGCATAGCTTTTCTTGTAGCTACATTATGTACATTAATTTAAACCATAAACTTTTCCAATTTGTGTGTTCATGCATCTTCACAGTAATGTTGCTATTGGCTTACTACATCACGTATCCTATGCTCTGAATATCTGCTGTCGTTGGCTGGCGATATCACATGATGTGATTAGCTTACAAAAGCGCATCGCAATATCTATTTCAATGCTTTGGAAATTAATGTACTGTATTTGGTGGAATTCGAATGTATACTCTCGTAATACTGAGAGATGCAGTGTATTGTAATATGAAAATACACAGCGTACATGTTGCCGCACATCAAAGATATTTCCAAAATGCGCACCCCCCGCCCCTCCCTCTTGCCGAGTTTCATTTTCTAAAGTGCCGGGAAGTTGTACGATGGTGTATAAAACCTTTACTATTCAAAGGATTGATGTTTTTACTGCTCCGAGGGAAACTGCACTGTTGGTTATCATGGAGAAAGTTTATTTTTTACCTTGGAAGAATTGTATTTTCATGTGGGGAAAAGTGCGATTTTAACTGGGAGATCTGGGAAAAATGTGGGAATTTATTTTCCTTGTCTGCGAATACACCCTGTAGAAAGAAAACATTTTATGCCTAATGAAAGATCTAACGACAGGTAATTTTATTAATTTGACTTCCGAATTTTTTTTCCCGCATGCCCACATTCACACAGGCATACAGTATTGCCTTTACCTATTTGGCTGTATTCCATACATCAATCAGTATTTGAAGTGGGCACTAAACTCGGCATGTAGTGGCTGCCTGTGTACGTGAGTCTCGGCACCAGTTTTTGGTATCACATTAGCAACACTTAATGGCAATTTCAAGTCTAAAACACTCTCCAGAAGATGGCTGAATACTTGTCGGCTGAAATATCATGTCAAGATGATTGAGCAGTCCACAAATGTGTCCAATGGGCACAATATTTCGGTGATCAGACATGTTGCCATCATCAGGGGCACTGACGAACTGAGGTCCTGAGGGCATGTGACCAACTTATATCCCCTCCTCCCACTAGCCGTTTCCTCTGTGGCCACACGGCAGTGGTAATGGAGATGCTAGCATTAATGTCTGTGGTGGCGTTGACGTAGGTGCTCTGCCCGTCTTGGTCACTAGATCAGTTTGTTACTGGTACTTAAGCCTTGACAAGATTATAGCCACAGTCTTGGTTGATGAGATCATCCCTGGTGCGAATATCTGGGGCCTCTGTAATGACACTGTCCCAGTATTTGTAGCTCTGTGACAAGATCCCGGTATGTCCGTTCTCCATCACGTGAGTCTCGGACAAACATTGCTCTGTGACTGCTGACTTGTTGGGATGAATTAGTTAGTGTGTGCCTCTGGTTTCTTGGCAACAATGTTCGACGTCTGTCCACTATATGTCTTTGCACATTGACACAGAATCTGTTATATGCCGGCCTTCCACAAACTGAGATCATCTTGACGCCTCCTAATAATGATGTTGTTTCACAGAGTATGCAAAAGACAGTTTTTATTCAGTGCTTCTTCAGTATGCATTTGATTTTTCCTGATGGTGTTCCAGTGTACCATATAAAGGCAATGGCTGCCTCTTCCTTAGTGACTACTTCCTCTCCACGAGTTGTACTGTTGCTGTGGTGCAGAGAGTGTGCCTAATCTGCCACTCCGGCTGCCCGTTTTTTCTTAATACAGTTCTGAGGTGTTCCAGCTCCTGGTGCAGACACTCTGCATTTTAGATGGTGTGCACCCTGTGTAGTAGTGTTTTCTTCTGATACACGTCATGACATAGGGTGCCATCAGCTCTTCTCTTGACCTCGACATAGGAATGGTAATCTTCCTTCTGCTTCGGTCTCATAGTGAATTTGATGTTGGGATGTATGGGATTCAAATGTGTAAGGAAATCAAGGAGTTTGTCCCTTCCATGGGGCCAGATGACAAACACGTCATACACATAATGGAAAAAACACTTGGTTTTTCCATTTGGATGACACCAGGGCTTCCTTCTTGAAGTACTCCATATACAAATTTGTGACCATAGGCACGAATGGGGTGCCAATTGCAACTCCTCCTGTCTGTTCACAGTCCATTAAACAGAAAATATGTGGAGGTCAAGACATGCTGGAAAAGGTCGGTGGTCTCCTGGCAACATCCAAATGGAAACGCTTTTGGCATATTCCAGATTCCGTGTCAATGTGGAAAGACATATAGTGGACACACATCGAAGATCGAGGTTGGAAACACCAGAGGCACACTCAACCGACGAATCCCAACAAGTCAGTGGTCACAGAGCATTGTTTGACTGAGAATCACGCAAAGGAGTACGAATGTACTAGAATCTTGACACAGACTTCCAAATACTTGGACATTGTTGTAACAGAGGCCATAGAAATTCACACCAGGGATGATCTCATCAACCGAGATTGCGGCTATAATCGTGACACGGCTCGAGTACCAGCACTGAGTTGAATTAAGAAGACTCTCAGCAAAGTACACGATCTGGGAACCAGATTGGACAGAGCACCTATGTCAGTGCCACCACAGACGCCAATGCTAGCATCTCTGTGACTGTTGATGCTCGGCTGTGGGTGCAGACTGCGGAGAAACAGCTGGCAGGAGGAGGGGTTACAAGTCTGTGTGTGCCCTCAGGAGCTCAGTTTGTTAGTGCACCTGATGACGGTAACATATTCGATCACCGAAATATTGTGCCCGTCGGACTCTACGAACCGGCAGTGGCCCCGTGGACTATTTGATCGACAAATATGCTGGGAGAAACTGAAGAATCGTGTCATGGCAAGATGTTGATGTCATCTGGTTGAAATCCCAGAACTTCGTGGAATACGGTTAACACCGGGAAAAGTTCAAGAATCACATCAGATATCTCTTTGGGAAGGAGAATGGCATCAGACATTGAGATGCTGGAAAAGTTACAGAATAAACGAACAAGATTGTCAATTGCCTTTTGTTTCTTACTGAAGTGCTGACACACTGAACTCATTCCAAAGTTTGCCACAGTGACACATTTTATGAAGTCTCCCACAGTGAAGTTCATCCTGTGTAAGGCAAACCTAGCACTCATGAACTCATTGTGAACTGGATAACATTTCAAAATAGCTGTTTTACCTGCACACGGAGATTACATCCAATATCCCATCCCTCTCCTGGGAGTGGGTCAACGGTGTGGCCTGGGCACAAGTGGACCGGGTCTATAAGGGGTCGGCTTCGAGGGAATCGGCGATGTTTGCTCACGTGTCAGCTGCGTCACTGCAAGCAGTTGCTTTTCGATACTTTGTGGCCAATTGTACGGATAAGGTTTTTTACAGCAGGACACTATTGGTGCTCTGGAAAAATTGTGGTCGTTCCAGTGGATAAGGGAAATATCACTGTGCTGTTGCCACATAACATCTATGATCAGAAGATTTATAGCTTGTCAAATGAACCAGTGTACCAGAAGATCAATAAAGACCACACAGGGAGACTAGCAAGAAGAACATCGTTGTTTTTGAATTAACTCTCTCTCTCTCTCTCTCTCTCTCTCTCTCTCTCTCTCTCTCTCTCTCTCGCCCATAAGACATTGGGTGTGAAACGATTAAGAGCTTGCAGCTGTGTTCCACCAAGGACATGTGGCCTTCCAAACATTTACAAAGAAAATCGAGCGTTATGCCCTGTCGTGAACAATATCAGTGCTCTGATGTATAACTGGGCGAGAGAGACTGCTTCATTACTGAGTCCTTTTGTGGGAAAATGATTGTATCAAATTTGCAACTGTGGTGACTGTATCAATAGACTGAAGTCACTACAACTCAATAAATTGGACCTATACAAGTATCGATGTTGTCTCATTCTTCATTAAGATCCCTCTCGTGGATTCATTTTCACTCATTAGCAGTAAGTTCAAAGCTGATAAAACGGCTGTATTTTGTTCGTATCCTTTCTTCGACCTACTTTTTATTCGACAGTAAATATTTTGAGCAAATTGACCGTGTACCGTAGGTAATCTGTCTCCCCCTTTCCTCTGATAGCAAACTTTTTTTTAAGGTAGACTTTGAAGAGAGGGCAGTTGATTTGGTAGAACTTAAACCAAAAGTCTTCTGGCAATAAGTTGATAAGTTTTGTAGTGTGATCCGATGGTGAAGAACTGCCAAGATTTTTGCAGCATTTGAATTGAATACACAAGAAGATCCAATTGACTATAGAAGTGGAGGAGGGCAGCCGTATGCCATTTTTGGATGTTTTGGTCAGTGGATGGGTCATTGGGCATTCCATTCATTGTAGATTCCATATTCCTAGATTTTCGAACAGCACTTACCACGGTGCTCCAATGCAGAATGTTAATGAGCATACATCGTAGGATACCAGATATGCCAGTGTCTCGAAGGCTTCTTAAGTAATAGAGTGCAGTACATTGCACATTGAGTGTGCATCGGAGACAAGAGTATCGTCAGAAGTGCCCTGGGGAGATATGATAGGAATGTTGTTACTTACATAAATGACCTGGCGGACAGGGTGAGTGGCATCCTGCTGTTGTTTGCTGATGACGCTGTGGTGTTTGGGAAGGTGTCATCATTGAGTGACTGTAGGCGAATGCAAGGTGACTTAGACAAAATTTCTAGTTGGTGTGACGAATGGCAGCTAGCTCTAAATGTAGAAAAATGTAAGTTACATGAATAGGAAAAACAAACCCTTAATGTTCGAATACAGCATTAGTAGTGTGCTGCTTGACACAGTGATGTCGATTAAATATCTAGGCGTAATGCTGCAAAGCAATATGAAATGGAATGAGCTTGTAAGGATTGCAGTGGGGAAGGCATATGTTCCACTTCAGTTTATTGGGAGATTTATTGGAAAGTGTGGTAAAGAAGGCCACATATAAGACATTAGTGCAACTTCAGTGCTACTTGAGTGTTTGGGATCTGCACCAGGTCAAAATGAAGAAAGACACCAAATCAATTCAGAGGTGGGTTGCTAGATGTGTTACTGCTAGGTTAGAACAGAGCAAAAGTATTGCTGAGATTCTGTGGGAACTCAAATCAGAATCTATGGATGGAAGACAGCACTCTTTTTGAGGAAAATTAATTGAAAAAATTTAGATAAGTGGCGTTTGAAGCTGACTGCAGGACGATTCTCCTGCCGTCACTGTACATTTTCTGTAAGGACCCTGAGGATAAGAGAAATCAGGGCTTACACGGAGGCACATAGATAGTTGTTTCTCCCTTGCTCCATTTGCGATTGGAACAGAAAAGGAAATTGTGGATACACTTTGCCAACCACTGTATAGTGGCTTACAGATTATTTATGTAGCTGTAGGTTAGTATGTGTGTTTGCAGGCATCTAGCTGTCACCACCATTCACAAACTACAAGCATCCTTCAAACCTTGGTGCACCCAGCACATGTTGTGTCTGATAGAGACAGCGTTGCAAAGGAGCTGGAACATGTACAGTCTGTATTCAAAAATAATGGATATTCTCCACATAAAATCAGCCTAGCTTTAAGGAGGAGGGAACATGACCAGCCACAAGATCAAGGATCTGTTAAAATCATGGGTGAACCTACCATATGAGCAAAGTCAGCAATATTTTGTTGAAAGTAGGCAGGATGTGGCAATGCCTACATTGGTCAGATCAGTATGTGAAAGGTGCACCAGTCGTGATTGCCTTTCACAGACAACTAAGTCAGCGATAGCTGAGCACTGTATCTCCACAGGACATTTTATGGATTAGTCTTCCACAGAAAAATTGGCCTCAGCAAGAGCCTTCTGGGATTCAGTTATTAAGGAATGTGTGGAAATGAGTTTGCCAGACCTTATTGATAGTGATGAAAGGTTTCAACTAGGTAAGGCATGGGACACAGTGATTTCTTTAATATCATCAGAAAGAAAACTTTTTTGCTTAATAACACATCTGTCAACAGTTAGTTTTATTAATTTGACGTATGGATTTTAACTGGGAGCTCACAGTCAGACAGAGAGAAACACATGTGGTATCACTTTTGCACACATGCCTGCCTGCCATAGCAATAACCAAAGAAGACACTGAACTCTACAGTGGATGCACTTGTAGTGGCTGCCTGTGGGCATGTGTAGCTGCACCAGTTTTTGGTGTAATGTTTGTGAAGCCTACTAGCAATCTCCAGTTTATAACACTCACCTGAAGATAGCTGGATAATTGTCACCTGAAATATCATGACAGGATGTCTTACAAGGGGAGGCCGCCAATTGTGAAATTCAGATTCGATTCATACTGCGCATAATAAAAGCTCATGGCCAGAGGTGTAATGTGGCAAAGCACCAAGATGCACTTCTCAGCCGTTGTCGAGAAAATCGACAGTTAAAAGAAACCGTTGCGGTGAAATACTCTCTACGATTTATAATCTTCTACAGCGTCGTGGCGCAAGGTAAGCTCTCGGGTTCGTAATCCGAAGGTCGCCGGATCGAGTCTCACGCCATGCAAATTTTTTTTATTATTATTTTTTTGTAAAATATATATATATATATATATATATATATATATATATATATATATATATAAACACATTTGAATTACAAAAAACAAATACTAAAAAAAAAGGTTGCATGGCGCGAGATTCGATCCGGCGACCTTCGGATTACAAACCCGAGCGCTTACCGCTGCGCCACGACGCTGCAGAAGATTATTAATCGTAGAGAGTATTTCACCGCAACGGTTTCTTTTAACTGTCGATTTTCGCGACAACGGCTGAGAAGTGCATCTTGGTGCTTTGCCACATTACGCCTCTGGCCATGAGCTTTTATTATGCGCAGTATGAATCGAATATGAATTTCACAATTGGCGGCCTCCACTTGTTAGTCATCCAGCTGCAATCCTGAAAGTTCGTGGAATACAGTACGTACAGACATATGTAGCTGTCACTGTTGAGTCTGGTTCTGAAGCAATGTTGGGAGTGAGCGATTGTGTTATTTTTTTTGATGGGTTTTGTTAACCTATTATATAAGAGGCATTCAAATGAAAATGAGATGTGGAAAAAAGTAGGTAAACTATTGATTGTTTCAAAAGTAATTGCCAGAACTGTTAATGCATTTATCCCACTGAGACAAGATGGTCAGTACCTTCATGGAAAAATGTTTGTGGTTGCTCGTGGAACTAAGATTGTACTCAGACATGCACGTTTTCATCCAAAGCAAGTTGATAACCATGAATGCCTTTCTTTAGAGCACCACAAATATGGAAATTCCATGATGATAGCTCAGGACTGTATGGAGGACGTGTAAGAGCTTCCTCGTGAAGCTTCTGCAGTATGGTTGAAACAACAAGCATGCCAGCTCCTGACAAGTCATGATGAATTTCTCCTTTCTTTCTTTCTTTCTTTCTTTCTTCTTCTTCCCTCCCCCCCCCCCCCCCCCTCCAAGGGCCCACAGCTTATTGACATAACCAGGTGCCACAATTAACACACGGTTGTATATGGGCACCTTGCAAAAATTGAAGCACTCCATCAAGTCCAAACGCACACGAATGTTGACAGATGGTATCATTCTGTTGCAGCATAATGCCCGCCCACATTTAAGGGTTCACTTAACTTTTATAAACAATTTTTTATGATCAAGTTAGATACATCATCAGTGATATTGCCAATCCATATTAGACTCCATGATGTTAAAGCAGAGAATTTCCCAGTGGACGCTTCACTTATTTGCAGAAGAATGTTAATTCATGAAAATTTTGGAATTCGACTGGAGATGCCATGTGTCAACTATGACTGAGGAGCACATTAACTATGTTTGTTGTATGTTTTATTTTATTGTAAAACTACTAAAAAAAAATATGGGCAGGCAACTATTCAAAGTGCAGGGCTTGGACAGTGGCCCATATGCTCACCTAAACGTGGGAAAATCGTACAAGTTATATATGTTTTTTAAACTCTGTCTCTATCAAATGCACTAGCCAGTGTTGTTGTTGCTGCTGTCGCGACAGCCTTGAGTCCAAAGACTGGTTCTGACTAGTTCTCCACACTAATCAATCTTATTCAGGCTTATTTATGCACCATTTTTCATCTTCTGTGCTTTCCTTGAGTGCCAGTCAGTCCTTTGATGCCTCAGGATGGGCCCTATCAACCAACCTCTTCTTTCAGTGAGGTTGTGCCATAAATTTCTCTACACCCCCCTCCCTCCCCCACTCCTTTCCTCTCCTCCCAGTATCACCTCATTAGTTACCAGATCTATCCGTCACTCCAAGACGAGTGACCTGCGCAAATTCCTAACTTCTCACTGAAGAAATATTACTCCCAACAGCTAAGTAATAATCACTTTTTTTGTGTGTCTATCAGCACTACTACACATTTCACTTGCTGAAAGTAAGTCCTGGCCACCAATTCTGTCTCAGCATTTGTCCATTTTCTCGACTGCATTTTCCTCCGTTTTCTTTGGTGCTGCTTCAGTTTTGTGAGAAGGTAATAAAGGTGTTAATCGAGTTTTATATGTTGTGAAGCACAACTCTCACATAACTTTGTTGCACAAATATAGTGGAAAGCTTTAAAAGATTAACATTTATTGTTATTGAGCTTATTAGAAACAGAACAGTAAGTTAACAAGAATGTGGGAAGTAGTCAGCTATGGCACTTTTGAAAGAACTACCTTAGTATTTTTTGGAAGTGATTTAAGGAGCCAGAAAAACCTAAGTAAGGCTTTTAGTTCCTAATAAGTGCAAGGCAGGCAGTCAACATGACTCTTTCTGAATATGTTTTGGGGGGAGGGCAGGGAGGAAGATGGAGATAAAGTGGCTACTCAAAAGGAAATTGAATTTGCACCAAACCATGGTTGTTCATACAAACTTGCTTCTTACACATTTTAAATCTATGTTACCCCTCCAAAGACTTTTAAATGAAAAAGAAAATAATATATAGAAATGAATGCATTTTTCTGCTGGAGCACAATGTTTTCAATCAGATTTTTGTATTAGGTCAACTATAATAGAATAGACAACTTTAAATAAAAAAAAAAAATTAACTAATCATTCACCACAAAGAAATATAATTAGGAATGGTACCTTTGTATATAAGAAGGTTTAGAAATCAATCTGATTTGTATATTATGGACGATTTATAGAAACAACTTAACTCCTATTGGTGTGAGCATCTTAGTCACTTTTCCCAAGTGGACGCCATATTGTATTGACATTAGTGATTCACAGATGACTGGGGAGGGGGGGGGGGGAAGTGTCCTCTGTCAAATTCATTAACGAGAATGATGGTGCATATTTGAACCTGTTTGACACCTTCTTGACAGGCAGCAGCACTCCACCTATGCCTATGGTAATACATTTACTGTTGCAAAATATTGTAATTGTTTTAACTGCCTCTGGCTGTGATGTGACGAGGACTCCTTAGGTATTGTAAATTTGTAAATACCACTTCCCCTGCAGGTTCGGGGGCTAGAACAGGCCCGAGGTATTCCTGCCTGTTGTAGGAGGTGAGTAAAAGGAGTCACCCATTTTTTGGCCTAATAAGTTCTGATCCCCTTTAAGGGTTTGACCTCACACTTTCAAAATTCTACAGAAGTACAAGCCATTTGGAAAAGGATGCCTTACATGATGCAGCAGATATCCATCGTGCCATTAGATCTAATGTGCCTCTTATTGTCATGGCTCTGCGACTCTACTTGCAGTTCAGCTGTTTGGGCAAGGATGCCTTCCAGTTTACTTCACCTTTGCTGTCCTTTTTTGCCCCCATGACAATATTGGATTTCTCTGCACCCAGTGTCGAGCATGGTAGCCAGTACATTGTAGTGGGGCCATCATGTACCCATTTAGTGGTAGTCCCTGACAACACAGGGATCACACTGCTGATGCCTGAGCTGCAGGCTCCTCACCTGTGCCAAGGAGTAGATGCCTATCTTCTTGGAGCATCAGATCTCCCAGCAATGGCCAGCGTGTCAGGTGGCATTTGCTGTGGCTGGGTGGCGCCCATGGGGAAAGCCCCTGATAGGAGTGGGTGGCATCAGGCCAGATGACCCGAAATGAAGCGGGCCAAGTCATCTCTTGCTGGTGACTGAATGATGCCAGCAGTCTCTAAGTAGGGAAGGATAGAATACATTGCTGACAGGTATGACCCTAAATCGTTCCCCTTCCTCGCTACACCATGGGAAGAATGTAGAGCTACAGAAAGAAGAGAACCACATTCACCTCGGTATTTAGTCTGCAGCAGAACAGATGGGGACTCCTTTCTAGCTACAAAGCCTTTATTTTTTGTTGAAAATCTGGAGGATAAGTCCTGGGCGTTGCTTGCCTGTGAACAGCTGGGTGATATTACCATTTCCGTCACTCCCCATAAAAGCCTCAATATGGTTCAGGGAATTATTTTCTTTCATGACTTTCTCTTGCAGTCTGACGATGTGCTCCATGTCAATTTAGAATGGCGACATGTTCGCTTCATCCGGCGTGTCTATAGGGGACCCAAAGACAACAGGGTTGCTACCGGTGCATTAATCTCGGCCCTTGAGGGTGATTCTTTGCCTGAAAAGGTCAAGGTGATGGTTTATGATGTGACATAAAACCATACATCCCTCCACCTATGCGGTGCTTCAAGTGCTGGAAATTCGGGCACATGTTTTCCCGCTGCAAATCCAGCACCCCATATTGAGACTGCGGACGTCCACTGCATCCAAATACTCCATGTGCACCTCCTCCCACTTGTGTCATCTGTGGAGAGTACCACTCCCCTGCTTGACAGACTGCACAGTACTCCAAAAGGAGTGGAAAATTATAGAGTAAAAGACCCTGTACCAGTTGATGTACCAAGAGGCTACATGTAAATTTGGTGGTTGCACCCCACTTGCTTGACATCTAAACATTGGTGCAGCTATGTCGACGTCGCCCTTAGTGATGGTAATTCTGAAGTGCCTGCCGCATACAGTGGGCTCTCCAGGCCCACTCGAATACATCCGCCCACTTGCTGGTTTGGGGCATCTCCTCTTCCATTGCTCCCATAGCTCCTGCTTTGGGAGCAAACCCCTCCAAACACTGGGGACATCAGTCCTCTTCCCAAAGCCGGAGAGATCACAGCCTCCTCTGGCTCCTATCACATGGAAGGGGTCTCTTGAGGCTCTTCCTTCCAAGGTCTCCACTAATGCCACAGTGGACACTCACCAGTGGCTGAAGGAGCCACAAGCTGCTGGACAAAGGGCTTCATGGTGTTCCTCCGTGCCTGAAGCTAATTTGGAGAAGTTCTCCCAGCAAGCCCCTAAAGAGAAATGCAAGGTCAAGCAATTGAAGTAATAGTACCCGTCAGGGTAGCCGAGAGCGCTAACGCGCTGATTCCTGGACTCGGGTGGGCGCGCCGGCCCCGTATCGAATCTGCCCGGCAGATTAACGACGAGGGCCGGTGTGCCGGCCAGCCTGGATGTGGTTTTTAGGCGGTTTTCCCCATCCCACTAGCTGAATACCAGCTGGTCCCCAAGTTCCGTCTCAGTTACACGCGTCACAGACATTTGAAACACGTTTGCACTGTTTCACGATTTACACTAGATGCAGACAGCTGGTGTACACTGATTCCCTCCCTGGGGGTCCGGGGTGGCGGCAGGAAGGGCATCTGGCCACCCCTAAAACCTAACCTTGCCAAATCTGTTCTAACCACACTGACCCTGCGATCACTGCAGGACTATGGTGTAAGTGAAAGAAAGAAAGCAAATGAAGTAGTAGTCTGCAATTATGAAACAGGATCCTCCAGTGGCTCCAACACCACCACTCCATAGCAATTCTGCGTCTGAGGACGAGGTGCATATTTTAGCATCCCCCAAGGACCTGGATCTCGGTGACACCTCACCCACAGTGGCAATGGATACAAATACTCAGCTGGTGATGGTGATGTGTAACTGCCTCCTTGGTCACTTTATGCCCTTCCCGACTCCAGAAAGTGTCATCCTCCAGTGGAACTGTGGTGGTTTTTCCTCTCACCTAGCTGAGTTACAACTCTTAAGCATTACAGCTGTTTTTTGCACTGCCTTTCAGTAAACCTGGTTTTCTGCAATGTGGACCCCTGCCCTTTGTGGCTGTCAGGGGTACTATGGAAACCATACTGACTGCAACAAACTGTCAGGTGGAGTTTGTATCTATGTCCTTACCACTGTCAAGCAAACCTCTGCCTCTCCAAACACCTTTCGAAGCTGTTTCTGTCAGGTTGAGAACAACACAAGAAATTATCACCTGTAACATACCTCCCTCCAGATGGTGAAGTGCCGCCCCATGCATTGGCTACACTAATTTCCTAACTCCCCCCACTTTTCTGCTTCTGGGTGATTTTAACGCCCACAATCCTTTTGGGGGTGGAACCAAAGTTAATGGCTGTGGTAAAATGTCGAGGATCTACTAACTCAATTCGACCCTTGCCTCCTGAATACAGGTGCCCCCACACATTTCAGTGTGGCACATGGTACACACTTGGCCACTGATCTCTTGGTTTGCAGTCCTGGCCTTCTCCTGTCTATCCACTGGAGAGCTCACAATCACTAGTGTGATAGTGACTACTTTCAGCTCTCCCTGTCCCTACTCCAACATCCCTCATCTGGATGCTTGCTCAGAAGGGCTCTTCCCAAGGCTGCCCGGGATGCTTTCACCTCTGCTACCGGGGTTGAATCTCCATTGCATGGCAACATTGCTGAGGTAATCAACACCATCATTACTACCATTGTTGCCGCAACTGAATTGGCAATCCCTTGTTCCTCAAAAGTCTGCCTTGGTGGTCACTAGAAATCACTGCGGCTATTAGAGACCATAGGCTGGCCCTCCAATGTCATAAGCATCACCCATTCCTGGAGAACCTATTGCCTTCAAATGGCTCCATGCCCAGGTCTGCCTACTCATCAAATAATGGAAGCAGGAGTGTTGGGAATGCTATGTCTCCATCATTGGAACAGGAACCTCTCTTTCTCGGGTTTGGACCAAGCTCCGATGACTTTACAGCTACCAGACCCATGCATGTGTACCTGGAATTTCTACACATGGAGCTGCATCTGCCGATCCAGATGTTATTGCAGAGCCTCTTGCCAAGCATTTAGCTCACACCTCTGATTCTGAGAACTACTGCCATGCCTTTTGTCTCCTCAAACAGTGGGTGGAATGACAACACCTATCTTTTGCTCCATGCCACCCTGAGGCATATAATACTCGTTTCAGTGCCCTTGCCGAATGTCCTGACACATCCCGTGGCCCAGACTGCATCCATTCCCAAATGCTTCCAGTGCTAAAGCTTGGTAAGAACCCGCTAGAAGTGGATAACTATCGTCCTATCAGCCTCACCAATGTTCTGTGCAAGCTACTCAAACATGTCATGAGTTGGTGGATCTGTTGGCTTCTTGAGTTTCCGGGCCTTCTGGCTCCATCCCAGGGTGGTTTTCGCCAAGGGCGCTCCACCAACAACAACTTGGTCCACCTTGAGTCTTCCATTTGATCAGCCTTTTCGTGGCTGACAGAGACCTACGATACCACTTAGTGACATCGTATCCTCACTACTCTGCATGAGTGGGGTCTCTGAGGCCCGTTTCTGATTTTTATACATGACTTCTTGTCGTTCCGCACTTTCAGAGTTCTTGTAGGTGCTTCTCACAGTGCATCCCATATACAAGAGAATGGGGTCCCACAGGGCTCTATCCTGAGTATCCCACTATTTTTAATTGCTGTCAATGGTCTCGAACTAGCAGTAGGGTCCTCAGTATTTTCCCTCCTATACGCTGACAATTTTTTAATTTCCTTCTGCTCCTCTTTCATTGGTGTGACTGAAAGTTGGCTGCAGAGAGCCATACAGAAGGTGCAGTCGTGGGCCCTCAGTCACGGCTCTCAGTTTTCAGCTGCCAAGGCTTGTGTCATTCTCTTTCTGTCATTGTCGTATTGTTCACCTCCCTCCAGAACTTTACCAAGATGACCAGTTATTTGATTTAGTGGAGAATTACCACTTATTGGGACTGGTTTTCAATGCTCGCTTAACTTGGCTTCCCCATCTCAGACAGATTTAGGACATTTTCTGGTGGCATCTTAATATTATTCGACACCTGAGCCACACTGATGGGGGTCTGCTCATCATACACTGCCGCAGATGTACAGAGCTCTCGTACAGACCTGTATTAACTATGGGAGCCTGGTGTATGGTTCAGCATCTCCCTCCGCATTGCGTCTGCTGGACCCTATCCACCACTGTAGAATTCAGCTTGTGGTGGGAGCTTTCCGAAAGAGCCCAGTGAACAGTCTCCTTGTGGAAGCTGGCATTCCTCCATTGTGGCTCTGGTGGAAACTACTGCTCGCATGTTATACCACCCACATTCTTGGTTCGCCTCACCATCCAAATTACCAACATCTTTTCCCTAATGCGGTGATCCTTCTCCCACAACGGTTGCCCAGAACTGGGAATCCTGGTCATTTCTTACTAATCTTGACGCATTACCACCTGTTCTATGGGTCCACACCTCCATGGTCCATGCCTCGGTCACAGCTTCATCTGGACCTGTCACAAAGCCCAGTTCCACCTGAGTGCCTTTGCCAGCAATTTTTCTTTCTTCTCGGCAAGATCCAGGGCTCAGAAATAGTCTACACTGATGGATCAATGGTCAACAGTCTTGTTAGCTTCGCTGACACTCACGTTGGACAGACTGAACAGCGCTCCTTGCCAGATGAGTGCAGCGTTTTCAGTGGAGAGTTGGTAGCCATCTTCCATGCTCTTGAGCATATGTAATCCTGCGCCAGTGAGTCCTTCGTCATCTGTAATGATTCGTTAAGCAGCATACAAGCTCTCGACTGGTGCTTCCCTTGACATCTTTTGATAATGACTATACAAGAGTCTGTGTATGCCCTCGGCAACAGTGGACATTCAGTGACCTTCATTTGTAGCCCAGGACATGTCAGAATACCAGGCAATGAACTTGCTGACAGCCTAGCCAAACAGGCTACCAGTAAACCGACTCTGGAGATCAGCCTGCCAGAGAATGATCTCCAGTTGCTCTTCTGCCATAAAGTTTTTGTGATCTGGGATGCTGAATGGTGCACATTCAGTATACCAAATAAACTCCGTGTTATCAAGGAGATGGGAAAAGTGTGGCAGTTATCTATGTGAGCCTCACGCAGGGACTCTGTTGTTCTTTGCTGGCTCTCCATCAGCCATACTTGGCTGACATATGCTCACCTCCTCCATCGCAAGGACTCACCTCGGTGTCACTGTGGCTCCCATATGACTGTTGTCCCCATCTTGTAGGACTGACCAAATTTAGCTGCTCTACGCCGGACTTTTAACCTTCCCAGCACCCTACATAAAGTGTTGGGTGACAGTGCCTCAATGGCTGATTTCATTTTATGTTTTATTCATGAGGGAGGTTTTTATCATACAATCTAAGGGTGAGTGTCTGCCCTTCTCTCCCAGGTCTCCACCTTCCCTCCATTTTACCTCTTCATCGCTCTTTCTTTGCATTTTGTTTGCCTTGGTGTCCCATATTTTCCCTATGTGTGTTCATCTGGCCTTATCTTTTAGCTGAAGATTTTAGTGTGTTGCAGAGTGGCTGGCTCATCCTTTTTTATTCTTGTGATCAGCCTGCCCAGGCCATCTGCTATAAGATTTTTGTTACCTTCCTCTACTTTTCCTTTTAGTGTACGTTTTCACGTTTTGATTCACTTCTTTCGTTTTCTCTTTCGGTGTGGTTCCCCGTCAGTTTTATGCCCTTTTACTTTCCCCAATTCCTTTTGGGAATTTTTTTAACTTGAGACTTGTTTGAATCAGGAAAAAGAGACTGATGACCCTGTAGTTTTGTCCCTTTACACCCCAAACCAACCTAAATACCACATTGTTACTGATATACTTTCCTGTGTGGATAGCCTTCGCAGATCAAATTACGTGGCCAGCTGACCAATCTTGAGTAACATGCCTCAAAGTAAAAGGTGAACCTGCTCATTTGGGGTAACCACCATGAGGGGCGATGGTGGAGGTGAAACTTTTTACGTATGTAGCATCCATTATGATATTTAAGATTGTAATGTACAAGAACTGCAAGCAGTAACAAAATGCTGACACCGGCAAAACTGTGTGTAATCAGAAAGTGAGGCTCATATGACTTGTATCTGAGAAGGGGAGAGGTTGGTATAAATCTTCATTCTGTCATGCATGTTTATTTTACCATATTTCCATCTGCGCATAAAAACCTGTGATTATTCCTGTAGCAAGTCTGCTGTGCATTCTTTCTCTTTCTATTGAACGCCACATCATTTAGATTTAGGTTGTGAGTTTCACTTATGAGGAGGTTGTGATCAAGTGATACAAATTTCCTGTTCCTTTACAACCCAGCACCCTGCTTGTCAGTGTCAGTGTCAGCACCCTCTATATTAGGGCTGGCCAAACTCTGCACAGTGTGCAGACATGTGGAAGTGCTGCACATGTGCGACAGCGACATCTGTTATTAGACATGTGTCCTAAATGAACGGCGGCGGCTCCACTTCACTGTTTATGTGGTACAAGCAAGAGCGCAACATACCCAGTCTTGTTTACCCCTGGTGACCGTAACCTTAACAGAGAAGTACTGAGAAATGGCAGGTACTGTGAAAAAGCAAAGGACGGGAGATCTATGTTCTCAGTCGTTTAAAAATGACTGGGAACTGCAATTCTTTTTTGTAGCCATTGGTGAAAACTCACAGTGTTTGCTGTGCCGCCAAATAATAGGCGGCAAGCGTAAGTTTTCAATTGAAAGACACTACAATACATATCACAAAGACGAGTGTAGTGTACTCAACAGTGAAGAACGGCAAGCAAAATTAAATGTCCGTAAGAAAATGGATGAGACATAGCAACTCGATTTTACTGTACGGCAAAGTAACTGATAGTTCTGGAACTCTTAGTTTCTTGTGTTACATTTATGTATATTTTACTGTACGCTGTACAATGTACTGTTTTCAATTTTCTGGAATGACAACCCCACTAAATCTTCACTGCGAGCAAGTTTTAAAATCGCATTAAGAATTGCACAATCTGGGAAACCCTTTCCGAAGGGGAGTTTGGGAAAGGGTGTCTGATTGATGCTGCAGAACTTGTGTTTTCCACGAACGTTAGCAGGTTTCAAGAAATCAGTCTATCCAAACAAACAGTGACAAGACATATCAATGCTATGACCGGCGATGTGCACGGGCAGCTAATAAATAAGGCTAAAGACTTTGTTGCTTTCTCTGTTGCGCTCGATGAAGCAACAGATCTTACAGTTACAGCCCAGGTTGTGATATTCATACGAGGTGTTGATAACGCAATTTGTGCAACAGAGGACGTTTTGGACTTAGTACCTTGGAAAGGGACTAATACAGGTGCGGACTTACTCCAAGCTGTCGAGCAAGCAATTGATGGTGTCGTTATGGACTGGAATCGGTCAGTCTCGGTGATCACAGATGGAGCACCATCAATGCAAGGCCATCAGAGAGGACTCATAGCATGGATGCACAAAAAGCTAGGGTGCACAGACAAGACGTTGTATGGAATTCACTGCATTCTGCATCGAGAGGCGCTTTTGTGCAAAATGAGTGACGTTAGCAAATGTCATGCAAATTGTTGTGCGTACTGTAAACTATCTGAACAGACAAGGGCTTACGCATCGCCAGTTTCGGCGGTTCTTGGAGGAATTAGGAGCAGAGTACGGCGACATACTTTACTATACCGAAGTACGCTGGCTCAGTCTTGGTAAAATGCTGAAAATATTTTTTGATTTACGTTTGGTCATAGTAACATTCTTACATGAGAAGGGAAAAAGTGAACCTATGCTGGAAGACCCTTGTTGGATATCAGACCTTGCATTTCTCGTGGACATTACATCTCACATGAACAGCCTGAACGCCAGTTTGCAAGGTGAAAATAATTTAATTTCTGACATGTTGGAAAAAGTAAATGCCTGTGAAAGGAAGCTTGCGCTTTGGGAGAGCCAGCTATCGACAAGAAACACTGCAGATATCCCGACTCTTGGACTAGTCGAAAGTGCTAGATTTCAAGAATATGTGTGAATAATTGTAAAAATTAAGGAACGATTTGCAGATGTTATGAGTTCGTCCCCTGTCATTCGCCTCTTAGCTCGACCGTTCTCGTCGTCAGTTGAAGATGCTCCGAATGATCTACAGATGGAACTGATCGACCTACAGTGCAATACAAGACTGAGGGACAAGTTCTTTGCAGTGCGAAGTACAAAAGAATTCTACGAAAATTTTTCACAAGAATTTCCACGCCTGCACCAAGAAACCGCGAGAGTTATGTCCATGTTCGGGTCGACATATGTTTGTGAAAGATTTTTCTCGGTGATGAAAATGAATAAATCAAGGTTTCGATCAAGCATAAGTGATGAAAATCTCCGCAACTGCTTACGTTTGTTGATGAGCTGTGCTTTTGTGCCCGATATTAACTATATCATTTCTCATGACCAGTGATAAACGTGTTTGGATGAGATGGTTCAGATGGCTCTAAGCACTATGACACTTAACATCTGAGGTCATCAGTCCCCTAGACTTAGAACTACTTAAACCTAACTAACCTAAGGACATCACACACAGCCATGCCCGAGGCAGGATTCGAACCTGCGACCGTAGCAGCCGCGTGGTTCCAGACTGAAACGCCTAGAACCGCTCGACCACAGTGGCCGGCTAAACGTGTTTGGATTTATTCCTTTCAGAATTAAAATTATTGTTTACTAACTGTGCATTATTGCCCCATTCTGCTCCATGTTACATTATTATAAGGAAAATTGGTTATTAAACCGATTGTTCCAATGTATACTTACATTTAGGGTTTTTTAAAATGTGTGAAGGGCTACCCTCAACTAAAATCGATAAAACATAACATTCATCTAATTGTCGGTTATTATGCAGATTTCAGACGGAACTGATGAAAGATATAGCAATAATGGTATTGAAATAACAGGTGATGATCGAGAGGTCTGCGGTTATCATTCTGTTGAGGTCAGTGAGATAGAAATTATGCAGGTGTAACTGAGGGCACCAAGAATTAGTTATATGAAACCTTGCATTAGTTTAATGTTATTTGAAATCATGAATAAGGTTCGTTGGAAGTCGCTAAGTGCTCTCTGTCTTAAATACTAGATCACAAACATTACGCGTATTTACCTGCCGTCAGTCAAGGTGCCTTAATAAAAACCCATGGTTGTTAACTGTATTACTTGTCTTACTGGGTTAAACTGTTAACATAAAGGTAGACGTCTCAATGAGTAGACTGTGACAGTATTTTAAATGTTTAATACGCGAAATACCTTGCCATGGTTGGCTTGCAAGCTGTGGAAAGAGCGCTAGAATGCGCCGGTACAGAGTATCTCATCAAGTGGATAAAGTGACATCTGTGCATAGAAACATGCACTACGTGAACACTGACGGCTGCGGCGCGCACGCTGTGACCCGAAGTTGCACATGTGCAGGAGCACCGCACGCGTGCAGAATTTCTGGTCGGCTCTGCTCTATATGAACATTGCCAGCGCCCATGGCCTTGCTAATTTTGAACACCCCCTTCCACATCAGCCAACTGATTCTAAACCTACAATTTTGCAATGTTCTGCTGGTTCTTTACCATGATATCAAGTGACAAAGTGGTCTGATTAGGAGATAAGACTCCCTATTATTCAGTCTTGCTCACCTTACTATTTCAACACACTCATTAATTGCCTTATCTCTCCAGTCACCTACCACCTGCACTATCCAGCCACAAAGGAGCACTCCTCTCATGACTTCAGTACCATCTAGGTCTGGACTAAGTGAACCACATTATTCACCAGGATTTTGACTACCTCTCTTTGTGCCCAAAGATGAGACATATCCCCCTCACCCCTCCCACAATTGTATTATGATGCCCATGCAGATCTGTGCAGTATCCTTGACTGCAATATTCCCCACCTGCTCGCAGTGCCTTGTGTCATAAATCATATCCCTGCAATAGGCCTTCATGCAAGACGTCTTGTTGTAAGATGCCTTAATGCAAGACGGGTTCCATAAACCAGCCAATCATCACCTACTCCAGTCCTATCACTGGCATCTCCTACCCCAACAAATGGCAGCTACATGTGAAACCAGCCATGTGATCTACAAATTAAGCTGCAGGCAGTGTGCCATTATCTAAGTGCTCATGACAATTAACAAGCTTTTTGTACATACAAGTGGCCACCACAAAACTGTAGCCAAAAGATTGTTGGGCAACTCAGTTGCTAAACATGCCACTTAACACAATGTGCTTCACTTTAATGACTGCTTCGCAGCCTGTGCTATTTGGATTCTTCCTACCAGCATTTGCTTTCCTGAACTGCACAGGTGGGAGTTCTTCCTGCAACATATCCTTTGTTCCCGTAACCCCCCTGACCTCAACTCAAGCTAGTCTGACCTCCACCTGCCTAGCTCCTTCCCTGCTCCCACTCCAGTACCATCACTCATCTTCTGTCATACCGATGTAACTGCATAGTCCTTTCCTCTTTATCTCCCCTCCCCGCCTTCAAGTACAGCCTACTGACACTGCACTTATGAGTCCCATCCTGTCCCCACCATGTCCCTGAACACTCTCACAGTCAGCACTAGCATCATCCCACACCCCTGTCCTGCTAACCTTCCCCTCCCCACCTCCTGCCTCTTCCCTACCACCCCTGCCCACCCCAATTATACCGCTACTCATATCAGATGCAGTCATAGTCAGGCCCCACCACCCAGAAATATTGGCTATAAGGTGTGTGTGAGTTGCACTTTTGTGAGTGTGGGTGTGTTTCTACTTCGGAAAAAGGGCTTTGTCTGAAATCTTAAATATTTTAGCATCCTTTTTCAGTGTGCCTGTCTTTAACTCAATGCCTCCTCTATGTGGTGAGTAGCAGTCTGTGCTTCCCATATTGTTGTTAGCCCATCATGGACTTTCGGTTGTTTGAAAAGTGAATGTGATCAGATGTAACCAGCGGCCAACGTCCTCGTACCAGAATAAGATTATGAAATGGAAAGGTGCACTGGATGCCATGGCAGGATGTGTGTAGTGTTGGCAACTACACAAAATTTAAAATCACATTACTTAAAAGCATCATGTAAACTTCTAATAACTGTTAAAGGATACCTAAACTGAAAGTAAACATATGTTTTCGTTGCCTTCATGCATGAAAGGGTAAGCATGTTAATTCCCTCAGGGAAAGTCTTGACTCAGCTGTTTAGTACTCTCCAGATAATACTGCAGTTATAATGCAACATCATTTTTACACTACAAATAGTGAACAGTCAGTGATGAAGGTAACTGGAGACTGACATAAACTGTCCAGAATTGATGACTGTAATCCTGCGTTATCCACACAGCCAGTTGCTAACATTTTGTTAGGAATTTAAACCTCTGAATTTAATATCTAGTATAGAGTGGAATATTATCATTTTCAGCCACTATCGACTTGTCCAAACTTATCCATACAATACAATCTTTAGCTTTTTGAACACAAATTTGTCCTGCTTGTTTCTTTATGTTGTCAACCTGTCATCCATTAGGTCATCCTCTTATCACAATGAATACAACATAGAATCTCTTTAGCTCATCTCCCATCATTTCATTTCATTTTGCTATGCCTCCCCCCCCCCCCCCCCCCCCCCCCCCCCCCCCACCCCTCCTCCTCACACACCATTTCAGTTTTGAACAGTCACTATCAGGTTCTCAAATGTTTTCTTTTCTGTCCTTGTAATGCCCAACATCCATCCTTCCATTACTCACTGGCAACCGTCAATTTTTGAAATGTTCGAGCATTTAATGTGCATTCTTTATTTCCGTAAGTTTGTAAACATTGGGAATTTACTTCTGAATACAACATTCAGTTTCCCAAATGAACTCGAGCCATTTTTACTCATCTCTGTATTTCTTTAAGTGTCTATCCTCTTATTGTTTCCACTTGTCTAAGTCTACAAATTTGTGAACTGATGTCATACTGAAATTAATCTTCAGGACTACTATCACATTAACTTTGTTGAGATCCTCCAGCCTTTGCTGAAGCTCATCTGTAACCAAAGCAAACAAGACAATGTCATATGCAAATTAGTGGTTCAGATGACGCACATTTATGGATTTTCTTTCTTGATGATTTAAAGACGTCTTCCAAGGCTACAGAAACTATTTTGATGAAGCGGAGTCTTCTTGCCCAATTTCTTCAGTTTTGAACTTTTCAGTCTCTCTGTGTAATCAAATGGAAGCTGTAGCCCTGTTTTATGTATGCCTTAACAACCTGATGTAAGAAGGTGTCCATTCTTAGGTTTCAAGTGCTCCAGTACATATTTTACTGCGCCAGACAAATACTTTCTCATGGTATGTAAACCACACACAGACTGGTAACTGATATCACTGCTTCTTTCTGGAACTTCATTGGTAACTTATAGATCGTCTACTGTGGTACACCCTCTTCTAAAGCTCACTTGTTATTTCCATTAGTTAAGCCCAAACCTTTTTTCTAGAAAATTATTAAGAATTTTTGTAAAAATATTATATATTGTTTGGTTCTTTCTGTGTCCATTTTGTATGTGGCTTTGTATTGAAAAATTTATTGTGGAACCACATTTGGCTGTTATCAGAAAATTCCAGTAGCATATCTCTGTCATCCTTTGTTTTAAATCTGAAGTTCCCTACTGAAGAGGTAGTTTACAACTTTGTTGCCATTTCTGCATTAAAGTGTCCCTTTACTATTGCATAGTGTTAATTACCTTTGCTTAACAGTTCTTCTAATTTCTCATAAAGATCAATTTCTTTAACAGTGTGTGAAGTTGTTGGGGCATAAACTTGAACTATTTCTAGTCAATATCATTCATTTATTTTTAATGCTGTTCTTGCTATTCTCTTCTGACACTCTTTCAGCATTAACAATTCAGTCTAGGATTTTCTTGTTAATGATTAAACCTTATTCTTAGTCCGTGCCTCTGGAAAAATTATTTCCTGACTGCAGCCTTGTCTGATTACCACTGATATTGTAGTGATATTCCACTTGATATTATTTGGCTTGCGTCCAGTTTCAACAGACTGTCTTCAGTCCTAAGTGTCCTGAAATTTTTTGTTGCTTACATGAAGTGTGGTGGAAGCAATCAAGTTTTATGAGTCATGGTTTTTTGTTTTAACTGGACTTCCTGCTGCAGGGTCCCATTGCAGAAGCAGCTCGGTGTCCAAATACACTTCCTGAGTTCACTAAGTGCAGAACTTTGAATATGTTAAAACCCAAGTGATGCTACTGACATCCTCAAAAGTTGCATATAGTCATAGGACCACCAATTATCCCATCAACAGTACAAATCACAACGATCAATTCGCATATGGACAAAGTGTCATCCAGGTCTTGTCAGCATGCATGAAATGTTAAGTGGATTTCATGGTCATAAAATGAAATCTCAGTGCTATGATTCTTTATTCTTTGTGTGTGTGTGTGTGTTGGGGGGTGGGGGGGGCACATGCGCAAACTTGTGCAATGTATCTTTGGGTGGGGCCTTTAGAAAATCAATGTGCAAAAGTTATGTATATATACACTGATGAGCCAAAGCATTACGACCACTGCTCTCTGCAAGACTGAATGCAGCCTTGTGGTGTTGCAGGTTCTTGCCACTGTAAGGAAAGTATATAAGATGGGTAGAGACAAAGGAGGAATTATTCTAGTAATTACTTGGTCCACAGATGAGGACATCTAGTGACATAGGCGAATTTGACAGTGGACAGATTGTTATAGCCCTACCCCTGGGGACCCACGATAGGCGGCAGTCTGTCACAGATCTGACTGTGGAATACATTGCTGGTGTAGGATAAGAGTTTAGGATTACCTGCTTAGTGCACATTGTTGAACAGGGGCTCTCAAGGGCATCATCTATTACAATTGCAATGGGCACAAGATCACAGAGATTGGATGATGGATAAATGGAAACTATTTGCCCTGTAGGATGAACCACACTTCTTTTTTAGACCAAGTTGATGTTTGTGTCCGCATACGCTGTCATTTAGGTGAATGGATGCTCAAAACATCCACTGTACCATGTACGCAGGCCAGTGAGAGTAGTATTATGTTATGGAGGAAGTTCACCAGGGCTTTTGTGCAATTTTTGCTGGTAACTGAAAGAACCCTGACTTTTGCAGATTACATGAAGGTCCCCTACAGCAATGACACCCTTCAGCAGGATAACTTTTTGTTGTTGTCATTTGGCCTTAATGTACTGTTCACTTCTTACACATTACAGCTGTGTACTTTTTCAGCAGCTAGAAATGTGATTTGGTCTCGGAGCTGACATATGGCAGGGAGAGCGGTGTGCTGACCACATGCCCCTCCATATCCGCATCCAGTGATACCTATGGGCTGAGGAAGACACGGCGGCCAGTCAGTACTGTTGGGCCTTCAGGGCCTGTTCGGGAGGAGTTTAGTTTAGTTTTTTAGAAATGAGAGTGTCTGACTTCAGTTCTGTCTAAAACTTAGGTAAATGATATATTGGAAAAATGTGATTACATTTAACTTACCGGTCACTACGTTTTAGACCCTACATTATGATGTACAAAATGTAACCAAAGCTTTAAAAAATCGGACTGATGTCTATCTCATACATGAAAAGGGCGTGTGATGTAAAAGCATTAGTTCCATACACCCTCACAAGCTGTAGGTGGATAGCCTCAGCTGCATGACAACTGTTGGCTTCTGCTCTCCACAGCCTTTTGTTTATTGCCACACTGTAGTGAGCTTTCAATGAAGATCGATCAAAGGCATTTACTTGTTTTGTGCATATGTTATGGACAACAGCCTCAGAGAATCCATTGGGTTCATTTAATTAATGATACCAGGTAGTTATAGCTGGACTTGACAGTGTTCTGACTGCTGGAGTGTGGGCTGTATACATCAGAGGATGCTGAAACAGCATAAGTACATTCATTAATTGGTGTGCGTGCAGAGTATGCTGAAAAAAGTAATAGTTCCACTTTCTGCCACCAGATGAAAATATGGCAGCTTAAGCAGTTGAAATGTGAAATGTTTCTTGTTTGACGTCAGTACGCTATTTGTCACTTGGCGTTCTGTGTTGATTTCTTTTGTGAAGTGACTTGTTGTCAAGGGTTAAGAAGGTTAAGTTTTCCACAGGAAATTCAATGGCTATTGAGAAGAAAGACCATGCACTTTTGGAAAAGTTGTTTTATCAGAATGGCAGCCGCAGGCTGTACTGCAGAAATAGCTGTTAAGAAGCCCCATGTCAATAAATGTTCTAAAGAAAAGGATGAATAAATATAAAGAAACAGGTGAATTAGCTTCATGCAGCTGTGAGAGGGGAGATGGCCCATTCCCATGGTATTTGTTGAAGTTGGTGTAGCTATATCCACCTGTGCAGTAGATGCCTCAAATTCTGCAGCCAGTGATCGACTTGTGTCAGGGGAATTCTCTCTCCCCTGGTCAACAGTTCAAAAGATTTTGCAGTGCATTTTACACTGGTAACCCTACAAGATTCAGAATGTGCAACAAATGAAGCCCCAAGAAAGACTACAATGCGATGACTTTACCCTGGCACATGTGGAAATGGAAGACATGGCTGGGGAACATTCTTTGGAGGGACGAAGCACATTTTACTATGCATGGTGCCATGAATGCACAGAACTGTTGCATATGGAGTTCTACTCCACCACATGTTGCGCAGGAACGGCCACTGCAATCAGCTTATGTAACTGTGTGATGTGGTTTCAAAAGCTTCTTCATTCTCAGTCCATTTTTCTTCAAGGAGATGACATCTCGTTGGGCCTGTTAGGTGCACTGTGGCATCTGCACATTGTACAGACCTCCCTGTGCAACAAATTATTCCAGCTTTGCAAGAACACAACTCTGTCGGTACCACTATATCCATGCAAGGTGAGAGATTTGTTTCGAGAAACCTTCAGTAAAGACCACATCATCTCTAGGCAAATTCAAGATGGATGGCTTCCTGATCCCCTGACCTAACTCCATGTGTCTCTTGATTGTGGGGATATCTGAAAGATTGTGTTTATCAGGGATGTATTCAGACTCTTGCTGATCTGTGGGATAGCGTACGATGACATATCACTTTGATTATAAGGGATATGCTGTGAGCAGAAGTTGACCATGCTGTGTTATGGATGCAGCATGTTGCTGAGTCAGGAGACCATATTGTGTACAAGTTGTAACTTGGGATTGTATCTCAATAAACATGCCAGAACCACCATTATCATGTGTGTGATCATTCCTCCCCTTTTGCTGCACCCACAGTGCATTCTGACTGCTTACATCATCATGTTTTCACATGGTGGCAGAAAGTGGAACTATTATTTTTGCTGTGTGTTTTGTGAGCGAACTGAGTAATGAAGATAGGTACAATGTTTCACTCTCCTGCAACGTACACAGCCTGTACCGCAGCACTTGGAACACCATCGGTTTAACTATAAGGACCCGGCAGTAGAAAAAGTGAATGGTTTGGTGCTGTTCAGCTCATGTTTGAAGAGCTAAGGAGTACTAAGGACCATTAATTTTAATTTCTATCTGATGTATGTTGCTATGTTGCAAATTTTGATGATGAATTACATTGCCGTTTGAAGAAACATCTACAAATGCAAAATTCCACGATGAGGAACACAGGCAATTCCAATAAAGTGAGTAATATTATTGACAAAAAGTTTTACAGTATTGCAAGGATGGATCACTTTCAGTGAAGAATTAGCAAACCATTGAGACCTCAAAACTAATGTAAACTGTTACAGAAGAAATAGGTGCAGAAATAGGTGGGACAGTGGTCAGGTTCATGGGATAGTAGTGTCTTCTTGTTTGTGAACTTCACGTGAATATACTTTGCGTGGAAGTTCCTATGAGACTCACGTTTCAGAAAATGTTACCATTCTGGGGACAGAAATTGTTGATCTGGAAAGCGTTTTTGCAGTTTAGTATTCTGTGTTGAATCTAGTTACCCTATTTGGTAACTAAAGCATCCTCACTGAAATCTTTTATCGGAGACATTATCCCTGCATGTCATGTAGTGACCACCTTATTGCTTCACTTACAGACAAAACAGTTCTGCCCTCTGGAATCCTTTTCAATGGCTTTGTGACTTACTGCTCCTTCACATGGAGCCACTGAGGAGTGCATCTGGGTGCCGCTTTTGCTGGTTTAAATGGTTTTGTTGTTTCAAATGTGTGCCCTCAGACTACAGCGTCACTGCACTTTTAGCACTTACACTCAGTGGTGGACTACTGCCAGCTGTGGTGCTGAGGCAGAGCTGCAGTCACTGTGGCACTGACAACGGTCATCAGATGCTATTACCAGAGGTCACCTGATGACATCAGCTGATGGTCACAGTGCATCCGATCTCCTCCATCAGTCGTTGATGGGGTCAAGGGGGTTAGGTTTGGTTAGAATCTTTCTATGTTGATGGGAGTGATGGTAAATGGGAAATGCCTTTATGGTCATTCCCTTTGGCCATGGCGCCGAGTGTCAACTTAGTATGCGCATGTGGTACTGCACACTTGGTCCTCAGTTATTGAAATTATGGACAAGTTTTATGAGTATGTGAAAAGAAGGGAGAAACGCCATGCCACAATAGTTAAGAACACCGTAACTTCGTGACACCACTTTCCTTCTCCCATCACCAGTTAGCATCAGAAGGTAACATGCAGTATCTGACATCTTTCATAATTATAAGATGAGAAAATATATAGCTTCAGTGATACATCACTGCTCCAAAACATGTTCTGAGCATAGTTTACTATGCTAAAGTGGTAGGATATGCGACTTTGGCGTATGAAGATTTTGCCATTGAGGTTATGAGTACGTAATGGTTAATTTACGTGGTGAAAGTAATGATGTTTCTATTATACGAGGACTCAATAAAATGTGTGTGTGAGCAAGCAAGTATTATTTAGTTGATGAAAGGCTGATTTGTGATATCACAGCAGCTCATTTTATTCTAGAAATGGTGAAACTTGGCAGTATATTCTGATAATCAGATTTACTACCAGAAATTTCAATGCTCTTTAAACACTTGCTTAGTGTATTTGAGAAAAAAAGTGACAAGGTTTCTGGTGCCAGTGTCATTTTCAGATTGACTGTAGCTTTTAATAAGGAAACAAACCATATTATGGTGTCTTTTAATGCACTTGCACAGCTCCAAAATTCGATATTAATATAGTGTTTCATAGTATTTGGGGCCCAAGAGTGAAAATATTAGCTTTTAAATTAGTCTTCTTGGCATCATAAGCAGCATGCAACATATCGTACAGAAACTTTGGAATTGTACTTTTCAAATTGTGGTATAGACCTAAATATTGGAAAGATGTAATCATAAGATGTTAAATATCGAAGTGCCACTTCTAATTTTATTTGACCTATGACTGCATATGTAATGTGAGGTTCAGGCTTTCTAATAGAGCTGTTTGCACTTCTACAAATACTCAAAATTAGCATTCATTATCCAAAATTGATTAATGTACAGACTTTTGGCTTTACATGTTGAAGTTGATTTCTGGTGACCTGGAACAGTAAGATTACAAACATTTTGTTTTGCTGAATTTATTTGAAGTCGAGCAGACATACATCAATTCACCTTCAGTGACTACCACTCAGATTCAACGTACATGTGAAAGAGCAACATAAAATTTAGAATAAGAGACTGTGAACAGCTAAAGCACTGAGAACTGGAAACACGTAAGCCCCATTTGCAAACCACTTCAAGTAACAGATCACCACCTTACCTGTATAAAAGCGCCAGTAAGCAGCAATAATAAGTTGCGGATAGCTAATGTCCACCTAACACAATCCAGAAAAGATCTACTACAGCACTGGTACCTTTAGGTTTAAGATACACCATCCTTCTCACTCGAACAAATTATTTTTTTAGGCTCAAATTTAGGACCTGGACCTACATCTAAAATTTCTGATTAAGATTTTGACTACTTGTGGTTTTCAATAAACCTGTGATTTCAGTCCATAGCTGCTGAACTATATTTCGCTTGTGATACTTTTCATCTTCAGGATGCCACAAACTACTCCTTTGACTAAACGTATCAGTTTCTCACAGTTCAGGATTCATGCCGTGTCATGTAGGGAGATATGAGCAAAGAAAATGACTGTCGTATGAAATATGTACATTTAGGCGATTAGATCAGCTACATTGTGACTGTGCGTGTAGTGGAATAGTGATTTGAAAAGAAGGGCCGAACTCTACTCAGTGACATTAAGCAGTCGGTAACACCACACATGAATACTCAACATGTCATATATTGGTATTGATGCTCATTGTTATTTGATAGACCGGTCGTGTGGGTCACACTGCTAGCTAGAGATTGAAGCCAATACAGAATATTTCATCTGTGATGGTGTAATACATCCGCTGATGTTGAATGTAGAGTGTGAAGATTAAAGTATGGGAGACAGTCATTTCTTAGTTTTCAATGGATTTCAGAGGCAAAAGTGATTCAGAGAAGAAGACAATTTCAGAATGTCATAACAGAAATGATTAACAAATCGGGCATGTACCAATTTTCATTTTTTATTATTTTTTTATTTATTGTATTTTGTTTAAGCATATGGATTGCATATCATTTAAGTAAGATTTCGAGCAAGATGGCCTCATTTTATTTTCAAATTTTGACTCCTCTGTGATCATAGTTTGCAAATCCGTCACAATCACTGTTCCCACTTGTGTTAGGCCTGTTAACAAGCCATGTAAACCTCAAGTACTCAAAACAGCCATCTGGATAACATATAATATTGTGCAAGAAACAACTTGTTTTAGTAATTTATTCTAGACATACATTCAAAAGTCAGCACAAGCATCTCAGCTGCTCAGCACTACACCTCCCCTGCAGAGGAGCACTTCTCATGTGAAGCCAGTCTACAACCACTTATTGTAGTGTGTGAAAACCCCCATTTACCACTGTGGGCTATCAAAAAAAAAAAAGCTGGCACAGTGGAAACAGTAGCATGTGAAACAGGCAGTTTCGATGTGCCACATTTTCGGTTGATCTGCTGAAACTTCTGATTTGTTTGAAAGTGGAAACAGTTTATTTACAAAAACAAACAAAAAGGGGGTGGGGCTTTGGAAAGTGCTCAGAAACATGTTTTATCATTTTCCATTGAATGAGTTTGTAACTGTTTTTCAATTATTGTATTTTTAAGCTTATGCCATTGTATACAGAGCTACAGCTGAAACGTGCACATAATTTCCAAACCATGAAGTATGGAGATGGGTCATAGTTACTTTGCAGGTGCATAATGTGTTGGGTTGGAATCAGAAACCTGCATTTTGTTTGAACATGTACCTGTATGAATTCAAAAAATTAGATCTGAAATATCCATGGGACAAGATCTACTTACTGTTGATAATAGGTTAAATAAATACCACAGCATTTACAATTGTTGGTGCACATTCTTATCAAACACTGTTATTCATCTTATAAATAAGCAACTCCAAGGACAAATATTTAAATATGTGAATAAATTTTGTGCATAGTGTAAGAAGTGCCACATTAAGCCAGTGTGGGACCCCTAACAAATACTAAGAAAAGGCTCTTGGTTTGTTTTAGGCCTGGAAGTTTAGGATATCAAAGGAAACAGCATTTTACAAAAAAAAAAAAAAAAAAAAAAAAAAAAAAAAAAAAAAAAAAAAAAAAAAAAATTCTCCATTTAATCCAGGCAATTTTAGAGATAACACTAATCAAATCAGTGTCCCTAAGCAAATCACATTCTATGTTCAATGAGATGAGGTCATTTAGACATTCAATTGTCCCATTGTCTCCCTTAACCCAAAGTGCACTTTAATGTTGAAAAAGAATGTTCTCCAATGCCGTTGGTTGTGATTAAAGACAAGTAAATGTGTAAGAATGTGTCTATATCTGGGAAACATGATGCTAATGAATTTTTTATTAAGAGTTTATAAAACTGCTGTTCCAGAGACTCATGCTTTTTTATGTCAATAGCAGCAGCCACATCTGTTTTGAGCACATCAGCAAACTCCACTAGTTTGTCACCTAGACTCTCTTCCAAATTGTCTGGGTAAGCACTGACAATAATTGGAATTCTCTTCAAGATTTCGTCAGCTGTTAAAGACTCAAAATGCTGAAGTATTCCAAATGCACTAGTGACTTGATGGTACACTTCCATGTGTTAGGCTAATGCGGACAGCACTTTATCAATTATGACAATAATTTCAAAAGGTTTTCTCTAATTTCATCAATTGTAGCAGAGCCACGGAAATGGTTGTACTTTGTATTTCGCTTGCATCATCTTGAGGTCCGTTGCTTATATTCTTCACAGCCGCTTGGCAGTCTGCCTTTTGCTTCGATATATCTGAAAATATGGACCACAAGGATTGTAAATATCTATGTAACAGTTTATAAAAGGCATATCCCATGTTATGATCTTAATCAGATGGCAGGAGTGAAGCACTAGTCGCTTATAAACAGTCTAGTATTTCGTTCCAAGTAGTTATTACTCTCATTTCCAACCAAAACTTCATTGCAAAATATTCTGTTTTTCTAAACAATCAGTTTGGTTTACAGTGAAGGAAAACACCACAGATGCAGTGAACAGTTTCATTGAGAAAATAAGTACATCATTAGACAAGAGAAATAAGGTGGCAGGAATTTTCTGTAACCTCACAAAGGCGTTTGATTCATGCATTGCTTATTTACAAACTTGAAAAGTATGGCATTAGTGGCAGTGCCCTACAATGGCTTAAATCTTACTTATCAAACAAAGCAAAGAGTTAGCATCTCTTTAAATGATGCATATTATTTTTCTGACTGGGGAAAAAAAAACCTCCGGTTGTTTCACAAGGCTCCATATTAGGTCCAGTCGTATTTCTCTTCTATGTTAATGACTTACCTTTAAATATCAGCTCCCCAGCAGCTCTGTTCGCAGATGATACTTTTGTCTTAGTTGAAAATCAAGATTTGTAAAAAAAATCCCAAATCTCTGATCAGTACCTTGGAAACTTGTTTTCAGCTAAATGGGTTCAATCTAAACATATCTAAGACTCACATGATGCAGTTCAAAAGCAAATTTGACTGCAATATTGTTCACAACAACCAAGCTGACTCAGTCAAATTCTTAGGTTTAAATGTAGATAAAAATTTGAGCTTGCAGGCACACATTGAGTGCCCAGAAAACAAACTGAGTGGCTTTTCATTTGCAATGCAAATATTATCAACTGCAACTGACATGGACACATGAAAAGTAGCGTATACAAGCTACTTTGAATCCATTATTAAGTATGGTATTGTTTTTTGGGGTAACTCGACAAACATAGTGCGGATACAAAAAATACAAAAAAAAATTATTCAAAATATGTGCACTTCAAAATATAAATATCCATGTCATCCATTATTTAGAAAACTTAAAATAGTAACTGTGTCATCCCTATACATCTATGAGATTATTATATTTTTGTACGCAAGATGTGAATTATTTGAGGGAAACCATTTTGTCCATTTGTGACGAAGCAAGCTGGGATATTTTTACTTTCCCTCTTGTTTTGCCATCTGCCTCCTTAAATTAGTTTTTTCATTTTGAACTAATTACCATTAATGTACATGAGTATAATCTGCATTTTCATAAAAGAGAAAGGCTGGCCCTTAGTTTTAAAGAATATAACACCAGATGTAATGATGGCTTAGTTTTATGTAAGTAATTGATTTTATAATTTATTCTGACTATTACTAGTTAGTATCTTTTGTTATAGTGTGAAATCAGTAATTGTTTCGTAACTTAAATTCTATTGTTGACTTGTAAACAAATATAAATTTTGTACTAATTATAAACATTTGGAGGAACAACTAATAGTATTCCTAAAGGATCTATTTGACTCTATTTGAAAACATGTTAGCAAAGCCAGCCCCTAATTAATTCCAAAGTAATTAACAGCTTTGTCAAAAGTATTGTTTGTGTAACTATATATGTTAATTTCATGATTTAAACAAATTATTTGGCTTAACCCTCGTAGTAGAAGAAACTGTTAAAAAGAACCAATTTTTAGATGTATTCAGTTAATTTAATGAGTTAAGTTTTAACTGTAATTTCTGTAAATTTAACTTCGAACAGTGTGTAGTTTTGGGACTATTATTGTGATGATATATAAGGGCCTGATTTTTGGTCCCAAGACAGTCAGTCTTGGCCAAGTTTCAGACGAGAAACCTGTATTGTTTAGAACAACAACAATGCTTCAACTTAACTGTGAAATAAGTGTTACACAATTAGGCCGTGTGTTAAAACAATGACAGTGTCTGCTCCATACATACCTTTCTATTCTTCAATAACTGTGAACCTTGTGATTAGAGTTTTACTGCTAGTAGATGTACAATGGTAAATTATTGAAGCAGTATGTGGCTTATGGAAAGTTTAAACAATAGTGCACTGGCCATATATAACTGTGTATTATTGGGAGGTTGTAAACAGTGAAAGTAAAAGACTATGAAACGCAAATGTGCATCTGTCAGCTACGTCATATACAGTAGCCAGTAGTTGCACTTCCACCCCCAATTTTTTCAGCCATTACATCGACACCGAGGATCACAAGCGAAGAAACAAAGAAGATGAACTGTCACACATTCACATGACCCAGAAACAAAGAAAATTTTATGCTCCGCACCCACCGCCTCAGACTGTATGACCAGGGACCTCAATACATGGGAATGAAAATTTGTAGTACATTAAAAGGGAACAAGTTAATGCAGGTGAATTTAGGTTCACTAAACAGAAAGATATATGAGGCACTAAGACTGAAATGTTATTACTCAGTGGATGAATTCATGCAGGTCAAACTGGAAATTTGAGCTGGATATAATGTTACATATTCCAAGAAATATCCTTATAGTGTTGTTATTTATTTTAGTGGTATTATTTATTAGTGTAAAAATCATTGTAACTGTACCATAAATTTTTGACATGTCTTCTGTATGCAAACCAAATGGATTGCAAATGTACATCATGAGATGAATAAAACAAAATTCTACAATATCCTTCTACAAAACCAGTCTGTAAGCCTGATTACAACATTCTACCTTGCAATCCATGTTATTAGACATGTCATCCAAAACTGCTTGGTAATGCCTTCATAGCACCTGCTCAGGCTGACAACCTAGTGTCCAAAATCTTTTCAAAATCGAAATTTTTGAACTAGTTTCTTTAAGTGCTTTCAAAAAAAGATCCCATCAGTAAGCAGAAGTGGAAATTGTACATAGGTTTTCAGTGATATTGAAGAAAAAGGACGTTTCTACACAGCATTCTGGTGCTCACGTGGCAAGAATATTTAATGAATCTTCAAGGCAGGCAGCAGAATGGCCTTCCCCATCCAAGAATCTTACAAATATTTCCACTGGTCCAGATGGCAAGATGTGGTACACTATCAGAATCAGTTGGTTTACATGACATATACCTAGAGTGGAATCCAATGAAACATAATATTATTTGCATCTCTTAATTTCGCAAATAATATGATGTAGTATGCTTGATGCAATTAGATGGATAAATTCCCTGCATTTTGTTTTTGACAAATATGTCTAATGATCCTTTCTTTTATTTGCATGAATGGGATGTATATATTGGACAAGATAAATGTCAAATTTAGCAATTAATTCTAATAAATCTAAGTCCAACAGTTTCATTAGTATGCTGAAAAGCAAGACCTCATACTGCTAAAATCTGGAATAATTTGTTCTAAGAGAGTCCACCAATACTTTTGTTAGGCCTCAGTTTGACTGAGAATCAACACTTGCATCCTTGTTTTTGCGAACCAACTACAAACTTATCGCTTGCTGCTATGCACCGTCTGAACCTGTAACTTTACAAACAAAACATGCTGGTTATATGCCAGATAAGACACCTTCTGTTGTGAGTGCTGATGGTTATTATTTTATACCCTTCTGTTCATATTTTGCATTTCACTATTTCTATATGCAAGCCAATAATCTCAATCAAAGTTGCTCAGCCATTAACCAATATAATTGGAGTACAATTTACTTTCATTTTGTTTTTTGCTTGTAGTAACATCAGAAGCTTTTAATATAATTTCTAACTCTCTTTGGCTTGAAGAAGATGTCTAAAGGGTGAGAGGGCTTACCATGCTTTGGTTAGAAGACAATGTGGCTCAATTAAGAGGACTTGCTATCTGTTCACCTACAATATCATTTGTAGAAAACGTGGCTGCATCAGCAAGAGTTGCAGATCCTAATAAATATTTTAAAGGCTATGGTGAGTTGTCTGTCTTTGCAAGCTCTATGTATTGTTTTGTTGATGCACTGACACAGTCCAGTATCAGAGAATATTTTAAAGTTCCACTTTTTACAGTTTAGTTTCTTGTGATCCTTGTAAGGTCTTTTATGCTACCACTCATTTCGACAGTTATTACCGTGTTAGCTGTAATGGAGGTGAGTTGGAGATTTATGTTGCTAAGTCTTATTGGTTTAAAACTGGCCTGGACTGATATATGTGATGATTAATTAATTCAAGAACACATATATTTTGCATGTAGATGATACAAAATACTGTTCCATCGTTCTTTAGATGTACCATGCTCACTCAGTTTGACTTGCCTCTTTTCATACCACCTCAAAATTTCTCTTTATTACACAAATTAAACCTGTTGATAAACATTCATTGTATCCGTAACACTTTCCTTTTTCTTGAAGTTTTACTATCCTTAGATCATGTCCACTTTGTTTCAGTATTGGTAACAGGTAAATTTGCCACTAATACAGAAGTTTACATTGTCTTTTACACTTACATGTATACACAGTAATTCATTTCTTATATTCAAGTTACAATACAATCTTATTGTGCATTAAACACATTAAATAAAAAATTCCTCTATTTACATTGGGCATAACATGTGACTCCTCAACTATTACCAACACATATTATTTGATTCCTTGTAGAGATGGGTTAACTCTATTTTATTGCTTTTTAGGCAGATAGACATCCTAAGTATTGCTAATTTCATGGGGCTGCTAAAGTTGTAACTGACAGAACACAGTGACAATTAGATTCAACAACATCTGCAGAAGAATTCAACGTGGAATCTAACTATTCATACTATGTACAGGTTTGTATACATGAGGCTCTATATGGAAAGTGTAACTTATGTCAGTGTGTCAAAAAATAATTTCTTCTGCTGTTGGTATTTTTGCACCTGTTATCTTAAATAGTTTCATTATGTGTGAATATCTGACCTGTCTATTTTTTTAATTTTTTAGTAATTGTTCTTGTAACTGCAAATATTGATCTTGCTAATTCTTCTTCTTTTTATCGAATGTTGTGTACCTAGATGCTTTAGTTATTCATATGCAACTCACTGTACTTGCATCAGAACTAGTACATTTTCTTATATTACATTCTCATATTCACTGTAATGAGAATTCATACTCATTTTGCTACTCTACATATCATTTGTCACCACTCATACTTACACATTTATATATAATTACATTCTCTAGCAGTGGGGTCCTGACAGTTTCTACCACTGTATTCATATGTTCTATCCTATCAATTGGGACTTATAGTTGCATCATTCCCATATAACTAATACTGAATAAACTATTTAATTACCTGAATATGCACAGTGTAGCCTGCCTATCACTCATACTTAAGCACAACATTTGCAGAGTAGTTTCAGAGTGCACTAATTCTCCATTTTTGCGAAATGTTATTATCAGGTCTTGTACAATCCGAAAGTACTAAAACTGAGTTCATTCAGATGAAATTCTGGATAATGAAGTAACATATTTGTCTTTTGTGTGTTGGCAACATAGTGTTACAACATGTTGCACTTGCAGAAGATAAAAACTCCCCCTTTTAAGCATTTTACTTGTCAGATAGTGTAGTTTACTTCCTTAATGAAAGTCTAAAAATTATTATTTATATATGTACACGTGTTTTTTATTTTCTTTTTTTGAAAAGTGTGTCTGCAGCCTAATCTTTTATCACATGTTTGTTTTCTCTTTCATCTCTTGCATTAAGGGTTGTTAAAGCCTGCTTGACCTTTTCTTCTAACAATATTTTATTTTGGGGCACTCACGGTCGTGGTCTGACCCACTCGTCAATTTCTGTCTTTCTGGACATCAACTTGGTTGATGTGAATCCCATGTAGTTGTGTTGAAGATTATTTACTGTTTGTCTTCTGATAATAGGTGTGAAAGTCACTGTCTTAACTGCATACATGCGAACATACGTGGTAAAAACAACATATAATGCAATTATATATTTTACTCTGTCCCTAGCTTGTGGTAGGGAGCCAGCTGTGTCTCAGGACACCAGCTCTAGTGGTTTAGTAGGAATAACTGGATGTAGTTTTGTTAAGCTAGATTTATTTGGGTGTTTCATTTTTTGACAAGTGATACTTTGCTTATGGCTCAGTGTAAACTGTGTCGGATATTAGCAAAATAACAGTATGATATGATTTTGTCAGTTCAGTTTGATACCCCATTGTGTTCCTAGTGTGGCGCCTGTATTTGATAAAGTTATCAATATATACATCAGTTAAACACACACATCACTCAGATGGCTCTGGTGTGTGATGATGAAAGAGCACCCCTTGGTGCAGAGTATAATACTTATCCAGTTCTTCACTGTTATCTTCTTGTAGTCTCCACTTTATATTCTGCCTGCATGCATCTTATTCCTGCAACTTAATCATACTTTGACACATCATTAAGCAGTATGGTCAGCAGGTGCCATGATACGTAAGAAAAATGTGAAAATCAGAAGTTTGTTCTGTCAACTCACTGAATTTGTGTAAACCTTGTGGTGATTGTGAAAGTGCATCTGCTATAATCTCCTTTTATGTGTACTGTCTCAAAATTAAACTATTGGAAGGAAAGATGCCAGTGGACAATACATCTGTGTAACAAATTGCAAGTTAGTGAAAAGGACAGAGCTTGAGGATCGCAAAACACTTTTATGTGCTTACCCCATAAATAGTACTCATAATTTTCTAAATGGCCAAATTACTGCCAGAGCCTCCAGCACTGTCACCTAATTAGTTCTTTCACATATCAGGGTTCTATTTGCAAAAATAATCACACGTATGGTAGATTTTCTGTTAATTCTTCAGATCTGAAGTTGGCATGCCCCCTCTCTGTTTTATTTGTACATTTGTGCTCAGATAAAAGTCTTCACTCATATCAGGATGTTGTAACAGGTCAGCATTGACTAGGGCCTGTTAATTCTGGCACTGCATTGTCAAAAACAACATATGTTCTTTCTCAGTAAGTCTAATAGAGCATCACTATTTAGCTTTTTATTTGACATGAACTTTTTGAAAAACGACATGAATCCTGAGAAGGCCTTGAGTTGTCTTCTATTTTAGGGTGCTGGAAAATTTTTTATTGCATTGACCTTTCCTTTGTTTGGTACTATTCCTTCTGAGGAAATAATGTGACCTAAGAATATTATTTTCTGACGGCCTAATTCAGACTTTTGTGAGTTTATTGTAACATTATACTGCTTGAAACTTTCTAACACTTTACTCAGTTATTCCAGGTGTTCTTTCCATGTTGTGATCACAGCCAATAGGTCATACACATACACAGTCAGTCCACTTACCAATTCTGGTACCAACAATGTATCCAGGGATGCTGTAAATGTTCATCCCGTTACATTAAACCTGAAGGGAAGAACACAGAATTGGTAACTTCTAACTGTACAAACAAAAGCTGTATACTTTCTATTATCAGGATGAAGAGCTGTCAGCTAGTATGAGGCACACTACTCTATGATAGTTAAGTATTTTACATTGTGAAATTTTAGCAATTGTTCATCTAAATTGACTGGCTTTATCCTAACTGGGATAATGATCTTGTTGATTTGTGTGGCTACTAAAACTAGATGGACATTGCCATTGGGTTTTACAGTTGGCAGAAGAATGCTCCAATAGGGTGACTGTGAAGGTTCAATTATACTCCAATTTTTCATTTTCTCTGTTTCATTATGTACTGCTTCTTGTGACGAAGGGTGACAACAGGTTTGTTGGAGTACACCTCCATCTTGTACACATAACCCTTAATGCTACCAGAAATTTTTCAAAGACTTGTATATATTGTTAGAGTAGTTCACCTAATTCATTTCTTTGGGTTGTGGATAGGTAGAGGATTCTTGCACCTTATCCTGTATGATTCACACATTGGTAGGCGTATCTGATGAAGTTTCATTTACAAAATCTATCTCTGGAAAAATGAATTGTAAATCTATTTCATGTTGATTAGTGTCTTGACTTGTCATCATTTTGGTTAAATCAAAAGAAATTCTACAATCCTCAACATTAAAGTGACATTTCCCTTTACCTAAGTGTATTTGCTGTTGAAATGAATTCATATCCAGCATGCAGTTGACTATTAATTTTTCAGTGATAAGAAAGTCATACCTTATTATAATATCATGTATCGAAATAGATATATGTGCTTGGGATTTTATTACCTGTGATTTATTGCTTTTAGAATTCTGAAGTTTTGCACAGGTGGGGTGGGTACATATGTATTTCTTTTGATTTCTGTGAATAAACCAACTGGCATTACATTTGCCAAAGTGCCACTGTCAAGAAGAGTGTCTACAGATATATTGCCTGCTTTTGCTTTGTATTTATTATAGGAGTGTGGGTTAGCTACTACAAACAGCATAGTGAACGCATTATTGTGGCCAAGATAGACACAAAGCCCATGCCTACTACAGTAGTACAAGTTTATATGCCAACTAGCTCTGCAGATGATGAAGAAATAGATGAAATGTATGACGAGATAAAAGAAATTATTCAGGTAATGGAGGGAGATGAAAATTTAATAGTCATGGGTGACTGGAATTCGTCAGTAGGAAAAGGGAGAGAAGGAAACACAGTAGGTGAATATGGATTGGGGCTAAGAAATGAAAGAGGAAGCCGCCTTGTAGAATTTTGCACAGAGCATTGTGGTGTCACCGCTAGACACCACACTTGCTAGGTGGTAACTTAAATCGGCCGCGGTCCTGTAGTACATGTCGGACCCGCGTGTCGCCACTGTGTAATCGCAAACCTAGCGCCACCACATGGCAGGTCACAAGATACGGAATAGACCTCGCCCCAGTTGTACGGACGACATAGCTTGCGACCAGACGTACCAAGTCTTCCTCTCATTTGCCGAGAGACAGATAGAATAGCCTTCAGCTTAGTCCATAGCTACTACCTAGCAAGGCGCCATTTGTATCAGTGCTTATAGCTTATTAATATTCAAGAGAGATGTATTCCAACAAGAGAATAAAAGTTAAGTAACATCTACGTACTTTTCTTCTTATTCATTAATAAGTCTCATGTTCCAGAACTTCAAGCCCGTCTGCGTTAGTTTAGCGTGCACCTAGCTACCTCATTGTGTCTAGACTGTAGGAACTGGACACAACATTATTTGGCGACGAGGATGGGATGCCGCGCCCACGTCGCATAAATTGATTGTACTTTGCTCTGATTTGCTTGTGTCATGGCTTCGCCACAATCTCCAGATGTACTGTCCGAATTTTTTCGCTTGCAGAATCAGCAGACGCAGGCGTTATTGGACGCCCTTGGACAGCTCGTCCAGGGTCAACGTGCGCTACAAACCGATGCGGCAGTCGCCGCTTCTTCGCTACCGCTGCCACAAAACGCTGTTGCACCTCCCTTTCGGCCATACGTGGCGGCCGATGAGACCTGGCAAGAGTGGTCTCGCCAGTTCAACTTTCACCTCGCAGCATACAGAATTCAAGGTAAAGAGCGGCAGCCGTTTTTGCTTTCTTGTGTCGGTGTGTCTACCTACCGTGTGATAGTGAAATTGTTTCCCCGACGCGACGTAGCAACTCTGTCCTACGAAGAAATTTTGTCTGCTTTAGATGCCTATTTCAAAGAAACAGTAAATGTAGTTGCAAAACGGTATACGTTCTTTCGTACAAAACGTACGGCCGGTCAGACTAATAGGGAGTGGGTAGCAACTTTGCAAGGACTTACTAGGGAGTGTGCATTTGAATGTGACTGTGGACTTCCTTATTCAGACACTATGGTGCGTGATGCAATAGCACAGAACGTGTCTGATGTTCGCATACGGGAACAGATTTTGAAACTAGTAAATCCCTCCCTTCAACAAGTGATAGACATATTGGATAGGCAAGACACACTTGACTTTGCTCAGGCATCTTTTGAAACTTCGCCAGCCGTGTGTCACATTAACCGGCCCGCCGGCCGCGCTGCCCGGGACGCTACACGGCCCTCGCGCCCGTCCGCACAGCAGCGGCAGCCTAGCTCGCAAACACGTGCGCCGCGTAAGCAAGCAACTGCAGTGAAATCATGCCCGAGGTGTGCAACTAGACATTCGCGTGACAATTGCCCGTCACGCCAAGCTATTTGCTTTTACTGTCAAAAGAAAGGACATGTTCAAAGTGTTTGCCAGAAAAAGCTTAGATCAGACAATCACACAAATTCCAGGCCTTTTGCTTCGCGCCGGAATCGACCCCAGGACAATCAGGCTCGTGGACCTTCGCCCATGGACATTCATGTGGTTCATTCCCACCCGTCCAGTGACACTTTAGCTAACAGTGACTGTGTTCGTCCCACCACAAATGTGCGTCGACGTCGCCGAAAATCACGTAAAGTCGCAAGTGCTTCTGTACCTGTATCAGTTCAAATTGCACGTGACAGTCGCTCTTGTCGTCAACAGGACAATAAACTTTTTGTGGACTTCGACTTTGAAGGCAAAGTGATACCATTCCAGCTCGATACCGGAGCTGCAGTTTCATTGCTCAATCACGACACGTACAAACAACTGGGCAAACCGCCATTGCGTGCCGCAAATGTTAAGTTAACTAGTTACTCAGGACAGCAGATCCCTGTATTAGGACAGTGCAGCCTTATTGCGACATACAAGGGACAAACAGAACTTGTATCATTTTACGTTCTTCGTTCTTCTACGGCAGTGAACTTGTTTGGTTTAGATTTATTTCAATTGTTTAATTTGTCTATAGTAAATCAGGTCCTATCAGTGAATCAGACTGAGCCTTCCGCCAGTGTTTCTAGTCTTTGTGAAGAATTTGCAGACATTTTTGCACCGGGCCTTGGTTGCGCTAAGAACTATGAAGCACATTTGGAATTGAAAGACAACGCGCAACCGAAATTTTTCAGAGCGCGCAATGTTCCCCACGCATTGCGTGATGAGGTCGCAAGAACATTGCACGATTTAGAATCTCAAGGTGTAATTGAACGTGTGCAGGCTTCTCTCTGGGCCTCACCCTTAGTCATTTTGCCAAAACCTTCCGGAAAATTGCGACTTTGTGTGGACTTCAAGGCAACTGTGAATCCCCAACTAGTGACTGCTACTTTTCCTTTGCCCCGCCCGGAAGATCTTTTTGACAAACTGTGCCCGGGAATATATTTTTCCAAATTGGACCAGGCAGATGCGTACTTGCAGATACCTGTGGACGAAGAATCCCAGCGCGTCTTGGTGGTCAACACGCATCTTGGCTTGTATCGCTTCAAAAGACTGCCATTCGGGTGTGCATCCACCCCTGCTTTCTTTTAGCATTAATTCCAAACAGGTTTGTGCGCAATGCTTCTTCCATTTCAGCTCCGCTTCATCGCTTACGCCGTAAAGGTGTTCCGTTCGTCTGGACGACGGAATGCGAACGCGCCTTTCGCCAGTTGAAATCGGCGTTACTTTCACATACTTGCCTTACGCCATTCGATCCCCGAAAACCCCTTTTGTTGATGGTAGATGCATCGGATTTCGGGATCGGTGCTGTGCTTGCGCACAAAGATGGCTCGCATGATCGCCCTATTGCCTTTGCGTCAAAATTGCTCTCATCTGCGCAAAGAAATTATTCACAGATAGAGAAAGAAGCTTTAGCTCTCGTGTTTGGTGTTACCAAGTTCCATGACTTCTTGTATGGTCGTCACTTTACCATCATCACGGACCACAAACCTTTGACATCGCTTTTTCATCCGAACAAGCCTGTACCTCCACGTACAGCGCAGAAATTCATTCGCTGGTCACTTTTTCTCTCGCAGTACCGCTACGATATCTTGTATCGGTCCACTGCTAAGCACGGCAACGCTGATGCGTTGTCCCGTTAGCCTGTTGCTGAGGATAAAGCATTCGATTCTTCCGAACTTGCTTGCATGTTCATTGATTCGGAAACCGATGACGTGGTCGAATCGTTTCCGATTGATTTTCGTCGTGTAGCTACAGCCACAGCTGCTGACCCTGTCCTTGCTACTGTTTTGCGTTTTGTTGCTACGCAATGGCCCATGTCAAAGTCACGGATCGAGGATCCTTTGGTTCGCCGTTTTTTTGCTCACAAGGAGAGACTTTTTGTCCGACGTGGTGTTTTGTTGTTGCGTTCCGATAATGATCAGTCCAGAGTCGTGGTTCCACGTTCGTTACAGTCTTCTGTCTTAAAGCTTCTTCATCAAGGACATTGGGGTATAGTGCGTACGAAACAACTTGCTCGTCAGCACTGTACTTGGTTCGGAATCGATGCTGCGATTACGAATATGTGCTCCTCTTGTGTGGCGTGTGCCGAACAACACTCCGCACCGCCGCGGAAGTTCTTTGCGTGGCCGAAAGCCACTTCCCCTTGGCAACGCTTGCACATCGATTTTGCTGGTCCATTCTGGAATGCTCGATGGTTGGTTGTGGTCGATGGTTTCAGTAATTTTCCTTTTGTTGTCCGGATGTCTTCCACGACGTCTTCTGCCGCAATCCAAGCCTTGTCTGCTATCTTTTGCATTGAAGGTCTTCCGCAGACTATTGTTTCCGACAATGGCCCACAATTCATGTCCGCAGAATTTCAGTCATTCTGCACGGCCAATGGTATTACACATCTGACATCCGCGCCGTTTTCGCCTCAGTCAAACGGTGCCGCTGAACGATTGGTCCGGACTTTCAAGTCACAGATGTTGAAGTTGAAAGAGTCGCATTCTCGGGAGGACGCATTGTTGCTCTTTTTGTCTTCATATCGCTCTCAGCCCCGCGATGGTCGCTCGCCGGCTGAGTTGCTCCATGGTCGTTCTCATCGCACCCTGATGTCTTTGCTGCATCCGCCGCATCAGGTTCCTGTGCAGCGGCAGACTCCTGCTTTTGCTCCTGGCGACGTTGTCTATTATCGCAACTATCGCGGTTCACGGCGTTGGTTCGCAGGGCGCATTCTTCGCTGCCTCGGCCGCGCGATGTATTTGGTTTTGGGGGCCTCTGGTGAGGTGCGTCGGCATCTCAATCAGCTGCGCCTCTGTCGTCGCCTGGGTTCTGCCGCTCCCCGTCTGCTTTCAGCGACGGTGCCGTCAGGTCAGCGCCCTGGGGACCCATCTACTGGCTCGCCTCATCCCCAGGTGTTACCGACGCTGCCTTCCATTCTGCCCCATGGCGTCGCGCCGCCGCCGCAGCCGCCGCAGCTGCCGCCGCAGCCGCCGCCGGCGCCGCCCGCAGTGGACGCGCCGCTGCAACCGCCTGGCGCCTCCCTGGGTCACGCGCCGCCGCTCGCTTCCCGTGACCAGCCGTCCTCCGCCATGGACCTCTTGCCCGCTCCGGACCAGATGTCGTCTTCGCCCGTCGGGTGCTCCGACCAAATGGAGGTCGACCCTTCGGCCCCTCTTGTCTCATTACGTGCGCGTACACCTCATGTTGACGTGCACCCTGGACTAGGTTTGCAGGCGTTTCCTAGCTCCCCTCGGACCGAATGGCCGGGTGCGGGTGGCACGGCCTCGCCTGTTGTTAGGCTCCCCACCTCATCGCATACGTCAACATGGGGTCCTCCCCACGGCGGGCGGAAGCCTTATCTCACGACCGTTCGCCGATTTGCGGGGGAGGAATGTGGTGTCACCGCTAGACACCACACTTGCTAGGTGGTAACTTAAATCGGCCGCGGTCCTGTAGTACATGTCGGACCCGCGTGTCGCCACTGTGTAATCGCAAACCTAGCGCCACCACATGGCAGGTCACAAGATACGGAATAGACCTCGCCCCAGTTGTACGGACGACATAGCTTGCGACCAGACGTACCAAGTCTTCCTCTCATTTGCCGAGAGACAGATAGAATAGCCTTCAGCTTAGTCCATAGCTACTACCTAGCAAGGCGCCATTTGTATCAGTGCTTATAGCTTATTAATATTCAAGAGAGATGTATTCCAACAAGAGAATAAAAGTTAAGTAACATCTACGTACTTTTCTTCTTATTCATTAATAAGTCTCATGTTCCAGAACTTCAAGCCCGTCTGCGTTAGTTTAGCGTGCACCTAGCTACCTCATTGTGTCTAGACTGTAGGAACTGGACACAACAAGCATGACTTAATCATAGCTAACACTTGGTTCAAGAATCATAAAAGAAGGTTGTATACCTGGAAGAATCCTGGAGATACTAAAAGGTATCAGATAGATTATATAATGGTAAGACAGAGATTTAGGAACCAGGTTTTAAATTGTAAGACATTTCCAGGGGCAGATGTGGACTCTGACCACAATCTATTGGTTATGAACTGCAGATTGAAACTGAAGAAACTGCAAAAAGGTGGCAATTTAAGGAGATGGGACCTGGATAAACTGAAAGAACCAAAGGTTGTACAGAGTTTCAGGGAGAGCATAAGAGAACAATTGACAGGAATGGGGGAAAGAAATACAGCAGAAGAAGAATGGGTAGCTCTGAGGGATGAAGTAGTGAAGGCAGCAGAGGATCAAGTAGGTAAAAAGACGAGGGCTAGTAGAAATCCTTGGGTAACAGAAGAAATATTGAATTTAATTGATGAAAGGAGAAAATATAAAAATACAGTAAATGAAGCAGGCAAAAAGGAATACAAACGTCTCAAAAATGAGATTGACAGGAAGTGCAAAATGGCTAAGCAGGGATGGCTAGAGGACAAATGTAAGGATGTAGAGGCTTGTCTCACTAGGGGTAAGTTAGATACTGCCTACAGGAAAATTATAGAGGCCTTTGGAGAGAAGAGAACCACTTGTATGAATATCAAGAGCTCAGATGGCAACCCAGTTCTAAGCAAAGAAGGGAAGGCAGAAAGGTGGAAGGAGTATATAGAGGGTTTATACAAGGGCGATGTACTTGAGGACAATATTATGGAAATGGAAGAGGATGTAGATGAAGACGAAATGGGAGATAAGATACTGCGTGAAGAGTTTGACAGAGCACTGAAGGACCTGAGTCTAAACAAGGCCCCGGGAGTAGACAACATTCCATTAGAACTACTGATGGCCTTGGGAGAGCCAGTCATGACAAAACTCTACCATCTGGTGAGCAAGATGTATGAGACAGGCGAAATACCCTCAGACTTCAAGAAGAATATAATAATTCCAATCCCAAAGAAAGCAGATAGATGTTGACAGATGTGAAGATTACCGAACTATCACTTTAATAAGTCACAGCTGCAAAATACTAACGCGAATTCTTTACAGACGAATGGAAAAACTGGTAGAAGCGGACCTCGGGGAAGATCAGTTTGGATTCCGTAGAAATGTTGGAACACGTGAGGCAATACTAACCTTACGACTTATCTTAGAAGAAAGATTAAGAAAAGGCAAACCTACGTTTCTAGCATTTGTAGACTTAGAGAAAGCTTTTGACAATGTTAACTGGAATAATCTCTTTCAAATTCTGAAGGTGGCAGGGGTAAAATATAGGGAGCGTTAGGCTATTTACAATTTGTACAGAAACCAGATGGCAGTTATAAGAGTCGAGGGTCATGAAAGGGAAGCAGTGGTTGGGAAAGGAGTGAGACAGGGTTGTAGCCTCTCCCCGATGTTATTCAATCTGTATATTGAGCAAGCAGTAAAGGAAACAAAAGAAAAATTCAGAGTAGGTATTAAAATTCATGGAGAAGAAGTAAAAACTTTGAGGTTCGCCGAGGACATTGTAATTCTGTCAGAGACATCAAAGGACTTGGAAGAGCAGTTGAACGGAATGGACAGTGTCTTGAAAGGAGGATATAAGATGAACATCAACAAAAGCAAAACAAGGATAATGGAATGTAGTCAAATTAAATCCGGTGATGCTGAGGGAATCAGATTAGGAAATGAGACACTTAAAGTAGTAAAGTAGTTTTGCTATTTAGGGAGTAAAATAACTGATGATGGTCGAAGTAGAGAGGATATAAAATGCAGACTGGCAATGGCAAGGAAATCGTTTCTGAAGAAGAGAAATTTGTTAATGTCGAGTATAGATTTAAGTGTCAGGAGGTCGTTTCTGAAAGTATTTGTATGGAGTGTAGCCATGTATGGAAGTGAAACATGGACGATAACTAGTTTGGACAAGAAGAGAATAGAAGCTTTCAAAATGTGGTGCTACAGAAAAATGCTGAAGATAAGGTGGGTAGATCACGTAACTAATGAGGAGGTATTGAATAGGATTGGGGAGAAGAGAAGTTTGTGGCACAACTTGACTAGAAGAAGGGATCGGTTGGTAGGACATGTTTTGAGGCATCAAGGGATCACAAATTTAGCATTGGAGGGCAGTGTGGAGGGTAAAAATCGTAGAGGGAGACCAAGAGATGAATACACTAAACAGATTCAGAAGGATGTAGGTTGCAGTAGGTACTGGGAGATGAAGAAGCTTGCACAGGATAGAGTAGCATGGGGAGCTGCATCAAACCAGTCTCAGGACTGAAGACCACAACAACAACAACAACATTATCATTTCATCTGCCTCCCTACCATTACCTGTTTTATCGGAATACACTCATGTATCTCTTATATCTTTATCCTGATCGTATCTCAAAAAGTGTATATGTTTGTTCTGTATGGCCCGACTGATTCTATAGATAGTTGTCTGGTGGGCTTATTTATTAATTTACTTTGGTGATCCTTGATGTGAATATGTCACAGGATATGGAACATTTCAGTTTTCTAATTTTGTTATGGTATTATGTAAATAGTACTAATCAGTTACATATTAAAGTATCTACAGCTTAGGTTCTATTTCAAAAAATAAATTTTACAGTTAAATAAACATTACAGAAAATACATTATTGAAAAACAGATACATTTACAATAATAGATAGACAATAACAAAGCATCCCATCCAATAAGTCTCTCCTGACCTGCAGTTCTGGGTAACTTTTCCAAAATCTACCCCTTTTCCTAGACCTCTCCAGTCCTTTTCCCTCACCCCTCTTCCTTTCCATTGCACCCTCTGCCTGAAGAAGGAGCCTAATTATAACCTTCTTTTATGTATGTGTTCTGCTGCTACTTGGTGAGTGGATTTTTTATCTATCGAATTACATTATAATAGATAGACAGGCTCACAAATAAAGATTTTGGAATGTATCTGAGAGTTATAGGTATGTGGCTACTATATGTTATGGCCTAGGAACCTCTCTATAGTGTAAAGTAACCCTTGCAGTAGGCGCTGCCTTAAGTTCATTTTAAGCAAGAGCTCATCATCTACTAAACACTTAATTTGTGAAAGAAGAACATTAAAAACCTTCCAGCCACTGAAGTGGACCCCCTTCTTTCTGTACAATGCTCAGGTTTGCATGCTCATAGTGGATATCACCATTTCTTCTAGTATCACGCACTATTAGGTTTGAAAAGGGGATTTTTTTTCCCCCTTATAAAACACACCAGGAAAATGTATATTGTACAGTGAATGTGAAGATTTCAATTTCCTTAAAAAGATTTCTGCATATGGCTCTAGGGTGGACTCCTCTCATGACTCTTATGACTCTTTTTCTGTGCACATACATCAAAACTCCTTTTTACAATTTTCAGTGGACTGACCCAAAAAACTGAAAAACAACAAGCAAAAATGAATAAATTTGTGGCGAGTGTTGACCATGGCAAAGCATAATCACTGGTTTTGCATTCTCCTCTAAGCTGACTTCTTTGACTTGTTAATCTTCTCGGACAGTTTCACACCATGGTGTGTAATGTTCCGCATTGTATTGTGTTCTCATGTTGAACAAATCTACTCAAATCATTATGTGGTTGATTATTACTAGTATAGTCTACATCACTACCTTGAACATGGTGACTGTGCTACACTATGTGATGACTCAGTCAGAGCTGCATTCCAGCCCTCCTGCTCTGACCTACACAGAGTGCTCACTAGAGGACAGAAGACCTTCGACATTCTATTTAATGGGAAGAAGCAGACAGTTTCCGTTAATTGGCTCAAACTAGCTTGGTGTTTAGCTGATGCCCCCCTTCCCCTAGCAGTAAATTCAGGAACTTTATTACAAATACTTTGACTGTATACTGATAAAATTTTGACAGTCAAAGTGTCTTTATTCTGAACACTGTCTGATTTCCCTTGCTGCGTATCCACTGTCGAGTGTTCATCAGACCATTTCAAACTACCACCTAGCCTAAAAAACTTTCATGTGCACCCCACAAGTACTTTGTTTATTGCATCCTTGACCTATCAAGGGAGTCCTTCAAATCCTCACACAATAATGTAGGTCTAGAAAACTGCAGCCAAGACCATCACAGAGTCGACAAACCCTTTGGTTGAGACCCTCCACTTGGCTCCAAACCAAAGGACCTCGATCAACTCTGCGAACAGTGCTGCAAGTTGCGAGCTCTGCTTGCACCCCATTTTCAAGGCCAGCAGTCTCCACTGCCTCCACCAGCCACCTATATGAACTGAGGATGGTGTCAGAACCCAAGCGACAGGCGTTGTTGGTGCCGACGTGAGCCACAACTTTCAGACGAATGCACCGTGCACACTTGATAGCTGCAGGCAAGGCTGCCTCCCTTCTTGGTTGAGACCCTCCCAGTAGACATACCGAGTGCAAATTGGATTTCTTTTAAGCCCAGAATGCTATCTGCCTAAGGGGCTCTATAATGTGTCTAATGTTGGAGGTCCTGATAACTAGTAAACCCTTCCCCTCATATGCCAGGTCGAACTTGTGGAAGGAGCAGCCACCTGTCCACTCACAGGGTGGATGGGCGAGGCCCGGTGACCAGTCTCCACATTGGCCGTCCACCACAAGTGACGCGGATGCATCACCATCTGCCACTCAGCCTGCTGTGAGGGCGAATCCACCATGTTGGGTGCACTAGGAGGTGCCCCAGAAGCAGAGCCTGTGGGCAAAGCAAGTGACACCTGAGGTGTCCCATGTGATGCTCCAGATTCTTCACCACTGCTGAAGAAGACTGCTGTAGCCAAAAACATATCCTAACCATCCTAGCAATACCAACTGAAGAAGTTAACTGTAAAAGCAGACAGAATCGTAGATATGCAACTTGCTACCCTGCTGATGTGTCACAATGGATGCTGATGTGTTAATGAGCTTTTTAGTGAGCAACTACTGCACTACAGACTGAATGAATTTGTAATTGCATAAATGGGAGATTAAACCTCTTAAACAGAAAAACATGCATGAAATTTAATAAATGTACTATGAGGAAAACACAGAAAAAGATGAATGTTTAACCTGCCACTCTGTAGATGAATATCAGCTGAGAGCTATGGCCTGACTGACTCAACATCGAGGTTGAGGCTTATTGACAGTGATTTTATTTTGGAAAGGTAGTCCACCAAAACATTATCCGCCCTTCTAATGTGTACCACACCCGCCGAGAATTGGCTAATAAAATCCAAGTGCATAACATGATGAGGCAGCCATATTTTACTAGGATTCCTTGTTTTGTCCACTAGTGGATGATGATCCATCAGTAATGTGAATTATCATCCTTCGATATCTGCCTTTAAGTACCTGGACTACTTCATAAACCCAGAGCAATTACTTTTCAATGTCAACCACTTGCATTGAGCCACAGTTACTTTTTTTGAAAAGAACCTCAGCGGGTAGAGATTTATATTGATTATCTAATCTAAAATTGCTCCAATCGTGACGTCACTCACATCCACCGTCATAGTTAAAGGGGCATCCTTACCATATGTGCAAATGTAACTGCCTCATTTGAGCTGCATTTGATCTTCTCGAAAGCTTGTTGCGTATTCTCTGTCCACTTCAGTACATGCTTCCCATGATAATGTTTCCCCATCAAGGCATCTGTCAAATGTGTCTGCAACTGTGCTGCAACTGTGCTGCTTGAGACAAATGCCTCCTGTAAAAGTTGACTGTTCCAAGAAATCATCGCAGTTCTTTCGAGGTTGTAGGTCTAGGCATGGAGCAGATAGTTTCAATCCAATCAGCTGTGGTCCTAATATCAGATATAGTTACAGAATAACCCAAAAAGTTTATCTCATTTTTCTGAAATTGATACTTACCTTCATTGAGCATGACACCATGTATCTACAGAACATCAAAAATAATTTTTAAAAGTGTTTCATGCCCTTCTGCCAGTTTTGAGAAAACCAATACGTCATCTATGTATCAAAAACAGAACAGAAATTCTGGTAGTATTGAGTCGATACAACACTGACATTTCTGGGCTGCATTTTTTAACCCATAAAGCATTTGCACGAATTTGAAAAGGCCAAAGGGCATGATAATTACTGTTTTTGAATGTCTTTTGGCACCACTGGAATTTGATGGTAGGTCTTTTTGCAGTCTATCATGCTAAACTTTTTTGCATCTGCCAGAGGTTGTGAAAAATCCTGTAAGCTGGGAATAGGTTATCTATCTCGTATAGTACGGGAGTTAGGTGATCTGTAATCTCCACACAATCTATAAGACCTGCCTTTCTTAGTGACTAAATGGATCTGTGATGCCCAGTTACTAGATGAAGTCTGAACTATGCCTAAGTGCAAAAGTAAAGTTCATTTACAATAAGTTTAGCTGCCTGACATAAATGTGGGGTGGATACCATGATGCCTCTATACCTGGATACTAATGCTGCATAGCAGTTTCTGCTGTTAAAGAGAAGCCAAATGCATGTGAATGAGCTTTTCTCTCATGTAAAGAATGTGGCTAGTACTACACAGTCTTTCCTCAGTTATTGGAATAACCACACAAATTTTACAAATATATGAGATGATGGGAGAAATGTTCTGTTACATACTTGAGATAATTCATTGTGACCTTGAAAAGCAAGTTACAAATACTCTATTTTGTTGCATTTATTTAAACTTGTGCAGACGTACGTCAAGTAGTCTTCAATTCCTGTCACTTAGTACACAAGTGAAAGACAAGCATAAAGTGTAGCATTAGGTACTCCGAAAATCTGAAGCACTTAAAAGTGGAAATACATACTGAACAACACATTTGCAAACTACTTCAAGTTAACAGAATCAGTACCCTTCTGGCATAACACACCAGTAAGAAATAATAATAATTTGTAGACAACTAATGATAACCTACTACAAAAAGGATCCAGTACAGTAACTATAAGCAAATAAGATACACCACACTTTTCACTTGAACAAATTGTTTTTTGAGGTTATAATCCATACCTAAAATTTCCAATAAAGTTTTGCCTATTTGAAGTATGCAGCTTTACTGTATGATTAAATGATGATGGCGTCCTCTTGGGTAAAATATTCCGGAGGTAAAATAGTCCCCCATTCGGATCTCCGGGCGGGGACTACTCAAGAGGACGTCGTTATCAGGAGAAAGAAAACTGGCATTCTACGGATCGGAGCGTGGAATGTCAGATCCCTTAATCGGGCAAGTAGGTTAGAAAATTTAAAAAGGGAAATGGATAGGTTAAAGTTAGATATAGTGGGAATTAGTGAAGTTCGGTGGCAGGAGGAACAAGACTTTTGGTCAGGTGATTACAGGGTTATAAATACAAAATCAAACAGGGGTAATGCAGGAGTAGGTTTAATAATGAATAAAAAAATAGGAGTGCGGGTTAGCTACTACAAACAGCATAGTGAACGCATTATTGTGGCCAAGATAGACACAAAGCCCATGCCTACTACAGTAGTACAAGTTTATATGCCAACTAGCTCTGCAGATGATGAAGAAATTGATGAGATATACGACGAGATAAAAGAAATTATTCAGGTAGTGAAGGGAGACAAAAATTTAATAGTCATGGGTGACTGGAATTCGTCAGTAGGAAAAGGGAGAGAAGGAAACATAGTAGGTGAATATGGACTGGGGGGAAGAAATGAAAGAGGAAGCCGCCTGGTAGAATTTTGCATAGAGCATGACTTAATCATAGCTAACACTTGGTTCAAGAATCATAAAAGAAGGTTGTATACCTGGAAGAATCCTGGAGATACTAAAAGGTATCAGATAGATTATATAATGGTAAGACAGAGATTTAGGAACCAGGTTTTAAATTGTAAGACATTTCCAGGGGCAGATGTGGATTCTGACCACAATCTATTGGTTATGAACTGCAGATTGAAACTGAAGAAACTGCAAAAATGTGGGAATTTAAGGAGATGGGACCTGGATAAACTGAAAGAACCAGAGGTTGCAGAGAGTTTCAGGGAGAGCATAAGGGAACAATTGACAGGAATGGGGGAAAGACATACAGTAGAAGAAGAATGGGTAGCTCTGAGGGATGAAGTAGTGAAGGCAGCAGAGGATCAAGTAGGTAAAAAGACGAGGGCTAATAGAAATCCTTGGGTAACAGAAGAAATATTGAATTTAATTGATGAAAGGAGAAAATATAAAAATGCAGTAAATGAAGCAGGCAAAAAGGAATACAAACGTCTCAAAAATGAGATCGACAGGAAGTGCAAAATGGCTGAGCAGGGATGGCTAGAGGACAAATGTAAGGATGTAGAGGCTTGTCTCACTAGGGGTAAGATAGATACTGCCTACAGGAAAATTAAAGAGACCTTTGGAGAGAAGAGAACCACTTGTATGAATATCAAGAGCTCAGATGGCAACCCAGTTCTAAGCAAAGAAGGGAAGGCAGAAAGGTGGAAGGAGTATATAGAAGGTTTATACAAGGGCGATGTACTTGAGGACAATATTATGGAAATGGAAGAGGATGTAGATGAAGATGAAATGGGAGATAAGATACTGCGTGAAGAGTTTGACAGAGCACTGAAAGACCTGAGTCGAAACAAGGCCCCGGGAGTAGACAACATTCCATTAGAACTACTGATGGCCTTGGGAGAGCCAGTCATGACAAAACTCTACCATCTGGTGAGCAAGATGTATGAGACAGGCGAAATACCCTCAGACTTCAAGAAGAATATAATAATTCTAATCCCAAAGAAAGCAGATATTGACAGATGTGAAGATTACCGAACTATCACTTTAATAAGTCACAGCTGCAAAATACTAACGCGAATTCTTTACAGATGAATGGAAAAACTGGTAGAAGCGGACCTCGGGGAAGATCAGTTTGGATTCCGTAGAAATGTTGGAACACGTGAGGCAATACTAACCTTACGACTTATCTTAGAAGAAAGATTAAGAAAAGGCAAACCTACGTTTCTAGCATTTGTAGACTTAGAGAAAGCTTTTGGCAACGTTAACTGGAATACTCTCTTTCAAATTCTGAAGGTGGCAGGGGTAAAATACAGGGAATGAAAGGCTATTTACAATTTGTACAGAAACCAGATGGCAGTTATAAGAGTCGAGGGGCATGAAAGGGAAGCAGTGGTTGGGAAAGGAGTGAGACAGGGTTGTAGCCTCTCCCCGATGCTATTCAATCTGTATATTGAGCAAGCAGTAAAGGAAACAAAAGAAAAATTCAGAGTAGGTATTAAAATTCATGGAGAAGAAGTAAAAACTTTGAGGTTCGCTGATGCCATTGTAATTCTGTCAGAGACAGCAAAGGACTTAGAAGAGCAGTTGAACGGAATAGATAGTGTCTTGAAAGGAGGATATAAGATGAACATTAACAAAAGCAATTAAATAGGGTGATGCTGAGGGGATTAGATTAGGAAATGAGACACTTAAAGTAGTAAAGGAGTTTTGCTATTTAGGGAGCAAAATAACTGATGATGGTCGAAGTAGAGAGGATATAAAATGTAGACTGGCAATGGCAAGGAAATCGTTTCTGAAGAAGAGAAATTTGTTAATGTCGAGTATAGATTTAAGTGTCAGGAGGTCGTTTCTGAAAGTATTTGTATGGAGTGTAGCCATGTATGGAAGTGAAACATGGACGATAACCAGTTTGGACAAGAAGAGAATAGAAGCTTTCGAAATGTGGTGCTACAGAAGAATGCTGAAGATAAGGTGGGTAGATCACGTAACTAATGAGGAGGTTTTGAATAGGATTGGGGAGAAGAGAAGTTTGTGGCACAACTTGACTAGAAGAAGGGATCGGTTGGTAGGACATGTTTTGAGGCATCAAGGGATTACAAATTTAGCATTGGAGGGCAGTGTGGAGGGTAAAAATCGTAGAGGGAGACCAAGAGATGAATACACTAAGCAGATTCAGAAGGATGTAGGTTGCAGTAGGTACTGGGAGATGAAGAAGCTTGCACAGGATAGAGTAGCATGGAGAGCTGCATCAAACCAGTCTCAGGACTGAAGACCACAACAACAACAACATTTGAAGTTTTGAATAAACCTGTGATTTCAGTCTGCAGATTCTGAACTATAACCTGATTGTGTTATTTTCATCCTCAGGATGCCACAAACTCACTCTTTCTTGGACTAAACTTACCAGTTTCTCATGCTCCATATTTCATGTGCGGAAACATCGATCAATTTGACCAAAGAAAACAGACTGATTTGAATTTGTCTGATTGTCATCTGAAGCCTGTACATTCAGGAGATAAAACCGGCTATAGTGTGACCACGCATGTAATGGCGTACTGATTAGAAAAGATTGACCATCTCAGGCCGATGTCAGTCGTCGGCAGAATCCACTGATACCGGGGCCACTGTGACTGCAGCCTAAAGCTCAGTTTATCGATGATCTACAACATCTCTGTGGATCCCATGATCCCTCACACCACACACTGCCAGCCTTGTGTGGGTTTGTAAGTGTTTGTACTTCTCCAGAACCACTCCTCTTCAGCTGTGACAACATAGGCCCATGCATGGTATTAGTAATATTTCTTGATGAGAGTGCAATTTCAGTGATTATGTCTGTGATTTACGTAAAATATCTTCAAGGTTAAAAAGCTTTGCTAATGTCGTTATTCTGTGCTCAGTTGTCTTTAGTTATTTTTTAATTTCATAAAGCCAACTAATACTAGTCTCTAACATTTTGTGAGTGTTATTTAAGGGTGACAAACTGAAAAGTTATCAGGTTATGGGCCCAGGTTTATTTTAAAACGGAATTTGTAATAAAATACCTGGTCACAAGTGGATGCTCACATTTTTTCGATGTGGCAACTGAAGTGGAAAAATATTGTATCCCTTTATTTGATGGAACAAATTTCAACAAATGGAAATTCAGGAAAGAAACTCTTTTCAAGGAACTGGAACTTTTACCATTTGTGCAAGCGAACTATCTCACAGAGGTGGAATTTGTGGATGGAGAGGTGGACATGCAGTGTGTTGCAAAGGAAACACGACTTGATGAACTGGCAAAACAAGATCAGAAATGTAAGTCTCATCTTATTTAACACATCAGCGACAGTCACTTGGAGTCTGCGAAATATAAGGTAACCTCTTTTGATTTATGGACATCTCTGTGCAATACATTTGAGAGAAAAAGGAACAGATAGTCAACTTCTGTTGAGAAAACAGTTGTTAACAACAAAATTTAATGCAACAAATGGTATGCTACTTAATCAATTTCTTGATAAATTGATTCAAGAATTACATTCGACTGGAGCTAATGTCAAAGAAACCAACATCGTATGCCATCTACTTTTAATTATGCCTGCAGAATACAACATAATGGTCGCTGCAATCAAAATGCTCTCAATGAAGGACTTGACACTGAGCTTCATGAAAAGTAGGCTACTGGATGAAGAGCCGAAGTGAGCGAGAGTCGTCGGGAAAAGCAAAAATGAAGATATACTACCTCTTACAGCTTTTCAGATTCAACGGTATCAGAGAAAACATTTGTCAGATGGCAGAAAAACAAGGAATCAGCTTGGAACCTCATTCAACTTGTTGTGGGAAGCTTGGTACAAAAGGGCTAACTACAGAGTTAAGTTATCAAACAAGAACACAGGAATTAGCAATTCAGTGGTCGTGACTAATGTTAAAGAGGAAGATGGTTTTTATTTTGCAGCATCAAGTGAAGATAAGTCAACGAACAACATAAACTGGTTCTTGGACTCTGGAGCAAAGGAACACTTGCTTAACAGTAAGATGTCTCTCACTAATTTAAAGAAACTGGAACTATCAATTAAAGTTAAAGTAGCTAAGTCAGGCATTTTTCTTGAGGCTAAATTAAAAGGAGAAATTAAAGTCATTAGTGTCGTAAAAGGAAAGGAAATTCAGATAACAATCAAAGATGTTTCTCTGTGCCTGATGTCGGTTATAATTTGCTGTCAGTTAGAAAACTGGAAATGAATGGTTTTAGCATTGCGTTTGAAGAAGCTCAAGATTTAATTTAAAAAAATCATTATCATTGCAAATGGAAATGAATACCAGCTATGTGTTTTGAATTTTTTGCAACATAAAGCCTTGTCTGCTGCTTCAACTGAAACAAATGTGGAACTGACACAGCAGATTAGGCCATTTGAATTATGATAGCATTAAACACCCCCAGTCAAAAGTTGATGGTACAGAACTTGACACTTCAACAATCCCCATGGAATGATGCTCATATTGTATCACAGGAAAACAATCACAGCTGCCATACAATCGCACAAAGAAATGTGCCACTAGACCTCTTGAGTTGATACACAGTGATCTGTGTGGGCCAATCTGACCAGAATTATTTGACAGTAATAAGTATGTGTTCATGTTGGTCAATGACTTTATGCATTTCGCAGTGGCCTAAGCACTGGAATCAAAGTTGGAGGTAACTCGCTATAAGATGTTTCATGCCATGGCTACAGCTCATTTCAACTTGGAGATCGCCAGACTGCTGTGTAACAATGGTCGTGAATACATGTCAAACAAGTTGAAGTAATTTTTTGAAGAATTGAACCACATGAGTTTAGAAACAGATATACCCCTCAGCAAAATTGTACCTTGGAGCGAATGAACTGAACTCCATTGAGAAAGCTCACTTTCTGATACTTCATTGTATGTTCAGTAAGACATTCTGGTCAGTACTGCTGTACGTCTACTAAACAGAGTTCCTACTGTGGCTTTGGAAGGAAAGGTTCCTGCAGCTTTATGGTACAATGAGGAACCTAACTTGGCTAAGCTGAGGGTCTTCTGATGTACTGCTTGTCTACTGGTACCAAAGGAATTGAGAACAGGAAATTTGACAGCAAATCTTTGAAGAGCTACTTCATTGGCTACTGTCCTAATGGCTGCAGGTTTTGGTGTCCAGAGGAAGGAAAAATAGTTACAGGAGGGATTACTGTCTTCTACGAAGGAAGATTTGACTTTGATTGTATACCAGTTGAGGACTGGATTCTGGAATCTGTACAGAAATCATCAGAGAAGGAACACAAAGGTGATAATAGACGTGAACTCATCAAAGATGATGTTAAATCAAATGATAGAGGTAATGAAAGTGTTGTGTTGGCAGAAGAACCAACACCGCGTTACTAGTGGAGGCCGAAATGCACACGTTTTAGCTCACGCAGGCTGGCGTGAGGATGGAAGAACTATACTGACGTGAGGTCTGGAACATGACAAGGAATTAGAATTCAGAAAGCGGACATAATTAGTTTGGTACTTAACTTTAATCCATTAATGATGAACATCGCTCTTGATGGTACATGATTCACAATATTATCAGTAATTATAGTAACTGAATATGGTGCCTTGCTAGGTCGTAGCAAATGACGTAGCTGAAGGCTATGCTAAACTGTCGTCTCAGCAAATGAGAGCGTATGTAGACAGTGAACCATTACTAGCAAAGTCGGCTGTACAACTGGGGCGAGTGCTAGGGAGTCTCTCTAGACTAGATCTGCCGTGTGGTGGCGCTCGGTCTGCAATCACTGATAGAGGCGACACGCGGGTCCGACGTATACTAACAGACCGCGGCCGATTTAAAGGCTACCATGTAGCAAGTGTGGTGTCTGGCAGTGACGGAATAGAAACCCTCCCAAATACCTAGATGACTGTGTTGTACATGCACTGAATGCTGAAGAATCATTTCTCGATGATGTACTGAAAAGCTGAAAGGAAACTGCAACTCATGAAGATGAGGAATACTGACATAAAGCTGTACTGGATGAAACTGACTCTATAAAGGAAAACAAGACTTGGATCTTTGTTAAATTATGCCCTGGAAGGAAGGCCACAGGCAGTGTAAGTGGGTATTCAGACTAAAGGAGGACAAGAATGGAAATATCATAAGATACAAGGCTAGACATGTTATTAAGGGTTGTTCACAGACAAAAGGATTTGACTATGAGGAAACATATGCATCAGTGGATCAACTTGCAGCTATTAAAATAATGCTAGTCATTGCATTCCAACAAGGACTGATTCTAGAACAGTGCTTTTCTACATGGATTCCTCAAGAAGAAAATATACATGGTTATTCTACATCTACATCTACATTTATACTCCGCAAGCCACCCAACAGTGTGTGGCGGAGGGCATTTTACGTGCCACTGCCAATACCTCCCTTTTCTGTTCCAGTCGCGTATGGTTCACGGGAAGGACAACTGCCGGAAAGCCTCCATGCGTGCTCGAATCTCTCTAATTTTACATTCGTGATCTCCTCGGGAGGTATAAGTAGGGGGAAGCAATATATTCGATACCTCATCCAGAAACGCACCCTCCCGAAACCTGGACAGCAAGCTACACCGCGATGCAGAGTGCCTCTCTTGCAGAGTCTGCCACTTGAGTTTGCTAAACATCTCCATAACGCTATCACGCTTACCAAATAACCTTGTGACGAAACACGCCGCTCTTCTTTGGATCTTGTCTATCTCCTCCGTCAAACCGATCTGCTACGGATCCCACACTGATGAGCAATACTCAAGTATAGGTCGAATGAGTGTTTTGTAAGCCACCTCCTTTGTTGATGGACTACATTTTCTAAGGACTCTCCCAATGAATCTCAACCTGGTACCTGCCTTACCAACAATTAATTTTATATGATCATTCCACTTCAAATCGTTCCGCACGCATACTCCCAGGTATTTTACAGAAGTAACTGCTACCAGTGTTTGTTCCGCTATCACATAATCATACAATAAAGGATCCTTCTTTCTATGTATTCGCAATACATTACATTTGTCTATGTTTAGGGTCAGTTGCCACTCCCTGCAGCAAGTGCCTATCCGCTGCAGATCTTCCTTCATTTCGCTACAATTTTCTAATGCTGCAACTTCTCTGTATACTACAGCATCATCCGCGAAAAGCCACATGGAACTTCCAACATTATCTACTAGGTCATTTATATATATTGTGAAAAGCAATGGTCCCATAACACTCCCCTGTGGCACGCCAGAAGTTACTTTAATGTCTGTAGACGTCTCTCCATTGAGAACAACATGCTGTGTTCTGTTTGCTAAAGACTCTTCAATCCAGCCACACAGCTGGTCTGATATTCTGTAGGCTCTTACTTTATCAGGTAACAGTGCGGAACTGTATCTAACGCCTTCTGGAAGTCAAGGAAAATAGCATCTACCTGGGAGCCTGTATCTAATATTTTCTGGTTCTCATGAACAAATAAAGCGAGTTGGGTCTCACAAGATCGCTGTTTCCGGAATCCATGTTTATTCCTACAGAGTAGATTCTGGGTTTCCAGAAAAGACATGATACGCGAGCAAAAAACATGTTCTAAAATTCTACAACAGATCGATGTCAGAGATATAGGTCTATAGTTTTGCGCATCTGCTTGACGACCCTTCTTGAAGACTGGGACTACCTGTGCTCTTTTCCAATCATTTGGAACCTTCCGTTCCTCTACAGACTTGCGGTACACGACTGTTAGAAGGGGGGCAAGTTCTTTCGCATACTTTGTGTAGAATCGAATTGGCATCCCGTCAGGTCCAGTGGACTTTCCTCTGTTGAGTGATTCCAGTTGCTTTTCTATTCCTTGGACACTTATTTTGATGTCAGCCATTTTTTCGTTTATGCGAGGATTTAGAGAAGGAACTGCAGTGCGGTCTTCCTCTGTGAAACAGCTTTGGAAAAAGGTGTTTATTGTTTCAGCTTTACGTGTGTCATCCTCTGTTTCAATGCCATCATCATCCCGGAGTGTCTGGATATGCTGTTTCGAGCCACTTACTGATTTAACGTAAGACCAGGACTTCCTAGAATTTTCTGTCAAGTCGGTACATAGAATTGTACTTTCGAATTCACTGAACGCTTCACGCATTGCCCTCCTTACGCTAACTTTGATATCGTTTAGCTTCTGTTTGTCTGAGAGGTTTTGGCTGTGTTTAAACTTGCAGTGAAGCTCTCTTTGCTTTCACAGTAGTTTCCTAACTTTTTTGTTGAACCACGGTGGGTTTTTCCTGTCCCTCACAGTTTTACTCGGCACGTACCTGTCTAAAACGCATTTTACGATTGCCTTGAACTTTTTCCATAAACACTCAACATTGTCAGTGTCAGAACAGAAATTTTCGTTTTGATCTGTTAAGTAGTCTGAAATCTGCCTTCTATTACAGGTCTGTTTGTTATCAGTAGGTCCAAGATGTTATTTCCACGAGTTGGTTCTCTGTTTAATTGCTCGAGGTAATTTTCGGATAGTGCACTCAGTATAATGTCACTCGATGCTCTGTCCCTGCCACCCGTCCTAAACATCTGAGTGTCCCAGTCTATATCTGGTAAATTGAAATCTCCACCTAAGACTACAACATACTGAGAAAATTAATGTGAAATGTATTCCAGATTTTTTCTCAGTTGTTCTGCCACTAATGCTGCTGAGTTGGGAGGTTGGTAAAAGGAGGCAATTATTAACATAGCTTGGATGTTGAGTGTAATCTCCACCCATAATAATTCACAGGAACTATCCACTTCTACTTCACTACAGGATAAACTACTACTAACAGTGACAAACACGCCACCACCGGCTGCATGCAATCTATCGTTTCTAAACACCGTCTGTGCCTTTGTAAAAATTTCCGGAGAATTTATCTCTGGCTTCTACCAGCTTTCCGCACCTATAACGATTTCAGCTTCAGTGCTTTCTATCAGCGCTTGAAGTTCTGGGACTTTACCAATGTAGCTTTGACAGTTTATAATTACAATAGCGATTGCTGCTTGGTCCCCGTATGTCCTGACTTTGCCCCGCACCCTTTGAGGCTGTTGCCCTTTATGTACTTGCCTGAGGCCATCTAACCTAAAAAACTGCCCAGTCCACGCCACACAACCCCTGCTACCCGTGTAGCCACCTGCTGTGTATAGTGGACTCCTGACCTATCCAGCGGAACCCGAAACCCAACCACCCTATGGCGCAAGTTGAGTAATCTGCAGCCCACACGGTCGCAGAACCATCTCAGCGTCTGATTCAGACCCTCCACTCGGCTCTATACCAAAGGTCTGCAGTCAGTCCTGTCGACAATGCTGCAGATGGTGAGCTCTGCTTTCATCCCGCTAGTGAGATTGGCAGTTTTCACCAAATCATATAGCCGCTGAAAGCCAGAGAGAATTTCCTCCGATCCATAGCGACACACATCATTGGTGCCGACATGAGCGACCACCTGCAGATGGGTACACCCTGTACCCTTCAAGGCATCCGGAAGGACCCTTTCCATATCTGGAATGACTCCCCCTGGTATGCACACGGAGTGCACATTGGTTTTCTTCCCCTTTCTTGCTGCCATCTCCCTAGGAGGCCCCATTACACGCCTGACAAAATGGCTCTGAGCACTATGGGACTCAACTGCTGAGGTCATTAGTCCCCTAGAACTTAGAACTAGTTAAACCTAACTAACCTAAGGACATCACAAACATCCATGCCCGAGGCAGGATTCGAACCTGCGACCATAGCGGTCTTGCGGTTCCAGACTGCAGCGCCTTTAACCGCACGGCCACTTCGGCCGGCTACATGCCTGACATTGGGGCTCCCAACTACCAGTAAGTCCACCCTCTGTGACCGCCTGGATCTTGCAGACTGAGGGGCAACCTCTGGAACAGGACAAGCAGCCATGTCCGGCCGAAGATCAGTATCAGCCGGAGACAGAGCCTGAAACCAGTTTGTCAGACAAACTGGAGAGGCCTTCCATTCAGCCCTCCAGAATGTCTTTTGCCCCCTGCCATACCTTGAGACGACCTCCCACTCTACCACAGGTCAGGGGTCAGCCTCAGTGTGGGCAGTATCCCAGGCAGCCACACACATAGTCCAATCGGGGGATGCATGGAACAAGCTGGCCATCCCTGACAAACCCCAATCTGGACCCCCACAGTGATGCCCATTGGCAACAGCCTCAAGCTGTGTGACCGAAGCCAACACTGCCTGAAGCTGGGAGCGAAGGGATGCCAACTCAGCCCACATCTGAACACAGCAGTTGAGGTTATTCCTGAAGGAGTGGCTATTATAAAGAACTGAAAGACACAAGTGGTTTGGTTTGTAGGTTACAGAAGCCTTTATACAGTTTAAAGCAAGCACCACTATGATATTAAAGGAAGTTGCCATTTACATTGTGTTCTAAGTTGATGACATTCTGATGGCAGGAAATAATAGAGAGGAAATGAGCAGTGAAATTTAAGTTAAATAAGAAGTTTAAAATAAAGGAACTATGCATACTTGGGAACTGAGAGAACAAAGAAGAATTGTATCTGATCCAAACATAATATTTGAAGAGTTTGCTACAATGATTCAACATACAAGATTGTAACTCAGTCAAGGCACTTATGGAAGTTAACCTGGAAATTAAGGAAGGAAAATGGATCAACAAGCTATGCAGAGTGTTGATTGGGTATTTGACTTATGCAATGATAGTAGCAAAGACTGATTTGTGTACTGTGGTTAACTTCTTAAGCAGATAGCAAAACAATCCATTGGAAGAACTCTAGGGATGTATGAAAAGAGGTTTAGATATATCAAAGGAACCACCTACATGAAACTTCATTATCAAAATGGGAATCAAGAAGCTCTTCTGGCCTATGTTGATGCAAACTGAAACAAAAAGGAAGACACAAGATCTACCTCTAGTTGTTGTTGTAACCGGGCCGGCTGGTGTGGCTGTGTGGTTCTAGACGCTTCAGTCTGGAACCGCGCGACCGCTACGGTCGCAGGTTAGAATCCTGCGTCGGGCATGGATGTGTGTGATGTCCTTAGGTTAGTTAGGTTTAACTAGTTCTAAGTTCTAGGGGACTGATGACCACAGATGTTAAGTCCCATAGTGCTCAGAACCATTTGAACCATTTTTTGTTGTAACTGGATCCCACTCCAGCTACTGCCGGGTCTGGGTGCTGACGAGTCCTCTCCATTTGGCTCAGTCGTCCTGCCACTTTTCTTCCTCCACTTGCTGCAGGTCACACCTCTCCTTTTCACAGATGTTCTCACTCTCGTTTTCCACCATGTTCTTGGATTCCCTCCAGGTCTTTTTCCATCCATCTGTAGTTCTTCCATAATTTTGGGAATTCTCTGCCCCCACATTGTCTTAACATGCCTGTATCATCTTAATCTCTTTTTTCCATTTCTTCTCCCATACTTTCTTGTTTAAAGTCCTTTCTAATACCTAAATTCCTTACTGTGTCCATCCTTGTTTTCCCTTAACTGCTCCGAGAAATTTCATTTCCCGTGCTTGCAGTCTGCTCCAGTCCCTTTCTGTCATTGTCCATGTTTCTCCTCCTTAGGTGACAATAGGGAAGTAATAATTCTTATACATAAGGAGTTTTGCTTTTTCTTAAACTTCCTTATTCCAGATCAGGTGTTTTATTGTTTGGTAGAAATTTCCTCCCTTCTGTAACCTCCTGTTAATTTCGTTGGTTATTCTTCCATCACTAGATATTTCACTTCCTAAATAAGTGAAACTGTCTGCCACTTTGAGGGGTTCTCCATTCAAAGTAATATTCCCATTGATCCCTTTGTCCTTCCAAATACCATTATTTCACTCTTATCTTTATCGCATCAAGTTGTAACTGTACATCTACCTCTTTATCGCCCATATTACCGTATCATCTGCAAAAATCATCTTTTTGTCTTTTTCTTTTACTATATCTTTAACTGCCCTATTCATTCCCTCCATCACAACATTAAAAAGTGCAGGAGATAGAATACTTCCTTGTTTAAGTCCTTGTCTTATTTTGAAGTAGTCAGAGTTCCCCAGTGGTGTTCTAATTCTACAGTTGTGTCCTCTGTACATTGTCTTTATTACATTAATGTATCCATCTTCTATACCTATCTTCTTCATTTCTTCCCAGAGTCTTTCCCTGTTAACTGAGTCATATGCCTTTTTTATGGTCCAAATGGCTCTGAGCACTATGGGACTTAACTGGTGTGGTCATTAGTCCCCTAGAACTTAGAACTACTTAAACGTAACTAACCTAAGGACATCACACACATCCATGCCCGAGGCAGGATTCGAATCTGTGACCGTAGCGGTCGCGCGGTTCCAAACTGTAGCACCTAGAACCGCTCAGCCACTTTGGCCGGCCCTTTTTTATGTCTATAAAAACCATTATCACCCCCAGTTCACGGATAGAAAATATCAGGCTGATCGTGCTTCTTCCTTTCCTAAACTCATGCTATTCTTCAATCAGCTCCTTTTCTATCTTTCCACTTATTCAATTTAGTAAAATTCTTTCAAAAATCTTGGCTCTATGACTCATAGGGGTTATTCATCTGTCATTTTTACAAAGCCATTTATTGCCTTTTTTGAAGATGGGAACAATGTCTCCTCTTCTCCAGTCATCAGGTACTGTACTATTTCTCCACACACTTGACAGTACTCTATACAGCTACTGCATTCCCACTGGACCTGTTGCTCTTAACATGTCCACTGATACTTCATCAGGTCCTGGGGCTTTCCCCTCATTCATCTTCTTCACAGCTATTTCCATTTCTTCCCGTGTAATTTGTCCTAATACCCTCTAGTTATGTGGTACAGTTGTTTGAAAATAATAGTTTCTCTGGCTGAAATACTTGGTGAATGCCATTCAAATTCCACACAAGGTACCAGTTCATATATTCGAGGTTAATCAGTCCTGTATATGGTTACTGATGAAATGGGAACATCATCGGTTGAGGCATGTATATTTGGAGGGCCAGATTGCAGACATCTTTACCAAAGATCTTTACTCCTAGATTCATCGCTTTGAGAAGCATTTTGGGTTTACCTTAATTTTTGTTAATGTTAAAAGTAAAATCATTGATTGAGGAGGTATGCTGAGAGTTCAGTTTCAATTATTATATCTGTGATTTACATAAAATATCTTCAAGGTTAAAAAGCATTGCTGTCATCGTTATTCTGTGCTCAGTTGTCTTCAGTTAATTTTCAATTTAATAAAACCAACTGATAACAGTCTCCAATATTTTGTTTTTTATTTAAGGGTGATAAACTGAAAAGTTATCATTTCTTATGTGTGAATCCACTTCCTTATGTAATTGCAATACTGCCTTGAGTCTATCAGCCAAGTGTATTTGATATCTGTAGTCTCATGCTCTTTTGAAATAAGTGTAGTTTGCAGAGATGGTGGAAACTCAATCAGCCCTATTCTCCATAAGGTGTCATCTGTGCCACCATAGGTGCGAATGTGTTCTGCTTCCGGTGTCCTCTTCATACCAGGCCTTGCATATTTTTTGTTCAGGTGTCTGTGACAGGCATGACAGTATTACCTTTTTTTATTATATCAACCTTTTTTGAAGTAGGTGAAGCAGCAATAATGTCAGTGACAATATAATAATCTTTGGCTAAACTGTTCAACACTGCTATAGATTTGTGTGTATCGTTGTATCGTCCACTACGCAATAACTTTGTAAAATGAATTCAGTTACTTGAAACCAAATCTGTAAGTGGTTGGGTTGGAATGCTGGTAACATTGGAATGATTCCCACTCACCACTGTTCAGCAGAAACCACTCACTGCAAAGACATTGCATTGCTAGATTTGTGCAGTGAAAGTTCCTGGAATGCTCGCAGTGTCATTGAACACCCAATGCACATTTCACAATGGCTGTGCAGTTAATACTAGTGCGGTTGAATAATTAGAGCACACATCACGCTGCTCCATCAGTTGCGGAGTATAGTGCAAAGTGGGCAGAAATACCAAGTTATGAACCAGCACAGAAGAATCAGGTGGAGTTGTCTCCTGCAAAAACACTGGCTGATTGTAAAACTGACCCAACTGTGCATACCTGTATGGTTCATTGTACATGTCAACCTGATGCAGTGTTGTGTCCTCACTAAGACACAGTTACTGACTGTTGCTTTTTCCACATATTGGTCTGCCATTATATTATCGTCCATGAAATTAATAGTCACAGCCTCATTTCCTCTTTGATTTGAGCCTTATTGTGCTGATGAAATAATGATGATGTGGAGTTCTCTTTTTGATTCTTACTTCTGAAGAAGGAAACCATTCTATTGCTGATGATGTAAATGTGTCATTATAAGCAAATGGCATTGCCCCAATGTCAAAAATCTCAAGCTATGAAGAATCCATGAAGTCAGGGTGACCACTGTAGGTAACTGACATTTAAACATGCAATAATTATTTATTATTCATAAATATGAGCAAGCACATTAGTGCAAGTAACACCAACATTAAATCTCAGAGAGCGTGGGAGGACCTACACTCACGAAGAAGTTTCACAGCTCAGTCCATTAAGTGGGATGTCTCGTCTGTCCAAAAATCAATCCCACTCGACTTCGTTATTTCCAAAATTTGAGGTTATTGTCACTGTAGTTGCCATACATTACATTTGTAATAAAAGCAGTAAATACTGATTGCAAAAATTGAAGCACAATTAAAAGGCAGTCTCTTGGTGAGATAGCTCATCGCATTTTTGTGTACTGTCATCAAATATTTGATTCTGCAGTAGATCAGAGATGTTTGAAATTTGCATATGACATCTTTAGAAAGTGTTAAGTGAAGTCTTCTGATTTTAGTTCATCCAGTAGTGTTCCTTTGTATCAACATTATGTACTTGTAGGAACTGGGTAACGAACACGATGTTCATGATGTGTAATGACTGTCAATGTTACCGATTCACATACACAGTGTTTATTTATACACATTATATGGCCAGATACAATTTAAACACTTGGCGTCTCAGAACACACTGCTCAAGGTCCAGAGATACTGTATTTCATGGAGTGCTGAAGTTGTGTTGCAGTGTGGTGCAGGTTGTCTCTGGAGGTGCCGTCTAGCTCGTACTCGTCTAGATGTCTTGGTCGGCGCAGCAGTTTGCCTGTTCATGACGTCGATACTGGCTGAGTAGGTGGTACTGGCCTGACTGCGGCATCAGTGTGGAGCGGCACAACGATCACAACACCGTATGTATGTGGCATATACCATGATTGTCATGTCATGTAGAGACACTGTGATATTTTCTGGAAGGTGGTGCTTGACACTGTCTGTGACGGAAAAAGGGGGTTGTGTCATGGCACGAGGTCAAAGGGGCAGTATTGTCCTCCAGCATCTCCATCATGCTGGCTTCAGTGTGTTGACAGATACAGTAGCGGGTTTGCCAGCTAGCATAATTAAGAATGTGTTGGGTCCTCATATTAGTACTTTAAACAGTCCACTGTATGCTGGGTGCAGCACTGGCTTGATGGCGTCTGTGGCTAGCACTATGTGAGTGCAAGTCTGTAGGTTTTTGTGCAGAAATACAGTGGATGTCGTGTGATGTGACGGCGATGGGACTATGATGTTGTGTATCCATTCTCTGACGTGGCATTCGAGGTCTGGAGGGGTCCTCGTTGCCTTCAACTGTTGTCTGTGTGACAAATTCCGCAGGGAGGCTAATCGCTTCACCGTAGATCATCTCCACTAGCGGGGTATCGAGGTCCTCTTTGTGGGCCATTCCGATACCCAGCAGCACCCGGGGTAGCACCTCTGACCATTCTTTATCGTGGCACACCGGTGCTATTTTCAGCAGGCGGTGCCAACATTCCACTAGGCCGTTTGACTGTGGATGGAAGGCTGTGCTGTGGAATTGGTGGCAACTGTAGAGGCGGCACAGTTCTGTAAACAGGGTCGATTCCAATTGTCTGCCCAGATCGGTTGTTAGAGACTCAGGGCATCCAAATATCGCTATCCATAGGTCGATGAATGATCTTGCCATTGTCTCTGCTGATATATAACCAGAGTAGAGCAGCCTCCACCCACTGTCATTCGGCCAATGACTGCTAGGATATAACGAAATCCAGTAGATTCAGGTTGTGGCCCCACTAAATCTGTATATGTGTGGCAAAAATGGCCCTTTGGGACAGGGAATCTCTCTAATAGCAGCTTGTTGTGTCGTCCTGTCTTCACCCTCTAGCAAGGAACGCACACTTGTGTCCAAGTGGCATAATCCCTCTTCATATTCAGCTACACGTAACTCTCCGAAACTAGTTTTGTCATGGGGCGCACTCCCAGGTGAGCTAAGTTATGGAGCAAGTCAAATATTGTTTGGTGATAGTTGGCAGGGATGAAAGGTAGTTGCCTCTAAGTTGGCACATGGCAACAAACTACTATGCTGGTTCTGGGCACTGGGCATTGTCATAATTGTAATCCCGTGCCACTGCCTGACAAGAATTGTTTCAGGTCTGTATCTGTTGCCTGTGCATCCTCGAGGTTATCAAAATCCAGTAGAGTGGTCACAGCCACTAGGTAGGACAGGTAGTCTGCAACCATACTGTCCATTCCGCACAGGAGGCAAACGTCTGTTGTGAACTGCGAGATGTGGTCCAAGTGCCTAAACCTGCATGGTGTGGCACTGGCAGACAGATTCTTTACTGCATCAGCTAATGGTCGATGGTCTGTATAGATAGTAAGTGGTCTCCCTTGAATATCATTGCGGCAGTAGCGCACCACTTCGTACGTGGCCATTAATTCGAGGTCAAAGGTCAGCCACTTCCTTTGAGTCTGTCAGTTCCCTTGAGAAAAAATGGAGACGTTGTGTCATCCCTGGCACTTCCTGTTGTAATACAGTGCCTATCACTCAGTCGCTTGTGTCTGATGTAATGATAAGATGAGCATCTGGTGAAGCTAGTGTGAGTGTGACAGTGTGGGCTAGTTGAGCTTTGATGTTGTTGAATGTAGTTTGCATCTCGGCCGTCCATGTTAGCTTCCTCTTCCCTGATGCATTTTTCCCCTGTAGAGCTTCTGTGATGGGAAGTAGAGTTTCACCTGCATGGGGTTGGTGTTGTCGGTAGAAATTGACAATGTAGAGGAAGTTAGGTAAATCTTGGTAATTAGTGGGAGGGGACCAGTTAGCAATCTACTCAATTTTGTCCTGTGTGGGCCATATGCCTGTTGCATCGACTAGGTGGCTGATGAACATGACACAAGGCTGTCGCAGTTGGCATTTGTCAGTATCAATTTCCACCCCGTGTTGTTACAGCTTGTCGTATACTCCGTGCAGGTGTAATCATGTTCCTCTGTGGATTTTGAGAGTATAATTAATTCATCTAAATAGCAGTAACAGTATGGCACATTGAAAAACAACCCATTAAAAAATCTTTTCCATGTTTATGCAGCATTTTTCAACAAGGACAACATGAATAAGGATTCATATAAACCGAGTGGAGTGATAATGGCCTTTTGTGAGCGTCCTCCAGGGCCATAGGTATTTGGTAGTATGCTCTTTTACAGTCCAGTATGTTAAAGATGGTTGCCCCTGCCAACTCGTGTGCGAAATCTTGGATATTTGGGACCAGGTATCTATCTATAATCGTTCTAGTGTTGAGGTACTGGTAGTTGCCACAGAGCCGTGCTATGTACCGTCTTTTTTGGCTGCATAGTGATAGGTCTGATTATACCATTCTGGAGAAATTCGTCAATGGCTGCCTTGTCCACCTTGAGTTTGTGGGCGGCTAGGCGGTGGGGGGCTGCAGTGCATGGGAGTCATATTAATTCTGTGGATGGTGCTGTCCGTAATTATGTTAACTGTGTTGTTTGGTAGGGGTGATCCAGGGGGTGGAATCCTGTTGTCTGATCTGTCCACAGGGGTGGTAGCCTTGTCGGCTGGTAACTCGCTTGCGAGAGCAGAAACGCTGTCACTGTTTGACCTGCTCCTGAGAGCATAAACACTGTCACTGTTGAACCCACTTGTGAGAGCTGCGTCACCAAGTATAATAGGTAGTATGCTAACCTGTGTATCTGTGCTGGTGGTTGTACAGTTATCCTGTGGCTCTCAGGTGTGCCAGGCCATCTGTAGTTGCTGCCTGATTCATTGCAATTGGCTGTCCACTTCCCAATGGGGGCTGTGTAGCTGCTCATTCTCTGTACATGTTCTGTTGTTCTCTTTGTCGATGTTCTCATAGGCCGTGATCTTTTTGTGGAGTTCATCGCACAGTGTTGCATACTGTAATGCAAGATCTAATGCAGTCTCTATGTCTAGCTGTGGAGGGGGAGGGTCTTTGGTGGATGGCAGACTGCCAGTGCAGACGCCCCCTCTAAGGTGTAGTCCATCGCCTCGTGATAACAGAGCCCTGCTGAGATCCAGGATGAGGCGCTAATGATGGAGGAAGACCACTCTGAGCACTGGTTCTGCCATTTCGGCCACAAAGTAAGTCCACGGACGTGATGTGTGGTCGTCTAGCCAGGGCGTCTGGAGGTTGTCCCCATTACCAGTAGTACTGAATTATTTGCTGCTCGGAGTTGTATAGTTGAGGGCTTTTAATCTCCTGTGGTGAAATTTGGGGTTAGCATGCTGATGTCTGTGCCCGTATCAACCAGCAGGTACTGGTGTAGCCGGCAGTCAGAAACAAAGCAGTCCCGCACCGTCTACCCCTGTGTGTGGCATGTCATGCGCTTTGGTATCTCCAGTAGAAAGGCAGCTTGTGGTAGGTAGGCAAGCTGGTGCGCCTAAGCCAGTCCACCAGTGTCGTTTGGGTAGCTGCACAGCTGTTGGCAACGATACGTGTCAGCGCCAAATTGTGCGTGAAACCAGCAATAGCCACTTGTCATTTCGTTTTAGCTGGGCTGTGTTGTGACAGCCCCGGCATTGGCCATCTCTGTTGTTTATTTATTTCCTGCAGGAACTGGGTCCATGCGCCGTGATTGTTGTGGTGCTGCAGGTCGTTGGTGGATGGCAGACTGCCAGTGCTGATGCCCCCTGTAAGGTGTAGTCCTACAAGGCGGCTGGGGTCCAGTTGCGGAGGCAGGGGGGGGGGGGGGGGGTTGGAGGTTGCCCGGGGTCTGTGCGCAGTGTTTTGCGCTGTGTCTGCCACCATCCTTGTCTGTTGTGCACCGTATCTGTCACTGGAGTGTCGGTTGTAGATAGGTGTCCTGCCACTGATTAGTGTCATGCAAGCACCAGCATCTTGCTGACCAGTTATAGGCGCATTTCCAGTGGTGTGTCCACATGTACTAGAAGTGCTGTTTGTATCTGCTGTGGGAGCTTGAGTGACCATAATGACCACAGCGCCTGGTCTGGTAGTAGGTTGTTACCAATTTTCAGGTGCTTTTTGCACCATAACGCCGATGGTGTATTGTCGCCTACCTTCGTCTCATTTATGCCGAAGTGCAGTTGTTGCTCTGGCATTAGTGATAATAGTTGCAATATCAGTGACTTCACAGTCTCAAACTTGTGCACAGTTGGAATATTTAGCAGTAGATCGCTGATGAGATTCGCTTGTTCACCAAGATTGTTGGAAGTATTAACAGCTTGCTCTGGTCATCCTTGATCCCTTCTGTCCTGATTATACATTCGCATAAAGCAAACCACACTTCTGGCGAGTCTGCGTGGACTGGGCAGCAGTTGGAGTTTGATAGACAGTGGGTGGTTCCTCTAGTGATTGTTTTGTGTTGGTCACACTGAGTTGTCACTGTGTAATATTGCATGGCATTGCTCGGACCGTCTGTGGTGGCTTGATGAGGTATGGCCACTGTTTGTTGTACCTGTCGGCATGGTGTGGTGTGATATTCTGGTTGGTGCTGTAGTCCGGCATGGTGACTTCATGCCCATGGAGTGATGACTGTCACGGCACGGCTCATATCTCTGTGCCGTCACCTGTGTGATGTATTGAGGCACTGGCAGACTGCAGAGAAATATAGTTCTGTTGGATAGCACAGATTTTAGTGGTGTTTCTCTGTGTGTCCATTGTGCACACTGTTCCATTAGTCCCATTGCAGTTGCTGTGGTAGCGTCGTGTAAAGAAATGTAATGTACGGCGCGGGTGGTCTGTGCGGTGTGCCCATAGGATCGGTGGCATGTCTTGTAATCATCATCAGCTGGATAAATTCATGGGAGATTGTCGGCCCACATGGTATGGGGTTCACTGTAGGTGTGGCAGTGATGTCTGGCTCGAACTTGACGCCCTTTATTGTCAGTGTGGGTGATGTAGCAGTCAGGTTGTAATTCTGATATCCATCTTGTGGTCGTAGTGCTGCTGATGCATCTGTTGTGGCATCCTGATAGCTGTTGGTGTGCGGTCATGGCAAAACAGTCATGTTGTGCGTCCATGTGAACATGTGGCAGGCATCAGCATATTGCGGTGTGAGCTGGGGTGTGGGGTGTGGTGTGGCCATTACATCACACCTGAGGTGTACCATGGTACACAGCATGACTGTTGTGACGTCACCTGCATGATGTGTGAGTGCGAAAACGGTGCAGAAATATGCCATTCTATTCAAAAACACTGTTAACTGGCGCTACCTGTCCCTGAGACCAACAATTGCACTGACCAGCATGTTTGTTTGTTGTCACTGATTGTTACATCACTGCGGTTGGTGTCCGTAACTAGCCTGTAAATGCCTGACATCTCAGTAATGGTAAAGTCACTTGGACAATAGAGAGAGACTTGCGAGTAACATTAGTACTCGCTGAATGTATATAAATTGGAATATTGGACTCGAGAATGGCGTGGGCGACAGGGTAGCTCCATTGTTCGTTACCGTTGATCATTGTTGTCCCTTCGTTGTGTAGTCAGACAAAGTTAGTGTCCACATGAGCACTCATAGCAATACTTTCAGTGTTTGTTAAAGGCACTGTGGTCGACAGAAATTAAATATCAAATCCTTATGTGTGCACTGATGTGACAATGATTGCATTGTTGTGCAGGTAATAAACACAGAAGTATTGCTATTTCAGTCTTTCCGTCTTGTAGCGGTGAAAAGTTGTTAGATAAACACTCTCAACAATTGCTGTCGTTGACTGTAGCTTGCTGACCGTCGGTGTGTGTAAGATTCACGTTGGCAAGGTGTTGGATTCTCACGTCGGGTGAAAGTGGAGCAACGCGTCACATGAAAATGTCGCGGCGCAGATGTCAAAAAACTCGGGGTCACTAATGTAGGAATTGGGTAACAAACACTATGTTCATGATGTGTAATAACTGCCAATGTTACCGATTCAGATACACAATATTTATTTATACACATTATACGGACACATACAACTTAAACATTGGCATCTCAGAACACACTGGTCACGGTGCAGAGACACTGTTTATGCAGGGATATTCTTGGGGACCTTGTGTCCCCACATACTCTTCTGAACCTATTTCTTTAACCTAGCATTTCTTTTTTCTGTTTCTTTATTTTTTTGTGTTTCACCACGATTTTTAATCACTAATAATAATGCAACAACAATGGCGAATGCTCTCATTTTTAAGCATAACTGCACTTCTGCAACACGTACTTGCACCCAGATCCTGAAATCAACTTGCAACAGCAACTTGAAGATGTAAACTGGAGTACGATAAAGGTTTGTGCTTGTGTAAATACCTCCACAAGTGCATGGAGATGTTACTTGTTAATGGACACACGCCTTTCAGTTCGTACACTAATACTTCATGTCTTCGAGCAGCTTAAAGTTGGCACCTCTCAAAAACAAATGAATATCTTTCGACCACTGCTGATTTTCTCCACATCTGGCAGCACCAGCAAACTCGTCAAGTTACCCTGGCCAAACTGTAATTTACTTCCATTTTGTACTGAAGCACTGTTAGCTGTAACAGGCGGTGGAAGATCTACTTTGCTGGTGCTGCACATTTTATTGACTTCTATTGAGATGAGCTTACGCTGCAGTGCCGTTCTTCGGCAGTGGAGAAGCGTGCACACAATCTTCTAACAAAGTGAAAAATCCATGCAATACGCACGTATATTTACATTATTTATATAGGAAAGCCGACTTAGGAATTTTCCCTTGTGTGAGATCGCGTGTACACGATCACGCGCCGATTTAAAGTTCTAAATTTGGATATTTTACTATTCGCTTCGTTTTTGTGTAATCTTTCACTGAGTTTATAAATTCCTTTTTGTATTGTGACATATTATAAAATTTTGGAACATTCGTGAGTTCTGTGAAAAATAAACTAAATTGTGCTCTTTTAAAATTTTTGAGAACAGTATGCCTACCCTCATTCAAATCAGTTGTTCTCTAATTTCATTGTTGAGTTACATGAAAAATATGTTAGTTTGATAATTTTCGGACACTTACAGAACTATATTTTTGCAAGTTATCGGTACAAGTAATTTGGATACGTAATTTATTTAGTAGAAAATCAGTGTTTATGGTTCACAGTTCAACCAAAGGATACAACACTCCTATACATTATCTACATTTATCATAAATTAACTGGGTTTTTAAGTTTGCTAACAACTATAAACGACATCAAAAGTCTTAGAAAACTAGTAATTTGTAGCACAGGTTTTTGTGTTGCCTTAATAGAAACCTCGTTTTGTGTATGTGCTTCAATTCTTATGGAATTAGTAACTTTTTTGCTCAGCAGATTAAAAGATAATCAGTGGCCTTAATTTAAAGTTATTTGTGCTCTACCTAGTAAAAAATTCCACCAGCCAAAATGCAGCCCCACTGTGAATGCTGTTTTCATACACAGGATGAGTTGGTTGATATTCGCAAGCAACTGGAAATCACCCTGACTACTGTCACATGTTTGGCAACTGCTCCGAACTGGTGTGTTGGAAGACCTCCTGGGTTCTGTACCTCAAGTACTATTCTCTCCTGTGCATCCTGCCTCCTCTGCAGAAAGTACAGGCTCTGTCATTACCTGTACACTTGACTGCGAGTAGCATTTTAATGGTAGATTTAACTGGTGGACAGGGACCATGAGGACACAGGGTGTTGTACTGATTCCCATAACCAACAAATTCAAGGTGCTGTCTTTCAGTGAAACTGAAACTGAGCCAGTGGGACTTACTTCACCTGTTTTGGTGACACCTGTTTTGTCCAGTGTCAGGAGGAGGCAAACATAAAAGGACAGGAATTATTAATCATCAACAGTTCAAATATATGGCAAATGATGGTATTCCTTAGGGAAATGACATCAAGGAATAAGAGAGACACAAGGTGTACTCAGTATGTATGCCTGGGGGCCTCATTCAACATGTTGAAAAGTCTATTCCAGTAGCCATTGAGGGAACAGGGTGTGACCAACTACAGATTGTGGCACACATTGGAACAAATGATGCCTGTCGTCTGGGCTCTGAGGTCATTCTTGGGTCTTTCCAGTGACTGGCAGAGAAGGTTAAGATGCCCAGCCTTGTGTGTCGGATCACAATTTACAGCATTGTCCCCAGAATTGATCATGGCCCTATGGTTCTGAGTTAAGTGGAAGGGCTGAAGCAGAGACTTTGAAGGTTCTGTGACAAGCTAGGCTGTGACTTCCTGGACTTGGGCCATAGTATTGAGAACTGTAGGGTCTCCCTAAATGGATCAGAGGCTGCTATTCAGGTAGCTGACTCTGTGGGATGCACACAAGGGCTTTTTAGATTATGCAACTATCCATCAAATCCAGATAATGATAGGTGTAGGAAATCTAGATCAAAAGAAATGCCTTCCAAAGGTGAGAGTGTTACAATACTAATGGTAAACTGCCAAAGCATTCGCAACAGGGTACCAGTGTTTGCAGCATTCATGAAACACAGTGAAGCTCACATAATACTGGGTACAGAAAGTTGGTTGAAATCTGAAATCTTTATGGTGAGATATTGGGGAAACTCCCCCATGAACCACGGACCTTGCCATTGGTGGGGAGGCTTGTGTGCCTCAGCAATATAGATAGCCGTACCGTAGGTGCAACCACAATGGAGGGGTATCTGTTGAGAGACCAGACAAACGTGTGGTTCCTGAAGAGGGGCAGCAGCCTTTTCAGTAGTTGCAGGGGCGACAGTCTGGATGATTGACTGATCTGGCCTTGTAACACTAACCAAAACAGCATTTCTGTGCTGGTACTGCGAACAGTTGAAAGCAAGGGGAAACTACAGCCACAATTTTTCCCGAGGTCATGCAGCTTTACTGTATGGTTAATGATGATGGCGTCCTCTTGGGTAAAATATTTCAGAGGTAAAATAGTCCCCCATTCGGATCTCCGGGTGGGGACTACTCAAGAGGACGTCGTTATCAGGAGAAAGAAAACTGGCGTTCTACGGATCGGAGCGTGGAATGTCAGATTCCTTAATCGGACAGGTAGGTTAGAAAATTTAAAAATGGAAATGGATAGGTTAAAGTTAGATATAGTGGGAATTAGTGAAGTTCGGTGGCAGAAGGAACAAGACTTTTGGTCAGGCGAATACAGGATTATAAATACAAAGTCAAATAGGGGTAATGCGGGAGTAGGTTTAATAATGAATAAAAAAATAGGAGTGCGGGTAAGCTACTACAAACAGCATAGTGAATGGATTATTAGAGCCAAGATAGACACGAAGCCCACGCCTACTACAGTAGTACAAGTTTATATGCCAACTAGCTCTGCAGATGACGAAGAAATTGATGAAATGTATGATGAAATAAAAGAAATTATTCAGACAGTGAAGGGAGACGAAAATTTAATTGTGAAGGGTGACTGGAAATCGGTAGTAGGAAAAGGGAGAGAAGGAAACGCAGTAGGTGAATATGGATTGGGGCTAAGAAATGAAAGAGGAAGCCGCCTGGTAGAATTTTGCACAGAGCATGACTTAATCATAGCTAACACTTGGTTCAAGAATCATAAAAGAAGGTTGTATACATGGAAGAAGCCTGGAGATACTGACAGGTTTCAGATAGACTATATAATGGTAAGACAGAGATTTAGGAACCAGGTTTTAAATTGTAAGACATTTCCAGGGGCAGATGTGGATTCTGACCACAATCTATTGGTTATGAACTGCAGATTGAAACTGAAGAAACTGCAAAAAGGTGGGAATTTAAGGAGATGGGACCTGGATAAACTGAAAGAACGAGAGGTTGTAGAGAGTTTCAGGGAGAGCGTAAGGGAACAAATGGCAGGAGTGGGGGAAAGAAATACAGTAGAAGAAGAATGGGTAGCTCTGAGGGATGAAGTAGTGAAGGCAGCAGAGGATCAAGTAGGTAAAAAGATGAGGGCTAGTAGAAATCCTTGGGTAACGGAAGAAATATTGAATTTAATTGATGAAAGGAGAAAATATAGAAATGCAGTAAATGAAGCAGGCAAAAAGGAATACAAACGTCTCAAAAATGAGATCGACAGGAAGTGCAAAATGGCTAAGCAGGGATTGCTAGAGGATAAATATAAGGATGTAGAGGCTTATCTCACTAGGGGTAAGATAGATACTGCCTACAGGAAAATTAAAGAGACCTTTGGAGAAAAGAGAACCACTTGTATGAATATCAAGAGCTCAGATGGAAACCCAGTTCCAAAGCAAAGAAGGGAAAGCAGAAAGGTGGAAGGAGTATATATAGGGTCTATACAAGGGCGATGTACTTGAGGACAATATTATGGCAATGGAAGAGGATGTAGATGAAGATGAAATGGGAGATATGATACTACGTGAAGAGTTTGACAGAGCACTGAAAGACCTGAGTCGAAACAAGGCCTCGGGAGTAGACAACATTCCGGGAAGCAGTGGTTGGGAAGGGAGTGAGACAGGGTTGTAGCCTCTCCCCGATGTTATTCAATCTGTATATTGAGCAAGCAGTGAAGGAAACAAAAGAAAAATTCAGAGTAAGTATTAAAATCCATGGAGAAGAAATAAAAACTTTGAGGTTCGCCGATGACATTGTAATTCTGTCAGAGACTGCAAAGGACTTGGAAGAGCAGTTGAACGGAATGGACAGTGTCAAGAAGGGAGGATATAAGATGAACATCAACAAAAGCAAAACGAGGATAATGGAATGTAGTCGAATTAAGTCGGGTGATGCTGAGGGAATTAGATTAGGAAATGAGATGCTTAAAGTAGTAAAGGAGTTTTGCTATTTGGGAGCAAAATAACTGATGATGGTCGAAGTAGAAAGGATATAAAATGTAGACTGGCAATGGGAAGGAAAGTGTTTCTGAAGAAGAGAAATTTGTTAACATCGAGTATAGATTTAAGCATCAGGAAGTCGTTTCTGAAAGTATTTGTATGGAGTGTAGGCATGTATGGAAGTGAAACATGGACGATAAATAGTTTAGAAAAGAAGAGAATAGAAGCTTTCGAAATGTGGTGCTACAGAAGAATGCTGAAGATTAGATGGGTAGATCACATAACTAATGAGGAGGTGTTAAATAAGATTGGGGAGAAGAGAAGTTTGTGGCACAACTTGACTAGAAGAAGGGATCGGTTGGTAGGACATGTTCTGAGGCATCAAGGAATCACCAATTTAGTATTAGAGGGCAGTGTGGGGGGTAAAAATCGTAGAGGGAGACCAAGAGATGAATACACTAAGCAGATTCAGAAGGATGTAGGCTGCAGTAGGCACTGGGAGATGAAAAAGCTTGCACAGGATAGAGTAGCATGGAGAGCTGCATCAAACCAGTCTCAGGACTGAAGACCACAACAACAACAACATTTGGGAAAATTTGAGTGCACTTCGAAAGGATAGACAGATGGGAAGCGGAGGTGGTGTATTTGTCACACAAGACAAGAAACTCAAATGTGTTGAGATAGAAACTGAAGCTGCATGTAAGATCATTTTGGCAAGACACAGTATCAGGGTTGGGTATAAAATGATAACTGGATCCTTCTATCCCCCACCAGAGTCATCTCCTGATGTAACCAAAAATTTGAGAGAAAAGCACAGGTCCCTTGTATGTAAGTTCCCCTTTCTATACATTATAAGAGTACCATACCTATATGAAGAACAACAAATGCTTTGTGAAATTATGTCAATAGAAATCGGTAAACATCTTATTGTAATTTTGTTGTAAATTAATGACGTATCCAGAAGAGTATTTCTTGTGTATTGTACAAATAACTTTAATCATTACTGTTTATTTGTACATGTGCAGTGTACCATTTGATGATGAATAAAGCTATTATTATTATTATTTCTTTACTTTCTCAGATGTTAAGTCTGGTTGAGAATGGAAAGTGACGCGGACCTTGATCAAGCGTCACTTCCTATTAACTGTACGGTATGTGTTACATTACATTTAGGAACTTTCGGGTAATTGAACATGTATCAATAATTACGGATTTCTGTAGTTGTATATATATGTTTGGATGTAGCTGTATTGCATTGATGTACTGGTGGATATTGTGTGGTATGACTCCTGTAGTTGATAGTATAATTGGTATAATGTCAACTTTATCCTGATGCCACATGTCTTTGACTTCCTCAGCCAGTTGGATGTATTTTTCAATTTTTTCTCCTGTTTTCTTTTGTATATTTGTTGTATTGGGTATGGATATTTTGATTAGTTGTGTTAATTTCTTCTTTTTATTGGTGAGTACGATGTCAGGTTTGTTATGTGGCATTGTTTTATCTGTTATAATGGTTCTGTTCCAGTATAATTTGTATTCATCATTCTCCAGTACATTTTGTGGTGCATACTTGTATGTAGGAACTTGTTGTTTTAAAAGTTTATGTTGTAAGGCAAGCTGTTGATGTATTATTTTTGCGACATTGTCATGTCTTCTGGGGTATTCTGTATTTGCTAGTATTGTACATCCGCTTGTGATGTGATCTACTGTTTCTATTTGTTGTTTACAAAGTCTGCATTTATCTGTTGTGGTATTGGGATCTTTAACAATATGCTTGCTGTAATACCTGGTGTTTATTGTTTGATCCTGTATTGCAATCATGAATCCTTCTGTCTCACTGTATATATTGCCTTTTCTTAGCCATGTGTTGGATGCGTCTTGATCGATGTGTGGCTGTGTTAGATGATACGGGTGCTTGCCATGAAGTGTTTTCTTTTTCCAATTTACTTGCTTCGTATCTGTTGATGTTATGTGGTCTAAAGGGTTGTAGAGGTGGTTATGAAATTGTAGTGGTGTAGCCGATGTATTTATATGAGTGATTGCTTTGTGTATTTTGCTAGTTTCTGCTCGTTCTATAAAGAATTTTCTTAAATTGTCTACCTGTCCATAATGTAGGTTTTTTATATCGATAAATCCCCTTCCTCCTTCCTTTCTGCTTAATGTGAATCTTTCTATTGCTGAATGTATGTGATGTATTCTATATTTGTGGCATTGTGATCGTGTAAGTGTATTGAGTGCTTCTAGGTCTGTGTTACTCCATTTCACTACTCCAAATGAGTAGGTCAATATTGGTATGGCATATGTATTTATAGCTTTTGTCTTGTTTCTTGCTGTCAATTCTGTTTTCAGTAGTTTTGTTAGTCTTTGTCTATATTTTTCTTTTAGTTCTTCTTTAATATTTGTATTATCTATTCCTATTTTTTGTCTGTATCCTAGATATTTATAGGCATCCGTTTTTTCCATCGCTTCTATGCAGTCGCTGTGGTTATCCAATATGTAATCTTCTTGTTTAGTGTGTTTTCCCTTGACTATGCTATTTTTCTTACATTTGTCTGTTCCAAAGGCCATACTTATATCATTGCTGAATACTTCTGTTATCTTTAGTAATTGGTTGAGTTGTTGATTTGTTGCTGCCAGTAGTTTTAGATCATCCATGTATAGCAAATGTGTGATTTTGTGTGGGTATGTTCCAGTAATATTGTATCCATAATTTGTATTATTTAGCATGTTGGATAGTGGGTTCAGAGCAAGGCAGAACCAGAAAGGACTTAATGAGTCTCCTTGGTATATTCCACGCTTAATCTGTATTGGCTGTGATGTGATATTATTTGAATTTGTTTGGATATTAAGTGTGGTTTTCCAATTTTTCATTACTATGTTTAGGAACTGTATCAATTTAGGATCTATTTTGTATATTTCCAATATCTGTAGTAACCATGAGTGGGGTACACTATCAAAAGCTTTTTGGTAATCAATGTATGCGTAGTGTAGCGACCTTTGTTTAGTTTTAGCTTGATATGTCACCTCTGCATCTATTATCAGTTGCTCTTTACATCCTCGTGCTCCTTTGCAACAGCCTTTTTGTTCTTCATTTATAATTTTGTTCTGTGTTGTATGTGTCATTAATTTCTGATTGATGATTGAAGTTAATATTTTGTATATTGTTGGTAGGCATGTTATGGGGCGATATTTAGCTGGGTTTGATGTGTCTGCTTGATCTTTAGGTTTCAGATAAGTTATTCCACGTGTAAGTGTATCAGGGAATGTGTATGGGTCTGCAATGTAACTGTTAAATAATTTAGTTAGATGTGAATGTGTTGAGGTGAACTTCTTTAACCAGAAATTTGCTATTTTATCATTTCCAGGGGCTTTCCAATTGTGAGTAGAATTAATTGCTTGGGTGACTTCATGTTGCAAAATTATCACTTCAGGCATTTGTGGTATCATCTTGTATGTGTCTGTTTCTGTTTGTATCCACCGTGCATGCCTGTTATGTTGTACCGGGTTTGACCATATGTTGCTCCAGAAGTGTTCCATGTCTGTTATGTTTGGTGGATTGTTTATTTTAATGTGTGTGTTATCTATTGTCTGGTAAAATTTCTTTTGGTTTGTGTTGAATGTTTGGTTTTGTTTCCTTCTATTTTCACTTTTTTTGTATCTTCTGAGTCGTTTGGCTAATGCTTGTAATTTCTGCTTCTTTTCGTCTAATTGCTCTGTCGCTTCTTGTTGTGAGATTTTACCTAACCTTTTTCGTTTTTTTTCCGAGATTTCATTTCTTATAAATTGTGTTAGCTATCCGATGTCTTTTCTCAGTTTTTCTATTCTGATCTGTAGCCTGTGTTGCCATGCTGGTTTTGTGGGTTTCTTCTGTGTGTTGGTTGGTTCTGATCTCTGTCTAGTGTGTATATTTAGTGTAGTGAGTGCTCCTATATAAACCAGTAGTTGTAACTCTTCCATAGTTGTGTTTTCATTTATTTTGTTGTGTATGATTGTGTTGATAGTTTTTATTGTTGTTTCGACTTGTGGGTTATTTGGTGGTCTATGCAAGAATGGTCTTATGTCTGTATTTGTGTCTTTGTATTCTATATATGTTAGCTGCCCCCCCATGAACCATGGACCTTGCCGTTGGTGGGGAGGCTTGCGTGCCTCAGCGATACAGATGGCCGTACCGTAGGTGCAACCACAACGGAGGGGTATCTGTTGAGAGGCCAGACAAACATGTGGTTCCTGAAGAGGGGCAGCAGCCTTTTCAGTAGTTGCAGGGGCAACAGTCTGGATGATTGACTGATCTGGCCTTGTAACATTAACCAAAACGGCCTTGCTGTGCTGGTACTGCGAACGGCTGAAAGCAAGGGGAAACTACAGCCGTAATTTTTCCCGAGGACATGCAGCTCTACTGTATGATTAAATGATGATGGCGTCCTCTTGGGTAAAATATTCCGGAGGTAAAATAGTCCCCCATTCGGATCTCCGGGCGGGGACTACTCAAGAGGACGTCGTTACCAGGAGAAAGAAAACTGGCGTTCTACGAATCGGAGCGTGGAATGTCAGATCACTTAATCGGGCAGGTAGGTTAGAAAATTTAAAAAGGGAAATGGATAGGTTAAAGTTAGATATAGTGGGAATTAGTGAAGTTCGGTGGCAGGAGGAACAAGACTTTTGGTCAGGTGATTACAGGGTTATAAATACAAAATCAAATAGGGGTAATGCAGGAGTAGGTTTAATAATGAATAAAAAAATAGGAGTGCGGGTTAGCTACTACAAACAGCATAGTGAACGCATTATTGTGGCCAAGATAGACACAAAGCCCATGCCTACTACAGTAGTACAAGTTTATATGCCAACTAGCTCTGCAGTTGATGAAGAAATAGATGAAATGTATGACGAGATAAAAGAAATTATTCAGGTAGTGAAGGGAGACGAAAATTTAATAGTCATGGGTGACTGGAATTCGTCAGTAGGAAAAGGGAGAGAAGGAAACATAGTAGGTGAATATGGATTGGGGGGAAGGAATGAAAGAGGAAGCCGCCTTGTAGAATTTTGCACAGAGCATAACTTAATCATAGCTAACACTTGGTTCAAGAATCATGAAAGGAGGCTGTATACGTGGAAGAAGCCAGGAGATACTGACAGGTTTCAGATAGATTATATAATGGTAAGACAGAGATTTAGGAACCAGGTTTTAAATTGTAAGACATTTCCTGGGGCAGATGTGGATTCTGACCACAATCTATTGGTTATGAACTGCAGATTGAAACTGAAGAAACTGCAAAAAGGTGGGAATTTAAGGAGATGGGACCTGGATAAACTGAAAGAACCAGAGGTTGTAGAGAGTTTCAGGAAGAGCATAAGGGAACAATTGACAGGAATGGGGGAAAGAAATACAGTAGAAGAAGAATGGGTAGCTCTGAGGGATGAAGTGGTGAAGGCAGCAGACGATCAAGTAGGTAAAAAGACGAGGGCTAATAGAAATCCTTGGGTAACAGAAGAAATATTGAATTTAATTGATGAAAGGAGAAAATATAAAAATGCAGTAAATGAAGCAGGCAAAAAGGAATACAAACGTCTCAAAAATGAGATCGACAGGAAGTGCAAAATGGCTAAGCAGGGATGGCTAGAGGACAAATGTAAGGATGTAGAGGCTTGTCTCACTAGGGGTAAGATAGATACTGCCTACAGGAAAATTAAAGAGACCTTTGGAGAGAAGAGAACCACTTGTATGAATATCAAGAGCTCAGATGGAAACCCAGTTCTAAGCAAAGAAGGGAAGGTAGAAAGGTGGAAGGAGTATATAGAGGGTTTATACAAGGGAGATATACTTGAGGACAATATTATGGAAATGGAAGAGGATGTAGATGAAGACGAAATGGGAGATAAGATACTGCGTGAAGAGTTTGACAGAGCACTGAAAGACCTGAGTCGAAACAAGGCCCCAGGAGTAGACAACATTCCACTAGAACTACTGATGGCCTCGGGAGAGCCAGTCATGACAAAACTCTACCATCTGGTGAGCACGATGTATGAGACAGGCGAAATACCCTCAGACTTCAAGAAGAATATAATAATTCCAATCCCAAAGAAAGCAGGTGTTGACAGATGTGAAAATTACCGAACTATCAGTTTAATAAGTCACAGCTGCAAAATACTAACGCGAATTCTTTACAGACGAATGGAAAAACTGGTAGAAGCTGACCTCGGGGAAGATCAGTTTGGATTCCGTAGGAATGTTGGAACACGTGAGGCAATACTGACCTTACGACTTATCTTGGAAGAAAGATTAAGAAAAGGCAAACCTACGTTTCTAGCATTTGTAGACTTAGAGAAAGCTTTTGACAATGTTGACTGGAATACTCTCTTTCAAATTCTGAAGGTGGCAGGGGTAAAATACAGGGAGCGAAAGGCTATTTACAATTTGTACAGAAACCAGATGGCAGTTATAAGAGTCGAGGGTCATGAAAGGGAAGCAGTGGTTGGGAAAGGAGTGAGACAGGGTTGTAGCCTCTCCCCGATGTTATTCAATCTGTATATTGAGCAAGCAGTAAAGGAAACAAAAGAAAAATTCGGAGTAGGTATTAAAATTCATGGAGAAGAAGTAAAAACTTTGAGGTTCGCCGATGACATTGTAATTCTGTCAGAGACAGCAAAGGACTTGGAAGAGCAGTTGAACGGAATGGACAGTGTCTTGAAAGGAGGATATAAGATGAACATCAACAAAAGCAAAACGAGGATAATGGAATGTAGTCAAATTAAGTCGGGTGATGCTGAGGGAATTAGATTAGGAAATGAGACACTTAAAGTAGTAAAGGAGTTTTGCTATTTAGGGAGTAAAATAACCGATGATGGTCGAAGTAGAGAGGATATAAAATGTAGACTGGCAATGGCAAGGAAAGCGTTTCTCAAGAAGAGAAATTTCTTAACATCGAGTATAGATTTAGGTGTCAGGAAGTCGTTTCTGAAAGTATTTGTATGGAGTGTAGCCATGTATGGAAGTGAGACATGGACGATAACTAGTTTGGACAAGAAGAGAATAGAAGCTTTCGAAATGTGGTGCTACAGAAGAATGCTGAAGATAAGGTGGGTAGATCACGTAACTAATGAGGAGGTATTGAATAGGATTGGAGAGAAGAGAAGCTTGTGGCACAACTTGACTAGAAGACGGGATCGGTTGGTAGGACATGTTTTGAGGCATCAAGGGATCACAAATTTAGCATTGGAGGGCAGCGTGGAGGGTAAAAATCGTAGAGGGAGACCAAGAGATGAATACACTAAGCAGATTCAGAAGGATGTAGGTTGCAGTAGGTACTGGGAGATGAAGAAGCTTGCACAGGATAGAGTAGCATGGAGAGCTGCATCAAACCAGTCTCAGGACTGAAGACCACAACAACAACAACATATGTTAGCTGAAATTTTTCTTCTATATCTAGCATCTGTGTCACTTTGTGTTCTATTTGTGCTTGTTCTGGTGGCTGTCTTAAGATTTCGTTTTCCTCTGATTGTTTAATTGGTGCGTGTTGTTCTTTGTTTGTTTGCTCTGGGATGTTTGAGTCCATTACTGTATTTTCTTCTTCTTCTGATTGCACATTATTTTGTTCCAGTATTTGTTGTACTTCTTGTTTGATGTTTTCTAATTCTGACTGGGGTATCCTGTTATTTTTGATTATTACACGGATCTGATCAGCTAGTCGTTGTTCTGTTAAAAATTTTAATTCTGGGTATCTGGTAATAAATGTTGTGTATACTTGTGATCTGTATCCAGTTGTGTTGGTTCCTAGGTTTGTTGCTTGGTAATAACAGAACATGAGGTGTCGATTAACTTTATCTGACCATCTCATCCTCTGTCTTTGTTTTCCTTCTAGGGTGGTTGCAGGAAGCATATCCTGCAAAACACCTCTATTTGGATTTAAATCATTTTCCAGTTGGCTAGCGGTGTCGTTACCATTGTGGGCGGGCATAGGGTTCAAGCGTCGTCCCCGACCATGACGGCGCTTGTCCGAGGCTTCTTTAGTTCTGTCCTGAACCAACTAATCACACTAAAAGGGGGGTTAGCCCTATTAGTGGTTTGTTCTTTTCGTCGCCTTTTACGACTGGCAGAACATACCGGAGGCCTATTCTTTTCCCGGGCCTCCATGGGAATCCCGGGCCTCCACGGGAATCCCGGGCCTCCACGGGAATCCCGGGCCTCCACGGGAATCATTATTATTATTATTATTATTATTATTATTATTTCTTTCCTTTCTCAGACATTACGTCTGGTTAAAAATGGAAAGTGATGCAGACCTTGATCAAGCATGACTTCCTTTTAACTGTACGGTATATGTTACATTGCATTTTAGGAACTTTCGGGTAATTGAACATGTATCAATAATTACGGATTTCTGTAGTTGTATATATAAGTTTGGATGTAGCTGTATTGCATTGATGTATTTGGTGAATATTCTGTGGATAGTATAATTGGTATAATGTCAACTTTATCCTGATGCCACATGTCCTTGACTTCCTCAGCCAGTTGGATGTATTTTTCAATTTTTTCTCCTGTTTTCTTCTGTATATTTGTTGTATTGGGTATGGATATTTCGATTAGTTGTGTTAATTTCTTCTTTTTATTGGTGAGTATGATGTCAGGTTTGTTATGTGGTGTTGTTTTATCTGTTATAATGGTTCTGTTCCAGTATAATTTGTATTCATCATTCTCCAGTACATTTTGTGGTGCATACTTGTATGTGGGAACGTGTTGTTTTATAAGTTTATGTTGTAAGGCAAGCTGTTGATGTATTATTTTTACTACATTGTCATGTCTTCTGGGGTATTCTGTATTTGCTAGTATTGTACATCCGCTTGTGATGTGATCTACTGTTTCAATTTGTTGTTTGCATAATCTGCATTTATCTGTTGTGGTATTGGGATCTTTAATAATATGCTTGCTGTAATACCTGGTGTTTATTGTTCGATCCTGTATTGCAATCATGAATCCTTCCGTCTCACTGTATATATTACCTTTTCCTAGCCATGTGTTGGATGCGTCTTGATCGATATGTGGCTGTGTTAGATGATACGGGTGCTTGCCATGTAGTGTTTTCTTTTTCCAATTTACTTTCTTCGTATCTGTTGATGTTATGTGATCTAAAGGGTTGTAGAAGTGGTTATGAAATTGCAGTGGTGTAGCCCATGTATTTATATGAGTGATTGCTTTGTGTATTTTGCTAGTTTCTGCTCATTCTAGAAAGAATTTTCTTAAATTGTCTACCTGTCTATAATGTAGGTTTTTTATATCGATAAATCCCCTTCCTCCTTCCTTTCTGCTTAATGTGAATCTTTCCGTTGCTGAATGTATGTGATGTATTCTATATTTGTGGCATTGTGATCGTGTAAGTGTATTGAGTGCTTCTAGTTCTGTGTTACTCCATTTCACTACTCCAAATCAATAGGTCAATATTGGTATAGCATAAGTATTTATAGCTTTTGTCTTGTTTCTTGCTGTCAATTCTGTTTTCAGTATTTTTGTTAGTCTTTGTCTATATTTTTCTTTTAGTTCTTTAATATTTGTATTATCTATTCCTATTTTTTGCCTGTATCCTAGATATTTATAGGAATCTGTTTTTTCCATCGCTTCTATGCAGTCGCTGTGGTTATCCAATAAGTAATCTTCTTGTTTAGTGTGTTTTCCCTTGATTGTGCAATTTTTCTTACATTTGTCTGTTCCGAAAGCCATATTTATATCATTGCTGAATACTTCTGTTATCTTTAGTTTTTGGTTGAGTTGTTAATATGTTGCTGCCAGTAGTTTTAGATCATCCACGTATAGCAAATGTAATATTATATCCATAATTTGTATTATTTAGCATGTAGGATAGTGGGTTCAGAGCAAGGCAGAACCAGAAAGGACTTAATGAGTCTCCTTGGTATATTCCACGCTTAATCTGTATTGGCTGTGATGTGATATTATTTGAATCTGTTTGGATATTAAGTGTGGTTTTCCAATTTTTCATTACTATGTTTAGGAACTGTATCAATTTAGGATCTACTTTGTTTATTTCCAATATCTGTAGTAACCATGAGTGGGGTACACTATCAGAAGCTTTTTGGTATTCAGTGTACGCGTAGTGTAGCGACCTTTGTTTAGTTTTAGCTTGATATGTCACATCTGTATCTATTATCAGTTGCTCTTTACATCGTTGTGCTCCTTTGCAGCAGCCTTTTTGTTCTTCGTTTATAATTTTGTTCTGTGTTGTACGTGTCATTAATTTCTGTGCAATGACTGAAGTTAATATTTTGAATATTGCTGGTAGGCATGCTATGGGGCGATATTTTGCTGGGTTTGCTGTGTCTGCTTGATCTTTAGGTTTCATATAAGTTGTTCCTTGTGTAAGTGTATCAGGGACTGTGTATGGGTCTGCAATGTAACTGTTAAATAACTTAGTTAGATGTGAATGTGTTGAGGTGAACTTCTTTAGCCAGAAATTTGCTATTTTATCTTTTCCATGATCTTTTCAATTGTGCGTAGAATTAATTGCTCGGGTGACTTCATGTTGCAAAATTATCACTTCAGGCATTTGTGGTATCATCTTGTATGTGTCTGTTTCTGCTTGTATCCACCGTGCATGTCTGTTATGTTGTACCGGGTTTGACCATATGTTGCTCCAGAAGTGTTCCATGTCTGTTATGTTTGGTGGATTGTCTGTTTTAATGTGTGTGTTATCTATTGTCTGATAAAATTTCTTTTGGTTTGTGTTGAATGTTTGGTTTTGTTTCCTGCTATTTTCACATTTTTGTATCTTCTAAGTCATTTGGCCAATGCTTGTAATTTCTGCTTCTTTTCATCTAATTGCTCTATCGCTTCTTGTTGTGAGGTTTTACCTAACCTTTTTCGTTTTTTGTCTGATATTTCATTTCTTATAAATTGTGTTAGCTTAAGAGGTGGCATGAGCCCCCTCTCATATTTCTCTGAGTAATTCAATCTTCCTCTCTAATTGTATGCGGTGAAAAGTCGCTGTTCCTTCACACGCTGACTTCCCATGCAGCGTCTCTCGTCACCCGGACGGTCCGGTGACAGGCGGGCTCTGCTGATCTTGAAAGGGTTAAGCCAACGAGTGTGAGGGAGTCACGTGAATGCTTTCCAGACGCTTGGAGCATCATTTATATATGAAGATTCTAGAATTTAGTGTTAAATACACTGCTAGCCCCGGCACCTCGCAAGCTGTCCGATGTCTTTTCTCAGTTTTTCTATTCTGATCTGTAGTCTGTGTTGCCATGCTGGTTTTGTGGGTTTCTTCTGTATGTTGGTTGGTTATGATCTCTGCCTAGTGTGTATATTTAGTGTAGTGAGTGCTCCTATATAAACCAGTAGTTGTAACTCTTCCATAGTTGTATTTTCATTTATTTTGTTGTGTATGATTGTGTTGATGGTTGTTATTGTTGTTTCAACTTGTGGGTTATATGGGGGTCTATGCAAGAATGGTCCAATGTCTGTATTTGTGTCTTTGTATCCTATATATGTCAGCTGAAATTTTTCTTCTATATCTAACATGTGTGTCACTTCGTGTCAAAAGTTCGATCATATGGGAAAGCAAGTGAAACTTGTGAGTGGATTGAGAACTTTTTGGTATGAAGGACACAGCTTGGATGGAGAGTCATCGTCAAATGTAGAAGTGCCCCAGGCAAGTATGTTGGGACCCTTGCTGTTCGTATTGTATGTTAATGACCTTACAGACAATATTAATAGTAATAGTAAAATAAGGCTTTTTGCAGATGATGCAGTTATCTATAATGAAGTACTGTCTGAAAGAAGCTGCACAAATATTCAGTCAGATCTTGATAAGATATCAACATGGTGCAGAGATTGGCAACTTGCTCTAAATATTCAGAAATGTAAAATTTAGCACTTCACAAAACGGAAAAGCATAGTATCCTATGACTGTAATATCATGGGTCACACTTGGAATCAGTCAACTCCTACAAGTACCTGGATAACACATTGTAGGGACATGAAATAAAATGATCATGGGTTCATTCGTGGTAGGGCCCCCTGTGGGTCTGGGACTTAGAATAGGCCTGAAGTATTCCTGCCTGTCGTAAGAGGCAACTAAAACAGGTCTCCCACTTCTTGGTCTAATAAATTATGATCCCCTTTTAGGGTTTGACCTCCACATCTTCCAAAATTTTCGAAGTGCTGTCCATTTGGGGATGGACACCTTACATGGTGCACTGTGGTGTTAAACCTTCTGCACCTCTTATTGTCATGGCTCTCCAACTCCACCAGCAATCCAGCTATTTGGACGAGGACACCTGACGGGGTATATTATCTACTTCTGTAGTCAGCTGTCCTCTTTCACTCCTATAACAATATTGGATTTCTCCTCACCCAACATTCTGCACGGTAGCCAGTCTGTCATGGAGGGGTCATCATGCACCCTCTTGGTCATAGCTCCCTGACTACAAAGGGATCGCACTGCTGATGTATGAGTTGCAACTTCTCCATATATGCCAAGGAGTAGGTGCCCGTCTTCTTGGAGCATCAGGCTCCTTTCAATGGCCATCATGCCAGATGACCTTTGCTGTGGCTGGTGGCACCTGTGGGGGGAATCCCTGGTTGGAGTGGGTGGCATGAGAGTGGATGATCCACAATGAAGCTTATGGAGTTACCTGATACTGATAGTCGAACAGCCCCAGCCATCTCTAAGTGAGGTAATGAGCACTATAATGCTGAAAGACACAACTCCAAGTCGTTCCCTTCCCTGGCTACACCATGGGAGGAACACCAGGCATAGCATCATGGACAGACATATTCTCCCCGATACTTAGTTTGCAGCAGGTCTGATGGGGAATCCTTTTTAACAACAAAGTCTTTATTTTTTGCTGGGCACTTGGAAGACAAGTTCAGGGAACTGGTGGGAATATCCAAAATGAGGAATGGGTCAGTCTTGATAGAAACGGCATCCCCTGCCCAGTTGCTCGCCTGTGGCAAGCTGGCTGATGCCCTGGTCTCCATCCCCCCCTCCCTCCCCCTCATGAGAGCTTAAGCATGGTCCAGGGCATTATGTTCCATAGAGATCTCCTCCCCCAGTCCGATACGAGTTGCGCACCAATCTTCAGTGACAAGGTGCACTCTTCGTTTGGCGTGTGTAAAGGGGGCCTAAGGACAACAGGGTTGCCACGGGTGCCTTCATCTTGGCCTTTGAAGGTTATTTGCTGGCTGAAAAGGCCAAGGTGAACTGTACCAGTGTGATGTTAAACCCTGTGTTCCTCCCCCTATGCGGTACTTTAACTGTTGGAAATTTGGACATATGTCCTCTCATTGTAATGCCAGCCCCATATGTCGGGACTGCAGATATCCATCACACATGAACGTTTCTTGTGCCCCTCCTGCCATTTGTGTCAACTGCAGAGAGCACCATTCCCTGTGTTCACTGGACTGCACAGTTTTTCAGAAAGAGTGGAAAATAATGGAGTATAAGACCCTGGGTAGGCTGAGCTACACACAGTAAAATGGAAATATGACCACCTACAGCTGTGCACTTGATCTCCTGTGCTATAGCTACGACGATGTTGCCCTCTATGGTAACAGTAACACCACTAGCTGTATCTCCAACAGTGGGCCCTCAGGGTTGCCAGCCTATGCCTGCCCCCTCGTTGGTTAGGGACACTTCTCCTTCGATTGCTCCCCTAACATCTACTTTGGGAGCAACACCTTGGCCAGAGAAGCAACAACCTCCTCTGGCTCCTCTCGCAAGGAAGGGGGTCCCTTGGGACTTTGCCTTCCAAGACTTCTGCTGCGGTGAAGCTGGACACTCCTGAGACAAACTCAGAGAACCCCTCTTAGCCAGAGAAACCGAATGAAAAGTGGGAGGACGGAAAGGACAAGCCTGACAAGAACAAATAGATCCATAGATCCCTGGGGCTCCCACACTACCGCTTCTAGCAGGCTCCAATCCTGAGGATGAGGTGGAGATCCTCGTGCCTCCAAGGGCCTCAATGTCCCCAGAGCCTCAGACTCAAGGGTCACAGAGAGCAGAAGCCCTCAACAGGTAGCCTTAGGTGATTCTGAGGCATAAACTGCCTCCTTAGTGACTGCCCCCCCCCCCCCAGACCACAGAAAGCGTCATCCTCCAGTGGAATAGTGGTGGTTTTCCCCCCACCTAGCTGAACTATGACAACTCTTAACCGTTACACCTACTTTTGGCCCTTGAGAAAATCTGGTTTCCAGCAATATGGACACCCCCCCCCCCCACCTTCTTTAGCTATCAGGCGTCTTACAAAAATCACACTGACTGTAACAGGATGTGTGGTGGAGTCTGTATTTAGGTCCTTACCTCTATATGTAGTGCACCTGTGGCCTTTCAAACACTTTTCGAAGCTGTGGCTGTCAGGGCGATGACAATGCAGGAAATTACCATCTGAAACATCTACCTTCCTTCAGTTGGTGAAGTACCACAACATGTATTGGCTACACTAATTTCCCAACTCCCTCCACATTTTGTACTGTGGGGTGACTTTAATGCCAATAACCCTTTGTGGGATGGAACGAAGATTAGTGACCATAGTAAAGACGTTGAGCATCTAATAATTCAACTCGACCTTTGCCTCTTAAATACTGATGCTGCCACTCATTTCAGTGTGGCACGTGGCACATACTCGGTCATTGATCTTTTCATTTGCAGTCCTGGTCTTCCACCTTCACTTGTGTGGTGGTGACCACGATCCAACCTTCTCATACCTCCTGCAGTGTCACTCACTTGGAAACTTGCCCAGATGGGCTCTTACTGAGGCTGACTGGGACACTCGCCTCTGCTACCACCACTGGATACCTGTTGCACAGCAACATTGATATTATGATCCAGAACATTACTACTACCATTGCTGCTGGAGTAGAATCGGTAATCCCTTTTTTCTCAGATTGCCCCTGATGGAAGACAGTGCCTTGGTGATCACCGGAAATTACAGGTGCCATTAGAGACTGTAGGCGGACCCTCCAACATCATAAGCACTTTTGTCCCTGGAACACCTCATTGCCTTCAAATGACTCCTTGCACAGGTCCATCAACTCATCAAATGACAGAAGCAGGAGTGTTGGGACAACACATCTCCCCAATTTGACCTTCCAAACCTTCCCAGGTTTGGACTAAGCTCAGATGCCTTTTCAGATATCAGACACCTGCAAGTATACCTGTGAGTTCCACACATGGAGCTGTATTGCACTGACCCATACACGATCGTAGAGCATCTTGCCGAGCATTATGCTTGCACCTCTGCATCTGAGCATTACCATACCCACCATTCGTCTCCCAAAACAGTGGGTGGAACGACAACACCTATCATTTGCATCGCGTCTCCCTGAGCCATGTAAAGCTGCCTTCAGTGAGTGGGAATTTATCCCTTTAGTGAGTGGGAATTTCTCAGTGCTCTTGCTGATTGTCCTTACACATCCCTTGGACCAGACCGCATTCATCCCAAATGCTTAAACATCTGTCAGCGGATTACCAGCGCCACCTCCTACCTGTCTTCAACCATTTCTGGAGTAATGTCGAATTCCTGTCGCATTGGCAAGAAAAGAAGGTATCGTCGCTGTTCCAGTGCTAAAACCTGAAACGGACCCCCTCGATATGGACAGCTAGTATCCTATCAGCCTCACCAATGTTCTGTGCAAGTTGCTTGAATGGATGGTGAGCCAGAGGCTGTGTTGCCTCCTTGAGTCTCAGGGTTTTCTGGCTCTATGCCAGGGTGGTTTTAGCGAGGTCGTTCGCCACTGACAACTCGGTATACCTGGAATCTGCGATCCAAACGGCCTTTTCCTGCCATCAACACCTTATTGGCATCTTTTTTGATCTGACGAAGGCATATGACACCTCTTGGCATCATCACATCCTCGCTACATTTCACGACTGGGGTCACCGGGGCCAGCTCCCGATTTTTACACAGAACTTTTTGTCACTCCACACCTTCAGAGTTCGAGGTGGTGTTTCACATAGTTCCCCCATATCCGAGAGAATAGAGTCCCACAGGGTGCCATATGAAAGGCGCAGTCATGGGCCCTCACTCATGGCTTCCAGTTTTCACCCACCAAGACTTGCATCATGCACTTCTGTTGTCATTGTACTGTCCACCCACGTCTGGAATTTTACCTGGATGACCAACTACTTAATGTAGTTGAGACTTAGCACTTTTTAGGTGGTTTTCAACACCCACTTAACTTAGTTTCCCCATCTTCGTTAGCTTAAGTAAAAGTGTTGGTGGCATCTAAACATTCCTTGATGTCTGAGGCACACCGACAAGGGTGCAGTCCTGTCTTGACTATGGGAGCCTGGTGTATGGTTCAGCATTGCCCTGAGCACTGCAGCTGCTGGATCCTATACACCACTGTGGAGTTCGACTTGTGACAGGGGCTTTTTGAATGAGCTCAGTGACAAGCTTCCTCATGGAAGATCCATTGTGGATCAGGTGATAACAACTGCTTGTGCATTATACCACCCACTTTCATAGTTTGCCTCAACATCAAAATTATCAACTCCTTTTTCCCAACATGGAAACCCATCTTCCACAACAGCGACCCATATTGGGGATTCCAATTGCAGTCTCTGTCTGATCCCTCCTCACTGTACTTGAGACTTTCCCTCGACGACCTTTCCTGCAGGTCCAATCACTTACATCTCCATAATCCATGCCTCAGCCACGGCTTCATCTGAACCTATCGCAAGGCCCAAGGGGCTCATTTCCACCGGATGCTCTCTGCTGGCAATTTTTCTCCATTCTTGGGGAGCTCCAGGGCTCAGAAATAGTAAACACTGATGGCCTGATGCTCAGTGATCATGTTGACTTCGCTTACACTCAAGCTGGACATACTGAACGGTGCTCGTTGCTGGATGGCTGTAGTGTTTTCACTGCAGAGTTGGTAGTCACTTATCACATTCTTGAGCAAGCCCTTCATCATCTGCAGTCACTCCTTAAGTGGCCTAGAAGCTCTCAACCAGTGCTTCCCTTGCCATGCTTTGGTAATGACAGGGTTGCCACAAGTTTCCCCAAGTGAAATTCCCTGATATTTCCCTGATTTCCAGACGGGTTTAAGCATTCTTGCTTGAGAAATTTTGAGATCTCAAGGGTAAGTGAAGACATAAGTTGACAAAAAAACGTAAGGACTTTTATATTTCTAAACGTGTGAGCAAAAGTCATAAATACTTACATCAGCATCTTATGTAATGAACTGCTTTTAGATGGAGAAAGTAAGCCAAATGGTATATATGTTGCATTAAGACCACTGATGTTATTTTATTTGAGTGAAGTGAAACGCATTTAGAGACAAAAATACGTTTTTTGTTGGAGTCGCAAGACAGATTTAAAATACTTTCACTGCTTTAAGAAATAAGTTCAGAAAAAAGTAGGCCTCTTAAAAGAAATGTATAAGGTGGGGAAGAGTTGTGTAAACCAGCACTTTAGGTGACTGCGAAAAAATGTTGGTTCTACTATGTTCGTAATTGTCGGTTATCACCCACTATCTTATGTCTATTATTCTACAGGTATTGTGTGATTTTTCTTTCAAGAAATGCATGAATACATAGTGTACAAACTGCCAGCGACTGACATAATTTTCTTCTTCTTATCGTCCATACTTTCTAATATATAAACTAGTCTCAAAGTGCCAAAATGTACTAGAATAAATAAAATATCTATAAAACGCAGCACTGTAAAATGTACTTGCAGTGAGACAGTCCTGGGCCCACGGATAAACCATGAAAATCAGCAGAATTACACCACACACAGACAGACCCAGTCTGCAGGCAGATCTGTGTGACTAGCTCCAATAGGCAGGTCCTGCACGTTAGTGGGAAACTACGGGCTTCAGATCGGCAGGCCCGATCATTTAGAGATACCCACAGAAATGGCCTGTAGTTTTGGTCAGCTATTCACAGACACCATGTTGACGAAATGAGACCGCGGTGATCACCCATGCAACCGTCAACTCGCACAAGTACTGTGAGAATCAATATTAATGAGAATAGGTAGCAACTCGTCCATAAAGATGATTACTGAGCCACGGACAGGCACATAAAAAGACAACCAAACTCTCACTACTGAAGTTTTGGCCGTAGCCTTTGTCAGAAAACGAGAGTGCACACACATTCACTCAATCACTCAGACACAGCTGAAGCACACATGACCGTTGTCTCCGGCCGCTGCATCAACAAGCTCCGAGAAACACTCCTCACGCTGCCCTACCTCTCACTGGCAGCTGCTAGGCTAGCAGCAAGTAGTGGTGGCAGCACTGACTGCAAGCTGTGGGGAGGATGGGGGAGGGGAGAAGCAATAAGAATGAGAGAGTCAGGAAGGGCACACATACTCAGCTGCGCCTAGCTAGCGACGATACGCGACATCTCATGCTACTGAGACAAAAACGAGATTTTTCCAGTGTTTTTTTTTTTTTTTTTTTTTCAAATTTCCTTGATATTTCCCTAATACATTTGAAATTCCCTGATTTCCAGAACTTGTGGCAACCCTGAATGATTATCCAGGAGTCTCTTTCTGCCCTCAAAAAGGTTCAGTGGCCTTCATTTGGACCCCAGGACATGACCGATCCTGAGCAATGAACTTGCTGACAGGCTCGCCAAAGAGGCTACTGGTAAACCGATCCTAGAGATCAGCACACTGGAGACTGATCTCCAATTGGGCTTATGCTCATACGTTTTTGGCATATGGGATACTGAATGGCGCACTCTCAATACACCAAATAAATTCCATGTTATCAAGAAGACAACGAATGTGTGGAGGTCGTCCATGCGCGCCCTTCACAGGGACTCTGCTGTCCTTTGCCGGCTCTGCCTCGGCTGTCCTTGGCTGACTCACGGTCACCTCCTACGTTGCGAGGACCCACCTCAGTGTCACTATGGTTCCCTCTTGACTATTGTCCACATCTTACTGGACAGGTCGGTCTTAGCCGCCCTGAGGAGGATTTTTAACATTCCTGCCACATTGCCTATAATGTTAGGAGACAATGCCTCAATGGCTGATTTAGTTTTACGTTTTCTTCGCGAGGGAGAAAAAAATGGTTCAAATGGCTCTGAGCACTATGGGACTCAACTGCTGAGGTCATTAGTCCCCTAGAACTTAGAACTAGTTAAACCTAACTAACCTAAGGACATCACACACATCCATGCCCGAGGCAGGATTCGAACCTGCGACCGTAGCAGTTGCACGATTCCGGACTGCGCACCTAGAACCGCGAGACCACCGCGGCCGGCTCGCGAGGGAGATTTTTCTCACTCAATCTAAGGGTGGGCGTCTGGCCTTCTCTCTTGGGCCTTCACCCTCCCTCTTTTTTAACTCTTCCTCGCTCTTTCTTTGCTGTTTGTCACCTTGATGTGTGTCTTTTCCATATTTGTGTTTCTCTAGCCTTGTGTATTTCAGCTAGAGATTTTAGTGTGTTGCAGAGTGGCTGGCTCATTCTTTTTTATTCTTGTGATTAGCCAGCCCAGGCCATCTGCTATATTATTTAAATACCTTCCACCGATTTTTTCCTTTTAGTGCACCTTTTCCCATTTTGGTTTGCTTCTTTTGTTTGTCTCTCAGCGTGGTTCCCAGTTCTTTTTACGCCTTTTTACTTTCCCTGTCTCCTTTTGGGAATAGTTTGAACCTGACAACTGTCTGCATGACACAAATGCGACTGATGACCCTGTAGTCAACCTGGTGGCAGACTTTGGTTTATTTGGCAGAATGCTGGGGGGAGTGCGATTAGTCTGCAAATGAGACGGCTTACAAATATTGCTCACAAATATTGCAAAAGTGTGTGGGAACTGTCCCAGATAGGACTAACAGGTGATACTGAACATATACAGAGAAGGGCAGCACGAATGGTCTCAGGTTTGTTTAATCCGTGAGAGAGTGTCACAGAGGTACTGAAGGAACTGAACTGGAAGACTCTTTAAGATGGATGTAAACTATCCCGAGAAAGTCTATTAATAAAGTTTCAAGAACTGGTTTTAAATAATTACTCTGGAAATATACTGCAACCCTCACACAGGGATCGTGAGGATAAGATTAGAATAATTACTACACACACAAAGAAATTCAAACAGTCATTCCTCCTACGCTCCATACATAAATGGAATAAGAAGAAAACCTAATAATTGGTACAATGGGACGTACCATCTCGCATGCACCTCACGGTGGTTTGCAGACTATATATGTATATGTAGGTGTAGATGAAGCCAATACCAGTTACCTGCCTCAGGTGTAAGATCGAATTTCAGAGGGGAGGACAAAATGGCTGAACTCGGCTTTCTGAAACCACTTAAACAGTGTTGTTAAAGGTTGGGCCCCAGCTTTCACTGCCTTCTGCCGTTCATCCTGATAGGCCCTCATTTGCGACAAATTTACAAAAAATAATTTCTTGTGGTACAGCATATCCTCGAAAGTATCATCAATAGCATACGTACTGCCGTAGTCTCGCTGTACACAGCCAGTCACATTACTTAAAAATTTGAATGCACAGCCAGCAGGAGTTCAGACCCAGTGATGCGTACACAGACAGTTGCGCTCATTCGTTATGAAGCAACATGCACCGAGACGAAGGTAACCGAAAATTACATTCGGTGAACAACGTCCTTGCAAAGACAGCAGATATGCACAATCATTGACAGGTACAAATAACTGCAGTATTTTCGACAGGGGAACAAAACACCTGAAGTTATGGGAACAAGTGTCACTAATTTTTTTAAAATTATAAGAGAAAATTGTAAATAATTAATTTGTTTGTTTATTTTCTTTTACATGCAAAAAGAAAAGTAATTTACACTTTGGAATGTTGTAATAGAGCAATGTCTGTGTTAACATGCACCCAAAAACGTGTATCATACCTAAAACACTGGCATAAAATGTATCTATATTTTATTCTTTACCCACAATCACCACTTTCGTCTTTTAAAGTCATTGTGTGCAGTGAATACAAAATAGTAAACTAGCGACTGTGGGTGAACCACGTAAGAAAGTACATGTGCAGCCACAGTGTTTTGGATACATAGTTTTTGAGATCTACATTAGTATTACATCATTTTGATGAAACTGTTAGAGCTTAGCTAGCATACTGCACAGGTGGCAAATTTTCTCCGAATTGATTCATTTACATCGACACCGCTTATTTGTTGTGTTCACTAAGGTACTAAATTATATGCAAAATGATTTACATTAGAGTCCATGAAACCATATACCGGGTGGTTATAATTAAACTTACCCTATTTAACACATTTTAACACAGAAACTAACCACCATACAAGCACCAAACTTGGTAGCATTAAGTCCAGAGTATGGGGTGCACGATACCCATGTGTCAGAGTGTCACCATCCAGTTCCAACTATGGCCACTAGGTGCCACGATTAGTCATCGTGATGCATAATCTCACCCACCTGACCAGTCACAGTGAACTTGTTGATGCTTCAATATGAGCTTGGACAAGAGAACAAAAGGAGCAGGGCGTTATTGGCGAATCTCTATCATCAAAACAACAGCAATGCTGTAGCTGCAATTAGAGAATATCAACGGCTGAAAGGATTATGGAGGGGTCCTCTTTTTCCACCTGTTGTGTGGAGCATGATGAAGTAGTCCGAATCAACTGGAGAACTGGGTGTCGCTCCGAGAAGAGGCTGATCACCGGTTGCACCAAGGTGATTTATGCAGTTGCTGTTGCTATGGCAGACAATGCTGCTCACAATTCCCGATCTTCAGGCAGAGCACGTGGTGTGTCATGACAGTTGGTCCACTGTACAGAAGGCGCTTTGAACCATTCTCAAATGGGATCCGTACAAGATCCATATTGCACAGCACCTTGCACCACAGGATGCACAACTATGTGCTGACTTCGCTCTCCACTTTCTCCCAAGGATGAAGCTCATTTTTCTCTGATGGGTGAGGTGAATACACAGAATTGCTGAGTGTAGGGATCTTCACCTCCAGTCACTGTGCATAAAGTTCCTGTGCATGGTTAATGTGTCACTGTACGGTGTGGCTTCATGGCTGTGTTCATCACTGGCCCACTCCTTTTTTGAACAGGCTGGCACTCAAGGACCAAAGACATGCAGTGTGACGGGCCAGCATTATTGCAATATGCTTTGTCAGCGTTTCACACCCGCCCTACAGAAGAGAGATGCACTGAACTCAACAGTTTTCATGCAAGATGGGGTCTCACCACACATTGCTTGTTAAGTTCACCTGCTTTTTCGAAACACATTTGGAAACAATCGAATTATCGGCCAGTCGTTTCCAAATGCTTGACTGGTATGATCACCTGATCTCACTCCCTGTGATTTGTGGTTGTAGAGCTACCTCAAGAACAAGGTTTGCCAGGGAAACATTCACACATCTGCTGATCTAATGCGCTGCATATCAAGAGGGGTAGGCAGCATACCTATGTATATGCTTTGTTCAGCTGTACAGAATGCAATCCTTCATTTTGAGACTCTTCTGGAGACTGATGGGCGCCATATAAAGCCCCTTTTGTAGCAGTGGTGCCGGTATGTAATGGTATGATGTAAGTAGAGGGACAAGGTTCATGCCAGCGCACTCTGCATTGGTGCCATCAAGATGGCGGTGATGACGTCATCCAATATGGCGGCATGTAGACTTGGCAACATCGCATGACGTCATCCAAGATGGCGGATTTTGGCAGGAGAATAGGCCAGTTGTGCTACGTTCACTAACCTAACCTCAAGAAAAAATGGCGGGAAGTTTGAATTTTGGCGGGAAAATAGGCCAATTGTGCTACGTCCACTAACCTAAGCCTCCAGAAGAAAAAATGGCGGGAAGTTTGAATTCCAACAGGATAATGCACGCAAAGACCGTACTTATCTTTATTATTATTATTGATTACCATTCATTAACATTCATTATCATTTATTATTGTTTATTATCAGTTATTATTATTTATTATCATTTATTATTATTGACCTGCCTCCACTAGAAAATTCCCTCCAAAATCAAATTCCAACACGATAATGGCTGCAAAACCTTACTTTTGTTTTATTATTATTCATTATTATTCATTATCATTTATTAACATTCATTATCATTCATTGTCATTTATTATCATTCATTATCATTTATTATTAATATTATTTATTATTATAGGCCTACCTCCACTAGAAAATTGCGCCAAATTCAAATTCCAACACGATAATGTCTCGAAAACTGTACTTCTATTTATTATTATCATTTATTATTTCATCAAGATGTCCGATTTTCTCGGCAAGAAAGCCATTTTCCTTACATCCATAACAGAAATCTATCACAAGTTCAAATCCCAACACCATAATTGATCACACATACGAACTTTGTCTGTCACTTATCTTTTTTCACTGTCAGCCTATCATAATCGCATCAAATAATAAACTGCTCTTATACTGTAGTAACGTAAGTCACGTCCTATGATTTTGCAGGGGGGAAGGGACTGAAGCCTTTATTTCAAGCAGTACGGTCATCACTTGTTCTCCAACACAGTCAGCACACACATCTTTGATATCGCAGTGTAGTCACCATGATGTCCGCTCTCCAACTGAATTAGTTCAAATCCTTGCCACCTCCTGGCCAGCGCGCAGAGACACTGCGGCCGCCTGCGCTAGGGGCGAGGACAGCGATCGCTCCCACATCATAAACATGTTTTCGCTGGACACGCTGGAGCTTGCCGAGCTTGACATCACAGCGGTCCCTGGTCCGCTCACCACGTGTATTCGTCGCCTCCGCACGTTTCCCGCCAAAATTGTTTGCCTCGGAGCTGAATCACACAACGGTCGGCTGTTCCCTGCCACACTTTTGGCGCCAAAGTAGTTTTCCTGGGCACGTACAAACCTGTCAATGCCGACCGCTCACCATCCACCACGTGTCCTTGTGCGATCGAGAACGCAGTGCTACACTTTTGGTTGCAAAGTTTGCTCGACAGTGGAATCCACCATGACTATATAACAGCACGTTTGGTCCGCACTAGAACGCTAATCGACTCGCTCTCACGTGCGTGTAATAACTGTACAATCACTGCGCCACTGCCCCGCTTACGTCACACACCCTCCATACACGCGATGTACACAGTCTTCTGTAAATACCTGGAAAATTACTCTTTATTTCAGACATTACGGTCATGCAGGTGTGTCCCAACTGACTTCTCCATGCTCACACAGCGAAACTCCAGAGCGCAGCTGATGTACGCGCGGCCGGCTGAGCCCTCTCCATCGGCAGCTCCCTGGCCGGCTGACGTCAAGCGGCCAGCGATGCCCGCACAGCCCCCACGGCCAGCAGGCCAGGTAGGCGGAGAGCGGCGCCTCAGGGTCCAGCCACAAACGGTCAGCCGCGCTCGCCTCAGAGTCCGACTATGTAAACATCTTTCCGCGCCCGCAAGCACTTAACGCTGGACAGGATGGAACCTGTCGACCATGTGCTGGACAAAGGACACATTCCACTCCAAATTTATTTTTCTGAACATGTTTGAACCTGCCAATACCTACCTCACACAACCGCGCGAGATGTTTGGAAAGTTCTATCACGTGACATGCTAAAAGCTATATCGGTCCTAAAATTTGCAAATTCTCAGCATCGACGGACAGGAACCGACACGCTTGCTCTGTCCAAACCACCCTCACCCCACATACCGCCCCACCAGCACGTGTGATGGAGCACAAAGGACGCCCTCACCCCAATAAACTTTGCAATTCACAGGAACCGACACGCTCGAACTGGAATGTTTTTTCTACCGAGTTGGAAACTTCCTTGACGTTACAACGCGCGATCGACCACGTGGCTCTGTCGGACAAAGAACACTCTCACTAAGTTAACTGATCACCTGATTCTCATTATTCAGCCCACATGCTTCGATTATCTAATCCAGGATCTTGGCGAAAACACACGTCCGTACACATGAGCCATCACGCGCACATAGCTTAGTACCTCCGCAAGTGAATGTAACAAAGTCCGCATGACTATTTAATTAATCTGATCAATTAATTAACCTCTCTGATGCGGAAAACTCCCACGTCCACCTAGACTTGGAATCAATTTTCGCCACTGCCACACCCACCTGGACTTGAAATGAAATAGTTAAAGTCTACATCTACATACATATTCCGCAAGCCACCTGATGGAGGGTACGTTGAGTACCTCTATCGGTTCTCCCTTCTATTCCAGTCTCGTATTCATCGTAGAAAGAAGGATTGTCGGTATGCTTCTGTGTGGGCTCTAATCTCTCTGATTTTATCCTCATGGTCTCTTCGCGAGATATACGTAGGAGGGAGCAATATACTGCTTGACTCCTCGGTGAAGGTATGTTCTCGAAACTTTAACAAAAGCCCGAACCGAGCTACTGAGCGCCTCTCCTGCAGAATCTTCCACTGGAGTTTATCTATCATCTCCGTAACGCTTTCGCGATTACTAAATGATCCTGTAATGAAGCGCGCTGCTCTCCGTTGGATCTTCTCTATCTCTTCTATCAACCCTGTCTGGTACGGATCCCACACTGATGAGCAGTATTCAAGCAGTGGGCGAACAAGCGTACTGTAACCTACTTCCTTGGCTTTCGGATTGCATTTCCTTAGGATTCTTCCAATGAATCTCAGTCTGGCGTCTGCTTTACCGCCGATCAACTTTATATGATCAATCCATTTTAAATCACTCCTAATGCGTACTCCCAGATAATTTATGGAATTAACTGCTTCCAGTTGCTGACCTGCTATTTTGTAGCTAAATGATAAGGGATCTATCTTTCTATGTATTCGCAGCACATTACACTTGTCTACACTGAGATTCAAATGCCATTCCCTGCACCATGCGTCAATTCGCTACAGATCCTCCTGCATTTCAGTACAATTTTCCATTGTTACAACCTCTCGATACACCACAGCATCATCTGCAAAAAGCCTCAGTGAACTTCCGATGTCATCCACAAGGTCATTTATGTATATTGTGAATAGCAACAGTCCTATGACACTCCCCTGCGGCACACCTGAAATCACTCTTTCTTCGGAAGACTTCTCTCCATTGAGAATGACATGCTGCGTTCTGTTATCTAGGAACTCTTCAATCCAATCACACAATTGGTCTGACAGTCCATATGCTTTGTTCATTAATTGACTGTGGGGAACTGTATCGAACGTCTTGCGGAAGTCAAGAAACACGGCATCTACCTGTGAACCCCTGTCTATGGCCCTCTGAGTCTCGTGGACGAATAGCGCAAGCTGGGTTTCACACGACCGTCTTTTTCGGAACCCATGCTGATTCCTACAGAGTAGATTTCTAGTGTCCAGAAAAGTCATTATACTCGAACATAATACGTGTTCCAAAATTCTACAACTGATCGACGTTAGAGATATAGGTCTATAGTTCTGCCCATCTGTTCGACGTCCCTTCTTGAAAACGGGGATGACCTGTGCCCTTTTACAATCCTTTGGAACGCTACGCTCTTCTAGAGACCTACGGTACACCGTTGCAAGAAGGGGGGCAAGTTCCTTCGCATACTCTGTGTAGAATCGAATTGGTATCCCATCAGGTCCAGTGGCCTTTCCTCTTTTGAGCGATTTTAATTGTTTCTCTATCCCTCTGTCGTCTGTTTCGATATCTACTATTTTATCATCTGTGCGACAATCTAGAGAAGGAACTACAGTGCAGTCTTCCTCTGTGAAACAGCTTTGGAAAGAGACATTAGTATTTCGGCCTTTAGTCTGTCATCCTCTGTTTCAGTACCATTTTGGTCACAGAGTGTCTGGACATTTTGTTTTGATCCACCTACCGCTTTGACATAAGACCAAAATTTCTTAGGATTTTCTGCCAAGTCAGTACATAGAACTTTACTTTCGAATTCATTGAACGCCTATCACATAGCCCTCCTCGCTTCGCGCAATTTTTGTTTGTCTGCAAGGCTTTGACTATGTTTATGTTTGCTGTGAAGTTCCCTTTGCTTCCGCAGCAGTTCTCTAACTCGTTTGTTGTACCACGGTAGCTCTTTTCCATCTCTTACGATCTTGCTTGGCACATACTCATCTAACGCATATTGTGCGATGGTTTTGAACTTTTGAGACATCCAATTACCATGTCTGAGCCTGCTTTGACCGTGACCTTCACCCAAATTATTTCACATTTCGGATTTCCGTCAATTTCCTTCGATACTATTGCACTTCTTATCGCTATAAACACGCCTCCCCCTTCACTGTCCAGCCTGTCTCTGTGGTATACATTCCAATCTGAATTTAGGATTTCATTACTGTTTACGTCTGGTTTCAGCCAACTTTCTGTCCCTAGTACTATATGGGCATAGTGACCTACCGACCACCACGTCCTCTTACCGACCCATGTTCGTTGGCTAACATGTACTAATGTTTGCTTCCGTTTACTAACGTGCACTAATGTGTACTAACCTACATTAACTTATATCACATTCTGTCTATACAAATAAGCCAAGCTTCAATTCTGATGGTCAGTTCGTGTTTCGCTACCAAACACAAGAAAATTGTGGCAAACGAAGCCACTAACCTAAGTCACCTGTGATGACTCGAAATCGTCTGCTTTGCCTCTCTCACACACCACGAGCGTGAGACCGCCCACATCACAGTCTGGACCTTTATACTCGAGTCGGACATACTCCTCTATAAATATTCTAGCCAAACGATGACCCTAATACTGTTGTCAATCCACACGGCCTAGCACATGGCCAGAGCACACCCCCAGTACCTAAGCCGAGAACATTGCTCGCCCCATCTTTAGTTAACTGCTGAGAGACGGAGATATGCTGCAACCACACCCCTCGCGCTCTCGTAGCTACTCGCCTCAGCAATTCGATCTAACAAATCCTCCAAGCAGAAAAAATGACAACCAACTCGAACTCTCTCATATTCTGTATCGTCCCACAAATACTTAACTTACATTTTATTTACACATCGAGTATACCTATCACTCTCATACAAAAAACACTCGCCCTGATATACCTGGTGTCATGTTGCACAGTCGGCAGACACGCAAACAGCTCCTAATTTCAGTGCACAATATCAAACTGCTCCTAAATAATGCAGTACACATAACTGTAAACACCATCAGTACTCGTAATCTGTCCAAATAACGCACAGCAAAGTAGCTCAACAGACACGCGCAATCTACCTGTCCCACACTAAGTCACACGTCCGACAGCTCTCAATTCGCTCAAAGGCCTCTGTTCGACCCTTCAAACATGACTTGATGACAGCCGCATTCACATCTAACACCTGAGAAATTCATATCACCTACACGCCGAACATGACTATCCAAGCCAGGCCACGCGAGTCGTCTGTCACCGTCCTAACTCAGTGCGGTCCAACACACATGTTAAGGCCGCATTCCATTGCTTGCCGGCCAATATGCGACACATCTCCACCTTCACGTCAGTTGTCAGAATAGCTGAGAGCGAGTTCACACGCACACCGTCCGCACACATCCCAGCGCTTCTCTCCCCTCACAATCTAAAACGATCATTTGAAAATTAAAAATAAATAAATAAGAGCCCAGTCAACATCTCCGAAATTCTATAGTGCCCCAAAAATAGTTAACGCTCGCTTTCGTGTTTTCTCAGCTTATTTGTAAATTCAAATTCTTACCCTAACAGAACTCTTGTTCACCAAAATAATACTGAATGCGCTCCCCACCTCCTACCTTTCCAGCTCTCAACATACGCAAACGTTCTCAACCCTCCTATATCCGAGCACAACCGATTAATCATTCTTATTCCTTCTTATCGAATTTACTGGCCTAATTTCCTAAGGACCCGTTATCGAAGTACCATCCTGCTTTTCTTTCTGAGGCTTCCTGTGCTTACTTTTACAGAGATCGCTAAATTACCTCCACAGACCGCTCTATCTAAACACACACACACACACACACACACACACACACACACACACACACGTCATCCTCTCTACTCATCCCATAACATAAGCAATAGTAACTTTACAATCCCTTATATACAAACCCTACACAATGTAAGCCACATTAACTTTACAATACCCACTACATGCCCCAATTCTCTCAATTACTAAGGAAGCACTGTGAACCTGCTCTTTCTTTCTACACATGCCACACTCAGCAGTAATCAGCCCTTCTGCATCAACGGACGGAAGTCCCTCTCAGAACTGTTCCACAAATTCGGCGATCGCTCCCCCTCGTTACTCTCTTCTTCTTCCTTGCCTGCTCGCTTTTTTGTACAAACTTATCCACACTCATAGACTACAAGAACACGCCATTTTTTTATAAGTACAGCATCCTTTAAACCACTGAATAACTAGAAACAAACATACCAAAAAATTATATTCGCACTCTCGAATACCGAAGTCGTTGATCTCATTATACTTATACAGTTAAATCTTACGATCGCGGTCTCATTTGATTGGCATTCCACAATGAGCTAAGTATCGGAAATACACTCTCTTGACCACTGTTACTCTGGAAATATCTCTACCGTTCTTACGACTTCCTCTCTACTCGTCACATAACATAATCAATATTAACTTTACAATGCAGTATATACAAACGCTACACAATGTAAACCACATTAACTTCACAATACAGTATATAGGCCTACACACTTGACACAAAACAGTGCACTTATTCAGTATATCTCTACAGCATGCGAAAAAAATATCCTATTCCTACAGCGTCTATATACAGCAATGCTCCCCAATCCTAGGAAAGCACCGTCAACCTGTTCTCTCTACATACCCGACACTCAAAACTAATCTTCCCTCTTACATCAGCGGACCTAAGTCACCCTCAGAACTCTTTTTACAAATTCGGTATCGTCCCCCCCCCCCACCCCCCCACCCCCCTCAGCACAAACGCCTCACTCTCTCTCCTTCCTTATCTGTTCGCTTTTCTACAAACATCCTCAGACTCATAGACTGCAAGAACACATGTACTTTCTCCATAATATTACACCATTTTAGCTGTACTTCTCAATATCATGCACTAGGCTACGCCCTACCGATCACTAGTTCACCATAATTCCCAAGATATAGACTTCAAATTAATTCTCTACAAACGCCGAACTTTATCTATGTGCAGCATGCTGTAAACCACAGACTAACTAGAAACAAACATACGCAAAATGATATTTCCACTCTCGAATACCGGTCTAAGTCATGTAACATTTTCGAGATCTTGGCTATAATTTACACGTCAGCTAAGGTCTGTCCCAGGTCTAGAGACCAGACAAGCATGTATCCAACACACCACAATCGATCTTCACTCAGCTAAATAAAGGAAGCAAATGTGCAGAAGTAGTCAACAGAACAATCTACATCCCATCTAATAACACTCCAACCCAAATCAATCATCTTCTCAAATTCTGACTTGATCACCAAAGCCCACCAACACATACAATTACTTCGCTATTCGGTCCTCTAGAGGACATCAAAGTTCGCTCTTACAGATCCATACACTCCAACAGGTCTCTGCATTTGGACAGCTGCTCCAGTTGTTTATTATCATTTATGATCATTTATTATTATTTATTATGATTTATTATTTATTATTATTTATATCATGTAAACTAACAAAAATGGCTCCAAGTTCAACTGTGTTTAGCTCCTATCACAACCACCAGAGCGCTCTGTCATCACGTCAGTTGATTACGCAATAACCATTATTCAAGACGGCTGCACCTAGTGTGAAACGTGTCGCCTTTCCTGAACCTGCATGGTACATTAAAATTCCAACTTGGCTTTAGTCACACCCTACACATCGTTCAGCTGATCCCATTTCCAGATCTTTGCGCATCTGATATATGCAATTTAAGTCGGGGAAAGACATATCAATTACCTTCTGCAGCCTGTCTACAAGCAGAATGACCTAAGTTACTGCAACAGGACCTTGTCTTGACCATTCGCCTGAAATGCAAGCGCCGGCGGCGGCATGTCCCTCCCCTGCATCTCCAACTCGACATGTAAACAGTGTCTCCTCCAGCCAGCGAACCCGTCGTCATTCACGCTGCGCCGAAAATTCTGTCAAAACTCACTTTCTAAGCAAAGATGAGTATTCATTTAGAACAAATAGACAAACATAACTCCAAGCAGAAGTCATGCATATGATTAAAAAGAAAAAAAGAATGACCTAAATTTAGATTATCCGACATTTTTTTTACATGTCCTAATGATACAGTCATAGATGAGTCGTGTCATCCACTCGCTCACTCCTTCTACACACGCTTTCACAGAACTTGTTCTACTTATATGACACCCACGCTGTTATAATAATTTTGAACAAGCATTTACGCCCCCACATACAACCCAGCTCAATAGAACATAATAATTCCTTTTTCCACAGACAGTCATATTTGGTGAACACTTAAATGTACTAAATTACGCATACATGTAGTCAAATAAGCAAATAGTTTTACCGACATACACACCCCTCTCACTGAGGATAGGGCATTTAATATTATATACTTAAACGCAAACCAATGATAACAATATTCCGACGCGCACCTTGTCCTCGTAATAAAGCACACTGGCCAATCATGTGACAGCATGTTTTCCTAATTTCAATGTCATAGCTAAACCATACTTCCTCTATTTTGCAAGTGTCATTGCGAGCATTGATAGATGACTGCTCAGTACGTCCATTCACACTTAATTCTCGAACACATAAAAACGATCAAAGTATACCAGACAACGATATACATATTTCTAAGACCTCGCGCATAGTACTCGATCAATCTCTCTGCCTATGGCGGTCACAGAGCAGTCTCGCCCTCTTACGTTAAAAGACCATCCTGACGTCGGCATTGACCACTCTACCCCACAACGTCGCTAACCAATTAATCCTAAACTGTGCGGAGGAATATAGCTACACTTCACGTCTCTTGTCTGAGTAGAACTTTCCTAGGCCTAACCCCTCCAAGTGCACCACATTTCTCGAGATGTACCCAAGTATTGGAGCTTAGCACACCATATCGATCTATAGTAACAGATCTCAAAGTGCCTTAATTTAATAGCATACAGTTAAGAAGAACAAGAACGGAGTGATATTTACACACAACGCAATTTGACACATATTTACGTAAATCATCCAATCTATCATGTGTAAAACACTGTGGCTGCATATGGCTAGAACGCAGGCTATATCACGTGACTAAATCATCCAGATAGAACACTGGAAAAAAAAATTGACCTTCATCAACTTGTCCTTCTCTAGAATAAATGAGTCAACGTTTAAATCGTACCTAGTTACAGCTCTATCTCAATCGATCATCCTGTACTCTCTCTGTTATCATTTAACACAGATGTGAGTAAGTTTAGATGTGAATGATTCTCTGTCCTCCTGAAAAGCATCAAATACAGTATTCAACTCACGTGTATCACTGCACCTGAGTAGACATACACTATAATACGAATTCAAAGAGAAAAAAATTGTCTACCTTCCTGATTCAGCTCGCTTCGATGTCGTCATTTTCCTACATTCCTCTTGTTGTTCACTCCATGTTCAAATTGCTCCCTGCGAACCAGAAGATAAGCAAGTACGTCCTCACTTTCACCGCATCTCGTTCTATATTAGGTCAGTTTATATGTATGCGCTAATCAGTTTTCGCATTTCTTTCGATTTTATATCAGATCGATCCATGCTAACACGACATAACATATCGTTGTGTGTTATAAAATTGCCTGTAAATGTAACCCACGCCTATCCAGTCACCTCCACATTCAGAGAGCGCTTGCTCTGCTTCCTGTATGTCTGTGTACATGCATGCCTCGCAGACGGCTCCCAGGACCTTTTAGCGAGATCTCGGGCGGTTGTGTGAGGTAGGTATTGGCAGGTTCGAACTTGTTCAGAAAAATAAATTTGGGGTGGAACGTGTCCTTTGTCCAGCACATGGTCGACAGGTTCCATCCTGTCCAGCGTTAAGTGCTTGCGGGCGCGGAAAGATGTTTACATAGCCGGACTCTGAGGCGAGCGCGGCTGACCGTTTGTGGCTGGACCCTGAGGCGCCGCTCTCCGCCTACCTGGCCTGCTGGCCGTGGGGGCTGTGCGGGCATCGCTGGCCGCTTGCCATCAGCCGGCCAGGGAGCTGCCGATGGAGCGGGCTCAGCCGGCCGCGCGTACATCAGCTGCGCTCTGGAGTTTCGCTGTGCGAGCATGGAGAACTCAGTTGGGACACACCTGCATGACCGTAATGTCTGAAATAAAGAGTAATTTTCCAGGTATTTACAGAAGACTGTGTACATCGCGTGTATGGAGGGTGTGTGACGTAAGCGGGGCAGTGGCGCAGTGATTGTACAGTTATTACACACACGTGAGAGCGAGTCAATTAGCATTCTAGTGCGGACCAAACGTGCTGTTATATAGTCATGGTGGATTCCACTGTCGAGCAAACTTTGCCACCAAAAGTGTAGCACTGCGTTCTCGATCGTACAAGGACACGTGTGGATGGGAGCGGTCGACATCGACAGGTTTGTACGTGCCCAGGAAAACTACTTTGGCTCCAAAAGTGTAGCAGGGAACAGCCTACCGTTGTGTGATTCAGTTCCGAGGCAAACAATTTTGGCGGGAAACGTGCAGAGGCGACGCATACACATAGTGAGCGGACCAGGGACCGCTGTGATGTCAAGCTCGGCAAGTTCCAGAGTGTCCAGCGAAAACATGTTTATGATGTGGGAGCGATCGCTGAGCTCGCCCCCAGCGCAGGCGGCCGCCTCACGTGCCAGGTGTCGGCAGTGTCTCTGCGCGCTGGCCAGGAGGTGGCAAGGATTTGAACTAATTCAGTTGGAGCGCGGTCGTCGTGGTGACTACACTGTGATATCAAAGATGTGTGTGCTGACTGTGTTGGAGAACAAGTGATGATCGTATAGCTTGAAATAAAGTCTCCAGACCCTTCCCCCCTGCAAAATCAAAGGACGTGACTTACGTTACTATAAGAGCAGTTTATTATTTGACGCATTTATGATAGGTTGCCAGTGAAAAAAGATAAGTGAGGAGAAAGTTTGTACATGTGATCAATTATGGTTTTGGGATTTGAACTTGTGATAGATTTCTGTTATGGATGTAAGAAAAATGGCTTTCTTGCCGAGAAAATCGGACATCTTGATGAAATAATAAATGTTATAATAAATAGAAGTACAGTTTTCGAGACATTATTGTGTTGGAATTTGAATTTGGCGCAATTTTCTAGTGGAGGTAGGCCTATAATAATAAATAATAATAATAATAAATGATAATAAATGACAATGAATTATAATGAATGTTAATAAATGATAATGAATAATAATAATCAAAAGTAAGGTTTTGCAGCTATTATCGTGTTGGAATTTGTTTTGGAGGGAATTTTCTAAGAGGAGGCAGGTCAACAATAATAAATGATAATAAATAATAATAACTGATAATAAACAATAATAAATGATAATGAATGTTAATGAATGATAATCAATAATAATAATAAAGATAAGTACGGTCTTTGCATGCATTATCCTGTTGGAATTCAAACTTCGCGCCATTTTTTCTTCTGGAAGCTTAGGTTAGTGGACAAAGCACAATTGGCCTATTTTCCCGCCAAAATTCAAACTTCCCGCCATTTTTTCTTGTGGTTAGGTTAGTGAACATAGCACAATTGGCCTATTCTCCCGCCAAAATCCGCCATCTTGGATGACGTCATGCGATGTTGCCAAATCTACATGCCGCCATCTTGGATGAAGTCATCGCCGCCATCGTGAATAAAGTTGGCAATAATGCAGAGTGCGCTGGCACGAACCTTGTTCCTCTACTGATATACCCTAGCAGCACATTAAAAGTGTTTCAACTGAATTGATTTTGCATTATTTGTCTTCCCCATGTCCTTGATATTAATACTACCAAGTTTGATTCTCATACGGTAATTAGTTTCCTTGTTATAACGCGTTAAATAGAGAGAGTTAGATTATAACCACACGTTGTTTACCTTGTATGGTTTACACATAATCACCAAGTTTCTGCTTCCTGCTGGAATGCCGGCCACAGACGCTGGAGTTGACGGCCGCGTGTGCATGCTTGTTTCTGTTAATGGTGTGTGTCTCTCTTTTACTGATGAAGGCTGTGGCCGAAAACTTTAAGTGAGTGTCTTTTCTGTCTATAACTTGATATGTCTTCTTTATAAGGGTGATCAGAAAAAGTCTTAAATGCTGGTAGGGACGTTGCAGGCCAAGTTGTACTGAAACAGTGAAGAAAGAACTCGATACGTTCCGCCGTTTCTGAGCTATGTAGCATTGATATTATCCGATCGGAGCGTTGCGCGCTCACATTCAAGCGGCCTACTAGGGGCAGTGTTGCCCAACGAATGCTTTGTTTGGTAACTGAAACTCGAATTGGGCTCGCAACGACCTGATTGACTAGCTTCAGTGCTAAATAACTCGAAAACAGCGCAAAGCATAGAATTTTTTCTTGACATTTATGTCTCTGTGTAACCTGCCTAGTAACCCCTGCAAGCGTTTCAGACATTTTCTGACCATACTGTATATATTTTTCATTTGGAAGCTTACACGACGTCCATTTAATCATCTAACCTTTGTTCCTTTTATTCTTTTTTAGTTTGAAATCTTTGCTTACGTAATCATAAATTAAGTCCAAGAAAAGAATTATATTTAAAACCATATTAAACGAACAAAAATAAAGACCATACCCATTTTCATAAGGATCTGAAAAAAATACCATTGTGTTAAGTACTGAACATGCAACTTTAGCTTAAGAACCTTAATGTGCATCAACACGATGACTTTTTTGTTCAACTTTGTGCATACGCATAAATTTCCAACAGCGCAGCTACGCATGCGCATTTGTAATTTACTGGAAAATGGTAGCCGTGCCTAAAGCGCATTGCTGCCGACCTTTTGTGGGAATATTTACGTCTTTTAGCATGAGTGTTCAGGTGGCGTGATGAGGTTCTCCCGTGAAGCTAGGTGTGCAATAACGTTTGTTGGCTCCAAAGGAATCACTCTTAAATTTATAGTTTATCACACACAAAGAAAAGTCGTAAGGAATGCCGCTTCTAACGCGTATTTGAATAAAAAATTGAGATGTGACGCCCTGAGAGTCAAGTAGTAGATAAAAAGTCTCCCATCACGTTACAGTAAGGAATAAGATAAGTTATGAAGTAAGAAAACAGAAAAGAATAAGCCAGAAATTTACGAATAGTCTGTATGAAAATTGTGGACGAATATTCATGCTATGGCGACTTAATAACTCAGCAAACTACTAGTAATAGAAATGAACGACACTGATGATGAAAAAAAATACAAATTTGGAAAACTCAACCTCCATTCTAATGGATCCTGGTGTCTATAAAATACCCAAATTTGTTATGTCGGTGATGTTAATCTACATATTATCTTTCAAGATTAAAGTCTGCAAACAACTTTTTTTACAAAATAAAATACAAACAACGCATTGAAAGTTAATTAACCTCCAGATAACGACTAAGAACCTCTCAAGTATTTCTCTTTTTCAGCTGGTATATAAGTCGATTGCCAGCCTTATCGCTGCAGTCTCCCAAGCCGAAAATGTAAAACTTCGCTGTGACCTCCTCCTGAAATTTGCGAAAAAAACATTGTTGTCACTATGTATTTCTCACACCTCTACTATTTAGATAGTTCTTTGCCTATGGTCGCTTTTGCGTTTTCTTTTTCTATATCCTTCTCATCACAATAAACGCAGCACAAAGCTCCCAAGCAAAGAGGGGGATTCATAGCAGACTGCTTGTGCAATCAGACGTCTGGACACAAGAACGCCTTTGCGTTCTCTCCACGATTTTTTCTTCGTGCCTTTTATTCCCGCGAGTCTACAGTTGCGCACTACGGAGCTACTGGGTAAACTTATGTTATTTTTAATGGTTTAGTGTGTCACGATTAATTATTTTCGTCACATTTTCAGAAACGAGGGTCCACAGTGGTGGATTGTTGCACAGTGTTGATTTAGCACCCAATCCAACACTTCCCACCCTCTGGTGTCTCAGTGGCTTTTTTTTTTCAGCGCATATAAGCAAAACAAATAAACTTACCTTATTCTTCTGTGCTACTCGTTTTCCTGTTGGCAAATTTCGCAATTACTAAATAAAATATATCATTCTCTTAACATCTTCCGCGGTTGTTAAACATTTGTATTGCATCCTATTAGTCCACAGCGACCGGTAGAGAAACGACAGAAAAGAAAAGCAGGAACCGCGAAACCACAACACGTTATACCACAATTTTCCACCAAAAAGGAGGCAACATTCATTCTAAACGGCTCATTTCAAAAGTGCTGTAAGAAAAGTACTCTGTAGAACGAAGGAACGACCGTATTAGTAGACTTACAAAAATAAATATGGTACACATTACTTAGTTTCTTATTGGTACTCAATATCCCCCCTATTCTAACTGATTAGGTAATTACAACTAGCTCGGATAACATTGGGAAATTTTTTGTGGTTTTGTCAACTTCGACACACAATGTACGGTGTGGCAAGCGTTTACTTTTAGTTTTGAGCTATTGTTCGTAATCATTATAAATTTAGACACTACCGTCTTTCCATTGAACGGTGGACGGTAGGTAGAATACCATCCATATCTAGCTTAATAGATTTTTTTCTTCTTGCACCGAAGTGAGAGCCCCTCTTAATGTGCGAGGTACTTAGCATTTTTGAACTCTCACTACGTGGCTAATCTGGCACTCAGTGTAGGTGAAGATGAAGAGGAGGAAGATAAGTAACAAATTTGTGAAGATGTGATCTATTTGAGTACAGGAGTTTGCAGTTATACATGTTGGAGTAGCTATTGCATTGTATAATTCTTTGTCATAGCCAATTCTTTGTCACTAAACAATTGTAAGGGGTGTCCCACGAGTATATGCTTAACATGCGATGAGAAGCAGATAGAACAAGTGGACAGTGTTAAATTCTTGGGATTACAGCTTGATAACGAATTCAACTGGGAGGGTACTCCCACAGAACTGCCAAAGCATCAAATCTCTATTTGCAACGTGAATTGTGTCAGACAAAGTAGATATAAAATTGAAAAAGCTGGCATACTATGCTTACTTTCATTCCATAATGTCATATGGGATTAGGTTTTGGGGTAATTCATCAAGCCAAGCTAAAGTTTTCCAGACACAAAAACGTGCAATAAGAGTTATATGTGGTGTGAACTCAAGGACATCCTGCAGAAGCCTGTTTAGGGAACTATGGATACTAACTGCTGCTTCCCAATATATTTATTCCTTAATGAAATTTGTCATTAAAAATATATCACTTTTTAAAACCACCAGCTCAGTTCATGGAATCAATACTAGAAATAAGAATAATCTTCACACGCATTTAAAGTCACTTACTCTTGTACAAAAAAGTGTGTTTTATTCAGGAACACACATTTTCAATAACTTACCAGCAGCCATAAAAAGCTAAACAGCCAATGAAATCTAACTTCTGCACCATTTCAGTGCAGTAATGTGTTCATTGTAAATAAGTATTGTAGTAGTATTATTACATGTTTATTGCTTTATAAATAAAAAAAAAACATTTTTTCATTTTAAATTAAGTACATCAGTGTTTCTAAAATGATTCTTTCATATAGTGTCCATTAAAAATCATTCCACTTGGGACGCATGGAAGGTACATTAGCTTATTTGTTTCAGTTGTAAATATTTGTCATGTATTATTGTTTTTCTGACATGTTCTACATCTTGCTGGAGGACCTCCTCAGTACAGATCAATTGGAATGAAAGTAAATCTAATCTAATTAAGCCATATGTTTTCATTGTGTTTAGGTGCTCCCTACTGTCACTGGTGTCTTGCAATGCGTTTATGTTTAGGTCACCTAGTTGTACAAGTGCACAGTTTCTATGCACCCATTTGGCGGTCTGTAGATGTTTAGGATGTACAGTGAGGAACTACGTAAAACTATTTTTTGACCTGTTACTTCAACTACATTTTCAATGTTATATTTTTACTTAGGTCAAGGCTGTTTATATGGTTTCTGTTTATATTGTTATGGGTTAGTATAGCAGCGCCACCACCCTTGCATGAATTAGCTGTTACATTGTAATTTGTAACAGTAAGATTTGGAATTTCATGCTCATTTAGACCATGTTCTGCCAGAGCTAGAATGTCAGGAGTTTCTTCGTTTAGCATTATTTCTAATTGGGTTGCCTTATATTTTATGTATTTTATATTCTAGCGCATTATTTTTATAACTGAATGACCTGATTCAATGTTTGTTTTTGTCCATTCTTTTTGTTATCACTGTTTTTTGTGGATATCAGATTTCCTGATTTTTCACCCCCACTATACAATGTTAGTTTTCCTTGTTTTTAGTGATTTTACAAACATCTGCATGCATTCTGCTAAGTGTTACCAAAACTCATCTATTTAAATGTGTGCCATCCTTTCCTAGACAATTTTCACACAGGAATTTGTTTGGGTGTATGAAGATAGTACCAAGACAATCACACTCTTTTTTGATGGCACTGTTTATTTGGGATATGTATTTGTCACTCACTGACCACCATTCTACGATTCCGCTACGTATGAGCCTGGATCCTTCGTAAAGACTTCTTGCTGAACGAATCATGTTTCTTGTTTCATTCATTAATTCATCTTCGCTGCTGCTTTTAAGCAAGTTTGTTCCAACATGCATAAAAACATCTTTGTAATTTCGTTTTTGTTCCTTGTCCTGTTCTGTAGCCGCTTGTTTTGCAATATTTTTGAAATGTTTGCCGAGTTGTTGCAATCTAATCCCAGGTCACATGTCGATTTCGCTGTTGGGGACAGCGATATTTTTCAATAGCGAATCTCCTATTACTAGAAACTCTAACATGTAACAGAGATTCCCTTTATTGACAAATTTGTCATGTGTGGATTAGGGATTGGTAATTAGCAAATTCTGTGTAAGTCTATATGCCCACAAATGTTTTCAGATAACTGGAAAACTGAAGGTCTCACGTTCCCATTTCTAAAGAAACTTAATAGTTGGGAACATTGAGTACAATGGTTATAGAAGTTACACGTGTGTATATTGCAGAGTGTGCACTATTGAAATACATTTGTGCTACTTACTTACATAAAAGTGATGTGTACCTTTACATATGTACTGGCTATTCAGTCAAAAGTTACATGAAGCTTGAGGGTTGTGGTAAGTGTTTGAAAATAGCTAGCAGTCAAAATTAACTAATAGCACAGACAATGAACATATTACAGCCTGTTAGCATAATGTTTTCTGTCTTAAAAAAATACACTACCACAAAAAAATTAGTACACTTTGAAAGACTGCATCGATCCTGGCGGATAGTAGGTGTACTTATAATTGTTTCATTATCAGCTGCTAACAGATAGTCTCACAGCATAGCTACCTGAGTGCCATCTGTGTCTACCCTCTAATAGGGAATGCTCACAGACAGAAGGCAAATGTGTGAAGCAAGCAGGCAACCATGCCACGGAGACTTACTCGTGCTTCCTACAGCCAACTGAGCGAGTCTGAAAGGGGTTGAATTGAAGCCTTCTGAGTGGTGGGATGGCCCTTTCAGAGAAATGCCACACACGCTGGGCAGGCTGCATCAGCTGTGCAACAATGCTGGTATCAGTGGTCAGGTGAACATTCTCACACCCTTAGATAAGTTTCTGGGTATCCATGCAGCACAGACACCCACCAGGATTGTTGTATTGTATGGGCAGCAGTAGGGATGGGCTATGATCGCGCTCGAGAAAAACGCGACGTGAAGGCAATTTCCCGAGAATGTCTCGGGTACGCTCGAGAAGTTGACAGTGCTGCGCTCTCTGAGAAATTGCGCAAACCTTCAGTACACGAAGCACTGAGCCTCAGCGGTCATACTCGTAGTACGTACGTGCACGGAAAACTTTGAAATTCTATGATTGATATCAACTGTACTACCGTTATTAATGTGCACTGAAGTATTAGTATATGTCTCGTAAGATAAAAATATAGAATTGTTGTCTAAAACAAAGCACAGAATTCGCATGAAACAGAAGCTTTATTCTTACAAAATAAATTACCTTGTACATTCTGCATGTATGCATGCATGCTTAAACGTAAAAGAGAAGTGCTATAGCCTTTTATATACAGAAACTGCGTACATGAGTTTATTTACTGAAGAAAGAAAGGAAGCAAAAGTAGTTGAGCAGAAGGCATTATTACATCCCATTGCTGCACTGCCGTCGATTTTTGTCTAGAAATGTGATTTTATTAACCAATTGGCCTTTTAGTCTGCTTCTTTGTTTGTTTATAAGTAGTCTTGTTATCGAAAAGATTCTTTCACTGGGAACAGAAGTTGTAGGTATTGCAAGATATTTTTTTGCCACGACAGCTATACCTGGGTAACTGTTTTCATTTTGTTTCCAGTAGTGTAAAGAATTATCCGTGCGTTGTAGGTACGGTTCTTCCAAATATCGTTGTACCTCCAGGTCTATGCTATCACAACCGCTTTTCATTAGATTTTTATTGGAAACCTCTTCATCAAAAGAAGCCCATAAGGAACTACTAGCGTTTTGTACGAAATGGTACTCGTGGCTAGTGTAGTTAGCAGCCGAATGAGTAGATCATACGGTCTCTACCATGTTTGTGCATTCTGCAATTAGGATTGCAACGGCATGTTTTGAATGAATGGGATTCGTAAATGATAACGTTTTGAATATTGGGTCGAGAACTGTGGCAACGGCATGTACTTTGTTTCTATTAATCCTAGCCGGACTATTAGTGAGTTGTGCAGATGTTGCTGTAGCTCTTGCGCTATCATGATAGCCCACTTCCCATTGCATACTGTTAACATTAGCTGTCTGATTATTGTAATAGCTTTCGAAAGAGAGGTATAGTTTTCAGTTGAGATTTCACTTGTTACCACTTCAAATGGCTCCAGTACACACAAAAAACAAAATTCGCCACACGTCAGCTGTGAGGTTCTCCACACCTGAATACAAAGATGATAAACAGGCTGCAATGCATTCCATTTGCTCCACTAGACGTTGAAGCATATAAAACGTACTGTTCCATTGGGTTTCGGTTTCCTGAATCAATTTATGAACAAGTTTTTTCATTAGGTCCTGGATCTCATGGAGTTTTTCATTAGCATTGCAACTTATTTTAAAATAGCTACCAATTTTTCTGGCCTTTTCCGCATTATGCAGAGCTCACTGTTGCTGTTCAAAGAACTTTTCACAACTAAATTGTTTGTTTGTGTGTGTGTGTGTGTGTGTGTGTGTGTGCGCGCTAAACAAGGCACATGTTGCATACCTATGTTGCCACTGTGAATAAGTTGTATGGCTGCCGTCATGTTAGTGGCGTCAGTTGTGATGCTTGCAACTTTGTTTTCAATGTTCCATTTTGAAATCATGTTATCTAACGCCTCACTAATATTTAGCGCTGTATGCTTTTCTGGGAAACGGAATGTCTCAAGAGCTAAAGCTTTCAGGCACCAATTAGTGTTAATGAAATGACCAGTTACAGCAATATATGCCTCACTATTGAGAGGTCTAAATAACGGTTGTTAAACACAAGTAGAGTCTTCCACGGCCAAGTTTACAGCCTCTTTCTGTTTATGGTAATCGTCCACAACCATGAGGCGCAACTTTTTTCTATTTGGTATCGAGTATTGTAGGTCCAACAGTGAAGTGTCCTTGACGATTGAAAGCGGTTGAAAATCGTCTGTTATCATGGCCACTAGTGCTTCATGTAGCTGTTGTTGCCGTTTACTTCCCTCTATGAAGAGAAGCGTAAGATTTAGACCAGTGCTCCTGCAAAGGGCTACGTTATGCTCGACAACTAGTCCAATAAAATTACATATCGTATCATGCAAAAGCTAGGATAGTATAGGTCTGATTTTGGGGTATGTTGTATGTTATCGGAGTACAATTAAAAAAATTAATGATTTTTAAGCGTGGCGGACCGCTTCGGACACTATCCGAACTTTTGCACGGAATCCACCTTTTGTACCACACGTACCTGGATATTTTGTCTGCCTCGCACTATTGGGAGAATGAGCCTCTGTATCCACGGACGTCGCTGTTGTATTGCTCGATAAATTGTGCAGTTTAAGATGTCTAATCATGCCCATTGTATTTTTTTATACATTACGGAGATTTTTACGACAAATGTTGCAAATAACGTTATCTCCATCCTCCATAAAGTATTGCCAGCACCATGAGCTTCGTTTTCGAGTGTCCATATTGATATGAATAACAGCTTTACTCGAATGAAACCTGAGACATACTAGTTACGAGCATAGCAGCGGCATTAAATTCATAAAACAACAGCGGCGCGGCGTATGTTGTCACAGCCAACTGGCGCGCAGCGGCACACGCCGCCGAGCTGTTTCTCGTGAGCTTCTAGAGAATTTCTTGAGAACGAGAGGCTCGAGGAATTCTCGAGTCGCCGCGCCTCGCCATCCCATCACTGGGCAGCAGTGGCAGATAGTACAGCCACCGCAGCACAGATAAAACAGGGCTTGTGAACCCCAATATGTCAACATGAACTATTGCGAACTAATTATTAGCAGCTGGACTGTGGGCTCGCACATCTCTAAACTACCTTCCACTCAACCTACAGCATCGGCGTGCATGGCTTGACTGGCGCTGTCCGAGGATGACTTATTTATTTATTTTTTTTATTTATTTGGTATGCGTATTCCATAGATCCGTACATGCGAGTGATTCGCCTGGATGTGGAACGTGTCAATACAATTGTACAAATACAATTAATGCTATAGAATAGTAATATAATACAATGATATCGATATTAAGAATCACTTTTTCTCATTTACAAGCTGTCATTTAACTAGTATAGCAATTCTCAATATAACATTATAACTATAACATTAACATAATATTGTATCGTCCATCTAATAACTAAGAGATTAAATACATCTATTATTAAGGGAAGGCATTACTTCTGGAAAAGAATTCATCTAACGAGTACAGTGGATGGTCAAGCAGGTATTTTTTTAACATACCTTTGAACAGCGTTTCATTTTCTCTTGTACATTTAATATAATTAGGCAATGCATTAAAAGTCTTTATAGCAGCATACTTTACTCCCTTCTGTACAAGTGTTAAATGTTTTAGTTCAACATGTAGATCATCTTTACCTCTAGTATTGTAGTTATGATATGAACAATTTGTTTCATACTGAGCATAGTCTTTATTAACTACATTCATCAGAGAGTATATGTACTGACATGTTCTGGTCAGAATACCTAACTGTGTAAAAAGTTTTCTACATGAGGTTCATGGAGGAACCCCAAACATGATTCTGACTGCTCTCTTCTGACCAGTTAAGATTTTTTTTTTGAGGCTGGTGAATTACCCCAGAATATTATGCCGTAATTCATTAATGAGTGAAAGTACCCAAAGTAAGCCGATTTTAAAATGTTGATGTCCCCAAAATGAGTAATGATTCTTAGAGAAAAAGTTGCTGACGAAAGCCTTTTTAGAGTAAGGGACACATGCTGTTCCCAGTTGAGCCTACTGTCAATGTGAACTCCCAGGAATTTAGTGGAGTGCACCTGTTCTAGTTCCTGATTGTCATGAGCAATTACTATATTTTCTAGAGTTTTATTTTTTGTGTGGAACTGTATAAAATTAGTTTTTTTAATATTAACTGAAAGAGAATTAATTGAAAACCAAGCTGTAACTTCTCTGAGTATATCATTAACATCAGTCTCCAGATCAGCAGTAGACTTACCATCTACGACAATGCTTGTATCATCAGCAAACATTGTGAATTCACAATTTTTACTAATGGACAGGGGTAAATCATTAACATATACTCCTGGAAATTGAAATAAGAACACCGTGAATTCATTGTCCCAGGAAGGGGAAACTTTATTGACACATTCCTGGGGTCAGATACATCACATGATCACACTGACAGAACCACAGGCACATAGACACAGGCAACAGAGCATGCACAATGTCGGCACTAGTACAGTGTATATCCACCTTTCGCCGCAATGCAGGCTGCTATTCTCCCATGGAGACGATCGTAGAGATGCTGGATGTAGTCCTGTGGAACGGCTTGCCATGCCATTTCCACCTGGCGCCTTAGTTGGACCAGCGTTCGTGCTGGACGTGCAGACCGCGTGAGACGACGCTTCATCCAGTCCCAAACATGCTCAATGGGGGACAGATCCGGAGATCTTGCTGGCCAGGGTAGTTGACTTACACCTTCTAGAGCACGTTGGGTGGCACGGGATACATGCGGACGTGCATTGTCCTGTTGGAACAGCAAGTTCCCTTGCCGGTCTAGGAATGGTAGAACGATGGGTTCGATGACGGTTTGGATGTACCGTGAACTATTCAGTGTCCCCTCGACGATCACCAGTGGTGTACGGCCAGTGTAGGAGATCGCTCCCCACACCATGATGCCGGGTGTTGGCCCTGTGTGCCTCGGTTGTATGCAGTCCTGATTGTGGCGCTCACCTGCACGGCGCCAAACACGCATACGACCATCATTGGCACCAAGGCAGAAGCGACTCTCATCGCTGAAGACGACACGTCTCCATTCGTCCCTCCATTCACGCCTGTCGCGACACCACTGGAGGCAGGCTGCACGATGTTGGGGCGTGAGCGGAAGACGGCCTAACGGTGTGCGGGACCGTAGCCCAGCTTCATGGAGACGGTTGCGAATGGTCCTCGCCGATACCCCAGGAGCAACAGTGTCCCTAATTTGCTGGGCAGTTGGCGGTGCGGTCCCCTACGGCACTGCGTAGGATCCTACGGTCTTGGCGTGCATCCGTGCGTCGCTGCGGTCCGGTCCCATGTCGACGGGCACGTGCACCTTCCGCCGACCACTGGCGACAACATCGATGTACTGTGGAGACCTCGCGCCCCACGTGTTGAGCAATTCGGCGGTACGTCCACCCGGCCTCCCGATTGCCCACTATACGCCCTCGCTCAAAGTCCGTCAACTGCACATACGGTTCACGTCCACGCTGTCGCAGCATGCTACCATTGTTAAAGACTGCGATGGAGCTCCGTATGCCACGGCAAACTGGCTGACACTGACGGCGGCGGGGCACAAATGCTGCGCAGCTAGCGCCATTCGACGACCAACACCGCGGTTCCTGGTGTGTCCGCTGTGCCGTGCGTGTGATCATTGTTTGTACAGCCCTCTCGCAGTGTCCGGAGCAAGTATGGTGGGTCTGACACACCGGTGTCAATGTGTTCTTTTTTCCATTTCCAGGAGTGTATATTAAAAATAGCAAGGGTCCAAGGACAGATCCCTGGGGAACTCCATGCTGAATTTTGCCCCAGTCAGAATCCACTAGATTAGAAGATCCTTTGTTGCAGCCTTTTAGAACCACCTTTTGTTTCCTGTTTTCAAGGTATTATTTTAGCCATTTACCTATAGGCCCTTTGATTCCGTAATGATAGGCCTTCTCCAAGAGTATCTTGTGGTTTACACAATCAAAGGCCTTGGAAATATCACAGAAGACACCAACTGGTGACTTCTTACTATTAATAGACTCCAAGACATCATTTGTGAGTGAATATATGGCACGCTCTGTGGAAACCCCTTTTTGAAAACCAAACTGTCTGTGGTTAATAATATTAAGTTTATCAAGATGTGCCACAATCCTGTTATACGCTGCCTTTTCAAGAACCTTTGAAAATGTTGTTAAGAGAGAGACAGGACGATAATTTTTGACATCCCTAGTATCGCCAGACTTGAAAAGAGGTCTCACAATGGCATATTTAATTCTCTCTGGAACAACTCCCTCATAAAGAGACGTGTTGCAAATGTGAGCAAGTACTACACTTACATCATTACTGCAGGCTTTCAACAGTTTACTGGAGATGTTATCTATACCTGAAGATTCTTTACTTTTCAATGAGTGAATTATTTTTTTTATTTCATTAACAGTTATGGGTGTTACATTTATATCATTAAAACATTGTGGAAGGTTAAGTTTCAGAATATCTGCAGCTTCCCTTAGGTCACCACTGCAACCTATTTGAGAGGTGACACTTAGAAAGTGGTTGTTAAATGTGTCTGCTATCTGTTTACTATCAGTTATTTCCAAATCATTAATTTTTAGGACAGCAGTTTTTTCATTGTCAGATGGTACAGTACCTGTTTCCCTCTTTATTACATTCCAAATCGTTCTAATTTTATTGTTTGAACAGTTAATTTCAGATTGTATGCACATACTTTTAGATTTTTTAATGACTTTAGTTAAGGTTTTGCAGTATGTCCTATAATATTTCATCTGGAGGGGATTATTGGATTGTCTGGATATTATATACAGTTCTCTTTTTCTCTGGCATGATATTTTTATGCCCCTGGTGAGCCATGGTTTTTTGCTTGATTGCCTGTTATGTAGTCTACAGACCTTTTTTGGAAAGACATTTTCAAATATACCTGATAATTCATCAGTAAATAAATTATATTTTGTATTAACATCATTTACAAAATAAACATACCTCCAGTCAGTCTCCCTAATGCATAATTTGAATTTTTGGATATTTTCCTCATTCATGTTTCTAATGGTTTTCCACTGTGCACTAGCTATGTTCTGATTTGCATTAAAGTTGTCAATTGTGAGTATGAGTCCATCATGATCAGAGAGACCATTTATGACTTTTTCAACTTTGATGTGATTAGTTTTACTCATATCTACAAAGATATTGTCTATTAGAGTGCTGGAAGTGGCAGTAGTTCTTGTGGGAAAACTGACAGTGGAGACAAGGTTGTAGGTATGCATTAAATTTGCAAACTCTGTCTTAGAAGATGAGCTTTCTAGGAAATCTATATTAAAATCTCCAGTCACTATAATGTCCCTATTTTTTCTTGAGAGATACAATAGCACAGAATCTAATTGTTTCATGAATACTTTAAAATTACCAGATGGAGCCCTGTATACTGCAACGATTACCAGTTTCTTGTTAGCTTCTACTGTTTCTGTGACACATGCCTCAAAGTCTTTCTCTACACAATATTTCTCTACATCTATTGTATTAAAGGACATGCTGTTTTTCATATAAATAACTGCCCCACCTTTGCACATATGCTTTCTACAAAATGAGGTAGCTAAAACATAGTTTGGTATATTGAGCATTTCCATGCCAAAAGTGACATGGTGTTCTGTCAGACAGAGAATATGAGCACAATTTGCACCTGTTGGTTCATCAATATTTACAATAAATTGGTCTAACTTACAGAGCAGGCTTTGAATATTTTGGTGAAAAATTTTGAGCTTATTTTTAATTACATGATTGGTTGTGGTGCTGCCACTGTTGGGACTGAGTTTTATTTCTTTTGACATACCAGTATTACAGGAACAGTTTTCTGCAGGGAAGAGGGAGCTGTTGTGCTGGTAACACCCACATTTGTTGTTATTAACTACATTATTTACATTCTGATTGGAACCTTACCCCTTCTGCCCCAGTACCATAAAAAATCCCCATTTTCAGCTGAGGACTTTCTTGATCTCAGGCACATCCCATGTGGAGCAGCTGCAGTCACTACTGTGCTCCTTTTTGTCATAGAGGGTGGATCTCCTGTTGGTGAGGTTTCTACACTGCCAGCTTGTACACTTGATCCTGTGGGGGTTGGTGTTGCTGGTTCTGCTATTGACGACTGTTCTTCCTCCTTAAATGCTGCTGCTTCACACGTTAGTAGTGGACTAACATTTCCCACTTGAGTAGTGACTGCTGGTGCTGTCTTGCTTTTGTATAAAAGACCTGTTTGTGTTGATTCACATACAGGTGCTGCTGCATATGAAGTCTTCCCTTCAGCTGTTCCATTAGGTTTGAAGGAGTATTTTGACGATCCTGTCTGTATTTCTTCCAATGGTACAGTTTCAATGGGCACAGGTGCTTTTAGAATGATTGGAGGAGTGGTGTTTTCAAATAGTTTGAATGTTTCTGCTAATAGTGCTTCAGCGAATACACGTTTTCCTAGCCGGTTCCTGTGCATTCCATGTCGAGTAAAATGGTTTCTCTCTTCAGAATTACTGTCCAAAAACTTCACGTCCTTGAATGCTTTGCATACCTTTTGAAACATTTGTTTGTGAATTTGATTTCATTATTTACACATGAACTGTTGATTAGGTCATGTCTATGTGGGATGCCAACGACGATTGTTTTTCTTGGCGAGATTCTTTCCAGTGCATTTCGCAATGCTGTGATAGCATTTTTTGACTCATTTTTATAAACATTGTTAGCTCCGGCAATAATTACACAAACCGTTTGGTTGAGGGCTTAAATCTTTAATTATTTGCTGGAAAGGAGCCCCGGGTTTTACTGTAGCAGTAACGGAAAATTTAGATTGCATATTCGTAAGAATAGTGGCTAAATCTTGTCCATGGCTGTCTGCAAAGACACAAACTTTTGGTTTTGTCTCGTCTTCTCTCAATAATTTCATTTGTCGGTGTTTCTCTTGTGCAATGGGCGCAAACGAGTTTTTCGTAACTATAGCAGATATTGGAGCACTTTGAATTTCAATAACGGTTTCTTTGAGAGTGTTGTAGTTTTCACCTTGTACATTTTTCACACAAGGATTAAAATCGACATTCAATGAATTAATTAACGATTCGTTGTCATTCATATATTTTTTAGCTATTGCGAGTTCTTCTTTCAGCACATCAGAGATGAGTTCTTCAGTACCAGCATTATACATCTTGACTGCACTTTTTCGACCACTGCACTGAACAAAGCCACATACACAATATGGATTTATCACTTTTCTCTTCTTCATACACGATAGATGGATCCATATATGTGAGAAAGAGCACAAACGGATACCTTTATGAACACTGTTTTGGCAGACTATGCACTTTAAACTAAATGTAATACGATTTTCTACGGCGCGATTTACTACTGCTTGCATACTTACTTGACGCCATCTTGGAACATGGAATGGCATGCTTTGGTTTTCAGTGATGAAAGCAGATTCTGCCTGCATGCAAATATTGGTCGGTTGTGCATATGGTGCAGAACTAGTGGGTACAGTCTTGTACAGTGCATTCGTCCAAAACACACTGGCCATATCCCACGTCGTATGACCTGGGGTTGTGATAAGCTACAACTCTGATTCGCCTTCCCTGTTTCTGGAGGGGTCAGTAACCAGCACTAAGTACATGCAAAATGTTGTTAGTCCTGTTCTTTTGTCGTTCTTGCAGCAAGAGGTGATGTGTTGTTCCAATAGGATAACACTCATCCACGCACCGTCCATGAAACTCCGTGTGCTCTACAAGATATGAAGCAACTTTCCTGGCCTGCACCATTTACAGACTTGTCTCCAATCAAGCATGGTTGGGGTATGATGGGACTAGAAGTGACTTGTGCAACTTCTCAACCAACTCGTACAGAACTTTGTGAACAGGTCAAGCAGACATGGCTTAACATATCCCAGGATGGTATTCACCATTAGTACGATCGACTGGATGTCAGTGTCAGTGCTTGCATTGCTGCCCGTGGAAGGGACAGTACATACTAATGTGAGGGTTTCAGCATGGGTTGATATATAGTACCTCAGAACCAGTTGTGCTACTGATCTGTAAACGTTATCATTCAATGTATTCCACACGCACTGTTGTCCGCCCCGATAGCTGAATGGTCAGCGTGACAGACTGCCGTCCTAAGGGGTCTGGGTTTGATTCCTGGCTGGGTCAGGGATTTTCTCCGCCCAGGGACTGAGTGTGTTGTCTTCATCATCATTTCATCCCCATCCAGCACGCAGGTCACCCAATGTGGCATCGAATGTAATAAGACCTGCACCAAGGCGGCCGGACCTGCCCCGTAAGGGGCCTCCTGGCCAATGACGCCAAACGCTCATTTCCATTTCATACGCACTGTTGCAACAATAAATCTTGAGTGAATTGGAAACCTCTAAAAGAGTGTACTAATTTATTCTAGCAGTGTGTATAGTGAAGCTTACAGAATCACATTTGAAGGATGGAATCATGTAATGTAAAAATTTTGGGAAAAGTAGATTGATTTGAAAGCGGACTGCATAAAGAAATTAGTGCAATTTTAACCTATAAATCACAGTCTTTCACTGTTAGGTCTTTAACTGTTCACCCTGTATCCATAAACTCTTGAGTCACATTGAAGCTACATATATGTACTGTCTGTAGTGCATAGCTTACAACATGTCACATGTTGCAAGCTAACAAAGTACTTACATGAAAGGCTTCCCTAGATGACTGAAGTGACAACAGCTTTCTCCTAATGAGTGGATTTCTTGCTAATTTACTACATTAAATTTAGATGACATAAGCACAAGTATTGTTAAGCAGTTTAGTTGTACTTTATTATTAATACAGTGCACAATTAAGTTTGGGCAATGAGATCAATGGAATATAAAGAGTGAGTACACATTTTATTCAAAATTACTATGGGTAAGGAAAGAATTTTATCTACATTGTAAGGGAGAAATCAAACCAAAGGAGATGCTAACTGTTTACAAATAAAAGATTATGAATGCACCAGCATCACTGTGAATATCACATAGGAAGTGCAGGGTTTCACAGACCACTGATGTCAAGAATCAACACCAGTGAAACAACTCACCATTCACAAAAAAACCAGTGATTACCACACACATGTCTAGGGTACAGTTTACACGACTCTGAAGCAAGCAGATAATGTCTGTACCCATGCTCCAGGCAGTGCATTGGTAGAAAATACTTAAATTTGCTTTGGACTGTCAGAAATGGACTGCTACTGATTGATAATAAATAGCTTCATCTATTGGATAACACTGATGGATCTCAGGCTGCTCACCAAGAAGTATTGCAGACAAATTGCAACTATTGCTGCAAGAACAAATGATTATCAATCTGGGGAATGATTTCACAGCATTCCCTAGACTGATTAATCAGTAAGGGTGGCTTTCTTCATCAGTTTGGTTCCACCCACAGGGATCATGTATGAATCCTTAGCAACTAACCTTTTGACAACCACTGAAAGCACCTTGTACAGAATGGCACCAACCACTAGTGGGAACCTGATGTAATCATGTCCAAGTCATCTAACTGCTCTGCAGATAGCAAAATGTTCTCATTGTGGATTATAACTGGTGATTATAATTGATGTGGAAGGTATTTCTTTTTCATTATTTGGTGATACAATTAAAAAAATCACAGTGGTAACATGAATCCCGCATGCAGATTCCATCATATATAGGCAAATGAAGACTAATTTGTTACATGCATTCAGTGATCTCACTATTACTACTGAGCAAGGTGGCACAGTGGTTAGCATACTGGACTCGCATTCATGAGGAAAATGGTTCAAACCTGCATCTGGCCATCCTTATTTAGGTTTTCTGCGATTTTCATAAATCGCTTCAGACAAATGCCGGGATGATTCCTTTGCAAAGGTACGGCCAACTTCCTTCTCTAATCCGATGGGACCGATGACCTCGCTGGCAAGTGCTCTACCAACTGAGCTACCCACGCATGACTCACGCCCCGTCCTCACAGCTTTACTTCTGCCAGTACCTCGTCTCCTACCTTCCAAACTTAACAGAAGCTCTCCTGCGAACCTTGCAGAACTAGCACTCCTGAAAGAAAGGATATTGCGGAGACATGGCTTAGCCACAGCCTGGGGGATGTTTCCAGAATGAGATTTTCACTCTGCAGCAGAGTGTGCGCTGATATGAAACTTCCTGGCAGATTAAAACTGTGTGCCGGACTGAGACTCGAACTCGGGACTAGCAGCTGTTCGTATTTCAAATTCTGGAATATTCCCTTCATCTTCCCTGGTGAAGGAATTTTGGAAAACTGCGTTCAATAACTGCGCTTTAGCGGCACAGTTGTTGGTAACAGTACCATCGGCACTGTGCAGCGAAGGTATTGACTGCGTCTTGCCACTTGTGTACTTTACATAAGACCAGAATTTCTTCAGGTTTTGTACCAAATTTCGAGACAATGTTTCGTTGTGAAACCTATTAAAGGCATCTCGCATTTAAGTCCGTGCCAAATTTCGCGCATCTGTAAATTTTAGCCAATCTTCGGGATTTCGCGTTCATCTGAACTTTTCATGCTTTTTCCGTTGCCTCCGCAACAGCGTTCGGACCTGTTTTGTGTACCATGGGGGATCAGTTCCATTTCTTACCAATTTATGAGGTATGTATCTCTCAATTGCTGTTGCTACTATATCTTTGAATTTGAGCCACATCTCATCTACATTTGCACAGTCAGTTCGGAAGGAATGGAGATTGTCACTTAGGAAGGCTTCTAGTGACACTTTATCCGCTTTTTTTAAATAAAATTATTTTGCGTTTGTTTCTGGTGGATTTGGAAGAAATGGTATTGAGCCTAGCTACAACGACAATATACACATCTAATACTTAACTCCCTGTGAAAACCTCATATTTTCAAGGTACACCTTTACTTTCAATTTTTTTATTTAGCTAAAAACTCATTTCTTTCCCTACTTAAGTAGTAGTGTCATTGTGTCTCTTCTGTTCTGTAGCACTCCACTGACTGAAGACTATCATATTTAATGAAGTACAATTTTCTAGTATATTCTTTGTGTTTTGTAATCACACACTTGTGACATGCATACATGCAGCACAGAAGTAGGATACCCTATAACAATGCAAAAAGTGGTACCAGATTTTTTCATAATTTCGGCTTCCCATCCTTGAGTATAGCTCTAATGAAAATTTATGCTGGTAGGCTAATAGTCATATAGCCTCTATGCTGGAGATTTTTGTTACTACCTGTCATCTTAAAATAACACATGCAGAACATATACCATACATCAGAAGGTGGCTTTACAGCCTGGAAAGTGCCATTATTATGACCATTTCGTTGTGGGAAAAAAATATATTTTTGCCCCCATTCTCGTAACATATGAGCCTAACATAACAGGTTATTCTGCTGTTGCACCTTAAGGTTTAATTGTCACTGATGACAAAAATTAAGATCTAGGTTTTTGTATTGAAATATAATCCCTACAGTATCTACACAAGCTAGGTTGCATGACTGTTTAAGTATTGTTGCTTCCACAATGTGTTAACATCTCCAAAAACACATAGTACATAGCCTCAGGAGGCATCTTTTTGGTGCAGGCAGAAATTCGCTCAGTTTCAAAATCTTAAACCTTTTCATCTTTCTTTATACATTTCAATAATAGTTTGTTAAATCTGGTAAAAAAGCAAGAAAAAATGTGCTTCGAAAACAACTCTCCTTCCTTCTGACATTGTCTCCTTTGAGGGACATACACTTGGTCCAGTGATGCTCCAGCTTTTCCATCCCAACAGAAAAATTGGTTCTGTCAAACTCTGCAAAATGCTTGCTGCCTGCAACTATCACTTACTTACTTGATGAAAATTTCTTTCTAGTAAGCCAAAGTTTCTAGTTAGGGAACAGGAAGTTCTTGGAGGTAAGTGTGGTTAAAGAATGGATGAGGTATCTATTCAAAGCCCAATTCATGCACTTTTGCCTTGGTTATTGCTGATATGTGAGAGAGAAGATAGTGCAGTACTTTGATGCAAACAGTTTGATTATAAATTTGGAAAAAGCTGTTGCAATGGATATTTTCCACCACCCACAATAGGACACTAGCTAATCCACCTGTAGAAATAAGTGGACAAAAAATTGAAAAACAGGGAGAACAAAATTTTTCAGTATGTAGATTCAACAAAACAAGAAATGAGACACGCACGTGGACTATATGAACAAAAAACTGAGCAAAAAATGCTTTGTAATGAGAGCAATAAGAAACTGTATCACATGGTAATATCAGGACCATACATTTTGCTTATTTTCAGTCAATATTGAAATCTGGTGTAGTGTTTTGGGAAAATTGTGGAGCTAGTCAAAAATCACTTAGATTGCAATAAAAGATCATTAGATTAATAAAAGAGTTAGATCGAAGATCATTATGCAAACCACTATTTAGGAACAATAAAATACTACCACTTCCATGTATTTACGTACTTGAAAATGTAATTATTATAAAAGAAAAACTGAACAGTGGCAGTCCAAAAAACATCCATAATAAATATACAAAGCTACCACACAAGACAGATAAATGATGTACATATACAACAGACAAACAGTGCTGTTACAGAAAGGCACTCATCCCCCTGGCATCAAATTGTACAAATGCGCTACTCAAACCTACAAAAATAATGAACTTAAACAAGTTCAGATCAACTGTGAAGTATTTATTGGCCCAGCACTGTTTCTATACAGTAAGGGAGTACCTAAAAAAGCTGCCTTATCAATTAAGACATTTTATAAAATGTGTAATCTTTTGTTAAAGTGATGTAAAAAAAAACAACGAATGTGTATTGTAATTAATGAATGGTCCAGTATCTTTTGTACACTGTACAGTCCTAGATTCACAGGACCAATAAATAAATGAATAATCCTGGTTAAAGGGCACTTTTGGTGTGGAAATCTTGGTCTTTTTTCAGCCAATGCAAGTTTCAAACAATCCAACAAAGAAGTATAACAGGGAACAGTTATGGTTCTGCCCTTTTCCAAGAAATCTATGAGGAGTATTCCTTTGAAATCACTAAAAATAGAGGTCATCACCCTGCCAGATTACAAAACTGTCTTTGGTGCACTTTCACCAGCCTCAGTCCATTGTTCTGACATTGGTGTGTAATGATGGATCCAGGTTTCATCAACAGTCACAAATCAGCACGAAAAACATTGTGGATTGTGATTAAACATTGTTAGACATTTGGTTGGAATGTTACACCAGATGCAGTTCCGCTTGACTGAGCAATCGTGGCACCCACCTCACACACAGCTTTTTCATATCCAGTTCTCTGTGCAGGATATTATGCACTTGCTCAGTTGAGATGACTACAGGCGCAGCAGTCTCATTACCATATCGTGGATTCTGTCAAAGGTTTCCTTTGTGGTGACCTCAGTCGGATGGCCAGAGCACAGTTAATCTTCAGTGCTTGTCCAACCATGTTTAAATGCATTAATCCAAATGTAAATGATCTTGAATGATGTTGCAGAGTCCACATGAACTAGAATTCCATTTGGATTTGTGTGGTAGACCAACCCTTCAAAAGAAAATGTTTAATAACAGCACAGAACTCTGTTTTCTCCATTTTCAGTCACAATCGACATACTGATCAATTCAGATGGCTGTCAACAATGAGCTGTACACCGTAAATTGATGAAATTCTTTACATGGTCCTGGAAATAATCAAGCTTACCAACTATGAAAGGGGGAGGGGGGAGGGGGGGAGGGAGAAGAAACCTCACGGAAATTTACCAGACTTATCAAACCACCCATGTATCTATGAGGTTTAGGACATTAAGAAACCAGTTTGTAACTTGTGAAGTGGTGTAGAAGAAAAAATGGTCTCAAAGATCCAAATTTCATATAAGATAATGTACTCTCATCTTGTGCAACATGTTCCATGAAATAATACACTAACTGGCAAAAGGTCAAACTGAAATCTATGAGATCTCCACATACAATGTGTGTCTACATTTTGTTGTCCATAATGTTCAATTGAACTGAAGATTTCATTTTGATCTACATCATAAACAGCTGAAGCAAGTGGGTCCACATAATATGACCTCTGAAGCAGCTCATGAAGAAAATCCGGACTGCTTAAACTGATGCCCAACTGTCACATGATCCAAGGACATCGGTCAAATCAAAGGGCTCCTTGCACAGCAGTTAACAGATATGCAAATTAAGTTTCTATAAATGAAGAAGCTTCTCCATTCGCTCTGTCCTATTTCCTTTTACCTGTTAATCCATCTCCAAGTCTGAAGTACTACACTAGACATAATTTGCAGCTCTCTGCAATACCCAGTCCTTAAACTCCACTGTCATTTCCTTGAAACGACATCTGACTTGTTATGTGGAACTGTGTGTGTTCCATATTAGAGATCAGAAACTGAGTGAATACAACTAATGTTAAGGATTGCATATATTAGAAATCAATGTTTTGCTTTTAAATGAGTGCTATACTAGATTCTTTCGTTCTCACTACAGTTCTGCAAATACGACAAGCCCTAACGGTTGCACTGTGGCTGCTTCCTGCTCCTTTACTCACTCTCTTATTGAAGCATGCAGGAGAGAGAGGCTAGTTCTGACTTCGTACACAACCTGAGCACATGATCTTGCCAGTGACACTCGGAGAATCAGATAGCCTCGAAGGAAGCTAATTTTGTGAGACTGATTGGTGCGAGACAAAAATACTCTTCAAAAGTGGAAGAGATATGCCTGAAGAAAGTTCAATGCTACAGTACATCCTTCACACAAATACAAAGTTTCTCAGAGAGAGAGAGAGAGAGAGAGAGAGAGAGAGAGAGAGAGAGCGCATAGAGCCAACCTCTTATTGAATTGCTAATTATCTCTTATAGACAACTGGCCAATTGTGGGATTGCACAGCTACCTTGGAACCTGGGTCATTTTCTTGCACAGACTGTAAATTTTTCTTCACTTAGATCGGTGTGGGTGATTTCATCTCAAATCATACAAGTCAAGAGTGAATGTGTCATCATTACTTCAAAGTTTGCTGAAAAAATATATGTTGAAGATCCACATGATACCTCTCCAAAACCACAATATTCTGATTTTCTTATGATTTGTTAGAACACTACAGACCTCTCTAAATGAGAGTATTTTTGAAAATGCCGTAACAAAAGGGAAAATTGAAACATTGTAATAAAGAAACCAAAACTGAGAGAGATCTGAATTTATTTTCAATAAATACTTTGTTCCAAATACTATGATATTAAAACACACACTCTCTGATATTAAAACACACACACACACACAAAGCTGTTTTCATTTTTTCTGGAAAAATAAATATGAAAATTTGTAACTTTTTATGAATTTCAAAATTATGTTTTGAAAATATGAATAGTCACAGGATGTTAACTGTCTTGGAAAATGATGTGAAGGATGAAGGACTGCTGACTCTCAGCTAGGACATTAATGGATGGAATTCTTAAACTGTCAAAATATTTGTACATAAAAATGGAAGAATCTGAAATTTTTTGGTTATTTAGAAATTGTTTTCTCCAGAACCCCCATCTTAAATGTTCTAAAAATTTCATAGTATGTTAGTTGGTCATGGTACACAGGGTACATACAACGTGTTCAATATTTGTCTGTACAATATGTGAGAAATTTTTTAGGTGGACCTAGCTCCACTCTTAAGGTCAAAAGTTCATGGACACTTAGATATTTAAATAGATCGCTGATTGTAACTAAATGTCATGCAAAACTTATTTGTGTGTGTGTTCGCGGGTGCGTGTGTATAAACACATTTTCTTTTTATAATATTATTCACAAATTATTGTATTCTGCCTTGATTTTACTTCATGACTTTCCATGAATTAAAATTGCCTACCGTAAAAACAGTTCATTTGTTTCTTTCATCTGCTGGAGATTAAATCTTGTTGCAAGATGTTTAAAGAGACATCCTACCCCATCACATGCAGTTTTTCCATGACCTGTTGCTGAAAATATCCTTTTTTATCTTAATTCCTGTACTACAGTATTGACCAAGCTAAAAAGCAGAAACCAGTTTTTAAAATGAGATGCTGCATCCTCAGCCACACACACGTTTAGGAAATGCGTGGCCACTAGAATTTATGTCATCAATTATCGTGCTGACGGCATAGCATGCATGTGCACTGTCATGAATGAGATCACTGACAATAGCAAAACAGTGTGATGTTCCAAGGAAGTGAAACCTGTGATGTGTGCCAGTGGTAACTTTGAATTTCGTTCTGCAAAGCAATAGACCAGTGTTCAGCAAAGTCAAAATGAATAGTGTCACTATTCTGGGATGTGGCCGATTTTACTTCTACTATGGCCTGTCTCTGAATCCTCCGGATATGATGGTGAGCTATTCCTTTCATGACCCAATGCGTAACCTCTGTAACATACTTCTCTGGCTCTACTGTCTTCTTTACCAACTTTCCTCCCTCCCACAATGCATAGGTATAGTGTCATTGACAGTATCCCGAAAGTGTAATGCTTCAACCATCATCACTTCAGCACCAGGACACACTGCACACTCCTGCAACCAACATTTATCTTGCAGCTCTTGACTCTTAAGCAAAAGCATCAGGTCCATCTCTGTGTACTTCTTTCCTATGACACTGCTTATGGCAAAACAAACAAGTTTCAAATTAGTGCAGTAAAGGGCTGGCACTTTACCAGTTTTGGTAGTAAGGAGTACAATTTTGTGAGACAAATATTAAAATTTGAGTTATTCTTTTTCATTAGGAAATACGCTCCTCTTATTGATCGTCATATATCTTTTTACTTTTTTTACTAACAGAGATGACATCAGCCTGGTTAGGACTTCGCCTGGTGCAATCTTAGTCATCACTTAGGTAATATTTCAGAGCAACAGTAAGTGTATCATCTTGCAATGGATATCCACATTAAGAATCTGGGCATGCCAAAATACCATTCTCACACACTATTTTACGAGCTTTTGAAATTAAAGTGAGGAAGTGGGTATGTATTTTTGTATCTGCTGTTTTAGAGTAGCTACCTGGTATCAGTGTCAGTAAATGTACCTGTTCCATATAGGTAGCTGCTGAGATAGCAGTATTTAGGTTTTGAAACCTCTCACAACATTTCATGCAAATATCACGATTTTTAGGTTCCGCACTAAGTGCATCTACATTACACACTTCAACGTTTTGAAGATGTTGCTTTTATAAAACTTGTTTCATTTTCTTCCACTTTTCTTTTTCCATACTGTTTTCTTCTAGTGCTTATTACCTTTCCTGGACATTTAAGAGGGGATACAGTAGGCAGTACAGCAGAAATGCTAATATTTAATATATTAACAGCTTCTCATTCAGTAATATGAACACCTGCACTGACTTCTTCAGTTTCGTATTTGGGTGACGGTGATCATTCAGGGGGGTTGTCACTCAATTTCTTCTTGTAGTGAGTGTAGCAATTCCTGCACAGTGGATGTGATATTAATAACGTTAATTGAGGAACAAGATATTTCTGCAATACCTCTGACTGATTTCCAACAACTGCCAAGATTTTTTCACTTTTCTTAAACACCATCCTCTCTTGTCTTTTTACATAGTCCATACACCTCACTCTTTCATTACTGTATATCCCCACTGACGTTGTTTCTAATACAGTTCAAACCAAACATAAAAGTTTATAACAAATGAGTGAGAACTTGCACGTAAACCATTTCGCATAAACAGAAGAATGCTGGAAACAGTGTTGCCAACACGCACATTTTTCACTAGAAATTCAGGGATGAGAAATATGCAGAATGTTGAAACTGACCACTGTGTTTGCACCAACTACTAATATATTAACAAAACAATATTTTGTGTAATTGTCGAAAGTTTTCGGACGTAGGTTTTCGAGTAAATAATTCGTAGACTCATGAAAGTGCAATTTTTTACACTTTTAGTAATAAATATTTACATAATACAGATAGCTGGAGCAGAAAAGATACTGTTTATAATTGCATCAGTAATACCTGGTAATACGACAAAAGATAGCGTTCTGTGACTTTCCAAAATATAGAAAAGAAATTTTTTAAGTAGAAAAATTAACTTAAATTTTGTATTTTTGTCTTAAATTTGTAAGTTAAAGAAAGCCCATTAGCACGCGAGAGTCAACTAAATTTCAACACACTAAAAGGGAACTTTAATGCAATACATTCTCCATGTCTACAGTACTTTTGGTTTATTAAGTTACATTCTTTTGTACCCTACTATTTTAAGCTTTCGCAACAAACTGTTGCCTCATCAGGAAAGAGGGAAGGAGAGGGAAAGACGAAAGGATGTGGGTTTTAAGGGAGGGGGTAAGGAGTCATTCCAATCCCGGGAGCGGAAAGACTTACCTTAGGGGGAAAAAAGGACAGGTATACACTCGCGCGCTATGAGGGTGGTAGTGGTACACCATAGACTTGAGGGCTCCCCACACAGTAATCACAAACTGACAAATCACCTGCCCTGGGTGGCCATCTAGGACTGCGACCAACACACACACACACACACACACACACACACACACACACACACACACACACATCCATCCACACATATACAGACATATATCGACCTGCCAGCGCTTCGTTTGGTAAGTCACAGCATCTTTGTTTTTAGATATATTTTCCCCACGTGGAATGTTTCCCTCTATTATATTCTACTATTTTAAGAGTTATTTACGAAATATATATTTTTAAAGTGCTGTACCATTTACAAAAATTAAGATAAGACGAAAATATTTTACTTTTGAACACTTATGATATAGACGTCTAATATATATTTTTTCCAGAGAAATTGATGACCACAAGTAGACACAACCTATATGATTTGAGATGAAATCACCTGCGTGTATTTTATACAGGATGGGGCAAATAAATGTGTCCCAGACGACAGAGTTCCAGGGTACAAAGAAACACAGCAGAGGAAACAAAATACAGTACTAACCTGACCATAGCAGGTGCTGAAAGTGCCCACCATTCGTCTCTTGTCACTTTTGGGCCCCAGTCTGCTAGTTGTTGTTGGCAGATTGAAGATGGACTGCTGGAATTACGAGTCTCAGCCGAAATGTTTTGCTGCAGTTCTTTAAGACTATGAGGGTGGTAGTGGTACACCATAGACTTGAGGGCTCCCCACACAGTAATCACAAACTGACAAATCACCTGCCCTGGGTGGCCATCTAGGACTGCGACCAAACTGACCTCTTGTAAGGTGCGAAGATTGTGAAAATGTGCTCCAAAATTTGGCCAGCTGTATGGGCAGTTGCCTCATTTTGTTGGAAGTACCCGTAGATCTATTCCTCCTCATTAATACTGCCACAAATGAGTTCAAAATGTTTGCAATGAAACGTGCCAAAGTCAGCACCCAATGGAAGAAGGTGTGAACAATAATGTGGTGTGCAGACACTGCACACCAGAAGCCAACCTTCTGACCTGGAATGGCGTTTCATGTAAGCAATGACGTTTCATGTAAGTTATGTGGATTCTCTGCAGCCCAGAACCTGTGATTCTGTGAACTGACATAACCACTCAGGTGAAACCAGGCTTCATCAGACACAAAGAACAGATCCATGTCCAAGCCATTTATTGTTATCTCATTGACCAGCCACTCGCAAAACTGGAGGTGCTGAGGAGCATCTGCTGGTTTTAACGTATGAACACCAGACGCTCAGTACGAATACATGTGCAGGTCCAGGTGGAGTACTTGTCTACATAATCGCTGTGATATGACTGTCTCTTGCGACAGGCGTCTGGTATATTTGGAAGGACTCTGAAGAATTTTCTGGTGTGCGTGCGTGCGTGTGTGTGTGTGCGTGCGTGTGTGTGCGCTTCTTTTTTTTAAAGAATGTTTTTGTCTTGTTCGGATCAGGTCCTGTCTGATGCCTTTTTCGGACTGAGCGTTGTTTGGCACTCTTTGCTGGCACTTTGAAACCATAAAACTTCTCAGCAAACAACTGATTACATCATTTCCGTGACTTATGACGTAACTCTCCACAAAAAACATTGACTGCTCCACTCACACTGACATAGCTCGCACTACGCTCTGAACTGGTGTGGCTTATGTGGCAGGCATACATGTGGTGTGCGCATCATGGGGTGTGGTTATATGCAAACATTCACATCTAATTCTATCCACTTGTCCAGACCACTTTAATTTGTCCCATCCTGTATTACTGCTGCTTACTTGGACATATGACAGCACAGCTTATCACTGCATTAACTGAAGCAATAATGAAAGAATAGGTAGAGGCTTGCCAGTGTGAAACAATGGAATGGTAAAAGACAATGTTTTTTGTGGCTGGTTTACACAAGTGTGCCCGCTCAAGGGTTGAATGATATGCTGAAAATTATGGCTGATGAACTAGCAGTATGAATGAGTTGACATGTTGCATTCAGGTCATTTAGCTGACCTTACAAGACCACCATAGAGTTACTTGCACCTAAACTGTAACATTAAATAAGTGTGACTTTTAGAGAGCAAAGAGACAAGAAGAAATTCAAACACTTAAGGGTGCAGTACAAGAAAAATTATTATAAATACAAGTTAACACATGGAGAAAAACACCAAATCCAAGCAGAGTGCATGTGTGCAACTCAAGTAGATGAAGTTTATGGGAATCTTAACGAGTATAAGCCTATGGATGTGTGGGCGAAACACTATTTGGAGATGACATATTTCTACTAATAAAGCGCTGCAGGTATGCATTTTATAGTTTCATACTCAGCAAATTTATATTTCATCTCCATACTCTTAAAACAAAAATGTCATTATAAGCAACTTCAAAATTTCTTTCGCAACAGTTTAAGTAACAGGAGAGGTGGACATTCAAAACACTGCAATGGAATGTAAAGAAATTTGATTATTTCCACTTGTACCCACAACAATGACAAAATACAAAACATATTTATATACAATTTCTCGCAGTTCAGTTCACAGTTGTACAGTATCTTTTCATCTCTGAGCAAGGGTTTATATATTTCACCAGGCACTTCTACAGCCAGCAGCAAAGTACCAATAAATAATGAATTTTCGATGTTAAATAAAAACTTTAAATTTGTACCAATCAGACTTTTATCCCTAATGTAATGGATCTGAGGTAGTCTTTCAAGAATATTGCTATGCGTAATTTTGTTGTAGCATTTTGACTAGTCACATATAGGACCTCAGTCACTTCCATATTTAATGTGAAGGAAGTCATTAATACCACAATATTTTTTTGTGAACTGACTGAAAACACACAACTCACAATAAGATATATTAACAAAATCCTATTAAAAATAACATCTACACACAGTTTGCTAAAAGCTACAGCTCTCAACACATTTTTACTACAAATTCCATTGGATATGCACACTTCCATTCAATATTCTTTAATATCATATTTACTCAATATACAATATGAAAATGATACTTTACACATATCAAGATGCAGGTATCAAAAACAAGTAACCTTTTTTACAAATAATGACCCCACTGTTTTATACACTGATGAATGAGGCACCTATAAACGATACTGCGTTTTGTATATAAAAGCACTCACTGCATTTTTCTCTTTATCTCTCCCTCTCTGAAACAAAAAACAAACCACACACACACACACACACACACACACACACACACACACACACACACACACACACACCCCAAGGTACAGTGAACGAACAATATATATATATGTATTTTAAAAAGAATGTTAACAACAAAAATTTGAGATTGCCTTTTTAAGCCTTTTCACAAACAATTACTACCAATGTGGAATATACACTGTAATTCTATATGCCTGTTGCACACTGACATACAGGCAATGAACTCTGTAGCACCACTAAGAGAAATCCTACAGTCTGCTATGTGCAGTTCATGTACCTTTCTATGTACACTTAGGCATGGCAATAATATCAAAGGCATAAATATTCCAATTTTTGGTATCTGCTCAAATTCTTCCACTGCACTGTAACTGAGAACTGGTAGAATTTCTGTTTTCAATATGCGATATTAGCTAATGTATGCACTACTCATAAAACTTCAAATTAAGTATGTTGGCAACACATTCGATGAATTTCACCACAACACACAGACGCAACTGACTGCTGCTTGCACACTTACAAGGCAACAATATCAACTTTTTATACACAATATAATCCAAACACTGCTTCTGTCTCCATGCTTATGCACTGATTGCTTAATGGTCCCAACTTTGCTTGTTCCTGTGTGTTGTGGACAGGCTATCAAACAATGATTATTAAAACTCATTACATGCAGAACAACACAAAAGTAGAGTTCAACTGAAGCTGAGAAGCTGTTTGTAGTAAATATTGCAGAAAGCAACAGAAATTAAAGATTATAAAATCTCGCGCTTTACAATACTCCGTGATTTTGTGTAGTTTCACAGCAACAAATCTACCTCCCTATCAAGTACTATATTTTACACAATCAAATTCATATAATTCTATTGCCATAAATTAGTTGCCAATGTATGTCCAGGATTCGCTGGCTGGCCGAAAGTACTGATGCCCATTGCTGGTGTAGTAGTTGCTGTCATACCTATTGCAGGTACACCCATTGTAGGTATACTCATGGCTGAAACTGGTTGCATGGGCATGCCCATCATACCTGGAACCTGGGCAGTAACCACTGGAGCACCCAAGTTAAGACGAGCCATCTGTTGTGGAAGCTGTCAACAAAAGCACCTTATATTATTGAACAAGATCAAGACTATTGCTAGATATACATATTAACAGTAATTAGAAACAAAAGCAATACAATTGCTTTGTTATGTGGCCACATTATTTCTCTTCTGACTTAATAAAACATTACATCACTTGCATGCTTTTGCGGTATTCATTGACAATGCCTGATTTATGAACACACATTATAAGCTACCACAAGAAACAAAACAGCTGATAAACCTTGTATAATGTTGTAGTTTTCAACCAAATCTATTTGTAATCTCAATAGTGAGTCAATAGCATTTTGTTGCAAAAATAAACATATTATGACAATGTGTGTTTCACATTATTTACTTGAAACTGCATGCTCAACAAACACAAACAACATTAACCCAACAGACAGGGACAGAAGAAAACTATTTTACGAGTTATCCAGGTAATATTTTTATGTGGCTTAATTTATTAGTGTGCCATTTTTAAATCTAATTCCCTCGATCACCTGATTTAATTTGACTACATCCCACTATCCTTGACTATCTTACATTCCACTTTTAAGAGACTGTCCACTCTATTCAAGTGCACTTCTATGTCCTTTACCACCTCTAACGGAATTACAATGTCACTGGCAAACTTCAAAGTTTTTATTTCTCCATCCTGAACTTTAATTCCCTTTCCAAATTGTTCTTTCCTTCCCTTCACAGACTGCTCAATGTACAGACTGAACAACACTGGGGGTGTCTCACTCTTCTCATCCACTGTTTCCCTTTCGTCGTCTGATCCTTCTAACTGCCGTCTGGTTTCTGTACAAGTTGTAAATAACCTTTGGCTCTTTGTATTTTACTCCTGCTACCTTTAAAATTTTGAAGAGTGTATTCCACTCAGGAACATCAGACGCTTTCCTCCATGTCTATAAATGCTATAAATGTATTCTTACCTTTCCTTAAACTATCTTCGATTAGTATTGCCCCTCATGTTTCTACATTTCTCTGGAACCCAAACCGATCTTCCCAAGGTTGGCTTCCAGCAGTTTTTCCATTTTTCTCTGTAAATAATTTGATTCAGTATTCTGCAAGAATGACTTATGAAACTAATAGACAGGTAATATTCACACCTATCAGCTCCTCCTTTCTGAACTGGAACTGTTCCTTTCTTCTTTGAAGTTTGAGAACATTTCGACTGTCTTGTACAACTTTTACACCATGTGGGATAGTTTGGCCATGACTGGCTATCCCATGAAATTCAATAGTTCTGAGGCAATGTCTTCTACTCCAAGGGCCTTGTTTCAACTTTATGCTGTAGTGATACATCCGATTCCTTGAATGAGAGGTATCACGTCCTTAAATACTTATCTCAGAGAAAAGGGGTTTGTGACAGAGTGGTCGGTAAGTGGTGAGCACCCCACTGTTGGGAGGTATTTTAAATCATAGGTGCTGATACCAGAGCTAATGGTCCAATGACTGTACGGTAGTGGATAGCAGTCAGAGCCTACCTGCTGAGGTGAGGATAGGAGTTCCACAGAGCAGGTGGTGTGGAAGAAAGAGCTCAATGAAATCTAAGAACGCAAAAAGTCAAAGATAATAAATGTATTTTAAGTGTTAATTATCAAGTTGAATATCAGGTCTGTTTTGTACATAGTAGAGAGAGGCAGTATACACGATAGTAGCTGTCCTCATTTATCGTGTATTGAGTTGAAATACTGAAGATAATATAATAAGATGAATTGAATCCCACTTCTTATAAGGTGGAATGAATGAGAGTGAGAAGTTAATTTTCAGCAGTTTTATCTGCAGTCTGTATGGAGGCGAAGTCTGAATTAAGTTGGAGGAAGAAGGCACACAGATTCAGGGCACAGACTAGCTGAACCCTGATAAGTAATATTTAATGGCAATTAAGTATTCACTAAGCAACATTCACTGTATATAAATGGAATGTTCAGGTGGCAATTTACAGAAGTGTTTTGTGCATTAGATGAAGTATAAAAAACCACCACACAGCCAAGCCAGCCTAAAACACTTCAAGGGTTTCCAGTGCTCTGCCAGATTCTTGTTTTAGTGTTTTATCTCCCATCTTATCTTCATCTATCTCCTCACCCATCTCTGTATTATAGTAATTTCCTTTGTATAGCCCCTTTAGATACCCATTCCACCTTTCAGCTTGTCCTCCTTTGCTTAGAGCTGTCTTTCCATTTGCACTCTTTGATATTCATATAGCTGCTTCTCTTTTCTCCAAAGGGGTCTAATTTTCTTACCAGTAATATCTATCTTTCCACTAGTTATACATGCTCCTATAGCCTTGCCTTTATCTTCTTGTCATTTCTGCTCAGCCATTTTGCAGTTTCTGTCAATCTCATTTTTTAAATGCCTGTATTCTATTTTGCCTCATTAATTTTTGTATTTTGTCCCTTCATCAATTAAATTTAGTATCTCCTGTGACATCTGCAGATTTCTACAACACCTTGTCCTTTTATATGTATGATCCTCTGCTGTCTTCAGTATTTCATATTGCAGAAATATCAAATTGTCTTCTATTATATTCCTTTCCTGTGTTTCAATTAATCATTGCTTAATGCTTCCTTAAACTCTGTACAGCCTCTTTCTTTCCAGTTTATCCAGGTTCCATCTCAGTAATTTCCTTTTTTTTTGCAATTTCTTGAATTTTGATCTATGGCTCATAACCATTAAATTGTGGTTCAAGTCCACATCTGCCCCCAAGGAGATGTCTTACAGTTCATAATCTGATTGCAAAATCTCTGTCTCGACACTAAGTACCAAATCTGAAACTTTTCAGTGATCCACGCCTCTTCCTCAAATAAAACCTTCTTTCACAATTCTTATACTAAATGTTAGTAACAATTTAATTATACCCTGTGCAAAATTCTACCAAATGGCTTCCTCTTTAATTTCTTTCCTCAGTTTATATTCTCCTACCATTTTTCCTTGTCTTTTTTTTTCTACTGTCAAGTTACAGTTCTCCATCATAAATTTTCCTCTTCCTGTACTATCTGAGTGATTTCTTTTGTCTTATCATACTCTCACTCTCTCTCTCTCTCTCTCTCTCTCTCTCTCTCTCTCTCTCTCTCTCCAGAATCTATTGAGCTAGTGGTAGGGGTTGGCTTTGTGTATCTTTGCAAACTAGCACATGGTTCCAGAAGTGGGGCAGCAGCCTTGCAGGGAATAGTCTGACTAATCTGGGCTTGTAACATCAATCAAAATGGCCTTGCTGTGCTGGTACTGTGAACGGCTGAAAGCAAGGGGAAACTACAGCCATCACATATCCTGAAGACAGGCACCTGCATTGTATGACTTAATTATGAAATCTTCTTGGGTAAAATTTTCAGGAAGTGAAATAGTCCAACATTTGGATCCCCATGCAGGGGCTACTGAGGATGACATCATCAGGAAAAACAAATCTTGTCTTCTACAGGTCAGTGTGAGGAATGCTAGAGCCCTTAATTGGATAGGTTGGCAGAAAATGTAGAAAGGAAAAATGGAAATGAGGGTTTGGTGTCATTGGCCGGGAGGCCCCTTGTGTGCCAGGTCCGGCTGCCTTGATGCAGGTCTTATTACATTCGACGCCACATTGGGGGACCTGCACATTGGATGGGGATGAAATGATAATGAAGACAACACAACACTCAGTCCCTGAGCAGAGAAAATCGACCCAGCCGGGAATCGAACACAGGCCCATAGGACGGCAATCAGTCATGCTGACCACTCAGATATCGGGGCGGACATTTAGAAAGGGAAATGGATAGAGTGAAGTTAGATATAGTGGAAATTACTGAAGTTCAGTGGCAGGAAGAACAGGACTATTCGTCAGGTGAGTACAGGTTTATGAATACCAAGCCAAATAGAGGTAGTGCACAAGTAGGTCTAATAATGAAAAAGAAAATAGGAATGCGGAATGAATAAGAAAACAGACATATGGGTAAGGCACTATGAACAGCATAGTGAACGCATTATGCTGCAAACCACGGATGAAGGGCAACAGGCAGATTCATTTTCCCTAGATTTCCAGAAAGTGTTTTACACACTGCCGACTGTTAAAAGTACAAGCATACAGAATAGGCTTCAAGAAAAAGTGGCTCGAAAAAGTAATAGAACACGATATGTTGTCCTCAAAGGCAAGAACGTGTTCAAGAGTGCCCCAGGGAAGAGTGATAGGACCGCTCTCATTCCCTACACACATACAGGGACACAATTATTAAACTACATGAAATCAAATCATCGTAACTTCTGAATATTCACACTGAACCTCTGGCTGCAGGTCATAACGGGAACTAGTATGCGCATGCATGTTTTGATTTAGCAATGAAGCTCACTTTCATTTGGTTGGGTTCATCAATAAGCAAAATTGGCACATCTGGTGGACTGAGAATCCGCATTTCATGCTCAAGAAGTCACTTCACTCTAAACGGGTGATTGTGTGGTGTGCAAAGTTCAGTCACAGTGTGATATTCGTTGATGGCACGGTTACTACCGAATGGTACATTAAGGTTTTGGAAGGTGCTTTCAGGTCCATTATCCAAAGTGATCCTGATTTCAACAAGATGTGGTTTGTGCAAGACTGTTGTGCAAGACTGAGCTCGACCCCATCGAAGCAGTAGAGTGTCTGATGCCGTGGAGGGGCATTTTGGGGACTGCATTCTGGCTCCGGGATACCCAGAGGCCAGTTGCATGGGCCTCGATTGGCCGCCATATTCTCCGGATCTGAACGAATGCGACTTTTTTGGGGGGGCTATATTAAAGACAAGGTGTACAGCAATAACCTAAAACCATTGCTGAGCTGAAAACAGCCATTCAGGAGGTCACTGACAGCATCGTTGTTCCGACACTTCAGCAGTTCATGTAGAATTTCACTATTCTGCCTGTGCCACATTATTGCCAGGCATACTGAACATGTCATAACCTAAATCCGAATATCTGTAGTAACATTAACATGGTGAATAAAGTGTGTGTGTCGTAGTTTGTAACTAATTTACATTTTTTTCCATTTATATCCAATAACTGTCACCCTGTATATGACGTGACGGACAGCATGCGTAGCAATCTGTGGCCATTTGATGATTATGCTGTGTGTATGGGAAGATATCGTCACTGAGTGGCAGTAAAAGGATACAGGATGACAGACAAAATTTCTAGTTGGCGTGATGAACAGCAGCTTGCTTTTAATGTAGGAAAATGTAAGTTAATGCAGGTGAGCAGGAAAAACAATCCTGTAATGTTCAAGTGTGCTGCTCAACACAGTCATGTCGCTTAAATATCTAGATGTAATGCTGGAAAGCAATATGAAAGGGAACAAGCACGTCAGGATGTTAGTAGCGAAGGCAAATTGTCGATTTCAGTTCAAAGGGAGAATTTTTGGGAAGTTTAGCTCATCTATAAAGGATGACTACATATAGAACAATAGCACACAACTGATTGAAAATTGATTTTACTGCCACCTACATTTTGCATAAGCACCAAGAAGGTATAGTCATATATCTATCTCTCTCTCTCTCTCTCTCTCTCTCTCTCTCTCTCTCTCTCTCTCTCTCTCTCACACACACACACACACACACACTCTCTCTCTCTCTCTCTCTCTCTTATTATAGCTTTCTCCTCTGTCATGTCACTCTCACAGCAAAAATTGACAAAATTCTGCATTAGTTTTAGTAAGAAACACTTTCATATGTCTAAAAATTTCAGTTTCGCCCTAAATGTCACATCTCACTTACAGATTTGAAAGATAAGTTGAGGGAATTGATAGTGCCTTGAAATGATGATTTAAGATGAGCACTGTCAACAGAAGTAAATCAAGGGTAATGACGTGTACCTGAGTAAGGTGATGTTGAGGAAATTCGATTACGGAATGGGTTACTGAATAAGTAGATGAATTTTGCTGTTTGCATAGTGAAGTAAGGGATGACTGTAAAAGCAGAGGATATAAAATGGAGACTGTCAATAGCAAAGAAAGACTTAGTAAAAGATAGAAATATGATAACAACTAAGACAAATTTAACTGTTAGCAAGTCTTTTCTGAGACTATGTCTGAAGTGTAGCTTTAAACATAAGTGAAATGTGAATATTAAAAAGTATTCATGAGAAAAAAACAGTAGCTTTTGAAATGTGCTGTTACAGATCAGCGCTGAAGATTATACCAGTATTTTGGATAATCAATGAGAGCAACTTGTTTAACAGTCTAGAAGATGACAGACTTAGCCAGAAAATTTATGATTAATATCAAAATTAAGTTGCGGAGTTCTCACTACTGTTTGTGAAAAAAATGAGACTTAACATTAAACTCTGCACACAAACTGTATTCAGCACGCGATTAACACATATTGAACTGGAACTAACCCCTGCGCTCCATCTCTTCTCCCCCCACCCAATAAACAAAGATCAATTAACCTATGAGAATGGGTGACAATTCTCAGGTGAGAATTACAGCTCACCGTCCATTGAAAACATTCAATGATAACATATGGTTCAGTTTCTTACATACTATTCTGTAAAAATCACCACTAGTAAACTGATGAAAACAATAAGGTCTGAAACAAAACCTTGGCTTAAATAGAAAGCTCTGACTTTAAACAGAATAAAACTAAAGATAGTTGGGAATATGATTCAAACAGACCACAAGAAATGGTACTCATACCAAGAGTCCAATGATTATTATGTTATCCTGAACATAATAAGTTAATTATCAGGAGAGAACAACTGTGGATTGGAAAATAACAAAATCTTGTTAGCAGCACATTGGATTAGTAATCAAGGTAACTGAAGTAACTGAGAAAGCTGAGGCATAAAATGACACAAAGATCAGCAGTAGACACAAACTGCATTATGTTGTACTGATGGTACTGTATTACACAACAGCTATGAACAAAAACCACATCAGTAGATATTTCACACATTAAATTTTGTGTCTTGCAATCGTGAAACATATATACATCAGTTCCCTCATGTAATTACAAATCAGTGAAAATTGAAGCTCCCATTTGCATAATATTCTGAAACAATAGTAAGGAGTAACTGAATGAAACACCTTCCTGGTAGTGTGTAGCACTCTCTTGTGCCCTGACTGCAATAATTTGATACGGTATGGACCACACCTGGAGCACATAAGAATGCAATGCTCTGGCAGCTTAAAGCTGTGAACTTTTGCACTATAATAAGCAGTATGTAGGTGTTTTTCTTTTATTGTTTTAGTTCTCATTTCTACCTTTGGCAGCTTCAGATTGAGTAGGAAAGCTTCATCACAGGAATGTACGGATTACACATCAAAAGACAGTGGAATGAATTATTGGAAACTTCAATAGAACAAGAATTTATATGACAAACCATATTGCACTGATGTCTTAACTGTACTCTCGCAAAAATGTGAAAGGATACACATGAACTTTGGAACAGGTTCACTCGTAAAAAGTTAAATGGAAATTTCAGTTTCATGCAGCCACCTACTGAGACTAAGTGAAGACACTACTTTGAAATTCTTGTCTTCTCTTACCTTTGATGATAATATTTCAAAGTCCTATGACTATGAATACAGTAATGGTATCAAATTGAAAATTCACGTAAGGAATTATGAGACAGAATGGTTGGCCAGTTCTTATCCTGCCATCCTTGTCAGCTTAACTCAAGTTTTCCACATTGGTTCAATGTCCCTTTTTGTTCTATTACTATTCTGTCTTCATCTTTCTGCCTCTCTCTTTCACATTTGAACCCATTTGACTATTGTTTAATCCATTCCTTTCACTTCTAATTTTTATTATACTTCCTCCATCTTTACATCTCATTCTCTCCTTTCATCACCTGTAGACTTAAGCTGGCACATTGTGTACCAGTGGACATTTCTCACTTCATCTTTGTGACTCCATTTCCTCGCAACAGATGGGACACTCATTCTCCGTTCGGGTACAATTAAAAAAAAGAGTTTATAAGCAGTATTTAGAATTTCATTTTTGTAAGATAAGTACTGGCAAGCATAATGTCTCCTAGTAATTTTATATGTACGCAGTAACTTGATTAAAATCAATACTGCTACTCTTACAGATTATTATTAATTTACAATCAACCCATACCTGTACTGGAACAGAAGAGACTGCTGCATTAGGGCTTGCAAAATCTAACATCAAATCAACACCAGAAGATGGAGGCACATTCTCCTACAAAAATATAACAAATTCTACAAAGTGCATAACAAAATGTTTTGTCTACAAACTTCATAATGTTATATTAAAGCTGTGCTGTTTTGCAACTGATAGCCTGTTAACATTAGAAAAGAAAAAAGTAATCAACATGCAAGAGACTAATAATTAAAGATGGTTAAGAAATTTGTTATAACTAGACAATAAGAAGAGTGAACAAAGTTTCATGGCAGATATTGTGACTGTTTTTATAGGACATAATGGGAGTGGGAAAAGTGCACCAGCATCACTTCTGGGAGTCCAACAGCTTCCTGAATCTCTCTAAATTACAGGCACTGAATGCACAAGACCAAACAAATTTGTAGTGTATGGTATGTCCACTATAATCAAGAATACAACTGTCTATGAAGTGATATTAAAAATTAACTTAATGATGCAAACAAATAAATAAGAAAACTACCTGCAGACTATATCTAAAAGAACAATATGTATGAACACTCGTGCAGCTACATCCACCAAAAGACAACTATTGTCAATAAGAAATTACAGACAAGTAGCAAACTACTACTGATTGTATTAAATACATACTACACTGCTCTGCAGAACTTCAGGACCAGATAGATAAAGTAACACAACATATTAACTAGGATGTAAATGAATGAAAATGCGGGAGCATGTTGCCAGGTGTGTCACAGTCATACACAGAAAGCTGGAAGTCACACGGCAAGAGTTCAGCATGATTATGGCACAAAATAGGGCCGATCCCACAGCACAAGGCAGCTGAAAGAACAGGAAAGGATAGTTGTGTCTATGAGCAAGCAGTTACGGTGCACTTTGATGGTGTTTTTTGCTACCAATGCCCGAGAGACAACACTTAAATGACTTCACAGTGGAAGAATCAATGGGAAACCGTAAGAAGGATGGAGTGTGATGAGTGTAGGCCATGACATACCTTCATTTGCTGAGAGGTGGGAACACACACTGCACCCCGGAACATTCTCTTAACAATTATTTTGGTGGTCCTTGTGATATGGTGCAGGGAGGCTTGGGTGTACTGACCTCCAGATCTTTTAACACAGTACACTCACTAGTCAACACTATTACATGGTAGTTCCTCGTGTGTGTCTTCTCAGATGTCCATTCAGCCCTTACTTCATTTTTATGGAACAGATAAAATGTGCGACCACATCGAACAGTGCAGGTTGAGGAGCTACTGAGAAGATATTTGGTGAATGTACTGACCTGCGTCGCCCCCTCCCCCCAACCTCTCATCTCATGGAACATGTCTGGGATGCACTGGGGAGATGTCCACATGCACAACAGATCATCCCACAGTTGTCAAGCATGATGGTGAAGGAACGGAATGCCCTACCACAAGAACTCCTTATCAACCTTGTGGCGAGCATGGGAGCACGTTACAGAGCGTGCACTGCCACCCATACCATCACATGTCCTGTTAAGAACCTTGCCCCTCCTTCCGTTATGCCCAGGGGACCATCATATGTTGCAGTGACTTCAGTGTAATTATTTCCTTTGAATAAAAGTGTTATTTCTGTTTGTCTTACTACTTATTTCTTTCAGTTACCTTCTTCATTATAGTGTAGCAGTGCTTTCTATGTATGGTCAAAGTTCCATCCAACTATGTTACTTGGTAGTAACATCACGCAGAAGTTCCTTTCGTCCTTAAATTTTGTACACCAGTATATTTACTGTAGTACAAATCTTTTATAACTTTTTAGGAAATCAGGTCCCAAGCACACGAGTACACACCAAAGTAGTCATATTACTGCAATGGCCGATCCTGGATCAAAATTTCAACAGAAAAACTATGTTGTTTTCTGAAAAATTGGTACAAATGGTATTATAGTGTATAACAAGTCTCACTCCTATATTTTTAATATGCTGAAGTTAGGCAGTACCTGAATTGCTTTAACATAAATTTTAAACAAAACCTCAGTTTTGAAGAAAGGAACAAACAATGAGGACCTCAAAAGATCATTTCAACCAACAAAACATGATTTCTGCATTGTTAGAAAGTCCTAGAGCCTTCAGATAATGAGAACTGGCAGAAATGAACAACAATAGGGCTGAAACTGAATACATGGCAAAAGGAAATTAGAACATAAGAGAAGGCAAACTTTCAAAATGTGGCGCAATATGCCACCCACAAAAAGGAGGGCGGGGGGGTTTGCAACACAGAATGTCTGGGAAGGAAGCTGCTAACGGTAAATTACTAAACTACTCAGGTACTGTGAATGTGAATGGTATTATTGGAACCTTATTGTTCCATGTCCGATTCATAACTACTATTGGGAAATTAAATAATCAAACTTACAAAAACAAACTTTTTTTTTACATTTATTTATCTCTATCTTTGTGGGAAGTAGTTTACACAAGGAACTACTTTCAATATAGAAACTGACATGAGCTGCTACACGGCAGCACATACAATCAAAGAAATATGTTATATGCTTGTACGAAGCTATCTAAATCTGAAGAGATAGGTAGGTTAATGTTTAATATTCAATTAATGACTGGCTCATTAGAAATTTATCACATGCTCAGATCAGAAAATAATGGTAAAGAAACCAGGCTGTGTTCTTTTTGAAGGAACCGCCCCAATATTCAACTTCTGCGATACAGAAATATCGTGAAAAATTAAAATCTGGATGGCTAAACAGGAATTTGAAACAAAAATCTGTTCCCTGTGCGTCACCTGATTTTGTTACATGGCAATACTGAGGGAATATAAAGTCTACATTAAGTTCAATAGCTACTTACTCGAAAAAAGTGTTCAGTAGAAGTGTAACTAATACATCTTATGGCAGTAATATATTCTGACTTACACCTGAGATTGAGCACATCTCTTTCTTACTATGATGTTACATATGGCAATCTAGAGCCCTGTCCAGAGAGGAAGGGACTCAAAAATTGGATATTGAAGTGTGAACAGTGCACAACATTTCTGTGGAAGTGGTAAAATTAATATGTACTCTCAGCTGTGAATATGAACCACCTTCAGCTGTGTATTAGAAAGACAACGCTATTTTGTGCCGGACTGAGACTTTAACCCGGATTTCTCACTTTTTCGCGAGTGGTCACCTTAACCACTTCGGCTATCCATGCCCAAATCACGGCCAGATCCAAACTTCCATACGTCATTGCCCTTGTGTCACAAACTGCTCTTGTATATTACATATATTCCTGTCTAAGGAGGGCATATTTATTGGGAACAGAGGTCTCAGTATTGGTGAATAAATATGAAAAAGTAGTGTCTGTGTTGTTAGGTAGTCTGATGTGAGGCTTCTTTGGACATGCACTCACAATAAATACGCCCTCCCTGGATGGGAACACAGGTAACAATGAGTGCAGATGACAAGGATTATGACATAGGGAAGTTTGGGTCTGCTTGTGATTTGGGCACAGCTACCCGAGGTAGTTATGGCAACCACTCGCATAAAGCAGGAAATTGGGTTTGAGTCCCAATCCAGCACAAATTTTCATTGCAGTCATTCTAATATACAGCTGAAGACAATTCATATTCACAAGTGTGAATACATTTCCTGTATTACTTGATGGCTGTACTCACAGCAGTGCCTGTTCCTTTAAACATGCATTTATGTATGTCCAAATGAACATTGCATCATACTTGTTAATAACAGCAGCCCTGCTATTTTGTAATATTTAAATATTATACTGTGCAGGGCATTTATATCATTACAAGGGAATAGGTTTGGGAAGTATGTTACTAAGGAAAACCTAAAATAAAGGGAGCAAAATAAATACAAATATACACACTTATTTCTTCCTACCAAAAATCTGAAGTAATGAAAAATCAAGTAGAGCACAGGAACATTAATACACATCATATTTATTTATCGAAGTAGGAATGTGCAACAGATGATAAATGAGGCAGTTCAACCACTTACAGAGTTGCAAGAACATTGTTAACACATGGCTGTCACTGTTCTCTGGCCATATATCTCCAGCACTCAAATGATGTGAATTCTATGTTATGCAATTAATTCTAATTACATATTTTTGAACTACATGAATTTACTTAAGTTTGTTGAATACAATGCATAGATCTTCTTGAATATTAGACTTGATCATTCCATAATAAGAGGATGCTGTTTTTGGTCTGGCACAAACCTTTACAAAAACGAAGCCAAATATTTGCCTTCCAAATGCAATCCCTTAACATACCTGCTTGTGAAAGCTCTATGCCCCGACTACAGTACGAACTGCCACTGATTATCCTTGGGGTTCCTAATTCCACACAGGTTCTTTATAAAAGCTACAAGAAAAATTATACTAGTGAAAAATCTTGTAAAACATCCACAAAATATTTCTGAAGTGATCCTTCATGTCCCTATCACAGTATTTGCTGGCACTTACACCAATATTACCTAACTGGCTCTAGCCCTGACCTACCCTTTTGCAGCCAACAGGTAGGTCAAAATTACTTACCTCTATAATAGGTTTCTCAAACCAGTTCTCATACACAGTCATTTTCCACCAGTTTCCTTGGTTTCACCTGAAGGGCAAGCTATATTCATAACAACCTCATTTAAATTCCCACTCAAGCAATTTAAGTGACAGAAAATATATGTTCCTCTCTCCAGCATCATTCAAGTTCCTTTACAATGATTGCAAACTACTGTTAACATTAATTACTTTAAATACAAACAGAGTAAAACATGATTTCAAACCACAGAATCATTCTGTAATCAGCAGACAAACTGGAGGAAACACCCCCCCCCCCCTCAGTAAATGTGTCTTATTAAATACTGTATTCCACAGGGTAATAGTTTTAGTCTACATAAATATTACCATGCACATTTTATGAATATCTAAAAACTTTCAAATACCTGTGCAACTGGATAGCCAAGGGTAGCAGCAGGGGCCACATTTGGTGTTGCCATATTGAAGAAAGGATTGGATGCTGCTAAACTTGCTGTAGTAGCCTGAGGTGCCACATTTGGTATGCCACCAAATACTCCATTCTGTTTATGAAACAACAACAGCTGAAGAATGGCATGCAAATGCCCCACAGCAAGCTCAATAATATGTGATAGTAAAGAACTATAATGATTAATCTATGCTGTTCAATAATTAGTTCGATCATTCTTTTATAAAATAGTTATTGTCTTCAAGCAACCTATTACACACAAGATTCTCTCACTTCCTGGGTGCACACTACATGAGAATTTGTGTGGTAGTAAAGTATCATTTGAAAGATTAGTGCACGATACTGATATGTATGTTCTTGTGTTGGGCTGTGTTGCGTGTCAGTGTCCAAACAGTGTGGCTGTGGGAGATATACTATTTTACACTGAACACTTTCTTGTTCGAATTTTACATATGCCGCCTCCTTTCTCTGGTACACACATTTCATATGCCAATACCTTTTTAAAAACTAAAACACATTCAAATTTAAATGTCAACAAAACTACACTCACAGAATATAACTAAGGAATTAAGACACACAGCTGATGGGGAACAACAGCACGAGACAGTGGGCGTGTGTCAAATACATCAAACTACATTTAACCCAATGGAAGTAGTGAAATGGTGTGATTAATGATGTACACGAAGGAAGTAGTACTTTGTAATCAATAGTATTGGGCATATTTCCTGACACACTGAAATATATAGTAGTAACAGTTGTCTATAAACCTGAATATAAACAAACTACTATTAAGTTGATGCAAAAACGGCCTGTGATAAAATAATAGTTTTTCTGCAGAACTTATCCTTTAAGATTAACACTGTCTCTGCTCTTTCTGAATTCACAAAAATGTTTCAATGACTTTGAAAGAGAGTTCAAGAAATGCAACATCTGCAGATCACAAGCATGTTAATCAAGGATCTCAACTGAACTTTACCTGATACCTCTTAACTGAAATGGCTCACAACTGGTTCACGGGGAACAGTTAAGAGTTTTACTCTAACAAATGCTAGTATTATGTGATTTCAACAAGCAAAGACGATCTGCTAGCACCAAAAACAAGTACAGTAATAAGCTGTATGAAACAGTGCATGTAAAATTCTTTGGGATCCAAAAAGGTATCATGTTAAAATACAGTCAACACACAAAATAATCCAGATCCCCAGTTCACCATGACCTACACATATATTTACTTCTTGTTGTCTTGTCTTATGGAATAACTGTACTTGCACAAATATAAGCTGCGTGCGAATATAGACCACACCTAAACTTTTGACACAAGAATGGAGTAAAAAGTATATCTCTAATATAGGTCATACAACCAAATTTACCCCCAATTACTAAGTAATACTGCTGCTGTGTGCATGATGCAGACACTAAATTATTACTAAATAAAAACTGAGAAACTTCAAATTATCAGCTACGTATTAAACAAAGGAATATGGGAATGCTGGACACAGATTTCACATAGTGGAAAAGAATTATCATCAGTAGGTGCAAGTTAAGAGTTGGTTGGTTGGTTGGTTGGTTTGTTTAAAGGAAAATCCACAAGAACGAAGGGAAGGCAATGAACACTATGAGGACAAGAAAACAACAGAGATGCTAGAAACAGAAGAGAGTAAAACATGAAAGCAGGTTACAGTGGCTGGCCAACCACGAGAATATAAAGGGAAAGCCAGCCACTCAGCAAAACATTAAAACCTCCACCCTAAAAGCACTAGGGTGGAGGACACAGAGGGACAAAGGACATGCGCTAAAACCTAAATAGAAGTATAAAACCCACTCTCACGGATAAAACGTAAAACTAAAGCTGCTGTTGAGGCATTATCGCCCAACATAGCAGAGCGGCTAAAAGTGGACAGTCCAGCAAGAGGTGGACGACTGTCATTTGGGAGCCACAGTGAGACTTAGGTAGGTTCTTGCGATGGAGTAGGTAACCATGCATTAGCCAAGTATGGCCAATGCGGAGCAGGCAGAGGACAACTGATTCCCTGCGAGAGGCCTGCATGGAAGACTTCCACACATTCATAGCTTCTTTAATGACATGCAGTTTGTTGTGCGGGCTGTTATGCCATTCCGCCTCCCAAAGCCAAGAAAACCCTGCGGTGTAAGACAGAACACAGGTCAGCTTCGGAGATGCCTATCTCCAGAAGCGGTTTCCGCGTTGCCTATTTGGCCAGCCTGTCTGCAAGTTCGTTGCCGAGGATTCCGACGTGTCCTGAGGTCCACACAAACACCATGGAATGGCGGGACTGTTCCAGGGCATAGATGGACTCCTGAATGGACAGTACCAGAAGGTGGAGAGGGTAGCACTTTTCGATAGCTTGTAGGCCGCTCAATGAGTTCATACACAGGAGAAATGACTCGCCAGGGCATGATCGGATGTACTCAAGAGCATGAGATATGGCCGCCAACTCTGCAGTGAAAACACTGCAGCCAACTGGCACGGAGTGCTACTCAATATGTCCTCCATGAACATATGCAAAGCCTACGTTACTGTCAGCCATTGAGCCATAGGTGTAAACCACTTCAGAGCCCCGGAACAAGTCAAGCATCAAGAGGAAGTGACAGCAGAGAGCGGTGGGGTTACGGAGTCCTTGGGGCCGTGCAGAAGGTCCAGACGAAGCTGCGGCCGAGGCGTACACCATGGAGGCATATGTGAATGGACCGCAAGTAGAGGTGGTAAAGGGAAAGACTCCAGTTTGGAGAGAAGGCACCGCACGCTAACCCCAATCTGGGTCACCGATGCAGGAGATGGACTGCCGTGGGCGGGAAAAGGAGAACTATGAATGTGTGCTGAGTAACTGGCGAGCAGTTGCTCACGTCTGATCTGCAGTGGAGGGACACCAGCCTCCACCAGTATGCTGGTCACCGGACTCGCCCTAAAAGCTCCTGTCGCTAATCGAACCCCACAGTGGTGCACAGGGTTGAGTAAATACAATGCTGAAGGTGCTACCATACCATAAACCACACTCCAATAGTCAATTCAGGATTGGACAAGGGCTCTGTAGAGCTGCAGCAGTGTACAGTGATTTGCAACCCAATTGGTGTTGCTCAGGCAACGGAGGACATTGAGGTGCTGCCAGCACTTCTGCTTAAGCTGATGAAGATGAGGGAGCCAAGTCAATCGAGCGTCGAAAACCAGTCCTAGGAATTGATATGACTCCACTACAGTGAGTGGATTGTCATTAAGGTAAAGTGCGGGTTCCGAATGAACAGTACGACATCAAAAGAAGTGCACGACACACGACTTTGCGGCTGAAAACTGGAAGCCCTGGGCTAGAGCCCATGACTGTGCCTTGCTGATGGCTCCTTGGAGGCGCCATTCAGCAACAACAGTACTGGAGTAGCAGTACCAAATGCAGAAGTCGTATGCATACACAGGAGGTGAGACGGAGCGCCCGACAGCTGCTGCTAGACCGTTTATGGTCACTAAAAATAGAGAGACACTCAATACAGAGTCCTGCAGGACTCCATTCCCCTGGATATGGATGGAACTACGGGAGTCACCAACTTGGACACGGAAAGTACGGAGCAACAGGAAGTTTTTGATAAAAATTGGGAGTGGTCCCCAGAGACCCCACTCGTACAATGTGGCAAGGACATGTCAGGTTGTGTCGTATGCTATACGTAAGTAAAAAAAAGACGGCAATCTGGTGTTGCCCCATCAGCTCTCGAACATACAAGGTACTAGGGTGAGGAAGATCCGCTGCCATCCTTAGCCTGATGTTCCTCCCATGGTGTGGCCAGGGAGGGGAAGGATTTGGGATCGTACTTCTGTGTGTTGAATTGAGCTCGTGATCGCTTAGAGACTGCTGGTGTTTCCCTACCAGCAAGAGATGATGGACTACGCTGCATCACGTGTCATCCGCCCTGATGCCATCCACTCTGACCAGGTGCCTTCCCCATGGGTGCCACCCAGCCGCAGCAAAGGCCACCTGGCAGGATGGCCATTGCCGAGAGTCCTTATGCCCCAGGGGGATGGGCATCTACCAATTGGCATACGTAGGGAGTTAACGGCGCAGGCATCAGCAGAGCAATCCCTGTGAGATCAGGGGGCTACAACCAACAGGGTACATGGTGGCCCCACCACAATGGACTGCCTACAGTGCTGGATATCAGGTGCAATGTAGTCCATGGTTATCATCAACGCAGAAATCGACACTGCATAGTGCATGGTGAAAAATGCACCCAGGAAGGTGTCCTCGTCCAAGAGATGGTGAATGGGCAGGATTGCAATGCGACGACAAGAAAGTGGGCTAAGATCTCAATGCATGATGGACATGATGCACCTTGCAAGGTGTCTTTACCCAATTGGCTCACTCTTCGGGAAAATTTTGAAGAATGGAGGTCAAACCCTACAGGGGACCATCATGTAAAGGCTGAAACGTGTTAAACTCCTTTTAGTCGCCTCGTACAACAGGCACTAATACCTCGGGCCTATTCTAACCCCGGACCTGTAGGTGGCAAGTTAAGAGTAAATCTTAAATAGTTCAAAAACTTCGTTCATTTCGAGGGTAAAGTGCAAATATCCAGACAGGGAAGAAGACTTGGCTGACTTTTTAGTTCTAAATGGGAAATGTGGATGTGCCACAACAACTGAAACGATTCACATGGAGGCCGCAAAACAGCACGTAAAATAAACATTTCACCAAAGGAATTTAAAGTTTTGTACAGATAGTTTCAGCAATTTATGGAACGAAATGGTGTGTGTGTGTGTGTGTGTGTGTGTGTGTGTGTGTGTGTGTGTGTGTGTGTGTGTGTTTTGTGTAACCACAATCGCGCTTACGGAACAGTTTGATATTTCTCCAGCATTATGTGATCCAGCTTCGACACAAAATTTTTTATTTACATCCCCAAACAGAAAATGCAGACCACACAATGGTCTATTTTGTTATGCTGATCGGCACTATAGTAAATGTTGTAGGAGAACATAATGTGCAAATTTGTACGTTTCATGCTGAAAAGCAGCAGTACAGTTTTTTTTCCTTTTTTCTTTTTTTCCAAGAACAGCTGCTGTATTTGTGTACAAGTACAAATTTTTCCAATATTTTCTACTTACACGTTTGATGATTTCAGGGTTGTCATAAGTTTCCTCACGGGAAATTCCCTAATTTCCAGGCACGTTTTAGCATTTTTCCCGACAAATTCTGAGATTGAGTGATAGGGTTTATAGAGCCAAACAGTGAGATCATCAGTCCCGCAATTGCAAAGTTACTCACAGAAGAAAGAGGGTCAGCTAAAAGTGAACAGATCCAGTCAGGGGAGTCAAACTATGAAACAAGTTAAAACACACACAGTAAAAGGCATAAAATGTTAGACCAAATCTAAAAATGGGAAAAGTGATCTTTCCATGGAGGACTGGTCATGGGGTTCCAGACAGAGAGAATGTGAAGAGAGGCCACAACCACAACCACCCTGCCTCTGCTCCAGGAGTAAAGCAAAATCTTATATGTGGAAATAACCACTTTCACAGAGGAAACTGAGGACCAGTTCAATCATCCATGAATTGTCCACTAATATTAACATTAAGGAAGGTGACATTCTACCAATATGTGGGATATCATCAGTCTCACTCCACAACTGTATTGTGGTGGTGGTTTGTTACACAGGAGGACACAGTGGGTGAGCCTGGTATGACCAACACGTAGACAGCATAAAGCAGTGGATGACTACTGAGAGGAGCAGAAGGAAGAGCACTGAAGTGCAGCAGTCTCCTTGACTGTGTGGAGTTTATTACTGAGAGCAGTAGCACACCAGATGTCATTCCAGTTTCAGGCAAAGAGAAATTTGACATAGATCTGCATGTCCGCAGCTGGAGTCATGAAAGGGAATGGAGTGCGAATATTAGCTTATCTAGACAGTCAGCCCGTTCATTCCCTGGAATACCCACATGACTTAGGACTCTGAAAAAGACAACTGAGCAGGCAGCACGGCCAAGGAAGGAGAGAAGATCATGGAAAGCAGAGACCAAAAGATGACGATAGTAGCAGGCTACTCAATGAGTTGTTGCATATTAAAAACGGTGGAGGGAGGCCTGAGTAACAAAAAGGAGGGCCTTGGTAATGGCTAGCAGCTCTGCTGTGAACACATTACATGATTCCAGCAATAAACGGTGTTCTAAGCCAGTAAGAGATGTGAAGGTGTATCCCACTTTATCTATCATCATAGAACCATCAGTGTAGAAGATGGTAGCACCCTGAAACTCTGCAAGGATGGAATGTACAAGATGCTGGAAGACCATAGGGGAGAGAGAGTCCTTAGGACACTGGAATAGGTCGGTCCTAATCCATGGTCTAGGCATCATCCAAGGGGGTGTGTGAGAGGAAATACATGGCGCACATTTCAGTGAATGGAGATGGAGATCTCGATGAGGGGAAGTGAGACGCACTGCAACTGGCAATCCCACCTATGGGATCAGGAGGGAGATGTCCATCACTCACTCACAAATAGGACAGGGTACACGGGATGGTCAGGGAATCTGCAAATGGCAATTGTGTAAGAAACCAGGAGTTGGCTTCATTGTATTTGTAGAGGGAGGGAATCCTCGCTTCTGTGAGGAGACTCAACGGGACTATTGCAAAAGGCACCGATAGCCAGACGGACCCCACAATGGTGAACAGAATCAAGTATTTTCAGAGTGTAAGGAGCCGCTGAGCCATAAACCTGACTTCCATAATCTAGCCTGGACAAGACCAGAGCACTGTAAAGATCTAGAGGAGTAGCATTGCCCACACCCCAAGATGTGCAGGCTAGGAGGCAGAGAGCATTAAGCTTCTGCGTGCATGTAGTCTTCAGGCAGCAAATATGGGTTAGCCATGTCAGCTTTTCATCAAAAAACAGACCCAAGAAATGGGACTGTGCTGTAACATCTATAAGCAGGTTGTGTAAATGAAGTTTTGGATTAGGGTGTACTATGAATTGATGACAAAAATGCATAATTTGCATTTTGGAGGGAGAAAATTGGAAGCCACAGGATACAGCCCATGCAGAGGTCCATCGGATGGTGTCTTGGAGCCGGCACTCAGCAGAAGCAATCGAGTGGGAGCCACACCAGATGCAAAAATCTGTCTGCATACAACGCTGGAGTAACCTGAGAGCCAACACAAGTTACAAGCCTTTTGATGGCTATGAGGAAAATTGTGACACTTAATACAGGACCCCATGGGATACCATTCTCCTTAATCTGAGGGGTGCTGAGTGAAGTGGCAACTGGAACCCGGAAGAGCTGGTGGGATTAAAAAAAAAAAAAAAAAAAAAAAAAAAAAAAAAAAAAAAACCACGAATAAAAATCTGAAGGGGGCCGCAAAAGCCCCAGTCACAGAGGTAAACTAAAATGTGATGGCGCCAAGCCATGTCACACGCCTTATGTAGGTCAAAGAAGACCATGACAAGGTGCAGACAGTAGGTAAAAGCCAGTCGGATTGCAGTGTCGAATCTGAGTAAATGGTCAACTGGAGATCGTCCTTCCCAGAAGTCACATTGATACGGGGAAAAAAGGCCTCTAGATTCGAGTACTCAACATAATCTGAAGCTAACCAGCCTCTCAACCAATTTACGAAGTATGTTCATCAGGCTAATTGGGCAGTAGCCGTCAAGAGACGTTTGCTTCTTCCCAGGCTTAAGGGTGGGGATAACTATACTGTCTTGCCACTGTGAGGAAAAGGCATCCCTGAGTCAAATGCGAGTATATTGCTTCTGTGTAATGTCCAAGTGTTGGCTCATCTGGTTGTGGATGGAATCTGGGCTTGGGGCTGTCATGTGAAGATGTAAGAGACAGCAAGAATTCCCATTCAGTGAAGGGTTCATTACAGGGTTCAGCTTGGTGAGGATTGAAACAGAAGGGGTCTGTTCAACTCCTCCTGCTGGAGGAAGGTGGCAGGATAGGAAGAGGACGCCAATACTGGCATAAAGTGTGTTGCGAGGTGTTCTGCAAGGACCAATGGATCAGTATACAGAGCACCTTGGAGGATAATCCCATTGACAGTTGACTGTCACTGGTGGCCCAGAAGTCTACAGAGCTTGGACCAAACTTGCAATGAAGAGCCATACGTCCCGAGAGACGAAACATAGTTCTCCTTGCACTCCTTTTTACTCCGCTTAATAAGGTAACAAGCCTTAGCACAGAGATGCTTAAAAGCGAGGAGGCTGGTCTGTGAAGGGTGTTGTTTAAATCATTGCAGCACCCGTCGGTGGTCCTGGGCAGCAACTGCTACATTCGTGGTCCACCATGGTACTGGTTGACGATGAGGGGGACCGGTTGATAGGGGGACAGCAGTGCCAGCAGCATGAAGAATAGTGGCAGAAATAACCTGAACAACCACATCAATACAGATCAAAGGAGAGGTGTCAGTGCACAGCAGACTTATTTAAAGGCCAACTGGCCCTGCAGTACGCCCAACGTGGGGCCTATCTGCCTGGCAGCAACAGGGGAATGACAGAATCACTGGAAAGGGGTCACTGCCACAAAGATCATCACGAGTGACCAATGTAGGCAAGCCATAACAGCAGGGGAGGAGACTGTGATATCGAGAACAGTAAATGTTCGACGAGCACCACTGAAGTAGGTAGCGAAACTGTCACTGAGGAGAGAAACCAAAGTCTGTAGTAAGCTGGTGAAGTATAAGACACCAACCCAACGAAGTGGCACTCTCCACGGGGGTGGTGTGCACTGGAGTCCACAAGGAGGAAATATGGGGGCAGGAATTGCTGTATTAAGGTAGACAGCTCAGCATAAGGAAGTGGCTTACCTGGAGGAAGGTAGACATTGCAAATGGTGATGGCTGCAGTCACCTGCACTCTGAACTACTATCACATCCAGTTGGTATGAAGTGGGATCCAGTCACTAATGACATCAGTGCAAACCAAAGTGCAGACGCCTCCAGAAGCTATCCCAGAGCTGGCACGGTTCTGACAGAATGTTCAATAACACGAAACTTTTGAGAGTGGTCATCACAAAAGCTAGTTTCTTGAAGAGCAAGACAGAATGAAGAAGAGGAGGAAACAAGGCATTGTATTTCCGGGAGATGGCAATAATATCCGTTGCAATTCCACTGTATTATCGTTTGGTGAGAGTCCAGGTGGCAGTATAATTCACCCCTTTCTAACTTTGGCACAGAAAGGGGTGAATTATACTGCCACTGAAGTCTTTGGTCACTTACCAAATAGTATCAAAAGTCTGACAGATAACCAACAAGTATTTAAGAAAAAATTAAAAGAATTTCTGAATGACAACTCGTTCTACTCCATAGAGAAACTTTTAGATATAAATTAAGAAAGAATAACCAAACAAAAAAAAAAATATAAAAAAGGTTGTTATATTAACTTAATTATGTCATGTATTAGAAAATTTGACTCGTTCCACATCATTACGAAATATCGTATCCATGATCCATGGAACTAGTATTAATCTAATCTAATCTAATCTAATACATAAAGAAGACGAGGGGAGCTCAAGTCACTGTCGGTGGTCTTCATCAATGAAGATGGGATGACATCCATAAAAACTGGGTCTGATTTAGGAGGAGGTGGAGGGGTGAAGCACTTTGGGTTGCCGGGGAAGCCTCGTCCTTTGACTTGCACCACTACTACTACTACGTCTCCCTTGGAGGGACAGAGGCGGCGTTATCAGCAAGAGAATAGGTGGCAGTGATGTCAGGATTGGACAAGTCAAACAAAAGTTTTCAGAGTCCAAAAGCGTGTAATACGTATTATTTGTGGAGTAAATTCACGGACGTCCTGTAGAAAACTCTTCAAAGAACTGGGTATACTAACTACTGCCTCTCAGTATATTTACTCCTTAATGAAATTTGTCCTAAATAATATATCTCTTTTTCCAACAAACAGCTCAGTTCATACATACAATACCAGGAACAAAAATGATCTGCACAAGGACTTAAAAGCACTTACTTTAGTTCAAAAAAGGGGTCCACTACTCGGGAACACTCATCTTCAATAATTTGCCAGTAAACATAAAAAATTTAGTTACAAATAATGATCAGTTTAAAAGGAGCCTGAAAGACTTACTAGTGGCCAACTCCTTCTACTCCATTGACGAATTTTTTAATAGAAACAAATGATGTATTGTATATATTCATACTATTAGTATTGTTATTTCAGCTTAAAAATAAAAAAATAAATTGACATGTTCCACATCCACGAGGATCTCCTCAGCACGGATCTATGGGACGAAAACTAATCTAATCTAATCTCAGAGAGTGAGTGACTTTGGGGTCCTACAAGTGCAGGTCTCTCCTCTGGCCCAACTGAGGGTGCAAGCTTCCTGTCCTGAGAACATCTGGGAGGAGTGTTCCGAGATGGAGCCCCATCCCTACAAGGAGCCAGAGGAGAGGACGTTTTTCCTGGCTGGGGGAGGGGGGGGGGAGGGGGAGGGGGGAGGGGGGGAGGAGGAGGAGGAGGAGGAGGAGGAGGAGGAGGAGCGGTTCCAGGAGGGGAAGAGACGGGAGCCATCAAGGGTGAGGAAATGGAAAGGGGCAGTATGGTGGTAAGGGGGAGGGGTGAGTAGTGAAAGGCATAACTGAGGCATAGGTAGAGCAGAGATTTACAGGGTGAAGTCCGAAGAAATTTCTTCGGGGCTTCAAAGTAGCTGAGATGGTCAAGGGTCTTTATTTCCTGAATTCTTTCTTGCTTCACGTACAATGAACACTCTGGTGAATGGGGAGAATGGAGACCAGAGCAGTTTACACAGTTAAGCAGTGGGGTTCAAGGGCTCCCCACAGCAAGAGGGCAACCACATATGGGAGTGGCATCGCATCACGAAGACATGTGGCCAAAATTGTGGCAATGGAAGCAATGCATGGGAGGTGGAACTTATGGTTTCACATCACATCTGTACACCATTACCTTGACCTACTCAGGCAGGATATCCCATGCAAATGCCATGGTGAAAGCGACAGTGTTTACATGATGGTCCTTAGGGCCTCTCTGGACATGTCGGATGAAATGAACATCATGTCGCTCCAGATTAGCCCCAAGTTCATTGAACTTGAGGAAAAGGCCTGTATTGAAAATTATATCCTGTGTCATACTGCGTGACTTGTGTGATGCAATAGCATTGGGATTGTCTCCTAAATGGTCGGATGCACAGAGGGAGGCTGGCTGACTGGCAGAAGTTGTCTTTATGAGGAGAGAGCCAGGGTTCATCTTGCTTAATGACTCAACTTCACGTAACTTTTCTTCAGTATGCTCCACAAAGAAAAGGGGTTCTCCCTGTCAGTCCTGGTACAGACTAGGAACTGTGGAAAGGGTCTCGCCCCAAGCCAGCATATCTAGACCTCATCCCAGGTTGCATCCAAGGAGTATAAGGCTGGAAAGGCAGAAACAGGAACTGAGACTGAGACAGAACTACATTAAGGAAGAGTCATGGCCACAGTATAGTGGCCAGATAGTTTTAACACATTTCGTGTGCCAGGATGGGTACTTAACAGCCCCACTACATGGACTGACTACCAAGTTGGTGACCTAGCAAGGTGGCAAAAGGGCTTTGGAGGGGAAGAGGAAGAGCAGAGGGATCCACACCAAGGACACTAGGGAGGGAGTTCTTCCCCCATCTGGCTCACACTACAGATTTCAAATTTAGAGATGGAGGTCAAACACCCGAGGGGGACGAATAAAGAAAAGCCAAAAAGGAGGAGGGAAAGCAACCAACCAAAGTCGCAAGAGAAAGCAAAGTAATGAGGGTAGCCAGGGCGACACAAAGATGAACACAGAGAAGGTATGGAAGGGGCAAAGGGAAAGCAGCCCAGAAAAGAACAAAGGTTGCAATAGCTCAGAGACCCATGCGCGCCACTCACATAACCACGAAAGGGCTGTTGGCCCCTTGGGGGACAAATTTTGAGATTTGAAGTGTAAGCAAAGACAAAAGTTACGATTAAAAAAAAATAAAAAAAATATGGAAGGACTTCTGTATTTCTAAACATATGAGCAAAAATCTTAAGCACTAACAATGACAGCTTTTGAAATGAACTGTTTTTAGATGGAGAAAGCAAGTCAAATGTTGTGTGTTTCTTGAAGACCACATACTATATTTTACTTCAATGAAAACCAAACACATTTGGTGACAAAAATACGTATTCCATTGGAATAGCAAGACAGATTTAAAATATCTTCACCAATTTCAGAAATAACCTCTTGAAAGAAGTGTATAAGGCAGGGAAGAACTGCATGAGCCAACACTATAAGTGACTCCCCAATGTTACTCAATCTGTATATTGAGCAAGTGGTAAAAAAAAAAAAAAAAAAAAAAAAAAAAAAAAAAAAAAAAAAAAAAAAAAAAATTTGGGCATAGGTATTAAAATCCATGGAGAAGATATAAAAACTTTTGAGGTTCGCCGATGACATTGTCAGAGACAGCAAAGGACCTGAAAGAGCAGCTGAACGGAATGGACAGTGTCTTGAAAGGAGGGTATAAGATGAACATCAACAAAAGCAAAACGAGGATAATGGAATGTAGTCGAATTGAATCGGGCGATGCTGAGGGAATTAGATTAGGAAATGAGATGCTTAAAGTAGTAAAGGAGTTACGCTATTTGGGGAGCAAAATAACTAATGATGGTCGAAGTAGAGAGGATATAAAATGTAGACTGGCGATGGCAAGGAAAGCGTTTGTGAAGTAGAGAAATTTGTTAACATCGAGTATAGATTTAAATGTCAGGAAGTTGTTTCTGAAAATATTTGTATGGAGTGTAGCGGTGTATGGAAGTGAAACATGAACGATAAATAGTTTAGACAAAAAGAGAATAGGAGCTTTCGAAATGTGGTGCTACAGAAGGATGCTGAAAATTAGATGAGTAGATCACATATCTAATGAGGAAGTACTGAACAGAATTGGGGAGAAAAATTTGTGGCATAACTTGACTAGAAGAAGTGATCGATTGGTACGACATATTCTGAGGCATCAAGGGATCACCAATTTAGTACTGGAGGGCAGCGTGGAGGGTAAAAATCGTAGAGGGAGACCAAGAGATGAATACACTAAACAGATTCAGAAGGATGTAGGTTGCAGTAGGTACTGGGAGATGAAAAAGCTTGCACAGGATAGAGTAGCATGGAGAGCTGCATCAAACTAGTCTCTGTACTGAAGACCACAACAACAACTAGTGACTCCAATGAAATGTTTATTCTACTATGTTGTTGTCAGTTATTGTTCACTGTGTTGTGTCTATTATTTTACAGGTATTGTGTGGTTTTTCCTTCAAGAAATATTTGAGTACGTAGTGTACAAACTGCCAGTACTGCCACCATTTTCTTTCTCTTATCAACCATACTTTCAAATGTATAAACTACTTTCAAAGTGCCAAAATGTACTACAATAAATAAAATGTCTATAAAACGCCGCACTGTACAATGTACTTGCAGTGAGACAGTTGCAATTCCTGAAATCCATTGCCCGCGGCCTCTGGCCTGCGAAGGAGCACCACAGTCCTGAATCCACAGATAAACCACGAAAATCTGCCAGATTACACCACACACAGACAGACCTGGCCTGCAGGTGAATCAGTGGGACTAGACCCGACAGACAGGGCCTGCACATTAGTGGGAAATAATCTGCTTCAGATTGGCAGGCCTGGTCCATTAGATATACCCACAGAAATGGCCTGCAGCTTTGGCCCGTCATGGAAGTACACTGGTGTGGCCAGCTATTTACTTATCACAGACACCACGTTGACGAAATGAGAATGCATTGATCAATCCACGCAACAGATAACTTGCATGAATACTTTGAAAATCAATACTAATTAGGATAGGTAACAACTCACCGTGAAGATGGTCACTGAGTCGCAGACAGGCATGTAGAAAAGACAGTCACACACAACAAAATTTTTGGCCAAAGCCTTTGTCAGAACACGAGCACACACACATTCACACAACCATTCAGACAACTAATACACACATGACCACTGTCTCTGGCCACTGCATCAACAGTCTCCAGGAACGACTTGATGTCCCAGTAAACAAACCATTTCATCTACTCAGGCCAAAACTAGATTTTTCGTTGTGTTTATTCAAATTTCTCTGATATTTCCCTAACACGTATGAAATTCCCTGATTTCCAGAACTTGTGGCAACCCTGGGTTTAAAAAAGTAACTGTAGTAACCTGCAATAGTATTAATTTCGTAGCACAAGGTAAGTGTGTACGTGTCATTTTGAAATGGACGATTCATGATCTGAGGGGATGAAATCTCTATCATAAGCCACACCATGATTATTCAAGCCAAAATCTACAAAAAAAGTGTAACCTATATTAGCGAAAATAGGGTATCTCCTGGGTAATGCACCTAAAGTCAATGCTGTAGTTATTAAGCAGAATCTAGCAGTAAGAATATTGTGTAAAGTAAACAGTTCATCTTATAGAGGCCTCTTTAATGGTATTTTAATAATTACACCTACTTCTCAGTACTTTATTCCTTCATGGTTTTAGTTACTGATAGTAAAAATTAGTTTCAAGTGCACAAAAAAATGACATAAAAATAGTTTTCATGGACACATTGCCTGCTGGTGTGGAGTTCTAAGTGGAGTAGCATACCCTGTTGTAAAAATATTGAACTAGCTACTACCAAACAAAGCATGAAACTAGGACTCCCTACCAATTAAAAAGAAAATTAACACTTAGTATGTAGGTGACATAATATTACGGCCCATGCAGGAAATGGAAATGGGTGGCAGACACAATACTATGTCACCCCATTTATGATGATTTTCCACGGTGTCAAACATTCTTTACAGCTCCTGGAATCTTACGAGTACTGCAGGCTTCGTAATTTCTGCTATGACCTCTAGATGTCTGTAGTGATATAAGTGGAAAAATTTGTCATTTCTGAAACCTTTATTATTGTGTCTTGCTTCAGGGGTGTCAGGTGACATTTGGGTTCTCTCCATTTAGTGCCTTTGTGTTCAAAATGTGCAGTGAAGAGATGAGATGAGGAGAAACCTTTGGAGAAAATGATTTACAAAAACCTTGAGTCTATGTATGATTAAAACCTTGTGTGTGATGACAGTTCAGATTAGATGTCGCTGAGAATTTTAGACTCTTGTTTTAAGATGAGTTGCTGCATACATTTCCAACATTACTTTCAGAGACTATTGTTATGAACCGTTCAGCTGCAGGTACATCATGAAATGAATCTGAACACATGAGTCTAGTGAATAATGTTGGAGAGTGCATTTCTCCATTTTTCAATTTTTATCACACTATAATCTACTATGAATGTTAAATTTTGCTTTGTTCTTGTGTTTTGTGTGTTTATTTATATATAAACTGGCTGCAAAAAAAATTAAAATAGAATGATCATATGTCTGCTGATACATCTGAATGATTCCTTTTCAATTTTTCTCTCTTCCTATAATGATTACTACTGAATTGAATTTTCATATGTGTATTCAGATTCACTACTAGCAATAGCAGATTAGGTCTTATTTAAAGTAAGTATAATAAAACTAAAAAGTCTTTAAATTCGAGCTACGTACTTGTACAAATGAGTTATAACTTAAGAAAATTAGCCATCCACAGGTAATGGCAGCTACCTGTGAGACCAGCATTATAAGTGCTAAGACCTTTCTCATTTCACATGTCTACATATTTGATGGCATGCTGAAAAGTAATGCCTCCAAATTGATGTGAAAACTAAGTTTCTTAAATAAAACAAATGTTAACATCCTGCATGTCTAAAAATTTGCGGTTCTCTCCCACTAGAGGGCTCTGAACTCGGTGTCTGAGAAACAGTGTGCTGTAAATGAGTTTGTAACTGCAGAAGACTTCGTCCACACAATGAACACCCTGTCTTTCAGCGTGACACACGAGCACTGTGAAATCTGCAACAACACGGCACCTCTGTTTCACTGTCATCGATCATCCTCCACATAGTCCTGTCATCTACAACTACACCATACTCCACAAGCCACCTAATGGTGTGTGTCGGATGGTACTTTTTGTACCACTAACTGAGCCCTCCAATACTATTCCACTTGCAAATAGAGTGTGGGAAGAATGACTATTTGTAATCCTCTGTATTCACTCTAATTTCTCGAATTTTTCTCCTTATGGTCATTATGCAAGACTTGTGGAGGGAACTAATATGTTGTCCAACTCTTCCCAGAAAGTGCTCTCTCGAAATTTCAATAGTAAATCTCTTCGTGATGCACAACGCCTCCCTTGTAATGTCTGCCAATGCAGTTTGTTGAGCATCTCTATAACACCCTTGTGCCAACTAAATGAACCCGTAACAAAACTTGCTGCTCTTTGTTGGATCCTCTCTCTCTCTCCCCCCCCCCCCCCCCCCCTTATCAGTCCTATCTGGTAGGGATTCAAAGTAGATTAACAATACTCAACAATCAGTCTAACGAGGGCCTCAAGCCATTTCCTTCATGGATGAGTTACATTCCTTAAGATTCTTCCCATGAATCCGAATATGTCATCTACTTTTCTCACTATTTGTTAAGCAGCAATTCCACTTACGATCGCTATGGATAATTGTTCCTAGATATTTTACGGCAATAGTTTTGCTATACAGTAGTGGATTTCCTTATTGTATGTATGTGCAATATGCTTCATCTATTTATGTTCAGGGTCAACTGCCAGAGCTGGCACCAGTAATCAACTCTCTGTAGGTCATTCTGCAAATCGTTACATCTTCTGGCGTTGCTACTTTGTTATAGACAAGTGCATCATCTACGAACAACCTTGGAGAGCATTTGACACTTTCTACAAAACCATTTATATATACTGTAGACCGTAACAGTCCTATCACACTTCCTTGGGGTACACCAGAAATTGCCTTTACATCTGTCAATTTTGTTCCGTTAAGAGCCACATGTTGAGTTCTGTCTGCAAGGAAGTCTTGAATCCAGTCGCAAATCTGCTCCAATACTCTTATCAGCAATTTTTTTTTTCACTAAATGTCAGTGCGGGGCAGTGCCAAATGCCTTCCTGAAGTCTAGAAAAACAGCACCAACATGAGTGGTATTGTCTATGGCGCTGTGGATCTCACGATGGAACAGAGTGAGCTGAATTCTGCAGGATCTCTGTTCGTAGAATCTACAATGATTTTTATAGAGGGGATTCTCCTCCTCCAAGAATGTCATAATTCTTGAGCATAAAACATGTTCCATAATTTCACAACAGATTGATTCCAACAATATAGGTTTATAAGTGTGTGCATCTGTCCTAAGACCCTTCTCAAAAACAGGTATGCCTGTGCTTTCTTCCAGTCACTAGGTACCCACGGTTGCTCAAGTGACATACAATAAATTACTGCTATAATAGGAGCAAGTTCTTTTGCGTAATCTTTGTAGAATCGTATAGGTATTTCATGTGGTCCCAATGCCTTGCCATCACTATGCGATTGTAGGTGTTTTTGTATTCTGCGATTGGTTATCTCAATATCTGCCATCTAGACTTTCATATGATGACAAAGGAGGGACTCTGTTATGATCTGTGGTGAAAATTTCGGAAGACTTAATTCAGTATTTCAGACTTTTCACTGTTAACTTCTGTTTCAGTGCCAGTACGGTCACTGTGTGAATGACTAGATGATTTGGACCCCACTTAATAATTTTACATACAACCAAAACCTCTTAGGATTTTTACTCAGATAGGTTGACAAAGTTCTATGTTTAAAGTCACTGAATGCTTCTCTCATTTCTCTCCTTATATCTATTTTCGCTTTTTTTGGCTTTTGTTTGTCAGCGAGGTTTTTACTTCTCTTGAATGTGAGATATAATTCTCTTTGTTTAAGTAGCAATATCCACATGGCTATTAAACCATGGTGAGTCTTTCCCATCTCTCAAGACTTTATTTGGAAAATACTTTTTGGGGAATATTACACGATTCCTTTGCATTTTTTCCATTCGTATTTCCACATCATCGTCCTTATCACTGAATATTTGATGCTGACTGCTCAGATACTCAGATTTGTATAATGTCATTCATGCTAAACAAAAATATATTCCTACTTTCCTTAACATATTTTATCAGACCCTTTGTCGTAGACGTTATAACAGCATTATGATCACTGATACCTTCCTCTGTGTTAACTGATTCGATAAGTTCAGATCTGTCAGTCACCAGGATGTCTAAGACATTACTCTCTCGAGTTTATTCTCTAACTACCTGCTCAGAGTAATTTTTGGACAAGACATCCAGAACAATGTCACCCGAATCCCTATCTCTAGCACCAGTTTTGACAGCATGACACTCCCAATCTATATCTGGCACATTGAAGCACCCCTATTACAACAGTATTTTTAACAATATTCTTTAAGTCCTGTCTGAAGCGCTCTACCACTAGGGCTCCAGACTCAGGTGGTCTATAGAATCATCCATACTATTTTTGACCGATCTTTGCTACCTAACTTCACCCAGATTAATTCACAATCTGAAACTGTGATAACCACAGTAGATTTTATCGAATTCTTTACTGTATGAACACGCCACCACCACTGGCGACTAATCTATCCTTTCAATAAATATTCCAATCTGAACTTAGGATTTCGTTGTCATTAACGTCTGGTTTCAACCAACTTTCCATTCCTAATACTATATGTGCATTATGACCTTTAGAGAGCAATATGAATTCTGGGACCTTTCCCTGGATGCTACAGCAGTTTACTAAAATAATATTAACCTCTTCTGTCTCTGCTCTGTGACAATGCAAGTTCTCTGAGCACATTGTGGCTAATTTATCAGGCAAATCGTCTTTGATCCAAGGGAAGGTTTCTATAACCTAAAAAATCACCATGTGTACTCCACTACCCCAGTAGCCACTTCCTGCGTGTAGTGCACACCTGACCTATGAGGGGGAACACTGCAATTCTGTAATCGATAGTGGAGGTCAAGAAATTCACATCTGATACCATCGCAGAGTCGTCCGAACCTCTGGTTTAGACTTTCCACTATTCTTCAAAGCAAAGGACTGTGATAAACCCTGGTAAGATGCTACAAATAAACAGCTGGCCTGCACCTTGCATGTGATTCTAGTTTAGTAGTAATTTACAGGCAGCTGTATTTATATTAGTAAGTAAAGATTTAATTTTCTTGTGTCTTACAGTAAGGGACACCAACAGCAAAAAGATGATTCACCTGCACTGGTGCTGCTGGTATGGCTGCTCCTGGCATCATACCATTTGGGACAGCAGCTGCAGCAGGAACCGCATAAGGCACAGCTGCTGCAACTTGCGGGAATGCTGTAGTGGGCTGAGTAAATGCACCACCTGTGAGCAAAAAGTAGTCTTACTCCTTATGAACGATATGTTTTATCGGTATTAAAATATTTGCAATAGTTTCTCTGATAAGTATGAATACCAGTTTTACATTTCCAAGTAAGTAGGTTTGAGTTATCAGTGAAATATGCTGTGAAATTCTGCTTCTAATAAAGAATAAACATTTCAGATAATATTTTTTCACATATTATCTCATCCACAAAAAACCTGCGAAGCTTTTAAGATTCTAGAAATTTTACATTGTTTAAATTACAGTTAAATTTTTTAATTCTGACTGGTAAGAACTGATAATTTTATTTTAGTCCAATACCGAAGAATAACACTGCAGCAATGAAAAATGAGATACCACCACCAAGATAAAACTTTAATTGAAAGAAAATGCGCCATTTACAGCAATACAGCAAGAACAGTGCACACGTGTCTGCCGACAGCAAAATATGTCACAGGTCTTAGGATGAAGACTAAGCAAACAATGAATTGCTCTTGATAACCATGACGTCACAACTGTTTACATTTCTAACAGGTATAAAAATATAAATATTGTAAATGACATTCTGAGAAGTGTTACTTTCAAAGTACATTTCCTTTTATGCAAGATGAATTGAGCTACTTGTGAGAATGTGCAATGAATTTTTAAATCACAGAGCATATGACTCATCAAAAACTTAACACTTTGAGGACCAGCCACTTAGAAAAATTTCGGGGTCAGAAGACCAGCCACTTATGCGATTATTTAAAATTTTATTAGCACATTTGTGTATGATGAAAAAGGGTAACACACGAAGAAAGACCAAGCTTCAAGGTTAGTTTTTCATATTGATTTTAGTTCCTTCAGAGATGACAAATTATACATTAACAATGGCAAGAAATATGAGTATTCCTGAAAAAAGTACAAAATGAGTTCTTTGGTAGTTTCACACATAATTGGTTTATTTATGGAAAAGTCTAAGTATTCTGGCATTCAGAGAGGTATATTGGGATCAGAGCATTACCAAATTGCTTCTTTTCAGCTTGTTTTGCCAGTAAATTGCTTCACTTTGTCCAAACCACACTAAAAAGAGAATGCACTGTTTTTTGTTGGTTTCATTTTCCTGAAGTGCTGGGAAGTTCTACACCAATGCATAAACCTTTGCCATTCAAAGGACTGGTAAGATTTACAACTCCAAGGAGAAGTACAAGGGCTATTCAGAAAGTAGGGAACGTTTTGGCATTAAAAAAGTAAGTATAAGAAATATATTTTATTATATACATCTGAAAGGGCAATTCACATACTTCTTTTCCACATAGTCACCAAACACATAGAGGAACTTATCATAGCAGTGGACAAGCTCTGAAAGACCTTCGCCGTAAAATTCTGCCGCCTGAGACTTCAGCCAGTGAGTCACGTCCGCCTGGAGTTCCGCGTCGTTATCAAAGTGCTGCGTTGCAAGCCAGTTCTTCATCTTGGGAAACAAGTGGAAGTCGCTTGGTGCAAGATCGGGCTGTAGGGTGGATGAGGGAAAAATTTCCCATTTGAATGAATTAAGGAATTCTTTAATGTGATTTGCCGTGTGAGGTCAAGTGTTGTCATGCAAAAACAAAATTTTTGACGTCAGCTTTCTTAGGCATTTGTTTTGAACTGTTCTTCTAAGGCTGTGCAAAGTATGACAGTACCGGGCAGAATTTATGGTTGCTCCACGTTTGAGAAAATCAGTAAGTACACCTTGCCTATCCCAAAACACTTTCGCCATCAACTTCCTTGATCACAAGGTTTGCAAACATCTCCTTGGTTTTTGGGGAGGACCTCATGTGCCCCCCACTCCATGGACTGTAATTATGACTCACAATTGACGTGTTTCACCCAAGTATCGTCACCGGTTACAATTCGATCCAGTAACGAACCACAATGTTTGTGGTAGGCCTCCAGAAATGTCAACATTGTCCCCATTTGTTGTAATGTCAACATTGTCCCCATTTGTTGTAACGTCAACACTGTCCCCATTTGTTGTAATGCTTTTGAGTGACAATTTCAAACAACAAGGTCCATGAAACTTGTGGAAAAGAAAGCAAAAGCTCCGTTATTGTGAAGCGACGGTTTTCACGAATCAATTCATCAACTTTGGCAACAAGATCATCAGTCACAATGCTCGGGCATCCACTTCTCTTCTTCATGAATGTTGGTCCGGCCGGTTTTAAACTGAATGCACCATTTCCGGAAGGAACATTCACTCATTATGTTGTTTTCGTACACTCCACACAGTTCACGTTAAATTTCTATAGGTTTTAGATTTTTTGCCAACAAAAACTGTATCACAGACTGCACCTCACAACTGGCAGGATTTTCAATTGCAGTGCACATTTCAAATTCGAACATCGAAAAAACGAGACTCACAGAGACATTCCTGCTGTCACAAATGGATACCGAATGAGCTGCCAAGCATGCACATACCAAAATATACGCGATCGGAACGCACATAGAGGTGTCAGACAGAAATGTTCCCTACTTTCTAAATAACCCTTGTAGTCACGTAACACTGAAAAAATGTACTTTCACTGAGGGGAAAAGTGAATTTTCACCCAATCCACCCAGGGAAAACCGAATTTTTCACCAGGGAAATTCCAGGGATTTTTTCCCTTTGTCCACATATACACCCCGGATAATGTATATCATTTCCGGCAGTGTGCATATAAAATGATTACTGAAAGCATGTGAAATGGCGAAAACAGTTTATCCACACACTTGCAATGTGACAGGCATATTATTCACTCATTTTTGGTTGATTCTTATAGTTAAGGTTAACATACTGATATTTGAGATTATTATTTTTAGTTCTTTATTGAAGTGTCATTGTTCCACAACATATGAAACTCTGGCTGGGAATGTAATGAACTGCTGGGAAGATACTGTGTAAGAGAACACAGATGATTCAGAATTTGGAGGAGACTCAGAAGCGCAGATACAGCATGTAAGGCAGACTGTTTACCTGTGCTTTAAGCGTTTCATGAACATTGTGCAACTGACAGATACTGACGTGGCTGCAAATCTGAATTTACATGCGTAGTCTGAAGTTTATGATCTGAAGTGGTTGTGAACCCCAGTCCTCTGAAATTTCTTACTCCTGAGGGCATATGTTGACTAACAGAAGTTGACTTTGCACATTTCCTGCAGATATTTCAGACATTTTCAGCACAGATTAGGTGCTCCTGATTCACTAACAAATATTCACCAACCTTAATTCATGGTGGACTTATAAATAAATAATAAATTGAGCATTTTATTGATTACTTCTTACAAAGAGTTCACACTGACATGTATTTCATTATTACACTGGATAAAACATTTTTGACTCTTATAGGGTTCAAATAAATCTTACACTTAGTCACAATATTATAAAAAGGACAGTTTCTAATCACCACACAGTGGAGATGCTGAGTCACAGATAGGCACAACAAAAAGATTGTCACAAATAAGCTTTTGGCCAATAAGGCCTATGTCAAAAAATAGATGACACACACATGACTGTGTCTCTGGCAGCTGAAGCCACACTTATACTTAGGCATATGCTTACGCACACTCTCAGTGGAGGAGAAAGGGAAAAATCTCACGAAAAAATGTGCTTGGACATCTGTTTGTTTAATAATTGTGAGAAGGTCTTGGAAATGTGCATGCAACTCCTGCGACAGACACTGCAACGATGACATGTAATTATAGTGGCGATTAAGCAATTTTTGCGATGAACTGGAAGGTCACTTGTATAGTATAGATGTAAATGTTCCTGCTTTGTTTCCTATAGGAATGACATGAAGCTGAAGAGATGCAACATGGGTAAAACAAGTTTCAAAATGAGCGTTACGCAACTATTGAAAAAAGTGGAAAGGAATGCAATTATAGATGACTGGGTAGCTATGTGAAATGAAATTGTGAAGGCAGCAGAGGATCAAACAGGCAAAAAGACAAGGCCCAGTAGAAACCTTTGGTAACACATGGGAGACTGTATTTAACTGACAGAAGCAAAAAATGCAACAAATGAAGCAGGTGCTGTACAGTGCACATAGACTTTGAAGGGCACTGAGTGAGTCTGAGCAGAGGACACAGTTGAAAAGGTTGTGTTGCTGAATGTACTCCTTGGCCTGGTACAGGGCAAAGAGCTCTGCTATATACAAAGATACTATTGTGAAGTTCCATGCAAAGGTCATGAAACTGAAGGCGATAGGCGAAGGATGGAGTAGTGTCCTTATGAAGCAAATGAAGGCAAAGATTAACAAGGGCCACTTCATGAACCCACAGTGAGGGTTCACGCAAACTGGAAAAGCTGCAGGTAGAGTGAAGTTAAGCCGCTGCAGCAAGTGCCAAAAGCAGACTCCAGGAGGTAACACAAGAGGGACACACCCCATACTGGCAATCAAAGGAATCAACGAAGAAGGTGGCATAGGATGGGTGGCCATGCATGGCAGACAAACGGCACGCATACCTGCCGAGGAGAAAGTCACGGCAGTAGGACAGTGATAGTTCAGCAGTTTCAGCATACAGACTCTCAGTTGGGCTCGTGTAAAAGGCACCAGTGGGCAAACAGATACCACGATGGTGGATAGTGTTGAGACGGCTTAAGAGGGATGGGTGTGCAGACGCATGAACAGAGCACCCATAGTCAAGTTTCGAGTTGATAAGGGACCGGTACAAATGGAGGAGGGTAGTTTGATTGGCACCCCAGGAAATACCATCGAGGACATGTAAGACGTTGAGGAACCGCGTACAGCAGGCTGCCAGGTGAGACTCGTGGGAGGACCAAGAGTGTTTCTTATCAAGCTTAAGCCCCAGGAATTTCGTAGTTTCAACTAACGGAAGGGCAACTGGCCCAAGATGTAAAGATAGTGGCAGAAAACTATTAAGTCACCAGAAATTCATACAGACAGTTTTGTCAGTCGAAAAATGAAAGCCATTGTCGATAGTCCAGGAGTAAAGACAATCAAGACATCGCTCAAGATGCCGCTCACTGAGACAGGTCTGTGGAGAACGGCAATACATGGCAAAATCGTCAACAAAAAGGGAGCCGGAGATGCCCATTGGGAGACAGGCTATTACAGAGTTAATGGCGATAGCAAAGAGGACAATACTCAGGACGGAACCCTGAGGCACACCGTTTTCCTGGATAAACGTGTCCTACAATGCAGAACCCACACACATCTTTAAAACTTGGTCTTTTAAAAATGCCTGAAGGAAACAGGGCAGGCGACCACAGAAGCTCCACATGTAAAGAGTATGGAGTATACTAGTTCTCCAATAGGTATCTTAAGCCTTCTACAAATCGAAAAATACGGCCACAGTCTGGGAATTCCACACAAAACTATTCATGACGTGAGTGGACAAAGTAACGAGATGGTCAACTGCAGAAAGCCGCACTCGAAATCCACACTGTGCATCCGTCAGTAAATTGCGAGGCTCTTGCTATCATACCAGAAGGGCATGAATCATACATTCCATCACCTTGCAAACACCGCTGGTAAGAGAGATGGCGCAGTAGCTAGAAAGAATGTTTTTGTCCTTACAGGGCTTACATATGGGTATGATGGTGAGTTCACACCAGCATTTGGGAAATGTGCCCTTTGCCCAAATGCGTTGTACGTGTTAAGCACGATCTAGCTCCCTCATAGTAAAGGTGGCATTGTAGCACACACAATTCGGGGAAGAGAAGGGTATCGCCCGAGCCTCCTCTGCTTGTTTCCGATGGACGAAGGTAAGGTAATAGTGGGAAGAGCTCTAATTGTCCACAAAATGGTGGCCCAAGGTGTTGGAGATAGCAATAGGGTCCACGATGCCATCGTCTGCTACTGTCAGGCTGGAAATTGGGGTATGGATCTTGGTCCCAGAGAGCCGTCAGAGGTTGGCCCACATTACGTAAGAACGGGTGGAGCTGTTGAAACAGCTACCTGCTAGGTCAGGGCTTCACAACATACGTGCTCGCGGAGCAAGCTGTGAGCAGCAAGGCGCGAGCACGCTACCCCCACTACCGGACCAGAGCGGAGAGTGGGGAAAGTCACGTGGGGCTCACAACAGCTGCCGCCAGTCAATGTAAATCCGCGGCCACCTGCAGGGATATCACTCGCGAATTATTACTGCGACAAATGAAACAAATAAAGAAGAATGTACACGTGCCACATAATTTTATTAGCTTAGTGTATGCCCCTACATTCGCATTAATTTGTGAACTGTTACACAATAAAACGTGTCACTGAAGTGTGGGATTCTCGGTTATCTTGTACTTTCTGCCCTTTACAATTGCGTCTATGTTCGGAGTAATTGTTCTTGTGCATTTTAGGCGCAGCGTGCAGTTTAAATTTCGATCAGACAATGCGTTTCTCAGGTGCGTCTTGTTACATTTCATTGCAGAGAACAGTTGCTCACAAACATACGTGGAACCGAACATTGATATTATGGTAGCCGCCAGTTTGTGCAAACGAGGAAATCTATCCTGAGGGAAGTGTCTGTAGAATTCCAAAATGTTTTTCTTGTTCTGAAATTTCTCTCTGTATTCTCTGTCACACTGCAGGTCAATAATTTCTTGCTGCATCTCAGGACAAATCTCTTAAATATTCGCTGAATATGGAGAGAACAGATCAAAATCACTGTCTAGTGCTGTCAGATCTTGAAAGCACTGATCAACTAAACTATGTGAATAACGTTCACAGTCTTTGTGAACATCTTGCATGGATGATAATTTAGGAAAATGAGCTGGGTTTCCTGTTTCCAGCTGACTCACCCAAAGTGTCAATTTCATTTTAAAAGCTCGTATTCGATCTATGAAATGAGTAATTAGCAGATCTTTACCTCGTAGTAAAATGTTCAAAGCATTCATGGCTAGTTAAATCTGCTAAGAACGCGGGATCACATTCAAACGTGCGCACGCATTTCCCCTCCCCTCTCCTCCCTCCCTACTCCGCAACCTTGCACCTGCTCGCGAGCACGTGCCTGAGCAGACGCGAGTACTCGCACTCAAAACCGGCCAGTTGTTAAGCCCTGTGCTAGGTCTTTTGCTATCCCTAAGAACACTTTGCACGCATCTGTTTATAATGAATGCAGTTTGCCATTGTAGGATGACTGTTGAAAATGCGAAGTCACGTCGGTCTGTGAAATGCGTCGCGACATGCCTCAGTCCACCAAGGGACTGGGACATGATGTGGTAAAGATTAAGTGCAAGGAATGGTACATTCTGTGGCAGTAAGGATAACGCTTGTGAGGTATTCCACCTGGTCATCACAACTGGAGAAATCTTGTTCTTTGAAGGTCGCCACGGAGAAGTAAAGCTGCTAGTCAGCCTTAGGAAACTGCCATTTGGGTGTGCATGCAGGTGGGGTAGGAGTCAGCAAATGGATAGCACATGGGAAATAGTCGCAGAGCAGGTGTCGGAAAGAATGGACCACTCAAGATGGGCAAGCTGGGCAGTGCAGAAGGTTGGTTGGCTGCTTAATGGGATTGAACGGACCAAACTGCTAGGGCCATTGGTCCCTTTTTCCAAAAACTTCAAACACCCACAAAGAATAAAAACCAAAAATGGAGATTACAAGAGAAGACACAGGACAAGAAAGACTCAGACAGAGACCAGACAAAAGGAATTAAAAATCTCTCAGAGTGGCCGGCCGGAGTGGCTGAGTGGTTCTAAGCACTACAGTCTGGGACCGCGCGCCCGCTACAGTCGCAGGTTCGAATCCTGCCTCGGGCATGGTTGTGTGTGATGTTCTTAGGTTAGTTAGGTTTAAGTAGTTCTAAGGTCTAGGGGACTGATGACCTCAGCAGTTAAGTCCCAAGGCCCCCTGCCCAAATAAAACGCAAAATTAAGCCTGCCGTGGCAGTGTCATCTGTTAAAAGGGCAGGGAGCGTATCTTGCAGCGCAAATGTCTGCCTGAGTGCAGTTAAAAGGGGACAGGCCAACAGAATGTGGAACACCATCAAAACGGATCCGCAGTGACAGAGGTGGGTCCTCACAGCGCTATAAGTGGCTGTGCGTCATCCGGGTGTGCCCAATGTGCAGCCGGCAATCGGGTCATCAAGGAGGAGTGCCACGTACCAATAGCCTCCTTGATGACCCGAAATTTGTTGGGTGAAGGCAGGGAGCGCCATTCTTCACCCCAGGTGTGAAGTAACTTCTGCTGCAAATTGGATCTGAGGTCACTCTCCAAAAGGCCAATCGATAAGGCTGGTGCACCGGCAGCCTGTTTGGCCAACACATCAACACGTTCATTTCCTGGGATGCCGAGATGACCCGGTGTCCACACAAAGACCGCAGAGCAGCCGCAACGGGCAAGAGTAAGGACGGACTCCTGGATAACCATCACCAGATGAGAGTGAGGGAAACACTGGTCGATAGTTCGTAAACCGCTCAGGGAGTCACTAAAGATAACGAAGGACTAACCTGAACAGGAACGGATGTACTCTAGGGCACGAAAGATGGCGACCAGTTTGGCAGTGAAAACACTGCAGCCAGCCGACGATGAGTATTGTTCATAATGATCCCCTAGAGTGAGAGCATAACAGACATGACCAGCAACCATTGAACCGTCAGTACAGACCACGTCATGCCATGAAACGCGGCAAGGACTGAAAAAAGAGGGACCGCACGGGGGACAGAGTCCTTCGGGCCCTGTGCCAAATCGAGACAAAGGCATGGGCAGGGCACACACCACGGAAAAGAAGTGGAAGAGGGAAAACCCCAACCCCAGAGAGAAGAGCTCTGACGTGAACTGCGATTATACAACCCGACTGAGGCTGGCATTCTGAGATATGGATGACAGACTGAGGGAACAGGAGATGATAATTGGAATGCCCAGGCAAGCTACAAACGAGTGTAGTATAAGCGGCAAGTAAACGTTGGTGCTGGAACCGCAGTGGAGGGACACCTGCCTCCACAAGTATGCTGTTCACAGGGCTTGTCTGGAAAGCTCCAGTGGCAAGTCAGATCCAGCTGTGAAGGATAAGGTCCAGCACCCGCAACACGGAAGGGGATGCTGAACCATAAGACAGGCTCCCATAATCCAGACGGGACTGAATTAACGCCTGGTAGAGCCGTAAGAGGGTAGACCGATCGGCTCCCCAGCTGGTGTGGCTCAAGCAACGCAGAGCATTAAGATGGCGCCAACACATCTGTTTAAGCTGCCGAATATGAGGGAGCCAAGTCAACTGGGCATCAAAAACCACACCCAAAAACCGGTGTGTCTTCACCACAGTAAGATGTTTGCCATCAAGATAAAGCTGTGGCTCAGAGTGAACAGTGTGTCGCCGGCAGAAATGCATAATGCAGGTCTTGGCAGCCGAAAACTGGAAGCCATGCGCTACAGCCCAAGACTGCGCCTTGCGGATAGTGCCCTGCAGCTGCCGTTCAGCAGCCGCAATGCCAGTGGAGCTATAGTATAGGCAGAAGTCGTCAGCATACAAGGAAACTGGAGACAGATGTTTCCACCGCCGCAGCAAGCCCATTCATTGCAATTAAAAACAGGCAGACACTTAAGACTGATCCTTGTGGGATCCCATTCTCCTGAACTCTGGAGGAACTATGGGAGGCTGCAACTTGCACGCGGAAGGAACGAAGCGACAAAAAATTGTGAATGAAAATTGGGAGTGGACCCCGAAGACCCCAACCATGAAGTGTAGAGAGGATGTGATGTCACCATGTTGTATCGTATGCCTTCCTCATGTCAATGAAGACGGCGTCCAGGTGATGACGGCGGGCAAAGGCCATACGGATGGCAGACTCCAGGCACACAAGATTATCGGCGGCAGAGCGGCCTACCCTGAGACGGAGCCAGAAGGCCCTGAGACTCAAGTAGCCAACTCAACCGACGGCTCACCATGTGTTCGGGCAACTTGCAAAGAACTTTGGTGAGGCTAAACGGGGGGGTGGGGTAGCTGTCCACCTCCAGTGGGTTCTTGCCACGTTGCAAAACGGGGATTACAGTGCTTTTCTGCCATTGCGACGGGAACTCACCCCCAACCCAGATATGGTTGTAAAGGTCTAGGAGGTGTTGCTGGTAGTCTACCAAGAGGTGTTTGAGCATCTGACAGTGGATGCGATCTGGCCCGGGAGCCATATCATGGCAAGCAGCTAGGGCACTTTGGAATTCCCACTCACTGAACGGAACATTGTAGGATTCTGGGTGGCATGTGTGAAATGAAAGGCTCCGACGTTCCAACCGCTCTTTCATGGAGCGGAAGGCCAGTGAGAAATTCGCAGAAGTGGAACTGAGCAAAATGCTCTGCTAAGTGGTTTGCAATTGTGTCGGAGTCAGTACAAACTGCTCTATTCAGTGAAAGAGCAGGGACGCTGACGGGGGCCGATAGCCATAGAGTCGCCTAATCTTGGCCAAAACCTGTGATGGAGATATATGGAGGCCAATGGTGGAGACATACCTTTCCCAGCACTCCTGGCTGTGTTGGCGAATGATGCGGCGGGCCCGCACACGGAGCCGTTTAAAGGCGATGAGGTGTTCCAATGAGGAATGCCAATTGTGACGCTGAAGTGCCCGCCTGCCATCTTTAATTGCCTCAGCGATCTCAGGTGACCACCACGGCACAGTCCTCCGCCAAGGGGCCCCAGAAGAACAGGGAATGGCAGATTCTGTGGCAGTAACGATGCCTGTGGTGAACAAGTGAACCACTGCATCAATGGCATCATTGGAAAGAGGCTCAACAGTGACAATGGAGGAGAACAAGTCCCAGTCAGCTTTATTCATAGCCCATCTGCAGGTGCGCCCAGAAGAGTGACGCTGAGGCAGAGACAGAAAGATCGGAAAGTGGTCACTGCTACACAAGTCGTCGTAATGCACACTCCATTGGACAGACACGAAGAGGCTAGGGCTGCAGATCGAAAGGTTGATGACTGAGTATGTGCCATGCGCCACACTGAAATGTGTGAAGGCACCATCATTTAAAAGGGAAATGTCGAGCTGTGCAAATACATGCTCAACGGTGGCGCCTCGGCCTGTTGCCACTGATCCACCCCATATAGGGTTACGGGCGTTGGAGTCACCCAGTAACAGAAAAGGGGGCGGCAATTGGGCTATCAGTGCAGCCAGGACATGCTGTGGGACATCACCATCCGGTGGAAGATACAGACTGCAGACAGTAACAGCCCGAGGCGCCCACACCTGAACAGTGACAGCCTCTAAAGGTGTTTGTAGATGGACAGACTCGCTGTGAAGGGAGTGAAGGACGTAGATGCAGACGCCACCAGATACCCTTTCATAAGCTGCCCGGTTCCTATAATAACCCCAATAGCCACGGAGGGTGGGGGTTCGCATTGCCGGAAACCAAGTTTCTTGAAGAGTAATGCAGATGAAAGGGTGAAGGCTGAGAAGTTGTCGGAGCTCAGCAAGATGGAGGAAGAAACTGCTGCCGTTCCACTGGAGGATGGCATTGTCCATGGCTGAGAAAGGCGTGAAGGGACTGGGGAGGCAGATTACACCACTGGGTCTGCCTGCTGCCACCGATTGAGTAACTGCATGAGTGACATCCATGGCATCCGAGGGTCCGGCGAGATCTAGGTCCTCAGCGGACGCCAGTATCTCTACCTCATCCTCAGACGCTGAGCTTGTAGGAAGCGGTGGGATGGGTGCCACCGCACTGTCTGGATTCTTGGGGGCCTTCTCTTTCTGCTTTTCACGCTGTGCCTTCAGTGGTTCTGCCTGGGAGGGCTTCACTGGGTAAGTCTCAGGGATGCACAAGGACCGTGAAGCCCTACGACCAGCGACCTGTGGTTGCTTCAGCCACTGGCGGGTGTCTGCTTTTCTACTGGTCAGAACCTAGGAAGGAAAGGCCCCAAGGGATCCCTTCCTGGTGAGAGGAGCCGACGAAGACTTATACTTCTCTGGCTGGGAAGTGGGAACTGATGTCCCTGATGGTTGTGGGGGTGTTGCTCCTGAAGTAGATGGAGCAGGAACGACAGGGAGTGAAGTGCCCCCACCATCAAGGGAGCAGGTGGATTCTGACGGATCAGAGGGCCAACTGTACGCGACAAAGCGGGAGACAGTAGAACAGTCGCCGCAGCGGCGGCATAAGTGTATGTCAATGGCACAGGATGGAGTGTGTCATTTCTGCTTAGCCTCAGTGTAGATCAGGAGGTCCAGGGTCTTATATTCCATTAACTTCTGTGCTTTCTGTAAAATCCTACAGTCCGGAGAGCAAGGAGAATGGTGTTCTCCGCAGTTAACAGAGATGGGAGGCAGGGCACATGCAGTATTGGGATGCGAAGGACGGCCACAATCTCGACACGTGACACCGGAAGTACAGCAGGATGACATATGCCCAAACTTCCAGCATTTAAAACACCACATCGGAGGAGGGATATATGGCTTCACATCACAGCGGTAAACCATCACCTTGGCCTTTTCAGGTAAGGTGTCACCCTTGAAGGTCAAGATGAAGGCACCGGTGACTACCTGATTATCCCTCGGACGCTGATGGACGTACCGGACGAAGTGAACACCTCGTCATTCTAGGTTGGCACGCAGTTCATCGTCTGACTGCAAAAGATCCCTGTGGAATATAATACCCTGGACCATGTTTAAATTCTTATGGGGCATGATGGTAAATGAAACATCCCCCAACTTGTTGCAAGCGAGCAACCTCCGTGACTGGGCAGAGGATGCTGTTTTGATTAGAATTGACCCAGAGCGCATTTTGGACAAGCCCTCTATCTCCCCGAACTTGTCCTCCAAATGCTCCACAAAAACCTGAGGCTTTATCGACATAAATGATTCACCATCAACTTGGGTACAGATGAAGTACTGGGCGTGAATAAACTTCACTGCCTTCTTTAGCCATACGTTCCTCCCATGGAGTGGCCAGGGAGAGAAATGATCTCAGATCGTATTTCGTGCCATTGAGGATAGACCTCAATCACTTAGAGACTGCTGGTGGAGGCCCACCAGTGAGAGATGATGTACCACGCTTCATTGCGGCTCATCTGCCCTGATGCCACCCACTCCGACCAGGGGCTCTCCCCACGGGCGCAACCCAGCCACAGCAAAGAGCACCTGGCAGGCCCCTTTGCCGGGAGTCCTGATGCCCCAGAGAGATAGGCATCTACTTCTCTGGCATACGTGGGGAGGTAGCAGCTTAGGCACAGTGCAGAAGTATAGGTAAAAATGGGAACAGGTGAGCAAGGAGTCGGAAAGGAGAGTTGGTGCTCCAGTGCAGAAGAGGTTGCGTTTGTTAAGGTCAGCCAAGAGGGCACCTCCGACAGGTCCTGGCAGAACCCGAAAGGGGAAGATGCACATTAAAGTCACCAAGTAGCAAAAATGGGGGAGGTAGCTGCCCAATAAGCTAAAGGAAGTCTGCCCTTGTGACATCAAATGATGGAGAGACATTAATGGTACAGAGGTAAAAAGTCAGGTGGTGAAGGAAAAGGGGAGGTGCAACAGCTTGAAGATGGGTAGTCAGGGAGATGGGTTGACTATGTCACCCCGTATGAGCAGCATGGGCCCCCAATGAGATGGAATGCCAACCTCAGGGAGAAGGTCAAAACGAACCGGGAAGAAATGTGGATGCTCAAACTGGTCGTGAGGGCGCAATTTCGTTTTCTGAAGGCAGAGTACAAGGGAACACTGCGATTCTAAAAGCTGTCGTAAATCCTGTTTGTGGGACCTAAGGCCATAAACGTTCCGTTGCAGGAGAGTCATGAGGAAGAGAAGTAGGGGTGTCACCTCGGCAGCTGTTAAGTGACAGCCTGTGAAGAGTCCCTACTACAGGGCACAGAAGCAAGAGGATCCTGCTCCACTGGGTCCACAGAAGCATTGGCTTGCTTGTGCAGTCAGTCTGTGGAGCCCAATGCTGAAAAACAGTTGGCGGTGCACACCGGCGGTGTGGAGGCCGGCCGGGCTCAGGTATCACGTGGTGACACTGTCGAAGAGGATCTTCGAGTTGGCGAAGGAAAAGGCAGTTTGCCTTTGGTGGATTTCTTCGAGCCTTTCCGGTTAGAGGAAGACTCTGGTGTTGTTTGACTGGAGGGATGGAGGAAGTCTCCACGGGAGTACTACTACTCTCCTTTCCGGCCTACCGGTTGGGTAGCTGATGGTGTCACCCCTTGAGACGAGAGAGTGACGGCTTGTCGCACAGCTTGACGGGGGGGGATGGCGATGCTACCTTGACAATGGGTGATTTCACAACCTCAGAGCTGAATTGGAGGTTGCATGTCGGTGTGGCCATGTCCTTCATGGAGAGAGGGATAACAAGAACAGAACTATAGGTGCCAGATGGGAGAACGCTGGGTTTGCGACTAGCCAGTAACTTGCGAGCGACTGGGTAAAGCACTGCTCATCAAGATACATGGGACAATCCCGAGAGGTGGCAGCATGGCTGCCATTGCAGTTGATACAATAGGTAGGAGGTGGACAATGTCCTCGTGCGCATCTCCATCACAGATTACACATTTGGCTGTGTGCCGGCAAGACATTCTAGCATCGTTGAAACGATGCCACTGGTAGCAGTGCATCGGGTTCAGAATGCACGGCCAGACTGTGATAATTTCATGAACTGCTTTGATCTTTGACAGAAGAACCATTCTACCAAAGGTGAGAGAAATAGTGTGGGTGGGCACTAAGGAGGCCTCTACCAAAGGTGAGAGAAATAGTGTGGGTGGGCACTAAGGAGGCCTCTACCTTTTTCATTACATGATGGATGGCAACATCACCCTGATCAGAGGGTAAGATTTGATTTTGGACTTGGGCAGACCGTCAAGCAACCTACTGTAAATAACACCATGGGAAGAACTCAACAGTTTTATGGGCCTCAACACTAACAGCGTAGCCACGGAGGAGGAGGCGGCAAGCAGCAGTTGTGTTTGAGAATCAGAAGTATTCTCCAAAAGCAAAGTGCCATTCCGTAAACAAGAACAGGATTTCACTGGGCTGGCAACTGCATCAACACCTTTCTGAATAATGAACAGATTTACCGTGGGGAAGGACTGACCATCTTCAGTATGTGAGACCGCGAGGAACCATGGTGCAGTGTGAAGGGTCTTTGAATCAGCCTAATTAAGTTTATGTTTTGTAGACATTGACTGGGAAGGAGATTGGCTCATTGCGAGAAAATCCCCGTGATTGGCAGCATCTCCGATGGCGCACTCCTTCCGACTAGTGGGGGGGTCCTTCACAAGGGGGTGATTGTTCACACCACCCAAACACCTAACAGAGGGACCAATCAGCGATTTGGGAAGGTTGCAGCTCGGGCAATTACCAGGAGGTACATGCAAACCCTACCTGTCGACCTGGGGCTGGAAATTACATGTTACTCGGTCACCTGTTACCCGGCACACACATTGGCCAGCCTTCAGGAGCGCACAGGGAGGAAGAAGAAAAAGAGGAACCTCAAACGCAAAAGTGGAGGAATGAGAGGAGAAGGAAAACAAAGCAAGGAAGAGAGAGCGAAAAACAAAGGTGACACTGTTCTTGCATCAGCAACAGACAATGCAGAACATTCCCAGTAACACCCCAAACATGTTCCCCAAGGGAGGGGAGAAATATCAAGAGAATAGACATGCAGCACAGAAGGGAAAAAATGCTGCAAGGCTGGGGCCCCGTGGTAGCCAAGCACGAGCCTGCCAAAGAGTGGCGAGCCCCCTGGAGGGGGTGGGGGGGGGGGGATTTGAATGTGGTCAAGGTAAATGTATGAATGCAGTGTGAGAGGATTGGGTACACTATCTTTCACATAAAATCATTCAGTAATTGCAGCCCTATGGTAATGAAAGGTTCAGTATGTCACTTGCAAATGTAGAAACCCACCTTAAAGAGAAGACAGACAAATATACAGTGCACAATGAGTAACACAAAATGGCAATTTTTACCTCAACATATGATGGTCGAGTAACTTCCATGTACAATTACTTTACTTGGTTCTACAGAATAGAGAAAAACTGGTAGAGGACAACCTCAAGGAAGATCCGTTTGGTTTCCTGAGAAATGTACGACCACGAGTGGCAATACTGACCCTGTAACTTCTTTTAGAACATAGGTTAAAGAAAAGCAAACCTACATTTACAGCATTTTTAGAGTTGGAGAAAGATTTTGACTATGTTGACCGGAATACATCTTTGGAATTTTGAAGGTAGCAAGGATAAAATACACTCCTGGAAATTGAAATAAGAACACCGTGAATTCATTGTCCCAGGAAGGGGAAACTTGATTGACACATTCCTGGGGTCAGATACATCACATGATCACACTGACAGAACCACAGGCACATAGACACAGGCAACAGAGCATGCACAATGTCGGCACTAGTACAGTGTATATCCACCTTTCGCAGCAATGCAGGCTGCTATTCTCCCATGGAGACGATCGTAGAGATGCTGGATGTAGTCCTGTGGAACGGCTTGCCATGCCATTTCCACCTGGCGCCTCAGTTGGACCAGCGTTCGTGCTAGACGTGCAGACCGCGTGAGACGACGCTTCATCCAGTCCCAAACATGCTCAATGGGGGACAGATCCGGAGATCTTGCTGGCCAGGGTAGTTGACTTGCACCTTCTAGAGCACGTTGGGTGGCACGGGATACATGCGGACGTGCATTGTCCTGTTGGAACAGCAAGTTCCCTTGCCGGTCTAGGAATGGTAGAACGATGGGTTCGATGACGGTTTCGATGTACCGTGCACTATTCAGTGTCCCCTCGACGATCACCAGTGGTGTACGGCCAGTGTAGGAGATCGCTCCCCACACCATGATGCCGGGTGTTGGCCCTGTGTGCCTCGGTCGTATGCAGTCCTGATTGTGGCGCTCACCTGCACGGCGCCAAACACGCATACGACCATCATTGGCACCAAGGCAGAAGCGACTCTCATCGCTGAAGACGACACGTCTCCATTCGTCCCTCCATTCACGCCTGTCGCGACACCACTGGAGGCGGGCTGCACGATGTTGGGGCGTGAGCGGAAGACGGCCTAACGGTGTGCGCGACCGTAGCCCAGCTTCATGGAGACGGTTGCGAATAGTCCTCGCCGATACCCCAGGAGCAACAGTGTCCCTAATTTGCTGGGAAGTGGCGGTGCGGTCCCCTACGGCACTGCGTAGGATCCTACGGTCTTGGCGTGCATCCGTGCGTCGCTGCGGTCCGGTCCCAGGTCGACGGGCACGTGCACCTTCCGCCGACCACTGGCGACAACATCGATGTACTGTGGAGACCTCGCGCCCCACGTGTTGAGCAATTCGGCGGTACGTCCACCCGGCCTCCCGCATGCCCACTATACGCCCTCGCTCAAAGTCCGTCAACTGCACATACGGTTCACGTCCACGCTGTCGCGGCATGCTACCAGTGTTAAAGACTGCGATGGAGCTCCGTATGCCACGGCAAACTGGCTGACACTGACGGCGGCGGTGCACAAATGCTGCGCAGCTAGCGCCATTCGACGGCCAACACCGCGGTTCCTGGTGTGTCCGCTGTGCCGTGCGTGTGATCATTGCTTGTACAGCCCTCTCGCAGTGTCCGGAGCAAGTATGGTGGGTCTGACACACCGGTGTCAATGTGTTCTTTTTTCCATTTCCAGGAGTGTATATTCTTCCTTTTTATATCTATCTTTAAAAATAATTGTGACTTACCGAACGAAAGCGCTGGCAGGTTGATAGACACACAAACAAACACAAACACAAAATTCAAGCTTTCGCAACAAACTGTTGCCTCATCAGGAAAGAGGGGAGAGGGAAAGACGAGAGGATGTGGGTTTTAAGGAAGAGGGTAAGGAGTCATTCCAATCCCGGGAGCGGAAAGACTTACCTTAGGGGGAAAAAAGGACAGGTATACACTCGCACACACACCCATATCCAACCACACATACACATACACATACACATACACAGACACAAGCATGTCTGCTTGTGTCTGTGTATGTGTGGTTGGATATGGGTGTGTGTGTGCGAGTGTATACCTGTCCTTTTTTCCCCCTAAGGTAAGTCTTTCCGCTCCCGGGATTGGAATGACTCCTTACCCTCTCCCTTAAAACCCACATCCTTTAGTCTTTCCCTCTCCTTCCCTCTTTCCTGACGAAGCAACCGTTGGTTGCAAAAGCTAGAATTTTGTGTGTATGATTGTGTGTCTATCAACCTGCCAGCGCTTTCGTATCGTAAGTCACATCATCTTTGTTTTTAGATATATTTTTCCTGCGTGGAATGTTTCCCTCTATTATATTTAAAAATAATTGCGTACGTAAAAACGTATTTTTTGTTTTCTTCCTCGCAGTCAGTTTTTAAACAACACAGAAAAGTTGTGTTTATGGCTTATGAGAAGAACACCACCATGGAATATGACTCTGCAACAACAATAAATGAGACTCATGTTCAGAGGGGGGGGCGGGGGGGGGGGGGGGAGGAGTTGAACAGAGGAGGTGTTGACGCACGCTCGCATGCACAAGAGAGAGAGAGAGAGAGAGAGAGAGAGAGAGAGAGAGAGAGGTGCTGTGGGAATGGACAGAAAAAGGATTAAACTAGTAAAAGAGCAAACTTAAAAGCATTCATGTGTGTTTTTTAATAAACAGCATTAAAGGTGTGCGTCTTTCCAGGCAAACTGAAAAATTTAACTGATTTACATGGCTGTTTACTTGCAAAGGTCTTGATCAAAGTGGCAAAGTTTGCAAAATTGGGAGAGAATAATTTTCAATGTTACCATTTGCAGAAAATAATTCTTTTCTTTTATTGGACTCTTGGCCTGAACATAATGGCCCCTCTATCTTTATAATAACAAAAATATTTAATGTAATTCATATTTCACACAGAACTAATGCACAATGCTTGACAACAGTGCAAATGATTTCACCAGTGTAAATGGTACCACATTCATGGGACATTATACACACACTAGAAACACTGAAGACCCATGTTGTCTTCAATGGGTGGTAACCTTTCTTGTCTTCGAGATGGGCTGCAACATTGGACTCAGTCTACACCTCTTCAGCATGTGTCCTCTCTTGCTAATACTTGCTTCACAGTATGGAAAGAATGCAGCTGGCTTGGTCTCTTCTTCCAATTTAGGAGGCGTCTTCCGTCAAGGGCACTTTAATACTTTAGCAACTTCTCCTTTACTGTAACAGTTTTCTCTGAACATACACTTCAAACACGGAAATTCAGACTCCAGACAGTTGTCAGCAATAATCTTTGCCCTCTGTTCTAATGTGTTCAGTACCACTTTCTTGTGTACAGGGTTGTGAAAACAGTTGGCATTTAAGTGCCAGTCAGTGTGCATAGATTTTCCACACGCTGAATGACCAAGCCGGCCTCCTGTGTTCTGTTCAACTAAGACATCCAAGAATGGAAACTAGACACCCCTCCCAGCCTCGACAGTAAATTTAATGTTGTGATGGACTTAGCTGATGTGGTCAATGAACTACTGCAGTGCATTTTCACCATGAGGCCACACTGAGAAGGTGTTATCAACGTACTGTACGAAGCAAGATGGTTGCAACCTTGCTGAGTTGTAGAGTTCAGGGTGTTCCATGAAAAAGTTCATGACGGCCAAAAACGGGGGATACCATGGCTGTGCTATCCGTCATCTCATAATATCCATTGCAGTATAGAAAGGTACAGGAGAACAGCTTGACGATCTCAGATGGAAACTGTTGGGCCAAAAGATCCATCATGCCTTGAGCTCGCACTCTCATAAACAGTGAGAATGCCCAGACTAACCATTAGGCCATTTTGGCCTCTTTTTTCCTGTGGGTCTAGATGAATCACTGTGCATTAACAACGTGATGTTTGCAGTGTCCCAGTTTGGGTGATAATGACCCTGCCAGATGTTTTGCCAGTCTGTACGCGGGTGGACTGTTGCACTAATTATAGGCCTCAGAGGAACTTTTTTCTTATGTATCTTCAGTAATCTATAGAGTCTGGGAGGTCTGGCAGTAAATGGCATTCTGGAGTCCTTTGTTAACTTTCTTGTCTTTCTAATGATGGTCCGTGTTGGATCACGACTAAGCTTCTGATATGTATCGTCATCTGATAAATGCAGCACCTTCAGGTGGTTATCTGCAGTGTACAAGATTACAGTGGCACAGCTGGCAAGACAACCAAGTCCTCATTCTCACATAATAAATGCAAGCCATGTAGTTCCTCCTGGCTAATATTGGATTTCAGTGCCTTAGTTTTCATTAGAATACAGCTAGCAGTTAGTCTCACGTCCTCAGCTGTGTCATATGAGAGATGCCCAACGCACTGCTTTATTCCTCTAACAATATCCAGTATCGACCGATGTGGTGCTGGAGGAAAGTTAAGGCCTTTACTCAGCACTGCAACAGTGCCATCATCTAATTCTTGGTTGGAGAGATTAACAAAAGTTCTGTGGGTCTCTACATTGTCAGTTTGCATTACCACATTTTACAAATCTGATCAACTATGTCGCATAAACAGCAGAATCTGCTGAACAAAGACCATGAACATTTCTTACTCCATTCTAGTTCAGTCTAAATAAATCAAGCACTTATTGTGAAGTGCCTAAATATATTGTTTCTTTTATCAGGTAAGCATGGTGTAAGGAAAAGGTTTGTATGTCATCCAATAGACATTTAGCATTTTTTTGATGACTACAGGGAACAAAAAAAGGAACTGTTTCACAGTCACAAAATTGTATATTATTCAAAAATTACCATAAGAACTGCACTACAGGAAATTTTATAAAATATTTCTTGTCAGTAAGTTAAAGTCCCAACTGATGGAGGTCCTCTGTAATGCAAGATAATGCACTGCCTTGATTTTGTTCTCAGCTAATCACTTACGTAACAATGGAATTTGCAGTGGTTTAAGTTATTCAAAAAGCTAATGACGTGAGGACATTTATGGTATGATTTAAGTGCTTAAAATTGTCGTGTGTGCACTCTGGACTTGGTTCTACATCCTCTTGTCCCTGCTGTGTCTGCTTATTTGTTGGCACGATGGGTTGTATATGTTGCTGTTGGGAGTGGTTCTTTATGTAACAGTTTTTTTAAATACATTGGTGTCCAAAATTAGAGTAACAAATGGAAAATTGCAAAATTGTGATTATTTTGTCACCAAACAGCATAACCAGGTGATACTAAAGTACAAACAATGTAAAAAATACAGAATGCAATCAACTGCAATATGCACAATGGTAGACAAAAATGTTCTTTATTTTTTCCAACTTAACGGATTATACACACATTCTGACAACTGGTTAATGTGCTCAGTATGGGGTGTGATCACCTCTGGCATCAAACGGGTCTGAATTCGATGGGACATGCTGTGAATGATGTCTTCAATCTAATGTTGAGGCAATAATGCCCATTCTTCCTGCAGAGCTGGTCACAAGTCTTTGAGAGTAGTTGGTGGATGCTTACGTGATGCAACCTGTCTCCTTAAAGCATCCCAGACATGCTTTACGGGATTCAAATTGGGAGAGCAAGCAGGCCGTGCCATGCATGCAATACTTCCATTTCCAAAAAAACATCAACCACCCATGCTTTAAGAGGTTGAGCTTTATAGTCCATCAATACTAAGTCTGGGTCCACAGCACCTCGCAACAACTGTGCATGAAATCCCAAGATCTTCTCACAGTGCCTAACAGCACTTAAATCTCGCTGACTCATCTGTACCATTTCATGAAGAGCTGTTCAAATGGTCAACATAATCCCTGCCGAACCATTAGGATTGGCCTCTCTTCACAATGTTTGGGTCCCAAAATCGTGTTCCATGTGCCCTCCAGATGCGAATCCATCGAGAAACGCTCTCCCAGACCAAATCAGGACATCTCCAAAAAGAACATTGGCCCACTGGTTGACCGTCCAGCATGTTGAATGCTCCACTCTAGACATTCCTTCAGTGAAGACATGCCAGAGGTAAACAGACAGCAGGTCTCCAACAATAAAGGCCATTCAGCTGAAGCCGCCTTTACACTGTTTACCTCGATACGACATGGCCAGGGGATGCTGCGAGCTCAGATGCTAGTTGCAGTGGAGTAATAAGGCGGAACAATCGTGCCCTTATCCAAATAATGGTCCACTCTTTCTGATGTCAAAAGTGGTTGGTCCTGTCCTGGTCTCCGGGATACAGTTTTGGTCTCTGTAAACTGTCGCCTCATTTGAGAAACACCACAATGATTCACATTAAACTATCAGGCTGCATCAGTTTGTGACTCCTACTTCCTTTCTTCTTATGACCCACCACAGCAGATAGTCTGTAGGTGTCTTCTCTATGCCATACTTCGCCCACTGTGACTGTGTACACAGTGATTGTGAATGTGGGACTACCCTGCAAACACTACCCCGTTTGATAGGTGCCCTGACGTCATTGCTGGTGTCATCCGTTGCTCAGAATGCCATCTTACATGTAGAACACAATCTTAAGGACATCTGTTGACAGTCTGTATGCTTGTATCATGAATTAGAGACAGGACAGGGAAATAGTTTGCTGCTTTAATTTTAGACCAGTGTACTTTCAGTGTACCTTAGCAGCTAAAACTTGACAGTGCATTTCTTCTAGTGTATTTTACCTACATGAAAAATTTCAGGGAAAGTTTTGATGTATCGGATTGGACAACTCCGACAGTTATGAGATTTTCATGTATAATTTGTTTCTACTGTTTTATTTTTTCCTGTCCCACTGCCTCTCCAGTTACGTAAGAGTCCTGTCTAATCACTGAACAAGTCTTTCCTCCTCTCCTCTTTCATTCTTTTTATTGCCCAATAAAGCTGCACGATTCTGAAAGACACCAGGAAACTCTTGACAGAAGCAGAAGGTAATCTTTTTCCTGTCTGTCTTCACAATGCTGGTGGTGGGGATCTTTTCCTACACAGACTTAAGCAAGCTACACACTGATACGCAACACCCAGTAAACATGGCAAAACCGAAGAAATAATGTAACATAAGACTAGTATCAACTCACCAGGAATAGAAAACTGTTGAGAAGGAACTGTTCCATAGAGTGCTAAAATAGAGTCCTTCGTGAGTTGTCGTTTCTCCTGTGTTCCTGCAGCAGGCTGATTAAAGAAGCTCTCTTCTTCAGCTGAGCGACCACCCTCTTGCCGTGACCCTGCAGGTTTTGATGCATCAGAGTTATCAACTGATGAGCTGCTCGCCACTGTTGTTGTTGGTGGAGCTGGTGCACTCAGGAAGCCCGTGAAAGCATCTTCTGCTGTACTACCAGGAGGAGCACCACCAACTGGTGTATCTGAAACAATTTGTTAACAGTAATTTAAAAACACAATGTAATGATTGCATTTCTCCTTGGTGCTAAACAATGTAACTGAAAATTAGCAAAATTTTTCTGTTCCAAGTTACGATTTATACTTAGTCATTTGTGATGACAAATTTATTACAAAGTTCCCTCTTTATTGAGTATTTAGTGCTGTACTTACATCAGGACTGGACTGACAATTCAGCTGCAACGAAGAAGACAGATGGACAATCTTTTTGAATGAATCCCTACACTCTATTACTGGATTGCATCTCACCAGTTGCATGAATTTGTGTATTCCTACGGGAATTAAGTATTTAGCTTATCTAGCTACTTATTGTACAAATCAGTTGCATGCCAATTTAATGCGTTACATTATGTCATAAAATCAACATGTGACATCACAAAAATTTCTGTGTTAATATGCTGGCTATTGACAAGTATCTAGGCATACTCAGCCTGCAAAATTTAATCCTAGACTCAGCACTGCAAAAGAAGTGATCCTGCAAAAAGTCTCCTACTGAGTAATATGTGTTACTAAACAGATTGTATGTAATAAATGGTAACCAACAAATATTGTAACCATGTAAATGTTCTCAAGTCAGGTGTCACAACCACTACTACTATAACCCCAGCTATCTACAGAAGGGTTATAACCACCTTTTTATACTGTTTGTGTATCAATGACCTATGAATACTTTCTTCTAAACTAAAATTTGGCCGAGACTTTTAGCCACCTGTTCTTCATTAGTGAAACATATCAAAATAAATTACATTTTAACATATTTTCATTTACAAACTCTGCTATTGCCCATAGTTCAAGTCATTGAAATCTGATATGATCTGTAATATGTGGCCTTAAGTTTAAGTTCTTATCAATGCACACACTTACAAATTTTGCAATTTCAATTTATTTTTTCATGAAGCTCCCTTTTTATGGACTAGGTATATAGCAAGAATGAAAGTGAATTCACAAGTACACAAGCAGTGACTTCTCCCCACTATGAAGACGTGAATTCATTCTGTCTGCTAAGAAATAAATCCAATTACCTGCTGCGTCTGACAAGAAAAGTATTTTTATTTTGCCTAACATCAAATGTTTATAGAAAGATACTTGGAAGTCAGTGGCATCCATTCAGGAAGCAACTGGTGCAGTGTTTCAGTAAAAATAACTAATAATATATTATGTCATTAAAATCAACAGTTATTCACCAGTATCTAGATAAAACCATACCATTTCTTCATAAAAACAAACAACAAATACATTCATTACTTTGCATTACTGACGGAGCATTGATAGCTAAGCCCAAGCAATGTCCAAGTACCAAGAGGCTTGCGTTTGCTCCTCTGTTGCTCACAGTCTGTGTACTTTTTTTTCTATCACAGCCAATGCTAGTTTCAGATGGGAATTTAATACTGAGAATAACAGAGTTAATCAATAATAGTTCGGTATTCTTTTCCTCAGTTATGGGTTTGCCAAACGTGCATGAAAGTGTGTGAAGGTGTCAGATAGTATATAGTAATATAATGTGGAACTATATGTTACATGCATTATAAAAGAGCTTTTGCCCAAGTTTTTTTTTTCCAGAAAAAAGGTGATAATTAAAAATGGATGTCCAACATCAGAATTACCAAACTTTATTCAAAAGGCCAGTAAATTCATTACACATTTTCAGTATAATACGTGTAACAAATGTGACTCGTTAGCCAGCAGATGAGACCTAAATGCAGTGTTTTACTAGTATTGTCTGTCTGGAAAGGATAGAAATAGTAGACTGATCAGAACTGGGTACACACATTTGGAAAACTTAATGAAGTTGATAAGTGAGCATGGATTATCTGTTAACCATCTGTAATCACCTGTAGATGATGGGCGCGCGCACACGCAAACCACCCTCAATGCCCCCACAAGGTGCCAGCTAGACAAGTTTGTTTAGCTGGCTCCACCTCAGGGCAAAGGAGAGTGTGTGTGTGCGCGCGCATGTGAGCGCGCGTGCACGGGGGTGGGAGGGGGGGGGGGGGGCACATGCATTTTACACTAGCTCATCGAAGAGTAACTCTTAAAGAAGCAAGTTTTCTTTCTTCTGTGTGTACCTATCAAAAACTCACTGCTTCTGCTTTTTCAGAGTCATCTGCTATAATCCTAAAGCATTAACAATTGTCTGTAGTTACAACTGTTTCTGGGGGAAACAAAATAGAAACTGTACTTTATGACCAGCTTAAAAATGAAATCTTTACACAATCAAAAGTTAAGGTGGAACAGGGTCACTTCTGGGAAAACAAGTTTTGGACTTTCAAGAACATGATTAAACAACAAATTCTATAAATCATCAAAATCTTGTGGAATTTTTTGAAGTACTATGCACAGTATGATCCTCTTAGCAGAGAACATGGAAACCTCTACTGTTTTTAAACGAATTTCTAATCAAATTCAAAATTTTCTCATGCGAGCTGTAGGTTCAACTGTTTAATCACCTACAAAGCAGGAAATTGTGGAAGTTCCTTTTGTAACCATCATACTTGACAGAACTTAAATGTGGCAAACACAGTTTTCTATTGTGCTGCACTATTTATACAAAGAAGAGAAAAAGAAGAGGTTCTTGGAGGTCTGCAATTTAAATAGTGACAAACTTGCTCAGGCTATTGCACTACTCAGATTTAATGAAAAACTGATTGCATAATTGTTTGACAGTGTGGCAACTATGGCGGGAAATTTGATTGGAGTTCAAGTATTAATCAAAGTCTCACATTTTGCCATATTTTTTCACACAGTTGTGCCCATGTACTAAACCTCGTTTTGTCTCGAAATGGACTTGGTGTTTTTTTTATCCTTCAACATCATCTGAAGCTGACAAATTTTTGGATAGATTTTTTTAATGTTTTCTTACACATGTCTGTCCAACACAAAAAAATAATTCATCATCAAAATTGGTAAACACTGTGTGCAGAAACAGACTACACTTCGTGATGTGTTCAGCATTACGCACGAACATCTCCAAGAAATTGATTTAAATATTTTAGAACCAATTAATAGTTCTTTGGCAATTTTAGAAGATTTCAAATTTGTTTTTTTCTTTAACACATTTGACAAAATATTTACACTTACCAATGTATTGTACTTGTCTGAGAAGTAGCAGCTCTGGTCATGAAATATGACCACAGCCGGGAGGGTGTGTTCTGACAACACGCCCCTTCATATCCACACCCAGTGATGCCTATAGGCCGAGGAAGACATAGCGGTCATTCAGCTCCATTAGAGTCTTCAGAGGCCTGAGCCAATGACATTTTGGAAACAGATGATTGTCATCAAAGAAGGTGTTCGAAATTATGACCCCCAGACCATAATGCAGGCCTCATCTCTGGCAGATGTAATATTTGATGTTCTTCAAAATATCTGAAGTGTCCTAAACTTCCACAGCAGCTGCCACAATGCACGTTCCTTGGCATTGAACGAGGTTTTCATACGTAGACCTATTTATTTCTATAATGGTTTACATCAGTTAACAGCTTGAACATTTAGCTCTTTTTCGACATAATCACCATTTCTGTCGATGCATTTTTGTAGATGCTGTGGCAGTTTTTGTATGGCGATGTCATACCAGCTCGCCGCCATGCTGAACCTCTTCTTTCACCTCATCGTCTGAGCTGAATCGCTTTCTGGCCAAATGTTCTTTTAACCTAGGGAACAGGTGATAGTCACTGGGTGCCAAGTCAGGACTATAGCATGTATAGGTGATTATGTTCCACTGAAACTGTTGCAGGAGAGCAATGGTTTGCGGAGCGATGTGTGGGCGAGCGTTGTCATGGAGAATGTGTATGCCCTTGCTCAACATTCCTCTTTTCCAGTTCTGAATTGCCTGTGAGTTTTTTAGCCTCACAGTACCTGTCAACGTTAATTGTGGTCCCAGCGATTCAGCTCTGACAACGAGGTGAAAGAAGAGGTGCATAACATTTTGAACAGCATGACAACAAACTGGTATGACATGGGCATACAGAAACTGCCACAGCATCTACAAAAATGCATCGAAAGAAATGGTGATTATGTCGAAAAATAGCTAAATGTTCAAGCTGTAAACTGATGTAAACCATTGTAGAAATAAACAGGTCTATGTAATTATAAAAAAATAGGAGACCTTACTTTTGGGATTACCCTCATACTAAAGGCAAGTGAGGACTTAAGTTTTGTGATGTCCCTATCGCACCAGTAAAGCATTTCAGACCATGCACTGCCATGTGATTTTCAATTTTTTAGGTGTATATACTCTCTCTCTCTCTCTCTCTCTCTCTCTCTCTCTCTCTCCTCCCCCCCCCCCCCCCCCCTTAACAGCTGTGCTGAACATTTTGTATATTACGTAAAATTGTAATATAACAACTATTGATAATATAATGTACATAAATCTACTCACCAAGCGGTGTCAGGGGAACACACACAAAAGGATTAAACTTTCATAAGCTTTTGGAGCCAGTGACTCCACTTTGTGGTGGAAGAGTTGAAGGGGATGGAAGAGAGGTGAAGGAAAAGGACTGGAGAGGTTTAGGGAAAGGGGTGCAGTTTAGAAAAGTCACCCAGAACCCCGAGTCAGGGGAGACTTACCAGACAGGATGAGAAGGAAAGTCTTTCCTCCTGCCCCCTCAGTTTCTGTAATGACAGGGTGGTGTGATCTAGGTTTTAGTACTCTTTTGGATACTGTTATCAAACTGTGAGCCACTGTCTTTGCATTTGTTTCTGCTTATGGTAACAGCCTTTGGCACTGGATTTCATTAAGGCTGCCTCTGTGTTGTGAAGATTAACAACATTATTGATTTTATTAATTTTTTTACTGGCTTTTACTAAGTCATAACATTATTAATTTCTGTAATTTCTGCTGTGTTTTGAAGGCTAATAACCTTTTTAATTTTATTAACCCCATTCTATTTTCCTAATTTTGATGCCCTTTTTTATTTTATTAATTTCTGCTCTGTATTTTTTTAGGGTAATAGCCTTGTTAATATCTCGAATTTTAATGCATTCACAATTCTGACTTGAGTACAAATACTTATGAAATTACCTGCTTTTATGTATTTCAGGGCATAAGACTTTTAGGCTTTAATAAATTTCTTTGGAAATAAATAAATAAATAAATTTCTTACTTAGTAAGGCAGGCAGACTGCGCATCCTGTTCTGGTGACAGAGGCCTGCTCCTCGTTGAGCTACCTGAGCTCAAGTTTACGTACATTTTTTAGGTGCCCATTTGGCATGAAGTTTATCTTGCTGTAAGCATCTTGGCATTTTGTTGATGCAATTTGATTCTGTTTTAAGTACTGGCTTAAGAAAATAAAATACTTGTGTTTTTGGAATAAATATTTTCTTGGTCTGGCAACTACTGCTGCCTGCTCCTCGATCTCAACATTTCAGTGGTTGTGGTGGTGTTATCGATATTGATATAGTTGCAAATGCAGAACTAAATTTGGATATTACAACCAGTTGCAATGGTTTTACACACTACCCATGGCCAAAGAGAATATGCTGCATGCACACAACTCTCAGCAGCAACATAGCTGCCCAGGTTGAAGGTTTGCCTGAGGTTAGTTAATTATTCATGGCAGAAACCGCACCTGCATTAATTGAATGAAATATGGTTGCCAGATTAATGTTGCTCAATAAACCCTCTGAAGGACTAGCCACACCCATTAATTGAAACAGAAATCCTCTCGCTTGAAGCGCCTCAGTTTGATCCTACTTTCAAGATTAGAAAGCGATATTGCGACTGGATTGATTCCAGAGTAGCAAGGTGGTTGAGAGTAGCAACGCATCCTATTTTTTCGGCTGTGTCTGCAAAAAATGTGTAAACATATGGTAAAAAATACATATATTCTATATGCACTTTCAATGATCAAGTTATAATTATAAAAATGCCCTTTAATTTGTTAAAGTGTGCAAGAAAACACAGGAACAACTGCATAAGGGTTTTGCTCTGAATGGAGAGTGTGCCTGCATACTGCAACATGGTTTGCTGTGGTCACAGTGACATCAGTGATGGACTGACCCACTGTCTGATAAAACATATCCATCCCGCATAGATAGCACTGCATAGTATATGTGGGGTCCTGCCCACTTGTCTTGTATAGGATGCCTATAGGATGATGCGTTCTCGGAATGCTATGCAGCAATTCAAGCAAGTAACATTTGTAGTTTTATTTCAATAAAGAAGATTGACAATACTTAACTTTGAAACAACAATGGTGTTGCAAGCGATGGGCAACATGCAACATAAATCTGAGTCCTTTCCAAGTTTGACACACAGTTTGTGGATCACTACTAACTGCTATCGTAGCACACACTGCTAGGCCATGTTAATACTCTGCAAATACTGTCCCAATATTGAGCCGATACTGAGCGGCCGAGGCTGGCAGGAGCGGCGCTTATATTCTCCTCTTGTAGAGGTTGCTCCTGTCCTGGTGCGGTCCTAACCGGCACACCACTGTCCGACTTCATTTCACCACCTTATCTTTCCTAGTGTTCTTCATCTTCATTCAGGCACTTGTTGTTACGACAGAACAGTATGTCTTGTCTCTAGTCCTGTCTGCAAATCAACTCTTATCACTTTGCACCCTGCAAGATCACCCGACACACAACTTCAGGCTGTGTGTACCCAAATCAGCTCCATTCTGCGTCTCTCTTTTTTTCCCTAATGATGTAGGAGTGGTAGAGTTGCCATGCTTCAGTGTGTGTTTTTACTACTGTAGTTTTAGGGTATTTACAGTTATTGTTTTGGCCATCCTTAGGTAGTTTTGCTTTGTTTTAGGGCACAAGACAACTAGGGTCATACATGCCCAAGTCAAAACTGTAGAACATGAAGATGAAGAGTGGAGTTAAAAACGACTACACATCAATCCCCTTTGACGGAACAGAATACAGCTAAAAACAGGGAGATGGAGAAATCTCTCTAAAATACACCATAGAGAAATGGAAGTCATGAACTAAAAATTGAATGGTCTTCGCCATACTGCTACGATGATTAAAAAGTAAAACTGTGTTGATAGCCCGTGGGCCATTCGCTAAAATGGCCGATAACTCAAGACAACAAACAGACACAAACATAGGCAGTTAAAAAAGGGCATTCCGTCAGGAAATGGCAGACAGTCAAAAGTTGAGCGCAATGTACACAAAGTGTCGCTGGATGTACGACGTGGCCTGATACAAGGTGAAGAGCTCTGTTGTAAATAATAAGCAGTGTTCCAGAAGTGATACTTAAACGTCAGCGCCAATGATGAAGGCAGAGCTGACACCACTGGCAGCCCGAGAGCCATCAGTGTATGGAAATGGACTATCGCAAAGTACCATGTGAAGGTCATGAAACTGAAGGCAATATAGCGAGGCTGGAGTAGTGTCCTTATGAAGCGAATGAAGGCCAAGGTGAACACTGACCACTGCACGAAGGTGAAGGTTTCACACCCACCAGGAAAGTTGCAGGTAGTGTGAAGGTAAGCTGCGAGAGCAAGAGCCGAAAGCCAAATCCAGGAGGTAACACAGAAAAGAGGGACTCTCCCCATACCGGTGATGAAAGGAATTCTCAAAGAAGGAGGCATAGGGTGGCTGGCCACGCATGGCAGACAAACGGCATACGTATCTGCTGAGGAAAGGATGGAGGTAGTTTGGCTCCTCCTGCATACAAAGTCTCAACTGGGTTAGTGTAATAGGCGCATCTAGTTTCCAACAGACAAGGGACTGGTACAAATGGAGGAGGGTGCTACGATCTTCTCTCTAGGAGATATCATTGAAGAATTGCGCGTAACCCAGTCATCTGTTACGCGTAAAACACATGGACCGGCCTTCAGGAGCGCACAGGGAGGAAGAAGAAAGACAAACATCAAACACTGAAGTGGAGGAAGAATAGAAGGTGAACAAAGAAAGAAAAAAAAGGAACAGCAGAGTATTCCGATACTGACTACCGAAAATGCAGAGTACATTTCCAAGAACAGCCCAGACACGTTCCCAAGAGAAGGAAAAAATAACAGACGACGATAGACATGCAGCATGGAAGGGAAAAGAAGTTGCAAAGGCTAGGACCCCGTGATAGCCAAGCACGAATGTGCCAAAGAGCAGAGAGCCCCCTGGGTGGTGGGGGGTGTCATTAAGCTGCTTTTATGCAGTGTATCTCAGTAGTTCTCTGCATACCTCCTCATTATGGATCTGCCTTACACATCCACATAAAAGACTGTCTCTGCAGTTCTTTCCTTCTACCATCCCTAAATACCATTTCCAGCTGTAACTCATGTGTGCCCAACAAGCCTATCTCAAATTCATTATGGTCTTTGTAATACATTTGTTCTCACTGACTCATTGGAGGACTTCTTCACACCTACAAAGTTTACATAAATTTATTCTGATGGCTACTCTTACTACGGTATAAAATGCAGTAAACTTTATCAATTTCAGCAGCACTTGCTGAGATCTCTTTTCATTTAGTTAAACCGATCACAATATTTGGGTCCTTTTGAGCATGAGGCTGTGAAGTTCTCTGCTGAAGGTCTACATATAAACCTTCAGTTTCATCCACTTGTTGTCTAACATAGAGCAACAATCTTAATTCTATCAATTAACAGAAAGAATAGCAGTTGGGAATGAAAGTGATGTTAATGAATCTAACAATGAAAACTCCAGGTAGGAATATCAAAAATGCAGGAAAAGACTTATGTTGATGAGTTATATCAATGTAAGTTTATGGCTGATTTGTTAATTTGTTAGCCGTGCACATCAAAATTCTTCTAAGGGCATCAACTACTTGTACAGTGATTAGTGCCAGAGGTTGGGAGTAGTGTATTTCACATACAACTGCCACTCCAACCTTTCTCCACCACTTCCACCTGTCAGTGAAGATAGAATCTCATTAGCACAGGAATGGAAGGCAGCTAACCTGTAAAAATCTGCAGCCAAGTCTTACCTGTGCTAGGAGACAATGTTCCAGGCATGTAAGCTGAATTTGTCCACATTTCACTGTAGTATTGTAGACAATCTACCAGTGATGTTTCAAGTTTTCTTGCCCACTCCAAGATGAGGCCTCTGCCAAAGAAGGATGATATATATTGAAACGACTTGCTGACACCTAGCTGCATATACGATATCTATATCTTCTGTGGTGAATCCAAGTTGTCATACATCTCTTGCTTTTGAGCTGACAGACATATCTAACAAGTTGCAAAATGAGAAATGATCTTTTATTCTTTTATGCGTAGGCAAGACAATATGTGAGAATGGCAAATTGGACATTTTAAGCATTCCAAACAAGGCTATTTATATCTCATGTGTGTCTTGAAATTTTGGCATTTTAAGTTGTGCTAATGCCACACAGCAATTTATTGCTGGCTGTGATATGGCTATTTCGCAGAATTCATATGTGGGGTTGCTGCATTGGCAGCTCTGAACAATGCTACAACTGTCACCAACATTATATGTGAACAACACAACAAGTTTAGCAGAAAGGCTTTTATCACCAAGAACACTACTATTGACAAATATGTTAAACTGGTAAATGATGCAATTGATGGATAGAAGATAGTCCATTGCTCCAGAACTGCAAAAGAAGCAGTATATGAATTTCTGAAAACATTAGCACATCTTGACCAATATAAGCAAGAAGATGGTGTAAAGCTATTTGAAATGCATTCGGTTTGGATCTGAAGCTTTAAAATGGCAAGTGTAAGAATGGGTATTTTGCTAATGGTTTAATATTGATATTAACTTTGCAACTGTCCCTGAAATTAGTAATATCTTTGGTCTTTTGTGAGCGGTATCTTGCAGATCAAAATTTGTAGGATACAGATATATCAAATTACTTTTCAGGAAAGTACAGTATGTTTTTGAGAACAAAGCTAATGTAGCAAAATCACCAACTGTTTCTTATGAAGGTGTGTCTTGTGTGACCAACTAATGAGCCAAAATATTATGACACCTACTTAATAGTGTACTGGCCCACACTTTGAACGCAATACGGTAACAATTCTACATGGTATGGCTTTGACAAATTCTTGATATGTTTCTGATGATCTACAGCATCACATGTCTTATGCACAGGTCACACAATTCCTGTTAAGTATAGGCCAGTGCTTTGTGGATATGGAAATTGCATGCAGTAGTATCCCAGATATGTGACACTGGATTCAGATCAGGTGAACTTCGTGGCCAAGACACCAACTTGAGTTTACACTTTACTTTCACATAACTCAAACCACTGTAGCACGATTCTGGCAAGTGAAATGGGTACCTATCCTGCTAGAATATGCCTTCGCCACTGAGGATGACATCAAGTATGGAGTGATGCAAGTAGTCCACAATGATGTTCACACAGTTCAAGACTGTCCTCTTGACCTCCACAGCTGTCACCTACTTATGATCCCACCATTCAGGCGCTTTCCACAGATGCTCATAACAGTAGCAAGCAATGAGCTTGCCCTTTATGAAAGCTACTGATGTCAGGGGGTTTCCCAATTTGTACCCTGTAATTATCAGATGGATTCCCAGTTCATATGTGCTCCACTTGTATACTTTCCTTTTAGTGCCACATATCGTGAACATCAAAAGCTTGAATGCAGTCTTGTGGCAAGCAATGACCACACGAGTAAGGTTTGGGTTCATAAGAGCATTTTACATGGATGACTTAGGTAGCGGACGTCATGATAAGGGGAAATTCGTTTCCAGAATTTCTGGTGTAGCCACACTTCTGTCTGATGACATTCTTGAAGATAGACTAAAATCTTTTGCCTTTATATAAAACATTGATGCTGTGTACAACATAACTGAAGAGGGTCTGCTTGTGACTTATTGTGAGAGAGGCATCCCTTCAAGAAGCTGTTGATTCTGTTTATAAAACTGGAGAGAAAGCATACAAAAGTGTAAGTTTTGAAAGATGAAACAATGGAAATTTCAGTATGGAATGTAACAATTATAAAAAGGATAGTTGCTACTCATCATATAGCAGAGATGCTGAGTCGCAGATAGGCACAACAGAAAGACTGTGCTGCCAGAGACTGTGACAGTCTTTTTGTTGGGCCTATCCGCAACTCAGCATCTCCACTATATCGTGAGTAGCAAATAATAATAATAATTTTAAAAGATGAATATTTTGAGAAAAATAAAATATTAGATCAGTCGCTCCTTTACTGTTTCTGTATAAGCTTGGGTGGTGGCCTTCCAAAATGCTGACCTTTTAGTAAGCAGTATCTGCCAGGCTACATTCATTCAGCAAAAGGATGAAGTGGATGATGCGATGTCTGGAAGTGGATTGGTGCCGTCATAAATGGTGCCTGCTGACAATACAGTATAAACCACATTGAGAGGATACCAATCTACTCTCTACTATGGAAATTTTAAGGTTCTTGAACGCAGCAAGATGTACAGAAAGGCGTCACAATAACAAAACAAGCCACAAAAGGACAGAAGTGCCCTGAAACTAGAAACAAAGAAAGATCTCCAGAAAAAAAAATCTATTAAAATGTCACGAAAGTTACATCATCTGTCTCTATCATTTGAAAGAAGAGTCACAGTGGACATCTCTGCATATAGATGAATTTTTTTTTTTTTTTTTTTTTTTTTTTTTTTTTGTGGTTTTCGGGCGCACAACTTCAATGGTCATTAGCGCCCTGACTACTCTAAGAATGCACCGCGAGGCACAAGTTGACAACAACAACTAAAAGGGAAAACACAATAAAAGACAGACTGACAGGCATAGGATTAAAAAACATCATCAAATGGCCTTAGCGAGGTTTGTCAAATTGATAAAACAAAGAACACGAGCAGCTGCTCGTGGGTCATCCGCTAAAATGGCATCTAAAGTAGTAGGCAGGTTAAGATCGAGGCGCAGTGTTTTAAGATTGGGACAGGACATTAAAATGTGACGAACTGTCAGCAAGTGCCCACATGGGCAGAACGGCGCCGGCGCAGCCGTCAGCAGATGGCGATGGCTGAACCGGCAGTGTCCAATTCTTAACCTTGCTAAAACGACCTCCTCCCGCCGAGAAGGGCGTGAGGAGGACGTCCAAGCCACGGGAAGAGGTTTTAAGGCCCGAAGCTTGTTGTCGGTAAGTGCAGCCCAATCGGCATGCCACAGCGACACAACGCGCCGACAAATGACCCTGCTAAAATCGGACGAAGGGACACAACAAGAAGCTGTCCGAGGCTGGAGGACCGCAGCCTTGGCCGCGGCATCTGCAGCTTCGTTCCCAGGGATACCGACATGGCCAGGAACCCACATAAAGCTAACCGGCGTACCGACGTCCACCAGCTGCTGAAGAGAGCGTTGGATCCGGTGTACGAAAGGGTGAACCGGGTACGGATCACTGAGGCTCTGGATGGCGCTCAGGGAATCTGAGCAGATGACATAAGCAGAATGTCGGTGGCGGCAGATGTACAGAACAGCCTGGTAGAGGGCAAAGAGCTCAGCTGTGAAGACCGAACAATGGCCATGGAGCCGGTATTGGAAACTTTGTGCCCCGACAATAAAGGAACACCCGACCCCGTCATTGGTCTTAGAGCCATCTGTATAAATGAAAGTCATGTTGTTGAACTTCGAACGAAGTTCCAAAAAACGGGAGTGGTAGACCGAACCGGGGGTGACCTCTTTTGGGAGCGAGCTGAGGTCGAGGTGAACGCGGACCTTAGCCTGGAGCCAAGGTGGCGTGCGGCTCTCGCCCACTCGAAAGGTTGCAGGGAGTGAAAAATGAAGGTGTTGAAGGAGGCGACGAAAGCGAACTCCAGGGGGTAGCAAGGCAGAGACATACAACCCGTATTGAAGGTCAAGAGAGTCGTCAAAAAAGGAACGATAAGAAGGATGGTCGGGCATTGACAGTAGCCGACGGGCATACCGACAAAGCAGTATATCGCGCCGGTAGGTGAGTGGCAATTCGCCAGCGTCAGCATGAAGACTCTCTACGGGACTGGTATAAAATGCTCCGATCGCAAGTCGTAAACCCCGATGTTGTATGGAGTTGAGGCGGCGTAAGATGGATGGCCGTGCAGAGGAGTATACGAAGCTCCCATAATCCAGCTTGGAGCGGACGATCGACCGATATAGGCGAAGTAGGACGGTTCGATCCGCTCCCCACGACATACCACTGAGAACACGGAGGACATTTAAAGAACGGGTACAACGGGCGGCCAAATATGACACATGTGGAGACCAGCTAAGTTTCCTGTCAAAGGTAAGGCCTAAAAATTTGATTGTCTCCACGAGTGGGAGAGCAACGGGACCGAGTCGTAAGGACGGTGGGAGAAACTCTTTGTAGCGCCAGAAGTTAATACAGACCGTCTTCTCGGCAGAAAAACGGAAGCCATTGGCGACACTCCAGGAGTAAAGACGGTCAAGAGAACGCTGAAGACAGCGCTCCAAGACACGTGGACACTGCGCGCTGCAGTAGATGGTAAAATCGTTCACGAAAAGGGAGCCTGATACATCAGCTGGGAGGCAATCCATTATTGGATTGATCGCGATGGCGAAGAGAGCGACGCTCAAAACTGAGCCCTGTGGCACCCCATTCTCCTGGCGAAAGGTGTCGGACAGGACAGAACCCACACGTACCCGAAACTGTCGATCCAGTAAAAAGGAACGAATAAAAAGAGGGAGGCGACCGCGAAAGCCCCACGTATGCATGGTGCGGAGAATGCCCGCCCTCCAACAGGTGTCGTAAGCCTTCTCCAAATCAAAGAACACAGCCGCGGTCGGGCGCTTCCGCAAGAAGTTATTCATGATGAAGGTCGACAAGGTAACCAGATGGTCGACAGCAGAGCGGCGCCTTCGAAATCCACATTGTACATTGGTAAGTAGGCGTCGAGACTCGAGCAGCCAAACCAATCGAGAGTTAACCATTCGCTCCATCACTTTACAGACACAGCTGGTAAGCGAGATAGGTCGATAACTGGAAGGCAAGTGCTTGTCCTTCCCCGGCTTAGGAATCGGGACAACAATAGACTCGCGCCAGCATGCGGGAACATGTCCCTCAATCCAGATGCGATTGTATGTACGAAGAAGAAAACCTTTACCCGCAGGAGAAAGGTTCTTCAGCATCTGAATATGAATAGAATCAGGCCCTGGAGCGGAGGACCATGATCGGCCAAGTGCGGTTTCGAGTTCCTGCATGGTGAATGGGGCATTATAACTTTCACTATTCGAGGAGCGGAAGTCACGTGGCCTAGCCTCCTCGGCCTGTTTGCGGGGGAGGAAGGCAGGGTGGTAATGAGCGGAGCTCGAAACCTCGGCGAAAAAGCGGCCGAAGGCATTGGAGACAGCCTCAGGGGCCACAAGGACTTCATTCGCGACCTTCAAGCCAGAAATTGGGGAGTGGACCTTAGTGCCAGATAGCCGGCGCAGGCTACCCCAGACAACAGAAGAAGGAGTAGAACTGTTGAAGGTGCTGGTGAAAGCAGCCCAGCTGGCTTTCTTGCTTTCTTTAATAATACGACGACACTGAGCACGTAATCGTTTATAATTAATACAATTCGCCACTGTAGGGTGGCGTTGAAAGGTGCGTAAAGCACGTCGACGAGCACGTATAGCGTCCCTACATGCTGCGGTCCACCAGGGGACCGGTACGCGACGTGGAGAAGAGGTAGGGTGAGGGATGGAATATTCAGCAGCAGCGAGAATGACTTCCGTGAGGTGTGCGACCTGACGATCGCAGCTTGTGAAGGTTTGATCCTGAAAGGTCGCCCTGGAAGAGAAGAGCCCCCAGTCTGCCTTGGAGATGGTCCAACGAGAGGAGCACGGAGAGGGAGTATGCTGCAGGAGATGGATAATACACGGGAAGTGGTCGCTCGAATATGTATCAGCAAGGGCATACCACTCAAACCGGCGTGCAAGTTGGGGAGTACATATAGAGAGGTCTAAATGGGAATAGGTATGAGATGTGTCCGAAAGAAAAGTAGGGGCGCCAGTATTGAGGCAGACAAGATTGAGCTGGTTGAAAAGGTCTGCTAACAAGGAGCCCCTCGGGCAGGATGCTGGAGAGCCCCAAAGAGGATGGTGGGCATTGAAGTCTCCAGTTAACAAAAATGGTGCAGGTAGCTGAGCAACAAGTTGCGTCATGTCTGCCCTGGTAACGGCAGATGACGATGGAGCGTACACGGTACAAAAGGAAAACGTAAAAGTGGGGAGAGTAATGCGGATGGCAACTGCCTGCAGGCCGGTGTGCAACGTGATGGGATCGTAGTAAATATCATCCCGGACCAGCAACATAACCCCTCCATGAGCTGGGATACCTACCACAGGGGGTAGGTCAAAACGCACAGAGGTGTAGTGTGCCAAGGCAATTTGATCGCATGGGCGTAGCTTCGTTTCCTGGAGGGCTACGACGAGCGGACGATGCGAGCGGAGCAGCAACTTCAAGTCCTCTCGGTTGGAGCGAACGCTGCGAATATTCCAGTTAATAAGTGCCATCGGAAGAAAAGGAAGATGAGAGAAGGGGTCACCTCGAAGGCCGCTGAGGGCCTGGCTTCGAGCGAGCACTGCCGCCGCTATCAGTAGGCGGACAGTCATCGTCCATTGGTTCTATAGGTTCATCGGCCACCTTGGGAAGATGGCCGGGAGGGGGAGCTTCCTCCGCCGGTGAACGGCCAGATGTTCGGCTACCAGCGGTGCGGCCAGGCGAAAGGGATGACGGCCTGGGGCGGCAACCGCTGGGTGGCGCAGGAGAAGAAATGCGCCGTGGCGGAGAAGGAGAACTGTGCTTCCTATTAGCCTTCTTGGATGGTCGTTTGGTGGAAGTACCGGACGAAGGCTGGGAGGTCGAGGTACGTAGGAAGTCTGCACGGGACGGTTCCTTCTTGAAGGCCCGTGCATCTGACTTCTGGGTCTTCGTCTTAGCAGAAGCTGATGAAGGGGCTGGTGTCTGTGGGGTGATGGGGCGAAGAGGAGACGTCGACCGCGCGATCTTAGCACTGGCCGAACGGACGACCGTGGTGCTGAAGGTCAGATCGCATGTCTGGGTTGCTACCTCCCGGGTAGTCCGAGGAGAGGCGAGGACAGTGCTGTATTTCCCCGCTGGGAGCAGCGTGGGCTTCCTACTAGCCAATAGCTTGCGAGCAGCCGAGGTGGACACTTTCTCTTTGACTCGAATTTCCTGGATACAGCGTTCTTCCTTATAGACAGGACAGTCGCGGGAGGATGCGGCATGGTCACCCTGACAGTTCACACAACGAGGAGACGGAGGTGGACAGTCACCCTCATGGGCATCCCTGCCACAAGTGACACATTTAGCCGCATTGGAACAAGACTGTCGAGTGTGATTGAAACGCTGACACTGGTAGCAGCGCGTAGGTGTCGGGACATAGGGGCGAACAGAAATAACCTCGTAGCCCGCCTTGATGCGCGATGGCAGCTTAACACTATCGAAGGTTAAGAAAAGTGTCCGGGTCGGTACAAGGTCATTGTTGACCTTTTTCATGACCCGATGGACAGCCGTCACGCCCTGCTCAGCGAGGAAAGATTGAATCTCCTCGTCAGTCAAACCGTCGAGGGATCTAGTGTAGACCACACCACGAGACGAATTCAAAGTTCGGTGAGCCTCCACCCGGACAGGGAATGTGTACAGGAGTGTGGCCCGAAGCAGTTTTTGTGCCTGAAAGGCGCTCTCAGTTTCTAGTAATAAGGTACCGTTACGCAACCTGGTACAAGATTTGACAGATCCGGCTATGGCATCTACGCCCTTCTGGATAACGAAAGGGTTGACAGAGGAAAAATCCTTTCCGTCCTCAGATCGAGAAACTACGAGGAACTGTGGGGCAGGCGGTAGTATTTTTGTCACTGTTGGCTGGTCACGTTTCCGTTTGTGGGTCGAAGTCGAAAGCGATGGAGTAGAATCCATTGCGGAGGAATCCCCCATGATTGCCAGCGTCTCCGATGGCGCGCTCCTTCCTTGTGGGGACCCTCTCAGAGGGCACTCCCGCCTTAGGTGAATGTTTACACCTCAGGTCACACCTCCCGAGAAACAGACGGAGGGACCAATCGGCATGGTCAGAAGGTATCAGCTCAGGCAATCACCCCTCCCCGGGCCTGGCCTTTACCAGGGGGTACGCGCGTGCCTTACATGTCTACCCAGGGCGGGGACTTACGCGTTACCCCGTCACCGGCTACGCGTGCGAACGCGTGGGTCGGCCTTCAGACACGCACAGGGAGGAAGGAAGGAGAGGAAAAAGAAGAGAGAGGGAGAAAGAGGACAGACTGTCTCAAACGCCGAGGCGGAGACCAGAGAAGGCAAGGAGAAGAAGGCAATGAGAAAGCAAGGGGAAGGAGGCAAGGAGAAGGCAAGGAGAAGTCAAGGGAAAAAGTAAGGAAGACAGTGAAGTGGAGAAGAGCAAAGAAAGGAACCAACAAAAGGAAGGAAGAAACGAGAAGGAAAAACCAAAAAGACCACGATTATAGGTCGTGAAACCGTCCGTCTCCGGACGCAGGCGCTAACTACCCCCGTGAGGGGGATGGACTCCTTTTAGTCGCCTCTTACGACAGGCAGGAATACCTCGGGCCTATTCTAATCCCCGGACCCGCAGGGGGGATAGATGAACTGTAAGTATAAACGCGATAATGTTGATTCAGTGTTTGGATGAGGATATTGTACTGGTAGAAATAACAATGGGGTACCTACTTTTGATATTGTGGAACACACACTACCTAATACAGGAAAAACTGAAAAAAATTATATATTGGTTGGTTATAATTTAACTTCCCCTATGTAATACATAACACGGAAACTAATTACTGCTTGAGTACCATACATGGTACCATTAATGTCAGGGACATGCAGAAGAGAAATGATGCACAATCAATTCAATTTAAACACTTTCAATGTGCTGCTATGGTACGTTATACCATTACATACAGGTACCATTACTGCTACGAAAGGGGATCAATATGGCATCCATCAGTGTCCAGAAGGGTCTGAAAGTGCAGGATTGCATTCTGCACAACAGAATGAACCATGTCCATAGGTATGCTGCCTACCTCTCTTGATGTGCTGTGCTTCAGATCAGCACATGTGTGAATGTTCTGGTAGCCCCACAACCGGAAGTCACAGGGAGTGAGATCAGGTGATCGGGCCAGACAAGCATTTGGAAACTATCAGCTGAAAATTTGATTGTTTACAAATGTGTTTCGGAGAAGCAGGTGAACTTCACGAGCTGTGCGGTGGTCCCCATCTTGCATGAAAGCTGTGAAGTTCAACGCGTCTCTCCTGCAGGGCACATATGACATGCTGGCAAAGCATATCACAGTAATGCTGGCCAGTCACATTGCATGTCTTTGGTCCTTGAGCATCAACCTGTTCAAAAAAAGAATGGGCTAGTGGTGAACGTAGCCATGAAGCCACACCATATGGTGACACATTAACTGCACAGAGGAACTTCATGCACAATAACTGGAGGTGAAGATCCCCTACACTCAGCAATTTTGCATGTTCACCTCACCCATCAGAGAAAAATGAACTTCGTCTGTCCATAGGATGGTCCAGGGCCAGCCCCTGTCAACTTCAGTCCTTGCGAGAAAGTGGAGAGCAAAGTCAACATGTCATCATGCATCCTGTGGTGCAAGCTGCTGTATGATATGGATATTGTATGGATACCACTTGAGAATGGTTCGAAGTGTCTTCCGTACAGTGGACCATGCAATGTTCAACTGTCATGACAGCAAGCGCACCGCCTGATGATCGGGAATTGTGCATAGCATTGTCTGCCATAGCAACAGTGATTTCATCAACCACCTGTGGTGCAAACGATTGTCAGCGTCTACCCGGAGCAATGCCCAGTTCTCCAGTTGATTCGAATTTCTTCATCATGCTTTGCACAGCAGGTGGAGAAAGAGGACCCATCCTTAATCCTTTCAGTTGGCTATATTCTCCAAGTGCAGCTGCAGCATTACTGTTGTTTTGATAACAGAGCTTCACCAATAACACCCCGCTCCTTTTGTCTGAGCTCATGTTGACACGTCAAGAAGTCAACTGCAACTGGTCAGGTACAAGAGAGTATGAATCACAATGTCTGATCGCGTCATGTAATGTATCATATTCTTATTCTTTTTTTCTTTTCTCCCTTGTTCTTTTCTTTTTTTATATAACAAGTAGAGACATGCTCTTCAATTTTTTAATTTATATATGTTCATCTGTTTGTCTCTATTACGAGATCCGCCAAGATAATATCCGTACACAGGATATACATAGCCACAATATGCCAAACAAAGCGGCACGCCACAAACTTCACAGCATGGTGGATCCTGCCCCCCTTTGTAGGGATGTGAAATTGAATAATCAAAAAGGTTCAATCATGGGTAAAGTAGGTAGTAGAGTAGTTTATTGGGAGAATACTGGTAAAGTGCAATCAGTCTACACAGGAGATTGCTTACAAATCATTCGTGCTACTGGTTCTAGGATATTGCTCAAGTGTATGGGATCCGTATCAAACAGGACGAACAGGAGATATTGAACATATACAGAGAAGGGCTGCAAAAATGGTTACGGGTTTGTTTAATCTGTGGGAGAGTATCAGAGAGATACTGAAGATACTGAACTAGAAGACACACAAAGATAGAAGTAAACTATCTGAGAAAGTCTATTAAAGTTTCAAGAATGAGCTTTAAATGATGACTCTAGAAATATACTAGAACCCACATGTATCACTCACATATGGATCGTGAGAATAAGATAAGAATAAGTACTACATGCACAGAGGCAGTCAAACAATAATTCTTTCTGTCCTCTCCACACGTGAATGGAAGAGGAAGAAACCCTAATAGCTACTACAATGAAATGTGCCCTCTGCCATGCACCTCACGGTGGTATGCAAAGTGTAGATGTAAAAGCATGTTAGTTTTATTAATGTGCAGCATTTTTAATCCATTAAATTTTGCGAGTGTAGCCGCTTAAACTTTTTTTCCTTCTTTTTCTAATATTTCAGCCATGTATTATCCAGCCATCTTGGGAGTAAGCTGACTGAAGCTGCACCACTTGTTCCATCATTTTGAACCACAGAAAACTGGTATTGACAGAGTTCTCTTCCAAGCTCAATTTAGTGGGTGTATTGAGTCTGGTGTACCTCTGATGTTGCATGCATCTTCGAAGTTTACTCTTAAGAGAGTTGGAAGATTCAAAGCCAAAATATTAGAAAAAGAAGAAATGAAATTCATATGTTGTATGCCTGAATTTAAATGAATAAATTATAATGCCGCAGAAACGAAGATAAACAGCATTTTTGTCTGCCAAATAAGTCAAGATAGAAATGAAAATAACCTGAGTATACTCCAAAGGTTCCTGCTTCAGCCCAGGATTCTGGAATGTACAATGGAACTCTTTGCTTCACTTAAATTACACAGTACAAATGACTGCCTCTGATGTTCTGGATGTGAAAAATTAAAGAACAGGGTAAAAATGACAATTTCAATAAAAGAAATCTGAAATCCTTTCAGGAACAAGAAAATGGAACAAGTACAAAAAAGTCAATTTTCATGGATAATAAATAATTAGAGCACATAGATGACAAATCTTTTTGAAAAATTTTAAGTTCAGGTTTAATGATGACATACAACATGCTAAGGACAGATCTTAAAAATTAATACATGTATTATCAAAATCAACCAAACTTCACTGGGGACTTTGATCCAAGATTACACAAGTCATCTACAGAAGACGATATTACATATCTTGTCATATCTATATCCACTGTGGATACTACTACTACTACTACTACTACTACTACTACTACCCGCCCCCGTCCCCATCATAGGACTGGTTACACCCCAGGAGGGCCAGGGGGGGTGGGCTAACAAGACGGAACTCCAAGAGGGGGGACAGATGGAGGTCCTTGCATAGTCACCAATCATGTATCAGCAGATTTACGCACTTTTGGATGATTTTTAAACAGTCCGAACGGTTCGTAGTGAAACTTTAACAGACGAGCCATCAAAGTAAAATTTTTCATCAACAAAATGCCAGCCAGCTTGATGAAATATAAAATGGTAAATGTATGCACAAACGATCATGTGGAGCACTGTCATTTTAAAGGCTCTCGACAATTTTAACACATTAAATGACAGACAATAGCAGTAATAAAGACTGACAGCAAAAAAGGAAATTATTATTATTTGAGGAATCCATGTCTTCAGAATAGCCTAAAAGAAGAAATAAGATCAAACTGTAGGAAAAAAACTGAATTATACACTTTACATGGATTAAAGCTCATACAGACATCAAAAAACCATTTGCCAAATAACTGTCACAAAAAGAATAAGCAGAAGACTAAAGAAGGAATAATTATAAAAGAATATTTTGCACCAGTGTGCTAGGGACTGGCGACAGAATTAAGAACCTCGCCTTCACAGCGATGCTAAGTGGACACATCACCGCAGTCTTACTATCATCATTTTAGAATAACTAATCAAGCCATGTGCTCATGCACTGGAGGCAAACTAACTGTGGACCATCTGTTACTAGAAAGCAGCATCTTTGACAGCTAGATGGTTGGGGGGCTCATTGGGGCTTAAGGGACTTAACAGCACAGTCATCAGTTTCCTCTTTCATTGGATAGTCAATCTGCAGTTACTGACATCAGCCAGAAGTCTGACTGAATTGCGGTAGCACACAAGAGTGGTAAAATTGGGACTCTGAGTGCAACATTGATGCCTGAAAGGTTAAAGTAAATGGGTCTAGCCAGTCTGCAGGACAGAGCGGACGAGAAGAGCATCTGTATCTTTGATCTCCTTCATAGTAGAGTTTATTAGAGTGGTCGGTACACAACCACATGATGTCCCATCTTCTAAGTGAATAAAGGCCTTATCCGCATCCTCAAGTTTGCATCTGGGATTGTGAAAGTGAATGTACAAGTAATCACTTCTTGAGCAAAACTATCATTTCATTCACAGGGATGCCCATATGACTTGGGACCTAAAGGAAGAAGACAGGTAGGTAGTACAACAGACGTCAGAGGGAAGGTCATGACTAGCAGATATCACAGGGTGGGAAGTGAAACACTGATCAATAACTTGGAGACAGCTCATTGAGTCATTACAAATTAAAACGCAGTCAAGAGAAGTCTGTTTAATAAAATAAAAGGCTCTGTCACTGGCCATCAGCTCAGCCATAAAAACACTCCACACTCCTCGCAACAAATGTTTTTGGCTGGCCCGTCCAGTTCACAGTTTTACAGCTACTAGTATAAATGCGATTAGCATCATGATACTCCTAATGAACAGTGAGAACACATACTGGTAAGTCATGAAGGCAACAAACTTTAGGATCTTGTCATCCTTAATTTAATCTAGGTACTAACCATTTAATTGATGAAAGGGGAAAATACAAAATGCAGTAAATGAAGCAGACAAAAAGGAATACAAACATCTCAAAAATGAGATCGACAGGAAGTGCAAAATGGCAAAGCAGGCATGGCTAGAGGACAAATGTAAAGATGTAGAGGCTTATCTCACTAGGGGTAAGATAGATACTGCCAACAGGAAAATTAAAGAGACCTTTGGAGAGAAGAGAACCACTTGTATGAATATCAAGAGCTCAGATGGAAACCAAGTTCTAAGCAAAGAAGGGAAAGCAGAAAGGTGGAAGGAGTATATAGAGGGTCTATACAAGGGTGATGTACTTGAGGACAGTATTATGGAAATGGAAGAGGAGGTAGATGAAGATGAAATGGGAGATACGATACTGCGTGAAGAGTTTGACAGAGCACTGAAAGACTTAACTTGAAACAAGGCGCCGGAAGTAGACAACATTCCATTAGAACTACTGACAGCCTTGGGAGAGCCAGGCCTGACAAAACTCTACCATCTGGTGAGCAAGGTGTGTGAGACAGGCGAAATTCCTTCAGACTTCAAGAACAATATAATAATTCCAATCCCAAAGAAAGCAGGTGCTGACAGATGTGAAAATTACCGAACTATCAGTTTAATAAGTCACAGCTGCAAAATACTAACGCGAATTCTTTACAGACGAATGGAAAAACTGGTAGAAGCCGACCTCGGGGAAGATCAGTTTGGATTCTGTAGAAATGTTGGAACACCCAAGGCAATACTGACCCTACAACTTATCTTAGAAGAAAGATTAAGGAAAGGCAAACCTACATTTCTAGCATTTGTAGACTTAGTGAAAGCTTTTGACAATGTTGACTGGAATACTCTCTTTCAAATTCTAAAGGTGGCAGGGGTAAAATACAGGGAGCGAAAGGCTATTTACAATTTGTACAGAAACCAGATGGCAGTAATAAGAGTCGAGGGACATGAAAGGGAAACAGTGGTTGGGAAGGGAGTGAGACAGGGTTGTAGCCTCTCCCCGATGTTATTCAATCTGTATATTGAGCAAGCAGTAAAGGAAACAAAAGAAAAATTCAGAGTAGGCATTAAAATCCATGGACAAGAAATAAAAACTTGGAAGTTCGCCAATGACATTGTAATTCTGTCAGAGACAGCAAAGGACTTGGAAGAGCAGTTGAACGGAATGGACAGTGTTTTGAAAGGAGCCGATGACATTGTAATTCTGTCAGAGACAGCAAAGGACTTGGAAGAGCAGTTGAACGGAATGGACAGTGTTTTGAAAGGAGGGTATAAGATGGACATCAACAAAAGCAAAACAACGATAATGGAATGTAGTCGAATTAAATCGGGTGATGCTGAGGGAATTAGATTAGGAAATGAGACACTTAAAGTAGTAAAGGAGATTCCTTTCCTGTGCTTCGGGAATCAAGTGGTTCAAAATATCGAAATAACGTTTTTTGGAAATTTACAGCACACACAAAGGACTATTTTATGTGATTAACACTCTTTTCATTTTTGTAAACATGTGAGCAGAGCGAAAACAAGACTCCCTATAAATTACACCATGAGGTTTTGACTGAATTGTCGTAGCCAAACAGAGAGAGAAACAGGCACACGGGGTATCAAAGTGATCAGCATGCGGTCTAGTTTTAGATGAAAATATTTAACTTCTTGAAAGTAATCAGGGTAATTAATTAAAGCTTAATTAAGGAGTTGAGGAAAAATTTAAATATTCCACAAAAAGCTGCTGCCAAGCTCTATAAATGAAGTGTCAAAAAGTTCATCTGTTCAAGGCCTAGCCATTTTGCACATAAAAAGATACACTGGTGATTTACTTAAATATCAAAAAGGCTTCCTTCAAATCAAGTAAAAAAGTTAGGATTTTTGAGAACAGAGGACGTTAGGACGGCAAACAAGGAGTCAGTAAGATAATTCTTTCTGAATAAAACTTGAATAAGAAATGAAAGAAATCTGTCAAATATTTTGTGAAATGATTTGTGTTAAAGAAATAAATAGATCAAAGAAACTTTGAGAATGTCCTTGCACTATCCTAGACATCCAGATTAGAAAATGACGTGCATCAAACGTTTCCCTAATATTTTTTATTTCATATTGTACGAGAAATCATTTCATAAAACATTTGACTTTCTTTTCAAAAATTGTGTGTGCTTTACTTTTACAGACTATTTAGATTAATGGACACACTTGGCCTTAACACTAACTGCTGATTAATTACATTTGCAAAAGCATTGTAATTTATTAGGAATTTAATGTGAGTGATATACTGGGATTGGTGTGTATACACTTATAGATTAAGTACTTTGGCAAGAACTTAAAAATGTACTTAGTGATGCAATGTAGTCAGTATACATAAAAATTAATATACAGGACTGTAGTTAGTTAAAATATTGGACAGGGCTGGGATGGAACCCAGGACCTTTCCGTCACTGCTAAAAAACCGGGAACACTACAGCTACACCCCCATTAGCTCTTGTTTATTGTGCACGTTCTTTGTATTTAAGGTAGACAGTCATTCTACCGCAACTATCGGCTATTAAAAGTTCTATATCAAGTAAAAAACATTTGTCTCTAATTTATTGATTAGATAGTCAAATGCTCCTCTGCTCATTCATGTGTATTTGAAAATTTGTCTTTGTAGTTGATGATACAAATTGTGAAATTCTCCCTAAAGATTCCTCCCTTTGTAAATTTCATGCACAGCATTCCTTTTTACTTAATTTTTGTAAGTAAAGCTAATTTTGTAGCCTCATTCTCCAGCTACAGTATTCTACAGTTTACAGCGTCATTTTATATGAACAGCTGGTCAGCTCTAAGCAGCCACCTTGTAGCACAAGGTGGTCACTGGCATGCAGGACACCCAAGCTTTTCACCTGATGCTGCTGCTTGTTGCTGCAGTGTCGCGTATCCAGATGTTGCTCGCTCTCAGTTGCTTCTGACACTTATGTAGGACACGACCTAACTGTTTGGTAACTGTCAATGGATCTTCAGAGTTTTGACTGGTAAAAGGACTGTGAAGATAGTACTAATTTTCCACTATGAAGAGAAATCTCGAAATAAACTGAAGACGCTGGGTAGATGGAGCATGTGAGTCACATTCAGATGTTTAATCATCTAATTAGAAATCAAATCAGTGTCTCTGGCAATACCCTGTGACAAGTCAAAAGCCGTAAGCAGGTCCCCATCAGTGAATGGTTCAACACATAATTCAAGGTTATTTGGGGTCCAGTAGGGCTGTAGACAAAATATCACTATATCAATAGTTTTTCCAAAAATATGGATAAATACTGTTGAAATTTTTTTTAACTGATATATTGATATGGCAATACCAGGCACAGATATTTTTATTTTGCATTTTTTCACAATTTTTGGTAAATATTTAAAATGATTCTTTTGAAATTGTTGTAGAACATAATTTTATTTTCCTTGTGTGAAGAGATCTTACTACTTTTTTGAGCTTTCATCATGTACAATCTTTCTCCGACTCTGTGAAGCAAGTGAAGGTGACAAGTCTGACTGCACTGGGGGGAGGGATATTTGAATGGAATAACAAGATTTCTGATGAGAAGAAATGGCACACCAGTTCCATTAATAAACAATTTTCGATGCAACTAGTGTGCTGTTTCTTCACATTGGCATTCTCCAAGAACAGATGCTGAAAATTAACAAAAATCTAAATGATAAGATTGGTCTTTGCCGTGGAGAGGGATGTGTGTGGGGAAAATGACAACGGCATCAGCACTCGGCACTACCAACAGAAACCACAACATTTAACTTCACCACGCAATTTTGACACTACAGCTGCTAGGTCGCTGGTGCTTGCAGGAATGAAAAAACAGCAAAGTTGACATGAAGTGTTCTGGACAAATCCAATATGTATGAAACTGAATGATGGACCCACTGGACACATTTTGTTATGTCACTTACACGCAGTTACCATTGCCAGCAAAGTAGTTACCCCAAGCGTGAATGCACATTGTTTTCCTTCAATTCTTGCTCTAAGGGGATAAGCAGGCTGCTAACTTACTGACATACAGAATATCCAATAAAAAAATCTGTACTTAAATATAAATGTGCAGTCGATATTTTTATAGGCCAGTATATTGATTTTTTTTGTTGATAAGTCAATACGTTTTTTCAATACAAGTGCCGATAATGATTTTTTGTTTTTTAAATATTGATATATCGAATTCTCCATATTTGTAAAGACAACATTCCTACAGTACAGGTTAGGTGAATGTCCGATTTGCTTTTTATTCATTCAAACCCTAGCTATGTAAGAAGAGGAAGCACCTGCTGTTGCTAAGTAGGTCGTGAGTCGCTAGGTGTTCAGCAAGAACTGACGTGTTGGTAGAAATACCATAATGAAGCGGTAGAACCAGACAAGTTCTAGATCTTTAAGGATCCAGTATACTATGAAGCTTGGCCCAGACCTGTGATGAACAGGTGTAAGTTACCAAGGAGGAGACACAGCGCTCCAGCATTCCTTCTTACCTCATTTAATTGTGTAGTGTGCCTTTGCATGCATCCACTTAAAAGTGGAAGAGGGTAGCCTGTGGCTGATGAGAAGATGTGGCAGGATCCACCAACAGCCCTAAATAGCTATTGCAATGTCTTTGGTCCACCATGGTACTGGCTGCTGGAGGAGGGATGGGAGGAGGGGGACAGTAGAAAGAGAGATACAAGGTTCCAGTAGCACTGATTGCACCTGATATGTCTCCGATAAAGTCATCAACACAGATTGATGGGGAGAGGATGAAGATGACAGCAGAGGTCTGTAACTGCCAATTGGCCCCTGCAGATAGCCCAATGTGGCAATGGTGCCACATGGAAGTGACATGGAAGTGACATGGAAGTGACATGGAAGTGACATGGAAGTGACATGGAAGTGACATGGAAGTGACATGGAAGTGACATGGAAGTGACATGGAAGTGACATGGAAGTGACATGGAAGTGACATGGAAGTGACATGGAAGTGACACTACCACCAGAAAGTGACGACTGTTACAAATATTACTGTATAGTGATCATTGTAGCAAAGCCACAAGACTGGGAAAACATACTGTAAGGTGCAATGGGAAACAATGGAGTGGGTAGGGATACCGTCACTGAGAACATACAAATTAAGACTGTATAGAAGTTTCTCAATCAGAAAGTCCCTGCTAGATGGCTTGGTACTTCGCCACAGGTATGTGTGTACTGAAGATCCCATTAGGAGAAAAGGGAGGACAGTGAAGTTATTGGATTTAAGTGGCCGTCTCAAGAAACAAGGGTCAGACAAAAATATGGAAACAACACAAGAAATACATGCGTGAACATAAATGCAGATGCTAGCCAAACCTGCAGATTATGCTGTTGCATTTGACCACGAACAGGATCTGGGCAATATCATGAATACGTTGCAAGTGTCACTCGTGGTCAGAATAGTGTTGTGTGTAACTGTGAGTGCACTATATCAGAGCTAAGTAAATTTGAATGTGGGCAAGTTATTGGTGCTCATATGGAAATGCTACTGTAACCAAGGGAGCTGAAGTGTTTAAAGTTTCAGGAGGCACTGTATTAAAGATTTATACTGCACGCAGAGAAAGCGACAGATCATCATCAGGTAAGTCACAATTTGGACGAAAGAATGAGTGATCATGACAAATGGCCATTGAAGATGATTGCGATGAAAAATAAGATGCCAACACCTGTAGAAGTTACTGCAGAACTGAATGTCGAACTTGCAAATACGGCCAGCATCAAAACAACATTAACAGAGTTCCATAAACAGGAACTACAGGACATGCTGGAATTCTAAACACACTCTTCAATGATGAAATGTCCGTAACAGAAAAACAGTGCCAAAGCCACAAAACCTCAACTATGGAGCAATGGAGAATGTCATTTGGTCACATGGATCATCTTTCAAATTTCAAGCTTCTGGAGTAGTTTACGCCCAGAAAGTGAAACGTGGCAAGAGTTCAGTGGGCATTTGGGCAGCCATATCATAGTATTCCCTGGGCTCCTTGGTTACTCTGCAGGGTTACATTCCTACCAAATATTATTGTAAATTACCATTTTAGCTGTTCAGGTCCATTCGAAGGTACAATGTTTGCTCGCCAATAGTGAAGCTGTGTTCCGAGACAACAGGGGCGCTGTTCATAAGCTCACATTGTCCTGGTTTGGTTTTGTGAGTATGAAGATGAATTGTCACATCTACCCTGACCATCACAGCCACAAGATCCCAATATTATTGAACCTTTGTAGTCTACTTTGAAGATGAGTGCATGATCACTATCCACCTCCATCATCGTTAGCTGAAGTTGCCACTATTTTGCAGGAAAAATGGCACAAGAATCCGTCAAAAAACATACTGGAGTTTTAGTGATCCATTCCTGGGCAACTGGAAGCTGTTCTGGACACCAGTATGTTTTCTACACCATATTAGGCATGGTTATATTGTGTTTTTGGCATTTCCACATTTTTGTCCATATCCTGCAAGAAAGACCCCAGTGAGGGGTAAATAGACAGCAAATGGTGATCACTGGGCTTCTTCACACTCACTGCCTATCCCTTCTGATGCGGATAAGGAGGGTTTCCTACTCACTGACAACACCACTGCAAACTAATGTACAGATCCCTCCAAATAGGACCCATTCAGTTCCAATAGAAGGAACAGTAAACTACAAGGACTGGAGAATGGTCATCAGTGAAATGCATTTCTTGGAAAGCAACAGGAGCACATTAGCTGTAGTTCTGGCAGGTGACAGTAACACCCACTGCAGTTCCATTAAATTATCACATTAAGGGCATCCTCGTTAGGTGTGAAGATGCCTGGGTGACAGGTGATGGCCCACTATCACTCTCTCTGATGGGGATAGAATATCTACAGTTTTCGATGCGACAGGGGGATACAGTGCCTCCAAGGTAACTGCAGTGATCTTCTCCCATGATTTCTTCTTTATCTCTTTAAATACTTTAAATAGTTGGCACTCTTGCATGTGGTTATTTGCTGTGGAGACAAGAGTCGAAGACCAACAATCTGTGGCTCTGACACACTCTGCCTGATGTTGGGTCATTGGTCTGTAGATTTAATGGAGACTTCTTCCTAAAGGCAGCTGTGTCGCTGGTAGATGCCAGAGTAAGACACTGCTTCTCCAGTCAGATCCAGGAGTCCAGGTTAATGGTGGTGCAGCAAGAACCACAAGAGAGGAGGGGCCTATCTGCCACATAGGCCAATTTAGTTGTGCAACTACCAGAGGTCGGTGCTGGGAGAATAGGATAAATAAGTACTCAAGTACTGCTGATGACATGGCTGCAGTAGCAGCCAAGTTCGGTATCACTGGGATGGGATATACATAATCCTGATAGTTACACAGACAAACTACTGAAAAGTGTAATAATGAAAGGCAGAAATTGGCTAGCAGAAGTAAAATGATATAACTGTTTAACAGTCTTCTACAAAATCTGTAAGTCAACAGAAGTTCCACATGTACAAATTTCTATGCCTGATTGCAAATAAACTCTGAACCAATTACAATGCAATAACCACTGAAATAAGAATAATGCAATATTCACAATAACTGTTCTGTATCTACAATGAAAGTCATGATTAAGTAAACTAACACATGAGAGGTACTCAATGTTCTAATTACCCCAACAACAAAAAACATCTGACCATGAAATTGGGTGGTAATGTTTGTTCCTTCTCTAAATATTCACTCTTGAACACAACTCTCTTTTCTTAACAATGGATGCCTTACCTTGGTTGTAGGAGTATGAAACACTCTTTATACCCTGTTATGTCTTCAAGTAATGTTCAGTAAGTATGACTAACATCTTTGGCACTTCTTTGGCATTATAAACTTCCATGTTTTTGTTATTACGATCCAAAATGGCTGCACAATGTTAAGGGAAAGAACAGTTTATACTACTGTATTCCATATACTGGCACAACTTTAAAACAACTTTAGCACTGCAATTCCAGCGAATATTTTCTGCTTTTGGCAATGTGCACAGTGCACTCATGGGCGTTCCTCATCTTCATAATATAAGTAGTTGACTCAAGACCAGTGATCACTGCTCACTGCAATATACAATGTTGCACCAACTTACCAAACATCAGACACTTAAGCCATTTCAAAGCTGCTGGAAATCGATAATTGACAGTGTTGTGTAGGTGCAAGTTTACTAACTGTAAACTGTCTCTCCACCTCAAACATCACTGTTTTGTATCATTGGAGCATTTGCCATTCACCAACATCTAGGATGTATGTATAGTTTAGGAATTATATAGAAAATGTGAGCATTACCACTAATACCACAATTTTGTAACTGTTTATCTTGCAAGTACCAACAGCCTCAGGAATATTAATGTAAAATTACATTGAGAATTTTTATAAAGCTTTTTGAGTGTAATGTTGAATAAAATTTGCTACTAGTCACAATTGCAGGTGGTTTATTTAAAACATACCTGGTTGTGTACTTATGCCCATCTTCAGGTGAGCAGATGTTCAGTTTCAGGTTTCCACATCCAATAGATATAGTATCTATCACTGTTTGCACAATTACATCAAAATGGGTTCTCTCTGTCTTTCTCTCTTTTTTAAAAAACTACCACCTCCAAATGTGAAGGGTAACAGATTGTATTCAGTGTTACCCTTTAAAGGAACAGTCACAGAGTTCAACAGCATTCATTATGGATAAAATTCAATTTATGTTTTAAATCAATATTGTGAAGCTGGCCAGTGTAATAAATGACAAATTTTGTTATTATAGATAAATCATATGTACTCAACTAAAGGAGTTTCACTAGTAATGGTAGTAATCTCAAAATAATGAGTAACTTTTAGAACAGTCTTTAATAAAATTACATTTCTGCCAGTTAATTTTATTCAGTCTTTGCAGAAAGCACTTCCTTGATAGACTGGACATTTTTCATAACTATTGGTGGTAACTTACTAATAACCAATGAGAAAAGAAGATGGATAATTTGCTACTAACCGTAAAGATGACACGTTAAGTAGCTGAGAGGCACAACAAAAATACTGTTACACATTTAGCTTCTTCAACGACTTCTTCAGAAAAAAAAAAAAAAAAAAACCACACACACACACACACACACACACACATACACACACACACACACACACACACACACACATGTGACTGCCTTCTCAGTACAGTCTGAGCAGACAGGCATGTGTGCATGAGATGTGCTTGTTATGTGTGTGTGTGTTTTCCTTTTTTGAAGAAGGCTTTCACCAAAAGCTAAATTGTTTAACAGTCTTTTCGTTGTGCCTATCTGTAGCTCAATGTGTCATCTTTATGGTGAGTAGCAACCTATCCTTTTCCTTCTATTGTTAATATTCCAACCCACAGTATCCACTGACCAATAACTGTAACTTAAAATGTGAACACTAGTAATACAATCCACAAACTTCCAGTGGAGTTTGCACATCATCATTTGCAAATTCATGAATTGAAGAATTTGCTTTTTCAATTTGAGGAGAACTACAAAAAGAACCTACAACACATTTAAATATCTTGTATCTACTCCTCACTAAACACTAGCTACTAAAGAAGAAATAATACGCAACTGCTGAAAGCATGTCAATACAAAGCAATAAAATTAGGTCATTACTGAAATGTCCATCTATGAATTAGTGCAAATCACCAACAGAAAACACAATTGCTAGAATAGTTATCAGATAGAATTACAAAGTAAATGGGAGCATGGTGAGTATGACAGCTACAAAACCACAATAAGATAAATGCTGTTGCCAACGCGTGAAAATTTTGTCTTTACTACTTCATCACACCAAAAGTTGACTAATACGACCATTTCCAGGAAAGGAAAAGGCTTTAAAAATATTAATATTAAAACTATTTCCCTTATTGTAATAATATCATTGCAACTCTGTCTGTCATACATTTGAGCCATTTTTCCATACATACTCACAGTTCGCAGTTTTTGCCCCTTTCATTTATACCTCACCACATTTTAAACCCTATAACTGTCTTATCCAATGGCAACTTGTGCAAAGTTACACCAGTTTGCTACAATATGGTGGCCTACAGCCTTCTGAATTCAAGGGTAGTCATTTTAACTAAATTGAATATATTAATTTTACATATATAAATTGAACTGCTCAAATATATTAAAATTTCATCATTACAGATTAATATAGTGAGGGGAGAAAAAGAAAAAAATTGGGATCAGTGGGAGCCAAACCCAGGTCGGTGAGCTGCCTGGCTGGATTTGAGACCACTCACCCACAGAACAGTCACAACAGCAGAGCTTTAAAAATACCTCACACTATATGATTGCACAGTATCCTACACAAAATTAAAAATCAGACCTTTTGATTTCATTAATCTGAGGCAAATGATTGGATTGACTTCGATTTAATATTTTTTCAGAACGTACTCTGCCTTCTTAAAACCATCTTGCGTGTTCACATAAATTGCTTTCCAGTATTGTTTCTTCTCTAATTACTATGAGGGCTACTCAGAAAGCAGGGAACATTTTGGCATTAAAAATGATGTATAATAAATATGTTTTATTACACTACTGGCCATTAAAATTGCTACACCATGAAGATGACGTGCTACAGAAAGCACATTTAACAGACAGGAAGAAGATGCTGTGATATGCAAATGATTAGCTTTTCAGAACATTCACACAAGGTTGGCGCCGGTGGCAACACCTACAACGTGATGACATGAGGAAAGTTTCCAACCGATTTCTTATACACAAACAGCAGATGACCTGCGTTACCTGCTCAAACGTTGTGATGCCTAATGTAAGGAGGAGAAATGTGTACCATCACGTTTCTGACTTTGATAAAGGTCAGATTGTAGCCTATCTTTATTGCGGTTTATCGTATCTTGACATTGCTGCTCGCGTTGGTGAAGATCCAATGACTGTTAGCAGCATACGGAATCTGTGGGTTCAGGAGAGTAATACGGAATGCCGTGCAGTATCCCAACGGCCTCATATCACTAGCAGTTGAGATGACAGGCATCTTATCTGTATGCCTGTAACGGATCGTGCAGCCACACCTCAATCCCTGCGACAACAGATGGGGGCGTTTGCAAGACAACAACCATCTGCACAAGCAGTTCGAAGACGTTTGCAGCAGCATGGACTATCAGTTCGGAAACCATGGATGCAGTTACCCTTGACACTGCATCACAGACAGGAGCGCCTGCGACGGTGTACTCAACGACGAACCTGGGTGCACGAATGGCAAAACGACATTTTTTCGGATGAATCCAGGTTCTGTTTACAACATGATGGTCGCATCCGTGTTTGGCAACATTGCGGTGAACACATATTGGAAGCGTGCATTCGTAATCGCCATACTGGCATATCATATCACCTGGCGTGATGGTATGGGGTGCCATTGGTTACACGTCTCTGTCACCTCTTGTTCACATTGACAGCACTTTGAACAGTGGATGTTACATTTCAGATGTGTTACGACCCGTGGCTCTACCCTTCATTCGATCCCTGCAAAACGCTACATTTCAGCAGGATAATGCACGACCGCATGTTGCAGGTCCTTACGGGCCTTTCTGGATACAGAAAATGTTCGACTGCTGCCCTGGCCAGCACATTCTCCAGATCTATCACCAACTGAAAACGTCTGGTCAATAGTGGCCGAGCAACTGGCTCGTCACAATACGCCGTCACTACTCTTAATGTACAGTGGTATCGTGTTGAAGCTGCATGGGCAGCTGTACCTGTACATGCCATCCAAGCTCTGTTTGACTCAATGTCCACGTGTGTCAAGGCTGTTATTACAGCCAGAGGTGGTTGTTCTGGGTACTGCTTACTCAGAATCTATGCACCCAAATTGCGTGAAAATGTAATCACATGTCAGTTCTAGTATAATATATTTGTCCAATGAATCCCTGTTTATCATCTGCATTTCTTCTTGGTGTAGCGATTTTAATGGCCAGTGGTGTATATACATCTGAAAGAGTGACTAATATACTAGTTTCCCACACAGTCACCAAACATATTGAGGAACTTATCACAGTGGTGGACAAACTTTGAAAGACCTTCGTCCTAAAATTCTGCCGCCGGAGACTTCAGCCAGTGAGTCACACCCGCCTGGAGTTCTTCCTCGTCATCGAAGCACTGCATTGCAAGCCAGTTCTTCATCTTGGGAAACAAATGGAAGTCGCTTGGTGCAAGATCGGGGCTTTAGGGCGATGAGGGAAAAATTGGGAAAAATTTCCCATTTGAATGAATTAAGGAGTTCTTTAGTGCAGTTTGCCATGTGAGGTCGGGCGCTGTTGTGCAAAAACAAAATTTTGGACGTCAGCTTTCCTCAGCGTTTGTTTTGAACTGCTCTTCTAAGGCTGTGCAAAGTTTGACAGTACCAGGCAGAATTTATGGTTGCTCCACGTTTGAGAAAATTAATATGAAGCACACCTTGCCTACCCCAAAACACTGTCGCCATCTACTTCCTTGCTGACAAGGTTTGCAAACATTTTCTTGGTTTCTGGCAGCACCTTGTGTGCCCCCACTCCATGGAATGTAATTTTGTCTCCCAATTGATGTGTTTCACCTGAGTCATCACCGGTTACGATTCGATCCAGTAATGAATCACCATGTTTGTGGTAGGCCTCCAGAAATGTCAACATTGTCCCCATTTGATGTTCTTTATGGTTCTCCATAAGCATTTTGGGCACCATTGTGCACAAAATGTGGTAGCCTAGCTTCTGAGTGACAATTTCAAATAACAAAGTCCATGAAACTTGTGGAAAAGAAAGTGAAAGCTCCATTATTGTGAAGCAATGATTTTCACAAATCGTTTCATCAACCTTAGCACTAAGGTCATAAGTCACAATGCTCGGGTGTCCACTCTTCTCTTCTTCATGAGCGCTGGTTCGGCCATTTTTAAACCGACAGAAGATTCACCCATTATCTTGTTTCCATACAGTTTGCAAAGTTCATGATAAATTTCTATAGGTTTTAGGTTTTTTGCCAACAGAAACCTTATCACAGACCGCACCTCATAACTGGCGGGATTTTCAATTGCAGTGCACATTTCAAATTCAAATATCGAAAAAACCAAATGCGCAGAGACGTTCCCCCTGTCACAGATGGATGCCGACTGAGCTGTCGAGCACGCACATACTAAAATATACGTGATTGGTGCACGCCTAGCAGCATCAGATGGAAACGTTCCCTACTTTCTGAATAGGCCTCGTATAATCTTTGAGAATACGTTATATGCAACTGGTTGCAAAGAAATTCTGCTGCAGTTATTAACATCCTTTTTATTGCCTTTCTCATATCTGTTTATGTATAAAGACCACCTTCCGATCTCCTGGGAGTTTCTATTTTTCAAGGAGTCTCTAATTTCAGCAAATTTTTTTATTTTTGTCTACTTCACTAGCTACATATGGTTTTAATAATTTCTTCAATTTCTTTGATAGTTAGGGGTAAATATTATTCCACATTTTCATGAGTGTGTAATTATCTAAGCTTGTGTACGGGTTCTGGGAAATTAAAAACCTTATCAAAATATTTTGTAAGTGTTTCAATATTTTCAGCATTACTTATGCCGAATCTGTGAGCATCGTCCTAATCTCCTCTGCTGTTAAATTTACATTTGAAGTACATCTGACTCTTTAAATCTCACTTTCTCCTATAAAGACCTACTAGAAAAGGGCCTCTTTAGCAGACTCTGTACAAGAAGCTCCTTCATACTACATTTCCTTGTAAAGCACCATGTAGCCTTTTGACTTGCAAGGGTAGTAATCTGAACAATTTTAATACAATTTTATGTATATAATTTAAACTGTGTAAATATATTTAAATTTTCTAATTACTAATTTAACAATGTGGAAAAAAATGGTGACAGCGGGAATTTAAATCAAAGCCAGATTGGCAAAATACCAGTTGAGACAATTCGGCCATGGTGCCATCACGACAGCAACAATTTATAAATCCCTGTGGTACACACAGTTTCAAGGAAAAACACTGACCTGGTGCTGTGAGCAATGTTGCACTCTTAGTAACGTAACATCAGAGCATGTGCAGTGGGAAACAGATTGCTGTGTCACTTTAAGTTGAACACAGCACAGCTGACTACTTCCACACTTTACACCTCTTTCCTATTATTACAGTGAGACTGCTAGAGAACACATTTTAATCTGTTTATAATCTGAATATCAGCAAGCATTTTAAGCGAAATTGTGTGATTTTTGGCTTGCATCCAAAGAGAAATGGTGCAATCTTCGTGCAATTTCAGGTTTGAATTCAAAGCAAAATTAAGTAATTTTAGTGTGACATTTACATCGCACTGTAGCATATTAGCATATGGTAACAGCCAACACTGGTCTTATTAGATGTAACCACACTTTTGCTTATTTAAATTTATTCCATGTAACTGCCAAATTCCCAAACTTCTTTTTTATGTGCAGCAGACATACAAGATATGTATGCAATGAAACGACTGACAACACCTACATTGACTTTGGGATTAGTGTCATTGAAATTGTTAATTAGGAAATTAATTTGCAATTTGTTTACCAAGACCAAGGAGATCCTGTGTGGTTTGCTTCTGCTGCTTGGCAGCCTCAGGATTTGGCCGGCCAGGTTTGGGGCTAGTTGATCCTTTAGGTTTTGGGAGTAACTGAGGCACTGTTACTTCTGTTAATGATCCTGTTGATTTTCGGGTCTGCTGCTGCTTTGCTTCCTTCTTACGCTTCCTCTGCCGTTCTGCTTCCTCTTCCAGTTCCTTGTCCCAATTGACCTAAAATAATAAGCGAGTTCTGTAATAATACATACAAGTAAATGTGAACAAATGAATAAATTTATATAAATGAAAGCTGCGTATCACGAGTCACTCAAAAACTACAATCCATTTCATACTGAACCACCCCTGACAGCCTATATTCTGATTACACAGCATGACTAACTTGTGTGTGTCGACCTTTGCTGGAATTGTGGAAATGTCACTTTTTTATGGTATGTGAACATTACATGTTAGTTAAAAAGGGGGTGACATGCGATAATATGTAAGAGAAATCATGCTTTTTCAATGAATTTTTGTAGAGTGTCAACTTTGTTGAGTCTTAGAACCATACCATAGTCTTGAGAAAAATTTCCTTTGCAGAGTTTAAAAATACAGTCATTTTCTATTTGCAGGCAGATTTTAATTATTTTCTGATTAGTCATTTCCACTGTTATAATGTGAAAGTCAAGATGCTGAGATTGAGCTTACCATTGTCACTGTTATGGCAGAGGAAGTCAACTGTTGTCATTACTTGGTGGATAAAGCACAGGTGTAGGGCTTTAACTTTTATTGGTTACACTGTATGTCATTACTACTGAACGCTCCCCATGTTAGTCAGCTAAACAGCTTTTTAAGCAGTTGCATTAGTAGCTAAAATCCATGTGTTTGCGGTGGAACAAGCTGTCACATCAGTACCCTGCTATTGTTGTAATATGTGATAAAGCACCTATTCACCAGTGAAGGATGGCAACTTTGTGTGAGCACTGCAATACAGCATTGCCAAGTTCAGTTGTTGCAAATAAAGGGCAATAAAACAGGGTACTATGAGTGAATGCTTTATATACAAGCAGCTCGCAAATTAACTTTGTGGAATTTGCAATGAATATTTCTTAATGTGCTTTTCAGCCAGTCCTCAGCGAGCCGTTGTAGACGTGCGGGTGAGAGATTTGAGTGACTTGTAGCTCCGCGTGTTTACGATGTCTGATGAAAGCAGTCCAAGAGAGGGAGGCCGAGGCTGCACACTCCTCGGAAACCTCCAAAAAGTGTATGCAGTCAGGTGCGTGAATACGTGTGTTCCTTAAGGGAGTATTTTGAGAGAGAGTGATGCAGGAGGGCCTCTCGTTCCTTTGGATAAGGTGGTGGAGCGAACTGCAGCTGCTCTGCAAGTTAGCGAACGACCAGTAATAAGAATCTGCAAGGAGAAATTCACGAAAGAAGGCTCAAGTGGATCATCTAAATTGGAGACACCTGGGAAAAAGAGGCGACTAGAAAATAGGGTCACAAAACTTGACTCTTTTCAGGAAGATGCCATTTGTCATCAAATATACGCATTTTATTCGAGGAAGGAGTATCCAACATTCAAAAAACTACATGCTACCCTCACAGCGGCTGACCTGTTTCAGGGTAGTAAATCGTCTTTGTTACGAGTCGTGAAAATGTTAAGATTCCACTATAAATCCCCCTCTGGCAGAAAGTTACTAATTGAACGTCAAGACATTGCAGCCTGGTGATGCTGCTTTCTTAGAGAATTAGTGGGGACAAATTTTGATGATATCGTTTGGCTTGATGAAACATGGGTGAATGCAGGACGCAGTTTAAAAAAAGGCTGGACAGATGGTACCATTAGCGGTAGTATGGCAGCTCCTATCGGCAGAGGAAAAAGGATAATTGTAGCACATGCCAGAAATTCAAAATGTTTCATTCCAAAGTGTCTGCTGCTACTCAGTTCAAATAAGACCTCAGACTACCACGAAGAGATGAACCACAATACTTTTGTGAAATGGTTTGAAGACGGTGTGCTCCAGAACTTAACAAAAAACTATCATTGTTATGGATAACTCTCCTTATCACTCGGTAATACAAGATAAAGCACCCGAAAAGGCAACAAGAAAAAACGACATTGTTAGCTGGTTACAGAAACATAAGGTACAGTTTGACAGCAATTTGACAAGGGCAGAATTATTAGAACTTTTATTGCAACACAAGCCAAAGAACCTGATTTACATTGTGGATGAAGTAGCAAAACAAATACGGGCATAAAGTGCTCAGATTGCCTCCTTACCGTTGCCATTTCAATGCAACAGAGCTGATTTGGGCTCAGGTTAAACGGCACATTGCTGCAGAAAATAAGAAATTCACATTAACCGAAGTGGAATGCCTTTTGAAAGAGGCAGTTTAAATTGTGACATCGGAAGACTGGCAGAAGGTAGTGCGTCATGTGAAAGGAGTGATACAGGACGTATGGAACAATGAAGGTATCTTACAACAAAGTGTCGAAGACTTTATTATATCTGTCAATACGAGCAACGACACGGATAGTTCCACTGACTGACTCTGAATTAAGCGGTGTTTTCGCATTGTCTGATTAGAGATTTTAAACGTCATTCTTGTTTCAAGTTCAGTACTGATAGGGTTGCTTAAAACGTTGTTTCCAGAAATTTATATACAGGAAACATAATGCACTACGAAAACTTTTAAGGATTCTTTGCCGAGTGCATTATTTTCGTAATGAATGGAAAAAAATATTTTGCCATAACACCAATAGTTTTCCAGTAATGACGTGATAAGTTAGAAGCTGTTCATGAAATCGAGAATTTAAATGGTTTCAAACAAATTAACGTAACTCTTGTCCTAATTAAAATTAAGAATAGATATTTGACAGATTGAGAGACACTGTAGAGATATACACCATATGTGGGTTTAAAATTTGTTTACTTACTTTTGTAGAAGATACAGGTTTTAAAACAATTTTCTATCGTCGGGGGTAGCGATGCGCTGAGGCGGCTGCCTCCAGCCAGTGCTTGACATGACAACACCGCAACTTTGCAGCGCAAACGTCAAGTGACAACTACTTTAAATCAGACTATATATCACTTAACTGTTGTGGAATTTGCAATGAATATTTCTTAATATGGTTTTCTGGCAAACTAACTATATCACTGTAGCCAGGATATCCAAACAAATGTAAAGGATAATAAAGTTAAGCTGAATTAATGCAATTTTTAGGTACTTGGTACATGTTATGAAAATGGAAGTATCTAAGATAGCAGAAAAAACCTCTTACAGGGGGATAACAGAACAGATGGAGAGTACACAACTTGCCATGTCCCAAGGCAACCAATTTTGTAACTATTGTCACCAGAAGTGAGACGTTACATCACCACTATGACCAAGATTCTTAAGGACAGATCGCAGAGTGATAACACATAAATTCTCCAACAAAGAAACAGTTCATCTGCAGTCTTCTGGGACAGATGTCTAAGAGAACTGTCACTTCATAATGCTGCTCAAGACAACACGAATTAGGTTGAAATCTTGTAATTTCTTGAGCCAGGAGAGGGGGAGACAAATGTCCACCTTGCAACACAATAATGTCCGGGCGACCAGTTTTGTGACAAATTTGGCTCGACTGTCCTACCTCATCCACTATACACTGCTGCTTTAGAAGCTTCAGACTTCTAGCTCTTTGAGCCTGTGAAAACTTGATAAATTCAAGCAAGCCCTTATTCATGATGGTAGTGACTGCAGAAAAAGGACAGCCTGTATCTAAAATCTTTTTCTATTTACTGTGTCACTGGGTTTTTTGTATCTGTTTTGCTTTCCATGAAAATAAATAGGAGGCATTAATTTTGGAATAATCATCTTAGATGTGTTGTTGAAGCTATTGCTCTGGCATTCACCTGCAGTGATTTTGGAAAATTATAAAAGCTCAAATAAGGATGGATAATGGTTACCAAAACCTGACTACTACTGAATGACTCCAATACCTTAACCACTGTAGTACATCATTTCATCAATTTAATGTGGCCTTGCAGACAGGCCTACAAATTAAGTAAATCACCAACCTCTGGGAATCCTCTACTATCACTTGGTCAAGTAATAAACTCCTTAGTGATGAATTATTGACCTTAGTGGAAGTATATTAGAGGCCTGTGTTGCCTGCTCAAATTCAGAGCCATATATTGTTGATAGATGAACACTTTGTCTTAAACCAGGACTTTTAACCAGATTGTTGCCTTTTACAGTCAGTGTGCTACCAAAGCTTGGAACGTACCTAGCCCTTTAATTGTTAAAATTTACTTTGCATATATTTGAAAAATACGACAAAAGCTCTTCTGCCATTACAAGCAACAGAAAATTTTATTTATATTGACCGATTTTGAAAATCAGTGTAGTGGGGCACACATGTCCCATGAACCTAGTTAGGTCACGTTTTCATACAAACTTATGATTTTCGAAGTTAAATTTATGTTTAAACTGTGACTATACATAAGTCCCAAGAAGATGGTGATTTGACACAAATATGCGGACTGAAGTGTCAAATGAAAATTTGTACCAAGACTGGGATTCGCACAACTAAAAGGACTACTCTAACATCTCCCTCCTCAATCCAAATTCCCATTCATTCATGACTCAGCCCACGTGGTATTCCAGCTAAACTCTAACAGCAGTTGTGCAGAGTCATTTTGCCAGGGCGGACTAGTGGTTAGTGCATCTGCCTATTGAGCAAAAGCTCTGGGTTCAAATTCAGCCTTGGTAAAAATTTTCATTCGACACTTCAGTCTGCATATATACATCATAGATTTTTGAGAAGGTTTCTGGAAAAATGTAGTTTCATTTGATTAAAGCATCTATGCCTCAGTTTCAGGCCAGCCAACACTTCAGCCTATGGCCTGAGGGCAGTTTCTCCCATAATGTACATGACACAGTGTTTTGTTTTGTTTTGCTTTGCTTTGGGACGCAAAAAGACAACTGGCATCATACATGCCCAAGTCAAAACTATAGAACATAAAGATAGAGAGGAGCTAGAAAATGACTATACATAAGTCCCAAGTGACATTAGAGACGACAGCTAAAAACAGGGACGTGGAGAAAGGGCAAAAGACACCAAACAGAAAAGAAGGCCTAAAACTAAAAATTAAATGGCCTTCCCCATATTGCTCTGGCGGATAAAAAGTAAAATGTTGTCGCCAGCCCACACGTCATTTGTTAAAACGGCCAATAACTCAGACAGCAAACCCAACCAGAAACATAAATGGTAAAAAAAATGGACATTCCATCAGGAAGTGGCTGACAGTTAAAACTAGGGCGCAAAGTGTACAAAGTGGTGGTGGGGTAGCGTCACTTATCGAATGATGATGGCTAAAAAGGTAGTGCCCAATATGCAGCCTAGTTAAAATGACCTCCTCCCAGTGGGAGGGCCAAGAGGTGGTTGTCCAAGCTGCTGGGAGAGGCTTAATAAGCCGGAACTTATTCCCGTGAAGGGAGGACCATTTGCGATGCCAAAGGGACACTACTTCAAGACAGACAGCAACACTGAGATCAGAGGAAATAGAGGAACTAGTGGGCTAAGGTACGACGACTGCAGCCTTGGCAGCAGCATCAGCAGCCTCGTTTCCTGGCAGACCAACATGACCAAAAACCCACACAAACATCACAGTGGTTCCACCGAGACTAAGCAAGTGACAGTTTGAAGACCCACTGCACTAATGGATGTGTGGTGTACAGTGCACCTAGACTTTGAAGGGCACTGACTGAGTGAGCAGAAGACACAATTGAAAAGGCTGTGTCACAGGATGTACTTCATGGCCTGATAGAAAGCAAAGAGCTCTGATTTAAGTAGTTAGCAGCATGCCAGAAGCCGATATCGAAAGACATGGGTGCCAATGACTAAGGCAACCCAACCCCACGAACAGTCCAAGAGAAATAAGTGTACAGAAAGGTACTATCGCGAAGTTCCATGGGAAGGTCATGAAATTGAATGAAATAGACCGAGGCTGAGGTAGTGTCCTTCGGAAGCAAATGAAGGTCAATGTTAACACGGGACTCTACACGAAGCCAAGGTGGTGAAGAGTTCACACCCACCAGGAAAGTTGCAAGGAGCGTGAAGTTAAGCTGCCAGGGCAAGAGCCAAAAGCAAAATCCAGGAGGTAACAGAAGAGGGATGCGTCCCATATTGGTGATCAAGGGAATCATTGAAGGAGGTGGCATAGGATGGGTAGTCATGCATGGTATACAAACGGATGCATACCGGCTGAGGAGAAAGTCACAGCAGTAGTTCAGCAGCTTCAGCATACAGTCTCTCAACTGGGCTAGTGTAAAAGGTGTCAGTGGGCAAATGGATACCACGCTGGTGGATAGTGTTGAGACAGCTTATGAGGGATGGGCATGCAGACACATAAACAAAGCACCCATAGTCTAATTTCAAATGGACAAAGGACTGATACAAATGGAGAAGGGTGGTTCGATTGGCACCCCAGGAAGTACCATTGAGGACACGTAGGACACTGAGGAACCGCTTACAGTGGTCTGCGAGGTAAGACACATGGGAGGACCAAGAGTGTTTCCTGTCTAGCATGAGCCCCAGGAATTTCATAGTTTCAATGAACAGAAGGGCAACAGGCCCAAGATGTAAAGATGGTGGCAGAAACCATTTGTACCGCCAGACGTTCTTACAGACTGTTTTGCCAGTGGAAAAACAAAAGCCACTGTTGATGCTCCAGGAGCAGAGATGATCAAGACATCGCTGAAGACCCCCCTCAGTGAGACAGGTCCGTGGAAAATTGCAATATATGGCAAAATCGTGAACTAAGAGCCAGAGATGCCCGGCAGGCGACAGGCTATTATAGGATTAATGGCGATAACAAAGAGGACGAAGCTCAGGACAGAACCCTGAAGCACACCGTTTTCCTGGATAAAGGTGTCCGACAAGGCAGAACCCACACGTACCTTGGAAACTCCGTCTTTTAAAAATTCCTGAAGGAAACAGGGCAGGTGGCCACAGAATCAACATGTGTAAAGAGTACGGAGGGTACCAGTTCTCAAGCAGGCGTCATATGCCTTCTCCAAATCGAAAAACACGGCCACCGTCTGGGATTTCCGCAGAAAACCATTCAGGACATGGGTAGACAAAGTAACGAGATGATCAAATGCCCTCAAAATCCACACTGTGCATTCGTTAGTAAATTGCGCGACTCTAGCCACCATACCAGCTGGGCATGACTCATACATTCCATCACCTTGCAAATGCAGCTTTTGAGTGAGAGGGGGCGGTAACTAGAAGGAAGGTTTTTGTCCTTACTGGGCTTATGTATGGGTATGATGGTGGCTCACTCCAAAGTCCGGGAAATGTGCCCTCTGCCCAGATGCGGTTCTATGTGTGAAGCAGAAAGTGCTTGCCGACATGAGAAACATGCTGCAACATCTGAATGTTGACAGTCTCTGGCCCTGGGGCAGAGGATTGGGATGAACTAAGAGGATTATCTAGTTACCTCATAGTATATAGGTGGCATTGCAGCACTCATGATTCTGAGAAGAGAAGCGTATCGCCCGAGCCTCCTCCGCTCACTTCTGATGGAGGAAGGTAGGGTGATAGTGAGAAGAGCTTGAAACGTCCACAAAATTGTGGCCAAAGGTGTTGGATATGGCAATAGGGTCCACGATAACATTGTCTGCTACTATCAGGCTGGAAACTGGCGAATGGATCTTGGTCCAGAGAGCCGTCGGAGGTTGGCCCACACGACATAGGAAGGGGTGGAACTGTTAGAAGAACTAGTGAATGAAATCCAGATAGCTTTTTTGCTATCCTGAAGAATGCAACACTTTCCACACATCTGTTTACAATGAAGTCAGGTGGGGAAAGAAAAGGCGAACTGCAACAGCTTGAAGATGGATAGTCAGGGAGATGGGTTGACTATGAATGTCACGTATGAGCAGCATGACGCCCCCATGAGATGGAATGCCGACCTCAGGGGGAAGGTCAAAACCAACTGGGAAGAAATGTGGAAGCTCAAACTGGTCGTGAGGGCACAATTTCGTTTCCTGAAGGCAGAGTACAAGGGGACACTGCGATGCTAAATGCAGCCATAGATCCTCTTTGTGGAATCGAAGGCCGCGAACGTTCCATTGGAGGAAAGTCACAATAATGAAGAGCTGTAGCGGTGTCACCTCAGCGGCTGCCAAGTGACAGCCTGTGAAGAGTTGCTACTACAGGGCACAGAAGGACGAGGATCCTGCTCCATTGGGTCCACAGAAGCACTGGCTTGCTTGTGCAGTCGGTCTGTGGAGTCCAATGCTGAAAAACTGTTTGTGGTGTGCACCGGTGACACACACGCCAGCCTGACTAAGGTATCATGTGGCGACACCGCTGAAGAGGATCTTCGAGTCACTGAAGGAGAAGACCATTTGCCTTTGGTGGACTTCAAGCCTTTCTGATCAGGGGAGACTTGGGTGTTGGTTGGCAGGAGGGACATAGGAAGTCTTCACCAGAGTACTACTCCTGTCCTTATGGCTTACCGGTTGTGTAGCTGGTGGCTTCGCTCCTTCACGAGAGTGTTTGATGGCTTGTTGCACAGCTGGCTCTGGGTTGGCAATGCTACCTTGACACTGGGCGATTTCACAACCTCAGAGCTGAATTGGAAGTCACATGTCTGCATGGCCATGTCCTTCATGGAGCGAGGGGCAACAAGAACAGAATTGTGTGTGCCAGAAAGGAGAATGCAGGGTTTGCGATTAGCAAATAACTTGTAATCGACTGGGTAGGGCACTTTTTCGTTTACCCGGATCTCTTTGACAGCCCGTTCATCAAGATACACAGGACAATCCGGAGAGATGGTGGCATGGCCACCACTGCAGTTGATACAGCGAGTAGGAGGCAGACAATCGCCCTTGTGCACATCCCCACCACTGATTACACATTTGGCTAGGTGTTGACAAGATATAGTGTGGTTGAAATGACGACACTGGTAGCAGTGCGTCAGGTTCAGAATGCACAGCCAGACTGAATTTCATAGCCTGCTTTGATATTGGATGGAAACAACACTATCGAAGGTGAGAAAAAGAGTGCAGGTGGGCACTAAGGAGGAATCTACCTGTTTCATTCCCCAGTGGATGGCAATGACATTCTGATCAGAGAAGTAAGACTGGATTTTGGCCTTGGGCAGACCGTCGAGCAGCCTACCGTAAATAACACCACGGGAAGAACTCTACAGTTCTATGGGCCTCGACACAAACAGGGTAACCGTGGAGAAGCGAGGCGGCAAGCAGTAGTTGTGCTCGACAATCAGAAGTAGTCTCCAAAAGCAAAGTGCCATTCCGTAAACAAGAGCAGAATTTCACAGGGCCAGCAATTGCATCAACACCTTTCTGAATAATAAAGGGATTTACTGTGGCGAAGGACTGACCGTCTTCAGTACATGAGACCATGAGGAGCTGTGGTGCAGCAGGAAGGGTCTTTGAATAGTTAGACTCATTATGTTTACATTTCATAGGTAATGAATGTGAAGATGATTGACTCCACGATTGCCAGCGTCTTCGATGGCCCGCTCCTTCCAACTGGGGACCCCCTTCACAAGGGGTTGCATCCATCCTAGGTGATTGTTCACACTTCACCCCACACCTCCCGAACACTTGACAGAGGGATCAATCGGCAATTTGGGAAGGTTGCAGTTCAGGCAATTGCCCCTCCCCGGGCCTGGCATGTACCAGGGGGGACATGCAAACCCTACCTGTCGAACTGGGGCTCAGAATTACGTGTTACCCAGTCACCTGTCACATGTCAGAAGCGTTTTGTCTGTCTTCAGGAGCACACAGGGATGAAGAAGAAAAGAGGAATCTCGAACGCCAAAGCGGAGGAATGAGAGGAGAAAGGAGAGAAAGAAAGAAAGAAAGAAAAGAAAGAAAAAGACAGATGGTGGTGAGACTGTTCTTCCATCAGAGACAGACAATGCAGAACATTCCCAGTAATACCCCAGACATGTTCCCCAAGGGAGAGAGAAAAACAATAGCAACAGAATAAGACATGCAACATGGAATGGAAAAGATGATGCAAATGCTGGGGCCCCGTTGTAGCCAAGCACAAACCCACCAAAGAGTGGAGAACAAAATGGGGGCGGGGCAGTTGGGGGTGGGAGTGATCTACTGCTTTCTCGTCAAAAACACTGATGCCAGCATGATGTAATTTTAGCCAATTTGAAAATGATGTTCTGGCCATTATATTCACCTTAAAAAATTACACAATTATGTATATGGACAATGATTATTTTCCTTACAAACCACCAACAATTGCTGCCCTTGTTCAACACAAATGTGGGCACACCTACCAAAATGGCACATAAACTCCTGCACTGGACCATGTTTTCAGAATAAACTTATGGTATCCAGCACCGTTTCTCCACATAACACATAAACACTGATACTATTTCTAGACTCGAAGTGGAGCAAGACATGGACTTTGAGAATGCATATGAATTTTGTTTCCACAACGACTGCGAATCTGAAGCAGAAATCACACGATTCTGCATCATTGCCCAATCAATCATCAAAGTGATATCTAAAGATGTGCAACACAGCTGGCCGGCAGATAAAAAACACCTGCAAAATCAAATTCTTGCCTTCTGGCATCGTTGCCACACATTATCAAAGTTAAATGGATTTGTCACCCTATAAGGGCAAATGGGAAAACGAGGATGGTCATCTCCCAAGTCCTACAACACAAGTTGTTAACACTACTTCATCTGCATCTACATACACTCTCCATAAGCTACTGTATAGTACGTGGTGGATGGTACCACATACTACTAGTCATTTCCTTTTCTGTTCTTCTTGCAAATAGAGCAAGGGAAAAAGACTATCTACAAGCCTCCATACAAACCCTTGTCTTCATGGTCCTTATGAGAAACATATGTTGGTGGCAGTAGAATCATTCTGTAGTCAGCATCAAATGTCTGTTCTCTAAATTTCTGCATCAATGCCTTGTGGAAAGAGCATTATCTTCCGTCCAGAGATTCCCCATTTGAGTTCATGAAGCATCTCCATAATACTTGTGTGCCGATCGAACTCACCAGTAACAAATGTAGCAGCACACCTCAGAATTTCTTCAGTGTGTACCTTCAGTCCAACCTGATGGAATCCCGAACACACTAGCAGTACTCAAGAATGGGTCATACTACAGTCTGGTTAAAAATACTTGTCATAGTTGACATTTCACGCATTGTATCTGGTTTCCTCCATTCAGAGCACTCAACACCACGCCCAAACCTTTTGCTGTTGCCATAAAAATTAATTCAAAGTAGTTCACTTCCAACTCATTGTTCAGTTTTCTTCCTTTATGTGTTTGGATCCTGAATCCTTGGCCTGATTTTTTTCTTTCATATTTCGTAACATGATAACCACACCAAACCACTGTCCCCCCAACACACAAAAACACGAAACGATGCAGATGAAGATTAAGTACACTCCTTTCATATACAGCATTGATCAAACACTACTGGATCCATCCACACAAGATCCAATTTGCCATACATCAGCTTACATTGAGTAAGCTTCACACGACATTGCGTGACACCAAATTTGTGAAGACTGTCTATTACTGCAACTGGGACACTAGTCCAAAACAACATTTTGCAGTGCAATGGCGTAGCAGTTAGCATATGAACCTGATGTATTGAAGATCGAAGTTTTAAATCTCGTCAAGTGTAGCTAATTTTTTGTTTTTCTAAGTCCAAGCAAAATACTATCATTTTTATTCAATTAATGGTTTAATTTTTTTAATTCTAATACTTTGCCATGTTATTTTCATCATCTTATTGACTATTTTATTTGCTCTTATTTATCTGTTATTCGTTTTCATTTGGAATCTGCTTATGTCCTCTATAATCTGCAACCAGGTGCCAACCAGGACTGCTCATTGGTTGGTAATGGGGCATCCCATGTAGTCAGTGTGAGGACAGTTTCGGGTAACCAATGACAGCGAGAAATTACAGTTTGCTTTTACCACTAAAACTGAAATTTTGCTATGTAAGATGGCTATGCAAACAAATATATGAAATTTTTGTCTTGAGTTTGCTCATAGAGGTTAGTCTTAAATGTCATGAACAAAGCGATCATTATTGTAGTTCTGCCACAGATTGTAAGTCACCATTTTCTCATGTGCATTGCACAATGTGAGGTTTTACTTAGGTTAGGACACAAGTTAAATTAGGGTCAGCTGCCACAGTTCAATCACTCATCACTTAAAATCATCTGTTGACCCAGCATCCCGATTTCTGTCATACTAAGTTTTGGCTGCTTCCAAAATTGCTCCATGTTACACATTAATAGCGTTTGTGAAGTGGCCCGCTATATTTGCGTGTCACCTATAACCGAGTGGTATCTGGCAGCAGATGCGGCAACACTGTAGCAAGAAGGGAGAGATGTCAACTATCAAGTAATTTTGATTGGACTTAAAGCGTTCTATATGCTGTCTCCTTTATAGGTGAGACATTTTCCCCAAAATAATTCTCTCAATAAACTGAAGTCTAGCATTCACCTTCCCTACTATCAATCTCACGTGTTCGTTCCATTTCGTATAGCTTTGTGATGTCAACACCTAGATATTTCATATATGTAACTGTGTCAAGCAGCTCACTACTAATACTGTATTTGAACATTACAGGATTGTTTTTCGTACTCATTGACATTAACATTAAGTTAAGAACACATGACCGCCATCTCCGTCTGATGTGTCTAGTCTCTGAGAATGAGATCCAAACAAACCACTCCTCACACCTCCCTGCCTCTTGTCAGCAGCTGCTAGGCTAGTGGCAAGAAGTGGTGACACCACTGACTGCAAGCTGAGGGAAGTGATAGGAAGGGGAGAAGCAGTAAGAATGAGGGAGTAGGGAAGCAGTGCATGTACTCAGATGCTTCCAGCCAGTGACGATGCACGACTTCTTAATCAACAAACCGTTTCATCTACTGAGACAAAAATGCAATTTTTCCAGTGCTTTTTTCAAATTTCCCTTACACATTTGAAATTCCCCGATTTCCAGAACTTGTGGCAACCCTGATTTTTTTTAAAAAAAAGCTTGAACAACTAGTTAGACAAGCAACACATTGGAAACATTTTAGGCTTGACCTTATCAACAGTGTTACTAGAAAGACATGGACTAGACTGTAAATCACACTCTGTAGATGTGTCAAGTAAGTGGATTAAGAATGGAAAATACCCTCTGTGGTTTTTTAGTCAAATTCGTAAAATGTTGAGGAAACAGAGATTGTTGCGGTCTCAAATCAAAAAAGAATGCACAAATGTCGACAGGTAAGAGTTAGTCTAAATTCATGTTTCTGTAATAAGATCAATGTACGAAGCATAGAACAACTTCCATTTCACCTTAGTGGAAGATATTTCAGAGAAAATTCTAGTCATATGAAAAACCTCTAGGTAGATTGAAGACTTCTACCCAGTCACTCGTCGTCAAATCTGGTGCGGCAATAGAAGACAGCAAAAGGAAATCCGAAATTTTTAATTTCACACTTAAGAAATCATTCATGCAGGAGGATCACAGAAACATACTGTCGTCTGACTGTCTCACTTTGAGGGCATAGAAATAGGCATCCCTAGTGCACAGAAACAGAAATAGTTAAAAACAAATTAAGTCAGATTCAAATGGAATCCCAGTTCAGTTTTACAGGGAGTACTCTGCAGCACTGGTCCCTTATTTAGCTTGCATTTACTGCTAATCTCTCACCCAGTGCAAGATGGTCTGCGAACAGGTATTCTGGAAAGGCACTGATAAGAATACTGAGCATATGCTCGCAACTTTCCAACAGCATCAGGGTAATCAAGAAGCTTCAGTATATAAATACTTCCTGTGGCCTCCAGCAATGAAACCGTGGTCCAGGCTCCATCTTTACTTTGCAGGCCCATTTCTAGGATCACCCTGGCTCATACTAGCAGATGCAGGGAGTAAATTTCCCGATGTTTCTCAAACACATTTGACAATGATGGCTAAAACCATCCAAGTGCTGACAAAGACTTGCCACTGAAGACCTTGATGGAACTGTGACTGGCAACTGTCTACTTCACCCCGATATCCTGACAGTTTTGTAAATTAAGACATTCAACTTGCACTAACAGCCCCATTCCATCCGGCATCCAGTAGTAGGAGGAGACATTTCATTTACACTTTCAAATAACAAATGATGAAATTATTACAGACCATAACACTGACAGTCTGCTCACACTCTTCTTGGCATCATACTGTTGTTCTCTGCAGGCTGGGGCCAACCCAGCGGAGAGGCTGCATGGCCAATCTCAGCCCTTACAGCCTGCTATTGTGAAATCCCATAGTCTCCAAATTAGTCTCTCCCAAGTCCACGCCGCTATCACTATAGGATTCATGAGAAGGTGTGGACAATGCTTCTTTTCAAGGGGCAAGCACTGCCGGGCCTCAGCATATCACCCATCTTCTCAGTACAGTTATGGTGTAGATCCAGATGCAGGACCACAAACAGACCCGTAAAAAAAAATCAAACAACTGTATCAATGCAGGGTCTCTGACGTTTCAAATTGTGACTCCATGGTTTTTGTTACACATTCCCCATGGCCCATGTTCGAGCTCTACCAACCACAATGGCTGCAGCATTGCCCACACAAACAGGAGTCAGCCAGCCACCAGGGAAAGAGTGTCCACAAAAGAGCTCTCACCGCTGCTGGCACTCCCTTGCCCACGTACACTGACACTCTGATTTCAAGCCAGTCAACCCTTTCTCTTCCCAAGGAGGGTGAGGGGAGTGGTGCTGCATAAGAACATTTAGTAGTCCTGCATTACAGGACAGTGAGTCAGGTGAACGAAGGGCAGCCCTTTAAGTGCCACAATATTGTAAAGCAAAAACAAACAGTTCTGAAGAATGATAAGAACAGTTTGTCATGTGGAACTGACAGCCACCACCAAGATCTGAGGTGCCCACCTTGCCAACAGGCAGCATCCTCGTCAACTTAGAAGGTGTGGCTATCACAGCCTTACTTGCGACCGCAATGTCACATGGCTGTAAGTAATGCAGATTGTACCCTTCTGTCGCAACTGCATTTAGGGCCCCGACACAGCCACAGTTGACTCAGTTAAAGCCCACAGACCATCATGGATCATTGTCTGCAGAACCCTCACACGTGGCCAGCAGTCAACCAAGAGCAATGCTCTGTGAACTTTGCCTCATTGACTAGGACCTAGTATTCGGCAGTCTCAGAATTTTCTGCTGTTGCACATTCTGACAGCTGTCAAAACCATAGTCCTTCTGGACAGAGCTTACTGGTAGTACTGGTAGGTTCACGGTTATGGTGTTTCACTAAGAACCTACAATATTCCGACCTGACAGTGATTGTACAGGTATAAACAGTTTGACATTCAGACTTTGCCAAGAAGTCTTCTTGTGTTCAGTGACTTTATTAACTGCTACTACTGTGATTGATTGAGAAATGTGTTTAAATGATACTGTTATTGAAGTGTTTATGGGTAATTGTCTACCTGGGGGCTTGTTCTTGCCTACTGAGCCCTGAGAGAGAGAGAGAGAGAGAGAGAGAGAGAGAGAGAGAGAGAGAGAGAGAGACCCACTTCAATTCAGTGTGTTTAATTTAGGTTTTCATAATTTCTGTTAGTTACTCCATGCAAATTTTCAAATGTCAATCCTAAGGGCCCAGGTTCGATTCCCAGCTGGGCCGGAGATTTTCTCTGCTCAGGGACTGGGTGTTGTCCTGTCCTAATCATCATTTCATCCCCATCGACGTGCAAGTCACCGACATGGCGTCAAATCTAAAGACTTGCACCAGGCGAACAGTCTACCTTACAGGAGGCTCTAGTCACACATTATTATTATTATTATTATTATTTTTTTCTTTACTTTCTCAGACTTTTTAGAAGTCTGGTTAAGAATGGAGTGACGCGGACCTTTATCAAGCGTCACTTCCTTTTTGCTGTACGGTACATGTTATATTGCATTTAGGAACTTTCGGGTAATTGAACATGTATCAATAATTACGGATTTCTGTAATTGTATATATATGTTTGGATGTAGCTGTATTGCATTGATGTATTGGTGGATATTGTGTGGTATGACTCCTGTAGTTGATAGTATAATTGGTATGATGTCAACTTTATCCTGATGCCACAAGTCTTTGACTTCCTCAGCCAGTTGGATGTATTTTTCAATTTTTTCTCCTGTTTTCTTTTGTATATTTGTTGTATTGGGTATGGATATTTCGATTAATTGTGTTAATTTCTTCTTTTTATTGGTGAGTATGATGTCAGGTTTGTTATGTGGCGTTGTTTTATCTGTTATAATGGTTCTGTTCCAGTATAATTTGTATTCATCATTCTCCAGTACATTTTGTGGTGCATACTTGTATGTAGGAACGTGTTGTTTTATAAGTTTATGTTGTAAGGCAAGCTGTTGATGTATTATTTTTGCGACATTGTCATGTCTTCTGGGGTATTCTGTATTTGCTAGTATTGTACATCCGCTTGTGATGTGATCTACTGTTTCTATTTGTTGTTTACAAAGTCTGCATTTATCTGTTGTGGTATTGGGATCTTTAATAATATGCTTGCTGTAATACCTGGTGTTTATTGTTTGATCCTGTATTGCAATCATGAATCCTTCTGTCTCACTGTATATATTGCCTTTTCTTAGCCATTATTATTATTATTATTATTATTATTATTATTATTATTATTTATTCAAATTTAGTTTAAGTGAGCAACTAGTTCTGGTAGTAAATTTAATTTCACTTCCTACAACACAGCATTTATGTGAGAAATACCACAGCATTCTTAGGCTGTGTTGAACTGACTGCGACAATCAGTCCAAATCAGGAAGGGGAATCCATACTATCTCCAGCAACTTAATGAAGAACTTCAGAACTCTCACTAAATTTTGGTTTATTGCCTGTTTTATTCTAATTGTTTAATGGTGTTTATTCTAATTCTAAATAGCTGACACAAATTTGTTAATGCAGGACTCAAAGCAATACATACCTTTGGTATTGGTGGTGGAACCCATTCTCGTGCAATATATTTCTTCTGCTCATATTTTGCACGAACAAAAGCTTCCAGTGAAGAATCTGTCTGTGGTCGCCTGAAGTTATCAGGTAGATTGGCCTCATAAACAGCTCTCGCACGGCTGTTGCCCATTTGTTGTAGGCTCTGTAAGAAAAAATTGTGAAAAAAGTCACAGGAGTAAAACTGTACATATACCATCATATAAAAATATCGAAGTCTGTAAGTAATTCTATATTTATCTTTTTTATAAACACAAAGAACATAGGTGCCATAGGGGAATATGTGGCAGAACTGAAGATCCTTGCCAGAAATCTACTGCACCAGCTAAGATATCCGAGGACCTAAGCTCTACATGAGAGCAACACAAAATTTGTAAGTCAACTTTTCACTTACGTGCGAAAGTGTTGCACACTATAAACAGCATATTCAAAGGACTAAGAAGATATGTTTGTCCAAATAGTTAATATCAGTAAATCCCCAACTGTTTAAAGAAACATACTCCCATGTATAAAACAGCTTGAAACACCTCATTACTTTACAAATGAGGATGTGTCAAGTATTTGACATTAAGCAGATAATGGAGAAAAATTACAGGAACAGTCTGAAATTATGCTTGAAGTTTGTTGGAAGTTTTTAAGTGCTCTCATTATGACACACTGGACTAATATAGTGCAAGCAAAAGCTAGTTTTTCAGGAATCTCATTGTGTGTCGTACAATGATATACTTTTGCAGGTACATTTGGTGATATATGTGGATACTGTCTGCAAACTGTGTTGTGAATAGAGTTGACAGTAATAAATTATAATGTCTTGTCTGATGCTGAAGTTTTACTGCATGAAAAACGAACCTGTTGTAACCATTGTACGTTTTCCCTTTTCATCATTTCATTGGAGGGACGGGGGGTGCCAGCAAGAAAAAGTTTCATAAAACATTTGAAATTACGTGTGACATTTGTTGGAAGTTGCCAAGGTCTCTCACTCTCAAATACTGAATGAATAAAGTTGTGTACTTGTGCACCATCACTTACACAGCCGTAAGACAAGCACACAGTTTGTAACTGTAATACTGATCTTATTGTGTTAAACTTTTAATACAAAATTTTCTCTCTTAATGAGCAGATTATGGCAGCATTTTTGAGTTTTAAATTCCATCAATAATCACGTGAAAAAGTGAAAATCAAATTTTTGACCCCCTGAAAGCCATTTGATACCTGCAACTGGTATTGGTTTCCAGGATAGTCACTTGATAATATAGACAGTTTAACAAAAAAGGATGTACACAATTACAGTAAATTAATTAATAATCTCTCAGCAGTTTTTCACCCGTAAATAAAAATGTGTTTAGACTGCTAATCACCATTAAATGAGAAACACTGGGCACCATCCTATTCCAACCTATTCATGGGCCATCTAGACGAGTCCTTTATAACCAGAATCCTAAGCCACTCACCTAGTTTAGATTCACTGACAATATCTTTGTGATCTGGACCAAGGGTGGGGGCACCCTACCTACATTCCTCCGGAGCCTCAACACCTTCTCCCCTATCCGCTTCACCTGTTATCCTCAACCAAACAAGCCACCTTCCTCCATGCTGACCTCCATCTCGCAGATGGTTACATCAGTGCCTCTATTGATAGCAAAACTACCGCCACCAGCATCAGCCTCCCATTTCATACCAAAAAGTCCCTTCCATACCATTTCATACCATGAAGTCCCTTCCATACAGCCTACCCACCCATGGCCGTCTCATCTGTAGTGATGAGCAGTCCCTCTCCAAATACACACAGGGTCTCACTGAGCCCTTCACAGACCAAAATTACCTTCCCACCTTTGTAAAGAAACAAATCTCCTGTGCCTTGTCTCTCCAGTCAGTTACAACCTCCCACATTTCCACTGTCCAACCACAAAGAAGCACTCCATTACTCAATACCTCCCAGTACTGGAGCACCTGAATCACACTCTCCGCCAGGGTTTCAACTAGCTCTAGTCGTACCCTGAAATGAGGAGGAATATCCTATTCACTATACTTCCACCCCTCCTAAAGTGGCATTCTGCTGCCCATCAAACCTATGCAATATCCTTGCCCATACCTACTGCATCCTTGTTCCCAGCCCCTTGCTTCATGGCTCATATTTCTGTAATATGACATAGTTGCAAGATCTGTCCCATACAGCATCCCACCACCACCACCACCACCACAACCACCACCACCACCACCACCACCACCACCACCTCTAGTCCAGTCACAGGCATCACCTATACCATGACGGGCATGGCTGTCTGTGAAAACAGTCATGTGATCTACAAACTAAGCTGCAACAACTGTGTTGCATTTTACATAGGAATGACAATCAACAAGTCATCTATCCATAGGAATTGCCACCAACAAACTGTGGTCAAGATATAGCTGGACCTCCCAGTTGCTGAATATGCTACCCAACACATCTTGCTTCACTTCAATGACTGGTTCACAGAGCCTGTGCCATCTGGATCCTTCCCACTGACACCAGTTTTTCTTAATTGCGCAGGTAGGAACCACTCCCCCTCTACTTCTCTCCTTTTCTGCTTCTCATCTCCCATCTACGATCTCCCCCTCCCCCCCCCCCCAAAAAAAAACCTGCCAACTACACCTACGAACCCTACCATGTCCCCACCATGTTCCTGCATGATCCTAAAATTCACAGTACACCCTCCCCACCCCTACCCTTCTATCCTTCAACATCCCCATCCCAGCAGCTCCTTCCTCCAACACCCAGACTGCTTTCTTCCATCATGCACAGTTGCTCACAGTCTAGCCTCTGCAGCAGAGGCAGAGGGCCTTTTGGCCAAAAGCTCCATGTATAGCAGTCTGTGTGTCTGCCTGCAACTCAGCATCTTCTCTACATGGTGAGGAGCAATTTATCCCTTTCATAACATTCTAATTATGCCATTCTGGATTTTCCATTGTTTAATTATTGGACTTTGTATCTTTCATTAATATTCCAGACACAGAGGGACAAGAGATGGCAAAAAATTGCATTTCAGATTTTCCTATCAATTGTAACTACGTAAGGCTATATAGTCTTTCGTGGCGGAGTTCTTTGGTAAAAAGTTCCCTGTTAACTTACCATGTAAAATTCGGATGTAATCCCAAGCTTTATATGGTTGCCTCCATCATTGTTGTAGCGGGTGTGTCCGACTGTTGTGAAACTAGCGAGGCTCCCACTTTTATACCCATAGGATGGGGTTATGTCACTGTATGATGGAAATGGCATAACAAGTTTTTTTTGACACAATTTAAACTGTTTCCTTGATCACAGAGTCCCAATAGTTTGATGCATGAGCACAAATTGTTTTGTTCAAACAAATTCTTGAGTTTATTTAACAGGCTGTGTTCATCCATCATAGATTTTTCACAATTCCTGTATTTAAGGTGACTGATGATTCACATGGTGATCAGCAACAGCCCGTGTAGAGTGGCCTCCCACAACTTTTGCCACATCCACAAGGATTATACCACATTTCCTAATCCTCAGGCTGTCATTACCTTTAACGATTCACAATGTTTCTGTAACATTTATGGGTGATTGGAAGATTGGTCCGATTCCTTGCGTATTTTACTAGTGGTTGCACCACAGAATGGAAGCCCCATTATGTGTTGATCCTCCTGGATGCCTCAAGATGCATGCTGTTCAACCAAGCCAGGAGAACAATAAAAAATGTGGCTTATATTTTGCTGTGCAACAGCTAATAAGATAGGTGCATTCAACTTCTTTTACATAAGTAATTTAAATTTTATACTGGGCCATGGTAGCTGCTTGCTCCAATGCCCTGAGGGAACCTTGGTATCTGTTAAGCCGTCTGCACATGGGCCGTGCTGTTGAACGTCAATGTTGAGCGTGCTACTGAACGCTCAGGAACAATGCAACTTGTGCATATGGTACATAGGCTCCAATGTGGTATACACGATCACAATGCGCTCCGGTGGCAGTCGCGGGATGTTTCTAGCTCGTAAATCACACTGTTTACCAAACAGTCGCACGTAAAATTCCCATGTTAATTCTTAAAACACGTATTTCCTCCATTGTCCATATGCCAGTCATGTTGTTCTATATGTAATATACACCGATGAAAACTTAAATATGCATGTACATGTTTTAGGACGAAAAGGAAAGCACCATGTCCAATAAGTAAGGTCACAAGCTTATAAAACTTTTATTACAAACAGTGCTATACAGATTTGCAATAATTCTGCATGTAAGATAAGCATTATTTCATCGTTCCAACATTTTAGTAAAACCCCAAGGTCATTTTTACTTGATCACTGTTCCTCCGTAGTAGCACAATCTTTGCAACATGTGAATTACGGAATGTAAAAGAGAAAGGAGCAAAATATCTTTATACAAGTAGCGCAAGCTGTCCTGTAGATTAAGCCTATCTAACAAACTCACTTCTCAAAAAATGTGAACCTATATTTACATAACATCAAATACTACAGTATATACTTATATTAAACAAACTAACCATAAATCATCAGAACCTATTACGCAAATGTCAGGGGGAAAAAAAAAATTAGATGTGATGAGACGCAAACCACCACCATTTCATGCATTCGTTAGGAATCAGTAACACTACCCACTATGCTAAACCAACAACATACCTCTGTCCACCAATCCTACCATGTTGCCACTTGCTAGAAGCTTTAATCGCAGCTATGTTACCAACTGAAATTTAATTATAACAAATTGTACCAAGAACAATGCCTTTTGGTGGATCCTCAGTGTGTTGTTACCTTTAAATGGCATACTCTCATAACACGCAAGTTACAATAATACTTTTGCCACAAATAAGATATTTCTCACTTTATTGCAACAAATCTCACAGTTAACAATGGGTTTTCGAGTGATTATCTATTTGCTGGTGCTCAGAAATGACATATATACATATAGGCTTGAAATGAATGCCAATATGGTGCCTCACAACTCTGAGCTGAAGGGAGATGGCGTGCAAGTGACGTGCTATTCCACGCTACGACGTCAGAAATTCGGCACGCTCAACGCTCAGATGCATGGTCCGTGTGCCGATGGCTTTATGTAATTATGTACTGCAATCTTCTTCACTCTGGATCTCCAATACCTTGTGACTAATAGGCAATTCAGGAATAGTCACTTGGCTGGAGAGTAAGCAACGATAGATACTTTAGACTCATTGGGCCACTTAACTTCAAAGACATGTTGCATGATCAGCAGATCCCTTTGGATATAGGGATGGCTCTCTCTGAGCTTAGAGACTGGGCTATTTCTAAAGCCCTTGTTGCCAGTCTGATACCCACATGGTGTACTGCATGCAGCATCTTTAGGTATGAGTTCAGGTTGAACCATAAACATTAAACATATAGGCTAAATGGTTCAAATGGCTCTAAGCACTATGGGACATCCGAGTTCATCAGTCCCCTAGACTTAGAACTACTTAAACCTAACAAACCTAAGGACATCACACACATCCATGCCCAAGGCAGGATTCGAACCTGTGACCTTAGCAGCAGCGCGGTTCCATACTGACGCGCCTAGAACCGCTTGGCCACAGCGGCTGGCATATAGGCTAAAAAAGGAACAGGCAAATGCTTCGTAAAATTGTTGTAGATGCATCTGCCTGCATCCCACATCTGGCACAGACACACTTTAATAAGTCTAATGCTTTAAATGCTCTTACTGTAAGATTGCAGAATGTTGGTAACTGAGCTTTTAATCAAATGACACCCTGTCTCTTAAGCATCAACTGTACTTTGAGTTGTGGATGCAAGATAGGAGGAAGAGCATTAGATCATAAAACTGTCTACAATGTAAGTCTTCAATGGGCTCTTTACTATGTTTATGAGTGGCTTACAACAATGAAAGAGAGGGTGGCCCTTAAAATGCACCCTTGAGGAACACTGTTCTCTCATATAAAATTGTGTATGATGATGCCTCTTACTTGATAACAGAATGACGGCGTACAAGGGACGATTTCCATAAAACTGGTGACCTACCACAGAAGCCCAGTTGCAAAGCTGACAATGTGATTTACTTTGTTGCTGGGTCATATAGTTATTCAATATACAGAACATCCATACAAGGTGGTGTCTACATAGGAAAGCTTCCTGTGTCACCTTAATCAGGCAGGGTAAGTTTATTTTGGGTACAATTATATTTTCTACATCCACATTTGAAGTGGGTAAAGAGTATCTTCCTCCCAAATTTTACTGTCAGTTCAAGGCTACTTCTTCCGTAGCTTTTGAGATTAACACTTGGGTGACTGCGTGTGAAGGTATCATCCTTCATTGATTTTAAGAGGTGTATAGCAACGGATACTCTACGTGATTATGTATAGACTGTACTGTATGCAGTTGAAAAGATCAAGAACGGTTTCTTTTGATTCTACATACTATGTGTTATACATTACAGCATCTAGTCGTGGGACTGTTTCTTTGTTAGTGAGCTGATCGTTAGAAATGACAGCAATTAAACTACTCCAGGTCTGCTGAGATTCAGAGTACACAATAGCAGTGTATCTGCCAACAATGCCTACAGAAATTTGTTAATACGGGAGAACATATTGGGCACTAGGAAAAGTTTTATGATTTTTTTCAGAGGTGTTTTATGAGAACAGAAGGGCACCTAAAAAGTGACTGCGACCCAGAAAGTTGGTCCTTGGTATTGGAGAGCTCAGTGAATCAGTGCCAGTGGACTACTTTTAGATTCTCGGAATGAGAGGTAGTTGTGAATTTAAATAAGGAGCTTCATTATAAAGTATCATGAGGAACTTGCTGTAGTAGTATTATGTGCGTTCATTGTATATTTTGAGGATGAAGGCTGTCTTACGATGACCTAATGGATTGTTTCACTGCAGTCTTATGAGTCTTCTGTCAATACAACTGAGAATGTGACAATAGTAATGCTGCCACTGACACTAGTTTTGTAAATAGTTTTCATGATTTGTTAAATAACAGGACAGTATGCGTTTAGATCAATGTCAACGAGTCTTACGGGTCACATAGTGCCCTTTTTTTTATATTAGCACCAAAAAGTGCATAGCAAAATTTGTATAGATTGCAGTATGTGTGGCAACACTACATATGAAAATCTGATTCCGTTTAACAGAGATATATGATTTATTTAATATGGGAAAAGGGGAGACATGAATTTTAGCATGTGAATGTTAATTGGGAGAGTAGAGAGATTACTCTAATGGGATGCCTACCTAATTTATCATCCTCTTCCCATGTTGTGAGATAACACTGTGGCTACCAGTGACTCAATCTCAGGGAATTAAGTAAAGTTGTGAAAAAGAACAAATAGAGAGAGAAAGCACCTACAAGCTAGGTTTGGAGCATCACAAGAGTGAGACTGTGTACAAAATGTAATACAAAAAGAAAACACCCCAAGGGGAAAAGTTATGCAAGGAGGATTTCCTCCATATTCATGCAGCATAATGTAAAGTGTAAAAACAATGATAGATATATCTGTGTCATTAGCAGCTAGATTCAAACAGAATCCAGTGAGCCAGATTAACCAAAGGAGAGGAGGAAATGTGAAGGCATAAAACTGCCACCACAGTTCAGAGCCGTAACCAGACCGTCATCGCCAGGAGCAGCCGCTGTCAGTGATCTGCCAACGGTGCAACCCTCCACTGTGTGCCTGCTTCTGCATCAGTCTCCTTTCACATGACAACACCCACACCTAGAACATTGGTCCCGTTCGAGATTTTTCGATGTAACTCGAAAACACAACTCCCTAATGGTCAGTGCTGGACAGCTGCATCTCAATCCCAGCCCAGCCAAATAGGTCAAGACTGGCCAGCAGGCACATGCATGGCACCAGCCTTGTGTCAGTCATTGCCACGAGTTAGTTCTTCTGCCACCTTAACTATGTTGCCACCGCCACAGCCATAGCTGGGCCACGAATCATGAGCTACTGCCTGACTGCTCCTGGCAGCCAATGCTCCACTGCTGCAGTAGGGCTTCATTTACTACTTGGCAGTCGCTAGCAACTCAGCCCTATGGCGTGCCTACAACACTAGCTCAGTTTGCCACCACCTGTACACCACATTTCACATCTGCCTCACCTGCTGCTGCCAGTGGAAATATTGAGCCAACACCTAACAGTGTCAAAGTTGAGGACACAATGAAATGGCTATCCATATTTACTGGATTAATAAAGAACTGTTTGTATTCAGGACACAATGAAATGGCTATCCATATTTACTGGATTAATAAAGAACTGTTTGTATTCATCATTTGTTTCTCTCCAAATGCCTGTATTATCACTCCTGTCTCACAGGCCACCAAAAGAACCCACAACCCCAAGGTGGTAGTCTAGCACCTCATGACAAGACAGCTCCCACCGACCAGTAACAGTCTTCTACCATTTAGTGTAACTGCTAAATATATACTGGACAGCTCAGTAGTTCCAGCATTTTTCTATGTTGACTTACAAGAGGAAATTTATGTTAAAATTCTCATGGCTACCAAAGTGATGGAAACAATAAATGATGACAGCACAAACACTTACAAAAGTAGTCTTCAGGCTAAAACAGGAATGTAACAGGTGAAATTCAAAACTACCACAACCCATTACTAAATTCAAATTTCAGCAGGTTCTCAGCCAAACCCTGCATTCAGCAGAAAAATTAAGGAAGAGACATTTACCTTAGCAGTTTATGTAAAAGATATGATTTTTTTACAACAACCTGCAGCAAAAAATGGCCCTCAAATAGAAATTAATGAAACCATTTATCTGAAGGGCCTTCAAATACATATTAAGAATCTGACATTCACACAATTATAGCTTTCAGCCATTAGGGCCTTTGTCAGTAGTAAAACACACACACACACACACACACACACACACACACACACACACACCTGCAGTCTCCAAACTGAAACCACAAGGTGAACAGCAACACCAGTGCATGATGGAAGTGGCAACTAGGTGGGGGTAAGGAGGAGGCTGGGGTGAGGTGGGGGAGGGATAGTACGGTGGAAGTGGCGGACAGTAAAGTGTAGCAGTTCAGACGGAGGGCAGGAGAGAAGGTGCAGAGGGGGAAGGGGGTAAATAGCGGAAAGGAGAGAAATAAAAAGAATTAAAAGACTGGGTTTGGCGGTGAAATGACAGCTGTATAGTGCTGGAATGGGAACAGGGAGGGGGCTGGATGGGTGAGGACAGTGACTAACGAAGGTTGAGGCCAGGAGGGTTACAGGAACTGAGGATTTATTGCAGGGAAAGTTCCCACATGCGCAATTCAGAAAAGCTGGTGTTGGTGGGAAGGATCCATATGGCACAGGCTGTGAAGCAATCATTGAGATGAGGGATATCATGTTTGGCAGCACGTTTAGCAACAGGGTGGGCCACAGTTTGTGGCCATTCATGCGGACAGACAGCTTGTTGGTTGTCACGCCTACATAGAATGCAGCACAGTGGTTGCAGCTTAGCTTGTAAATCACATGACTGGTTTCACAGGTGGCCCTGCCTTTGATGAGATAGGTGATGTTTGTGGCTGGACTGGAGTAGGTGGTGGTAGGAGGATGTATGGGACAGGTCTTGCATCTAGGTCTATTACAGGAGTATGAGCCATGAGGTAAGGGATTGGGAGCAGAGGTTGTGTAAGTATGGACGAGTACATTGTGTAGGTTCGGTGGACGGCAGAATACCATGGTAGGAGGGTAGGAGGGGTGGGGAGGGTAGTGGGAAGAACATTGCTCATTTCAGGGCACAACGAGAGGTAATCTAAATCCTGGTGGAGAATGTAATTCAGTTGCTCGAGTCCCGGATGGTACTGAGTTATGAGGGGAATGCTCCTTTATGGCCCGACTGTGGGACTTTGGGAGGTGGTAGGTGACTGGAAAGATAAGGCATGGGAGTTCTGTTTCTGTATAAGGATGGGAGGATAATTACGGTCAGTGAAGGCTTCAGTGAGACCCTCGGTATATTTTGAGAGACACTGCTTGTCACTGCAGATGTGACGACCACGGGTAGCTAGGCTGTAAGGGACTTCTTGGTATGGAATGGGTGGCAGCTGTTTAAGTGGAAGTACTGCTGGTGGTTAGTAGGTTTGATATGTATGGAGGTACTGATGTAGCCATCTCTTAGGTGGTGGTCAACATCTAGGAAGGTGGCTTGTTGGTTTGAGTAGGACCAGATGAAGCAATTGGGGGGAGAAGTAGTTGAGGTTCTAGAAGAATGTGAATAAGGTGTCCTCACCTTCAGTCAAGATAGCAAAAATGTCATCAATGAATCTGAACCAGGCGAGCGGTTTAGGATTCTGGGTTTTTAGGAAGAATTTCTCTAGATGGCCCATGAATAGGTTTAGCATAGGATGGTGCCATGCGGGTGCCCATAGCCGTAGGTAACACCTTCAAAGGAGAAGTAATTGTGGTTGAGGATATAGTTGGTCATGGAGACTAGGAAGGAGGTGGTTGGTTTGGAATCCATAGGGCATCTGGAAAGGTAGTGTTCGATAGCAGTAAGACCATGGGCATTAGGAATGTTAGTGTACAAGGAGGTGGCATTAATAGTGACTAGCAGGGCACCGTGTGGTAATGGGACAGGAACTGTGGAGAGTCGGTTGGGAAATGGTATCTTTTATATAGGAGGATAGGTTCTGGGTAATAGGTTGAAGGTGCTGGTCTACAAGAGCAGAGATTCTCACAGTGAGGGCACAGTAACTGGCCACAATGGGGCATCGTGGGTAGTTGGGTTTATGGGCTTTAGGAAGCACGTAGAAGGTTGGATTGCGGGGAGTGGTAGGGGTAAGTAGAGAGATAGACTCTGGGGAGAGGTTCTGGGATGGGCCTAAGGATTTGAGTAGTGACTGGAGATCCTGCTCGATTACTGGAATGGTATCACTGTGGCATGGTTTGTAGGTGGAAGCATCTGACAGCTGACTGAGTCCTCCTGCCACCTAATCCTTGCAGTTCAAAACAATGGTGGTGGAGACTGTCTGCAGGTACTCAGATTCATCACCCAGCCTGATTACTGATATGGAGAATAGCTCAGAGGTACTTGGGTTCATCATCAAGCTGTAGATTGTTCCCGCATGATGCACCACCACGGCATAGAGCAATCCACTGAATTAGGGACTGGCTGTAAATACTATTACCTGGAACTTGCTAGCCACTCTCTTGCTGCCCTTTGAAGCCTTTTGTTATGCACCATCGAACAGTGGAATTTTGACCTTGCCTGTTTTACATCTCTGAATTGCTCCACGAACTACTGGATATGTCTAAGATAACTTTGCTACGCTCTCGACTTGTTTTTGAATAAGCAATCCTATGCAGCATGGGCTGTGACTTTCAATGTTTGGCACACTACTGTGCTTTTTCCTGTAAACAATGTGGCACATCAAATGCAAAGTCTTTAATTCATGAAATTATGTGTCTTGCTCCTGACAAAGAAGTTAGTACGAAGACTTTAGACTCATCTGATCCAACCCAAAGCAAAAATTACCAAAGGTTATGAAGCACCAGCATCATTGCAAGCTGCACTGAAGAGCCAAAGAAACTGGTACACCTGCCTAATATTTTATGTAGAGCACCTGTGGACACACAGAAGTGCCGCACAATACAATGTGGCATGGAGTCTATTAATGTCTGAAGTAGTGCTGGCAAGAATGGACACCATTAATCCTGCAGGGCTGTCCATAAATCTGTAAGATTATGAGAGGGTGGAGATCTCTTCTGCACAGCATGTTGCAAGGCATCCCAGATATGCTCAACATGTCTGGGAAGTTTGGTGGCCAGTGGTAGTGACTTAACTCTGAAGAGTGTTCCTGGAGCCACTCTGTAGCAATTCTGGACATGTTGGGTGTCACATTGTCTCGCTGGAATTTCCCAAATCTGTTGGAATGCAGAATGGACATGAATGGATGCAGGTGATCAGACAGGATGCTTATGTATGCGTCACCTGTCAGAGTCTTATCTGGATGTATCAGAGATCCCACATCACTCCAACTGCACATACCCCACACCATTACAGAGCCTCCACCAGCTTGAACAGTCCCCTGCTGGTATGTCTCCATACCTGTACATGTCCATCCTCTCAATACAATCTGAAATGAGACTTGTCCAACCAGGCAACATGTTTCCAGTCATCAACAAACAGTCCATTGTCGGTGTTGACGGGCCCAGGTGAGGCGTAAAGCTTTGTGCCGTTCCGTCATCAAGGGTACATGAGTAGGCCTTCGGTTCCGAAAGCCCATATCGATGATGTTCCGTTGAATGGTTCGCGCGCTGACACTTGTTCATGGACCAGCAATGAAATCTGCAGCAATATGCAGAAGGGTTGCACTTCTGTCACTTGAACGATTCTCTTCAGTCATCGTTGATCCCGTTCTTACAGGGTCGTACCAGACAACAAAGGCCATCGCTCTGTGCGCAACAGGCTGCATGATACACAACTTCACTCCCGACGTCCATGGTGAGGTCCATCTTTGCAACCACACCACCATTCAGTGGAGTACAGAAGGGCCCCAACAACATGCCAAATGAACCGCTCAGGATTGGCATCACATTCTGTTCACCAATGAATGGCGCATATGCCTTCAACCAGACAATTGTGGGAAGCGTGTTTGGAGACAACACGGTCAGGCTAAACATCTTAGACACATTGTCCAGTGAGTGCAGAAAGGTAGAGGTTCCCTACTGCTTTGGGGTGGCATTATGCGGGGCCAACTTATGCCGCTGGTGGTCACAGAAGGCGCCGTAACGGCTGTACAGTACGTGAATACCAGTCTCCGACTGATAGTGCAACCATATTGGTAGTATCTTGGCGAGGCATTCATCTTCATTGACAACAATTCGCGCCCCCATCGTGCACATCTTGTGAATGACTTCCTTTGGGATAACAACATAGCTCAACTAGAGTGGCCAGCATGTTCTCCAAACATAAACCCTATCAAACATGCCTGGGATAGATTGAAAAGGGCTGTTTATGGACAACCTGGCCCACCAACCATTCTGAGGGATCTACACCGAATAGCCATTGAGGAGTGGGACAATATGGACCAACAGTGCCTTGATGAACTTGGGGATAGTATGCCACGATGAATACCTTGGACGTACCGGTGTGTACAGCAATCTGGACCACCACCTCTAAAGGTCTCGCCGTATGGTGGTGCAACGTACGTGTGGTTTTTATGAGCAATAAAAAGGGCAGGAATGATGTTTTTGTTGATCTCTATTCCAATTTTCTGTACAGGTTCCGGAACTCTCGGAACAAAGGTTATGCAAAATTTATTTTGATGTTTGTACATTAAGGGCACAGACAATGTAGTTGCTGATGCTTTGTCTAGGATACCTTTAGGGAGTTAATCATCTAACAACTTTGGAGAAGGAGAGGAAAAGACTTTAAAATTATGTACTTGAGAGGTGTGAAACACGAAAAAGAGATCCTGAAAATTTGCAGACATCCGCAGGTATCAAAACCATGATAAAAATTGGAAATTGGTTAAGAGCATGTTGGGTAAGAAAGGAGGAGAAAAACAGAACAGTATTTTAAGGTACACAAGGGTATTTTATTCAGAAGACATAAGACTGAATCGGAGGATTGGAAACTATGTTGGCCGGAACAATGTATTGATACTTTAATTACTTATACACATGAGAGTTTTGGTCATTGTGGGTCAACCAAATGCACACAAAAGATTCAGGAAAACATCTATATTTATAACACATGAAGGAGAGGCAAGAAGAAGATGGCAAGCTGTGACAGATGTCAAAGAGTGAACATAAGTAACCAAACAAGTGAGGCCAAATGCAAAATAACTGCCTAATAGTAATCTAGATCTCTTGTCTGTGGATGTTTATGGACCCTCACCTAAGTGTAAGAATGGATTTTGTTGTTTTTGTGGTGGCTGATGTATTTTCCGAGTTCATAAAGCTGTTTCCTTTTAAAGCTACCAGTAAGCAAATCTTGTCCAAGTTTGAAAACACGATCATGTGGGTATTCCTAAAATAATTTTATCTGATAATGGTTCTCAGTTTACATCACAAGCTTGGAAAGATTTTGTTGATCACACAAAAATAAGGCATATTCTAACCTCTGTGTACCATCCTTCGAGCAACCCTGCAGAAAGTTATGTGAGAGAGATTGGAGGACTGTTCAGAACTTGTTATAGTAAGAATAATACCAGTTGGATAGATTATGTCAGTGATTTTGAGGATAATACAAACAGCTTACAACATTCTTCAACAGGTTTTTCACCATTTGAAGTTATGTTTAACCGCAGACCAGCTAACCTTATTTCTAAAAATGTTGAGTTTCCAACATGTAAAATTCTGTGACAACAAAGAGAGGGAAGAATGTGTTAGGGAGATGATCAAGAAACAGGGGCATACGAGAAAGCAGACACATGATGGAAAAGGTAGATTTTGTAAGTTTGAGGTAGGAGATCTTGTGTTGGTAAAAGCCAAAGAGAAATCGAAAGTTTTGACATCTGAGAAAGAAATTTTTCTGTATTTACATTGGACCATTCGAAATTCTAGAAATTCCACATCCTAATGCATACAGGTTTGTGTATTCTAAATTAAGAAGTTGTTTGAATTATGCAATATCACTGAACTGAAAGCATATAGACATGATCCAGAAGTATCTGATTTTTGTTTGTTCTTTTTCCATTGTCATGAATGTACTGTGTAAGAGGATGTAATTTTTAAAGTTCTTCCTTACCCATTGACAGGGTTTAAATCTATCTGTAGATTTATAAGACTATGTAAATGTATTTTGTTTATCATGAATTCAGTATGTAAGATAATGTGATTTTTGAGGTTCTGTCTTATTTATTGATTGAGTTAAAATCTATAATACACTATATAATTACGTTCTGTAACAAGTTCATGCTTTAGGATTTAATACATGTACACCATAATACTAAATTAGTGTAACCTTTTACAATTTTGAAATGGGACAATGTTCATAATTTGTACTGCAAAAATTAGGAATAGTAGCTTAGTATATCTGTGTGCATCACCTTGTTAGTTCATTTTTTATTGCCTTTAGCTCTGTTTATTAATGTTTCATATTTGAACACTTTACTTTCACCTGACAAATACCACATAACTGAATTTGAAAAATTTATAGGAAGAGCATATCTTGTGTAATGTAAAAAAGGTACTGAACAACATATTTAGTTTAGTAGTAGTACAGGATTTGATGTGAATGCTAGACAGGCTGCATCATGCACAACTTCAGACCTGTCATGGAGTCCACACAAACACCACTGAACGACGGGACCATTCCAGGGCATAGATGGACTCCTGAATGGATGCTACCAGTGGATGGCGAGAGTAGCACTGGTCGAAAGCTTGCAGGCTGCTCAAGAAGAAATAACTTGCCAGAGCACGAGTGGATGTGCTCAAGACACGAGATATGGCCACCAGCTCTGCAGTTAAAACACTGCAGCCCTCTGGCCAGGAGTGTTGTTCAGTATGTCCTCCATGAACATACTCAAAGCCTACATGATCATCAGCCATCAGTGTAAACCACTTTATGGCTCCAATGCATGTCGAGAATATAGAGGAAGTGATGGTGGAGAGCTGCATGGTTAATGGAGTCCTTATGGCCATGCAAAAGGTCCAGAAGAATCTGCGGCCTAGGTGCCCACAATGCAGATGTATGTGAATGGACCTAGAGGAGAGGTGGTAAAGGGAAAGACTCCAGTTCAGACAGAAGGGACTGGACACAAACCGCAATCGTAATCACTGATCTGGGCCGCGATGCAGGAGATGAACTGACGTGATTGGAAAAGGAGATGGTAATTCGGATGCGCAGAACTACAAATGTGTGCAACCTAACTGACAAGCAGTTGTGCACACACCACCTTCAATGGAGGGACTCCGGCGTCCACCAGGACACTGGTCACTGGACTCATTCCAAAAGCTCCCATTGCTAGGCGAACACCACAGTTGTGCACTGCGTCGAGTAAACGCAACGCTGAGAGCATCGCCGAATTGTAAACCAGACTCGCATAGTCAAATCGGGATTGTACAATGACTCTTGTAAAGCTGCAGCAGCGTAAAGCAATCTGCACCCCAGTTGGTGTTGCTCAGGCAGCAGAGGGCATTGAGGTGCTCCCAGCACTTCCGCTGAAGCTGACGAAGGTGAGGCACCCAAGTGAACTGGGCGTCAAAAACCAGTCCTAAGAATTGATATGTCTCCACTACAGTGAGTAGATAATCATTAAAGTAAAGTTCTGGTTCTGGATGAATGGAGCAACGCCGACAGAAATGCGACTTTGCGGCTGAAAACTGGTAGCTGTGGGCTAGAGCCCATGACTGCGCCTTGTGAATGGCTCCCTGTAGGCACCGCTCAGCACACCAGTACTGGAGGAGCAGTACGAAATGCAGAAGTCATCTGCATACAGAGAAGGTGACAGAGGCGGCCCTACAGCTGCTGCTAGACTGTTGATAGCCACTAAAAATACAGAGATACTCAATAAAGAGCCCTGTGGAATGCTATTCTCCTGAAAATGGGGGCAACCATGGGAGGCACGGAAAGTAGAGCGACAGGAAGTTTTGGATCAAAATAGGGAGCAAGCCCCAGAGACCCCCTTCGTACAATGTGGCAAGGACCTGATGTCGGCGGGTTGTGTCGTATGCTTTATGTAAGTCAAAAAAGATGGCAACCAGGTGTTGGCATCTGGAAAAGGCTGTTTGGATGGCAGACTTGACGGACACAAGATTATCAGTGATACAGCGACCCTGGCCGAAGCTGCCCTGACGGAGCCAGTAAGCCACAAGACTCCAGGACCCGACCCAACCCAACCCAACCCACACACCATACATTCCAGCAGCTTACAGAGAATGTTGGTGAAGCTGATGCGTCGATTGCTATCCACATCAAGCGGAGTTTTACCAGGTTTTAGCACTAGAATGATGGTGCCCTTCCGCCATTGCGATGGAAAGATGCCATCCCACCAGACCCGGTTGAAGATGATGAGGAAATGTCGCTTGTAGTCAGACAAGAGATGTTTAATCATCTGACTGCGGATCCAATCCGGCAAAGGAGCTGTGTCGGGGCAATGTTCAAGGGCGCTGAGGAGCTCCCACTCTGTAAATGGGGCATTGTAGGGTTCACTGTGGTATGTAGTGAACAAGAGGACTTTCCTTTCCAGCCGCTGTTTGAGGGTGCGAAAGGCTGGGGTGCAGTTCTCCGATGCAGAGGCTTGAGCACAGTGCTCAGCAAAGTGCTCGGCAATCACATTTGGATCGGTAGATAGCACGCCATTGATGTTAATGGCGGGGACACCTGTTGAGGTTTGGTACCCAAAAAGACGTCTGATCTTTGCCCAGACTCGGGAATGTGACTTATGACAACCAATGAACACGTACCCCTGCCAACACTCCTGTTTCCGTCGTTTTATAAGCGGGCGAATGCAGGCAAGGAGCCGCTTAAAGGGTATCAGGTGCTCTAGGAAAGGGTGCTGCTTAGGTCGCTGTAGAGCTCGTCGATGCTCTGTAATTGCCTGAGCGACTTCCGGTGACCACCATGGGACTGTCTTTCGCCGGGAGCACCCTAGAGAACGAGGGATCGCATTTTCCGCCACAGAAATTATTGTTGTAGTGACCTGCTCAATCACCACGAGGGGGAGATTCAATGTTGACAGCAGAGGTGAAGGCTACCCAGTCTGCCTTGTTTAAAGCCTATCTGGGTAGGTGTCCGTGGGCATGACAACCAGGGGTGGAGGCGGGGGAGTGACAGGAAGACGGGGAAGTGGTCAATACCACACAGGTCGTCATGTGCTCTCCAGTGGATGGATGGAAAAAAGCCAGGACTGCAAACCGAGAGATAAATGGCTGAATATGTGCCATGTGCCACACTAAAATGTGTGGGGGCACCTGTATTTAAGAGGCAGAGGTTGAGTTGCGACAGTTAAATTTCGACCACCCTACCTCGGCCAGTAAGCACGGCGCCACCCCACAAGGGGTTATACGAGTTAAAATCTCGCAAAAGTAGGAAAGGTTTAGGGAGTTGATCAATCAGTGCAGCCAATACATTCACGGGGACTGCACCATCTGGAGGAAGATATACATTGCAGACAGTTATTTCCTGTGTCATCCTTATCCTGACAGCCACAGCTTCAAGAGGGAATGAAGGGGCACACGTTATCAACAAACTCAGTTCATGACAGATGCAAACTCCACCTGACACACTATTATAGGCACTATTGTTCCTGTAATACCCATTATAGCCACGGAAGGCAGGGGTCCGCATTGTTGGGAACCAGGTTTCCTCCTGGAGGGCAATGCAGAAGGCAGGTGTAAAGCTTAACAGTTGCCATAGCTCAGCCAGGTGGTGGAAAAAACTGCAGCAATTCCACTGGAGGATTAAATGATCGTGCGACTGGGAAAGCATCAAACACTCAATGAGGCGTCTACGCCTCAGGATCACCTGCTGCCACCAGATGATTAACTGTGCAATCGACATCCATTATGTCTGAGGGCCCAGCAAGATCTAGGTTCTCAGCGGATGTCAGAATCTCCACTTCATCCTCAGACACAGAGCTTGTAGATAGTGGTGGTGTGGGTGCCACCGAAGTGCCTTGGTTCTTGGGGGTCTGTTTTTATGTTTCTCTCGCTGCTTCTTAGGTTTGTCCAGCAGGGAGGGCTTCACTGACTTAGTCTCAGGGACTGAGGAGGACCATGAAGACCTACGACCAGCTACCTGTGGTTGCTTCAGCCATTGGCAGGTTTCAGTTTTACCACTGGTAGGAACCATGCAAGCGAGTGACCCCAAGGGATCCCTTCCTGGCAAGAGGAGCCGAAGACAACTGACACTTCTCTAGCTGAGATGTGGGGACTGACATCCATGATGGTTGGACCAGGGAGGGGGGGATGTAGGTTGGACTCGAACAAAATATTTTTGCGTTCGGAAGAGAAAGTTGGTGACAAATTTCGTAGATAGATCTCGCTGCGACGAAAAACGTCTTTGCTTTAATGATTTCCATCCCAACTCGCGTATCATATCTGCCACACTCTCTCCCCTATTACGTGATAATACAAAACGAGCTGCCTTTTTTTGCACCCTTTCAATGTCCTCCATCAATCCCACCTGGTAAGGATCCCACACCGCGCAGCAATATTCTAGCAGAGGACGAACAAGTGTAGTGTAAGCTGTCTCTTTAGTGGACTTGTTGAAACTTCTAAGTGTCCTGCCAATGAAACAACCTTTGGCTTGCCTTCCCCACAATATTATCTATGTGGTCTTTCCAACTGAAGTTGTTCGTAATTTTAACACCCAGGTACTTAGTTGAATTGACAGCCTTGAGAATTGTACTATTTGTCGAGTAATCTAATTCCAACGGATTTCTTTTGGAACTCATGTGGATCACCTCACACTTCTCGTTATTTAGCGTCAACTGCCACCTGCCACACCATACAGCAATCTTTTCTAAATCGCTTTGCAACTGATACCGGTCTTCGGATTACCTTACTAGACGGTAAATTACAGCATTATCTGCGAACAACCTAAGAGAACTGCTCAGATTGTCACCCAGGTCATTTACATACATCAGGAACAGTGGAGGTCCCAGGACACTTCCCTGGGGAAGACGTGATATCACTTCAGTTTTACTCTATGATTTGCCGTCTATTACTGCGATGTTCCTGACAGGAAATCACGAATCCAGTCGCATAACTGAGACGATACCCCATAGGCCCGCAGCTTGGGGATGTAACCTCTCATTTTCTCAGTGTAGATCAGTCAGTCCAGGCTCTTTTATTCCATTATTTTTCTTTCTTTCTGGAGAATCCTGCACTATGGCAAGCAACACAAATGCTGCTCTCTGCAGTTGACACAGATGGGAGCATGGGCACAGGGAGTATTGGGATGTGAAGGACGTCCACAATCTTGACAGGTGCCACTGGAAATATAGTGGGAAGACATATGGCCGAACTTCCAGCACTTAAAGCAACGCCTCGGAGGGATATATGGCCTTGAGCTTCTCCGGTAATGTGTCACCCTCTAAGGCCAAGATGAAGGCATGGGTGGCAACCTGATTAGGCCTCTGACGCCAGTGGACATGCTGGATGAAATGGATACTTTGCCACTCTAAACTGGCGTGCAACTCATCGTCAGACTGCAAAAGGTCACTGTGAAATATAATACCCTGGACTATATTTAAGGACTTATGGAACATGATGGAAACAAACATCCCCAGCTTGTGACAGGTGAGTAGTGCCCAAGGAAGCTGTTTTGATCAAGACCAACACTGACCGCACTTTGGACAAGCCCTCCACCTCCCCAAACTTGTCCTCTAAATGCTCCACAAAAAACTGAGGTTTCATTGACAAGAAAGATTCCCCATCAATTCTCGTATGTAATAGGTACCGGGATGAATAAGGTTCGCTGCCATCCTTAGCCTGGCGTTCCTCCCATAGTGTGGCCATGGGGGTGGGGAAGGGGGGGGCGATTTGAGGTCTTATTTCTTAGCAGTGAAGTTAATACCTTCATCGCTTAGAGGCTGCTGGTGTTTGACCACCAGTAAGAGAACATATCATGCTTCATGGCGTGTCATCCACCCTGATGCCACCTACTCTGACAAGGCGCCCTCCCCACAGGCACCACCCACCTGCAGCAAAGGCTACAGGCAGGATGGCCATTGCCGGGAGTCCCGATGCCATAGGGTGACAAGCATCTACTCCTTGGCGTACATGGAGATTTAACAGCACAGGCATCAACAGAGCGATCCCTATGTGGTCAGGGAGCTACAACCAACAGGTTACACGGCAGCCCCACCACAACGGACTGGCTACCGTGTTGGATATCAGGTGCAAATGTTTCACTACCACACAGTAACCATTATCTGTAATAGTTGTTGAAGACCAGTAACACTATTATCGCATGGTATTACCGATTCTGAACACAATTATAATGAACACAAAAGAATGTTATTGGCTGCAGATAACGCAATAGTTACTGCTGCATTAACTCATAACATGTAAAAAACATGGCAACTGTAGCACAGCGGGGATGGTTTTTTCAAATGGTCTGAGCTACAGAACAGGCTACCACCACAACCAAATTTATTTTTTACTTTCACATTTGTTGGCTTTGCCAGCTCACAACCAAACTGGTACCTTTTAATCTAACCTGGACCTTACGCTAAGCTAAAGATCAGTCTGCCAGCACAACATATTTTGTTTTCACATTTGAGGGCTTCAACAACAGAACTGTGAATTCACGTACCAAATGGTGATGTCACAGCAGCCATTAACATTACATCAATGGTAACTGCTGCAACATCTGCTTTGTAACAAAGAGCAAGTTAAATGCTACTCTCCCTTGTTAGATGGTGCACCTGTCAATCAGTTACACTTTCCATACCTACGTTTGTTATCTGCAAGCCACTATATAGCGAGCAGTGGAGGACAGTACTGTGTAACATGTCAATTTTTTGAAAGCCATCTCTTCTGTGGCTGAATCAGGCTTGCTCATGATTCTTCCCCTTCAGTCAGACACTATACTTATTTTACAGTCTGTGCCAGTCTATTTGTAACAAGACACTCTGAATACACCAATGTGGCAGGTCTCTACTGCTTACTTTATCAACTGATCAATGTTATTTTAAAATAATTTCTAGAGCTAAAAATCTTGCACAAGGCATGCTTCACTACAAATTTTCACCATAAAAAATATCAATATGCAAATGTATTCACATGATCTGAATAATTTATTATATAATGGAAAGTAATGTAGGCCTACCACTTTTATGGTATTACATCTATATGACTAACCAATTGTAATTTCAGCATATTCAAAGCAGCCTTCAACAGCACTTTTTTTGGCCCTTTAATTTGTCATTTACAGACGTAGCCCTAATACTTTTAGTAGTAAAATACGGCAAGATTGGAGACACTATGGTAACTGTGTCTGGAAAATAAACGCTTTCTTGGAATTTAATAAACCAATCCTCTTCTACTTTTGCAAATAGGGAATTCTGTTACAGCATTTCAATGTAATCCATTCTTTCAACTGAAGTTGATAATTTTCCGACCTTATTATTACACACACACAATTTGACATTCAAAAAAATGTTCAAATTATTGCGAAACTTACAACAACTTGCTCCGGCGTCCAAGTGTCTAAATTAACAGATTTCACTTTGGAAATGTGGACACCTAGGTTTCTGTGTATACCGGCGCATCTTATACACAGAAATATACCTAAATTCCATGACGCCCATCTCGGTCCTAAAATTGTTTGGAAAGAAATTTCAAATACATAGATTTCAACTATTAAATAAGTGGGATATAACAACATTAGTATGTTAATTTTAATGTTTTGTTACATCTTGAGAAACATCTAGCGATGCACCCACTGAAATAACATACAGAAATACCTTTAGCATCACAGTCAACACAATACTTATTGTCTTCATCTCTCAACATCTGTGCCAATAGAGCTTGACACCTATCTTGGATTTGTTTTTGACGGTCTTTTTCTGCTTTAGAGGTCATATTTACTTCAACTTTGCGTTGTCACAATTCTAAATCACGAAATTTACTTTCAAAACCACTTATTTGACGGGTCGCCCCCTTCACTGGAATATGGCGACAACCCACGTTTGCTGTCAGATGGGAAAAGTCAGTGATAGAAATTTCTCTACTAGTCAGTCACAGATGCAATTGATCCATGCTTACAATCTCATGTAAAAAGCTTATTTCGAGATACCACCCTTCTATCTTATTTATTATGTTTATCGTTTTAAGGCTTAAGCAATACAATCAACGCCAATTAATTCTATATGTGTCCCTAGAACTTTTTACCTGTGAAGATTATTTTTCGCATGAAATTAATCGAAAAATATTATGATACCGCTTTTCTGGAAAATCTGTACGTGAATACGACCTAACAATGTACAAACTGTTGCGACCTTACCAATCATTTTGAAAATTTAGCTTTATTAATGATATTAAATTATTTAAGTTAATGTGGCGTTTTTTTCTCATTTGTAATTTCCTGCCATTTGTCTTTTTGTTTAGTTCCCTGCTTTGAATACGAAATAGGCCCCGATAAAAAAAAGTGTGCGAAACCTTCCAACGACATCATTTAACGGATGTGCAACAAAACAAGTAGTTCCTACGCATGCCGAGAGGTAGCAGTGTTTAAGTAAGTGTCATGTTGTTTCTGATTGTTTTGGCGAATTGGAAGGTGGTTTAACAATCAGTCATTGCTGTCAGCAGTACGGGGCCTGGTATTGTAATGACTAGAATTGTTCTTTTGTAACTGTTACCCAGTTTGTAAATTATTGTATTTATTTTTCGTCTAGAAGCATATGCTTAAAACACAAGTATTGTTGGATTGACTATCTTATAATTGTCTATTTACGTTCAACATGTTTGAAGGAAGGAATTATTTGGAAAAAACTGATGTTTATGTTGTCCTGTTTCGTGTTAAATGTATTAGACTCGTAGAATCTCCGTTCGTAACACTTAATCAGAATATTTCTAACACAAATTTTCAGGTTAATTTTTATCCTCCAGAGTTCGAGTAAGTAAAGCCGAAAAATGTCGGACCAACAACAGTTTTTCCTTAAATGGAATGATTTCCAGTCGAATATGGTGTCATCATTTAAGCATCTCAGAGATGAGAAGAGCTTTACAGATGTTACTCTTGCGTGTGAAGGACAGACTTGTAAAGCCCATAAAATGGTTTTATCTGCGTGTAGTCCATACTTCAAATCGCTATTGGAGGTAAATGTTGTTATGTAATTTTTAAAAATTCTTTACCTAGGTCCATAGTGTATTCTATAGATTACTTTAGTCTGCATTGATTATTGGACTTCTTGTGTGTGTGTGTGTGTGTGTGTGTGTGTGTGTGTGTGTTTATAAATCATGTTAAAGTATTTCTGTTTTTATTATAATGCATGTATCTACTACATGTGAATTTTGAAGTTAGGTGCCAGATGACTGAAAGCTTGTATTGTACTGTTACACATTAGTTATTTCTTCACATTAGTTATTTCTTCCCTTCATAGAACAGGCATAACAGGTATTTTATGAGCTAGTTTTAGTGGCAAGAGCTCCTGCACTTTGCATAATATTAACAGATGTGGGAATTACTTGGCACTTGCTATACACACGAATGTTCGAAATATCCCTTTGAGAAAGGAGAAAAAATACTAACAAATTTGCCATTAATGCTAACAACGTGGAAGTAAGTGTGGAGATAGGCTTATGTGGTTAAACTTGACTTCTAACTGTCAAACTTATAGATGCCTATTTTCTATTTTTGTCGTTTTTCCAATTACAGGATCTAATGATGATGAAAGGATTTTTGCTGAAACTTTTCATTTAAATGTTGCTGACACTTGCAAACTAGATCATAGCAATTGTCCTATTCAGACTGTAAGGTTAATTATTAGTACTATTTAATTCTGTTTGTCACCAGATGCCCATGGAAGGCTGTGTGTCTAGTTTCAAGCTTCTACTAGGTTTTAGTCTACAAAAACTTCTTAAGTTACTGGCTGTCATTATTTCTTCTGAAAGAAGATATTCCGCTGTTTTGTTTACTCCTGTTACACCCATATTTTAGTCATTCATGTTTAGGCATTATGTTATGCAACTGCTTTCACCATTTCTCCTCCTCCTCCTCCTCCTCCTCCTCATATCTGACTAACATCTGGTTTCGCTAAGCTTCATTCACAAATTTGGTGACTGTGTAATATTTGGCAATTATCTATTTTCCATTTTTACATTTCATCCATGTCTGTTTTCTGTTAAGATCATCAAAAATTGATGGCAAAATTGATGTGCCGATTTAGGGTATCCAAACCATTTGACTATTCATTTAAAGAAGGTAGGTTCATTACAGTCGGGATATTTAGGAGTTGTTATAAAGGTAATTTGGATATTTCGTTGCTGTTCATGTCTTATAGTTGTGAAAAGATGGGAGATAATTTCGATGTGCAATTATTGTACATAGACTTGCTAAAAAATCTAGGACCTTGATGAGTGCTTTCCACGCAGAATGGCTGTTTATAGATTATTGCTGGCATTAAATTCATTAAAAGATACAGGTTTTCAAAGAGTATAGGGGTCGACAGAAGCGTCCGATCTCACGCGTCGGCTTTGACCCGTGACGTAAGGGTGTTGTGGTGTGTGACGTCATTATGGCGCGGAGTTTGGTTTGTGAGTGAGGCGTGTTTGTAGGTGTCGTCGTGTTGTGGTTTGTTGTGCCCTCTGGTGGTATGTTCAGGGTTTTCGTTTGTTTGGTGTATTGGGCTCAGTTTGCTGTTGCTCAGTGGCGAGTGCTGCTTGCGTATTTTTGAAGTGGAATTTGTATCAGTGAGGTAACGGTTTTGTGGTTTTGTTTGAAGGTTAATGTAGTGATGATTGATGGGTGGTTGTGTTATTAAGTTTAATCGGTTGTGGTTTTTTGTTCAGGAATGGATATGAAAGACAAGATCAATAGTTCTCGGTTGAGGGCTATGATGGGGGATACAGCTTTAGAGCTGATTAAGTTCCTACAGCTTTTTGGCTTAATTGCCGAGGTGGTGAAGTGCGGTGTGTGCCGTGAACCAATGAAATTGGTTCAAGTTCCGGCCTCTCGGACCAGGGACGGTTATATGTGGCGCTGTCGCAAAGATGACATATGGCGTTCCATACGGCGCGGTACCTGGCTCGAGAAGTCTAGGTTGGGCATGCGTAAGATTGTGCTTTTTATGTATTATTTTTGTTATAGATCCCCACAGAGTTTTTGCGCGCATGAGACTGGTGTGTGTGAGAGGAGCGTTTTAGATTGGTATTCCTTTTGTCGTGAAGTGTGCAGAATTTATTAAGTACAGGGGTAAGTTGGGGGAAGGGGGGGGGCATGGGGTGGTTGTGGAGGTGAACGAGTCAGTTTGGGAAAAGGAAGTATGGGAGGGGGAAGTCTGTGGCTGGTCTTTGGGTGTGGGGGGGGGGGGCTGCTGTTCTGGGGGGTGGGGGTTCCGAATGTGTTTTTAGGGTTGTGGAAGGAAGGTCCAAGGCTGAATTAGTGGGGTTAATCGAGGAATATATAGAGCTGGGGTCCACAATAGTTTCTGATGCTTTTTCTTATAGGGGGTTGGGTGAGGGGCGATTTAATCATTTAGTAGTGAACCATAGTTTAGAGTTTAAGAATTATGTACTAATACAATAGAGGGGATGTGGGGGCCGGTTAAGTCAGTTCTTGAGAGGGGGAAGAGGCGCTCTTCCAACTTTCAGTATCATTTAGATGAGTACTGTTGGCGGAAGAGTGTCCCAGAGGGCTATTGTATTGTTCGGGTTTTCTTAAGGGCTGTGGGTAAAATGTATAGGTCGAAAGTGATTAGTTAGGGTGGTCTGGGTAGGTGGGTGAGTGTGGCTCAGGGTGGGGTGGATGGTTTATTTTGTTGCCTAGTATTTGTTAAGGTGGGGGACGGGGCGAGTGTGTTTGTTTTTTTGTTGAGTTGTAGTGTGTGATTGAGATGTTTTTTATGTTGCATTTGGTTTTTGTTTGTGGCTTTTTTATTTTGGGGTCGGGGAGGGGGGTTGAGGTGTGGGTGGGTTGGGTTTTTCTTTTGGTTTAGTATTTTTTCGTTGGTTTGCGTGTGTGTTTGCGGTGGCAAATCTAGTTTTTGCGGTTGGAACTTTCTTGTGGTAAGTTCTCATTTTTTTGTTTTTGGCGTATGTGTTATATATTGGGGTATAGGGAAGTGTTTCATTGAAATTTGTGTCTGTGAAGGTTGGTATTGGTATTGGGAGATGTTTTTGAGTTACATAGCTCATGGGTAGTGATCGATCCTAATTTATGGGATTGGGAGCTGCTGTAGATCTGTGTAGGTCAAGGGAAGTGTTTGTTGTAATGTTTGGCGGTGCATTTTGGTTTTTGTATTGGGAGATGAGATCGGGAGCTGCTGTTGAGCTATATAGGTCAAGAGGAGTGTTCGAACCCAATTTATGGAATCGGGAGCTGCTGTAGATCTGTTTAGGTCAAGGGAAGTGTTTGTTGTAATGTTTGGCGGTGCATTTTGGTTTTTGTATTGGGAGATGAGCTCGGGAGCTGCTGTTGAGCTATATAGGTCAAGAGGAGTGTTCGATCCCAGTTTATGGGATCGGGAGCTGCTGTAGATCTATGTAGGTCAAGGGAAGTGTTTATTCGTAATGTTTGGCGGTGCATTTTGATTTTTGTATTGGTAGATGGGATCGGGAGCTGCTGTTGAGCTATATAGGTCAAGGGAAGTGTTCGATCCCAATTTATGGAATCGGGAGCTGCTGCAGATCTATATAGGTCAAGGGAAGTGTCCGATTCCAGTTAATACTTTGTTTTGTGGTATTTGGTGAGTTTTGTGATGCCGATTTTTTTCGTCATTTTGCGTGGTTTTGTATGGGGGTGGGTCGCTAAATTTGTTTATATTTAGTTTCTCCCCACCCAAAAACCCCCAATTTCCCACGCTTGTCCCGTTAGTGTCATTAGGCTTCTTGTGGAGAGTGTGTGTGTTTGTTTTTGTTTCCGCCATATTTGTGACGTCATGGGTCAAAGCAGACGGGCGGGATCAGACACTTCCGTATTTCCGAAACAGGCCATCAAGTCAAATATTGCAGTTGCTTCTAGTTCTGCCTCTGTATGCTACTGGATATTCTGAAAAGTTAATAGCAGACCTAAATGGGGACTGTAAATAAACTATCTCTCTATATCGAGAAGGTTTCCAAAGCAACAACTTCCCTGAGAAATTCCTGCAAGGTGGTGAAGCTCATTCGTGTATTAAAGACTCCTACACGATTAGCGACTTCCCTGGAGCAATTGGAGCTATTGGCTGTGCTCGTATAATAACTGTCTCATAGTGGTTATAATGCAGAAGTGTTTCGCAGTAGGTCGTCATGTCTTTTAATGTGTAGACAGTTTACAATGCTGCCCTGCTAGTTAGGAATGTAGTAGCTCATTGCGCAGGGTCAGTTCATGACATCTTTATTGAAACGGGAAGAATTCAAGGTTATTTGTTAGAGGGTAATGGATACAGACATAACACTGTTCTTTCTAACGCTATTCTTAAATCCAGGAAATCAAGGAGAAGAAAATTTCAATAGAGGGCACATTAATACCAGAAGCACTGTTGAATGATAGTATGTAGTTTGGCAAGGTAATTCCTGACCTTATCATTGAGATAAAATACATGAGTAACAACACTGCTAATTGTTATAGTGGTTACTTCTGTGTTTTACAACCTGCAGTTGCTAATGGAAACATAATACTTGAAAACACATTTCATTTAAGAAAATGTGTAATAAAATGTGGTGAATACATAAACACTAAACAATGAAGTTATAATGTATTGTAAACAAACTCTCACATTTTATTATATTCTGGTAGTAAATTAAGGGAAAGGGCTGTTTTCACCCAGCTATAAACTTTTTGCTGGAAGATTAATAGACTGTGATGGTTTGAGGTCCGCAGAAGAAACTATCTTTTGTCACAGTAATTTATTTTACTTACTTAAGTGTACTTGGGAATAAACAAAGCAATATTAGACTGTCACTTGTTGGTAACTATGAACAAAAAAGCAATATCAGTGATCCATAGAACAGTAATAAAAATAAACCCATTACTTGCAGAAAATATTATTTTTAGTTTATTATTATAACCATTTTTCAAAAATGAACATAAAGATAATAGAACATCAGTTTTTGCTTGTGTTCACACTTCTGCTTAACTTCCGAATAAAGAAATTCACTTTTCATTTGTATAACACAAAAGCGTTGTGTGTGGCACAGGTATCTTCAGCTTTTCTTTAGCGTGCTTCATTCTTACTGTTTCCCTTTTCATCCGTAGTGGCTCACAGTCTTCTTTGTGCTTTTTAAGGAGCAAATGTAATTCTTAGTTACATATATTTCTTCTTGCTTCTGGCAGTTCCAGTATTTTTTCATGAGCTCTTGTAGCTGCAGGTTTTTTCCTTCTAGGGAGGCCTATTTCTAGCTTTCTTCAGCCTCTCTTTTGTTGGTGTTGATGGTGGACGTTCAGAAATTTTGTTACTGGTATCAGCATGCTTCTTATTCTGTATGTACTGATACCTGTGTTTCTAAGGCAGCTTCCTCTGTAATCAAGACTGTGATATCCTGAGTATTGAAACCACATCATATAATTGCTGATAACTATCAGATGCAAGTGTTGCATAGGCAGAATTGCAGTCAACATAGTTGGGACATGGATTAACCAGATCATTGATTATATGCAGTAGTTGCAAAGATGTCTCACATGCTGGTGGATTTGTAGCAACAGCACTTCCTGTCTTAAACATTAGTCTTGGCTTCTTTTTTGTTTTTCCCTTTCTATGAAATTGTCACCAAACAATTTCTGTTGCTTTACTCTTGTTTTCTATACAGGTTCATTTGAATTGAAACGGTTTGCAAGAATTTCCCACCCCTTGTCTTTTTCATGCAGTGTTGTGCCGTCCACGGCTTTTTTCAGTTACTAGTTTAATTTTGGAAATGAGGCCCAGAAATTAACTGTACTAATCAAAAAATAGGGATCCTCTCTCCTTTGTTTCAGTAGTGTTTTCCATTTCCTTTGCGTTGATTAGAAGAGATAAAATAGATTTACTGAGTTAGATGTACATTAAAAAAATCTTCATTTGTTCGGTTGGGGGGGGGGGGGAAACTGACTCAATAGTGTTGATTTAGTACATGATAAAACATTTTCGTGATCTTCTGTCAAACATTGTTTTGAATAGAGTGTTTGTCAAAATAAATGCATTGTTAATTCATAAAATGCCATACGTTTTGATGATGTGTCAGAAACGAATGAGTTGTTGAATCTGACATCTGTGTAGCATATTTAGTTGAAGATTGATGAAACCGGGCATAAATCTGTTTACCTGTACAGCCTACAGTATACAACTTGGTTATATCCATTTGGGAGGACACTTTGTTTCATGTTCTACCGATTCTTAACAAATGATCTGTATATTTTGTATGACTTCCAGTTGTGTATAGTTTGGTGTAGCTACGTTGTTAATAATTTGTCTTCTAGTCATCCATATATTGATGCAGTATAATTTTTTGTAGTGGTTAGTCAGTATCTGACAATTTCGGAGCTTGCCTTGACATTTAAATCTCTCTTTTAGGGGCATATTGCCAGAGTCTGTTATTCATTTATTTCTGCTATAAATTTCATCTTAATCGTCAGCTATTCGGCATTCATAGCCGCGTCAAGTCGTCCTTGAGTCTTGGACATCTGCTCCTAAATAAATGTGTGTTGAATAATGGCATTGCTAATAAGTCACCTTCCATTTATTAACTGTTCAGTTAATCCCATTTGAAAGATTTGCAAATTTGTTCAGTTAGCAAGTGATAGAGGTTCCACTTGAAATCTTGATTGTGGTTACAGACTGGCAATTTCAGAAAACTTGTAATACATAATAGACAAATCTCAGACAAACATTTTGGTACATGTATCATACATCAGCTATGCAAATTACAAGGGGGTGGCCCATACTTAATTTTTACTGATGGAGGTTTTTTGCTAGAAGTCTGTTGATCATAGCATGCTAATTGCGTTGATACACACTATCCTATTCACTGTTTCTGCTTTCTTGTGGAGTGACATGTCCTGCCAGGCTAAAGGAAAGCAAATTAGTACTGCAAATATTTAATGTATACAAAATGAGAGGCACAGCTCCAACATGTTGGGTCAACAATGTACATTGACCATTGCCATCAACAAAGCAAGGAGAAATGATAAAAAGAGTGCAAATCAAATGACAATTGTAAATATGCGATTAAATAGCGAAAACTGTACTAAGCGTGTAAGTAGACATGCATGTTCGGAACAGTGTGTGATACGTTCACTAGGTGGTAACATCATGGTCATGTACAGAAACTAGCATAGGAACTGTGTGAAGATAGCCACCTCACTAGCAGCTTTGCCGCAGAGATAACCAAGTCTCTGTGCCGTGAAAATGTGAAGTCTTATTGGTATTCTTATTCATGTAAGGTCCAGTATGATGGTTGTCTGACACAGTAGCAAGTTTATGAATGACGTTGGAAATTTGCAAATGGTATGTCATATATGGTTGATTCTCCTTGTCTGGGTAATGTCCAACAGGGTGTTTCCAGAAAACACTGCAGTCGTTAAATACATTAATAAAATTGGCACTAGGCATCATTGTGCGCAATTGTAAACATTAGTGATGGTTAAGAACACTGTTGTGCATGATCTGTTTAAATTCTACAAAGTGAATGAAAGATGGCCTCTCAAATTTGTTTGCCGCTGCAACTTGACATCATCTGCGGCATGTTGCACAAGGATGGTAGGCATTCTGCAAAGAATTGTGGTGGAGGATGAATCTGAATCTTAAGTCACCAATCAAAATCAACGAGAGTAAAGTAGGAATGGTACCATTCCTAATGACCAAAAGCCTTGTAATTTGGCCTACCATTAAAATGAACTGATGGGGATGGAAGCTTTCAGACTTTCTGCTGAAATACGCCAATGCACCTTGCCACATAGGCTGTATAATAACTGTTAAATTGCAAACATGAAGTAATTTGAGTGTCGCGTGTTTTTTGTCTTGGTTAATGAGTGCTGTGCAACAAGAAGTTATTTTCTGATAATCTGTTATACTCATGGTGCTCAAGTGTTTGATCAATTCTTTTCTGTGAAAATAAAGAACTCTGTAAAGTGCATCTGAACTTGCATTGAATACGTGATGGTAATGTTGCCAAATGTTACAGCATTGAACTGCACATGAATAAAAAAATACTAGGAAAGTAACTTATGTTCAGTTGATTCACACACAAAAATTCTTGTGTTATTGACAACTGCAAATCTGCATTCATAACAGATGGGATGGAAGTCTCTATGCCATCCAGTATAAACGAACTCAGCCGTCGGACCATATTCACATGTGATATCTGCAGTATCAGCCACACTTTCAAATGTGTGCTCCACCAATTTCCATGTTTCCTACAGCTGCCATTGTGGCACGAGGGTGCTGCCACAAACAAACACGGTGCTGCCAATAAGATGGAAAGCGTCCCCCCACTGGAAGCAGGAGGTAGAACTTTCATGCCCTGAGCCCATTTTTTGTGTTTGCCAGTCCATTTACTGACTTCCATGGTGGTCAGGGCTCGATGTCTTCTGAATAGGCATTGTACTGAAGCATGACAGGTTTATAAATCTTTGGTTTTTTTTGTATATTTCTACATTCAGATCTACTGTTAGCAACTGGTGCTGCAAATTCAGCACCAAAGTTATGTATTATTTTTACTATTTGGTATTAAATATAGAATAAATTAATATCTGAATTTGCTATTCATGAACTACATCTGTTCTTCATTCGTGTTTCTTCTTAAGAACCACACAATGCACACAGGAAGACAGGAAAATTTCATACCCTAGGTAACTGATTTGCCCATCTACATCTACATAAATGCTCTGCAAATCATATTTAAGTGTGTGGCAGAGGTTTCATCAAACCACCTTCACAATTATTTTCTGTTACTCCAATCTTGTACAGTGTGTGGAAAAAACGAACACCTATATCTTTCTGTGCGAGCTCTGATTTCCCTTATTTTGGAGGAGAATTTGGTGATGGGAATTTTGTGAGAAGATTCTGCCACAAAGAAAAACGCCATTGTTCTAATGATGTCCACCCCAAATCCTGTGTCATTTCAGTGACCCTCTCTCCCTAATTTCACAATAATACAAAACATGCTGCCCTTCTTTGAACTTTCTTTATGTACTCAGGCAATCCTGAAGCTTCCCATTTAGGTTTTACCCTTTGTCAGGGGAAATCCTGTAATGAATCTTTTTCTGAATGAGAACTGCTGGCCCTGTCCTTCCACGGTTCAGCCACTGGCCCTAATTACATCCGTAACCAGTTGCTTCAACACCGCAGTCCTCCACAGTAACTGTGTCTCCTCTGGGTGTTAAACTGTATTTTACTCCAAGGTACATCTACATCCATACTCCACAAGCCACCGGATGGTGTGTGGCGGAAGGTACCTTGAGTACCGCTATTGGTTCTCCCCTCTCAGTGGAGGGTCAGTATTGTGGTTCCTGTCCTTAAGCCCTATAAGTATCTGTCTTCCCTTGATAGTTACCCTCCAATTAGTCTGACCAACATCCCCTTCAAGCTATTTGAACATACAAAGGCTTGTGGCTGTGTTGGGTCTTTGAATCTCTGAACCTTCAGTCCCCTTACTGGTGCAGCTTTTGGGAGGGATGGTCTCAAGTCATCCCCCCCGGGGTAAGAATAGGCCCGAGGTATTCCTGCCTGTCGTAAGAGGCGACTAAAAGGAGTTTCAACCGTTTCGGCCTTCCACGTGATGGTCCCCCTTGGGGTTTGACCTCCATTTTTCAAAATTCTACAGAAGTACGAGCCTTTTGGAGAAGGACGCCTTAAGTGGTGTACCACTGGTCCTCAGTGCACTAAGACCTTGGCACTCAGCATTGTACCGGCATTGTAACCATACCCACTCTTCCTCAAATTGGGCCTAAACGCCTGATGGGTTGTACAAGTTACGCCCATAGTGCGTCCCCATCTGCACCTACGATCATGATGGACTTTCCATGACACCAGAAATCCAGCACGGTAGCCAGCCCGTTGTGGTGTGGGTCGTCATGTACCCTCTAGGTTGTAGCCCCCTGACAACACAGGGATCGTACTGCCGATACCTGAGCTGCACCCCTCCCCACGTCAGCCAAGGAGTAGATGCCCGTCTCCTTGGGGCATCAGGACTCCCGGCAACGGTCATCCTGCCAGGTGGCCCTTGCTGAGGCTGGGGTGGCGCCCGTGGGAGAGCCCCTGGTCGGAGTGGGTGGTATCGGGGTGGACGTTTCGCAGATGAAACGTCAACACGTATCAGGTCGCTCTGCGGCGAGTCTTTCAAAAGGAAAGGTACTGTTTCTAGTTCTGGTTCTCCTGCCCTTTCCCCCTTGGCCACTCCCTGGGACGAGGGACAGGCCCGCCGGCTTGAAGCAAAGTACTTCCCCCGCTATTTGGTCTGTTCTCGAACCGATGGGGGGACGTTCGCCACCTCCAAGCCCATGTTCTTTGTTCAGCACATTGAGGACATCTTCGGGGAAATCGAGGCTCTCAGCAAGATGCGTTCGGGGGTCCGTTCTTATAAAGACCACCTCCGCCACACAGTCGGCGGCGCTCCAGGCGTGCGACCCGCCTAGGGGACATCCCAGTGTCCATTGTTCTGCATCTGGCACTAAATAGGACGCAGGGAGTATTTTTCATCGGGACCTCCTGCTGCAATCTGATGAGGAGCTCAGGGCCAACCTGGAGCGCCGAGGCGTGCATTTCGTCCGGCATGTCCAGCGCGGCCCCAAAGACCGTCGGCATCGACACCGGGGCCTTTATCCTCGCCTTCGAGTGGGACGTTCTCCCGGAGAAGGTAAAGGTGATGTGCTACCGGTGCGACGTGCGACCCTTACGTCCCGCCCCCTATGCGCCGGTTTTCGGGTGTTTGCGCTTTGGGCACATGTCGTCACGGTGTGAGGCTGAGCCCCTTTGTGGCGATTGTGGACGTCCTCCTTCGTGAGGGAACATACATGCACCCCACCACCTCGGTGTGTTAATTGTCCTGGCATCCACCTCGCCTAGATCCTCAGACTGCCCCGCATATCAGAAGGAGAAGAAGATACAAGAACTCAAAACTTGGATCGGCTCTCTTATTCTGAAGCCAGGAAGAAGTATGAACGCCTCCATCCCGTGCCATTGACCACTTCGTTTGCCTCAGTTGTGTCCACTCCTTCCGCAGTATCCTCACCCCCTATCCTGTCCCCCTCCACCTTCCTCCCCCCATCCGGGGGTCTCTGCCTCCGCCTCCCAAATCCCTCCCTTCCAAATCCTCCTCCCCTGTGGCCCCGCCCCCTCTGCCCCAGGGGCCACCCTTCCTCCCCCCCCCCCCCCCCCCCCCCCCGCGCCACCTGAGAAGCGATCCTCTTCTCCAGGCGTCCATTGGGGAAACGTTCCGGACCCCAGCTTCCGAGGTCCGGCGTTCCAAAATGGACCCCGCGCGTGGAGGACCTTCTTCGGGTCCAGCCCACCATCCCTGTGCCTCCTCGGACTTCCAAGAAGGCCTCCAAGAAGAAGTCTCTATCCCCCTCTCCACCACGGCGCGTTTCGTCTGATGCTCCATCCTTGAGTCGCTGCTCCTGGCCGTCCTCAGTTTCGCCGGGACGCTCTGCTGCCAGGCGCACAGCTGGCCTCTCGTCGGCAAATGATGCTGCCCCTCCTACACAACCAGGGACAGTGGCCGCAGCTGGCGACAACTCGATGGAACAGGATCCTCCTCCCGCCGGTTGTAGCGTTGTTCCCTCGAAACCTGGCCCTCCGCGGCCGTCGAGGTGACCAGCTCTTCCCCCTTCTCGTTCCTCCTCTTTTTTTGACTAGCGATGGCCTTGTTACATTGGAACATAAGAGGTATTCGATCTAATCGGGAGGAATTACAACTGCTCCTCCGCTTGCACTGTCCGCTTGTCCTTGGTCTCCAGGAAACAAAGTTGCGCCCAACTGACCGTATTGCCTTTACCCACTATACCTCGGAGCGGTATAACCTCACCCCTGTGGACGGTATCCCAGCTCATGGTGGGGTCATGTTGCTCCTTCGGGACGATGTCTATTACCATCCCATCCCATTGACCACCCCACTCCAAGCAATAGCTGTCCGTATTACTCTTTCTGCTTTTACTTTTTCAGTTTGTACCATCTACACTCCATCGTCATCTGCAGTTAGTCGGGCTGACATGATGCACCTGATTGTTCAGCTTCCTCCGCCGTTTTTATTGTTTGGCAACTTCAATGCCCATCATCCCCTTTGGGGCTCTCCTGCATCCTGTCAAAGAGGCTCACTCTTGGCGGATGTCTTCAACCATCTCAATGTTGTCTGCCTCAATACTGGCGCCCCGACTTTCCTCTCGGACTCTACTCATACCTACTCCCACTTGGACCTCTCGATCTGTTCTACCACTCTTGCCCGACGGTTCGAGTGGTATGTCCTTTCTGACACCTATTCGAGGGACCACTTCCCCTGTGTCATTCGTCTCCTGCACCACACCCCATCCCCACGTCCTTTGAGCTGGAACATACCGAAAGCTGACTGGGGACTTTACTCCTCCCTGGTGACCTTTCCGGACCACGATTTTCTCAATTGTGACAGTCAGGTCGAATACCTCACGGCTGTTATCATCAATGCTGCTGAATGTTCCATTCCTCGTACTACCTCTTCTTCACGTCGCGTTTCTGTCTCCTGGTGGAACGAGGCTTGTAGAGATGCTATCCGGGCTCGACGACGTGCTTTACGCACCTTTCGCCGCCATCCTACGTTGGCGAATTGTATTGGATACAAACGACTCCGAGCGCAATGCCGTAGAGTCATCAAAGACAGCAAAAAAGCTTGTTGGGCCTCTTTCACCAGCTCCTTTAACAGTTTTATTCCATCTTCTGTCGTATTGGGTGGCCTGCGCCGGCTGTCGGGCATTAAGGCCCACTCCTCGGTACCTGGCCTGACCTCAGGTAATGAGGTCCTCGTTGATCCTGTGGCTGTCTCCAACGCCTTCGGCCGGTTTTTCGCGGAGGTTTCAAGCTCCGCCCATTACCACCCTGCCTTCCTTCCCAGGAAAGAGGCTCGGCGACCTTCCTTCCACTCGCTGAATCTGGAAACTTATAATGCCCCCTTTAATATGCGGGAACTCGAACGTGCGCTTGCACTGTCCCGGTCCTCTGCTCCGGGGCCAGATGCCATTCACGTTCAGATGCTGGCACACCTTTCTCCGGCGGGCAAAAGCTTCCTTCTTCGTACCTACAATCGCGTCTGGACCGAAGGTCAGGTCCCCATGCGTTGGCGTGACGCCGTCGTTGTTCCTATACCCAAACCCGGGAAGGATAAGACACCTTCCTTCTAGTTACCGCCCCATTTCTCTTACAAGCTGTGTCTGTAAGGTGATGGAGCGCATGGTTCATGCTCGGTTAGTTTGGATTCTTGAATCTTGACGGCTACTTACCAATGTCCAATGCGGCTTTCGTCGCCGCCACTCCGCTGTTGACCACCTTGTGACCTTGTCGACATTCATCATGAACAACTTTTTGCGAAGGCGCCAAACGGTAGCTGTGTTCTTCGATTTGGAGAAGGCTTATGATACCTGTTGGAGAGGAGGTATCCTCCGCACTATGCACAGGTGGGGCCTATGCGGTCGCCTGCCCCTTTTTATTGATTCCTTTTTAACGGATCGAAAGTTTAGGGTACGTGTGGGTTCCATATTGTCCGACGTCTTCCTCCAGGAGAACGGAGTGCCTCAGGGCTCCGTTTTGAGCGTAGCCCTTTTTGCCATCGCGATCAATCCAATTATGGATTGCATTCCACCTAATGTCTCAGGCTCTCTCTTTGTCGATGACTTCGCGATCTACTGCAGTGCCCAGAGAACATGCCTCCTGGAGCGCTGCCTTCAGCGTTGTCTAGACAGCCTCTACTCATGGAGCATGGCAAATGGCTTCCGGTTCTCTGAAGAGAAGACGGTTTGTATCAACTTTTGGCGATATAAAGCGTTCCTTCCGCCATCCTTACATCTCGGTCCCGTTGTTCTCCCATTCGTGGAAACAACTAAGTTTCTAGGGCTCACGTTGGACAGGAAACTGTGTTGGTCTCCGCATGTCTCTTATTTGGCGGCCCGTTGTACACGTTCCCTTAATGTCCTCAGAGTTCTTAGTGGTTCATCTTGGGGAGCGGATCGCACTGTCCTGCTTCGCTTGTATCGGTCCATAGTCCGATCGAAGCTGGATTATGGGAGCTTCGTCTACTCATCTGCTCGGCCATCCCTCTTACTCCGTCTCAACTGCATCCACCATCGGGGGTTACGTCTTGCGACCGGAGCCTTCTACACTAGTCCTGTCGAGAGTCTTTATGCTGAAGCTGCCGAATTACCATTGACCTACCGGCGTGAAGTACTGCTGTGTCGGTATGCCTGCCTGCTGTTGTCTATGTCCGACCACCCCTCTTACCAGTCCTTCTTCGCCGATTCTCTCGACCATCAGTACGGGTTGTATGTGTCTGTCCTGCTGTCCACCGGAGTCCGCTTCCGTCACCTGCTTCGACAATTGGATTTTGCCCTCCCTACCACCTTCAGAGAGGGTGAGAGCCCGACACCACCTTGGCTCCAGGCTCCGGTTCATGTTTATCTCGACCTCAGCTCACTCCCAAAGGAGGGTACTCCGGCTGCAGTGTATTGCTCATGGTTTGTCGAACTTCGTGCTCGACTTGCCGGTCACACCTTTATTTACACCGATGGCTCCAAAACTGACGATGGTGTCGGCTGTGCCTTTGTCGTCGGGGCCGCCACCTTTAAATACCGGCTCCTCGACCAATGTTCGAGCTTTACGGCCGAGCTTTTTGCTCTCCATCAGGCCGTTCAGTATGCCCGCCGCCACCGCCATTCATCGTATGTACTCTGCTCTGACTCACTCAGTGCTCTTCAGAGCCTTGGAGCTCCCTATCTGGTCCATCCCTTGTTTCAACGGATACAGCAGTCTCTCCATTCTTTCGCTGATAATGGTTCTCCTGACAGCTTTCTGTGGGTTCCCGGACATGTAGGAGTGCCTGGGAATGAGGCTGTGGATGCTGCAGCCAAGGCTGCAGTCCTCCTGCAGCCAAGGCTGCAGTCCTCCTGCCTCGCCAGCCTCCCATTGTGTCCCGTCATCTGACGTTCGTGGGGATGTTTGTAAGAGGCTTGTGTCGTTGTGGTGGGATGCTTGGTCATCCCTCCAAGGAAACAAGCTCCGGGCAGTAAAACCGCTCCCAACTGCTTGGAGAACCTCCTCCCGACCATCTCGGCGAGAGGAGGTCCTTCTGACCAGGTTGCGGATTGGGCATTGCCGGTTTAGCCACCGCTACCTGCTCTCCAGTGACCCAGCCCCGCAGTGCCCTTGTGGTCAGGCATTAACAGTGCGCCATGTTTTATTGTCGTGTCCCTGCTTTAGTCAATTTCGTGTTGTCCTGTCCCTGCCATCTACTTTACCAGATATTTTAGCTGATGATGCTCGAGCAGCTGCTCGTGTTCTGCGTTTTATAACTTTGACTGGCTTGTCCAAAGACATCTATCCTTTTTACTTATTTTATCTGCATCTTTGTCAGGTGTTTCTGGTGTCCCCCCCTCTCCTTGAGTTTTACTAGATTCCATGTGCTCTAACAACAGTGACTGGGCGCTAATGACCTCAGTAGTTGAGCGCCCTTAAACCCCACCAAAAAAAAAAAAAAAAAAAAAAAAAAAAAACCTCCCCCAGTTGGAAATTGCAGTTCAGCAGGTCTTTTGCATCATTGCCATTATGTTGCAGTTTTCTTTGATCCTTGTTAAGCCCTACAATATGGCTTGGCAGCCACCTTATCCCATTTTATGTGAATCCTCTGGGGCCAGATTTCCAGTTTCACATCAAATTCGTTTTCACTCAGTTGTTGGCCAACTCCTTGCGAAGGGGTGGGGGTGCGGGGGGAGGGGAGGGGGCGTTGCTGCAGCCATGAGGTGTTCTTCCTTCCGCCTCTGCTGCAAGGAATCTACTATCCTGGTTTTACATCGTAATGAGCTGAACCCTCTCACCTTTGTATTTGTGAGGTGTCCCCCTCACAGTAATCTGTATTTCTCTGGACTGTAGCTGTATTTTGGCCCTTCGTGCTAAATATGCTCTCCCATTCTTGTCAAGGGTATTAGAGGATGACGCTCATGTGCTTACATCCAACCTCAGGATTCTTCACTAAAAGTGATTTATCCTCCCAGATTTGAGTACCCAAATTTCCTTTCGGAATTGGGGTTCCCCTTCAGGTAGCGTTGTAGTCAGTTTAAGATGCCTTCGGCTTTGGCTCCACAGCTGGTTGGTGTTCCCTCTATGTTAAAATTGTGCTATGGTACACCACCACCTCCTCCTCCTCCTCCTCCTCCTCCTCCTCCTCCTCCTCCACCGCACTGTCATCTCCTCCTCCCCCTTCTCCCCCTTCCCCTCCTTGTCCTCCCCCTCCGTGCCCTCCCCCCCTTTGGGTCCGGGGGTTAGAGTAGGCCCGAGGTATTCCTGCTTGTTGTAAGAGGCGGCTAAAAGGAGTCTCACACTTTTCCGGCCCTATGAGTTCAAGTTCCATTCTATTGTTTGACCTGCCACTTTCAAAATTCTACAGAAGTGTGGGTCATATGGGAAAGGATGCCGTACATGGTGCACTAGTTATACATAGTGCCCTTATATTCGATCTCCTGAATGTCATGGCTTTGCATCTCCACCTGCGATTCAACTATTTGGGCGAGGACACTTTTTGGGGTACGTCATTTTCTTCCTTTGCCTCCTGTCCTCTTTCGTCCCCATGACAATATTGGATTTCTCTGCGCCCAATATCTAGCACAGTAGCCAGTCTGTTGTGTTGGGCCGTCATGTACCCATTTCATGGTAGCCCCTTTCCTGGGGCATCAGGACTCCCGGCAACGGCTGTCATGCCAGTTGGCCTTTGCTGTGGCTGGGTGGTGCCCGAGGGGAGAGCCCCTGATCGGAGTGGGTGGCATCGGGGTGGATGACCCGCAATGAAGCAGGCTAAGTCATCTCAGAAGGGCAAGATAGAATACAATGACGACAGGTATGACCCTAAATCGTTTCCCTCCCTCGCTACACCATGGGAGAGAGCTATATTCGCCTCGGTTTTTAGTCTGTAGCAGAACTGATGTGGACTCCTTTCTACCTCCGAAGCCTCAATTTTACGTTTAACACCTTGAGGATAAGTTTGGAGAAGTGACAGCGATGTCAAAGATGCAAAACGGCCCAGTCTCGATTCCGACAGCATCCCCAGCCCGATCCTGAGCGTTACTCACCTGTTGACAAGCTGGGTGATATTCCTGTTTCCATCACTCCCCATAAAAGCCTCAACATGGTCCAAGGGATCATTTTCCATCGTGATATCTTCTTTCAGTCTGACGACGAGCTCCGCGCCGATTTAGAACGGCGGGGTGTTCATTTCATCCGGTGCATTTACAGGGGACCCAAAGGCAACACGGTTGCTACCGGTGCCTTCATCTTGGCCTTTGAGGGTGATTCTTTGCCTGTAAAGGTCAAGGTGATGGTTTACCACTGTGATGTTAAACAATATGCAGTGCTTTACCAGGGTTTCTACGACCCGGGAGATCCGGGAAAAACCCGGGAATTTTTTCATCTAAGAGAAAACCAGGAAAAACCTGGGATTTTTTCCCCCCCTCAGTTAAATTTTTGTAATTTTGACTCTAACAAAGGATATTACTGTATCCTGCTACTGCAGCAATAAAACATGAATGAGAGAAAAAATAAAACTTGAATTGCAAAGGAAATGCACCATATACAACAACAAAACACAGTGCTCATACAAGCGTCTGCCAATAGCAAAATGTGTCAAAGGCTTTAGGAAGACTATGGAATGCTTCGTAACAACAAATTGCCTCCGATGAGCATGACGTCACAACTGTTAACAGTAGATTTGTTTTAGCAGTTACGAATGGGATCATGCACATGCGCAATTGAGTAGTATCTTCTTCCGCTTCTGGCTGCAGAAACGTAGCTGTTGGCTGTGTAAGCAGTCGCAGCAAGCTGCCGGGTTCATGCATGCGCAGCAGCCCTGGATCTTGGAGTGAGGGGGTACAAATTCATATTCTTGAGGGGAAAAAACTTTGTTTTACAAAGCGCCTAGCATCCAGCGCACATTGGTCCATCGATTATTCGTATGACTTTGAAACGTGTCACTGTCAGTTTTTGAACTTTGTTGAACACATTATAAGTTGATTTGTGAATGTGTGCATAGTGTACGTGATGTCTCTGTCAGTGGAATCCTCGTCACATCTAGAAATAAACTCTCCTGCAGACAAAAGGGGCTGTATGAGCTGAGCAGAGTATAGCCGAACGAAAGAAAGCCAACCACTGTGTGATTAGGTGGTTGATTGGATTTGTGAATGATGTGCGTTGTTATGATTCCCAGTGAAATCCATAGATTCAAACTACCAGAGTGCGAATAAACGACTGACAGGAATAACAGGTAAGACTGATTACGTATTATCTTCTCGGTGTATCCGAGAAAATGAAATTTTGACAGAAAATTTTTGGCCAGATCGCTATACTAGTAAGGGCCAGTTGTACAGTCTCCAGCCAGCAGCCGCTTTAAGGTCTATTCTGGAAGTAGCATGGAAAACGCGTTGTACAAACGTGTAGCAATGCCTAACAGGAGAATAAGTGGGGGATAACTAAATTGGTGATTCTGGCAGAGTTTAGTGAAGTTGCCATTGAATAAGCTTTGACATTGGTAGGAATACATACAGAATTAGTGATGACAAGACTGTTTGTTAGAATGAGGAAGTCGAAGAAATGGGGACATCACTTAAATTATGGAAGAATATGACGATTCCAAATTTTTATGTAAATTTCGCACTACTACTTTTCAATCTCATGCTTGAAAAACTGGAGCATATGAATGAAGTGTAAAACTATTTCCTAACGTAACGCTTTTTTATTGTAGTAGGCCTAATAGGCATTTGATATTGGTACTTTGTGAATTATATTCTGCCGTGTTATAAAAACGACCATTTGTGCCAAAAAAGTCTCATTTATTTGGCGTGTGTTACAATTGCTGCAGTTGTAGAAAGACCTATTTTGTTTTATCTACCAGACAGTGACAAAATACACGTAATCAGGTCAAGAAACCACACCAGTCTAGGTTCCTATTTGTATTAACAGCTTTTTCAGTATTAGACGACGACATTTCGATTTTTCATGTCGCAAAACATTTGACAAACTTTGATGAGGTAACAGATCCTTTCGCAGAAAGGAAAGCATGCCATATAAAGCTGTAGCAAGATTAGAGAGAAAAAAATTCTAGGAGCTAAGGATTGAAGAAATGTGTACTGTCTTGCTTGTCTCTTGTCTTTACTGGTTTTATGTAACCTATACTTAATTTGATGTCACACAAAGCAGCAAGTTGTTAGCTAATAAGGAATAAAGAGACAAATTATCTGAAGAATTTAAGGGGGGGTGGGGGCAGGATGTCAAACCAGACAACTGGAAGCAAGAGAGGCACTATAGGACATTTTAATTTCCACTGTCATGAATATAGTTTGATGGCATCCATTACAAAGTATGCACGTTTCAATTCCACAGACCGAAATACAGCGACGTGCGATAGAAGAATGCTGTGTGCAGAGGTGTGGCACTGCACTTTCGCACACTTAAGATCAAATGATATGTCCTACAATTCCTCGGACACATATGTTTTATGTATCAGACTCTTCAGAAAGATGTGCGCTGCAAAATGAACTATTTTTGAAAATTCGATTTTTTAAATTTTATTTATTTATTTATTTATTTTTTTTATTTTTGACGTCCTATCTCAATCGCTTGAGGGACGCCACCATCTACTATTGCCTCGGTTCGGAAATATCGTAGATACAGGGCTGATGCGCAGAGCAATCTGAGTTATAATAGGAAAGCGGGTAGTCTCCATGTGACCAGTTTCCATTTAGTGATTTTGCTGTTTCCTTTTTGTCTACTGCACTCATGTCAAATGAAAACAAAATTGATTTCTGTGGCCGGGAGCTATCATGTGAATTAAAATACATTCACATAATTACGAAAGGCTAAAATATGTTATTAGGTTCAGATTTTATTTTATTTCCACCTTTCTGACAGTCAAGCATTAATTGCCATTCAGAACAATGAAGTTATTTTTATCGGTTTGCTGAAGAAATGTTATTTTATTAATCTTTTCTGCTGAGACAGTCAATTTATTTGAAACAAAGTGTTTTAATTCCACACTATTGCCTAGTTTCAACTGTTCGGTGCATTTCAAGTGTACGTTTCATCTTCTAGCACGTATGACATTGTGCCATAATAAAGAACCAAACATGAGATAACAAAGTACTGGTACTCAAGGAAATTTACATCCCGAAAATCACATTGGAAAGCTTAATATCAGGTCGAGGCCTACTTCACTGGGAATCTGGAAGTCATTTAAAAATCGGCTCTTTGATAACGAGCCATTTAGAAGAATGTAGAGCCCAGAAGATCACACATTTATGTCATTATTAAAAAATTACGGTCACATTTGTGTGATATATCTTAAAATGTAATACGCGCATAAAAGACCAATATTATATGTGAAAGCTTTGCTTTTCTCCTAACAACATTATATATGTTAATTTAAACTATTGACTTTTCCTGTTCGTGTGTTCACACTACTTAACAGTGATGTTGCTGTTGGCTGATGACACCACGTGTCCGAAGCTCTGAATATCCGCTGTCATCGGCTGGCGAGATCACGTGACATGAGCTATGACTGGCTTACAAATACGCATCGCAGTCTCGATTTCAATGCTTCAGAAAGTAACATGCGGTGTTTGGTGGAATTCGAATTTATACTTTCGTAATACAAAAATATGCAGCGTGCATGTTGCTGCACATAAAACATCTTTCCAAAAGGTGTTTTTTCCCCTGAGTTTCGTTTTCTAAACACACACACGTCCGGTCAGCCACTGTCCACTTTCTGTGTTGTCCGGAAGTTCTACGCCCGTGTATAAAACCATAACCATTCAAAGGCTAGATAAGTTATATAGTTCCGAGAGAAAATATACTGTGGTTTAACAGGGAAAAACTGTTACAACCGGAAGAAAGTGTATTTTTCACCGGGAAATCTGGGAATTTTTTTTCCTTGTCCGCATATACACTCTGTTTACTTGCTGGAAGTTCGAGCACGTCTTTCCACTGCACTTCCAGTGCCACATGTTGAGACTGCGGACGTCCACTGCACCAGGATACTCCATGTGCGCCACCTCCCACTTGCATCAAATGTGGAGAGCACCACTCCCCCTGCTTGCCAGTCTGCCTGGTACTCCAAAAGCAGCGGAAGAAAATGGAGTAAAAGACCCTGGCACGGTTGACTTACACAAAGGCTACATGTAAATTCGAAAGATTACACCCCATTTGGTTGACATTGACATCCGCTGCAGCCACGTTGCCAACACCGTCCCAGGTGCCAGTTGGCCCTCCCAGGCCATCAGGATACATTCGTCCCCTTGATGGTAGGGGCAAATCTTCCTCCGTGGCTCCCAAAGCACCTACTTCGGAAGCAAGGCCACCTCAAATGCAGGGGACATCGGTCCTCTTCCCCCTGCCGGAGAAGAAACAGCCTCCTCCGGCTCCTCTCGTGCAGAAGGGGTCCCTTGGGGTGCTCTATCCCAAGGTCTCCACTAATGCCACAGCGGACACTCGCCAGTGGCTCAAGGAGCCAAAAGCTCCTGGACGAAGAGCTTCATGATTTTCCTCTGCGCCAGTAGCTGCTTCGGAGAAATCTTCTCAGCAAACCTCTAAAGAGAACTCCCTTGCGGACCCAGGGGTTAGAGTAGGCTCGAGGTATTCCTGCGTGTCGTAAGAGGCGACTAAAAGGAGTCTCGCACATTTTGGCCTTTGTGATGGTCCCCTGTAGGATTTGACCACAATTTTTCACAATTTTCTCGAAGAGCGAGCCAATTGGGGAAGGGCAACTTACATGGTGCATCGTGCCCATCGTGCATTGAGATAGCCCACTCTCTCGTCGTAGCATTGCAGTCCCCCTCATCCTACATCTTGTGAGTGAGGTCACCTTCCTGCGTGTTTTCTTTCACCCTCTATGCAGTGTCGTTTTCTGTGCCGACGATGGCCATGGAATTATTTGCATCTCATATCCAGCACAGTAGCCAGTCCTTTGTGGTGGGGCCACCATGTACCCTGTTGGTTGTAGCCTTCCGACTACACATGGATCGCTCTGCTGATGCCTGTGCCACAAGAAGTAGATGCCTGTCACCCTGGTGCATCGGGACTCCTGGCAATGGCCATCCTGCCAGGTGGCCTTTGCTGCGGCTGGATGTCTCCCATGAGGAGGGCCCCTGGTCAGATGGTTGACATCAGGGCGGAACGCGCAATGAAGCGTGATCAAATGCCAGCAGTCTCTAAGCGTTCAGAGTCTCAGTACAATGCAAGGAAGTATGATTGTTAATCGTTACCTTCCCTGGCCACACCATGGGAGGAACACCAGGCTAAGGATGGCAGCAAACCTTATTCGCCCCAGTACCTCGTATGTACGAGAGCTGATGGGGACTCCTTTGTCTCAATGCAGCCTCAGTTTTTTGCGGAGCATTTAGAGGACAAGTTCGGGGAGGTGGAGGGCATGTCCAAAATGCACTCTGGGTCATTCCTGATAAAAATGGCATCTTCTGCCCAGTCACGGGCATTACTCGCTTGTGACAAGCTGGGGGTTGTCTCCGTTAACATCATGTCTTGTAAGAGCTTCATTATTGTCCAGGGTATTATATTCCACAGTGACCTTCTTTTGCAGTCTGACGATGAGCTGCGCGCCAACTTAGAGCGACGAGGAGTTAGTTTCATCCAGCGCATACATCGGGGTCTGAGGGATCATCAGGTGGCCACCGGTCCCTTCATCTTGGCCTTTGGGGGTGACACATTTTCCGAGAAGGTCAAGGTGATGATCTATGATGTGTTGGTGGAAGAGCCAACACCGTGTTGCTAGAGGAGGCCGAAATGCACGCGTTTAAGCTCACACAGGCTGGCGTGAGGTCTGGAACAGTTAAAGGAGTTGAGTCTAATAAATAAAGTAGGGGGCTCTTGGAATACTTAACTTTAATCCATAATTGGAGAACATCACTCTTGATAATACATAATTACAATCTCACTATAAACTGGTAATGGCGCCTTGCTAGGTCGTAGCAAATGAGGTAGCTGAAGGCTATGCTAACTATTGTTTCGGCAAATGAGAGCGTATTTGTCAGTGATCCATCTCTGGCAAAGTCTGCTGTACGACTGGGGCGAGTGCTAAGACGTCTCTCTAGACCTGCCGTGTGGCGGCGCTCGGTCTGCAATCACTGACAGTGGCGACACGTGGGTCCGATGTATACTAGCGGACCACGGCCGATTTAAAGGCTACCACCTAGCAAGTGTGGTGTCTGGCGGTGACACCACATTCCTCCCCCGCAAATCGGCGTACGGTTGTGTTATAAGGCTTCCGCCCACCGTGGGGAGGACCCCATGTTGACGTATGCGACGAGGTGGGGAGCCTAACAACAGGCAAGGCTGTGCCACCCGCACCCTGCCATTCGGTCCGAGGGGAGCTAGGAAACGCCTGAAAACCTAGTCCAGGGTGCACGCCAACATGCGGTTCATGCACCCGTAGAGAGACAGGAGGGGCCGAAGAGTCGACCGGTGCACCCGACGGGCGAAGACACCATGTGGTCCGGAACTGGCAAGAGTTCCATGTCGGAGGACAGCTGGTCACGGGAAGCGATCGGCGGCGCGTGACCCAGGGAGGCGCCCGGCGGTTGCAGCGAAGCGTCTACTGCGGGCGTTGCCGGCAGGAGAACAGGCAGCGGCGCGTCGCCAAGGGGCAAAATGGAAGGCAGCGTCGGTAACACCTGGGGATGAGGCGAGCCAGTAGATGGGTCCCCAGGGCGCTGACCAGACAGCACCGTCGCTGAAAGCAGACGGGGAGCAGCAGAACCCGTGCGACGCCAGAGGCGCAGCTGATTGAGATGCCGGCGCACCTCACCAGAGGCCCCCAAAACCAGATACATAGTGCGGCCTAGGCAGCGAAGAATGCGCCCTGCGAGCCAACGCTGTGAACCTCGATAGTTGCGATAGTATACAATGTTGCCTGGGGCAAAAACAGGTGTCTGCCGCTGCACAGGAACCTGATGTGGCGGATGCAGCAAAGACATCATGGTTCGATGAGGACGACCATGGAGCAACTCAGCCGGCGAGCGACCATCTCGGGGCTGAGAGCGATACGAGGACAAAAAGAGCAGCCCGCATCTCGTGGTCGTGCGGTAGCGTTCTCGCTTCCCACACCCGGGTTCCCGGGTTCGATTCCCGGCGGGGTCAGGGATTTTCTCTGCCTCGTGATGGCTGGGTGTTGTGTGATGTCCTTAGGTTAGTTAGGTTTAAGTAGTTCTAAGTTCTAGGGGACTGATGACCATAGATGTTAAGTCCCATAGTGCTCAGAGCCATTTGAACCATTTTTTAACAAAAAGAGCAATAACGCGTCCTCCCGAGAATGCGACTCTTTCAACTTCAACATCTGTGACTTGAAAGTCCGGACCAATCGTTCAGGCACCATTTGACTGAGGCGAAAACGGCGCGGATGTCAGATGTTGAATACCATTGGCCTCGCAGAATGACTGAAATTCTGCGGACATGAATTGTGGGCCATTGTCGGAAACAATAGCCTGTGGAAGACCTTCTATGCAAAAGATAGCAGATAACGCTTGGATGGTGGCAGAAGACGTCGTGGAAGACATCCGGACAACAAAAGGAAAATTACTGAATGAATCTACCACAACCAACCATCGAGCATTCCAGAATGGACCAGCAAAATCGATGTGTAAGCGTTGCCAAGGGGTAGTGGCTTTCGGCCATGCAAAGAATTTCCGCGGCGGTGCGGATTGTTGTTCGGCACACGCCATGCAAGAAGAGCACATATTCGTAATCGCAGCATCGATTCCGAACCAAGTACAGTGCTGATGAGCAAGTTGTTTCGTTCACACTATACCCCAATGTCCTTGGTGGAGAAGCCGTTAGACAGAGGACTGTAACGAACGTGGGACCACGACCCTGGACTGATCATTATCAGAACGCAACAGCAAAACACCACGTCGTACAAAAAGTCTCTCCTTGTGAGCAAAAAATCGGCGAACCAACAGATCCTCGATCCGTGACTGTGACAAGGGCCATTGCATAGCAACAAAACGCAAAACCGTAGCAAGGACAGGGTCAGCAGCTGTGGCTGTAGCCACACGACGAAAATCAATCGGAAACGATTCGACCACGTCATCGGTTTCCGCATCAATGAACATGCAAGTAAGTTCGGAAGAATCGAATGCTCTATCCTCAGCAACAGGCAAACGGGACAACGCATCGGCGTTTCCGTGCTTAGCAGTGGACCGATACAAGATATCGTAGCGGTACTGCGAGAGGAAAATAGACCAGCGAATGAATTTCTGCGCTGTACGCGGAGGCACATGCTTGTCCGGATGAAAAAACGATGTCAAAGGTTTGTGATCTGTGATGATGGTAAAGTGACGACTATACAAGAAATCATGAAACTTAGTCACACCAAATACGAGAGCCAAAGCTTATTTCTCTATCTGTGAATAATTTCGTTGCGCAGACGAGAGCAATTTGGACGCAAACTCAATAGGGCGATCATGCGATCCACCTTTGTGCGCAAGCACAGCACCGATCCCGAAATCCGATGCATCTACCATCAACAAAAGGGGTTTCTGGGGATCGAATGGCGTAAGGCAAGTAGTGGAAAGCAACGCCGATTTCAACTGGCGAAAGGCGCGTTTGCATTCCGTCTTCCAGACGAACAGAACACCTTTACGGCGTAAGCGATGAAGCGGAGCTGAAATGGAAGAGGCGTGGCGCACATATTTATGGTAGTAATTAATTTTTCCCAGCACACTCTTCTGTAGCTGCTTCAAATTCTGCGGCGAAGGCAAGTCTTGTATGGCACGGAGGTGCTCGGGACTGGGATGTATGCCTTGGGCATTGATTACATGTCCGAGATAGGGTAAGCCACGAGCAAAAAACACACATTTGTCCTTCCGCAAGCGAAGACCATTTTGTCGCAAGACCTGAAATAATGTTCTGAGATTGGCTAAAAGTTCTTCTTCCGTCTTTCCGGAGATCACAATATCGTCCAGCTAGTTTGCTGCAGTAGGGACAGAGGCACAAACAGTTTGCAGATATCGCTGAAACAATGCAGGGGCGGATGCACACCCGAATGGCAGTCTTTTGAATCGATACAAACTAAGATGCGTGTTAACCACCAAAACGCGCTGGGAGTCTTCATCCACCGGTATTTGCAAGTACGCATCTGCTAGGTCCAACTTCGAAAAATATTTACCCGGGCACAGTTTGCAAAAAGATCTTCTGGGCGGGGTAAAGGAAAAGTTGCAGTCACTAGTTGTGGATTCACTGTAGCCTTGAAGTCCACACAAAGTCTCAATTTTCCGGAAGGTTTTGGCAATATTACTAAGGGTGAGGCCCAGAGAGAAGCCTGCACACGTTCAATTACACCTTGTGATTCCAAATCGTGTAATGTTCTTGCGACCTCATCACACAATGCGTGGGGAACATTGCGCGCTCGGAAAAATTTCGGTTGCGCATTTACTTTCAGTTCCAAATGTGCTTTATAGTTCTTAGCGCAACCAAGGCCCGGTGCAAAAATGTCTGCAAATTCTTCACATAGACGAGAAACACTGGCTGAAGGCACAGTCTGGTTCACTGATAGGACCTGATTGACTATAGACAAGTTAAACAACTGAAATAAATCTAAACCAAACAAGTTCACTGCAGAAGAAGAATGAAGTACCTAAAATGACACAAGTTTTGTGTGTCCCTTGTATGTTGCAAGAAGGCTGCACTGTCCTAACACAGGGATAGCTTGTCCTGAATAACTATTTAACTTAACGTTTGCGGCATGCAACGGAGGTGTGCCCAGTTGTTTGTACATGTCTTTATTGATAAGTGAAACTGCAGCTCCGGTATCGAGCTGGAATGGTATCACGTTGCCATTTATGACCAAATCTACAAAAAGTTTATTGTCCTGCTGACGACAAGAGCGACCGTCTCATGCAACGTGAACTGACACTGGTACAGAATCACTTGCGACTTGACGCGATTTCCGGCGATGTCGACGCACACTCTTGGTGGGACGAACACAGTCACTGTTAGAAAGAGCAGCACTGGGCGGAGTGGAATGAACTACGTGAATGTCCATGGGCGAAGGTTCACAAGCCTGAGTATTCTTGGTTCGATTCCGGCGCGAAGCAAAGGGCCTGGAATGGTTGTGAGTGTCCGATCCAAGCTTTTTCTGGCAAACACTCTGAACATGTCCTTTTTTATTACAGAAAAAGCAAATAGCTTGGCGTGACGGGCAATTCTCGCGCGAATGTCTAGTAGCACACGGCGGGCATGATTTTAGCACTGCATTTGCTTGCTTGCGCGGCACACGTAGCGGAGAGCTTGGCGGCAGCTGCGCGGACGGGCGCGAGGGCTGTTCCGTGCAGCGCGCCCGGCGGGCCGGTTAATGTGACACACAGCTGGTGAAGTTTCAAATGATTCCTGAGCAAAGTCAAGTGTGTCCTGCCTATCCAATATGTCCATCACTTGTTGAAGGGAGGGATTGACTAGTTTCAAAATCTGTTCCCTTATACGAACATCAGAAACGTTCTGTGCAATCGCATCACGCACCATAGTATCAGAATAAGGGAGTCCACATTCACACTCAAAAGCACAATCCCTAGTAAGGCCTTGCAAAGTTGCAACCCACTCCCTATTAGTCTGACCGTCCGTACGTTTTGTACGAAAGAAAGTATACCTTTTTGCAACTACATTGACTGATTCTTTGAAATATGCATCTAATGCAAACAAAATTTCGTCGTAGGACAGAGTTGCTACGTCGCGTCGGGGAAATAATTTCACTATCACATGGTAGGTGGACACTCCTACACAAGAAAGCAAAAAAGGCTGCCGCTGAATACCTTGAATTCTGTAGGCGGCGAGATGGAATCCAAATTGGCGTGACCACTCCGTCCAGCTTTCCAGCACCGCATCAAAAGGACGAAAAGGTGGTGCAACTGCGTGTTGTGGCTGCGGGAGCGGTGGAGCGGCGGCTGCCGCATCGTGTTGCATTGCACGTTGACCCTGGACGAGCTGTCCAAGGGCATCCAATAAGGCCTGCGTCTGCTGATTCTGCAAGCGATAAAATTCGGACAGTACATCTGGAGATTGTGGTGAAGCCATGTCACAAGTAATTTAAGCAAGTATAAAGAAGAAGACCGTGTTTACACTCTTCACCATATGATGTGTTGGCGGAAGAGCCAACACCGTGTTGCTAGAGGAGGCCGAAATGCACGCGTTTAAGCTCACGCAGGCTGGCGTGAGGTCTGGAACAGTTAAAGGAGTTGAGTCTAATAAATAAAGTAGGGAGCTCTTGGAATACTTAACTTTAATCCATAATTGGAGAACATCGCTCTTGATAATACATAATTACAATCTCACTATAAACTGGTAATGGCGCCTTGCTAGGTCGTAGCAAATGATGTAGCTGAAGGCTATGCTAACTATCGTCTTGGCAAATGAGAGCGTAATTGTCAGTGATCCATCTCTGACAAAGTCTGCTGTACGACTGGGGCGAGTGCTAGGACGTCTCTCTAGACCTGCCATGTGGCGACGCTCGGTCTGCAATCACTGACAGTGGCGATACGCGGGTCCGATGTATGCTAGCGGACCGCGGCCGATTTAAAGGCTACCACCTAGCAAGTGTGGTGTCTGGCGGTGACACCACAATCTACCCCTGTAATGTCAAGCCATATATCCCTCCCCCTATACGATGCTTTAAGTGCTGGAAGTTTGGCCGTATGTCTTCCTGCTGTACTTCCAGCATCACATGTAGTGATTGTGGATGTCCTTCCCATCCCAATACTCCATGTGTCCTGCCTCCCATCTGTGTAAGCTGTGGAGAGCATCATTGCCCTTGCTCACCAGACTGAAGGATTTTACAGCAAGAAAGGAAAATCGTGGAATTAAAGACCCTGGACCAACTGATCTACACTGAGGCCAAGAGGAAATTTGACCGTTTACATCCTGTGGCTATGACCTCCTCTTATGCCGCTGCTACGAGAACAGTTGTAGCCTCATCAGTTCCGCGAGTTCCAGCGGCTCTCTGGCTAGGAAGGGGTCCCTTGGGTCTCTCCCTTCCCCGGTTTCTGCTAGTGGGAGAGATGACACCCGCCAGTGGCTGAAGTGCCCTAAAGCAGCTGGTCATAGGGCTTCACTATCATCCTCAGTCCTGGAGAATCAGTGAAGCCCCCCCAGGCAGAGAAACCCAAGGATCAGCAAGAGAAATCCAGAAAGAAGACCCCCAACACCAAGGGAATTGCTGTGGCGCACACACGCCACCACTGCCTACAAGCTCTGCACCTGAGGATGAGGTGAAGATTCTGGCGTCCACTGATGACCTAGGTCTCGCCAGACCCTCATACACAATGGATATAGCTTGTTCAGGAAATAAGTCGGTGGCAGCAGGTGACCCTGTGGTGTAGACTGCCTCATTGAGTGTTTCATGCCTCCCCAGTCTCATGATCACTTCATCCTCCAGTGGAATTGCAGCAGTTTTTTCCACCACCTGGCTGAGCTATGGCAACTGTTAAGCTTTACACCTGCTTTCTGCATTGCCCTCCAGGAAACCTGGTCCCCGGCAATGCGCCCTTCGTGGCTACAGAACCGTAGCGAGTATAATAGTGTGTCAGGTGGAGTTTGCATTTATGTCCCGAACTTGGTATGAAGTGAACCTGTGCCCCTTCAAACTCTTCTTGAAGCTGTGGCTGTCAGGATACGGATGACACAGGAAATAACTGTCTTTAACGTATAGCTCCCTCCAGATGGTGCGGTACCCCTGAGCGTATTGGCTGCACTGATTGATCATCTCACTAAACCTTTCCTACTTTTGGGAGATTTTAACGTGCATGACCCCTTGTGGGATGGTGCCAAGCTTACTGGCCGTGGCAGAGATGTCAAATATACTGTCTCATTTCAGTCTCTGCCTCTTAGACACTGGGGCCACCACACATTTCAGTGTGACTCATGGTACTTACATGGCCATTGATTTTGCGGGCCAGGACTTCTCCCATCTATCCACTGGAGAGCACACAACGACCTGTGTGGTAGTGACCACTTCCCCATCTTCCTGTCACTCCCCCGCCTCCACCCCTGGCGTCATGCCCTACCCAGATGGGCTTAAAGCCCAGACTGGGCAGACTGGGTAGTCTTTGCCCCTGCTGTCAATGTTGAGTCTCCCCCCACGTAGTGGCGCGTGGTGATTGGGCAGGTCACTACAACGATAATTTCTGCGGCGGAAAATGCGATGCTCGAGCCTCTGCGTCGGAGAACTACCCCCCAGCCTTTTGCACCCTCAAACGGCGGGTGGAAAGGAAAGTCCTCTTGTTCACTACATGCCACAGTGAACCCTATAACGCCCCATTTGCAGAGTGGGAGCTCCTCAGCTCCCTTGCACATTGCCCCGACACAGCTCCTGGGCCGGATCGGATCCACAATCAGATGATTAAACATCTCTCGTCTGAATACAAGTGACATCTCGTCGCCATCTTCAACTGGATCTGGTGCGATAGCGTCCTTCCATTGCAATGGCAGGAGAGCACCACCATTCTGGTGCTAAAACATGGTAAAAATCCACTTGATATGGATAGCAATCAGCCTCACCAACGTTCTCTGTAAGCTGCTGGAATGTATGGTGCGTTGGCATGTGGGTTGGGTCGGGTCCTGGAGTCATGTGGTTTACTGGCTCCATGTCAGCGTTGCTTCGGCCAGGTTTGGTGTACCACTGATAATCTTGTGTCCCTCGAGCCTGCCATCCGAACAGCATTTTTCAGATGCCAACAGCTGTTTGCTATCTTTTTTAACTTGTGTAAAGCATACGACATGGCATGGTGATTTCATATCCTTGCCACATTGTTTGAGTCTGGTCCGGACCCGCTCCTGATTTTTATCCAGAACTTCCCGTCGTTCCGTACTTTCCGTGTCCCTGTTGGTACCTCACGTAGTTGCCCCCATATTCAGGAGAATGGCCCTCCACCATGTTCTGTATTGAATGTATCTCTATTTTTAGTGGCCATTAGCGGCATAGCAGCAGCTGGAGGGCTGTCAGTCTCTCCTTCTCTGTATGTGGATGACTTCTGCAGTTCGTATTGCTCCTCCAGTACTGGAGTTGGTGAGTGGCGCCTACAGGGAGCCATTCACAAGGCGCAGTCATGGGCTTTTGCCCACAGCTTCCAGTTTTCAGCTGTGAAGTCGTGTCATGCACTTCTGTTGGAGTCATACCGTTCACATGGAAACTGATCATCATCTTAATGACAATCCACTCATTGTGGTGGAGACATATCGATTCTTATGACTGGTTTTCGATGCCCAATTGACTTGGCTACCTCACCTTCGTCAGCTTAAGCAGAAATGCTGGCAGCACCTTAATGTCCTCCGCTGCCTGAGCAACACCAACTGGGGTGCAGATCGCTCTACGAAGCTGCAGCTCTACACAGTTCTTGTTCAATCCTGCCTTGACTATGGTAGTCTGGTTTACGGTTCGGCGGCGCCCTCAGCGTTGCGTTTACTTGACTCAGTGCACCACTGTGGCGTTCGCCTGACAACGGGAGGTTTGAGAAAGAGTCCAGTGACCAGTGTTCTGGTGGAAGACTGAGTTCCTCCATTGCGGATCCGTTGTGCCCAACTGCTCACCAGTTATGTTGCACATGTTTTTATTTCTCCTGAGTGTCCGAATTACTGTCTCCTTTTCCCACCCGTGGCAGTTCATCTCCCACATCGGCAGCCTACATCAGGGCTCACGATTTCGGTTCATGTGCGATCCCTTCTCTCCGAACTGGAGTCCATCCCTTTACTACCTTTGCTTGAGGTCATTCACATACACCTCCATGATGATGTACACCTCGGTTGAAGCTTTATCTGGACCTTTTGCGTGGCCCTATGGACTCCGTTAACCCCACCACTCTCCACTGTCACTTCTTGACATGTTCCAGGGCTCTGAAGTTGTTTACACAAACGGCTCGATGGCCAATAGCCATGTTGATTCGCCTATGTCCACAGAGGCCATATTCAACAGCATTCCTTGCCCGCTGGCTGCAGTGTATTCACTGCAGAGCTTGTGGCCATATCTCGTGCACTTCATTACATCCGTTCCTGTTCTGGTGAGTCGTTTCTTCTCTCTTCTGACTCTCTGAGCAGCTTACAAGCTGTCGACCAGTACTACCCTCGCCATCCTATGGTAGCAATTATCCAGGAGTCCATCTGTGCCCTGGAACAGTCCAGTCATTCGGTGGTGTTTGTGTGGGCCCCAGGACATGTTAGAATTCCACGCAACGAATTTGCTGACAGGCTGGCCAAACACAGTGCGGAAACCGTTCCTGAAGATGGGCATCTCTGAAACTGACCTGCATTCTGTCTAACAGCACAAGGTTTTTTGGTTTTGGGATACGGAGTGGTAAAACATTATGCACAACAAACTGCGTGTCATTAAGGAGACTGCAGATATGTGGAAGTCTTCCCTGCAGGCTTCTTGCAGGGAATCAGTTGTCCTTTGTTGGCTCCGCATTGGCCATATGTAGCGCGCACACATGGTTACCTCCTCCGTCCCGAAGACCCCCCCCCCCCCTCATTGTCGCTGTGGCTCCCAAATGACAGTTGTCCACCTCTTGCTGGACTGCCCACTTTTAGCTACTCTGCGGTGGACTTCCAACTTTCACAGCACCCTACCTTCAGTGTTGGGTGATGAGGCCTCAACAGTAGCTTTAGTTTTATGTTTTATGCAGGAGGATGGGTTTTATCATTTTATCTGAGCTATAGCGCATGTCCTTTGTCCCTCTGTGTCCTCCACCCTAGGACTTACCCTGCTGGCTTCTCCTTTTTTATTCTCATGGTCAGCAAGCCATGGTAATCTGCTTTCCTGTTTTTAAACTCTTCTCCCTGTTTCTTGTGTCTCTCTCTGTGGTTTTCTTGCCCTGTTTTGTCCATTGTAGTGTTTGTTGTCCTTACGTCGTTCTTCTGGTTCTTCCTTTCCCCTGTTATTGTGCCATACGTCTTCTTTGTTTTCTTCTTTCCCTTGGGTAATTGTTCTACTGTGAACAAGGGACCGATTATTTCGCGGTTTGGTCCTTTTCCTCTCCCCTCCCCCTCCCTTTAAACAAACCAACCAACAGAAGATCATTCTCCTCATGATTCAGTACAGCCCAGGACTGGAGGAACTTAATCACATTCTCTGCCAGTGTTTAGACTGCTTCTTATTGTGCCCTGAAATGAGAAATGTCCTGCCCTTTAGCTTTACCACCCCTCCAACAGTGGTATTTCTTCGCCCACTGAACCTTCGCTGTATCCGTGTACATCCCTACACAACTCTCACTCCCACCCCTTGCCTCATGGCTCATACACCTGTAAAAGACATGTTCCATACATCCTCCCACCACCACTTACTCCACTCCGATCACAAACATTACCTATCCTGTCAAAGGCAGGGTACCTGCGAAACCAATCATCTGATCTACAAGCTAAGATGCAACCACTGTTCTGCATTCTATGTGGGTATGACCACCAAAAAGCTGTCTGTTCACAGGAATGGCCACCGTCAAACTGTGGCCAGCAAACAGCTGGAGCACTCCATTGCTGAGAACACTGCGCAACTCGATGTTCTTCATTTCAGTGATTGCTTCACAGCCTTTGCCATCTGGATCCTTCCCACTAACACCAGCTTTCCTGAAATGTGCAGGTGGTAACTCTCCCTGCAATATATTCTACGTTCTTGTAACCCTTCTGGTGTCAACCTTTGTTAGTCATTGTCTTTATCCATATCCATCTATCCCCTTTCCTGTTCCCATTTCAGCACTACACAGCCCTCTATTCCACCAATGCACCCACAGTCTTTTTACTTCTCTCCTTCTCCGCAAACCTACCCACTTCCCCCTCATTCGTCACCTTCCGTCTGATCTCCTGATTGAACCTAGCTGTGCTACCCTCACCAGAGACTGTGTGTGTGTGTGTGTGTGTGTGTGTGTGTGTGTGTGTGTGTTAGTTCTGCTATATGGTGAGTAGCAAGTATCTTTTTTATAATATTGTAACTGATGCAGTATTTTATTATTTAAATTGTATATGACAGTCTCGTACAGTAACCCACTTTGAAAAATATTCCAACAATCACTTGTCTTAGGTCTTAGGTTAGTTAGGTTTAAGTAGTTCTAAGTTCTAGGGGACTGATGACCATAGATGTTAAGTCCCATAGTGCTCAGAGCCATTTGAACCATTTTTTAACAAAAAGAGCAATAACGCGTCCTCCCGAGAATGCGACTCTTTCAACTTCAACATCTGTGACTTGAAAGTCCGGACCAATCGTTCAGGCACCATTTGACTGAGGCGAAAACGGCGCGGATGTCAGATGTTGAATACCATTGGCCTCGCAGAATGACTGAAATTCTGCGGACATGAATTGTGGGCCATTGTCGGAAACAATAGCCTGTGGAAGACCTTCTATGCAAAAGATAGCAGATAACGCTTGGATGGTGGCAGAAGACGTCGTGGAAGACATCCGGACAACAAAAGGAAAATTACTGAATGAATCTACCACAACCAACCATCGAGCATTCCAGAATGGACCAGCAAAATCGATGTGTAAGCGTTGCCAAGGGGTAGTGGCTTTCGGCCATGCAAAGAATTTCCGCGGCGGTGCGGATTGTTGTTCGGCACACGCCATGCAAGAAGAGCACATATTCGTAATCGCAGCATCGATTCCGAACCAAGTACAGTGCTGATGAGCAAGTTGTTTCGTTCACACTATACCCCAATGTCCTTGGTGGAGAAGCCGTTAGACAGAGGACTGTAACGAACGTGGGACCACGACCCTGGACTGATCATTATCAGAACGCAACAGCAAAACACCACGTCGTACAAAAAGTCTCTCCTTGTGAGCAAAAAATCGGCGAACCAACAGATCCTCGATCCGTGACTGTGACAAGGGCCATTGCATAGCAACAAAACGCAAAACCGTAGCAAGGACAGGGTCAGCAGCTGTGGCTGTAGCCACACGACGAAAATCAATCGGAAACGATTCGACCACGTCATCGGTTTCCGCATCAATGAACATGCAAGTAAGTTCGGAAGAATCGAATGCTCTATCCTCAGCAACAGGCAAACGGGACAACGCATCGGCGTTTCCGTGCTTAGCAGTGGACCGATACAAGATATCGTAGCGGTACTGCGAGAGGAAAATAGACCAGCGAATGAATTTCTGCGCTGTACGCGGAGGCACATGCTTGTCCGGATGAAAAAACGATGTCAAAGGTTTGTGATCTGTGATGATGGTAAAGTGACGACTATACAAGAAATCATGAAACTTAGTCACACCAAATACGAGAGCCAAAGCTTATTTCTCTATCTGTGAATAATTTCGTTGCGCAGACGAGAGCAATTTGGACGCAAACTCAATAGGGCGATCATGCGATCCACCTTTGTGCGCAAGCACAGCACCGATCCCGAAATCCGATGCATCTACCATCAACAAAAGGGGTTTCTGGGGATCGAATGGCGTAAGGCAAGTAGTGGAAAGCAACGCCGATTTCAACTGGCGAAAGGCGCGTTTGCATTCCGTCTTCCAGACGAACAGAACACCTTTACGGCGTAAGCGATGAAGCGGAGCTGAAATGGAAGAGGCGTGGCGCACATATTTATGGTAGTAATTAATTTTTCCCAGCACACTCTTCTGTAGCTGCTTCAAATTCTGCGGCGAAGGCAAGTCTTGTATGGCACGGAGGTGCTCGGGACTGGGATGTATGCCTTGGGCATTGATTACATGTCCGAGATAGGGTAAGCCACGAGCAAAAAACACACATTTGTCCTTCCGCAAGCGAAGACCATTTTGTCGCAAGACCTGAAATAATGTTCTGAGATTGGCTAAAAGTTCTTCTTCCGTCTTTCCGGAGATCACAATATCGTCCAGCTAGTTTGCTGCAGTAGGGACAGAGGCACAAACAGTTTGCAGATATCGCTGAAACAATGCAGGGGCGGATGCACACCCGAATGGCAGTCTTTTGAATCGATACAAACTAAGATGCGTGTTAACCACCAAAACGCGCTGGGAGTCTTCATCCACCGGTATTTGCAAGTACGCATCTGCTAGGTCCAACTTCGAAAAATATTTACCCGGGCACAGTTTGCAAAAAGATCTTCTGGGCGGGGTAAAGGAAAAGTTGCAGTCACTAGTTGTGGATTCACTGTAGCCTTGAAGTCCACACAAAGTCTCAATTTTCCGGAAGGTTTTGGCAATATTACTAAGGGTGAGGCCCAGAGAGAAGCCTGCACACGTTCAATTACACCTTGTGATTCCAAATCGTGTAATGTTCTTGCGACCTCATCACACAATGCGTGGGGAACATTGCGCGCTCGGAAAAATTTCGGTTGCGCATTTACTTTCAGTTCCAAATGTGCTTTATAGTTCTTAGCGCAACCAAGGCCCGGTGCAAAAATGTCTGCAAATTCTTCACATAGACGAGAAACACTGGCTGAAGGCACAGTCTGGTTCACTGATAGGACCTGATTGACTATAGACAAGTTAAACAACTGAAATAAATCTAAACCAAACAAGTTCACTGCAGAAGAAGAATGAAGTACCTAAAATGACACAAGTTTTGTGTGTCCCTTGTATGTTGCAAGAAGGCTGCACTGTCCTAACACAGGGATAGCTTGTCCTGAATAACTATTTAACTTAACGTTTGCGGCATGCAACGGAGGTGTGCCCAGTTGTTTGTACATGTCTTTATTGATAAGTGAAACTGCAGCTCCGGTATCGAGCTGGAATGGTATCACGTTGCCATTTATGACCAAATCTACAAAAAGTTTATTGTCCTGCTGACGACAAGAGCGACCGTCTCATGCAACGTGAACTGACACTGGTACAGAATCACTTGCGACTTGACGCGATTTCCGGCGATGTCGACGCACACTCTTGGTGGGACGAACACAGTCACTGTTAGAAAGAGCAGCACTGGGCGGAGTGGAATGAACTACGTGAATGTCCATGGGCGAAGGTTCACAAGCCTGAGTATTCTTGGTTCGATTCCGGCGCGAAGCAAAGGGCCTGGAATGGTTGTGAGTGTCCGATCCAAGCTTTTTCTGGCAAACACTCTGAACATGTCCTTTTTTATTACAGAAAAAGCAAATAGCTTGGCGTGACGGGCAATTCTCGCGCGAATGTCTAGTAGCACACGGCGGGCATGATTTTAGCACTGCATTTGCTTGCTTGCGCGGCACACGTAGCGGAGAGCTTGGCGGCAGCTGCGCGGACGGGCGCGAGGGCTGTTCCGTGCAGCGCGCCCGGCGGGCCGGTTAATGTGACACACAGCTGGTGAAGTTTCAAATGATTCCTGAGCAAAGTCAAGTGTGTCCTGCCTATCCAATATGTCCATCACTTGTTGAAGGGAGGGATTGACTAGTTTCAAAATCTGTTCCCTTATACGAACATCAGAAACGTTCTGTGCAATCGCATCACGCACCATAGTATCAGAATAAGGGAGTCCACATTCACACTCAAAAGCACAATCCCTAGTAAGGCCTTGCAAAGTTGCAACCCACTCCCTATTAGTCTGACCGTCCGTACGTTTTGTACGAAAGAAAGTATACCTTTTTGCAACTACATTGACTGATTCTTTGAAATATGCATCTAATGCAAACAAAATTTCGTCGTAGGACAGAGTTGCTACGTCGCGTCGGGGAAATAATTTCACTATCACATGGTAGGTGGACACTCCTACACAAGAAAGCAAAAAAGGCTGCCGCTGAATACCTTGAATTCTGTAGGCGGCGAGATGGAATCCAAATTGGCGTGACCACTCCGTCCAGCTTTCCAGCACCGCATCAAAAGGACGAAAAGGTGGTGCAACTGCGTGTTGTGGCTGCGGGAGCGGTGGAGCGGCGGCTGCCGCATCGTGTTGCATTGCACGTTGACCCTGGACGAGCTGTCCAAGGGCATCCAATAAGGCCTGCGTCTGCTGATTCTGCAAGCGATAAAATTCGGACAGTACATCTGGAGATTGTGGTGAAGCCATGTCACAAGTAATTTAAGCAAGTATAAAGAAGAAGACCGTGTTTACACTCTTCACCATATGATGTGTTGGCGGAAGAGCCAACACCGTGTTGCTAGAGGAGGCCGAAATGCACGCGTTTAAGCTCACGCAGGCTGGCGTGAGGTCTGGAACAGTTAAAGGAGTTGAGTCTAATAAATAAAGTAGGGAGCTCTTGGAATACTTAACTTTAATCCATAATTGGAGAACATCGCTCTTGATAATACATAATTACAATCTCACTATAAACTGGTAATGGCGCCTTGCTAGGTCGTAGCAAATGATGTAGCTGAAGGCTATGCTAACTATCGTCTTGGCAAATGAGAGCGTAATTGTCAGTGATCCATCTCTGACAAAGTCTGCTGTACGACTGGGGCGAGTGCTAGGACGTCTCTCTAGACCTGCCATGTGGCGACGCTCGGTCTGCAATCACTGACAGTGGCGATACGCGGGTCCGATGTATGCTAGCGGACCGCGGCCGATTTAAAGGCTACCACCTAGCAAGTGTGGTGTCTGGCGGTGACACCACAATCTACCCCTGTAATGTCAAGCCATATATCCCTCCCCCTATACGATGCTTTAAGTGCTGGAAGTTTGGCCGTATGTCTTCCTGCTGTACTTCCAGCATCACATGTAGTGATTGTGGATGTCCTTCCCATCCCAATACTCCATGTGTCCTGCCTCCCATCTGTGTAAGCTGTGGAGAGCATCATTGCCCTTGCTCACCAGACTGAAGGATTTTACAGCAAGAAAGGAAAATCGTGGAATTAAAGACCCTGGACCAACTGATCTACACTGAGGCCAAGAGGAAATTTGACCGTTTACATCCTGTGGCTATGACCTCCTCTTATGCCGCTGCTACGAGAACAGTTGTAGCCTCATCAGTTCCGCGAGTTCCAGCGGCTCTCTGGCTAGGAAGGGGTCCCTTGGGTCTCTCCCTTCCCCGGTTTCTGCTAGTGGGAGAGATGACACCCGCCAGTGGCTGAAGTGCCCTAAAGCAGCTGGTCATAGGGCTTCACTATCATCCTCAGTCCTGGAGAATCAGTGAAGCCCCCCCAGGCAGAGAAACCCAAGGATCAGCAAGAGAAATCCAGAAAGAAGACCCCCAACACCAAGGGAATTGCTGTGGCGCACACACGCCACCACTGCCTACAAGCTCTGCACCTGAGGATGAGGTGAAGATTCTGGCGTCCACTGATGACCTAGGTCTCGCCAGACCCTCATACACAATGGATATAGCTTGTTCAGGAAATAAGTCGGTGGCAGCAGGTGACCCTGTGGTGTAGACTGCCTCATTGAGTGTTTCATGCCTCCCCAGTCTCATGATCACTTCATCCTCCAGTGGAATTGCAGCAGTTTTTTCCACCACCTGGCTGAGCTATGGCAACTGTTAAGCTTTACACCTGCTTTCTGCATTGCCCTCCAGGAAACCTGGTCCCCGGCAATGCGCCCTTCGTGGCTACAGAACCGTAGCGAGTATAATAGTGTGTCAGGTGGAGTTTGCATTTATGTCCCGAACTTGGTATGAAGTGAACCTGTGCCCCTTCAAACTCTTCTTGAAGCTGTGGCTGTCAGGATACGGATGACACAGGAAATAACTGTCTTTAACGTATAGCTCCCTCCAGATGGTGCGGTACCCCTGAGCGTATCGGTGCCCTGAAATGAGAAATGTCCTGCCCTTTAGCTTTACCACCCCTCCAACAGTGGTATTTCTTCGCCCACTGAACCTTCGCTGTATCCGTGTACATCCCTACACAACTCTCACTCCCACCCCTTGCCTCATGGCTCATACACCTGTAAAAGACATGTTCCATACATCCTCCCACCACCACTTACTCCACTCCGATCACAAACATTACCTATCCTGTCAAAGGCAGGGTACCTGCGAAACCAATCATCTGATCTACAAGCTAAGATGCAACCACTGTTCTGCATTCTATGTGGGTATGACCACCAAAAAGCTGTCTGTTCACAGGAATGGCCACCGTCAAACTGTGGCCAGCAAACAGCTGGAGCACTCCATTGCTGAGAACACTGCGCAACTCGATGTTCTTCATTTCAGTGATTGCTTCACAGCCTTTGCCATCTGGATCCTTCCCACTAACACCAGCTTTCCTGAAATGTGCAGGTGGTAACTCTCCCTGCAATATATTCTACGTTCTTGTAACCCTTCTGGTGTCAACCTTTGTTAGTCATTGTCTTTATCCATATCCATCTATCCCCTTTCCTGTTCCCATTTCAGCACTACACAGCCCTCTATTCCACCAATGCACCCACAGTCTTTTTACTTCTCTCCTTCTCCGCAAACCTACCCACTTCCCCCTCATTCGTCACCTTCCGTCTGATCTCCTGATTGAACCTAGCTGTGCTACCCTCACCAGAGACTGTGTGTGTGTGTGTGTGTGTGTGTGTGTGTGTGTGTGTGTGTGTTAGTTCTGCTATATGGTGAGTAGCAAGTATCTTTTTTATAATATTGTAACTGATGCAGTATTTTATTATTTAAATTGTATATGACAGTCTCGTACAGTAACCCACTTTGAAAAATATTCCAACAATCACTTGTCTCTCCATCAGAACTGAAATGTCAGTCTTTCTGAAATTATCATTAAGCTTTGTTGTTAGATTTATAGTGCCTGTATATGAGCAAGCATGTGCGACAGTTCTACTGCCTCAGTATCTCATGAGGAACATAAGATTAAGTGAGATTAGGATGCATACTAACAAAACTGAAAATTTTTTGCATTTCTCATTCCATTAATATTGGTGCAAGGCACCTTCCACTGTGCACTAAACTATCAGTTATTGTGTTTGTTGACAGATATAAATTATATTTTATATTTCTTATAATTTATTTTCAGAATTGCTTTCAAACTGCATCTATTAAGCTGTTTAATTATTTTATGTACACTAGAGACAAAATGAAGATGTTTCAGATCTGATACAGTGACACATTCATTTTTCATTTTCCCAGTTTACGGATCTGAAAACACTCCATGGTTGCTGAGAATAGTTTTGGTGAAATTAAATCTCGTAGTGTTATTCTGCTTTAGAGTCTGATTTCTTATTTCTGGTGATGTTTGAGGGTTGATGTATATATTCTTAATTATGTTAGTAAAAGTTCATTAGTGACTTGTTTCTCAAGGGTTGTTTGTGCTGATTTTGTTGAAACTGTCAAAAGCTGTGAACTTGGACTGTATGATGATTCATATTCTTTACTCTATTCTACAGTTTAGTTTGTGGCTTGCAAGGGTTTATTATGCCAGTTTGTTCCTTTTCCTTGGATTAGAATATAATGCTCAGAGTTTGTAAACTGGTGCTAACTGCTGTGACGTCATTCACATTATGAATAGGACTCACATGACTATAGGTTTTTTTTTTTTTTTTTTTTTTTTTTTTTTTTTTTTTTTTTTTAAATGCAGTTGTAAGCATTTCTGTTGTAACATTTTCTCCTTGCAGCATTACTTTCTTATATTTGGTAGCATTATATTCTTTTTTTGGCGTTACTTTTGGAATGTCATACTTTTGAACTGAACAAATGTTAATAAAAATTCTGTAATATCAGTAGAATATTTTCTCTGTCATGTGCCATTGTCCATACTAACAGATGAAATGTGATACGTTTATTTGTGTCCATTTGAGACACTGATTTTTGAGAGCACTGATTAATTAAAAACAAAAAAAGGTAACCAGTATCAGAATGCAGCTCTAAATCGACACCACTATGATTGTTGTGTTGATAGTAGTGCTTTACCAACTTATGCATGCCCTCTGCACAAAAATCTGTTAATAGTGTACATATATCTCCTAGTATCCTGGATTTCTTAGTTTTTGTCAACTTCTTTTCTGCTAACCACAGGTGACAAAACAGGTTAGTTACTTTGGACAAAGTTTATGCAAGAGGCAGATCATTACGTTACTATCTAAATGTTGGAAGCACTTGCTGATTTGATATCATAGACTGCAGAGATGCTTTTTTTAATGGTTGTTGCCTCACCTCGTGATATTGTTCTTCTTCCTTTGTTTTGTATTGGATCCTACAGGTAGTAATGTGTGGAATACATGGTTCATTCCCAGTGGTCCAAGAATCCATAAAATCGACAAATATTAGTCCTTGTTTGGCTCTTAATCACTTTGGTTCTGACATCCATGAAGAGGAATGTGCATGTAGTCAGTTTTGATTTGCTTGGAGAAGGGCTGTGAATAGGATGTGCTGCTGTATGCTTACCACTGCTTCTATGGAAAAGTGTCAAGATTTCGTAAAATTGATTTGTTTTCTCTTTTAAGTTTTAATATGTTTGAGAACAATGCTATTTCTTCTCTAATTCATTTGTTATTATTGCAAATTAGTTAATCTTATTTTTCTGTTCCTTACAGGAAAACCCTTCAAAGCATCCAATAATAATCCTGAAAGACGTTCCATACAGCCACCTACAGGCCATCTTGGAATTCATGTATGCTGGTGAAGTAAATGTATCACAGGACCAGTTGCCAGCATTTTTGAAGACTGCTGATCGCCTAAAGGTCAAAGGTTTGGCTGAAGCACCGCCTTCAATAAAACGAGAAGGATAGGGGACCATATCTCAAGCTGCATAGGTAAAAATCTTTTGAGAGTTCATCGGACCATTTTAGTCAGTAATTTGCTGGTCATCTTCGTTGATAACTGCATGCTTCATTCCTTCCAAATTGCCCATTATCTTTCCATTCATTCTGAACTGTTCTGTGTCTTTCTCATCTGTAAATACCCTTTTCACCATATACTGTTTGTTTATTTTTGGTTTGAATCTTGTTTTCCAGTTTATTCAGATTTTCTGTGTTGTTTTTCATATCGTCCAGGATTATTTTTTAGCTCTCCCATATACTCTTGAAGTTCCTTGATCCATCTTACTTGTTGCTTAAAAGTCCAGAGTTTCTCAATTTTTTGTGTTACTCTGGTTTCTGGCGTCATCACGGTGTGGCCAGAAGAAAGAAATAGTCTTCTTACTTGTAGTATCTGTAATGGGTTCCAGTTTTCTGTACACCACTTCATTTGGCACCCTGCTTTTGTGTCCCTCTTTTTGAACTTTTTTTTATGCTATTCTTCTCTCTACCTTCAGGGTTTTGTCAGTTCTGTTTTGCTGAGTGAAATTAAAAAGTTTCAATTCTGTGTGTTACCTCCAACTGAATTGCTGTTCTGTGTTTTAATTTTGTTTCAGGATATAGGCATTTTTTATTATGTATAGACCTTATTAGTTTTGAGTCTTCATCATTTTATTACTTCTTTCTTGCCAAGCATGTTTTTCATTAAAGTTTTATGTTATTCATGCCTTGTAAGTATTTAAATTGTCGCTGTCTACTTTTTGGTTGTGTGTGGTTGATTACTAAAGTGCGCGTCATTTATGTTGGCGGCTGAGTTTAGGTTCGTTCTGCGCATCTGACGTCACAAAACACAGTCAGCCAATGAACAGAGAACGACGTTGCCATATCTCGACTGCAGTGCAGAGCATGAACGAGTGTCTCCAGTTTTAGAAACGTTCAGTCATAAATAAAGTAATAGAACAAAAGCAATGTCTTGATAGCAGACTTTCTTTTATAGAAAGTTTGGAAAAAGCATTCTTTATACCAATTGCTTCATATTCTATTAATTAATTAAACCAAACAAGCAATAAGACTCCTAATTCAGGCGATAGCAAGGAAAGGTGTTTGTATCAATCTCACAAACTGCTTTTTCGCAATAAAGAACAGCGGTAATTGTTTATTTCCTATTGTACTTCGACGAAGCGTGAGTAATTCATAGTCATACCAACAGTGTTTGTCAGTATTTTGCGTGACGTGTTAGAGTCCTCATGGCGTACTATAATCAGACGAGCTGCGTTAGCATAACGGTTAAGGTGTTGGGCTTCTACGCGAAAGGTTATGAGTTCAAACCTTGTGCGGTGCTTAATATTTTCATTATTTAGAAACAATATCGAAGTGCCTTACTTCACGAATTATATTCGTTTGAATGCAATTTTTTGAAACTTCTAGTTCTTTGTCTCTTCATTAACCCTTTCCCTGCTGCAGACACGGGCTCCCCGCATTCTGCACTGTGCGCGATTTTGTCACTGCACTGCTCGCCTGTGCAGACACATGGTGTTCCGACTGCTTTGACACACTTATCATGCGATTTCACAAAAAGTATTTGGCCCAAAAATTTGATTTTTACACGTCTTCTTGACTGATACCTTCCCCCATAAATGACTTAATTTTGTTTCAATGTTCAACGCAGTTATTATGCAGCATTAAATGTAGTAAACCATTGCACGAAATTTTGAAGAGTTTGCAGAGGTAGAAGTCCATAGCGTATACTTTCCGTATGGTCAATTTTAGTTGCCACAATGTTGAGAATGAAATGTGGACAAGATACCTAAATTTCATATAATATTTACTGTATAACAATATCTCATTTAATTTAAGTACCACATAGGTGTCGTATGTAATATTGAGAAATATTCCGTCTTTCGCGACTAATAAAAGTTTTATTTACACCGGACGCGTTTGGCTTTTTTTAAAGCACTTCATTCAATGAAAGGTATGGCACATACACAATGGTACTCATGTTCTCTTTCTTGTTTTTGTTCCACAGTCGCAGTTTTACCAATGGTACTGAAATATATTCCTCTTCTGCAACTGTAATAAGCGACTTATTTAGACCAGACGCGTTTCTCTCTTTTGAAGCATCTTCAGTGTACAGTTTTTTGTCTCCTCCATTGCAAAGTCACCTTTCGTAGTTTTGTGCTGCGGTAACACAATATTCAACGTTTGTGTTGGCTGATCAGTGTTTTAGCAAATAAATGATTTTTGTGTGTGCCAGACACAAAAATTATATTTGACATAGCTCAGAGCACTTCAATGGTAGACGGTATATTCAAGTCCTAATGTTTTTGTAAAAAAAGAGGCACCATATTTATGAAAACTAGCCAGATATATGCATACGCTGATGACATTGCTATAGTAGGAAGAAATACCAATACACTCCTAGAAACATACCGGGCAATGGAAACAGAAGCCCTAAAAATTGGCCTCATAGTAAATGAAAACAAAACAAAATATATGGTAATGTCACAATCTGAGGACAGAAGAACCCCTAAAAACCTAAACATCAATGGGAAATGCTTCAATGGAGTGTCCTCTTTTAACTACTTGGGAGCCCTAATAACAAATGATAACAGTATTGGAAAGGCTATAAGGGAAAGAACACAAGCAGGAAACAGAGCTTACTTTGCAAATATGCAGCTTTTCAAAAATAGCCTAGTTACAAGAAAAACTAAACTGCTAATATATAATTCCCTAGTCCGCCCAGTTATCACATACGGCTCAGAGGTATGGACGTTGACAGAACACGATAAAAATGCTCTAAGAAGCATTGAGCGGAAAATACTACACAAAATCTATGGGCCAAGAAGGGAGGAAGAAGGCTGGAGAATACGCTACAATGCCGAATTACAAGAGTTAATACAAGGCAGGGACATAGTAAAATTTGTGAAATCACAGCGAATACGATGGCTAGGACACTTGGAGAGAATGGCAGAGGATAGAATTCCAAAGAAAATGATGAAAGGTATGACCCATTCAGTTCGGCGAAAAGGGAGACCTAGAAGAAGATGGATCGATGAGGTAATAATGGATATCAGCAATATGGGAGTCCGGGAGTGGAAAAGAGCAGCAAATAACCGAGAAGTGTGGAGGGAGATTGTTGAAGAAGCCAAGGCTCACCAAGGGCTGTAGAGCTACTGAAGAAAAGAGAGAGAAGAGAAACAGTTTTGTTTAATGTATTTTGTCTACTTCCTTTTGATTGATTGAAGTGCTTTAAAATAAAGCCAAACGTGCTCAGTGTAAATAAAACTTTTGTTACAGTCGTGAAAGACGGAATATTTCTCAATATTACATACGACACCTATGTGGTACATATTGTTATACAGTAAATTTTATATGAAATTTAGGTATCTTGTCCACATTCCATTCTCAACATTGTGGCATCTAAAATCGACCATACGGAAAGTATACTCTATGGACTTTAACCTCTGCAAACTCTTAAAAATTTCTTGCAATGGTTCACTATATTTAATGCTGCATAATAACTGCGTTGAACATCGAAACAAAATTAAGTCGTTTATGGGGGGAAGGTATCAGTCAAGAAGATGTGTAAAAATCTAATTTTTGGGCCAAATAGTTTTTGTGGAATCGAATGATAAGTGTGTCAAAGCAGTCGGAACACGATGTGTCTGCACAGGCGAGCAGTGCAGTGACAAAATCGCGCACTGCGCGGAATGCAGGGAGCACTTCTTTGTAGCAGTGAAAGGGTTAATGCGGCCTTGGTGGCTTTACTTCATGAACTGCGCGCTCCCCCCTAAACATAAGCTTGCGAACTATGCTATACTATGGCGCTGCTTCTATTGGCGCGTGCGTCGTGTGCAACTGGCAATGCAGCAATCTCCCGCGTCTGGGCGGGCATGCGCGAGCCGCCAAGATAAAAGAATTTAACTATAGTAGGTCTATTAACATCGTCTTTTTGAATCATATTGGGAGTTTTATTTTTGTGTGTTATGTTTTGTAGGCTTATTTGATTTACTCACTTTGTCAGAGAAGTTGGAGGACAGGCTCTTTTATTTCCGAGTTTGCGATACTAAAAAGGAACAAATGTTGTTTTTATGTTAACTGATGTGTGTGCACCCTTGAAATGATGTTGGCCATGTTTCTGCACAAACTTGCTAGGTACCAGGGCTGTGCGTTCCAACACACAGCTTGGGTTCTTGGCACATTAGTTACGGTGACATCTATTATAAAAGAATAGCCCAGAAACTCGTAGCAGGTGCTTTCTGGGGATAAAAGTGTTCTTTTTTCCAAGCCAGTTGTAGATCTGATGTGTGTTGTAAAACCAAAAAGATAGTGGGGGACAGTTCAGACTGAACAGTGATACCTATTCTCATCCAGCCTTGTGCGTCTAATGCCCCACCACTCGTGCGATGTGGAGATACTTTGTATGGCTTATAGTTCTGGCTTTGATAGCCACTAGCCAAGAGATCACAAAAACACTTGTGGATGGCTATTACTGGAAATATATACCTAATACAGCAGGTGCACTGGGCAGTTTAAATTTTATTATTGAAGCCACAGTTATGATGGCTCTCAAGTATAGCTGTTACGTGTTTTCCTGGGCCTCTGTTGGATTGTGTGTTGTTGAATAGATGCGTCTGGCTTTTATTTGTTGGGATTGATTTGTTCTAAAATTAATGGCAGTTGTAAAATTCATATTAGCTTTTGACAGTACAGCCAAGTTAACGAAGACCAGAGAAGGTAAAATGTAAAATAGAGGAGAAAATTCCTATATCTATAAAATTTTATACATCGATAGGAGGGAGTAGCTTGAACAATATACTAAATATCTTGACCATTAGTGTGTGAGCATGGCAGCAGAAGAGGGTGGGTGTATTTAAGGGTCACTTTGTCTTGAAGATCTCAAAAACTGTAGGTGCAAAAATGTTTCCCAGTACAAAATCAAACTTTGCAAAAACAGACATAATGTCTGATAGGCTAGCTGCAATCAGTGATTTTACAATGTTACTTCTAATCCGTCTTGATTGCAAAATGTTTATTCATATGACTGGTTTCGGTTCATCTAGAACCATCTTCAGATCTGTAACGATAATGATACTAATTTACTATTTCACGAATGCAAATCTTTTTCATCCTATCTAATCAACATCAAATGTACCAGAATTTACCTGATATTTCGGTTACAGGAGTAACCCGTCCTAATACAGCAACTTTCACATGCTGCGTCACATAAAATTGGTTGGCAGAATGCACGTCATTTATATTAATTATAAAACTATTACCGACAGGTGGCCCTGGTACATTTGTTACATTACACATGCATATACTGTATTCGGTAGATTTTTGTGATTAACTTTTATCTCCAAAAATACAAAATACTTAATTAAAATCTGTAGATGTCAAGGTTAAAATCTGTACTTATCAAAATTAAAAACACAGTAAAATTATCATTTTTATACGATCTAAAAACATAGGGCGATTTCTATATCTATGGTGCTGGTGAAAACAAGTCTACACCAGCGCCATAGATATAGAAATCGCCCTATGTTTTTAGATCGTGTAAAAATGATAATTTTACTGTGGGTGTGTTTTTTTGAGAAGTACAGATTTTAACATTGACATCTACAGATTTTAGTTAAGTATTTTTTTTGGAGATAAAAGTTAATCACAAAAATCTACTGAATACAGTATATGCATATGTAATGTAACAGGTGCCACCTGTTAGTAATAGTGTTATAATTAATATAAATGATGTGCATTTTGCCAACCAATTTTATGTGATGCAGCATGTGAAAGTCGCTGTATTTGGACGGGTTACTCCTGTAACCGAAATGTCAGGTACGTTCTGGTACATTTGATGTTGATTAGATAGGATGAAAAAGATTTGCATTCATGAAATAGTAAATTAGTATCATTATCGTTACAGATCTGAAGATGGTTCTAGAAGAACTGAAACCGGTCATATTAATAAAAATTTTGCAATCAAGACTGATTATAAGTAACATTACAAAATCAAATTACACAAGATTTTCTAGGACTAATAATTTTCACATTGCAGGGTATGAAAAACTGCAGAGTATTAAAAACACTGTAGCATTTTAATAGTTTAAAATTGTTTGTTAAATGACGTGGGTTAAGAACTGTATTAAGGGATAACTTGTGCTCCAGGGGGTGTGTTGGTCTGAAAGGGGGGGGGGGGTTGTTGAAGGGTAGACTTGTGGGTGGGTCCCAAATTGTGACTTTGTACTTCATTCTTTAATGGGCCTACAAATTGAAGAGCAGGCACTTTCTCTGCCTCTGTGATGCACATCACAAGAAGCAACTACAGTTACACCAACCCTTGACCCTTCTGCAGCTCGTCTTGTGAACCACTGGCGATGCAACATGCAGGTACTCCAGGTGAGGTGTTTTATTTTCCGCGTTGACTACGGATATTCGTTACCAGTAATACTAATGAAAGAAATGCATTTGGACAAATTCCACAGGATTCTTAGTCATCCTATATGGTGACTGTAGTATTCTTCGGGGAGAAGAGATTTCCCCCACTACAAGCTCAGCTTGCTTTTCAATTTGACGTACTATACAACCCCAGCATTTCCTTTCCAGTTCATTTGAGTAGACAAAACAGCAACATGCTACTATTGCAGAGGGAGACGATTTAGGTGACTGGGCCTCTTCAGATTTTGAGAGAGCTGGGGCAAAGGTTATGCATTCATTACTCCTGATGCTGTGAAAAGTATTTCAGCCATCGATAGTGGAGTCAATGAAATTTACATTTTTGAATACATAACGGCACATTACACTTGGTGCAGGCACTTTGATGCAGGACATAGTTGACAGCTCCAGCTGTTGAGCTTTTTACAACTCATTCGTCAACTGCAAATAAGTATTCACTTGATAAATTGCAAATAATTCATGATGGGAGTCATCACCTTTCCTGGAAGAATGCTAAAGCTGCCTTGAGGATGACTAAGAATAAATTGCCCCACTAGCAGTGTAGAGTAGTGTGCAGAGATACATGTAGACTCTCCATTTGCACTTCTTGCATCAGTGCTTTAGTAGCTCATGTCTGTGTTCCATGCACTGTTAACACAATTTGTGGAAAATAACACCCAACACCCACTTCCGGACATGCAACTGATTCATAAGGTGCACTGCAGAAGGGTAGATATAACTTTGTAAAGCACCCTGTAGTTGCTTCTTGTGACGTACTGGAGTCGAGTCAGTGGGTAATTGGCCAGCTTACTGTTCAGTTTGCTAGGTCTCTGAAGGGGGAAGTGGCAGTCTACCTTCTTAAAGGTTCCATCCTCCTCCACCCCGCCCCTCCACCTTGTTACACCCCTAGAACACAGTTTATCCCTTAATACAGATAACTGCATTTCAATGTGGTACACACATCGAATATTTGTTCTCAACCCACTTCATTTAACAGTAAACATTATGTTTAATAAATTGTGATTTCCCCCCCCCCCCCCCCCACCCTCAGCAGTGCATAAACTATTAATCCTAGAGTAAAAATGAATAGTACCTTTTTTTAGGGAATATAATGGTTTTTTCCCCAATACAAAATTAAGTGTTCTCACTAGAAGCTGTAGTACAAGAGTTATTAAAGAAAAACAAAAGTGACTTTCAAACACCCTCCCCATGCTCATCCAACGTAGGTCAGGATGTGTTGTTCATGGCACTCCCTCTTATCATTGTATAAAAATGTAGGACTACACGATGTTTCTCTCCTAATTTTCATTTGTTAGTTGGACTAATCGACATTTCATTTGTTTTGATATTTACAAGATATGTGATTATTAGCAGTGATCTCTTTAGTGTCAGGTTATGTCATTTAAGTGCTAATACTCTACAGAGATGGATCTAATTTTAAATGATGAAAGGAACAAACATAACCTTTCACTGTATAGTTCCATTACTGAGAAGTTAATGTCACCACTCTTTGTCCTCAGACATTCCATTCTCAGGTCTCATTACGCAAGCATACACAATTTGAGCAGTTTTAAGAAATTTCATAGAGAGGGGTAACACAACAGATACTGTTCTGGCCTCTCCTTCAGGAGTAGTGGTATCTGTCACCAAACGGATACACATGTTCAGCTTTTCCATTGTTTCAAAAATTATTTAATGCAGATGTAGAGATGGTTCCATGGAAGTTAACGGAGCCTGTTTCCTTCCTTAAAACTCTAAATCCAAGCTTGTTATTAGAGATAATGACCGCTGTGTTAATGGGATATTAAAGCTTAATCTTTCTTCCTTCTATCCTTTGTTCTAGTTTTGGAAATTCAAGCATCAGTCCTACAGTTCAGAACTAGCCCCTCCTGATGGCTTTTTAAAGAAACTTTTTGGAATTGAAACTGTCGAACTACTCAGGTTACTACTTTCTGTGTCTTTGATCTAATGGTAGAGCAATTTAAAGTAGATACAGAGAAAAACTTCACGCAGTGTTACAGGTGTTTTAGTTTACATTGTGTCTAAATGGAAGCTACAAACTTGTGAAATAATTTTTGTTCTAAACTGCCAATTGCGCATTTTAAAAAATTTGTGACGCTACATTCAGGCTGTTCATCATAGGATTACTTAGTAGATCCATGGTGTTTTTTAATACATATGGTATTTAGAAATATCTAGTGTTGAGTGAAAAGCCTGTAAAACTATGGTTTGGTTTCAGATGGCAGTGACAGCAACTATGGAGAGTTTTGTAAAGAGGACTTAAAATTGTAAAAGAAGATTGACTGATGGTAGTGTGTGTGTGTGTGTGTGTGTGTGGCTTTGCATCAGTGGGCATCTGCCCAATCCATCACAGGTGTTAGTGAAAGCAGAAAGCAATATGACTGTTATTTTCCAAAGTTAATTTTTTCATCCCTTTTTTTATTATATGTTCTTGTTTTCAGTCTTGATTGATTAGTAGTAGTTACTTGTGCTCACAGCATTGTTTTTTATTATGTAGTAATGATAATTCATTATACCTTCTGTTCCCTCTCCGATATTTGTACATTTTAATATTTATGTGTAGCCAAATGTTTCAAGTGGTAAAAAAAAAAAAAAAAACCTGACTGAATGTAAATACCCATAAAAGTTACCTTGTAAATCCCAGAAATGTTTTACGAATATTTTATTTTGTATGTATTTTCCTTTTCATATACACTATGAAGAAATGTTATCTTGCTGAATCTGATTTTACTTGTTTCTATTTATTCCATGCAAACTTGTTTAAAATAGAATCAACAGGGTAATATGAAAACAATCTGAGTGTCTTTCGCCCAGTAACATAAGAAGAAGAAGAAAAAAGACTGTCCAATGTTCTAATAAACTGGGCAAGGTAGCTTGACCCAAACAGATTTCCTGTATCTGGAACCTCACATTTGTCTCTGGGTTTGGTGTATAATGTGGAATATTGAGTTGTACTATTTTGATTTAGTTACTGTGTGATTTTGTTAGACTGGATTTTATGGTTTTTCTAATAATTCAAAGAATAATATAGCACTTGTGGGCTTTTACTCAGAAAACACACTCGCACTACGATTTTTGAAGTGCAGTAAAATCACTCTACAGTGTGACTCATAGGATATAATATTGATATAAAAGTTTGAAAATATTTTTGTGAAATATTTCATGTAATAACTATGCCAAACACCATTAAATATTTTACCTGAAATAAGTGCATGCTAGAGTGATAAGAAGTTCCTGTGGAATGTGTTAAGAATTTCATCTGGAGCTGATCTTTTCGTTGTTGTTTTTTCTGTTACTTTGGCAAATGTTGTACATACTTTTAGAACAGTACCATTATAAATGCAGATGGGGTTGATCTGCCTGTGTAAGTACATGCATCATAATAAAATTATCATTTTTGTTGTTCTTGTTTACATAGTGTTTCATTTGTGAATGGAGAACATGTATGCAAATCAGTCCTAATTAAAACACTTAAAATTGCAGACTCAACAAGCTGCCAGTAATTAGAAGTGGGATATTGCAATCTCTACAGTCCATTGTGTGTTACATTTCAGAACTTACTAGTGTGTACTAGAGGTTTTAAAAATATACATAATCAAATAGGGGTAATGAATAAAAAAAGAGTGCTTAAGCTACTACAAACAGCATAGTGAATGCATTATTGTGGACAAGACGGACACGAAGCCCACGCCTACCACAGTAGTAAAAGTTTATATGCCAACTAGATCCGCAGATGACGAAGAGATTGATGAAATGTATGATGAGATAAAAAGAAATTACTCATATAGTGAAGGGAGACGAAAATTTAAGTCATGGGTGACTGGAATTTGAGAGCAGGAAAAGGAAGAGAATGAAACATAGTAGGTGAATATGGAATGGGGGTAAGAAATGAAAGAGGAAGCCGTCTGGTAGAATTTTGCACAGAGCACAATTTAATCATAGCTAACACTTGGTTCAAGAATAATGAAAGAAGGTTGTATACATGGAATAGGCCTGGAGATACTGGAAGGTTTCAGATTATAAAATGATAAGACAGAGATTTAGGAACCAGGTTTTAAATTGTAAGACATTTCCAGGGCAGATATGGACTCTGAATACAATCTATTGGTTATGAATTGTAGATTAAAATTGAAGAAACTGCAAAAAGGTGGGAATTTAAGGGGATGGAACCTGAATAAACTGACAGAACCAGAGGTTGTAGATAGTTTCAGGGAGAGCATTAGGGAACGATTGACAGGAATGGGGGAAAGAAATACAAAAGAAGAAGAATGGGTAGCTTTGAGGGATGAAATAGTGAAAGCAGCAGAGGATCAAGTAGGTAAAAAGATGAAGGCTAGTAGAAATCCTTGGGTAACAGGAGATATATTGAATTTAATTGATGAAAGGAGAAAATATAATAATGCAGTAACTGAAGCAGGCAAAAAGGAATACAAATGTCTCAAAAATGAGATCGACAGGAAGTGCAAAATGACTAAGCAGGGATGGCTAGGGGACAAATGTAAGGATGTAGAGGCTTGTCTCACTAGGGGTAAGATAGATACTGCCTACAGGAAAATTAAAGAGACCTTTGGAGAGAAGAGAACCACTTGTATGAATATCAAGAGCTCAGATGGCAACCTAGTTCTAACAAGGGAACCTCCCCATCGCACCCCCCTCAGAGTTAGTTATAAGTTGGCACAGTGGATAGACCTTGAAAAACTGGAGCGGCGGCAGTGGCAACGAAGCCACGCCCACCGTTAACAGCTGGAGCCATGGCAGCGGCTCTGATGCATCGCAGTTTTCTTACATGTCACGGCATCCAGCTCAGAGTTGGCAGGCAGTGACTGAGAAGCGAAGCCAAAGTGGCTGCGACCGCCAAATGCGGCTGGAGTGCATGCAGTGCGCTGTGAGGCGCAACTCGGTGGACTCAGTGAGCATGTGTAGGAGCGACACGCTGCAGAGGCAGGCAGACAGCAGACTTTGCCCCGGGGCGCTGGTATGTGCGGACATAGCGTCTGGCGCGGCGTCGCAGCTGACTCAGTTGCAGCAGCCAGGCTCAGCTTGCAACGGAATAACAGCGACGATTTTTGACTGACCAGACAACGTCAAGCATGAACCAGAATAAACGGCCACCCTGTGGGCCAAACTGTGGGAACGACACATGATTCTGACACCAATTGTAAAAGAGTACGTGCCGGGAAGGGGGGATATAATTGTTACAGCCCACTTCTGACACCAATTGTAAAAAAAAGTACGTGGTTTAGGGATGGGGAGAGAAACTTCTGACACCAATGATAATGTATAAAATGGCAGGGAAGGGTGAAGGAGGTTGTTAAATATGCTTCATGGTGGCAGTGTGCAAGAGGTCGAGCGGTCAGGATTTGATAGTGGGCATCCAGGGCTGCCATTAAATGACAAAACAGGAAATTAAGTAAAATAAAGAGGATATATTTCAATGTACGGAGTACAAAGGGTGCACCTACAGGGTGTTTCAAAAATGACCGGTATATTTGAAACGGCAATAAAAACTAAACGAGCAGCGATAGAAATACACCGTTTGTTGCAATATGCTTGGGACAACAGTACATTTTCAGGCGGACAAACTTTCGAAATTACAGTAGTGAACATTTTCTGGATTAAGCTCAAGAAAATCCAAAGTGGAACATAGACAATGATAAGCTAGCATATGCAGGCAAGGCACTTGAAAGAAGTCGTGTTTTTGAGTCATGCGGAAGATTTCATGAAGGCAGAGATTCAGTGCAGGACGATCCAAAGCTTGTCGCCCATCAACAACACAGCCGATGCAAATGTGGAGCACGTAAGGCAGTTATTGCAGGAAGACGATTATGTAACTGTGAGTGCGATATCAGAACAACTTCATTTGAATTGTGGTGTGCGTTATAAGATTTTACATGAAGGCTAGGGAAACCCCTCGCACACTAACAGATGGATAGAAAGAGGAAAGATGAAAAATTTCTGCTGAAGTACTGGTTAGAGCCAGACGATATCCCACACTTCCGATATTATTCCTGAAATTGTTGAGCGGCAGAGTCCTGAATCACCAGCCTAAAAAAAAGTCAAACAACCATCTTTGAGAGCAAAGACAATGTTGATGGCATTCTTTGATAGAGTTAGTGCACCATGAGTATGTTCCCCCAGGTGAATCAGACTCTTGGTTGATCAAAGTCTTGAAACATTTGTAACATGCAGTTTGATGTTTCCACCCTGATTTGTGGCATTCTCAGGACTTGTTATTACTGTGTGACAATGCAAGACATCATACCATTTAATCTGTTACCAAGTATCTGAACAGACATTCGGTTCTTGGCATCCTACATCTGCCATAATTGCTCGCCCTCTTTCCTTGCCACTTTGTCATGTTTCCTTGAGTGAAAAGGTGACTGAGAGGAAAGCTTCATAAAGATATCACAGACATCCAACAGGCTGTGAGAAACGAGCTCACAAGCACCACAATTGAAAATTTCCCTACTTGCTTCCAAGACATCCAGAAACATTGGCAACTGTCTAGAGATAGCAAAGGGGACATTTTAGGATTTTTCTAGTGCTATTATCTAATTTCAGAGCACAGTTGAAGAGCATTAGTGATAGACTAACACCCTATTTTTATCATAAACGGCTCGGAGATAATTCTCCTCTGAATTTTACTGTGCATTAGATCGTTGTGTTGGTTAATTTTACCATTTTTATCAATTCGGGAAGAAGTCCTTCATATGTCCAACATTGCAGAGCTGGGATACAATCATAGCCTTTTTTGAAGTCTTATAAAGGTTGTAAATTGTTGTTTGCTGCTTCTTTATCCATTACTAATGTTACACTAATTTTCTTTTTTGTACAGCTTCTCCAGGATCTAAATTCTCAGTGGTAATGTACTAGTTTTTTTCAATTTGATCATCACAATGAATACAGATCTCTTGAATTCTGTGGAAGACTTAATAAGAGCATACCAAGAGGGGAAATCGCTCAGTCATGTAGATTTCCTTTCTTTTGTGTTGGATGTATTGGAACTGTCGTCCAGTATTCTGGTAGTTATTTTTTCTTCCAGATTTCAATCATGTGTTTCTGTAGTATCATGTTTGTGTTTCTTCCACAGTTCATCATCCCACCATTGATGCTTTTTTCTTTGTGTTTATTGGGGCTACTTGTTCAGCCCCTCCCCCCGTTTTAGAGTCATAGGTTCTCTTATTTTTGGCTGGAAATTTTTTGTCAATGGCGTGAATTTAATTTTTATTTTAATCAGCCAATGATTTGAACTGGTGACTGTTCATCTTAGGACTTTCAAGTTGTAAATCTTTGTGTGATAGTTCTTACCCATGCAGACTTGATGCAGTTACCATTCTCCCTTTTCCCAGTCTCTATTTCCAGGTTTTGACTTAAGTTGGTTTTCTCATGAAGTATGTTGACTGGGGGATAGTAATAGATTATGCTGAATTCCTCTAGTCCTACCATTCCTTTGTTCTTCTTTGTGCTGACCATTTACCTATAATACCTATTTTTCTTTTTTATGTCTAGAGTGGGTATTAGCCTCAAAAAAATTGTGGTATAATTATTGCTGATGTTTGTTGGTGCCTGATCCAAAATCTGTGAACATTTTGTGTGTTCCTATTATTTTCATCATTGGTTGGGGCATGGGCATTTATTATTGGGCGTATTCTGTTTGCGGCATTTATAAGCTTTGTCAAAAACTTAGGGGTTGTCCATTGAATTCAGTTACCAACTCTTATTATTTTAAGGTTTACCATAAATCATGTTTCCAAATTGTGAACATGGATTCATTTCTTTTTTTTCTTGGTATTGCCTTGTAAATTCTATGTCCTTGTGATTCAGTCTCTACCTGATCAGTGTTCATCATTTTTTGGAGTCAAGTTATCAGAATCCCTTGTCAATCCATTTTGTCTGTCAAAATTTTAGAATTCCCTTATTGGGTAGGGGAATTGATAGGGTATTGCTATTTTGTTTATCTGTCCAGTCTTTTTTTCTAAATTTTGGTCTTTTGTCGGTCTTCGGTATTTTCATATGCTGAGATTCACCCAAATTATTTTGCAAGTGGATGCCCAGTCTTCCCTGGCTATTGCTGGTGGGTGGGATTAAAGATTTCTTTCGATATTTGACTTTCAGTGGTAATCAGTCCTTGTAGAGCAAACGCAGACTTACCTCTATCGTTATTAACTGTAGAGATTTTTGTTGTTTGTATGGTCCATGAGAGCTAATTTATTTTGCTCAAGTCTGCTGGCAACCTGGTGAGAACTCCCCTCTCCACCACCAGAAACACACCAGGTTGGAGTATAATCTCTCCACATGCATATCAGGTGTGCTGTGAAATTTAATTAGTGTTTATTTTACTAGCTGTTCGTTATTACTTTTAAACTTTTTGTTACGCGTAAATGAAATTATCTAACAAGATAGTCTTCATTAACGAGGGGTGCTTGAATAAAATAATGAAATTGCCCAGAATCTGAGATGGAATATTTTTAGGACCTACTATTTAAACACATTCATGTTTTGAAAACTTAAGTACTGCGTGGCATAAAAATGAATTATGTTGGCAGATTATAAAATATGTTCAACACCACATATTAGTCATGTAAGGCAACAGGTTTTCATTTTTTAGTTAAATCTAAAATCACCTACCCATGTCTTGATTTGAAGAAAGATAATGCTACAAGACTGTTAAATTGTTGTACGGTTGTAAGGAGATGCAGAATGGCATGCAGCTGTGTTAAGTGAAAGGTATTGGTCATAACATAGAGCAAGAACCTGTCACTGTGTGATTGAGATTATAGTGGCAAATTTCTGGATCCATGTACATTGTTTAAAAATTTAGGTGTAACACTACACTGCAGAAGATGACTTTAGTAAAGTCATCCTCACACCGGATGAGGCAGCTAAAGTTGATATGAAAGTGGACGGAATATCTGACCTCAGAGACAGCACTGTCGGCCACACGGAATGAGTTGGTTAACGTGTTTTGCGCTCTACAGTGGCCGTTGTCGGCTTTATTTGGCTCACAAATCACACAGTTTCGTTACAAAAATGGATGCACATAAAATAGTTGCATTATGTCTGTTAGAAATTGTTGAAGAACAGTGAAGAAAAATTGTGTAGAAAATTCTGAACTTGTCAGTGGTGTGAACAGCAAATTTTTGTTAGAGAAACACTACATAATGCTGCACAACAATGTGGGGTACTTAGTAATAGAAGTTATTTGTAAACTCAGTTGGATTTTTATCCAATTTCCAGTTTTAAATGTAATTTAGTTAAGGAAGAAAGACACAGAATATTTTAGAAAACGAGATGAAAAGAAATTTTTGAAAGTGGTGAACTCTAATCTGCTACCTATTTCTACATAATTTGGAACTTTCAATGTTCAATGCTATTAACTGTGTTACAGTTTTGACATAGCAACTAGGCCTCCGTATATGGCATACACTGTCTAAAGACTATATTTACAAATATCAGTATTTGATATGTAACATACAAATTGTACCAGAAAGACTCACTTTTTATAGATCATTGTACCATAACATCAAATTGGTATTTCGTAGCACACGAGTTATAACACTAAAAATGTTAATTACAGGAAACCTTTATCTACCAATATGTAGTTTCTGTAATTTTATTATAACAAATCGTAGCTAACACGTGTTTTTGAGAGATCCTCAGTTTGCTGATGTCCTGAAATAGCTTATATTCATACCGCATACTTGATGAGAGAGAAAACTCACCAAATATGATGTTTAACACCATACAGTATGGCAGCTCCTGTGTTCTGCTTGTGACTTAAAATTATTTCATCTCCTCTTGTGCCATATTCTTTATTTCACACTTTAACAGTGTAGTGGGATGTGGAGAATTCCATGCTGTAATGTCACTAGCTCATTGTGTGTTTTCATGCCCCATGAGAGGACAGCTTTAAGCTGGAATGAGAGTCCTTAGTAACATCTTAAGGATTAATGGGACTATCTAAGGTAGATTGCCATGCCCAATCCAGATGATCTTTCTGAACAGCTGCGAGTACCCATAAGGTACGAGGGCTATCCACAAAGTAATTACGTTTTGGAATTAAAAATAAATAAAGTATTGGAATTTTTTTTTATTATATACGGATGAAAGCCACACTTAAATACTACTTTTCTACACAGTTGCCATTTAAATTAAGGCACTTATTTTTGAAACACCCTGTAGGATTGCTAGTTAGCAGGTTTAGACCAGTCTAGGAGGTTGAACAATTAATTAAAATGGGCAATGGAAAGGAAGCGGTTCATGTTAACTTATGTTGGTGGCCGGTCGTGAAAAGCAGAGCCAGAGGCTCTGCTTTCCATAAAGACGTCTGTTATGCTCGAGGTCTGAATTACAAGAGAGAGGGGCAACTGCTGCAGACCACTCCAGAATCCACACATGTGACCGCTGTCCTGTGCACGCTATTGGCTAAAGCCAATGGTGTGAATTTGTTAGCAGTTTCAGCAGAGGGCTCAGAGCGTCTCCTGTCAGCAGCTTTAACTGGACAGAATTGCCTCAGTTCTGAAAGGCAAGTGACTTGTGTCACGTAGACATGGTGCGAATTACTCTGAGAGAAAACTTGTAAAGACTCCACTGGGCCTTTGAAATAAATCTTTTTAAATCAATTCCCTAAAATATTCCTTGACTGACTGCCATCTTGTACATGTATAAGGAGCAGTATAAATGAGGTTAGTGACAAAACTAATGTCAGCATTTGGAAATAAATTATAGATGAAGTGTAGTGATGTCAGTTTGGGTTTTTTATATATATGACAAAAGGAGCAGCGTTGATGGCCATGGAGTGGATGGCTGGACCGGGAAAACGTGCAAGGGCAGCAACGTTCATAGTTATGTACAATGATTAAGTAGTACACTAAATGAATACAACTACAAGCAAGTGGTCTCCTTCGCCCAGAATGGCGACAGTAATAATAACAAGAAATTTCCAACTAAAACGTCATAAAGTAGTTAATATTTAATTCCAGAAGCAATTAAATTTTGACTGTAAGTATCTTATGCCCAAAATAGCAATAACAGTAATAATAAGAAAAGCTTAATCAAAACAATGAAATCTTAAATAGTCAAATTTCCACCTCCTCAGCAATTTAATTTTGCTGTAAGTTTCTTTTGTCCAAAACGGCAATAATAATAAAGTAATAATAATAAGGTACGTAAATTTTACTGAAACAATCTCAGATAGTTAAAATTTTATCCCCAAGCATAATTTTGACAGCAGATATGCTTCACCTAACATGACAATAATAGTAATGATGAGAAAACTACTCAAAACAATGAAATCTTAAATAAAATTTCTTCTCCAAGGCAATTAAATTTTGCTGTAGGTTTCTTTCACTCAGAAACAACGATGATGATGATGATAAAATAATAATAATAGTAATAATAATAACAGTAAATACTAATAGTTAAGTTCATTATTTCCAAAACATCTAACTCTTAACTGCAGGCATTGAATTAGCAAAGTTATCTGATAACAGTATTACATTAAATGGATGTAATCAAACCAATGGCCACACCTGAAGCTGGACCAAATTCTTCAGCACCAAGGTGATACATGATCACGGCGCCATCCTAGACAGGCTACTGACAGTGGAATAAGCCAAGGATGGGCCACATCTAAAACACACTAGGTTGCCCATAAGCAACCAACAATGGCCAACATAAAATAACAGAACACACGTAGATATAAATATGTATATGTCGACGAGATATCACATCAAGTTTCAAGGCACTGGGCAGAAGCAAACCAGGCTGATAACGGATAGGACACAAGTGTCTGTGGGCACTGCTGCGCCAGAAGGAAACACGCAAACAACTGGGGGGGATCCATGTGACTGAGAAAAGGGAGTGCACGGGGTAAGACACAAGTGCTTCAGTTCAGCCTATAGGCTGACCCGCATTAGCCAAAATTAGAAAGGTCCATTGAAAATAAGTTACAGTGGCCACCAAGTTAATGATTGTATCCACTTCACTGCACACGGAAGTAAAAGAACTGGTGCTAAATATAAGTCAGTACCCTCAAAATCCAATTTAAATGCTGAGCAAATACTGTGGCACTTGATAAAAAACAACAACCACCATCACCACACACACATAAGCAGATAAAATTGACATTTGCATGAAATGCCTAAAAAAAATGACAAGCAATTGCTCTAAACTGACATAGAATGATTACATGCTTAATATAAGGAACAGTCAAACAAGGTTCTTAAAAGGGAATTGACTGATTTTAAAACCTTGTTCATGTGAGACTGCATAATCGTACAATTCAGTTCGCCTTGTTGTTGTTGTGGTCTTCAGTCCTGATCCTGGTTTGATGCAGCTCTCCATGCTACTCTATCCTTTGCAAGCTTCTTCATCTCCCAGTACTTACTGCAACCTACATCCTTCTGAATCTGCTTAATGTATTCATCTCTTGGTCTCCCTCTACGATTTTTACCCTCCACACTGCCCTCCAATGCTAAATTTGTGATCCCTTGATGCCTCAGAACATGTCCTGCCAACCGGTCTCTTCTTCTTGTCAAGTTGTGCCACAAACTCCTCTTCTCCCCCATTCTATTCAATACCTCCTCATAGGTTATGTGATCTACCCATCTAATCTTCAGCATTCTTCTGTAGCACCACATTTCGATAGCTTCTATTCTCTTCTTGTCCAAACTATTTATCATCCATGTTTCACTTCCATACATGGCTTCACTCCACACAAATACTTTCAGAACCGACTTCCTGACATTTAAATCTATACTCGATGTTAACAAATTTCTCTTCTTCAGAAACGCTTTCCTTGACATTGCCATTCTACATTTTACATCCTCTCTACCCTGACCATCATCAGTTACTTTGCTCCCCAAATAGCAAAACTCCTTTACTACTTTAAGTGTCTCATTTCCTAATCTAATTCCCTCAGCATCCCCCAACTTAATTTGACTACATTCCATTATCCTCGTTTTGCTTTTGTTGATGTTCATCTTATATCCTCCTTTCAAGACATTGTCCATTCCGTTCAACTGCTCTTCCAAGTCCTTTGCTGTCTCCGACAGAATTACAATGTCATCGGCGAACCTCAAAGTTTTTATTTCTTCTCCATGGATTTTAATACCTACTCCAAATTTTTCTTTTGTTTCCTTTACTGCTTGCTCAATATAAAGATTGAATAACATTGGAGAGAGGCTACAACCCTGTCTCACTCCCTTCCCAACCGCTGCTTCCCTTTCATGTCCCTCGACTCTTATAGCTGCCATCTGGTTTCTGTACAAATTGTAAATAGCCTTTCGCTCCCTGTATTTTACCCCTGCCACCTTTAGAATTTGAAAGAGAGTATTCCAGTCAATGTTGTCAAAAGCTTTCTCTAAGTCTACAAATGCTAGAAACGTAGGTTTGCCTAGCCTTAATCTTTCTTCTAAGATAAGTCATAGGGTCAGTATTGACTCACGTGTTCCAATATTTCTACGGAATCCAAACTGATCTTCCCCAAGGTTGGCTTCTACGAGTTTTTCCATTCGTCTGTAAAGAATTCGCGTTAGTATTTTGCAGCTGTTACTTATTAAACTGATTGTTCGGTTATTTTCACATCTGTCAACACCTGCTTTCTTTGGGATTGTAATTATTATATTCTTCTTGAAGTCTGAGGGTATTTCGCCTGTCTCATACATCTTGCTCACCAGATGGTAGAGTTTTGTCAGGAGTGGTTCTCCCAAGGCCGTCAGTAGTTCTAAAGGAATGTTGTCTACTCCCGGGGCCTTGTTTCGACTCAGGTCTATCAGTGCTCTGTCAAACTCTTCACACAGTATTGTATCTCCCATTTTGTCGTCATCTACATTCTCTTCCATTTCCATAATATTGTCCTCAAGTACATCGCCCTTGTATAGACCATCTGTATACTCCTTCCAACTTTCTGCTTTCCATTGTTTGCTTAGAACTGGGTTTCCATCTGAGCTCTTGATATTCATACAAGTGGTTCTCTTTTGTCCAAAGGTCTCTTTAATTTTCCTGTAGGCAGTATCTATCTTACCCCTAGTGAGATAAGCCTCTACATCCTTACATTTGTCCTCTAGCCATCCCTGCTTAGCCATTGTGCACTTCTTGTCGATCTCATTTTTGAGACGTTTGTATTCCTTTTTGCCTGCTTCATTTACTGCATTTTTATATTTTCTCCTTTCATAAATTAAATTCAATATTTCTTCTGTTACCCAAGGATTTCTACTAGCCCTCGTCTTTTTACCTACTTGATCCTCTGCTGCCTTCACTACTTCATCCCTCAGAGCTACCCATTCTTCTTCTACTGTACTTTTTTCCCCCCATTTCTGTCAATTGTTCCCTTATGCTCTCCCTGAAACTCTGTACAACCTCTGGTTTTATCAGTTTGTCCAGGTCCCATCTCCTTAAACTCCCACCTTTTTGCAGTTTCTTCAGTTTTAATCTACAGCTCATAACCAATAGATTGTGGTCAGAGTCCACATCTGCCCCTGGAAATGTCTTACAATTTAATACCTGGTTCCTAAATCTCTGTCTTATCATTATATAATCTATCTGATACCTTCTAGTATTTCCAGGATTCTTCCATGTGTATAACCTTCTTTTATGATTCTTGAACCAAGTGTTAGATATGATTAAGTTATGCTCTGTGCAAAATTCTACCAGACGGCTTCCTCTTTCATTTCTTTCCCCCAATCCATATTCACCTACTATGTTTCCTTCTCTCCCTTTTGCTACTCTCGAATTCCAGTCACCCATGACTATTAAATTTTCGCCTTAAGTGTAAGGAAATGTGACCAAAAAAAATCAAATTATGCCAAACAGAAGTGGCCAATGAAACATCAAAATATTCACACAAAAGGGTGTTAATTCTCCACGAAACCCTCGCCCAGTGGCACAATTTATAATCACAAACAGCTGTAGGCAAAACCTGCACACAGGCAATGTTCAAAGCCAAGCAGTAAAACAATTGCAAGGACCTCCTGCGGAATCCATGTTAATACAAAACCCAACAGTGCCTACAACCCCAGAGCTACATGCTCTGTCAGGACTCGAACAACAAATTCCGTGACAAGGTACACAAATGAGGGTTGCAACACCCAGCATTAAACCCTTACTGGCACTCACTGACAGAACAAGTGTTCAGCAACTCTAGGGGTAAGAAATATACACTACCAGCACAACCCACCATCCGCTGTTCTGAAATCACTGGAACATGACACACTTGACTGCCACGGGCACAGCCCAACCAAGACGGTCTTTCGCTCAAGTTGTTCATGTCGCAAACCCAGATAGACTAAACACCAGACATGTCCTGGATAAAGAAGCCTTTGGCTCTGAAACACATCCCAGCTGTATGAAAGGGGCAGCAGGTGGCGCTGCAGAGCCAGCGAAGTGTGCAACGGAAAAATAGCACAAAATGCCAAATCGAAATATCTTGTAGGAGCCACATGGCACATGTAGACATTATGTTCCCTTGGAAGCAAAATAATGCATATCAAACAAAACAAGGGGGAGCACAAGAATAAGACTAACATGGGCAAAAAGAGAATTCCTTACTAAAGGAAGTGTCCTAGCAGCAAACATGAGCCTAAATTTTTTGAGAGTATATAGAAATGAAGCTATGGCTGTGTGTAGAGCAGAAAAAATAGTTTTAATGCGGTTTTAGAGAAAGGAGTGCAAAGTAAATGGACTGATAAGAAATGAGTAGGTTGTCTGTAGGACCAACAATGAAAGAAATATATGGAAAACACTAAGAAAGGGTAGGTTGTTTGTTCAGACACCAGATAATAACTTTTTAGGTGGAAGAGGGTACTGTGTAGGTAAAAAATTGTGGTGGAAGACAGACTGTAATATCACTAAAAAGTACTTAAGGTGTTGGGTGTAAGCAAGTGTCTGAGATTAAGAAATTGGTGTAAGAGGGGGAATAATATCAGGCCACATTAAAGGTGGAGGACTAGTGCCCACCCAACATGGTGATGAAATGCGGTGCTTTCAAACCGATATCTTTATCACCTCTATCACTCCTACCTGGTGGGGTCCCAGGCTGAAGAGCAACACTCAAAGTTTTCACAACCTGCTGCTTTTGTGGGTGAATTACATTTCTGCAGGATTCTTCCCATAAATGTCCGATATTCCTAGCTTTGTGTGTTTCTTCCACCAAAGGTCACTCTGAGTGCATACTCGTAGATTTTTAATGTGTTTTTTTTCTAGTGATTGTTAATGATTTACCGAAATGATATTAGGTGGCTAAGCATTTTTATGGACAGTTCATTATATTTTCTTAACTGGAAGTTCAACTGCCTGTCCTTGTATCAAATATTCTCCAGATTGTCCTGCATTTTGCTACTATTTTCTGGTGTTTCCCCTGTGAAATTTTGAGTTCAGTGTTCATGTCATTGTTAGAATCCTCAGATCCTGATAACCCTTCATAATGCATTAGAAACTAGTTAGTGTAGTTTAATTTCCATTAAAAGTTTTGTCACCTCCTTCTCCCTGTCCCTACAGTGGAAACACTTTTTTTGCCACCAACCCTACCAATTAGACTCAACTAAAGACGAATGTTGAACCCTGCCTGACACGGTTCACTCCTCCATCCAACTGTGATCCATCCCCACTATCCCCAAATCGCCTCGTGCTAACTTTCCAGAATTCCTCAACCTCGAACCTTGCATCACCATCATTCCCCAAATCCCTTGACATGCAAACTAACCTTATATCCACAGAAAGAACTGCAGTCCACCGTCTAAAATCTGGTCCCAACCTTATAATCATTCTTATAGACAATGGCTCCACCACTGTTGTTCTGAACTGCAAGGATTATCTGGCAGAAGGACTTTCCCAGATGTCAGATGCATCCCCTACAGACCTTGTCACAGTGACCCCATTCCAGAAATCTAGCAACATTTCCAGTCTCTCCTCAAATCCTTAGGCCCATCCCAGAGTCTCCCCCAGAGTCCATCTCTCTGCTCACCCCTACAACTCCCCATACTCCTACCTTCTATATGCTTCCTAAAGTCCATAAACCCTACCACCCAGGTGCCCCATTGTTGTGGCTGGTTACTGTGCCCCCCCCCCCCCCCAAATACCCTGAGAAAATCTCTGCTCTCGTAGACAAACGCCTTCACCCTATTACCCACAACCTACCCTACTATATAAAAGATACCAACCATTTCCTCCACAGACACTCCAAAGCTCCTGCTTTTACCACACTGTGCCCTGTTCATCACCACTGATGCCACTTCCCTTCACACTAACATCTCTAACACCCATGGTCTTACCACTGTTGAACACTACCTGTCCAACACCCAACAGATTCCAAACCAACAACCATCTTCCTACACTATGTGATCAAAAGTATCCAGACACCTGGCTGAAAATGGCTTACAAGTTCATGGCGCTCTCCATCGGTAATGCTGGAATTCAGTCTAGTGTTGGCCCAGCTTCCATTCTCGCAGGCATACGTTCAGTCAGGTGGTGGAAGGATTGTTGGGGAATGTTAGCCCATTCTTCATGGATTGCTGCACTGAGGAGAGGTAACGATGTCATTCGGTGAGGCCTGGCACGAAGTCAGCATTCCAAAACATGCCAAAGGTGTTCTATTGGATTCAGGTCAGGACTCTGTGCAGGCCAGTCCATTATGGGGATGTTATTGTCATGTAACCACTCTGCTGTACATTATGAAAAGGTGCTCAATTGTGTTGAAAGATGCAATCGCCATCCCCGAATTGCTCTTCAACAGTGGGAAGCAAGAAGGTGCTTAAAACATCAATGTGGGCCTGTGCTGTGATAGTGCTATGCAAAACAACAACACGGGGTGCAAGCCCTCACCATGACAAACATGACCAACCGTAACACCATCGCCTCTGAATTTTACAGTTGGCGCTGCACTTGCTGGCAGATGACATTCACTGGACATTCGCCATCCCACGTCCTGCCATCGGATCCCCAAATTGTGTACTGTGATTCGTCACTCCACACAACATTTTTCCACTGTTCAATCGTCCAATGTTTACGCTCCTTACACCAAGTGAGGTGTCGTTTGGCATTCACCGGCGTGATGTGTGGCTTACGAGCAGCCACTTGACCATGAAATCCAAGTTTTCTCACCTCCCACCTAACTAACTGTCATAGTACTTGTAGTGGATCCTGATGCAATTTGGATTTCCTGTGTGATTGTCTGGAGAGATGTCTGCCTAGTACACATTATGCCCCTCTTCAACTGTCGGTGGTCTCTGTCAGTCAACAGATGAAGTCGGCCTGTACCCTTTTGTGTTGTATGTGTCCCTTCATGTTTCCATTTCACTATCACATCGGAAACAGTGGACCTAGGAATGTTTAGGAGTGTGGAAATCTCACTTACAGATGTATGATACAAGTGACACCCAGTCACCTGACCACGTTTGAAGTCTGAGAGTTCCATGGAGTGCCCCATTCTGCTCTCTCATGATGTCTACTGACTACTGAGGTCACTGATATGGAGTACCTGCCAGTAGGCATCAACACACTGCATCTAATATGAAAAATGTATGTTTTTGGGAGTGGTCAGGTACTTCTGATGACATAAAGCAGTTGCCAGGACCAACTATATCCTCACACACAATTACTTCTCCTTTGAAGGCATTACCCACAAACAAATCCAGGTTACAGATATGGGCACCTGCATGGCCCCATCCTGTGCCAACCTATTGATGGGCCATCTAGAGGAATCCTTCCTAAACACCTGGAATCCTAAACTCCTCACTTGATTCAGATTCATTGATAACATCTTCACGATCTGGATTGAGGGTGAGGACACCCTATCCACATTCCTCCAGAACTTCAACAGACTATTTGCTTCACCTGGTCTTATTCAACCCAACAAGCCACCTTCCTAGTTGTTGACCCCCATGTCAAAGATAGGTACATCAGTACATCTGTTCATATCAAACCTACTAACCACCAGCAATACCTCCACTTTGACAGCTGCCACCTGTTCCATACCAAGAAATCCCTTCCATGCAGCCTATTCACGTGTGATCGTCGCATCTGCAGTGATGAGCGGTACTTCCCGAAACATAGTGAGGGTCCTACTGAGGCCTTGACAGACCGTAATTATCCTCCCAACCTTGTACAAAAACAAATATCCTATGCCTTATCTTTCCAGTCTCCCACCACCTTCCAAAGTCTCACCGTCCAGCCAGAGAGGAGCATCACCCTCCTGACATGGTACCACCTGGGACTGGAGCAACTGAATTACATTCTCCACCAGGGTTTCAACTACCTCTCGTCATGCTCTGCCCACTATTCTTCCCATTCCTCCCACAGTGGTATTCTGCCATCCACCTAACCTACATAATATACTCGTCCATCCTTACACAACCTGTGTTCCCAAACCCTTACCTCATGGCTCATATCCCAGTAATAGCCTCGATGCAAGACCTGTCCCATACATCCACCCACTACCACATACTCCAGTTCAGTCATGGTCACAAACATCACCTATCCCATCAAAGACAGGGCTACCTGTGAAACCAAGCTAACCTGCAACCACTGTGCTGCATTCTATGTGGGCATGACAACCAACAAACTGTCTGTCTGCATGAATGACCACTGACAAACTCTGACCAAGAAACAACTGGACCACCCTTTCCATGCAATATATCCTGTGTTCCCGTAACCCTCTTGGCCTCAACTTTTGTTAGTCATTGTCCTTGCTCATCCAGCCCTTTCCCTGTTCCCATACCAGCACTACTCAGTCCTCTATTCCACCAACGCACCCAGTCTTTTTACTTCTCTCCTTTTCCACTACTACCCCCCCTCCACCTCTTCCCTGCCCTCCATCTAACCTCCCAACTACACCTAGCTGCCCTACCTTCACTCCACCTCATCCCTGCATGCTCATCAGCAGTACTTCATCGTCCCCCACCCCTACCCTGCTATCCCTCCCTTTCCCCGTCCCAGCATCCTCGTTACCCCCACCCAGTTGCCTCCCCCATCATGCAGTCAGAGACTGCGGTCGTGTGTGTGTGTGTGTGTGTGTGTGTGTGTGTGTGTGTGTGTGTGTGTGTGTGTGTGTGTGTGTGGAAAGCTTACTTTGTGACAGTCTTTTGTTGTGCCTATCTGCGACTCAACATCTCCGCTACATGGTGAGTAGCAACTATCCTTTTCATAATATTGTTACATTCTATCCTGGATTTTCCATTGTTTAATTTAGTTTTGTGACTTCAGTAATTCTGTCAAATCTATGAAGGTGGTCAGAAATTTTTTTTTTGCTTGACAGTGAAAATGAGAATTTGTTGTTTTACTACATAATCTCATTGACCAGCCACAGAGGCTGTGAGTTTTGGGAAGAGATGAAAGACTTAGGGAGCCAATTCTGGGGAAAAGTGTGGATGTTCCAACACTTAATAGTTAAGATCCCTCAGGTTCCCATTTCCCAAAACACTAGGGTGGACAGGTGCATTTTTTCCCTCAAAGACCTCATTCTTTTGCATCCAAATTAATTTGGTTAGAATTATATTTTTGAAGATGGTCAATTAACATAATTCCTTTTGCATCCAAAAACTCCTCTGCTATGATCATTTCTGCTGACTTCATCTTCTCTGGAGTTGAAGAACCTGCATCTGTCCACTGTTTTGATTTTTTGGGTTTGTTCTGGTGTGTAGTAGTGAATTCATATTTCATCCATTGTCACATACCAAAACAGACAATCACTTTTGTTTTTACATCATTCCAAACAGTGTTCAAAAATTATTGTAAGAATTTCTTTCAGATTCGCTGTGAGCTGATGTGGCAGTCATCTTCCACAAAACTTACTCGTGTGCAATTCTTCATGCAAAATGTAACTGGCAAGTTCTTTTGTAATTTACAATCTTGTCAGTTATATGCAGCTACATACACCAGTCTTTCAAAATCATATTGTGCAGTTTTTCGACAAATTGTGATAAGAATTCATCAACCATAAATGTAGCAACAAGTCACACAGGCTGCTGTAGGCAGGATTAGGTGAGGGGCAGGGTTTCTTGCCTGTTTCTGACCACACTGCAAACGGGCATTCTTTTCAGCTATGTATGTGCTATCCAAGACAGAGAAATTAGGCCAATGGGCTTGGTCAAAAGCTCTTGCTGTCACAACCACACAATATTTGGAGTCCCATCATCTGGTCTGGTGGCCGAGGACTTCCGGCATAAGAAGTCACACTCATTCTGCCAATGGCCTTGTCAAAGAGGGCGGAGGAGCTGCATTAAAGACAGATAATGTGTATCTGCGGGACCTGTGGCCTGTAATTGAAGAAGTGTCATGATGATTTCTCCTTTAGCAAAAGATTCCAGAATAGTCCCTCATTCCGATCTCCAGCAGGGGACTGCCAAGGGGGAGGCTACCATGAGAGAAAAATTGAATACTCAATGAAATAATAACATTCTATGAATTGGGGCATGGAATGTCAGAAGCTTGAACATGGTAAGAAACTAGAAAATCTGAACTGAGAAATCCAAAGGCTCAATCTAGATATAGTAGGGGTCAGTGAAGTGAAGTGGAAAGAAGACAAGGATTTATAGTCAGATGAGTATAGGGTAATATCAACATCAGCAGAAAATGGTATAACGGGAGTCAGATTCGTTATGAACAGGAGGGTAGGGCTGAGAATGTGTTACTGTGAACAGTTCAGTGATAGGGTAATTCTTATCAGAATCGACAGCAAACCAACACTGTCAATGATAGTTCAGGTATACGTGCCGACATCGCAAGTTGAAGAAGAGGAGGTAGAGAAAGTGTATGAGGATATTGAAAGGGTAATACAGTATGTAAAGGGAGATGAAAATATAATTGTCATGGGGGACTGGAATGCAGCTGTAGGCGAAGGAGTAGAATAAAAGATTACAGGAGAATATGGGCTTGGGACAAGGAATGAGAGAGGAGAAAGATTAATTAAGTTCTGTAATAAATTTCAGCTAGTAATAGCAAATACTCTGTTCAGGAATCACAAGAGGAGGTGGTATACTTGGAAAAGGCCAGGTGTAATGGTAAGATTTCAGTTAGATTATATCATGGTCAGACAGAGATGCCAAAATCAGATACTGGATTGTAAGGCATACCCAGGAACAGATATAGACTCAAATCACAACATTGTAGTGATGAAGAGTAGGCTGAAGTTTAAGACATTAGTCAGGAAGAATCAATATGCAAAGAAGTGAGATATGGAATTACTCAGGAATGACATGATATGCTTGAAGTTCTCTAAGGCTATAGATGCAGCAATAAGGAATAGCTTAGTAGGCAGTACAGTTGAAGAGGGATGGACATCTCTAAAAAGGGCCATCATAGAAGCTGGGAAGGAAAACACAGGTACAAAGAATGTAACTGTGAAGAAACCATGGGTAACAGAAGAAATACTTCAATTGATCGATGGAAGGAGGAAGTACAAAACTGTTCTGGGAGACTCAGGAGTACTGAAATACAAGTCACTGAGGAACAAAATAAATAGGAAGTGCAGGAAAGATAAGACAAAATGGCTGCATGAAAAATGTGAAGAAATAAAAAAAAGAAATGCTTGTCAGTAGGACTGACTCAGCATACAGGAAAGTCAAAACAACTTTTGGTGACATTAAAAGCAAGGGTGATAACATTAAGAGTGATGGGAATTCCTCTGTTAAATGCAGACTACAGAGCAGATAGGTGGAAAGAATACATTGAAAGCCTCTATGAGGGGGAAGATTTGTCTGATGTGATAGAAGAAGAAACAGGAGTCGACTTAGATGAGATAGGGGACCCAGTATTAGAATCAGAATTTAAAAGGGCTTTGGAGGACTTAAGATCAAGTAAGGCAGAAGGGATAGATAACATTCCATCAGAATTTCTAAAATCATTGGGGGAAGTTGCAACAAAACGATTATTACGTTGATGTGTAGAATGTATGAGTCTGGCGACGTACCATCTGGCTTTCGGAAAAACATCTTCCACACAATTCCGAAGACAGCAAGAGCTGACAAGTGCAAGAATTATTGCACAATGAGCTTAACAGCTCATGCATCCAAGTTGCTGACAAGAATAATATACAGAAGAATGGAAAAGAAAACCGAGGATGCGTTAGATGATGATCAGTTTGGCTTTAGGAAAGGTAGAGGCACGAGAGAGGCAATACTGATGTTGTGGATAATAATGGAAGCAAGACTAAAGAAAAATAAAGACACATTCATAGGATTCACCGGCCTGGAAAAAGTGTTCGCAATGTAAAATGATGCAAGATGTTTGAAATTCTGAGAAAAATAGGGGTAAGCTATAGGGAGGGATGGGTCGTATACAATATGTTCAACAGCCAAGGGGGAATAATAATAGAGGACGACCAAGAACGAAGTGCTCATATTAAAAAGGGTGTTGGACAAGGATGTAGTCTTTCACCCCTACTGTTTAATCTGTATATGGAGGAAGCAATGATGGAAATAAAAGAAAGGTTCAGGAGTGGTATTAAAATTCAAGGTGAAAGGATATCAATGATATGATTTTCTGATGACATTGATATTCTGAGTGAAAATAAAGAAGAATTACATGATCTTCTGAATGGAATGAACAGTCTAATGAGTACAGAGTATGGATTGAGAGTAAATCAAAGAAAGATGAAGGTAATGAGAAGCAGTAGAAATGAGAACAGCAAGAAACATAATATCTGGCTTGATGGTCATGAAGTAGATGAAGTTAAGGAATTCTGCTACCTAGGGAGTAAAAGAACGAGTGATAGATGGAGCAAGGAGGACATCAAAAGCAGACTAGCAATGGCAAAAAGGGCTTTCCAGCCTTAATTTGAGGATGAAATTCCTGAGAATGTACTTTTGGAGTACAGCGCAGTATGATAGTGAAACACGGAGTGTGGGAAACCAGAAGAGAAGAGAATCGAAGCATTTGAGATGTGGTGCTACAGACGAATGTTGAAAGTTAGGTGGACTGGTAAGGTAAGGAATGAGGATGTTCTGTGCAGAACCAGAGAGGAAAGAAATACGTTGAAAACACTGATAAGGAGAAGGAATAGGATGATAGGACATTATTAAGATACGAGGGAATGACTTCCATGGTGCTAGAGAGAGAGAGATGACAAGGCAAAAACTGTAGGGGAAGACAGAGATTGGAATACATCCAGCAAATAATTGAGGACGTAGGTTGCAAGTGTTACTCTGAGATGAAGAGGTTAGCACAGGAGAGGAATTCAGGATGGGTCGCATCAAACCAGTCAAAAGTCTGATGACCCAAAAAAAAAAGATTAGGGCTGATATCAGGTATAGTGTGACTAATCATGGCTCTCTGTAGGGGCCCACCCATTCCACTACAGGGAATCTGCAATTTAACTTGAACTAGGAACTGTGGTACAATGTGGCATTTTGCACATTAACTAATCATTGCCAAAGGTGACAGAAACAACCTTGGGAATGACAAGGAATTGATACCCAGACCTTTGGATATGTACTGCGGCATAAAAAGCAATAAATGTGATTAAAATAAATCTTAGCATCATACCATTAAAAATTGCTGGCAAATATTCAGTGCTAATAAGCAACCAACTCAGATAACCAATGGCATCAGAATATCATGTACAAGGAAAAGGGAGTTTTATCATAAGATGAACAACAGTCGAAGCCTGGTAACAGAATTTTGCTTAATACATATACACTTATGTCATCTTCAGCCTGTGGGCAATCTGTAGTATTATGAACACTAAATGAATTTTCAGCTCTCGAGATTGCTGAACTAATTTATTCAAACAGACGACCAGTTTCAGAATTATTTGTTGCCATCTTCAGATCTGTGTTTACAATGTACACAATCTTCTCCTTCAGTACAGTAAGTGGTGCTATTCAATTTATCTCCACGTTGGTGCTGTAAGCTCCTCTAGAAGTCGGCATGTCTGTATTAAAATAACAACTGTGTATATAACAAGATAGGGTGCATGCTGAATAGAAATAGACTAAGACCAGCATTCCAGGCCACCTGCACAGTAAGATATATGTTACGCCCTGTTAAAGACAACATAGGTTTTAGAGTTCCTGTCATGTGTTGTCCCCCCTCTGAGTGTGGTACTATTTACATAGGTCAAACTACTCACACTGTTGCCAGGTGTTGTGGAGAGCCTTCACAATATATCAAACAGAATGAATTTGAGGAGTGGGCCATGACTGAACATGACCTAGAAAATGGACATCAAATACAGTTTGAAATAAATAAAATTTGCGAGTGTTTTTGCGCAGAGAGAGAGAGAGAGAGAGAAAGAGTGAGTGTGTGTGTGTTTTGGCCTCAAACACCATCAGACTGGGATTCTGTTATGAAAGAAATGGCCAAAATTAGAGCAAATAGCATCAATTTTAACAGAGACTAGGGATGCACAAGTAGTGGGGCATCGGGGTGGGCTTTGGACATTGAACAAATGCAAAGATGTAGGCTTGACATGAAATCTGGTTTTGCAGGGCAGAGCGGATCAGGTTGTGGAAAGGGGCCCAAGGTCAATTACTGTTGGTTATACACAGTGTGCGATTTGTGCTTTTACCAGTGGGGGGGGGGGGGGGGGGATGTCTTAGTGGGTTAGTTTAATTATTTATGTTACTAGCTTGGACCGTGGTGTTACCCATGGTTAAACAGTTGTTTATAAATAGATGTTAATGCCAAAACCCACTATTCACACGTATGCACTATCAGAAAAGCCATCCCTTGTTATATCTTTAAAAGTACATTATAGGTAAAGCTTATTTACAAAATCATCTACATACAAGTATACGAGGGGAAGTCAAAAAGTAAAGGCACATTTGTGAAAAGCTGTACTTATTCTGATGATAGAAAACTGAAACATGCGTTATTTTTCTTCGTAACCTCCATGGACTTCAATGCAGTTTTCCCGACATTGTACGAGTTTTTTTTTTTTATTATTTCATCAGAAAATACGTTTTTAAGTTGCATCTGTAACCAATCTTGCACCGCAGCAATGACGTCTTCATCACTTTAAAATCTTCTTCCCTGTAGTGCTTCCGTTAAGGATCCAAACATGTGAAAAGTTCTTGGAGCCAGGTCTGGACTGTATGGTGGATGTTCCAGCTCCTCTAATCTCAACTCCTTTATTGCGTCGGCTGTCCGTTTGGCAGAATGTGGGCGAGCGTTATCTTGCTGCAGAATGACACCTCTTCACAGTTTTCCACGACGTTTGGATCTGATTGCAGGTTTTAGTTTCACATCCACCATACAATACAGACCTGGCTCTAAAGCCTCGTTTACGCTGGGTCGACGTCTTCCAACATTGTGGCATGCTAGGGAAATGTGGCGTGCGTCGTCTTGTAGCATGCTACAACAGGCAACATCTTACGGCGTATGTTGCATGCGGCAGGTTAATTTATACCAAAGCAACAGAATTTGTGCCACACGTGTGTCGGTCTTGCAGTATAATGGATGATAAAGTGACCACAGCGGCGGCCTAATTGGTACTTGCACGTGCAGCTAACAACGGAAATGAAAACTAAAGGAAAAGAAAACGATGGTGGAAGAGAAGAGTATTTAAAGAAGGTCCACGATATAGTATCATAGGAACTAGAAGCAGACGATGATGTGTTATTTAGTAATTTTACGAGAATGTCGACTAAGACATTAATTACTTAGTGCAGTTAACTACACCTCTTATTGTAAAAAAAGATAACAACTGCCAAGACAGTATTCACCAAGAATTCGATGGGACATCACATTACGATTTTTAGCCACTGGCGATTCATACAAGTCACTAATGAACTTATTTAAAGTATCATATTCTGCTATTTCCCTCATAGTGCCAGAAGTATGTGAAGCTGTTTCATTGGTGTTGAAGAATTACATAAAGGTAAGCACGCAACATTCAATACTGATTTCATTTAAGTAATGTTTTATTGGCATTTTTAAGCAAATTAAAATGGATATTAAAGAACTGTTAAAAATACTTATTTCTAAAATCGTATTAATTCCGGCTCTTCTGTTTCTGTTTGAACAAATTCGTCACAATTATTATTGCCCACATATACAACTTCACAGCTGTGTTTTGCAACCATTGTTTCGATGCTCGAAGTTTGCTGTTCATACTCCCTGTAATATTATTGGGATTTCCGTAGTATGAAAGCTGTGAGTACCCTTGGAAAGTCATTCACCTATCTTTATATTAAATGATCAACTTATGAGATGAGATATATTATTTGAAAGACATTTGTTTTATATAATTTACATAACTGTAAAGATGCGCATCTAGCGCGGACGCTAATACATCGATTGCGCAGTCAATAGGAACATTTTAACAGAAGCTGAACTGACGTTCCGCTTCGATCTAAATAAAAGATGACAGTAACAAACTTTTGTAGATCTTCAGATTTTAATGTACTTCTGCTTGTAATGTGAAAGTGTAAAGAAGGTCGACTTTAAGCCATAAAAGTGAGCGGTCTTGCCAGCGTGCAGACAACATTATTAATTAATAAAATTCGAGTAATTTATGTTCGATACTGTAAACCGGCCAAGTTATTGTTATGAAGGTGTTGAACGGTGCAAGAAAGGAGAAAAGTAATTATGACTGTAATTTGTGACAAAAACATGAACCAAGGAGCTAACACAGGACAGGCTGAAATCTGATCGCACCATACAGATAGAAAAGTACTTATGTAAGTTATACTGCTTATAAATAAGCCCTAATTGCTTGTGAGAATTGTTTGAATATATTTAGTGTTTACCAGATTTCTTATTCTATTCTTTTACTTTATATTTTTTTTTTACCTCCATGCCATATTATTTTTATAAATGTCAAGCAGCCTTTACTACAGCAGAGACTACCGCGGCATCCTGGTCGTAGACAGAAGGCCGCTCCTTGTCTTCTATACAACTCATAGCTGCCCCATTTATTCATGATTTCACTTGCAAATGCAATTTTTTTATTGTTAATTGTTAAAGGTCCCTTAGGTGATTATAAAATTCATACTGATTACGTAAAGGAATCCGGGTTGTTCTTTTCCAAATAAGAGAAGTCTTTGCGTAATCAAAAACTAGCCTCCTCCTGACAACGATCAGGAGCCGACCAGAAGACGGACGTCTTCGACCGCTTTCGTGTCTCCTATGGCAAAGCTTTGCCAAACGGGGAACACGACATTCTAGTATGAAACGCAGATTTAAATTGAAAGAATTGAAATATATTTAACCTAATTTTTTTTATCGTACTAGATCCCCCAAGGCTGCTTTAAAAAGAACATTTGAAAATATGTGCTTGACCTATGTGGGAGGTACATGTTCTTCAAGAGCTACATCGCAGTCATCTTTTGATACTGTGTCCTCTGTGTCATCAGTCTGAAAAAATAGGGAAAGTAATGAGTATGTTTTACTTTTCAGATTAAAAAGGATACAGAAGAATGGCAGAAGGTAGCAAGAAATTTCGAAGTGAAGTGGAATTTCCCTCACTGCATAGGACCCATATATGGCAAATTATGTGTCCTCCGAATACTGGAAGTGAATACATCAACTACAAAAAAAACATTCATCATTGTCCTTATGGCAATTGTAGACACAAATTACTGCTTTCAATATGTAAATGTTGGATGTCACAGGGACAGAAAGAGAGTGGAGGAGGAGATTGACTTAGAGGGGGAGAGAAATTGACCTTAGGGAAGGGGAGAGTGACGGAGGGGGTAGGAGGTGATAGAGGAGAAAAGCAGATGCACAGAGAGAAGGGCAGGAGGAAATGGGGAGTGGGAAAAGAAGGATATGGACATAAGGGGAACGTAGACATCCGGGCAATGCCGAGTTTATTTACCTTATTTATAAAATTAATAATACTTCATATGTTGTTAATTAACAACTTTGTAAATGATTCATGTAATATACGATACTCAAACTATAATAAAATATGCGATGAATAAAATGTAAAATTAAAATTTTTGTTTTGTTTTGTGCTTAATTTTAACACTGAAATTATAAGTGAAAGTTAATTTGTTAAATCATCGTATTATGACAAAGCTACAGCAAAGTGTGGCCGGTTCAGCTAGTACTACAGTGTATAATTGTCATTTTAACTTACAGAGTTTAGTTGAAGAGACGAGATGAATGAGACTGCTCCTGAAGATTTGAGGGTTTGTCTGTTGGTCTGTCAAGGGCGCTATGGTGCTGAGACTTGATCCACCTTGCTGCAGATTCTTCTGCAGCGAAGCAATGCAGTGGAGGTCCATTTATTGAAATTAAAAGTAGATTTGAAAGTGTCGGACTTTGTAAGTGATTTCTCTGATCAGTCAGTGTTAAATTCATGGCACTAAATCCGCGTTCACATTCAGCCGTATATATAGGTATAACTTCGACTGCTTTCACAAGTCCCTTCACAAAATTGGGCATGTGTTGAGGATTTTCTCTATAGATTCGAAAATCTTTAACTAGTGACTCACACGTGCTTTCACGTAATTTAAAATCAACCTTATTACACAAGCGAGAAAAAACACACATTCATAAGCATCTGAAGGCCATGTATCTGAATTTAATACGGCTACACCCGAAAAGAAATCCAGGTCCTCAAAGCGGTTTTTTATATTGTCTACCAAAGACTGAAAAAATTTGTTCCGAAATGTCTGAAATCTGTTATATTCATCACAAGATGGTTCTTTAATTAATACCCCTTTGAATGTGCGCTTTTCCTCCAACTCTTGTACTATCATCCTAATTCGTGGCGAGTCATTTGTTTTCAATGTTTCAAGAGTTCTTATAGCCACGTCAATTTGCTGTTTTGTTTAAGGACTGAACAATTTATGTTCTGCATAAAGAATGATAATACTTGTAGAACTTCTAGGGCCTCATAAAGCATAACTCATTCCATTACAAGCAACCACTTTGTGAGATGTTTTAGTAAACCTTCAAATTTAGATCGCTCCTGAGTTGATCAGGAACCATCATGTCTCAGTTTTTCAAAAAGATGGACAAGAGAACTGTGACTTTCAAGAAAAGCTCGAACTGCATTAAATGAGGAAGCAACCCAACGTACGCGAACGAGAAAACACAGAATATAAGGAATCTAAAAAAACCTGTATATGGTATACAACTGCTACATCATTCATAACATTGTGGACAGCTAATTCCATTTTGTGGTTCATACAATGAACGACAGTTAAATCCTTATGTAAATGACTACGCTGTAGAGCGGCTACGACTTTGTAAGCAGCAAGCATTGTTGAGGCACCATCTGTTGCGATACCTACAAGGTGTACTAAAACGTCATTTGTAATGCCATACTTTTCAAGAGCTACTAACAGTGTGCTGAAAATGCATTCTCCTGTCCCACTTTCTAATTCAACAATGTCAAAAAAATAATTGCAAGCAACTCCCTCAAATGACAAACGTAAATGTATTGTTAAAAAAGTTTTATTGGAAACCGTTGTACTATTGTCCATCATCATACTAAAGTTTGTATCCGATTCTGCAAGGAAGTGAGCAAGATTCTTTTTCATTTCTTCTCCTACAAATAAAATGATATTTCGGCATGCATGGTCAGAATGAAGCATATTATCGACTCATAAACCATTAAGCTTTTGTAGTTCGATTACTGCAGGACAGTGTTGCCAATTTAGCGACTTTGTCGCTAGAAATGGCGACTTTTGCCTTCGTCTTAGCGCCAAAAAAAACTGTTTAGCGACAAAAATTATTTAGCGACTTATCTGGCGACTTTTGGAGTATTGACGACTTTTGAAGTACAAATCAAAACTATTTTGGGCCAGTATTTTCATTAAAAAAACTAAGATTTTAACTATAGAATGGGTACTACACTGACTTTGTTCTAGATTTACTAAGTTATATTAAGTTCTTAGCTGAATGTAGCACTGTTCAGCATTTAGTAAACCTGAATGTGGGAATTGCCTACAGAGTAAGAAAACCTTGACTATAGAACAATTCATTATTCATTACCCACTAGCCTGTTATCGTCGATAGCGTATCGATCTATAATTCTTCAACTTTTGAATTCCCTTTATTTTTCGAATTGACAAAAAACATACGTAATATTAAGTATAATAAAATACATTTCTGTCCAGCAACCTCTAGGTAATTTTTCGAAATGTTAACTCGCAGTCAAATTATTACCACATGCACAGTGGTAACGCAAGAACAATTCGGTGGGGGCATCTCAGACAATATTACGTTTTAAACAATAAAAAATAGGACTGATATCGAGTTACCGAGTGAGTAGATTGTTTCATGACCTCTAGTTCCCCTGAGTTTCTGTGAATTTTCTGTGATTATAAATTGGTGAAACTTATGTTGTGGTGGCTTACATAATGGATTTACCGCAGAAGAAGAAGTAGCACGCTCAAAAATATCGAGATGTGTGGAAAGTAGAACCTGAATTCAATGGGTGGCTGAAACCAGTCGTTAGAGACTTATCCAAGGCAAGATGTCAAGTATGTGCAACAGAGTTTTTTGCTAAATTGTGTGATATTAGAAAGCATTCGAAAACTATTAAGCATAAATAAAAAATTGATTTAAAAAAACACAAACCACCTTACCTGTGAAAATTGTTCCGAAAACTACAGTTAGAATAGCAAGCAGAGAGGAAGGTGCCCTTCCTTTATTTATTGGTGAACATTGTTCTATTTTAGCTGTAGATCATTTAGGAATACCGTGCAAGGTGTTTTCCGGTGATGAAGGCGCTAAAAACATGCAATTACATCCTACAAATTGCCTAACATTATAACTGAAGTTTTGGCTCCATATTTTACACAGTCATTGGTTGAAGATATAGGAAACCAAAAATACAGTGTACTAATAGATGAATCCACGGATGTATCAATATCTAAAATGCTAGGTACTATACGGTACTATAGTGTAAACAACCAAACCATTAGATCAGCATTTCTCAAACTCGCTGTAGTAGAAACTGGAGATGCAAGAAATCTGGCTGCTGTTCTTGTGAATTCTTTGAAAGATCTCAAAGACTTCCAATCGCTAATATGGTGGGAATTGGCACAGATAATGCTTCTGCAATGGTTGGAATAAACAATGGGCTTTTCGAACAATTCAAGAGAGAATATGGTTTGAAGCATTTGGTATTGATCCGTTGCATTTGTCACTCTCTTCTGCTTGCAGTTTCGCACGCATCAGTGAATACCATACCTAGAAACATAGAGTTTCTTGTACGGGAAACCTACAATTGGTTCTCCATTTCACCCAAAAGACGAGAGGAATATAATAGGGTTTATGAGACAATAAATTGTGGAAAACGACCACTAAAAATTTTGAAGGTCTGTGCAACATGTTGGCTTTCAATTGAACCAGCAATACGAAGAATTCCGGAGCAGTGGGAAGAACTAAAGCTACATTTTTCACTCTCCACGGTTCAAGACCATTGTTACACTGACAATCTTTTGTACAAGATGTATTGTGACGACTCAAATCATCTTTACATGTTTTACCTTAAACATGCTTTAAAAGACGTACAAATAACAATAAAAGCTTTTGAAGGAGAAGACAATGACCCCACTAAATTACTAGATACACTTGTATTGCTGATGCAGTCACTCGGACAAAACATAAATTTTCCAACTGTTGATTTGTTGACAACACCAGTTCCATGCGAATAATATGTACGCAAATCCGAACCTTGGCTTTATGTTTGAACAGATATTCACTGAGTCAAGTTTGACTGAAGAAAATAAAGTTTATTTGAAGAAGAGATGCATTCAGTTTAGTCTGAAACTCATAAAAGAAATTCAACAAAGACTGCCAAGTAACGTTACGATCCCGAAAAAAATGTCAATGCTGAATGTTGAAGAAACACTAAAAGTGAATAAAAATAATGTTGTAGCGGATGTAGCCAAAGTTGGGTTTTAGTGGCGATTTCATAGACGGTATGCTGCAAGAATGGCATAATATCAACTTCATTAGGTGGAATAACACTACTAACACCGTTCGATTTTGGAGTGAGGTTTTGCAGTATAAAAATGCCGCAGGGGAGAATCCTTTTTCTTTCATTTAACAGCTAGCAATGACTGTTCTATGCCTACCGCATTAAAATGTAGAAGTGGAAAGAATATTCAGTTCTATGAACATTACAAAAACTAAACAACGTAAAAGATCATCGTTAAAGACAATTAATGTTTTGATCATATTGAGAGACCAGCTGAAGAAACAAAATAAAGATTGTGCATCTTTTGCCATACCGTCAGACGTGTTGGAGCTTATTGGAAAGAACAAAAGTTACTCTTTTGCGACAAAACCAGTCGAACTGCAACATCATCTTGTGAGCGACGTTGAACCCTCTACATCAACTACATTTCTGTCAGAGCATGAAACAGAAGAGTTATTCGATCTTGTGAGTGACAACGATGAATAGCTCACATACCGGTATGTATATATTTTGTAACCTAATTTGAGTTCTTGCTTTCTTTTGTTAGAAATATAGTATATTTCTAGTATATTTGACTACTGTGATTGAAACAACAATTTATGTGTTGCGTCAATTATGGTAACATGTTTAATTAAACGTTAGCGTATTTTAATATGTATGTTGTTGCAAACGAAGCGTCATTTAATTAATACAATATAGCAATTACCTATGAGACAATTTTTTTTAATAGTTTATTACCCCCCCCCCCTCCACCCACTGGATTATTTCACCATCCACAACACATCATTTTCAGTACACCCCTAGTAAAATCAGTTTTAGCGACTTTCTAGCGACTTTTGATATTGAATCTAGCCACTCGGGTTTTCTAGAGTTGGCAACACTGCTGCAGGATGATGATTGAGTTGAGTGCGTCCGGGCCTGTAAGAACTACAGAATTTCAGGATGTCATTCAAACAAAGCGAAATTTCTGATTTCCTTAAGAGCAGTGCGTTACGTGATACATGTACAAACTCTGACAGTCAAGATACTAACAGTGGTGCTAAAAGAGTTAAATTTTTGTAATAATGATAATTTCTGTTTAGCTATTACATATGCAGATCTGAACAACTAAGCAGTTGCGATTACTTTTTCTTGATGCTGCTTTACCCACAACTTTTCACTTTCACTCACGCATTTTTCTAAACTTTTCTTTTTTTTACACTCAGGATTTTTACGCACTTCATGTGTGATTTGCACTTTGCATTATCCCCGATTTTATCATTTAGTTTTTTGGTATTATTAGCAGAAACACCAGCTAAAAACGCGTTATCAATACGCACACGTTCACTGCTTTCCACCTTAAGTTCACGAACTTGTGAACACACTGTGCATATTACTAAGTTTTTTTTCATTTACGGATAGCCACGGCTTAGTCTTTCGCCAGTTTTGAAAACGTAATAAGGCAACACAATTTCCTACTATAATCTCAAGAGTACTGTTACTCCCATTCATACCTTGAGAAGTGTCACATTTTTCAGTCACCAGAGATTCAGTGTCTTCCCCTGTATCAGCACCATCATTACCGTTTTCTTTTTTACATTCACTGTCTATTTTAACTCTTTTAGCACCACTGTTAGTACCCTGACTGTCAGAGTTTGTACATTTATCAGGTAATGCACTGCTCTTAAGGAAATCAGAAATTTTGCTTTGTTTGAATGAGATACTGAAATTCTGTAGTTCTTACAGGCCCGGACGCACTCAACTCACTAGTGAAGCTACTGAAAAGCGGGAACGTGTGAAGATCGCCGTGTGTTTGGCGGACGCGAGGCAACGAACACACGGCACCAATTAATTTGGAGTACGCTATGCTGGGGAGCCTGTGTTAAGCTCCACCCACATGGTTCGCGGCTAGTGAAGTCAGACTGTCCGATCCCGTCTGACCAGTACCATTGCTCACTTCGCGCTACTTTGTGCTTTCGTCCCAGGCGCATTAGTCTGCGCCATACCGTTGCCAAAAGGTGGCCGACCAGTAAATGTTAGCACAGGTACCGGGTCACCACCCTGTGTCAGGGCCCAGTTGGGAATTTCAGCCCCCAGCTAACCCAACTCTGCGGTACGACTGCTGCGGTATGACTGCCACACTACTTCCCTCGCATGTAAACAGATGACGCACCTTAGACGAAAGCGACAATGACAACATGATAATGATGATTTAGTTCTAAATGTTTTGAAATGCTTAACTACTACATAACACTTTTTCAAAATTAATAAGCAAACATATTAATAGTATTAATAGTAAGACTGTATTAAAAACTTTCAATGTTCGGCTCCACAAATTTAAATTATGTGTAAAGTTTTACTCCAGTGCGTGGGAAATAAACATCCCAGGTTGGGATGCATAAACTAAAACCAGAGGAGGGGATGGTTTGATACAGAGGGGGGGAAATCCCCCCCCCCTGCAAATCGCACACTGGTTACACAAGAACACACACAAATTTATTGCTCAAACCAATGCACAGCTTTCTCTTTAAAGCAACAAAGATCAATTCATGGCTGAGGGCCCAAGTAACTTCTCCAGAATAAGTTTGAATGATTGCTTTTGAAACACCAGGATTTAGAGCACGAGTTGTTATGAAGTTCAGCTGAAGGCCATATACTAAACATAAAAAAGACAATACACGGCTGAAGGTCTGGCACAGTACCTGTGACCAAATAAAATGACAATCACAAACAACAAACAGTGGTGCTCAGAAAACAATTGGGTTGCAGCACTGACGAACCAACCAACTGCCTAATCAATTCCTTTCCACCCGACCAACAGCACAACAAACAAATGTATCAGCGAAGACGAGGATTGCAGCAGGATTACGTCTTAATAAATGGCGTATGAACACAGTCAAGGCACAATAAACACTCAAAGAGAAAAAGAGAACAACACCAAGCTGTCGAACTACACGCCATGCCAGACAGCATCAACACGGCGAAGAAAATACACTTCCGCAAAACTACGCTAATGACCAGGGCAGGTAACCAGAATGTTGACGACCTCAAGGCAGAAGATACCGCTGGTTCACTTCACTAATAATCATTTCAAAGGTTAAACACCATACAGGGAGACGGCTGCAAAATTTTGTTGACTCCAAAACACCATCACGTTGCTACTTGCGGGGACAGCCCAGGATGCAACAACCAGCAGTCAACAAAGAGATGTCACAACAGTTGACCTTTCATGACAGGTTCACTGATTACTCAACTCCAGTATGCAGGTGCAGTGGGCGACAAACTTAGCAATTCTTGCAGCTTGTGCCACACAACTCCGACCGCGCGTGCACGCCACCAGCGGCTCCAGGCTGATCACATGCCGCAGAGACTTCCTTGCTGCTCCTCCGCAACCGACCAACTGCCACACACACTCACACACGACACGGAAATATAACTGCCACACCAAAGAAGTTACGGCAGTACTAGTATTGATAAACGCTGCTGCTGCCACTGACGGAAGCAAGTGAGCAACTCATTCAGATAGTAACTGAACAACTCAATGGTGACAAAATGCCCAAAAGGAAAAATGGCATCTGCACGAGCCGACCATGGCTCAATATGCCACTCTCAAACACCAACCCGGGGGGTAACTCGACAATCGGACTAACCAAATCTAACGTGGCTAAGGTGGACCCAGTACAGTTTACCGGTGCAGTTATCCTTAACCAGCAGGTTCACCAGGCCCAAAACACGCACAATGGTGCAAGGCCCCAGAAAACAGGGAGTGAATTTACTGAGATTTCCAACACACCCCTGCCTACTGGGAAAATTATGGACATAGGCCTGATCTCCTGGCCTTCATCTATAAGCTCGCCGATTACGATTATAATGCTCAGCTTTTTTACTATGGGCCTTGAGTATATTACGCCTGGCATGGTTCCAGTTTTCCCTGACGACTTGAGGGGTGATATCCACCGGAATCAAATCTTGAATTCCCCACAAGTTTGAAAGAGGGGAATTGTCAGGATAGGCAATAATCAAGGAGGCTGGAGTGGCTTTTAAGGCCTCATGTTAGGCGGTATTGAAAGCAAAACTAAGCCAAGGCAAACTATAGTCCCACTTACTAGGCTCTTCTGATGGTAAATAAGCGGATTTAAGATTGACCCTCTCTGCAAAGGATCCCTGCAGATAATACGGCATAGTAGTGATATGCTTAACACCATTCTGAAAAAGGTCTTGAAGGGAGCCAAAAGGAAGGCATATGCATTATCACTATTTGTTTGGGATGTCCAAAAACAATGAAAAAATTAGTTAAATGCAAAATAGTTGTGGTGGCAGTCACGTTACAGCTCGGAAGGAGCCAGGTAAATCTAGAAAACTCATCGATAACAACCAATACGTACCGATTACACCTCTTAGTACGGGGTAAGGGCCCTACATAATCGATATAGAGTTTGGCAATACAGCCAGGCAATACACCTGGCAATACAGCCAGTTTTACGTGGTCTGGCTAACACCCAGCTCAACGCCTGATTGTCGGTTTCTAGCTGAAAAACTCGATGCTGAAGGCAGAAGCAGTACTTCTCCAGTGCAAACAAAACAGCCAATGCCTCGCACTCGTAGATGGAATATTTGAGTTCGGCACCAGTTAACCGACGAGACGCGTAGGCTAATGGCTGCGTCTGACCCTCGAACTCCTGGAGGAGCACAGCTGAAATACTGGTATTAGATGCGTCAGTTTGGACAATAAACTTTTTATTAAAGTCTGGTATTCCGAGAACGGGAGGGTTGGCTATAGCTGCCTTAATGTGCTCAAACGCGGCCTCCTGGGTGGGTACCCATTGAAAACGCACTCCTTTCTGGCGCAATTCATTTAAGGAGGCCGCCATCTGGGCAAAATTAGGGACAAAACGCCTAAAATAGTGGGCCATGCCTATGAACCTAGCAATTCCACGTTTATCAGTGGGCGGAGGCAGAGCTCGTAATGCTTTAGTTCACTCCTGGTCGATGCGAATACTCTGACCTGACACCAGGTGACCTAAGAAGGATACCTGCTGTCTGGCTAATGTCACTTTACTGGGTTTAACAGTTAACCAGGCTCCCTGTAATCCCAAAAAAAAAAAAAAAAAAAAAAAAAAAAAAAAAAAAAAAAAAAACTTGCTGGATATGCTCCATATGGTCCTGAAACGAACGGCTATAAATGACTAAGCCATCCACATAATTATAGACACACATTAATTTCAAGTCCCCAAGGATGTTATCCAGCAAACGAGTAAGAATGGCTGCACCAGTAGCCAAACCGAAGGGAACCCTGTTAAACTGAAACAGATTCCAATCTGTACAAAATACAGTAACATGTTTACATTCCTCGGCTAATGGAATCTGATAATAGGCTTGGTTCAAATGAAGAACAGTAAACCAATTAGCACCGGCAAACCACATAAAGGAGTTATGAAAATCAGGTAGAGGAACAGACTCGAGGAGAACCTTAGCATTTAGGCGTCAGTAGTCAACAACAGGCCTGAAATCCTGCCCCTGATCCTTAGGGACAGAGAATATGGGAGAAGCATAGGCAGATGTCGAAGGCCTAATAACCCCTTCCTCAAGCATTTTGGATATTTTAGCTCTCAGTATTTTCACATTAGGGGGTGAGAGGCAATATGGGGATTGTCTAACAGGAATATCGTCAGATAGATGGATTTGATAATTAAGAACATTAGTAACCCCCAACCTGTCACAAAGAAGCTCCGGGAACCGCTGTAGCACATTCTGTAACTGAGACGCCTGATGTGGGAAGAGATGGATGAGATCGAACTCATTAGGCACAGCCTCAACAGCCAGGATGCCGGCATCTCGACGCAGGAGCAAACTTAAAGAAGAAGGTGTGCCCAGAATAATCCAAGACTAATCCAGTTTTATCAATGAAATCACACCCCAAAATTAAATTGACCGGCAAATTATTGACCAAGGCTAATGATAAAGGCCAGGAAAAATCCCCAACTGATATACTCACCCGGACCCAACCACGCAGAGGCATCACCTGGCCATTGGCCACCCAACATCTCTGCATCGGAGAAGGGACCGACCAAAATTTCGTAAGATGCTCAAATTCAAGAAACCATTCGAAGCTTAATAGTCAAAGGGAGCTACCAGAATCCAAAAACGCGCAAATGGGTTCTGCACCTAATGAAGAACAAATATAAGGCAAGGGTGGTGATGAGGGAGCAATAACACGGGCACACCAAGATTTAAAGCTTGATCCTGAGGTCGTTGGCCAGCCTGGCATCATTTATTGGCTCTAGGCACGCGAGGTTCATCGCAAGAGCACACCAAATGAGCCGTGCTGCTGCAACTGAAGCAATACTGGTGTTCCCTCTTAACGATCGCAGCTAATGTAGTCAATTCAGAATCTTGCTTGACAATGCCCATGGCCTGACCCTCAGCTTCGTGACACACATTGTCCACAAGGGGCAACGCAGATACCGCTACAACAGTGGCACGAAGCTCTTCCTGGGTTGAAGGATGTTCACAAAAAACAAAGTGTGACTTATCTGTCACCCACATTCCCCTAAGAACAATAGACACCAATTCTGGCTCTGGCAAATCGATCAACAAGGCCAAGCGGGCCATCTGAACTTGGTCGATATACTGATGCAACTGCTCTTCATCCTGCTGCATCTTCCAGATGTAACGACATTCAAGCTGTTTCTGAACTCTGGTAGTCAATCTCTGCCTAATGACGAGCTCCCTCAATTGTAGTAAGGAGAATCCGTCCGCCATGGCTCTGGACAGGATGTTCTGCAAATCACCTCTACCTAACGGATACAACATTGACAACACTACGTGGTGCGGAACATGAAAGGCAGCCGCATGTTGTTCAAGACGAACCAACAACTACAGCAAGTTTTCGACCTCCTCAAGTCGATCTACCACTAGTTCAGTAATATCTCAAAAGAAATACACCAGAGGACTAGGCAATTTGGCAAAGGCTGCGTCTAACTCCACAGAGGATACAATAAAACCACCCTTTGGCTGGTTCTCGGTTCCCCTTTGAAATAGCGAGTCCCGCTCCTCAGACCTCCTGCCAATCCAATTCCAGACATGTAAGCTTAAACTGCAATGTATTAACCAAAGACCCCAACTTGACGGTTAATTTTTTATGATGCTCTTCCAAACCTAACATACCTAAATCCGCTATCCGATTGTTTAAATGCACTAACTGTGCCCGCGCCCTATGCAATTGACTGCCACTTGGTTGATTACCTTCCAAAACGCCAGTGGGGTCCTCAAGGCCCCTAACCGCCTTAAACAAATACTCCAAGGCTGCTTCTGTCTCACCCACCACCGCCAGCATAACGTCAACCGGGTGGAGAACAGTAGCATGCAAGCGGGCCACTAAGTCCGGAACACTTGTCTTCAGTTGGTTGGCTCCATATGGCCAGCTCATAAACAAGGTGGTCCTTCCTCAACAGGCCAATCCCTGGACACTGCCTGACCACCATTTAATACGTCACCTGAAACAATTAACAACCAAAGCAATATTGTGCAACACTAACAGAAATAAAATTTGAACTAACAGTAACTGAAATTGGAGTGGCACAAATGCAACCACGCTCTATTACTAGTTGAAATCTGGTTTTGCAGGACAGGGCGGATCAGGTTGTGGAAAGGGGCCAAGGTCAATTACTATTAGTTGTACAAGAACACATACAACTTTATTGCTCAAACCAATGCACAGTTTTCTCTTTAATACAACAAAGATCAATTCATGGCTGAGGGCACAAGTAACTTCTCCAGAATAAGTTTGAATGATTGCTTTTAAAACACCAGGATTTAGAGTAATGGCTGAAGGCCTTACGTAAGCAAAATTACAATATCTTCTCGGCAAAGGCCGAAATAATATTTCAGATCAGCTAAGAAAATTCTTTAAAAGCCAAGCATTTACAAATTCCGGCTAAAGGCCATATTAAGGAAAATTCAAGTTAAATGTTCGGCTGAAAGCCCAATAAAAAAAAATTTCCTTATGTAATAAAGGAGAGGCTTTAAAGATTAGCTTTTACACAGTACAACAGAAAAACATCTTAACCCAGCAGTGCATGCACCTGGGAACAGGACAGCAGTACACACAGCTGGTCTCACACATGCTTGCAGTTTCTATCTTTCTGAATTTGCATTTAGATGTATATTATGGAGGGAAGCGTTATTAAATGAAGTAATATCATTAAAAATGAGTTTAGTAAATACACTCCTGGAAATGGAAAAAAGAACACATTGACACCGGTGTGTCAGACCCACCATACTTGCTCCGGACACTGCGAGAGGGCTGTACAAGCAATGATCACACGCACGGCACAGCGGACACACCAGGAACCGCGGTGTTGGCCGTCGAATGGCGCTAGCTGCGCAGCATTTGTGCACCGCCGCCGTCAGTGTCAGCCAGTTTGCCGTGGCATACGGAGCTCCATCGCAGTCTTTAACACTGGTAGCATGCCGCGACAGCGTGGACATGAACCGTATGTGCAGTTGACGGACTTTGAGCGAGGGCGTATAGTGGGCATGCGGGAGGCCGGGTGGACGTACCGCCGAATTGCTCAACACGTGGGGCGTGAGGTCTCCACAGTACATCGATGTTGTCGCCAGTGGTCGGCGGAAGGTGCACGTGCCCGTCGACCTGGGACCGGACCGCAGCGACGCACGGATGCACGCCAAGACCGTAGGATCCTACGCAGTGCCGTAGGGGACCGCACCGCCACTTCCCAGCAAATTAGGGACACTGTTGCTCCTGGGGTATCGGCGAGGACCATTCGCAACCGTCTCCATGAAGCTGGGCTACGGTCCCGCACACCGTTAGGCCGTCTTCCGCTCACGCCCCAACATCGTGCAGCCCGCCTCCAGTGGTGTCGCGACAGGCGTGAATGGAGGGACGAATGGAGACGTGTCGTCTTCAGCGATGAGAGTCGCTTCTGCCTGGGTGCTAATGATGGTCGTATGCGTGTTTGGCGCCGTGCAGGTGAGCGCCACAATCAGGACTGCATACGACCGAGGCACACAGGGCCAACACCCGGTATCATGGTGTGGGGAGCGATCTCCTACACTGGCCGTACACCACTGGTGATCGTCGAGGGGACACTGAATAGTGCACGGTACATCCAAACCGTCATGGAACCCATCGTTCTACCATTCCTAGACCGGCAAGGGAACTTGCTGTTTCAACAGGACAATGCACGTGCGCATGTATCCCGTGCCACCCAACGTGCTCTAGAAGGTCTAAGTCAACTACCCTGGCCAGCAAGATCTCCGGATCTGTCCCCCATTGAGCATGTTTGGGACTGGATGAAGCGTCGTCTCACGCGGTCTGCACGTCCAGCACGAACGCTGGTCCAACTGAGGCGCCAGGTGGAAATGGCATGGCAAGCCGTTCCACAGGACTACATCCAGCATCTCTACGATCGTCTCCATGGGAGAATAGCAGCCTGCATTGCTGCGAAAGGTGGATATACACTGTACTAGTGCCGACATTGTGCATGCTCTGTTGCCTGTGTCTATGTGCCTGTGGTTCTGTCAGTGTGATCATGTGATGTATCTGACCCCAGGAATGTGTCAATAAAGTTTCCCCTTCCTGGGACAATGAATTCACGGTGTTCTTATTTCAATTTCCAGGAGTGTATATTTAGGGTATAAATTTAATATTTTGGTCAAAAATATTTACACAAATGGAGATAGATAAAATTTAGCTGTTATCAAAATAATGTATGTATTCAATCAGATATTTTGTCGATACAGTCTTGGCACACACTAACAGAATGTTCAAGGCAAATGTATTTCTTGCAGTTCTTACAAATATATCTTGTTTTTCTGTTTTTGCTTCTGCAGTCCACACACCGACCTTGTGAAGTCGCAGTTGATTCCACTTCAGAAATTTTCACACCGCAAAGCTCTCCAATTCTCTCAGTTATCTTCCTTGGCAATAGTTTTGACATTACTCTTTGCTGAAGATGATCATGTAGAAGCTCAAAAGAAAGCTGCCTCAAGAACTCTCTTCTTCTCAGCTGTTCTTTCTGATTTGAGTTGAAAATAATAGCAGCATTTATCGCAGCTGTGTTCATGATGCTATAAAAAAACAACCATTGGCCATCTTCTTGTGTTTCTAGCTACATTATATGTTGCATTCACTCCGTCTACAACGTGAACTCGACCCTTAGTAAGGTTATAGAAAGTGATAATTTCTGGTTTTTTATCATTCCCTATATTTCCGTCAATATTTCAATTGTGGTGCATCGTCGACAGTAGTAATAGCACTCTATTTCTTTCCGGCACATAAGAGACTAAGGTGCAATTTTTCTGAAACCCAGACATAGATGACTTCTCTTGTCGGTTTTTAGTGCTAATAAATCCCCTTGGGACTTGTCTCTTGTTCTTCCTCAGGGTACCAACGATGGTCGTCTTCTTCATAATCATTGTGTTTGCAAGCTCGTACCTTGTAAAATAATTGTCGCGAGTTATGTTGCAGCCTGTATTCAGGATAGGTTGGCAAAGTCTCTGAACAAGTTCAACTGGTCTGTTGTCCTGCCTGTAATGGTCTTCAGGCTGTTGGCCACCATACACCTCCATGTTGAATGTGTAAAACATTCTGGCATCCACTGCTGCAAAAATCTTTACTCCATACGTGTTTGGCTTATTTGGCATGTACTGTCGGAATCTGCATCTTTCACGGAGTGCTTCTAGTTTTTCATCAACTGTCACGTATTCAGAAACTGTATAAGCCTTCTGAAAGTTTTCAACAATTAGACTGAACACCTGTCTTATCGCCAACATGTGATCTGTTTTCTCCCATTCCATTCTCGTTTGTTTATCGTCGAATGTGAGGCATCGAAGGAGAAAAAGAAATCTGTTTATGCCCATTGTGAGATGAAATATTTCACCTCCTGTGCCATCCGTTCACCACAAATCTTGTAGACTTAGTCGATGAGCACACATTACACCAGCATAGTACAGTAGTCCCAATAAGGCCTTTATTTCAGCTTTATTAGTTTGTTGTGCATCTCTTTCCCTTGAAAAGTTTCTCTGGATACTTTGAATGTACCTATTAGTGCAATCAACAAGTATATGTATAAAGTTTTCATCAAAAAACAGTTCTCAGCACTGTAGAGGATTTGTAGCACTTTTCGCAGCACCTTTCACACCTGGTAAATGAGTTATGATGTTATGACAATGTGTGCGGGAGTTCTTTGGCGGAGCACGTGAGTTCCATACTGTTCCGTCTTTACCGACAAACACATCACTGTCAGCACTACAATTACTGTCTTCTGATTCATCACTCGATGTTTTTTGTTTGGTGCCGGAATCACTTTTCCACTCTGGTTCCTTGATTTCTTCAAAGTCGATTTCTGCATCTTCAGAATCATCAGCGTCACTTTCAGCCATTACTTCTTCAATCAAGTTCCTAATTCTCTCCTCCTGTGCCTCGTAAGAATAAGCCATGATGCAGTTACAACACTTACAACACACTAAAGTAAGGTACAAAGCAAGAAAAAATCTGTTCTACCACTAAACTAAGAAGATACCGCAAATATGCGCGAGCGTGAAATACCTTGGCGGAGCTAACAATAAACTGACACCATTGCACGCGTCTGGCCTGTGAGACCCTGGACCTCTTTGTTGTGAGCTAACCGGAAGTGCTATTGTTGAAATACCAGACGACTCCTATTACACTCACTTAAAGGTACTGAGAACATAGATTCTTGGAAACTGCTTTCAGACTTTGCATTAATTTGAAAATATTCTCCTTGGTCTGACAGACCATCTGCATGTACTGATGGGTTAAGAGAACTTGAAGTATCTTGTCGGCTGAGCGCCCAAACAATTACTCAAGGATAATTAAATAAAACCTTAAGATAAACATTTACAGAACACGGCTGAAGGCCGTTTCAAGAATTCAAGATAATTAAAGTGAAACTTCACAGACAAGGATTTACATATTAAAGCCACAGATTCTGAAACAAACATGGCTAAAGGCCTAAATACAGAGCAACAAGAATTTTAAATGAAACACGGCTGAAGGCCTAATCTTAAAGTTGTTATGAAGTTCAGCTGAAGTCCATATACTAAACGTAAAAAAGACAATATTAATACACGGCTGAAGGCCTGGCACAGTACCTGCGACCAAATAAAATGACAATCACAAACAACAAACAGTGGTGCTTAGAAGCGTTCCAAGGGCCGGCCTGGGGAGGAAACTCCAATCACAGATTAGGTGAGACAGACAGCCAAGCGTACCAACAGCATGACAACCAAAGGTATCAGCGAAGACGGGATCGCAGCAGGATTATGTATAAATAATTGGCATGTAAACACAGTCAAGGCACAATAAACACTCAAAGAGAAAAAGAGAACAACACCAAGCTGTCAAACTACACGCCAATCCAGACAGTATCAACATGGCGAGGAAAATACACTGCCGCAAAACTACGCTAACGACCAGGGCAGGTAACCACTGGTGTACTTCACTAATAAATTATAATCATTTCAAAGGTTAAACACCATACAGGGAGATGGCTGCAAAATTTTGCTGACTCCAACACACCATCACATTGCTGTTTGCGGAGACAGCCCAGGATGCAACAATCAGCAATCAATGAAGAAATTTCGCAACAGTTGAGCTTTCATGACAGGTTTGCTGATTACTCAACTCCAGTATGCAGGTGCGGTGACGAACATAGCAGTTCTCGCAGCTAGTGCCACACAACTCCGACTGTGCATCTGCACCACCAGCAGCTCCGGGCCGATCACATGCTGCAGAGACTTCCTCGCTGTTCTGCCGCAACCGACCAACTGTCACACATACACACACCGTGACACGGAAATCTAACTGCCACACCAAAGAAGTTACAGCAGTACTAGTATCGATAAATGCTGCTGCTGCCACTGACGGAGGCAAGGGAGCAGACGGAGGAATAAGACGCCACTCGATGGTGACAAAATGCCCAAAAGGAAATCTGCCTTAGTGCGAGCCGACCACGGCTTGTGACACTTGTAGGGAAGCAGGAGCACTAGTCTCAAATGTGGCACCTGCTGCTCACGGCACGTGTTGTCACTCGGTCCTGAGGCAGTACGGAACCCTTAGGAGCTGCCCAACTTTCCCTCCATGCATGCTCCACTCCGGTCCTCTCTGGAATGTTCCAGATGCTGCCATTATGTCTATACAAGCTAGCCCCAGGAGTCAGTGATTTCAACTCCCAGGAAACCTATCAAAAGCTAGAGCGTTTTATTTGAAATGATACGGCTTGTAAACTGAGAAGATTTCATTGAATATACATTCTGTTCTAAATTACAGTTGGGTTGAAAACTACAGAGGAAGTAGCCTCACGCTGGAGGTAAGCCAGGCATTTAATCAATGCCACTGGGCTCAGTGGACTAGTCATTGTATGTCACCGGAGTAACAGATCCATCAGGAACATGTCAACCTTTCTAAAGGTGCCTGAGTTGACTTTTGGTGTTATGGCTGTGAGGTGGAAACGTGAAGGAACGACCAGAGATAAACCAAGACTAGGCAGACCTTATCTACAATCAATAGGGACTGTCCAGTATTTCATAGGGCGGCAGTAAAAAATTGCATGAAGCCATTAGAATGAATTTATCACGAGTTCCAAAGTGTTGCCAGCAGTTTGATCAGCACGAGGACTTTCTATAGGGAAATAAAGAGAATGGTGTACAGTGGTTGAGCAGCTCCTCATAAACCCCAAGTTTCTGTAGTCAGCGGTAAGCAAAGCTTGGAGTGGTGTAAAGAGCAATGCTGCTTGACAGCATATGACTGGAAGTGAGGGATTTGGGGTGACAAGTTGTACAGTGCCCTGTCGTAGTCCAACAGAAGAGTTTGGGTTTATAGAGCACCAGGAAAAGGTTACCTACCGTTACATGCAGTGTCAGCAGTGAAGTATGGAGGAATTGGTGTTACAATATGGGTGTGGTTTTCATAGTTAGGTTGTAGTTCTCGTACTGCATTTAACAAAGCACTAAATGCAGAAGGATATTAACACATCTACATCTACATCTACATTTGTACTCCGCAAGCCACCCAATGGTGTGTGGCGGAGGGCACTTTACAAGCCACTGTGATTACCTCCCTTTTCTGTTCCAGTCGCGTATGGTTCACGGGAAGAACGACTGTCTGAAAGCCTCCGTGCGCGCTCTAATCTCTCTAATTTTACATTCGTGATCTTGGGAGGTATAAGTAGGGGGAAGCAATATATTCGATACCTCATCCAGAAACGCACCCTCTCGAAACCTGGCGAGCAAGCTACACCGCGATGCAGAGCGCCTCTCTTGCAGAGTCTGCCACTTGAGTTTGCTAAAGATCTCCGTAACGCTATCATGCTTACCAAATAACCTTGTGACGAAACGCGCCGCTCTTCTTTGGATCTTCTCTATCTCCTCCGTCAACCCGATCTGGTACGGATCCCATACTGATGAGCAACACTCAAGTATAGGTCAAACGAGTGTTTTGTAAGCCACCTCCCTTGTTGATGGACTACATTTTCTAAGGACTTTCCCAATGAATCTCAACCTGGTACCCGCCTTACCAACAATTAATTTTATATGATCATTCCACTTCAAATCGTTCAGTACGCATACTCCCAGATATTTTACAGAAGTAACTGCTACCAGTGTTTGTTCCGATATCATATAATCATACAATAAAGGATCCTTCTTTCTATGTATTCGCAATACATTACATTTGTCTATGTTAAGGGTCAGTTGCCACTCCCTGCACCAAGTGCCTATCCGCTGCAGATCTTCCTGCATTTCGCTACAATTTTCTAATGCTGCAACTTCTCTGTATACTACAGCATCATCCGCGAAAAGCTGCATGGGACTTCCGACACTATTTACTAGGTCATTTATGTATATTGTGAAAAGCAATGGTCCTATAACACTCCCCTGTGGCATGCCAGAGGTTACTTGAACGTCTGTAGACGTCTCTCCATTGATAACAACATGCTGTGTTCTGTTTGCTAAAAACTCTTCAATCCAGCCACACAGCTGGTCTGACATTCCGTAGGCTCTTACTTTGTTTATCAGGTGACAGTGCAGAACTGTATCGAACGCCTTCCGGAAGTCAAGGAAAATAGCATCTACCTGGGAGCCTGTATCTAATATTTTCTGGGTCTCATGAACAAAATAAAGCGAGTTGGGTCTCACACGATCGCTGTTTCCGGAATCCATGTTGATTCCTACAGATTAGATTCTGGGTTTCCAAACACGACATGATACGCGAGCAAAAAACATGTTCTAAAATTCTACAAGAGATAGACGTCAGAGATATAGGTCTATAGTTTTGCACATCTGCTAGACGACCCTTCTTGAAGACTGGGACTACCTGTGCTCTTTTACAATCATTTGGAACCTTCCGTTCCTCTAGAGACTTGCGGTACACAGCTGTTAGAAGGGGGGCAAGTTCTTTCACGTACTCTGTGTAGAATCGAATTGGTATACCGTCAGGTCCAGTGGACTTTCCTCTGTTGACTGATTCCAGTTGCTTTTCTATTCCTTGGACACTTATTTCGATGTCAGCCATTTTTTCGTTTGTGCGAGGATTTAGAGAAGGAACTGCAGTGCGGTCTTCCTCTGTGAAACAGCTTTGGAAAAAGGTGTTTAGTATTTCAGCTTTACGCGTGTCATCCTCTGTTTCAATGCCATCATCATCCTGGAGTGTCTGGATATGCTGTTTCGAGCCACTTACTGATTTAACGTAAAACCAGAACTTCCTAGGATTTTTTGTCAAGTCGGGACATAGAATTTTACTTTCGAATTCACTGAACGCTTCACACATAGCCCTCCTTACGCTAACTTTGACATCGTTTAGCTTCTGTTTGTCTGAGAGGTTTTGGCTGTCTTTAAACTTGCAGTGAAGCTCTCTTTGCTTTCGCAGTAGTTTCCTAACTTTGTTGTTGAACCACGGTGGGTTTTTCCCGTCCCTCACAGTTTTACTCGGCACGTACCTGTCTAAAATGCATTTTACGATTGCCTTGAACTTTTTCCATAAACACTCAACACTGTCAGTGTCGGAACAGAAATTTTCGTTTTGATCTGTTTGGTAGTCTGAAATCTGCCCTCTATTACTCTTGCTAAACAGATAAACCTTCCTCCCTTTTTTTTATATTCCTATTTACTTCCATATTCAGGGGTGCTGCAACGGCCTTATGATCACTGATTCCCTGTTGTGCGCTTACAGAGTCGAAAAGTTCGGGTCTGTTTGTTATCAGTAGGTCCAAGATGTTATCTCAACGAGTCGGTTCTCTGTTTAATTGCTCGAGGTAAGTTTCGGATAGTGCACTCAGTATAATGTCACTCGATGCTCTGTTCCTACCACCCATCCTAAACATCTGAGTGTCCCAGTCTATATCTGGTAAATTGAAATCTCCACCTAAGACTATAACATGCTGAGAAAATTTATGTGAAATGTATTGCAAATTTTCTCTCAGTTGTTCTGCCACTAATGCTGCTGAGACGGGAGGTCGCTAAAAGGAGCCAATTATTAACCTAGCTTGGTTGTTGAGTGTAACCTCCACCCATAATAATTCACAGGAACTATCCACTTCTACTTCACTACTGGATAAACTACTACTAACAGCGACAAACACACCACCACCGGTTGCATGCAATCTATCCTTTCGAAACACCGTCTGTGCCTTTGTGGCTTTGTACACATCATTGCGTAGTGCTTACTGCAGAGGAACGGTTCAGAGACCAAGATTGAGTGTATCAGCAAGGCAATACACCAACATAAAGTAGCATACGTCAGGCAATGATTTGTGGACAGTAACACTCCTGGAATGTACTGGCCTGCCAATAGCCCTGACTAGAATCCAATGGAACATGTTTGGAATGAGTCATGATGTTGACATTGCTCCAGACCCCAGCATATGGCATCACTGTCTCCTCTGATTTTGGCTTTTTAGTAGAATGGGTTGCTATTCCTCTAGATATTGAGACATGTTGAAAGTGTTCCCAGCAGAATTCAAGCCTTCATAGAGATGAAGGCTGGTCACAGCACAGCCCATACTAATGTCTCTTAAGAGGCGTTAGGACACTTGATCAGATAGTTGATTTTAATGTGATCAGTAAGGAACTGAAATGTCTGTATTAACTGAAGTCAGAAAAATTACCTTACATATACCTTCTAAGAAGAAGACAAGTGATCCAGTGAAGACTAAATCAGTATTCGGCAATCCTATTGCAAGCAGTTTGAGAGATTTCTGTTACATGGGAAAGCTTACCACCAGGATGAGTCTTCTGGTTCCTACAGCAGATGGTCACTGAAGATGCAGTGGAGCTAGCACAGGAAACGAAATTATGGTATGCAACAAGTGACCATGCAGAAGTATTTGAAACAGAAGTCCATGCAAATGAGGGTGGTTGTTTTTTTTCTGGGAGAGGGGGTTTGTGGTGGCTGCTGTAACTATGGTACTGGTTAAGTGCCAGGCATGCTTCCAGTGTGAGGTTGCTTCCTTTGCAGTGGTCGACCCTACAAGACATTGTGTATATTCTGAGAAGGTGTGCCTCACAGCAATGTACAAACTACGAAGGCCCACATTTCATGAGGGCATAAACTCGAGATAAGGATTTAAATTACAACCCCATGAATTACACTGACGCTGTAGAATATTAGACATATTTTTAACATGGAAGGTACATTTCCGTTTTCATGCATGGAGTTACACTGTATCTAGTAGTATAGTGTATATTCTATATGCAGGGAATATGTACCCAAGATTGACGAGAGGTGTGAGTGGAATCGGGGGTGGGGGCAGAGGTGGAGGTGGAGGTGGAGGTGGAGATGGGAGTGGAGGTGGTACCCCTCTCTCCTCCCATAGAGGTCCGTTTGTTTTAAGTGTGAGTGAACTAGACAGCTGATAACTCATTTAGTGCATCTACACCCACGAGACATGGTGAGTTAATGATCTGTGAAATACTGTGTGCCATGTTTTTGGAATCATTTATTGATGTGTTAGACCCATTGGACACAGTGTTGTCTGCTGTCATGAACGATACATTATCACGAGCTCACAGTGTCATTTCCTCGTGCATCCTTGCAGTAGGTTGGTTGGTTGGTTTCGGGGAAGGAGACCAGACAGCGTGGTCATCGGTCTCATCGGATTAGGGAAAGATTGGGAAGGAAGTCGGCCGTGCCCTTTCAGAGGAACCATCCCGGCATTTGCCTGGAGTGATTTAGGGAAATCACGGAAAACCTAAATCAGGATGGTCGGACGCGGGATTGAACCGTCGTCCTCCCGAATGCGAGTCCAGTGTCTAACCACTGCGCCACCCCGCTCGGTGCAGTAGGTCCATAGCTGGCTACACAGGAGTGGTTTGCTGCAGCATGCTGTTCCGCAGACATCTTTTGATGGATCCAGCCTGCAGATCTCAGGCCTGTTATATTCCAGTACCATTCGGACCCGCCCATCGGATCTAGCCTACCTGAGACTGGGTCCCTGTTTTGAGGGGAGGGTGGGTGGGTTTTGGGGGGGAGGGAAACTTGGCAGGTTTTCGTGGTATATCTGCTGATCCAGGACTGCGATGCATGCTCGATAGGACAGTAACCACAGGAGACAAATTTCAGTGCAGTTTTGTAAATTGGCAGATTTTGATGTGGGCCATTTCTGTACAGAGATGGTGAAGTCTAGTAAGTGGAAAACGGGATAGTGGGCCCAGTCGGACTGTGGGCGGAAGGCACATATGGTATCACTCGTACACAGCAGCAGTGACATAAGAGAAAGACCTTTAGAGACTAGGAGAATAGTGTTCTGGAGGCAGGAAATGGCTACCGTTCAGAGCTCTGTGTGGTATGACGGACAATTGAGATTATTAATATTGAGTGACTGTATGACTATATGAGGCAGATAAAATAAATAATAGGCAAGTACAGCAACATGAAGGGAGTAAAAGGAATTACTGATGACAGCACCTTTAGTATGAACAATTACACTAGAAGTTATGGTATACAAAGTGTGCTAGAACTTACAAAATGTATATCTTTATTTGTAGTATTCAGATAGTGACAGCTACTGATAACAGAAAAATGAAATTAGTTATTTCATATACAGTGAGGTAAGGTGTATGTTGACCTACAGTGACATGACATTCTAGGACCACAGGAATAGTACAATTCAAGATCAGAAGCTGAAGATGACTTACATTTGAAGTGTGGCAAATAAGTTGATAATTAACTATGAAACAATTAAATATGTAAATGGGGAGAAAGTGATAAGGCATAATACAAATACATGATGTGAGATACCTTCTGATGTTGATTTGACAAGTCTATGAAAGAGCAAGAAATTAGGAGTGTAGATGATTGTGGCCATGTGGCAATTAGCTAGGGAGACCGGTGGGGACCAGTATTGTGGTAAGAAGGGTCACTGGTTCAATTTGGGGAAGTAGCGGTTGTGCTTCGTATGGTAGCTACCATGTGTTATACAGTAGCTTGAATGGTGGATTGGTCACATTAATTACTCTTATAGAAATATAGAGATATTTAATGTCACTGAGATTGCGAGCTAAAGCTGAGATCTGCAGCTGGTTCAATAAATGAACTTGGGCAATAGAACTCTAGAGAAATTACCAACTTGTCATTGACTAATTTGTGTTAGACGGATATGTGAAATTGTATCAGTTTACAATAACATCATTTGTGCCTGTTTTGCAGTGCGCCTGTTCTGATATAGCTGAAGCTACTTTGCCTCAAAGGAAAATGTTGTCAGATTGAACTTTTATTGAAATACAGATGATGCTGTGTGTAGCCTAAATCAGTTTTTGGCGTGCAGTGTAGCTGTTTTACTAATGGCATGGCAGAGTTGCAGGACCTAATTCTTTTACAGTGTGGCTGAAGTGGTGGTTCCCAATGTGGAGCCCGAGCCCACGACCCTGAGATTTAAGTCTCTCATGCTCTACTGACTTAGCTAGCCGGGCTGGCACTATTAGTACTGCTTCTGGCCAACGAGTGCATCTGTCGACGATGGTCAGCAGGTAGCGTTGGCCGTTTGAAGGCGGCAATGGTCCGACAGTGTCAACGTGAACATGTGTGAATCGCACTGTGACGTCGGGGAAATTATCTACTGGCGCAAGTATGTGTCTGCTGAGTTTACTAAATTGGGACTGGAGACAACACTTCATCCACTCTCGACAATCCTTCTTTGCTACTGGCCACAAAAAACGATCTAGAACCAGACGGAGCTTAGACCTTGTACCCGGGTGGCTCAGACTGCGTAGGGATTCGAATCCTTGCTGTCAGAGGTAGGTATGGATGTGGCTTGGCTGTGGACACATCACAGTAAAGTTGTACACTGGCGCCAAGAATGTCTACAGGTTGTAGTTGCAATGAAGTCCTTGTATATATGAAGGTAGTATCTGTTCCTGAAGAACAGATACCATAGATGGCCGTGCAGCTTCTCTAGAATGAAATGATAATTAAATCGACACCCTAGCTGCAAACAGGCGTTGATATACATCATTGGGGACATGTTGAAAAAGTGTGCCCCGACCGGGACTCGAACAGGGGATCTCATGCTTACATGGCAGGTACTATATCCATCTGGCCCACTGAGGGCACAGAGGATAGCGCACCTGCAGGGACTTGTCCCTTGCACGCTTCCCATGTAATCCACATTCCCAACATGTCCACACCACAACATTTGTAGTATGCCTAATGGATGTCAGGAGTAATGTATGTGATGGGAAAACATCTATTAGGTGCACTACGAATGTAGTGGTGTGGAAATGTTGGGATGTGGGTCTCACGGGGAGCGTGTAAGGGATAAGTTCCTGCAGGTGCACTATCCCCCGTGCCCTCGGTGGCTCAGATGGATAGAGCACCTGCCATGTAAGCAGGAGATCCCAGGTTCGATTCCCGGTTGGGGCACACATTTTCAGCATGTCCCCAATGATGTATACCAACGCCTGTTTGCAGCTAGAGTGTCGATTTAATTATCATTTCATTTAAGTGCTTGTATCTTGTAACAGGTCTTGCAGCTCTTGGTCTGACCTCTGTGCTGCTGTGAGTGCCGCGTAGTCCAGTGTAGAGACGCAGCCAAAGTGAGGGAGACAGTCCGTCACGATGATGTTGTCGATCCCGGAAATGTGTTGAACGTCCGTGGTGAATTGGATAACACACAGCAGTTGATTGTGTTGCCTCGGCGAGCAGTTCAGATTATTTTGCCGGAAGGCGAATGTCAGCGGCTTGTGGTTTGTAAATATTGTGAAGGCACGAACCTCGACGTGAGGACGAAAGTATTTGACAGCCTCGTACACCGCCAGCAGTTCGCGGTCGTACATGCCCCATCTCTTTTGCGAGGTGGTCAGCTTTTTAGAGAAGAAAGCTAGCGGCTGCCAGGCCTCATCAATGCATTATTGAAGCACGCCGCCTATCGCTCTCTGGCTCGCTTCTACAAACACAACCAACAGTGCATTCGGCTCGGGATGTGCCAACAATGCCACGTTCGCAATCACTTGTTTTGTTTCCTAAAATGCAGCGATCGTTTCGTCCGTCCAGGAAATTGTCGAATTGCTCTTAATCTTCGGACCCGCCAGCACAGCTGTCAGCGGCTCTTGAACTTCAGCTGCATGTGGCAGATGCCGCCTATAAAAGTTCAGTATGCCTCTGTAGCATCGTAAGTCCTTGCATATGGCCTACCGGTGCATCTGGCGGATAGCCTCTATTTTGTCTTCATACATCCATAGTTGAAATGGAGGATAGTGGGACGTCAGCTGGTATAAATTTATATTAAAAATGAAGTAATTCCTCCAGCTGCATTTAAGGTGTCAATTTTATTTTGGCAACTAGTTTCAACGTTGTAACAACGTAATCTTCAGGCCCATACACTTGTTGACGTCAACTGCGTGCGGCTGATCTAGAAGCCAGTGGTGAGATACGGGCGTGGTTAGTAACCACCTTCCACACGGAGCATGTCCGTATCTCACCACTGGCTTGTAGTACCAGCCACATGCAGTTGACGTCAACAAGTTTATGGGCCTGAAGATGACGCTGTTACAACGTTGAAACTAGTTGCCAAACTAAAATCTACACCTTAAATACAGCTGGAGGAATTTCTACATTTTTAATATAAGCCTCTATTTTGTCCGGCAATGGTTGCAACCCGAAGGAATAATGCGGTGGCGTAGGAAGTCAACTTGCGACTGTCCAAAGATAGACTTCGCCACGTTCGGCAGAATTCCATAATCACTTAGTCATTGAAAAACCTCGACAACATACTAGCGATGTTCTTCTGGCGAGGCTGAGAAGACCAAAACGTCGTCGAGGTAAGGGAAACAGAATGAAAGGCCTCGCAGCACTGAATCGACGAGCCTTTGCCACGTTTGCGCCGCATTCTGTTTACCGAAAGTCATAAATTTGCTTTCAAATCAGCCAAATGGCATAATAATGGCTGTCTTCGGTATATCTTCGTTGGCCACCAGAATCTGTGTGAAGGCCTTGGCGCAATCTAATACACTATAAACAAATGCACCGCTCAACGCGTAGTTGAAGTCGCGGAGCAGAGGTATCGTGTACCTGTCAGGTATTGTGCGGGCATTCAGTGTTCTGTAATCTCCACAAGGCCGCCAGGTACCACCCTTTTTGGGGTGTTTTGTGTTGGTGTTATACTTGGAGAATTTGTTTAGGTTAATTGAACAGTCCAATAAGTTGTTTTCGGACTTTGATCGTTAGTTTCTTCTGCTTACGCAGACATATCACCTCAGTTGTCTTTATATAGGGCACAGTGTTGTGCCTGACATCCTTCGGTATACCCAGTGGCTTTGTTAAGGCTGGAAAGTCCTTCAATAGCACAGCATACTCATCATCAGTGGCGGTAATCAGCTGGGCAGATTGGGTGGACGTCTGGCGCCAGAAACCTGCGGCCGTCAGCCCGGTGGTCTGGTCTACAAGGCGGGTGTTGGTCATATCTGGTAAAAGGTTATAGTACGCCAGGAAATCCGCTCCTGTTATTGGCTCTGCTACATCCGCCACCGCGAAATTCCAAAGGAATGCTCGGCGGAGGCCAAGATCCAGCTCTATTCTGTGCAAGCCGTTTGTTGCAATGGGCGTTATTCGCGGCCGCCAGGCAGAACGGCGTGCTCGGCCGGCACTGTGGTAACATCGTACGTGGGTAAATACATAAGTTGGAGCCAGTATCAATCAAGTACTTACAGCCGGTGTGTCGATCGCTGACGAATAGGCGCTGTGTTGTTGGACGGTGACCAGCACACGTCCTTCTGGCCATCAGGCGACGGCGCAGGCGAGTGGGACGCGGTCTTGCTGCGGGAGTCTCCTGTATCTTGGCTGGCCCCGATCTCCACCGACGCTGCAACAGCGCTGATGTAGCGACCCGCAGCCGCCAACTGTGTGTGTGTGTGTGTGTGTTTTAGTCGCGAGTGTCAAATTTTCGTGCGTGCGTCAGTAGTTCCATGCGCGCTGCCAGAGCAGCAGCAGCACTCCGTCTTCAGGCCACAAGCGGCCCATCGGGACCATCCGACCGCCGTGTCATCCTCAATGAGGATGCGGATAGGAGGGGCGTGTGGTTAGCACACCGCTCTCCTTGTCGTTATGATGGTTTTCTTTGACCCCAACCACTACTATTCGGTCGAGTAGTTCCTCAATTGGCATCACGAGGCTGAGTGCACCCCGAAAAGTGGCAACAGTGCATGGCGGTCCGGATGGTCACCCATCCAAGTGCCGACACGCGCTGCCAGAGGCGCTAGGTTTATTCGCGGGAATTGCAGATCATTTATTCCTTCTACATCTACATCTACATCCATATTCCGCAAGCCACCTGACGGTGTGTGGCGGAGGGTACCTTGAGTACCTCCTTGGTTTTGATACCTTTTGTTGGTTAATTATTCTATGTTTTTTTATCTGTTTCCCTAGTGTGTGTTCCTCTCATATGTGTTTAGTACTGCTAGCAACGAGGAGGTCACCGACCTCGACTAGACTATTACACATCACTAGAATCACGGGCTTTGTATTTAGCGCCGCACACAAACATAAAATTCCTTCGTTTAGTTCAACATAAAAAGAAGCGGCATGGCAGAGTCGCAGGACCTAATTCATTTACATTGCGACTAAAGTGTTGGTGACCCCGTCGTGGGTCCAGCCCGTCTAGCTCAGTTGGTACAGCATAAGACTCTTAACCTCAGGGTCCTTATTTGGGCGCTACTAGACACCACATCTAGCGGGCATTTTGACGCGCAGTGTTGCTGTTTTACTAAAGGCATGGCAGAGTCACAGGACCTAATTCTTTTATACTGTGGCTAAAGTGGTGGTTCCCAACGTGGGGCCGGCCGCGGTGGCAGTGCGGTTCTAGGCGCTTCAGTCTGGAACCGTGGGACTGCTACGGTCGCAGGTTCGAATCCTGCCTCGGGCATGGATGTGTGTGATGTCCGTAGGTTAGTTAGGTTTAAGTAGTTCTAAGTTCTAGGGGACTGATGACCTCAGAAGTTAAGTCCCATAGTGCTCAGAGCCATTTGAACCAATACTTACGGGAGGTTCTTAGTCGTTATGTGAAAGTTAAATAACTTCCAATTGTTTACACAACTTTAATCATGAAAGGTTATGTAGGTTAACACCCAGGGACTAGACAAATATGGGAATTTTATTGAAGCCAAAAACCACTAGAATGGAGGCTGTCTCTTCCCTTTTGTATTTTTGGCATCATCAATGCCTTTATTTCTGTTTCAAGTATTTTGTTGATCACTTACTTATACCCCACCATTTCTTTTCTTCAGATGTCAGGCTCCACGGTCGTGCTGCAAGTCGCCATAGCATGAATATTCGTCCACGGTTTTCGTGTACACTTTTCGTAAATTTCCTGCTTATTCTTCTGTTTTCCTACTTCGAATCTTACGGTATCTTATCGTCTACGGTAACATGAGCGGAGACTTTTCGTGTAATACTTGACGCTTAGTGCATCGAATCTGAAATTTTTATTCAAATAATCTTCAGGAGTAGCATTCCATGCTACATTTGCCTGTAATCATCTATAAATTTAAGTTGCTTCCTTTGGAGTCAACAGACATTACTGCTTATAAATCGCTTCACGGTGCGTCCTCAGGACCAGTGGCGGTGCGTGGTATTGTTGCAGTGTTGCACAACACCCTATAATTTTACAGGTCAAGCCTCCCTTTCTTTCTTTCTACTTTTTTATTTTTGTAGGGAAGCCTCATAAATACCATGAAATACGTTGCAATGAACTACCTCTGGCTGTTCAACATCATATAGTTTCGTAACGGATACAAAAACGCTGCTGAGTTCGAAGCAATTGTCAAACAAGCTGTCGTGAAAATACCGATATAAAAAATATAATCTGACAACTACAAACAGCAATAATTCAGATAAGGTGATAGAAACGATCAATACTACAATAACACCAACGGAACGTAACTAACAAGCGACAGTACCATCAATATCGCATAGATGTCAAAATCATCAGTCATAACCTGATGTGGCAGTTCAACCGAAATTGGCCTATTGTATAAGAAAAGCAAACAAACTTAGTAGCTAGGCGCTTCAGTTTGGAACCGCGCGACCGCTACGGTCGCAGGTTCGAATCCTGTCTCGGGCATGGATGTGTGTGATGTCCTTAGGTTAGTTAGGTTTAAGTAGTTCTAAGTTCTAGGGGGCTGATGACCTCAGAAGTTAAGTCCCATAGTGCTCAGAGCCATTTGAACCATTTTAGTAGCGTACTTGGAATTATAAGCACGCAATGACGTTAAAAAACATATACTACCGAGCAGCCCCAGTTGAATATAAATTGAAACGACTTTGTCTAATGCCTTAACAATTTTACCTGTCATGAAAATGAAAATTTGTGTTATTTTCCAACAGTTTCTGTTTCAAAACGCATTTAATTTGTAACTGGATTTTGACACTGTTTCTGCTTTATTTGGTGTCACCGATCATTAGCATTACTAGAGCAGTAATGAAACAGATAGGCGATTAAATACGTACTCGTATTGCTCGCCTGGCTAGCCGCTCTGCTTCTTGCCGAGCTGGAAGGCGTGCCGGTCCCCAGCACGAATCCGCCTGGCGGATTTGTGTCGAGATCCGGCGCGCCGGCCAGCGTGTGGATGGTTTTTAAGGGGACCACACCCTGCATATCTAACCCATGTTAATTTAGGCAAGTATTTGACCTATTTCTGAAAAAAACTATCTGATGCAGGACCTTTATTATTTTTACTATATGTTACATGATGCTAATAGAGTCAACTGTGCTAAAATCTACTTTATCCATTTTATAGTTTTTAAGAAATACTTTTTTAAATTTATTAACAAAAAATATTAAGTTTTTTCTGCAGAAAATATTTTTTGTGAACTTCCTAATGGAGGAGTATTAATGAATGTAGTACCAGCGGTGGCTTTTTATATTATGCAGAGTCTCTGAAAATTTCATTCATTTATCTATGATAGTTTCTGATATAATGGGACATAAGTATTGAAAAATTTAGTTTGCGGAAAATTGACTTTAAAGAAAAAAACTTTTGAAATTTGTTACTTACAGTTAGTTAAAACTGTCCTGCTGCATTGATGGCCCTTCTTTGGCCTCTAACAGGTCTTCCAGCTTCTTTTTCACCTTCCTGGATGTTTGTCTTGCTTTCTTGGCCATATTAGATGCAGACCTGTCTGCATCGGTTATTCTCATTTTATCGCAATGTTGCAGCCCAGTGATCATATTTTCACCAGGATTAACTCCCAGCTTTTTCAGTACCCAAGACTTTCCAATATTACCACAACTAAATGTAATAACGGCATCATGAACTCCTAGTTTCGTTGTATGCATGCTTCCCATTGGTTCAAATGGCTCTGAGCACTATGCGACTTAACTTCTGAGGTCATCAGTCGCCTAGAACTTAAAACTAATTAAACCTAACTAACCTAAGGACATCACACACATCCAAGCCCGAGGCAGGATTCGAACCTGCGACCATAGCGGTCGCTCGGCTCCAGACTGTAGCGCCTAGAACCGCACGGTCACTCCGGCCGGCGCATGCCTACAAATACAGTTTTAGGAAGGCGGTTCCCAATTATGCTGTTGAAACATTCATTTGGGTTCTGTGTCTGCCCATGCATACATTTCCTTAGAAGGTCAGGATGAGACAAGTCTCTGAAAATAGGTTTAATTGCTGTAATAACAGGAGCAGGAGGAAAATGCTGGTGAGCATAAGATTCTCCAGTTGCCTGAGCCCTATTGTATTGGCACCACGAATTTTCTCCTGACGGACACAATCCATGGCATGGCTTATCATCAGTAGAGGACTTATGGAAGAATATGGCCCAAACATCTCTCTTCATTGTCTCCAGATTTTCTTTAATTCTCCTAATAGCCTGCCCATAGTATACCTGCAAGTTTTCTATAACAATTACTCGCAATCACACTTGAACAAAACTGACTGCGTGTTTGAAAGCGTGTTGTTTACAAACAGCAGAAACAAAAGAATACCGACCGTTGCATTCCAAGGATAGCCAACACACTCGGGAGTAAAAAAAATCCCTAACGTGCAATGTAGGGGATATAAAGATCTAAAATATATGCAGAAAAGTGGGTCACAGAATAGTGGGCGTGGCACATAAACACACGTGGTAGGAAAACTGCTCTTTAAATGATCGAAAAAACTTTTTTTTTCAGCAAAATCCATTTCAGAGTACTTAAATAAAACTTTAATCTGTCGAAATATGATGAAAACCGAAAATAGCTTTTTTCGACCTGAACCACGGTGCGGTCCCCTTAAGGCGGTTTTTCATCTGCCTCGGCAAATGCGGGCTGGTTCCTCTTGTTCTGCCTCAGTTACACTATGTCAGCGATTGCTGCGCAAACACTGTCCCCACGTATGTGTACACCAAATTATTCTACCACGGAAACATTTGGGGTTACACTCGTCTGGTATGAGACGTTCCCGAGGGTGGAGGGAGGGGGGGGGGGGGGTTGCAAGGTGCAATGGAGGCTGAACCGCACAATAGCCCTGGGTTCGGTGTGGGGCGTCGGTGGAGTGGTGGACTGATGTGGCCTGTTGTGGGGTTGTGAACCACTAAGGGTTACAGCAGGACGAAGCCTCTTCGTCGTTTCTAGGTCCCCGGTTCAATACATACACAATACAAATACGTATTGACAAGATTTTCTCGACTGCAGCGATTTTAAATTGATTAACATTATAATGTTGTGCCTTGTTACATGTTTTCGCATTTGGAAAAACTTTAATTTTCTGGAGTAATTTTTGTAAGTCCAGGAAAAGTCAGCAGCACACAAAAAGTGAACGCAATCATTTAAAAATGGAATAAGAAAATATATTGAACTTGTATTACAAAAGTCTGAAAAGTGTACAAATGTACAGCACTCTCCCCTAACACAAATTGAAGCGATACTCAGCGCTGAACAGAACAGAATGCCACTCAACGTCCCAGTTGGCTATGTACCATCCAAGTCTATGTTGTGTACGGCTTAGTGTAAGCGGTAAGTGTCGCATGGCAACTCAAGATCGCAGACCCACTTCCGGAAATCTGTTGGTGACGATTTGTGGTGCCTCTCTGTCTGCAACGACCACCCAAATTTTCTACTAATGTCATCCGCTTATTCGTCGGATCACCCGAACACTGCCACGATCTTCTCGTGATGTGGCCCTTCTGGAAGCGCCCGTGCCTACTCTTCTTGCCAAGCTGTTACCCTGAGCCCAACTTTCCGCCACCCGTACTGCAGTCACAGCACTACAACCAACTGTCTGAGCGATCTGTCTGTATGGTGCTTCCACATCAATGGCGCCAATGATTATATGTTTCTCAAAGACTGAGAATAATGATAAGATGCATATGCACGTCTTCTTGACATGCTGTGTTACGGTCTCCACCTAAAAGTTCCAGTAATGTTAGGCACACCAAATAGCCATCATGTACTCACGTCATTCTTCTTCTGTAGGAATCTAATTGTTACTGTACAGTAAAAAAAGTTCGCTTGAGGATGAAATTTTAATCAACATATGACACAGATATGGGGATTGTGGAGTATCAATTCCGAATTTTTCGGTCAGGGTTTTCATTGGGTAACCCTTTCCATTTCCGTCAGTCCAAAAGCGAAAGCTGCCGAACGGGGAGGGAAAACGCAGTAGATCTTAAGATTTTAGGGCTGCCTTTTTGAAGGGTTATGAGGGATGGATTTACGGCTGTCTTGCTAAAACTGGGCCTCACTCAAGGCAAGCGCCATAATATGGAGGACCGCCAGAAACAGTCTCAAAAGCTTATAAGGATGTTGCAGGGTAGGTTGAGCTGAGAAATAATGAAGACAAAAATTAGATATGCTGTAGCGTTTCCGAGTGAATTAGCGCTGAAATTACTCAATCAGACCATTTCGCAAGCAAATTCAAGCGACCGATCAGAGACAGTGACGCCAAATGTACTATTTGTTTGATTTCCTAAAACCGAATAAGACAGCGATGCAAAAATTGGACATGCGGCAGTTAGATTCGAATCCGAGCCACAGGCTGAGCGGTCTCGTGCGCTGTCGTCGACGCTATGACAACTGACGCTAACTGTATCTGGCGGACCACTTGAATTTGTGCGCCTGAATGGCTAACTTCAGTGTTAATTAACTCGGAAACAGCGCAACGTATCAAATTTTTTTCTTAGCAATTATCTCCCAGCACAAACTACCCTCCAACACCTTTACGTACTTGTCAGACTGTTTCTGACCACCCTGCATAACCAACAAACACGTCATATCGTCGATTCCTGCGTCAACGTATAACAGAAATTACTCTGGAGTTGTGTGCCGATCTCAGGTGTATTCAGCCTTTAGGCATGTAATCGCTTTTTGCAGATCAGATGCACAGAGCACCGGGACATATTTATCAAACTACAAATAGGATCTTGCGAATAGCAGCAAAAATAATAATTATAATCTGGCTTATTGTAGAAAAAATCTGTTTGAACGGTTGTTGTTGTTGTTGTTGTGGTCTTCAGTCCTGAGACTGGTTTGATGCAGCTCTCCAGGCTACTCTATCCTGTGCAAGCTTTTTCATCTCCCAGTACCTACTGCAACCTACATCCCTCTGAATCTGTTTAGTGTATTCATCTCTTGGTCTCCCTCTACGATTTTTACCCTCCACGCTGCCCTCCAATACTAAATTGGTGATCCCTTGATGCCTCAGAACATGTCCTACCAACCGATCCATTCTAAATGCACCGTCTGAGTACCTAAAACGGTACACTATGAACAATGACAAAAATTATTAGCTGACGAAATCTTCTCGGGTTATCAGCCAGGACATGGTGTTCTGTTGTCACTGCGTTTCGACATGTTTCCTACTTGTCATCTTCAGGAGAAAATGGGTTAAGAAACTCGTCATATCGTTGCAACAACACGACGCCACGATGCAACTGATAACCCGAGGCAATTTTATCAATAAAATTGTCCGAGGAACACTGCATTTTCAAATTATTACTAATTACATTGACGATCATTAAAACCGCAGCACCAGAAAGGAATAGTAAATAAGGAAAATTTATTTATTGTGTGTGTGCAGAATAGTACCACGAATACATAATTAAATTGGTAGGTGATTAGGGGTGCACCGAGCTGTTACCTTTACCAGTTACAATGGTTCTAGCCCAGACAGGGATCGAGTTGAGATGTCAGTTAGACCGTCAGCGAGAGCGCATCGCTAGCTCCTGCTACTACTAAGGCGAGTACACCGTTTGCTTCTTACATATTTTACAAACAGCAGCGACTTATTTTCAGTTATCTGTGTAATTACTAGTTTATTTTTGTAATTTCTTGCGTGTTCGAGTGCTTACTAGGTAGAACCTTTTATTTCAATAACAGTGTTTTTGTACTTATTTGCTGCGCTTAGCTTTTAAATAGTTTTTCTGGGAAAACCTAGCGTAGTTTTCACGTCTCGTATTTCAGTGAGTGTTTCTTGATTATCAGAGTAGCTCATCAGAAGATTATCTTGGGAATTTGTCACCGTATAGAGTAGGGTAAACATAGTCATGTGTAGGGACTGTGGTTGTTGTGAGCGGACGCAAGGAGAATTGGCCACTCTTCGGGGACAGGTGGAGGCTTTGTCTGTTAGGCTCATCGAGCTCGAGGCGCAGGCGTCGGCTCGTAGTGGCGTTGGGGCAACTGTGGTGAGACCTATGCCTACTTCGGTGGCCTTGGAATCACATGGAACCCCTGATGTCGCTGCGTCTTCCGGCAGTGAGCATCTTACCGGTCAGCCATCACTCCAGGGTGAATGGCGGACAGTGGTGGGCTCGCGCGTGCCTGGCCGAAAGGCGAAGGTGGGATCTGGCCGCGTGGCGGCTGCCTTACCCCTTTCCAACAGGTACGGGGTGCTTCCTAGTGGTGATGACATCGTTTCCGAGCCACCACAGGATGCCTCGCCTGTTGGGCCAGTGGCCGATTCTCCGGCAAGGTCCCGACAGTCACAGAGGGCGGGCCTATTAGTTATAGGGAGCTCCAACGTTAGGCGGGTTATGGAGCCCCTCAGGAAAATAGCGGGTAGGTCGGGGAAGAATGCCAGTGTGCACTCGGTGTGCTTGCCGGGGGGTCTCGTCCGTAATGTGGAGGAGGCCCTTCCGGCAGCTATTGAACGCACTGGGTGTGACCGGCTGCAGATAGTAGCACATGTCGGAACGAATGACGCCTGCCGCTTGGGTTCTGAGGCCATCCTTGGTTCCTTCCGGCGGCTGGCTGATTTGGTGAAGACAACCAGCATCGCACGCGGAGTGCAAGCTGAGCTTAATATCTGCAGCATAGTGCCCAGAGTCGATCGCGGTCCTCTGGTTTGGAGCCGTGTGGAGGGTCTAAACCAGAGGCTCAGACGACTCTGCGACTATAATGGTTGCAAATTCATCGACCTCCGTTATTGGGTGGAGAACTGTAGGGCCCCCCTAGACAGGTCAGGCGTGCACTACACACCGGAAGCAGCTACTAGGGTAGCAGAGTACGTGTGGCGTGCACACGGGGGTTTTTTAGGTTAGAGGGACCCCCCCTTGGGCGAAACGATAAAATACCTGACGGCTTACCAGAGAGAACATTATCATCGTTGATAAAGAACGTCCGTCCTCAGAGACCAAAAACAGGAAAAGTTAACGTAATATTGGTAAACTGCAGGAGTATCCAGGGCAAGGTTCCTGAATTAGTATCTCTTATTGAAGGAAATAGTGCGCATATAGTATTAGGAACGGAAAGTTGGTTAAAACCGGAAGTGAACAGTAACGAAATCCTAGACACAGAATGGAATATATACCGCAAGGATAGGATAAACGCCAATGGTGGAGGAGTATTTATAGCAGTAAAGAATTCAATAATATCCAGTGAAGTTATTAGCGAATGCGAATGTGAAATAATCTGGGTTAAGTTAAGTATCAAAGGTGGGTCAGATATGATAGTCGGATGCTTCTATAGGCCACCTGCATCAGCAACCGTAGTAGTTGAGCGCCTCAGAGAGAACCTGCATAACGTCGTGAAGAAGTTTCGTGATCATACTATTGTAATAGGGGGAGACTTCAATCTACCAGGTATAGAATGGGATAGTCACACAATCAGAACTGGAGCCAGGGACAGAGACTCTTGTGACATTATCCTGACTGCCTTGTCCGAGAATTACTTCGAGCAGATAGTTAGAGAACCAACTCGTGAAGCTAACGTTTTAGACCTCATAGCAACAAATAGACCGGAACTTTTCGACTCCGTGAATGTAGAAGAGGGTATCAGTGATCATAAGTCAGTGGTTGCATCAATGACTACAAGTGTAATAAGAAATGCCAAGAAAGGAAGGAAAATCTATTTGCTTAACAAGAGTGATAGGGCACAAATCGCAGAATATCTGAGTGACCACCATCAAACGTTCATTTCTGAGGAAGAGGATGTGGAACAAAAATGGAAAAAATTCAGAAACATCGTCCAGTACGCCTTAGATAAGTTCGTACCGACTAAGGTCCAAAGCGAGGGGAAAGATCCACCGTGGTATAACAATCATGTACGAAAGGTACTACGGAAACAAAGAAAGCTTCATCATAGGTTTAAGAGTAGTCGAATCATAGCTGATAAGGAAAAGCTGAACGAAGCGAAAAAGAGCGTAAAGAGAGCAATGAGAGAAGCATTCAACGAATTCGAACATAAAACATTGGCAAACAATCTAAACAAGAACCCTAAAAAGTTTTGGTCATATGTAAAATCGGTAAGCGGATCTAAATCCCCTATTCAGTCACTCGTTGACCACGATGGCACCGAAACAGAGGACGACCGAAGAAAGGCAGAAATACTGAATTCAGTGTTCCGAAACTGTTTCACTGCGGAAAATCGTAACACGGTCCCTGACTTCAGCCGTCGCACGGACGCCAAAATGGAAAATATTGAAATAAACGATATCGGAATTGAAAAACAACTACTATCACTTAGTAGCGGAAAAGCATCCGGACCAGACGAGATACCCGTAAGATTCTACAGTGATTATGCTAAAGAACTTGCCCCCTTTCTATCAGCAATTTATCGTAGATCTCTGGAAGAACGTAAAGTACCTAGCGACTGGAAGAAAGCACAGGTCGTTCCCATTTTCAAGAAGGGTCATAAATCAGATGCGAATAATTATAGGCCTATTTCACTTACGTCAATCTGTTGTAGAATAATGGAACATGTTTTGTGTTCTCGTATTATGACGTTCTTAGATAATACAAATCTCCTTCATCATAACCAACATGGATTCCGCAAACAGAGATCATGTGAAACCCAGCTCGCCCTATTTGCCCAAGAAATTCACAGTGCCGTAGACACTGGCGAGCAGATTGATGCCGTATTCCTGGACTTCAGGAAGGCATTTGATACGGTTCCGCACTTACGTTTAGTGAAAAAAATACGTGCTTACGGAATATCGGACCAGGTTTGTGATTGGATTCAGGATTTCCTAGAAGAAAGAACACAACATGTCATTCTTAACGGTTCAAAATCTGCAGATGTAGAGGTAATTTCGGGAGTACCGCAAGGAAGCGTGATAGGACCTTTATTGTTTACAATATACATAAATGACTTAGTTGACAACATCGGTAGCTCCGTGAGGCTATTTGCAGATGACACGGTTGTCTACAAGAAAGTAGCAACATCAGAAGACTCGTACGTACTCCAGGAAGACCTGCAGAGGATTAATGAATGGTGCGACAGCTGGCAGCTTTCCCTAAACGTAGATAAATGTAATATAATGCGCATACATAGGGGCAGAAATCCATTCCAGTACGATTATGCCATAGGTGGTAAATCATTGGAAGCGGTAACGACCGTAAAATACTTAGGAGTTACTATCCGGAGCGATCTGAAGTGGAATGATCACATAAAACAAATAGTGGGAAAAGCAGGCGCCAGGTTGAGATTCATAGGAAGAATTCTAAGAAAATGTGACTCATCGACGAAAGAAGTAGCTTACAAAACGCTTGTTCGTCCGATTCTTGAGTATTGCTCATCAGTATGGGACCCTTACCAGGTTGGATTAATAGAAGAGATAGACATGATCCAGCGAAAAGCAGCGCGATTCGTCATGGGGACATTTAGTCAGCGCGAGAGCGTTACGGAGATGCTGAACAAGCTCCAGTGGCGGACACTTCAAGAAAGGCGTTACGCAATACGGAGAGGTTTATTATCGAAATTACGAGAGAGCACATTCCGGGAAGAGATGGGCAACATATTACTACCGCCCACATATATCTCGCGTAATGATCACAACGAAAAGATCCGAGAAATTAGAGCAAATACGGAGACTTACAAGCAGTCGTTCTTCCCACGCACAATTCGTGAATGGAACAGGGAAGGGGGGATCAGATAGTGGTACAATAAGTACCCTCCGCCACACACCGTAAGGTGGCTCGCGGAGTATAGATGTAGATGTAGATGTAGATCTTGGATGACATATCTGGGTAAGTCATTCCATGCTACTCCAACTCTATGCCAGGGTTAATCAATATTTTAGTGGGTGGCTAGCGGTGCCGAGTAGTGCCGTTGAGGTCTCTGAGCTGTTGACAGTGTGTACTGCTCCAAATGTCTCATCATGGTCTGTGTGGATACTTATCTTGCTTCAAGCAAGTCCTGTCCCGAGCTAGTGGCCGAGCGGTTCTAGGCGCTTCAGTCTGGAACTGCGCGACGCTACAGTCGCAGGTTCGAATCCTGCCTCGGGCATGGATGTGTGTGATGTCCTTAAGTTAGTTAGGTTTAAGTAGTTCTAAGTTCTAGGGGACTGATGGCCTCAGATGTTAAGTCCCATAGTGCTCAAAACCATTTTGAACTTTTTTTTTTTTTTTTTTTTTTGTCCCGAGCTACCTGACATGGCTTGCAATCCTGCACGTCCGAGCGAACAATCCACTGAGATGACAAAAGTCATATCATGTGGGATCTCCTTTTGCCTGGTGTATTGCGACAACTAGACGTAGCATGGACACAAAAACTCATTGGAAGTCCCCTGCAGAAATATTGAGCTATGCTCCCTCTACAGCCGTCCATAATTGCGAAATTATTGCCGATACAGGACTTTATGCACTAACTGACCACTCTATTATGTCCCATAAATGTTCGAAGGCATTCCTATCAGGCAATTAGATGGCCAAATCATACGCTCGAATTATCCTGAATGTTCTTTAGACCAGTCGCATACAACTGTGGGCATGCGACATGGCACATTGGCATCCATAAAAATACTATCGTTGTTTGGGAACATGTCGTACGTGAATGGCTGCAAATGGTTTCCAATGGCCGAACATCCAGAGGATCCAGTCCCTTCCATGTAAACATAGCCAACGCCATTACAGAGTGGACCGATGGCCTTTGTAGTCTGGTCCCTTCAACCCCCACAAACCAAACCAAACCATTACGGAGTCACCACCAGCTTCCACACTGCCTTGTTGACAACTTTGGTCCATGGCTTCCTGGGGTCTGCACCACTCTCGAATCCCACCATCACCTATTATTACCAACTGAAATCGGAAATCATCTAACCAGAAACACGGTTTTCCAGTTGTTGAGGCTCTATCCGATGTAGTCACGAGCTCAGGGGAGGCGCTGCAGGCAATGTCGTGCTGTTAGCAAAAGGCACTCGTCTCTGTAGTCTGCTGCCATAGCCCGTTAACGCCAAATTTCACCACACTGACCTAACAGATGCGTTCATGTGCGTCGCAAACTGATTTCTGCGATTATTTCACTCAGTGTTGCTTGTCTGTTAGCACTGACCCGTTTATGCAAACGCCACTGCTCTCGGTCACTAAGTGAAGGCTGTCAGCCATTGCATTGTCCGTGGTGAGAGGTAATGCCTGAAATGTGAAGTTCTCAGTACACTTTCTTGACGATATTGGGTCCAGAATGTTGAATTCCCTAACGATTTCCGAAACAGAATGTCCCATGGGTCTAGCTCCAAGTACTACTCACAGTTCCATGGCATACTAGAGTCACTACAGATTACTGTAAGAAAGTCCTAAAGCAATTGGTAAAGGATCACATCCCCAAAACGCAGAGGAACCTCACTGGACAATACAGGTTTCATCACGGCAATACCAGGCCACTTGTTGTTAATGCTGTTATCGAACTCCTGGCACAAAAACGCATCTTATAGTCCTGACCTAGCCCCTGTGACTTTTTTCTCAACTCGACCACAAAAAAAGGCACTTAAGGAACATCAGTCCATCAATGAGACCAAGGCAACGAAAGCTTTAGAGACGATCCTGAAGAGGATTTCAATAAATGGCTTCCTGCATTTCTTCCAGGAATGCAAAGAAGAGCCAGTCCATGTGGCCGAGCGGTTCTAGGCGCTTCAGTCCTGAACCGCGCTCCTTCTACGGTCGCAGGTTCGAATCCTGCCTCTGGCATGGATGTGTGTGATGTCCTTAGGTTAGTTAGGTTTAAGTAGTTTTAAGTCTAGGGGACTGATGACCTCAGAACACCTCTATCCAACACATCCCACAAGTGCTCGATTTAAGTTGGGAGAATGGGCAGGCTAGTCCACTCGCCGATATCCTCCACCTGAGCTGTTCAGTGGGTTCGCTCATTGTCACGGCATTGTCTGGACATGTGACCACAATTGCGTCGGAAACCTTTCCACATAAATCACCTGAGTACAAATGACAGCTCTGTAGATGCACAGCCCTTTTATAGCATGTATTTGTGATACTACCGCCATCTGTATATGTACACGGCGCTATCCCATGACTTTTGTCCCCTCAGTGCATAGTTACCGTCTCCGGCGCTAGCCACGGAGTGCATTAAGATCCTGCATGGCGCTAAATATGATCTTCATGAAGCCTTGATTCCATGTTTGTATGACGGTCACGAAGTCCTAACAAACACAGCCAGCAATATCGCGGAACTATGAGCTGGAGTCTGAATAGCTTATCATTTGCTTACCCAAGCACTCCATGACGAATTGTTGCAGGTCATCTCTATGGTTTTGCAATTCATATGACAACTAGTGTACATTATCAGTTCTGTCCATAATCATGGAAGAAGATATTGTTTGAACTTACATTTACCTAATTTAACGAAAATCTGGCAGCAGTATTCTCTGTTAGGAAATCAAATTAGACAGTAAATTAAGCAAGCAGATTAGAGAGATAAATAAACTTTAGATACCTGAGACTGCGGCTAAAGCATATCTTAAAAAAAAAATAAGATGTACACTGGAGCAACGACTTGTTTATGTAATACAAAGGAGACACAATAAAATAAAGGAGAAATATATCGTTTCTGTTATTATGCAATATGCAGTGTTGTGCAAAATTGAAGAACGAAAGCCGGCCGAAGTGGCCGTGCGGTTAAAGGCGCTGCAGTCTGGAACCGCAAGACCGCTACGGTCGCAGGTTCGAATCCTGCCTCGGGCATGGATATTTGTGATGTCCTTAGGTTAGTTAGGTTTAACTAGTTCTAAGTTCTAGGGGACTAATGACCTCAGCAGTTGAGTCCCATAGTGCTCAGAGCCATTTTTGAAGAACGAAAGTAACTTTCACATAATGTGTCACTACCAAGTAACATAGCTCGATGAAACTTGGACCAGACGTAGAAAGAACTGCTACAGTGTAGTATAGAAGATAACTGATAATTGACAAAAAAACGCAATAAGACGAACAGAAATAACAACTTATTTTTAAAGATTATAATTACACTGAAGTCACGTCGATTTACGATGGTCCCCTGGACAATGGAAAAGATGGGACTTGGTTATTAGTAGAGTGTGTGATCACTAGGGCCCGGATTTTAATGACAAATCATTTTTTTTTCTGTACTATAGGGTGAATTTTAGAACAATTTATACACAAATCTAGTCATTTTAGTGTCGAAAAATGTATTTTGATTGTGCATATAAAGTCATATTTCAACAAATTTTAGTGATAGGTCATATTGCGGCTATCTTTTAATATAATAGGTCATATTTCCGTCAACTTTTGCCAAAAATGCATATACCGTTTTTCTCGTATCTTACAGGACACAAGAATAAGAAAATGAATATGTTGCTCACGAGACAATATTTAACGTGCTATTATGAAAGATAAACAGATAAATCAGTACACAGCTTTATTTCTCAGGATTGTAGCAGATAATCGGTGTACCACAACAGTCGTTTCGCGAACATAAAACATTGTTGCGCAGAGTCGACAATACGCTCTCAGAGCCAACAAAGGCGGCTTCTGCCGTAATAATCATCGCAGTCGCACAGGTGTTCCCAGTAACCAGTTTGAAGACAGCCTTTGGCTTGTTCAACATGCCTAAAGCAAAGTGCTCCGACAGCCTGAAGTTGCGAGGATATGTTCGAGAATTTGGAGAGAAGTTCTTTAGTACTGATGCGAAAATATTATTTTGTAAACTGTGTGAAGTTAAAGTTAGTGCAGAAAAGCGCTTTAATGTGTAAAACACTGTAAGACCGCTAAACACAGCAGCTGTGTGAAACGAAGTGCTGAAAATAACAGCAGGCAAACGCTGTTATTTGAACAGACAGGTCAATCGTCAACCGTGCAATCATTCTGCAAGGATTTGTGTGAGATGATGGTGTCCTGCAACATCCCATTGGAAAAGCCGAAGAATCCACGCTTCAGACGGTTCTTGGAGAAGTACACAACACATCCAGTTCCAGATGAATCTACACTGAGAAAGAACTATTTATCCGTATGCTACAATGATGTGCTCATCAAAATACGAATTACTATTGCTGAGCAAAAGATCTGGCTGTCGATAGATGAAACTACAGATATTAGTGGGTGGTATATTGCAAATGTTGTTGGTGTTCTAAAAGTTGATGGCCCCGTTCCGACTAACGTGTGAAGTTCTCGATAGAGTAAACAATTCGATGATTGCTATTTTGTTTGACAACTCTCTGAAGCTACTGTGGCCAGATGGTGTGAAAAGAGACAACGTTTTGCTGCTTGTAACAGAAGGTGCTTCATATATGGCTAAAGCAACCAAAGGGCTTCAGATTCTCTGCCCCAGTATGGTGTACGCCACTTGCCTTGCATATGCGTTGCACAGAGTTGCCGAAGAGGTGCGATCATTTACCCTGACGTGGACAAATTAATTTCCTGTGGCAAGACAATCTATATGAAGGCTCCGCTACGGGTGCAGAAATTCAAGGAACAAGCACCTTCAACGAACCTCCCACCTAAAACTGTTTTTATACGATGGAGTTCTTGGCTTAATGCTGCTGAGTATTACTGCACCAACTACACCCAAATAAAGACAACCTTCTGTGAGCTTGATAGCGATGAATCAAGTGCTATCAAAATTGTGAAAGAAGTTTTTACAGATACATTGTCTCGAAACTTGGCATACATCAACGCCAATTTTTCAGTGATATCAAAAGCCATCAAACGACTGGAAGCTGTTGGAACTCAGCTATGTGATGCCCTGAGTATTGTGCAACATGTGCAGAGTGAGTTGGGTCGAGCTCGTGGTCATGTGGCTGATAAAGTGAAAACCAAATTGCAAAGTGTTCTCCAACGGAGTCCTGGATATTCTACACTGTGCAAAATTAGTGACAGTCTTTCAGGGAATGCCTCAACATCTGAAGATACTGAAACAAAGCTGAACTCCAGTGACCTGGCTGCCTTCAAATACGCTCCAGTGACGTCTTGTGAAGTGGAGAGGAATTTTTCCAGGTACAAAACTATCCTCAGCGACAACCGTAGATCTTTGACAATGGAAAACCTGAAAATGCACCTTGTGATCCAGTGCAACTTTGCAAATACTGAAGATTGACATACGGTATTAAATAATGTGAAACGCTTTAAATACTATGTAGAAATAAAAACATTGTTTTACTGTTTCGATAATCTTTTCACTGTACTTTGTGTTTAGAAAATGAAACATTCAGACATTCAAAGAATAGGTGCAAATAATCACAAACTCTACAGAAAGAAAGAACTATACTTACAATATTTTGAAAAGTGAATTTTGTATTACTTTATGGTGCATAAAAAATTAAATAAACAAACAAGAATGCTTTAAAGAAACTTCTATTAAGTTATATTTTATTTTTAATTTCATATTTATGTAAGTTGTAGGTCATAAGTGCTTGCATATTTCAGTGTTTTTTAGGTAATTAAAATCCAGGCCCTAGTGATCACCACAAAGAGCGATGAGCAACGTGTGCCCATGCTGGCCACAAGATAGGTATGGAATTTTGCAGTAGGGCATTCCATTCCTCCACTGGTGCAGTTGAAAACTTCTGGATGGTGGTCGGTGCATGTGGATATGCTTTATTATGTCTCCTCGCCGCATCGATGAGATTTAAGTCGGCGGACCGGGCAGGCCAATTCATTTGCTGAATGTCCTCTCGTTCGTAGGGCTCCTCTACCTGCACTGTTCGATGCAATCACACATTGTCATAAATAAAAATGAAGTCCGGATCGAATGCAACGCTGAAAAAACGCACATGGAAAATGAGCACAGTGTCACAATAATGTTGATCAGTGAGTGGACCGTGTTCAAAGATTTGGAGGTCAGTACACCCACGTGACATAGTGCCTACCCACTCTATAATATCTGGAGCAACAAAACGATTACGTTCATTTTCCTGTGTGCATTAAGTGTTCCCATCTCTCACCATATGAGGGTACTTCCAGCATTGTCGAAGCAGTAGCATTGTGTGAAAGCAGAAATTTACCTGCAATGTTAAAATATGTATAATATCCTACAGGTTAAATGTAATTGCTGGCTTTGTTACTTAATTGCACTTTCGAGTTTATGTCCTCCTCATAGGTAGCGAAACGTGGGCCTTCAAAATTTGTGCACAGCTATGAGGCACACATGCAACGTTAAGCATCTCCACACCATAACACTTGGACCACCAAAATGATCATATTTGACAATGCTGGATGTAACATCATATGGCGAGAGGTGGGAATACGTAATGCACCCAGGAACATTGTCGAACGTGATGGTTTTTATGGTCCAGGTGATATCGTGTGGAGAGATGTTGCATAGGCATACTGACCTCCAGATCTTTGAATACGGCACACTTACCAATTAACGTTATTGTGATGCTATTCTCCTTCCCCATGTCCATCTTTTTGGCAGTGCATTCAGTGAAGACTTCATTGTTGTAGATGACAATGAGCGAACGCATTGAACAGCTCAAGTGGAGGAACTCCTGAAATGAGAGGATATCGGCGAGTGGACTAGCCTGCCCATTCTCCCAACTTCAATTGAGCACTTGTGGGATGTGTTGGATAGAGGTATTATCTAGCACACCCACATGCACCAGCAGTCGTCATCCATGATGGTGGCGGAATGGAATGCCCTACCACAGGAACTCTTATACTTAGTGAAAATGCACATGCATGTAAAATTACGTGTTACGAACAATGAATTGAATTGAATAGTTCAACAGCGCGCAGACAGATGTCGCAAGCTAGCACTTGATGGAAAGAAAAATATCTAGTGTCAGTCTTTATTGAGCATCCCTTGCATGTATGGCCCAAGTTTGATGAAACTACGTTACTTGGCAGTGACACATCTTGCGAAAAGTTCTTTCGTTCTTAAGTTTTGCACACCAGTATAATTTCTTGGAGCAGTGCATTTTACCAGAAAAATTTGTCCAAGAATTATGATCTCATTTCGTCTTTCTGAGCTCACCGTCTACACTATGAAAGATGCGAGACAACTGGACATCTCCGGCGGTACTCCGCAAGGATACTTCGATTGTGCCATTCCAGCGCTAATCGAAGTGCTAGGTGTTTCAGGAGCCAGCCAGCCAGCCAGCCAGCCAACCAGCCGAGCAACAGTGGTCCAGCCGAGCAGCAGCAGCAGCGGTCCCGGCCGGCAGCAGCGGTCCCGGCCAGCAGGAGCGGTCCAGCCGGCAACGGCCAGCCAGCCCTCCAGCAGCAGCAGCAGCAGCGGTCCAGCCAGCCAGCCCTCCAGCAGCAGCAGCAGCAGCGGCGGTCCCGGCCCCGTCCGCGGCAGCAGCAGCAGCAGCAACAGCGGCATTTCTGCCACCCGTCGTCGAGTCAGCGCCAGCGCCAGCAGCGTGGGACTCTAGTCTTTGTCTTCGTCTTCGTCCGTCCCCAGTTTTTGTCCTTTCCTTTTCGTTCTGTGCGTTTTTGTTTCTCCCTGTCGTCATGTCAGCCCCGACCACCACTACCACCACTACCACCATAGCCATAGTTTATACTTCCCCCTCCGCCGCCGCCACCACCACCATAACATGATGTGCCTAGTCACACCCCCCTCTTTCTATCCCGCCTCTTCTCACTCTCCCTTCGCCCTCGCTCTTTGTCGCCCCCTCTCCAGCTTCTTCCTCCCACTCCTCTCCCTCTGATCCTTTCCCCCCACTTCCCCAGCCTGTCACTGCAGCTCCAGCTAGGGTGGTGGCCCGTCGGGCCACTGCCCATGCCCAACTCTCCCCATCACCTTCGCCATCACCGCCGCCACCGTCGCCGTCGCCGTCGCCTTCACCGTCACCATCTCTGGCGCTGGCTGCTGCGTCCACGCCGGGACCTGTACCTTCCCACCACCTCCCTATAGCTCCTGTCCCTCACATCACCACCCGCCCTTCTGCCGCCGTTAAACGCCCTAGTGGCACCTCCACCTCCTCCACTCCCAAGAAGGCACCGCCCCGTCCTCCTTCCCCCCCCCAGGGTGCCATGGATGTCTCCCCACCTGGCCCTGCTCCCTCCGCCTCCTCCTCCTCCTCCTCCTCCTCCCCCTCTCTATACAAATACCTCCTCTCCCGTCCCGATCCTTCCCTTCTCGAGGCCCGGAATCTCTCCCTCCTCCTCCGCCAACACTTCCCTGGTGCCCCCATCTCTCTCATCACTACCAGACGGGATTCCATTCTCATCTGCTCCCCCAGCCCAACCCTCCATACTGACATCCTCTCCCGCCTCCCCATCACCAGTTTTGGCCCCAACGCCTCCCTCACCCCTGCTCCTTCCCCATCTCCTACCCACCAAACCCAACCCCCGCATCGCCCGCCGACCCTCACCGCCGTGATCACTCGGCTCAGTCCGTCAATCACGGAGGAGGAGGTGTTGGCAGAGCTCAAGGCGCATCCCACACTGGAGGTGCGGGCGATCCGCCGCATTTTCAACTCGGCCGGCCCCACCCGCCTTATGCGGGTTTTCTCCGAGGACGCCCCCTCCATTGACCGTCTCCTGAAGGAGGGTGCCCTCATCTTCAACCAGCGCTATAAGGTCGACCCCTCCCATTCCCCTCCTCAATCCCTGCACTGCCAGAGGTGTCTGCGCTATAACGCACACCCAACAGCCGAGTGCCACGAGGCCCCCACCTGCCCGCATTGTAGGCAAGTGCACTTCCTCCGGCAGTGCCCTAACCTTCAATCCCCTCCCTCCTGCAATACCTGCAATCTCCCCCATCCCACCTACTCCCAAAAGTGTAAAGCCCGACCCCCTCCGACCACTCCTGAACTCACCGTCCCTGTCCGTCCTCTGGACGCCCCCACCCCTCCCAGCAATTCCCTTCGTCCACCCCCTACCGCTGAGGACATCATCAGATACCTCACAATCGTCCTTCAGAATGTTCATCCTTTTCTGCGCCCCCACACCCTCCAACAGATTTCCCTCGCCGCCCGTTCCATTTTCCAACTCAAAATGTACGCCACCTACTCCAACAACCAGGCCCATTTCACCTTCTCCCGTCTTGACACCCTCGTCTAAATCCCTATCATGGTGCGACAGCTCCGTATCCTTTTCAACAATATCCGCTCCCTGCCCGCCAACAAGAACCTCTTCCTGCACACCCTTACCACCCACCGTGTGGATGCCTTCCTCCTCAATGAAACCTTCCTCCAACCCCACCACACCGTCCACACTTCGCTCTATCTCCTCCACCACTCCGATAATCCCCTCCCGATTGCGCGTGGCGGAGTTGCCATTGGTCACCACCGCCAGATCCCCATTTGGCTCCAACCTCTCCTTCCCGGCCCCACCGAACACCTGATCCTTAGTCTCTTCTTCCCCGGCCTTACCGTTACCTGTGCCACCATCTATGTCCGCCCTAATGCTCCTCTTCCCTTCGACTTCCTCTCCCACATTGACCGTACCTTCTCCTCCTACATGATCGCCGCCGACCTCAACATCCATAGTCGTTCCGCCGCCCAGTTACGGCGGTGGCATCGGTTCCACTCCTCCCTTCAAGGCGACCTCATCCCCATCCCCCAGAACACCCGTCCTGAATCCAACTCCACTCCCGATGTTATCCTTTCCTCCCCCAACCTCCTTGGCCGCATAATGGTGGATGTCCTGGAGCCTATCGGTAGCGACCATCTCCCTGTCCTCCTCACCGTTTCAGACGTTCGTCGCCCCCGCCCCGACCCTCGCAATGACCCTCCCCCTAAGTACGTCCATGACTATTCCCATGCCAACTGGAATGCCTACCGGGATACCCTTTCCAACCAGGTCGATAGCCACCCCTTCACCTACCACCACCCTGACGATGTAACCCATGCCGCCTCCTTTCTCCAGCAGACCTTGTCTGAGGCCGTGGAGGCCCACGTCCCTACTGTCGCCATCCACCCCCACAGTCCTACCTTACCCCCACAGGCCGTCCTCCTCCTCCGTGAATCCCGCCGTCTCTACCGTGCCTTCCTCCGCAAGCGTGACCCGGACACACTACGACGCCACCGGCAACTCCAGCGACACATTCGTAATTTGCTCGTGGCTAAGAAACGCCGGGACTGGCGACAGACATGCACCCGTTTAAATGCTACCCTACATATCAACTCGTCCAAGTTCTGGTCAGCCTTCTGTCGCCTTACCGGAACTAAACCCTCCCCCTACTATCCTCTTCTCCATGATGATCACCCCTTCCCTGACTCCCTTAGTAAGGCCAATCACTTTGCCTCTTACCTCTCCGATGTCTTTTCCATCCCCGATGATCCCCAGTTCGATTACTCCCTCTTCCTGGATGTCCGTGATCGAACTGACACCTCTGTCCTTCCCCTCACTCCTGGTTTCCAGTACTTGGACAACATTGCACACACGGAACTCAATGCCCCTATCACTACACAGGATCTCATTGCTACACTCCGCACGAAACGCAACACCGCTCCTGGTCACGATCGTGTCTCCTACTGTCACCTTCGTGAAGCTCCTGTCTCTTTCCTCTCCGTCCTGGCCAGGCTCTACAATGTAGTCCTGTCCTCCAGTTACTACCCCGTCCTGTGGAAAACCTCCCGTATCCTGATGTTCCTTAAACCTGGCAAACCGCAGTCCGCCGTCTCCTCCTACCGTCCCATCAGCCTTACCTCGGTCTTCAGTAAGGTCCTGGAATCTATCCTCACCCGCCGCATCCACCAGCATCTCTGCCAGCATCGCCTCCTTCCCGTTACCCAGTGTGGCTTTCGGCTGTCCTTCTCTTTCGACGATCTTCTCCTTCACCTCACTCATCTCCTTTCCGACCAGCTTAATTCCCGTCGCTCCGCAATCTTCCTCTCCCTGGACCTCGAACGAGCTTATGACCGTGTATGGCATTCCAGTCTCCTCTTCAAGCTCCAAACCTGCGCCCTTCCCATTAACTACGTCCGTCTGATCGGCTCCTTTCTCTCCCACCGTCCTTCCGACGTCACCATCCATAACACCGACTCCTACACCTTTTTCCCCTCCGCCGGTGTGCCCCAAGGCTCCGTCCTCTCCCCCCTTCTGTACCTTTTGTATAAGGCGGACATGCCGCCGCCGTCACCCCCCGTCCACCTCCTCCAGTTTGCCGATGACACCGCCTTCCTTGCGCTTGCCCCCACCCTGCAGCGCTCCCAACACCTTCTCCAATCCCATCTTGACCGGTTACCACTTGGTGCAACCAGTGGTTGCTCAAGGTCAATCCCTCCAAAACCCAGGCGATCATTGTAGGCAAAACCACCCCTTCCTTTCGCCTCCTTGATTTCTATCTCACCATCTATGGCCGTCCTATCGCCCTCACTCCCACCCTTAAGTACCTTGGCGTCACCCTCGACCGTTGCCTCTCCTGGACTCCCCATCTTCGGACAATCCAAGCCATGGCACACTCCCGACTCCGTCTCCTCAAGCTCCTTTCCGGCCGTACGTGGGGTCTGCACCCCTCCACCATCCGCCGCACCTATAAATCCCTCATCCACCCTATCCTTTGTTACGCCCATCCGGCCTGGATCTCTGCCCCCCCCTACCTTTTATAAATCCCTCCAAATCCTTGAATGCCATGCTCTCCGCCTCGCCTATCACATCCATCTCCCCTCCCCCACGCGGATCCTGTATGATCTCATCCCCTTCCCCCACCACCTCCTTTTCCTTGAAAGGATACGGATCCTGTACACCTCCCGCAAACTCGATCCTTCTCATCCGCTTGTCTCACCCATCCTCTCCCGCTGCCGCGCCTGTATTCCCACGTCCCACCCGGTCTCCATCTCTCCACCCTCCTTACACTCTCCCAAGGTGGCTTCCGCCAGCTCCCCCTCCCTGATGATGTCCTCCTCCCCTCCATCTACCCCTCCTATCAACTTTGATCCTCCCCCCCGCACTTCCTGTGTCCTTTCCTTTAGGCACCCTCCCTCCCTTCTCACTCCTTTTTCCCCCCATCCCTCTTCCTCCATCCCTCTTCCCCCGGGCTTCCCCTCCCCCTTCCTCCTTTCCTCCTATCTCCTCTGCCCCTGGCCTCTCTGCTCTTTCCTCTCCCTCTCCCAACCCCCCCCCCCCCTCCTTTGTTGGCTGGTCCCCGGACTCGCACACGCTACGTGGACTTTCGCGCGCCGTAGATCATCGCCATTAGTGTCTCGTGTGTGCCGTCGTGTTTAGTGTTCAGTGTTCACCCTCGCACTTCATCGTTCACCTGTGCCATCGCCATCTTCAGTGTTTGTGCGTCGTATCAACAGTTTGCCGTGTGGTTTATCGTCGATTGTGAACGGCTCCGTGTTTGTCCTTATGTGTCTACTGTTTTATTGCCCACCGTTCTGTAACTTATGTGTATTCTTCCTATTTTTTCTCATTGTGTATTCTCTGGCTGAAGAGCGGCGTAGAATGCTGCTGACAGCCTGCCTGTTGTACAGGTTTTAAAAAAACAATAAAGTAAAAAAAAAAAAAAGACAGCTGGAAAAAGCATGAGGAATGTAGTGAAAACTCAGGGGCAACGTTATGGTTCTGACGTCAGCTGAAATTGTGTGCAGAGAGAGAGAGAGAGAGAGAGAGAGAGATAGTACAGTACGTATCGTACGTGCAATGTGTGCAGTGAGTATGGTTTGTTCACAATGTCCTGAATGAAGGCTCCCCGGTTTTAGATCAGCTCCAAACTGGCAGAAGCCGATCGACTTCGTACCACGACTGTTTGGTATCCTGCCGGTGCCAACATTGGCGATCTGAAGTCATTAGGTAGTGAGTGATACGCCGAACCAGCAAGAACATAATGCATGAGAGCGCTGCATTGCATGAGGGCGAATCTTGTTCGCGTCTAATTGCCCCTTTCCCCGTGGCTGTTAGTGTCTTGGGCATTGGTAAAAGGAGCTTGCTTTCTCTGCTCCCCAGATCCCCCTAAAAACTCAGTCACGACATCGTGAACAAACTGTAGTGGTTGAATGAATAGCAGAAAATTACCAGGGTTAGTCATAAAGTTCTATTTGTCACTTCTAAAAAAAATAAAGTGACGTGATGAATGTTTTATTTGTTTCCAAGTACATGTAGACAGCCATGGTAAATACTGAAATCAACATCCTACCGACGCTAGAGGAGCAGAAAGAAAATGGCTCAGCTCATTGATAAGTGGAGATGGGCTGCTCTATTTTGTTTTAGTATCTCTGCCAGTGTGCTACAGTACTGGAGCCTGGGGATTTCAGCGTTTACCGGGACTGCAGACATATATTTCCGAAAGAACAATTAATTACGTAACTTTCTTTTAAGGTGACAATTAAAACTTTATGGATACCCATTGTACTTTTGTCATTAACATGTAACTTGTTTACAGATAAGTGTATATAAAAAGAAAATGGCTCTGAGCACTATGGGACTTAACATCTGAGGTCATCAGCCCCCTAGAACTTAGAACTACTTAAACCTAACTAATTTAAGGATATCACACACATCCATGACCGAGGCAGCATTCGAACCTGCGACCGTAGCGGTCGCGCGTTTCCAGACTGAAGCGCCTAGAACCTCTCGGCCACAACGGCCAGCAAAATTAGTGATGGAAATCAGTATAATGGCATGGGAAATTGCGGGAAAATTACATTACCATATGGCTACGAAGTCTTTCGCGACGTATTTCTTGAGTAAAAATCTCTCGGTGTACATGCCGCATCAAATCAGGATAAAACTCCAAGCTTTCGACCACTACCTCCATGTTCGTCGTCAGGGCTAAAACTGACTGTCGTGAACTAGCGAGGTTCCCACTTTTATATGCAAAGGACGGCTTCTGATTGGCTGGAATACGTCAGCGATATGGCGCGTAGTGAAGTGGTGCCCTCTACTTCCATAGATGTAGTTGCTATCCCGCGTTGCTTGCAGCGCCATCCCTTGAATCAGGAGGTAAAGTGCGAGAAGTTTTTCTCTGCGATTTTTCTTCATCCAGTGCACTCTTCCAAGTGTTGCTAAGTGCATAGCCGTTGTCTCTATTAAAGTTATTATCGCTAAGTCTAATTTCGACTGCTTCCCGGATCACAGAGTCCCAGTAATTCGATGTGTGGGCTATTACTCTGGTTTCTTCAAATAAAATCTTATGCTTGTTAAGCAGGCTATGTTCAGCCACCGCTGATTTTTCCAAATACCTGTATTTCAGGTGGCGTTGGTGCTCGATGCAGCGGTCGGCAACGGTTCTTACAGACTGGCCCACGTAATTCTTGCCGCATTCGCAAGGAATAGTATAAATTCCCGGCACTCTTAAGCCGAGACTATCTTTGACTGGTCTCAACATTTCCTTAATTTTCCTAGGTGGTCGGAAAACTGGTTTTATTCCTTGCCTCTTCAGGACTCTGGCTATCTTGCTCGTTGTAGCACCGCAAAAAGGAAGCCGCGCTATGTGTTGGTCCTCTTCTTGTATGTGGCCGGCATCGTGTCTTACTTTCTTGGACAATACTGATTTAATTTCACCGGCAGAATAACCATTCCTCTTGAAAACAGTCGTCAAATGGTTAATCTCGGGACCGAGGTGGTCCTTGTCGGAAATAGTCCTGGCTCTGTGTACTAAAGTATTCAGCATAGCTCTCTTCTGAGACGGATGATGGAAGCTATGGCTATGCAGATATAAGTCTGTATGGGTTGGCTTCCTGTACACAGAATGGCCCAGTCGTCCATCCGGCTTTCGCTCTACCAACACATCTAAAAAAGGTAACTTCCCTTCCTTCTCTACCTCCAATGTAAATTTTATGTTTGGATGTACACCATTCAGATGTTCGACGAACTGCTGCAGCGTGTCGCTGCCGTGTGGCCAGATTAAAAAGTATCGTCGACGTATCTGTAGAAGCATGATGGGCGGAGGTGAGTACTGCTCAGGGCTCGTTCTTCGAAGTCCTCCATGAAAAAATTCGCTATTGCTGGTGACAGTGGCGAACCCATGGCTGTTCCATCCGTCATTTCATAATAATTTCCACTGTATAAAAAATAAGTGGTCGTCAAGGTATGCCGGAACAACTTCAAAATTTCTGAGGAGAAATGAGCAGCCAACAGTTGTAATGTGTCATCCACAGGTACTTTGGTGAACAGAGAAACCACGTCGAGGCTGACCATGATATCACTTGGGCCTATCTTCATCTGTTTAATGATATCAACAAACATTTTTGAATTTTTAATATGATGTGGGCAGTGACCAACCATAGGCGCCAACAATTTAGTTAAGTGCTTTGCAAGCTTGTACGTAGGAGAGCCAATAGTGCTAACAATCGGTCTCAACGGGACGTTCTCCTTATGAACCTTTGGCAAACCGTACAGTCAGTTTTAGCCCTGACGACGACCATGGAGGTAGTGGTCGAAAGCTTGGAGTTTTATCCTGATTTGACGCGGCATGTACACCGAGAGATTTTTACTCAAGAAATACGTCGCGAAAGACTTCGTAGCCATATTAGTTTCCTCTACGGGGAGGACATAGCGCGCAGCGTTCGTCACCTGGAGAAGCTGCGCCTGAAACAGTCTCAGTTGCTGAGCAATCTGGCTTTTTTACAAAGCTGTCGTGACAAGGAGGTAGTACCGAAGTTTGCAGTCGTCAAACACCACATCAGAAGTGCTGCAGTAAACAGAATTTTACGAAAGACCAGTCATGCTATTGTGAAGGAGAGGATACGTCATACCAGGTATGAACTAGACATGAACGCTCGCCTGTTATTTAGTTGCCATTTATTTCTGGCCGAAGTCCTCTCACCATTGGACTGGGAATGGGTGGATATGACTTTGGCGGCACACCAACGAGCCAATTTAAGCAGGACTACGGCGAAACAGGCCGATAAATTTGTGCTGCTTAACCGTGATCAAGGAACTACTGGGTCCAACGGCATTCACCGCACTGTTATCAACTTCTCTGACAAGGAACTTGATGAAGCTACCATCTCGGCTCTCAGTAAAGGATTGAACTTTGCCCCAGCTCCACGTAAGTTACCGGTGGTTGAGATCATTAGTGGAGTGGAACAAGCAGTTCGTCATCTTCCTCAATAAGCAGCGGATGACGTAAGGCTTGCTACTAGCCGGATTTTAGCGACATCCAAGGCGCCTAAGTCAAACATCAGCAGAGAGGAGAGACAAGGACTGAAACTGTTGCAGGAGGATGAAGATCTAGTTGTTTTACCTGCTGACAAGGGGAACGCCACGGTAATCCTCAATGCTACAGATTACCATAAGAAAGTTGGATTATTACTGGAGGACAGCACAGACGGGATCCCACATCGGCGCTCAGCAGGAAGACAAGGGAGCTACTAAAAAACTCTGGCCTCTCCGACGAACTGGTGAAGAACTTACGGCCGAGAGCACCTCGGCCACCAAAACTGTACGGTTTGCCAAAGGTTCATAAGGAGAACGTCCCGTTGAGACCGATTGTTAGCGCTATTGGCTCTCCTACGTACAAGCTTGCAAAGCACTTAACTAAATTGTTGGCGCCTATAGTTGGTCACTGCCCACATCATATTAAAAATTCAAAAATGTTTGTTGATATCATTAAACAGATGAAGATAGGCCCAAGTGATATCATGGTCAGCCTCGACGTGGTTTCTCTGTTCACCAAAGTACCTGTGGATGACACATTACAACTGTTGGCTGCTCATTTCTCCTCAGAAATTTTGAAGTTGTTCCGGCATACCTTGACGACCACTTATTTTTTATACAGTGGAAATTATTATGAAATGACGGATGGAACAGCCATGGGTTCGCCACTGTCACCAGCAATAGCGAATTTTTTCATGGAGGACTTCGAAGAACGAGCCCTGAGCAGTACTCACCTCCGCCCATCATGCTTCTACAGATACGTCGACGATACTTTTTAATCTGGCCACACGGCAGCGACACGCTGCAGCAGTTCGTCGAACATCTGAATGGTGTACATCCAAACATAAAATTTACATTGGAGGTAGAGAAGGAAGGGAAGTTACCTTTTTTAGATGTGTTGGTAGAGCGAAAGCCGGATGGACGACTGGGCCATTCTGTGTACAGGAAGCCAACCCATACAGACTTATATCTGCATAGCCATAGCTTCCATCATCCGTCTCAGAAGAGAGCTATGCTGAATACTTTAGTACACAGAGCCAGGACTATTTCCGACAAGGACCACCTCGGTCCCGAGATTAACCATTTGACGACTGTTTTCAAGAGGAATGGTTATTCTGCCGGTGAAATTAAATCAGTATTGTCCAAGAAAGTAAGACACGATGCCGGCCACATACAAGAAGAGGACCAACACATAGCGCGGCTTCCTTTTTGCGGTGCTACAACGAGCAAGATAGCCAGAGTCCTGAAGAGGCAAGGAATAAAACCAGTTTTCCGACCACCTAGGAAAATTAAGGAAATGTTGAGACCAGTCAAAGATAGTCTCGGCTTAAGAGTGCCGGGAATTTATACTATTCCTTGCGAATGCGGCAAGAATTACGTGGGCCAGTCTGTAAGAACCGTTGCCGACCGCTGCATCGAGCACCAACGCCACCTGAAATACAGGTATTTGGAAAAATCAGCGGTGGCTGAACATAGCCTGCTTAACAAGCATAAGATTTTATTTGAAGAAACCAGAGTAATAGCCCACACATCGAATTACTGGGACTCTGTGATCCGGGAAGCAGTCGAAATTAGACTTAGCGATAATAACTTTAATAGAGACAACGGCTATGCACTTAGCAACACTTGGAAGAGTGCACTGGATGAAGAAAAATCGCAGAGAAAAACTTCTCGCACTTTACCTCCTGATTCAAGGGATGGCGCTGCAAGCAACGCGGGATAGCAACTACATCTATGGAAGTAGAGGGCACCACTTCACTACGCGCCATATCGCTGACGTATTCCAGCCAATCAGAAGCCGTCCTTTGCATATAAAAGTGGGAACCTCGCTAGTTCACGACAGTCAGTTTTAGCCCTGACGACGAACATGGAGGTAGTGGTCGAAAGCTTGGAGTTTTATCCTGATTTGACGCGGCATGTACACTGAGAGATTTTTACTCAAATTACATTACCGGTTGGGATAGTCGTGTACAATGTTTATGCAGTAGTATGCTGACAGATGCAGTCAACTGATGTCGTATTTGATGTTAGTGTTACAGTATATAACAAGACATCAACGATTCAGGTGGTAGATGGTGGAACACGGTAGCAAGGCAGTCGCCTCTGTGATGTGTTAGTTGTGTGCGCTCATGCCTTTACTGCAGATGGGAAACATAAACCATTAGTGACAGTGTCTGTTGTGTACATAACCCACGATTGTGACAACGCCACGCGGAAGACAGTCGTTCAAAAATGGTTCAAATGGCTCTGAGCACTATGGGACTTAACGTCTGAGGTCATCAGTCCCCTAGAACGTAGAACTACTTAAACCTAACTAACCTAAGGGCATCACACACATCCATGCCCGAGGCAGGATTCGAACCTGCGACCGCAGTGGTCGCGCGTTCAGACTGTAGCGCCTAGAACCGCTCGGCCACCCCGGCCGGCTGAAGACGGTTGTCATGAAAGCAAAAATCGTTAGGTACGTAATGAGAGTCTGCGATTGTCAAACTGCCAAGAAGTTGAACTGTTTAAGTACAGTGATTGATAGTTTTGTTAGACTGGGCGCATGATGTGGACAGAACGGAAAATATGGGCAAAGAAGAAAATTATTTCAAGTATAGAAAGAGTTACTTCGGCACAAAGTAAGGGCCACAAGCCTTTATTCTTCTCAGTTCGTTGCTGATTTACAGTTGTCAGTAACTGCTAGATGTGTACGAAATATTTTGTCACGTGACAAACAGCTTGCATTCAAGAAATGACTGCAGAAACAAACTTCCAAACATAAACACGCTAGATTGGTTCTACTGAAATCGTATGTCATAGACTTCAGAATGGGATAAAATGATCTTCAGTGACAAGAGGAAGTTTAGTTTAATTTAGGTTGGTAGGATGGATTTCAGTAATATTGGCACGATCTGAGAACAGATCTGCAGGGAAGAATGAGCACAAATTTTGATGGCGGAAGTTTCATGACGTGGGCAGCCTTCTGCATTAAAGAAAGTCACACATTGGTGGGCTGAACACGAGAATGAACTCTAACATGTACACTGAGAGGTTAGATACAGAATTGACTGCTGCGCGGTCTAGGGGCGTCTTGCCACAGTTCGCGCGGCTCTCCTACGCCCGTCGGAGGTTCGAGTCCTCCCTCGGGCTGGGTCTGTGTGTTGTTCTTAGCGTAAGTTAGTTTAAGTTAGATTAAGTAATGTGTAAACCTAGGGACCGACGACCTCAGCAGTTTGGTCACATAGGAACTTACCACCACCACCATCACTACAGAGTTGATTAGAATGTGTGCGGACCTAGGGGACGAAAGTCTAATGTTTCAACAAGATAATCCCTCTGTTTATGTTTCTGCTTGGTATGAAGATAAAGACATCGATGGCTTGTCCTGGGCTGACGTAGCCTGGGCTGAATTTGGTAGAAAACCTTTGGGGAATACGTGCACGGCGTGTTTATTGCAGCGGAAGGCAATTTGAGACCGTATGTGAGCTGAAAAGTGCGATACGAGAAGAGTGGGCGACAAAAAGTCACAGCAAAAACTATAAACACTAACAAAATCAGTGCCGAAGAGAATTTTTGAGGTAATTGAGAAGAACGGAGTTTGGACACAGTACTGACAATGTAGTAACTGAACAGGACTGTGAGTGCCTTTATAACAGTTTCCAACCAGCAAATGCAAGTGCCTCATTTTGTTAATGGTTTTATGAAAGAAACTATGTATTTCCGTCATGATTGTTTATATCTTCAATGTACCCACTACTTTCGTAGTAAATTTTATACATGTTTGCTTGAGACATTCTACTATTCCTTTCGTGGAACCCTGCCTTTATACTGATTTCCGCTTCTGTATAAGTTCTTCTGGAAGTACCCCCACAACTCGGTCCGTGTGCGACAGTGCACGTTACCAATGTGTTCCTAAAAGCCACGCGCAAAAATGCGATTTTTCGTGGGGTCACAACTCGGGTTCTGTTGATCACAGGGATAAGGGGCAGGTTGGATAGTCTTGGCCTAGTGACCATTTGTATACCTATCGAAAAAACTGGCACCCTACAATACCGGGTGAACATTTTCATGTTTCACACTTCCTCCAGCGCAGGTAAATCGGTTGGTTCCCTTGCAATGGGTGTGGTCTAGGGTGATCTTTATGCGGTTTATAAATTCATTGGCCGTTACTGAGAAAACCGACGAAAAAACACGATTTTAGAGCACGAATAGTAACAATTGTGGGGATGGCCATTTCTATAATTTCGGTTCATGGCAGATCGTCGAAATGTTTACCATAGTTTCTTAAGGTGATGTTGTCAGAGAACCTTGAAGTACTTTTAGCTGACGTAGTGAACACATGTCAAGGGTTTTAGGATCATCACAAGAGCTGTGAGGTCACCAAACTATGTTCTACTCAGCATTTTTTCGCCAATGAAACCTTACGATACGATGCCTCTGTACAACGGGCACTTCACGTCTATTTAGATATGCCCAAAGCGGTACTGCAGTGACAAAAAATGGGCTAAAAAAGGGTTTTATAATGGCTGAAATGAAATTGAAATGATTACCAAAAATTATGTAAAATTAGAAAAACTGCAAATTCGGTAAAATTTTCTAATAACATTTTTATTCTTTTAATATACATATCATGACGCGGGCGTTTTCGATGAATTGCGTTCGACGAGCAAAATATCGAGTAAAATATAAAGGAAACGATTTTGTGCTAACCTTACAGGTATATTACGCGTATGTATTTGTTGTTTACATGTGTCGAAATATATGAATAAGCTGTCACATCTTTCCTGACTTATAGAATTCGTTTTAAATAAGCCGCACATCCTGCTGTTGAAAGGAAAAGAAGATAATCAGCGGAGAAACGCCCCTGTCGGAGCACAGAAAACGCTCTCACAGAAAGGGGGGAAATTGCTGCCTCAGTTTTCATTCAGCCTTCCCCACCAAACATTTTCGCCCTTATAGAATGAAATTTTCACTCTACAGCGGAGTGTGCGCTGATATGAAACTTCCTGGCAGATTAATACTGTGTGCCGGACCGAGACTCGAACTCGGGACCTTTGCCTTTCGCGCGCAAGTGCTCTACCAACTGAGCTACCCATGTACGAATCACGCCACGTCCTCACAGCTTTACTTCTGCCAGTACCTCGTCTCCTACCTTCCAAACTTTACAGAAGCTCTCCTGCGAACCTTGAAGAACTAGCACTCCTGAAAGATAGGATACTGCGGAGACATGGCTTAGCCATAGCCTGGGGGATGTTTCTAGAATGAAATTTTCACTCTACAGCGGAGTGTGCGCTGATATGAAACTTCCTGGCAGATTAAAACTGTGTGCCGGACCGAGACTCGAACTCGGAACCTTTGCCTCTCGCGGGCAAGTGCTCTACCAACTGAGCTACCCAAGCACGACTCACGCCCCGCCCTCACAGCTTCTGTAAAGTTTAGAAGGTAGGAGACAAGGTACTGGCCGTGAGTCGTGCATGGGTAGCTCAGTTGGTAGAGCACTTGCCCCCGAAAGGCAAAGGTCCCGAGTTCGAGTCTCGGTCCGGCACACAGTTTTAATCTGCCAGGAAGTTTCATTTTCGCCCTTCTTTGTGCTGAAAGAGAGTATCAGAGAGAGAATGAAGGTGGAAGAGAGAGGAGACAGTGATGGTGGAAAAGAGAAAGCCGCAGTGGAAGAGAGAGGGAGAGAGATGGATGAAGACAAAAAATGGTTCAAATGGCTCTGAGCACTAAGGGACTCAACTTCTGAGGTCATCAGTCCCCTAGAACTTAGAACTACTTAAACCTAACCAACCTAAGGACGTCACACACATCCATGCCCGAGGCAGGATTCGAACCTGCGACCGTAGCGGTCTCGCGGCTCCAGACTGTAGCGCCTAGAACCGCACGGCCACTCCGGCCGGCGGGATGAAGACAACAGCCGTGCGAGGCGAAGAGAGAAGAGGTATTGAAGTTCAGTGAGAGAAAGTGGCAGTAAAAGAGAAAGAGAAACTGATCGAGATAGAAGCAGTGGGAGCAGAAGAGAGAGCCCAGACTGGCGAACTGTGACACGTAGGTATACGGGATGGTGTATTTTATTTTAAACGCATAGATACAGGGGAAACACAGCTGAAATTTTTGAGTTGCCGAGGTATGGCGGAGTCTGTGGCAATGGGGAAGAAATGCAAAAGGAGACAGTGTAAGTGAAAGAGGAGTCAGTGGCAGGGGGGTATACTGTAAATCAACGGGAAAAGAAAACTGGGGGAAAGAGATATACAGACAGTGTCAGTGAAAGGGAGAGGCTGAGTGTTAAGACTGAGCTAGAAAGAGAGATTGTGTAAGAGGGTTTAGAATGTTCTGTGTTAAAAGAGCGCGAATGTGTTCGCATGCCAAAATTTTTGGTGTGAAAGGCAGAATGAGAATTCAGGCAACTGGTTCCCCATTTTCCTATCAGAGTATTTTAAGGAGGAACATATCTGTCTTTTCATACTCCGGCAGGAGCCCATAAGAAATGGAAGTGCGAAGTCGTGCTGCGGATGAGATAGCTCTGTATCAGATTCTCTTCGCTACGTCACAGAAGGTGCGGCACACTTGTGCCTGCTTTGAACGCTTATCAAAGGCGTTGCAAACGATAAGCGATCGTCAGTTGCCAGTGACTGTTCGGCTACACAAATCGTTATTTCCTTGGTGTTAGTGCTTGAACAGCATTCGTGAGATCGGCGATAGATGTACGATATAGGTGCTGCGCATAGCCCTACAGCACTAGAGCCACAGATTCGCACGGTCGGTGAAGCGCTCTTGGTACGTATATTTCCTGTTTAATAGAGTTACGATAGATACGAGCACGAACGTACCTGTGCTGCCGACCGTGAAGCGGTTTTCGTGACGTCTGCTACGTTTTGTGTCGAAAAGAGGATAGTAAAATGTGTATCAACAATCATTCCTTGACGCAGGTGGTTCCCACGTCTCACCATCGTGGGACCAAGACATGTCTTTATTTCACTCGGGTCTTATCTTACGCTTATCGTTGGCTGGTAGTTTCAGTCAGTCTACGCAAATGATGCGCATATTACAAATGATTCCGACATTTAACGCGACAAAACGTCATTTTTACACTGTAACCACCGTGCAGTGAGTAGCCGCTACGAATTTTGTCAGCTTTCCGTATTTTCAGCAGTGCAAAATTTACATATATTCATCTGAAAAAGAATATTATCTCACAGAGCTGATTGCATAAACGTAAAAGAAATAATTCAATGTCAATGGAAAATTTCGCATCTTTAAACAGTAGAGAGATCAGATTTGGGACTCTCTGGATCTTAACTTTCATACATAGCAGAATCAGAATGCAAAAACAAACTGTTCACTTGTATTCTACAAGTACGGTAATTAATTCGCCGCTTGTGAAGAAAACATCCACATCATCAGAATGTTCCTGACCATTTGACAGATTAAAATCCTGTATCTCGCCAGGAATCGGCCCTGAATCGCTTGCCCATCACAATGGATGCTGTACAAGTTGAACTTATTACCAGCTTCAGTCAACCACAATATTTCTCGTTTTAAGCTTCTTTCAGGGAAGTGTACTACATGTGCACCCGAACAAATACTTTCACTGTAGATTCCAAAGTACTGCTATTTTAATGTTCTGTCTGGACCGTTGCACCTTGTTTTGTACTTACTATATTTAAATGAGTACCAGTATTGACTAATCCACTCATTATGTACTGCGTATGCACGCCAGACACAAGATTTTTGCTTTCCACTCCGACGGTTATTCCATCACCATAACGCCTCTCACCTCATGGTAATGCAGTAACACACGAAACGCACATTGATATATGAAAGAAATCGTGTTACTGATCCAGGCAATTTGCTGTTTTCTCTTAAATGAGCGTCAAGCAATTTTGCGTCACCAGAATCTGCTCATCTTTGCTCTTCAGGGCTTATGAAAACTTCCAGATGCGGTATCTAGCTTCTATGCGTTCGTGTGGGAATGAGTCGGAAGATAGATATGTGGGTCAGGGAAGTAGGGGAGAAGAAAGCTGAGTGTGGCGTCAACTTTTAAAGAGAAGACATCATGTCGACACGTTCTAGCCTCATTTGCCTGCAACTGCCAGGAATGAAATACCGGCAGATGACTGTCGATTGGCAGATCTTTACTTATCATGCAGCATTTGCTAATCTTCTTTACAACCCGTGATCAAAATGCCATTGCTAACTTTAGTGCATTTTGTACATCCCGTAGACAGATGCTTTGTAACTAATGAGACATTGTGTTTGCATCCTTAATTAACGCGATTTGCTCGATTGTTTACACATTTTAGCTGTAACTTTGGGTTGTGACAATGATTTTGTTGTCTATAATAGGAAGCCCAACGAATTTTCAGTCAATAAGACATAACACTCATTGGCACCCTTAGGGTAAATCCACATCTACATCTACATTCATACCCCTCAAGACACTTCATGGTGTGCGGTGGAGGATACTTAGTGTACCATTGCCACATCCTCCTTTCCTGTTCCAGTTACGCACAGTGTGCACACAGAAAGACTATCGGCGAACCTTCATGACCTTTTCGCGAAATACACGGACGGGAAAATATCACAGTGAGTTGCATGACACAAACGAAAGTTGGTAGGTGTATTTCTATATCTGAAAGGTCATGTCTATTCAAATTTCGCGCCAGTCGCATAACAGTGGCGCTAGTAGTGCCATTATGAGTGTGTAAATCAGGTTTGCTTTAAGTACGTGCTGCAACGATCGTGAGCGTTAGTTACCTTTGAGAATGGGTGTGGTGAGCTGATGTTAGTCAAGAATGCCTCTAAGGCAACACAGATGCCCCACGTAACGTTACAGAGAGGGAAGACCATCGTGTTTGGAGAATGGCTCTGGCGTACATTGAGGAATTTTACACCTATATCTCAATCGTTCTTGGATGCACGTGTTCCAGTATTTGGATAAGAATACCGCCTCAAATTGTTCTAAAGTTTGGCAGCCATCTGCCGTCTCTACTGCTTACAATGCCGCTTCACCGACAATTTTGGGCAGAACGTGTCTAAAACTCTTGATAAAAATAACGGAGTGTATTGTCTTTTTCTCGGCTGGGAAGGTCTGAAACTGCCTGTGTTTTATAAGGTTTCCTGTAATTTGATACCTACATGGCTTGGTTTTTGTTTCCTCTCTGTAGCCGAACTGTAATTATTCCGCTCCAGGAAAGCTATCGGTTGATAATAATTTTCGTTCCCGTATCTTTTACGACTTTGCGTCATATTTTGATCACTGTCCTGCACACTATATTCCCTTTGTTCTAGACGTGCTGTAATTTCATTTTTTCACTGTGGAAGTTCCTCATCAAACGTTTGTTGAACTTGGTTTAGTTAGGTTGAAGATTCACCATAACCTAATGCTGCTTCAACCGTGACTCTTTGTACTACCACTTGGACTTTAGTGGCTACGTGTTCTCTAATCTCAACATCTCTCTACGCTAACGATTGAGTTAATTCAGTTAATGTTTTCTCAGTTTGAGCCTTCATGTGCTCTTCTACCTGCTCAGTTTGTTGTAGAGAAAGCTGGTTTAATCTATTAGTGATCTCCTGTACTTTAGTCTCCAGGGCATTTTGTGCTTTCGGACACTTTTGTACCTCATTCCTGACATTGGTTGCTGCATCAGGTAGCCCACGATAAGCTTCCCTCATAGTAGTCATCTCAGTTCGTATGGTTCCTAGCTGTTCATCTAGTTTTTGTAATAAAGCATCACCGTGCTTTATTAAAACTTCATTTAATTGACAGGTGATGTTTTCATCCTGCAATTTCTCTCTAGCCTGTGACCTCTCATTGCGTTCTTTTTCTTTAATAGCTAACCTCTTTTCTCGTTCCCTTTCTTTAATGGCTAACTCTCTTCACGTTCCCTTTCTTTAACGGCTATTGTATCATTCATTTGCTTATCGCGATCCTCTAGTTGTTGACTCAGCTTTGTTTTTCTTTTCTCCAAGTTCTAATTTTTCAAAATGAAAAAAAGGTGAAGAAATCATTACCCGGCATTCCCGTTGGTGATGGTCTACTATTAGATTTGACCTCGCCTCCGCAGAGGACGATGCTACTGATTTAGTATTATCCGCTAACTTATTGGTTTCGAACTCGCTGTGTATCAGCTGCTCCAATTCCGTTCCTGTCATGTTTTATTGGCAATAGGGTTCGGCTAATTCACTGCCTTCACCTTGTGATTCTTGTAAATTACCTAGAGATCGGAATCAGAAATTCCTGTTTCCTTTCTCGCTTGCTCACTTGTTCTAACACGGTTTATAATGTGACTAAAATATAGGGTGTACATATAGTCCGGGAACACTTTCAATTATTTATTGCACAAGAACTAAACATTGTACAGATGTCATGCATATTGCATTTTGAAGAGAAACTCCGAAAGTTTTTTTTTTCAAACTTTCGATATGCGAACCATGAGTGGCCCGGCAGACGTCAATATGGTAACCGAATTCTTGCCATACCCGTCCCAACATGGCATCGTTGACTGTGGCAGTCGCTTCCCCTATTCTCTCCCGGAGTGGTAATGGCCAGTGGTAAATGGCCTTCTGTGTTGGTGGTTTCTTACTATACTTGATTCTAAACATCCTCCGAAACGCTGTAGCACACTTGTTTTTGTCGAGCTCTAACACACAGAAAGCTCGCTAAAGTTCGCTCCGCACATGAACTCGCCACGTGTGCGACTAACACTGACTATCGGCAAATTACCAAACTACGCTGTGGCGGTATACACGAAAAAAAAAAAAAAAACTTTTAGGGTTTCTCTTCAAAATGACTTATGTACGATATCTGTACAATGTTTGGTTCTTGTGCAATAATTGAAAGTGTTCCCGGGCTTTATGCACAACCTGTACAAAATTTATCGTGCTATCTGTAGCGTATAAATCCAGTCAACTGTTGAGTGAGCCGTTATTTGGCTGTGAGCGAGACTTACTACTAATCGCAGTGAAAATGTAACTCAAGCTTCACACGGTTACACCCTATTGCTGTTATACACTCAAGGTACATACGAGATCTAACTCACAATAAATAAAAAACTACCATTGGCTATCACAGTAACTTCTTGTCCTATCACCACAAATACCATAGGAACACACACCAATGCCTTACCTTACTTAAATGCAACAATAGGTCCATGTAGTTTGGAATTTAGTCTTACCCGGTAATATTTAGTTTCTTGGGGTACAGTTTCCCTCGTTAGTGCAAGGAAAGATTCTCGTTAGCTTTCCATTCAAGCATATGTCGAAGAACATGTGGGAAAAATATGCACAAATTAATTTCAAGTTCAACGCAATACAACACAATATATCTTTTCCCGTGGAAATCGGGCCATGCGTTGGCCGTCAATTACATGGTTTCTCTTTTTTTCTTTATGTTTGTAATGAAATGTATCGGTTTCTTACTTTTGGAATCGTGGAGGAAAATATTTAAAAGTCGTCACGTCGCATACATTTCGCACACTCGTAGTGGTGGCTAAAATATACGCTAAAAATCTTCAGTGTTGCTACATAGGCAAACAATTCTGAGTAAATGTACTACGTTGGTTTGTAACAATTTGCTTATGTTGTCAACACACAAGGCTAGCTAAAAAATACGCGTGATTTGCTTAAAACTGTAGTTAATGCCCTATAAATAAATATTGTTGCAGAGAGAGACACGATATAATCATCTACGTAGCTGCACTAGTATTCCCAACGTTATGTAAATTCTTTGTTAAACACTGACTTTTTATACTGTTAATTATGTTTCGAATAATATTTATGGCAGTGAAAACTAGATTTTTACTAGTCAGCGATTGCGTTTGTAGTGTATTTTTAATGAAAACCTCTATGCAAAAAATATTTTCGTTTCTTGACAGCAAAAATTTAAAGTATTTTTCCTTGTTATTTTGTGGTTGTAGACTGAATATCATGCCATTAATTATATTTCACGTAATGGCTGACAATGCGCAATTAACGACAAAGAATGGCAGATGGCCAGTGATAGAACTTGAATTCTGGAGATATTTATTTCCACTTAATTACATTTACATTGAGGGAGAGGTGTGAAGGGAGATTAAAAGGAGAAATACTTTTTGTACATATACTGTGCAAGAACTTACGTACAATTAATAAAATCGTGCGTCCAGAAGCAACCTCGTACAAAAGTGTCTAAAAGGTTATAGAGATGACATCACCGTGATCATTTTATTCATCCAAGTCTTTATCTTATAATTATATAGGAGTTCCGTGGTATGATATACTCATAGTCTTTGTAATTCTTAGCATTTGTTACACAGAAATATATTTATTATTAATATTTTTGTGTTAAAAACGTGTAAAGATGTAGTCTTTTCGTTCCAAAATAATATTTCGTCATTGAGAGCACATTTACATACATAAACACATGTATTTTCGTTCGTTATTGACACAGTTTACTTGTGGTTGTCGTAACATTTTACTACGGTTTTTAGAAGGCTTTCCAGGAGATGGTACAACCAGGAGCTATGGTACAGATTGCGATTTTGCGTGACAACAGGAGCACACTTGTGTTATCCCACGCAAGCTGACTGCAAATTTGTGCGCCAATCTGGTGATTCAGGATACTGTGCTCCCATTCACGAGCAGCATTCTAATGAGTACCTTCCAACAGGATAACTCTCTCCCACATACCACTGTTGTAACCCAACAAGCTCTACAGAGTTTCGATATGTTACTTTGCGCTTGTCGATCACCAGATCTGTCTCCAGTCCAGCACATATGAGACATCATCGGGCAACTATCACAGCGTCATCCACAAACAGCGTTAACCGTCGTTACATTGACCGAGCAAGTCAACAGGCACGAACTCCACCCCACAAACTGACATCCGGCACCTGTGTAACACAATGTACCGTATGTGCGATTGCATACTTACATCCAACATTGTGGCGGGTCACCGGTTGTTAATGTATCAGCATATCTCATTTGCAATGGCATTTCTCGTGCTTATATTAATCAGTGATCTCACAATGTTAATCACTTAATAATGATACGTGGTCAAATGTATTCCAGAAATTTCAGTAATCTACATTAATTTTTTTTTTGAGTTGCGATTTTTTTCCGTCATTGCATATGTATGAGGGACTAGTATGTTGTTTGGTTCTTCTTGGAGCGCACACTCTCGGAAATCATACGGCGATGTGCAACGCCTCTCTGGTAGTGTTGCCATTGGAGCCGGATACGAATCTCCGTGACGTTTTCGCCCTTACTAAAGCATCCGCGGATAAAACGGGCTACTGTTCTCCGGATTTTCTCAGTTTCCTATATCATTCTTTCCAGGCAGAAGCCACAAACTGAGAAGTAATACTCAAACGTCAGTTTGTCAGTTACCTCCTTCGTTGGTGAGCAACAATTAATGCGGATTCTCCCAGTGAGCCTTAGTCTGGCTGCAGTCTTTTCTACGATTAGTTCCACTCCATGCGCATACTCCCAGCTATTTAATGAATGTGATTTTTGTCAGTGATTGTTCGGCAGTCGTGTAATCAAACAGTATCAGATATTTCTGGCTGTTTATGGACGATACAATATGTGTCCATGAACTTTCGAGACTGAATTAATAAAAAAACAGAAAAATTGAGACGGTGCTTTTAAAACTAATATGTTCCGCACAGTCTCTCTCAACTTGACTAAAATGCACGGAATGTTAATACAATCACGTGAAACTTTCAGAAAAGCCCTTCTTTCAGATGTTGTTCAACTCTCACGTCACTCTCGCTCCTTCTTCGGCCTTGGCGAATCATCAGAGACCCATTCTGCACTTCATCGATTTGTAGTAGGTTCGTGTAGATAAAACGAAGTCTTGAATGAAATTTTCACTCTGCAGCGGAGTTTGCGCTGATATGAAACTTCCTGTCAGATTAAAAGAACACTTACCCGCGAAAGGCAAAGGTTCCGAATTCGAGTCTCAGTCCAGCACACGGTTTTAATCTGCTAGGAAGTTTCAACACGAAGTCTTGTCAGCCGTGATGATTTGTTCCAGAAATGAATTTTCGGCTCTTTTCATTTCAGACATGTCGCGGCAAGCGCCCACGCGTCGATATCTATGTTTGGCAGTCAAGGTGTGCGACACAAACTTTGCACACGCTTTGCTCTTCCTCAAAAATTCTGTAGAGTGTCTTAAGTTCTTGATGCAGGGCTGTTCAGTTCGTCTGCCCTAGTGTGATTTGTGACACATCATTGACACTCTACAACTGCCACGTCCACTGCTTAACACTGCCTGCACGTAACTGACTGGTCGAATGCACATTTGTTTTTTACAGTTGTTAGTGCAAGCTACCACCGTAGTTACTATGCTGACGTCGATTATACTCCAAGAGTGCAATTAGTGTGGAAAACTTCTTGTATGGACCGTGTACATTATGTTTACGTGGAGGAACAACTGCCAGTCCCCGAAGCAAGCGTCGATCCTCCGCAGGACGTCCTGCATCTTGCTACAATTTTATACCGTAACGACTTCTCTATGTACAACAGTATCACTCACCAGCCACTAACGGTCACGTGGTGCCTCCGACGCAATCAAGTAGGTAGTTTATATATTCTGTGAACAGTGAAGGCGCAATGATAATACTCGTAAGTTGGGTACGACCAAATCTACTTCAATGTCTGAAGATTTCTCTCCTTTACGAAAGACATTGTACTGTACTGTATGTTAACCGGGGGCCTAGAAACGACGGAGAGGCTCCGTCACCGCCGCAGCTGCAGTGGTCCACAACCCCACGATGGCTACCGCAGTCCACTTCAGCCCTCCGCCGCCACACACCGAACCACTCTTTCAGGATTATTGTGCCATTCGGCCCCCATGGACTACCCCCAGGAAACGTCTCACACTACACGAGTGTAACCCCTGTGTTTGCGTGGTACAGTAATGGTGGTGTACGCGTACGTGGAGAACTTGTTTGCGCAGCAATCGCCGACATAGTGTAACTGAGGCGGAATAAGGGGAACCAGCCCACATTCGCCGAGGCAGATGGAAAACCGCCTAAAAACCATCCAGACTGGCCGGTTCACCAGACCGCGACACAAGTCCGCCGGGCGGATTCGTGCCGGGGACCAGGCGCTCCTTCCCAGTCCGGAAAACCGTGCGTTAGACAGCACGGCTAACTGGGCGGGCTTTAAGAACGACATACTGTATCCTACTCAGTAGGACAGTTCAGTCCAGTCAAAAAACTGGTCTGGTATTCCATATGCTCGTAGTTATTCCATATGCTCATACACTCCTGGAAATTGAAATAAGAACACCGTGAATTCATTGTCCCAGGAAGGGGAAACTTTATTAACACATTCCTGGGGTCAGATACATCACATGATCACACTGACAGAACCACAGGCACATAGACACAGGCAACAGAGCATGCACAATGTCGGCACTAGTACAGTGTATATCCACCTTTCGCAGCAATGCAGGCTGCTATTCTCCCATGGAGACGATCGTAGAGATGCTGGATGTAGTCCTGCGGAACGGCTTGCCATGCCATTTTCACCTGGCGCCTCAGTTGGACCAGCGTTCGTGCTGGACGTGCAGACCGCGTGAGACGACGCTTCATCCAGTCCCAAACATGCTCAATGGGGGACAGATCCGGAGATCTTGCTGGCCAGGGTAGTTGACTTACACCTTCTAGAGCACGTTGGGTGGCACGGGATACATGCGGACGTGCATTGTCCTGTTGGAACAGCAAGTTCCCTTGCCGGTCTAGGAATGGTAGAACGATGGGTTCGATGACGGTTTGGATGTACCGTGCGCTATTCAGTGTCCCCTCGACGATCACCAGTGGTGTACGGCCAGTGTAGGAGATCGCTCCCCACACCATGATGCCGGGTGTTGGCCCTGTGTGCCTCGGTCGTATGCAGTCCTGATTGTGGCGCTCACCTGCACGACGCCAAACACGCATACGACCATCATTGGCACCAAGGCAGAAGCGACTCTCATCGCTGAAGACGACACGTCTCCATTCGTCCCTCCATTCACGCCTGTCGCGACACCACTGGAGGCGGGCTGCACGATGTTGGGGCGTGAGCGGAAGACGGCCTAACGGTGTGCGGGACCGTAGCCCAGCTTCGTGGAGACGGTTGCGAATGGTCCTCGCCGATACCCCAGGAGCAACAGTGTCCCTAATTTGCTGGGAAGTGGCGGTGCGGTCCCCTACGGCACTGCGTAGGATCCTACGGTCTTGGCGTGCATCCGTGCGTCGCTGCGGTCCGGTTCCAGGTCGACGGGCACGTGCACCTTCCGCCGACCACTGGCGACAACATCGATGTACTGTGGAGACCTCACGCCCCACGTGTTGAGCAATTCGGCGGTACGTCCACCCGGCCTCCCGCATGCCCACTATACGCCCTCGCTCAAAGTCCGTCAACTGCACATACGGTTCACGTCCACGCTGTCGCGGCATGCTACCAGTGTTAAAGACTGCGATGGAGCTCCGTATGCCACGGCAAACTGGCTGACACTGACGGCGGCGGTGCACAAATGCTGCGCAGCTAGCGCCATTCGACGGCCAACACCGCGGTTCCTGGTGTGTCCGCTGTGCCGTGCGTGTGATCATTGCTTGTACAGCCCTCTCGCAGTGTCCGGAGCAAGTATGGTGGGTCTGACACCCCGGTGTCAATGTGTTCTTTTTTCCATTTCCAGGAGTGTAGTTTGTTGTCAGCCAACAGTGCGGAACTGTATCAAATGACTTCCAGAACTCAAGAAATCATCTGAATCTCGTAGACGAACAGAGTGATTTGGATTTCACAAGACTGTTGTATGTGAAATCCGTGTTGATCCTCACAGAATAGATTATCGGCCTCCAGCAATTGACGATGGACTGAGGATTGCTACTGGCAATGGTAGATAGGCATCACAACTTATAGCTAGTGCGACGTTTAGAATTAAAATGCTTCACTCCCCCATTGAAGGAAGCCCATTGTTTATTTGCAACATACTTGATTAATTATAGTAAACAAGACAGAATAACATCTGGTGAGAGTGCTGAAATGGTTAACAAACTGGATTTGTAACCAGGAGGGGCGGGATACAAATCCCTGTCTGCCCATCTGCATTCATCTTTACAGTGGATTTCTTTTAAGAAATTCAAGAATATGCTAGTATATTTATCTGTTGAACGCTACACTATCTATCACCTTTCGACCACCTGCTAGATATGACTTTTTCTGTGCATAGCTCACGTTATACATCATACGATCTGTTAGGATAAAGTAGTTATACAAGGGAACTGACAGGCTGTCTGTAGGAATTTCGATTGTTGATGTCATAGGTTAAGGAGCAGATTATCTGGACTGTATAAAAGTTTGTCATTGGTCTTGTTTTGTGAAATAAGGAAGTTTGTGGACAGCATCTATGCCTTAGGCTGAAAGTATGTGGATAGGTGCTACTGAAATTACGGAGCTCCAGTGGTTTATGTGGCTCGGACTTATTGAGCCATACCGCTAAGAGCTTGATACAAGTGTAAAAACATGTACAAAGAAAAGACACAATAGAAATAATCTGCACAGTACTTAACAGTTGTTATAAAGGGTGATGAAAATAAAAGTAGTACTTGTAAGTATAAAGGAAATGCTGTGAAATAACAGAGAAAAATGCGGTGAAAAATATGTTTCTAGAAGATATTGAATGTGGCCCCCTAAAACATCAATAGATACCTGTATACCTGTAAGCGTATTCAGATAGACCCGGAGTAAAGTTCGGATATCGATGACGGCAACTTCACGGCTGATGAGCTTTCAATTACTGCATTATGTGTGGTTTGGTTTCATAAACTTTGCCCTTCAAGTGTCCTAACAGGAAAACGTCACATGTTGTTAGATCCGTCGAACATGGTGGCTATAAATGTTTGCTGATATTTCGCTCCTCAGTGAAGACATCATAGACCAGTTGCAGGGACACATTAGACGTGTGGCATGTTGTCCCATCTTGCTGGAAGAAGCAGTATTGTCTTTCTGTTCAGTGAGTTGAGCGCAAAATGCATAAAAAATATCCGTATATGCAATCGTGTTGAGGTTAGTGTCAGAAAATGTCGGTCCAATTACACCACACCAAACGCCGATTTTTTCTTCATGGAGTGATTTCTGACACACAATGTTAGGATTCTCTGAATTTTCGTGACCGGAAAAATGAAACCATGTGTTCATCACTCATGATGTAATGGAAAGGGTCAGACAAACCATCGCTCATGTTATTCAAAAGCCACGTGCAGCAATCTGCACGTTTCTGACTGCCATTCTCCAGTCACTGCTGAACAACTGTTACACGAGATGGCTCCAGATTAAAACTTTCCAATATCCGCCGGCAACTCCTACTCACAAGTGCCTGTTGCCAATTTCTGTGCAGACTTCTTTGGGCTCTGAATAATTCTTCGGCGAATGTCTGCAGTAATTTCTGGTGTGCGAACTGAAAGAATTTTTTGTCTTTTACATTTTGCACAGATCCGTAGGTGTGCCAATTTTTATACACTCTGTATTGCTCTCTTTGTTTGTAGTCCTCTACCCGGATACTTGACCCCGAAAATTTCACGAGTTTCCTCAATTGACCCTTTTTACACATATGCTTCTACAATTTCAGTTCTCTCTTCTATTGAAAAAGTCATTTTGCAGACCGCAAAGAGAAATGTCTAACTTCATTGATGAATTAAATTGAAACGCTAATAGAAGAATACTATCAATCGATTAATGCATAAAACTGTGCATTGGTGAACTGCAGAAGTCGAAATATTGCATTCGCATTCAAAGGGGAGGCGGGCTACTTTTAAATGTACCACCTGATACAGTGGATAACATGTAATAACCCACGAAGGCGTGCAACTCATAGCGAAGCAATCTTGTTGTGACCCTACTATCTGTGGCTGGATGAGAATGGGAGGGAGGGGGAGAGAGAGAGAGAGAGAGAGAACTCGGGAGAGACTGGGTAAGATGGACGATTGAAGTGTTAACCACAGGTCACACACTAGATATTTAAACACTCACTACTGTCACGTTTAAAATCAGAAAGTCCTTCAAATATTTGGATACTTCAGGAAACAGTAAGACCAGAACATTTTCGGGAGGGCATCTTCATGTACACAAGATTTACAAGTAAACGTTTCTGTTGTGTTTCAAAAATAACTAGCACATGGTTTTATTCCCTTCTTCTGACATTTGCAAAGAAAATAATCCTCGAAACCTACTCGGTATAAGTGGAAAGAAGATGAAATACAGTTGGTACGCATTCTCACCAGGACAATCAGCTTCCTGCACGCCTTAGACTTTTGAGTCTAGGGAGAGTTAAAATTGTGGGTTTAGTTGTAGCGTAATATTGGCTTTTATGGCAGACTGAGAAGCGCAGTCCTCTGTCCAGTCTTCATTGGTCGTTTTTGTGTACCCTTATCTTACAATCGAAGTGCAATTTTCATTATAGGGTCGAAGACCTTTCTCCATCTGGAGCACCGAACGCAGATATGATTGTTTTTGCAATTTGTAGCTGGAGTCTGCCCAGACAATTACTGCTCATCACGTCTTTTATGCAATGCTAAATGTCGACGGAAAGGGTCGATAAGTTTCCCGTTACAAACAAAATTATTTTGAAACAGCATTTTACGTGCCCATTCGATGGAACGGTTCCACATTAGTCGACACGTATTAACAGGGACAGTAAAACAAGAAGAATAACCAGAACCCCAACAGCGATTGAACAGCACTGTTGCATGGCGGTAGCAGTCAGTGCGGGTCAGGGGGTGCTATCACTGCTGGTGTACTGGTTATTCTTCATGTTTTACTGTCCCTGATAATACATATCGATAAAACAAATATCGCACTGTCTGTCGATCAGGCACGTAAAATTCTTCTTTAAAAATGTTTTATTTGTAACGGGAAACAAACCGAAGCTTCCCTTTGACACTGGGTGTCAAAACTTAATGACCAGTGTTTGTTTGAGCTCACTCCAGCTACACATTGCAAAACAGAAATTGCAAATACAATCTAAGACAAAAAAGGCCTCACACTAAGGAATTACCCGAGTGGGATGGAAATCGGGAGATGTGGCGTACATGTACAGTCAAACAAATGGTTACAATTTCAGAGAAATTGAATGATTTATTCAAGAGAAAGAACTTCACAACTCGAGCAAGTCAGTAACGCGCCGGTGAACCTTGCTCTTTATGCAAGCAGTTATTCGGTTTACCATTGATTGATGTTGTTGTAGTCTTCAGTCCTGAGACTGGTTTGATGCAGCTCTCCATGCTACTCTATCCTGAGCAAGCTGCTTCATCTCCCTGTACGTACTGCAGCCTACATCCTTCTGAATCTGTTTAGTGTATTCATCTCTTGGTCTCCCTCTACGGTTTTTACCCTCCACGCAGCCCTCCAATACTAAATTGGTGATCCCCTGATGACTCAGAACATGTCCTACCAACCGATCCCTTCTTCTAGTCAAGTTGTGCCACAAACCCCTCCCCAATTCTGTTCAATACCTCCTCATTAGTTATGTGATCTACCCATCTAATCTTTAGCATTCTTCTGTAGCACCACATTTCTAAAGCTTCTATTCTCTTCTTGTCCAAACTATTTATCGTCCACGTTTCACTTCCATACATGGCTACACTCCATACAAATACTTTCAGAAACGACTTCCTGACATTTAAATATATACTGGATGTTAACAAATTTCTCTTCTTCACAAACGCTTTCCGGGCCATTGCGTTTACATTTTATATTCTCTCTACTTTGACCATCATCAGTTATTTTGCTCCCCAAATAGCAAAACTCCTTTACTATTTTAAGTGTCTCACTTATTGATCTAATTCCCTCAGCATCACCCTACTTAATTCGACTACATTCCATTATCCTTGTTTTGCTGTTGTTGATGTTCATCTTATATCCTCCTTTCAAGACATTGTCCATTCCGTTCAACTGCTCTTCCAGGTCCTTTACTGTCTCTGACAGAATTACAATGTCATCGGCGAACCTGTAAGTTTTTATTTCTTCTCCATGCTACTCCGAATTTTTCTTTTGTTTCCTTAACTCCTTGCTCAATATGCAGATTGAATAACATCGGGGAGAGGCTACAACCCTGTCTCACTCCCTTCCCAACCACTGCTTCCCTTTCATGTCCTTCGTCTTATAACTGCCATCTGGTTTCTGTACAAATTGTAAATAGCCTTTCGCTCCCTGTATTTTACCCTGCCACCTTTAGAATTTGAAAGAGAGTATTCCAATCAACATTGTCAAAAGCTTTCACTAAGTCTACAAATGCTAGAAATGTAGGTTTGCCTTTCCTTAATCTTTCTTCTAAGATAAGTCATAGGGTCAGTATTGCCTCAGGTGTTCCAATATTTCTAAGGAATCCAAACTGATCTTCCACGAGGTCGGCTTCTACGAGTTTTTCCATTCGTCTGTAAAGAATTCGCGTTAGTATTTTGCAGTCGTGACTTATTAAACTGATAGTTCGGTAATTTTCACATCTGTAACACCTGCTTTCTTTGGGATTTGAATTATTGATTGGTTGATTGATTGATAGGGTTGCTGAATGTCCCCATTCTGTGCAAATGGCGCCTTAGGTCGTCAAAATCCAGAGCTGGGTGGAGTGTCCTGCCCACAAGGCTCCAAACGTTCTCAAGTGTGTAGAGATCAGGCGACCTTGATGGCCATGGTAGGGTTTGGCAAGCACGAAGACCAGCGGAAGAAACTGTCACCGTGTGCTGGTCAGTAGAAACTCCCACCGTGTGTGAGCAGGCATTATCCTGCTGAAATGTAAGCCCAGGATGGCCTGCGTGAAGGACAAGAAAACGGGGCGTAGAATATCGTCGATGTACATGTGTGCTCTTAGGTGTCGTGGATGACAACCGAAGGGGTCCTGCTGTGAAATGATACGGCACCACAAATCTTCACACATGGTTGTCAGGCGGTATGGCGGATAATACTCAGGATGGTATCCCCCTGCTGTCAGGGGCGTCTCCAGATATGTCTTCGCTTGCCATCGGGGCCTGGAATCTTACTGAATAGAATAAAATGGTCTCCAATGACAGATCACACTTAGAATTGAGCTCCGGTGACCAGCGAAACGTATCTGGAGACGCCATGGACAAGAGTGGGATACCAACCTCGCTGTCACCGGCCATTTGGCCCTACAACCAGGAGTGATGGTCTGTGGTGCCATTTCATTTCATAGCGGGAATCCTTCGGTTGTCATCCGCAGCATCGTTGTAGAATAGCCATATCTCGACGATGTATATTCCAAGCCCTGTTTTGTGTCCCACTATGGCAAGGAGTCCTGGCCTTACATTTCAGCAAGATAATGCTCACTCGCCCACAGGGATAGTTTCTACTGCTTGTCTTCGTGCTTGCCAAGTCTTGCCTTGGCCAGCAAGGTGGCCAGATCTCTCCCCAGTTGAGGACATTTCAGCATGAGCGCCAATTGCATAGAATTTGGCATGTTATCCCACAAGATGACATCCAACAACTCTGTCGGCGAGTGCCAAGCCAAATAACTGCTTGCGTAAGGGCCAGAGCTGGACCACCTTGTTACTGACTTGCTCTTTCTCTTCAATAAATCATCCAATTTTTCTGAAATTGTAATTATTTATTTGTCTGTATATTTACGCCAGATCTAACAATTTCTGTCCCATCTGGATAATTCCTTCGTGGTGCATCTTTTTTTGTCTTAGAGTATATCTGCCGAAACACAAAAGAAAATACGCCTGACAACTGTTAGGTGTGACATCTGGTATAAATAACCAGGGTCACTCTTCTCATATGGGTGGAGAGTCTTCATATGTGAGGCCACAGTTGGTACACTATACACTTTTTCAACAAGGTGGCCAATGAAATTAGATTTTTCTGCCGCATTTTTTCGATCTAAAAGGGACATGTTCGCTGAACCTGGCTGCAAGTCGTCTACCAGTCTGTCTCACATAGCGAGCACCACAGTTGGAACATTCCGTTGTATCGGCACCTGATATATAGAAAACATTTCCTTTTTCAGTGTTGTTGTTGTTGTTGTTGTTGTAGCCTTCAGTCCAGAGACTGGTTCGATGCCGCTCTCCATGCTACTCTATTCTGTGCAAGCTTCTTCATCTCCCAGTAGGCACTGCAACCTACATCCTTCTGAATCTGCTCAGTGTATTCATCTCTTGGGCTCCCTCTACGATGTTTACCCTCCACGCTGCCCTCCAGTACTAAATTGGTGATCCCTTGATGGCTGGCCGGTATGGCCGAGCGGTTCTAGGCGCTACAGTCTGGAACCGCGCGACCGCTACGGTCGTAGGTTCGAGTCCTGCCTCGGGCATGGATGTGTGTGATGTCCTTAGATTAGTTAGGTTTAAGTAGTTGTAAGTTCTAGGGGACTGATGACCTCAGAAGTTAAGTCCCATAGCGCTCAGAGCCATTTGAACCATTTTTGATCCCTTAATGTCCTAGAACATGTCCTACCGACCGATCCCTTCTTCCAGTCAAGTTGTGCCACAAATTTCTCCCCATTTCCTCATTAGTTATGTAATCTACCCATCACAGTGTTATGTTTTAAAATTGTATCCAAGTTCCCCCTGGTAGAAAACGTCACATTTACTTTTTGTTTTCTAAAACCTGTTGTTTTCTAACACGTGTAACTTGTGTAGAATTTTAAAACATTCTATTGAGAAAAGAAATGTTTTCCATAGATCAAATATCTATAGAATTGAATCTACATCTACATTTATACTCCGCAAGCCACTCAATGGTGTGTGGCGGAGGGCACTTTACGTGCCACTGTCATTACCTCCTTTTCCTGTTCCAGTCGCGTATGGTTCGCGGGAAGATCGACTGCCGGAAAGCCTCCGTGCGCGCTCGAATCTCTCTAATTTTACATTCGTGATCTCCTCGGGAGGTATAAGTAGGGGAAGCAATATATTCGATACCTCACCCAGAAACGCACCCTCTCGAAACCTGGACAGCAAGCTACACCGCGATGCAAAGCGCCTCTCTTGCAGAGTCTGCCACACGAGTTTTCTTAACACCTCTGTAACGCTATCACGCTTAGCAAATAACCCTGTGACGAAACGCACCGCTCTTCTTTGGATCTTCTCTATCTCCTCTGTCAACCCGACCTGGTACGGATCCCACACTTATGAACAACACTCAAGTATAGGTCGAACGAGTGTTTTGTAAGCCACCTCCTTTGTTGATGGACTACATTTTCTAAGGACTCTCCCAATGAATCTCAACCTGGCACCCGCCTTACCATTTTATGTGATCATTCCACTTCAAATTGTTCCGCATGCATAATCCCAGATATTTTACAGAAGTAACTGCTACCAGTGTTTGTTCCGCTATCATGTTGTTGTTGTTGTGGTCTTCAGTCCTGAGACTGGTTTGATGCAGCTCTCCATGCTACACTATCCTGTGCAAGCTTCTTCATCTCCCAGTACCTACTGCAACCTCCATCCTTCTAAATCTGCTTAGTGTATTCATCTCTTGGTCTCCCCCTACGATTTTTACCCTCCACGCTGCCCTCCAATACTAAATTGGTGATCCCTTGATGCCTCAGAACATGTCCTACCAACCGATCCCTTCTTCTGGTCAAGTTGTGCCACAAACTCCTCTTCTCCCCAGTCCTATTCAGTACCTCCTCATTAGTTATGTGATCTACCCATCTAATCTTCAGCATTCTTCTGTAGCACCACATTTCGAAAGCTTCTATTCTCTTCTTGTCCAAACTAGTTATCGTCCATGTTTCACTTCCAAACATGGCTACACTCCATACAAATACTTTCAGAAATGACTTCCTGACACTTAAATCTGTACTCGATGTTAACAAATTTCTCTTCTTCAGAAACGCCTTCCTTGCCATTGCCAGTCTACATTTTATATCCTCTCTACTTCGACCATCATCAGTTATTTTGCTCCCCAAATAGCAAAACTCCTTTACTACTTTAAGTGTCTCATTTCCTAATCTAATACCCTCAACATCACCCGACTTAATTCGACTACATTCCATTATCCTCGTTTTGCTTTTGTTGATGTTCATTACTATGCTGTTTGTAGTAGCTTACCCGCGTTCCTATTTTCCTATTCATTATTAAGCCTACTCCTGCATTACCCCTATTTGACTTTGTGTTTATAACCCTGTAGTCACCTGACCAGAAGTCTTGTTCCTCCTGCCACCGAACTTCACTAATTCCCACTATATCTAACTTTAACCTATCCATTTCCCTTTTCAAATTTTCTAACCTACCTGCCCGATTAAGGGATCTGACATTCCACGCTCCGATCCGTAGAACGCCAGTTTTCTTTCTCCTGATAACGACATCCTCTTGAGTAGTCCCCGCCCGGAGATCCGAATGGGGGACTATTTTACCTCCGGAATATTTTACCCAAGAGGACGCCATCATCATTTAATCATACAGTAAAGCTGCATGCCCTCGGGAAAAATTACGGCCGTAGTTTCCCCTTGCTTTCAGCCGTTCGCAGTACCAGCACAGCAGGGCCGTTTTGGTTAATGTTACAAGGCCAGATCAGTCAATCCACCAGACTGTTGCCCTTGCAACTACTGAAAAGGCTGCTGCCCCTCTTCAGGAACCACACGTTTGTCTGGCCTCTCAACAGATACCCCTCCATTGTGGTTGTACCTACGGTACGGCTATCTGTGTCGCTGAGGCACGCAAGTCTCCCCACCAACGGCTATCATATAATCATACAATAAAGGATCCTTCTTTCTATGTATTCGCAATACATTACATTTCTCTATGTTAAAGGTCGGTGGTCCAAACATATGTTCCGATTGCGATGCTTGTTACGAGTGAAAGTGGGCCGAGAGTATTGCGTTGTCAGCAGAGAAGCAGTAACAGCAGAATGGGTCTGTTAGAAGAGCAGAGTGACTTCGTTGGATGTCAGCTGAGTATCAGATCCATCAGGTACGTTTCAACTCTTCTATATCGATCCAAGTCGACTGTTGGTAATGTGACTTTAAAGTGGAAACGCGAAGGGACAACCACAGCTAAAGCAAGGCCAGACAGGCCTCACGTAGTGACGGACAGGGGCCTTCGAGGATTGCGGAGGTCGATTGTACGAGGGTGAGTCAAATGAAAACCTTAAATATTATTTTAAATATTACTTATTGTGCAGAAGTGGTACAAAGCTGTATCACTTTTGAACATAATCTCCCCCACGCTCAATGCAAGTCCTCCAGCGATTACAAAGTGCATAAATTCCTTTAGAAAAAAATTCTTTTGGTAGTCTGCGCAACCACCCATGCACCGCGTGGCGTACCTCTTCATCAGAACGGTATTTCTTTCCTCCCATTGCGTTTTTGATTGGTCCAAACATTTGGAAATCACTTGGGGCAAGGTCTGGTGAGTATGGTGGATGAGGAAGACACTCAAAATGCAGGTCTGTGATTGTTGTAACTGTTGTAAGGGCAGTGTAGGGCCTTGCATTGTCATATTGCAAAAGGACACCTGCTGACAGCAATCCACGTCGCTTTGATTTGATTGCAGGCCGCAGATGATTTTTTAGGAGATCTGTGTATGATGCACTGGTGATAGTGGTCCCTCTAGGCATGTAATGCTCCAAAACGACGCCTTTTTCGTCCCAAAAGAGAGTCAGTACACTTTCCCTGCTGATGGTCCTGTTCGAAACTTCTTTGGTTTTGGTGATGAGGAATGGCGCCATTCCTTGTTCGCTCTCTTCCTTTCCAGTTGGTGGAAATGAACCCAGGTTTCGTCCCCAGTAACGATTCTTGCAATTTAGCCATCACCTTCTCGTTCAAAGCGCCGAAGAAGTTCTTCGCAAGCATAAACACGTCATTCTTTCATTTCAGGAGTCAGCTGCCATCTTGCAGACACTTTGTGAAACTGGAGCACATCGTGCACAATGTGGTGTGCTGACCCATGTCTAATCTGTAAACATGCTGCAATGTCATTTAGTATCACTCGGCGGTTTTCCTTCACTAAGGCTTCAACTGCTGCAATGTTCTGTGGAGTCACAACTCGTTGTGCCTGACCTGGACGAGGAGCAAAAAATGGTTCAAATGGCTCTGAGCACTATGGGACTTAACTTCTGAGGTCATCAGTCCCCTAGAACTCAGAACTACTTAAACCTAACTAACTTAAGAACAACACACACATCCATGCCCGAGGCAGGATTCGAACCTGCGACCGCAGCAGCATCGCGGTTCCAGACTGTAGCGCCTAGAACCACTCGGCCATAACGGCCGGCGACGAGGAGCATCTTCCACTGAAGTCACACCATTTGCGAACTTCCTACTCCATTCGTAGACTTGCTGCTGTGACAAACATGCATCACCGTACTGAACTTTCATTCGTCGATGAATTTCAATAGGTTTCGCACCTTCACTATCAAAAACCGAATAACAGAACGCTGTTCTTTCCTGGTGCAAGGCGCAAGTGGGGCGGCCATCTTTATACTGATACTGCGACGGTATGTGTACATCTGGACTATGCTCCCACCTACAGGCCATTCTGCACGCTGTTTGTAGCACGCTTACCAACTTACAGGATAACGGCGCGAAATTTCGATTTGTCATTACAAATTTAAGGTTTTCATTTGACTCACCCTCATAAAAAACTGTACGATATCAGCGGAATGAATCACTCGTGAGTTCCAGAACGGTACGAGCAGAGCAGGCAGCACAATAACTGTGCAGTGGTCGAGCAGCTCCTCATAACCCACAAATTTGTGTGGTCAGTGCTAAGTGACACTTGAGGTGGAGTAAAGAGCGGCGCCACTGGCAGTGGGTGACTGGAAACGAGTGATCTGGAGTGACGAATCACCTTGTGGCCTGTAGCAGTCCAGAGGATGGGCTTGGCTTTGGCGAATATCCTCGGAGAACGTTACTTGCCATCGTGTGTAGTGCTAATATTGAAGTACGGAAAGGGGTGGGTGTTCGGTATGGGGGTGTTCCTCCTGGTTAGGGCGTGGTAAACTTATTGCGACTCAGAAAACGCTAATTGTGGAAGGATATGAACACATTTTACAGCATCGTGAGTCATGTACAATAGAGAAACAATTGGGAGACGATGATGCATGACAGTGCGCCCTATTTTAAATCAGTATCTATGAGGAAACGGTTTGTGGACAGTAACTTTCAGAAACGGACGGGCCTGCAGAGTGTCTCTAGCTGAACCCAATGGAACATCTTCGGGGTGAGTTAGAACGTCGCATTTGCTCCAGACCGCCGCGCCACTTTCTCTGGTTTCGGATGTTGCGGAACAATGTTCTGCCATTCATCCACTGACAGTCACCTCACTTTTGTCTCCAGTAGGGTTCAAGCCGTCACAAAGACTCATTATTGTTGTCCACAAATAGGTGTCCAGATACTTTTGGCCAGATGGTGCATTTCTCATGGACGACAGTTAGTCCAGGATGACATATTGGTTTCCTCCTGTCAAGAAACGCTCTGTCCAGTCGTAAATCGGTCAATTTTCCAGAGAACCGTATTTATTTCACTTTGTGGCAGTCGGGCGCGAATCCAGAGCGGGGAGTAGTGAAAGGTCATGGTATCATAGCTCCCCTTCCAAAATCATTTTGGTAAAAGTGTAAATATTTTTACGCATGCTAAATTTCAGATTTGTTACCCAGCTTTCGGAGAGGAAAGTAACATGTAACAAAGTATCTCGAAAACGGCAATGAATTCTAGAAGTTAGAAGCCATCTGTAATACAGATAGGGAACATTCCAGCCTGGAATGGGCGCCTCTTCACTGACTGGCGTAGCTGCTGTCAACAAAATTTCCGATACGCTTCCTAGTTTCACAGGTATAACCGTTAAACGACGGGAAGTTACGTAAAGTCGGAGAGAAACACAAAGAACCTCCACTAAGAGGGGTAAAAAAGAAAAGAAAAAAAGAAGAAAACCGTAGACTGTCTTCGCGAAACACCACTCTTTTCATTTACACTCTCACATAATGATAGTCTGCAGACCAGTGTTCACAGCGGTAGTGCTAAGTGAAACACTGACACTAACAAGGGGAAGGCCTCAGACACGGCAAACGGATTCGGCTCAAATTTGGCAGGTCGCTAAAACGAAGGAATCTTAGTTATTTTGTGTCAACACCCCCGCGTTCAAATGGCTCTGAGCACTATGGGACTTAACATCTTAGGTCATCAGTCCCCTAGAACTTAGAACTAGTTAAACCTAACTAACCTAAGGACATCACACACATCCATGCCCGAGGCAGGATTCGAACCTGCGACCGTAGCAGTCGCGCGGCACCCCCGCGTTTTTGAGAAAATCGCCCCTAAAGGTTGTGAAGAGCAATCGACTCAAACTTGGAGGGATCGATAGATAATTGTAAATAGAGCATTTTTCATCATCGGGTATGGGGTCCGCAAACGCAAACTTTTCCAGAAATTGAGGAAATAAACTTTTATAACTGCCGCTTCTGTAGCCACATGGTAAACGCTATTCGGCGCCAGCGCTGATAGCGCACCGGCCAAGGTAACTGGCTGGGACTCGAAGAATCCGGGTTCGAACCTCGAAAAATATGACACAAGAAACAATAACTAGTTACTACTGCATAAAAAGACGAGCTAATTACCACAAACTACAGACAGTACTCGTCATATGTTACTTACGGAAGGACACTGTATTCATTCACAAAATGTATTTCATTCTGCGCATTAACGATGGAAAAATCACTACATGTATCCACGAGATTCGCGGCAGCCTAATGACGGAAAACAACTCTTTCCGACTGAGTTCTATAAGGCTCGTGCTGGACACCTTCACTCTTCCAGGTTCACAACTATGATATGACGAAGAGGCAACCGGGACAACATAACTCTCCGCGCGTACATTCTGTCCCGTGCCTCGCTGTAAACAAGCGTCGCGCGGTTGGCTATCTGTGATCCCTCGTGAGGAATTCGCAGCACTCTTACTCGGAGTTGTTTTCATGTGACAAGGCTTAAAAGTTTAATACTTTACTAACTCACAGCGTTTGGGAAATTAGTTTGCCTACCTTATTATTATCATTCGTTATTGATTTACTTACCTTATTAACCCTCCTATCCCTATCAATTGAGATATGGAAAAATACAAACGAAAATAATAACACCCGCGAGGTTTCTTCGAGATTCGAACCCGGGTTCTCCCATTCCGAGCCAGTTACCTTTGCCATTGCGCTATCGGCCCTGCCGGCGGAAAGCGTTTTGCATGTCGGTACAGAAGCGGCAGTTGTAAAACTTTCTTACCCCCTTTTCTGGAAAAGTATGCGTTTTCGGACCCCATACCTGATGATGAAAAATGTTCTACTTACAATTATCTATCGATCCCGCCAATTTTGAGTTGATTGCTCGCCATAACCTTTAGAGTTGATTTTCTCAAAAACGAGGGGGTGTTGACCGAAAATATCTTAGATTCCTTCGTTTTAGGTTGTACACAAGCGACCTGCCAAATATGAGCCGAATCGGTTGGCCGTGTCTGAGGCCTTCCCCTTGTAAGATTTCATTTAGTGTAAAATATAACGCTGTGGAAGCTGTAACACTTGTTGCTGTTACAGTTCTTAAATCAATTACGCGACACAAGCACTTTTCAAATTTATGCGATTTCAGTCTTTCTCGGCGTATTCCACTGATGAATACTTCTCGGGTTATCAGCCGAGTGGTGGCGTCGTCTTGTCGCAACGTTTCAATGAGTTTCGTACACATCATCTTCTGGCGGAGTTCACCAGAAGATGAGGGGTACGAAACTCATTGAAACGTTGCGACAAGACGACGCCACCACTCGGCTGATAACCCGAGAAGAATTCATCACTTCTCAAATTTTCAGGCGAATGCTTTTAAAATGCTGTATTTTTCTGAACCGTAATTTCTTGAGAGCTATGCTAAGTACAAAACACAGTTACTATTCTACGAGCATTAAAACATTTTCTATATTTTTTGTAATCAAACATTTTTATTACTCTTATTACTGTTATTCATTTCTGACACGCTGGATGTGGGGGGTGATGGCAATTTATGTTTTTTGGGGGGGGGGGGGGACAGTAACACAACGTGGTCTCCCCTCTCCTTCCTCCTCAAAATCGGAAACTATTCGGAATTAGATTCGTTCATGGGTACTTAGACATTTCAAATCTTAAGCATGATGTTTCGACTGTTTACTCAATCGTATCGCCAGTAAGCGATGTTGTCCCGACTCGGTTGCGGAAGTGTGTGTTGTATCCGTCAGGCCGGGAAAGCCTAAGAAACCACAAATTTTTGGAAGTCAAGTTAAAAGAATTCGTATCGTCACTGGGAATTATCATTTCGTTAATGAGCAAGATAAAGGAATTACTTGCGAAAGATATCTGTAACCGCCACTCAGGTATGAAGTACGGAGAGAGTGATTTGTTATCAGCGAGTATCGGAAGTCGTTAACACGATGACTGGTCTGCGAAATGAAGTCGTAAGCACATACAGGAAGTGACTCACGCCGGGCAGGATGCCTCGGATGACTGATCGCATGAGATACGCGCTGATAATACCCGCACAATGGCCTGTGACGCAGCACTTCGCGTGTATTTCAGGACTGCAAAGAAGCATAATTCTCATCGGATTTTAAATCAACCCATCGCTATCAACTATAGTTCCGGTATACAAACCGTCGTCACAAGCAGAAGATGACAAGACAGAGTATATGAGGGGAATGAACTGGTAATTCACTATATCATAGCGGGAGACGAAAATCTAATAATAAAAGGGGATTGGAACGCCAGAATAGGGGAAAGGAATTAAAACACAGTTACGGGAGAATACAGACACAGCCATAGGAACGAGAAACTAGAAAATGTAGTTCAGCAGTAAACTTCACCAGGAAATAGCGAAAACAGTGTTCAAAAATCACAAGCGGAGGATGTATACTTGGAAAGGGCTAGGTGGCACAGGAAGACAACAGCTGCGTTAAGTCACAGTGGGAAAGAGATTCCGATATCAAGTACTGGTTTGAAAGATATATCCAAGAGCAACTATTGACTCAGGTCATAATTTAGTAATGAAGACCCCAATTAAGTTCAAGAGACTCGTCAGGAAGAAACAATAGATAAAAAAGTGAGATACTGAGGTACTGAGAAGAAATGCCGCATTAGAAGTTCTTAGAGGAAGTGGACACTGCGATAACGAATACCATAGTGTGCTTTATCATACGGATAAGAAAAGTTACGTCTTTTGCAACTAAAATGTTTAATTTATATCAACAAATCATGTTTGCCTTTTCATGGTAGCCGTTATCAGTGGCTTATTGCTAAAGAGATCCCGAAGACAGCTGGGGCGGATTATCGACGAACGAAATATGAAGATTAGGGACGTTTTAATAGTAATTAAACATTATATACCGAAACAAAATAATGTGTGGCGGATGGAACAGGGAAGACATAAGAAGCAGACTAACACAAGCAAAGAAGCATCCACCGCCAACAGCATTTTTCTAGTAACAAACACAGGATTTAATTTGAGAAAGAAGTTTCTGAGAATGTATGTCTGGGGCGCAATACCGAACGGATGTGAATCGTCAACTGCTGGAAAACAGGAAACGAGTAGGATCGAAATGTTTGAGATGTGATGATACAGAAAGATACTGAAAATTAGGTGGACTGATAAGATAAAAAATGAGAAGGTTCTCCGCAGAATCAGTTGGGAGAGGTATACTTGGAAAAAACGCCGTAGCGCACGTCACATCTCTTGTTGCGTCTGCCACTAAGTCTCTTCGTGCCCTTCTCACACGTACCAAGCGAACCCATTACGAAATGTGCTTCTCTCCTTTTCAACTTGTCTGTCTTCTTTATTAATCCTATCTGGTTAGGGTTTCAGAGTGACACGCAGTGTCGGCCGGGGTGGCCGAGAGGTTCAAGGCGCTACAGTCTGGAACCGCGCGACCGCTACGGTTGCAGGTTCGAATCCTGCGTCGGGCACGGGTGTGTGTGATGTCCTTAGGTTAGTTAGGTTTAAGTAGTTATAAGTTCTAGGGGACTGATGACCTCAGAAGTTAAGTCCCATAGTGCTCAGAGCCATTTGAACCATTTTGACAAGCAGTACCACGAATTGGTCGAACATAAATATTACGAGCTATTTCCTCCATGGGTAATTTACATTACCGTGGATCCCTTGCAATGAATTTCAGTCTTTGTGCGACGAGATTAATGTGGTCGTTTCACCTCAAGTAGTTTCTGATGCGCGTTCTTAGATTTTTAACAACTGTGACCATATCCTGCGATTGATCGCCAATCATTTCATCGAGCAGTAATGGTTCTTTTTGCATATTTACGCGTAATAGGTTAGGTTAGTGTTGTTTAACGTCCCGTCGACAACGAGGTCATTAGAGACGGAGCGCTAGCTCGGGTTAGGGAAGGATGGGGAAGGAAATCGGCCGTGCCCTTTGAAAGGAACCATCCCGGCATTTGCCTGAAACGATTTAGGGAAATCACGGAAAACCTAAATCAGGATGGCTGGAGACGGGATTGAACCGTCGTCCTCCCGAATACGCGTAATAGTTAATTACTTTATGATTAGGGTTGTCCGATAATCGCAGACCTCTGTAGTTCTTCTCGCATTCTCCACAGTTTTCTAGCTTTAAAAATTGCATTTATTGAAAGATGTTATCTTCCCTGTATCGATAATGGCTTCTGTTTTTTGGACCCTTTACACATTCGTATCTAACGAAAGTATTTCATTGTTTTTGTCACGACTGTGTTATGGCCATAGAGACGCAACTTGTCTTTTTTTTTTCTTGTTAGCTTCCATGTCCGTAAATGGTTCAAATGGCTCTGAGCACTATGGGACTTAACATCTGTGGTCATCAGTCCCCTAGAACTTAGAACTACTTAAACCTAACTAACCTAAGGACATCACACACATCCATGCCCGAGGCAGGATTCGAACCTGCGACCGTAGCGATCACGCGGTTCCAGACTGAAGCGCCTTTAACCGCACGGCCACACCGGCCGGCATGTCCGTAAACTATGATCGTAAATTATTGAGTATCTTGTAAGGCGAGGGTGGTTTTATTATCAGTTTTCTCAACTATGGCTCTAGTAGAGTGACATAACTTAACTTGGTTTTTACCGTTCATTTCCATAAATGCCACATGGCACCAAAATAGCGCAATATCAGCATTACTGCTAGAGACGCACTCCCTCCTAGTCAGCTGTGAGACATGTACCTTATACACAACTGGCCATTAAAATTGCTACACCAAGAAGATGACGTGCTACAGACGCGAAATTTAACCGACAGGAAGAAGATGCTGTGACATGCAAATGATTAGCTTTTCAGAGCATTCACACAAGGTTGGCGCCGGTGGCAACGTGCTGACATGAGGAAAGTTTCCAACCGATTTCTCATACACAAACAGCAGTTGACCGGCGTTGACTGGTGAAACGTTGTTGTGATGCCTCGTGTAAGGAGGAGAAATGCGTACCATCACGTTTCCGGCTTTGATAAAGGTCGGATTGTACACTATCGCGATTGCGGTTATCGTATCGCTACACTGCTGCTGGCGTTGGTCGAGATCCAATGACTGTTAGCAGAATATGGAATCGGTGGGTTCAGGAGGGTAATACGGAACGCCGTGCTGGATCCCAACGGCCTCGCATCACTAGCAGTCGATATGGCAGGCATCTTAGCCGGATGGCTCTAACGGATCGTGCAGCCACGTCTCGATCCTTGAGTCAACAGATGGGGACGTTTACAAGACAACAACCATCTGCACGAACAGTTCGACGACGTTTGCAAAAGCATGAACTATCAGCTCGGAGACCCTTGACGCTGCATCACAGACAGGAGCACCTGCGATGGTGTACTCAACGACGAACCTGGGTGCACGAATGGCAAAACGACATTTTTTCGGATGAATCCAGGTTCTGTTTACAGCATCATGATGGTCGCATCCGTGTTTGGCGACATCGCGGTGAACGCACATTGGAAGCGTGTATTCGTCATCGCCATATTGGCGTATCACCCGGCGTGATGGTATGGGGTGCCATTGGTTACACGTCTCGGTCACCTCTTGTTCGCATTGACGGCACTTTGAACAGTGAACGCTACATTTCAGATGTGTTACGACCCGTGTCTTTACCCTTCATTCGATCCCTGCGAAACCCTACATTTCAGCAGGATAATGCACAACAGCATGTTGCAGGTCCTGTACGGCCCTTTATGGATACAGAAAATGTTCGACTGCTGCCCTGGCCAGCACATTCTCCAGATAGCTCACCAGCTGAAAACGTCTGGTCAATGGTGGCCGAGCAACTGGCTCATCACAATATGCCAGTCACAACTCTTGATGAACTGTGGTATCGTGTTGAAGCTGCATGGGCGGCTGTACTTGTACATGCCATCCAAGCTCTGTTTGACTCAATGCCCAGGCGTATCGAGGCCATTATTACGGCAAGAGGTGGTTGTTCTGGGTACTGATTTCTCAGGATCTATGCACCCAAATTGCATGAAAATGTAATCACATGTCAGTTCTAGTATAATATATTTGTCCAATGAATACCCGTTTATCATCTGCATTTCTTCTTGGTGTAGTTGTTTCAATGGCCAGTAGTGTATGTGGCGTGACTTTTTGATCCTTGCAGTACTCCGTTCGACTAATACTTGTATATTATTCCTCAGGTGATTCGTAGGATTGATAGAGGAAATAAAGAGCATCCAAAGAAGAACAATGCGTTTCGTTACAGGATCATTTAGTAAGTGCAGAAGTGTCACAGTGATGCTCAGCCAAATCCATTGGCAGACGCTGCAAGAGAGGGCTTCTGCATCACGGTATGCTTTACTGTTGAAGTTCCGAGAGCGTACGTTCCTAGAAGAGACAACCAGCATATTGCTTCGTCCTATGCATATCTTGCGAAAAGATCAGGAAGGCAAAGTTTATGAGGTTTGAACTCAGACGGTGATTACTACAAACGTGTATTGAGAAGTAATGCTACCGAATTTTTTATGTGCAAACTCTTAAAGTATTTCAAATAAAACAAAGGTTATTAATGTTCTACATCTTCATTCATGTCTACATACGAGGGGGGACCCAAAAGTAACCAGAATCGTAATGCTGCACATCGTGTACTTGTAGTACCAGGTTGCGCCGCCAGAGGGTTATAGTAGGAGCTCTGCTGAGTCATTCTGCCACGCGACATCACCCAACAGTGAGAAGTGTGGTTTCTTTGGCAGTTCTTTGAGTGTGCGTATAGTCCTTATGAATAACGTGCGGCAGTGAAGTTTTGTTTCTTGCTCGGCAAGAACGCAGCAGAAACTGTTGCGATGATTCAGACAGCCTACAAAGACCATGCTCTTAGTAAAACGCAAGTGTACAAATGGTTTTCTCGGTTTAAAAAGGGAGAAATGGTGGTTGAAGATCAGCCCCGTTCCGGTCGACCTTCAACTGCTCCAAGCGAAGACAACATCGACAAAATCCGTGATCTCATGAGTGAAGATCGACGCAGGATAATCGACCAACTCAAGAACTTGTCCAGGTTGTCCTGGAGCTCAATTCAGCGCATCTTGACCATCGATTTGGGGATGCGAAGAGTGGCAGCAAAATTCGTGCCGAAGCTTGTTACCGGAGATCAAAGGGATTGTTGCATTCAAGCCTGTCTCGAAATGAAGGACGCGTTCAAAGATGATCCACATTTTTTCAACAAAATCATTACAGGAGATGCGTCATGGTGCTATGGGTACGATCCAGAAAGTAAACAACAGTCATCACAATGGAAGGTACCTGGCTCACCTCGACGAAAAAAAGCTCGACAAGTGAAATCGAATGTGAAAACGATGTTGATCTGTTTTTTTTGACATCAAAGGGATCGTACACTCTGAATTTGTCCCTGAAAACAAGACAGTAAACCAACATTTCTATTTGGAGGTTATGAAACGGCTTCGCAAAAGTTTGTCGCTAAAACGTCCAGCTTTGTGGGATTCTGGCGTGTGGTTCCTGCATCACGACAACGCTCCCGCGCACACGACTCTCAGCGTTCGCCAGTTTTTGGCCTCAACGAAGACAACTACCTTGAACCACGCGCCCTATTCGCCGGATTTAGCACCCTCGGACTTCTTCCTGTTCCCGAGGATGAAAAGGGACTTGAGAGGGAAGCGTTTTGCGGACGTGGAAGACGTAAAACGCAATGTCATGAAAGTGCTAGCAGGTATCAAAGAGGACGAATTTAAAAGGTGCTTCAAACACTGGAATGAACGTTTGGACAAGTGTATTAATGCTAATGGAGAGTACTTCGAAGGAGATTAAGGTTGTATTTGAAAACAATAACTTATATGCTTTCTAGAAAGAAATTCTGGTTATTTTTGGGTCCCCCCTCGTATTTGAAACCCTTTGCCGCTATAGGGCTCCAAATTGTAGCGCATAACATGGCGTGTGTAACGTAACTATGTTGGTGCGTGAGCAACAGCGTGCTGTAATCGAATCTCGAATTTGAAGGGTTCGTCCAGACACAGAGCACCTTCTCTTTCAACATGACAATGCCAGAGCACAAACGAGGGCTGCGACATCTGCAACAACCCGAGGCCCTCGGATTACTGTCATCAAAAAATAGCTCTAAGCACTATGGGACTTAACATCTGAGGTCATCAGTCCCTTAGACTCAGAACTACTTAAACCTAACTAACACACACACATCCATGCCCGAGGCAGGATTCGAACCTGCGAGCGTAGCGGTCACGCGGTTCCAGACTGAAGCGCCTAGAACCGCTCGGCCACACTGGCCGGCCACTGTCACAGATCAGCCTCTACACGGCATCATCCGATTTTCATCTCTTTCCAAAACTTAAATAACACGTTCGAGGACATGACTTTGATAGTAATGAAGCAGTGCGAACTGCGAGCAGAGGTGAGGTTGTGGTTCTGTAAAGAAAGACACAGATTCTACTGTGACGGTATCAACAAACTAGGCCCTCGTTGGGAGAAATGTGTTGGTCGCCAGAGTGACTGTGTTGAGAAATAAATATGTAGACATGATGAATAAAAATGTAGAATCTTAATAAAGTTCGTTTTATTTAAAAAGCTTTAAGAGTTTTCACATAAATTCGGAGGCATTACATTTCAGCACACTCTCGTAGCAATCGTTCTTCCATTGAACCGTTCGTGACTGGAATAGGAAAAGAGTGAAATGACAGTAATACAAGGAGTATCTACTGCCAGATATAGCAAGGTGGCGATGTAGACGTAGACGTTGTCAGAAGAAAGTACAGGTGATACGCAGAAGAAAATTCCTCTTCCGTTTTCTAGTTTGGCGAACGGTTTACTCAATCATTAACGTCAAAGTCTTTTTGTTTATTGGAACGACCCTCGGAAAGTACCTGGACTGGAACAGGCAGCTGTGCACGTTCATCCACAGCCGCGCGGCAGACTTACTGATTCATGTTGACAATACGAGATGGATGCGTACAGAATAAAGTATCTTGCATTCGCTCGACGTCACTCGCCAAGTACCTTTGCTCGCCAAGAATGAAGGGAAAGTAAAGTGTTTCTCAAGTTGCAACCCTCTCTCGCTAGGATAGGTCCCTTGCCGCAACTTTTCCCGCATTCTGTAACAAGCCTGTTTTGTTTCGACCAAGCATCACCATAAAACCTTCATACCGTGATCATTTTGGTGTGAATTAGTTTTATGTATCGGGTGGTTATAATTGAACTTTCCCTGTCTAACACGTTATAACACGGAAAATAATTACCGCGCGAGTACCAAACTTCGTAGCATTAATGTCCAGAGTATAAGGTACATGATTTCCATGTGTCACAGCGCCACTGAACAGTTCCAACTATAGCCACCAAGTGCCGTAATCAGTCATTGAGATTCATAGTCTCACACACCTGACTACTCCAAGTGTACTTGTTGACGTGTCAACATGAGTTTGGACAAAAGGAGCAGGGCATTATTGGTGAAGCTGTGTTATTAAAATAACAATACTGCTGAAGCTGCATTTCGAGAATATCGCCGACTGAAAGGATTACGGAAAGGTTCTCTTTCTCCACCTGCTGTGGGGAGCATGATGTAGTAGTTCGAATCAACTGGAGAACTGGGCGTCACTCCAGGAACCACTGTTCCTATGGCAGACGACGCTGTGCGCAATTCCCGATCGACAGGCAGTGCGCGTGCTGTGTCATAACAGTTGAACATCCGGTGGTCCACTGTACGGAAGGTGCTTCGATCCATTATCAAATGGTATCTGTAAAAGATCCATATCATACAGCAGCTTGCACCACAGAACGTACAACGATGTGTTGACGTCGCTCTCCACTTTCTCGCAAGGACTGAAGTTAACAAAGGCCAACCTATGGCCAGATGAAGCGCATTCTCTCTGAGAGGTGAGGTAAACAAACAGAATTTCCGAGTTTGGGAATCTTCACCTCTAGTCACTGTGCATGAAGTTCCTGTGTATGATGAATGTGTCACCGTATGGTGTGGCTCCACGCTACATTCATCATTGGCCCATTCTTTTTTGAACAGGCTGGTGGTCAGGGGTCAAAGATGTACAATGTGGCTGGTCAGCGTTTCTGTGATATGCTTCGACAGCATGACATACTCGCCCTGTAGGAGAGAGACGCATTGAACTCAACAGTTTTCATGGAAGATGGGGCCCACCGCACATAGCTCGTGAAGTTCATCTGCTTCTCTAAACATATTTGGAAACGATCGAATTATCAGCCGATCGTTTCCGAATGCTTGGCCAGCACCATCATCTGAGCTCACTCCCTGTGAATTCTTGTTGTGGGGCTACCTGAAACACAGGATTTACCACGGGAACATTCACACATGCGCTGATCTGAAGCGAACATATCAAGAGAAGTAGCAAGCATACCCACAGACATGCTTCGTTCTGCTGTGCAGAGTGCAGTCCAGCGCTTTCAGACTCTTCTGAACACTGATGGGTGCCATATTGAGCCCCTTTTGTAGCAGTAATGGTACTGGAATGTAATGGTGTGATGTACCGCAGCAGCATACTTAAAGTGTTTAGAATCGAATTTATTTTGCATTATTTCTCTTCCCTGTGTCCTCGACGTTAACGCACCAAGTATGATCCTTGTACAGTAATTAGTTTCTGTCTTATGACGTGTTAAATAGGGAAATTTTAATTGTAACCACCCAGTGCAATGTCATTTGTGAGGTACAGAGAAAGGGGCGACATCTCATTAAATATAAATCTGCGTGAAAAGTTGTACATAACATTTCGATTCCTTTCACCATTACCTGCATAACATTTGATTTTCCGGTTTAGCCGGACGTTGTAACCGAGCGGTTCTAGGCGCTACAGTCTGGAACCGCGCGACCGCTACGGTCGCAGGTTCGAATCCTGCCTTAGGCATGGATGTGTGTGATGTCCTTAGGTTAGTTTGGTTTAATTAGTTCTAATTTCTAGGGGACTGATGACCTCAGTGCTCAGAGCCATTTGAACCATTTTTTTCCGGTTTACATTCCAAAGTCACAGAAATTTAAAAGTGTCGACTCAGTTCGGGGCAACGGCTTTGCCGCTGTGGATACACCGGTTCCCGTCAGATCACCGATGTTAAGCGCTGTCGGGCGTGGCCGGCACTTGGATGGGTGACCATCCGGGCCGCCATGCGCTGTTACCATTTTTCGGGGTGCCCTCAGCCTCGTGAAGCCAATTGCGGAGCTACTCAACCGAATAGTAGCGGCTCCGGTCACAGAAAACCACCCTAATGACCGGAAGAGCGGTGTGCTGACTACACGCCCCCTTATCTGCATCCTCAGCTGAGGATGACACGGCGGTCGGAAGGTCCCGATGGGCGTCTTGTGGCCTGAAGACGGAGTGCTTTGACTCAGTTAAGTACCTAGGGATTACAGTTAATAACAACTGACACTGCCTCAGGACACAAGTGAAGCATCCAGAAGACTTGGTCGGACGACAATGTAACTTCGTATAGGTACACACCATCAGCGGGTATATAAATGAGTACCCTGTGCCAAGTAGAATGGCCTCTAGAATGCGTTAATGTTGTTCATGTTTAGTGTTGCTATGAGCCATGGTAGTGTGTATAAGGGACGTAAACCCACTTGTTGAGTGAACACTGTGGAGGATACAGAGCTGCAGTGTACTAGTTTGAGACGACGTTGTCAGCACGTGGCACAGTTTTAAAGTGGCCACGTTGTGGATTGGCATTCGTCAGCTGCTCGAATCGTGCAATATTCAGATTTATGAAGCCTTCGTATGTGGTAGTGGCTCAAAGCTGGACTGCATGCAAACGTGAGAGCCGCCATACCCACCGCCAACGTTCCGGTCGACCACACGTAACCACCACAAGGAAGGACTGCCGTATTCACATCGTAACCGCTTCACCCCTACACCTGCCGTCCGAAAAAAAGTAAAGGATTCTCTGCAACACTGTGTATCATCCTGCACCATTGATCTCGCAGATTAGCAGCAGTCGGACAGGGGAATTGCCGTTAACAGCACAACAAAAGCGGTTGTGTTTGGAGTGTTGCTGTGAACAGGGAGAATGTAGTGCTGGAGTGGCGTCGCACTGTGTTCAGCGACGAATCGCAATTCTACACTACTCCGGATTATGATAGTTAGCGAGCACAGCGGCGAACTGGGAAGACGTCTCATTCTTCCGATGTTTTGAACTGGCACACCGGTGTTACTCCTGGCCTCACGGTGTGGGGAGCCATCAGCTATGACTTCATGTCGCAACTGTTTGTGACTGAGAGAATTGTGACATCACAATGGTAAATCATACGTGTGTCACCCAGAAAGTAATGCAACGCATTTTTTTTTTCTCAGCCGAGAACAATGCTACGAATGTGAAACGTTACGCAGGCATTATTTGAAGTCTCCTGAGTGAGCGCGCCCAGCTTCTGCCACTTCCGACAGATCGCGTAGCTGCACGACAGTTTCAAAATGGAGTCTGTTGGTAATGTACGTTACAAGCAACGTGCCGTAATTGAATTTCTCACTGCAGAGAAAGAAACTGTGAGAAATATTCACAAACGCTTGTGCAAAGTCTATGGAGCACCTGCTGTCGACAGAAGTACAGTTATTCGCTGGGCACGGAGGGTGAGGTCATCAGAAGGCGGTTCGGCGGAGCTCCAAGATTTGCAGCGATCGGGGAGACCATCCACGGCTGTCACACCTGACATGTTGCTGCGAGCTGCGAGGACAGACGCATTACGACTCGTCATTTCGAGGACGACGAGGAGGTATTTATGCGCAGCGAAGCACTGGCTCCACCACCAGGACAAGGGCTGGAACTGACAGGGCATACATGCCCTTGTTTCGCGCTGGAGGAAGGCCATAGAACGGCATGGAAAAATAGCGCGTGTAGATTAAACATCATTATTTCGTGTTTGTAATTTTCATTGTGTTCGATAAAGAATTGTTGAAGAAAAAAATACAGTGCCTCTCTGTGTGTTACCTCTTATCTGACAGTGTCGTGGTTCCATTTTTAAGCAGGACATTGCTCGTCCACACGTGGCACATGGTACTGTGATGTTGAGGTAGTCCTGTTACTGGCAACATCCCCAGGTTTGTCCCTGACAGAACGAGTGGGACCAGCTCGGACGTCAGCTCCATCCTGTTACTAGTATCCATGATATCAAGGACCAGTTGCAATGGTTATGGACCAGCTTGTCTCTAGGACAGTATACGAGGGGCGTTTGAAAAGTCCGCGTAAAAATAAAAAGTACTTATGTCTTTGGGGTAAATCTTTTTTTTTCGACATAGTCTCCTTTTAGACTTATACACTTCGTCCAGTGCTGTTCTAATTTGTTGATCCCTTCTGGATAATAGGAATTGTCCAAGTTTACAAAATAGCTATTAGTTGCTGCAATCACCTCCTCGTTTGAATAAAATCTTTGTTCCGCCAGCCATTTCTTCAAATTGGGGAACAAATAGCAGCCCGAGGGAGCCAAGTCTGGAGAATAGGAAGGATGTGAGACGAGTGGGAATACTATTTCCATTAATTTTGCGACCACAACTGCTGAGGTGTGTGCTGGTGCATTGTCGTGGTGGAAAATGTCTTTTTTTTTGCTGTCCAATTTCCGGCGTTTTTCTCGCAGGTCGATTTTCAAATGGTCCAATAACGATGAGTAATATTCACCTGTAATAGTTTTACCCTTTTCCAGGTAGTCGATGAGGATTCTCCCTTGCGAATTCCAAAAGACAGTCGCCATAACGTTTCCGGCCGAAATAATGGTCTTCGCCTTTTTGGTGCAGATTCTCCCTTGGTAACCCATTGTTTAGATTGTTGTTTGGACTCAGGAATATAGTAATGTATCCATGTTCCATCCACAGTGACGAAATGACGCATGAAGTCCTGCAGATTCTTCCTGAACAGCTGCAAACCATCCTTGCAACACTTCATACGATTCCGTTTTTGGTCAAGCGTGAGCAATCGCGAAACCCATCTTGCGGAAAGCTTTTTCATGTCCAAATGTTTATGCAAAATATTATGTACCCGTTCTATCGAGACGCCCACAGCACTAGCAATCACGCATCTGAATTCTTCTATCATCCATCACCATATCATGGATTTTATCAATGATTTCTGTAGTTGTAACGTCCACAGGGCGTCCAGAACGTTCAGCATCACTTGTGCCCATATGGCCACTCCAAAAATTTTGAAACCACTTATAAAGTGTTCTAATCGAAGGTGCAGAGTCACCGTAATGTTTATCAAGCTTCTCTTTAGTCTCCCGAGGCGTTTTGCCTTTCATAAAGTAATGTTTAATCACCATACGAAATTCTTTTTCGACCATTTTTTGACAATCACTCGACTTCCTTGATTCACACGAACGCCAAACACAAAGAAATAGACCAATATGGCTGAAACTTGCTGTGCGTTCTTTCCAAAGATGCTACCAACTAAACATGACCTTGTTACGCGCCAGTGGTGCCAGCTCTCGGACATTGCACGGATTTTTCAAACGCCTCTCGTACAATGGCTTTGTCGCACTCTTCCCAACTGAATCCGTGCATGCATCCGGACCATGCGTACATCCAGCCAGAGGGGTTGCAAATGCATATTGATAAGTTGGCTCACAATGGCAAGTTCTTCATAAATTTGATATGATATTGTAGTCACTGAAATAACATTACATACGCTCTGTAGGTGGTTCAGTGATTAAGTGCCAGACTACAAATCTGAAGTCTCGTGTTCGATTCATGGCCAATCCCAGAATTTTTATCTGTGTTTTATTACTTCTTACGCTTCTGGCAATGTTTGTTGAGATGAAAAATGCCGAACTGCACTGTGGCATTAAACTGCAGGTCTGCCTGTAATAGACTGGGTGGGTCAGTTCAAAGGTCAGAGGAAGGCAACGGCCTTCCACCCCCAGCAGGACCAAGCCTAGTAAGGCACTGTGGTGTTAAAAACAATCTTCAGATTGATGACTGCTTCACTTTACTTACCCTCTCTCTCTAACTGTGAAGCTTCATTTCGTTTGCTCCTACCCCTTTGTCAGCCAGTGTATATTCGAACGACCACATAGAAAATATTATGGAAAAGGGTGAACCAAAGGCGGTATTTGATTGGCAGAATACTTAGAAGACGTGACATGTCTACCAAAAAGACGTTCGACACTACACTTATCTGTCCTCTTCTGGAGTTCTGCTGCACGGTATGGTATCCACACCAAATAAGATTAACGGAACACATCGATAAAGTTCAAAGAAGAGCAGTTTATAATTGTATTATCAAGAAATAGGGGAGAGCATAACATGGATATGATATATGAGTGGGAGTAGTAATCATTAAAACAAAGGCGTTTTTCGTCGGTGAGATAGCTTCAGGAAATTTCAATCAGCAGTTTTCTCCTCCACGTTTGAAAACACTTTGCTGACTCCCATCTACATAGGGAACAGTAACAATCCTAAGAAAATAGGAGAAATCAGAGCTCACACGGAAAGATTTAGGTGTTCATTTTTCCCATGTCCCATTGAGGAGTGGTATGGTCGAGAAATAGGCTGGAAGTGGCTATATGATACCTCTGCCAAACACTTAAGTGTGAATTGCAGAGTAGTCGTGGAGATGTAGATGTAGTGGGCTCTTGTATCATCCCTGCTTCTGCGCTAAGGATTTAAGAAAAGGCATTATTCACAAATTCGTTAGAGAATGTGGTGACAAGAGATAATATACACATTCTCAGTAGCTTTATAGTGTAGGCTCACCAGTGCTCAGTAGTTCGGGCCAGACTTCACCAAATGCACTAACAATAGGGTTGAGAAACAGCTCAGGATGACAAGCTCTCATGGAACGCCACTGTGTAGTTTAAGTACAGAATCTGTTGTTAAGTGCTTTTTACAGCATCCTGCGATGCAGTCCATCAATGGTGGCCACATGCAGTAGGTTGAGTCTTGTCAACAGTTGCAGCGATCATCTGTTGTTTTATGAATGGACTCATTTACTCCTGTAAAACTGTTGACTGGCTCAGATGAAAGAATCAACCTCTAATTTTCTGATAGTGTTATTCTTTGAGTACAAAATTAAATGATGCCCAAGCCTTCTTTTATTGTAATGTCCTCTTTCACATTAATTTATCTCATAGACTGGTGATAGCATTTCGACTGCATGCCACGTCAGTACTTTGTGTGTCCCTCCTGTCAGATGTGTAGGTGAGCGATTGTGTAAAATGCACATATACTATAATGTTGAGTGTGTGATGGTGGAAGCGCTCCAGATATGTAAACTAATCCACACTAGAAGTTACAAGGTGTCAGGCTCCTGCTACGTTTTCTAAATGGACTACCTGTGGGAATAAGTCTGGATACATTCTGAATCAGAAAGGATGCCCTCTTATATACAATATTTAGACCTGTGAATCAAACAGCTACTGCGATCTGACAGAAAAAAAGGAAAATATTACCTAGCAAGGGAACACTTACTTTGCACAACGATTTATAATGGACACAGCAAATGGAAACTGAAATAATCTTTATCATGTTGAACCAACAGCTGACATTAATGTTAACTCTGTTGGCGTAAGCTGGCGCCAGCACACCATGTGGCACAAACGTTGCGAGAACGTCGACAGAGGCCAATGACAGGCTCGCAGGAAATGCGCCGCCAATGTCCTCTCGGCCGCCAGTATTTAGATCGCCGCCACAGACCGGAGGGCCAGTGTGTCGTACTGAGTGAGTTCCAGTCTGTCATCAGCTGCAGCCCAGTAGCAGTTAGCTCCGCCGCTAGCTCAGAGACAGGTCCACATAGTGACCAGAATAGTGCACATCATGGTCTTGTAGTTCACCAGCAGTGAGGCTAACGTGGACTACTACAGAGAGCTTGTACCACAACAGCTATCTTGAGATAAGTAACTTTCTATTCTTATGAGTAAAGAACCCAGTTAATATGTGTGTACAGTTTCTGTTATAGAAAGAGGATACTGGCCACCAAACAACATCCTCTCCTTGCTCCCTTGGTACAGGTCTACAGACGCAATGAGACAACATAAAATTAATAGTTTATGATAACAACCTTAGCTGTTTTTTATCCATTTATTGTGTTACGACCGATTTAGTTTCTTTAACGTCTTCAGGTTGCCTGCAATTAAACAAAACAGGAAATTAGGTTAAAGTTACAGCATTTTAATGAATACAATAGGCGACTCGCGCTGATAACAACCTTATACTAAATCCTCACCGAGTTGTGCTGAAATAAAGACATAGATGGTCTAGTTATCGAATGTAATGTTAAAGACGACAGACATGAACACTAATCGTAAGCATTTTGCCGACTGCTTGGCAAGATGTATAAGATGTGCACCTAAAAGAAAGTTGCACTATTAACGTTTTGCGAATAAAAATATAAATTCAAAAATACAAGTGTTTATAAAACCTCTTTATAATCAGCATGACTGAAAAAGTGCATATCTTGTAACAACGTTACTGATAACTTACGATCATTCTGTAAGATCAAAATCGTTCGAGATATATTTTTCGCTATTATTCTGGAACTGTATATTTATTCATTTACTATCATAGATCTCAAATGACGATTTAATGTAGTGTAAGTGCTGTCACGTGTTCCCTTGTTTACGTGCATAATTTTGTTGTTAATTCTTCTTCGGTTCCGCTTTTCAGTTGTCTGCGTTAGTTGTGCAATCTTTAATATTAGTTATTTGCGTAAGGTTTCATCATTGCTTGTAACTATTAAGATCGCACAATCGACTGTCGCACTTGACAGAGGCCAAATACTATGCTTCCTCTTGTCAAGGAACGGCCCTTTCTAGGCCCTGTACAGTACGCAACATACCTTGTCGGCTGGCCATGCTTCGGCAAAGATGCTGCAGTTTATGAATAATTCATGATAAAAAAATTAGCAATATTTTAAGAGAAATATATTAACAACTTCACACATTCAATGTATTTCGTTCTGACTCCACACCTGCATTGTGACATTACTCAGAATTTTGTTTAGCATTTGGTTAGCAAATGGATTTGCAGAGCAGTATCATTGTGACATTACATAATTTTACTGCATAATAGCATGTACAGCACCTATTCTTTCTAGTCTGTTGATGGACAAGTATTGTCACTGTTTTGTCATCTACACTCCTGCAAATGGAAAAAAGAACACATTGACACCGGTGTGTCAGACCCACCATACTTGCTCCGGACACTGCGAGAGGGCTGTACAAGCAATGATCACACGCACGGCACAGCGGACACACCAGGAACCGCGGTGTTGGCCGTCGAATGGCGCTAGCTGCGCAGCATTTGTGCACCGCCGCCGTCAGTGTCAGCCAGTTTGCCGTGGCATTCGGAGCTCCATCGCAGTCTTTAACACTGGTAGCATGCCGCGACAGCGTGGACGTGAACCGTATTGCAGTTGACGGACTTTGAGCGAGGGCGTATAGTGGGCATGCGGGAGGCCGGGTGGACGTACCGCCGAATTGCTCAACACGTGGGGCGTGAGGTCTCCACAGTACATCGATGTTGTCGCCAGTGGTCGGCGGAAGGTGCACGTGCCCGTCGACCTGGGACCGGACCGCAGCGACGCACGGATACACGCCAAGACCGTAGGATCCTACGCAGTGCCGTAGGGGACCGCACCGCCACTTCCCAGCAAATTAGGGACACTGTTGCTCCTGGGGTATCGGCGAGGACCATTCGCAACCGTCTCCATGAAGCTGGGCTACGGTCCCGCACACCGTTAGGCCGTCTTCCGCTCACGCCCCAACATCGTGCAGCCCGCCTCCAGTGATGTCGCGACAGGCGTGAATGGAGGGACGAATGGAGACGTGTCGTCTTCAGCGATGAGAGTCGCTTCTGCCTTGGTGCCAATGATGGTCGTATGCGTGTTTGGCGCCGTGCAGGTGAGCGCCACAATCAGGACTGCATACGACCGAGGCACACAGGGCCAACACCCGGCATCATGGTGTGGGGAGCGATCTCCTACACTGGCCGTACACCACTGGTGATCGTCGAGGGGACACTGAATAGTGCACGGTACATCCAAACCGTCATGGAACCCATCGTTCTACCATTCCTAGACCGGCAAGGGAACTTGCTGTTCCAACAGGACAATGCACGTCCGCATGTATCCCGTGCCACCCAACGTGCTCTAGAAGGTGTAAGTCAACTACCCTGGCCAGCAAGATCTCCGGATCTGTCCCCCATTGAGCATGTTTGGGACTGGATGAAGCGTCGTCTCACGCGGTCTGCACGTCCAGCACGAACGCTGGTCCAACTGAGGCGCCAGGTGGAAATGGCATGGCAAGCCGTTCCACAGGACTACATCCAGCATCTCTACGATCGTCTCCATGGGAGAATAGCAGCCTGCATTGCTGCGAAAGGTGGATATACACTGTACTAGTGCCGACATTGTGCATGCTCTGTTGCCTGTGTCTATGTGCCTGTGGTTCTGTCAGTGTGATCATGTGATGTATCTGACCCCAGGAATGTGTCAATAAAGTTTCCCCTTCCTGGGACAATGAATTCACGGTGTTCTTATTTCAATTTCCAGGAGTGTATAAAGAAAGATATATCAGTGTTTTCTTTTACTCCATCTTGGTACATGCAGGAAACTATGCAAAAAAAGTAAACATTTTGTACGGATAACAGTTGCAAATACTATCTGTTAAAAGGCAAGGAGCTTAAAATATGACTAAGGTCATCTGAGCATCTGTTGATTAATTAGGTTCTACTGCAGCAGGCTTCACTAATAAGTCAATTTTGTTACCACACTCGTTGGCTTTGCCACAAAATAGTCGCCTTACCCAACTTACCTATAACTCGGGCTGCGCTACAGGTTAGTTCGTCACTGCAAGTTGAAGTCAACAAGCAAGAATTGTGAGTGAATCGCTAACTGTAACATTTAGTCCCACAACCTATTCAAGTAGCCTAAAAGGTTATTCAAAGTGTGCTCCTAGACTTTTCCCGTCGGTAGAAAACTGGAACGACTCATTTCCAAGAAAATAGTATCGCCATCACACAATGATTTAAGCTGATCACTATCTACATTCCTCATGTGAATTCCACAAGCAGGAACGCCAATCATTACGACATATCAGATGGTAATACTTCCACCAGCAAAATATGTTACGAAAATAATGCACAATTTCTGATCCAATAACACTAACATTACATAATGAATACATACGAACCCACAGAAATCTATTTTGAATGAATAACGCAACACATTACCTTTACACAAGGTTGATTCCAGATAGGCAACTAAATTTAATTGCCTTAAAAATTATAAATACTGCTGTAGCAAAAACATTTATTCTAACGTAGAACTCACCTGCAATAAATCTCCCTTTCAGATTTACTAAGGTGCAGAAAACCAATATTCAGTTCGTGGCCGAAATGTGTTTTGAAATAGACACAAGTACACGTTCCATTTTTATCTTGCCTGACCTCAATGGCAGACGTGCAGTGGCCACCCATTTTGTTACTGCCTTGAGACTTCAGTAGCCTCTTGCCCTTTGACCAAGATACGAATATCCCAGATCTGTGACACAAATAAATGATTCTGGTGCCACCCTTCATATGCTTAGCACCACCATTCATTACAAAGCTACATCTCGCGAACTTCTCCTATTTGGCCTTCCATTTTAGAAAGTCTAAAACATCAAATACGAAAAACATTGTACTATTTGCATGCCTTGGTTGTTCACTGTAAATCATTCATACCTATTTGGCTGTAAAAAATAACGGCTAAAATGGCTTGTAATTCTAAATATTCAAAAGTTTTCGTGAGCGCAAGAATGTTACTGAAATCAAATATTTAAGCGATATGGAAAAAACAGTTGCTACACAATTTATGGACAGAAGAAATAAAGTTTATTAATTACCCCCTCCCCCCCCCCCCCCCCCATGAACCATAGACCTTTGCGTTAGTGGGGAGGCGTGCATGCCTCAGCGATTCAGCGATACAGATAGCCGTACCGTAGGTGCAACCACAACGGAGGGGTATCTGTTGAGAGGCCAGACAAACGTATGAAGAGGGGCAGCAGCCTTGTAACACTAACCAAAACGGCCTTTCTGAGCTGGTACTGCGAACGGCTGAAGGCAAGGGGAAACTACGGCCGTAATTTTTCCCGAGGGCATCCAGCTTTACTGTATGGATAAATGATGATGGCATCCTCTTGGGTAAAATATACCGGAGGTAAAATACTCCCCCATTCGGATCTCCGGGCAGGGACTACTCAAGAGGACGTCGTTATCAGGAGAAAGAAAACTGGCGTTCTACGGATCGGAGTGTGGAATGTCAAATCCCTTAATCGGGCAGGCAGATTAGAAAATTTAAAAAGGGAAATGGATAGGTTAAAGTTAGATATAGTGGGAATTAGCGAAGTTCGGTGGCAGGAGGAACAAGACTTTTGGTCAGGTGACTACAGGGTTATAAATACAAAATCAAATAGGAGTAATGCAGGAGTAGGTTTAATAATGAATAAAAGAATAGGAGTTCGGGTAAGCTACTACAAACAACATAGTGAACGCATTATTGTGGCCAAGATAGACACGAAGCCCACGCCTACGACAGTAGTACAAGTCTATATGCCAACTAGCTCTGCAGATGACGAAGAAATTGAAGAAATGTGTGATGAGATGAAAGAAATTATTCAGGTAGTGAAGGGAGACGAAAATTTAATAGTCATGGGTGACTGGAATTCGACAGTAGGAAAAGGAAGAGAAGGAAACATAGTAGGTGAATATGGATTGGGGGGAAGAAATGAAAGAGGAAGCCGTCTGGCAGAATTTTTCACAGAGCATAACTTAATCATAGCTAACACTTGGTTCAAGAATCATAAAAGAAGGTTGTATACATGGAAGAAGCCTGGACATACTGACAGGTTTCAGATAGATTATACAATGGTAAGACAGAGATTTAGGAACCAGGTTTTAAATTTTAAGACATTTCCAGGGGCAGATGTGGACTCTGACCACAATCTATTGGTTATGACCTGTAGATTAAAACTGAAGAAACTGCAAAAAGGTGGGAATTTAAGGAGATGGGACCTGGATAAACTGACTTAACCAGAGGTTGTACAGAGTTTCAGGAAGAGCGTAAGGGAACAAATGGCAGGAATGGGGGAAAGAAATACAGTAGAAGAAGAATGGGTAGCTTTGAGAGATGAAGTAGTGAAGGCAGCAGAGGATCAAGTAGGTAAAAAGACGAGGGCTAGTAGAAATCCTTGGGTAACAGAAAAAATATTGAATTTAATTGATGAAAGGAGAAAATATAAAAGTGCAGTAAATGAAGCAGGCAAAAAGGAATACAAACGTCTCAAACATGAGATCGACAGGAAGTGCTAAATGGCTAAGCATCCAAAGCTAGAGGACAAATGTAAGGATGTAGAGGCTTATCTCACTAGGGGTAGGACAGATACTGCCTACAGGAAAATTAAAGAGACCTTTGGAGAGAAGAGAACCACTTGTATGAATATCAAGAGCTCAGATGGAAACCTAGTTCTAAGCAAAGAAGGGAAAGCAGAAAGGTGGAAGGAGTATATAGAGGGACTGTACAAGAGCGATGTACTTGAGGGCAATGTTATAGAAAGGGAAGAGAATGTAGATGAAGATGAAATGGGAGATATGATACTTCGTGAAGACCTGAGTCGAAACAAAGCCCCAGGAGTAGACAACATTCCATTAGAAAAACTGACGGCCTTGGGATGGCCAGTCCTGACAAAACTCTACCATCTGGTGAGCAAGATGTATGAGACAGGCGAAATACCCTCAGACTTCAAGAAGAATATAATAATTCCAATCCCAAAGAAAGCAGGTGTTGACAGATGTGAAAATTACCGAACTATCAGTTTAATAAGTAACAGCTGCAAAATACTAACTCGAATTCTTTACAGACGAATGGAAAAACTGTTAGAAGCCGACCTCTGGGAACATCAGTTTGGATTCCGTAGAAATATGGGAACACGTGAGGCAATACTGACCCTACGACTTATCTTGGTAGCTAGACTAAGAAAAGGCAAACCTACGTTTCTAGCATTTGTAGACTTGGATAAAGCTTTTAACAATGTTGACTGGAATACTCTCTTTCAAATTCTGAAGGTGGCAGGGGTAAAATACAGGGAGCGAAAGGCTATTTACAATTTGTACAGAAACCAGATGGCAGTTATAAGAGTCGAGGGACATGAAAGGGCAGCAGTGGTTGGGAAGGGAGTGAGACAGGGTTGTAGCCTCTCCCCGACGTTATTCAATCTGTATATTGAACAAGCAGTAAAGGAAACAAAAGAAAAATTCGGAGTGGGTATTAAAGTCCATGGAGAAGAAATAAAAACTTTGTGGTTCGCCGATGACATTGTAATTCTGTCAGAGACTGCAAAGGACTTGGAAGAGCAGTTGAACGGAATGGGCAGTGTCGAGAAGGGAGGCTACAAGATGAACATCAACAAAAGCAAAACGAGGATAATGGAATGTAGTCGAATTAAGTCGGGTGATGCTGAGGGAATTAGATTAGGAAATGAGATACTTAAAGTAGTAAAGGAGTTTTGCTATTTGGGGAGCAAAATAACTGATGATGGTCGAAGCAGAGAGGATATAAAATGTAGACTGTCAATGGCAAGGAAAGCGCTTCTGAAGAAGAGAAATTTGTTAACATCGAGTATAGATTAAAGTGTCAGGAAGTCGTTTCTGAAAGTATTTGTATGGAGTGTAGCCCTGTATGGAAGTGAAACGTGGACGATAAATAGTTTAGACAAGAAGAGAATAGAAGCTTTCGAAACGGGGTGCTACAGATAAATGCTGAAGATTAGATGGGTAGATCACATAACTAATGAGGAGGTATTGAAGAGAATTGGGGAGAAGAGGAGCATGTGGCACAACTTGACTAGAAGAAGGGATCGGTTGGTAGGACATGTTCTGAGACATCGAGGGATCACCAATTTAGTATAGGATGGCAGCGTGGAGGGTAAAAATCGTAGAGGGAGACCAAGAGATGAATACACTAAGCAGATTCAGAAGGATGCAGGCTGCAGTGCGTACTGGGAGATGAAGAAGCTTGCACACAATAGAGTAGCATGGAGAGCTGCATCAAACCAGTCTCAGGACTGAAGACCACAACAACAACAACAACAACAACAATTACCCATTGTGGATTACAGTGATTGTGACTTTAATGTCTTCTAAGACTAGGACGTTAATACAAATAATCCTTTCATATGAACTGAAAGAAACTTTGCAGTACAACATTGAACCACATTACTGAATGCACAAAGAAAGAAATTCTATAGTTTTACCAGAAACATTCCTACTATTGAATAGTAAAAACTAATTATAATTCTGTGTTTCTTACCGTCCATTGATTGGAATACAATCTTTTCATCCGCAGATCGAACCATGTTCTTCCTCTCACATGTGCTCTCAAACGAACCAATGTATTGAAGGAATAGCTACAGTCGTCTTGTGGGCACTTAATCGTACCTTCTGTATTTGGCTCTACACATGCATTTTCCTGATGTGCGCGTATAAAGTTTTTCGAAGCTGAAATGCTTTAGCGCACACAAAACAATTGTTGGAATCTGCCATTATAGACATAGGCCTAGAACACACAACAGTGAACTACTATATCGAGTTAGCCACATAACGTATCGACAGACAAATCGCCTCGTTTAAAGAACAGCGCATTTCAGAAAGTCGCAACGATCTGGATTGTCTGGTATGGGAGACGAAGTCATGGCACGACGTGGCCAATCAGTAAACCCAATTCCTCGGCGTCCCCTAGACGCAAGTTGGAAGAACGGTGCAGTGTTCTCTCTGACATGCAGCATTTCATCGTTCTTCTTAATAACACAGGCATTGCAGTATCGTATTTATTCGCTGATACCGGGCAGTGACTTTCAGTTTAAATGTCTTATGTCTGCCCCCTGTATGGGAATTACACAATTTGTGCACAAGTACGTGACGCAGGAAAGACGACATTTTGAAGTTTGGGTCTGGCCGTGACTTGTGCACGGATAGCCAAAAAGTGGTTAAAGCGATCGCTCGCGTAAAGCACGAAATCTGTGTTCGACTCCCGGTCCGGCACAAATTTTCATCGTCGTCATTCCGTTATACAGCTGGTGGTTGTTCATATTCGCAACTACCAATACATTTCTGTCTTCACTTCAGCGCAACACGGTGAGGATTTAGTATAAGGTTGTTTTCAGCGTGTCGCTTATTGTGTTCGTTAAAATGCTGTTGCTTTAGCATAATTTCGTGTTTTGTTTAACTGTAGGCAACCTGAAGATTTTAGAGAAACGAAACCGCTCGTAACACAATAAATGTGTAAAAATACAGCTGAGTTTGTTTTTACTTTTCATTAATAAAAATGAAACTGAATTTATATGAATCTGAGTAATAGAAACAACCATCTCACCTTGCATTAAAATGTTTACAGCAACGTGGTTTGCTGGGTGAGGTGAGGTGCATGTGGATCCACTCTGTTATAACAGCTCGCAGTTGCAATACATCACACACATTAATGTGGCCACCGCCCATGTTCGATGTCAACGTGCAATAACCACTCAAAGACGACTGGTGGCAGCACTAGCAGAGGAGGGTATATAAAGCGTGCGGAGGGACGCGGAAAACACTCCGCAGTATCCTGCCCTGCACCTGGTCTGCACCTACCAAGAGATTTTTCATCCGGACTACCCCACGATATTGCGGAATTCCCACGCTTGCAAGACCGTTTCCGGACGATAACTCGTACCTTTTATGTGAAGTCGTAGCAGTCCTGGAACCTGAAGATACAGATGCTGGGCCGAAAGATTCGACGTAGCGTCACAACAAGATGGCCACATTTCCTCGCTGTATAAGCAGCCCTTATAGAAGAAGCCACTCCACATCGGAAGATCACACGTACCTCATTGCAGGGGAGGCAAAACATGTAGTGTTGCGAACTCCACAAAGATACTCTGTGAAGTCCTGGCGGCGCGCAAAACTGTGCAGTCGTTGTTGTAACGCGGGAACTGAGCCATTCCTCTGACGTCCAAAAGGGCATCATCATTGGCTTTCGGAGCAAGAGTGGAAAGATTTCTGAAACGGCTATGTTTGTAAACTGCTCGCCTGCCACTGTGGTTAAAGTATACTGTGCATGGCGAAATGGTGCTATCGAAAACTGGCGCTGACGAAACTGTGGTGCATCCTGTCTGATCACCTGCATCCATTCATGTCCTTTGTGCATTCGACGGACTTGTGGAATTCCAGCAGGACAATGCGACACCCCACAAGGCCAGAATTGCTACAGAGTGGCTCCAGAAACACTCTTCTGGGTTTAAACACTTCCGCTGACGACCAGACTCCCCAGACATGAACGTTATTGATCATATCTGGGATGCCTTGCAACGAGATTTTCAAGGTATCTGTTCCCTCCATCTCTACTTCACGTCGTGTTGCGGCACTTCTGCATGCTTGCGGGGCCCTGCACGATATTAGACAGGTGTACCAGTTTCTTTGTCTCTTCAGTGTACAAACTGAATAAAATGACGACCTTCGTAAGTCTGTCAGTGAAACTGTGGCACTTTATTTCCCTCATAATACGGGTACAATTCCTCACTATTACTTTTATGATAAGTAATACCGGCTCTAGATATAAGAGCTTATATAGTGATGCCCATTCTGTTTGTATGAGGGATATAGTTTTGAATTGCAAACCATGCTGTACTGAAACACAAATTCATACTTCTTCGTTTACATCTTTCTCTTTATTGTGATAAGCACCGCGAGGTGCGTGCCAGAGGGTACGTCCCACTGTATCAGTTATCAGGGTTTCTTCCCGTTCCATTCATGTAAGAGCACGGGAAGAATGCCTCTGTGCGTGCAGTAACTGTTCTAATCTTAACCTCACAATCCCTAAGTGAGCGATACATAGGGGATTCTATTATATTCCTAGAGTCGTAATTTAAAACTAGTTCTTGAAACTTTGGCAATAGACTTTCTGGGGATACTTTGTGTCTATCATCAAGAGCCTTCCAGTTGAGTTCCTTCAGTATCTATGTGACACTCCCCATGAACCAAACCAGCCTGTGTTCAGTCATGCTGCCTTTGTCTGTATACGTTCAATACCCCCTCTTTGTCCAATCTGGTACGTGTCCCACGCACTTGAGCAATATTCTAGAACTATTCACACAAGTAATTTGTAAGCAATCTGCTTTGTGGAGAATTCGTTCGTGTGAATTCGTTGAAGAAACCCCTCTACCATTTTGAGAGCCCCTTCCTGAGCTATTAGAGCATATTCGCTCTCACATTTCGATCATCAGCATGCCAGTACTGTGTGCACATAGGCTCCCACTAGCGTTCGTGCACAGTGATTTAGTGTCTTGTAGATACATCATAGAATAAGGGATCATGGAGGAATTTTATAAGGGGGACTATGCTCCAGACTGAACGCTGAAAGGCATAATCAGTGTTAAATGCTGCTGCTGCTGATGATTTGGATACATCATGGAACATGATGACACCGTCCAGTCGACCCTTCAACCTCCCTAGGCCCCTACAAGGGTCTCAGGCATCTGGCCAACATGTTAAACATTCTTATCAACTGAAAGAGTCAAACTGTCTCACTTAGTAGAGTTAAACCTGCTTGGACATGGATGATGAACCACCTTTGGACACAAACAAGGCTTCAGAAGGACTGGCGAATGACAGCATGAAGTCGTGTCCAATTTCATACTCTCAGTACAGTGTCGGAACATCAAACGAAATGCGCGCTCTGTTTGGACAGCATTTCTCGTTTGCTATTATTATTGACATACATGCACGCACACTCTGGAGCATTGCTGTGCACTTACAAGGACTCTGCTCCATTCTTGGCAGTTCTGGGCTAATGCTGAACCCGTTTTGATGTGCTTCGTGCTGCGTCCATCATTGGTTATTTTCCTACCTAAGTAGTCGAACTCCTTAACTTCATTTACTTCGTGACCATCAATCCTGATGTTAAGTTTCTCGCTGTTAAAATTATTCAAATGGCTCTAAGCACTATGGAACTCAACATCTGAGGTCATCAGTCCCCTAGACTTAGAACTAGTTAAACCTAACTAACCTCAGGACATCACACACATCCATGCCCAAGGCAGGATTCGAACCTGCGACCGTAGCAACAGTGCGGTTCCAGATGAAGCGCCTAGAACCGCTCGGCCACAGCGGCCGGCTTTTCTCGCTGTTCTTATTTCTGCTACTTCTCATTACTTTCTTCGATTTACTCTCAATCCGTATTCTATACTCATTGGACTTCATTCCATTCAGAAGACCATGTAACTCTTCTTCACTTTCACCCAAGATAGCAATGTCATCAGCGAATCGTATCATTGATATTCTTTCACATTGAATTTTAATTCCACTACTGAACCTTTCTTTCTTTTCATCATTGCTTCTTCGATGTGCAGATTGAACAGTAGGGGAGAGAGACTACGTCCGTGTCTTACACCCTTTTTTAACCAGAGTACTTCGGTTTTGGTCGTCCACTCTTATAAGTCCCTCTTAGCTTATGTACATATTGTATATTACCTGTCTCACCATGTAACTGACCCCTATTTTTCTCAGAATTTCAAACATCTTGAACCATTTTACATTGCCAAACTCTTTTTCCAGGTCGACAAATCCTATGAATGTATCTTGATTTTTGTTTACCGTTTCTTCCATTATTAACCGCGACATAAGAATTGCCCCTCTGGTGCCTTTACCTTTCCTAAAGCCAAACTGACCGTCATCTAACGCATCTTCAGCTTTCTTTTCCGTTCTACTGTATATTATTCTTGTAAGTAACCTTGATGCATAAGATGTTAAGCTGATTGTGCGATAATTCTCGCACTTGTCAGCTCTTGCAGTCTTCGGAATTGTGTGGATGATATTTTTCCGAATGTCAGACGGTATGCCGCCAGACTCATAAATTCTACACACCATCGTGAATAGTCGTTTTGTTGCCACTTCCCCCAATGATTTTAGAAATTCTGATGGAATGTTATCTATTCCTTCTACCTTATTTGATCTTAAGTCCTCCAAAGCCCTTTTAAATTCTGATTCTAATATTTGGTCACCTATGTCTTCTAAATCGACACCTGTTTCTTCTTCTATCACATCAGACAAATTTTCCCCCTCTTAGAGGTCTTCATTGTACTCTTCCACCTATCCGCTCTCTCCTCTGCATTGAACAGTTGCACTCTCAATGTTACCACTCTTGCTTTAATTTCACTGGAGGTTGTTCTGATTTCCTATATGCTAAGTCAGTCCTTCTGACAAACATTTCCTCACATTTTTCATGCAGACATTTCATCTTAGCTTCCCTGCACTTCCTATTTATTTCATTCCGCAGTGACTTATATTTCTGTATTTCTGAACCTTTTTGCCCATTCTTCTTTCATCGATCAACTGAAGTATTTCTTATGTTACCCATGGTTTCTTCGCAGTTAGCTTCGTTGTACCTATGTTTTCCTTTCCAGTTTCTGTGATTGCAGTTTTTAGAGATGTCCATTTCTCTTCAACTATACTACCTACTGAGCAATTCCTTATTGCTGTATCTATAGCTTTAGAGAACTTCTAGCGTATCTCGTCATTTCTTAGTACTTCTGTATCCCACTTCTTTGCATATTGATTCTTCCTGACTAATCTCTTAAATTTCAGCCTACTCTTCATCACTACTACAATTGTGACCTGAATCTGCATCTGCTCCTGGGTACGTCTTACTTTCCAGTATCTGATTTCGGAATGTCTGTCTGACCATGATGGAATCTGACTGAAATCTTCCCGTATCATCCAGCCTTTTCCAAGTATACCTCCTCCTCTTATGATTGTTGAACAGGGTATTCGCTATTACTAGTTGAAATTTATCACAGAATCCAATTAGTCTTTCTCCTCTCTGATTTGTACAGTGGGGGACGTTACTAAATGGATGTAATATTACTTAATTTTTTTATATTTCAATTGATGCTCGCCAGTGCCTTCTGCCTGGCTGTTAGTTTCATCTCGTAAGTCACGTTGCATCATACCGGACAGAACCACTTCGAAACTCACGTTTTGAACCACCAGCAGCTAAACTCACGTGTTGCTGACGAGGTAACACTACCGAACTGCACGTCTACAATTTGGCTGTCCAATAGGAAGGTTTGGAGGAGGTGACGTGGGGGTGGAGCTCCGGCCAGCCGCCGGGAGCGGACACGCCGTCCGCTCTCTTCTGCTGGCAGCTTCCGACCCGGTTAGACGCTCTCCTCTCCTGCTCTCTTGAGCAGCAGCCCATTCGGTTTCGTCGGCTTCTCTAGGCCTGCCTTCAACCACTTTTTACTGAAATGAACCATGTCTATCATAAAATGTTTAACTTCATCACCTCAACGGGTGCCTACTGCTTTCCCTTAATCGCCAATCCCGACATATTAACAGATTCCTTGTCCGAAGCCCATATTCTCCTGTAACCTCTTCTTCTACTCCTTCACCGACAACTGCATTCCAGTCCCACCTTTTCATCCTCAGTTTGCGATGTCGGCAAGAATCCTGTCTCTGAAATCACAGTAACACACTCTCTGCCCTACCTTCCTATTCATAAGGAATCCTACTCCCGTTATACCATTATCTGCTGCTGTTGATATTACCCTATACTCATCTGACCAGAAATCCTTGTCTTCTTTCCACTTCACTAAACTGACCCCTAATGTGTCTAGATTGAGCCTTTACATTTCCCAGTTCAGATTTTCTAGCTTCCCTACCACGTTTAAGCTTCTGGCATTCCACGCTCCGATTCGTAGAATGTTATACTTTCTTCGGTCATTCAATCCTTTTCTCATGGTCACCTCCTCTTGGCAGTCCCCTCCCAGAGATCCGAATGGGGGACTATCCCAGAATCCTTCGCCAATGGAGAGATCATCATGATACTTCTTCAATTACAGGCTACATGTTCTGTCGATATACGTTACGTGTCTTCGATGCAGTGGTTTCCCTGCCTTCTGCATTCTCATGCCGTTGATCATTACTGATTCTTCCGCCTTTAGGGGCAGTTTCCAACCTCTAGGACAAGAGAGTGCCCTGAACCTCTGTCCGCTCCTCCGCCCTCTTTGATAAGGCCGTTGGCGGGATGAGGATGATTTCTTATGCCGGAAGTATTCGGCCGCCAATGCTGAGTATTAAAATTTAAGCAGCAGCGGGTTACGAACCCAGGACCATGAACGTTTTACTTAATAATTTAAGACGCCGCCCAAAAGCTACATTGACTATGTAAGGCGAGGGAATCAGGTATAGGCATTCGACAACGAAAACCAATTCGTGGCGGTGTAAATGCAGTCGCGCAAGCGTTGCTTCAGATTGCGCGAGCGTCTGACTGTTCATAGAACAACGAAACCTGATTCCTATCTGAAACCTAATCTGTAAGATAAGATATAAGTAAAGTAAAAACATTTCCTGCTTCCTTACGCTGATACTGCAGTCTTCAATGATCTAACCACAATGTCGAATGTCGGCTCCTGACTTGACCCTGTGCTATGATATTACTACAGTAAACCTATTTATTTTTTCGAGTCATTGTCGTGCCTTTAGTTTGTGCGTTTACAGCATTAATTCTTAGCAACTGCGCGGTCGGCACGGTTACTGTTGTTCAGTTTTCTTTTCAATGACTCCTGCTATTCTACGTATTACTTTGTCGTTTTAAAGCCTGGCGTATTACAGATTTAGGTGTAAAGTGTATAAGCTGTGCTAGTAATGGAAAGGTGTAATTTTTCAGTATGGAACAACGCAGTATAATAGATTATTTTAGTAAATCTGCCTCGGAAAAACGTGAAGCTGGTAATAACCATCCACTTCTTATACGAGTGGTAGCACCGGAACAGGTGTTACTGACGATAAAAGCCAATTGTGTGCAGTAATTCCTTGATATTGGGACTCCCAAAACATCTAATTATCCTATTTGTTGGAACGACAGTAGATGGTGAGAATTTAAGACGTAATATTAGTGGTTAGTGTGCAGGGATGGCAAGTTAAGTTGCTTCATGTGTAAAGATGTGCAGAATATTGGAGTGAGTAAATCGCAGGGAAAGTGCATTTCTAAAGAATAGAGTAGTATTTCGGTGGATCCAGGTTATGGAAGTACACAAGCTCAATTAACATCATTGAGAAAAAAAAATCATAAACATAGACATTCCGAAGCTCATTTAACTGCATGCAGACAGTAAAAAAAAGACGATGTTCTAAAAAACCTTGTAGTTGAACAGCAGACAGACATTTTTAAAAGTACAAGGAAAATGTTTTGCACAGTATATCTTGTAGCAATAAATAAAAAACCATATTTAGACTTTCACAAGCTCGTGGATTTGCAAATTCAGAATGGGCTCCACATAGCAAAACACTGCGTAGTAAACTCAGCTGTGTCAACTTCATAGACTTCATTGCGGACACTACGAAAAGAAGCTCCCTTGCTGCATAATAGTCTGAAATGAGTGATGGCTGTGTAAATACCTTCGTCTTGGATTTTATCGAACTTAAACGAACAGGCGCAGTAACAATAGAGGCAACTAAAATGTCTCTCGAAGCATGGTTTTTCTTCAAGTTATTTGAATGACAATTTGATTGGAGCACGCAGTGATGGAGCTAGTGTAATGCTAGGAAGGAATTTGGTGTTTACAGACGACTTAAGAAAAAGGACAACAAACTTTTCAAATGTCATTTTTTGTGCCACCAAACTGAATTAGAGTTTGCTGATGCAATCGAAGAGGTTCCTGGTGTGAATCATATTATCATTTTTTGTAATAAGCTATATACATTGTATCATCATTCTCCACAGATTTAGCATGAATTGTCACCTGGTTCACAGGAGTTAGGTGCAGAACTTCAGAAGATATCTAGTGTATTCTCAGTGCGCTGGGTGGTCTCAGGCTTTAGAGCAGTGCAAACAATATGGAATTTCTAGCAGACTCTGAATGCTCATTTCAATAAACGTTCGAATGACATGACTAGAAAATCAATTGTAAGAGAAAAGTTCAAGCAGCTGCAGAAAATACTATAAAGCCCCGAGTTCGTGACCAACATTGTAGTGTTTTCTGATGTTCTTGAAGAGATTAGCATTCTCTCATAGTACCTACAAAAGGGGAGTGTTAATATTCCCTCATCAGATAGGGCAATTATGAGGTCAATATGAGACATTGAAGGAAATGAATGCCAAGTGCTTGCATGAAGGAAGCAGAGAAAGCTATTTTTGAAACGTGCTTCACAGATGTTTCACAGGTTCCCAGAAGAGAGCAAGCAGAATGACTACCCATATTAATAGAAATCAGTTCTGTCAGAGCCTTAGCGACCATTTGAGACAAAGGCTAATTTCGAATGACAGTGAAGAAGTCAAATCCTTCATGAAAGAGATCGATATTTTGGACAGTAAAAATGCTCCTATGACGTTGTGAGCCCGTGGCTAGAAGGGGAAGAAAATCTAAGAATGACTATTTCATCCAAATGTAAGGTTTCAGAGACTATGTTGATAACAGTAGAGAGAACATTCCTGGGAAAAGTTAAATCAGTTTTTGTTTGTGTTGATGCACTCGTCCTTAATGTTTATTTCAATTGTGGGGCTCCGCTGCATCTCTGGAACTCGAAGGCTTACATCAACATATGGATCAAAATCACAGGCATGCCAAAGACAACCAATGCAATAAGGCAAATCCAAATGTGCACCAATCTGACTGGTACTCCACCATATGGGATTTTCTTTAGGTGAGTCTACCCACTGTTTTTGTTAGGAACACAGCACTGCCACTATGTGTCATACTCCCCACCCCCCCACCCCCCTCCCACCTACCCACCCAAGATTCGGCGACCATGCAAGTGCCTTTCGACCACTTACCTCTATAATGCCATGATCTACACAGTTAATGTATTGGATTTCCACCCTGAGGACATCTTGCTTCAGCTGCGCGACAGTACACTCATGGGGTTCGCCAATCCTCACACTGCTCCAGAGTATGTGTCGTCCCATTGCAACTGTCTGCTACATACTCACCAGCTTCCCTTCGACGCAGATGAAGATAGCATTGCAGCCCACATCACTAAGGACAGCCACCTTCACATCACTGTCCCACTGTTGGTGACTGCACAGACATGAGGTACCTCGATGGACCTCCCACACTCTCACACAGGCTGACATTTATGTCCACCTGTTTGGCTGCAGGATTTCATCCTGGCACCTATAAACGCCACAGACAACCTCCAGTGTCTGAGAAATGGTTCAGTTGTGTCTCACACAAGTGTCAGCCCCAGCACTACTTGTCACGTGCGCCTGTGCACACATCGAGAAATGGTCCATCTGTGCCTTCCTTTCGGGCTGGCCACGGCACAGCTGGTCAGGCAAACTTGCTGCACCACCTTGCTGATGCCTTCCCACCACCACATCCTCAGTCTTACTTTCGCCCCAACAGTGCATCCTTTCCTTTCCCACATGCTCTGCACTACCGGGGAGATGGGTACAGTGGTTATCGACAATGTGGATTGACTATCAACCTCACCAACTTGAGTGTTCTCTCCAAGGCTGATGGTCTTCGGGCAGTTCTTTCTTAACTTGCTTTGTATGTGTACGCTGTTTACTCTGTTCTACAATCCATCGTAATAAAACGTGTTAGGTGAATTTGTGGTATTTCTGTTACACAGCAATCATGTGTAGTTCAGATGTACCCACAATAGTAATGCCCTGGTCTTGTTACACTTTCTTATAGGTTCCAAGCAATGTCTGATTTTTTTTTTTCGCATCGCCAGAATCAAACAGCTTTACAACAAGCCCAATGGAGACAATGGGAAGTGGCAAATTATAGTCTTGAAAGTTTATTTAGCAAGAATAATGGTCGAAAATTGTAAAACAGTTTCACAGATTATTCGGAATAAGAGTTGCACCAGTTTCTTAAGACAATTTTTTTTTATTTGTCTCAAGTTGATCACATGTATAATGAAGCTAATAAATGAAAATAGAGATTAAAATGAAATAAGATAAGGAATTTAAAGCTGTTACATAGTTGTATTGCGAATCAAGTAAATTTAAGAAGACAGTATTATTAAACAAACAGGAAGGCAATGTAAAAGAAAAAAAAAACTTGCTTTGAATTACACTACATGTGATATTCTGTAGTAGGCACTAAATAATGGAAAATGTAAGTTCATTATTAATTAGTCTACAAAGAGAGAAATGTTTGTTTATTTCACATAGTTTAGCAGACTTGTATGGAAATGTATGTGTTCTTCCAATTCGATGCAGAAATATTTAGCATCTTTCCGCAATCCTTTCGCCCTGTGGAATTCGAAAACATGTGCTACAACCCTCTGCCCCTGAATCATAATTTTTTACACAACACTGTGACTCTCTTCACCACAGAAAAGTAGACTCATTTTGTTAGGCTGTTTGATGTAAACTGATTCTCTATGTTTCACGCACACGTATACATGTATACACTAAGATAAAGGCTAATTAGCTCAATTATCCCACTTACTCTCATATACTACTTAGGTCCAAAATGGCTGCCGTGTTCCACGTGACGTTCAGCTGACAAATGGCAGCGCTCAGTTATCGGCAAGCCACACATAAAAAGTTGTCGCTACTTTCTTTATTCAGGGCTTTAAGCCTTTCCATGTTGTAACGCCATTTTGGAAACAGACACTACCCATGCACAGTAAGCATGACAAGTGAACAGCAGGAAACGCTTCAAAAACTTACAAAGTTGCCGCTGCTTATACTGTACGGTTCGGCCATATAAATTTATAAAACGATTTATTATTAATTTTTAAAATCGGATCATTCATTTATAGACACCCTGTCTTATTTTTAACAATAGGCGTCATCGCTGTCTGCCTAATTCTGTAATAACTCACTTGACTAGAATCAAAGTGAGCGATATTTTGCTTCAGAGTTCGTCCCGAATTTTTGATATGAATTGAGATCCATGATTTGTTAAGAAATTGATGAAATGTATGATGAAATAAAATAAATTATTCAGGTAGTGAAGGGAGACGAAAATTTAAGTCATGGGCGACTGGAATTCGACAGTAGGAAAAGGAAGAGAAGGAAACGAAGTAGGTGAATATGGATTGGGGCTAAGAAATGAAAGAGGAAGCCGCCTGGTAGAATTTTGCACAGAGCATAACTTAATCATAGCTAACACTTGGTTCAAGAATCATGAAAGAAGGTTGTATACATGGAAGAACCCTGGAGATACTAAAAGGTATCAGATAGATTATATAATGGTGGGTATCAGAAGAGATACTGAATTTAATTGATGAAAGGAGAAAATACAAAAATGCAGTAAGTGAAGCAGGCAAAAAGGAATACAAACGTCTCAAAAATGAGATCGACAGGAAGTGCAAAATAGTTCAAATGGCTCCGAGCACTATGCGACTTAACTTCTTAGGTCATCAGTCGCCTAGAACTCAGAACTAATTAAACCTAACTTACCTAAGGACATCACACACATCCATGCCCGAGGCAGGATTCGAACCTGCGACCGTAGCAGGCGCTCGGTTCCAGACTGTAGCGCCTAGAACCGCACGGCCACTCCGGCCGGCAAGTGCAAAATGGCTAAGCAGGGATGGCTAGAGGACAAATGTAAGGAGGTAGAGGGTTATCTCACTAGGGGTAAGATAGATACTGCCTACAAGAAAATTAACGAGATCTTTGGAGAAAAGAGAACCACTTGCATGAATATCAAGAGCTCAGATGGAAATCCAGTTCTAAGCAAAGAAGGGAAAGCAGAAAGGTGGAAGGAGTATATAGAGGGTCTATACAGGGGCGATGTTCTTGAGGACAATATTAAGGAAATGGAAGAGGATGTATATGAAGATGAAATGGGAGATATGATACTGCGTGAAGAATTTGACAGTGCACTGAAAGACCTGAGTCGAAACAAGGCCCTGGGAATAGACAACATTCCATTAGAACTACTGACAGCCTTGGGAGAGCCAGGCCTAACAAAACTCTACCACCTGGAGAGCGAAATTCCCTCAGACTTCAAGAAGAATATAGTAATTCCAATCCCAAAGAAAGCAGGTGTTGACAGATGTGAAAATTACCGAACTATCAGTTTAATAAGTCACAGCTGCAAAATACTAACGCGAATTCTTTATAGACGAATGGAAAAACTGGTAGAAGCCGACCTCGGGGAAGATCAGTTTGGATTCCGTAGAAATGTTGGAACACATGAGGCAATACTGATCCTACGACTTATCTTAGAAGAAAGATTAAGGAAAGGCAAACCTACGTTTGCCGATGACATTGTAATTCTGTCAGAGACAGCGAAGGAGTTGGAAGAGCAGTTGAATGGAATGGACAGGGTCTTGAAAGGAGAGTATAAGATGAACATCAACAAAAGCAAAACGAGGATAATGGAATGTAGTCGAATTAAATCGGGCGATGCTGAGGGAATTAGATTAGGAAATGAGACACTTAAAGTAGTAAAGCAGTTTTGCTATTTGGGGAGCAAAATAACTGATGATGGTCGAAACAGAGAGGATATAAAATGTAGACTGGCAATGGCAAGGATAGCGTTTCTGAAGAAGAGAAATTTGTTAACATCGATTATTGATTTAAGTGTCAGGATGTCGTTTCTGAAAGTATTTGTATGGGGTGTAGCCCTGTATGGAAGTGAAACATGGACGATAACCAGTTTGGACAAGAAGAGAATAGAAGCTTTCGAAATGTGGTGCTACAGAAGAATGCTGAAGATAAGGTGGGTAGATCAGGTAACTAATGAGGAGGTATTGAATAGGATTGGGGAGAAGAGAAGTTTGTGGCACAACTTGACTAGAAGAAGGGATCGGTTGGTAGGACATGTTTTGAGGCACCAAGGGATCACAAATTTAGCATTGGAGGGCAGCGTGGAGGGTAAAAATCGTAGAGGGAGACCAAGAGATGAATACACTAAGCAGATTCAGAAGGATGTAGGTTGCAGTAGGTACTGGGAGATGAAGAAGCTTGCACAGGATAGAGTAGCACGGAGAGCTGCATCAGACCAGTCTCAGGACTGAAAACCACAACAACAACAACAACAACGATTTGTTAAGATGCTGTCTGATTTGGTTAAGTTCTAGAAGTAATCTGTCTGCAGCTTCTTCTTCAATATCTTATTGTTAACTTTCCTGAGAGTGTACAGTTTCAGTAAAAATTGTGCTATCGCCATAACCCTATGTGACATTTCCACTCAGTCTTGCAGAGGAACTTCACGGATTGATTGTGACAATCTTTCTCTTTTTTTCCAGAATAATAATAATGTGCCATTTTCTTGTGTGAGTGACACCTTTAGATCTTCCCATAAATGTTGCAACTCTTTGTGTGGCCTCACTTCACTTTACATTGTATCGAAAATGCACTATATCTTCAATTTTAGGTGTCTTTTTCGATCTAAAATCGGTGGGACTCGTAAAGTCGACGCTAATTAGTCGGATGCAACATACAAGTTCTTTCAGGAACTGCTTCGATATACAATCCTTCCATTGATTTATTATGAGACTCTTTCAATACTACAAAATACCTTGCTGTTTCAGGTACCATACTAGCGCTAACTTCATCTTGTTAACATCGTCATACCTTCCCTTCAGTATTTCTTGTTTGGCAACGTCATCCTGTCCTGCATCGATAGGTACCAGTAGGTTTCTGGTACAATCCTCATCTTCTAACTCTTCATAAAATTAATCTGTATATTGTTGTGACTGCTGGGGCTGTGCTTATGACTTCTAGACACATTGGTCACGCTGATGTATGTCAAGTGCCATGTTATTTTTTCTGATAATGTTCCTGTTCCTATTTCATGTAAGTAAGAAGACCAACCTAGTTTGCTAGTTTCAGATAAATCTGTAATCCGCGAAAAGACAATATATGAAGATTTTATGCATAGCCAATAGATAATGTCCGAATTTGTTAAAACTTTGTTCAACTGCAATTGATTCCCTTTCGGCGAAGGTATATATATATACCTTCAGACACACACACACACACACACACACACACACACACACACACACACACACACACACACACATATATATATATATATATATATATATATACATATGAAGGTTTTTGTTTAGGAATGTATATATATACTGAGTATGGTATTGGAGGTGAACTAAACCAGACCAGAAGGATCAAAGGAAGGCTGGAGGGTCGAAACTCTCCTACACAAGAAAATATACTTTCGCCGAAAGGGAATCAATTGCAGTTGAACAAAGTTTTAACAAATTCGGACATCATCTATTGGCTATGCATAAAATCTTCATATATTGTCTTTTCGCGGATTACAGATTTATCTGAAACTAGCAAACTAGGTTGGTCTTCTTACTTACATGAAATAGGAACAGGAACATTATCAGAAAAAATAACATGGCACTTGACATACATCAGCGTGACCAATGTGTCTAGAAGTCATAAGCACAGCCCCAGCAGTCACAACAATATACAGATTAATTTTATGAAGAGTTAGAAGATGAGGATTGTACCAGAAACCTACTGGTACCTATCGATGCAGGACAGGATGACGTTTGTTTATTTACTTTGTTATGTCATAGAGACTGCTACACATTGATCTTGCCAAAAGCCGAGAACCGATTCTTCTTAGTGTTTTAGCTCACTTGTGCACTCTGGGATGCTATCTGGTCCACTCTGGGATGCTCTTTGGGGCACTCTGGGATGCTCTCTGGGATATATATATATATATATATATATATATATATATATATATATATATATATATATATGTGTGTGTGTGTGTGTGTGTGTGTGTGTGTGTGTGTGATTTAATATGGATGCATTGTTTCATCTTGAATATCTCGAAGATTTGCGGTAATCTCTGCACTCAAATGACGTGTATTTGTTGAAATTTCAACAGCGACAGGTAGTCTAATGATTGGTGTTCCAAGAATTAGCAAGCCAGCAGCAGCAACAGCTTGTTGGCTGTACACAGTTTTTACATATCATGTAGTTTAGTGAAGAATGAAAAAAAACTAATAGAAGCTGACCTAGAGGAAGATCAGTTTGGATTTGGAGAAATGTAGGAATACACGAGAAAATACTGGCCCTATGACTTAAGTTAGAAGATAGGTTTTAGAAAGGCAAACCTATATATCTAGCATTTGTAGACTAGCAGAAAGCTTTTGACATGTGCTGACAGGAATACTCTCTTTGAAATTCTGAAGGTAGCAGGGTAAAATACAAGGAGCGAAAGGCTGTTTACAACTTGTACAGAAACCAGACGGCAGTAATAAGAATAAAGGCGCATGAAAGGGGAACAGTGGTTGAGAAGGGAGGGGTAAGGGTTGTAGCCTATCCCCGATGTGATTCAGTCTGTACATTGGCCAAAGGAAACCAAAGAAAAATTTGGAGTACGAATTAAAGTTCAGGGACAAGAAATAAAAACTTAGAGGTTTGCCATCAGAGACACCAAAAGACTTTGAGGAGCAGCTGAACAGAATGGACAGTGTCTTGAAAGATGGGTATAAGATGAAAATCAATAAAAGCAAAACAAGGATAATTGAAGTAGTCGAATTAATTCAGGTGATGCTAAGGTAATCAGATCAGGATACGAGATGCTTAAAGTAGTAGATGAATTTTGCTATTTGGGCAGCAAAATAGCTGGTGATGGCCGAAGTAGAGAGGTTATGTAATGCAGACTGGCAACGGTAAGAAAATAATTTCTCAAGAAGAGAAATTTGTTAACATCGAGTAAGATTTAAGTGTTAGCAAGTCTTTTCCGAAAGTATTTTTCTGGGGTGTAGCCATGAATGGAAATGAAACGTGGACAATAAACAGTTTAGACAAAAAGAGAATACAAGCTTTCGAAATGTGGTGCTACAAAAGAATGTTGAAGATTAGATAGGCAGATCACATAACTAATGAGAAGATACTGAACAGAATAGGGGAGACAAGAAATTTGTCATACAGCTTGATCAAAAGAAGGGATCGGTTGATAGGGCACATTCTGAGACATTAAGGAATTACCAGCTTAGTACTGGAGGGAATTGTAGGAGGTAAAAATCGTAGAGGGAGACCCAAAAGATGAATACAGTAAGCAGATTAAGAAGGATGTAGGATGCGGAAGTTAATCAGGGATGACGAAGCTCACACAGAATAGAGTAGCATGGAAAGCTGCATGAAACTAGTCTTCAGACTGAAGACCACAACAACAACAGCAACAACAACACAGTGGTATTCTAACTTACTTCTGAGTGGAGGTGAGCAGTAGCTCATTATTTAAATGTTTTTAGTAATGCTATTTATTTTGTTCTAAGAGTCTGCATATTTTTCGATTGTTTGTGTTGAGTGAGTTCAGTTTCCTTGGTTACATTGTCTGTAGGTCAGAAAATAATTGATTAAAGATGGGTACAGACTGCACCTGTTGTGTACAGATGCAGGGGAATTGGCCGCTGTCCATAAACAGTTGGAAGGTGTGTCAACTACAGCCAACAGGCTTCAGGCTGCTGCCCCTGACTGTGGTGGGATTAGGTCTTCTGAGATCTTTTGAGATGACCTTTGGAGCTGTGTCCACCGATTTTCACTTTCCAGCCTGTCAACACTTACCTGATGGTGCCTGATGAACTGTGGCGTGATCGCGAATCTCTGGACCGAAAACAAAAGTATGTACCGGTCTCACGGCTGACCTCTTATGTCTTAATAAGAGGTTTGAGGTATTGCGTGCTGTTGAAAATACGTCTGAGCCAGCACGGGACGCCTAGACCGTTGGACTGTTGCTAATCTTCCTGAGAGGTCTGGACAATTGTAGAGGGTGAGATTGCTTGCCATTGTGAGCTTAACTGTTAGGTAGGTGATAGAACCCCTCAGAAAACTGACAGGCAGGTCGAGACAGAAGGCAATGTCTACTCTGTTTGCCTGCCAAAGGGGTCTCGTGCCAGGTGTGGAGGACACTCTGCTGGTAGCAGTTGAGTGCAGTGGGTGCACCCGACTTCAAATCGTGGCTCCTGTAGGCACGATTGATGCGTGACACGTGGGTTCAGAGGCTTGCTGATTAGGTGTAGGCAGTTACCCTCGCCTGCTGGGTGGAACCAGAGCGATCGTTTTGCAGCATTGGTCCCAGAACAGATCGTTGTCCTCTGCTTCGGAGCAGGTTCAGATGACTCTGCAAATTTCGTGACCTCCGCTATTGGCTGGAGAATTTTAGGAGTCCTCTAATGTCTCAGATGTGCACTACACGCAGGAAGTGGCTACTAGGCTAGTGGAGTACAAATGGATGGGGGGGGGGGGCACTTGCGTGTTTTATAAGATAGAAGAATCCCTCCACAAACCCTATAAGATGACTTGTCAGTCCATACAGAGTAGCTTTTGTTGCAGCAGATAGGAAAAAGAAAACATTAACACAGTATTAGTTAACTGCAGGAGCGTCTATGGAAAGGTCTCATAACTGATCTTGCTTACAAACGGTGACAATACCCACATAATACTAGGAACAGAGAGCTAGATGAAACCAGAAGTCATCAGGAATGAATTCTACACTCCGCTTGGGATGTAAATTGCAAAGATAGGTTGAACGCTGGTGGAGGAGAGATGCTGACAGTCGTAAAAAAATGTCGATGATATCTCTTGAGATTAGTACAGATTCCGAATGAGAAATAATTTAGGTGAAGACAATGTCGATCAAACGTGGTCATAGGATGCTTTTGTAGACCCCCTGCCTCAGCAGGTGGAACAGTTGAGAGGAAACTTGAAGAACATTTCGCGTAAATTTCCTGGTCATATTATAGTTTTAGGTGAAGATTTTAACCCACCAGCTATAGACTGGGACACTCAAGTGATTAGGATGCGTGGTAGGGATAGCAAATCATGTAAAATAGTTCTAAGTGCTTTATGCGAAAATTGCTGTAAGCAGTTAATCAGAGAACAGACCCTGAAGATAACATATCAGACCCAAAGTACGAGTGGGGGCCACAGAACAGGGAATCGGTGACCACAAAGCCGTTACAGCATCGCTGAATACGGCTGTAAATAGGAAAGGTAGGAAGATCTTTCTGCTTAGCAAGAGTGGCATGAAACAAGGTTCAGGTTACCTGAGCAATAACAACGTTGAGTATCAATGGAAGAAGTTCAAGAACATTACACAATATGCTTCAGACAGCATGTGCTGAGCAAACTTGTGGGGTATGGGAAAGATCCACTGTTATTCGACAGCCATGTTAGAAAACTGCTATGGAAGCAAAGAGAGCCTCGCTACAAATTTAATCGTAGATAAAGCTTCACAGACATTCTAAAACTAAACGAAGTCAAAATTAGCAGAAGGAGGGCTAAGTGTCTTCAACAAATTCGAAAATAAAATTCTATCTAGCGGCTTGACAAAAAATCTTAAGAAGTTTTTGTCTTAGGTTAAATCAGTAAATGGGTTGTAACTATCTGTTCTGACACTCTGTGACCACGATGGCGCTGCCGAGACAAATAAGACAGAAAAGGTCGAAATACCTAATGTTTTTTTCCAAAGCCGTTTTACAGAGAAACATTGCACTGTAGTGCCTTCTTGAAATCGTCACACGAACGACAAAATGACATATCGACACAAGTGACCGTGATGTAGAAAAGCAAATGAAATCGTTCAACATAGGGAAGGCCATTGGATTTTATGGGATACAGGTACGATTCTACGTAGAGTATGCAAAGGTACTTGCCCTTCGTCTAACAGCAGTGTACCGTAGGTCTTCTCGGGTGCGAAGTGTTCTTGATTGAAAAAAAAAAAGCACAAGTCATTCACGTTTTCAAGTAGGATCGTCGAACGGATGCACAAAACCATAGTCATTGAGTTGTAGAATTTTGGAAGACTTTTTTGTCGTGTATTAGGACATCTTTGGAGGCCAAGAGTCTCCTTTGTAGGAACCAATATGGGTTCCAAAGACGAACCGTCATATGAAACCCAGCTTGCTCTCTTTGTCCACGAGACTGAGAACGCCAGTTATAGGCCGTGTTCCTTGACTTCTGGAAGGCATTCGGTTCAGTTCCGCATTGCTGCCTAATGAGAAAAATACGAGCGCACGGAATATCAGACCAACTGTCTGATTGAGTTGAAGAATTTCTAGCAAACAGAACATAGCATGTCATTCGGAACGGAGAAAAGCCTTCAGACATAAAAGTAACTTTGGGCGTGCTCCAGGGAAGTATTATAGGACCATTACTTTTCACAAAATATATAAATGACCTAGTAGATAACGAAGGAAGTTCCAGGATGCTTTTCGCAGGTAATGCTAATATATAGAGAGAAGATGCGATTCTAGAACATTTCAGAAAAATGCAGGAAGATCTGCAGAGGATCGGCAATTGTTGCTAGGAGTTGTAACTGAAATTCAGCATAAACGTATGTAACACATAGACAAAAACCTTTCATTGTATGATTACACAACTGCAGAATAGTCACTGGAAGCAGTGACTTCCATAAAAACATAGGCGAATGTGCATGGAAAGATCCGAAATGGAATGTCCACGTTGTATTAACTGCGAGTAAGGCAGATGCCAGTCTCAGATTCACCAGAAGAATCCTCAGGAGATGCAGCCCATCAATAAAGGAAATAGCTTACAAAACACTTCTTCGACCAGTGCTTGAACATTGCTATCAGTGTGGAATCCATACCAGGTAGGGCTGATAGGGGAAATACAGAAGATTCAAATAAGAGTGCTGTATTTTGCTGTGGGTTCATTTAGCAAGCACAAAAGCGTCACAGATGTTCAATCAACTCCAGAGGCATATGCTGAAAGAGAGGCATTTTGCACCACGGTGCGGTTTATTGTTAAAGTTCCAAGAGTATGCGTTTCTAGAAGAGTCATCAAATATATTGCTTCTTCCTACGTATATCTCGTGAAAAGACTATGAAGATAAAACTAAAGAGATTAGAGCCCACATGGAGTTTTAGCGGCAATCATTCTTCCCGCGAACTATTCGTTGAGAAGTAATTGGTGCACAAAGTACCCTCCGCCGCACACCACAATGTGGCCTTCACAGTATATATGTAGATGTAATCATTCAATTTACTTTGGATCTGATAATTTCTTTCTTATTTCATGTGATTTCCTTTTTTTAGTGGGAAGAGAAAAAGTGAGCAATTACTGCTCAATCTTCTCCATACATACTAAGTTTTGGTACCTGTAAAGGAAGCGAGACATCCTACTCGGAATAGGAATGTGATTTAAAAATGATAAGAAATCTGTGCATTAGAACCACAAAATCTGTATTGCGTTTCCTGTGAGCAGCTTGTAGACTCTCAGTGTTGTTGAAAGCCTTGCCACTACTTTATACTTAGCCTGTGAGTTCGTAAAAAAATATGAGCCCAGTTTTTAATGTCCTGAAACATTACCCCTTTACATAAAATGTGACATCTGTGTGAATAAACATAATCTGACTCATTTCAGTTCCAAGTTTCGTAATGGCTAGATCTTTGGATTTGTGCAGTAGGACAATAAAGAAGGGGGGAGGGGTTTAACAACACTAAACCTAGATAAAATTCAAACCATAAACTTTCCAACAGACTTCATGCAGCTGCTCTTTATACATGTTTAAGAACTATACCTTATAGACGTAATTCGTGCAATGCAAACGATTTTGTACTCTGTCCGCTACAATACCTATGGTTCTGAGTTAGACAGAAGAATTTCTCTTGAAACTTATAACTCTGTGGGAACGTGTCTTGAAGTTCAACAGCAAGACAAGCTTATCTCCATAGCTGAAAATTTAATGTAAAATAAAAATATCATCGTTGCTGAAGGCAGCTTATTTACTCTTGTCTTTAAATGTCACTAATGCAAATGCTGTACATTCAAGAACATAGTTTTTTTTTTTTTCACCAATGTCAATACAAGCACTTCGGTTAAAACCGCGCAAAACCGTCCAAATGATTTCATTTGTCGCCATCCCCAAAGTCACGTAAGTTACATTTCCAATGTCGGTGTGCCGAGAAACAGCTAGCTTGCATGTAAGGATAGTTGCAGTAAGGGGAGGGTTACAGGTGTAAGGCCTGCATACCTATGTAGACCTGGCTTAGGTTTTTTTCGAGTTAACAGCTATGTCTGAACACATGGGAATCAATACTCAATCTTTATTCAGCCCTCTGAGCTTACAGGTTGCTTATATCATAGCTGTCTCACTCACCAAATAAAATTTCATGCATTAATGTTAATATGTGGAGATTTTGAGATGTTGCATTGTATCTTTATTGATCCTCTCAATCGCTCATTGTACACAAGTATACAGTGTGATACGGGAGAAGTCGAATAGATGATACATATATAACATTTTCACTTTAGTGGATATCACACTGAACATGATGTGACAAGTCAAACAGGTGGTATGGGGATATATATACATACATACATGCATACACACATATATACTGTATAGTCGCATATCATATCATATCATATATATATATATATATATATATATATATATATATATATATATATATATATATATATATATATAAAATTCTTATAGTAAACATCAAACTGGAGATATGTTATGTATGCATTCACAATAACATAAGAGTAAGAATAAGTTCAAATAATAATGTTGGTGATAAATACGCAGCGAAACTCTATTAATGGACAATAGGTTATTTCCAATAAAACAGTTTAGTTTTGGAATATATAATTTAGTTTATGATAGATCACATTCAAGAAAGTCTTGTGTGCTGTAGGAGCAATGCTTTGTTAGGAGTGCTTTTAGAGCTTTTTGAAGTTCTTTTGTGAGATGGTTGCAGTTTTATTCCCATACATTTAACACTATTACTGTACAGTTTAGTAGGCTGAGGAACTACTCTTAACAATTATTGTCCTGACCTTGTGTCCTGGTGGTGGCTATCTGTATTCCTGCACACTCTATTGATGTTCTGTTTAACAAAACAGAAAAGTTCAAGTTGTATTGACTAGGGATAGGCAGTATGTGCAGTGAGGGCGATACTGAATGGATTTATTAGTATAAAGTTTGAATTTATTTTTTCACTTTATGTTCATCAGTGCCTTCTGCCTGGCGGTAAGCTGCAGCATCTCAGTCACGTTGCCCAGAACTGGATAGAACCACCCTGAAACTCAATTGTTGAAGCATCAGCAGCTAAACTCACATGTTGCTGATGAGGTAACAATACCGAACTACGCGTCTTACGATCTGACCAACCAATAAGGAGGCTTGGAGGTGGTCAAGTGGGGGTGGAACCATGGCCGGCTGCTGGCAGCGGACATGCCGTTCGCTCTCTTCTGCTGGCAGCTTCCAAACCGATCAGACGCCCTCCTCACCTGCTCTCTTGGGCGGCTGCCCATTCAGTCTTGGCGGCTTCTCCAGGCCTGCCTTTCTTAACGGCATTAAAACTTCACACAAGTTAAACTATGTTTTATTCTTCACCTCAACGGGTGCCTACCGCTTTCCCCTCCTGGCCAATCCTGACGCATTAACAAGTATGTTTAATTTTTTAAAGAGTGGTTTACATGTTTCTCTTTGTTGTTTGTACAGGATTATTCTAATTGGTTTTTTTTTGCTGTATAAATAATTTCAGTGATTCACCACTATAACCCCAAAAAAATAATTCTCTAGGATAGTACTGAAAGGAAAATAACATAATACATGCATGTCAGTGAGTTGGCAGTTAGCTCATCCCTCACTGTGTGGACCATAAAACAAACTTTGCTTAGACAGAAACTAATCATTTCTTTGTGATTTTTCCATGTGGATGTGTCAGTGATGTGAATCCCTAGGAACTTTGTCTCATTGACAAATTCTGCATTGTTCCCACTTAGTGTTACATATTCAGAGTGAATATATCTTGGGATTTTTACAAACTTATTTTTCTTTCCCTTTGATCTTTGTTCATTTAATTTTTTCCATATCTTCACGAGAACAACGTTCAAGAATGCTTCTGTTGACACTGATGAAGAAAAAATGGAAATGACAAGTGTTGTGTATGGAAATGGGCATCCTGTAGGATTTGTTTGGGAACATCCAATACACTTATAAGGGAGTTATATGCCAAGAACGACATTTCGTTCAAACATCTTTTGTGAATGAGTAAAATCAATTTGGAAACCTTTATGAGTCATATTTCTGGCTCTGTAACACATTTGTGAAGTGCCACACCAGGTTGCATTAAATTACAAGTTATATTGAAATACGTGTCAACTAGTGTGACTGAAATAAACACACTGCATTCCGAAGGGTACTATTTCTAAATTTTTATGTTATCTACAATACACTGAAGGTACATCAAAAAGAAAGGTTCTTGTCTCAACTGTTCAGCTTTGTTTTCATTTTCATAGTCATAGTCTGATAGTTCACACATACTGTAAATATGCGTTTTGCTTGCACAGTACTTAATTTTGTAACCAAACTTTGCACCTACTACTGTGCGAAACTGTCATCACTGAAACAATCATCACTGAAACAGTCATCACTGAAACTGTCATCACTGAAACTGTCATCACTGAATGAGCGCCAGTACATACCCTGTTATATTTACACAGAGTTTTAATGAGATTCAGGAATAGCTTTAAATCTCTAAAGCCTCAAATAAGTTTCCATCTCATAGCAATACACTGAAGAGCCAAAGAAACTAGAACACCTGCATAATATCATATAGGGCTCTCGTGAGCACACAGAATTGCAGCAATATGACGTGGCATGGACTTGACTAATGTCTGAAGTAGTGTTGGAGACAACTGACACCATGAATACTGCTGGGCTGTCCATAAACCCGTAAAAGTACGAGGAGGTGCAGATCTCTTCTTAACCGCATGTTGTAAGACATCCCAAATATGCTCAATAATGTTCATGGCTCGGGAGTTGGGTGGACAGCGGAAGATTTAAACTCAGAAGAGTGTTTCTGGAGCCGGTCTATAGCAATTCTATATGCTTGGGGGGTCGCATTATCCTGCTGTAATTGCCCAAGTCTGTCGGAATGCACATTGGTCATGAGGGGATGCATGTGATCAGACAGCATGCTTACGTATGTGTCATTTGTCAGAGTTATATCTAGCACGTATCAGGGGCCCCATATCGCTCCAACTGCACATGGACTTAGCCTTTAACTAAGTAAACAATTTTTTTCCAAAGAGGCCAAATGTTCCTAAGCAGTGAGATTGCAGAGCCTCCATCAGCTTCAACACTTTCCTGCTGACATGCAGGTTCCGTGGATTCATGAGGTTGTCTCCATACCCATACACATCCATTCACTCGATACAATTTGAAACAAGACTCATCCGACCAGGCAACATGTTTCCAATCATAGGTCACACATACTGTAAATATGTGTTTTGCTTGCACGGTACTTAGTTTTGTAACCAAACTTTGAACCTACTATTGTGTTGATGGGCCCAGGTGAGGCATAAAGTGTTGTCACGTAGTCATCAAGAGTACATGAGTGGGCCTTTGTCTCTGAAAGCCCATATCGATTATGTTCCATTGAATGGTTCACATGCTGACACTTGTTGATGGCCCAGCATTGAAATATGCAGCAATTTGTGAAAGGGTTCCTCTGTCACGTTGAGCAATTCTCTTCAGTTGTTGCAGGATCTCTTTCCGGTGGCAGCAATGTGGGAGATTTGATGTTTTACCAGATTCCTGAAATTCATGGCACACTTGTGAAATACAGTAGTTGTACAGGAATATCCCCACTTCATCAATACCTCGGAGATGCTGTGTCCCATCGTTTTTGCACCGACAATAACACAACGTTCAAACTCACTTAAATCTTGATAACCTGCCATTATAGCAGCAGTAACCGATCTAACAACTGCACCAGGCACTTTTTGTCTTATATAGATGTTGCTGACTGTAGCACCATATTCTGCCTGTTTACATATCTCTGTATTTGAATACGCTTGCCTATACCAATTTCTTTGATGCTTCAGTATATTTACACTCAGTGACTAACTTAACAAATTGTTATCATTATACTGAAATAAAAAACCTTTAACGAAATTGACTGCTCTGCAGTTACATGAATCTCAGAAAGTTGACACACTCAGTTACAATACTTTTTGATCCATTTAGACACTTCAAACGGTGATGTGTTTCTCCTTTATGAATAAGTGATAAGAAGGAGTTCCTATCACACTGCTTAGGAACATTTTGCCTCTTTGGAAAAAAATTGTTTACTTAGTTAAAGGCTAAGTCCATGATTTTGGAGTGGCTCTAACTTTTCACATACATTATCAACCAATTCTAGACCCGTGCTGTCGAACGAACCAGAGCAGAATGAAAACAGATTCATCTACTGGCAGTTGCTGAAGCTTGTAGGCGATGGTGGGAGAAGCGACATCGTACAATAAAGTAAAACGCCTTTTAACTTTCTTGACCAACCCGTTAGATGACATGACAGTGTGCAATCAGGGTGCTTTCACATATAAGTTGACTAACATGAATGTTGGTGGGGGAATACACATGTAAGTAATTCATTCCTGTGGAAACCAGGCTTAACATTACCCACATTAAATACGACTGCAAAGTATCTTCCGGAAAGAAATCTAAAGTCGGCTTCACACACGCAGCGAAAGTGATGCCACAGCACCTGCATTGCAGTTGCATCTTTGAACTCTTAGTTTTTAGCGGCGCAACTTAGTAGACGCAACTTTTTATGACACCACAAAAAGTTCCTCTAAGTTGTACTTTGATGAGCCACTTTCCTATTATCACTACTACCTGGCTGCAGTATTGTGAAACACGAGTATTCTGTCACAGTTATCGTGCAGTAATTGCTACTGTACTACATTCGATTTCAGTGCAAAATTTTCATAGAATTGGGACCAATAAAAAGGCAACGGACCACAGCCCACATAGAATGGGAGCAATTTTCTACAATGCGCTACCCTGTGAACTCAAGAAAGCAAATCTAAATATGCTAAAGAGTAGACTGAAGCAATTATTAATACAGAAGTGTTGTTACTCTATAGAGGACTTTAAGTTGTAGTGCCATTTTGGAAAACAGTGTATACAGACAATGTCTCCGATCTATCAGTGGTATGAAAGAATGTAATTATACACTGTATTAAGTGTGCTGTACTATTATAAATATAAGCCAAATTGTGTTACACTATAGAGGAATCTACTTGTAGTGTCCTTTAGAAAAATAGTGTGTACAGACATGTGTCTGATCCAAATGATGTTATGAAAGAATGTAAATACTTGACTGTATATGTGTAATGTAAGCTAAATTTTCTTGACAATGTCGGAAAACTTTTGTTATATGGACAGAAAATAAATAAATAAACACAAATGCATAGTAAGCATGCACGACAGGGACCATCTCACCATAATCCAGAACGAAGTCACCTCAGTGTGCCCATTTCATCTTCACAAGACAAAGGTTCTATGCTAAACAGATCGGCACGTCCTTACAGCGGCAATCGAATGAAGAGTGTGCCCAGTCCATTGACGAATTCCACGCGAAGGTTGACCTGTTGTCTGCCGGCCACGCAACGTTCCTGACTGATTCTGTCTCCAAGCTTTCCTAGGAAGAATATCTCCATTTACCAGACACCTCACTGTTACTGTAGGATGATATCTCGCGTACGTGATTTTGACTTTTGTGCAGAGGAAGAAATACAGTTGAAAAGAAAGTAAAATTTGGCTTACTTACGCGAAAGTGATTTTCAAACCCTTCGTTTCCTGTCAAAAACTCTTTTATTAACTTATTTGACGTCTACAAATATTTTCTGTGAGGTATTTACTTTCGTTTCTAATATTTTCGGGCGGGGCCTCAGTGATACCTTCATTAACGTTTCTGTTGGCTGCTGAACTTAATCAGTACGACTACATTAACCATCCTCACACAAATTAGTTCTGTTGACACCATCTGGAAAACCGTATCAGTACTAATTCCAACCGCGCGTGTGAATAATTGGCTTCTAACGCCATAATGTGGGGTAGATGTGCAAGTTTTGTTCCCTGTGGAAATTAAACGTGAGACGTAGCGATCACTTGCTGTAGTAACGAAATGGTGTAGGTGTATAGGTTGGCTGTACTGCGTATTCATGACTGTGGTGGGGGAGGTGTGGCTGTCTGCTGGTTTGTGTTGTCAATGCGTGCAATTTATCATAACATGTGATTATAGTACGTGACAGATGGAATTTTAGTGTTTGTGTAACTAAAAGGAAAGCACCAGTTTTGTTTTGTGTTTAAATTTGGTATGTTCTACTATATGCTCCTAAATCAGAAAAGAAAATTGTTTCAGTTTGTTGACGTTTGGAACTCATCCGTGTGTCTAGGAGAAGATGATTGAAGCTTCCGGAGAAAGGACTCTTACTGGTCATCCATATGACACCACTCAATACTACATAGGGCTAGGGCTTGCTGTTAGCTCCAGTGCTTTTATCGGTTAGTTTTAAAACTCAAGAAATTAACACTGTGCTTTATTGGTGGACTGTGCCCCGCAAAACAATAACCGTTTTGATAAAATGCAATTTTTCAGGTTCGAGTTTTATTATAAAAAAGAAAGCACTGTTGAGATTGTCACGTTCTGGCTCAGTTCGGGCTGGCGCTGGAGGATTTGGGTATCTGAAAGAATGGCTCTGGTGGGCCGGCTTTTTGTCTAGTAAGTAACCAATAGTGTGTAATATAACATCAAGTATAATGTAAGTTACTAGTTAGTTATATATAGTGTCATTAGTCTTTCCGTTTGACAGAGTTTACCTCGTAATATATTTCTTGAATGACAGTTTTACAAAAAAAAGTCCTAGCTGAACCAACATTTTACATATCAATAGCTGGACATGTTTCAGGGTTAAACCCATTATGAACAGCCAGACAGGAAAATATACTGAATTAAGAATGATTACATGCAAATGTCAAGTACTTCTAAACTATCACGCACTGCGAGATTCAGCAGTTTGTACTATAGGAGAAGTAAAAACTTTCACCTTCAATAAGAACTAGCAAACTTTTTAGTGTGCAAAATTTAGGAAGTACACTGTATGATAACCTTGTATGTTAGTTGCCTCATTTTCATATTTGGCAGTTAATATTGGATTTATTTTGAAAAATGCAGACATACATTTGCTGATAAATAAAATATTTTTACACCTTTATGGGTTGTTGTGAAGCTGTCATTCAAGAAAGGTGTGATGATTCTTATTGTGGTATGCTGTACTGATATATTAACTAAAATTACTATTGTGTGCACAGTTGTACTTGTCAATTGAGCAGATCTGCCTATGGACTGCCATGCTCTTACTGACTGTGGTACAGCATATAATGTTTAATGTACTGCTAATACCACACAATTCTGATGTGTCATGCTTTTGCAAATGACTTAGCAGCCTGAAATTAGGAGGAAGTTTTAGAGTTTTCAGTCCGTTTGGTATGGTCTTTAAGTAACTGCAATATACCCAACAATTAGTTACTTGCTATCAACCATGGTTAAGATTTCAGTACATTCTAGGAAACATGTTAAAGTTATCACTCTCAAGTGACTTTTTTATGTTTCAACTATTTAGACTTGAATGCATCACCTTGATAATTGAATATAAGAAGCTGTATTTGATCACAGCTGCTTCCTTATTACTATGAATTTGAATAGAGTATTGGGATTATGCTTCCTGGTAGCATTGATACCATCTGATATTGACTGCCCACTGCTTCAAATGGAGGAGATTTAGAAGGAAACTGTATAATGGTGGAAGTCTATTACACGTCAGTGAATACACACAATGGAATGTTTAAGATGTGTGCAAATGCAATTGCAAAATTTGTGATGTATGAATACTTAACTTCCATAGTGTTGTAATGTTGCACTAACACAATATCAGAATTCCCACCAACCAAAATTTATTCCACTTCACCTTGAATGGATACACAGACACTGAATAAAGTAAGAATTGGTGCAATACGTTTAACCATTAAAGTACACTCTAAAAGGTGAGCTTCCAATCATCACCACACCAGCTTGTATAAGGCATGTTTTTCATGTAACACAGTGCTTGCTATGCCGTCTGTGGTAATGCAAGGTGACCTCTTTAGGCTGGCTGTGGAGGAGTGCGCTATTTGATTATGCATGTTCAGTATATAGGATTACAACACATAGAAACTGAATTGTGGTGATGACATGAAGATTGACACAAAATGGGAACAACTCAGGAAATCCAGACACACTGGCTAGTGAGATTAAATAGGTATTACATTTTTGTAATTATAAATTAGTATGTTACGTTAGATATGGAATTATTGTAGGGGCCTATTCATTTTCTTATCAGTTTTGTATAGTAATGACAGGTAATATAATATGCTTACAGAATTTTCTACAGCATTTAATATACTTTTGTTTACGTGCTTTTATCTGTAACTGAAATAAGATTATGTTTATATTTTCATTTTTGTTGTGTAACAGTGGGGGTGGGTGAGGCAGCTAATTTTGCTGCATATGCATTTGCACCTGCCTCACTGGTAACACCACTTGGTGCACTTAGTGTACTGGTTGCAGCAGTCCTGGCATCATATTTTCTTGGTGAAAAATTGAATCTTCTTGGCAAGGTAAGTAAGAGAAACCAATAGTTTTCTTGCATGCATTTCTACCATTGAGAAGATACAGATTACTTGTTCAGGTTTGTTTTAAGGCTACCAGAATATTACATATTGCATTTGTTGTTCTCCTTATTTTATTCTTTTGAGGAAAAAGTTTTCATTCCATCAGTATCTGTAATATATTGAGGAGCTGCTTGCATGTACAGAGTGTTTCAGCAGGAGCAGTGAATAATTTAGGAGATGGTAGTGTAGACCAATTCGAGTAAAACATTACATATCACATGTGTCCAAATTTAATTGCTTGCAGAGATACAGCTATTAAAATGTAACAAAGTTACAGACGGTGTTTAGCAAAGACAAATTATTAAGTTCAAACTTATTTTTTATAAATTGCACCTCTGACTTCAATTCATTTGGTGTTGTTTCTGATGTACCTCACTTTGAGTGTGGTTATTTTGCGGCATATTGATTTGCCACTACGCTATAGTTATTAAATAGTATTTATATTGAGGAAGTTTTTAACCGTGACTGAGCAAACTCTTTTACTTCTCCTCTTCTGCGGACTGTAATAATACTGGAAGCAAGACACTTTAGCGTGAAATTAAATTTTTGAAAATAAATGCAAAGAGTTTCTTCAGAGACATTCTCTGTTTATTATCAGGGAACAATATAATAACTTCTTATACACAAGATTTTCTTAATTTTGACATAACAATACAAATGTCAGCTTGACAATTCTTACTAAGCCCAAAGAATGAATACATTTAAATTGTTCATTTGTTTTCTTCTCTTGCTATCGGCATTGTTGACTATGGCTCTTACTGCAGGTCAAATGTGCTACTCTGACCTAGGTTGAGGATCCATAGAGCATGCATGAACACCCCTGCAGGTACTTTGACTTGTGGAGTTAATAAGATTGTCATCCCCAAAAATGCATATATAGCAAATATAGTGAATCTGCACAACATTTGCACTCTCGTAAATTATAAAACATTGTCGTTTTGTAATTTGCTAGAATCACTGATTGGCAAGGTAGACACAGGGTTATACATGCAGCGGTATGTGATGCCACATATTCCATCACTTACATGAATGATCTCGTGACAAGTTAAACAGTGGTAAATCCAGGATGGAATAATGACAATATTGTGAAGAGGATTGATTACTACTCACACTACAGCAGAGATGCTGAGTCACAGATAGGCACAACAAAAAGATGGTCAAACAAGAGCGCTTTTGGCTGAAAAGGCTTTCATCTGAATTAGACCTCCCCCCCACCCACCCCCCCCCCCCCCCCCCACCCCCACACCTACGCACAGACACAAAATAACAGTCTCTAACTGCCAAGGCCTCAGTAGCCAGAAACTATGGTCATGTGTGCGAGTTCATTTGTGCGCATGCACGTGTGTGTGTGTGTGTGTGTGTGTGTGTGTGTGTGTGTGTAATGCAGCCGAAAGCTTACTTGTTTGACTGTCTTTTTGTTGTGCCTATCTGTGACTCATGACAGGTTACATAGACTTAAATTGCTACATATTCATTGCTACACATAAATGATATCCTTAGCAAGAGCAGTTAATATCTTGCATACAATCTCTACCTGCCACTGCCCCATGAAAGTTAAGTTTTTTTTTATTAATAGTATAATAATAGGATTTTTTCTGTTTTCATTTTATAACCCTCTCAATCTCAATATTGTATTAAAAGTTTTAATTTTCCCATAAGGACAGTGTGATGAAATATACATACCAACTGGTTCTTAACCTAAACTAAATTCATTTTTTTCAATTTGGCCTACATCGAAATATTTTTTTTCTATGTAGCTATTTGCACTTTTTTTATCCATTGCCTTTCTCTCAGTACACTCTAGCACACTTGCTGTTGTATGTTATATATTAGTTTTATATATGTGTATCATCCTGAGCATACAGTTACAGCTACATTTTGAATACCTAGTAATCTTAATGTTTTGTATTCAATGCTTCATATATCTCTTAAACTTTGATTATTTTAACATACAAACTTGGGTAATTTTCAATAGACCCCTATTTATCTATCCTTGGCAGACCACCACAACTTGGGTATGTTTCTCCTTGCTAGAAAATTGTAGTAATCTCAAAATCTTTAGTATTATACCTCTGTAGAAACTATTTATAACACCACTTTCCTCAGAAAGACATCTCACACCCAATTCTACTACGATTCTCATGGATATGGTGTCCCTACGCACAATCCTACCTTTCCTCAACACATGTGTAGGTACCCCTTCGGTGGTACACCAACCCTGCTTTTTCCATACCACATATTATAGGGTATATATCCTGTTTGCACCTTCCTTCCCCTCCCCCCTCTATATTCATTATTTTGAAACACTGATTCCTGCTTTGCTGTAAACACATACCTGGTTGTAAGGATTTACTTTGTTTATATCCAGTTCTCTTTTACCCCACCTTAGCCAGTAAGGATGGCAGAAGAAAGTGTAATTCTGTTGTACAGAAAATGAAACATGAAGATATACAACACTGAAACATCATTCTACAAAATTCGCAAAGAATTTGAATCCCTTGAGGACTGTGGCATCAAAAAATGTATCCCTACAACCATTGCTGGATATGCCTGTTCACCCACCTTCCTCGTTTTGCTTAACATGTGTAAGTCCGCCTAACACCTGACTCAAATCTTCCTTTTCATTTCTTGTTGGTTTTACATAAATATTTAAATTCATCATTGTTTACAACCTAAAGTTTAAACTTAAATGTACAACTGAATATTTCATTTATTTTTTGTCAGTAATCTCTTAACCTACTGTTACTACTAAGTAATAATTACAAAATTCTGCGTGAAAATCGCACATTTAAGATAAAATTGTAGCAAATACTAATGGACCACATAATAATTGTCGATGAAGTTCCTTTATATATGTGTCCCATCATTTAAGCTGTAACTGTTTATTAAATTTAAAAAATCAGTGGCGGATACATTGTTGAGTTATAATACTTGATGAAGAGATGTGTCAACAGATAAAGCAAGATTTTATTGAACCTTTTGTTCAACTAAAATATCCACACATTCCTGCGATGTTGTCGAAGTAGGAAATTAAGTTTATAATTCGTATGAATCCGTGCCTTGTACCAAAATATTAAGTCTGAAATTTGTTTGGAATCTTTATCTATTTTCATGGAGTACTATAACTAGATCAGACCATTCAAGAACATAACTTGCATTTTATATTCAGGATAGTGGCTTCTGATTCTAGTAAATTTGGATTTATTTCTAATTTTTCTTGATGAGAATTGCTAATGTGTTGATCTATCTTGCTATTTGAAGTGTCTAATTTGACCTTTGTTTCAGCAATAGCTTATTCAACCTCTGTACCCTGAGCCTTTATCCTCACTTTAAAGTCAGAATTTGCCTGACCTGTCATATCATTTGTTATATGTAGTTTAATATTTTTCAGCAAGAACCTTCAACGTCAACTCTTTTCTTCTGGTCAGCACTGGCATATAGTTAAACAATAATCAGTTTACTAACACTCTTCTCCAATCAACAGCTTTCAAAGTATTGGTTACACTCTCTCAAAAAATGTTTAGAAACACAAGTCAACAGTTATGTAGTACACATGCCTTCACCAAACAAAAATGAAAAATAAAAATAATTTGGCTTCTGTATGCCTCAATGTGCTTAGTTGAGTTCACAGCATGGAGATGATGAGCCAGGTCACTGCACTCAGTGGGACCATATTGTTGTAGCCTGGTAAGCAACTGCCATTGATACTGCCAATTGCTGCTTGTTGCTGGTGACCCTTTGAACAAAGTCGTCATCCTTTTTAGTGTCGGCCACCAGTCTTCCACTAATGGACTTAATGATCTTCTGCTCCTATCTTTTGACAATAACTTTTTTACATATTGACGGAGTTATTCCTTCTTAAATTATTGGCTTTCTCTTGCATATATTTAGCTACATGGTTCCTCTTCACATTCTGTTGTTGTCTCTGTTCTACATCTACATTTATACTCCGCAAGCCACCCAACGGTGTGTGGCGGAGGGCACTTTACGTGCTACTGTCATTACCTCCCTTTCCTGTTCCAGTCGCGTATGGTTCGCGGGAAGAACGACTATCTGAAAGCCTCCGTGCGCGCTCTAATCTCTCTAATTTTACATTCGTGATCTCCTCGGGAGGTATAAGCAGGGGGAAGCAATATATTCGATAACTCATCCAGAAACGCACCCTCTCGAAACCTGGCGAGCAAGCTACACTGCGATGCAGAGCGCCTCTCTTGCAGAGTCTGCCACTTGAATTTGTTAAACATCTCCGTAACGCTATCACGTTTACCAAATACCCCTGTGGCGAAATGCGCCGCTCTTCTTTGGATCTTCTCTATCTCCTCCGTCAACCCGATCTGGTACGGATCCCATACTGATGAGCAATACTCAAGTATAGGTCGAACGAGTGTTTTGTAAGCCACCTCCTTTGTTGATGGACTACATTTGCTAAGCACTCTCCCAATGAATCTCAACCTGGTACCCGCCTTACCAACAATTAATTTTATATGATCATTAGACTTCAAATCGTTCCGCACGCATACTCCCAGATATTTTACAGAAGTAACTGTTACCAGTGTTTGTTCCGCTGTCATATAATCATACAATAAAGGATCCTTCTTTCTATGTATTCGCAATACATTACATTTGTCTATGTTAAGGGACAGTTGCCACTCCCTGCACCAAGTGCCTATCCGCTACAGATCTTCCTGCATTTCGCTACAATTTTCTAATGCTGCAACTTCTCTGTATACTACAGCATCATCCGCAAAAAGCCGCATGGAACTTCCGACACTATCTACTAGGTCATTTATATATATTGTGAAAAGCAATGGTCCCATAACACTCCCCTGTGGCACGCCAGAGGTTACTATAACGTGTGTAGACGTCTCTCCATTGATAACAACATGCTGTGTTCTGTTTGCTAAAAACTCTTAAATCCAGCCACACAGCTGGTCTGATATTCCGTAGGCTCTTACTTTGTTTATCAGGCGACAGTGCAAAACTGTATTGAACGCCTTCCGGAAGTCAAGAAAAATAGCATCTACCTGGGAGCCTGTATCTAATATTTTCTGGGTCTCATGAACAAATAAAGCGAGTTGGGTCTCACACGATCGCTGTTTCCGGAATCCATGTTGATTCCTACATAGTAGATTCTGGGTTTCCAAAAACAACATGATACTCGAGCAATATACATGTTCTAAAATTCTACAACAGATTGACGTCAGAGATATAGGTCTATAGTTTTGCACATCTGCTCAACGACCCTTCTTGAAGACTGGGACTACCTGTGCTCTTTTCCAATCATTTGGAACCCTCCGTTCCTCTAGAGACTCGCGGTACATGGCTGTTAGAAGGGGGGCAAGTTCTTTCGTGTACTCTGTGTAGAAACGAATTGGTATCCCGTCAGGTCCAGTGGACTTTCCTCTGTTGAGTGATTCCAGTTGCTTTTCTATTCCTTGGACACTTATTTCGATGTCAGCCATTTTTTCGTTTGTGCGAGGATTTAGAGAAGGAACTGCAGTGCGGTCTTCCTCTGTGAAACAGCTTTGGAAAAAGGTGTTTAGTATTTCAGCTTTACGCGTGTCATCCTCTGTTTCAATGCCATCATCATCCCGGAGTGTCTGGATATGCTGTTTCGAGCCACTTACTGATTTAACGTAAGACCAGAACTTCCTAGGATTTTCTGTCAAGTCGGTACATAGAATTTTACTTTCGAATTCACTGATCGCTTCATGCATAGCCCTCCTTACGCTAACTTTGACATCGTTTAGCTTCTGTTTGTCTGAGAGGTTTTGGCTGCGTTTAAACTTGGAGTGAAGCTCTCTTTGCTTTCGCAGTAGTTTCCTAACTTTGTTGTTGTACCACGGTGGGTTTTTCCCGTCCCTCACAGTTTTACTCGGCACGTACCTGTCTAAAATGCATTTTACGATTGCCTTGAACTTTTTCCATAAACACTCAACATTGTCAGTGTCGGAACAGAAATTTTCGTTTTGATCTGTTAGGTAGTCTGAAATCTGCCTTCTATTACTCTTGCTAAACAGATAAACCTTCCTCCCTTTTTTTATATTCCTATTAACTTCCATATTCAGGGATGCTGCAATGGCCTTATGATCACTGATTCCCTGTTATGCACATACAGAGTCGAAAAGTTCGGGTCTGTTTGTTATCAGTAGGTCCAAGATGTTATCTCCACGAGTCAGTTCTCTGTTTAATTGCTCGAGGTAATTTTCGGATAGTTCACTCAGTATAATGTCACTGACAGCTACTAATTTGCAGTAAATCTTCAACCAAAATTCCTAATTCTTCTTGAATAATTACCATCTGCTAGTTATTAGCATTTTTGTGAACTTTATTCAATTCCAGCGATAAATTTTGCGAGTCCTGTCACCAGGGTGCCAGAATATAATGTCCCAATATCCCTTGGCGTGTGAGCTTATTTTTGGGCTTATTGATTCTCCTTTCAGCTATAGTTATTGAATGGTATTTAATTGAAGTTCTAGACCATGACTGTGCAAATTCTCAGACTACTTCTCTTCTGCAGTCTGGATTAATGCTGGAAGTGATGTGCTTTAACAGAACATCAAATTCTTTGAAATGAATACAGAGAGTTCTATCAAAGACATTCTCCATATAACATCTGAAAACAATACAGTAAATTCTTGTACACAAGACTTCCTTAACGCAAGAAGGTCACATATCTTACCCTCTCCAGACATGACAAAATAATACAAATGTCAACTTGACAGTTCTTAGTATGTCCAGAGAATAAATACATTTAAACTGTTCATTTGTATTCTTCCATTGCTATCAAAATCATTGACTGGCTTTTGCCTCTGGGTGGATGTACTTCTTTGACCAGGGGTGATAACAATCTATGGAGCATCCAGAAATGCTCCCCACAGGTAGTTTAATTTGCGAAGTTCACGCAGTTGTCATCTGACCTCAGAGACACTCTTTATCCCTCGAGATGACTCGCCAAGTATGAAGTACCTAACCAATATGCTCAACAGTTACGCTTACCTAAATGTTAAATCATTCTCTTGTTTTAAAGTTCGTATCATCCGTCGGCAAGGCAGACATAGTGCTACACATAACTTTACAACATCACCTGTAGCTCTTCTGAAGTTGTCTTTGCATTCTTTCATGATGGCAACACTATTCACAATCTGAACACTCTGTCTCTCTTGTGTTTACTTTTTCTTTGAAGACTTTGCTTTTCAACCACCCTAGAGGCAAAACTCTAGAGGCATAAGGTCCAGGGACCTTGATGGCTAAGAAACATGGCCATTTCTGCCAATCCATCTCCAAGGAAACATTAGGTTTAGATGATGTCAACTGGATGACTAGAATGCGCAGGGATCCCGTCATGCTGGAAGAACATAGCCATCTCTTTCCTTAATGCTGGAAGCTTGTTTTCAGGAAAGTTTAGATAATGGGTCCCTGTAAGATGATGTTCTAATACAACAGGCCCAATCAACTGATTGTCTGTCATACCACACCACACATTTACAGATAAATGTTCTTGAAAATGTGTCTCAACATACTTGTGGGTTTTTGTTGGGCCACTGATGGAAGTTAAGAGTGTTGATACCATTTTGAGTAAAAAGGCTTCATCAGTAAACTATTAATGAGATTACTCCACATTTTTTCCATTAGCTAACAACAATATTTCAATTTTCTACCTTCACATCCTTCTCGAACATGTTGGATCTGCTGTGAGTGTAAAGATAGAGGCTGTGCATACATAATGTACGCTGAATTCTGGTATGTGGAATACGTATACATATAGAAATATTTCTTGTGTTTCTTGAAGGATTATGTTATACCAACTGAATAATGACTTTTACTTCATCCACACTCTGTTCATTTGCAATTCCACTCATTCCCCATCTCTTGGGCGAGGACACCATACTGGGTGCATTTTCCTCCATCTACTATGCAGTGTCACTTTCTGCACTGACAATGACCATGGACTCCTTGCACCTCATATCCAGCACCTCATATCCGGTCCCTGTTCGTTGTAGCCCCCTGACTACACAGGGATTGCTTTGCTGATGCCTGCACTGTTAACTCCCCACGTATGCCAAGGAGTAGATGCCCGTCACCCTGGGGCATCGGGACTCCCGGCAATGGCCATCCTGCCAGGTGGCGTTTGCTGCAGTTGGGTGGTGCCCGTGGGGAGGGCCCCTGGCTGGCATGGCGGATGACACGCCATGGAGTGTACTACGTCATCTCTTGCTGTTGGCCTAACACCAGCAGTCTGAAAGTGGTCAAGGTCTAACTACAATGTGAAGAAGTATGACCCCAAATTGTTCCCTTCCCTGGCTACACCATGAGACGAACACCAGGCTAAGGATGGCAGCAGATCTTATTCGACCTGGTACCTCGTATGAGAGCTGATTGGGCAGCTTTCAGTTCGATGAAGCCTCAGTCTTTTGTGGAGCATTTAGAGGACAAGTTTGGCGAAATGGAGGGATTTTCCAAAGTGTGATAAGGGTCAGTCTTGATAAAAACAGCATCCTCTGCCCAATCACAGGCACTACTCACCTGTGACAAGCTGGGGAATGTTTGTGTTTCCATCACGCCCCATAAGAACTTAAATATGGTCCAGGGTATTATATTTCACAGGGATCTTCTTTTGCAGTCTGATGACGAGCTGCATGCCAGCTTAGAGCAGCGAGGTGTTCATTTTGTCCTGCACATACATAGGGATCCAAAGGATAATCAGTTAGCCACCAGTGCCTTAATCTTGGCCTTTGAGGATGATACATTACCCAAGAAGGTCAAGGTTATGGTATACTGGTGTGATGTCAAGCTATATATCCTTCCCCCGATGCGGTGCTTTAAGTGCTGGAAGTTCGGGCATATATCTTCCCGCTGTTCTTCCAGCGTCATATGTCGCGACTGTGGACCTCCAACATATCCCAATACTTCATGTGACCTGCCTCTCGCCTGTGTCAGCTGCAGAGAGCACCATTCCCCTTGCTCACCATACTGCAGGATTCTCCAGTAGGAACGGAAAATCGTGGAATACAAGACTCTGGACCAACTGACCTATACTGAGGATAAGAGGAAATTAGAACGCCTACATCCTGTACCTATGACATTCTTAAGCTACCGCTACGAGAACCGTTCTAGTCCTATCTGTTCCGCCGATTCCATTCACCGGTCAGAGCCGTAAGACTTCACCTGCCACCTCGATGGTGGGGAGCACTTCATTCCGTGTTGCTCCCGCACCACCAACCTCAGGAGCACTGTCCCCCCCAACCATCGGGCACATCAGTCCCCACTTCTCAGCTGACGAAGTGTAAGTCTTCTTCAGCTCCTCTCTCTAGGAAGGGGTCCCTTGGGTCCCTTCCTTACGAGGTTTATACTAGTGGGAAAGATGACACATGCCAGTGGCTGAAGTGCCCAAAAGCAGCTAGTTGTAGGGCTTCACGATCCTCCTCAGACCTGGAGACTGAATCAGTGAAGCCCTCCCAGCAGTGACAGAAATCTAATAAGACCGCCAAGAACAATGAAGTTGCGGTGGCTCCCACACCACCGCTACCTACAAACTCTGCATCTGAGGATGAGGTGGAGATTCTGGCGTCCAGTGAGGACCTAGATCTCACCAGGCCCTCAGACACAATGGATATAGACTGTTCAGGAACTAAGTCAGTGGCAGCAGATGACCCTGAGGTGTAAACTGCCTCCTTGTATGTTCATGCTTTCCCAGCCTCACAATCACATCATCCTGCAGTGGAATTGCACCAGTTTTTCCCACCGCCTGGCTGAGCTACGGCACCTGTTAAGCTTTACACTTGCATTCTGCAATGCCCTCCAGAAAATCTGGTTCCCAGCAATGTGAACCCCTGCCCTCTGCAGCTATAGGGGGTATTAAAAGAACTGTAGCGACTATAATCAAGTGCCAGGTGGAGTTTGCGTCTATGTCCTGAACTCAGTATGTAGTGAAACTGTGCCCCTTCAAACCCCTTTTGAAGCTGTGGTTGTCAGGATAAGGGTGATGCAGGAAATAATTGTCTGCAACATATATCTTCCTCCAGATGGTGCAGTACCTCTGCACATATTGACTGCATTGATTCAACTTTCTAAACCTTTTATACTTCTGGGAGATTTTAACACCCATAACCCCTTGTGGGGTGGCACCGTGCTTACTGGCCAAGGTAGAAATGTCGAAAATTTACTATCTCAACTCAACCTCTGCCTCTTAAATACTGGGGCCCCCCACACTTGGCCATTGATTTATCCCTCTGCAGCCCAGGACTTCTCCCATCTGTCCACTGGAGAGCCCATGATGACTTATGTGGTAGTGACCACTTTCCCATCTTCCTGTCACTTCCCCGGTGCCAATCCCCTGGATGTCAACCCAGATGGGCTTTAAACAGGGCAGACTGGGAAGCTTTCACCTCTGCTGTCACCATTGAATCTCCCCCATATGGTATCATTGGTGTGGTGGTTGAGCAAGTCATTGGAACGATCGTTTCTGCAGCGGAGAATATGATCCCTTACTCTTTAGGGTGCCCCCGGCGAATGTCAGTACCTCGGTATTCGCCGGAAATTGCTGAGGCAATTAAAGAGCGGTGAGCTCTACAGCGACATAAGCAGCGCCCTTCCCTAGAGCACTTAATAGCTTTTAAGCAGCTCCATGCCTGTGTGTGCCAGCTTATAAAAACACAGAAACAGGAGTGTTGGGAGAGGTATGCGTCGACCTTTGGGTGCTGTATGTCACCTTCCCACGTCTGGACAAAGATCAGATGTATTTGTGGGTACCAGACCCCAACAGGTGTCCCAAGAATTAACATCAATGGCGTATTATCTACCGACACACATGCGACTTCTGTGCACTTTGCTGTGCACTTTGCTGTGCACTTTGCTGTGCACTTTGCTGTGCACTTTGCTGAGCACTTTGCTGAGCACTTTGCTGAGCACTTTGCTGAGCACTTTGCTGAGCACTTTGCTGAGCACTTTGCTGAGCACTTTGCTGAGCACTTTGCTGAGCACTTTGCTGAGCACTTTGCTGAGCACTTTGCTGAGCACTTTGCTGAGCACTTTGCTGAGCACTTTGCTCGAGCTTCTGCATCGGAGAATTACCGCCTAGCCTTTTGCACACTCAAATGGCGAGCAGAAGGGAAAGTCCCCTCATTCGCTACACGCCACAGTGAACCCTATAACGCTCCATTTACAGAGTTGGAACTCCTCAGTGCCCTTGCTCATTGCCCCGACACAGCTCCTGGGTCAAATCGGATCCACAGTCAGATGAATAAACATCTCTCATCCAACTACAAGTGACGTCTCCTCGTTATCTTCAACCGGATCTGGTGCGATGGCGTCCTTCCATCACAATGGCAGGAGAGCACCATCATTCCTGTGCTCAAACCCGGTAAAAACCCACTTGATGTGGATACCTATTGGCCCATCAGCCTCACCAACATTCTTTGTAAGTTGCTAGAATGTATGGTGAGTTGGTGGTTGTGTTGGGTCCTGGAGTCACGTGGCCTACTGACTGCATGCCAGGGCACTTTCTGCCAGGTTCGCTCTACCACTGATAATCTCGTGTCCCTCGAGTCTGCCATCCGAGCAGCCTTTTCCAGATGCCAACATCTGGTTGCCACCTTTTTTGATTTACGAAAAGCTTACGACACGACCTAGTGACATCATATCCTTGCCACATTATATGAGTGGGATCTCTGGGGTCGGCTCCCGATTTTTATCCAAAATTTCCTGTTGCTCCATACTTTCTGTGTCGAAGTTGGTGCCCCTATAGTTCCCCGCATATCCAGGAGAATAGGGTCCCACAGGGCTCTGTATTGAGTGTATCTCTATTATTATTCGCCATTAACGGTCTAGCAGCAGCTGTAGGGCCGCCTGTCGCACCTTCTCTGTATGCAGATGACTTCTGCATTTCGTACTGCTCCTCCAGTACTGGTGTTGCTGAGTGGCACCTAAAAGGAGCCATCCACAAGGCACAGTCATGGGCTCTAGCCCACAACTTCCAGATTTCAGCCATGAAATCGTGTGTCGTGCACTTCTGTCGGCATTGTACCATTCATCTGGCACCACAGCTCTACCTTAATGACTGTCCACTCACTGTAGTGGAGACATATCTATTATTAGGACTGGTTTTTGACACCCGATTGACTTGGCTACTTCATCTTCATCAGCTTAAGCAGAAGTGCTGGCAGCACCTCCAAGTCCTGCGCTGCCTGAGCAACACCAATTGGGGTGCAGATCATTCTATGCTGCTGCAGCTCTACAGAGCACTTGTTCAATCCTGCCTTGCCTATGGGAGTCTGGCTTATGGTTCGGCGGCACCCTTAGTGTTGCGTTTACTCGACCTAGTGCACCACTGTGGCATTCGACTAGTGATGGCAGCTTTTAGGATGAGTCTGATGACCAGCATCCTGATGGAGGCTGGTGTCCCTCCATTGAAGGTTAGGTGTGCACAACTGCTTGCCAGTTACGTTGCACACATTCATAGTTCTCCTGAGCATCTGAATTACCATCTCGCTTTCCCAACCACTACAGTTCATCTCCTGCATTGGCAGCCCAGGTCAGGGCTTACGATTATGGTTTGCGTCCGATCCCTTCTGTCTGAACTGGAGTCCTTCCCTTTACCACCTCTCCTTGAGGTTCATTCACGTACATCTCCATGTTGTAAATCTAAGCCGAAGCTTCGCCTGGACCTTTCGCATGGCCTTAAGGACTCAGTTAACCCCGTGGCTCTCTGCTGTCACTTCCTCTCGATTCTCAACATGTTCTGGGGCTCTGAAGAGGTTTACACTGATGGCTCGATGGCTGATAGTCATTTTAGCTTCGCCTATGCCCACAGAGGCCACATTGAACAGCATTCCTTGCCCGATGGCTGCAGTGTATTCAGTTCAGAGCTGGTGGCCATATCTCGTGCACTTGAGTACATCCATTCATGATCTGGCGAGTCATTCCTTCTCTGTACTGACTCCTTGCGCAGCTTACAAGCTATCGACCATTGCTACCCTCGCCATTCTATGTTGTTGTTGTTGTTGTTGTTGTTGTTGTTGCTGTGGTCCTCAGTCCTGAGACTGGTTTGATGCAGCTCTCCATGATACTCTATCCTGTGCAAGCTTCTTCATCTCCCAGTACCTACTGCAACCTACATCCTTCTGAACCTGCTTAGTGTATTCATCTCTTGGTCTCCCTCTATGATTTTTACACTCCACGCTGCCCTCCAATGCTAAATTTGTGATCCCTTGATGCCTCAAAACATGTCCTACCCACCGATCCCTTCTTCTAGTCAAGTTGTGCCACAAACTTCTCTTCTCCCCAATCCTATTCAATACCTCCTCATTAGTTACGTGATCTACCCACCTTATCTTCAGCATTCTTCTGTAGCACCACATTTCGAAAGCTTCTATTCTCTTCTTGTCCACACTAGTTATCGTCCATGTTTCACTTCCATACATGGCTACACTCCACACAAATACTTTCAGAAACGACTTCCTGACATTTAAATCTATACTCGATGTTAACAAATTTCTCTTCTTCAGAAACGATTTCCTTGCCATTGCCAGTCTACATTTTATATCCTATCTACTTCGACCATCATCAGTTATTTTACTCCCTAAATAGCAAAACTCCTTTACTACTTTAAGTGTCTCATTTCCTAATCTAATTCCCTCAGCATCACCCGATTTAATTTGACTACATTCCATTATCCTCGTTTTGCTTTTGTTGATGTTCATCTTATATTCTCCTTTCAAGACACTGTCCATTCCGTTCAACTGCTCTTCCAAGTCCTTTGCTGTCTCTGAAAGAATTACAATGTCATTGGCGAACCTCAAAGTTTTTACTTCTCCATGAATTTTAATGCCTACTCCGAATTTTTCTTTTGTTTCCTTTACTGCTTGCTCAATATACAGATTGAATAACATCAGGGAGAAGCTACAACCCCGTCTCACTCCTTTCCCAACCACTGCTTCCCTTTCATGCCCCTCGACTCTTATAACTGCCATCTGTTTTCTGTACAAATTATAAATAGCCTTTCGGTCCCTGTATTTTACTCCTGCCACCTTCAGAATTTGAGAGAGTATTCCAGTTAACATTGTCAAAAGCTTTCTCTAAGTCTACAAATGCTAGAAACGTACGTTTGCCTTTTCTTAATCTTTCTTCTAAGATAAGTCGTAAGGTTAGCATTGCCTCACGTGTTCCAACATTTCTACGGAATCCAAACTGATCTTCCCCGAGGTCCGCTTCTACCAGTTTTTCCATTCGTCTGTAAAGAATTCGCATTAGTATTTTGCAGCTGTGACTTATTAAAGTGATAGTTCGGTAATTTTCACATCTGTCAACATCTGCTTTCTTTGGGATTGGAATTATTATATTCTTCTTGAAGTCTGAGGGTATTTCGCCTGTCTCATACATCTTGCTCACCAGATGGTAGAGTTTTGTCATGACTGGCTCTCCCAAGGCCATCAGTAGTTCTAATGGAATGTTGTCTACCCCCGGGGCCTTGTTTCAACTCAGGTCTTTCAGTGCTCTGTCAAACTCTTCACGCAGTATCTTATCTCCCATTTCATCTTCATCTACATCCTCTTCCATTTCCATAATATTGTCCTCAAGTACTTCGCCCTTGTATAAACCCTCTATATACTCCTTCCACCTTTCTGCCCTCCCTTCTTTGCTTAGAACTGGGTTGCCGTCTGAGCTCTTGATATTCATACAAGTGGTTCTCTTCTCTCCAAAGGTCTCTTTAATTTTCCTGTAGGCAGTATCTATCTTACCCCTAGTGAGACAAGCCTCTACATCCTTACATTTGTTCTCTAGCCATCCCTGCTTAGCCATTTTGCACTTCCTGTCGATTTCATTTTTGAGATGTTTGTATTCCTTTTTTCCTGCTTCATTTACTGAATTTTTATATTTTCTCCTTTCATCAATTAAATTCAATATTTCTTCTGTTACCCAAGGATTTCTATTAGCCCTCGTCTTTTTACCTACTTGATCCTCTGCTGCCTTCACTACTTCATCCCTCAGAGCTACCCATTCTTCTTCTACTGTAGTTCTTTCCCCCATTCCTGTCAATTGTTCCCATATGCTCTCCCTTAAACTCTCTACAACCTCTGGTTCTTTCAGTTTATCCAGGTCCCATATCCTTAAATTCCCACCTTTTTGCAGTTTCTTCAGTTTCAATCTGCAGATCATAACCAATAGATTGTGGTCAGAATCCACATCTGCCCCTGGAAATGTCTTACAATTTAAAACCTGGTTCCTAAATCTCTGTCTTACCATTATATAATATATCTGATACCTTTTAGTATCTCCAGGGTTCTTCCAGGTATACAACCTTCTTTTATGATTCTTGAACCAAGTGTTAGCTATGATTAGGTTATGCTGTGTGCAAAATTCTACAAGGTGGCTTCCTCTTTCATTTCTTCCCCCCAATCCATATTCAGCTACTATGTTTCCTTCTCTCCCTTTTCCTACTGACGAATTCCAGCCACCCATGACTATTAAATTTTCGTCTCCCTTCACTACCTGAATAATTTCTTTTATCTCGTCATACATTTCATCAGTTTCTTCATCATCTGCAGAGCTAGTTGGCATATAAACTTGTACTACTGTAGTAGGCATGGGCTTTGTGTCTATCTTGGCCACAATAATGCGTTCACTATGCTGTTTGTAGTAGCTAACCCGCACTCTTATTTTTTTATTCATTATTATACCTACTCCTGCATTACTCCTATTTGATTTTGTATTTATAACCCTGTAATCACCTGACCAAAAGTCTTGTTCCTCCTGCCACCGAACTTCGCTAATTCACACTATATCTAACTTTAACCTATCCATTTCCCTTTTTAAATTTTCTAACCTACCTGCCCGATTAAGGGATCTGACATTCCACGCTCCGATCCGTAGAACGCCAGTTTTCTTTCTCCTGATAACGACGTCCTCTTGAGTAGTCCCCGCCCGGAGATCCGAATGGGGGACTATTTTACCTCCGGAATATTTTACCCAAGAGGACACCATCATCATTTAATCATACAGTAAAGCTGCATGTCCTCGGGAAAAATTATGGCTGTAGTTTCCCCTTGCTTTCAGCCGTTCGCAGTACCAGCACAGCAAGGCCGTTTTGGTTAATGTTACAAGGCCAGATCAGTCAATCATCCAGACTGTTGCCCCTGCAACTACTGAAAAGGCTGCTGCCCCTCTTCAGGAACCACATGTTTGTCTGGCCTCTCAACAGATACCCCTCCGTTGTGGTTGCACCTACGGTATGGTCATCTGTATCACTGAGGCACGCAAGCCTCCCCACCAACGGCAAGGTCCATGGTTCATTCTATGGAGTGACCATTCAGTAGTCAATCTATGCCCTGGAATGGTCCAGTCGTTCTGTGGTGTTTGTATGGACCCCAGGACATGTCAGCATCCCAGGCAATAAACTTGCTGACAGGCTGGCCAAACAGGCTACACGGAAACCACTTATGGAGATCAGCATTCCTATAACTGACCTGCTTTCTTTATTACACTGCAAGGTTTTTTGGCTTTGGGAGACGGAATGGCATAACAGTACACACAACAAACTGTCTATCATTAAGGAGACTGAGAATGTGTGGAAGTCTTCCATGTGGGCCTCGTGCAGGGACTCTGTGTTTTTCTGCCGGCTCCACATCAGCCACTCTTGGGTCACCCACAGCTATCCCCTGTGCCGTGAAGACCCACCTCAGTGTCGGTGCGGCACTCGGTTGACAGTGGCCCATATTCTGTTGCACTATCCTACTTTGGCTGCCCTGCGACAAAATCTTAGGTTACTGGACACCTTGCCATTAATTTTAGCTGACAATGCCTCCTCAGCAGATTTAGTTTTATGTTTTGTGTGTGAGGGTGGGTTTTATGTTTCTATTTAAGTTTTAGTACATGTCCTTTGTCCCTCCGTCTCTTCCACCCTAGTGTTTTTAGGCTGGAGGTTTTAATGTGTTGCAGAGTGGCTGGTTTCTCCATTTTCTTGTCATGGTCAGCCAGCCATGGTAATCTGCTTTCTTTTTTTAATCTCTTCTACCCGTTTCTAGCTTCTCTCAGTGGTTTTCTTGTCCTCTTGTTCCTTGTAGTGTTTGTTGCCTTTCTGTTGTTCTTGCGGTCTTTTCTTCCTTTGGTACTGTGCTGTACGTCTCGTTTGTTTTCTTCTTTCCCTTGTGGCATTACTTTCATAGGAACAAGGGACTGATGACCTAGCAGTTTGGTCCTTTCCTCCTGCCCCCTCCCCTTCAACTCCTTTAAACCAACCAACCAGTACCTAACATACAGAATATCCATATCCATCCGTATTCAAATCTTGCTTCCAATCTTGCATCCCATGGGTCACTCGCTTGTGAACGACCAGGGTGTAAGACCTGTCCCGTACACCTCATACCACAGTTCAATCACAGGCATTGCCTAAGAGGCAGGACCATATATAAAAGCAGCCATGTTATGTATCAGCTACATTGCAATTACTTTGCAGCAGTCTAAGTGGGCGTGACATGTAACCAACTGTCTGCTCGCTTTAATTGCCACTGCCAAACTGGTCAGCAGCAAACTTGACCATCCAGTTGCTGAACATGCTGCACACCAGAACACAAATGACTTGTAACAGCTGCTTCACTATGCTTGCCATTTGGATGCATCCTTCCAGCACAGATTTCTCTTAAATATGCAAGTGTGAATTGTCTTTCCAGCACATCCAGCATTCTTGTGTAATCTCGCTAGCCCAAACCTCTGCTAACACATTTCCCATTGCCTCACCTTATCTTTATCCTTTTCTCTTCTGTCATTGGACACACCACTACTTCAACATCCAGGTCATGTGCCTTCTCCCACTACTCTTCCTCAGCTCTCTCTCTCTCTCTCTCTCTCTCTCTCTCTCTCTCTCTCTCTCTCTCTCTGTCCCTCTGTCCGACCTCTCCTTCCTCCCTCACTCCCCCCCCCCCCATTCCTACATCTCTTCCCTTCTCTCACCATCTCCCTCTTCCTCCCCTCACCCCTCTTTCTTCCCCTCTCCTCCTCTTATATGCTCTGTCCTCTCAAGATTTTCCTGCTCCTGCCTTGCAGTACCCTTCTGTACCCTCCTTGCCTTGAACATCCTTACCACATCAGACCAACTAACGACTCTCAATAGTCAATAATCATTGTTGCTGCTGCTTGTGTGTGTGTGTGTGTGTGTGTGTGTGTGTGTGTGTGGGCATGGGCGTGTGCGCACACCCGTCCTTCCTGCTAGAAAAGAGCCAATGTTTGAAACCTAGTGTTCACTCTTTACTGTAATATATGTGTGTGTGCCACATGTCTGCTCCATTGGTGAGTGGTTGCATCTTCCTTATTTTATGTATTCTTACTAGTCCCTTTGTGACATCATATATTTATAGATCCCCATTCTTCCCTTTTGTCAGATCTTGTTATGTCATGATAGTGGAGGTACAGTGTTAGTTAATTGTCTTGTTAATTTATTTCTGCATCTACATCTACATCCATACTAAGCAAGCCACCTGATGGTGTGTGGCGGAGGGGACTTTGAGTACCTCTATTGGTTCTCCCTTCTATTCCAGTCTCGTATTGTTTATGGAAAGAAAGATTGTCGGTATGCCTCTTGTTGGCTCTAATCTCTCTGATTTCATCCTCATGTTCTCTTTGCGAGATGTACGTAGGAATACTGCTTGACTCCTCGGTGAAGGTATGTTCTCTAAACTTCAACAAAAGCCCATACCGAGCTACTGAGCGTCTCTCCTGCAAAGTCTTCCACTGGAGTTTATCTATCACCTCCATAATGCTTTTGCGAATACTAAATGATCCTGTAACGAAGTGTGCTGCTCTCCGTTGGATCTTCTCTCTCTCTTCTATCAACCCTATGTGGTATGGATCCCACACTGGTGAGAAATATTCAAGCAGTGGGCGAACAAGTGTACTGGAACCTATTTCCTTTGTTTTCAGACTGCATTTCCTTAGGATTCTTCCAATGAATCTCAGTCTGGCTTCTGCTTTACCGATGATCAACTTTATATGATCATTACATTTTAAATCACTCCTAATGCCTACTCCCAGATAATTTATGGAATTAACTGTTTCCAGTTGCTGACCTGCTATATTGTAACTAAATGATAAAGGATCTTTCTTTCTCTGTATTCGCAGCATATTACATTTCTCTGTATTCGCAGCACATTACATTTGTCTACATTGAGATTCAATTGACATTCCCTGCACCATGCGTCAATTCGTTGCAGATCCTCCTGCATTTCAGTACAATTTTCCATTATTACAACCTCTCGATATACCACAGCATCATCTGCAAAAAGCCTCAGTGAACTTCCGATGTTATCCACAAGGTCATTTTTGTATATTGTGAATAGCAACGGCCCTACGACACTCCCCTGTGGCATACCTGAAATCACTCTTACTTCGGAAGACTTCTCTCCATTGAGAATGACATGCTGCGTTCTGTTACCTAGGAACTCTTCAATCCAATCACACAATTGGTCTGATAGTCCATATGCTCTTACTGTGTTCATTAGATGACTGTGGGGAACTGTATCAAATGCCTTGCGGAAGTCAAGAAACACGGTATCCACCTGGAAACCCATGTCTATGGCCCTCTGAGTCTCGTGAACGAATAGCGCAAGCTGGGTTTCACATGATTGTCTTTTTCGAAACCCATGCTGATTCCTACAGAGTAGATTTCTAGTCTCCAGAAAAGTCATTATACTCGAACATAATACATGTTCCAAAATTCTACAACTGATCGACATTAGAGATATAGGTCTATAGTTCTGCTAGTCTGTTCGATGTTCCTTCTTGAAAACGGGGATGCCCGTTTCCAATCCTTTGGAACGTTACGCTCTTCTAGAGACCTACGGTACACCGCTGCAAGAAGGGGGGCAAGTTCCTTCGCGTACTCTGTGTAAAATCGAACTGGTATCCAATCAGGTCCAGTGGCCTTTCCTCTTTTGAGCGATTTTAATTGTTTTTCTGTTCCTCTGTTGTCTATTTCCATACCTACCATTTTGTTATCTGTGCAACAATCTAGAGAGGGAACTACTGTGCAGTCTTCCTCTGTGAAACAGCTTTGGAAAAAGACATTTAGTATTTCGGCCTTTAGTGTATCATCCTCTGTTTCAGTATCATTTTGGTCACAGAGTGTCTGGACATTTTGTTTTGAGCCACCTACCGCTTTGACATTAGACCAAAATTTCTTAGGATTTTTTTCCAAGTCAGTACATAGAACTTTACTTTCGAATTCACTGAACGCCTCTCGCATAGCCCTCCTCACACTACATTTCGCTTCACGAAATTTTTGTTTGTCTGCAAGACTTTGGCTATGTTTATGTTTGCTGTGAAGTTCACTTAGTTCCACGGCAGTTTTCTAACTCAGTTGTTGTACCACGGCGGCTCTTTTCCATCTCTTACAATCTTGCTTGGCACATACTCATCTAATGCGTATTGCATGATGGTTTTGAAATTTGTCCACTGTTCCTCAACACTGTCTGTACTTCAGACAAAACTTTTTTGTTCAGCCGTCAAGTACTCTGAAATCTGCTTTTTGTCACTTTTGCTAAACAGGAAAATCTTCCTACCTTTTTTAATATTTCTATTTATGGCTGAAATCATCGATGCAGTAACCGCTTTATGATCACTGATTCCCTGTTCTGCGTTAACTGTTTGAAATAGTTCGGGTCTGTTTGTCACCAGAAGGTCTAATATGTTATCGCCATGAGTCGGTTCTCTGTTTAATTGCTCAAGGTAGTTTTCAGATAATGCACTTGAAAAAATTTCACTGGATTCTTTGTCCCTGCCACCCATTATAAACGTTTGAGTCTCCCAGTCTATATCCCGCAAATTAAAGTCTCCACCCATAACTATAACATGGTGGTGAAATCTACTTGAAATATTTTCCAAATTTTCCTTCAGGTGCTCTGCCTCAACAGCTGCTGAGCCAGGGGGCCTATAGAGACATCCAATTACCATGTCTGAGCCTGCTTTAACCATGACCTTCACCCAAATTATTTCACATTTCGGATCTCAGTCAATTTCCTTCGATACTATTGTACTTTTTATCGCTATAAACACGCCTCCCCCTTCACTGTCCAGCCTGTCTCTGCAGTATACATTCCAGTCTGAGTTTAGAATTTCATTACTGTTTATATCTGGTTTCTGCCAACTTTTGTCCCTAGTACTATGTGGGCATTGTGACCATTTATTAATGAGAGCAGTTCTGGGACCTTTCTATAGATGCTCCTGCAGTTTACTATTAGCACATTAATATTTTTATTCCCTGTTGCGTTTTGCCTACTACTACCTTGTCGCGTCTCAGGAGGCATCTTGTCGGGCCTAGGGAGGGAATTCTCTAACCCAAAAAACCCACATGTGCACTCCACACGTACTCCGCTACCCTTGTAGCCACTTCCTGCGTATAGTGCGCACCTGACCCATTCAGGGGGACCCTACATTTCTCCACCTGATAGCGGAGGTCGAGAAATTTGCACCCCAGATCTCCGCAGAATCGTCTGAGTCTCTGGTTTAAGCCTTCCACTCGGCTCCAAACCAGAGGACCGCAATCGGTTCTGGGAACGATACTACAAATAGTTAGCTCAGATTCCACCTCGCGAGTGAGGCTTTCCACCTTCGCCAACTCCGCCAACCGCCTGTATGAACTGAGGATGACCTCTGAACCCAGATGGCAGGAGTCATTGGTGCTTACATGAGCAACAATTTGCAGTCGGGTGCACCCAGTGCTCTCTATCGCCGCCAGCAGGGCCTCCTCCACATCTCTGATGAGACCCCCTGGCAAGCAGACAGAGTGAACACTGGCCTTTTTCCCCGACCTTTCCGCTATCTCCCTAAGGGGCTCCATCACCCGCCTAATGTTGGATCTCCCAATTACCAATAAACCCCTCCCCCCTTGTGCCTGCTCGGACCTTGCTGAAGGAGTGGCCAAATGTCCACTCACAGGCAGAGCAGATGATGCCACATGGCCAGCCTCCACATTGACCCTCCTCCTCGTGCGCCGTGAATGCCGCTTTACCCGCCACTCCCCTTGGGGAGAGGGCGGCCCAACCACGCCCGGTACCCGCGGAGATGTCTCGACAGCAGAGACCGTGGGCGAAGCATGTAACACCTGGGGTGTACCATGTGACGCACCAGACTCCCCACTGCCACTACACTCAGAGGCAGCAGCCTGAAGACGGCTGACCGCGGCCCTCAGCACGTTCAGCTGTTCACGAACAGTAGCCAGCTCCTCCTGCGTCCGTACACAGCAGTCATACATCCTAACCATCCTAAGAAATCAATTTACTGTAGAGAGTTAATCAACTTTTAACTAGACTGCTAATTCATTAAAGGCGGCTGATAGCTGACTAAACTGTGGTTACTAGACACTTCTTGTTGAAAACAATGAAAATAAGCACTACCTGTCTCTGGACTGTATTCAAAACAAACACTAGCACTACTGGCACTACAGCTGACTAAAGGGGCTCTCTCTGACTGTACTGAAAACAAACGCGAAATCTATGGAACACTAGTATTGGTACTCGAAAATTAAAGCTTCCTAAAAGCAAAAACACACAGAAGTAGCGACAAGTAAGAAAAATGCATTTAATACTTAAATTAATGTAGCTCGCTGCACAGCAGATGTGAAGCAGATTCATGATGAATATTATGATAAAAATAAAAATGAATAAAACATTGTAGAGACAATTAAAAATATTTTATATGGCTACATGATGGCCATTTAATGATTAATAAATGGCTGCTTAGATCTAGTCAATAATTCTTCTACAATATGGAAGTTGCTGTTAAGGAGGAAACTTTAATTTACATTCAAAAACTCTCCTCCTATCAGACATCTTATTTCTGTGGGCAGATTGTCAAATATTTTAATAGCTGTGTATTTTATGACTTTCTGTGGCAAAGTTAGGTTCACTATAGGGAAGTGCAGATCATTTTTCCTTCTAAGTATGTGTTTCTAAATGTATCTGTTATCTTTAAACTGCAATGAATTGTTCGCAGCAAATTTTGTCTAGTCTAGGTCAGGGCCTTTGCCCATCATAGAGGCGTTTCTCTACTCCTCAGTTTCATTTAGCCAGTGAGATAATACTTCCACATAGCCGACAAGAGCTGAAAAAAAAAGCAATGAATTTCTAGTGCTGAAATCAAAATCATTCTCTTCTTTGTTGTTGACATAAATATTTGACATTTTTTTCTGAATATGTCACAAATTACAAGGTTGTGGTTAGGTTGGGACCTAACAGGACAGCTTAAATTAATCTGAGTGAAATGAGCAGTTATTACAATTACAATCTTGGTTGTCATAAATGTTGGACTGTTTGTTTGTTTCTTCCACATAAATTAATATATCCGAGGATGGGATTTATTGACGCACAAATGTGACCGTATTCGTCCGACTCTTGCTTTGGAACACATCATCTGTCCACTGCTCTCTCATTGGCTGTACAGTACAAGCAGCTGTCACACCCCATTCTGTTCCCACCATGCCTCATGGCAAGTGCTGACAACATTGCTGCGCAAAACGTATATATGCCACTGGCCCTGATCCAGATTTTTATCCAAATTTTATCAGTGGATAAATGTATCGTGAAATTGCCATTACATTTTCCAGTTGCTTAACAGTCACCTGCAAGATGTATGTTTGTGAGTCATATACTCAGCCATAATTACATTGTTGTATGCAATGAATACTTTTTGCCAAAGTGAGGCGTTGTCCCAGAATAGTGTCCCACAGAAGATTGAAGATAGACACCACACATTGTACTTAACGCACATTTCTGTGCAATTAATACTCTGTCTATATAAATTTGACCCAAATGATTGTTCAGTGAGACATTAATCACTCAAGTAAGATACTTAGTTACTGAAATTTTCGTAAGTAACTGATTTGTAATTTATAGAAGATGGTAGTGTTGAAGATGTCTTTCAGAATCCATAAATTTACGAGTAGACAGAATGGCTGGCCAGTATTTACTTCCAAGAATCTGTTCCACCTACTGCCAATAAACATGTTTAAAAGCTTACAAAACTGTGCCTAGCTCTCAGAATGGTTAGTTGTTTCCACAGGGAGGAAACGAGGATAATGTGGGGAAGGCTGGAAAAGATAGGAAGGCCCCTCAGACGCCTGGATTGATAGTTATTCACCTGTCATGAGGATGAAGGGGACACAAAGAAGTTCTATATTGTTGAATGAGAGGAACAAAATCTTTCAGAAGATTTGTAGAATTTAATGGCTACAGGGAATTGGAAACTGTCTCACATCCACTCCCTGTATTAATGCACTGCATGGAGATTAGCAATTTTTATACCAGTATATGTATATATGCAGACATATTTCTGTGCCTTCCATGCTTAGAGAGGTGAACATATAAGGAAAATGCCATTAAAGAGTTTTAAAGGCCCATTTGTCTGTCTAAGATGGGTGCCACTGTAATTTTCCTGCTCACAATCAAGATGTGAAAATTTAGTCCAAACAGGAAATATTACTTTAGTATCCATTACAAATCCTGAAGAAATCAAGGGTGATATTCATTGTAGTTCATGTTCGTACATTGCAGAGGTTCTGGTTTCATTGCTTTTTTGGATTATGCAAAATTCTTTAGCAATTTTTGCATGTTGCCATTTTGAAATAAAACATCCAACACAAATGTACTGATAATTTTCACTATTTATGCATTCCAATTAATTGCAAGTGACTCTCACTGCATACTGACTCATTTTAACAACTCTCTGTAACAACGAACGGCTTTGACCTGGCACTAGCCTTTATACAACAAAGAGTTACTTATGGTACTTACAGTATTGTTATATAAAACATTAATTACACAGTCCAGTCACATTAATGTAACAACCACTAATTTTTAATGTCAACATGCAATAAGGGTATATAAAGTGTGCCAGGAGGGAATGTGGGAAACAGTGCAGCTGTTGTCGAAATGCTAAAAAGGAGCGATTTATCTGATGTCCAAAAGGACACGGTCGTTGGCTTTTGGTCCAAGCACGGAAGCATTACTGGATTGGCTAATTATATAAACTATTCGCACGCTGTCTCGATTAAAGTATACTGTGTGTAGGAAAACGGCACTATCCAAAACGGGCACCGAGGCAAGTGTAGTGTCCCACGAGCTATAGCTGACGGGGTGAACGGTGGCTGTGGTGAACAGACGTTGCAACTGTTAAGCAGCTGACTGCACAGATGAACTGAGGGGGCTACCAACAGTGTCTCCTCGATGACTGTCGAGCGAACATAGTTGCATACGGGCCTCCACAGTAAGTGTCCGGTTCGTGCACCCGTGACTACTGCTGTTCGTCAGCGAAGGAGGTCGGAACTGGCACACCGGTACTGCAACTGGACATCCACTGAGTGGTTACGAGCGGTGTTTTCAAATGAATCGTGTTTTGTGCTCTATTAGACAGATGGCAAACATCCTGCAACAATTGTGGAAGTGTCTAGGCCAGAGGAGGGAGCATTATGTAATGAGGAATGTTTTCGTGGCATCTGCTGGGTGGTCTAGTCATTCTGGAGAAGGCACAATGGATCAGTGAAAGTATGCATCTCTACTTGGGGACCACATCCAAACCAGCTTGCAGTCGGTTTTTGTCCCCAACACGGCATCTACCAGCAGGGCAGTGCAACGTATTACACAGCTCACACTGTACACGCACGATTCGGAGTGTACAGGGATGAGTTTACCGTATTCCTGTGGCCACAAAATTCCCTGGATTTAAACCCAATGGAGAATCTGCATGAGCCACCTCTATTGATCTGTTCATGCCATGAATCCTCAGTTGAGAAACCTAGTACACCTAGCTATGCTACTACAACTGGCACGGTTCCAAATCCCTGTCGGTGCCTTCCAGGACCTCACTGGCTCTGTTCCTGCACGTATCGCAGTGGTGTGCGCCGCAGAATGTCTTTATTCAGACTTTTGACAGGTGGTCACACGTGTTTGGACAGCGTACGGTTTACAGTGGATAGAACTTGTGCATAATTAGCCAGTACATTCAGCAGAAAGCAGACATATTTTACAGAAATAGTTTTTTAAAATACAGTGTCTTCATTGTTAAATTTTGTAGGATGAATATTTTTAACAATTAATATTACAGTAGACATGTTTTTCTTTACAATATGAATGAGCAATTTTGCCATTTAATAAGTTTATATTGAGTTGTTACCCTTTGAGGTCTGATTATTACTCTTTGTGAAACTGCACAGTGATTCGTGTAAGTTGAAAATTAAACATGATTGTTCGTACATTTTTACATAGTGAAATTCTCATTGTATCGAGGAGAATACTAAAAAGGCGTATTGTGTACAATTATAGGTGAATCTTTGTCTGTTACGTCACACAATTCGGCAGTCGGAAAAGCATATTTTTTGTCATCTCGTCTGTTGGGAAGACATTACTGCTTTATGTACTTCTTATTATTTTCAAATAATGTCTGTGTTACCCAGATGGCAATGCCAGTCTTGTAATTTACATACATCGACTGAAAACAGGTTGTGGGTAAACTTATACATCACCTATGTAAAGAGATTGTGGACGACCGTGTGTAGGGTGACCAGATGCAATTGCTTAAAAAGGAGGACAAACAGCTTCAAAAAGGAGGACAAGGGAAGAAAAAAGAGGACACATCAAACGGGTCAACTGCAGATGAGGATACCACCTGTCAGCTTTGGACAAGTCACGTGACTGACGGGAATTACCGGTAAAACCAGTAGTTAATTGTTACTGGTGGTCGGGTCGTGATTCCCAGAGAAATATTTTTTTTATTTTAAATTAAAAACATTGAATGTGCTCACAGTGTGGCATCAATTGTTTTTATATTTACGCGTAGTTTTAAGATTTAACTAAGACGGCTGCCTAAACGCCACTCCTGATTAGCTACTTTCATGTGACTTCTCCAAAAGCTGACAGGTGGTATCCTCATCTGCAGTATTCCCCATCAAACGTATGTTCAATTTTAATAAATGAGTTTATTATTTATAGACATTACATACATTCCTTAACAATTATTCATACTTCTCGGAGGAAACAATTTTTTGCAGAAGTGTAGGCTTACTTAACAGATAATTGTAAAATGGCACACATGAAAATTCTTTTAAATTATATTGGATCGTCAACAGACCTTTCACTGATTCAAGGTTTAATCTATTCCCCTCATCAGTCCACTGTGTGGTAATTAGAGAAAATATTCTCGATCCTGGTGCCACCTACTAATGCCACCTTCGTGCGTGTTTATCACGAAGGCTGTGCCAATAGTTAAAGTATTTAAGAAAAGAGCAATAGAACGGTACGAATTCTAAATTTAACTGTATTACGCTCAACTTTGCGAAAAAGCCAGACACTGTAAAAATCCTCCCGGAGCCCGGAGACAAAGAGCTAAAAAGCAGGACATGTACGGATTAATCCGGACATCTGGTCACCCTAACCGTGTGCATTGTTGGTGATAGGCAAATGATGTATGCACTACAAGACTGTAGTTGGACCAAAAAGTCATTCTCCATACTGACAGTTTTAAATTGGTACAGCATGGAAGCACACACAAAAACTGGAGAGAAGATACTGTTTTCACTCTATTATTTAAGCTGTAAATGATGGCACACTTAGACCCTTCTTCAATGGGGAAGCAACTGATTACTGTCTCTCTTTGGAGCAAATGGGATAGATTCAGTATGTGGACAGATAATATTCTGAGTACCTCAGAAAGTACTGGATTTCTCCAGTTGAGTTAAAATTTGTGTGGGAAAACATGAGCAGAAATGAGAAAATGACCTTGCTGATGAATTTCATAAGATTTATGTGGAAGAAATCCAAAAAGGATGAAAATTATCTTAGGGGCAGATTGTAAAGAGGCTGGCATTTAACTTTTTGTTGATGTTATATGTGGTCATAAACTTCATTGGTACGGGCTCGTAGGTAATGGGGATGGGCTTTTTGACATCAGAGGCTTACATCTGTGGCAAAACGAAGGGATAGCAATAGCCTTCCCCTAAAGCACCTGTAATAAAAACTTTGCAGAGACAACTCAGAACAAGAGAAAAAGGGATATATGGAAAGACGTCCTGGACCAGCAAAATCATGATGAGAAAAAGTTGTGCTCAATTCCTAAGAAAGTAGAATTGGAGAATGATGATGGTAAGGCATTTTTATTTTTTTATTGACTGGGAGAAGAATGAACTAATGTTGAATTTGAGAAGTTTCATATACAGTATTACTCAAAATGGAGTTGCATGGGACTAAAATAATTTACCAAATTGGACAAGTTTCCAGATTACACAAAACTCACTAGGGGACATAAAATTTGTCAGGTATCATGCACAATAGTGTAAATTGGTAATTATGCATGATGCACGTATTTACATACCTTCACTCCCTGTGCACTAGACATTCATTTCCTATGTATTGTACATTAGAATGTTAGACTATTACATTGATTGATAAATAATATGCAATTTCTGTATTTTTATTCTAACTTTAAATTTGTTTATTGTTGTATGTACATACATATTATTCCCATGTTTATTTGCTTTAAACTCTGCTTTTTTCGCAACATATCAGGGAGGGAAACCTATTTGAATTCCCTATTTGAAATTGTTTTTTATACACAATTTTTTGCACTGTACAATAGTTCCAAGAGCTTGGAAGAATTTGTGTGACCTGCAAATTGCATAACATCATTTATACATGCAGTAAGTTGTTGAGGCTTATTAATTTTAATAGGGACACCATTTTGCTCCTCTTCTTCTTCCTTTGTATCTTCCTGATAATCTTCTGTGTTGCAAATTTCTATTAAATCTGTGGCTGAAGTACAAGTGGTGTGAGTTGACAGATAGTGATCACTTCAAATGTAATCATCTGCACTACATGAAATTTTTCAGATTTCAATTAACTTGGGAATTGCTGCTGCATTTTCTTGAGCTTCAATGGCCACAGAAGCACCTTGTTCTTGACCTCCAAACCCCACTTTGTTGAAGGATTTGGTAACAGTTTCAGGCATTATTTCCCTTACTGCCAAGCCAATCCAATTTACTACATCCAGGACAGAAACTGACCATGCAAGAGCAAATGCACTTTCGGCTTCTTCAGCACTAAGAATAAGAGGCTGTATATATAATCACATATAATGTGAAATGAATCTGTAAATAATCCCCTGGTCCATGGGTTGTTTGAGATTGCTTGAACCTGACAGGAACCAAGCCAGTTTCAGATTTGATAACTTGACTTTCAGGTGGCAGGTTGCATTGTCTGTGAAAAGGAGAACTTGGGAATTTCCTTTTTTAAATGTGGCTTTGAAAGAATTCCGCCATTCTTCTTCTTCTGCGCCTTGTTATTGCTTCGCCATATGACTGGAAGCTTGCTGACATCTTTGTTTGTGAAACAATGCAGTTTTTCCATGAAACAATGCAGTTTTTCCACCTTTCCAATCACCAGTGACTTCTACATTTCACCTAACTTGTTTCCACGCAGAAGTACAGTGAGTCTTTCCTTGGACATTTTTCTGGCAGTGCACTATTCACCTTGAATTGGTAGAGATTTTGAAGGCAATGTGCAGGAAGCCACTCCTATTTCATTGGCATTGAACACATCTTTCAGTTCACAATTCGCAGTTGGGACGTAAAGTACTGTCTTCCATTCTGTAGCTACAATTTCCTGCACAACCTTAGCTTGTAAGTTTTTTGTCTGCACTTACAAACCATTCCCACACTATGTCGTTAATTTCTTTTATTTCCTGTCTTTTTCACCTTTCTTTTCATTCCCCATTCCCTTTCGTTCATTCAGTTCGTATCTTATCCTTATTTCTTAAAGTATCATAAATTTGTGTATTACCAAAGTTAAAATGCAACATTTTTTTCACACAGAATGAGTTTGTCTATCTCGGTCACCTAGATTACCTTAATCTTTTTGTTAAGTGTTAGTGACACAACCACTATTAGTAAACTAAAACTGGCAGAAAATAATGCAGGCAGCACATTTCTAGGGAATGCATGACTTCGCCAGGTAAAACCATTGTTTAATGGAACTACAGGTTCAAGCATAGTGTTCATAATTGCTCAACAATGTCCTAGTATGCACCCATGCACATAAGTAATAACGGAAAATGAGAAATGCTGACAGAGTGCACACGAACAAATCATTTGCTTTGATGTACCAACACTGTGTGTCACTTGTTTGTTGTTATACTGAGCGGTGCAGTTTGGTGTCCACACTTTTTTTCTTGGTTTTGTGGCACTTACCAGCATTGTCAGGGCTGTATAGTCTTTGTGTTAAAAGTAGAGTTCTTGTAGAGTTGTGAATAACTAATGTATATGTGCATCTTCATGTTTTTGCGGCGTAAAGACTGCTCCAAAAAATTTTGGGCGTGCAGCTGCATAAATTCAGCTTCTTCTTCTAATATTTCTGCTGAATACTGTCCAGCCATCTTCCGAGTGAGCCAAAGTATCTAACACTCCAGCACTTGCTCCATCCTTTTAAACTCGAGGACCAAACCACAGCGTATGTGGCCAAAAATACACAAGGCCCAGAGACGTTGATAGGTGGCAAAGAGGTGTAACATATTCATGGAAATTAAATCTATGGCTGTGCAGTTGATCCACATGGTGGTATCGATGTGTCATGGAGAGCTGCACTGTTATGACATCTTTGTGATTGAATTACAGAAATTGCCGGATTTCATGATTTGTCAAAGCTGAAGTTGCTATCTCTATTAATTAAATTCCTCGCCAACCAAATTTCAGTTGCTACATCCACTACAGAGTCCCAGAAAGATGAAGTCGAGGCTAAAATTTTGACGTTATCATACACCATATAGCCCCCAGTGTCAATACAGTACTTCGCCGCCACAGATTTAGTAGGTTGTAAGAGACGGGTGTACCTGCGGTGCTCTGTGCATCTCTCATGGACTGTATTTGTTGTCTGTCTGATGTATGAACAGATGCAATCACAGGGGATCTTATAAACCCCAGGCTTCCAAAGCACCACATCATCTTTAACAGAACCCAGGAGTGCTACAGTCTTTGGTGGTCGAAAAATCTTTGTGTTTCCTGAGGATTCATCCTATTTTTGATGAAAGGCTTCCCACATATGGCAGGAAAGCCATGGATTTAAAACTTTTTGTGTCTTCTTCTGCTTTTCTTGTGCCCACTGTTGATTTCATTTGTAGTGCCTTACGTATCTGCTGTGGAGAGTACCTGTTGGCTTCAAAAACTCTTCTCAGGTGTAGAAGCTTGTCCTCCAGACTGGTCTCGTCAGCAGTGACGTATGCTCTGTGTACTAGAGTTCTGAGTACACTCATTGTCTGCAAAGGATGGTGGCAGCTATTTGCACGTAAATATAAATCTGTGTGGGTCGGTTTTCAATACACTGCATGTCCCAAAGTGCCATCATCTTTGCGCCTTACCAACACATCCAAAAATGGAAGGCATTGACCTTTTTCAATTTCCTTCATGAACTGAATTTGTCTGTGGATAGAATTCAGATGATTTAAAAATTCTTTTAGCTTGTCTTCACCATGGGGCCACATTACAAACTTGTCAGCAACATACCTCCACCACACTAGGGTTTCAAGCTAGCAGATTACAGCACTTTCTCCTCGAAGTCGTCCATAAAAAGGTTGGCCACCAAGGGCGAGTTTAAAAGGATGGAGCAAGTGCTGGAGCGTTGGTCACGTCGGCTCACTCTGAAGATGACTGGACAGTATTCACCTGAAATATTAGAAGAAGAAGAAGAAGAAGCTGAATTTATCTGGCTGCATGCCCAAAATTTTATGGAACAACTAACTTATACTTTAATACACTAGTACTGTATAAGTTCTTTTCCACATTATAAGATGAATTATTAATTAAGTCTTAAAATTTGCATTTCGTTTTTCATATTAGGCATGTTCTGCTAAAAAAAAAAAGACTGAAATACTTGTATGGTTTGGGTAGATTTCTGAATTATACACATTCTATGTTGATCACTTTTTAATGTGAAACAGGAACTGACAGAGATTGAGGCCAGGCGGAGTGCAGGATTGAAGGATTTGTTGTATGGACCAGTGCATCTTAATAATTCAAAGTATCTGGTATTTGGGTGGGGTGAGGTGGGGGGGGGGGGGCATCTAAAAGGTGTTGGTTGTGCAATTTGTCTTTGTTATAATTAAACCATTAATCGAATGTTTAGGCAGTAGAACAACATAAAATTCCTTTAAACATTTTATTTCCAGATGGGATGCTTTCTCTGCATCTTGGGCTCAACTGTTGTTGTCATCCATTCTCCAAAAGAAGAAGAAATAGAAAATTTGGACGTCTTGAAGCAGAAACTATTAGATCCAGGTAGATAGGTACATGTAATAATTTATGTAGTTGTCCAGCCTGTGTTGTTTTTTTCCATGTATCTCCAATTTGTTGTAATGTTAAAGAATAATCTTTGATATACTTAAAGCCTATTTCAGTTTGAGAACGAGGTAATAAATTTGCTTAAAATGATTTGCAGAAATGTTTTGGTTTTAGTGTAGCTGACTGAAGAGCTGAGATCAAAACTGAACACTTTCTGTGGAGGGACACACACATAAAAAATCGTGTTTCCAAATTGTTCATCAGTTTTAGTCATGCTGGTGTATTATTTCAAAACAGTCTATGAATAGTCTGCTGTATACCTCTTTGGAAAGATTTCATTAACACTTTTAGGCATAATCTGTCTGGGGAGTTAACAATACAATGGCACAGCATATTTCACTTTTAAGATTTGAAATAAATCACTTCGGGATCAGTTATTGGATGTTAGATGTAAGTTACCAGAAATTTTTGTGATAAATAAATTGGTGCTTGAATAAGGCTGTTGGTTTTCTACTTAATGAAACTTTCAATGTAGAATGAAGTCAAATGTAAAAGCTTTCGATAAGAACGACCATACTAAATCTGTCCAAAGCAAAAAAGTAAGAAATTTAACCTTGTTGTCATGGAGTACGTCTTTGCCATCAGTTGTTGGTGCAGCTAGGTACTTGAATGCTGCTGATGTGAATATCTTTCCCTTGTTGACATAAACTGTGGAATTTCTGTTGGAGCTGAAATGCTAAAAAATTCTGAGGTATATGCTATTCTCTTCAGATAGTTACAACTTTCTTCTGTAATTATTTTTAGTCTACAACTTTGCTGCCACCAGTTTGCAATAGGTGGCAGCAGAGGCAAGTTGGGGTGCTGGTGGACGGTTGCATTATACATTAATCTTAGACATTTGTAAACATAACGCCATCAAAATATTAGTCGATTTGTGATTGCATCATAAAGTTATTCTCAATTGAATATGTCAACTTAAAAGCCCTATTCTTACCATTTGGGGATAGCAATAATTTTCTGCTTTAATGTGAATAAACCTGTGGCTGAAGATCATAAAATGTTGCGTAAGACCTATTGTGAGGCACTTATTAATGAAAGATTCTGCCGAGAATGGTCTAAATGCATCAAGAATGGTGATTTTGATTTTAAGACCCACATGGCAGTAGAGAAGCTTTTCAAAGCTACTGAAACTGACTGAAACAATCACAGGCTATCATTATCGAAAGCAATTGATGCATTTGAGCCTAACACTGAAAGACAAAGAGGCCAATACAGCAATAGCTATGAAAAGGTGATTTTACAGCATGGCTATGATTGACCCCATGTTGCAAAACCCATAAAAACATGCTTAACACTGAAATGGGAAGTCCTACCTCACCCGCTGTATTTTCCAGACATTGCTTGCTCTGGGTTCCATCGTTTTCAATAAGTGGTGCACAACCTGGCTGACCAGTACTTCTGGTCTTATGAACAAGTGCAAAATTGGTTTGCCTTATGGATCTCCCAGTTATTCCACCACAGGATTTGTATGCTGCTTGAAAGATGGAAGAACATAGTGGCAACTAATGGCCAATACTTTGAATTGTAAATTTTTTGTAAATTTTCACAATAGCCCTTGCACCTCGAGAAAAAAAAAAATTGGAAGCAAAGTCATAGACCTAATATTTTTATGCAATTAACCGACAACGTACTAAAGATGGACATAAGTCTCAAAAAAATACAGCTTTCCATTACATAAAACTATACCCATCTGAGGGTTGACCAGAACTCGTGCCTTCAAATAATTCTCCTGTGTTCTTTCTTTTGAAGGACGTAGGAAGATGTACTTCAGTGCACCTGTCCACAGTTATAGTCATAATCTTTTCAAGCGAGATTATAGCAACGTATATAGTGTTATTTTATCCGCACTAATTATCTTCGTATTTTTGGAGTATCAACAGGGAATATTCAAATGCTTAACTACTGCATCAACTTAGTGTAATTGATGACATCAAATTTGTCACCATTAAGGGAACTTGAGCTTTCTATCCATGGAAACTTAACAATAGAACCTGTAGGTGTAATCTTCAGTCATTGTTCAAACAAGACTCATTTTCTTACCTGAATTTGCTGACTAAGTATGACATTGACTGTCTGTGAAGAAAACCCTCTGAATCTCGAGAGGTTAGTCAAGGCTGTGATTTACACTCAAAGCTCTATGATGACATAGCTGTGAATGACTGGATACATTGCATAGAAAGTCAATGGAAAACCGTCTACTGTTCTTATATTTGCATTCTGTTGAAACAAGATTCTTGAGTTTCTCAGAGTCAACCTTCCCAATACACACTTTTTCCCATCTCTGCACAAAAGCTGAATTTACGTTTTGGGAACTGACATAATTGTTACTGCAATTACTATATATTTGTTAATTAAATTTGAGAAGTGGAGCTGGCCAGTAGATGGACATCACTGCTAGCTTTTGAAACCACAGGTAGAAAAGAGGAAATATTTTGGTTACAGGATTGATGAGGAGCGAGGGGGTCTCATTTAGAATCTAGGCATTTTCATAGAAGAAAAAGCCTCGAAGATCAAGAAATTGTCAGAGCATTGGAGGTCAAAGGTGGTAAGCACTGCGGTTTTAGTTCAAAAGGTCATAGAATACAGTGATTGACTGAGTAGTAAAGATGGATATAGAAAAAAAGAAAATGGCAAGTGTGACGTCCCTTCCCTCCTTCTTCACTTGCCGGGAGGAGATGCAACTCGTAACGATGTTCGTCCCCGTCGGTATGACGTGGAACAGCACCTGTAACTCTCGTAAGAACACAACTCCTCGCCTGGTTTAGCAATATTCTGTTATATGTCCGCAACAGTCTTTTCAGCTTGTGCAAACTGGTAAACTGCAATTGTTTATTTTTATTTTTATGCCCGATTAGTTCCGTGATGAAATTAAATCTTGATTCTTGATTTCATCATTATGGTCGTTTTTCACATCATACATAGCAAGGATGAAATTTTGCTGTCTACTATTCCGTTGCTATGCCATTGCTACGTCAAGTTATGGACAACAGTCCGACATAACTTCAGAGATATCTTATGTTCAAGTAAATGTTTTTTTAATACTCCGTAATACTGGTTTAAACTAATCGCTTTTCACTGTCCATTATTCATGTACTCACTTAGTTACTTAAAATATTTAAAGAGTCAATCAACTTGCATTAATACACATTGTATTGTCCATGTAATGAGTTAGGTGACACTTAAGATTTATCTTTTGACTCAGATTTTATTGTTCTTTCTGTAATTAATTGTTTGTCCGTACAACACGGGCACACCGATATATCATTCAATATTAACCTCTGTTCAGTTCAGTAATCGTGACACTGATGACAACTTTTGAGTAATTGGCATACTGGTCTTTCTTTGTGTCTTCGTTTTATTGTGTCCTACTCAAGACTACGAATTGTTTTTCTGTCGTTGATCCATTGGTGTCAAGGTTTGTAACTGTTAATCAGTACAAAGGCTAAGTCCGATAAACCAATATCACTCGATTGAAGTCTAACACTCATCTTAATATACAATCGCGTTGAGAATGGTAAAGATTAACTTTCTTCAGTCGAATGAATGAGCAATACTTCATTCTCTATCTCGTGAATTATAAAACTTCCAAAACAGAAACAATGTAATAGCGTTTGCAGCCAGACAACTATCGCAAAAGTACTTTAGAGCGACTCAAGAGCAACTAACTAACTGAACATTTCCACATCCAAGTTGCATTGTAGTCGCATTGAATTTCCTTTTTAATGCGGCTACAACTCTCTTCCATGGTAAATGTTATCTTTGACTGAATTACTTTATTTCATTCATATGATTTTGAATTTATTCTATAAGTGTTTGATAAAGAATCTATTATAATCCTTTCCTGTTATCTCCTCTTTTTGTATGCTATTCTCAGTATTTGAATGATATAGGTGGTAATCAAAATATTACCAGTGTAGATTTTATCGTCAATAGTTGCTGCACTGTCAAGATGACTCACTTCCCTACTTTAAGTTTCCACAAAGTTTGTTAGTTGGGGTTTTTCTGTCCTTGGGGCCTTACACACACACACACGCACACACGCACGCACGCACGCACACACGCACACACACACACACACACACACACACACACACACACACACACAAATATACAAGATTGAATTGTTGCATCATTCAGTACAATCATATGAACTTAAGATCCATAACTTATAAAAATTCATCATTATTGTTCATTTTCCTTTCGTTGCATCGCCACACTGACGCTGCGTCTGCACCAGAACGTGCGAGCTGCAAACATGGCTTGGTTCGGAGCCAGTTTCTTCTTCTCCTGCACCATGGCGAGGCTGCCACAGCATCGGATCGTATAAGGCAGCGAGTACGATCTGATTACTTGTGCTCATTTGGTGACCTTCGTTGTCCAGTGGCTGCTCTCCTGGTAGACTGCACTAATAACTCAGTACAATCTGCCTTAAGGTGGTCCACATCACCACTGTCATTTAGTCTGTAAAAATTAGCTCACTTCTTTCTTGTGCACATACATGATACTACATGTTCATTGTTTTCATCATGGCACATTGTTTCTGCACTTAATTGCTCATGTTTGCATCTAGTCTGACTAATCTCTTGTCACTTCACGGTGTACTAACCAGTACAGCTATTTAAACACTGTCACTATTTTATTAGTAATGTTCTATCATTGAAATCTTTTTCACCCTTTTCAAATCTATTGTTTTATCTGTTTATATTTATTTTCCTTTACTTGTCTCTTATCTTTTTTTTCTAAAAATAAGTGATATTTTACTTTTAAATCAATTTCCTTATTCCGCAATGACCATGACAAGATGTTTCAGTGTGTTTGCGTAACTTTATATTAAGTTGATGCCTCGTTTATTGCATAACATGATGAGGCACGTTAGTAAAAGAATAACAAACAAACATTAATAATTAACTTAAAAGAGACACATATTTAATTACTTAATAAACATTTAACAAAAGCCGTCATCTTTCTCGATGGTTTATTAAACAAAACTTAATGAAACATGCTGTTGTTCCTTAGTAAACTTTCAATGAAACTCATCATCTTCTTTGATGACTTAAAATTTAACTTGATTATTACAAGAACTACTACTACTGATTAATTGTTCACTAATTCTACATAGAAAAGTTCATAAACATTGTTCACGTCTTCTTGCTTCCCATCTTATCCTACATGATATATGCAAAAAAATTAAATTCTTAATCAATTAAAATATTTCTTTAATTCTATATGAGGATATATTCCTTTTATCTTCTTGTTATCTTCATCTTCCAGAAGGTAACTTCCTGCGTATGGTATTTTAATAATCCTGTATGGTCCTTTATATAAGCTACACCATTTTGTATTTAATTTCTTTCTCTTTGAAGATTTGGGATGATTCTTTAATAACACACAATCACCAACTTTATAGCTAACTTCTAAACCTAGCTTCTTATCGAACTGACTTTTTGGAAGATTAGCTTTATGTTGTAATCTTAAATATACTTTATGTATAAACTCATCACGATCCTTTGTCTTATTATGTAAGCATGGTAACTTACCAAGTCACTCCTTACTATGTTGCTTATTAAATAAAATCTCATTAGATGAATAACCATTGACGTTCTTATGAATCTGTTCAATTCTAAGAAGACTCTTTCTATGGACTTCCCTGACGGATTATAGCGGACAATGAATACATGAGGAATTCCCCATGTCTTCATTGTTTCGCACCACACTTTACTTCGAAAATACAAGGCATTATCAGAAATTAGCATTGCAAGCTTCCCCACTATAACTAAATAATCATCTATGATCCTTCTTAACATAGGTTTCACATTAGTTGATTGTAACACACACAATTTTACATATTTTGTGAAAAGATCATAAATCGCAAATATATATTTAAAATTTCCTTTTGGTACTGGAAATGGCCCACACATATCACATGATACAATGCTTAGAGGTTTCCTAGGTATTATTGGATGCAACACATCTTTAACACAATAATTGACCGGCTTTGCCTTTTGACATATCCTACAGCTCTCGAGTATTTCTTGAGCTCTTTTTGGTAAATTTGAATAGAAACATAGTTGCTGTAATTTCTTTACACACTTACGAGCTTCGAAATGTCCCATCTGATATGTGTGAACCACAATACGGAATCAATACACCTTGAGGGTATGCATATCTTCCACTCATCCTTCTCAGTTTTACAATAAAACAATATGCCTTCTTGCAATTGTCAATGACTATTAACTTTGTCAATCGTTCCTGTTCTTAAATCACTTATTATTTTTCTCCGTTTACCAGTTACTTTCTGCATTCCGCAAACTCATTTTATTAACCTCTTTCCTATATGGAAGTGTTCCTAAAATCACCACCTTAAAATCCATTAATCACTCTTCTTCAACCTCGTCGATCTTGGTAGTTGGTAACCTCGTAAATGCATCAGCGACAACATTCTCTCTCCCTTTGACATGCTTAACCATATTCCTGTAACAATAAGGCCCAACACGTAAGTCAGCCATTTAACATTCTACTCATCATGAAGAACATCACTGCTTTATGGTCACAGTATATCATTACCCGTTTATCATATACAAAATATCGGAACATTTTTTTAGTGCCCATATAATTGCTAATACTTCCAGCTCAGTAGTACTGTACGAGCGTTCACAACCTGCTACGGTTTGACTAGCAAAGGCAATAATTTTTATAGTTTCTACTTTATCCTCATCGTCCATTTGGAATAATGTAGCACCTAGTACTGTTTCCGCTGCATCTGTTGCTATGAAAAAATCTTTATCCATCTGTGGATGATTCAACAATGGAGGATTTCTTAAAGCATTGTGAATCTCATCAAAGGCTTTACTAAAAGATTCTGCCCATTTCCATTATACATTTTTCCTCAACAGTTGCAATAGACAGTCTTTATTTAATAACTGCTGAGATACAAACTTTCTGAAGAAAGATGCCAGACCTAAAAATGACTTTAGCTGATTCTTATTTTGCAGATATGGACAATTTCTTACTGCATCCAACTTTTTAGGATTTGGAATAATTCCTTCAGAAGTTAAAATATGACCCAAGAATTTAATCTGATTTCTTCCAAATTTGGATTTTGCTAAATTAATCGTGACTCCATATTCTAGGAATTTCTCAGATTCACGATTCATTAGCTCAATATATTCTTCCCAGGTCTCTGTGGTGATCAGTAAGTTGTCAACATATACAGTGACCCGCTCTAGTAACTCCAGACCAAGTACTGTATCTAAAGCAGTTATAAAAACACCACCACTAACGTTCAGTCCAAAAGGCATTACTTTAAATTGGTAACTACGTCCTAGGTAAATGATCGCCTTATACTTTCTTGATTCCTTAGATATTTTAGTTTGCCAATATGAGCTTTAGAGGGTAAGGGAGGTTAAAAACTTCACCCTGTGAAAGTTCTGTAATAGTTCTTCTAAATTCTCTGGGCGAGTCCTCACAGGCTTAATAATCTTATTAATATCGTGAGCGTCTGACTTACCGAATGTCACCGTTCGGCTTAGTCACTGCCAATAATGGGCTTGAGTATTCGGATATGAAAGTCTCAATAATTCCCCAGTCTATAATCTTTTTGATCTCTTTAGTTACTCTTTTTGACCAAGGGACTGAATACATAGTTTTACAAAAAGTCGAATGAGGGCATGTTTCGATACAATATTCAAAGTCCTTAATTACACCTGTTTTTTTAATTATTATTATTAAATACAGGCAAAAATAATTTGAAAGACTTCTCTCAATTCAGTTTGTTGTTGGGGCGACAAATATTCCGATTCTTGTACTTTTTCAGCGATGCTCGATACGTCGGTCTCGGCATCAGTTTGCCTGACACAATCGTTATTCTTGAAATGCGAATCATTTACAGGAAGACAATTAACAGCTAGATTCTGCCAATACTTTCCTAAAATAATCTTCTTCTTCAGCAAAGTTGCCTTTAATCATTTGCCTTTAACTATAATAATACACACACCTTCCTTAATATCAATCACTGCACCATAATCATATAAAAAATCCATACCCCAAATACATGGTGTTGACATTCCAGACACTACCAAGAAAGTGCATTCTATGGCTACTCCTTGTAGTTCCACTGTCACCCGTATCTGCTTAATTGTGCATTGTGCTTTCGCGCTAAACACCCTTGACACTGTGTAGCCTGTTACTGGTAAGGTAAGTATTTTTTGTTGCTGACTAACCATATTCAAGCAACCCATTGTCATCACACTAACGGTTGCCCCTGTATCTATCAGTACATTAACCGGTAAACTATTAATCTTTACTGCTACAATCACTTGCAAAGTATACCTTTTTTCATTTTTTGGTTCTTTCACGAGATCTTCCTGAATATCTGGTTCTGTATTATATTCAAGAATATTTATTGACTCGTGATGTTTGCTTCCCTCCTCAATACCAGCCACCCGAGGAAGGCCTAAAATGTCTGGTACTAGTTTGACCGTCCGTCATTCAGATTCCTCTGTGGTTCGTGTACCTCTACTAAATGAATTTCATTTCTTGTTGGCGGATATATATTATCCGCAACTACATTTCTCCCATCTGTTAACGGTATGGGTCTGGTAGATCTGGAAGATGCACCTGTAGTATTAGTGTTTGTCCAATCTACATTATTCATCTGATACATTCCCCAATTTGATTTATTCGGTGGTTCCGTAGGAGCGCAATTATTCCTGTGGCCATTGTCGCAACGTGGATTGTGTGACTACTGCTGCCCCCCCCCCCCCCCCCCCCAACTTTCTTTTCCTAATTGTGTTTACAACGTTCACCCGTTGAAAACCTCCTGCTCCTGGTATTTGGTTATTATTCTCTACGAAATTCCCTTTAGAGTATTTGTAATTCATATTCAAATTTTGATTATACTCTTGTGTGCGATCCACATGTCCACTGCTGTTCTTAGAATTATTGTTACTTCTGTTAAAGTCTGGAGAATGACTATTACTTTGATTACCATTATTCCATTGATCGGTACACACATTATTCCTAAATTACTATTATTATTCCATAATTGTCTTGCATCTTCCATCGGCATGTCGATTGAATCAATTACTGACAGAAATCGTTCTACATCACTATCGGGTACATGAATAAGTCTCTCTCTGATATTAAAAGGTAATCTGCTTTTTTTAATGTTCTAATAACCTCCCTACTCGAAAACAGTTTAGTCCAATAATGTGTCTTTTCAAAATATTGTCTCAGTGTTTCTTTCTTTGAATTGTAAAATTCAGGCAGATAAACCTCTTTACATAATCTCTCTTAACTGCTAATTGACCAATATTTTGCTAGAAATAGTTTTTCAATTTCGGAACATGTATTGCAGGTTCCGCCTACCTCAGTGGCCCACAGTGCTGCTTTTCCTACAATTTTTGATACTATGAATTGTAGTTTGTCATACTTTGTCCAACTACATGGAAATATCCTTTTAAAAGCATTAATAAATACTTTGGGATTAATGTTATTCTTTTCACTTGAAAAAATAGGAAATTGCCTACTTTTGAAAATACTATGTTCTACCTTCTACCTTTAATGACGAAATAAAACTTCTTTGAACATAGGGATCATCTTCTTCATCCAGTTGGCTTTTTTCACCTGTAGACGCGCTGTGTTGTACTCGCAAACGTTTTCTCTCGCAGTTAGATTTCGTATGGCTACCTATTTGTTCATTTTCCGGCTTAGCATTACTAGTTGATCGTTGCTCTGATGAGTGAGCGTAACTAATTGCCGAGTGACACCTTTTGGTAAATTCATTGACAATTTTGTCTTTAATCTCTTTAAATTCTTTAACAAAAGTTTCTTTTAAAGAATTATCCCTTGGTGTCTGTGCGCTCTTGATGGCAGATTGCACCTTGCCATTCTATAGTCTTATGTTCTGTCCATTCAGATAGATCCTCTTCTAGCTTCTTACTTTGGTCTAACAGGTAAGTATCTATTTTACTTAATGAGCCAATCACTAAATCATTTAGACGACCATTGAATCCCTCTATTTTTTTGGTAATACTGCAGTTATTCTCAGTAAAGTTGTTAACCCTTTCCGATATGACCCCAAACTGTTCAGAAAAATTACTAACACTTTCATGGATTTTGTCGATACGGTCAATAATTTTAACTTCTTCTTTTTCTCGATTCACTAATCTGGATTCTATATTATCAATTTTAATATCAACATTAACCTGCTGTTGAATAAACTTGTCCTCCCAGGCAATGATCATTTTAGCCTGCTGTTCTGCAAATTTATTTTCTAAGACCTGTTGTTGATCCCTGAATTTGGCATCGATAGATGCTTGCTGCTCTATTATCCTAGCATCGATGTCAGGTAATCTATTTTCTAACATCTCGCGCTCTTCAGAGAATTTAGTATTTAAAGTTGCTTGTTGTTCAGCTTCATCAGAAAATTTAGTATTTAATATCACTTGTCGTTCAGCTAGCTTAGTATTTAAATCACCCAACATATTTAGCTTTGATAGTATAGCACTAAGTACATCTGTATTTCCTGAACCGGTTTGTGCAACATTCATCATGCATTCATTGCCTGCTTTCTCCTCGGGATCAAAATTATCATCATCTACTTCCATAATCTTACTTTGTATTCCAGAACCAGATACACTAGGAGTAATAATTTTGTCCTACTCTGTAAATGATTCTCCTCCTACGTTAACAATTGCTCTGTTTATCTCCTCATGCTCAGATAATTCACTTAGTTCATCAACAGATTCTGGAATGGTTTTGTCAAAATCGCCCTGTAATCTCCTACTTTGCTTTGACATGATGGAAAATTTTGTTAACTATGGTTTACTACAATTACAATATTCAAACGACACTACATTTACTCCTACTTGAGACAAGCACAATGAAAATCTCACTATTACCAATATGGTAAAATAATGAAATCTACTGTACCTAAATAATCACTTATTTTGATTAGTGCCTACTGTTTATCGTCTATTTGGGATTGTTGCAACTTTGCCCATGTCCCTGCTGGCAGCTTATGTCGCTGTCTCGACCGACATTCTGCTCTTGAACAGTTTTCTGAAGTGTTGTGTCGCTCCGTCAGTAGATATCTCGTAGTCGGGAAGTGTTGACCCTCATGTGGCAGTCTTAGAGGTGTTGAGCTCCGCATGTTGTCTCTGCTGGGTTCGTCGATGTGAAGTGCCAAACGATGTGTAGTCTGGCATCATCAGGCCCTTTGCTGTAGGCGAACGATGTGTCGCTTGGCGTCATCAAGCTCCCGCGTTGTAGGCGCCAACTGATGTGACGTCCCTTCCCTCCTCCTTCACTCGCTAGGAGGAGACATGACTCGTAACGATGTTCGTCCCCATCGGTATGACGTGGAACATCACCTGTAACTCTTGTAAGAACACAACTCCTTGCCTGGTTTAGAAATATTCTGTTATCTGCCTGCAACAGTCTTCTCATCTTGTACAAACTGGTAAACTGCAATTGTTTATTTTTATTTTTATGCCCGATTAGTTCCGTGATGAAATAAAATGTTGATTCTTGATTTCATCATTATGGTCGTTTTTCACATCATACATAGCGAGGATGAAATTTTGCTGTCTACTGTTCCATTGCTATGCCATTGCTGCGTCAAGTTATTAACAACAGTCCGACATAACTCCAGAGATAACTTATATTGGAATAAATGTTTTTTTAACACGCCGTAATACTGGTTCAAACTAATCGCTTTTCACTGTCCATTATTCATGTACTCACGTAGTTACTTAAAATTTTTAAAGAGTCAATCAACTTGCATTAATACACATTGTATTGTCCATGTAATGAGTTAGGTGACACTTAAGATTTATCTTTTGACTCAGATTTTATTATTCTTTCTGTAATTAATTGTTTGTCCGTACAACACAGGCACACCGATATGTCATTCAAGACTAACTTCTGTTCAGTTCAGTAATCGTGACACTGATGACAACTTCTGACTAATTGGCATACTTGTCTTTCTTCGTGTCTTCGTTTTATTATGTCCTACTCAAGACTACGAATTGTTTTTCTGTCGTTGATCCATTGGTGTCAAGGTTTGTAACTGTTCATCAGTACGAAGGCCAAGTCCAATAAACCAATATTACTCAATTGAAGTCTAACACTCATCTTAATATACTGCCGCATTGAGAACGGTAAAGATTAACTTTCTTCAGTCGAATGACTGAGCAATACTTCAGTCTCTTATCTCATGAATTATCAAACTTCCAAAACTGAAACAACCTAATAGCGTTTGCAGCCAGACAACTATCGCAAAAGTGCTTTAGAGTGACTCAAGAGCAACTAGCTGACTGAACATTTCCCTTTCCGAGTTACATTGCAGTCACACTGAATTTCCTATTCGATGCGGCTAGAACTCTCTTCCATGGTAAATGTTATCTTTGACTGAATTACTTTCATATGATTTTGAATTTATTCTATAAGTGTTTGATAAAGTATCTATGATAATCCTTTCCTTTTATCTTCCCTATTTGTATGCTATTCTCAGTATTTGAATGATATAGGTGTTAATCAAAATATTACCAGTATAGATTTTATTGTCAATAGTTGCTGTCACTGTCAAGATGACTCACTTCCCTACTTTAAGTTTCCACAAAGTTTGTTAATTGGAGTTTTCTGTCCTTGGGATGTTACACAAGCTAAGACAATAAAACAAAGTATAATAAATGTAAGCAGAAGGAAAAACATTACAGGAAAAAATTTAAAAAAGGCAACACAAATTGGGGAAGGAGGGGTGAAGTTAGGTTAACCCCTTAACTGGTCTAGACATGTTAACGCGTGTGCCTTTGTACCTGTCCTGGAATGTGTCTATGCGTAGACACGTTCAGAGCACCAGGTAAAGGACTGGTGGCATGCATAAACACGTTCATAGCGCACACACAGACAGGTACAAAGGCGTGCACGTTAACATGTCCAGAGCAGTTAAAGGGTTAATGTAGTTTGAACCTGTAGTGGTTGAAGCATGAGAGGATATGTTGAAGACAAAAGTTCCCACCTCACAAGTCCAGGAAAATGAGTGCTCAGGATTCAAAAAACCAGTGTGTGAAGTTGCAGGCTCTCATGTCTTAAGAGTCGTGCTATACAACATATTGAAACCTCCAAAACAATTTGTCAGTGTCAGTTAAACATTATACCGGTTTGGTGGTTGTCATTCGTGTGTAGAAAGCTATATAATTAACACATGAGTTGCAATTTTGGTTGGTCCTTGTAAAACCTTGCATTTGTATTGTGTGCTTTATTTTATTGACACAGGAGAATTGCCCCAATTTAATCCTTGTACCACTGAAAAGATGAAAGAAATAAGTATAGTGTTAGTGGTGGTGAGAAACAACTGAAATTGTTAAAACTGAACAAAGCTCCAGAGCCAGGTGGAACCCTTGTCAGATTCTATACAGATGATTTTGCAGCTGAGCTAGCCCCTCTTCTAACTATAATCTATCATAGATCCTTCTAACAAAAAACTGTGCCCTGTTCTTGGAAAAAGGCACAGATCACACCAGTGTACAAGAAGGGTAGTAGAAATGATCACCAAAACTACTGCCTAGTATCCTTGGCATCAGTTTGTTGTAGAACCTTAGAACATATTCTGATCTCAAATACAGTGAAGTATTTTGAACAGAATTACCTCATCAGTGCCAACCAGCATTTATTTTGAAAACATTGATCATGTGAAACCCAACTTGTGCTTTTCTCTCATGACATACTGAAAGCTTTGGATCAAGGCAGTCAGGTAGACGCTGTGTTTCTTGATTTCTGAGAAGCATTTGAATTAATACCACACCTACACTTATTGTCAAAAGTACAATCATATGGTGTATCACCTGAACTATGATTGGATTGACAGTAATTGGGAAGATGGTCAGAAGTTTTCACAAATGCTACAAAACTACTATATGTATTTTGCATACAAAGTTATTTGTTAATTTTAGATCTGTTTGACAGACTGTGCATTATTCTTTTCACAGGTTTTGTGTTCTACGTTTTCCTAGTGTTGGCACTAACACTGGCAATTATATCATACTTCGGCCCACGATATGGACAACGAAATGTTGTGGTTTACATTACGTTATGTTCTGCAATTGGTTCCCTCAGTGTTATGAGCTGTAAGGGCCTAGGACTTGCTATCAGGTATTATAAAAATGCAAAATTTGTATCTCAACTATTTTCTGATGTATTTTTCAGAGTGCTATTTCCATAAGAATAATTTTATTTTTAAATGACTTGTTGAGCTTGCCATAGTTGCAGTGCGCACTAGATATTGTTGTAGATCTCGAAATGTGGCTGGAAAAAACCACGGAGTAGTTGAGTCCTGTGTGACAAGCATGCAGACATGGTCTATAGAAAACAGTGACAGATTTTTTTAAAATATTCAGCAAGCCACCAAAGTATTCTTTTTTACATCACTGTCATACAGCATGAGTGGGAAATGCTAGACTTACTTTATGGTTTGATGGATGTCTTGCTACGCTCCATTTGACGTGGTGATCATTGCAGCATTTTTTTTCTAATGGAATGACTGCGAAAGTGTCAGAAAGGGGAAAATATGAGCCTTCATAGTGGTTTTGTAGGATGTGTAGTAGGTATGGTAATAGCAGAACCAGCTAAGAAATTGTTGCCCTTCAGATTGTACTAGGAAAGAGAAGAAATGCTCTGGACCTATGAAAAGGAAGAGGGGAAGAGACAGATGGGAAGTGATGACAGACAGTAGAGGGAAACAGGCATAGATTTATTTCAGACATTCACATCATTAATGTGGAAATTAGGTTGACCTTTTGCATCATAAGCAAATGCATGTCTAGACAGGGCTCAACAAACTTTCAAAAAAAACTTGAGATGTAAGAATGTAGAGAAATCTGCAATGGGAAATTAATTTTAGTTGTTAGGTAATTCTCACATTAGAGATGTTAATTAACTATTTCATTGTGAACTAAAGCGGAATTGCCATTTTTTTAAAGGTAGGTGGCAATGGTGTCAGGAGCAGTGATTTTGTAGAAGAAGATACTAGGTTAAGTTTTGTGGTGTGACCAGTTCTATTGAGTGAAACCCCTATGTTCTGTGGCTTGTGACCTAAGATGCACCAGCATTAAGAATGCCGGTGTGCAATTCTTATTGACTGACCTCATTAGAAACCCCATTTTCTAGAAGAGAGTGTATAGAGTGGAACAGCCACTTAGATTTATCTAAGTTGGTTAATCCCATCTGAACATCACATGATCTCTGGTAATATGATATGATATGATATGATATGATATATACTTCAGGATTTTGATTAGCATCTTACTCCTGGAGTGGAGGTATTGGAAAAGGAAGAGCTGGCATGTTTATATGAAACTTATGCATCAGGAACATTTAACAAAAGGTTTTTTCGATGTAGCTGGTAGAAGTGCAGTTAACTGATTTCTTCTTTTTCTTGTGCCTCTTGTTCTGCATCAGCACAGGGTCAGCAAGTTATTTACAGAATTGGGTTGGCTAATTTAAGGACTAGCCAGATGCCTTACCCCCCCCCCCCCCCTCGGTACCCCCTGGGATGGAAGACGTGTATGCCAACTATCTGTGTGTACTGTTAATCATGTGGAATTGAGCAAAAGTGGTCTAAATGTTTGTGAATCATGTAACTGAGGCATGACTTGGGTAGCAGCCTTGTATCCATGTAGTGGGTTGAGGGAAACTGTCTAAAAACCACATCCAGGCTGACCAGAGTTCCGACCCTCATCGTTAAGTCTGCCAGGTGGTTTCAGTCAGGGACTGATGAACCTCTCTATCCTGGAAAGCAGAGCTTTAACATGTACGCCTATCTGGGCGAGTAGAAATGTAGTTACCTATGTCACACAGTATTCTTGCCACTTCGTTCTGCTGAGTATATTCTTTATACAAATTAGGTGCACCGTTCCAGAAGATAACACAGAGTGAAAATATACAAAGGAAACAATAAAATTAGAAAGAAACAGAAAGACTGGCCAGTTCTTTATCTTCAGAAAGCAAACTCCAAGTGTTGGTGATACACATTTAAAAGTGAATAAAATTATTTCTGGCTTTTGGAACTATTAATTCCTTGCCGAGGGAGAAAAAAGGAGAGAGATTGGGCAAGGTTAAAAATAGTGGCAGTCATTCAGTCATATGTATTAGAGAACTCACCTGTTTTCACGAAAAGGGGCAACAAAAGATCTTTCTTACGAGTACTAGACATAGGTTTTTTTTTTTTTTTCTTTTTTCGCCTAAAAGTGTGTCTCAATGGGACAAGTATTTTACATCATGAAGCTAATTACTAGTCTGACCCTTGGTTTCCTTGTAATTGTGTGAAAATTGAAAAAAAGCCAGCACCCAAAGTTTTAGGTTAACACAGTTACATACTTGATTAGTTATTCTATGTATTAGCTTTATTTATACTTTTTATCCAGCTGGTCTTCAGCAGTTTTACATGATGTTTTATTTAATGTATATTTGTTAATATTTACTTCTGGTAGTATCAGGTCATCTTTTTGTTAGTTTGAAACTGAATGATTTTTATCTTTGAGGTTCTTTCTCCCCCTCACTGTTTCACTCTTCCATCTCTATGAAGAAGGAATCTGTGGTTCTAACAGGTAATAATAGTGTTCGTTTATTTACATGAGTTTCTTTAGGCTTTACTGGGAGATGTACCTCCTTAATGTAGGTACTAGGCTTGGTATAAAAAAAAAAAAAAACTGTTGTTTTAAGGTTGGTATGTTGGATGGTGATCATAAAAAATTTTTTTGAAGTTGTACATGTATCATTTGCATATATTTTTTTTTTTAAACACTGATCAGTTTTGAAGTAGGGCAGCCGTTGAATGGATCAAAACACTGCAGTACTGCTTAGAGAGTGAATAGTGGGATCTTGCCATGATGGGTGTAGTATCTCGATTAAAAATGAAACTAAAGTTTTTGGATCCTGCAGCTTATAATGAACAATGCATTGACAGTTGGACTTTACGTCCAATTTTACGTCCCGTGATGCAAAATTTTCACATGGCATTCAATAAAAGTTCTTTAACAGCAACAGTGAATTTATAATCTTTTGAATATATAACCTTTTGTGAGGATGTCTTTATTCTAAATGGATTACAGAAAATTTTTTTAAAATTACTTAAACATGTATTTGCAACAGTATGAATTAGCATATTTTGCTATTAATCACACATAGCAAGAATGGGTGACAAACAGGTACACATGAAAGCACTTTTAAAAGTAGACTACGCTATTGGACAAACTAAGTGTTTTGGACTTCATTAGTTGGCTTGTTCTACCTTTAAATGTATTTTATGTTCCTGTGTTTCTTTATGTGGTGAGTAACTATGTATCCTGATCCATATTGTTGCCATCCCATCGTTGATTTTACATTGTTTAAATACCTATCTAGTAGATGTAAGCAGATTTTTGTAATTCGTTATGAATCAGTCTAAAAATTATGTTGACTGAAGAAGATCAGTTTTTAAAACTGGTAAGGATTCTTGGAACTACATAAAAAGCAGTGTATTGCTGTGTTTGTCTGCATTTCTTAGAAGTAGTATGTTAAATTCACAGCAGTATTCTGAAACATTTGCTATATCTTAATTTATCATTCTTTGCTGTCAATTGTTTCTGTGTGTCTAATTTTAGATTATACACAACACTTTAATTATATTTCTCATGTATGTAATATGAAGATTTCTTCTTTTTATTTTATTACACAGGGACACCGTTACAGGGAAATCAAATGAGGTATCCAACTGGCTTACATGGCTTCTGCTGATGGCTGTTATTCTCTGTATTTCAATACAGATGAATTACCTAAACAGAGCACTTGATCTCTTTAACACTGGTATTGTGACTCCTATTTATTATGTTCTTTTCACGACACTAGTAATTGTGTCATCAGCAGTGTTGTTTCGTGAGTGGCAGGATGTGGGACCTGAAGACATTGTTGGAGGCATGTGTGGCTTTCTTACTGTTGTAACAGCCATATTTCTACTCAATGCATTCCGTGATATTGACATTTCGTATTCAGATGTGAGAAGTATGTTGCGTCCAAGAAAGACAGGTATTGTATCTGTGGGAACTGAAGGAAACAGAGCAAATGGAGTTTCTGCTTCAGCTGTTTACAGAGACACAAAGCGACTGTTAGGCAGTGATGATGAATCTTCATCATATGGCAGTCCTGGTCCAACTCCTCCTGTATGACCCATGGCTACTCCTGCTACATTTCGCAGGCTTCAGTCTTCAGGACTGTATCCATAGTGTTTTTATTCCCAACAACTTTGAAGGATATGCACAAAGATATTTGTATTATTTTTTCTGTTGGAGAGACTGAATCAGGAAATTATCTGTGATTGTTGATAGCTGTGATATGCGCAACAGTGACTGCCGGTTGTAAACAGTTTTATGGCTCTGTGTTTGTCACTTAAACATGGATGTGTGTCTTTTGCATGTATAAATGTAATGTATTGTTGTGTGGTATTTATAAGACTTGAACTTATTTATTCATACAATTGAGTCATATTCAGTGTACAAATAATGAAGATAGTTATACTATAATTTGTTAGTAATACCATTTCAATGTTTAATGTTAATAGCCTGAATATTTAAGTAATTTTCAAATTAACATTCATCTTTTAGTTTCTGCTGTGCCACCCCACAGGTTACTGCATTCATTTAAATAAGTTTTTATACTCAAATGATTTTATTTGTTGAACTGAGAGGAATTTTCATGTGTTTTATGCTTTTCTTTGTTGAAAAAATTCAGAAAGTGTCTTAAACTGCCGGCCAGAGTGGCCCAGCGGTTCTAGGCGCTTCAGTCAGGAACCGCGCGACCGCTACGGTTGCATGTTCGAACCCTGCCTCGGGCACGGATGTGTGTGATGTCCTTAGGTTAGTTAGGTTTAAGTAGGGGACTGATGACCTCAGAAGTTAAGTCCCATAGTGCTCAGAGCCATTTTTTTTTTGTTTGTCTAAAACTTGAGTTGTTAGTGTGTGCTCATACCTCAGCCAGTGATAGAGGGATTGAGTAAAGTAAACCTCTAAAGCCATACAACAATGGAAAATCCATGATTGAATGTAAATATTACCCTTATATTGAATCAGTAAACCAGATGGTTTTGTTTGTTTTTTTAATGGATATTATGATAGTACCAAAACATATTGAATTCTCAATACTAAAAGCTGAAATTTCCATCTATAGATGAAATGCGGATAGTGCTTAGTTGCACACATAAATACCAGGTAATTTTCTTCCTGCAGGTTTGGATCTTTTTATTTGCATCTTTGCACCATCTGAATTTCAGTTGTAGTGGCCTGTATTTGTTATATGTTGTACCTCCATTGTGACACTTAATCTGAGTATAGAATTAAGATCAGTGTAGAATAACTGAATATATGCTGTGTCTGCCCATAAATATACATTTTCAGCAGTATGAAGAACAAATGTTTTTATCATGTACAATAAAAACAGTGAGAGTGTGATGTGGTGATAACTTCAACTGGCTGCATGACTTTTCAGGTGGTTGTATTGTTAATGTGAATTTCGGAACAATTAGCACACAGCAGATGACGACATTTTTAGTATAAACAATCTTAACTGTAAACTTTTAATATGTTAAGTACAATTGTGGAGTGTTGATGCTACAAGTTAGAAAATCTTTACTTTGTGGATGGCTTAATTATGCTGAGAAGAATACAGTCAACTTCCAGAAATTGATTATATAATGAAAATATATTGTCCTGGCACAGTGATAATCAGAAATTGTAATGTAGACTATCGTTACACTTTCAGGTGACCATTCAGTCAGATAAAGTAGTCTGGAGATACATGCTTCATCCTTGTACACATCAGTATCCTTTTCGTCACTCCAATCAGTTCCTTTGTCAGTTCCTTCTTTAAAAACATGTAACTGTATAGTTAATGTGTGTGTCTTGAGAAAAATGCTGAAGAAGTTCATTTGTACGTAGCTTTAGAAATATTTACAGAAATAACTAACATAACTCTTTTTCACTAAACATGCAAGATGAAACAAAAATTCCTGGTTCTGATAGACATTTTTGAATGATAAAGGAGAAATTCTTGTATGTACAAGATGTCTTTAACATTCCTGGGATTGAAATTCCCGTCATCTGTGGAAAAGCAAACGATTTTTTAAATTATTTTATTTATCTTTGCTCTCGGGTAGAACCACGTGTAAACTATTCTCAGTGGCCTGATTTTATGTGAACTGTTGGCACACAAAGAAATTCAGCATTATATCAAGTCATTTCAGAGTTGCTGCAGCCTGAAGTTCCCTGTAAATGATCACACAATCTGCCAACTTTACTAGTTTCGTCAAATATTTGTCTATGCCAACTTTGTTTGACATGTTTATAGAACATGTTTGTCGACACACAACAGGAATTTCAATCCCAGAAAGGTTTAGGATACCTTGTACAGGTAAGAATTTCTCCTTTACTATTCAAACATATCTATCAGAACCAGAAACGTGAAACATTCGAGTTTCATTTTATCCTCTAGGTTACACTTCCATCACACAATGTAGAATGATAGCAAGTATTATCAGTTGTGATGGTGGTGCAAAGTCAGTGATGGAGCCAATACAGTCTTTCCCTGTAGGTGTGTTTATAACTGGTACCCAAGGCAGAAAGGGAAATAGCAGATTCCTCTACAGTCACAGCACTTTATTGATATGGTATCAAATTTGGTTATTTTATTGCAAGGTTCAAATATCTCTGGGAGGACCTAATTAACACCTTGTTGCTATAGTAACTTCCAAAAAGGTGCATGTTTGTCCCATGTTTGCAACTTCCATAATTGGGAGAAATTTTATTTGACAAGATGGTGGAGATTATGTTTGTTGTTTAAGGACGCATGTTTAGTGAGGAGTGTCATTACCTTTTATCTTATTGTATCATGAGTTTTCACAATTATGGAAACAAGGATAAGTGATAGAAACAGTTACCAGAAGGGTAGAAGTACTAAGTCTTTTGCAGCCATATATTGCATATTGTGCAGGAATAGGTTAAGAAAAAACTCAATGTTCGATGCACAACAAAGAAGTGGGAGTACAGTAAAATAAAAAATAAAATAAAATAAAGGAAGCTCTCTGGATTGTCTGTGGACAATGTATATTTTCCCATGTTGTGGTATGTTAATGAACTTTCATTAGAGGACCAAGTAGAAGATAAATTTTCACATAACTGTGTCTTCCTTTTCCAAGTGAGTGTGAAGTAATTTAAACAGGTTATTAAAATTTTCACTACCAATTTGGAGAAAGTTGGTGTAATCATCAGGTTCTAAGTGTAATATTTCCTTTAGAAGATTTTCATGAGTATATTTATCTTATAGTTTCAACCATTTTCTGGACCAGCATCTTGTTTTCTTTTTCTTCTTTATACAGTGCGAAAGCCAATGTAAGAGATGCTTCTCCTGTATGAGTAGCTATTCCGACGAATGTCAAAACGTCCCACTACACGATACACATAGCGTGAGAGCTGCTCCAAAAGTAGCTTAAGTCTTTGTCGGTATGTCAGCGTGCTTGTTTGGCAAACCTGTGTATAGGAAACAACAAACTTGACAAACAAGTTTTATCATTAGCAGGGGCCTTAACAGAGATACTCACATATAATTCTTCACCTTCCGCAAGTATCATAGTGTTCAAAATGCAAAATGTGTGCCTCAGACCTTCCCAAGGTATTTGACCCTATATTAATTGGTTTCTCTCCTCAATAACCAGAACATATGGCAGTTATGACAAAACCCAAGCAGCTACTTCCAGTTGGTGAGACCTTGATGAATTTACCTTTGGGCATATTTTGTGTATAATAATTAGACACTGCCTAGTTCTCAGTCTGACACATATTTTGCCACACTACAGCTGCATATTTAAACTGGCGACATTCAGGTTCTGCTATAAGAATTCTGGCCTGAATTGCTGGGGCTGGCGGTCATGTGTGCGTGAGGTGTGCTTGCTTGTGTGTATGAATGGTGTTTTTCTCTTTTGCCGATGAAGGCTGTGGCTGAAAGCTTTGTGTATCTTTTAATTGTACCTGTTTGCAACTTAATGTGTCTTCTTTATGGTAAGTAGCAATCTATCTTTTTCCTGCATTGTTGATGTTACTACCTGTAGTTTTCATTGTCTGAAATATTTTGCAACTTTGTACATATGTCTGTAACATACTGTCTGTTTACAACCCAGTCTTCAATAATAATTCACCAAACTGATTTATCATATGTTTATCATGGTAATTCCCTCCGAAATCATTATAAATTTCCAGAATTTACTACCAGTAATGTCTCTGATTTCCTTTTTGACTTCCCCCCATACTCTCTTTTCTTAGTTTTTTAAATTGTAAATCTGTTCCTGTATACACCAATAAAATGCAAGTTTGTCTACTGATGCAAATGTTTATTACATTTTGCTGGTATAATCACACCTTGTATTTGTAAGTGTGATAGCATACAGAATGTTGTCCATTATGCCCCCACCCCCCTCCCCATGTCCCACTGAGCTTCAGCAAGTTATCTGCTTATATCTGTATATTTATTGCTTAGCTCTCTCATGCAGCACCTCTCGTACAGTGCAGGTTGATTTCAGTAATCACTGCTTTTATCATGATTTGTCTCTGTCACTGTTTTATTTGTGGTCCCTCTGCCAACTTCATAATGTTTCACATGTGTTTATTAGCTGTATTACAACACAAGCATCCTTCATTTCTTTTAGTGTTCAATTTGAGGATTGTTTCGTACCAGTCTGGTTGTGATAGCAATGTGGTTAGCAATAGAACTCCATTCATTCAAACTTCCTCATTATATGTGTATTTCATAACTTAATGTATTTAGCTCGGTAATCACCTTCCTTTACTATTTTTTTCATTTTCCTATCATACTGTCATTCTTCAGATTCCCTTGTATTTCCATAGGCCACTGCTTGCTTCTTTCTGCAGTATATTTCCACAAATCTCTCCATCAGTTTTAAGGATGCCATCATTTGTCACTTTGATAGACCTGAATTGCTTCAACGTCTTCCTTTAATTCAACCTGGTGGGGATCCCAAATACTTATGCAGTAACCAAGAATGATATTAAACGCAGGTGAGCTACACGTTCCTAGAATTCTCCCAATAAGCTGAAATTAACCATTCAACTTCACTACTACCAACCTTACATGCTTATTCCATTTTGTGTTGTTTTGCAATTTTATGCCTTGATTTTTTTAATATTTAGAGCAGCCTGTTATTCCTTACAGCAAGTAGAAATTTTGTCTAATTCATCCTGTAACATCGTACAGTCACTCGATGATATTTTTCCATACTACAGTCTCAGTAGCAAACAGTTGCAAATTGCTGCTCACCTTATCTGTCAGATCATTTATGTAAATAGAGAACAAGAAGGGTCCTACCAATTCCCTACGCTTGGATCTAAGTCTGCATAGGGACACTGTGTCTAATACTATCTGGAAATCTGGGGCTATGGAATATCCAAGTTGCCCTTCATCCATCATGGTTTGCACGATACTGGACAAGAAGAGGGCAAGCTGAGTTTGGTGTGAGTGGTGCTTTCTAAATTTGTGCTGATTTGTGGACAGAAGATTTTCTGCCTCGTGGAAATTTATTGTATTTCAGCTTAGAATAAGCTCACATTAATTTTCCTGAGTTAATCATCTGCAGGTGAGCACTATGGTTGGGAGACAGTCCATAGAGGTGCAGCAGGGTTGGGCTGTAGTTGTGAAATCTAATGGAATACACTGCAGTGGTGATGACAGATTCTGGTGGTGCAATCTGGTGCATTGTGGGAGGCTAGTGACAGAGACAAAAGGCTTGTGTTATCAGTTTATTTACAAAATGTATGATTAATTCAGGTTTATGAAAAATCCCCATTACACCTTATACTTGAGTGCCTTCCTGCTTCACTAACTATTGCTTCACAGTACAGCACAGATCACTGTGTGAACAACATTAACAAAATGATTGCTGGTTGAGAGTCTTATGGAAGCACTTTTATGTTTTTGGAAGTATTTATTTATGCTGTTATGTTATAATTACAGCCATTGAAGAGATGGGGATGAAGGGCATTTACACTTCTGACTTACTCCCTCTCCTTTCCAGTATTTTGGACATTATATATAAATATATAATGATTAAATATACACTTACAATGTGTAATTGTTCTTTTTACTGTGGTGTTTGATTCCATGATGTAGTTCTTAGTGTTGTTGGCTACTGAGGTGGATGTCCTAGATTTTTAATGTGTAGTAGTCTGGAATGGATCTAATCACCCTTCAAGCCAAATGAGAAACTGCTTGATGAAATAAGCAGCAAGATTGACACACAATATTTCAGTGCTGTCAGATCAAAAGGCTTGCACAAGGTTAGCAGCCACACAACATTTACAATTTACTTTTAATTTTTGTACAAATAAATCATAGTGATTATGTTCAACAATTGTGCCCTATTGTACTTTTCACGGTTAAAGTATTCATAAAATTTGGACTGTGCATACAAAATTTACCTCTGAATACAAATTTGCAGTAGAACTAAAGGTTTGTAATAAGTAGCATGAAAAGATTGTTTATTTTCAGAAGTGTACTTTCTTTATTTTTATAAACAAAATTTATTTAATCTACTCTGCAGATATTTATTGTGTTACAAATAAAATAAAATCCTCTTTGTTGTCCTGCCTATAACATCGTTATTGTTCCAAGAAGGAATGACAAATCTTAGTTTTATATCTGATGCCTTAGACAGGTACATGGTATGAATATGACAATAACTTTCCTGGATATATACCAACTACCCAGGCATAAGTTCTCTTGATTCTTTTTTGTCTCCACAGAAAATTTCATTGTAGTACCTATGCTGCAAATACACGCCATATTCTTCAGCATCTTGCTTTCTTAGACTGGTCTTGCTCTCTCATGGCCTGTATGTAGATCTTTTGCTTGGCAACACCTTGTGTAATAATCATAAAGCATTTCTTTGTGCTTTTAGCAATTTTATTTATTTCATTCGAGATGTAGCAAAAACAAATATGTGATAATTTGATAACAGCATTTATCTATTATAGTGATTTTTTAAAAGTGAAGGCAGGCATTTAAAAGATGCAAAACAAAACAAGTATTGGGAAGAGCTTTCTGGGACCAAAGGATTTGCCATTGTTGTTGCTTTAGCTAATTTACAGAATATGTAAAACTGATTGTAGATCAGAAATGAGCTGTGTTAATACATAATAAAGACCAGACAGAGAAAATTTAATGAGATATTCTACACAATAAAAGAATGTTTGAAGATGGTCACCCAAGCCAAAAACCAGTTAACATAATAAAAGTAATACTGTAGAACAAAAGCAGACTAGCATTTTTCATTTATTAAGTCTTGAAGTTGCGATAAATTTAAAATGTGAAATGTGTGTTTCTGTGCTGGTTAAAAATATGATTGTAACTACTTATTTGAATTTTAGAGGACCTTCCACACAACTGTATTGCCCATATTCTTTCATTAAAGTGAATACATTTTATATTGAATATGTTTGTTTAGTTTATCGCCAAGAATAAACAGTAAGGAGGCGGCTAATTTCCAGACTAGATGTATATTAGTGCTATATGCTTTTGAACAATTTTGAAATAAAGGTGACCAAGCATGGTAATCTCTTACGAACATTATTTTGATACAAATCTAAGAGAAGAGGGAATGCTGCTATAGTTTATACATTTTACACTTTTCTAATAGTAGCAAATTCTGTTTAATTGTGTAACACAATTTTATTGTGAAGATACTGATGGCAAAATACCTATTAATTCCAGTTTTAGTGTCATGTACATCTACAAACATACTCCACTACCCACTGTATGGTGCAAGCTGGAGGGTATTTTATACCATTACTAATCATTTCCTTTCCTGTTTCATTGCAGATAGTGACTGAAAAACAAATGTCTATATGCCTCCATTTGAACCCTAATTTCTCCTATTGTTGTTCTTACATGAAATGTAAGTTGGTGGAAGTAGAAGCACTCTGCAGTTGTTCATCTATTTTTCTTTGTGACTGAATACGTATGTGAATCCTATTGTTTGCTGTGGCTGTTCCTAGACGTAGCCTGCTCCATTGCCAGCTGAGCCATTTGTTTCTTCTGGCAGCCAGAAGCAATAAGAAACTTCAGAGTGTGTTTGCCAACGATTTTCAGTCTCTTGTGATAATTTGAAACTTTGAGCAATTCCGAGAACTTTATCAATATGGATCTGAAAACTCTGGTGCCTGAGTATGTTTTTCTTTGCCAGGTGCATAGCAAACAACTGGGTGCCTTTATTAAGCGATCAGCATATGACTGTATACACTGTATACAACAATGACTCTAAGATGTGGAAGCCAGTCATGGCATGATTCAAACTGCAATTTCTAACAGTGGCAAAGACCTAACCTGGAGGATGACGTATGTGATTTGCAACTATAATATTCTGAAAGTGCTTCCCATATTCTGAAAATAATAATTTATCAGTATTGAAAAGGGTTTTAGCTTTCTAAGGAAACACATTATATTCAGAGACAATCGAGACAAAAAGAACAATTTTTGAAGATCAGCAAACTGTTGATGTAGTTGATGCAGGTACATTTTCCAGGCAGTGCTGCTGTCCTGAAATAACAGGATGACAGAGCAACAGGTGTGGCTGAGAATGTAGCTATGAATTCTGTTAACAGCTGTGATTTCATGACCATTTGCTACTGATGCTTTCCTAATGGGATGTGAATTACTACTGTTCTTGTTGAAGCTGTTGCTGAAATTTGTTGCTGTTGAGCTTCAAGAAACTAGTGCCATTATGCTCATCTCATAGCCCTTTAGATCTGTACCATCGCTTTGCCGCCTCTTGCATTCTACAATTGAATTGAATTTTTTTTTTTTTTTTATCAAATGCTAATAAGTTAAATGTTTAAATGTGCTTCTTTATTTGGCCAAAATCTTTGTACTATCTTCTCATCAGTAATCAATACAGCTTTTTTCCATGATTTTGATCACTTTATGAAGCTCTAAGTAAGTATGGTGTTAGTTAGAGAAAGAACCCATCATATTCTTTAACAGAAATTCCAGAAACCTGCTCTGCCTTTTCTGAATCTGGTCAACAGAATGTTACTGTGGCTGGAAATGGGTGAAAAAGTATTACATGGTTCAAAAGTAAGTCCAATAATAAATTAGTAATGTTCAAAATTCTCTTGTCTGTGAGACATAATACACTCAAGAGAATGTAGCAGGATGGTGGGCATCTTCCCAATGAATTACACAAGAAACCCTATCAGTTCTAGGGAAAGGCCTCAAATTTGCTCCAGGACTGAGAACAGTACTCATATGCATATTCAGCATCAGCTACTAGAGTTCCTTCTAACACAGGCAAATAGGTCAGATGAGAGGTGCATACAACTGCCAGAAAAAGTTAGAAGAAAGCCTTAATCATCTGAGGGAAGAAAATGGTACGCTAATTTGGATTACTTGTCAATTATAAATTGTTACATTTTACTAATCTCATCGTTAGTTCTCGTAAGTTCTCAACCCTGTTCCCCCTACTTTCATGAAATTTCAAAGATATACGTATGTGAATAAATACAAAATTTATTTGTTTCAAATATTTGTTTGTTTGCAATGTCTTTGGTACTTGGTATTTCTCTTTCATATGATGCTGCAAAACAGTCTCCAAGACGTAACACAACTCCACAAGACTTGCACATTAAGGTGTTTTTTTTTAAATACATGCCTGGCAGTTTCTTCATTTTCATTTCGGAAACACATAGGCCTATTAGTTGGTGTTGCTTTTGAAAGTCTGTCAACCAGGTCCTGATGAGACATATGCAATGTAGTGACAACCTCTAAGTTTTGCTCCACACATTCATCGTAAATAATCTCTTTCATCTGCTTTGATGAAAGGGCACAAGTACTTATAAAAATAAAAAAACTTGTCAATGCGTGTAACTTAGTGTTACCTAAACAAAACACCACCAGACTGCAAAAGAAACTAAAGTGCTGTCGCCGGCCACTGCACGATACTATTCCCACACCACCGTGGTGTCGCTGGCCACCATGCAATACTCCGTACACAACACTACTGTGGTGTCGCCGGCCATTGACCACTATTTCACACACGGCATTGTGATACAACCGTAAGAATGACTACTGGTGTTGAAAGAAGTGAGGATCACATGTAAGTGCTCTTAATAGTACATTGTTATCACAATTCAATTAATTTTCAACACACACACACACACACACACACACACACACACACAGAGAGAGAGAGAGAGAGAGAGAGAGAGAGAGAGAGAGAGAGAGAGAGAGAGAGAGAGCAAGCGTGTGCGTGTGTGCATGCACTCCTCATTTTGGAACCAACCAATGCCTTGTCATCCTCTGCCAATGGCATCATTGAATGTAGTATGGAGGGGCACGGGGTCACCTCACCACTCTGTCAGCTGATGTAGGCTTTCTTGACCTTGGATCTGCTACTTCTTCTCGTTCAAGTAGCTCAATTGGTCTTGTGAGGCTGAGTGCATCCCAAGCCAGTCGTCCCACCTAGCAAAAAAACCTAGTCAAATAATTTCTGGTATTACTGGAAATTGAAACTGGGTCCTCCGCATAACAGGCAGTCACACTGAGTTATGGAGGTGTACAATTTTTCTCAGTCAAACTGTTTAATTAGTAGTGGTTTTTACTAATCACGTCATAGTGTTGCAACCAATAGGGCCATGTTTGAAGTCGTTAGTATTAGTATGTACTATTATTGATTGGGAAAATATTGAGTTACAACAGCTCAAGTCAAGTTTCACAGCAATTTTGGAATTTATCTCCACTCTCGATGACTATGATTTCTAGCTCTTACTTGCACACTGTTTTCATTATACACTCCTGGAAATTGAAATAAGAACACCGTGAATTCATTGTCCCAGGAAGGGGAAACTTTATTGACACATTCCTGGGGTCAGATACATCACATGATCACACTGACAGAACCACAGGCACATAGACACAGGCAACAGAGCATGCACAATGTCGGCACTAGTACAGTGTATATCCACCTTTCGCAGCAATGCAGGCTGCTATTCTCCCATGGAGACGATCGTAGAGATGCTGGATGTAGTCCTGTGGAATGGCTTGCCATGCCATTTCCACCTGGCGCCTCAGTTGGACCAGCGTTCGTGCTGGACGTGCAGACCGCGTGAGACGACGCTTCATCCAGTCCCAAACATGCTCAATGGGGGACAGATCCGGAGATCTTGCTGGCCAGGGTAGTTGACTTACACCTTCTAGAGCACGTTGGGTGGCACGGGATACATGCGGACGTGCATTGTCCTGTTGGAACAGCAAGTTCCCTTGCCGGTCTAGGAATGGTAGAACGATGGGTTCGATGACGGTTTGGTGATCGGAGTGAAAGGAAGTGCTCCATCGCAGCGAGGCCCTGGACGTGCGGAATATTTGTGTAACCATTGATGCCACTTCCTTATACACAAATATTCCGCACGTCCAGGGCCTCGCTGCGATGGAGCACTTCCTTTCACGCCGATCACCTGCCACCCTACCTAAAACCTCTTTCCTCATCACCTTAGCCAGCTTCATCCTGACCCACAACTTCTTCACTTTTGAAGGCCAGACATACCAACAATTAAAGGGAACAGCCATGGGTACCAGGATGGCCCCCTCGTACGCCAACCTATTCATGGGTCGCTTAGAGGAAGCCTTCTTAGTTACCCAGGCCTACCAACCCAAAGTTTGGTACAGATTTATTGATGACATCTTCATGATCTGGACTCACAGTGAAGAAGAACTTCAGAATTTCCTCTCCAACCTCAACTCCTTTGGTTCCATCAGATTCACCTGGTCCTACTCAAAATCCCATGCCACCTTCCTTGACGTTGACCTCCACCTGTCCAATGGCCAGCTCCACACGTCCGTCCACATCAAACCCACCAACAAGCAACAGTACCTCCATTATGACAGCTGCCACCCATTCCACATCAAACGGTCCCTTCCCTACAGCCTAGGTCTTCGTGGCAAACGAATCTGCTCCAGTCCGGAATCCCTGAACCATTACACCAACAACCTGACAACTGCTTTCGCATCTTGCAACTACCCTCCCGACCTGGTGCAGAAGCAAATAACCAGAGCCACTTCCTCATCCCCTCGAACCCAGAATCCCCCACAGAAGAACCACAAAAGTGCCCCACTTGTGACAGGATACTTTCCGGGACTGGACCAGACTCTGAATGTGGCTCTCCAGCAGGGATACGACTTCCTCAAATCATGCCCTGAAATGAGATCCATCCTTCATGAAATCCTCCCCACTCCACCAAGAGTGTCTTTCCGCCGTCCACCTAACCTTCGTAACCTGTTAGTTCATCCCTATGAAATCCCCAAACCACCTTCCCTACCCTCTGGCTCCTATCCTTGTAACCGCCCCCGGTGTAAAACCTGTCCCATGCATCCTCCCACCACCACCTACTCCAGTCCTGTAACCCGGAAGGTGTACACGATCAAAGGCAGAGCCACATGTGAAAGCACCCACGTGATTTACCAACTGACCTGCCTGCACTGTGATGCATTCTATGTGGGAATGACCAGCAACAAACTGTCCATTCGCATGAATGGACACAGGCAGACAGTGTTTGTTGGTAATGAGGATCACCCTGTGGCTAAACATGCCTTGGTGCACGGCCAGCACATCTTGGCACAGTGTTACACCGTCTGGGTTATCTGGATACTTCCCACCAACACCAACCTATCCGAACTCCGGAGATGGGAACTTGCTCTTCAATATATCCTCTCTTCCCGTTACCCACCAGGCCTCAATCTCCGCAATTTCAAGTTGCCGCCACTCATACCTCACCTGTCATTCAACATCATCTTTGCCTCTTCACTTCCGCCTCGACTGACATCTCTGCCCAAACTCTTTGTCTTTAAATATGTCTGCTTGTGTCTGTATATGTGTGGATGGATGTGTGTGTGTGCGTGCGCGAGTGTATACCTGTCTTTTTTTCCCCCTTAGGTAAGTCTTTCCGCTCCCGGGATTGGAATGACTCCTTACCCTCTCCCTTAAAACCCACATCCTTTCGTCTTTCCCTCTCCTTCCCCTCTTTCCTGATGAGGCAACAGTTTGTTGCGAAAGCTTGAATTTTGTGTGTGTGTTTGTGTTTGTTTGTGTGTCTATCGACCTGCCAGCGCTTTCGTTCGGTAAGTCACATCATCTTTGTTTTTATATATATATATATATATATATTAGAAGGAAACATTCCACGTGGGAAAAAATATATCTAAAAACAAAGGTGATGTGACTTACCAAACGAAAGCGCTGGCACGTCGATAGACACACAAACATACACACAAAATTCTAGCTTTCGCAACCAACGGTTGCCTCGTCAGGAAAGAGGGAAGGAGAGGGAAAGACGAAAGGATTTGGGTTTTAAGGGAGAGGGTAAGGAGTCATTCCAATCCCGGGAGCGGAAAGACTTACCTTAGGGGGAAAAAAGGACGGGTATACACTCGCGCACACACACACGTATCCATCCGCACATACACAGACACAAGCAGGCATTTGTAAAGGCAAAGAGTTTGAGCAGAGTTGTCAGTCGCGGCGGAAGTACAGAGGCAAAGATGTTGAAAGACAGGTAAGGTATGAGCGGCGGCAAATTGAAATTAGCGGAGATTGAGGCCTGGCGGATAACGAGAATAATGAAATTTTGGGATACTTTTATCTGGGTAACATATTTACGTCATCAGCACTGCATGATCACAGATTAATGTAACCAAGAGATAAGTCATTGCAAATGTGAAATGCTGATACATTAATAACTGGTGTAACAGCCAGACTGTCGAATGCAAGCCTGCACGCATGCGTGCATTGTGTTGTACAGGTGGCAGATGTCAGTTTGTGGGATGAAGTTTCATGCGTGTTGCACTGCACTTGGTGAGTCAATACACGGACGGTTATAATGCTGTTAGTGGATGACACTGGATTTGTCATTCAATGATGTTTCTTATGTGCTCGATTGGGGACAGATCTGGTGATCAAGCAGGCCAAAGCAACATGTCGATAGTCTGTAGAGAATGTTGGGTTACAACAGTTGTATCTGAACAAGCGTTACCCCGCCACTGCCTGTAATGCTGTTCGTGAATGGCAGCACAACAGGTCCAATCGGCAGATATATGTACAAAATTTGCAGTCAGGTTGCGTGGGATAATCACGAGAGTGCTCCTAATGTCACATGAAATTGCACCCCAGACCATAACTCCAGGTGTAGGTCCACTAGGTATAGCACGCAGTTAGGTCGGTTGCACGCATTCGACTGGCCTCCTCCTAATCGACATACAACCGTGACTGGCACCAGGCGTGACCAGCTTTCATCAGGAAACACAACAGACCTCCACCCTGGCCTCCGATCAGCTCTCGCTTGACACCACTGAAGTCGCAAATGGCTGTGGCTTGGGGTCACAGGAATGCACATCACAGGGCACCTGGCTCGGAGCTGTCCTGAAACTGACTGATTTGTAGCAGTTTGTCGTGTCACTGCTTCTGCAACTGCGGTATGATGCGTCAGAACCAAATGCTGAACATGCTGGTCTTCTCTCTCATTAGTGCCATTTAACCACCTGGAGCCTGATCTTTTTGCGGCTGTACATTCTCGTGACCCCTGCTGCCAGCAATCGCGTACAGTGCCTACATTCCTGCCACGTCTTCCGGCAGTATACAGCTTCTCGTAGCGCTATTACAGGATCTTGTTCAAACTTGTAGAGGTATTGATAATGGCGTCTTTGTCACCTTAAAGGCATTCTTGACCAACACCAACTTACCACGTCCAGTATCAAATGTAACTAACATTCACGACTGTTACAATGTGTATTTAAAGCAAACCTGATTTGTGTCCTTATAGTGGCATTACTAGCACCACTCTTATGCAACTGATGAGAAATTTGAATAGGCATCATCTTTCAGATGTAGAAGTGTGCCTACTAATTTTCGTTTATGTCGCATAACTTCTTCTTGGTGTTCTGATTTTTTTTCCATCAGTGTGTACATAAAAATACCCAAATAAGCAAATTTATTTGACAATACAGGGTGAGCACAAAGTCTTGCCCTGATTATAACCATTTATTACAGAATAACTGTACGACAAAATAATTTACATTTGATGCCGTTACACAGGTTAGTATTTTTTTTTTTAAAGACCACTTATGTTAGTAAACCTTAACGTGTGATCCCTTGATAGCTTGGAGAATGTCAAGGCAGTATTCTAGTTCCTGCCAGCTGTTTCGTAACACGTGTTCTGTCACAGTACCCACAGCAGCTCGTATCCTAGCCTTCAGTTCGTCGATGTAAGCAACAGGTGTGACGAAGACTCTGTCCTTAATACAGCCCCAGGGGGAGGCGGCTTTTTCTGGGGCTATATCAAGGACAGAGTCTTTGTCACACCGGTTGCTGACACTGATGAACTGAAGGCTAGGATACGAGCTGCTGTGGGTACTGTGACAACACGTGTTACAAAACACCTGGCGGGAACTGTAATAACACCTCAACATCTTCCGAACTACCAAGGGAGCACATGTTGAGGTTTATGAATGTAAGTGGTCTTAAAAAAACCTAGTAACACTAACCTATTTAACGGCATCAAATGTAACTTATTATGTCAAACGGTTATTCTGTTACAAATTTTTATAATCAGGACAAGACTTTGTGCTCACCCTGTATAATAATATCATTCTGTGGCCAAACAAAATAAAATGTATTGCCTCTTTGCTGACAACACACAGCTCAGTCTTCTAATATGATGTTCACTATTGCAAAGCAGAAGAATCTTAACACTGGCTTGAATATCTTATAAAGTGAATTGCATTGAAATCGCTTTTGACAATACCGTATTTACTCGAATCTAAGCCGCACTTTTTTCCGGTTTTTGTAATCCAAAAACCCGCCTGCGGCTTAGAATCGAGTGCAAAGCAAGCGGAAGTTCTGAAAAATGTTGATAGGTGCCGCCACAACTAACTTCTGCCGTCGAATATATGTAGCGCTACACAAGCATGCTTTGTGGGCACAAAGATAAATACTGGCGCCAAAACCTCTGCTTCAGTAAATAAATTTTTTTAAAAAAAAGGGTAGAAGACGAGCTTTTTTTTTTTCTCCGCCCCGAGTTTCGACCACTGCATTTTCATACATCATCCAACGAAGTAAATACAAATTCCGTATTGTTCATCTTCGAATGTAGCAGAATTTCAATGTACTACGAAAATCCGACTGGCAAGACTGTTTGGGATGTTTGTCAATATGGCCAACTCTACGTTCCGAGTTTTTTCCTACCTGTGAGAAGAGATGGTTGCTAATAGGAACCTGATGAAATGTGAATCACATGCAGTATTCTCTTCACCATAAGAATAATACGAATATAAACATTTTGCCATGTATTCTTTCGTGTTTGCTGCTATCTCATTTAAATCCTGTCTGCGTAATAAACTACGAAACTAGAGTGAGACAACGTATCGTGTCATGTTTATATTCGTATTATTCTTATGCCTAATAGTGATACAGTCAGAAATGAAGCACGGCAACTGACTAGATTTTAAACGTAAGATGACTAATTTCTGTGCAGAATTTGATGTACTAAAGAAGCGGCCGCAAAGATTTTCAAACGGAGGAAAATTTTCGCAAAAGTCTCGTTCAGAACATGTTCTATCATACGCATTTGGTTCTTTTTGATCATTATCAAAGAAAGCAGCAGTGTAAGTAACAACAAATAGCAGTCTCTTGCCATTGTTTCGCTAATGAGACGATTCCTTTTTTTTTTTTTTTTAAAAAAAAAAAGCGGCGGTAGCGCGCACAAAAGCAAGTCATGCCGCGAGCGGCGACAGGCCGTAAACACGCACTATCAAAATGCGACAAACAATGCATTACACAGTACAGTAATGCATTTTCATCTTAGAGTGACGTAAACACCCATAACAAAGAAAACGGCACTTATCAGATCAAAGCAAAATAAGCAATCGATTCAAACCAGACGAAGCACGTGAAAAAGGAAGGGCACCTGCGCCTGACGCATTGCAATGGCTACCTGGTAAAGCTTAACTGCCAAGCTTCGACTCGAACCAAACTACTGTAGCTGTATCCAAGCTTCGACTCGAACCAAACTACTGTAACTGTATCCAAGCTTCGACTCGAACCAAACTACTGTAGCTGTATCGTCTTTCATTCGACCTAAATTGTGCCTCATATTACAATGGACCAACTTTGTTTCGATTTGGAGGTGCGGCCTAAAACTTTTCTCTCCCCTTGAATTTCGAGTCTCATTTTTCAGGTGCGGCTTAGATTCGAGTAAATACGGTAGCTATCTTTCTCCTATTACATTCTTGTATTTAAATTTATGGCTTATCTGAAATGAAGTCAAAATTCCTTCACCAAATCAATGCATCCCAAGTTCCTCAATTCAGTCTCAAATTATTAAAGTATCTAACATTGCATCAAAATTCTTCAGCTTCCTTAAATGATCAATAACTTTTTTAAAATTATTCTTTCAACAATCACCCTGAAACTAAAACTACCAAACTTATTTATGAAACAAGATGGAATACACAAATACTATGAGCTACAGTTTTGGGGTCTTAACATTGTTGATTCATGCATTTATTTCAACATGACTTATACCACATGCAAATTCATAAATGAGTTCATATTTATTCATGATAATATGGTTATACAGTCCTTGAACTAATAAATTCCTCTATGGTGTACAACATACATTGTCGTTTGTATGATATACCTTAGAGTTGCGAAAGTTGGACTCACTGTTCCAAGGATGTTGTTAATAAGACACTTCACAGCAGAACTTTGTTATTGTAGTAAAACTTGAAGACAAGATATACCGCCATTTCACAAGTGAGCCTTTTGTAATTTATGCACAGATACACAGTAAAAAATGACAATTGTTTGCCACCTTCCAATGGCGCAGCTATTCTCATTCTATAGTATGGGACCAACAGAGGCATTTTCCTAAACTTAAAATGAGAAACCACAGAACACCATTTTCAAAGTTGCTGGTGGATGGATCTATGGATTGCTGGCTCAGTGCCTCAATAGCTACCACAGTCGATGGAGAATTTGGAAAAACATTTGATGGTTCATAAATGCTTACATATTTTAAGATTTAATTGTATGTGGAAGACCTGGCTTCAGTTATAATAATAGTACAAGGATATTTATAGATTTTGGATGAAAAGGGAGGTATGGAGACAGTCAGTTTGGACAAATTCCAGAAAGCCACTGAAAAAAATCTTTTAGACACGAACGAACTAGAGAATGTGCTGTCAACACAGACCCCATACGGTATCCAGAAACCGTCCTCATCATTCCATATCCAGACTGGTTTTCATAACTGAGTGCTACACAGGTGACCAGACTGGGTGATATTTTGTCATGAGGGCTACTAATGATAGAATTTTGAGCAATTTTTCCAAAGAAATGCAACCTTTATCATTTGAGAATTATTTTTTTGGTGATCAATGCAATCTTTGGATGACACAGCCAAATCCATGGGTGCTTTTATGCACTGAAGTTTTTTGTAATGATATTTACTGACCTGCTGCCTTGTGAAACACTGGAATATTACAACCCCAAAGTTCCATCAGCCTCCAAATATAGACTCCAGTGTTAATATTAAACTGCTATAGATATGTAATTAGGCAGTGCATACATATTTTTAACTTACCCTCAAAATCGGTTTTCCTCTTCTCTCTTGCTACAAACTCATCCATAATCAGAAACTATTGCAACAGCACACAGTGCAAAAACAATAAACAGCAGCACTTATTTTAAATTCAAGTGCAAGTAAGAACTGAATTGATCAACAAAAAACAGCTGAGCTCAAATAAGCCGAACACTACAATAGTTGAACTTGGCTAAAGTAGGGATGGGTGGTAGCTAACAGTACTATAGATATCTCGATAGTTTAACTCTATCGATGGTCTTGTTGACTATCAATAGTGTGTACCACTTTTTCGTTGTGTGACTGAAAATCAAAATATCTCTCAGCTGCACTACATGGCTCGAAAGAACCGACTGAAAAACCAGACAATGAGTAGACAAGAAATAATAGAGGTTATGATGTACTTAATTTAGTACTCTCATCTAATTACTTCTCTTTCAAAAATGAAATTTACAAACAGGACCATGGGCTAGCAATCTGAGGTCTCTTAGTGGTCTAATTGCAGAAATATTTACCAATCATACAGAGAATGAAATACTGACACTAAAAGATAGCATCACAAGTAATGTTAAATTCTATAACACTAATGTGGGTGACACTCTCATCCCATTTTGTGATACAGACAATGATGTTTGAGACCCCATCAGTGAATTAAATAGCCTGTATAAAAATATCCAATTTATCCTTGATCATGAAGAAAACAACACTATACCTAGTCTTGATGTGAAAATACCAAAATAGAACAAAAAGATGTACTTACTGAGAAGATGCTAGTACAGACACCACTACACCAAACTACTCTACACAGCCCACCTCATACAAAAAACTGCATATAGATCAATGCTATACAGAGCACACAAATTTCCTCTTCAATGTACAGAACTCCAGCAAGAAACAGAAAGCATAAAATGTACTGCATTACACAGTGGATATGCTCCTTCACTGATTACTCCATTGTCACAATGGATAAAAAATAAACTGAAAAACAACTTCAAACTACACTCACATGTGAAGCATCCCAGCAGTTAAATATGTAAAAATGTCATACCTTGGTATAATGTCTGACAAATCAGCTAGGCTATTCAAGAACACAGAAGTAAAAATTAGCTTCAGCATGAACAACAACCAAAGTATGGAGCTTACTAAGAATATAAAACTGCCAGATATAGATCTTGATGCATCAGGCATTTACAAAATTATCTACAGCCAATGCAACAAATATTATATACAGACTGGGTAAATGCAACAAATCAGCATTAAAGACACAGCCACCCTTTCAAAAACAAAGACAGTCCTGAAATGTTGCACAAAATCAGAAATTAAAGGAATTGATATCATGGTACAAACGGAAATTTTAATTCCTAAAACAAAATATGGAGATAATGTTCTTAATGAGGTAACCAACTTCAAACACTCAAAATTGTTCAGTTGTCTTAAGCCAGCTCTAATGCATCAGATTTAAGATGTGTAAATGTGAAACAAACGATGACTAGCATGTTTGCATCGTGAATATCAGTGTAAAATGTGATAATCAATATTCACCCACACGCTGCAAGGCCACCATACTATATTTAGTATATCATGTTTACATGAATGTAGAAAAAATTATGCTGTGAATTATGTCAAAAAAGCGATAAAATAAATAGTAAAATATTGTGATGTTACACAATTGCTCTGCCAGTGTACCAAGAATAAAAAACAAAGCTTGACAACAGCAAAATTGGAAGTAAAAAGGGTCATATAAAGAGCGTCACACACGATTTTTGCAACATAATAACTGATGCAAAATTCTCTGCATCCCATACAGGCTGTGGTCTCAATCATAATAAACAACAAGACACAGCTTCATATCATCAGAAGATGTCGCTGGACAACCCCTCTATCCCCAACCTCCACAAAACCAAACAGTCTCTCCGGCAATGAACAGTAAACAAAGACCGCTAAGTTAATTTACTTTAAGACAATTTGTTTTATGGAGCAATTTTCTGTATACATAAATGCATGAAGATGGGTGGAACATGCTCGAAATGCGATGCAACTTGTTAAATGAAACATAAAACAAATAAATGTGACAGCAGATAATAAAAATAAATAATAAGTAGGTGGTGTGTAATTTCATTTAAGTGCTTTTTGGGGGGGTCCTTGCGGACCTTGTGCCCCCCCCCCCCTCCATGGCTATGCCCTTGACAACACACACACACACACACACACACACACACACACACACACACAGAGAGAGAGAGAGAGAGAGAGAGAGAGAGAGAGAGAGAGAGAGGAGGGGAGGGACACGGTGAATAAATTTGACAGAAAAGTTTCACTATCATAAATTCATATTTTTCATTTTTTTACAAAATGATTGAATACTTTCATGATAACACACGTAAGCTGATGTATAGTACAGTATGAAAATGAAATTTTCTCACTAATTTTAGTTTAGATCAAGACTTTGGTGGGGTCATACAATTTCCATCTGGATACCTTTTTCGAAAAGCTTGGATGAGCTCTGGGTCAACAAGACGAACACCATCGACTTGGTTTCCAAGTGTTATCCTGTGCAAAAAAAATTAAAATTAGGTTCCAACTGAAATATATGTGAATAAGGTAATATTCGCATTAAAGAAATTAAATTGGTTATAAAACTAGTTTTCTAATTTTTAGTTACAATATGATTAATAAGTTATGCCAGGCAGCTAAGTGATTAAGCCTTACACTACAAATAAGAGGTTTGGACTTGATTCCCATTTAATCCTATGAATTTTCATGATATTTAACAACTTCACTTCTGGAAGTGTTCTGAGTACCTGAAAACTACTACGCTGAACTGGGGATCAGATTCCGCATTGAACTGGCCATTCATTACTTTGCAAGTTCTATGGTTTGAGGAAGGTAGCACATGTCACTTTCAATAGGAGCACACCTAGTAAATTAAAGCACTCTACAAGTTGTAATGTAGTACGCTAGCCCGCCACCTGCACGATAGCATCTCCTGCCGGTGTGTATTGAAAACACAGGTATTTACTAATTCAAGAATGTTCATTGCATACTTCAAATACTGAAATGCAATATATTGTACAATTACAGATAGAAACTCAAATTATTTATTTTTGTTGTAATGCAGCTAATTACAAGTAGAAACTAGGAAGTCTCTGTTGTAGAAGTAAAGTTCTGGAATTCTTGCTAATTCATGATTGTCTGTCACCTTTTGTAAGCACAAAGACAATGCAACTGATGATAGGAGTGCGAGTTTCTGCTGAGCAACCTAATGTCCTAATTGTTGAATTGTAAAATCTGATGTAGTATTGTGAAAGTACTCTGAATAGTAATTGGAATGAATGTTATGTAGGCCTAAATGCTGTTAAGGTACTATTTGTGAAAACATATAGTTTATCACAGCTAACCTAAAGTAAATTTTTACATGTGACTATAAACTAGGTGTCTGGGACCATAAATTTACAGCTTGGAGTATATTCTGGGTAAGTTCAAAAAACTGTTTTTTTATCAACCCAATAATCAGCTTTTGCTGAAAAACCATTGGGCCACTGTTTCTAAAGAAAGTTTATTACCTTCAGCAGGGGCCTAAAACATCCCACAGATGGTTAGCATTTAGTGATTAACAATTTTTCACAGCCAAATGCCAATAAAAACCTTCCTTCCATTACCTGAACCAAGGTTCTTACTTTAAACACAAAAGAGCAACTCATTTAATTTTTCTATAGTAAATATATTAAAAATAGTGATCTTTTTCCCCATCTCATAAACATGGATATTTGCAAATCAGTTGGAGGTGCAGAGATCAGCAGATTTCAACAGTTGAAATAGATAATAAATATTCATAATGAAAAAGAAAGTAGCTATTGAATTTTTTTGTCATATACACTACTTATACAGTTTACAGTGGGCTAAGGGCTATGAGTTAATTGGCAATTGACCATTTCCCATCCCCTTGCTGGTTTACACAATTTTGAAATTTTGTTTATTGCACCGTCTATGGTCTTTAGCTGCATCTGAACTTTTCCTGATGTCCAGGTTGTAGTGAATAACCACAGTCAGAGACAAAACTCTGATGGTATCATAACAGGTTTCTATTTCTTCGAACGTCATTATATGATGATTCTAGTACATAACATCATACCTCATTTTGATGAGTCACTGAATAACATATTCAGATCACCTGAGAAGTCAAACTGGTTATGATACCAACTGTGTGACCCAAGTATGGAAAAATACAACAAAATAAATTTGTTTACAGTTTGTTACAATTTTGTTTACAGTTTACATTCCCTTTAGTGTGTGCTAGTTTACATAAAATAAAAATATGTGTGTGTGTGTGTGTGTGTGTGTGTGTGTGTGTGTGTGTGTGTGTGTGTGTGTGTGTGTGTGTGTGTGTGTGTGTGTGTAAAGAGAGAGAGAGCGCAGGAGGCAGAAGGGGTGTTGGAACATCAGTCAGCTCCATTAGACAGATTTGTCCCACCTATAAAATGGCAAAATAGGCAGACTAACCCATGGACCCTGCAGCCAACAAAATTAAGAAAGCAAACAAGAAATTCCAGAAGGCTGTAACAGTGTGCTTATAGACAACTGAGCTTGGAACAGTGCGGAGGAATTAAGGAGCATTACATAATGATACTCATCCAAACAAGGAAAGACAGCTGGAAAAGTACCTATGCAGCTAGTTCCAAAATGATATCTATGACAAATACAAAAAACTCCTGGTTGAGTGAATCAAAACAGTTCTGGTTTAGACCATGCTAAGGATCAGTGACAGCAAATCCACAAGGGGGTAAAGGCATGCAGTGGAACATCTGAACTATCCTTATGCACAAGAGGAGGATGCAGTGGTGCTGGCCAGGTTAAAGAAAGGGATAACACTCAAATCTGACAGTATCCAGTCAGAAGTGCTGCAGTAATTAGCACCACAGATTGCACCTTGCTTAATATCTGTATTAAATGAAGCATTACGTCCGATTCATGTACCTGATTCATGGTACCGAATGAGATGGTGCAGTGGTTAGTACAGAGGACGCACATTTCAGAAGATTATGATACAAATACGGGTCCAACCATCCAGATTTAAGTTTACTATGATTTCCCTAATTCACTCCAAGCAAATGCTGGGACAGTTCCTTTCAAAGGGCATGGCTGATTTCCTTCACCATCCTTAAAACAATCTGAGCTAGTGCGCTGTCTCTTATGATCTCGTTGTGGATGGGACATTACACCCTAATCTTCCTTACTTACTGATTCATGGTAAACCATGAGAACAATAATTATCAAACAATCCAAAGATATGAACCACTTAAAATGTAAGGACTTGATTATAAATGCTTGGGCTACGGTCTAGGAATGCTTCCTGTATGACTGACTTCAGCCACTTAGCCATTGTCAATTTGGGTTCCGACAGGGTCAATCAGTAGAAGACACCATAAAGTAGGCATTTGGCATGGTTCAGATATCTTTCAAAAATATGCAACTGTTTTATGGTATGAGAGTACCTACATCAAATATAAATTGAATTTTTGTTCCTGAGCGTCTACTGTTGGTAGGACTGGTCCTGCACTTGTATAGCTGAGTTGTTGTTAGCTGGTCCCTTACAGCTGCAGTGAGACGAGTGTGGCAGCTTTGTGAGCCTACCTCAACCAATAACATAACACAATCTTGTAAACACCTCTATGGCAACACCTCAGTGTTGTCACAGCTCTGTAGATGGCTATTGTTTCCTCCTGCAGACATCAGGACTTCACAGCTGAAAGCTGGCAACAGTGCTGCAAGCTGTCAGTGATCTTTTTACACTGTCTCAACTACTGTATGCTTTAGGAGTGGGGAATGGGGAGACCTGGTCGTTTCACACTCCCACCCAATTCGTCACTGGCATTCACAATGTCAGAGCAACAGGTGCACCCCTCCACTGTGCTATGCATACTTACAAAATTAAAGCGATGGAAACTTTCCTGAGATTGGCTGCAAAATATGGGGACCAAGTGCTGTAAAGGACTCATGTGCCTGCCTCGAATAAAAAGTTCAAGGAAGGATGAGAACTAGTGGAAAAATCAGGAACACGATAACTGTTCTCGGACCAGGATTACAGACCAACTTATCGGTGCAGTTCAAGATATTCTCCAAGATGACTAACTGTTGAGTGTATCTGAAACTGCATAACAGGTAGGGATAAGTTATGGACGCTGTCAAGTGATCATCACAAACAATCTAAAGCCCAGTAAAGAGAGAGAGAGAGAGAGAGAGAGAGAGAGAAAGAGAGAGAGAGAGTCAGGATGTCTTGCCTTTTGACTGCAGATCAGAAGTTGAACATTTGGAGGTCTGTCAGATGCTTACAGCAAGGTCTACAAAAAGCGATGCATTGTCAAGTCAGATCATCACTTGCAATGAAACTCTGGTCTGCCACTACAATCCCAAGCTGAAACAAGCCAGTATGTAATGGCAAAGCACAGAAAAGGCGGCATCTGATAACAAAGGCTTGACTGTCAGCTGGCAAAGTTCTTTCAACCATTGTTTTTGGCTACTGAGGCATTTTGCTTACTTATTTTTTGCATGAGTGATGCACAATCAATTTTGCTTACTACTGTGAGCTGTTGAACAAGGTGAGGGCTGCATACTGCCATAAAAGATGAGACCAACCAATTAAAGAGGCTACCCTCTTCGAAACAATGCCAGGCCCTATACTGCATTTCTGACTATCTCAAAACTTTAAGCAATGCCCCGGACTGAATTTGATCATCTCCTTACAGCCCGGACCTACTGTCCTGCAGTTTTTATTTGTTTGAGCCGCTTAAAGAAGTTCTAGGAGGAAAACAATTTAAAGATGACAAGGACATGGAGTGATTTGTGCGTAATTGGCTCTTCACATAACCAGTTTTATTCTATAATCTGCGATAAAAAATTGTTTCTTCTCATTGGCAAAAACATATTTCTAAAGCAGGAAACTATGTAGAAAAAATTATATCTGCCTTTTATTTTCCAATAAATAATTTAAAAAAATACAATTCCATTTATATTTGTTTTACCCTCGCAGAATCACAGGCACCTTCGATTATGTTAGGTGGCCTGTGTTGGTCATGCAACAGAGAGAGATATGGCACCTGCATCATTCTATCATAGCTTTGATTACCACTGCAAGGGGGTGAGTGGTGGAGTGGCATGCAGGAAACTGGAAGTGATTACACATATCACAAATAGATGCCCACACGGGCCCATCTGTGGAGCTGTGCTCTGGGATCTCGTGATAGAATCCCTTCCTCAGTCTGACTGATTGGCATTGATGTATATGTGGTCACTGTATGCATTGGCCTTATGCTAACAGTGTTTTCTGAGAACTCAAAAGCTGCACTTGAGTCAAAATGCTTAAGTGTAGTGGAAAAGTGAGCAAATAATGTGAAGGAAACAAATTGATGATGGTAGCACACAAACTATCTACATGGTGCTAAAAGTTAGATTATCAGTAACTCGAAACCCAACATTTAAATTAGGCAATGTCTCTGCAGCTGCTAAACAACATGACATGCAGAGACCTTAAGATGCAGCAGTTGAGGAAAAAGTTTCTAACATAATGCACAATATAACAAGTATAGGTACTACAAATTCAAGGCTCCCACTGTTCAACACAAAAGTATACCATGGTCACAATGATACTTCCAAATCCATAGTATGGGCACACTGATTCTGCTTCAAGAATCATTGAAAAGCTATGTGCTAAGGACAGAAGAGTGCATCCTTGAGCTGTTTTAGGTATTTGGAACTATTCTAGTGGAGTTACTATAAGCTTGGGTGGTGTGGGTAAGAGAGAAGCTGGGGCAGGGAGGAGGAGAGATAGCAGGATAGGGCGAAGGAAGGTGTAGTGCTGCTAGTGACATGTGGTGGGGCAGGGTAAGGTTGCTGAGTGCTGTCAGGAGGTTTTTTTTTGGTGGGGAGTAAAGAGGAAGGGGGAACAGATGAGGACAGAAGTACAGAAGGGGAAAAAGACTAGTGGGTGCTCTGGTCCAATACAAGGCTGTGTAATGCTAGACTGGAAGCAGGGAAGAGGACATGTAGGTGAAGGAAAGGGACTAGTGAAGGCTGAGGCCAGGGGAGTTATGGGAATGTATGATATATTGCAGTGACAGTTACCATATGTGCACTTCAGAAAAGCTATGTTAGTAGGAAGGATGCAGATGACGCACCTTACACAGCTTATAAAAGTACCATTTGTTAATGGGCTGTTCCTAAGGAACCCCGAAAAACCATGATTTTTGGGTACCAAAAGTACGAATTGTGGGAATGGCCACTTCTGTATTTTCTATTCATGGCAAATCACTCAAATTTTTACCAAATGTTCTTTGGCAAATCACTCAAATTTTTACCAAATGTTCTTAAGAAGATGTTCTTGAGGAACTTCACAACTTTTTTCACTATCGTTATCCACTACTGAAATCCATAGATTCAAAGATACTGTCCTTTATGCAAAAAACCACAAAAACTTGTGTTACCCTTTTTTACTTTTGTTTTACCTGTCTGTAACTCAACATCTCCTTTACATAGTGGGTAGAAGTCTATCCTTTCATAAAACTGTCGTTATTCCATCTTGGACTTCCCACTATTTGTTTGATAGATACCACTACAATTTTAACTGCATACTGGCTAAGGAAAGGACACCTAAAAAATGCCCAGAAGAATAACTAGTGTCAGGATCAACAAATATAAATTAAAAAATTGGAGGATGAATACCTGGTACAGTATCTGAGATTACATAATAATTGCTGACGAGTTTATTCTTTCTTCCTGAACATATTAGAAAGTCTGAAAATGCACCATGTTAGTCCTAGTCAGGGAATGGTACATTTTTTTGGCAGAACTCAGCTCGTCTCACCTCACTCATCTTGGGACATTTCAGGCTTGAGCAGAGCAACATCTGTGAATTCCAGAACACATTGCCTTCCACTACACATTACTGAACACATTTAGACCTAACACGACATTTTCACCTCATTTATACACAGCTGTACAAGGCTCTAAAAAGTGGTTTATATCAAACAACATAGTGAACAAAATCTCCACCAGACTGCTAGTAGCATATAAAGAAAGGGTTTGCCCCAGACTACACTAAAGTGGCACGAACGCTAAATAGGGAGTAGGATCCAGCAGTGAGCAAGTGTGAGTGAAGAGGGAGCATCAGTGTAGAGAAAGTGAAGAGGTCAGTGACGTGCATGTGGAGCTTGTTGCCCCGTCATTAGGTGGCCACAAACACTGCTAAAACTCATGCCTACGATTGTACCTAATTGTTAAGAAAAAAAAAAGTACTGTTCTCCCATCTGGTGCAGCTTAAACACCAAGCTTTAGACAACTACCAATATTAAATTAGTGTTGTTATATCTGTTACAATAGCTGAAAGATATCTTTGCTGTAAAATACAACTGCAATTTTGCTAAATCACATAATGTTTCTTAGCCAGAACTAACAATGGACCTGTAACAGGGGCAAGGGCTCTAGATCCGCAGAACCTGAACCCCCACTGCATGGCCTCACTGGAGTGAAAATAGTTACAAGTTGTCAAGCAACCAGCCATGTGATGTAGACTCAATGTATATTCAAAGTTCACCACCCCCCCAGTAGTTGCGATGAGGTTCTAGGTCATATCTCTTCCTGTTTTCTATTTTTTTCTTTTCCCTTACTATCTTTTAGTTAAACATCTTCAATTTTCCAAATAATTTATGTTTTTCAGATTATGTAGTAACAGGCTGCATAAACCATTAGAAGAGCTGTTATTTTGCACATTATTATTGCAATGTCTAACCAAATATTATATACAAATTGTGGTCCTATGCCATAATTGTATATGAAGTTATTATTGTAATTAAGATAGTTCATGGTATTTTATTAATAGACTGTCTTCAAACACTGGACCACAAAGCTTTTTCACAAAGTAAATTAAATAAATACTCTGGAAAGACAATGGACAAAGTGCACTGATCTCAAAGGGAAATGTTTAACACAAGTGTAAACTGAAGTACCGGGTCTTTCACTGCAAAGACCAATAAATTCCCCCCTTGCCTTGAGCATAAAACAGGATCACAGAATTCTCTGGTTTTGATATCTGCCTCAACTACTTTGTCAGTGAGCCATCTGATGTCTCCGATGGCAGACATTCAACTTCAGTTTCTACCACCTGCATATTTATCAGATTTTAACCAAACTACCGTTCTGCAAAACACATCAGCACTCACATAATAAACAACAAATGAGCTATCAGTCCAACCACGACAGTGCACCGTACCAATAAGTTCCAAAAATCCGCACTTGAAAATGTGATTTTTCACATGGTCACAGGAATAAGTGGTCAAATGCTTTGGATAGTCCTTGCCCTAGTGACCATTTGTACACCTATCAGAAGAATGGGCATACTGTAGCTATCCTACAGGACAGGGTTACAATTTAAACACTACAAAATTACTCCAGCTCAGGCAAACTGAGCCAATTGGTTGGTTCTTTAGCATTAGGTGTGGTCTAGTGTGAACCTTAGACAGCTTATGAAAGCACAACTTGTTCATGGGCAGTTCTTGAGAAAACCTCAAGAAACAATGATTTTTGGGTAACAAAATTAGATTTTGTGTGGATGGTCACATCTATATTTTCTATTCATGTCAAATTACCAAACGTTTTGCTACATGTTCTTAAGAAGATGGTTTCAAAGAACTCTGAAACTTTTTTCGATACTGTTATTCATTAGGAAGATCCAGAGGTTCAGAGTTACCATTCTTATGCAAAAAACAGTGAAAACCAGTTTTAGCCACTTTTGCACGTGGGCCACTATTATCTGCATAAATAACCATGGACAATGGCTCAAATTTAACTGTGCATTCTTTAGACATTTATTTAGAAATGCCATTTTCTTTTTTCCAAAAATCTCTATCAGTTATCAAGACACACCTGAAAAACAGTGATTTCTGGGTATCAAAAAGTACCAATTGTGTCGATGGCCACTTCTATAATTTTTATTCATGGCAAATGGTCAAAATTTTTACCATGAATTTTTAAGATGATGTTCTTGGGAAACCTTGAATTTTTTTTGTATCATTAAACACTACAGAAATCCAGAGATTCAAAGATATCATACTTATGCACATAAAATATGCCGATAATATTCAGTCTGAAGACTAAATGTAGTTTTGACTGTTAGTCAGTGAATGCATGGCAAGGGTCCAAGGATCATCGCAAGGGTTTCATGGTCACTAAAATTAAGTAGCACTGTCTCTAAACTTTACACCTATGCAAGCTGTCTTGACCTGAAATTATTCGATGGTGCCACCTGCCGGTACCTTTTTTTTTTAAAAAAAAAACTACTACTTTGTTGTACAAAATTTTTGCATTTGAAAATCAAAACTGAATTGTCTGGTTAATGTTGGTGTATCCAAAAAATGTTATGTAAAGCTGTGTAAAGTGAACTTGCATTGGATGGCACCCAATTTTGTGTTAACCTTTTATTACGCATACTTTGTTGTTATGTTGTCATATGCATCAAATTATGTAATTGTATCTAAAAACAAAGATGATGTGACTTACCGAACGAAAGCGCTGCCTAACCTTCAACCTGTTAGTTCATCCCTATGAAATCCCCAAACCACCTTCCCTACCCTCTGGCTCCTATCCTTGTAACCACCCCCGGTGTAAAACCTGTCCCATGCACCGTCCCACCACCACCTACTCCAGTCCTGTAACCCGGAAGGTGTACGCGATCAAAGGCAGAGCCACATGTGAAAGCACCCATGTGATTTACCAACTGACCTGCCTACACTGTGATGCATTCTATGTGGGAATGACCAGCAACAAACTGTCCATTCGCATGAATGGACACAGGCAGACAGTGTTTGTTGGTAATGAGGACCACCCTGTGGCTAAACATGCCTTGGTGCACGGCCAGCACATCTTGGCACAGTGTTACACCGTCCGGGTTATCTGGATACTTCCCACCAACACCAACCTATCCGAACTCCAGAGATGGGAACTTGCTCTTCAATATATCCTCTCTTCCCATTACCCACCAGGCCTCAATCTCCGCTAATTTCAAGTTGCCGCCACTCATACCTCACCTGTCATTCAACATCATCTTTGCCTCTTCACTTCCGCCTCGACTGACATCTCTGCCCAAACTCTTTGTCTTTAAATATGTCTGCTTGTGAGATGTCTGCTTGTGTCTGTATATGTGTGGATGGATATGTGTGTGTGTGTGTGCGAGTGTATACCCGTCTTTTTTTCCCCCTAAGGTAAGTCTTTCCGCTCCCGGGATTGGAATGACCCCTTACCCTCTCCCTTAAAACCCACATCCTTTCGTCTTTCCCTCTCCTTCCCCCTTTCCTGATGAGGCGACAGTTTGTTGCGAAAGCTTGAATTTTGTGTGTGTGTTTGTGTTTGTTTGTGTGTCTATCGACCTGCCAGCGCTTTCATTCGGTAAGTCACGTCATCTTTGTTTTTAGATATATTTTTCCCACGTGGAATGTTTCGCTCTATTATATTAAATTATGTAATTGTGTAGAAGTACATAAATAACCTGTCGGGACTTTACTGACCAGCAGAATTTGTTTATATAAGTATCACACAATGCTCTAACGTGGAAAAGAAGGGAACCAACTGAAAAATGCACTGTTGGAGCACAAAAACAGGTGAATATGCTCCCCTTGAACAGACTATAACAGAAATGTGGAGAACCAGCTGCCTTAATCCTCATTCTGCTTTCCTCACCAAATATTTTGGCATGTGAACATATCCACACTTTTTTGTGCTCAAAGACAGTAACACAGAGACAGTGACAGTGGAAGAATAGGAGACTGTGCTCGTGGAAGAGAAGGAGAGAGGACACAGTGGCACTGAGAGAGACAAAATGGGTGTGAAAGAGAAAGAGAGGCAGATGAAGACAATAGCAGTGATAGCCAAGGATAGATAAGATAGTGATGGCCAACGAGACAGTGGCACTAAAAGAGCAAGAAAGATAGATGGATGGAATAGTAGCAGTGGGAACAAAAGACAGAATAGACAGTACAAATGAAAAAGAGAGATGAGCTGAGACCACGGGGGTGTTGACAGATGAAGACAACAGGAATGGAAGCCAAAGAGAGAGGAACTAGTGATGGTCAGTGTCAGTAAAAGAGAAAGAGAGATGGATGAAGATAGCAGCAGTAAGAGGGCAAAAAGGATAGGAGACAGTAGAAATGAAAAAGAGAGATGAGTAGAGACCATAAATATGTTTGGGGACTGTTGACACCCCCCCCCCCCTTGACCAGTGAAATTTAAACACAAAAAATTTGCTTGTTCTCCACCATACCCTTTATCCACGTGTTAGTTTCCTAGTCTAGGGGTCAAAACCCCAAGAAAAACATACCCATGGACATGTTTGGAGAGGAGACAATGGTGGTTGAAGAAAAAGACAGCAGACTGTAAGCAAGAAAGAAAAAGACAATGGCAATGGGACAGAGAAAAAGAATGTGACAAAGACAATGGCAATGGGACAGAGAAAAAGAATGTGACAAAGACAATGGCAATGGGACAGAGAAAAAGAATGGGACAAAAACTATGGCAATGGGACAGAGAGACAGCAAAAGTGGCAGAAAAGGAGACAGTTGCAAGGAAGAATGAGTGAAAGGGATGAAGACGGGACAGTGGTAGAGACAGAAATGAGAAAGTGCCAATAGGAGAAAAAGGAGACAGTGGGAAAGACACATATATAGACAGTGGCAGTGAGAGAGAGTTCCTGAGTATGAAGGCTTCACTACAAAGCGAGACTAGATAAAAGGATTTAAAATATTCTGTATTGAAAGAGGCTGAATATGTTTGCATGCAAATATTTTTGGTGAGGAAAGCAAACTGAGGACTGAGGCAGATGGTCTACCACTTTTTGTCAAGAGTTTTAAAGAGGAGCATATCTGCCTTGTCTGTGCTCCGAGAAGAGCATTTTTCAACTGGTCAGATTATGACTCTGATAATAGCATGTGTATTTCATGTATGAGATGTCATACTGTGATTGGAACATTAGAACTGAAATAACAAAGGACATCTTCATCTTTTCACCTTTGTTTTCCTGTTTATGCTGTTCTGCAAACTATTTCTATTATTGCAACATTCATTACTAAATGTTTTCATCTCATAGCATTATTTCCACATCCACTAGGTTGCTACATTTAAAGCTAGTACTTACCAGTTAGGCTGGACGTTATGAGGGCGTCCAAAGAGCTCAATCTTCCTTGTGCCTGGCGATAAACGTTCAATGATACCATATATTTCGTCAGGTTTGTGACTCGTAGCTCGTACCTCTGCCACAATAACATCACAGTCAAGTCCTCTATTAAGGTTGTCTGGACTACCTTTCATCCCAACCTGTAGTATACAGATAATACTACATAACAATACAAATGTACATTCAATGCTCATGAAAACTCTGCAAGAAATGTAAAGATGTGGCTATAATGTATTGTACTGCCAATTCTATAAACTAGTATGTTTACCTATACACTTCACAGACAACATTAGTGATTTCCTGCCTTATCCCATCTGCTTATGAAAGATGGGAACTTAACTTATTCTCCAATTCCTATTAAGATTTAGGGTAGGGACAGCAGAATTGTCACATAGTCTTCCTTAAATGTCAGTTCTTTAATTATGTTGCAAGCACATTGCATTAGTTCAAGAGAATTCCATTTATGTTTTCTGGGCATCTCTGTTATACTTTTGTGTACCGGCCTGTTACAGATCTAATAGTATCTCTCTGAATTTATTCAGTGTCTCCTTTTTTGGCTGCTTGGTAAGGAGTCCAAACACTGGTACAGTAACTTCAGGACTGAGCACACTAGTGTTTTGTATGTTCTACAGTGGAAATTCTAGGATGGAATAACAACAATATTATGAAATCATAGATTGCTAATGGGAAATGGATAGGTTGAAGTTAGATATAGTGGGAATTAGTGAAGTTCGGTGGCAGGAGGAACAAGACTTCTGGTCAGGTGACTACAGGGTTATAAACACAAAATCAAATAGGGGTAATGCAGGAGTAGGTTTAATAATGAATAGGAAAATAGGAATGCGGGTAAGCTACTACAAAAAGCATAGTGAATGCATTATTGTGACCAAGATAGATACGAAGCCCACACCTACTACAGTAGTACAAGTTTATATGCCAACTAGCTCTGCAGATGATGAAGAAATAGATGAAATGTATGACGAGATAAAAGAAATTATTCAGGTAGTGAAGGGAGGCGAAAATTTAATAGTCATGGGTGACTGGAATTCATCAGTAGGAAAAGGGCGAGAAGGAAACATAGTAGGTGAATATGGATTGGGGGGAAGAAATGAAAGAGGAAGCCGCCTGGTAGAATTTTGCACAGAGCACAACATGATCATAGCTAACACTTGGTTTAAGAATCATGAAAGAAGGTTGTATACATGGAAGAACCCTGGAGATACTAAAAGGTATCAGATAGATTATATAATGGTAAGACAGAGATTTAGGAACCAGGTTTTAAATTGTAAGACATTTCCAGGGGCAGATGTGGACTCTGACCACAATCTATTGGTTATGACCTGTAGATTAAAACTGAAGAAACTGCAAAAAGGTGGGAATTTAAGGAGATGGGACCTGGATAAACTGAAAGAACCAGAGGTTGTACAGAGTTTCAGGGAGAGCATAAGGGAACAATTGACAGGAATGGGGGAAAGAAATACAGTAGAAGAAGAATGGGTAGCTTTGAGGGATGAAGTAGCGAAGGTAGCAGAGGATCAAGTAGGTAAAAAGACGAGGGCTAGTAGAAATCCTTGGGTAACAGAAGAAATATTGAATTTAATTGATGAAAGGAGAAAATATAAAAATGCAGTAAATGAAGCAGGCAAAAAGGAATACAAACGTCTCAAAAATGAGATCGACAGGAAGTGCAAAATGGTTAAGCAGGGATGGCTAGAGGACAAATGTAAGGATGTAGAGGCCTATCTCACTAGGGGTAAGATAGATACTGCCTACAGGAAAATTAAAGAGACCTTTGGAGATAAGAAAACGACTTGTATGAATATCAAGAGCTCAGATGGAAACCCAGTTCTAAGCAAAGAAGGGAAAGCAGAAAGGTGGAAGGAGTATATAGAGGGTCTATACAAGGGCGATGTACTTGAGGACAATATTATGGAAATGGAAGAGGATGTAGATGAAGATGAAATGGGAGATATGATACTGCGTGAAGAGTTTGACAGAGCACTAAAAGACCTGAGTCGAAACAAGGCCCCCGGAGTAGACAACATTCCATTGGAACTACTGATGGCCTTGGGAGAGCCAGTCCTGACAAAACTCTACCATCTGGTGAGCAAGATGTATGAAACAGACGAAATACCCTCAGACTTCAAGAAGAATATAATAATTCCAATCCCAAAGAAAGCAGGTGTTGACAGATGTGAAAATTACCGAACTATCAGTTTAATAAGTCACAGCTGCAAAATACTAACACGAATTCTTTACAGACGAATGGAAAAACTAGTAGAAGCCAACCTTGGGGAAGATCAGTTTGGATTCCGTAGAAAAACTGGAACATGTGAGGCAATACTCACCCTACGACTAATCTTAGAAGAAAGATTAAGGAAAGGCAAACCTACGTTTCTAGCATTTGTAGACTTAGAGAAAGCTTTTGACAATGTTGACTGGAATACTCTCTTTCAAATGCTAAAGGTGGCAGGGGTAAAATACAGGGAGCGAAAGGCTATCTACAATTTGTACAGAAACCAGATGGCAGTTATAAGAGTCGAGGGACATGAAAGGGAAGCAGTGGTTGGGAAGGGAGTAAGACAGGGTTGTAGCCTCTCCCCGATGTTGTTCAATCTGTATATTGAGCAAGCAGTAAAGGAAACAAAAGAAAAATTCGGAGTAGGTATTAAAATTCATGGAGAAGAAATAAAAACTTTGAGGTTCGTCGATGACATTGTAATTCTGTCAGAGACAGCAAAGGACTTGGAAGAGCAGTTGAATGGAATGGACAGTGTCTTGAAAGGAGGATATAAGATGAACATCAACAAAAGCAAAACAAGGATAATGGAATGAAGTCTAATCAAGTTGGGTGATGCTGAGGGCATTAGATTAGGAAATGAGACACTTAAAGTAGTAAAGGAGTTTTGCTATTTGGGGAGCAAAATAACTGATGATGGTCGAAGTAGAGAGGATCTAAAATGTAGACTGGCAATGGCAAGGAAAGCGTTTCTGAAGAAGAGAAATTTGTTAACATCGAGTATAGATTTAAGTGTCAGGAAGTCATTTCTGAAAGTATTTGTATGGAGTGTAGCCATGTATGGAAGTGAAACATGGACGATAACTAGTTTGGACAAGAAGAGAATAGAAGCTTTCGAAATGTGGTGCTACAGAAGAATGCTGAAGATTAGATGGGTAGATCACATAACTAATGAGGAAGTATTGAATAGGATTGGGGAGAAGAGAAGTTTGTGGCACAACTTGACTAGAAGAAGGGATCGGTTGGTAGGACATGTTCTAAGGCATCAAGGGATCACCAATTTAGTATTGAAGGGCGGCGTGGAGGGTAAAAATCGTAGAGGGAGACCAAGAGATGAATACACTAAGCAGATTCAGAAGGATGTAGGTTGCAGTAGGTACTGGGAGATGAAAAAGCTTGCACAGGATAGAGTAGCATGGAGAGCTGCATCCAACCAGTCTCAGGACTGAAGACCACAACAACAACAACAACAACAACAACAGATTGCTACTCACCATACAGGGGAGACACTGAGTTGCAGACAGGCATAACAAAAAGACAGCACAACAAGAAGATAGCAGAATGAAATTTTCACTCCGAGAGGGAGTGTGTGTTGATATGAAACTTCCTGGCAGATTAAAACTGTATGACGGATCAAGACTCAAACTTGAGACCTTTGCCTTTCATCAGCAAATGCCCTACTGACTGAGCTACCCAAGCATGGCTCACAACTCTTCTCACAGCTTTACTTCGACCAGAACCTCATCTCCTACCTTCCAACCTCCACAGAAGTTTTTCAACAGACCTTGCAAAACTAGCACCACTGGAAGAAACGATACTGCGGACACATGGCTTAGCCACAGCCTGGGGGATGTTTCCAGGATGAAACCTTCATTCTGTAGTGGATTGTGTGCTAACATGAAACTTCCTGCCAGACCAAGAATCGAACACTGGACCTTTGCTTATTGCTGGCAAGTGCTCTACTGAGTGAGTTACCCAAGCACAACTCACAGCCCATCCTCATAGCTAAACTTCCTCCGGTACCTTGCTTCCTACTTTCCAAACTTCACAGAAGTTCTCCTGCTCAATCAGTAGAGCTCTTGCCCACAAAAGGCAAAGGTCACCAGTTTGAGTCTCTGTCCAGCACACAGTTTTTATCTGCCAGGATGTTTCCTGTTGTGCCTGTCTGCAACTCAGTGTCTCCTCTATATAATGAATGTCAATCTATACTTTTCATAATATTGGTTTCCTTTATAGGTGCACTGTACTTTCTCTGCTTCCTCCCAACAAACATTAAATCCTCATTTATCTTCCCTACTATTGATTTTCATCTAATGTTCTTGTAATTTCATACTACTTTGCAGTATTAGCAACAGTCAAATAATGCGAAGAGCTCCAAAAGTTTATCACAAACCCTATAATTGTACACTACTGAGTTTTTTCTTCTGTTTACAGACATTTATCTACATTTAAAGAAGGTTACCAAAACAAGTATTGGATGAAGCATATCAAAAAGATTGTAAAGGAATGACTGGATGGAGTATCAAAAATTGACAGTAAAAACATTCCACATCAAAAAACATGACTGCACAGCAACAACATAGATAAATACCTTGTATGGCTTGTTCATTGAGTCATTTAATAAAAAAGAATGACATCTCCATGCTTTTCACCCATAAGAAATGAAAAAAAACAGCTGTCATTTTGTTTTCTCTGTGCTACATTCTGTCTGTCAAAATGGAAGAGGTAAGGGGCAGTCAAGTGGACACTATTTCATCTCAACAGCCATTCACTCCATTAGCATGCATGTTGCACTGCATGTAGTTTGGTGGTCACAGAGACATGCCCCAATTTACAGTACTAGGTAAGAAACCAACTAAGAAACCCCAGTGTGCCCATTTGTACCCAGCTATGCTAACAATTCCCTGGTGTGCTAGCCATGTGTGACTTAACTGAAAATGCCGGATATGAAAAGTGTTAAATCTCATTTTCTTAGCAATGTAAATGTGCTGAACTGAGAATTATAGCATAGTTCCATACTATGTCACTCCACATAATGCAATCATGTAATAAACATACAACTTTAGAGTACGGCATTTCACATAAGAAACCAATAATAAATATTCAAACTGTGTGGCTACTTACTAAACAATGCTCCTTTCCATGGTTGAGCCAGTGACCAGTGCGACCAGTCCTAATTATCCTCTGCAGTTGGTTTGTTTTGACCCATATTATTTCATCAACACGTTCATAGCCCCAGAGTTTCAGGCACTCTCTGCCCAATTCCATTGCCCTGTAATAAAGAACCACTACCACAAAGTTAAATGAGCCACTTCCATGCATTAGGATAACACAGAAAGGAAGGAGCAGGGAACTGTGATGTGAGACATTTATTTATAGTTGTTGATTCTGTGTAAATGATTCAATCTTTCGTAACTTTCAATGCTCTAATAAAGGAAAATTTGCTTCTCACTTCTTCTACCCATTATTCTGTCTTGATTCCAGTGACTATCCTTAGGGAACATATTTGTGTAGTTTACAGTCTTTTAAAAACATATTAACAATAGCTGCAGCTGTTTGCAACTAAATGATAAATTACTGCTGTGACTGAATGTTGCTGGTACTGTTAAAAATGAGTCGAGAAACAAGAAACATTACAACATCTCTCTTTTTAAAACAATAATGGAAAATCTGAAGAGAAATACCAAAACTGATATGGTAACAGACAGCCAGTTACCACACACTGAGGAAGCTCTCAGCAACAGATCACTCACAAAAATGTCGATATTTTTTTCCTGCAGTTTTTTTAACAGTCTCACACTGTGCATTATGTTCTCACAATACAAAAAAGTTTTGTGTCCTTGGGTGTATTTCACACCAGCATAACTGAATAAACTCTTCTTTGTTTCCAAGCTGCAACATTTCAAATAAAATACTTGAGCTTTCGATGGTTCTCTTTGCCATCGTCATCAGGAGTAAAATATCATTGACTGCCATGTCTGGCATAGTGTTCTGCTTATATGGTAATGATTGCAGCATCTGGAATCAGTTAAAAAAATGACAAAGTGATGCATGTGTGGGATGCGAATTGTGGAGCACATAGCAGCTCTGCTACGCCCCCTCAGGTGAAACTGCTGTCCCAACTCCCTAAAAGCTTCAAGCATAAATCTTTGCTTCTGCTCGATATCCAAAGACTGCCACCATGCCTTACTAAGTGTGTATCCATGGTCTCTTAAAATTGTTGCCGTTTATTCCAATCTCAGCCACCTCTTAATATTATCATGTACGAGCCAAGATGCTTATCTTTTCAAATTGTATTTTACGTCTGTTTTCCAGGCAGTGCTCAGCGATTGCCAAATCCTCAAGCTCCCCTTTTTAGATATGTTGCTTCCACTCAGTATAATGCTCTGCAACAGTGCGAACTGACTGACTTATATAAATGGTGTCACATTCATCGAGGATGCCATACACATCAGATATAAAACACGTCTTGAGAAGACGAGACTCTTGTAGCATCATATTAGGATTACATTATAAAGGAGGCAACCGAGATTAGAATAAACAACAACAGTTTTAACAGAGACCAGAGGTACACACTTCATAGGGCATGGTGGTGGTCTCTGGCTACCAAGTGAAAACAAAGACAGATGTCTGTAGGAAAGTGAGAGCAGCATTTGGAAATGAGTCACCAGCCCCTTTGTGCCACCTGAGGTCATTGGTTCCATGGTGCATCAAAGCTGCTACGAGCTGTGCAGCTCGCCTTTCACACACACATCACTTCAGCCCTTTTTGATAGGTTCGAGATGCTGCAACTGTGCCCATATATGTGGAATGCCACATCAGTCCCAGCAGTCAATGATTTTTATACTCCTGATGATGATGATGGAGATAGCCATCACAAGCTGAAGTGTCTTATTCAAAATGACGTGGCTTCTAAAGTGAGAAGACGAAAGAAGTGAGAGGATGGAGGTGGAAGATCTCCTTCTACATCTGTAGACTGCAAATCACTATGAAGTGCATGGCAGAGGATAGTTCCCAGTGTACACTATATTAGACTTCCTTTCCTTTCCATTTGTGTGTGGAGTACAATAAGAGTGACTGCTTAAATGCCTTTGTGTTCACAGTAATTTGTCTAATCCTGTCTTCATGGTTGCTAGAAGAGCAATATGTAGGAGTCAGTAATACATTCCTGGAGACCTCAATACTGATTCTTGGAAATCTGTAAGTAGGCTTTTGTGAGACAGCTGGAATATACTTCAAGAACCTGCCATTTCATGTTTTACAATATTCTGTAACATTCTCCCACGAGTCAAACAAACCATTCATCATTTGTTCAACCACTTCACTAAATATATTCAATATCCCTTGTTAGCCATATCTGGTGTTAGTTACACAGATTTGAGCAATATTCTAGGATGAGTCAAGTAAGCAATCTCATTTGTGGACTGACTGTATTTTCCCAGTATCTTATCAGTGGAAAAAAAACTTATGACCTGTTCTACGTACAATTGACCCTATGTGGTCATTCCATTTCACATCCCCACAAAATGTTGCACCCAACTATTTTTATGATATAATAGATTAAATAGTCATTGGATACTATGTTTTTGCATTTTGTGATGTGTACAATTTCATAATGCTCAACATCTGAAGAACGTTCGCAATTATTGCATCGCTTTGAAGTCTTATCTAGATCAGCCTGAATATCTGAGCAGCTTTGTTCACATATACTCATTATAGATTACTGTATGATTTGCAAAAACTCTCAGATTGCTATAATTCTGAGATTATTATTATTATTATTATTAACATCGCCTATCTGGTCCGTAATAGACAACAATAGTAGCAATGATCCAAACATACTTCCCTGGCACGTACCTAAAGTGAAATTTACATATGTGGTGACACTCTATCCACAGTAACATGCTGCATCCTTCCTACAATGAAATCCTCAATCCAGTCACAAATATTTTTATACCCTATATGGTCATTCTTTCATTACTAAATGTTGATGCAATACTGAGTCCATGCTTTTTGGAAGCCAAGAAATACTGCATCTACCAGTTTGCCTTCATTCATTGCATTCAGTATTTTGTGAGAGAAGAGTGTAAGTTCGGTTTTGCGTAAATGATGTTTTCAAAATACAAAGTGACTGGTTGGTGGGGGTCACTCTGTACAAAATACCTCATTATATTTGAGCTCAGGATATGTTATAAGGTTCTTCAAGAAATAAATGTCAGTGGTATTGGAAGACAGTTTTATAAGTTACTTCTGCTGTCCTTCTTGTAGACACATGTGATTTATGCTCTCTTCCAACTACTGGACACAGTTTTTTGTATGACAGATTACATTAGGCCCTGGGGCCTTGCTCAATTTCAGCTGTTTCTCAATACTTCTGACACGAATGCCTATATCAACCATCTTTGCAGTGATGCAATAATGAAGCAGGGCAGTAATTCTGTATCTTCCCTTGATCAGAACATCTGAAAAAATTGTTCAGCACCTCTGATTTTGCACTGATATCCTCAACTTTAGTTAATGTGTGATTCATGAGTGCCTGAACATTACCTTCGGTGGCAGCAACACCCATTACGTATGACCAGTACTTCTTTAGGTTTTGCGAGTTTCTTTGTAAATGATCCTGCGCATGAAGGTTTCAAACACTGCCCTTCTGACAGCCAAATAGGTTACATTAAGCACTCTCCAACTATAAGCTTGTGCTTTATTTGACACCTACTGTGCAGTAGTCACCATTTCTTTACCAATTTCTTCCGATAAGCTGTATACCAAGGGGGTCCCTCTCTCTATCCAATTAAATAATTGTCCCTTAATGAGTTTTAAAAAACTCTCTTTGTCACTTGATTAGCTTTGCTACATAGTTTGTATTTATATGCAACAATTATTTGAGTACAAAAACCTTTTCGTGTTAAAATTTGTGCATCATGGTCTGAAGGGCAATTCACCCTTTTACTAATAGAATGCCCATCTAGTAATGAAAAATGAATAAAAATATTGTCTTCGCTGTGCTACTGTTCCCCTGTACACCAGTTGGGAAAAAACACAATCTGCATCAGGTCATATCAATTTAGATCTTCCAACATCCTTTTTTCTTGCACAATCACATACAAAATTAATACTGAAGTCACCACATATAATTAATTTTTCGTGCTTCCTGTAAAGTGAACCAAAAACCCTCTCTAGCTTGAGCAGGACTACTCTGAAGTCAGAGTTAGAGAACCTATAAATAACAATTAGAAGTTTAGTTTCACTAAATTTATTTACCCCTGCACAACATTCAAATACCTGTTCAGTGCAGTGCAGTGATACGTCTAAGGACTTGAATGGAATACTGTTTTTTACGTACATGGCTACTCCCCCATTCTGCAACGAACTCCTTGAAAAACAAGCAGCAAATCTGTACCATGGTAAAGGAAGCCTCTGAATTGTCAAATTATTTAAGTGGTGCTCCAACATAGCAATAATGTTGGCATCAACATATATGAGCAGTTCACTGTCTTTACCTCTGATACCTCTTATATTTTGATGAAATATGCTTATTCCTTCACTACTTGGATATATGACCTCATCTGAAGATGATTCGTTTGTTAGAGGTACTTCCTTTAAGCAGGGATACCTATCAGCTAACTTCAATCTAAAACAGGTGCAGCTCTAACACCAACTACTACAGTAATTTTCCCATGAGTGATCCCACCGCCACCCACAACACTGTCACCTATAGGCTTTTCCAGCCTCCGCTTCCCATACCTGTTGAGGTGTAGGCCACACCTAGTGAAACCCCATCTATTGATGGACTCAACTGGCACCACTGCAATGTGAGCCATGCCCTCCATCATCAGTGCCTTCTCCAGCCCCATGTTAACACACCTAACAGCAGTATTAAGATGAGGCCGATCATGACGCTGAAACAACTGCAAAAAGTGCACATTAGTTTGAGCAACTATCTTTACCAGGTTACCACCTACCTCATTCTATCTCCCAGCTCCACCCACACCCTTACTACCTGATCCTCTTTTGTAAAACTACTACACAACTCCCCTATGTTGTCAGTCACCTGAGCCACAAAGCAATGCTGGTGACTGGTACTCACTCCCCAACACTTCCTGCAACTGCTGGCCCGCACCTCTGCCATCCGAACTACCTAGCAGCAGAACCTTCTTCTTTGTGTTAGAATTTCCAACTGGCTCAGACTTCCTAACTGCTGAGGACTGCTGCATATTTCCTACACTTACAGCTACAAGAGGCTCCTCTCAGGTAAACTCTGACAGTTAGTCAAATCTATTGGTTATATGCAAAGCACAACTGTCTGAATATCTCCTCCTCCTAGCTGCCTTATCACCAACTGCCATTTCCCATTCCCCACTCTTTGAATGACTCTAGAACTGTCATAGAAGAATCAGGTGGCCAGTAAAAATGTCTAACAATCAGCTTTGCTTCACCTAGACCTGTTATATGTGACCAGATAATTTCTCTGTCACACTCAACTACAACCTCAACAGAGACAATATTTCTGTCAACTGCAATGGTGGCACTCCCCCTCCTATGGCCTCTGATCTGTATTTCTGATATATGTGCCATGACTTGCTAAATGTCTCAGAGCATTCCACTTTGAGTTTCAGCCAGGTCTCGGTTCCAAGAATAAGTTGAGTGCGAGAATTTTCCTGGATGGCAGTAAATTCGGGAACTTTGTTACGAATACTTCGACAATTTACTGGTAAAATTTTGTCAGTCAAAGCACTTCTACTCTGAAAGCAGTCTGATCTCCCTTGCTGCATATTGACAAACAAGTGTGCATTAGAGTACCTTGAAGTTCTGCGTAAGCCTAAAAAACCTTCATGTGCACTCCACAAGTACTCTGCTATCCAAGTAGCTGTTTCCTTTGTTTGTGCACCCCTGACCTATCAAGGGGCATCCTACAAATCCCCAACCAAAAATACAAGTCCATAAATCTGCAGCCAGGACCATCACAGAGTTGACAAATCCTTTGGTTGAGACCCTTCACTCAGCTCCAAACCAAAGGACCCCAATTAACTCTGGGAACAATGCTGCAAATCGTGAGCTCTGCTTGCACCCAACAAACGAGGCCAGAAGCCTTCACCACTTCTGCCAGCCACCTGTATGAATTGAGGATGGCCTGAGAACCCATGTAAAAATTTTGCATAGCACATGTAAACATTTGAAAGGACACAATTTATCAAACAACGTGAAATTATTAGAATCTAGACCTTTCAAGTGAATTTATCTGATGTGTGGTCAGACTTGTACAAAAAGGGAAAACAAGAAGTCACCTTGGACATATAAACTTGTGAAGCGCATAGATGAATTAGTGACAACTTCCACATCAGTGTGCCAAAGACAAACACTGCAACATCATCTTATTCTACTTGCCGTGACATACTTGGTACTTGAAGAAAGTACCCATGTCATTGCCTGGTACTAAAACTGCTTATGTTTACGAAGAAAGCACACAACACATCTAAGATGTTTCACAGAAGAGAAAAATAGTGGGAGTTTAGCATAACTGAATCTTAACTGTAACAGATGAGAGCACTATGGCCTACCACAGGAGGAGAAACGGTGGACAGAGTTCTACTATGCACCAAAGAAAACAGTCCAATCATGAACATTATAACATTTCCTTTCTGTGGCGATATCAGGTAGCCATCACCAGTGTTCCAGGAAGACTGAGAGCTAAGAAGTTAAAAGCATATTGTAGTTAAAGTGTCCCTGATACAATAAAACACAGATGAATGCAACTGTGAACATCAGGGCATAAATAGAAAAGAACCAGAACCCAATTTGAAAGAAGGAAAACAGACTAACACAACCTTTCATTTCATACCAAGACTTTACACTTCCTGTGTGTAGTGATTAGGTACAAAAAACATAAATCATTATGCTTGAGAGAAATGAATATTAATACCAGAGAAACTCTGAACTGCTGCCATTATAATAGAAATATTACTGCCCATCAATGTGTAAATGGTGGAGTATAGTTTGATCGATGTTATTGTGGAACAGAAAGGCACTCCCACTACTCACCAGAGTTATTAAATTTGCTAAGCATAACTTAGCTTCTATCCAGCAAAATAAACTTAAAATCTGGAGTGCCAATTATTTTGCTGAACCTTAGATACCCAAACTGTGTAACAGCAGCCAAGTAAAATTAATTTTCTACAATAGAGCATAATAGAGGCAAAAGTACTAAACAGCAAACAAAAGACGATCATATTTTTATTCTATGAATTGCAAATGCCCAAGAAGCAATTTTTATACTCAAAATGTATGTAACCTGCTCATGCATATAACTTACACAGTTCCTGTTTTTCATTTCATTTTTTTTTTTTTAAACCTCTTTCTCAAATCTCTTTTTGATCACTGGAAAGTGCTACATATGGTCACTTGTGTTATGGAGGTGAAATTAAACCAATATTTCCATTGCATTAGAATGCACTGGGTCTCCAACTGTCCATGGGACAATGTGGCTCGTATAAACTGTTCAGTCAGTCAACATCTCTTGAAGGTCATTTCAAGTTTAGAACATGAGCACTTTGTCATCTCACAGCACGAAACTTTGTCAACATGGAAAGTTTCTCACTGCATGGCGTTCGCCTTCATCAACATCATTTAAAACTTTCACACTGGGGCTGAGAATTGCATGTCTCACTGTTAGTCAGTGTGCGTATTCATGCTTTCCTTTATATGGCAGTTCTGGTTTTCCTGTTTCTCACTGTGGGGTGGCAGATGTATTCAAATGCTCTAGGCCACAGTTTTAATATACTGACCTTTTATTTTGAAAATGGCATGAGTTCATTCTTATAAAACAATGAGAGATCACACAAAATAATTTTACAAACAATGGAAACTCCATGTAGGAATATCAATAATGTAGGAAAAGTAATGAAGGCTATGGCCAATAGCTTTGCGTACATGTCTTAATTGTGGCTGTCCGCAACTTAATATGTATTTTTTACAGTAACTAGCAAACTAATTTTACACTAAATTAATCACAAATTATGTGATATCTCATTCACTCATAAATTTCTCTCATTGGAGGGTCATATAAAATTGTATTCGCAGCTGTTTGTTACACCTGGCAGATGGGTAATACATCATACTGTAGTGTATTGCTGGTGCATAATTGGTAAATTTGAGCTTGAGCCATCGATGATGCACGCTGCTCAGTGGGAGGATCTACTGTGAGCCACCAGTGGTGGCAAGTGTGAACATGTTAAACATTCAACTGCTATCATGAGATAAAAAACATTGAAACCTGCCTTGTAGTGGTTGTCCACAGCCAACAATACCAGCTGATGGCTGACTGCTACCCTCTAATTATCATTTGTAGGTACTCCAAGAAGAAAGCAACACATTTGCTCTCTTGGAGGCAAGTGAGAGGGCTGTGTTGTCCAAGACAGTACACAACCATCTCTACATGTTCAATTTGGCTTCAAATCATCCATTACGAATGGTATGACCCCCTCCACTCTCCCACTCTTATTGTACTTTGCATGAAGAAAATGAACTATGGAACAACTTGAATGGATCCTGGCTCATGGTACTGGGTTCTCTCCACCTACGAGTGCAGGATATTTCTGACACCTCATGATCATCACAAATGATATGGAGAAGACCATGCATCATTACAGATTTCAGGCATGCAGCCACACAGATCAGACAGGGAGGCAAGCCAAACACGTTTTGGGCCAATATGATGTAAGGATGTTGGGAATCTCTCACTGCTGTCAAGGGTAATTTGAGGTATGTGAAGTATCAATACAGGATCTTCCGAGCTGTTGTCCAGCCCTGAAGTCAACATTTCAGTGATGAGTGTATCTTTCAGCATAAGAACATACAAGCACACTTTGCCAACGCGTCAACACCCTTCTCCAGGAGAGGGGAGAGTGGAGGAAGGGGGGAGGAGGGGGGAATATAATATGACCATTTGATCTGTGGTAACTGCGACATGAACACAATTTAGTATGCTTTCAGACCACTTTAACTCATAGTGTATTCTCACGGGGAACCCTCCCCTCCCCCTCCCTTCACCTTCCACGATGGCATCAGGAGGGCTGCTTTCAAGTAGAGGGACTGGATTGACCACCTGGTGCATTGCATGCTAAAGAGGATTACAGCGCAAATGGTGGAGCGACAAATTACTGAACGTTATCCAGCAGGAGTTTTTGATTACATAGGTGTGCAAAGATGTGCACTTGCAATAGACTGTGTTTATTTTGGTTATTGTCTTTTTTTTATATGACAACGAAACTATGTTATTATTTCACAAAGCTTATCCTTTCATTCCCTACTTCCCTTATGACTAAGCCGTCACATTTGCAGATATGCAGGTGGTGCAATTTTTAATTTTTGTCTAGTTTAGATGCTCTTAAGTGTTATCTTTGTTATGTCTAGTTTAGATGCTCTTAAGTGTTATCTTTGTTATGATATGTATGTAGAATCTAGATTGTCTTTTTTTAAAATAAAACTCAACCAAAAATTGTTCTGCAAAAGGCAAATGACAAATTGTGATGCTCTCTAGTTTTCACCAATATATACATTCATGAAAAAGTTTCTCACTGCATTAAGGTATTTAATACTATTTACTGAAAATACTAACCTTCCAGTCACCCACAGAAATATAAGTCCTTCATCTTGTAATGTTGGAATGCCTAACTGTCTCATCTCATCATCAGACATTGTACCATAAGGTAACTCCATGTGAATGTCCCATGGAGGATCGGCCATTATCACAGCGAATTTCCCTATAAACAAAAAGAAAACAAATCACACCTTCCTATAAAAATTTTTTTTAGTTTCATTGCTCATGATTCTACAGTTGCAACAAAAGATGTAAAACTAACTAAATAGTGATTCTTCTGAAGGAAGAAAGAGTCGATCACATTTTTTTCCAAAAATACCTAATACTGTCATATCCAGATATCTAAGATCACACTGTATCCACTGAGGAGGATACAATATAGTCATTTCTTGAGATCGGCCAAGTGCTTTGCATTCTATACTTTCTATCTTGCTACCAGCTTCCTTTGGAAATTGCACAGTAGGGCCATCTACCTCATAATGCACATACCTGGAAAACAAAACAGTGTTACAACTTTGTGAAAAAACAGTTTCTGGCACTAAGTTACACGGTAAAAGATAACGGTCCGTATCTTGAAAATCATATTCAACTTTCAAAAGTAGCATCCTTCAACTCTATAGATTCAATCTATCAATACAGCAGTAATTTATGACAAGACCAAAAAAGGCAATGTAAATTAATGCCTGTCTTCCCTCCCATTGTTTACGCTGTATGCACTGAGATGCTTATTATATGAATTTTCCAGAAAGATATAATGAAATACAGAATCTGCCAAAAAAAGTATACACACTTTAAGAAACAAAAACCATTTATTATGTGTTTGTTTTACATTTAAATACTGATCACAATGTCTTCAATTAAGCATGTGGTTAGGTTAGATGTTCAAAATGCCCACCATTGGCAGCCAGCAACATAGCGGAATAACAAGTGGTCGCTGCAGCAACATTGTTCAATGTTTCAATGGAGATAGCCACACATGTCTGGACACCTTGGAGGGGAACTTAATGAGTACTCTTCATTCAGTCCAATGTCTTTGCAGATTGTCATCTAGGGAAGCTCGTATTATTCCAGGCAAACTAGTCAAAAAACAGCAAATGGGGAAAATAATTTACAAAGATTTGAAGCTCTGGGAAAATACTCATATGGGGTATAGCAGTAAGAAACAGAAAAGCCACCCTCACTACACCTTCCCAAAGGGAGGGTGCATCATCCCTTTTCTCACCCGACTAAAAGAGAATTTCTTCCATTTTTTAAAATTTTTTTGCACAAATTGTTTCACTTTTAGAAGAGAACTGTAATTACAAAAAATATTCCTCAAAAAACTCTACACAGAAAAAGTTTTGCATTTATATTAAGTAAGACAAATAGTTTTAGAGATATAAGAGTTAGAACAGGATTTCATTAATGCATAATTTTTGCAGATTTTGTTGCTTTGTTAGTTAAGTAAATGAAGAGAAAAATTATATATATCAAAGAAATTTCTTGTGTGTTCAGTAATGTTGAAGTCAGGATTAGTTGCCCAACAATGAAAAACTGAAAGTTCGCCTTCCCATTCACTCAACATTCTCCTACCACTGTCACTGGCATTTTTCCCAACAATTACCCAGTTTAGTTGAGTTGATACCGTGAATTTATTAAAGCTATGTGGGACAGTTCAGTTTGCTGTGTTGTGTAGTGTTTCTGATTACTCTTTTTTCCCTTTTCTGTGGACTGAGAGTATAATGCTGGATCCTACCACCTGTTTTATTTGCAATAAGTCTATTTTGGAAGGAGAGGTATCAAAAGTGACAAAGGGCTTGCAAACTGTGATACATGTCAGCAAGAAATGGAAGGATCAGGCTGATTCTCTTCTACAAAATGTTGGAATGACTGAAGTGCATAAGGTATTTCAGGTGAATATATTAGGCAACATAATGTAAAGAAACTACCTTACCACATCAATATGAATATATTTAACATAATGTACAGAAACTAATTAGCCACAACGCTGCACAAGTAGATAATAGAAGTTTAAGACCATGTTCATCTTTTCCATTCAGTTTCAAAAAATAATTTTTCTGGTGTGCCGAAAATGTGATTTGGAGGCTGAGGGAAGAAAACACCACCTACAAAAACATCATACAAGGTTTGCAGTTCATTCTTTAACTCTGAAACACACACTGCTTGAGAAAAAGAAATGCAGTTATGATTTCAGTATGAAGGCTGTTGAACACACCTGTCATCCTGGAACTTTCGATTATACTTTATATGCAATTACTATTTTATGTTACAGTGAGGGGCGTCTGCTAAAAAGTGTCTTTTAAAATGATGTTCCATTTTTATTCTACATCTCTGGCACAGAAATTGGATACATTATTTATGAACAAAAAAGTAGTTTTCTGCTTAATATTTATCACTTCTGACTACCTTATGTGGCCTGGAGTTATACGAGCATGGTAAAATTGCAACAATCTATCTTAGCGATTTTTATCAAATATCACAAGGACACCATATCATCCTCAAATCTGATGTGAAGTTTATCAGTTATATGGTAATTACACAGTCACAAACCATGGCCATAAGAAGCATGTGGCAATGGTAATCCACATTTTCTGACTGTTTCCTCATACACGTAAGGATTAATTATGGTTTTTATGGCATGACATCCCCAAACAAAAATCTCCACAGAGATTTACAATGATACGCAAATTTAAAAAAAATGTATTAATTCTTTTGGCATTAACTTATCATTAAACAGAGCTTCTTGGTAAGCAGTGGGAATAGTTTCACCTTAATATGACAAGAACACAAGCAGACACTCACAAACAAAGGTAACAAGTAAATTAAGAAACTACTACACTGATTTGTTTCCAACAGGAAAAGGCCACATGTATTGTCTAATGAAAAATGCAGGTTCTTTCACTCGGATGCAGGTGGAACGATATGATTTTTTTTAAGGTTTCATTTTACCTTCACTACATAATACTAAATTTTCTATGTTAAAGTCGCACTTCTTACAACTTACTTGCATGTATCCATATGAAAGCATGTATTTAAAAAAGAACAGTCTCCAAGGGCTTCATCTGTGTGTTTTTGAATAATTTTTTTGAAGTGTAGCTTCTTACAGGCTTCAGCAGAGTTAACCTTCATGCACTCAACCTTCGTCCCATGAGGACAAAACTCCATCACCTGAGCACCTGATACAATATTTTGAGGCCTTTAATGAGAAGGAAAATTTTAGCTAATAATAAACGTCACTGAAAGGTGTACATTAATTTTTCTCACCTCCTTGCGAGCGGAATCTCTCAGCAAGCGATCGTTCCTTTGCTGTAGGCTTGCTAAGGAGGTCTAAAATTTCTTCACCAACTTTCTTATTTTCCTTTTCACGTATTGAAGGCATGGAGAGAAGTGACTGTGAAACAAAAACATCTATTTTAGACAACTAAAACTGGCATACTAATTCACACTGTAACAATATGCCAACAAATTCTGGTAGTGCTTTACTTCTGTTAAGAATTCTGAATACTAGATGAGATTACTTCACCAGTGCTAACTTTCATTGCTGTTCGTTGTCATTTTTTATTGTTTCAGCAATGATGAACAGCAGCATAGGGTGCAGCTACTGATTTGTTTCATTTACCAGGTACACTATGTGACCAAACTCTACAAGCACCCATTGGTATTCATTCCAAACATACTAGCCACATAGCCAACAGTGTTTAGAATGGCCTTTTGCTACTACTACAGTGTTTAACCAAGACAGGAGGCTTTCCTCATTAGTTAGTAGGAGCAGCCACTGGAGGCTACTCCTGATACTAACAACAAATTATGACTAAATGATAATCTACTCATGCTGATACTTAAGAGACTTACTTCATTAGAGTTGCTAATAAAACTCTTTTATTTTAATTTTGAATACTTTGAATTTTAAATTCTTACTTGGTGTCTACTGGAAATCTGTTAAAACTCCTCTGCACAAGGAAACAAAACTCATTTCTGAACCCTATACAGGGATGTATAGCTTACATAGAAATTTTTTTTAGATTTAGTATTGAGCTTATGAAGTCCATATTTCATTCTAAATTCACTCTTGTTGTTATTTTGTGACCTGCAGTCTGAAGACTGATTTGATGCTATCCTGTATAAGGCTACTCATCCCTGCATAGCTATCACATTCTACACCCATCTGAACCCACTTACCATATTGAAGCCTTGGTCTCCCTCTAAATTTTTACCGCCATACTCCCTTCCATTTCTTGATACCTCCAGATGTGTCCAATCAACCAGTCCCCTTTTTCTAGTCAAGTTGCACCGCAAATTTCTTTTTTCCCCAATTCAATAATACCAACATGAAAGGATAGATGCTACACATCACACGAAGGAGGTATTGAATGGCAAACAGGCACAATGAAAAGACTGCTAGATATTATTCAGCTACCAGAATACACCCTTTGTCAGATTTAGACAACACACACACACACACACACACACACACACACACACACACACACACGGCCACCATCTCCTCCAGGCACTAATGCCTGATTGTGACTGCATCTGAGACGAGCAGCTGTCTTGCTGGGATGGGTCGTGGGGATACAAAAGAGGCATGGTGGGATGGCTGGTGGGGATACAAAAGAGGCATGGGATGGGGAGGTGGAGGGGCAGCAGAGTATGGGTGGTGGAAGATTTCAGTGCTGCCTGTGGGAGCTAGCAGGGATGTGGTACGGATAGGATAGTGGGCTGCTAGATGCAGCATTGGGAGGCTGTGCTGTAGGGGGTAGGAGATTTTTATTTTTATTATTATTATTTTTTTTTTTTGGGGGGGGGGGTGGGGGGGGGGAGGCGAGGTAGACAGGAGACAAGTAGAGAATAGGAAAGGCTTATGCAAGTGTACTGGCGGGACGGAAAGTATGTGTACAGCAGGTGTGGGATCAGTGAAGGGAATAGGCAAATGGAAGACGGGGACTAGCAAAATTTGAGGCTAGGGAGCTTATGTGAATGAAGACTATGTTGTACGGAGAGTCCCATCTGCAGTTCAGAAAAAAACTAGTGTTGGTGGGAACAATCCAAATGGCACATCCTAATTTTCCCCAATTTGATTCATTTGTTATTTGTTTTACCAACCTGATCTCCATTCTTCTATAGCACAACATTTCAAAACATTCAATTCTCATATTGTCTGAAATGCTTATTGTCCATATTTCACTTCCATACATGGTTTCACAACTATGACTTATGAAACTGGTGTACTATGCATACCTGTCAGCATCTGACTTCTTTAGAATTGGAATTATTATGTTCTTCTTGAAGTCTGACAATATCTCACATGTCCCACACATCTTGCATTTCACATGGAATGGTTTTGGCATGACTGTCTCTCCCAAGGATTCCAAAAAATCTGTTAAAATATTGTCATACAGGGGGACTTGTTTCCTCGTAGGTCTTTCAGTGCTCTGTCAAATTCTTCTTGCATATCATATTTCCCATCTCATCTTCACCTACTTCCTCTTCTCTTTCTACAATATTGTCTTCCAAGTTGGTTTACCATATACAGATCCTCTATATATTCCTTCCATCTTTCAGCTTATCCATTTTACTTCCGGAATATTTTACCCAAGAGGTAGCCATCATCATTTAACTATACAGTAGAGCTGCATGTCCTTTGGAAAAATAAAAGTTCTAGTTTCTCTTTACTTTCAGGCATTCACAGTACCTGCGCAACAACGCCATATTGGCTAATTTTAGAAGAGCAGATCAGCCAATCATCCAGAATGTTAACTATGCAATAACTGGAAAGGCAGCTGTCCTGTAGTATCCTGGTCTGACAATTCGGACGGCACACTGGAAGGCATGGACGTAGACTACAGCTGCTAGGCGGCACCCCTATAACATGCAAGCACTGCTGTCATCACCCCAGATCTGCGATCGAGCTAAGCCTGTCATGCCAATCTACTGGCACTCACAGGGGCCCTATAAAGCTGACAAAAGTCAGTCATGTTCTGACTTTGCTCTGGTATCATATGTCGTATCCATCGTTGTTCAGTTCCAGATCCTGCCATGTTTAGGCTCTCAATATGGTTCAGTCTTCGGACTAGGTGTTCTGTTGTATCCATCCATAGCTATTGTTGTCGTCTTCATTGTTGTCCACAGCTGTTGTCTTTCTGTGGTTTTGGTGACTCACCGTCTATCTTCTCGTCTGGTTGGCCTGTGGCTCCGAGCCATGTCGGATTCCAATTACTAGAATTGGCAACAAAGTAAAAGGTTCACGGTGCACATGGACATGAAACTTTTACAGCTCCTGGAACAGCAGCAACAACAACAGCTGCTCCTGCAGCAGAAATTGCAACAGTACTTCCATCAGCAAACTGACATTTTGTGTCAGTAAATTCAGCTGCTGCCAGGCTGATTACAGGTACACAACCTGTCTTGACTGTGGTCACCTCCCAGGCAGAGTCCGGCCCACCCGTATTTCCGCCATTTAACAATACCAAGGAGGATTGGGACATGTACTTGCAGCAGCTCAGACAGCACTTTACCACTTTTCGGGTCTCTGATAACACTCTCCAATGGTTGTTCTTCCTTTCTTGGGCTTCCCAGGAGACATTTTGCTTACTTAGGAAGTTGGCTCCTCTTTCAAACTCTGTTGCACTCACTTTCAAGGAAATGTATTCGTTGTTGTTGACCTATTATTCACAATAGTTGCACGTTGTCGCATTGTGCCTTGAGTTCCATCAGTACTTTATCACTCATGGGTGACTGATTTACAAGGTCTGAGTTGTCATCATGATTTTACCTGTGCCAGCATGTCTTGCAAAACCTCATATTTCGATTACCTGATCCATGACATAATGGTCCAATTGGCTCCCGATCCAGTAGTTGTGCATTGCTAATGGCATCAAACACCTATGTAGCCCTCCATTCCACCCCTCCTCCAATGGTGAAGCGGAGTGGATGCTACGCACATTTAAGCAACAAATGTTGAAGGACACGGGTGCTTCTACCACAATGGCAGAACTCACAATATTCCTGAGCACATATGGGTCCAACCCTGTCCTCGACTGCAGCCCAGCAGAACATGGTCGACAGCCACATACCCTCCTCCATCTCCTGGCACCCCAGACCTGACATGCTGGAAGGTACCCTCCTGGTTCGGCTGTTTGGGCATGCTCCTGAGGGGCAAAACCCTCATGGATGCCAGCTACGGTAGTGGCCACTGATGAGCAGTGCCTTACAACAGATGATACCCAAAAGGTTTGGAGCATCGGCACTTGAACCATCTCCGTCCCTGCCTCCAGCCTAATCCTCCATCAATGGGTCACTCTGAGTTGGAGTCGCTGCCCTCACCTCATGAGTGCCATTTGCACTCCTGGAACTGTCGGCAGCTCCCCTAGGCACAGGTATGGAGGTCGAGAAGTTACCACAGCCTCTGTCTGCTCTACAGTCACCCCTCACTCTGTAGTTCCCCAGTGCAGAGCCCTATGTCCCGTGCTCCTTCACATAGCTGGTGGCCTCCACTGATGGGACAGCACCTGTTCACCTCCCAGAACACCGGCCCGGGCACTTCAGGCCCTATGCGCCCATTTCGAGGGGGAGGGACAGCCTGCCAGAAGGCAGAGACATAGATGACAACCGCTAGGCTGAGCCCCTATAACCTGCGAGCACTGCTGTTGCCACCACAGTGCTGTGCGCTGGCTACATCCACTGTGCCAGCCTATCAGCACTCACAGGGGCCCTACAAAGCCGGCAACGAAGGGGCTCAGAAGTCAGTTGTGTTCCAACTGCGCTCTAGTCTCTAGTATCACACGCCGTATCCGTCATTGTTGGGTTCCTGATCTTGATACGTCTAGGATCTCAATATGCTTCACTCTTCAGTCTCTCCATTTTGTTGTATCCATCCATAACGGTTGTTGTTGTCCATAGTTGTTTCTTTCTGTGGTTTTGGCGACTCACCATCAACACTCTTGGCCGGTCAGCCTGCATGTACGAGTCGTGTCAGATTCCAGTTACTAGATGCCCCTCTTCAGGATCCATGCATTATTCTGGCTTCTCCGCAGAAAACCCTCCATTGTGGTTGCATCTGTGGTAAGGCTACCTATATTGTTGAGGCATGCATGCCATCCCACGTCAGCAAGGCCATGGTCATAGAGGGGTCACGTATTATAAATCACAAATAGGAAGTAAATGTAGTGGTAAAAAAGTGTAAGAAGCTCAAGGTTCCTGAAGAGGCTTCTGCAAGATGTTTAGTTATTAACTAAACATAATATTCTTTCTGTTTTTTAACCTTAGTGCATGCCCAGACATGAAATGGACCACAGACGTAAATGCTTCATGCTACTTATTTTTTAACATACGGCAGAAGTTAGCCACACTATGGCCAGACATGTCTCTTCCCCCATTCTGCCATTCCTTGTTCATCCCTCTTCATACTGCATGTCCACTATTTAGTAACTCTCCAGTTATGGCCTGCACTTCTCTTATATTTATTCCTTGGAGGCCATACATGGTTCCTCTTCTTCGTTCGTGTTGGTCTACAGGTTATATCCTCATGAATATGAGTAGGAAATCTATTGGTGGTTTTCCATAAGCAGCCATCAATAGTAAGAGTACTTTCTTCTGCATTCATCTCAGAATCTTTACTGGTCATTCTTGCTTCAGTTTATTTGGACAAACAATGGCTCTGAATGAAACTATAGCCATTAGGGTTGCCTAATGATACCACCTCACTGTGTCAGGTGGCACCCAATAGTAAACTGCAGTGATACTAACTGTCTTATGCATGATTTTTGAGGTCAATTGAGAGACTGCTTTTATGTGCTCAATAATCATCAGACTCCATTGTCCAGATAGAAATCAAGATACTAATTTTGCCTTTTGATTGACATTTTATTTTGCCTGGTGGTCAGATTCTGTGCCTAGACATTTATTACTCAGAAGTGTACAATTTGTTTTATTTATTTCCATTTGCAGTTTGTTGTGCAAGCACCAGCTCTGCACTAGAGCTAAAAATCCATTTTTTTTCTGGCTGTTCTCCTGGATCTTTGATAGATATTTTACCTCTATTGACTCTAGTCAGCTCTAAATGGGTACGTAACCGCAATAAGAATAGCTTTTCTTGTAATTTAGGGTATTCAAAAGGCTTATTGGTTGGCATGATTTTATTTTAGTTTGTCATGAATGTCTTGAGGCAAAACTGACCACACGGAGATGTTCTGTATTGTCTGGGTCAACACAGCATTCCCTGTTGCCTCAAAATGTGCAATTCTGTTGAATTCTCCTGTGCCTTTATTTACTGGCTTTGAATTTCACCTCTACACATCTTCCTGGTTTCCAAATAGAGGAAGTTCATAGATTTCACCTGAGTCGTCAGTTCTTCACTTGATGGCGTAGTTTAATGCAATCTTAAAATACATTTTGTGCTTTGTATAAGGCCTGCACTTCACTGCAAAAATTGGAAATTGCCTCTAGAGCTTGTAACCTAATTTCATTCCTCAGAAGCTCTTAGTGAACATTTTCACAGTTATAAATCCAAGTGGTACAGTTAGCAAAGGTCAAACAGTATTACGTTATCATCACTCATAGTGACCTCCTCTAATACTTGCCATTTTCAGATGCACTGAACTTCAATTTTAGTTTCTACATTCATTGTTTCTTCTGCTTTCCCATTATGTACACTGTAGAAAAACCAATTTTTGAATCAAGTCTACTAGTTTGACCCACCTATTGTTCAGTCACCCTGCTTTCATGGTATGGATATTACTTTGGCATCAAGAACAATGACATGATATCTACAATAGTGACAACCTGTCTCTGACTTAAATATGGGGTTATCTCATGTTGGTGTGGAAAGGTGCATGTCAGCAAGTCAGTACCTCTATGGGTCCTGCAGGCTCACTGCATACCTTACTTAGTTTTGTGACTGTAATGTCCCTTTCTAAACAGCAATGGCAGTCACTGTTCTGGATACTGTAATTACTATCTGAACTCGGCTGGGCTTCGCTGCTGACCACTTCCGATATGTTCTTCTTGGTTGCACATTACAGCCATGTCCAAATCTTCCACTCTTTTCTATATTTCTGTCATTGAAATGGCACTTTGTAATGCATTAATTTTTACAACCTTTACCAACTTGCCATCCATCAAAACTGCCTAGAATATAAAACAGTGAATGTCTCAAGTGAATGAAAATGCAACCTACTGTAACATTTTCCCAAATCTCAATATACTTCCTCCACATTCTGAGATTCCTATTGACTGAAAACTGAGGTCAAAAAGTTTCTGAGATTTGGTGGTAAATTATTGAGGTGAAGATGTATACGGTGATTGTCTCTGGTACTGGAACACTAATGCCCACCCCTCGAGATGCACAAGCCAGACAACATTGTTAAGCCACACAACATTTAATTTCTTCAAGTTTGGATAACCTCACATTCTACAATTCCCTGTACCTCTCTACAAGATCTTTTTAAGTCACTAGGCTTCTTTATGTCTGATTAACGGTACCTGTGGGTTGTCACAGTATATTTGCTGTATGTGATGTTATTTACATAGAGGTGTCCCTCTACATTATTCTTTTCTTTTCTACCCATATCTGAATTAGATCTACATCTACATGACTACTCCGCAACTGACACTTTAATGCCTAGCAGAGGGTTCATCAAACCACCTTCAAGTTACTTTTCTATCATTCCACTCTCGAACTATGTGCAGAAAAAACGAACACTTCAATGTTTTGATGTGAGTGCTGGTGTGCCAACAAAATATTTTCACATTTCGATGCAGCTTCTTCTTTATTAGATGATCTGAGGGTACATGCTGTTGTGTTCTCTGAAGTGAATTTTGTTGCAAGTATTGGTGTTCACTTTGTCTCACGCTTCTATTTTTTGAATTTTAGCTACTGCATTTTGTGACATCTGGATCAAGTGAACCTGGTGAAGCACAAAATTTGTTGAAAAATGTAAGGAAAGTGTTCTTTTCTTCTGAAAAATACATAAAAAACTCTTATGACCACAGAGATGTTTACACATACAGCTCCATCAGTATCTCAGCATCTTCACAAATAAATGGGGTTAACTTGAAAGCTTGGAAAACCACTGATGAGAGAGAGTATTTGACTCCACCAATAAATGAAATGTTAATTAAATACATTATATAAAAAGTGGTAGCTTATCTTATTTGCTGTGTTGCTAGCTTTCAACCTCTTACCAGGACCCTCATAAATTACAGCAATTGCTTTCACAAATTGAAGTATGGCTGAATTGAAGAATTTCGCAATCAAGTTTGTAGTAGATGCTGAAACATGTTCACAGACATTACAGATCACATGTGTTAATGACACATTACTACTTTTAGCATACCATAATATCAGCAGCCTTCGGATCCTTATCTCTGTCAGAGGCTGCAGTCTTTACAGCCTTGGGTGCAGGCTCTCCTTCAAGTTCCCCCTCACATTTGCGCTTTCGACTCACTTCCTCTGTTGGTTGCTCTAATGTTCGTGCTTTTTCTTCTCCTTCTAGCTCATTTACCATGGCCACAAGCTTGGTGTGCTCTGCAGAAACAACATCTAGTGCTGGTTTGCCATCTTTGCTGTTCTCTTTCACACTGTCAACAAATAATGTATACATCGAAATATGGTTTAAAAAGTAAGCAGGGGTAAAAGGTCCACTAATAAATTCAGGAAGAAAAACTTCATATATTTTAATGACATGATTTCATGATCTGTTTTTCGTATTCTGTATCAGAATGAAAAATGTCTGCACGATTTTATTTTCTGGATACCACAGTGGAATAATTCTTCATTTCCATGAACTCTCCTTAATTGTGCATACAGACAGGTAACAGTTTTTAAAGCCTGTTATTGCACTGCGTGCAAAAACGGTATGTGATTGTTATGTAAAAAGTGTAATCATGGCAAACTTATACTAAAAAATTAATCCCCGTATTTTTTAGCTAATGAAATCGCACAAGCTACAGTAAAACGTAACAATGTCTAAACCTAAACGCAAGTGTTTTGCTATGTACACAAAAGCTGTTGTCTGCAAGTTCCAGAAACAAAACTCAATACTTGCTAATACGAGTATTACCATATCTGTCTAAACCTCTTCATCGTAATTTACGACACTTTCGGTTATCTTTGGAATGTGTGAAAGCAGTCTTGTAAAATATTGCCAGGTTCTTTCTCCAGTTATCTTCATCTTTCTCCAGTTATCTTCGAAGCTAAGCACACATTCTAACTGCAATGATGTTACTACGTCTGCTCCCCCTCCCCCCCACCCCCTCCCTGGTTTCTAATTTCTCTATTTAAGAGATCTCAACGAAAAGAAGTACTACATCAGTTACGTATTATTATTTCTTCTTACACTGCACATAATGAGAACAGAGTATACATAGAAAGGCATATTCAATTGTTAGACATTGAAACCTTTAGCATTGTAAAACATCCCATGTTACTGCAAAAAAATCAACACAGCTGAATGAGAATATTTGTTAAGTTCACAATCGAGGGAAATGTGATATCTGAGCTTGTTTGAAAATTAAAGAAGGTAGATTGTTTCATGTCCCACTGATGGTATGCTTATTAACTATTAAGCACAAGTTCAGACTTGGGAAGGATGAGGAAGGAAATTGGCCATGCCCTTTTTAAAGGAACTATCCTACCATCCTCCTTAATCTAGGGGGATGAATCTTGACATCTGAGTTAATCTAGGAAGGAATACAAAGTCTTAACACCACAAAGAGAACGAACCACAGACAAGCAAAACATGCAACCAATGCATGTGATTGACAATGGAGCACATAGAATTGGTGCGGCTACGGCTTGGTCCGTGAGCATTGAAATTGGAATTAGAACTGCAGGCCAAGTCTATTATTGCCAGCAGGTAAACACTTGCTCAATGGCTCTGCCTCATGTTACACTTTATGCATGCCACCCATGGCAGTGTTCTGTGCTATTCTGGTGCCATACCCACACCAGCTCCTCTGCACCCATGTCAATCGCTGGTGACAGTACTAAATGACTCCCCAAAAAAAGGCCACATAGGACCAAAAATGGCCCAGTTTGTGCCATGACCTCTAGTGCGAAAACCGCACAGGTGCGAGATTCCCTGATTGGACTGACCATCCAAGGAGACAATGTCAACACAGCTTGTCCTGCAGGACTGGTGGTAGACTGCAAAGGCTGGGGTAATAGCTGGCCTGCTGACATGGACACAGGTAAGGACTCGGCCACTGGTGAGTGGGGAAAGAGAGAGCACTGGTTCAAATTTCATGGACATTGCAGTGGAACGCACAGGAACCATCCCACAGATGCCCTATTCCCTGGTCGAAGGCAGGACAGCGTAGGGTGCAATGGATACAGCAAAATCATGCACACTGCCACTATGGGGAGCCTTCCATTGGAACAACTTCACGACTGATCCCAATGCCCAGATGGCTTGGAGACGATGGTGTTGAAGATCCAACAGGTTGCAGATGCAACTGATTAGAATTATAGTTCAGCTGCGCTTGGCCAACATCCACTACAAACAACTGCCATACTTTGTGGCCCACCATTACACCTGGCATCCACCCCTGCTGCTGGCCAAGACACCAGGACCAAACAGCAGTGATGTGAGAAAAACATGGCAAGTGGTGATGGTCCAAGGCATGTGAGTTGGAGTGCAAGAATTCCAAGAGACTCTCCACTTGGTACCTATGCAGACGCTCTGCCTGATTACACCTTGTTAACTGGCATCACCTGGTACAAAACCAGCAAAATTGATAGGGCATCACTGTATGACAAGGCAAACACAGATTTTTTATATGGGTCTTGAACATAAGCACAAAGTGCTCTACCTCCAAGTTAGACAGTGGGTGAAATGGGGTGATAGATACTTGATACCATTGCAAATGCAAAAGTCTTCAAACTCCCATGACAAAAGGTGCCAGTTGTTGTCAGATATGAGGATCTGGAGGAGGGAGGCTTGATATCAAAAATGGCTGACAATATGCAAACAGTTGCTGTTGACATTATGGAGCATGTTTGGGGATATGTGGGAAATTTGACAAGGCATCAAGAATGCTCTAGAATTCGCCAAGGAAAAACTGATGGGGTGCTACAGCTTCGTTTTGTGCACAGGCTATGCAAGCCTGCACAAGGTGTCTAACATTGTGATCAGTCTCTGCTCAGCAGGCATGACAATGTATCAGAGCCTTCATATGCATCATAACCCAGCGCAACAAATGAAGCAGCTGGAATATGTGAGGGTGCAACACTGGAGGGACAACAACTCAACAGTTTTGCTCTTCCATGGCAAGTATGAGGACCCCTTGGACAATACCAAATCAAAAACGTATGCCACAGTGAATACACTCCCAAAAGAGTGCACTCAGGTCACCCCACATGGACAACTGAAATGATTTTCCCATGGTTGCCATGACATCCTGTGCCATCTAAGGAAAATGCATCAAGGTCTGCTGTACGGCATCATCCAAGGCAAAAAAACTGGGCCTACTGTTGGTTGAATTCTGCATTTGGTCCTGCTGAGAATTGTAATAGTGCATCTGCATTTGCATGCTGTGTGGTGCACCAGTATCGAATGTCATAAGGATAATTACTGAGGGAAAGCACCAACCTCTGCAGTCAGTGGGCAGTCCTACCCGGTAGTTTGGAATGAGGGCTGAATAATTAAATTAGTGACTTGTGGTTGGTTATCAGTAGGATTTTCGCCCCATGTGACAGCCACTGCCTCCTTTTCTCTCGCGTGAACCATTATGTTGTGACATGGAAAGCTTCTCTGATGTGTAAGCAATGGGCTGTTTGGTGCTATATATGTTCCAATGTGACAGAACTGCACCAATGCCACACAGAGTCATGTCATTGGCCAACATCAAAGGTTTACCTTGTGTAAAAGAAGCCAAACTGGGTGTGAAGCACAAACACTGCTTCAGGGAGTGACAAGTCCATTGACGAAGTACAGACCAGACAAATACGAACCCTTCTTGGCAAAGCCAGTTAAGAGGATGGCAGATGTGTATGGCCTGGGGAATGAACTTATCAATATGGAATCCTGCCCAAAAAGAACTCTAACTCCTTCAGTTTCTTGGGCACTGGCAGGTTGGTGGTAGCTCTGAAGTGATGACTTGTACGGACGAGGCCATCTTTGCAGAGCACACAACACAAAAGATGCACCTTTGGGGAAAAAAAATCTACATTTTTCTAATTTACAATGAAGGCTGTTCTCCAGAAAGTGTTGGAAAACCATCTGCAGATTCCACAAATGCTCCTTGCACATGGACCTCGTGACCAAGCTGACATCAAGGTATTTCAGGCAAAAAGAAATGTCCTGAATCAATTGTTCCACATAATATTCCAAAAGGCAGGTGATTAAACTGATGAAAGCCCAACTAGGGTGTTGTGCACTGAGAAACTTCAAGAAGAGGGAAAATCCCAATTATGCATCATGCAAGTCAATGCGCGAGGAATACTGGCCCCCTAACAAATTCATCAACTCCTCTGGCCACAGAATGGGATACGAGTCCACGACAAATTGCCCATTTATCGACTGTTTAAAATCGCCACAAATGCACACCACTGAATCACCAGCAGAAGGTTGACTCACTGACTCGATGAAATAGGAGGAACAATGCCAAGGTCCTGCCAATGTTGCAACTTGACCTTGGCCTTATCACAGACGGGGAAGGGAATGGGGTGGCTGGACAAAATTTAGGTATTGCAGACACTCGAGGGAGATATGTCACTCAAATTTTTTGTCCAATTCAAGATATTCTAAAACAACTAGTTATACAACTCTAGTAAAGAGCCCAAATCTTGGAGGGGACTGACAGACGCTAAACATACTTTGTCAACTATCTGGAAGCCAAAAACAAAAAAAAGACATCTACGGTGAATTTACTGAATTTACCATTCACAATGTAAGTTGCCATTCCACTTTCTTATAATGTGCAGAAAATTGTCCCCTCAAAGGAATACATTGTTTTATATGAGAAACAACTTGAGTTAGTGGCTAACGCAATGCAGGGCAGCCCAAGAGCAGGTACATATTTAAGATAATTAGGCTGAATGACAATCCCATGTCTATCTGAAACTCAATCTGTCATCCATACACTAACATTGAGAGCAGAATATGCTGGACCGACACTTGTGGGATATCAGAGATAGCATTCAAATCCACAGAAAACACTGGGGCCTCCAGTGACCATACATGGCCTTTAAATGCAGACAATCATGTCAAACATGCACCAAATGACAATCAGGGAAGGGTTGCTGGCTTCTTCATGGAGCAGAAGGAGAGTGATACAAGGAATCTGAAAAATGTCGTGAGTGGGGATTACAAGAGAAAACATTAATAGGGCCTATTTTTTGTAGATAGTTAATGTATCAGTGTGTGGTGTCTGGTCTTTCAGACACATATTAGGTGAATTGAAGGTGGAGGTGGTGGTGGTGGTGGTGGTGGTGGTGGTGGTGGTAGTGGTGGGGGTGGGGGTGGGGGGGGGGTGGGGGGGGGGGAGGTAAAGGAAGGAATTGTTGATGACAGTTGCATCAGGACTCTATACGGAATCAGTGGTGACAAGTGAAAATGTGTGCTGGGCCTTCGAAAAACACAGACTCCACGCACTCAGATAACTGATTCATCTCAATGGGCCATGAATCCACCTCTTCAGTGCAGATGCACAAATATGTTTACCTCCCACAGGAATATGAAAGTAGTGAGCATGGAGGACATGGACAGAGACTGCAGATAGGTAGCACTCGGTGGGAGTGTGGGTCAGCCGGAAATAGCCCACAGAACTGTGATAAACACTGTGTCCAAATGCTGCAGTAGTTAACGCAACTGCCAAATAAGCAGGAATCCCATGCAACTGATATCAATGATTCCTTCCCTTCCCTTTCTCTTCCATCCACCTCCAATTCACACAATTTAATATAGTTTAATTTTGTATTGGAACACGTTTTTGCTAGAAGCTGCAGTTTTCAAGTTATTCAAGAGAAATGTGCAAAAGTGTTCTTTAAATGCACCCACACTCTCACATTCACCTCTCACCAATCAGGATTTTTAGTATGTTGTTCTCAGCACTTCCTCCCAAAACTGTACAAAAATTTGTAACTACATAAATTATTTCCTGATTCAACTTTTTTGGCTTCATTTTGGGGGCTATTATTACACCACTGACTTAGTCATGCTTGTACAAATTGTAAAAATAATGTGACTCTTCAAGCTTGTGTAAATGATGTTTGTGTAAATTTTATCTCACAAGTTTGTGAATTTTAACAGTGTAAAATTACTAATTAAATAATTTTGTTTGTGTGGCATCCTTACAACAAAACTACTGTGCTCGTAGGAGTTACAGCAAGATTGAATTGTAAAGGAAATTAGTGTATGCATTAAATTTTTTAATGTTAGTAAAATAGCCGACTAAACTGGCGATGTGACAGCCCAGTCAATGAAGACCAAAAAGAGGTGAATGTGGAAACAATTTGTGTAGTCACAAATTTTTGTACAGCAGCAGGTGGGAGCGTCACTTACAACATACTAAAATCTAGCCCAGTGTAGGGAGATTGTGGAGGTGCATTTGAAAGTGGGTTTGGCACAGTTTTCTCAAATAACTCAAGAACTGCAGCCTCTGATCAAAATTTACTCCAGTGCAAGATTAAACTACATTAAATTTCCTACAAGAAAATGTCATATTCATTCCTTCTGTAGGACAAATACTTTGTGGACAGACAGTGAATGAATATTGACAATTATGCACACTGTGCCATGTGCTATAGCTTAGGTTTTTTTTTAGGCCAATTTGTGATAATTTCCAGATTTGATAGACCACTAGGGTCCTGTATCAACCTGTTCATCTCAACTTCCTCTACACCATTGTGGTACATTGTAAACAATTATTGTTTACACCCTGTAAACTGTTGAGACACATCCTGTAACATAAAAATTTCTCTCTACAATGCACAGTTTTTTACTTTTAGAATCTTCAGTGCTTCATATACTAATGGTTAACATTAACTTTCTCAAAAACAACGTTGCCTTGTTATATGGTTATGGATGCAGGCAAGGGGTCCTACAGCCTTCATCATGCGACCAAACAGAATAATTAATTCTAGTTAGAGACTGTTTTAATTTTATGTTTGTAAGTGATATTTTCACTATTTCATAACATAGTACATACATACTCCATAATGCTCAAGAAAAGCCTGTTTACTTACAGAATTTCCAACAACTTCAAGATGAGATTTACATGAAATGCTCTGTCTCAGGTATGTAAAATAATATGTTCACAAGGTTAAAAATGCAGTTTCCATATGGGAATGCAAACTTTCTACACGAATTTTGAAGATGAAATCTTGTTGGGTTATCAGCCAGTTCAATGTGTCATTCTGTGGCTACATTTGGAGAAATTTCCTACTCTTCATCTTCAGGCGAAGGGTCAAGGTCATGTCCAGTTCGTTCCTTTATAGGTGCTGGAGTGCAAGCTCCTCTCCCTCGTTTGCAATGGTTAGGCCAATAACAGGATTCCCCTCACCCATTTGCCACACCCCTTCTGGAGGTGTGTGATTGGCCTAGCCATTGCAGACAAGGCAGAGGAACCTGTGGTTCACCATCTATAAAGATACAAACTGGACATGAACCCGACACTTCTCCTGCAAATTATGCGCAGGAAACTTGTCGAAATGTAGCTGCAGAATGTCACCTTCACTCAACTGATAACCTGAGAAGACTTCATCAACGCATTTTTTCTTTATTTGCTGAAGCTATATAGTGATATATACAATGCAAGAAACCAGTGCCACCTATGCCATCATATTTATAGGGTGTTATTACATAATATCAAGCTGTATCCTCATAGCTTATATCAGGTGTGTATTAAACATATAACTTTGTTTACGTTGTTGTGTGCCTTTCAAAACAAGACTTATTTTGCAACATGATTTGCAACCTACTAGTGAAAAATAAAATAAATAAAAAAAACTTCAAGTGGGCTACAAAACTTGAAGCTGCCACCCGGCGTCTGCTTCACTGTCAGTAACATACTATGTCCTTTACCTCAGCTATTGATTCTTTGAGTAAAAAATTACACTGAACCTACGAAACATCTGATATAACATGTGTGATACAATTCAGTTGTCTGTCAGTAACATACTATGTCCTTTACCTCAGCTATTGATTCTTTGAGTAAAAAATTACACTGAACCTACGAAACATCTGATATAACATGTGTGATACAATTCAGTTGTCTTTGTGCTCTCTCTCTCTCATTTTTGAAGCTATTCTTGCCTTTCACCATTATCACAGCCACTCTCACCATCATCATCATAATTAATTTCATATTCCTTCTGCTATCTCTTGTGGCCTAGTTTATTCATTTTTTCCCCCTTGGTGGATTCGAAACCAGTACACAGTGTACTTACTATCTTTGGAAAGTCTTCTTAAGCAGGGAACCCACTGGAGTGGGCTAGCATGGTACAAGGCATGCATATAGCTTGCAACCTGAGATGGAATACACACTGTCTAATGGAGCAGTGTCTATTTGATTGACATGACGTAACAGGTGTTGGGATATACACAGGCTGCAGATGTTCTCGTACTGCTTTTGACATTTCAGCTACAATTATTCGAATGGCAGCGTGTCCTCAGAAAAAAACGGTAGTGAGGTACATATTCAAATCTTCAAGCACCTTAAGGCTGAGTTCATACAAGCGGATTGTTGGTGGAACATCAGCTTCAGTAATGCTTTGAGAAACTCCTAAATTTAAAGTTTTGACGAGTTTTGAGAAACACCTACATTTCTCTTATTGCTGACATGTTGCATTGTGCTTCTTCTGATGCAGTCTGGTAAACAGACAAATTCAATTGCAATTATGACAGGATCTGATAACTAGGTATTGTAACATGCAGCTAAGGCCAAGACAGGTCATATAATTGCAAAAATTCAAAATAATGTGATTTCAGAAGTATTCCCAACATGTCTGATCAATGGTTGGGCAGCAGGGAACATGTCTAATATACTCAATATGTGAATAAAAACAGTTGTTGAACATTATGTCTCATGGTCTAGTAGCTAGTGTCACTAGGTCCAGGTTTCGATTCCCAGCCGGGTTGGGGATTTTCTCCATCCAGGGACTGAGCGTTTTGTGTTGTCCTCATCATTTCATTATCATTCAGGTAAGTGGTAAGACTGGACTGTGTAAGGATTGGGAATTTGTACAGGCATTGATAACAGTGCAGTTGAGTGCCCACAAACCAAACATCATCATCATCGTGATGAACATTACATGAATGAAACTGTTAGTGCAGACAAGGAAAATTGATGCATATAGTTTACCAACAGTAAAATGCTCCTACCAAAGCACAAAAAATACAACTATGATCCCGTTTATTTGTCTCCCACAAGTCCAACTCCTCATCCAAGTCATGGGAGATGGGCAACGGCATGAAGCAGGGGATTGCCTGTAGGAGTGAGGTACAGTGGGGACTGTGCGTGCCCTGGGACCGCTACAGCAGTTATGAAGGTCCAACGGGAACCCAGAAAAGTGACAGCTACGATAGGCCCTGCGAGCCAGTAGTGGATTATGATTTCTGCTTTCAAAAATAGAACGGGCCTTGGAAAGGACGGGTTTAATCAACAACTAACTGGCTATAAAGAAGGACTAAGATTTGGAACATTAAATGTACAAACATTGACCAGAAGAGTGGAGGAGATGGTAGACATGATGGAAAGAAGGAAGTTAGAGCTATTGGAGTTAGTTGAAACTGTGGTGTCACTGCCAGACACCACACTTGCTAGGTGGTAGCCTTTATATCGGCCGTGGTCCGGTAGTATACGTCGGACCCACGTGTCGCCACTATCAGTGATTGCAGACCGAGCGCCGCCACACGACAGGTCTAGAGAGACTTCCTAGCACTCGCCCAGTTGTACAACCGACTTTGCTAGCGATGGTTCACTGACAAAATACGCTCTCATTTGTTGAGACAATAGTTTAGCATAGCCTTCAGCTACATCATTTGCTACGACCTAGCAAGGCGCCATTATCAGTTACTATTGATATTGAATCATGTACCGTCAAGACCGATGTTCTTCATTAACGGATTAAAGTTAAGTATTCCACCAGCTACGTCCTTTTTTCTAAATTCTAATTTCCTTGTCCTGTTCCAGACCTCATGCCAGCCTGTATGAGTTAAAATGCATGCTTTTCGGCATCCTCTAGTAACACGGTGTTGGTTCTCCTGCCAACCAAAACAGAAACAAGATGGAAAGGAGAGGGAAGGAGAGAACTGAGGAAAGGCTACCGACTGCACTGGAGTGGAAATGAGGAGGGAAGGAGAAGTGGAGTGGGAATAGTAGTAAGAGATGGATTAAAAGAGGAAGTGAAGAGAATACGTGATAAGATGATGAAGATCAAAATATCACTCAAGGGGACGACCAAAGAGGCAATACAAGTGAATGCGCCACAGGTGGGTTGCACTTCTGAGGAGAAGCAAAAGTTTGCAGAGGAAATGCAGAAGCAGATGGGGAGGAAGAATGTGATAGTAATGGGGGATTTAAACTCACACGTTGGAAGAGAAAGACAAGGCTGCAAAATGAGGAAGGCGAAAGACTATTGGAGTTCTGTCAAAGGAATGGCTTGCTGGTTGGGAACTCTTGATTCAGAAAAACAGTGAGTCACAAGATTACCTGGTACAGTCAAGACTTAAAGACAAAGTCGATAGTTGACTACTTACTGTACGATACTGAGATGAATAGGAACATCTTTGACATTAAGGTAATACCATCAGAGGCCTTGGATAGCAAACACCGTTTGCTGCTAATGAACCTGAGAGGGTCTAAGAATAATAAAGGGACAGAAAACGAGGAACGACATACAAGGGTATGGAAGTTGAAGGAGGAAGAAAGCAGGCTACAGTACCTACAAGTAGTAAAGGAAAGCATCCCAAAGGATGAACCAAAAATGGTAGAAGAGGAATGGGGTAGATTCAAGGGAACATTAGTAAGTGCAGTGGAAGCAATATGTGGGAGGACAAGCAACAAAAAGAGATGGCAAGAAACACCCTGGTGGAATGATAAAACAAAGGATATAGTACAGAAGAATAATAGAGCCTTTAGGGTATGGTTCCAGAAGATAACAGTAGAGACAAGAGAATAATATCAAGCAAGAAAGAAAGAAGCAAAAAAAGTGGTGGCAGAGGCGAGAAGATAGTGGGTGGAACAGTGGACCAGAATGATGGAGGAGGATAGAGACGGTTCAAAAAAGGTGTTATATGGGATGATTAAAAGTAAGAGGAAGAACGGTATGACAGATGATGCCTGAATGGTCAACAAAAGTGACCAAGATGTAGGGAATACAGAGGAACTCAAGAATAAGTGGAAGGAGTATTTTGAAGAACTCCTGAACCCAAATGAAGACCTGGATGAGGAGGAACAAGCTGAGGAGAAAAAAAGAGGAGGAACAGCAAACAGAAAAAGACCTTACATGGAGAGAAGTGGAAGAGGCATTGGGCAAGATGAAGGGGGGAAGTCACCAGGTCCGGATGAGTTAAGTGTAGAGATGGTGAGAGCAGCAGGAGAAGTGGGGATACAAAGGCTATTTTGAGTAATGAAAATTGTGGGGAGACAGAAGACGATCCTAGACGACTGGAAGAAGGGAATAATTGTCCCGTTCTTTATGAAGGGAAATAGAAAAGAGTGAAAGAACTATTGGGGGATAACACTGATGAGTCATTGTGCAAAGATTTTTGAGAAAATTTTGGAAGCAAAAATTCGGGCAAAATTAGAAGGAGAGATGAGAGAAGAGCAACATGGCTTCAGAATAGAAAGGTCCATGGTGGATCTAATTTTTGCTGCAAGACAACTGCAGGAACAGTGCTATGAATATGGAATAGATCTACTAATGACCTTTCTGGACACTGAAAAAGTGTATGATAGTGTACGTCGAAGCAAAGTGTGGAAAGCCCTGGAGAACAGAGGAGTAACAAAACAGATTACTTAGAGGATAAGGGAAATGTACCATGGAAGTGTGAGCTGTGTGAAAGTGGGAGGAGAGATACCAGCTTGAATTGGACAGAAGAATGGCTTGAGGCAGGGAAGTGCACTTTCACCGTTACTCTTCATTGCAGTGATAATGAGTACAGTAGCACAAGTAAATGGTGAAGGAAAGATGAAAGTGACAGTGTTTGCAGATGATCTGTTTATTTGGGGGAATAAGGAGGGGGAAGTACAAAAGCAGTTGGACGTATGGGAATGAACAGTACAGGAATATGGGATGAAATTTAGTATAAGTAAGAGTGAGATGATTATCACAACAAGAACGAAGGAGAAAGGAACAACTGGAATAACAATTGATGGGGAACAATTGAGGAGAGTGGAGAGTTTCAAGTACCTAGGAAGCCTGATACAGGAAGATGGAAAAAACAACAGAGAAATAAACAAGTGGGGGAGAAAAGCAGAAGCATTTTGGAAGAGTGTCAGAAGCCTGATATGAAGCAAGGATGTACCCCAAATAAAAGGTTATATACTGGTCATGAACCATGGACCTTGCCGTTGGTGGGGAGGCTTGCGTGCCTCAGCGATACAGATGGCCGTACCGTAGGTGCAACCACAACGGAGGGGTATCTGTTGAGAGGCCAGACAAACATGTGGTTCCTGAAGAGGGGCAGCAGCCTTTTCAGTAGTTGCAGGGGCAACAGTCTGGATGATTGACTGATCTGGCCTTGTAACATTAACCAAAACGGCCTTGCTGTGCTGGTACTGCGAACGGCTGAAAGCAAGGGGAAACTACAGCCGTAATTTTTCCCGAGGACATGCAGCTCTACTGTATGATTAAATGATGATGGCGTCCTCTTGGGTAAAATATTCCGGAGGTAAAATAGTCCCCCATTCGGATCTCCGGGCGGGGACTACTCAAGAGGACGTCGTTATCAGGAGAAAGAAAACTGGCGTTCTACGGATCGGAGCGTGGAATGTCAGATCACTTAATCGGGCAGGTAGGTTAGAAAATTTGAAAAGAGAAATGGATAGGTTAAAGTTAGATGTAGTGGGAATTAGTGAAGTTCGGTGGCAGGAGGAACAAGACTTTTGGTCAGGTGATTACAGGGTTATAAATACAAAATCAAATAGGGGTAATGCAGGAGTAGGTTTAATAATGAATAAAAAAATAGGAGTGCGGGTTAGCTACTACAAACAGCATAGTGAACGCATTATTGTGGCCAAGATAGACACAAAGCCCATGCCTACTACAGTAGTACAAGTTTATATGCCAACTAGCTCTGCAGAAGATGAAGAAATAGATGAAATGTATGACGAGATAAAAGAAATTATTCAGGTAGTGAAAGGAGACGAAAATTTAATAGTCATGGGTGACTGGAATTCGTCAGTAGGAAAAGGGAGAGAAGGAAACATAGTAGGTGAATATGGATTGGGGGGAAGGAATGAAAGAGGAAGCCGCCTTGTAGAATTTTGCACAGAGCATAACTTAATCATAGCTAACACTTGGTTCAAGAATCATGAAAGGAGGCTGTATACATGGAAGAAGCCAGGAGATACTGACAGGTTTCAGATAGATTATATAATGGTAAGACAGAGATTTAGGAACCAGGTTTTAAATTGTAAGACATTTCCAGGGGCAGATGTGGATTCTGACCACAATCTATTGGTTATGAACTGCAGATTGAAACTGAAGAAACTGCAAAAAGGTGGGAATTTAAGGAGATGGGACCTGGATAAACTGAAAGAACCAGAGGTTGTAGAGAGTTTCAGGGAGAGCATAAGGGGACAATTGACAGGAATGGGGGAAAGAAATACAGTAGAAGAAGAATGGGTAGCTCTGAGGGATGAAGTGGTGAAGGCAGCAGAGAATCAAGTAGGTAAAAAGACGAGGGCTAATAGAAATCCTTGGGTAACAGAAGAAATACTGAATTTAATTGATGAAAGGAGAAAATATAAAAATGCAGTAAATGAAGCAGGCAAAAAGGAATACAAACGTCTCAAAAATGAAATCGACAGGAAGTGCAAAATGGCTAAGCAGGGATGGCTAGAGGACAAATGTAAGGATGTAGAGGCTTGTCTCACTAGGGGTAAGATAGATACTGCCTACAGGAAAATTAAAGAGACCTTTGGAGAGGCAGCAGAGAATCAAGTAGGTAAAAAGACGAGGGCTAATAGAAATCCTTGGGTAACAGAAGAAATACTGAATTTAATTGATGAAAGGAGAAAATATAAAAATGCAGTAAATGAAGCAGGCAAAAAGGAATACAAACGTCTCAAAAATGAAATCGACAGGAAGTGCAAAATGGCTAAGCAGGGATGGCTAGAGGACAAATGTAAGGATGTAGAGGCTTGTCTCACTAGGGGTAAGATAGATACTGCCTACAGGAAAATTAAAGAGACCTTTGGAGAGAAGAGAACCACTTGTATGAATATCAAGAGCTCAGATGGAAACCCAGTTCTAAGCAAAGAAGGGAAGGCAGAAAGGTGGAAGGAGTATATAGAGGGTTTATACAAGGGAGATGTACTCGAGGACAATATTATGGAAATGGAAGAGGATGTAGATGAAGACGAAATGGGAGATAAGATACTGCGTGAAGAGTTTGACAGAGCACTGAAAGACCTGAGTCGAAACAAGGCCCCGGGAGTAGACAACATTCCACTAGAATTACTGATGGCCTCGGGAGAGCCAGTCATGACAAAACTCTACCATCTAGTGAGCACGATGTATGAGACAGGCGAAATACCCTCAGACTTCAAGAAGAATATAATAATTCCAATCCCAAAGAAAGCAGGTGTTGACAGATGTGAAAATTACCGAACTATCAGTTTAATAAGTCACAGCTGCAAAATACTAACGCGAATTCTTTACAGACGAATGGAAAAACTGGTAGAAGCCGACCTCGGGGAAGATCAGTTTGGATTCCGTAGAAATGTTGGAACACGTGAGGCAATACTGACCTTACGACTTATCTTGGAAGAAAGATTAAGAAAAGGCAAACCTACGTTTCTAGCATTTGTAGACTTGGAGAAAGCTTTTGACAATGTTGACTGGAATACTCTCTTTCAAATTCTGAAGGTGGCAGGGGTAAAATACAGGGAGCGAAAGGCTATTTACAATTTGTACAGAAACCAGATGGCAGTTATAAGAGTCGAGGGGCATGAAAGGGAAGCAGTGGTTGGGAAAGGAGTGAGACAGGGTTGTAGCCTCTCCCCAATGTTATTCAATCTGTATATTGAGCAAGCAGTAAAGGAAACAAAAGAAAAATTCGGAGTAGGTATTAAAATTCATGGAGAAGAAGTAAAAACTTTGAGGTTCGCCGATGACATTGTAATTCTGTCAGAGACAGCAAAGGACTTGGAAGAGCAGTTGAACGGAATGGACAGTGTCTTGAAAGGAGGATATAAGATGAACATCAACAAAAGCAAAACGAGGATAATGGAATGTAGTCAAATTAAGTCGGGTGATGCTGAGGGAATTAGATTAGGAAATGAGACACTTAAAGTAGTAAAGGAGTTTTGCTATTTAGGGAGTAAAATAACCGATGATGGTCGAAGTAGAGAGGATATAAAATGTAGACTGGCAATGGCAAGGAAAGCGTTTCTGAAGAAGAGAAATTTGTTAACATCGAGTATAGATTTAGGTGTCAGGAAGTCGTTTCTGAAAGTATTTGTATGGAGTGTAGCCATGTATGGAAGTGAGACATGGACGATAACTAGTTTGGACAAGAAGAGAATAGAAGCTTTCGAAATGTGGTGCTACAGAAGAATGCTGAAGATAAGGTGGGTAGATCACGTAACTAATGATGAGGTATTGAATAGGATTGGGGAGAAGAGAAGTTTGTGGCACAACTTGACTAAAAGAAGGGATCGGTTGGTAGGACATGTTTTGAGGCATCAAGGGATCACAAATTTAGCATTGGAGGGCAGCGTGGAGGGTAAAAATCGTAGAGGGAGACCAAGAGATCAATACACTAAGCAGATTCAGAAGGATGTAGGTTGCAGTAGGTACTGGGAGATGAAGAAGCTAGCACAGGATAGAGTAGCATGGAGAGCTGCATCAAACCAGTCTCAGGACTGAAGACCACAACAACAACAACATACTGGTCATACTATGTACTGATCCTGACATGCATCCGAAACCTGGGTTATGAAAGGAAGAGAGAAAAGCAAAGTACAAGCTAGTGAGATGAAATTCTTGAAGAACAGTACTGGAGTGACAAAGATACACAGGTTAAGAAATGAGAGGATCAGAGAGTTAATGTTAAACAAATTGAGGAGAAGAGAATACCCAGGAGGATACACAAGGTGAAACTGGAAGGAAAGAGACCAAGAGGAAGACCAAGAGACAGATGGCTGAAAGGAGTGGAGGAATGTGTCCAGAAGAAAGGAGAAGACTAGACCAAGGTGAAGACGGAGAGATGGTGGCAAAACAGAAGACGATGGAGATGCTTACGTTCCAAATAGACCCGGCCAGAGACTGAAAACTGTCCAAGATGATGATGATGATTCCGTTTATTTAAAAGACTGACTGAAAAGTGGGGAACCAGCTGCCTCTTTCTACCTTCCTCAGCACATTTAAAAATATCCCCACAAATTTCGACATGTGAACATATTTGTGCTTTTTTTTAATATGCACCTCATCTCAATCTCTCCTAACTGTAACTCATTCACAGCCACTCAACTGTTGCTGTAAGTTGCTCATACCCTCCACTCCCAGTTGCCCTTTCTCACTCTATCATTCAGCACCAGTTCATTGTCATTATCCGTTTGGATCTTTCTGTAATTGTCTCCTGTGTCACAGCCACAGTCCCCTTCGTTCTATGCTACTACTACAGTCTCCTCTCACTGTCACTGTCTCCCTCTTGATCTCTCTTACACTGCTAATATATCACTCCTTCCTTCCTACTGCCACTGCCTCTTCTCACTGTCACCCTCTCTCTCTTCCTCGTTGTCACTATCATATCCTCTGTCCTCTGTCACTCATTATCACTGTCTCTCATCTACTTCAACTCCCCTCCCATGGCACTCACATTGCCATTGTCTTCTTCACTCTTTCTATAACCCAATCACTGTCTACTATCTTCCAGTATTTAAAAGTTTTCTCTCTCTTTGCCACTGTCATTGCCTCCTCCTCTCTCATCACAAAAAAGCGGGAATATGTTTACATGTCAAAATTTTTGGTGAGAAGGCAGAATGAGGATTAAGGCATCTGGTTCTCCACTTTTCTGTCAGTCTTTTAAATAAACAGGAACATATTCACATTTTTTGTGCTCCAATACGAGCATTTTTACACCGGTTCCCTTCTTTTCCTTGCTGCAGCAGGGCATGTAACTCGTATGAAAAGAAATGTGTTGGTCAGTAAAACTTGGACAGTTAACTTACATGCAACTGAAACAATGCAAAACCAATTTTAAACCTCAGACTGGATTTTATGTGCAAAAGAAATTTTACATGTGCTTCAGTACTACAACATCGTGTCCCCAGATTACAATGGAGATATTTTACAGCATATTTCTCCATGCTATGTCACTTTATAAACTATGTTTTCAACTCACATGGGACTTTACATGCATATTTTATGGGTACAAGTAGGGCTAACTTTGAACCTCTATATCTGGAAAACTTTTAAGGTTGTTCAAGAACGAGATCTTGGGAATATATCGTAAAAATTTCATTTGCTGTGCATAGACATCTTGGAATCCTCAGCTGAGTTTTGGGGTCCATTGGCGATGGCGAAAAAATAGTAAAAAAATCCTTTTTGTAGGGTTTCCCAAGGAACTGCCAATGAACTAATGGTGCCTCCGTAAGTCCCATCAAGCCCTCTGCAGGCCACATAAAGTGCAAAAAGAAATAACTGATTTGCTCTATTTACCTAGGAGGTAGTGTGCAATATTCGTACTTTGACCCTGTACTGTACGATAGTGATACTAAGACGATCCTTGTGTTGGGTATACAAGTAGTCCCAAGCCCAAGGGCTATTCAAAATACTTGACATTACCTTTTTTATCACCAATACAGCCTGAGGTTTGAGCACTGGAAAACCTAGTTTTTATGCGTGGCATTTTGAACGTATTAAATATGTATGCTGTTGCACACATACTGATACTAGCTCTGCTGCTGGATCTGCAATTGTCTTTTAAAATGCGAATAACTCTTAATGCAATGTTAGCTTAGAAAGTGACTGTAACTGACCACATACAAAAGAGAAACACAAGCCACAACTGCATATACCATGTGGCCAAGGCACTGAGAGTGGCGCGTCATAGTCCATTGTGGCTGAATACCAAAGTATATCGTGTGTTTACTTGAGACTAGACATAGGTACTGCTCTCTATCCCATGTTAAAAACAATTTTTATATGTTAGCTACACTTCGTATGCAACAGTGGTGACCTAAAATGCACAAAACATAAACTCACTAACGACTATATTTTTCATTATAAACTTTCTGAAATATGAGCAGTAGTTTACTTAATTTCAAAGTATATAACCGCTATAAGCAATAACGAAAAGAGAGCCAGATCACTGTCAAGCAGCAATGCGAGACTGCAAGATGCAGAAAGGTCAAATTTTATTACTGAATAGTTTCCTCAAAACTGAATGAGAAAGATTGCATAGCAAAAACACGAGTGAATCCTAAAACAGAGCTTTTATATTTTTTATCTGAGAAGTAAAATTTTTACTAACAATTTAATTACTGAGATGGATGTAGCTTTGCTTCATTTAATTATGTTGACTACAGTTAGAACATCTTCACTGTCTGAAGAAGACATGGTGCCACGCTACGTCTAACTGGGTCAAGTCACATGCATGCCATGCTACTATCAGGTATCTGCCATGCCCTACATCACAACACTTGCCATGCCACATTGGTGACAGCCCCGCCTTAGTCAACATGATCACCATTATTAAACAAAAAAATTTTAGGTTCTGAACGAATAATTAAGTTCCATCAACATTTGTTTACTCCTATTTCTCATTTCTTGAAGTTTCCCTTTTCCCTTACCTTCTCCCTCCACAAGCGGCTTTTTTCACTTCTAAAGTTGTAATCATTGGTTCCAAAAAGTGTGTACGTTTTTGTGTTCATGTTGATTAGAATTTTCTCTTAATTTTCTGGTGAAAAGAGACTTGTTGCTTAGTCCTAAATTATGATAAAAATTCCATGCTGTATAATGAATAACTAATTACATATTCGCCTCACAGCATAGCAGTTTATTTCTAATCTCTTACCTTATTAACTGCTGTGTTGCAAATTTCTGCAAAAGATTTGTCACAGCTAGATGAGGAACACTCTTGTTAAGCTGTTTACCGACAGCAGCGGCAAGCTCACTTGAACTTGTAGGCAGTGTCAGTGACACTTCACATAAGCAACGAAGCAGCAGCTTTTCCACTTCCGGATCTGGTTTGACCAGATCAATGGCAGATTCACTTTCCTCACCATCTACAAAATTAAGAAAAAGATTGGCCACTAACAGCACACACACACACACACACACACACACACACACACACACACACACACACACACACACACACACACACACACACGTGCAGAGAGAGAGAGAGAGAGAGAGAGAGAGAGAGAGAGAGAGAGAGGTAGGATTATTAGTGCTCTTGGCGAAATAGTCGCCAACAATACTTAAAAAAAGCAACTGAATCTGCACTCCCTCACTCCCATTTTCACTCACACATCCACACTGGTAATTAAATTATAAGGACTGTTAACATCATCACTGAGAAAATATCTTTCTTAAAATGTGGATATAATAAGAGAGAGAACACTAAAGCACAAACTGAAGATACTATGGCTGTGTGACTGCTTACAAATGAAGTGGATAAGCCAGTCAACCTCACAATGCATAAAGATCACACACTTTACAGTTTCTTAAGTAATAGTACATTCATCTCATCATTTCCAAAAAATTGAGGACTGACTGTAAGTAAATTAGTATCTGTATTCTTGTCTGAACATAAAGCACAACCAGTTAAAATATGCCATACTGTAATCTCTACACCACAAGAACCATGTGGTGTGGAGCCTCCTCACAAGATCTTGAACTGATGTGTCAGTGGATGTTATAATAGCCAAAGATAAGTGGGAGGGATCCCACCTTCTCTGAATGGCTACAAGGAGCAACAATGCTGAAAAATATGAACTGGAATGCACTTGAAGATACGTGCCAGTTATCCTGTGAAATACTGATTACAAAGTTTCAAGAACCAGTATTAAGCGAAGACTCTAGAGATATACTTCAGCCCTCTACATACTGTTTTCACAGACACCATGAAGAAGAGATTTTGTTATGAAATAGTGCAGGCAGCAGAGGATCAAATGGGTAAAAGGGCAAGGGGTAGTAGAAATCCTTGGGTAACACAAGAGATACTGAATTTAATTGATGAAAGGAGAAAATATAAAAATGAAATAACTGAAACAGGTGAAAGGGAATATAAACAACCAAAAAATGAGATCAACACGAAGTGCAAAATGGCTATGCAAGAATGGCTAGAGGATAAATTTGAGGGTGTGGAAGCATATGTCACTGGGGGTAAGATAGATGCTGCCTACAGGAAAATTAAAGAGACCTCTGGAGCATAGAGCAACACTTGTATTAATATCAAGAGCTCATATGTAAAACCAGTCCCAAGCAAAGAACGGAAAGCAGAAAGGTGGCAGGAGTTTATAGAGCTTCTATGCAAGGGAGATGTAATTGAGGGCAAGTCATGGAAATGGAAGAGGACATAGATGAAGATCAGAAGGGAGATGTTATACTGCATGAAGAATTTGACAAAGCATTGAAAGACCTAAGTTGAAACAAGGCTCTGGGACTAGACAGCATTCCGTTAGAGCTACTGATAGCCTTGGGAGAGCCAGACATGACAAAACTTTTCCATCTGGTGAGCAAGATGTACGAGACAGGCAAAATATCTTCAGACTTCAAGAAGAATATAGTAATTACATTTACAAAGAAAGTTGCAGACAGAGGTGAAAAATTACTGAACTATCAGTTTAATAAGTCACAGTTGGAAATACATGAATCCTCTACAGAAGAATGGAAAAATTGGAGGAAGCTGATCTCCGGGAAGATCAGTTTGGATTCTGGAGAAATGTAGGATCACAACACAAGGCAGTACTGTCCCTACGACTTCTCATAGAAGAGAGGTTAAGGAAAAACGAACCTACGTTTGTAGCATCTATAGACTTAGAGAAAGCTTTTGACAATGTTGACTGGAAAGCTCTCTTTCAAATTTTAAAGGTGGCAGTGGTGGGAGAGAAACACTATTTACAATTTGTACAGAAACCAGATGGCAGTTATAAGTCGACAGGCACAAAAAAGGGAAGTAGTAGTGGAGAAGGGAGTGAGACAGGGTTGTAGCCTATCCCCAATGTTATTCAATCTGTACGTTGACAGGGTTACCACAGGTTTCCCCAAATGAAATTTCCTGATATTTCCCTGATTTCCAGACAAGTTTTAGCATTTTTCCCTGATAAATTTTGAAATCTCAAGGGTAAATTAAGATGTTAGTTGACAATCTGTCTTTGTAGCTATGGTACAAGAAACACTAGTGCAAACGAGGATATGCCTAAAGCAAAACAACCTTGCAAGCAGGTGGCGATTCCTGATGTGAGCAAAATCTTAAGTACTAATATCAAAATCTTTTGTAACAAACTGTTTTTAGATGGAGAAAGCAAGCCAAATGGTATACATGTTTCATTAAGACCACTCATGTTATTTTATTTCAATAAAATGAAGCACATTTGGTGACACAAATACGCATTTCCTTGGAGTCACAAGATATTTAAAAAACCTTATCTGATTTCAGAAATAACCTCAGAAAAAAGTATATATCTTGAAAGAAGTGTACAAGGTGGGGAAGAATTGTGTAAATCAATGCTGTAGGTGACCACCAATAAAATGTTGGCTCTACTATGTTCATTATTGTCCGGGTTCTACTATGTTCATTATTGTCGATTATTACCCCCTGTGTTATATCTAATATTTTACAGGTATTGTGTGATTTTTCGTTCGAGAAATATATGAGTACACAGTGTACAAAACAACAGTGCCCGACACAATTTTCTTCTTCTAGTGCCTTCCGCCGCGGAAGTCGAACACGCGGCAGAACAAATGGACGTGGTCAGCCCATAGAGGGCTCCGCCTCCGCGGCGGCTATTCCGCACAGCGGCTCTCGCTAAGCCACGTGCAGACAGCAGCCAATAGCCGCTCCCTCCGGTTTCGTATATAGGGACCCGCTCTGCCCTAGTCCAGCCAGTCTGTTACTTGCTCTGGATTTCGTTTCTATCTCGGCGGTACTGCGTTCTGGTCGTTGCTCGTTGTTGACATTTGCCTGGCTCTGGTTCCGAGTGGATTTACGTTTGGTGTTGTGGTTTCCACAAGCCTCCGTTGTTTATCTCTTCCTTGTAGTGTCGCTCATAGTCGGTCGTTGTCAGTTGTCGTTGGTCTGTCATCCGACTCGTCCTGTGTTTACCCGGTGGTGCGTGCTCCACTGCCGGCGGCTTCCCCGCCTGGCAGCTCCGATCCGCAGCCCAAGGCGTTCCCGCTGTTGGTTGTGGTTACAACACTTCTTCTTATGGTCCATACTTTCTAACGTATAAACTAGTTTTGAAGTGCCAAAATGTACTACAACAAATAAATTGTCTATAAAATGCCACACTGTACAATGTACTTGCCGTGAGACAGTCGCAGTTCCTGAAATCCATCACCCATGGCCTCTGGCCTGCTGGGGAGCACCATGGATAAATCATGAAAAACCACTTCATTATGCCACACACAAACATATCCGGCCTGTGGGAAGATCAGCGAGACTAGATCTGATAGCCAGGGCCTGCCTCCAGTTTTGGCCCATCGCGGAAATCCACTTGTGTGGCCAGCTATTCACAAACAGCATGTTGATTAAATGAGACCAAAATGACCAATCCATGCAACAGATAATTTGTTCAAATACTCCGAGATTCAGTAATAATGAGGATAGGTAGCAACTCACTGTAAAGATGATTGCGGAGCTGCAGACGAGCACGCAATAAAGAATCACTTTCTTACAACTAAATTTTCAGCCATAGTTTTTGTCAGAAAATGAGAACACAAACACATTCACACAATCACTCAGGCACATGTGATCGCCATCTCTGGCTGCTGCGTCTTAAGTCTCTGAGAATTGGATCCAAACAAAGCACTCCTCACACCTCCCTGCCTTTCGTTGCCAGGTGCTAGGCTAGCGACAAGAAGAGGTGGCACCACTGACTGCAAGCTGAGGAGAGTGGTAGGAAGCGGAGAAGCAGTAGGAATGAGGGAGTAGGGAAGTGGCACGTGTACTCAGCTGCACCCAGCCAGCAATGATGCATGAAACCTCAGTAAACAAACTGCTTCATCTATTGAGAAAAAAAAACGAGATTTTTCCAGTTTTTTTTTTCCCTGATATTTCCCCGGCATGTTTGCAATTCCCTAATATTCCTTGACTTCCAGAGCCTGTGGAAACCCTGATCGAGCAAGCAGTAAAGGAAACAAAAGAAAAACTTGGAGTAGGAATTAAAGTCCAGGGAGAAGATATAAAAACTATGAGGTTTGCCTATGACATTGTAATTCTGTCAGAGATAGCAAAGGACTTGGAAGAGCAGTTGAGTGGGGTGGACAGTTGTCTTGAAAGGAGGATATAAGGTGAACATCAACAAAAGCAAAATGAGGACAATGGAATATAGTTGAATTAAATCATGAGATGTTGAGGGAATTACATTAGGAAATGAGACACTTGAAGTAGTAGATGAGTTTTGCTATTAGGGAAGCAAAATAACTGATGATGGTCAAAGTAGAGAGGATATAAAATGTAGACTGTCAATGGCAAGAAAAACCATTTCTAAAGAAGAGAAAGTTGTTAACATTGCAGAAGTATCTGTATGGATTGTAGCCATGTGTAGAAGTGAAACATGGATGATAAACAGTTTAGACAAGAAGAGAATAGAAGCTTCTGAAATACAGTGATGAAGAATGCTGAAGAGTAGATGCGTAGATCACGTAACTAATGGGGAGGTACTGAATAGAATTGAGAGAAGAGAAATTTGTGGCACAACCTGACTAGAAGAAAGGATCGGTTGGTAGGACACACTCTGAGGCATCAAGGTATCAGCAATTTAGTGCTGAAGGGAAGCATGGGGGGTTAAAAATCGTAGAGGAAGACCAAGAGGTGAATACAGTAAGCAGATTCAGAAGGATGTAGGCAGCAGTAATTAGTCGGAGATGAAGAGCATGGAGAGCTGCATGAAACCAGTCTTTGGACTGAAGACCACAACAATATACACAGGTTTAAAACAAATCATTCATTTCATACTTAACATACAATTGTAATGGGGAGAAACCCTAACACCAGGTACAATGTTACATTCTCTCTGCTATGCAATTCACAGTAGTTTGTAGAGTGCGTATGCAGATGTATAATAGATAAAGGGAGAAGCAACTGTCATGACAGCTGAAATTTCTTGACACTTAGCTATACTTGAGAGTGTACCTGAGTTCAAAAATGCTGTCTAAAATGCTTCATCTAATGCGTGCAGAATAAGTGAACAACCACAGCTATGCCAAAGCAAGTATGGTGAAAAAAAAGTGTAGCTACCACAATGAACCTTTTATTCTGCAAGGGAGTGTCTGCTATTTTGCAACGCCCAATGAGTTGTAGACTGCTGTTCCTTAGTAGTCTTTCTAGACAAGAAAGACATAATTCTCAATTCCTGTATACATTATCTGATTAAAAGTATCCAGAAACCAATTAGTGCACATTAATAATGGGTGTGTCCACCCTGCACCTTTGTGTCGGCTTGTGCTCTGCTGGGGACACTTTCAATGAGACGTCTGAATGTCCATGATGAGCTGACACCAGCTGATGTCTGGAGTGAAGTCGACATTCTAAGTGTTCCATTGGGGTCAAGTTGGGACTCTGTGCAGGTCAGCCCATGCCAGGAATGTTATTGTGCACAAACTATTGTCTCTCAGATGCTGCTTTCTGGCAGGGTGGATTGTCACACTGATACAAACTATCATCATCTCCAAACTTTCTTCTACAGTATCCACTACACAATGCTGTAAAATATGTTTATATACTCCCATATTTATAGTTTTATTAATAACAATAAAGGGAACACAACCTAACTGTGACAAATGCCCCCACATCGTACCACCACCTCCTCTGTGCTTCATCGCTGGCACTACACATGATGGCATATAACATTCTCCAGGCATTTGCCGAACCCAAATCTTTCCATCGGATTGACTGGACTGCCACAGGTGATGATTCATCATTCCAAATCATTCATTTCCAGTCATTCACTGTCCAGTTGCACCACTCTTTGCATCACCTCTAGTGTCCATTAGCACAGACTACAGAAATGGGTACCTTACGAGGAACTGACTGACACTATTCTTTTTATCCCCTTATACACAGTCTCTGTGCTAGATATCCAATGACTAGTCCACATTCAAAGCATCTCAGCTCTCCTACCAACCCATTCTGCTGTTACTGCTTTTCTACTGACAACACAATACTCCCAGACTCCTTTTATACTGGCGGGTCTGCCTCTTGTGAGATCTAGTGGTCAATTTTGCATTACGTAGAAGTCTATGGATACTTGTAATTACATGATGTGCATTTGTAACAATTACAGAAAATAATGGAACTTAGTGGAAAGTTTTTAAAGCAGTGATAATTCTCACCGTCAACTTGAGAAACAGGTGATGGTACATTTGAAGAACTGCCTTCAGTTGATAAAGCCTTCGTCTTTGGTAGTGAGACTGGTGTAACATCTACATGGAACAGAAAAAGAAACAGTCTATCAAGCATGAAATGTACAACAAGATGCGAAATAATATGCAACACAGAAATTAGTTTAAAACCCATATCAAGCCATCAGCATGTGTATTACACATATCAGAAACAGTTAATGCAAACTGATACTCACCAGTAACAATAGATACAACAGATTGGTTCAGGATGTCCTGTCGTTCTTTCTTTCTTTTCTTAAGTTTCTCACGAATAATATTTCGTTTACTTCTTATAGCTTGAATCTCTTCCCATGCATCAGACATGATTGACTTATGAATATCCTCCTGTGGAAGAACTACAACAGAGACAGGTATTGTACAGATTTAAGTTTGCCATTCATATAAAAATTATTTTTACGAACTGCCCGATATATTCTTCTGTTTACGACAATTATAGAATAACGCATATACATTACCAATACGATGAAATATATACGAAAATTTAATTACAAAGAAATGAGATGTAACACAGAAGAATAGATTTCTTTCCAATTTTAGTTCTTTTTAGCAACTTGCACATACCGCATAAAACTGTAGGCAAATGCAAGTTATGATTTAAAATAAAACATATATTTAAAAAAATTCTAATACAGGAGTAAAAGGCTTGCAGTAAGTAATCTACGTTCTATCGAAACAAATACTCCATCTCTAACCAACCGAGTAAAGCTGAATTTACAAATCTGAAATTACAGTTTAAAACTGTAATACCTGGCTATTTTCTTCAAAATATCTGAAGTAATTTTTAATACGTACATTTACGTAATTTAGTACGTTCACTGGAGGAAAAAAACACTGGCTCTATGATTTACTTGAAAATTAGTCAAGGTCTTCCAAATATTAAATCTACTTTTGCATTTATATCTCACCTGTTTGTAAACAACAATTCTCACTCACAAAAGGTAAATATAAACATTCTTATATACATAAAAAGCTTTCAAATACAAAATCGATAATTGACAAAGTATATCGATACGTTTCAATGTTTTGTATCGATGACTGTACAAAAATATTCATAGCTTCTGCCATTAACGAGAAACGCAGTCCAGTAGATTTAATTGAATTATTATTTCTGCATATGTGTTATAGCAAAGTAAGTGTATATCTCAAGACACTTCCGAAGACCAGAGACATTTTAAGGTCGATTCACGTTAGACGTCAACGGAACGAAACGGAACGTCAGGCAGTGTCAGTTATCTTTATTACACCAGAACATTCCGAGACTCAGAAATAAAGTTGATGGACTACTCATTTGTATTGATTATATGAATTCATCTAACCAAATTAACGTAATCTGCCTCTCTGAACATCAAATGACCACTGGTATAGATATGTTAGACATTTCAGGATTTAAGATAGCTTCCTACTTCTGCAGAGTAGACATGGATAGAGGAGGAGTTGCCACATACTTCTGTTGCGAGGCCAGACAAACGTGTGGTTCCCGAAGCCTTTTCAGTAGTTGCAAGGACAACAGTGTGGATGATAAACTGATCTGGCCTTGTAACATCAACCAAAGTGACCTTGATGTGCTGGTATGCGAATGTCTGAAAGCAAGGGGAAACTACAGCCATAATTTTCCCGAGGGCACAAAGCTTTACTGCATAGTTAAGTGATAATGGCGTCCTCTTGGGTAAAATGTTCTGGAGGTAAGATAGTCCCCCATTTGCGTCTCTGGTTGGGGACTACTCGGGAGGATGTCGTTATCAGGAGAAACAAAACTAGCGTTGTACAGATCGGAGCATGGAATGTCAGATCCCTTAATATGGCAGGCAGGTTAGAAAATTTAAAAAGACAAATAGATAGGTTAAATTTAGGTATAGTGAGAATTAGTGATGTTGAGTGGCAGGAGGAACAAGACTTCTGGTTAGGAGAATACAGGGTTATAAATACTAAGTCAAATAATGGTAATGCAGGAGTGGGTTTAATAATGAATAAGAAATTAGGAAGACCGTTAAGCTACTACGAACAGCATAGTGAACACATTATTGTAGCCAAGACAGACACAAAACATATATCTATCACAATAGTACAAGTTTATATTCCAACTAGCTCCGCAGATGATGAAGAGATTGAGAAATGTATGGTGTGATAAAAGAAATTATTCAGATAGTTAAGGGAGACGAAAATTTAGTAGTCATAGGGGACTGGAATGCGACTGTAGGAAATGGAAGAGAAGTAAAAGTAGTAGGTGAATATGGAATGGGGGTAAGGAATGAAAGGGGAAACCACCTAGTAGAATTTTGTACAGAGCATAACTTAATCATAGCTAACACTTGGTTTAAGAATCATGAAAGGTTTTAAACGTGGAAGAGGCCTTGAGATATCAGAAGGTTTCAGACAGATTATATAATGGTAACACAGAGATTTAGGAACCAGGTTTTAAATTGTAAGACATTTCCAGGGGCAGACATGGACACTGACCTCTATCTGTTGGTTATGAACTGGAGATTAAAACTGAAGAAACTACAAAAAAGGTGGGAATTTAAGGAAAACTGAAAGAACCAGAGGTAGTAGAGAGTTTCAGAAAGACCATTAGGGAACGATTGACAAGAAAAGGGAAAGAAATACAGTAGAAGAAGAATGGGTAGCGTTGAGAGATGAGATAGTAAAGGCAGCAGAGGATCAAGTAGGTAAAAAGACGAGGGCTAGTAGAAATCATTGGGTAACAGAAGAGATATTGAATTTAACTGATGAAAGGAGAAAAGATAAAAATTCAGTGAATAAAGCAGCCAAAAATGAATAAAAACGTGTCAACTTGAGATTGACAGGAAGTTAAAAGTGGGTAATCAGGGATAGCTAGAGGACAACTGTAAGGATGTAGAGGCATATATCACTAGGGGTAAGATAGATAGTGCCTACAGGAAAATTAGAGAGACCTTTGGAGAAAAAAGGACCACTTGTATGAATATCAAGAGCTCAGATGGGAAAACCAGTTCTATGCAAAGAAGGGAAAGCAGAAAGGTCTAAAGAATACATAGAGGGCCTATACCTAGGCGATGTACTTGAGGGCAACATTATGGAAACAGATGAGGACATAGATGAAGATGAAATGGGAGATATGATACTGTGTGAAGAGTTTGACAGAGCACTGAAAGACCTAAGAAGAAACAAGGCCACTAGGGAGTAGATAATATTCATTAGAAAACAATAAACTAGTAGCCAAAATCGCAAGAATTCTTTTTATTCCATGATTACTGGTTTCGGCGAAACTAAAGCTGCCATCATTGTTTCTGGGGAGGACAGAAAACACTATAAAAGTGGGCTTGGATTTCACTTGTATAACACGTATAGATATAAATTTAGTTAAATACCTTAGGACACATACAGGTTACAACATGAAGGCAAACAATGGTGATATTAATAGTTGCCTATAACACGCAGGCCTTACAAAATTGTCATAAGTAGCACATAGGCGTCCAAGAGAGATGACATTATAAATGTTAAGTGTCTCCATCACATACAAGCGCAAGCTAGGTACTACCTCAACTCCAGCTCTGTTCTTACACTACAGGCTGGGTCGCGAGATGGCGCTAGCAGAAGAGGCGCCAATGAATGTCACAGCTTGCGTCATAACAGGCTCTCCATGTGTGGCAACACTATGTCATTAGGGCTTGTACAAAATTCTAGAGATTACTTTATCATGAAAACATATACAAAGCGCATGAAAGCTGTAGACCTACACAACTGCACATCTGCCTGGTTACATATACGACATATCGAAAAGCTAATGCAAATTTCATGAGAACTGCAGAATTCCAAAAATGTACATCTGTCTGGTCCTATACATAATAAGAAACGATCACACATATATATTTTATGGGATCTTTAGGGTTATACACAACACATCAGTCTGGTGATATATAAAATCTACCGAGAGTATATACAAATTTTAAGAACATTACAGGGTTACATAGTGCATACCTTCTTTTTTTTTTCTTTATTGAGTTTCAATTCCCCCCCAAGGGGGCGGGCTGGCAGCAGCTTACTACGCTGCTCTACAGCCTACAGACTTTTTTTAAATAAAGGAAGAAGAAAGAAACAAGGAAAACAGGCTATAAAATGGTGATTTAAAGTGTAAAATGGCGTAAAATTGCGGAAAGTTAAAACAGAAAGCAAAAGGGGTGGGCAATGTAGATAAAAGACACAGGAATCAGACAAGTAACATACACTCCTGGAAATTGAAATAAGAACACCGTGAATTCATTGTCCCAGGAAGGGGAAACTTTATTGACACATTCCTGGGGTCAGATACATCACATGATCACACTGACAGAACCACAGGCACATAGACGCAGGCAACAGAGCATGCACAATGTCGGCACTAGTACAGTGTATATCCACCTTTCGCAGCAATGCAGGCTGCTATTCTCCCATGGAGACGATCGTAGAGATGCTGGATGTAGTCCTGTGGAACGGCTTGCCATGCCATTTCCACCTGGCGCCTCAGTTGGACCAGCGTTCGTGCTGGACGTGCAGACCGCGTGAGACGACGCTTCATCCAGTCCCAAACATGCTCAATGGGGGACAGATCCGGAGCTCTTGCTGGCCAGGGTAGTTGACTTACACCTTCTAGAGCACGTTGGGTGGCACGGGATACATGCGGACGTGCATTGTCCTGTTGGAACAGCAAGGTCCCTTGCCGGTCTAGGAATGGTAGAACGATGGGTTCGATGACGGTTTGGATGTACCGTGCACTATTCAGTGTCCCCTCGACGATCACCAGTGGTGTACGGCCAGTGTAGGAGATCGCTCCCCACACCATGATGCCGGGTGTTGGCCCTGTGTGCCTCGGTCGTATGCAGTCCTGATTGTGGCGCTCACCTGCACGGCGCCAAACACGCATACGACCATCATTGGCACCAAGGCAGAAGCGACTCTCATCGCTGAAGACGACACGTCTCCATTCGTCCCTCCATTCACGCCTGTCGCGACACCACTGGAGGCGGGCTGCACGATGTTGGGGCGTGAGCGGAAGATGGCCTAACGGTGTGCGGGACCGTATCCCAGCTTCATGGAGACGGTTGTGAATGGTCCTCGCCGATACCCCAGGAGCAACAGTGTCCCTAATTTGCTGGGACGTGGCGGTGCGGTCCCCTACGGCACTGCGTAGGATCCTACGGTCTTGGCGTGCATCCGTGCGTCGCTGCGGTCTGGTCCCAGGTCGACGGGCACGTGCACCTTCCGCCGACCACTGGCGACAACATCGATGTACTGTGGAGACCTCACGCCCCACGTGTTGAGCAATTCGGCGGTACGTCCACCCGGCTTCCCGCATGCCCACTATACGCCCTCGCTCAAAGTCCGTCAACTGCACATACGGTTCACGTCCACGCTGTCGCGGGATGCTACCAGTGTTAAAGACTGCGATGGCCACGGCAAACTGGCTGACACTGACGGCGGCGGTGCACAAATGCTGCGCAGCTAGCGCCATTCGACGGCCAACACCGCGGTTCCTGGTGTGTCCGCTGTGCCGTGCGTGTGATCATTGCTTGTACAGCCCTCTCGCAGTGTCCGGAGCAAGTATGGTGGGTCTGAAACACCGGTGTCAATGTGTTCTTTTTTCCATTTCCAGGAGTGTAGTAGACACACAAGTAAAAAACATGGCGACAGTCTGGTTTCTGTTCGCAAGAGATAAAAGGCACACCCAGCGACAGTATGATGGTCGTTCGCAACAAGTCCCAAAAAACACAACACGGAACACTCACTGTAAAACACGCACTGTAGAACACTCACTGTAGAACACTGCACGAAAGTGGCAGCACAAAGACGATACTCCCGAACCAAAGGCAGATGGGGGGGGGGGTACCTGCAGGAGGGGGAAAAACAAGGAGGGAGGAGAGGAAAAAACGAAAAGGGGGAACCAAGGAGGGAGAGGACTAATAAAGGGGGAGAAGGGCAGATGCGAGAGGGAATGAGAGGAGGCAGAGGAGAGAGATGGAAAAGGATGCGGGGGAGAGAAAGGGGCAAAGAGAGAGGAGGTGAGGAAGAAAGAGGATGGAAGGGGGGAGAGGGAGCCCGGGAAAAGGACAGAGGAAAGGAGGGGGAGTGAGGATCAGAGTTGATAGGAGGGGTAAATGGAGGGAGAGAGGGCATCATCCGGGAGGGGGAGTTGATGGAAGCCACCTTGGGATAGGAGATGGAGGGTGTAGAGATGGAGGGTAGTGGGGACACAACGGTGAAGACGTGGCAGGGGGCGGGGATCAGAGAGGAGAGGAGCAACCAGGGGGTGAGGGGGTTCAAGACGGCGGGAGGTGTAGATGACGCGGATATGTTCGAGGAATAGGAGCAGATGGGGGAAAGGAATGAGATCATAGAGGATCCGCGTGGGGGACGGGAGTGCAACCCATCTGGTCATATATAAAAATACTAATAAAACACACCTTGCATATGAGTGTCGATTTTTCCAGTCATATGAAATGCACATCTTCCTGGTTACATATAAGTTTTGTATATGTTTACGCAATACAGTAATCTCTAGAATTATGTACAAGCCTGAATGATGTAGTGTTACCACACATGCAGAGCCTGTTAAGACGCAAGCTGTGACATTCATTGACGCCTCTTCTGCGAGCGCCATCTCGCGACTCGGCCTGAAGAGTAAGAAAAGAGCCAGAGTTGCGGTAGTACCTAGCTTGCACTTGTATGTGATGGAGACACTTAACATTTATAATGTCATCTCTCTTGGACGCCTATGTGCTACTTACGACAATTTTGTAAGGCCTGCATTTTATAGGCAACTACACTCCTGGAAATGGAAAAAAGAACACATTGACACCGGTGTGTCAGACCCACCATACTTGCTCCGGACACTGCGAGAGGGCTGTACAAGCAATGATCACACACGGCACAGCGGACACACCAGGAACCGCGGTGTTGGCCGTCGAATGGCGCTAGCTGCGCAGCATTTGTGCACCGCCGCCGTCAGTGTCAGCCAGTTTGCCGTGGCCATCGCAGTCTTTAACACTGGTAGCATGCCGCGACAGCGTGGACGTGAACCGTATGTGCAGTTGACGGACTTTGAGCGAGGGCGTATAGTGGGCATGCGGGAGGCCGGGTGGACGTACCGCCGAATTGCTCAACACGTGGGGCGTGAGGTCTCCACAGTACATCGATGTTGTCGCCAGTGGTCGGCGGAAGGTGCACGTGCCCGTCGACCTGGGACCGGACCGCAGCGACGCACGGATGCACGCCAAGACCGTAGGATCCTACGCAGTGCCGTAGGGGACCGCACCGCCACTTCCCAGCAAATTAGGGACACTGTTGCTCCTGGGGTATCGGCGAGGACCATTCGCAACCGTCTCCATGAAGCTGGGATACGGTCCCGCACACCGTTAGGCCGTCTTCCGCTCACGCCCCAACATCGTGCAGCCCGCCTCCAGTGGTGTCGCGACAGGCGTGAATGGAGGGACGAATGGAGACGTGTCGTCTTCAGCGATGAGAGTCGCTTCTGCCTTGGTGCCAATGATGGTCGTATGCGTGTTTGGCGCCGTGCAGGTGAGCGCCACAATCAGGACTGCATACGACCGAGGCACACAGGGCCAACACCCGGCATCATGGTGTGGGGAGCGATCTCCTACACTGGCCGTACACCACTGGTGATCGTCGAGGGGACACTGAATAGTGCACGGTACATCCAAACCGTCATCGAACCCATCGTTCTACCATTCCTAGACCGGCAAGGGACCTTGCTGTTCCAACAGGACAATGCACGTCCGCATGTATCCCGTGCCACCCAACGTGCTCTAGAAGGTGTAAGTCAACTACCCTGGCCAGCAAGATCTCCGGATCTGTCCCCCATTGAGCATGTTTGGGACTGGATGAAGCGTCGTCTCACGCGGTCTGCACGTCCAGCACGAACGCTGGTCCAACTGAGGCGCCAGGTGGAAATGGCATGGCAAGCCGTTCCACAGGACTACATCCAGCATCTCTACGATCGTCTCCATGGGAGAATAGCAGCCTGCAGTGCTGCGAAAGGTGGATATACACTGTACTAGTGCCGACATTGTGCATGCTCTGTTGCCTGTGTCTATGTGCCTGTGGTTCTGTCAGTGTGATCATGTGATGTATCTGACCCCAGGAATGTGTCAATAAAGTTTCCCCTTCCTGGGACAATGAATTCACGGTGTCCTTATTTCAATTTCCAGGAGTGTATTAATATCACCATTGTTTGCCTTCATGTTGTAACCTGTATGTGTCCTAAGGTATGTAACTAAATTTAAATCTATACTTGTTATACAAGTGGAATCCAAGCCCACTTTTATACTGTTTTCTGTCCTCCCCAGATCCAATGATGGCAGCTGTAGTTTCGCCGAAACCAGTAATCATGGAATAAAAAGAATTCCTGTGGTTTTGGCTACCAGTTTATTGTTTTACAAGCATCTAGATCGCTCCCACATGTGCACAATGTGCTCCCTGCAAAATATTCACTGGAATTATCGATATTCTTTGGAGAGCCAGCCCTGACAAAAATTCACCATCTGGTGAGCGAGGTTTATGAGACAGGTAAAATACCCAAGGAACAATATAATAATTCCAATCTCAAAAAAGAAGGTGTTGACAGGTGTGAAAATTACCGAACTATCAGTTTAATAAGTCATGGTTACAAAATACTAATACGAATTGTTAACAGACGAATGGAAAAACTGGCAGAAGACGACCTCAAGGAAGAGCAGTTTGGATTCCATAGAAATGTGGGAACACGTTAAACAATACTGACCCTACGACTTATCTTAGAAGATAGATTAAGGAAAGGCAAACCTACATTTCTAGCATTTGTAGACTTAAAGGAAGCTTTTGACAATGTTGACTGGAATACTCTCTTTCAAATTCTGAAGGTGGCAGGAGTCAAATTCAGGGAGCGAAAGGCTATTTACAAGTTGTACAGAAACCAAATGGCATTTTGTAAGAGTCAAGGGTACGAAAGGGAAGCAGTGATTGAGAAGGGAGTGAGACAGGGTTGTAGCCTCTCCCTGATGTTATTTAATCTGTATATTGAGCAAGCAGTAAAGGAAACAAAAGAAAAGTTCAGAGTAGGTATTAAAATCGACGGAGAAGATATAAAAACTTTGAGGTTCGGCGATGACATTGTAATTCTGTCAGAGACAGCAGTGGACCTGGAAGAGTAGCTGAACGGAATGGACAGTGTCTTGAAAGGGGGATATAGGATGAACATCAACAAAAGCAAAATGAGAACAATGGAATGTAGTCGAATTAAATATGGCAATGCTGAGAGTATTAGATTAGAAAAATGAGACTCTTAAAGCAGTATATGAGTTTTGCTATTTAGGGTGCAAAATAACATGATGGTCGAAGTAGAGAGGATATAAAATGTAGACTGTCTATGGCAAGGAAAGCGCTTCTGACGAAGAAAAATTTGTTAAAATCGAGTGTAGATTTTTTACAACTTGAGTAGGAGGGATCAGTTGATAGAACATATTCTGAGTCATCAAGGGATCACCAATTTAGTACTGGTGGGAAGCTTGGAGGCTACAAATCGTAGAGGGAGACCAAGAAATGAATACTCTAAGCAGATTCAGAAGTATGTAGGTTGCAGTAGCTATTTGGAGATGAAGAGGCTTGCACAGGATAGAGTAGCATGGAGAGCTGCATGAAACCGGTCTCTGGACTGAAGACCACAACAAAATTAACACATAAGGCATGTGTGTGTAGATGTTTATTTATTCATTAGCCTTTCAGTATTTTTACCACACAGTTGGCTTCGTCAGTTGATGTTATATATGCACATGTACTTTTTAGTTAAGAACATACATTTTTAACATATTTACATATTGATGATTCTCGTTACATAATTTATATTCTAGTTTACTTCATTAAGCATCCACACAATCACACATAAATAAATACATTATTTCTTCCATCATACATTATATGCATATTAATTACAGAAGTACGTACCTTTCTGAGAGATATGGATCTTAATTACAGAAGTACACACATTTCTGAGATGTATTGGTCTTGGTCGAAAGAAAGAGCGTCAGAATATAATATAAAAGACAAACTAAAAATAAATAAACAGACTGGGCCCAGTTTAAACATTGTACCCCCCTGCCTCAAAAATGAGCTAATTTTATTACGAATAAATGTTCAATCTTAAAGATGTAAACTTCCTGAACTCCAGAGTTGGCTGTGTGAAATTAATTGCAGCATTCTCTGTGTGAATGAACAGTGAACAGTGGATTAAAAGTAGGAAAATAAACCTGTTTGCACCATTGGGTTACTCACAGGCAATAGTTACTGTAGATCAAACGTTGCCCATCGTGGAGTGTCTGTCTGTATCAGTAAGAATATGAATTTGGAGTATTAAACTTCAGTTGGCGAGTCAGCCTCTGTGTAGAACGTGTTTTACACGTGTCTGTTATGGCACTACACACTCAGAAACTCATTATTGCACATGTCTACTTAATAACAGCTCCTGACGATAAAAATTTGCAGAAAAACTCTCTGCTTTAATTTTAATGGCTACTGAATAAAATCTTTATAAAGTTTTTTATCCCAGGAGATATTAACCAATATATAAGTTTAAAAAAATGTGATTTGTTTATTACATATATCACGATCAATGAATTTCTCCTGCTTAAATGATAAACCAACCAAGGTGGAAGCATGCCTTTACAATATAATTAAAGTCTGCTTTAAACTACGCTGAAGTGCCATAGAAACTGGTGTAGGCATGCATATTCAAATACAGATATACGTAAACAGGCAGAATACGCCGCTGCGGTCGGCAACGCCTATATTGCAACAAGTGTCTGTCGCAGCGTAAGATCTGTTACTGCTGCTACAATGGCAGGCTATCAAGATTTAAGTGAATTTGAACGAGGTGTTAGGTCGGCGCATGAGCGATGGGACACAGCATACCCGAGGTAGCAATGAAGTGGGTATTTTCCCACGAGTGTACCGAAAATATCAGGAATCTGGTAAAATATCAAATCTCTGACATCACTGCAGCTGGAAAAAGGTCCTGCAAGAATGGGACCAACAACGACTGAAGAGAATCCTTCAGTGTGACAGAATTGCAACCCTTCCCAAATTGCTGCAAATTCCAATGCTGGGCATCAACAAGTGTCAATGCTTTTATCATTCAACGGAACATCGTCGATATGGGCTTTTGGAGCCGAAGGCCCACTCCTGTACATTTGATGATTGCATGACACAACGCTTCACGCTTCGCCTGGGCCCATCAACATCGACACTGGACTGTTGATGACTGGAAACATGCTGCCTGGTTGGAAGAGTCTCGTTTCAAATCGTATCAAGCGGATGGATGCATATGGGTATATTGACAACTTCATGTATCCATGGACCCTGCATATCAGCAGGGGACTGTTTAAGCTGGTGAAGTCTCTGTAATGGAGGGGGCGTGTGCATTAGGTGTGATATGGAACCATGATACCTCTAGACTCGACTCTGTCAAGTGACACGTATGTAAGCATCCTGTCTGATCACCTGTACCCATTCATGTCCGTTGTGCATTCTGACAGACTTGGGCAACTCTAGCAGGACTATGCAACAACCCACACGTCCAGAATTGCTACAGAGTGGGTACAGCAACACTATTCTGAGTTTAAACCTTTCCACTGGGCACCAAACTCCCCAGACATGAACATTATTGAGCATATCTGAGATGCCTTGCAACGTCCTGTTCAGAAGATATATCCACCCCCTCATACTCTTACGGATTTATGGACAGCCCTGCAGTTCCCTCCAACATTATTTCAGACGTTAGTCAAGTCCATGCCACGTAGTTTTGCGGCACATATGCGTGCTTTGGGGGCCCTACACGGTATTAAGCAGGTGTACCAGTTTCTTTGGCTCTTCAGTGTAGTTTTCACTTGACTTTCACTTAAGCTCCAAAGCAGGTGTACCAGTTTCTTTGGCTCTTCAGTGTAGTTTTCACTTGACTTTCACTTAAGCTCCAAAGTTGCGACTTTATATATACACACAGGACAAAAACGTCTTAGGAACTTATGTCCAGCAATGCATAGCTTCCACGCCAAGGACCATTTATTCAGTCATATTTTGTTACAGAGTCTGCGGTCTAATACCCACTGTACCATCCAGTCACAGTTACAGAGGGTGGTACTGTCCCTCATACGTCATACCATAGTGCACTCTTCTGCCATAGTAATTGGTAATGCTGTGTCTGATTCGCTTCTCTTGCTGATTCAGCTTGTAGTGGATGTGGTAGTACGGCATTGTACACAATGGTTCAACTGGAATTAAGAGCTTGCCGACATGGTGTTTACTTATGGAAAGGCAGATGGCAATGGGCGGCGGGCAGCAAGGTTGTATCAGGAAACCTATCTCCACCGACAACAACTATAGCATTCACTGTTTTCAACAGTGTTTCGCCGCATATGTGGCTATGGTAGGGAGGCAGTCTGAGCCTTTATGCCTGTATCTTTTTTGATATTTCATCTAAAAGGCAAACTGGGTTCTTCGGTTTGTGTTGTGACACAAGTTCTAATAATTCTGCCCTTGTCGAGTTACTGTCAAACTATACCTTATGTTTCTCTAGCGAGTAAACAGTATAGTTTTCTTCATTCCCTTGTGTTGTGTAGCCGAATTATAGAGTTTTTCGTTAAGTTTTGAAGCACAGTGTCTTAAACCATTTCACAGAAGTACTGTGATTCGTCTCTTCATGGTGGTCGGATGTCTTGTATGAAGTGACTAACAGCAGACAATTAGAAATGAACGCTTTTGAATTTCTGGCTTGTGCTACAATTATTATTATTCCTCTCCTGATCAGAGCTGCCATACTACCGCTGATGGTATAGTCAAATGGTTCAAATGGCTCTGAGCACTATGGGACTTAACATCTTAGGTCATCAGTCCCCTAGAACTTAGAACTACTTAAACCTAACTAACCTAAGGACATCACACACATCCATGCCCGAGGCAGGATTCGAACCTGCGACCGTAGCAGCCCCGCGGTTCCGGACTGCAGCGCTAGAACCGCACGGCCACCGCGGCCGGCGATGGTACTGTCTGTCCAGCCTGTGTTTTAGCTGTGTCTCGTATTCACTCGTTTCATCAAGCCAAATGATATCATCAAAATTTATCCTCATTAATTCTCTAAGAAAGTGGAATCACCTGGCTGCAGTATCTTGGCGTTCCATTAATAACTGCAGCCAGAAATGAATTTATAGTGGAATCCTAACATTATCAGTACTCATAACAAGAACAATTTACTACCCTGAAATAGGTCCATTGCTACAAGGATAGTTTGTAACTTTTTGTGTGTTGGATACTCCTGCATTGAGTAATATTCTTATATCTGCTCTCTGGGTACTGTCTTTGATTAATAATCAAAACTTTCTGTGTCCCAGGTTCGAACCCCGCCAGTGCTTAAATTCTGATTGAGACTTCCAGCATAAGAAGTCACCCTTATTCTATGAACGGCCTTGTCCAAGAGGGCAGAGAAGTGGACAGAGGTTCAGAGCACTCTATTGTCCTTGGGGTGGGAAACTGCCCCTACAGGCGGAAGAATCAGCAATGATCAACGGCATGAGGATGCAGAAGGCAATGGAAACCACTGCACTAAAGACACATAACATGTATCCGTAGGTCATGTGGACTGTAATTGAAAAGTGTCTTGATGATCTCGCCATTGGCAAAAGATTCCAGAGTAGTCCCCCATTTTAATCTCTAGGAGAGGGCTGCCAAGGGGGAGGCGATTGCGAGAAAAAGGTTGAGTAACCAACGATAGGATAACGTTCTTCGCGTTGTGGTGTGGAATGTCAGAAGCTTGAAATGGGCAGGGAAGCTAGAAAGCACAAAAGGGAAATGCAAAGGCTGAATCTAGATATAGTAGGGGTCGGTGAAGTGAAATGGAAAGAAGACTAGGATTTATGGTCAGATGAGTATAGAGTAATATCAACAGCAGCCGGAAATGGTATAACAGGAGTACAATTTGTCATGAAGAAGAAGGTAGGGCGTGTTACTGTGAACAGTTCAGTGACAGGGTTGTTCTTATCAAAATCGACAAAAAAACAACATTGACAATGATGGTTCAAGTATGTATGCAGATGCCGCAAGCTGAGGATGAAGGGAGAGGGAAAGTATATGAGAATATTGAACAGGCAATACAGCATGTAGAGGAAAATGAAAATCTAATAGTCATGGAGGATTGGAATGCAGTTGTAGGGGAAAAGGTAGAAGAAAAGGTTATAGGAGAATATGGACTTGGTAGCAAGCATGAGACAGGAGGACTGAGTTCTGTAATAAATTTCAGGGGAAAGAGTAGAAGAAAAGGTTAGAGGAGAATATGGACTTTATAGCAAGAATGAGAGAGGAGAATGACTGAGTTCTGTAATAAATTTCAGCTAGTAATAGCGTACACTCTGTTGAAGAATCACAAAAGTATGAGGCGTACTTGGAAAAGGCCAGGTGATACTGAAATATTTCATGGTCAGACACAGATTACGAAATCAGATACTGCATTTTAAGGCGCATCCGGTAGCAGATATAGACTCAGATCACAATGCATAGTGATGAAGAGTAGGCTGAAGTATAACAGAATCAATACAAAAAGAAGTTGGATACAGAAGTACTAAGTAATGACAAGATATGCTCGAATTTCTCTAAGGCTGTAGATACAGCAACAAGGAATAGCTCAGTAGACAATATAATTGAAGAGGAATGGACATGTCTAAAACGGGAAGTCACAGAAGCTGGAAAGAAAAACATAGGTACAAAGAAGGTAACTGCGAAGAAACCATAGGTAACAGAAGAAATACTTCAAATGGTTCAAATGGCTCTGAGAACTATGGGACTCAACTGCTGAGGTCATTAGTCCCCTAGAACTTAGAACTAGTTAAACCTAACTAACCTAAGGACATCACAAACATCCATGCCCGAGGCAGGATTCGAACCTGCGACCGTAGCGGTCTTGCGGTTCCAGACTGCAGCGCCTTTAACCGCATGGCCACTTCGGCCAGCGAAGAAATACTTCTGTTGATTGATGAAAGAAGGAAGTACAAAAATGTTCAGGAAATTCAGAAATACAAGTCACTTAGGAATGTAATAAATAGGATGTGCAGGGAAGCTAAGAAGAAATGGCTGTATGAAAAATGTGAAGAAATCGAAAACAAAATGATTGTCGGAAGGACTAACTCAGCATACAGGAAAGTCGAAACAACCTTCCGTGAATTAAAAGTAAGGGTGGTAACATTAAGAGTGCAACGGTAATTCCACTGTTAAATACAGAGGAGAGAGCAGATAGATGTAAAAAGTACATTGAAGGCCTCAGGGAGGGGGATGATTTGTCTGATGTGATTGAAGAAGTTACAGGAGTCGATTTAGACGAGATAAGGAATCCAGCGTTAGAATCAGAATTTAAGAAAGCATCGGAGGGTTTAAGATCAAATAAGGCAGAGGGGATGGACAACATTAGATTAGAATTTCTAAATCATAGGTGGAAGTGGAAACAAAACGACTATTAACGATGGTGTATAGAAAGTATGAGTCTGGCGACATACCATCTGACTTTCAGAAAAACATCTTCCACACAATTCTGATGACTGCAGGAGCTGACAAGTGCGAAAATTATCGCACAATCAGCTTAACAGCTCATGCATCCAATTTGCTGACAAGAATAATATACAAAAGATTGGAAAAGAAAATTGAGGACATGTTGGATGACGATCAGTTTGGCTTTAGGAAAGGTAAAGGTACCTGAGAGGGAACTCAGACATTGCAGTTGATTATGGAAGCAAGACTAAAGAAAAGTCAAGACACAACCATAGGATTTGTCGACCAGAGAAAGCATTCGACAATGTAAAATGGTGGAAGATGTTAAAATTCTGAGAAAAATAATGGCAAGCTATAGGGAGAGATAGGTAATATACAATATGTATAAGAGCCAAGGCAGAATAATAAGAGTGGGCAGCCAAGAACGAAGTGCTCAGATTAAAAACGGTGTAAGACAGGGATGTAGTCTTTTGCCCCTATCGTTCAGTCTGTATATCGAAGAAGGAATTATGGAAATGAAAGAAAAGTTCAGGAGTGGAATTAAAATTCAAAGTGAAAGGATACCAATGTTATGACTCGTTAATGATATTGCTATCCTGAGTAAAAGTGAAGAAGAATTATAGAATCTGTCGAACAGAATGAATAATTTAATGAGTACAGAATATGGATTGAGAGCGAATCGAAGAAGGACGTAAGTAATGAGAAGTAGCAGAAATGAGAACAGCGAGAATCTTAACATCAGAACTGGTGTGCATGAAGTAGATGAATTTAAGGAATTCCAATACCTAAAGAGCAAAATAACCACGAGAGACAGAGCAAGAAGGGCATCAAAAGCAGACTACCACTGGCAAAAAGGGCATTCCTGACCAAGAGAAGTCTATTAGTATCAAACATAGGCCTTAATTTGAGGAAGAAATTTCCGAGAATGTATGTTTGAAGTACAGCATTGTATGGTGGTGAAACGTGGACTGTGGGAAAACCGGAACAGAAGAGAATCGAATCATTTGAGATGTGGTGCTACAGATGAATGCTGAAAGTTGGGTGGACTGATAAGGTAAGGATTGAGGAGGTTATGTGCAGAATCGGAGAGAAAAGGAATACGTGGAAAATACTGACAAGGAGAGGAAATAGTATGATAGGAAATCTGTTAAGACGTTAGGGAATGACTTCCATGGTACCAGAGGGCAAAAGCTGTAGAGGAAGACAGAGACTGGAATACATCCAGCAAATAACTGAGGATGTAGGTTGCACGTGCTACTCTGAATAGAAGAGTTTGTCACACTGGAGAAATTCGTGGCAGGACACATCAAGCCTGTCAGAAGGCTGATGACCCCAAAAAAATCTAATTAGAAATCTCAGCTTCCTGAAAAGAGTCGAGATTTGTGACACTCTTCTCCAGGTGCCTCTTCTTTCCAGGTGTCTCTAATATAGAGAACTCGCCTGATTCTTCTTTCGCGAATTTCTTATTGCAGGTTCTTTTCACTGATCATTCGCTGATTTGTAGAGCAGCTGCAACACCACCACTTTATCCAAAGGAAGTAGGGGTGCTCCTGTGTCTAACTGTCTCTCAAAATACTTTGCCAATAAACACACGAATTCACGCGACTGACTGCTTATAATCACGACATGTCTGGCAACTTTTGAAAGTTTCCTAGGAGTGTGCAGTGTCTGTCTGCTCTTCTTTCAACTACTTTTATCACACATCGTAAGGAATGTGAAACTGAGAGTCACCCAAGTCTCTCACTACAACGTTTCGCTGAGAACTGGCTAGTATAATACTTTAGCCAGTACTGCACAGCGGAAGTGGTAATGTAGTCAAAGCCAACAGTGTCATACTGCCATTGGTGTATTGGTGATAGGAGCTGTGTAGCTTGCTACAACTGGTTTAAATCAGTCTATAGCAATGTGTGTAGAAATCAAGTAGAACATGTCACCATCAAATTAGGAATATCTGAACTTGATGACATAAGGCTCGAAATTGGAAATGCGCCTATTAACAATTCCAAGAAGTTAACTACATACAGACTTCTCAAAGAAAAGAGTACTAAAATACTGAGAAATGAATTGAGACTAATAGAGTAGTCCAACATATTAACCAGTGAGAAAGATATTAACAAATGTTTCTCCACATTCATTGCCATCATAAAACATGCACTAGACAGTAACTGCCTCTTTGTTACTGAAAGGTGCAACGCTAGAATTAGGCACAAACCATAACACACAAATATGTGGTCACACCACAAATCAACAGAATCAGAATAGTTTTACTCATGCTGAAGGAAAGATTTGTTGACTCTTGTGAGAACAAAAACAACTATATATGCTTTAGAAAAATCGACAAATCTGAAATTATAGCAGCAAAAATTGAAGCAAATGAAGGGTACGATTTAAATTATAAAAATAAATGTAAATCAGATTGCTGTGGAGTGGCCGGCCGCTGGTGGCCGAGCGGTTCTGGCGCTACAGTCTGGAACCGCGCGACCGCTACGGTCGCAGGTTCGAATCCTGCCTCGGGCATGGATGTGTGTGTTGTCCTTAGGTTCGTTAGGTTTAAGTAGTTCTAAGTTCTAGGGGACTTATGACCTCAGCAGTTGAGTCCCATAGTGCTCAGAGCCATTTGCACCATTTTTTTTTTTGCTGTGGAGTGAAAAGTGATATAAACATGGGGAAGGCAGAAATCAGTGATCCAGTGAACTGTAACACTCAACGAATATTTTGTAAATTCTGGAAGTTCTCTTTATCACAAAGTAATTATACATGTAATGCTGAGGTCTTCCTTTTGCAATTTCATACTAAACCAAATGAAAGATGTACTTGGAAAAGAATGACTGTTACAGGTGTTACTGATGCTGTAAACAACATGAACAGCTCCAGAACAGAGGACTACTCTGGCCTCAATAACTATATTCTGGAATCTATAGTTAAGGAAATCAGAGCGCCTCTCCTCTATCTTCTAAACAATATTCTTGATGACAGCACTTTCCCTGACTGTCTTAAATTATATCAGTTGTCCCCACAATATCTAAAAATCATTGAGAGCGACATACATTTACAGATCTACAAGTATTTTGACAATAACAAGTCACTGATTGAAAGCCAGTTTGGATTTATGTCAAACCGATCAACCATAAAAGCTATTGAAAGTCTATTAACTGAAATTCACAATGGTTATGAAAGTAAACTTATCACATGTGCTACACTTACAGACTTAAGTAAAACTTTTGAGTCTCTGTCTCATGAAATTATTGTAAAAAGCTAGAATACTAAAGTTTGTAGATAAACCACTAAATTTAATTAATTTCTACCTAATCAATAGGCAAAAATTAGTGCATGTTAACAACGAAAGATCGAATCTAATGAAAATTAAGAGAGAAGTCCCACAAGGCATTGTTCTTGGTCCATTCCTTTCTATTGTCTACGTTAATGACTTACCAAACGATATGATACACAATAATGTTCTATATGCTGGTGATATGCTTATAATGTCATCCAGTGAGAAAATGCAGGTTGTTATAGACAAAAATAAGAAACTATTTGAAAAAAGGTAGTCAGTGGTGTAAAGCTCTGTGTAAATGAATCAAAGACAGAGGAAGAAAGCATAAAAAGACGCGAATCAAAATGTCAAACAGGTGGACCGCATAATGTACCAAAGTCTCTGTAGAGGTGAGTGACTGGTAAACCTACAAATGTGATTTTTATGCTATGGAAACTAAGGTATTCTATCAACAAAGGTTATTGGTTTCACTTTACTATGAATTCCTTTACTTAAAGCTGCAGTGTGGGGTACTATTGTGGGGAAATTCACTAGGTACAGACTGCATTGCATTACTGAAGAAAGGTAATATGGAGAGTGCTCTGAACTATAGCCCAATTTCACTGGTATCTGCAGTCTCAAAAATAACTGGATCAGTCAGGAAAGTCAGACTAATGTGTTATATAGATAAACGAAGTACAGTAAGGTTTCTGCAGTGGGAGAAGTAGATTATGGTTCATTACAGAGTTCACAAAAACAGTACTTGAAGACCTTGATATGGATAACTGCATCAATGACAAATGCTTTTTAAAGTATTAACGATACAACACTACTAAAGGCGAATTTACATTGGCCGTCATGTCACATCACATCACATCACATAAAAACATTCAAAAATGCATTTAAAATAACGACATTCACACAGACTGACAACAGAACGTCACGTCACGTCAAAATTTTTAGGGAAGAAATTTTTGATGATGTCGTCATCTGGTAACGTCGGAAGTTAACATAATTTCGCTGCACTCATATTATATTAGTGGATTTCCTGATTTTGTTTCTTAGAAATCTTTATTTTTATTATTGTGCTTTGTTTTAGTGACAAATTGTAAATGATTCCTGATGACTTGAATATTTTTCCCGCTGTGTTCTTCCATACCTTACATCAGATATCTGAAAGCCAAAAATAGTTTAGGTTTTACAATAACAGAACAAAGCTGATTCCCACACTGTAAATAATTAAGAACCTAAGTTGTTGAAGCTGTTTTCACCAAATAACATTTCAAGTGGAAATGTTTGCTCTAATGAAGAAGAAAAGTAAAGTTGCTTATGACATCATTAGTTACACAAGGAAAAATAAATTGTTGTTAGCTTCTGAATTCCGGTACTGTTCTCTGACTTTTTGTATCAGGGATGGTACCAGTAACCCATAACCTCACTTTCACCATTTGGTACTAGGCTAAGGGAGTTAATGTGACGTAATGTGATGTGATGTGATGGACATTGAGACTACATCCTCACGTAACAGTGCCACTACATGACAAATACTGTGAATACACCTTCACGTGATGTTGTTGTGATGTGATGTGATGAACAGTGTGAACTGGCCTCAAATAAGCAAGACACACTTGGTGCAAGACGAGTAGCAAACGAATGGTTCCAGTCTTACTTGGAAAACAGAATGCAAAAGGTAGATATAGTTCATGCATCTCATGATTGTAAATTTTTATAAAGCAATGTTCACACAAGAAACACATAAACATAGGTGTTCCCGGGGTAGTGCATTGAGTACATTTCTGTTCTTAATATATATATAAATGAGTTTCCAGCATAAGAGACATGGAGAAAAAGTTTCCTTTGTTGCTGATAACTGTTGCTGATAACTTTATAGATTACAAAATTCTTAGAGATGAATACTGAGTGTTAGTTAACTTTGAATGAACACAAAAGATGCTGACAGAAAAAATGTCTTGAGCTTGTTTTGTTCTTAGGGTGCAGTTAGCAGCTTGTAACAACCAATGCCTTGTAGTGACATAATGTTCCTATGTACACTCAGTTCTTACTATGGGATCCTTTTCTTAGGTCTGAAGGCACAATACATGGATACATTTTTTAAACTTCAGAGAAGGGCTTTAAGAATAATAATAATAGGTAAAAGTAATATTCAGGCTCATTGTGTAGAACTGTTTAAAAAAAACTGGGTATTCTTACTGTACCAAGTGAGTACGTATACCAATGTGTTGTAAATATCAGGGTAGATAGATATTTCGCCAGTTCTATACATAATTCTGGAACAAGAGCCACTTTGGACTTACATTTACTTAGGAAAAACAAAAAAGTATTCAATACAATAGCAAGGAATAAAACTGTGTAATATATTTTCCAATGTGATGATAAAGATTACTAAAATACACCTCTTTAAAAAGACACCTAAAACATTCTTTATAAGTGATCCATACTACACAATCAAAGTTCAGCTAGAGGATTCAGAGTAATAGTTAATATGGAAAGGTGATAATTGTAGAACATTTTCCCATAACAGTACTGTAATGCTTTTGCAAGAAAATCACATGTTAAGATCTATAGTGTATGACAGTAATGTTTTGTCATTCTTCTGATTTCAACATCTCACTCTTTTATTGGGGGGGGGGGCGATGACTCAGTTTTTTCAAGTGGCTTGACAGAAGGGCATGAAGATGTACATAGAGTATAGTTGCATGTGTTCCAATGTGGAATCATTTTTGTGAACACACAGGAGTCAGTTAAGGGGCATAGCAATAAGCTCATTGGTTCTGTATCATCATTGGCTGTTGTTGATGAGTACAGCTATGAAGAGCAAAACAGTGTTCTATCAAAGAATATTGTACAATACTATGAGATGAGGTAGTTTAGTTGCTAAGACAATGACCTCATGTTCATGGGGATGGAACTTCCTCTGTCTAGCCATCCAGATTTAGGTTTTTCATGATAATTCTGAATCATTTCCACATACATATTCAAGGTGTATGCATATTTTTGAACTATTTATTTTCATTGTATTATGATGACAAATCCAATATAATTGCAAGATGACCTATGGATGGATTAATAAAAAAATAAGACAAATAAAAAGTAAATAAAGATGTCAATTCACTTAGCGCAGGACCAAATGGTGAAAATGAGGTTATTAGCTACCAACTGATACAAAAAATTTAGAATATAATATCATAATTAAGGAATTAGCAATGACAAAATTTATTCATTGTGAAAACAAACCTCATAATAGATGTTTAGATTAGATTAGATTAATTTTCAATTCCATAGATCCATGGTGAGGAGATCCTCATGGATGTGGAACATATCAATTTTTTTTATAGCTGAAATAACAATACTAATTGTATGAATATATACAATACATCATTTGTTTCTATTTAAAAATTCGTCACTGGAGTAGAAGGAGTTGGCCACTAGTAAGTCTTTCAGGTTCCTTTTAAACTGATCTTTATTTGTAACTAAATTTTTTATGACATCTTGGGTTGTCGGGTGTTCTGCCGGATATCAGCGTCGTACTTGCACGATATTTCGGCCACGTAGCTCGTAACCTTCATCAGGTGCGACCTGAGACTGCTCCTCGAGTTTATTAAGAATGGGGCCCCTCCACACCCACACCAACGTGATGACCAAACCAAAAGTTCTACTGTCACCTCCGTAAACATGTTAGCTTTTGAATCATGCGTCACAGGATGCGGGCTGTGATGTTATCCATGCGTCTGGGTAAGATTACTCATTAACATGGTCCATCAGGAGATAGAAGTGGTCGAAAACGATTGAAGGGTAGCGGTTGTAAGGGCAGAGGAAAAAAAGTGCCAAGGCCAGCGCCAAGGGAAAAAAACCTCTGCGACAGTAGGATGGGTAGTAAGGGCAGTAGCGGCTTGCTAGCTGCGACAGAGCATGCAAGGTGAGGAAAGGTTAGCGTGAGGTATCGTGCATCGTTACCTATGTGCTGCGTCTTCGTTAGCTGGGTCAGTCCGGGTGGTGTGGCTGGGCTCGCTTGTAGTCTCCTGGGCCGGCCGCAGTAGCTTCCTTCCTGTAACATAAGAGTTCAGCGCGGCAACGCATGCGTTGCTGTTAGGCCCTCTGCTGCGCCTTGTCGTCAGTGACTTGGTGCAGCTTCATCAGTGTAAGTAGGCTGTTTAGGTTTTTTTATTCGTCACGTCACCTCTGTATGAAAATCACTGGCTGTGCTGTGTGCAGTCTGTGGCTGCTTTGCATTGTTGTAATACTCGCCATTGTAGTGTTAGGCAGCTGACTGGGAACAGCGCGTAGCGTTGCGCAGTTGGAGGTGAGCCGCCAGCAGTGCTGGATGTGGGGAGAGAGAAGGCGGAGTTTTGAAATTTGTCATGAACTGATATATATATATATCAAGGTAAATACATTGTTTGTTCTCTATTAATATCTTTCATTTGCTAACTATCCCTATCAGTAGTTAGTGCCTTCCATAGTTTGAATCTTTTATTTAGCTGGCAAGAGTGGCGCTTGCTCTATTGCAGTAGTGGGAGTAACCACGATTTTTGTGAGGTAAGTCATTTGTGAAACGTATAGTTTAATGTTAGTCAGGGCCATTCTTTTGTAGGGATTTTTGAAAGTCAGATTGCGTTGCGCAAAAAAATATTGTGTCAGTTAAAGCACAGTCGTGTATAATTGTTCAAAGGGGACGTTTCATATGTCGACCCTTTGCCAGGATACCTCACTGGAATCTTCTGATTTTTTCTTGTAGTTTGTGTAATTAGTGTAGATTTTGTTTATTGCTAGCGCGTAATTGTAGAGAGAATCTCCTTTGTAGTTGCAGTCTTTCATTGTTGTACAGTAAAACAGGTGTGGCACGCATGTAGATTTGCACCAAGTATTTCGCAGCTGCAATTAACTAGATATTATTTTCAGTGCTATGTTAATGTGTTCCCCTATTTTTGCTCTTCAAATTGTGTTTTTCTGTGTTGTCTTGTGAAATATTGTGACAATAATGGCGTGTGAAAACGTAACACTAGGTTCCAAGGTAAATTGAGAAATGACAGCGAAGACGAAAGCAGTGTGTTAGCGCCACCGAGTAATGAATTAACTGATGTTCAAAGTAGTAATTTGGTAATTGTGCATAGGGAAATGGAGCGGGCGGCAAATAATGGTGTAGACAATGAAACAAGTAGTGAACAGGTATGCATTATCGATCGATCGGTCGGCAATAGCTCGCCTCAGGAAGCCGAAATGGCACGACACGATCTCGCAAATACTGTAGATTCAGGTTTTGGATCCTCACCGTTTTCTCAAATAAGTCAAGACACATTTTCTGCTTGTCAAAATGTGAATGTTTCCGGTGCAAATTCACTGCCGAAAAGCACTGAGGAACAGATTCCAGACACTAATACATTATTATTGCAATTAATGCAACAAATGGGACAAAATCTTCGAAAGTTAGACACAGTGGAACAAAATCAGAGACAAACACAGCAAAAGCTTCAAAAGTTAGACACAATGGAACAAAATCTTAAAAAGTTAGACTCATTGGAGCAAACTCTTGAACAAACACGTGAGGATTTAACTACTGAGTTACATCACATTGAATCGAAATGTCAAAAAGTCTGTAATGACGTAAAAACACAAATTTGTGAGCATTTCCAACCTATTTTTTCGCGTCATGAAAATGCACTACAGAATCACGAAGCAGCCATAAAAGAACAGCAAACTACTGTTCATGAAAATCATGAGACCTTGCAAGCTAAATTTGACTCAGTTGCATCTACCGATTCGGTTACGCAACTTGCAAAAACTCAGGAAAACTTGAAGGACACAGTAGATTCGATTTCAACACAAATGGACACTCTGAAACTTGGTTCAGAAAAACACACTGAGGAAATGTGTTCACTATCGGAGAAAGTAGCCGAACTTTCGGATCAGGTCACTAACTTATCTACAAAGGTAGATGATGATCTGAATGACACAAGACCTGTAGCCTTCACTGACACAGAAGAGTATGAAAAAATTAGAAAATTCAAACAAAATCAAAATCAAATCAATACACAGTACAAAAGAGAAATCCGGGAAGTACAAGATCAGTTGACGCAGGTAATACAAGAACTACATATTTCAGAGGACACTCGCGCTCCAGTACGGGAAGAGGGGCATAGAAATACGGAACAACCACAAAATAATAACACAGGACATTTCGGAAATTATGAAAGAAATTGGCAAGGCGCATTGGATTTTGAGATGGAACCGCCGACACGACGTAACAATGACCGATATGCTACTCGCCGACACGATGATTTTGACTATAAGCTGTTCATTACTACACGTAAATTCATAACGTTTAAGAATTCTGCCAACGACATTCATCCACAAGCGTGGCTCCATCAATTCTCTCATTGTTTTCCTCCCAACTGGTCATTGGAGCACAAGTTAGAATTTATGTGTGGCTACTTGGAGAATGAACCAGCTGTAAGAATGCGATCGGTCATTCACGATTGTCACAGTGAAGGAGAATTTTACCATGCCTTCCTCTCAGCGTATTGGTCTCAAGCTACACAAGATCGAGTAAAACATAGCATCATAATGATGAAACGTTTCGAACAATCTGAATTTTCCAGTCTTATGAAATATTTTGAAGACATGTTGCATAAGAACTCATCCGCATTTGCTTAATCAAATTACCTGAACATTTACGGCATATTATTTTAGCAGGACGTTGCAAAGACGACATTGAAGCTTTTCAGGGACTGTTACAAGAACTGGAAATTGACACTGACAATCGCGGAACGCGAGAACAGGAGCACAACAATTACAGGTCACATCTGTCACAATTCCGCGATGACAGAAATAATACACGACAAGGCTATTCTTATAACGCAAATCGTGACCAAAACAGACACCACCCTTATGACAACCGTTGGCAGAATAATAGTTACAGAGGAAGATCGCATTTCCGTAGTAATGAATATGACAGAGATAACCATAGAAACAGACAATATGGGTACCAAAACAATTATTATCAAGGGAGGCAGAATAACGTCAGACGCAACAGTTCGACGCACAGTTACGATTCAGGGAGAAATTCTCCACCACGTGGCGGACAAGGAAGAAACTACGGAACCTACCGACATGACGACAGACGATATATTCGTAACGACAGACCTGAATTGCATCAGAACTGGCGGGATTTAAACACGGCAGGGCTTTCTCGGCAAGGTGAATTTGTAGAAGTTAGGTCTCCTAATCCCAATTACGACGCGCGCCAACAAAGAAACAGTCAATGACCCGCACACCAGGCAGCCGCGTGCGCCCGCTGGCTCCGAGAAAAATAACATAAGACGCTAGCCTTGAGAAAAATTTTAGCATTCTTTACCGATGTATACAACATGATAATTGCTTTGAAGTTGAAACTCTGTGCACTAGGAAGAGTAAAGGTTTACACCACACTTCACATGTAAAACCGTTTATTTAAAGATATTCTGTTTTTTAACTTAGTCTTTGCTATAAAATTTTTCACTTTACATTACTGGTATGCTTTGTTAGACTTAAGAAACTGTTACCATGCAACAATGTTTGAAGTTAAATATCCAGTCAAGAACCAAGAGAACTTATTTCAACAGAAATTACGAATGCATTGTTATAGTGAACAGACGACACAGTGTTGTTATTTGTACATTCTTGCTTGTTAGTTACACGATTACGTAACGACTATCAGGCTTACATACTTCGAACATGTACTAGTACTGTTAATGAGATTTTAATGCAACATTTTGGTTTACTTGAAAATACATTATGGATTCAAAGTGCTTTCTGAGAGATACCAGAAGACACAGTGGTTAGTTTATGTGACAGCTACACGATTTTATCACGACGCTACTAATGAGTGACAATTTACAATGTTGCTTTTGCAGTGTTTCTGTTTTATTTCTGCACAGTTTTTCTGTATTATTCTGGAAAGTAAAACATGTTTTAGTAGTAACTTTTGTGGTATAGCTACAAGGAGACAGCCTTTTCTGTAGCACAACAATACGTTACAGTACAGTACTTTCTTCATCACAACAATAAACGTAATAACTATGGTATCCATATGCAAAGCATTTCACTTTCGTTTATGATGAGGTAAGTATATTGACTTCAGCAGAACTTTGCTTACAGAGGACGATAAATACGAGACTTCCACAGAGATTATCTTGCAACATGACGCACAGTTTAGCGCTACAGTACACGTATTTGAGTGATTAATTTCGCACTTAAAATTTTTTTTAAGATATTTGAAGTGCAATGATACAAGGGTTTTCAGTGATACATTTCATTCCATTGCTGTAATCTGTAACACCTGAGGGTATAATTACATTAATCCTCAGGGGGGTACACACTTACTTTGTGTACCATGTGTTTGGCAAGCACAAGGAGCCCTAGCTAATATGGTATTTGCTTATACAACTTTACACATCGGTACCATATTTCTCCAACACAGTATTACACAGCTATCAGATCATTTAACTGAGAGACAAACATTTTTTTTACTACATCAGTGACAGATGTTTACATAATTACACCGTTGGATAACTTCACACTTATGAAATTGTATTTTGTCTGTACTTTGTGAAATGCTCATATTTTTTCAGAACCATTGTGATACTGTGAGAGCTTTGAATGATGTATTTGGTATGGGATCATAATTTTTAAAGTACGTTTGAGGCAGATGACACTTTTGACATGAGCAGAGAATTTTTTTGGGTTTGAAATTATTGCAGAAAGCTACGACGTTTTTGAGATTTGACTGAGGTATTATGATATTATTATGACGACTATGTGTATTATGCTGTTGCGGTATGTTTATGATCAGTAAGCTGATGCTATATGAGTTATTTGATTATGCTACATATCTGTTGCGATGAAATATTGTAGAAGTGTCGACGAATAAGGTAAGGAATAATGAGTGTGGAAAAGGATGTTGGAAACCAAGAATCGTACTTTAAGAGTTATGAAATGTGTGTAAATGCGTGAATGTATCACAATGCCGACGAAAATTTTTTTGGACGCTGTTATATTTATAGGATTTTGTTTCTACAGATTTGTAACCCAAATTCTTGGCCTGTGAAATATATTTATATGAGACTGTCACTGTAGCGGAAACTGGTGTCGTAAATATTTCAGTAAGAAAGTTCAGTGAAAGTTCAGTGACCACCTGCACGTAATGCGTCGTGGGCACCCAGCTGAGCGGCCAGGTGTGCCAGCCGCCTTGAGAAAAAGCCATTAGGTGGTAGAAAAAAAAAAGGGAGGCCATTATCCTCGCTATTGACATTTCTTTGTAGAAAGCATCGCAAAAACGACACGGTCGAACTTGAAAACATATGATTACACTGTGGAGCTCTTAATTTATGATATTTCCTGAAATGAAATGATGAGAAACATTTCACATCTATTGTCTTTCTAGTTGAAAGATTGTTTACGGCACTATGAAATGCCATATGGCTAGTGAATGACGTTTCACGCCTTGCTTTGCTCATTTCGTTTAATATCTAGTTTCTAGCTGCACTGCAGCATTGGTTAAAATAAAATTTTATAGATGTACTAATACAAATATTTTCTGTCTACAGATCGAGTAAATAATAATTTTTTTCAAAAAAATGAGGGAGCACAAAAAGACATTTACCTTCACAGGAACTGCATACATAATTTTCTTTTCTAGTACTTAGTAATTTTTTGTATAATTAGCTTTTTTGGTGCACCACTTTAATTACATAGACATTAAGATGTGAATAGACATTTCCCTTATCTGCATTGTTGTCTTTAGTGTACTAGCTTGCGCTTTGTCATGTTTAGATATAATTTATTGCTTCTGCTGTTTGCCAGGAATAGTGCTACTGAATTTTAATTTGTGTTACTCTGTTAAGCCAGTTTTACTACTGATTTATTTTTCTTGTTTGCTGCTCATTGCCTTATATTAGTTGTAATTAATGCTGCTTGCTTCGCCATTTGTATTTTTCATCATTGCTGTTTGTGTTAATTGTTTTGTGCTGCTGCATTGCCTCGTCCCTTAGTTTAGCATCTGAGCTCAGTAGCTTTAAGTTAGCTTAAGAGGGGGTAGACTATATAAGAGACTGCGTTGCGATGAATTGGAAGAAATGCATTGAGAAGTCATACGAAAAAAGTACAGAAAACAGGTGTAGATAGGACTTTTTGGAAATAGTGAGGAATGGAGGGAGGTCTCTGAGAAGTAAAGAAAGTTTTGTTTGCAAAATACTGCAGTAAAACAAACCCTGTCCTTTCCCCCTGTGTTATTCTGGTATGTGTTTGTGTACTCTTGTATATTTGTGTTTTTCCTGTCTTTATGTGTTTAGCTAATAAGAGTTATGTTGTAGAATTTTTCTGATAATATGTTATTTTCTTTGTAAAGATGTTTAGACATTATTTATTCTGTTTTGTTTTAATGCTCATGTGTGAAATTAATGTTTCGAAACTATTCTCATTATTTTATGTATTTACTTATCTCATAATTCCTGTAACACTGATGTATACGTTTATTTCTATTCTGTTGTAAAACCTGTACTACAAATGTTATCTGTATTGTTATGTTCTTTAATGATGTATTTTGTACCGTTTTTATTGTATTCTTATGATATAAAATTGCAATTGACACCAGTTCATCAAATTAAGTAACTTGTAAGTTACATCTCACTGCACACGTTTTTGTTGGTCATAGTATATGGACAATATGTGACAAGTAGGGACTGTTAGTGTTTGCACGTGTGTTAATAATTCAGCAAGGGACTGGATAGCAGCATTGCTGGTTCTAAGGACAAAAAAAAACTTTGTGAGTGCACAAGTGGTGGTTTATGGACTTGCTATATTGTCCGCAAGACTCTTCGATGGTGATTGTGCACCTGCACAGTTGCAACAGATGGTTGCCGGCCGTCTCTACAAGGACTACAGTGGGTCTGCACCTTTGATGACCCACCAATACCATTATTTCTACAAGGACTGCAGTGGGTCTGCACCTCTGGTGGCCCACCAATACCGTAATCTCTACCAGGACTACAGTGGGTCTGCTCTGTTATGACCTACCCACCAATACTCTTCAAAACTTCGACTGACTCTGCTGTGGGTTTGCTCTGTTGTGGCCCATTACCTGTCAGCATGTCAAGAGTCAGCACTGTCTTTCCGTTGGAAGGACAACACTACTTCTTCAAGACTGCATGGAAATCCACTACTTCCATGTGCATTTTCTTTTACTGCTCAGACTTTGAGAAAAACACTGCAATATGATGAATGATCAGGACTGTCTTTATGGACTGTGAGAAAATTTTAGCTTTTGACCAACATTGTAACAATAAGTGTGTGCATTTGATTTCTTTGTTATTGTAATTATGAAAAAATTTCTCAAATCTGTATTGGCCACTGCCCAAACCAATTTGTAAAATTTTTTGTGGGGAGCATGGGGGCTATGTAAGTAGGCTGTTTAGGTTTTTTTATTGGTAACGTCACCTCTGTATGAAAATCACTGGCTGTGCTGTGTGCAGTCTGTGGCTGCTTTGCATTGTTGTAATACTCGCCATTGTAGTGTTAGGCAGCTGACTGGGAACAGCGCGTAGCGTTGCGCAGTTGGAGGTGAGCTGCCAGCAGTGGTGGATGTGGGGAGAGAGATGGCGGAGTTTTGAAATTTGTCATGAACTGATATAAATATATATATATATATATATATATATATATATATATATATATATATATATATATATATATATGATATCAAGGTAAATACATTGTTTGTTCTCTATTAATATCTTTCATTTGCTAACTATCCCTATCAGTAGTTATGCCTTCCATAGTTTGAATCTTTTATTTAGCTGGCAAGAGTGGCGCTTGCTCTATTGCAGTAGTGGGAGTAACCAAGATTTTTGTGAGGTAAGTGATTTGTGAAACGTATAGTTTAATGTTAGTCAGGGCCATTCTTTTGTAGGGATTTTTGAAAGTCAGATTGCGTTGCGCTAAAAAATATTGTGTGTCAGTTAAAGCACAGTCGTGTATAATTGTTCAAAGGGGACGTTTCAGGTGCAGCTTCATCAGGCTGGTGCAGAACGGCGGCGATCGGCTACCATTCAGCGTCTTCCACTACTGCATGGCGCAGGCCTTCTGCGCTGAAGCTTCGAGCAGCTCCGCTTGTTCAGTGAGCTGTGCCGATTCAGCGTCGGAGAAATGCACGCCGCTCGCTGTCGCGATGATGGCTGTCTTTTTGTTTTCTTGGTCCCTTGGAGGGGCCGCTCCTCGAGTGTTTTTTCTTTTTTTTTTTTTTTTGCACTTTTCATTCCCTTCTCAGATGGAGAAGGGCGGGCTGTTTTAGAGCGTGCGTTTAGCTCTTTTCAGCCAAGGGGTATAGTTAACTCTGCTGTGGCACTTTTTATTTCTCTCGCAGGGGTGCAAAGAAGGGGGGGGTTTCTCCCAATTGGGAATTTATTTGCAGGAGTTTGTTGGGGACAGTTCCGGTATTTACCTTAGCGGCCAAGGAAAACCTGCAAAACCCGGCCAGAACTGCATGTTATGACTTGCCTTCTCTTTATTTGCCGTGTTGCCAGCGTTGGTGCTGGCGTTCACGGCAGGCAAGGGCGGCTTCGCGTCTTCTGTCACGCTCCGCCTCTTGCCTTCTTCTGAACTCCTCATCTCTGGCTTCCGCCTTTCTTCTTATGAGCTCCTTGCTTTGCAGGAAGCTCATCTGGTGTTCGTCTCGGTCGGCCAAGTTTGGGTTGGTGACGTCCAGGATTTCGCTGTCCACAAGGGCGGCCCAGTGATTGACGAACTCCTTGGTTTGCACGCTTGAATCCTGACGTGCTGCCGGTGCTCCCTTGCCTTCTGACGACGCCTGTGTGGCTCGACTGATTGTCATCTTTTTCGGCCAGGCCGTTTGTGTGGCCTGGTCACGGCTGGGGTGTGCTGCTTCTGTTGCCGGCCCGTCGTCTTTGTGCTGCTCATCCGTCTGCAGCGCCTGCGTCTCCTTGCTGGTGTTGCGGCGGAGGTATTCACGGAGAGTGAAGCAGGCGGCCTCCATCTCTGCATGGAGAACCATGCGGAATCTTGTTTCCGCCTCCTGGAGGGCCGAGTCGACGTCGGGACTAGCTGTCGCCGCCGTCTTCCCACACGCTGCGTCGCGCCGCCGCCCCCCTCCGCCGCCTTTGCCACTGGCGGCGGAGGAAGGCGGCCGCACGTGAGCGGTGGCCGTCGTCGCCTCTCCTCCAGGTGCCACCGTTGTTCCCACGGCGTTGCCTCCTCCTCTCGCTGTTGCCTCTGCCCTTCCGTTGTTCGCAGCGGCTACAGAACGTTGTCGCCTCCTTCTTCTGCGGCGTCGCCTCTTTGCCTGGGACGCTGTTTCCTGTGCAGTGGCGGGATTTCGGCCGTTGAAGGCCTGGCATCCGCGCCAGTTAGCGACGTGCTCACCGCCGCAGCGGGCGCACGTCGGTTGGGCGTCTTTGGTGCTGGTACAGGTGCGGGTGTCATGGTGACGTCCGCACTTGACGCACCTGGCGGCGTTGCGGTAGTGCTTTGCCACATGCCCTTCCTCCTGGCACTTGAAGCACTGTGGCTTTGTGTCCAGGTGGGGGGGGGGGGGGGAGTCTCCGGCTGCACGCAAAAGCCCAACAGCTTTCGGATTCCCAGGATGTCCCCGCCGTTGTCTGCCGCTGGTGTGGCGACAATAAACAGCGGCGGTTTCTTCTTATTGGTTTTGTTGTGCTACCTGACGGTTGCCTCATCAAAACCTTGGCGGCGCAGCCCTTCTTTCACTGCTCGCTCCGTGAGGATCCAAGGCAGTCCCCTCAGGAGCGCCTTGGTGACTTCTTTGCGACGAGTCTTCTGACCCATCGCACCTCTTTCCGGGGCGTCCACTGTGTGAGCGGCCACAAGGGCTTTCAGGGCCCTGTAGTCGTCCCAGTTCGCGGCCTGGAGCTTGATGGTGGCGTCGGAGTCGACGGACTCAACAACAGCCTCCTTGTCGCAGCTCTGCCCCATCTTATCATAGATTTCCACCCACTCGACCTCCTGGCACTTGATGTACAGGGCGGGGAGGTACGATGTCGTGGGAGCTTCGACACTCTTCCTTGCAACAACAACAAGCCTCGAGTGGACCTGGTCCAGTATTTATGCCTATGGCCTTCCCCCTCCACCAACGGCTGCAGGCGCTTCCTCTGTGGTCCGCGCCCATTCCCTGCGACCTGATGGGGCGTTGCTGCTCCCTTTTCCGTCCGCTGCGGTTCTAGGTGTTCCCTCTGCGGTCCGCGCCCATCAAACCCGCTCCTGGGGGTTTCACCTACGGTCTGGGGTACCAAGCGTTCCCCCTGCGGTCCGCGCCCGCTCACCACGACCTGTTGGAGCGTTGCCGCTCCGTTTTTCGTCCGTTGCGGCTCTGGATGTTCCCTCTGTGGTCCGCGCCCACCAGTCCCACTTCTGGGTGTTCCATCTTTGGTCTGGTGCGCCTGGCAGTCCGTCAGGGGCTCGTTTTCCATCTCCATGTCTCTGGTTCTTCTGTTTGTGTAGTGTTGCAGCTGGCCCCGTTGCTCCTTTAACAATTGCAGAGCCGGATCCCAGGCTCTGCTTAGCTGGTACCCTGTGTCACAGTTCATAACATCGTCAGCCATTTTAATTTCTATCTCCATAAATATGTTGGCAACCACAGGGGACAGTGGGCTGCCCATAGCTACACCTTCGGTTTGCTCGTAATATTGGTTTCTGCACAGGAAATACGTGGATGTCAGTGTACGACTGAACAGGTCCAACAGAGCACCGTCAAATTTCTCTGCAATCAGTTCTAGTGAGTCCTTCAGTGGGACCCTGGTGAACAGCGATACCACATCAAAACTAACCATGATGTCCGAATCTGTGATGTGCAGTTGCTTGAGGCGTGTGGTTGCCAACATGTTTATGGAGAGTTTTGAGGAGATGGCATTGGAGACAGCCACATTTAAACCCACATGCTTCTTTAGGTATGTGGATGACACCTTCGTGATCTGGCCACATGGGATGGACAGGCTCAATGAGTTTCTTCAACATCTTAACTCATGCCACCCTAATATCAAGTTCACCATGGAACTGGAGAAGAATGGCCAACTGCCATTTCTGGATGTATTAGTCCAGAGGAAAGCAAATGGATCAATTGGCCACAGTGTGTACCGAAAACTAACACACACTGATTTATATCTGCAGGCCAGCAGCTGTCACCACCCTGCACAGAAGAATGGGGTTCTGAAGGCTTTGGTCCACAGAGCACGTGCCCTGTCAGACCAAGAGAATCTACCTATAGAGATAGAACGTCTCAAAACAGTTTTCTCCAAGAATGGATACATGGACAGACAAATTGAGAGGGCACTCCAACCAGCCACTATACCAAAGGTTCAGGAAGAAGACCAAGATGAAGCAAAGAAGGCGGTATATCTGCCCTATGCTGGCTCTAATTCTGCCAGAATCAGTAGGATCCTCCGTAAACACAATATCAAGTGTGTTTTCTGTCCATCCAACAAGATCGGGGGGACTGCTGGGGGGTGTCAAAGACGACCTGGGGTTACGAAAACCAGGGATTTACAATATACCTTGTCAATGTGGCATGTCCTACATTGGCCAGACGACAAGAACTGTGGAGATCAGGTGCAAAGAACATCAGAGGCACACTAGATTAAGACAGGTGACTAAGTCAGCCATTGCTGAACACTGTCTAGAACTAGATCATGCCATGAAGTATGAGGATACCAAGATTCTAGCACAAACACCCAGATTTTGGGACAGTGTTATAAGAGAATCGATAGAAATTAAAATGGCTGACGATCTTATGAACCGTGACACAGGGTACCAGCTAAGCAGAGCCTGGGATCCGGCTCTGGAATTGTTAAAGGAGCAACGGGGCCAGCTGCAACACTACACAAACAGAAGAACCAGAGACATGGAGATGGAAAACGAGCCCCTGACGGACTGCCAGGCGCACCAGACCAAAGATGGAACACCCAGAAGTGGGACTGGTGGGCGCGGACCACAGAGGGAACATCCAGAGCCGCAGCGGACGAAAAACGGAGCGGCAACGCTTGGTACCCCAGACCGTAGGTGAAACCCACAGGAGCGGGTTTGGTGGGCGCGGACCGCAGAGGGAACACCTAGAACCGCAGCGGACGGAAAAGGGAGCAGCAACGCCCCAGCAGGTCACAGGGAATGGGCGCGGACCACAGAGGAAGCGCCTGCAGCCGTTGGTGGAGGGGGAAGGCCATAGGCATAAATACTGGACCAGGTCAAGGCAAGGGAGCACCGGCAGCACGTCAGGATTCAAGCGTGCAAACCAAGGAGTTCGACAATCACTGGGCCGCCCTTGTGGACAGCGAAATCCTGGACGTCACCAACCCAAACTTGGCCGACCGAGACGAACACCAGATGAGCTTCCTGCAAAGCAAGGAGCTCATAAGAAGAAAGGCGGAAGCCAGAGACGAGAAGTTCAGAAGAAGGCAAGAGGCGGAGCGTGACAGAAGACGCGAAGCCGCCCTTGCCCGCCGTGAACGCCAGCACCAACGCTGGCAACACGGCAAATAAAGAGAAGACAAGTCATAACAAGCAGTTCTGGCCGGGTTTTGCAGGTTTTCCTTGGCCGCTAAGGTAAATACCGGAACTGTCCCCAACAAACTCCTGCAAATAAATTCCCAATTGGGAGAACCCCCCCCCCTTCTTTGCACCTCTGCGAGAGAAATAAAGAGTGCCACAGCAGAATTAACTATACCCCTTGGCTGAAAAGAGCTAAACGCACGCTCTAAAACAGCCCGCCCTTCTCCATCTGAGAAGGGAATGAAAAGTGCAAAAAAAAAAAAAAAAAACACTCGAGGCGGAGCCTACTCCCAAGAATTTACACCCCAAGCAGGAGTGCCACAAGGAGGTATCCTATCCCCGCTGCTGTACGCGCTTTACATGGCTGACGTTCCAACGACAACAACCCCCAAAGAAACGGTAGGACTGTATGCTGACGACACCGCCTACTGGTGCACAGACTTGAAGACGACAACCATACAACAAAAAACACAGACCTACCTACAAAGATTAGAAAACTGGATGACGACATGGAGAATCCGACCAAACCCAACCAAAACCCAAATGGTTTTATTTAGACACAGACACCTGACGAAAAAACGACAACAAAACACAAATGACATACAACTGACGCTGTGGGACACACCACTAAGACTTAACGACACTGCCAGGTACCTAGGAGTGTACCTAGACAAGTACTTAAACTGGAAGACACACCTCACTTACCTGCCAAACAAGACGAGGAAAAGACAATGCCTAATCAGACAAGTACAAGGACGATTCCATGGATGTGACGACCACACGGCGATCCACACCTACAAGACGTACATCAGACCAGTGATAGAATATGCAGCAGCCTCCTTAGGAGGCTTGTACAAAGCGGTAGCCGAACAACTTTACTCGACCGAAAGACGACTTTTACGCAGCATCTGTAGACTGCCAAGGCTCACGCCCAGTGACGACGTATATGACATCACAGGCGTGGAGCCGCTACAAAACAGACTGACCAAACTCAGAGCGAACTACGGTAGACACATATTAACGGAACGCCCAGACATGGAAGACATTTTGACAACAAGACCGCGAGTGAACAGACGACCAAAATTTAAGTATACCCAACCAGCACGTACAGTAGCACAAAACACCAACCAAGAATACCCAGACCTCGCCCCCACCATGGAACCACTAACACAAGGCATCCAACTTCCCCCACACCTAACCCAAAGACACAGAAACTGACCCCAGAATATACACACAAACGCGCACGCGCCTGCGCGCACACACACACACACAAAACATACACAAGAATTGTAGACCTAAGCTACATCTAAAAAGTAGCATAGAAACAACAAATTAAACATAAAAAGTAGCATACACACTAAAACTATGGTACTACTATCGTATGCTACAACCTCCATACACACTAAAGCATTCAAAGAAAATAAAGAGAATAATCATAACGGAAAATACTGTATAATTTATAAACAAACACTATATCACAAAATGACTTAAAATATTTAATACTTAAACCTCAACCTCTAACCTCATTTTATGAAATATTTTTGTACCTATTTAATATCCTTGTACCTACCTTATATTGTGTTTTATTTTGTATTATTGTATTATTTTATATTTCTGCATCTTTATATATACTATATTTTTGTATACTCAATATGATCAAATGCACTTTTGCAAGAAATATTGAACTAATAAATAAATGAATGTACGTGTAATGTACAGCAAATGGCTGAAAAGGGCAATGCAAGCCCTCAAACAGCCCGCCCATCCTCATCAGGGGTGGGAATGGAAAGGGGAAAAAAAAAAAAACCACTCGAGGCCACTGTGTGGGGAGACGCTGACTAGAGCGGAGCGCTTGCTGCTGTTGCTGCCGTCGCTGTTGTGGCTCAGATGCCGCCCAGAAGAGATGGGAGGCCAAGCCGCCGCCTCGTTGCCGCCGTAATGGAGCGTGTCTTTAGTGAGGCGCTCGGCTTCGGTGGCGGCAAACCACGTCGAGATGTGCAGTGCTTCCGCTGCCAGCAGATTGGCCATGTGGCTAAATACTGCCGGCGCTACCAAGTGGTGTGCATGAAGTGCGCGGAGACGCACGACACCCCCGACTGCACAAAGCCGCGTGACGTAGCGCCGAAATGCAAAAACTGCGGAGGGAAGCACGTCGCGAGCTTTCGTGGCTGCAGTTACATTGCTAACTGGGGTCACGGAGGCAACAAGAAGAGGAAGAGGAAGAGACGAAGAAAGCGTTCCGACCGTGGGCCAGCACCTGCGGCAGGAACGGACCAGCAGCACCAGGGGGCCCCTCCGCCCCCGGAAAGACGCCGCCATGATGACGCTGTGCCGCACAACAAGCTTCGTGCGGCCACAGAAGATGCAATAGCGGACCTCAAAGCCGCATTCGCGGCAGAGAAGACCGCCCTACGAGACAAATTGGCCGCGGCTCATCGGGAAATCCAGCGGCTGCGGGCTGAAGTGGCTTCTGCCACCAAAGCCCTGCGGCTCACCCCATCTGCTCCATCCCCATCGGGGCGGGAGCCCATAGAGAAAATGGACGCAATGGAAACGGACCCAGATCCAGCACCGCCGCCTCCCAAGAAGAAGTTGGCGGTGCGGATCTCAAAGGACTTGGAAGGGTTGATTGCACTGGCCGCCTCCGAAAAGGTTGAGGCTGCCACCAAGGAAAACGCAGCCTCGGTCTCCGACGAAGAACAGAAGAAGGCTGTTCCACGACAGCCACCAGTCGTCCACATCTTACCACGAGACGCCGGGAACGATCTCGCCGCCCTCCTCAAGGGGGGGAGCTCGTTCGCCGAGCCACAACGCAGTCGGCGCGTTGGGGCCAGAGAAGCCAAGAAGACGTCGATATCCGAACCTATCCCAATCTCAGATAAATCCACACCCTAAATCATCCCAGAATTATCTTTCCAATACCATCCTACCAACAACCAAAGAAACATACTCACGATTCCTTCCCAAACCCATCATTTCGAACCCCTAATTATCCGACAGAAGGTATGGGCTCGAGCAGTCCCGGTCCTTCAAAACACAAACGAGGGATACAGATATCCCATCCGACACTCCACTCGAGGAGCAGTCTCAGGTCGCACCTGATGAAGGTTACGATCTTCGTGACCGAAAAATCGTGCAAGTACGACGCTGATATCCGGCAGAACACCCGACAACCCGAGATGTCATTAGATCGCCGGGAAAGCCTGAAGAGTTAAATTTTTTATGTTTGCTGCGAAAAAAGTGGACCCCTTTTTGAACTAAAGTAAGTGCTTCTAAGTCCTTGTGCAGATCAGTTTTGTTTTTTTGGTATTGTATGTATGAACTGAGCTGTCTGTTGGAAAAAGAGATATATTATTTAGGACAAATTTCATTAAGGAGTAAATATACTGAGAGGCAGTAGTTAGTATACCCAGTTCTTTGAAGATGTTTCTACAGGATGTCCGTGAATTTACTCCACTAATAATACTTATTACACGCTTTTGGACTCTGAAGACTTTTATTTGAGTTGAAGAGTTACCCCAAAATATTATACCATATGACATTATGGAATGAAAGTAGGCAAAGTATGCAAGCTTTTTCATTTTTATGTCGCCTATGTCAGCTAACACTCGAATTGCAAATACAGATTTGTTAGGGCGTTTCTGTAGTTCTGTGGTGTGCTCCCCCCCCCCCCCCCCCCACCTCTTGGTCAATTTTGCATGGTAAATTGTTGAGTAGTAAAACAACATTTCGAATACTTTCCTAGGGAAAATATCTACATATAAACACATCAAAAATATTTATCAGGGATGCATAGAGACTATTTACATCTCCATTGAGTTTTCTTCCTTTAAACAAAATAATTCCAGAAACACCTGGATCTTTCTGCTTCAACAGAGTTGATTTTATCATTTAAAAATATTGTTGAACTAAAGTAGCTGTTCAACTTATGATCTTATTCATGCACAGTGTGGCCTTAAGTTCTGCTCAGTTATTTATTTTTCTATGTGCTGTGTTTGTTACTCCATTGTTATGTCTGTGATAAGTGCAGAAGTATTTAGTGTGTCTCAATTTATTCTACTTTTGTACATTTTAAATGGCAATGTGTGACCCTTCTAACAAAACAAATATCAGTAGTAATGTTACAAAAGAGACAGCTTTCACCTTTGTATTAAAAATACAAATTTTAGTTTTGCATCTGATGTTTCTGTTTCTCCATATTGGATACAATTGTACAAAGGCAGCATATGCCTTCTTTATGCATTTCTTCCCATCTTCTCCAACTCCACCATCTTCTGTCACCATCCTACCCAAATACAGAAATGAGCTGACACTCTCCACTTGCTGTTCCCCTACAAGCAACGTCACTGCCATGTCCCCAGAATTTATTCTCATTTCATTTGGTTTGCTTATGTTTACCCTGAGCCCAGAACCCTCGGCTTCTTTTTTCAGTGAGTTTAATTTAGTTTTCATATCTGTCAGCATTTGAGCTAATACAACACTGTCGTCTGTGGAATTCAAATCCTGCAGATGTTCATGAAACCCAATTGGATTACTTCTCTCCTAGCTACTGTGACTCTTCTTATAAGTGAGTCAAAGACAAGTAGGAAGAACGTTGATACTAAAATGGAACTCCACTGGACTCCGTTTGCTACCTCTATATGATCAGTGAGACTTCCCTTGTGGAGCACACAACATTTGTAGCCATCACACAGATCTTCTGTGATATACCATTCTTCCGCTACACCTGCCATAGCACCTGATGTTGCACAGAACCGGAGGCCTTTTCAGAATCAATTAATGCCAGGTATATGGTTATCTAGAATTCTTTGCTTTACTCTTATATGATCCTATAAGTATCAGTAAGACGAAAACAACTGTGTTGTGCCCGGCAACTGGCCAAGGCGGCAAGATGGCGACGGTGGTGGAAAGTGAGTTGGTGAGTTCCGTAAATAAATGCTCGGTAAACGAAGAAAAGTGTTCATCTTGCAAAAATTTCGGTTTGTATTGTGATCAGCTATGGCGTGCTATATTGTCGCATAAGTAGTAGAAAGAAGCACTTTTAGAGCAGAAAAATGTGATAGAAAAATTGCGTGTGCGACTAGCTCGTCAATTCATGAAGTTCCGCCGATCTCGAAGATATGCCATTGTCAGAAGCGTGCTGTAAAAGGTATAATGTGCGTGAATTGCAGAACTGTGTACCATTTTAACTGTGTAAACATCAATCCCAATGTATCAATGAAAATCTTGCTCTCAGTATACACAAAAGAGACAGTAAAGACGACGTAATTGCAGTTCTTTTAAGTGAAATGTGCGCTTTACACAACAGATGTGAGGAACTAGAGAAGAAAAACAGCCAATATAAGAAACGCGTATACAATGATGAGACTCTAAAAACTCCAGACTACTTAAGTTGTACTGTCTGTGAGAACTTACATTCAGATGCAAACACCACAGCTGTAGAAAAATCTGAAGTGAACAATTTAGTACAAGAAAAGTATAAGAAGTCGCAGATGTTTGGTAAAAGTGAGGAAATAGTTATTTACTCTGACAGTCATGGACGAAATCTCTCAGAAATATTTCGTTATGAACTCAATGTGAAAGCATGTGGCTTTGTTAAATCTGGGGCACCCATGAAGGAAGTTATCAAAAGTATCGACTAGGAATATTTAGAAAACAAAAACAGAAGTATTGTGTTGATTGGGGGAGCCAGTGATGTTTACAGAAATGAACTAACATCTGCTATCGGTAACCTGAAGCACGTTTTACATTCTGCAAGAGAGAGCATCGGCATTGTAACTGGAATACCTCACAGACACGATCTGATGACTACTTCCTGCGTAAATTTCGAAATTAAAAAGGCAAACAGGCAGTTCCACAACATCTGCAAAATGTACCCAAATGCAAATTTTCTTAGTGTGGACTTTCTTCAAAGGTGCAACTACACTAAACATGGAATGCATCTGAACAGAAGTGGCAAAAGGTTACTCTGTGAAAAAACTGTATATACACTAGAAAGACTCAGTTTGCAAGATATCAGTCTTAACAATACAGCCATCCCAATGATGTATCCAAAAACAGTCGAGCAGCTATCAGTATCAGTTGATTACCACTTCAAAAGCAATGGTACTGTAAATACAACTCCTGCTAACATGCCAACAGAGAGAACAGTGACAGAAGCAGTAGGTCTACCTGAAAATGTGAAGTCAACAAAAGCTACATTAACAGGAGCATCTGTCCCAGCGATGACCGAATCACCCAGGCAGCCAACAGCATCACCAGCAACCACAAATGAGAAGACAACTACAACAGATAGAATGGTGTCTAGTAGAAGAAATGTCATGCCACCTTCCCGTTTCAATGATTTTTTATGTGCAGGCCTGAAGAAAAAAAAGCCAATACCCTAAACAGTGTCAAATGTTTACTACCACATGACTTTAGGCAGACTCCTCTGGAATCTCAGTCAAGAAATAACAGCACTGACAAAATAAAGAAGGTAGGGTTATCAATTTTTCATCAAAATGTGAGAAGCCTCTCTAACAAAATAGACCAATTGCTTATCAACATTAATGAGAAAGACTGTATAAATAATGCCCAGATATTGTGCTTCACTGAGCACCATGTTACTAGCAACTGCATCATGCCCTTTTTACCAAGTTACAACTTAGCAACCCAATACTGTAGAGTAAATAAAGAAATGGGGGGAGTGGCAATATATGTTAAGGAAAATTTTGACTACAAAGTAATTGACATTACAAAATACTGTATGGACCAACATTTTGAAGCATGTGCTACTGAAATAAAAACTAATCTCAATTCATTAATAGCCCTGGCTGTTTACGGGGCACCATCAGGAAATATAAAAATGTTTTTTAGTCTCATGGACCAGGTATTGTCAGTTTTATTTTCAAAAACAAAGGATATTGTAGCCTTAGGTGATTTTAATGTAGACTGTCTGACTGATAATAACAACAGAAGTAACTTCCAGAATGTGATGTCCACTTATAATCTGAATTCAGTAATCAATTTTCCCACTAGAATCACACCAGATTCCCAAACTATGATAGACAATGTATTTTTAAATGTAAGTAGATACCAGAACATTAATCTAAACCAGGTTATAAATGGTCTCACAGACCAAGATGGTCAATTAATCACTCTTTACAGTGTTAACCCTCTTGTTAAACTATTTCCCCAGTGGAAATGTATAAGAATAATGAACAAAGAGGCAAAAGGATCCTTCAACTGTAAGTTGCAGCTAATGGACTGGTCCTTTATTTACAACATTGATAATGCTAATGACAAATTTAACTATTTTATAAATGATTTTTCTGTCCTTTTCGAAGAATCCTTTCCAAAGAAATGGGTCAAAAATATTAATCCAAATTTCGTAAGTAAGCCTTGGATCACAGAAGGTATTAAACAGTCATGCAGAACTAAGAGAGAAATCTATGCTAAAGTCAGAACAACTAATCATACATAAAAATGGAATCATTATTGATTGTACTGCAAAATTTTAAAGAAAGTAATACAGAAGTCAAAAGGCCTTTTCTATAAGGAGAAAATAGATAGATCTAATAATAAAATGAAAACAATATGGAACATTATAACAAGTGAGACAAAGACTAAAACAAGCGACACAGATGACCTAAAAATCAGGCATGGGGGTAACTTAATAGAAAATCAAAAAAATGTGGCTGAAATTTTTAACAAACATTTCCTGTCAGTAACCCAACAAATAGGGTGTAGGCCCTCTGTTGAGGAAGCTATGACTTTATGCCAGGATGCATACTCCAACATAATACCAGAAATGTACATTAACCCTATCACTGTAGAGGAAATTCAAACAGTCATCTGGTCTTTAAAGTGTAAGAACTCTGCAGGAGTAGATGATGTATCCAATAATCTATTGAAATTTTCATGTAAATGGATTAGTGATATTCTGTGCCATATTCTTGATGCTTCATTTCAACAAGGCATTTTTCCTGAAAGACTCAAGTATGCCATTGTGAAACCCCTACACAAGAAGGGTGATAGAGCTGAGCTCTCTAACTACCGCCCTATTTCACTGTTAACAGCCTTCTCTAAAATTCTAGAAAAATTAATGCACAATAAAATTACTGAACACCTCATAATGAACAGACTTATCAACAAGAGCCAGTTGGGCTTTCAAAGGGGTTGTTCAACTGAGGATGCACTGTATGCACTTACAAATGAAGTACTTGAATGTCTAAATCAAAAAATGATAGGAATTGGTGTTTTCTGCGACTTATCAAAGACATTTGATTGTGTAGATCACCACATTCTCATGCAGAAAGCCAAACTACTTGGAATAAGGGTGTCGCAGGTAACTGGCTGCAATCTTATCTTCAGGAAATAAAACAGAAAGTAATTTTATACAGCTCAGATGAGTCAAGGGATACCTCTGCTCAGTCTGAATGGACTTCTATTAGGTGTGGTGTGCCTCAAGGCTCAATTCTGGGGCCACTGTTGTTTTTGATGTTTATAAATGATTTACCATTGTGTGCAAGCCTGCCTTGCAAATTTACTCTTTTTGCTGACGATACCACCATCTTCATGAGTGGAAAATCAGATGCTAATTTCGAGCAGTCAGTTAACAACATACTCTCTGAAGTGATTAACTGGTTCAGTGTTAATGGTCTCTCTCTAAACTCAAGTAAGACAAATTTTATCCAGTTCCATACAAAAAACAAAAACAAGTGAGAGAAATAAATGTAACACGTGGAAATCAACCAATAGACAGAATGGATGTGTCTAAATTTCTTGGAGTACATATTGATAGCAAAATGAACTGGTCCTTCCATATACAACAGACCCTAAAAAAACTGAGCTTGGCTATGTATGCTATCAGAATCATGTCTTCCATTGGAGATTTAACCACTATGAAGTCCGCATACTATGGGTATTTTCACTCCTTTATGTGTTACGGAATTATCTTCTGGGGAAATTTAGCTTTGGAAATTTTTGTGGCCCAGAAAAGGGCTATTAGAATTATGTGCAGAGTACCCCCTAGGACATCATGCCATAACCTTTTCAAAAAGCTGCACATAATGACCACTGTATCCCAGTACATATATTCGCTGATGTGTTTTGTAATTAAGAACCCTGCACATTTCCATCAAATGAGAACTATCACAAATATAATACAAGAGGGAAAGAAAATCCTCATTGTGAACTTAAAAACCTGACAGTTGTTCAGAGAGGTGTCAAATGGTCAGGAACAAAATTTTTTAACCATCTCCCTGACCAGATAAAATGTTTAAGAGAAAATGAATCTCTTTTTAAAGCAAAACTAAAGGAATATTTGTTAAATATGTCTGTTTATACATTAGAAGAGTTTTATTATGCAAAAAGGGAATTAGCATTTAGATAGAATTATGCATTTGTTAACAAAGAAATGTGCTTGCAATTTTTCTCCAAATTAAAACATGAAATTTTGTATTAACACTCAAAGAAATCTGCTGTTATATGTACAATATCTGTTTTTCCTCTAAACTTTGTATTAACTATATGCAGTTATGTAGAACATTTTTATATATTTAATGAAGACTGTTTTGTATCTTTTTGTATGTTTGTTGTTTTGTATGTTTGACTCGTTCCACATCTCATGTGACATGCTCACAATACGAGATCTATGGAACATGAAATAAATAAATAAATTCTTTATGCACTCGGTTTTCATCTGAATTTTTAATCCTATTAAAAGTAACTCTGGGGAGGACCTTTCTAGGCACTGACGGTATTGTAATACAACGTCAGTCATTACACTCTGACGAATTTTCTTTTTTGGGAGCTTTACCACCAATCCACTTTTCCACTCCTTTGAGGATTTCTCTTCAAGCCAAATACGCTTCAGCAAGGGGTGGATCATTTTAACGGTACTTCCGATATCGGCTTTTAACAGCTTTGGTGTTTTGTTGTCTATGCTTGGAATCTTCGTATTTTTTATGCTTATCAAACCACTCCCAATTGCGGCCATAGTGGGACACTGAAGATTCATATCTTGATCTGCCTTGTCTTCCTCCAGAACATCCCTCAAGATTTATATCTTGATCTGCCTTGTCTTCCTCCAGAACATCCCTCACCTGTTTCACTTGGTTGTCTTTACGATTTACCAACTCCTTGAAATTCTTCTCTCATAGTAGGTACTTACACTCTGGGGCAAGGGGGGCCGTGGCCCACCATCTAGCTCTCTTCAAAAGAAAAAAATATAATGTAGTCAGGTATTTTTCTTTCAAGAAAATGATTTAAAAGTCGATATTACAGAGATTTATAGCACAGTCGAAACTGGAACTTTTTCATGGATGCTTAAAGTCGCCATTCATCTTCGAAGTTCTTAAAAATACTCCATACCCCCATGTCTTGCTGTCTCCTCCCCCCCTCCCTTTACACATTACCATACGAGCGTTCTTGTTCCCATCTCTGTTCTCTGTAGCTCTGTCAGTTGGTTTGTAATCATCACTCTGTCCTCGATCTTCATTTAGTGATATTGTGTAGCTCCTCTATATTTCCCTGAGTTGCTGCCTCGTCTGCTAACTATGCCTGCTCCTCTCTCCATTTCCTTATATCTCCGCTTATCGCCTTTTTCACTCTTTTGTATTCTTTATGCACTTCAATCTCATGCCCTCTAGTCTTACAAAAATATAACTTTCGTTTTCGTTCCTGAATGCAGCTGATTTAATTCCATGTGTCATGAGAGATGCATTCTCTCTTTTGATGTGTCTTAAACCCTCATATGTTTACTCCAAATCTAGATAGTTATCTTTAAATTTCTGCCAACCAATCTCAGTTCCTTCCTTTATAAGTTTTCATCAGAGAGAACCTGGAATCTGTCTTGTTGTTACAGTGCTGCCACTGTCTTCAATCTGAACTCAGTCAAAACTAGGTTGCGGGCTCTTCTGACGTCTGCTTCATTCTTATTTCTGACATTTAGCTGAGAATATCGAAAATCATGGCTTACGGCTATGTCATCTATTTGGTTTTCAGTAACATGATCTGGAACGTCCACGTTATTTTATGGTAGTTGCAATGTGAAAACACTATGCCTCCAATGATTGGGTCATACTCAGCATATATACCTCTCAGAAGCTCACTATTTGCATTTGCATTCCCAATACTGTGTACACCAATGATGTGTTCAAGTCCTTCGTTTTCTGAGCTAGGTTTTACGTTCAAGTCTCCCATTAACATTTTTTTATCTCTACAGTCAATTTGCTTAAGGACTCCATTTAGCTCTGCATTAAATGCATCTTTTAATTCTCCTTCAGCCACCTCAGTAGGTGCATAGCATTGATTTACAGTGAGTGACACATCGCACATTTTTTTTCTGAAGCCTGCTGTTATTATCCTTTCTGACTGGTTTCCAATCCAGTAAACTCCTTTTTCAGTTTTTAGATAGTAAGAGCCCTACACCATTCCTACTAATTGCATTCACCTGTTTGCAGCAACCCACCATTTTGTGTTTGAACATCCCCAGATTCTTGCCACCTTATTTCACTTAGTCTCAGTATATTCAATCTAAAGTTATCTGTCTCTTTTCCGCCTGTCTCAGTGTTCTTACATTCCTAAATCCAGTATGGGTTTTCCTTTTCACGCCACAGGTCATAAGCATAAGATACATCTGACTGTTTCTCCTTTTAGTTTCTCTAGTTCGAATTTTTTTGGTGGTGTGGATTATTAGTCCACAGCCCCCTAGTGTCCTGGAGGGGCTGCCACCTCATGACCTGTACATCTGCCAAGGTTTTATTTCAGGGCTTTATCCTTTGGATGACTTGTCTTCACCTTGACTACAGGACGCTATCCATCCCTCTGCAGTAAGGCCTATATGCATCACCATTGTCCTGGTTATGAAGGATCTGCTGCTGCCCACATTAGGAGACTGCGCCTGCTGCCACACAGTCACAGAGAGGAAAAGGAAAGGATAGGATACTTGAGAGGGCACTGAGACAGAAACTTAATATGGATTCTCTGTGGAGACCTGATTAGTTTGGAAGATCCAGCCAGCAGTTAACACTACTGCTGGTATAGCCCTCCGCCTCACTGGAACACACATACCCCTCACCCACATGGACAGTGTTTTGTTAAGGTGGTGTCTTCTGAGGGGGATACTGTGACAGGGCTGATATTAATTTCACTGATATTTCTGGGAATAATATTCTGTGTAAGACTCAAGGCTTCATTAACAGAGCCATAATATCCTATTTATTCAGATGCTGACAAGAAGTAAATGTTGAAAATAATGGATATGCTTTCCAGATTGCATAAAAGATTATCTTTATTTTAAGTTTAAAGTCTACAAAAGTTCCTTTGCTCTTGCTTCTATCAACATACCAAATAGTCTTAATTTTATTGTTAGAGTTATCAGTTTCTTGTTCATAGTATAATGCTTCTGATTTTTGTATAAAATTCTTTAGGCTCTTACAGTTCATCCATAGTGAGCAATTTTTGTTGTTTCCTTAAAAATTCTAACTGCATAACTGTTTAAGGGGAGTTATTGGTAAAATTCAAATGTTGTCGTAAAAAACTTGGAGGGGTCTGAAAATTCGTTTCATAACATATGTTAGTATTTTAGTATTGGGCAAATCCAATCTGCTAAACCCAATTTTTCATCACTTTTGAATTTTAGATTGTTGAAAAAATCAATATTTATTTAAACCCACACATGAAGTTGTTGATTATCACAGAACGTAGTCATAAAAATCTTTTGAGCGAAATTTTTTTTAATTGTTGAAGGACTAGCATTTTCGTTTTGGTCATTTTGAGTTTTTCAAAATACTGAAGTTTAGTGACTATTTTTAACGCTATATACATAGAAAACCAGATGGCAGTTATAAGAGTCGAGGGGCATGAAAGGGAAGCAATGGTTGGGATGGGAGTGAGACAGGGTTGTAGCCTGTCCCCAATGTTATTCAATCTATATATTGAGCAAGCAGTAAAGGAAACAAAAGAAAAATTTGGAATAGGAATTAAAAGCCATGTAGAAGAAATAAAAACTTTGAGGTTTGCTGATGGCATAGTAATTCTATCAGAGACAGCAAAGGACCGAGAAGAACAGTTGAATGGAATGGACAGTGTCTTGAAAGGAGGGTACAGGATGAACATCAGCAAAAGCAAAACGAGGGTGATGAAACATTGTCGAATTAAATCAGGCAATGCTGAGGGTATTAGATTAGGAAATGAGACACTTAAAGTAGTATATGAGTTTTGCTATTTGAGGAGCAAAATAATTGATGATGGTCGGAATAGAGAGGATATAAAATTTAGAGTGGCTGTGGCAAGGAAAGCATTTCTGAAGAAGAGAAGTTTGTTAACATCGGGTATAGATTTAAGTGTCAGAAAGTCTTTTATGAAAGTATTTGTATGGAGTACAGCCATGTATGGAAGTGAAACATGGACGATAAACAGTTGGACAATAAGAGAATAGAAGCTTTCGAAATGTGGTGCTACAGAAGAATGCTGAAGATTAGATGGGTAGATCACATAACTAATGATGAGGTACTGAACAGAATTGGAGAGAAGAGGAATTAGTGGTACAACTTGACTAGAAGGAGGGATTAGTTGATAGGACACATTCTCAGGCATCAGAGGATCACCAATTTAGTACTGGAGGAAAACGTGGAGGGTAAAAATTGTAGAGGGAGACCAAGAGATGAATACTCTAAGCAGATTCAGAAGGATGTAGGTTGCAGTAGCTATTCAGAAAAGAAGAAGCTTGCACAGGATAGAGTAGCATGGAGAGCTGCATCAAACCAGTCTCTTGACTGAAGACCAAAAAAACAACAACAACATACAAAAAGTGTGGATAAATTACAAAAATTCTGTTTTTATAATGCATGACAAGAATTTAGCATAAAATAGAATTTCTATGGCGTTATACAATGTTTGGCCCAGTATGAAGGAAGAATATATAAAAGATGACTTGATACATTTGAAAACTGTTTTCTTCATTTTCAGTTTATATGTAATACTGAATGTGCAACATATATGTGCGAATAATATCAGTTACATCAAAACAAATCGGCACTGTAGGTTACACCATCATGTTTGAGTATTGTTTCTTCTTTTTGATGTCTAGATAAGTCAATTTTTTGACGAATGTCCTCTTATTTTTTCGAATTTTTCACTTCAGCTTGCAGCCACGCTACATTGTCCTTTTTTGCTGAAGCTTGTGCTGTTCGAAAGCATATTTACATGCTAATTTTGTCATTGTTTATGAAATAGCTTCATCATGTCAAAGAATGCATAAGAGAGCAATGAAGCAGTACCTGTGAACATTCACTCTCCTATGTGGAAAATACATTTCTGTCTCTGCTGCATCTGCATGAGTAGATCATCAGCTGCAGGTATAGCTGGCCACATGGAATAAAAGGGGGTATTTTCTGTCATACTGGGATACTGCATCATGTTAAGAGTCAGTAGATGGCAGGGGTTCTGATCACAAGAGGGTATGTATCACGGTATGAATAAATTTATGTACAGTAACTGGACTGTGTTTGGATGGGATCACTTGCTTGCCCTAAGAACCTTACACCCTGCCACCAACTATTCTCAACCGAAAACCTTTATAAATATTTAGTTTCTGGTTCACAAATAAGTTGGTAGTGAACATAAATCTGGATGTCTGAATATTGATTTTGGATGTGAGTCACCTAACGTTACCGCTGGATATATTTCGCAAACCACATCAAATACTGACGAACCGCTTCCACAGACCGAACGTGAGGAGAGAGGCTAGTGTAATTGTTTAATAGAAACCATACAAAAATGCACGGAAGTATGTTTTTTAACACAAACCTACGTTTTTTTAAATGGAACCACGTTAGTTCTGTTAGCACATCTGAACATATAAACAAATGCGTAATCAGTGCCGTTCGTTGCATTGTAAAATGTTAATTACATCCGGAGATATTGTAACCTAAAGTTGACGCTTGAAACCTCCGACGTAAAGTTGAGTGTTGTAACAAACACGGGCCACGGTCGGCGAGCAGCATCTGCAGGGACATGTTTACGATGACGACCGTGTTACCGAGTGTGGCTGTAGTGCACTGTTATGGTTTGGTCTAGCTGTCGCAGTGTCCGCATGTAGCGCTTGCTGCTATTGTTATTCTGCATTCGTCTCCGCACGCAAACCAACTGTAGTACACCGTGTTACCAGACGTCTGTGATAGTGTAGTGTTGTAGGAACTGTGACCAAGGTGTATTCGAACTCTGAAAAGGCGGAGATGATACTCATCTATGGCGAGTGTCGACGAAATGCAGCTGAAGCCTGCAGGGTGTATGCAGAACGGTACCCGGACAGAGAGCATCCAACGTGCCGCACATTGCAAAACATCTACCGCCAACTGTATGTAACAGGTATGGTCGTAGCACGCAAACGGGTCCGTAACAGGCCCGTCACAGGAGAAGCGGGTGCAGTTGGTGTGTTAGCTGCTGTTGCCATGAAGCCACACATGAGTACACGGGATATTGCGAGAGCCAGTGGACTGAGTCAAAGTAGTGTAATGCGCATACTGCATCGTCACCGCTTTCACCCGTTCCATGTGTCGCTACATCAGCAATTACATGGTGATGACTTTAATCATCGAGTGCAATTCTGTCAATGGTCATTAACAGAGAATGCGTTGCAGTTCTGTTTACCGATGAAGCGGGTTTCACAAACCACGGGGCAGTGAATCTACGGAACATGCATTACTGGTCCGTGGACAATCCTCGCTGGCTCAGACAGGTAGAGCGACAGCGACCGTGGACTGTAAATGTATGGTGCGGAATCATTGGCGACCACCTCATTGGTCCTCACTTCATTGCAGGGGCCCAAACAGCTGCAACATACATCGCGTTTCTACAGAATGATCTGCCAACGTTGCTCGAAAATGCCCCACTGGAAACGCGTCAACGTATGTGGTATCAGCATGATGGTGCACCTGCACATTCCGCAATTAACACTAGGCTGACCCTTGACAGGATGTTCGACGGGCGTTTCATGGGATGTGGAGGACGCATAAATTGGCCAGCCCGTTCTCCTGATCTTACACCTCTGGACTTCTTTCTGTGGCGTACGTTAAAGGAGAATGTGTACCGTGATGTGCCTACAACCTCAGAGGATATGAAACAACGTATTGTGGCAGCCTGTGGCGACATTACACCAGATGTACTGCGGCGTGTACGACATTCATTACGCCAGAGATTGCAATTGTGTGCAGCAAATGATGGCCACCACATTGAACATCTATTGGCCTGACATGTCGAGACACACTCTATTCCACTCCGTAATTGAAAACTGAAACCACGTGTGTACGTGTACCTCACCCCTCATGGTAATGTACATGTGCGTCAGTGAAAAAGACCAATAAAAAGGTGTTAGCATGTGGACGTAATGTGCTGTTCCAGTCTCTTCTGTACCTAAGGTCCATCACCGTTCCCTTTGGATCACTACGTAATTCGGTGCTCTCCGATACACACGATCGAACAGCGGAGGAGTGGTACTCAAGCGTCAACTTTAGGTTACAATATCTCCGGATGTAATTAACATTTTACAATGCAACAAACGGCACTGATTACGTATTTGTTTATATGTTCAGATGTGCTAACAAAACTAACGGGGTTCCATTTAAAAAAACGTAGGTTTGTGTTAAAAAACATACTTCCGTGCATTTTTTTATGGTTTGTATTAACTAGCCCCTCTCCTCACGTTCGGTCTGTGGAATCGATTCGTCAGTATTTGATGTGGTTTACGAAATATATCCAGCGATAATGATAGGTGACTCACCCTGTATAATCATATTTATAATATATATACATTTCTGTACTGTCCATCTCTATCTATTGACAGAAAACTAATCATACTTCAGCTATTTTAAAAAAATCAAAATGACCATAATAAAAGAATGCTACTTTTCCATCAAGTTCAGACATTTTTGGCACAATATTTTTATGTGAATACATTCCATGATAACGGATAGCTTCATGTATGGGTCTGAAAGAATAATTTTTTCTGCAAATCTCAAAAATCCACAACCACAAAAAAATTTTGTTTAGCTGATTGGATTTACACAATGAATTCAGCAAGCCAAGATGTGATACGAAACAAATTTTCAGCCCACTGCGTTTTTTTTATGTATGGGTTAAAATTTCACCAGTAATCTTTGTAATTATCTTTGTGATCCAAATTTTTTTAAGGGGTGCAGAGGTGTTGTTTCTAACTTTTTTCGAAAACTATCTTGAGTAAGGAATGAAAACTCGTTTATGAAGATGTTAAATATATATATATCAGGATTTCCAGCAGTCTCTAGCCAGTAAACGTATACATTTCCAGGGTGGGATTGTTTTCTTGAGAGGTGTTCTGTTATGCAATGTGAGGAATTGTCTGCCATGGTTAGATAGTCCGTTCTAAACTGGTACGATAATGAGAAGGTCAACTACTAATATAAGATTATATGAATTCATTAGATGTTGATGGTCTGCTTTGTCATTGCTTTCAGTTGAAAAGTGCACATTAAAATTTCAAAGTATTATAACAAATTTCGTTGTTTTTAGAAATGCAGCAGATAACAATAGTTCTCTCTGAATCAGAAAGACCCTGAAGTTAGCCTTATGCGCCCTGTTTTCTATATTACTGTTGTGCAGTCTGCTGTTTCTTCAAAATGCTGTTGTAAACTGGATTTCTCAACATCTGTTGATCTGATATTATGTTATTTTTAATTTTTGAACATAAACAGATAGAAAATGTACAGAATGTATCCTTCTTGCCTCTATACATCCATGCAATCATGGGGTCATTAAAGGTTTCGAACTTTCAACAGTTCCTGGATGGTGACAAATACTTTTGAATTCTTCCCTAACACAGTGATAAAGGGTCTGTACAGATAACATTCTTCCTGAGTGGCGCCTCCAGCCAGCTTTTAAAGTTAAACTCAGCTGCCGTTCTCTGGCACTGCTACAAAGCTGAAGCAAGAAAACCCATCTGAGTTCACCAAGTTGCAAGCATTTGGAATTACACTCACATTCATCCAGTCCAGCGATCGTCCATACTTAGGACAGATGGTTACAATCACATGAAAATAAAAATAAATCACATCAGTTCCCTGTGCGATCTTTCTCTCTGGATGGAAATAAAGAAGAGAGGAGAGAGGCACAGGCAGAGAAAAGACACTCCATAGAACTTAATAAAGCCACGAAATTATATGAAAGGTGAACTGACCAACGCCTTTCGGGGTAACAGTATATTTAAGTGTGCTCGTGAAGTAACAAGTGGTTACACTATACCTAGCAGTAAAAATAATATTTGCCTCCTGACAATGCTCTCTGGATTATTGTTGTTGTTTGTGCTTCATGGTACTAGGCGAATTAGGTGCAGCTGATAGATAGCACATACATTGGTGTGTGCTTCGTGGCACTTTATGAAAGTCATTTTTCTTTCTGACAGGATGTTAGCGATTAATCATTAGCGCCAGGTTTCTCGTTGATTTGAAGTATCAATGTGAATGAATTTAATGAAGGCAGTGACGTACAAATATTTTTATAGTCAAATTGAATTTTTTATTCATTGGTATTGATGTAACAAACAAAGGAATAAATAATAAGTTTGTTACCCATGATTGACTGTTCTGTAATTTCAGCCATTTACTTTGTGCATCTACATCTACATCTACATCCGTACACCGCAAGCCACCTGACGGTGTGTGGCGGAGGGTACCCTGAGTACCTCTATCGGTTCTCCCTTCTATTCCAGTCTCGTATTGTTCGTGGAAAGAAGGATTGTCGGTATGCTTCTGTGTGGGCTCTCATCTCTCTGATTTTATTCTCATGGTCTCTTCGCGAGATATACGTAGGAGGGAGCAATATACTGCTTGACTCTTCGGTGAAGGTATGTTCTCGAAACTTTAACAAAAGCCCGTACCGAGCTACTGAGCGTCTCTCCTGCAGAGTCTTCCACTGGGGTTTATCTATCATCTCTGTAACGCTGTCGCGATTACTAAATGATCCTGTAACGAAGCGCGCTGCTCTCCGTTGGATCTTCTCTATCTCTCCTATCAACCCTATCTGGTACGGATCCCACACTGCTGAGCAGTATTCAAGCAGTGGGCGAACACGCGTACTGTAACCTAGTTCCTTTGTTTTCGGATTGCATTTCCTTACGATTCTTCCAATGAATCTCAGTCTGGCATCTGCTTTTCCGACGATCAACTTTATATGATCATTCCATTTTAAATCACTTCTAATGCATACTCCCAGATAATTTATGGAATAAACTGCTTCCAGTTGCTGACCTGCTATTTTGTAGCTAAATGATAAGGGATCTATCTTTCTATGTATTCGCAGCACATTACACTTGTCTACATTGAGATTCAATTGCCATTCCCTGCACCATGCGTCAATTCGCTGCAGATCCTCCTGCATTTCAGTACAATTGTCCATTGTTACAACCTCTCGATACACCACAGCATCATTTGCAAAAAGCCTCAGTGAACTTCCGATGTCATCCACCAGGTCATTTATGTATATTGTGAATAGCAACGGTACTATGACACTCCCCTGCGGCACACCTGAAATCACTCTTACTTCGGAAGACTTCTCTCCCTTGAGAATGACATGCTGCGTTCTGTTATCTAGGAACTCCTCAATCCAATCACACAATTGGTCTGATAGTCCATATGCTCTTATTTTGTTCATTAAACGACTGTGGGGAACTGTATCGAACGCCTTGAGGAAGTCAAGAAACACTGCATCTACCTGTGAACCCGTGTCTGTGGCCCTGAGTCTCTTGGACGAATAGCGCGAGCTGGGTTTCACATGACCGTCTTTTTCGAAACCCATGCTGATTCCTACAGAGTAGATTTCTAGTCTCCAGAAAAGTCATTATACTCGAACATAATACGTGTTCCAAAATTCTACAACTGATCGACGTTAGAGATATAGGTCTATAGTTCTGCGCATCTGTTCGACGTCCCTTCTTGAAAACGGGGATGACCTGTGCCCTTTTCCAATCCTTTGGAACGCTACGCTCTTCTAGAGACCTACGGTACACCACTGCAGGAAGGGGGGCAAGTTCCTTCGCGTACTCTGTGTAAAATCGAACTGGTATTCCATCAGGTCCAGCGGCCTTTCCTCTTTTGAGCGATTTTAATTGTTTCTCTATCCCTCTCTCGTCTATTTCGATATCTACCATCTTGTTCCTCTGTGAAACAACTTTGGAAAAAGACATTTAGTATTTCGGCCTTTAGTCTGTCATCCTCTGTTTCAGTACCATTTTGGTCACAGAGTGTCTGGACATTTTGTTTTGATCCACCTACCGCTTTGACATAAGACCAAAATTTCTTAGGATTTTCTGCCAAGTCAGTACATAGAACTTTACTTTCGAATTCACTGAACGCCTCTCGCATAGCCCTCCTCATACTACATTTCGCTTCGCGTAATTTTTGTTTGTCTGCAAGGCTGTAAGTAGGCTGTTTAGGTTTTTTTATTGGTAACGCCACCTCTGTATGAAAATCACTGGCTGTGCTGTGAGCAGTCTGTGGCTGCTTTGCATTGTTGTAATACTCGCCATTGTAGTGTTAGGCAGCTGGCTGTGAACAGCGCGTAGCGTTGCGCAGTTGGAGGTGAGCCGCCAGCAGTGGTGGATGTGGGGAGAGAGATGGCGGAGTTTTGAAATTTGTCATGAACTGCTATATATATTATGACTATTGAGGTAAATACATTGGTTGTTCTCTATCAAAATCTTTCATTTGCTAACTATGCCTATCAGTAGTTAGTGCCTTCAGTACTTTGAATCTTTTATTTAGCTGGCAGTAGTGGCGCTCGCTGTATTGCAGTAGCTTGAGTAGCGAAGATTTTTGTGAGGTAAGTGATTTGTGAAACGTATAGGTTAATGTTAGTCAGGGCCATTCTTTTGTAGGGATTTTTGAAAGTCAGATTGCGTTGCGCTAAAAAATATTGTGTGTCAGGTTAAGCACAGTCGTGTATAATTGTTCAAAGGGGACGTTTCATATGTCGACCCTTAGCCGAGGATACCTCACTGGAATCTTCTGATTTTATCTTGTAGTTTGTGTAATTAGTGTAGCTTTTGTTTATTGCTAGCGCGTAATTGTAGAGAAAATCTCCTTTGTAGTTGCAGTCTTTCATTGTTGTACAGTAAAACAGTTGTGGCATGCATGTAGATTTGCACCAAGTATTTCGCAGCTGCAATTAACTAGATATTATTTTCAGTGTTATGTTAATGTGTTCTCTTATTTTTGCTCTTCAAATTGTGTTTTTCTGTGTTGTCGTGTGAAATACTGTGACAATAATGGCGTGTGAAAAACGTGATACTAGGCTCCAAAATGAACTGAGTGAAAACGAAAGCAGTGTGTTAGCGCCACCGAGTAATGAATTAACTGATGTTCAAAGTAGTAATTTGGTGATTGTGCATAGGGAAATGGAGCGGGCGGCAAACAATGGCGTGGACAGTGAAACAATTAGTGAAGAGGGAAGCATTATCGATCGATCGGTCGGCAACAGCTCGCCTCAGGAATCGGGAATGACAGGACACAATTTTGCAAATATTGTAGACTCAGGTTTTGGGTTCTCACCGTTTTCTCAAATGAGTCAAGACACATTTTCCACTTGTCAAAATGTGAATGTTGCCGGTGCAAATTCACTGCCGAAAAGCACTGAGGAACATGTTTCAGACACCAGTGCATTGTTATTACAATTAATGCAACAAATGGGACAAAAGCTTGAAAAATTAGACACAATGGAACAAAATCAGAGAGAAACACAACAAAAGCTTGAAAAGTTAGACACAATGGAACAACACCAGAGACAAACACAGCAACAGTTAGACGCAGTGGAACAAAATCTCAAAAAGTTAGACACAGTGGAACAAAATCTTAAAAAGTTAGACACAATGGAACAAAATCTTCAAAAGTTAGACACCACACTTGAACAAACACGTGAATATTTAACTACTGAGTTATATAACATTGAATCGAAATGTCAAAAAGTCTGTAATGACGTAAAAACACAAATTTGTGAGCATTTTCAACCTGTTTTTTCGCGGCATGAAAATGCATTACAGAATCACGAAGCAGCCATAAAAGAACTGCAAACTATTGTTCATCAAAATCATGAGACCCAGCAAGCTAAAATTGACTCAGTTGCATCTACCGATTCGGTTATGCAACTTGCAAAAACTCAAGAAAACTTAAAGGACACAGTAGATACTCTGAAAATTGGTTCAGAAAGACACATTGAGGAAATTAGTTCATTATCAGAGAAAGTAGTTGAACTTTCGGATCAGCTAAATAATTTATCTACGAAGGTAGATGATAATCTGAATGACACAAAACCGGTAGTCTTTAATGACACAGAAGAGAGCGAACAAATTAGGAAACTGAAACAAAATCTGAATCAAATTAATACGCAACACCAAAGAGAAATCCGGGAAGTACAAGATCAGCTGACACAGGTAATACAAGAATTACGTATTTCAGAGGACACTCGCGCTCCAACACGGGAAGAGGGACTTAGAAATACGGAAAAGCCGCAAGATAATAACACAGGACACTTCGGAAATTATGAAAGAAATTGGCAAGGTGCACAGAATTTTGAGATGGAACCGCCGACACGACGTAACAATGACCGATATGCTACTCGCCGACACGATGATTTTGACTATAAGCTGTTCATTACTACACGTAAATTCAAAACATTTAAGAATTCTGGCAACGACATTCATCCACAAGCGTGGCTCCATCAATTCTCTCATTGTTTTCCTCCCAACTGGTCATTGGAGCACAGATTAGAATTTATGTGTGGCTACTTGGAGAATGAACCAGCTGTAAGAATGAGATTGGTCATTCACGATTGCCACAATGAAGGAGATTTTTATCATGCCTTCCTCTCAGCATATTGGTCTCAAGCTACACAAGACCGAGTAAAACATAGAATCATGATGATGAAACACTTTGAACAATCTGAATTTTCCAGTCTTGTCAAATATTTTGAAGACATGTTGCATAAGAATCAGTATCTTTCAAACCCATACAGCCCCTCAGAACTCATCCGCATTTGCTTAATCAAATTGCCTGAACATTTACGACATATTATTTTGGCAGGACGTTGCAAAGACGACATTGAAGCTTTTCAGGGACTCTTGCAAGAACTGGAAATTGACACTGACAATCGCGGAACGCAGGAGCAGACGAAAGAAATAAAAACTGGACACGACAAGGCTATTCTCACAACACAAATCGTGACCAAAACAGACACCATCCGTATGACAACCACTGGCAGAGTAATAATAGTTACAGAGAAAGATCACCTCTCCGCGGTAATGACTATCACAGAGACAATCAGAGAAACAGACAATATAGGAACCAAAATAAATATTATCAAGGGAGACAGAATAACTTTAGACGCAACGGTCCAGCGCGCAGTTACGATTCAGGGAGAAATTCTCCACCACGTGACCGACAAGAAAGAAACTACGGAATCTACCGACATGACGACAGACGATATAATCATAACGACGGACGTGAATTTCATCAGAACTGGCGGGATTCTAACAGAGCTGGGCCCTCTCGGCAAGGCGAATTTGTAGAAGTTAGGTCTCCTAATCCCAATAACGACGCGCGCCAACAAAGGGACAGACAATGACTCGCACCGCAGGCAGCGGCGTGCGCCGGATGGCTCAGAGAAAAATAACATAGACGCTAACCTTGAGAAAAATTCCAGTATTCTTTACCGACGTATACCGCATGATAATTGCATTCAAGTTCAAACTCTGAGTACTATGAAGAGTAAAGGATTGCACCACACTTCACATGTAAAACCGTTTATTGAATGATAATCTGCTTTTTAACTTTGTCTTTGCCATAAAACTTTTCACTTCACATTTCTAGTATGCTTTGTCAGACTTAAGAAACTGTTAACATGCAACAATGTTTGAAGTTAAATATCCAGTCTAGAACCTAGGGAACATTTTTAAACAGAAATTACGATTGCATTGTTATAGTGAACAGACGACACAGTGTTGTTATTTGTATATTGTTGCTTGTTAGTTGCACGATCATGTAACGACTATAAGGCTTACATACTTAGGACACATACTGGTACTGGTAATGAGATTTTAATGCAACATTTTGGTTTACTTGAAAATACATTATGGATTCAAAGTGCTTTCTGAGAGATACCAGATGGCACAGTGGTTAGTTTATTTGACAGCTACACGACTATACCACGACGCTAGTAATGTGTGACACAATTTACATTGTTGCTTTTGCGGTGTATCTGTTTTATATCTGCACAATTTTTCTGAATTCTTCTGGAAAGTAAAACATGTTTTAGTAGTAACTTTTGTGGTATAGCTACAAGGAGACAGCCTTTTCTGTAGCACAACAATACGTTACAGCACAGTGCTTTCCTCGTCATGGCAATAAGCGTAATAACTAAGATATCTATACGCAAAGCATTTCACTTTTGTGTATCATGAGGTAAGTACATTGACTTCTGCAGAACTTAGCTTTCGGAGGACGATAACTACGACACTTCCACAGAGATTATGTTGCAACAAGACGCACATTTAGCGCTACAGTACACGTATTTGAGTGAATAATCTTATACGTAAAACATTTATTTTTAAAGATTTTTGAATTACAAAGAAAGTTTTCCGTGATACATTTCATTCCATTGCTGTAATTTGAAACACCTGAGGGTATAATTACATTAATCCTCAGGGGGGTACACGCTTACTTTGTGTACCATGTGTTTGGCAAGCACAAGGAGCCCTAGCAAATATGGTATTTGCTTATACAACTTTACACATTGGTACCATATTTCTCTAACACAGAATTACACAGCTATCTGATTATTTGACAGAGATAAACATTTTTTTACTACATCAGTGACAGATGTTTATGCAATTACACAGTTGGATAACTTCACACTTATGAAATTGTATTTTGTCTGTACTTTGTGAAATGCTCATATTTTTCCGGAACCATTGTGATACCATGAGAGCTTTGAATGATGTATTTGGTAAGGGAGCATGATTTTTAAAGTAAGTTTGATGTAAATGACACTACTGACATGAGCAGAGAATTTTTTTTAGGTTTTAACATTATTGCAGAAAGCTACGACGTTTTCGAGATTTGACTGAGGTGTTATGATGTTATTTTTACGACGACGATGTGTATTATGCTGTTGAGGTATGTTTATGATCAATAAGCTGATGCTATATAAGGAATGTGATTACGTGTTTATATGTATATGAATAATGAATAGAAGTTAGGGACTCTGGTTTGTGAAAAAGGATGTTGAAAACCGAGAATCGTACTTTAAGAGTTATGAAATGTATGTAAATCCGTGAGTGTATTACAATGCCGACGAAAATTTCTTGGACACTGTTATATTCATAGGATTTTGTTTCTACACATTTGTATCGTAAATTTTCGACCTGTGAAATTTTCATATGAGACTGTCACTGTAGCGGAAACTGGTGTCGTAAATATGTCGGTAAGAAAGTTAAGTGACCACCTGCACGTAATGCGTTGTGGGCACCCAGCTGGGCGACAGTCGCCTGAGAAAAAAAAAAGCCATTAGCGTGTGCCTTTCAGAGGCACAGGTGGAGAAAAAAAAGGGGAGGCCATTATCCTCGCTATTGACGTTCCTTTGTAGAAAGCATCGCGAAAACGACATGGTCGAACTTGAAAACATATGATTACGCTGTGGAGCTCTTAATTTATGATATTTACTGAAATGCCTAATGAAATGACGAGAAATATTTTTATGTCTATACACCTGATTATGACTACTGTCTCTCTAGTTGAGAGATTTTTCTACTAACTTATGAAATGCCTCATGACTACTGAATGATGTTCTTATGCTTTACTTTGTACATTGTTGCTTATTTCATTTGATATCTGGTTTCCAGCTGTGTTGCAGCATTAGTTCTATAAAATAAACTTAGATGCATTTGCTAATGTGAACACTTTCTGTCAACAGATGTATTAAATAATTATTTTATGATCCACATTCTTCGAAAAAGGAGCTCTTGGAATGGAAAGAACAATAAGAAGGGACTGATAACAATAACTGCATATATAATTTTCTTTTCAAGTACTTGGTAATTTTTGTGTAGAATTAGTTTTTGTGGTGCACCACTTTAATTACTTAGACATTAAGATGTGATTATACATTTCCCTTATCTGCATTGTTATCTTTAGTGTACTATTTTTTCTGCTTGAGCTTTGTCATGCTTAGGTATACGTTATAGCATTTACTGCTGCTGTTTGCCAGGCATAGTGCTACTGAATTTTAATTTGTGTTACTCTGCTAAGCCAGATTTATTTTTCTTGTTTGCTGCGCATTGCCTCATATTAGTTGTAATGTTGAATTGCTTGGTAATTTAGATTTACTGTAGCTTGCTTTGCAAATTTCCATTTTTTATTGCTGTTTGTGTTAATTGTTCTGTGCTGCTGCACTGCCTCATCCCTTAGTTTAGCATCTGAGCTCAGTAGATTTAAGTTAGCTTAAGAGGGGGTAGACTATAGAAGAGAATGAGTTGCGATGAATTGGAAGAAATGCATTGAGAAGTTATACGAAAAACGTAAAGAAAGCAGGTATAGGTAGGATTTTCTTGAAAATAAATAATGAGGTAAGAAATATGTGAGCATATAAATACAGAAAGCATGCTTGGATAGGATTTTTTTGGTGGAAACAAATGTTGAAATAAGACGAAAGATCTATGGAATGAAGTTTTGGGTTGGACTGCAGTACCAAATGTTACACTGAAAACAAACCCTGTCCTTTCCTCCTGTGTTATTCTGGTATATATTTATGTAACCTTGTGTATTTGTCTTTTTACTGTCTTTATGTGTTTAGCTAATAAGATTTATGTTGTAGAATTTTTCAAATACTATGTTATTTTCTTTGTAAAGATGTTTAGACATTATTTATTCTGTTCTGTTTTAATGCTCATGTGTGAAATTAATGTTTCGAAAACTATTCTCATTATTTTATATATTCACTTATGTCATAATTCCTGTAACACTGATGTATATGTTATTTCGATTCTTTTGTAAAGTTTGTTACTACAAATGTTATCTGTATTGTTATGTTCTTTAATGATGTATTTTGTACCTTTGTAATTGTATTCTTATGTTATAAAATTGTAATTGACACCAGTTCATCATATTATTAACTTGTAAGTTCCATTTCACTGCACACATTTCTGTTGGTCATAGTATATGGACAATATGTGAGAAGTAGGGACTGTTAGTGTTTGCACGTGTGTTAATAATTCAGCAAGGGACTGGATAACAGCATTGCTGGTTCTAAGGACAATTCCAAAAACTTTGTGAGTGCACAAGTGGTGGTTTATGGACTTGCTATATTGTCCGCAAGACTCTTCAATGGTGATTGTGCACCTGCACAGTCACAACAGATGGCTGCTGGCCATTTCTACAAGGACTACAGTGGGTCTACACCTTTGCTGACTCACAAGTACCATTATTTCTACAAGGACTGCAGTGGGTCTGCACCTCTGGAGGCCCACCAGTACCGTAATCTCTACCAGGACTACAGTGGGTCTGCTCTGTGATGACCTACCTACCAATACTCTTCAAAACTTCGACTGACTCTGCTGTGGGTTTGCTCTGTTGTGGCCCATTACCTGTCAGCATGTCAAGAGTCAGCACTGTCTTTCCGTTGGAAGGACAACACTACTTCTTCAAGACTGCATGGAAATCCACTACTTCTGTGTGCAATTTCTTTTACTAATGAAACTTTGTGAAAAAAAACTGCAATTACTATTATGATGAATGATCAGAACTATCTTTATGGACTGTGAGAAAATTTTAGCCTTTGACCAACATTGTTTCAATAAGTGTGTGCATTTGATTTCTTTGTTATTGTAATTACGATTATGAAAAATTTTAACAAATATGTATTGCCCAGTGCCCAAAACAATTTGTAAAATTTTTTGTGGGGAGCATGGGGACTATGTAAGTAGGCTGTTTAGGTTTTTTTATTGGTAACGCCACCTCTGTATGAAAATCACTGGCTGTGCTGTGAGCAGTCTGTGGCTGCTTTGCATTGTTGTAATACTCGCCATTGTAGTGTTAGGCAGCTGGCTGTGAACAGCGCGTAGCGTTGCACAGTTGGAGGTGAGCCGCCAGCAGTGGTGGATGTGGGGAGAGAGATGGCGGAGTTTTGAAATTTGTCATGAACTGCTATATATATTATGACTATTGAGGTAAATACATTGGTTGTTCTCTATCAAAATCTTTCATTTGCTAACTATGCCTATCAGTAGTTAGTGCCTTCAGTACTTTGAATCTTTTATTTAGCTGGCAGTAGTGGCGCTCGCTGTATTGCAGTAGCTTGAGTAGCGAAGATTTTTGTGAGGTAAGTGATTTGTGAAACGTATAGGTTAATGTTAGTCAGGGCCATTCTTTTGTAGGGATTTTTGAAAGTCAGATTGCGTTGAGCTAAAAATATTGTGTGTCAGGTTAAGCACAGTCTTGTATAATTGTTCAAAAGGGGACGTTTCAAGGCTTTGGTTATGTTTATGTTTGCTGTGAAGTTCCCTTTGCTTCCGCAGCAGTTTTCTACCTCGGTTGTTGTACCACGGTGGCTCTTTTCCATCTCTTACGATCTTGCTTGGCACATACTCATCTAACGCATAATGTACGATGGTTTTGAACTTTGTCCACTGATCCTTAACACTATCTGTACTTGAGACAAAACTTTTGTGTTGAGCCGTCAGGTACTCTGAAATCTGTTTTTTGTCACTTTTGCTAAACAGAAAAATCTTCCTACCCTTTTTAATATTTCTATTTAGGGCTGAAATCATCGATGCCGTAACCGCTTTATGATCGCTGATTCCCTGTTCTGCGTTAACTGTTGAAAATAGTTCGGGTCTGTTTGTCACCAGAAGGTCTAAAATGTTATCGCCACGAGTCGGTTCTCTGTTTAACTGCTCAAGGTAGTTTTCAGATAAAGCACTTAAAAAAGTTTCACTGGATTCTTTGTCCCTGCCACCCGTTATGAACGTTTGAGTCTCCCAGTCTATATCCGGCAAATTAAAATCTCTACCCAGAACTATAACATGGTGGGGAAATCTACTCGAAATATTTTCCAAATTATCCTTCAGCTGCTCAGCCACAACAGCTGCTGAGCCAGGGGGCCTATAGAGACATCCAATTACCATGTCTGAGCCTGCTTTAACCGTGACCTTCACCCAAATCATTTCACATTTCGGATCTCAGTCAATTTCCTTCGATACTATTGCACTTCTTATCGCTATAAACACGCCTCCCCTTCACTGTCCAGCCTGTCTCTGCGGTGTACATTCCAATCTGAGTTTAGGATTTCATTACTGTTTACGTCTGGTTTCAGCCAACTTTCTGTCCCTAGTACTATACGGGCGTTGTGACCGTTTATTAATGAGAGCAGTTCTGGGACCTTTCTATAGACGCTCCTGCAGTTTACTATTAGCACATTAATATTGTTATTCCCTGTTGCATTTTGCCTACTCCTACTTTGCCGCGTCTCAGGAGGCGTCTTGTCGGGCCTAGGGAGGGAATTCTCTAACCTAAAAAACCCCTATGTGCACTCCACACGTACTCCGCTACCCTTGTAGCGGCTTCCGGCGTGTAGTATCCAGTCCTGAAAAATTCTTGTAACATTATTAAAAAACTGATGTAATTTGTTACAAAGTGGATAAGAATTGGTGTTATGTAGTTTAGGGAAAGACAGGAGATGAGAAGAGGAGTAATATGGCATTGTCATTTTGGAGGGAGTGTTGCAAGAGTCGCATCCCATAGTTTGTCTGTAATGAAGAAAACCCCTGAAGAAATGCTGAGAGACCATATAGACCTACCTGATAGTACATTACGATTCCTGCTATACATTAATTTTAAACTACTACCGTTGTGTAGCGCATTTGTACCACAAGGATGGCTGTGGAAATTTGCTACATTAACTTCCAAATGCCGCCTCATCTGTGTACAAGGTCGCTGTGATAAGACACTGGACCTGTGAATCCATTTTCATATCTGTCGCTAGGTTTTTACCTTCAACCTCAGTTTATACAAACTAAAACTCTCATCTCGTTACAAATAAATGTGAAAATTTCATAAACTGTAGGTTTGGTAGCTCGATTAGATTGTATGAAAGTCACTGACAGGAGACATGTTGCCAAGGTTATTTCGATTTAACTGTAGACGTTTCGCTGGGAACCCTTACACATCGTCCATACAATCCTGATCTCCCCCATGCGATTTCCACGTTTTGGGATCCCTGAAGAAAGAAATTCGTGCCCATTCACTTGTTTCAGACGAAGAGATGTATGCCTGGGTACAATCATGGCTCTACAGGCAACCGCAAACATTTTTTTCCATAAAGGAATTGACTGTCTTGTCTCACAATTGGAAAAATGTATTAACAGTTATGGTGATTACTTTTGAAATAATAAACAGTTTACTTACTTTTCCATTTGTCTCGTTTTCATTTGACTGCCCCATATAACATAGAATGTGGTCGTTGCGTTCAACTGCTAGGTACAGTATTACTGGATAGAGTTCTGCAAGACCCACTAATTTATATCAGTTGTAGTTGTCTCTAGGCCAGGCAAGGACTAACATGACCCTTTGAGAGGTATGGACTGCTTCAAGTACAATTAGTAGAAACAGTATTGGTCTTACTCTTTTCTGGGTCACTGTTCCAAGGAAATGGGACATGTCATGCTGTTACAGGTTAAGACAATAAACATAATTAATATACAGACTGATTAAACTATAGTGGCTGGCACGGAAATAGGGCTTCAAGGTCAGCTCGCCACCTTACAGCATTCCCAATTTTTTTAATAGTGATAATTTCAAATGTTCGTAAAAATTTCAAAAAATATTGGGCAACTCTATTTTTAGTCTAGAATATGATGGAGTGCTTTCTAAAAGAAAGTTCTCACTAGCTGCTAGGAAAAAAGTGAAAACTACCGTTACAAGAACTTTTGGAAGAAAATAATTTTTTACTTCAACCTGTGGTAGTAACAGAATCACTAATATAATTGGACTGAAAAAAAATGAACACCTTCAAAGTTTACAGATGCATATGCTGCGTCTTTTATTTCGGAAACATAAAAGTATTCTGAGATAAAGAATAAAATATTATAAGAGGTGGGAAACTGTGCCGACTGCTTAGCGAAAAATGTAGTCGCTGATGAATTTTCGTACTGCAGGACTGCGAAGAAACTTCCCGCGAGAAAGTTGTTAAAGAAACTACAAAATTATTTTTGGTAACGTTTCAGACATCATTATTGTGCCGTATCTCGTACAGAGGCGAATTACTTCCACGATATTCCGTGCGTAGCAGCGCGCGAGTCGTAGGCCGTCGCCAAGAGTTTTGCTCGGACGGCTCGCTTTAATATGACCGAGAATGTTCCCTACTTCCCGAAAATATGTTACTGGCTGCTGATACGTATCCTTCACTCAAAACGCCAATATACGCTACGCAAAAGTAATTGTAGTTATTTTGAAGCCAATATTTTCACTGAAGTCGAGCAAAATATTTGTTCGAAAGGTTTTGTGAAACCCAAGTTTTATCTAAATCTGCTGTAAGCCTATTATTCTCAGCATGCAATACTTGTTGGGTACACAAAAACCTCGTTCTTACTACTGTAATGTCCCTGTCTTGTGTTACAAATTTCGTCCATCATTACAGTTTCTCAACTAAAAAACGAGTGGGCGGAGAAGTCAGTGCATTGAAGTGACTGGCCAGAGTAATCAATTTTATCACGGACATTACCCTATATTTCTCTAGCCATCGGATACTGTCCTCCGTCATACTCAGATAATACAATTCTATGTTCTAGCTTTTTGTAAAAGTCGTCAAATATCACAGATTTCTATGCTCTTCTCGGAGAATCAGAATAGTCGCTGGGACTGTTCTGATGTTACTGCACTGTTTATATATACAGTCAATACAGAAGCACCACAACGTTTTGTCATTTTATGAACTGCATTACCCTTACTACGAAGAAACCAGTAAATCCTTCTATGAAAAAAAAGGAGTTAAATTTGGAATGTACAAGTAAACCGAATGCAGTAAGAGTATATCCGAATGCAAAGAAATCGATACAGGTTTTTAGGAAAAACTGTTGTTAATTAATGTAGAATTGACAATCTTATTTTAATTGACAATTACCGTCGAGTAAACTAATAGCCACTACTTGTGATAAATTTATAAGATGTCTACTGTAAAGGAAAAGCATTCACAGTATGTAATCTATAATTGAAATGAATAGATAAACATTTAAATCAAGTCAGCTTTTTACGTAGACGGACTTACCTAAACTGAAGGATCTTCTGGCTCCGTGTCTTCAGATTGATTGTTGCTCGTTTCAGCCAGGTGTATCATCACAGATCCCACTATGGTGTGTCTTAAACCCTGGTTCAAGAAATCAGTTTCTTGCAATGCTTCTGCGTGCAATGCACCTCTCCCAGTCCTGCTGAGTAACATTGTCAAGAGCTTCGTGTGTTAGCTTCTCGACATCAGCAAGTTTGAAAGTAGTATTTCTTTTCGCTACTTCTCGCTTTACTTGGGTCCATATCAATTCAATGGTGCAGTGATACGGTGGTAAACGTACCACTTGGTGTCCCATTTGGCACCTACGATTTCTTCCTTAGACAGGGAGTTCAGCCTTCGTTTCATCGACTGAAAATGAAACATTCTTTCTCTTCAACCACTTCATAATATCTGCCTTGCACCAATTTGAACATGGCAGCTTTTATATCTGAATGGAGTGGTAGCTGGCGTTATCCTTCACGATAATTGACCCTTCTTCAAGCGCAGGCAACAGTCGAATAAACCAATTTTTAAAAACTCGTAAATTCATTTCTGAATGGTAATCGGATTGGCAAGAACTTTTCCCACCACGAAAAACAAGTTTGGCCTCTGGTATGAAGTCGGTGGTTAAAGAACCAGCGTGGGCGATGATTTACCGGCCACCTCTACCTGTAGGCGCTTTCAAACCGCCGTTTCCTTTGGAGTCGTGCCAGTATACTTATTGGTGTGGTTCTGTGAAACCCAAGTTTCATCCAAGTACAATACAGGCCTTCAGCACGCAAGAAGTGCATTGTACGCAAAAACTTCGCTCTTTCTGCTGCAATGTCTTTGCGTTCCATTAAGAATTTCCGTCCGTCATTACAATTTTTGAATCGGAAACCAAGGGAGCGGAGAAGACGAAGAACGGAGGTCTCTAAGCCCGAGTAATTAACTTTTTCACGGAGGTCATCCTGTATTTGTTTGGCCGTTGGATACTCTCCTCTGTCGCAAAATCCGAGTACAGTTCTTCGCACGAGCTATTTGTTAAAATGGTCAAAGTCGGTTGATATCCGATCACGTTAGTATCCCTTTCTTGGAGAATCGGGCCGGCCGCGGTGGCCGTGCGGTTCTGGCGCTGCAGTCCGGAACCGCGGGACTGCTACGGTCGCAGATTCGAATCCTGCCCCGGGCATGGGTGTGTGTGATGTCCTTAGGTTAGTTAGGTTTAAGTAGTTCTAAGTTCTAGGGGACTTATGACCTAAGATGTTGAGTCCCATAGTGCTCAGAGCCATTTGAGCCATTTGGAGAATCGAAACACTCATTCATGACTGGAGATACTGCTAATGACACAGATTTGCTATTACGGCCTACAGTTGACTTTGAAACACCACACACTTCAGCAATATGTTTATGAATCTGCGCAAAATTTAAGTTATTCCTTGCTTCTTCATTGTCGGCCAGATCAGTAAAAAACTTGAGTACATTCGATATGATGATTTTCGATTGTTTACGAATGTCTTTCCGCCCTTTACGCACACCGACCGAAGGAGTACTACAAGCAGGCCGTCGCTCCTGCATTGTTGTTCACCACCGAACACACGTCAAAGCACCTTTCTAAAGACAGTAAGACACTGAGATCAGACCTGAACACTCGAAATAGCACGGTAACACTGAGCTTTCAGCTGCTCTGACCTACCGCCGAGAGGCGGGCGAATCACAGCCCGCAGTCCCTGCTAGCGGCAGGCAGCGGTCGTGACCTTGAGGACTACTTTCTTCAAACGTTACTTGAACTATTTAAGGTATCGTAACTCTGTTCTCACCCAAAAGATTTGTGAAAAAATCCACAGTAAAACAGTATAGATTCTATTATTCGTAGGTGTATTGTTTGTGGAGATATCTGCATCCGTCTTTCCAAATGGAACTAAAATAATTCCTACTACTCATACCATAGTTTTAGAACGGACAGATTTCATGACACTTCACTATACAAAATTCGATTAGTGGTTTCAAACCACTTATAGTATTCAGAACTTATGATTTATCTGTTTTGAACATGATATCGTTTGCTGTCTATGTGTGAGAATGGAAAGAAAGTATTCTGTATGCCGTGTCATTGAGCTGACCAGGGCAGCTACTCGTGCCTATTGGTGTACGAGGAAGGTTGGAACAGTTCTCGGAACGGAATAGAAAAAAATACTTACATCACTGAAATTTCTTTCATTTTTCAATGTAGTCTCCTTGTAAATTAATGTACTTGTCCAACGATGTTCCAGTGCCTTGATCGCATCTCGAAAATGAGTTTCCTCCAGGCCTGCAGCCGGCCGGAGTGGCCGAGCGGTTCTAGCCGCTACAGTCTGGAACCGCGCGGCCGCTATGGTCGCAGGTTCCAATCCTGCCTCGGGCATGGATGTGTGTGATGTTCTTAGGTTAGTTAGGTTTAAGTAGTTCTAAGTTCTAGGGGACTGATGACCTAAGCAGTTAAGTCCCATAGTGCTCAGAGTCATTTGAACCATATTGAACCAGGCCTGCAAAATAGTTGTCAACTTTGGCTATCAGTTCTTCGATTGAAGCAAATCTTCGTCCACAAAGAAAAATTGTCAGGTTTGAGAAGAGATGGATGTCTGACGGAGCCATATCAGATGAATAATACCTTAGTTCAAGTAAATTTGCAATGGTGGCGGCACATGTGTGTGGGCGCGCATTGTCTTGGTGGGAGATTACTTTCTTCCTTGCTAAACCTAGCCTTTTTACGCACATCTTTTGTCGCAATTTCTCCAGGAGGTTAGTATAGTATTCTCGAGTACTTGTTTGCCCAGTGGGGAGGTAATCTACAAACAGAATCCCCTTTGTATCCCAGAACACTGATGCTATTACCTTTCCTGCCAAAGGAATTGTCTTTGTTTTCTTTTGTGGTGGAGAATCAACAGGTTGCCACTGCTTTGACTGTTCTTTGGGTCTGGGGTATAGTAGTTTCATCTGTGGTCACAGAACAGCGCAAAAAATCTTATTCGTTTCTACTTTCTTGTTCCGATATGTCCATTCTCACGCGATTTCCATCCAGCGTCAAGAGTTGCGGCACCCATCTTGCAGATAATTATTTCGTTTCTAGTTCTTCAGTTAAAATGTGATACACCCTTTCAGATGACATATCGCAAGCGTGAGCAATTTCACGCACTTTCAGTCGGCGATCCTCATGACCATTTTGTGCACTTTTGTAGGTTTCTGGGGTAGTGACACATCTTAGCCGACCACTGCGTTGATCATCATCTAAGCTCTGCCGACCAAATTTAAATTCATTTGACAACTTGGCAATAGTTGAATATGAAGGAGCAGAGTCCCCCAGTGTATTCTAGAAATCGGCATTAATGTCCTTTGCTTTCATACTTTTCTTTACGAAGTACTTCATCACTGCTCGAATCTCGATTTATTCCATCTTCGCAAATCACTACGCGGGAACAACAGAGTCAGGTCATCGCCACAGCTCTCTACCAAGAGGACCGACTTGGCACGTGTTTACAGGCAACAGTCCAATGAATATCACGTGAACAACACGTTGCGCTAGTGCTGACCTCTCGTGGTGATTCCGAGAACTTTTCAAACCAACCCTCGTACACAGAGAACGCTGGTTAGCCTGCTGGTCAAAGAGCAGCAGTCCCGTTACAAGTAGAACATCATGTGCGCTCTATTAATTGTGCAGTGTTTCTCACATGTTTTTACAGAAACTATTCATTAAAATGATTTTTATATTATGTATAGCTTTATATGACAGCTTTATATTGAAGTGCCCATTATCTCGCTAGTGGTCATACTAATTACGATATTTGCATGTAAGCAAGACACAGGGTGAAATTCGAAAAATATGCAACGAAAAATAGGGGTCGCTATGATTTTGTGTTTGGTGCATATTACACCAAACGTTGCTGTGTATGAAATTTAGCTAACTCATAGAATTTTTCTTTGCACTTGGGAGGGGGTCTTCATCTCCATACAACCTCGAGAAAATGGGTTTTATGTAGCGGATACACCTCCGTTCGCAGAAACGCGAGAATCAAATATTCGTAACATAGCTGCTAAACCGGTCGAGATATCGAAAAGAGATTTAGGCAAATTAGAGCATGCAAAGAGGAGAGTATTTTGCTAAACAGTTAACACAGGGAACTTTGTTATCCACGGAAATATAGCAGAAGTTATAGTTTATATCTCTTTCATTCTAGTGCTGTAATTTTTAAGAGTCTTCGACAGGTAGTGAAAATAGTATTTTCTAGTATGAAAATAAATATGAAATTTCTTCTCATATGTTACTGCAAACATAGACAATGAGGTTTTCTGTATGCTATTGACCACTCTGGTCGTTACTTGCCTGTTTACTAAGACACTTTCAGGATTCTGTCGCAATAGTTATTGCAAGTTGCACTGTGTTTTGGCAAAAGAAGCAGAATTAAACCTGTCAATAAGAGAAGTGTAGCTGTTACTAATAAATGATGATACTTCTTCAAATGAGAAAATAAGTCTGCAAATACACTCCTGGAAATGGAAAAAAGAACACATTGACACCGGTGTGTCAGACCCACCATACTTGCTCCGGACACTGCGAGAGGGCTGTACAATCAATGATCACACGCACGGCACAGCGGACACACCAGGAACCGCGGTGTTGGCCGTCGAATGGCGCTAGCTGCGCAGCATTTGTGCACCGCCGCCGTCAGTGTCAGCCAGTTTGCCGTGGCATACGGAGCTCCATCGCAGTCTTTAACACTGGTAGCATGCCGCGACAGCGTGGACGTGAACCGTATGTGCAGTTGACGGACTTTGAGCGAGGGCGTATAGTGGGCATGCGGGAGGCCGGGTGGACGTACCGCCGAATTGCTCAACACGTGGGGCGTGAGGTCTCCACAGTACATCGATGTTGTCGCCAGTGGTCGGCGGAAGGTGCACGTGCCCGTCGACCTGGGACCGGACCGCAGCGACGCACGGATGCACGCCAAGACCGTAGGATCCTACGCAGTGCCGTAGGGGACCGCACCGCCACTTCCCAGCAAATTAGGGACACTGTTGCTCCTGGGGTATCGGCGAGGACCATTCGCAACCGTCTCCATGAAGCTGGGCTACGGTCCCGCACACCGTTAGGCCGTCTTCCGCTCACGCCCCAACATCGTGCAGCCCGCCTCCAGTGGTGTCGCGACAGGCGTGAATGGAGGGACGAATGGAGACGTGTCGTCTTCAGCGATGAGAGTCGCTTCTGCCTTGGTGCCAATGATGGTCGTATGCGTGTTTGGCGCCGTGCAGGTGAGCGCCACAATCAGGACTGCATACGACCGAGGCACACAGGGCCAACACCCGGCATCATGGTGTGGGGAGCGATCTCCTACACTGGCCGTACACCACTGGTGATCGTCGAGGGGACACTGAATAGTGCACGGTACATCCAAACCGTCATCGAACCCATCGTTCTACCATTCCTAGACCGGCAAGGGAACTTGCTGTTCCAACAGGACTTTGCACGTCCGCATGTATCCCGTGCCACCCAACGTGCTCTAGAAGGTGTAAGTCAACTACCCTGGCCAGCAAGATGTCCGGATCTGTCCCCCATTGAGCATGTTTGGGACTGGATGAAGCGTCGTCTCACGCGGTCTGCACGTCCAGCACGAACGCTGGTCCAACTGAGGCGCCAGGTGGAAATGGCATGGCAAGCCGTTCCACAGGACTACATCCAGCATCTCTACGATCGTCTCCATGGGGGAATAGCAGCCTGCATTGCTGCGAAAGGTGGATATACACTGTACTAGTGCCGACATTGTGCATGCTCTGTTGCCTGTGTCTATGTGCCTGTGGTTCTGTCAGTGTGATCATGTGATGTATCTGACCCCAGGAATGTGTCAATAAAGTTTCCCCTTCCTGGGACAATGAATTCACGGTGTTCGTATTTCAATTTCCAGGAGTGTATGTTCCAGTTGTGGAAGAATCCTGTAACCCACTGTACTCTTAAGAGAGAACGACTCTAATGGAAACTTACCAAAGGATTTCCTCCCTGTTCTTCATAAGAGGAATATGAAAGTAATTCGGAACAAGTAGTGTACCATATTTTTGTTCCAACCCCTTTTTAGAGTGAAGTCATGAACTACTTAACCTTAATCATACACTCCTGGAAATTGAAATAAGAACACCGTGAATTCATTGTCCCAGGAAGGGGAAACTTTATTGACACATTCCTGGGGTCAGATACATCACATGATCACACTGACAGAACCACAGGCACATAGACACAGGCAACAGAGCATGCACAATGTCGGCACTAGTACAGTGTATATCCACCTTTCGCAGCAATGCAGGCTGCTATTCTCCCATGGAGACGATCGTAGAGATGCTGGATGTAGTCCTGTGGAACGGCTTGCCATGCCATTTCCACCTGGCGCCTCAGTTGGACCAGCGTTCGTGCTGGACGTGCAGACCGCGTGAGACGACGCTTCATCCAGTCCCAAACATGCTCAATGGGGGACAGATCCGGACATCTTGCTGGCCAGGGTAGTTGACTTACACCTTCTAGAGCACGTTGGGTGGCACGGGATACATGCGGACGTGCATTGCCCTGTTGGAACAGCAAGTTCCCTTGCCGGTCTAGGAATGGTAGAACGATGGGTTCGATGACGGTTTGGATGTACCGTGCACTATTCAGTGTCCCCTCGACGATCACCAGTGGTGTACGGCCAGTGTAGGAGATCGCTCCCCACACCATGATGCCGGGTGTTGGCCCTGTGTGCCTCGGTCGTATGCAGTCCTGATTGTGGCGCTCACCTGCACGGCGCCAAACACGCATACGACCATCACTGGCACCAAGGCAGAAGCGACTCTCATCGCTGAAGACGACACGTCTCCATTCGTCCCTCCATTCACGCCTTTCGCGACACCACTGGAGGCGGGCTGCACGATGTTGGGGCGTGAGCGGAAGACGGCCTAACGGTGTGCGGGACCGTAGCCCAGCTTCATGGAGACGGTTGCGAATGGTCCTCGCCGATACCCCAGGAGCAACAGTGTCCCTAATTTGCTGGGAAGTGGCGGTGCGGTCCCCTACGACACTGCGTAGGATCCTACGGTCTTGGCGTGCATCCGTGCGTCGCTGCGGTCCGGTCCCAGGTCGACGGGCACGTGCACCTTCCGCCGACCACTGGCGACAACATCGATGTACTGTGGAGACCTCACGCCCCACGTGTTGAGCAATTCGGCGGTACGTCCACCCGGCCTCCCGCATGCCCACTATACGCCCTCGCTCAAAGTCCGTCAACTGCACATACGGTTCACGTCCACGCTGTCGCGGCATGCTACCAGTGTTAAAGACTGCGATGGAGCTCCGTATGCCACGGCAAACTGGCTGACACTGACGGCGGCGGTGCACAAATGCTGCGCAGCTAGCGCCGTTCGACGGCCAACACCGCGGTTCCTGGTGTGTCCGCTGTGCCGTGCGTGTGATCATTGCTTGTACAGCCCTCTCGCAGTGTCCGGAGCAAGTATGGTGGGTCTGACACACCGGTGTCAATGTGTTCCTTTTTCCATTTCCAGGAGTGTATTTTGGTGAGTTAAAGCTAGATTATGTACATATTTGTAATATATTTTAGCTTTAATGGATAGTCCCATGTGGTCTATAATGTAATGACCAATATTTTCATAACCTTGTTCACCACAAATAAACAGGCATGAGCCGGCCGGAGTGGCCGAACGGTTCTAGGCGCTACAGTCTGGAACCGCGCGACCGCTACGGTCGCAGGTTAGAATCCTGCCTCGGGCATGGATGTGTGTGATGTCCTTAGGTTAGTTAGGTTCTAGAGGACTGATGACCTCAGAAGTTAAGTCCCATAGTGCTCAGAGCCAAACAGGCATGAAATTCTTTATTTCTAATAGAACAGTGCTGCATTTTTGCTTTAGGTTATAACTGATTAAATAAAACTCTTTCTTACCTCTGAAGTTGTGAACACACTGACGATTTGCAGAACCTCACCAACTGGTCATCAAATTCAATATCGTTGTACCGTAAACGATATTTGTAGTAAGAGGATTCACTCGCTCACACTGTGTTGTATGCGTTACTCAAAACTTGTCACTGATGACACTTCTCTGAAGAAGAAAAATTTAAAGCTCAGAAGAAAAGAAACCGGCAATCATGTTGCAATTCCAGGAAAATCTTGAAACACAGTCTATCTCTAATAATCAACAGCTAAGACTGAAAGTTACCAAAGGATTTTCTTTCTACACCCAGTTATCTTCGCAAAATGCGAACAATTTTTTTTAACACCCAGACAGCACGTTTCAGCCATTCGAGTTAAGTGGGAGTCGGGAGGTGGGGGGAACCTCAGCTTTGCAGAATGTGATAGGTCAGTCTATTCCGAGCATCGGTTGCGCCAGGATCACTGGTTTAGTGCACCTCTGTTTTGAGACTACGTCGTGGCACATACTTTCGAACAACATTGGGTGTCCAAGTGCTGCACAAAACTCGACAAACATTTTAGCAGTTTGTCTTTTGCCATTAAGTGGGCCACACCATGTCATTTTTAAGCTTTGTTGTTCTATTGCGTACAATAACTGTGACTGTGATAAGGATGTTAATCTCATGTTGCATGATGGTTCAAATGGCTCTGAGCACTACAGGACTTAATTCTGAGGTCATCAGTCCCCTAGAACTTAGAACTACTTAAACCTAACTAACCTAAGGACATCACACACATCCATGCCCGAGGCAGGATTCGAACCTGTGACCGTAACGGTCGCGCGGTTCGAGACTGTAGCGCCTAGAACCGCTCGGCTACCCCGGCCGGCTTTTGCATGATATATGACTTGTGAAACTGGTGAGAATAGATAAGAATTTACAATACAGCAATGTGTCACATATTTCATATGATAACTGCATTTGATTTACCAGTGTCAAAGTAATTTAATTGCGTATTGACCAATTTTAAATGGTTTCATTTGCTTTCTATGTAATTCCCTCATTTTTTCGGTAGTTAAAATGTTGCTTGAAGTTTTCATTTCCCTCCTGTGCAAGGAATTGTCTTGTTTTCGGGAACCTTAATGGTGCTGTTATCAGCAAACAGAATTTTTTCTCCTATGAGTAATGCTATTGGAAAAGTCATAGATGTACACTGCCTGACGAAAACAAAGTGAACCACCCTCAAGGGGAAATGGAAATGACCGTATGGCGTCAGTGGCCGGGTGTTCCCAGGCGTGAAATTCGGCAGCCAAATGCAAGCCTTACAGAGTGCGACGCCACATTGGGCGACTTGCGCGTCGAGGGGAAGAAATGGTTATGGGGACAGCACCAGACCCAGTCCCTGAGGGGGAAAAATCTCCCACCCCAGCCGGGAATCTAACCCGGGCCCACATGCGTGGCACTCAAACGGTCTCTTTTGTTCTATATTGTTCGTTGAGCCAGCGGGTGTAGCCAAGCGGTTCTAGGCGCTTGAGTATGGTCGCAGGTTCGAATGCTGCTTCGGGCATGGATGTGCGTTGTATCCTTAGGTTAGTTAGGTTTAAGTAGTTCTAAGTTCTAGGGGACTGATGACCTCAGATGTTAAGTCCCATAGTGCTCAGAGCCATTTGAACCAGTTTTGTTCGTTGAATTTGTTCGGGACGGACGTCCGATAACACCAGTTCATGTTCTTCGTTGATCCGTTCACTTAGTTTTTTATTACAGAGGGTAGCTAACCCTCTGACCGAGCACACTGAGCTAACGTGCAGGCTCTTTACAGATTCGGGTAAAATTAACAAAGAAGAAGGATCATTTATCAATACGTTTTACCAACTCTGGCGTGGATACAAGCTATGATTCGGTTGGGAAGAGTGTCTTTAAGTCATTGCCTCCTCTATTGCGGTAAGCTGGCCCACAACTGTTTTCACCAGTGCTTGATATCCGGCATGCTGGCACTGCGACAGAGTGGACGTTTGAGCTAGTGCCACATATGTTCTATAGGACACAGGTCTGAGGTTCTTGGTGGGCACAGGAGTACCTCCACATCACACAAAATTTCACAGACATCTGCCTTATGTAGACGAGAAACGTATTGTTTAAAAATGGCACTATGATATTGTCAAATAAGAAGAAACATATGAGGATGAAATACGTCCGTGATGTTCCAGCGCGCCATCAGAGTTCCTTCAATCAGTATTACCTCCCTTGTAGGACATAGCCGACTGGAACCTTGCCGATGACTATGCCTATCCTCACGTTTCCATGCAATCACTGACGCATCTGAATGCCACACAAATCTGGATATTGTACTATTTGGCCAGGCGACCAAATTCGGACTCACGATGAGATCTCTTTCAAACTCTGTCAGGTGCTGATAACGCTTTCTCAAAAGTGTGCGCGGCATCTCTGTGTCGTCCACAGCAATCACTCAACATCGAACGCTGTTCACAACCCTTATACAGTATGTCTTACCAGGCCCAGAAACAACACTGATTACGAACAACACTAATGCACTCTGTTGGCCATTCTACCAGTCACAGAGAATCACGTACATACTTTTTTGTCAGGCAGTGCATTTCAGGAACAGTATTGGTCCTAATATGCTACTCTGAAGAACTCCTGTATTAATGTTTTATTTTTGTTTGGGTTTAAGTGTTTCACTAAAAATTTAACCTTATTTTGGATTTGTGATATCTTCACTCTTTGTGTCCTTTCTGGCAGATATGATTGGGACCAATCGTTACCTATAAAACTTATTCGTGATGAACCAATTCAGTTGATATTTTATGCATGATAGTCATAGATTATTGAATACGTACCAATATCACAACTTTCCCGCGACCTAACCCTGTACAACGAAATGAAATTCTTGCATTTTCCTCATTATTCAGAGAGACTGAGACTGACGTAATACTTCCGCTTGGCCGTTTCTATAAACAATGCGGCTATTGTGTTGAGCTAGCAAGCACCAGCATGTTGCCAGGACCACTGATTTATCAACACGTGTAGCCACCACTCGGCTAGACGAGGATAAAGACGATTCACTGAAGCATGTGAACTGTGCCAAGGCACACGTCACCGGATAGAGCAGCTGTCGGGTCTTCTCAGATGTCCTTATCACGCGACGAAACAGCTTCTGAACGAGCTACTAGAACTCGCAGCTTGGTGCTGCAGCACCCATGGCAACTCTCGGAAAGCAGGCATGGCCCTTAAACACGCGATCACGGCATTCTAGGATTCAGTTCGGCTAGCTTACCGAACCGAAGGGTGAAACAAGGTGAAATAATACGGACTTTTCTCATTCATATTTGTGTTCAGCACTGCAATGCGGGGACTAAAAATATTTATTACCATTCGTTTAGTCATACAAAATATTGCCGGTAAAACTGTTGCGATGGAAAGTAATTACTGAAATGTTTAGAGTAACGTGAGTTAATTTGCCATCTGCGTGTCATGTTTGTTGTGCCGTTACCAGGTCTACCACATTAAGTTTCACCGGTCAAGACTTCACTAAAACTTTGGAGAAATGATGGACCAAGTGCTTAGTGCTTCATGTCATTTATTCCTATCGATGCTACAGGGTGTTTCAAAAATGACCGGTATATTTGAAACGGCAATAAAAACTAAACTAGCAGCGATAGAAATACACCGTTTGTTGCAATATGCTTGGGACAACAGTACATTTTCAGGCAGACAAACTTTCGAAATTACAGTAGTTACAATTTTCAACAACAGATGGCGCTGCGGTCTGGGAAACTCTATAGTACGATATTTTCCACATATCCACCATGCGTAGCAATAATATGGCGTAGTCTCTGAATGAAATTACCCGAAACCTTTGACAACGTGTCTGGCGGAATGGCTTCACATGCAGATGAGATGTACTGCTTCAGCTGTTCAATTGTTTCTGGATTCTGGCGGTACACCTGGTCTTTCAAGTGTCCCCACAGAAAGAAGTCACAGGGGTTCATGTCTGGCGAATAGGGAGGCCAATCCACGCCGCCTCCTGTATGTTTCGGATAGCCCAAAGCAATCACACAATCATCGAAATATTCATTCAGGAAATTAAAGACGTCGGCCGTGCGATGTGGCCGGGCACCATCTTGCATAAACCACGAGGTGTTCGCAGTGTCGTCTAAGGCAGTTTGTACCGCCACAAATTCACGAAGAATTTCCAGATAGCGTGATGCAGTAATCGTTTCGGATCTGAAAAATGGGCCAATGATTCCTTTGGAAGACATGGCGGCCCAGACCAGTACTTTTTGAGGATGCAGGGACGATGGGACTGCAACATGGGGCTTTTCGGTTCCCCATATGCGCCAGTTCTGTTTATTGACGAAGCCGTCCAGGTAAAAATAAGCTTCGTCAGTAAACCAAATGCTGCCCACATGCATATCTCCATCATCAATCCTGTGCACTATATCGTTAGCGAATGTCTCTCGTGCAGCAATGGTAGCGGCGCTGAGGGGTTGCCGCGTTTGAATTTTGTATGGATAGAGGTGTAAACTCTGGCGCATGAGACGATACGTGGACGTTGGCGTCATTTGGACCGCAGCTGCAACACGGCGAACGGAAACCCGAGGCCGCTGTTGGATCACCTGCTGCACTAGCTGCGCATTGCCCTCTGTGGTTGCCGTACGCGGTCGCCCTACCTTTCCAGCACGTTCATCCGTCACGTTCCCAGTCCGTTGAAATTTTTCAAACAGATCCTTTATTGTATCGCTTTTCGGTCCTTTGGTTACATTAAACCTCCGTTGAAAACTTCGTCTTGTTGCAACAACACTGTGTTCTAGGCGGTGGAATTCCAACACCAGAAAAATCCTCTGTTCTAAGGAATAAACCATGTTGTCTACAGCACACTTGCACGTTGTGAACAGCACACGCTTACAGCAGAAAGACGACGTACAGAATGGCGCACCCACAGACTGCGTTGTCTTCTATATCTTTCACATCACTTGCAGCGCCATCTGTTGTTGAAAATTGTAACTACTGTAATTTCGAAAGTTTGTCCTCCTGAAAATGTACTGTTGTCCCAAGCATATTGCAACAAACGGTGTATTTCTATCGCTGCTCGTTTAGTTTTTATTGCCGTTTCAAATATACCGGTCATTTTTGAAACACCCTGTATTTAAGTTTGCTTTACCCTGTATTCCAAGGGTGATTGTCGTTGGATGATTGTGTTTGAAAATTAACTTAGCATGGAGAAAGAAGGGGACGGGCTATGACAGGCATGAGGCACGAGAGGAGTTCGGGAGTTTCAAACTCTACAAATCTCTCATCTCGTATTCTTTTTAAATAGAGGAACTATTCTCTAGTCAACGTCCTTTTAGACACGACAGAGGAGGGAATAGCCCATGAGAAGGATTAAAAAAAACGAAGCCTGGATCGAGAGAGTAGTTGGTCATTTCAAATCCAACGAATCTCTTCACTCTGTTTTTTGAACAGAGGAAACGTTCTCCAGGTAATGCGGAGGTAGACACGACAGAGGAGGAGGCCGGACGGACTTGGATGACGACGGGAGCGAGAAATTTTGGTTGGTCACTTCAAATTCAACGAAATCTCTCCCCCCACTCCTAAGATCAGAGGAGTCGTTTCTCTAGCGGGGGTGTTTTCGAAAGACTCCTGGCTGAGATGGATACGTGAGGAGACATGTTCGTAAGAATTTTGTAGGCTTTCAGTTCCATGTTAGGCGGTACAGTTCCCCACTATGTCACCATTGTTTAACCGCAGTGAACACAGTAATTAATAGAATGGCATGTTCTCCATGTGCATCTGTGATGAAAGCGCGAGAGTAACATCTTTCCTTTATCACAAGCGGTTATCCCCCCCTTCCGCAATGACTGACATTTTAAAATAAATCTGAAACTATTGCGTGTGAGGTGACCACTCGTTGTTGCTATAAATGTTCTGATTGTGGTTATAAATGCGTGTTGAACCATTTGACCTAGTTTTAAAAAATAAAAGGTTTGTCGTTGTAACTTACGGACGCGTTGCACTGCTTATGCAAAATAATCCCGAAAATTGCAGACGCTTTTCCCATATCACAACCTGTGTAAGGAGGGAGTGGGAGAAGTTGTGTAGTAAGTCCTTTGAGTATTTGATCACATTGTAACTAAATCATGTGCAATACGTCCAAAAGCTGTGTGCGCTGCACCAAGTCACTTCCCAACGCCTATTTGCTTATAAGTCATCATTCTTTTCTGCGTAATTACTATAACATTACTGCTTTATTGGGTCGTGATTTAGTTTCATCCTGATCAGTAGCGCAACAGGCAAGGAAGCGGACGGTAGGCAGTAAAGCAAAGGCAAGGAGATAGTTGTAAATTAACAAAAGGGCTTCAATATTACTTTAATATATCTACGATAAAAACGATTCAAAGCTGTGAATTTCGAAAAACTCTTAATACTCAATATCGCAAATACAATTTTATTGATTACTAGTTTCAGATTACCTACAAGCCATCTTCGGTTCATGACAAAATACACTGGTTACTGTACAACCGCCGAACGGTGGGCCACAACGCCATAATGTTTGAGAACAGGCTTGTTTGTTATACAATCCAATGGCACAATGATGTAAATTATTACCCCAAAAAAAAGGTCGTCATATGTAATGCACTCTGACCGACTGACACAGATTATATAATGAGCGTGGTTTGATAAGTCTGACAAGTTTCCAAGAAATAATGGAACATTTTTGTTGCGACTTCATGGTTGGTAAGCTAGATTATTCCAAGGATCGTACAAAGGATTCTGTCAATGTACAGTGTACTGTTCACCACTGACAACCATCTAAATACGCCGGTGTGTCGACTGATATTGAAAATGGAGAAAACCGATTGGACTGCTGCACAAACCAGATTGGGATGAAGCTCACATGGACTCTCCACTATCCTTGAAGACCATTTACTTTTGATTTATGAATTTAAATGCAGTTGGACAAGCACCAAAGAAGAAGTGCTCTTGCATTCAATTGAGGTCACCACAAAGGAAACCATTGACAAAATCAATGACATGAGAATACAAGACCGCTGAATAAAAATTCATGAGATTTCTGAGACTACAGGCATCGCAACTGAATGAGCCCATAATATCTGTGCTGGCGTAAGCTGTCGCCAGCACACCTGTCAGCAAAGATGTAGCAAGAAGATCGATAGTAGGCGCTGAATCAAGGGCGCCTATCAGGTGAGAGGCCAAAGACAGACTCGCAAGCAACAAGCCGCCAACTCCCTCTCGACTGCAAGTGTTTAGATCGCCGCCGCGGACTGGAGGGCTCAGTCTCAGTCACAGTCTCAGTCAATGACACATAGTGGGACTTGTACTTCACCAGCAGTGAGGCTAACGAGGACTAATATTGAAGAGCTTAGGCCACAACACATGGACGCTATCAAAGTTAATTAGCAGCTATCTGTTTAAGTAAATAAAGTACCCTGTTAATACGGAAACCTTCCTGTCTCCTCTATACCTCTTTTTGTTAATGATAACCTTCCCTATGTAAGCTTCCCTTAGGATTTCTATCTCTTGCTTAATAATAACAAATGAAATCTTCCCTTTGAAATTTATTCTCTTTCTCAATCTTCGCATACAAATTTAATTGCTGCTTTTTAAAAGTGATTTTCTGATTATTTCGACGAAACATAGAATGAGTCGTCGTCGTGGCCCTCAGTCGTTATCTGCAACAACGCAAAACTGTTCCTTACCTTTTTTACTGTTACTGGATCGCCATCTGACTGCTACATCGAACTGCGACATGAATATACTTACTCTGGTTTAATATACTCTATTGACTGCTGGTGGGCTGTCATAATAAGTTGCTGTATTTATTACCAAAGCTGACGTTATTCTTTAATAACAAAGCTGACGTTATTCTTTAGTTAATTTGACTGAAGTTACGTAATTCATAGTTACACTTTTTCTTGACAACAATAAAATTTTTGCAAAGTTTTATGTTGATGGTTTTTGGGATGGATTATAATCAGTAATGCAACATTGCTGGCAAAATTAATTATATTCTGAAAACGCTTCAAATATTTACTGTTGGTAATGACATGATTTTACAAACGCTCAAATGGGACTTACTTTTTACAATAATCTTAAAACTAGCATTGCGCAAACATACCTTCAGTAGTCTTGAGTTTCGCAATGAAAGTAATTCAATAATATTAGTTCCTCTTATGATAATAGTTAGTTGATGTCTCTGTACATCCATTTATAATCTCTTGTAAATCATAGCTGGTGGCTGGCAGGCACACTGCTCCTCTCAACCTCTCGCTTCAGACCTGCTACCAACTCGCTTCACATCTCGCTTACTACTGACTCCCTACGAAAGCTAAAGTGAGATCTCTCCTGCCAACAATGCTTTCTGGTGCAGACAATCCCTGCTACCATTACAAAGTGTACCAATGCGCGGTATTTCCCGCTCTTTTCTTAAAATGTATCCGTACGCGGTTTCTCCCGCCCTTTTTAAAATTATATCAACAATATTTTGGTGCAGATATTCCCTACTACCACAATTATTCCCAACATGACAAATATTAATTATTCCTATTTAATCCTATTAATAAAATATAAACATCTTTCATAAATTGTGGATTGACAATAGACAATAGAAATATACACGTCTTACATAACCCTCCACTGGGTTTCCTTAAAATTTTCCTACACCGTTAAGTCATTTGGACTTGATGTAAGGAGAAAATTTGATTATAGAAATATGTGTAGTAATAAGTCTAACAAAGAGAATATTCAAAAGAGTATACATCAAAATATACAAATAATATGAGTCAGTAAGTTGGAAGTGTACATCAGGTAGTAAAAGTTATTTATATTGCTAATAGTAACGGATGGCAAAAATTAAAACATAGTTTATGTTTCATTATAAATTGGCATGTATTAGTACCATGTTCAAGGAAGGGGAAAAAAAGGAATTGGATAGCATGGTCAAAGCACTGGCAACTGACTGTGAATGCACTCAAAAGTCCGTTTCTTTCCCTCACATAGCACAACACCAGGTTTCGCCATGTGATTCCGCCGTCTCTTTGATCCATAGTTTTAGTGTAACCAAACACTAAGTTAACCGTCGAATTGCCTGAGTTGCCGCAGCTACATCAGGTACAAGTTCCAACTCCAATTGTCCATTAGTAGTGATGGTGTGCATCTTGGTATGCAAGCACCTATTGACGTACATCATGACTGTGGTGTGCATCTTGGTATGCCGACACCTCATAGAAAACATCGTAGATTGAAGTAACGTGGGTCACTATTCACTTTGTTTGTGCTCCATAACCATGGGATGCAAAGGAATTAAGGGACAGGTATAATCATTTTGTCAAAAGGTTCACAGATATGGTTGATACCGTTATTACCAAATTTTACATCGTCTCTTTCTTCTGTGCTCATAAAATTATTTATTTTACGTTTAAAAGGGCAAAATATGTCACCTTGTGTGACTGTAGAATAAGTTTATAGTTTTAAACAATTACATAAAAACACATTTTCCATCTGTAGTGAATTCAGCCTACAATACATATTACATGACGTGACAGTCAATAACATAAACAAATATTTCTGTAAGTGGAATTTAGTAGTACATTTAGGCATCAACATTTTAAATAAAATAGACAAGTACCTTTATACAAACTATGTCACTTTCTGTGACTTTAAATAAATCATAATCTGGTGCTCATATAAATAATTACATAAAGACACTATTATATTACTTCACAGGTTGTGAATTAACAGTTTTTGAAATATGACAGTACATTCTGACAAAATATGTAACTTTCTGTGCCTTCAGTATGTTCGGTAATGTGCTCGTCAGTTACGAGTCATATTGTCAGTCGACTATATATTAAGTTTGAGTTGTGTAGCACACATCGTCATTGTTATTTAAGAGAAAACATTTGTATTTTACGTAGAGTGCGAATCGGTATGCTGACATTTGGCGTGATCTATTTTTCCTATGTATGTATCTGATGTAAAAGATATGTTCAATGCAGAAAATTTCTTTCGAATAGCAAAGTACACATAGTAAGCAATTTAATGTGGTTTCTCCATCCGTAGTTCTGCGCTGCGCTGTGTCACCTGTTATCAAAATAAACCATTACTAAATTATATTCCTTACATACTAACATCTTCATTCTCCTCTCTCCTTTGTACCTCGTGTCATCTCTCTGCATAGCCTGTAATAAAATATTCATTGTTAATAACCATCAGCACATGGCATGACTTCAATATCTCTCAGTATTACCTATAACAAAATATTCATGGTTAATAATCATCAGCGCACGGCATGACTTCAACATCTCTCTGCATCTGTAAAATCGCGTCAGCTCTCGGCATGACATGTAAAGCATTTATCCACATTTCTCCATATTCAATACTTATATTATAATTAAAACTACGTTTATTTTGATGAACTATGACAACAATGCTGCATGCACGGGTTAAAGAATACATCTAACTGCTACTACTCTTTGAAAATCATTAGTACGTGTTACACATTTACATTTAAACTAGTCCTGTTAATTGCTTCACTTACCTTACATAATGTGAAATAAATGTCCTGCGAGAACGCTTCTAAGACTCCTATTCATGTTCAGTGTATTTATCTGCGGTCGAATCGAGGTGACCTGTTGTGCACGTAAATAACCCATCAGTCGCTCACTGTATTCGGGCTTGCTGAAATGTGTCAAAAAGCTCATTGTTATACTCTGTCAATATGTATCCCTGTAAGAAGGTTTTTCTATTTTAAGAATTTCTTCTTTATGTTTGACATATGATGGTTTCCTCTCGATTATTTGTTCTTAGTGTCTCAATGTGTACTACATTAGCGTACGGAATATTTCGAATTCTGTACGGTCCTGCGTATAGAAGTTCAAATTTTTTGCATCGTTTCTTCCCTTTCTGTGACAGATAGTGGGTACGAACTAGTACCTTATCGCCAATCTTGTACTTGCGTAATCTACTTACCTGCTTCTGCTGTCTCTTCCGGCGATCTGCAGCTCGTTTAATGTTCGCTAGTGCCATGTCTATTATCTCACAGCCGGCCGCGGTGGTCTCGCGGTTCTAGGCGCGCTGTCAGGAACCGTGCGACTGCTACGGTCGCAGGTTCGAATCCTGCCTCGGGCATGGATGTGTGTGATGTCCTTAGGTTAGTTAGGTTTAAGTAGTTCTAAGTTCTAGGGGACTAATGACCACAGCAGTTGAGTCCCATATTGCTCAGAGCCATTTTTTTTATTATCTCACAATGACGAAGTCTACGCTTCTTTGGAAAAGTAATCTTTCATTAAGTTTATTCGGTGGGTCTTTATTCGTCAGTATTACAGTTGGTGAGAGCATCGTTGACTCATTAGGTATTGCATTTATTACTTCCTGAAACTGTATGCTTTCTGTGGCAATGAATTCTACAAAGTTTCCCGATCTCTTTCATTATCTTTCTGATGGGTTAGAAGAACTGTGATATCTTGATATGTAAATTGGTGTTATGTTCTTACTCTCTAACATTTGTTTCCATATGTCTGACCTAAACTGTGGTCCGTTATCTGAAATAACCTTCTGTACATGTCCTACTATTGATAGAAAATCTCTTACAAATGCTCTTGATACTGATCTAGCTGTTGCTTTTCTAAGTGGAGAAAATGTTACAAATTTGGATGTCAGTTATACGGCTACTAGAATATAACTACAACCTTTACTTGTTCTGGGGATTTGACCGAAAAGATCTACTGCTGCCATGTGTCTTAGCTTAACCGGTATGATGGGATACAGTGGTGGAATATGTGATACTGTAGATGATTTAGCATTCTGACATATCTTGCAGGATGCTATAACTTTGCGAATGTTTTTCCATATTGTTGAAGTGACAATTTTGTCGAAGAATTAGTAAGCATTTCCTAGCTCCGTAATGTGCATAGATTAGGTGCGTATACCATATCAATTTATTTCTGATCCCATCTGGAATGCATAAAAGCCAATTGTTGCCGTCTGGGTACGAGCGAATAAACAGAATATTTTGATGTATGGTGTAATTATGTCTGATTTTTGCGTTGCTCTTGTCTCGCCAAAGCGTTACAATCTCTTTCAGTGTTTCATCTTTCTGCTGTTCTCTCTCTATGTCCTGTAATGCTGATGATATGAAGTTTTCGAAAGCTACTTGTTTGATATACATAATACTATGGTTGTTGTGGCAGAAGGTATTTTCTTTCTCTAGTCGGTTATGGTGAATAGATCTCGATAGTGCGTCGGCAACAATATTCTGCGTGCCTGGAATGTGTACAATAGTAAAGTCCAACTCTTGTAGATATAATTTCCAACGGCTTAATCTATCATGCGTAAGTTTTGCTGATAATAAAAACTGGATTGCTCGGTGATCGGTATATTCTGTGGTGTGTCTTCCATATAGATAATGACGGAATCTCTTAAATGCCCATACTACGCATAGCGTCTCTAATTCTGTTACAGAGTAATTGCGCTCTGCTGGAGAAAGTATCCTGCTTGCAAACGCAATATGTTTAACGATTGTCTTACCGTCCTCCTCTACTTCCTGGAAAATATGTACTCCTAGTGCTGTAGTTGAATTATCTGTTGCGATGGAAAAGTTTTGTGTTGGGTCAGGATGCGATAACAAAGGTGCCCTTAGTAGCGCTTCTTTCAAATTCTCGAATTCAGCTTCAGCGTCTTCATTCCATGACCAAATTGTGTTTTTACTTGTGAGCTGATACAGCAAGGATGTGTCTAATGCTTTATAATGAATGAATTTTCTAAAATAATTAATAAGGCCTAAAAAGCTCCGAAGTTCCTTCTTATTTGTTGGCACGTTGATATCTTTCAATGCTTGCAATTTGTCGGAGTCTGGTGCAATACTTGTTTGTGAAATGATATGACCTAGAAATTATATTGAGGCTTTTCCAAATTCAGATTTACGGAGGTTTATAATTACACCGTTCTGCTCGAATGTATTCAGTAATTGTTGAAGGGTGTGGTTGCGCTGTTCCCAGTTTTCTGCTGCGATTAGAATGTCATCTACATATGTAGTAATTTTGTTTTTAAGACCCTGTGGGAGAATTGTATTCATGCCTCGTATAAAGGCCGCAGACGAAATCGTTATTCCTAACGGAAGTTTACAAAATTGGTAACATTCACCAAAGCAAAGGAATGCTATATACTTTCAGCAATTTGGATGTAACTGGATTTGCCAAAATCCTGATTTGAGATCGAGGGTGGTATATATAGAGGTGCCATGAAACTTTTGCAGTAACTCTTCTAACGTCTGTAGTCGGTCAGTTTCTGTAATGATTATTTTATTAACCTCACGTGAATCTAAAACTAAACGGAATGATCAATCCTTCTTTTCAACGATGTGTAATGGATTTATAGATTGGCTTGCTGCTGGTTCAATTATACCCTGATCAGTCATTGCTCGTAACTCTTTCTTAACTGCTTCTGTGTATATATGCGGGATTGGATAGTGTTTTGCTTTGAAAGTCTCGTGTGGTTTCACCTGAAATTCGTACATAAATCCTGTCATCGTTCCTGGAACATTGTTAAAAACTGTTTTATGTTGCACAAGAATATTTTCTAATTCTGTGCGCTCTGTGTCGTCTTTTGCTATACTGTCTCCAACCTTGCGTGTAATTGTCTCTAATACATTGTACTCCTGTTGCTCTGCCATGTCGTTATTATGTGTATTCGTGTATAGTGTGAGATAACAATCGTGATCTTTAGAATCTGCAATAATCTCGATCCTGTCCATATTTTGTTCTTCTGAGGATACTGTGTTTTGAAATCTCACTACCACTTCACTGTCTTCCTTCTGTATGTTAGGTATGACGATTTAAAGTCAATCTTTGCATCGTACTGTACGAGAAAATTCATTCCCAATATTCTATCAGTTGTTAAATGTGGAACTATCCAACAATTGCTGTGGAAATTTTGCCCTGCAAAAACAAACGTTAATTGTGTCTGTCTTTTGACTTCAATGATTTTTCTTGAAAATACTCCCTTAACTTTAGTTTTGTGTGATGAGAATACTGGGTAATCATTATTGCTATTGCATCTGTTAAATGTCTTCGTTAATTACGCACATTGGTGAGCCTGCATCAATTATTGCTAAAATATTTTGTGACTTTATATTTATCTGGATTATTGGGTGGCATATAGTTTTCTGCATGATCGGTTTTTCGTGTAACAATGTGTCTCGCACGTCGTCGAATGTAATGGCATTCTCTATCGTTATCTTTTCTATGTCCTTATCCATAGTGTCGTCATTGAGAGATTCATCAGCCATAAATGTTCTGACAATTCATTTTCTGTCGGGTAGTGTTGTGTGTTTTCTATGAGCTGTACTGTTCTACCGTTTAGATTATTAGCGGTAGGTGGCGGATGAAATCTTGTGTCTGGTACATTCATACGATAACTTGGTTGTCGTGTACTGTTTGAATTTCTATGAAAATTATCATTGTAGAATGTCCTTTGCGGTCGGTGTTGGTTTTCTCTCCTTCTGTCGTAATAACTGTGGTTATACGGCGAGACACGCGTGTTTCTCTGAAAAGGCTGTCTTTGTTCGTTTTGTGTATTTTGCGGCTGACCCAAGTAATTGTTTGCACCTGTCGCATTTTCTTGCGAAGAGTCATGTGAAAGTTTGACCTGTTCGGCATTTCCTGTCGTATATGTGTCGTGTTATTTGGATGGCTTTGTTGTTGTCTAGAATTGTAATGTACATTGTTATTATACTGCTGTTCATTGAATCCCTGTGTGTATTCTCGATTAAAGTTTTCATTTTCGCTGCGAAAGCGTTTATTATGATTGTTATTGCCAAATCGTGTTTGCTCAAAATTAGTATTGTTTGTCTGGTTTGCGTTAGGTCGTGAAAAGTTCTTATTAACAAACGCATAAACTGCCTGGTGTACCTCTAGCAATTGCAAGATGTCTCTAAATGCGTACACGCTGTCCTTTTGCTGGCCTGTTACTAGTGACACTTTTAATGCTCTGGGGAGCTGTATTAATGCGGATTGACTGTATGGCTCATTGAGGTATTGGTTTTGTTCAACCATATACTCGAAAAATTGTGTGATTGTTGGAAAAGTAGAATTCTCGAAATTTGGCAGACTAATTAGAAGATCTTTAATGCTACTCTGTGTGGTATCTGACCAAGATGCTGCTAGAAATGCTTCCTGGAATGCTTCTACTGAAAAACACTGTCTAGCAATTGGTCGCATTCTTCTCGCTGGTTCCCCTGCAAGAAAACTAATAATAAATTCTAGCTTATGTTGAACTGGCCATGATGGTGGGAGTGCCGCATTGAATTGTTGGATCCAGTCCAGTGGATATATTTGCGTCCTGTCGTTTTTAAATGTTTTAAACTTTCTCACTGAAAGGAAATGCTAGTGGTCGAAACCGTCAAGTCTTTGTGTGTAATTATTTTCGTAATGTTGTGAATATGAATTTGTGTGTCTTTCTGCCTGGTTAAGATCTCTTACTCTCTGAAGTCTACCGACATTATATGTATTGTGCATCTGAGGCATGTCGTAATGGTGTGTGTTCTGTTGGAATTGATTGTTTGCAGTTGCTTCGTGTGTCAGCTATCCTTTGCTGTAAAGAATTGATTTTCGGATGTAACAAATTATTACGTGATTCTAGGTCTGCGATTGTTTGTTGCACATTTGTAATTTGCGTATCTTTACTATTAGAAATCTGTTGAACTGAGACTGGTGTAGAGTCATCTGATTTACTGTCATTGGTAGTATCTAACAGGTCTATTCTTGTAGTGAGTTCGTTGAACTTTTCCGTCAATTCGTTTCGTAATTTACGATTACTTTTGGTTACTTTCTTAAAATCTGCTTTCAAATTTTCTGAGTCTTGATTGATTTCTATGTGTTCCACTTTGTCAGTTAGTGTCAGAACTTCTTCTGTTAATTTATCCCTAATATTCTGGAATTCACTGTGTGTAGAAATTTTCGCCTCAATTGTATGTGACTGGATTTCTGTGAGCCTCTCTTGTATTTAAATATTTGTCTCCTTAACCGTTTCGATTTCTTCCGAAATCGAGTGTATGTGATTGTCCACGTAAGTTTTTCCCTGAGCAAACACTTTCTTTTTGTCGTCCTGTCGCTGTTTATTAATTGTTTGTGATAGTCCTTTTTATTCTTTATCCTGCGATCGCACCAGTTTGCGGTGACGTATCAAACAGTTTTCTGTGTGACTGTTAAAACGTTCCTCAATGTGAGCGTTTTGTTTAGAAATGTTCTCTGTCATTGTTTCTCGTATGCTTACCGCGAATGCTTCTTGTTTATCTGTTATTTCTTGAATCTTGGCGTGTAATTCTTGGTTTGATTTTTCAGCGACTGCTTGAATTTCTACTTTGATTTCGTGTTTTAGATTTTGGTACATTTTGTCTAATTTCTGATCTGTGTGTGTGCGTTCTGCCTTGATCTCGTTTTTTAGGTCTGCTGATTCTAGTGCCTTCTGTTAAAATTTTGATTCATGTCTTGTCTCATTTGTAGCAAAAATGCCATTATTGGATCCGTTTCGGATAGACTTCTGTGTGTATTTGTATTCGTTGTTAAAGGTTGTACATCTGTGTTCATTTGAACATCCTCAGACGATTGTAATCGTGTCACCTCTTCCGTGGTTTCGGAATTTTTGTCAATAAAGCTGTGGTATCTGTTACGCAGATTGTGTAGCTGTGTACCGTTTGAATCTGTTTCGGCACGTAATGGAGTCACACTGTTTGACTGCATTGTAGTGGTTTCGTTACTGAAACTATTGTGTATGCTACGCGTAATTTGTGACTGTGTAGCGTCTGTTGTATTTAAAAACAAATTATTTTGCACTAATGTCTCATTATCAGTTGTCTTATCTGAAGTTGATTATTCGTCAAAAGATCCCATATTGTTACTACTCTCGAATGTCTGTTCACCTAACGTTTCACTATCGGGTTTTTCACACGTATTATTTCTGTCTATTCCTGAAAAGAATTTCTCGTCAGTATTTTCTACACTTTGATCGCTTTGAGAACGAGCACTTTGATCACTTTGAGAACGAGTAATTATTCTGCGGGACATTGTCTATAATTAGCACACGCAACAAAATATATCACTGTTTAAAGCGGATTCAACACTTAACAAACACTTTTCAACGCAGAATCAATAGAGCAAACAGAATTGCCGATGGGCTGTGAATTAAAGGTATACAGTTTAGTATAAGCGTTGCGCCACTTAACACTATCTTATTCATACAATTTTCAGAGTCAGTATATTCATTATCACAGTAGATTCACTAAAGAGTCTTACCGATTGGATGTCGCCAAGTGAAACCTTCCCGTCTCCTCTATACCTCTTTTGTTAATGATAACCTTCCCTTTTACAATAACCTATGTAACCTTCCCTTAGGATTTCTATATCTTGCTTAATAATAACAAATGAAATCTTCCCTTTGAAATTTATTCTCTTTCTCAATCTTCGCATACAAATTTAATTGCTGATTTTTATAAGTGATTTTCTGATTATTTCGACGAAACAGAATGAGTCGTCGTCGTGGCCCTCAGTCGTTATCTGCAATAACCCAAAACTGTTCCTTACCTTTTTTACTGTTATTGGATCGCCATCTGACTGCTACATCGAACTGCGACATAAATATACTTACTCTGGTTTAATATATTCTATTAACTGCTTGTGGGCTGTCATAATAAGTTGCTGTATTTATTACCAAAGCTGATGTTATTCTTTAATAACAAAGCTGACGTTATTCTTTAATTAATTTGACTGAAGTTACGTAATTCATAGTTACACTTTTTCTTAACAACAATAAAATTTTTGCAAAGTTTTATGTTGATGGTTTTTGGGATGGATTATAATCAGTAATGCAACATTGCTGGCAAAAGTAATTATATTCTGAAAACGCTTCAAATATTTACTGTTGGTAATGAAATGATTTTACAAACGGTCAAATGGGACTTACTTTTTACAATAATCTTAAAACTAGCATTGCGCAAACATACCTTCAGTAGTCTTGAGTTTCGCAATGAAAATAATTCAATAATGTTAGTTCCTCTTATGATAATAGTTAGTTGATGTCTCTGTACATGCGTTTATAATTTCTTATAAATCAAAGCTGGTGGCTGGCAGGCACACTGCTCCTCTCAACCTCTCGCTTCAGACCTGCTACCAACTCGCTTCACATCTCGCTTACTAGTTTACTACTGACTCCCTACGAACGCTAAAGTGCGGTCTCACATGCCAACAATGCTTTCTGGTGCAGACAATCCCTGCTACCATTACAAAATGTACCAATGCGCGGTCTTTCCCGCTCTTTTCTTAAAATGTATCCGTACGCGGTTTCTCCCGCCCTTTTTAAAATTATATCAACAATACTTTGGTGCAGATATTCCCTGCTACCACAATTATTTCCAACATGACAAATATTAATTATTCTTACTTAATCCTATTAATAAAATATAAACATCTTTCATAAATTGTGGTTTGACAATAGACAATAGAAATATAAACGTCTTACAATACATGTGTGCAGTTGTGGTGAAGAAAGAGGATACCGGCCACCAAAGAACATCCTCTCCCTTGATCTCTATGGTACAAGACTCTGCAACATCCTACATTGAGAACTGGCTGTGAAGAAGCCGTGCCTGAGGTTGGTGTCGCGATTGCTGACAGTCGACCAAAGCGCATCCGGCACAACATTTCAACACAGTGTCTGGCGATTTTTAATCTTAATCCGCAATTATTTTTGCGCTGATTTGTGACTGTTGTGCTGCCCTGGACAGCACATTCTCCAGATCTCTCACCAATTGAAAACGTCTGGTCAATGGTGGCCGAGCAAGTGGCTCGTCACAATACGCCAGTCACCACTCTTGATGAACTGTGGCATCGTGTTGAAGCTGCATGGGCAGCTGTACCTGCACACGCCATCCAGGTTCTGTTTGACTCAATGCCCAGGCGAATCAAGGCCTTTATTACCGCCAGAGGTGGTTATTCTGGGTACTGATATCTCAGGATCTATGCACCCAAACTGCGTGAAAATGCAATCAAATGGTTCAAATGGCTCTGAGCACTATGGGACTTAATATCTGAGGTCATCAGTCCCCTAGAACTTAGAACTACTTAAACCTAACTAACCTAAAGACATCATACCCATCCATGCCCGAGGCAGGATTCGAACCTGCGACCGTAGTGGCCGCGCGGTTCCAGACTGAAGCGCCTAGAACCGCTCGGCCACACCGGCCGATGAAAATGTAATCACATGTCAGTTCTGGTATAACATATTTGTCCAAAGAATACCCGTTTATCATCTGCATTTCTTCTTGGTGTAGCAATTTTAATGGCCGGTAGTGTACGTAGAGCTGATCATCAGAAGCAATGCACTGTTACTGATGGAGATATCCCAATCGTGACTGAGACGAATATTGGTGATTTCAAGTCTTCTTCGAGCTATTTGAACAAATTCAAGAAACCATATAGTTTACTTCAAGTAAAACTGTAGAGTAGATACCATTGGGGTCACATGAAGATACAGCTTGCTATTATCGCCATATCTGCTATGTCAACCACTGACCAGTCAGATTTCGTGGAAGAACTGCGAGCAAACTGCACTTTAGCATTTAGAGGCGAAAAGAGGCAGAGTCTGTTGTGCAAAATATTAATTTTATGACACATTCTTATACAACGACAGAGACGAATATGAGCGGATTACCGTTTCCGCAGCTTTATACCTGTCTTCAGAGACCTCAAGGCGAATTATGACGAAAATATTAAAAAAAGGACTGCTTAATGGCAAAACTCTTATAATTGTCCTATCAAAAACTGGAAAATAGGAAAGAAAAAATTTTAACGTTTCACTCAAAACTGTTTCTAAGCAGTTCCAGAAATTAATTGTTGGACTCTTGTCTTGAACATAACGATACCTCCGTCTTTCAGGAGGACGCTGAAAAGACTGTTGATATAGTTTAGATTCCATCTGAAACAACCAATGTGATTCTCGATAAGGCATTTTTCGACTGTGGAAAATATTTTAAGGAAACTGTTGGACAATATATTCTCCGATAGCTTCGTGCCATTTGAGCTTTATCAGGAGAACAGTATTTTTAAACTGGATTCATTTGTGCATTATCAGTTGCAGCGGCACATTTTATGAATTGGTTTATGTATGCCCAGTACGCAGCACTATATGCAGAACAACGGCCAGAACAATTTCTTCCTCTGTCGCATTTCTGTTTAAATAAAACTAGTAATTACTGTTAAATGCCTGAAGGCATTAATTTTTCTTTCGTCAGATGTGCCTTGTGTAAGGAAAATGTTTGTTTTTGTCATTCAAATGACACTTCTCTCTGTTATGATGACAATGGGAGATAAAGAAGGAATTCATTGTTACTACAATATACATTATCCAAAAATTATCATAAGTATTGTACTACAGGAACTGTTATAAAATTATGTCTGTGTATGAAATATTTAATTTGGATGAACTAATGTCACAACAGGTGGAAGTCGCCTGTATGAAGCATCAAATGCTGTCTTGTTTTATTTTCCCCTTCTAGTCACCTATGCGAGAATTGCATATGGAACAGTGTAGCTATCGTTATGAACTGCCTCTTATTCAAAATATTAATGATACATGACATTTTTGTATGGTTTAGGTACTTCAAATTCGCTTGTGCCATTCCGGATATTGGCACTACACGGCTCTACGTTCTCTAACCACGGCCGATTGCTCGCCTGGGCTGTACAAACCGCTATCATAAGCGGTTCTTCTTGCAACAAAATCCAGTAACTTTAACGATTTAAAAGATACTTGTAATGCGTCTTATCAGCTAAAATTAAGCAGTGTATTTATTTCGTTGCATTCTTCCTGCACAAAAAATTTCACAGTCGGACTCGACATGTATTGGACCATTCCTTTGTAAGATAACGGTCCTTTTGGGGTCTGTAAAGGATGATACTGGTTTGCGTAAAGTGGGTGTCAACTGTATCCACTAAAGCCATTGAACGTCAGAGCAACTGGACCATGGAAGGCTGGAATATTGAGCGTAAGTGACACGCACGCTTTTAACGGCCTATTAAATCTGCTACTGCAGAACATTACTTAGGCAGCGGTCATGCTGTGGGTATGACAACGCGGATATTCTGGTATTAACATCTATCTATTGTTACAGTGTTACTAAGGAAGCAATTGAGATTAAATTAGCATTTGACCTTATAAATACAGATTGAGGTTTTTGCTTAAATTTTGCTTGGAATCCTGCTCACTCCTTGGTCAAAAAACAGAGGGACTGAATTAATGTTTCCTCACCCATTGACAATTAATATATATGGTGCGTGTGTGTATGAGTTGTCTTTCGGCATATGCCAAGCATACCGATGATTTAAATTTCCTTGCTCAGCGCTCTCTCTTTGTGTTTGTGGCTTGAAAATGACAGATTGTGCACTGAAACTTCCTGGCAGATTAAAACTGTGTGCCTGACCGAGAATCGAACTCGGGACGTTTGCCTTTCGCGGGCAAGTGCTCTGCCAACTGAGCTACCCGTCCTCACAGCTTTACTTCTGCCAGTACCTCGTCTCCTACATTCCAAACTTTACAGAAGCAGAGTGAAAATCTCATTCTGGAAACATCCCCCAGGCTGTGGCTAAGCCATGTCTCCGCAATATCCTTTCTTTCAGGAGTGCTAGTTCTGCAAGGTTCGCAGGAGAGCTTCTGTTAAGTTTGGAAGGTAGGAGACGAGGTACTGGCAGAAGTAAAGCTGTGAGGAGGGGGCGTGAGTCGTGCTTGGGTAGCTCAGTTGGTAGAGCACTTGCCCGCGAAAGGCAAAGGTCCCGAGTTCGAGTCTCGGTCCGGCACACAGTTTTAATCTGCCAGGAAGTTTCATATCAGCGCACACTCCGCTGCAGAGTGAAAATCTCATTCTGGAGATTGTGCACTGTTCGAAATATCGGCTGTTGTTCGAGATGTTATGCGGGTGCTTTCCGATAAGTTGTTTAAACATTTTGTATATGCCAGAAGAAACTCAAGGTTCACATTCCGTTAACCATTCTTTCAAATTACGTGAAATAAATTCACAGCTACGAATATAGATAACATTCAACTGTATAATGGAATGACGACAACGAAAATTTGTGCCAGACGGGACTCGAAACTGTATTTCCCGCTTATTGTGAGGGGTCACCTTACCACTTTTTCTTTTTTTTTCATTCTGTTCATTGTATTTGGTCGTACCGGACGTCACATGACATCCGTCGAAGGTCGTTGTTGATACCTTCACTTAGTTTTTTATTACAGATACCCAGCCAGCTCTCTGACCGAACACGCTGAGCTGCCGAGCTGCGTCACGTACCCTTACACAGGCTGTGTAATTCCCGTAATTCCCATTGAGGGGGAGGACATTTAAATAGCAGTCACTGCCCGGAGTCGGTAGATAAATACGAAGTTGTTCAGAAGTACGATGCAACATTCCCTTGGAAATGCATGCATCTCTCACATGAACAGGCACTGCAATACCACGTTTATCCGTCGACACAGGGCAACTGACTTTCAATTAAGACGTCTCTCCTGTAACGGAATATTCATAATGAATGTACGAGTGTAGGTTGTCTACATATGGATGTTCGGGTCTGATTGTGAGTCGTGCTCGGATAGCTTGATGATGAGGCAACCGGTCGCGATAAGCTTGAAACTCGGGTTCGAGTGCTGGTCCGGCACAAATTTTCTTTGTTGTCATTTCATTATTCAGCTGATGGTCGTGCACAACGCATGTATGTCCCAAGGAATGCTGCGTCGTACTTCAGAACAACACCGGCATTGCAATACGGAATTCTCCAAAAGTCTCAACGGTTTTTTCAACTGTAGTGCTACTTGTCTCCCTGGATGCCTCTAGGAATTTGACATGTGAGAGTGTGGGGATTGTGGTTGTGAATGTTGACTCAATTCGTATAAAAAGAGAACCAGTCTAGAGCACAATGGTTATTTTATTTAAAATAAGCGGTTTCGGCCTAGCCCTAGGCAATCTTCAGAATAGCACAGTGAAGGATAGAAATCATGCTAGTTACTTAAAGAAGTCAGAGACTTGAAATAAAGTAATTCATACTTACTAAAATCGAAGAGTTGTTACTCATCAACAGAAGCTGACGATGTCTGGAACAGTCAGTAGACCTTAGTTGCTGGAACTACTGTTGTTGGCTAGGCAGCATTGTATTATACGTATTTAGGTCTGGTGAGGGCGTGTTTGTGCTGTATGACGTCAACGTCAGCCAATGAAGAACGATTTACATAAATTACTTACCATCGAAGATGCAGTTTATCTAAAAGTGAATAATTATAAAAAAAAGTAGTCTATGGGACAAAACAGATTATTGAAAGCAGGGAGTAACTGTAATAAGGTTATTTAAAAATTATTTCACTTATTTCTTGTAGTACCATTTGGAGTAAATAATTTATTTAACCAGTGTAACATATCCATAGCATCGGCTGTTTAATCAACAGAATATGTCTATAGAACAAACAAATGGATTTATGTAAAATAATCATCATCTATGCTAATTATACAGTAATTACACTATGTTCTCAATAATACGAAATTTAGTAAAACACTGGTTCACTCTTCTGGCCTGAACTTGCGCTATCTACGAACGCCGTTGCCGTGGGGACATCGTAGTAATATATATACCATGGACTCCCTGTGTTATCATAACGATTGAGGTCGATCGCAATTGTCAAAGATCATCAGGATGGTGTCTTCTTATGTGGGCCAGTACCATTTTTTTCTACTAAGTTGCCAGCAAAAAGCTGGTCATATTGGTAATACAGGCCTGTTTTACAAAAGAACAGTAATACCTGGAAGCCCATAAACCGGTATTTGTGATGAAATTACGTCAGCGTATAAAATATGATGAATTAATAAAACTGGAAAAATTTCTAGAGTAATCACACATGTCAACATTTTGTTAATAAATCCCCAACAACAAAATTATATGTATCTATCTGTTACGAGATTTTACTTCACAAAATGAAAATATCAGTAGAATTAGAGTAAAACAGAAAAGCATCAGTCTAGTTAAACGATGTCTTCAAATAATTCGAAGAAAGCTTTTTCTGGGCAATCTACCTGTTCATTCAACAGAGTTGACGAATTATTTTTGAAATGCACAAAGATTTCTAATTCTTCCACAGTGTTCAGGAGTAAACCTTTTGGAATAGTATGCAGAATTTTGAACTTATTCATTATATCTCCTTCTGAATGTTATTACAATTCAGATGCTGTCCAAAGACAGATTTATTACGTGCTAGACCGGAGATATGTTCTTTGAACTGTGTTGTAAAACTATGGCCCGTTTGACCAATATATATTTTGTTACATCACTGAACGTTAATTTATAGACTCCTGGTCTACTATGGCGATTATTAGAATTGCCAATCACATGCTTGTGTTTATTTAAAAACATATTTTTAGTCGAAAAGGCAAGAATTGTACCAGAGTTTCTAAACAGTTTGCTTATTCTCTCAGATATCGTTCCCATGTATGTCATTTTTGTAAAACTTGTTTTGTGGATGATTTTGGCTGTTTTAACCGAATTTTTTTGACACGTATTGTCAACGATACATGGACCATAGTCATTGTTGCACGCAGTTTGTTTTAGAAGCAATAATTCTTTTTGCACCTGTTCTGTAGGTAAAGGTAGTAAGCATTCGCCAGCTGTCACTTCCCACTTTTTTTCACAATGTACATTCTTTAGTAAAATGTTTCAAACATCTTAATTGTAGTGAAGAAGATTTTTAAATACCTCTTCTTGTACAATTCCTCTTCATCCTCCTGCTCTTCTTCTTCAAGGTTCACTGACATCCACAAGGAACGTACTGTCTCTCTCTATTTAAAATATAACGAAGGTACTAAGAACCTCCCTTGTTCGTACAGACGAACTCCATGAGATCCCCAGCGCTATATACATCGGCGCTCAGGTTGACGCCGAGTTCTTTGACTTCAGGAAAGCATTTGATACAGCCCCACACTGTCGGTTAGTTAAAACAATACGAGCTTATCGAATATCGGACCAGATTTGTGACTGGATTCAAGACTTCCTTACAGACAGAATTCAACACGTCGCTCTTAACGGAAGAAAAATGACCGATGTAAATGTAATTTCAGTATACCGTAACTGTTTACAATGTAAAGGATGTCCTAGAAATGTTCCTACGAACGTCGAGGGCTTATAGAGGGTGTCTTGAGGGACAAATAGAGGATAAGAAATCGTGTCCACAAACCTCATCCAACGACGATACAGAGCGCCGAAGTTATAGGTGCCGGATCCTGCCACTGGCCCACCCCTTTCCTACGCTGATAGATCAGCGAACGTGACTTTGTAGACTGATGGACTGTAGGCGGAAAGCCTCGGAATGTTTTTTGTTATTCCGTGACTGACTGCCACGGTCGCCAGTAGAGCAAATGAAGCTAGCTGCTGCGATGCGGGTTACCTCCATCTTCTCCACCGGCGATCCTGGCAGTCACGCTAATTGAATAACAAAAAAAACTCCGAGGCGTTCCGCCTGTGATCTATCAGCGTACAAAGTCACGTTTGCTGCCGAAGGAGTGACCTAGCGGCAGGAGCTAGCGCCTATAACTTCGACACACTGCAAGTTTCTTATGAAGACACTACTCGTTTTGTTTACACTTCGTTAACACCGCCTGTCTGTTCTATACAGGGTGTTACAAAAAGGTACGGCCAAACTTTCAGGAAATATTCCTCACACACAAAGAAAGAAAATATGTTATGTAGACGTGTGTCCGGAAACGCTTACTTTCCATGTTAGAGCTCATTTTATTACTTCTCTTCAAATCACATTAATCATGGAATGGAAACACACAGCAACAGAACGTGCCAGCGTGACTTCAAACACTTTGTTACAGGAAATATTCAAAATGTCCTCCGTTAGCGAGGATACATGCATCCACCCTCCGTCGCATGGAATCCCCGATGCGCTGATGCAGCCCTGGAGAATGGCGTATTGTATCACAGCCGTCCACAATACGAGCACGAAGAGTCTCTATATTTGGTACCGGGGTTGCGTAGACAAGAGCTTTCAAATGCCCCCATAAACGAAAGTCAAGAGGGTTGAGGTCAGAGGAGCGTGGAGGCCATGGAATTGGTCCGCCTCTACCAATCCATCGGTCACCGAATCTGTTGTTGAGAAGCGTACGAACACTTCGACTGAAATGTGCAGGAACTCCATCGTGCAAGAACCACATGTTCTGTCGTACTTGTAAAGGCACATGCCCTAGCAGCACAGGCAGAGTATCCCGTATGAAATCATGATAACGTGCTCCATTGAGCGTAGGTAGAAGAACATGGGGCCCCATCAAGACATCACCAACAATGCCTGCCCAAACGTTCACAGAAAATCTTTGTTGATGACGTGACTGCACAATTGCGTGCGGATTCTCGCCAGCCCACACATGTTGATTGTGAAAATTTGCAATTTGATCACGTCGGAATGAAGCCTCATCCGTAAAGAGTACATTTGCACTGAAATGAGGATTGACACATTGTTGGATGAACCATTCGCAGAAGTGTACCCGTGGAGGCCAATCAGCTGCTGATAGTGCCTGCACACGCTGTACATGGTACGGAAACAACTGGTCCTCCCGTAGCACTCTGCATAGAGTGACGTGGTCAACGTTACCTTGTACAGCAGCAACTTCTCTGACGCTGACATTAGGATTATCGTCAACTGCACGAAGAATTGCCTCGTCCATTGCAGGTGTCCTCGTCGTTCTAGGCCTTCTCCAGTCGCGAGTCATAGGCTGGAATGTTCCGTGCTCCCTAAGACGCCGATCAATTGCTTCGAACGTCTTCCTGTCGGGACACCTTCGTTCTGGAAATCTGTCTCGACACAAACGTACCGCGCCACGGCTATTGCCCCGTGCTAATCCATACATCAAATGGACATCTGCCAACTCCGCATTTGTAAACATTGCACTGACTGCAAAACCACGTTCGTGATGAACACTAACCTGTTGATGCTACGTACTGATGTGCTTGATGCTAGTACTGTAGAGCAATGAGTCGCATGTCAACACAAGCACCGAAGTCAACATTACCTTCCTTCAATTGGGCCAATTCGCGGTGAATCGAGGAAGTACAGTACATACTGACGAAACTAAAATGAGCTCTAACACGGAAATTAAGCGTTTCCGGACACATGTCCACATAACATCTTTTCTTTATTTGTGTGAGGAATGTTTCCTGAAAGTTTGGCCGTACCTTTTTGTAACACCCTGTATATACTGATTATCACTGAATTTATAATGACGGGCTAAGAAGGGAGATGCTTACTTTTGATACCATAAAGCCGGCCGCTGTGGTTGAGCGGTTCTAGGCGCTTCAGTCTGGAACCGCGCGACCGCTACTGTCGCAGGTTCGAATCCTGCTTCGGGCATGGATGTGTGTGATGTCCTTACGTTAGTTAGGTTTAAGTAGTTCTAAGTTCTGGGGGACTGATGACCTCCGATGTTAAGTCCCATAGTGCTCAGAGCCATTTGAATCATTTGATAGAATGAGTTTTTTTCATTGTTTTTGTATGGCCTGCTGTGATAAAAGATCTTGGACACATTCTTATTATCACCGACGTAACATTCTCTGACTATCATGCCCGATAATAGACAGGTTTTGGCACACCTAAATTTTGAGAACAATCTATCACCGATTGAACTTTATTTCCAGGTGATCTTCTGCACCTACGGATATTTTATAAGGTCACAGCGGATAATGCAATAGGAATTTGGGGACAGTCAGAGAAAACTACGTTCCAGCCTGAACTAATCTTGTGCCAAGAACTTAATATTGGGGTAGTAGTAGTAATAGTAGTAGTAGTAGTAGTAGGCTTCTAAGGGACTCAAAGCTCCCATACCGATCTCACATAATTCCTCCAGCTGCTCCTGTATTGTGCTGCCTCTTGACAGTTACTTATTCCCAATCTTTCGCATATGCAATCGATTTCATTGCGCCAAGTACTCCTGGGTCTTGATCTTTTGCCCGGTGGCATCTCCCTGAATGTTCTTAACACAATTTGATCTTCTTTCATTCTCATAAGATATCCAGCCCATTGCAGTCTTCTAGCATTTATTATGTTTACTATCGTTGACTGTTGTGATAGCTCGTCGATTTCTATGTTGTGTCACCTCTTCCAGCATTGTGATTCATTCTCATAAAATGGACCAAAGATTTTTCTATAAACTTTATTCTCAAACACTTGTAAATGCTGGTGTTCTGTTTTTGTTAGGCTAAATGTTTCTGCCCCATAGATTAGAACTGGTCTGATGATTGTATTATATAACTTTATTGATACACCTAGGCATTGAGTCAAACAGAACTTGTATGGCGTGTACAGGTACAGCTGCCCATGCAGCTTCAACACGATACCACAGTTCATCAAGAGTAGCCGGCCGCGGTGGTCTCGCGGTTAAGGCGCTCAGTCCGGAACCGCGCGACTGCTACGGTCGCAGGTTCGAATCCTGCCTCGGGCATGGATGTGTGTGATGTCCTTAGGTTAGTTAGGTTTAAGTAGTTCTAAGTTCTAGGGGACTGATGACCACAGAAGTTAAGTCCCATAGTGCTCAGAGCCATTTGAACCATTTGAACCATCAAGAGTAGTGACTGGTGTATTGTGACGAGCCAGTTGCTCGGCCACCATTGACCAGACGTTTTCAATTGGTGAGAGATCTGGAGAATGTGCTGGCCAGGGCAGCAGTCGAACATTTTCTGTATCCAGAAAGGCCCGTAAAGAACCTGCAACATGCGGTCGTGCATTATCCTGCTGAAATGTAGGGTTTCGCAGGGATCGAATGAAGGGTAGAGCCACGGGTCGTAACACATCTGAGGTGTAACGTCCACTGTTCAAAGTTCCGTCAATGCGAACAAGAGGTGACCGAGACGTGTAACCAATGGCACCCCATACCATCACGCCGGGTGATACGCCAGTATGACGATGACGAATACACGCTTCCAATGTGTGTTCACCGCGATGTCGCGAAACACGGATGCGACCATCATGATGCTGTAAACAGAACCTGGATTCATCCGAAAAAATGACGTGCAATTCTTGCAACCAGGTTCGTCGTTGAGTACATCATCGCAGGCGCTCCTGTCTGTGATGCGGCGTCAAGGGTAACCGCAGGCATGGTCTCCGAGCTGATAGTCCATACTGCTGTTAACGTCGTCGAACTGTTCGCCGGCCGGAGTGGCTAAACGGTTCTAGGCCCTACAATCTAGAACCGCGCGACCGCTACGGTCGCAGCTTCGAATCCTGCTTTGGGCATGGATGTGTGTGGATGTCCTTAGGTTAGTTAGGTTTAAGTGGTTCTGAGTTCTAGGAGACTGATGACCTCAGAAGTTAAGTCCCATGGTGCTCAGAGCCATTTGAACCATTTTTTCGAACTGTTCGTGCAGATGATTGTTGTCTTGCAAACGTCCCCATCTGTTGACTCAGGGATCGAGACGTGGCTGCACTATCCGTTACAGCCATGCGAATAAGATGCCTGTCATCTCGACTGCTAATGATACGAGGCAGTTGGGATCCAGCACGGCGTTCCGTATTACCCTCTTGAACCCACCGATTCCATATTCTGCTAACATTCATTAGATCTCGACCAACGCGAGCAGCAATGTCGCGATACGATAAACCGCAATCGCGATAGGCTACAATCCGACCTTTATCAAAGTCGGAAACGTTATGGTACGCATTTCTCCTCCTTACACGAGGCATCACAACAACGTTTCACCAGGCAACGCCGGTCTGCTGCTGTTTGTGTATGAGAAATCGGTTGGAAACTCTCCTCATGTCAGCACGTTGTAGGTGTCGCCACCGGCGCCAACCTTGTGCGAATGCTCTGAAAAGCTAATCATTTGCATATCACAGAATCTTCTTCCTGTTGGTTAAATTTCGCGTCTGTAGTTCGCTATCTTCGTGGTTTAGCAATTTTAATGGCCATTAGTGTAGTTCCTATCCCAAGAAAATTCCCATTAAGAACTGCTGTTCGTGTTATTTAAGTTTAGGGGTTTATGTTGATTTTTAATGAGGACTAATGCGACTTTGTGGATACCCTCCACAGTAAGTCTTTCGGATTGTTTTTCTTTCACAATTTTCCGTGTTTCATTTTGGTGCATATTTATTAGTTTGTTTGTTTTTCTTCCATATATGCAGATCAAGGTCAGATTTTACGAAGCAAGAGCGGGTTTACACACTGATTAGCATTAATTATTAAGCACAATGAGTATAAATTCAGTTTTATCTCCATTGTTGACACACTACCGCACAAGAAGTTGGTAATTATTTTGGATATTACATGAGTTGCAAATTTAAGCGAACAGTAAATGCGGACAATTGTTTCAGAGAAAGTATCAAAGTCAACTGAAATGCGCTTTACTCGTACAAATAACGGTCGCGCCACCTGTTTACCGATGCTCCGACAACCAAGGATATGCGCCTGCCATGATGCATATGCGCAGTCCGCTACAGTTTCTGTAGGGATGTACACTTTTCCAGCAGCCTGGCACACTACGAATTTGGCAGTTTTCAGCATGAAAAAAAAAAAAAAACCGCGCAGTGTCTCTTAGGAGCTCGTCATAAGTTCCATCCCCATCACATCTGTCTCCATCAAGTGCTCCCCGGAAATGGTTTTGCGAATCGTGCTTCTATAGGAAATACTCGATTTGCATAAGTATCTCAATCTCCTAACGGACTGTTGGAAGTCGTTCCCCATCAGACTAGAGGGAGCCTATAGTATCAACATAATGGATGTCCGGCCAATTACGACTTCGTCTTTTCAAAGGTTGTTCCCAAATCAATGGATTAGACGAAGAGGACCCGTGCCGTGCACAGCCAGTTCCCCAGATCTGACGCCATTCTATTTTATTCTGTGGGAGACACTTCCTAAAAGAATATACCAACGATACCAGATGATATGAAACGACGTGTTACTGCTGCCTGCGCTGCGATTTCCGCTGGAAAGCTAGAACGTGTCCAACAATCGTTGCGTGGCAGACTGCAAGCTTGTGTTGACGCTGGCGGTGGTCATTTTGAGCTCAGGCTGTGAGGGTGCATTGGTCCTCTTCGTGTCAGATTCCGAAAAGGTACTGAATCACTTTTGATTGTCTTTCGTGTGTCCTAGGTAATGTCCCATGTAACTACGCGATACCTCCGGAGACGTATTAACATCTGTGTACAGCTGCAGTCACGCACCAATGTCTAATTCATACTCGTTTGTGTTACCACTTGGAACAAACAATTGCCGATGTTTACAATGCTCAAACTATGATATCTCATAAACTACTTGCGCTAGACTCCTGCAACAAACACCATTGATATTCTAATTTATCTACTTTGATTGTAATACCGTCAATATGCATAGTTTCACTGAAATGTTTATACCTTTTGTAGATAAATAAACATTCGAAACTGATAACGCCTTGTTTATAAGCTACAAAGGCGGGCGTCTGCCTACCATTCCAGTCTGTGAAATCCGCATATCAATTACCTGCCATCCTACCATTCCCGAAATATTTGCGATGCTTGTTTTAGGTGATTCACATTGTAGACGCCTTGCTGCTTACATTACAAATGATAAATTAAATACCTTGTTGTCAATATATTTGCTCGTGTTTCAGATATATATTTTGTAATGCTTATTTCCACATGGGCGGTTAATGGCTTTATATATTTAAAAAAAAAAAAACAGGAAAAGGGGAGGAAAAAAGAAAATATGTAAAACAAAGTTGCTGCTAGACGGCGCAGCTCTGATAGGCGCCCCCTGTCCTAGCCTTCCTAATGCCTTTCACACTGTAGTGTCTCAGTTAGGTGAACGAAGTTCGGTCCTGCAGTAGTTTGCCACATATGTTTAACTGAAATGAATAGTCATGTGGCTCTCATAATGGATGTTGTTGCATAGCTTAGTTCTTAGTATCAACGGTAATTAGTTACCTTTGCAGTGTGGCACTATTTTGTAATATATAAAGTACTTACTGTTTGGTTTCTATTTTTTAGGATGTTTTGATGATAAGGTTAGGCTGGATACTAGTCATCAATTAATAAAGAAAATTAATGTTGCAACGTCGAAGATTCCCTTCAGTTCATTGCATAATTTCGTAAACCATACCTTCCAGAATCCTGGAAATTAGCGAGAGGATCATGTTCGATAATGTTCCTGGGTGCATTATGTGTTCTCACCTCCCTCCATACGAATGTACGTAACGCACACAGGAACATCGTCGAACATGATCGTTTTGATGGTCCAGGTGTGAAGAGGCACAATGTTTTACAGGCGTACTGAATTATAAACTTTTGGACACAGAACACTCACCTCAACGTTATTGTGGCACTGTACTCCATCCCCAAGTCCATCTTATTGGTGATATACAGGGTGTTTATAAATGAATATCGGGGTTTTAACGCTTTATAATATTTATTGTATTAAACTTACAGTTATAAATGATATTGTAACCTCCCCACAAAATAAAATAATATGAATATAAATAATATTCTCATTTAGTGTAACCTCCCAACAGTAAAAGTTCCATAACCTCCCAACAGAAAAGTTCCATAACCCCCCAATAAATAAACTCCGTAACCTACCAATAATACAATGTTACTAATCTCTCAATAAAAAATTGTGGCTCACTTATAACCTCTCAATAACTGACTGTGAATGTAAACTGGTTAATTTTGGACGTCAGCAGTGCTGCGTCATTGCCCTGAAAGATAATTCTGAATAAAAAAGAGAAATAATCTTACCTCAATGAAGTCGCCGGATAACGCATATATATCTGTTCTTACAATAAATTTTTTGTGGCACAGCCCAGTGCAATGCTGGCCGATAGATTTGTCATGTATAAAAGGAACAACTGGTTTTTCTTTGCAATAAATGCGATGACCAAGGATTTGAGAAATTAGTAAATTCTTTAAATTGAAATGAATGATTGTCAAAAGTTACTTTTTATGAGAATGATTATTATTAAGAGATTTTTTTAAACATTTACTTGGGACTTGATAGAACAATACTACATATGCGCGAGGCTGGTTTTACCTTATACTATAACGCTCAGGCTCCGCCATCGCTGCACCACGACTGGCCCAGCCAACTCGATATACACGACTGCTCGCTAGCAACAACTTACTGCTACTACTACACAGTTCCTACTGAAGTAAACACTGCTCTTTGGTCTCAGATTCTCTTATATCTTACATATCGCAGGCAGCGCGTGAGCAATCCATCGAAATTACATCTGCTCGAGTGTGCTAGCAACAAATTCTTTAATCATGGACCTCTTACAATATGTCAAATGAAAGAGCAACTCAACAGTTTGACCAAGAACCTTATAAATGTTCAATGTGAGCACCATTTGTCACGCAGCACACATCAAGTCTATAGCCGAGTTCTTCCTAAACGTTCATAAGTGTGTCTTCAGTGATTGTAGCAACAGCTGCTTCAATTCGGTTTCTTAATTCAGGGAGGTCTGCTGGTAGCGGAAGCACGTACACACGATCCTTGATGAAGCCCCAAAGGAAAAAATCGCATGGCATTGGGTTGGGTGAATGTGGAGACCATGCAAAGCAAGCCCTGTGATTGGGCCCTTGCGGCCTGTCCAGCGTGTGGATACAGTGAAGTTCAACCAATCTTGTACTTTGCTATGCCAGTGAGGTGGCGCACCATTTTGCTAGAAAATGAAGTTCTCTGGCTCATCTTCTTCCAACTGAGGGAAGAGCCATTGCTCTAGTGTATCAAGGTAAGAAGTGCCAGTTACAGTAGGTTCACCAAAAGAGAAAGACCCATAAACTTTCCACCAGGATACGGCACAAGAAACAGTCACTTTAGGGGAATCGCGTTGCATTTGTACCACCTCTTGAGGATTTTCTGAGCCCCAGATGCGCACATTGTGAGTGTTAACATGTCCACGAAGGTGAAAGGTCGATTCATCACTGAAGACAACATGATCCAGAAAATCCCCATTGTCATGAAACAACATTTCGTTTGCAAAGTTGGTACGTAATCCATGGTCTGCCGGTTTTAGAGCCTGTAGTAACTGTAAACGGTAAAGATGTAGATGTACGTGGTTTCTTAAAACTTTCCGAACAGTCGACACGGGAACTTGTAATTCACGACTAGCCTTCCGGACTGATTTCTTTCTTCACTAACTCTTGGTCGTCTTGTGCTCTTCCCTTTACAAAGGCAGCCGGTATCTTCAAATTGATGATACCATCTACGAATGTTATTATCACTTGGAGGATGACAACCGAACTTCAGCCGGAATGCACGGTGCACAGTAACTACAGATTCGATCTTTGCAAACTGCAAAACACAAAACGCTTTCTGCTCACTAGTAGCCATCTTCGCTACTACCGCTGTCTAGCGGATTGCGGCGGAAACATTGGGCGCTGCGCATGCGCACTGGTGCCAAACAAAACTGTTTGAGTTGCTCTTTCATTTGACATATCATTTATAACTGTAAGTTTAATGTAATAAATATTATAAAGCGTTAAAACCCCGATATTCATTGATAAACACCCTGTACTCGTCTCTGAGTTCATTTTTATGGATGACAAAGCGGACTGCATTGGTGATGAAACTTAAGAAACGAAAGGATATCCGGCTAAAGTTCTTCCGTCATCCGTGGCAATCACATGCCCTTTTTAGAACAATGTCTCGCCCTGTGTAGTGTCCAGCGGACCATCTCAATTCGTGGTGACACCCGTGTTGCTGAGACGCCCTGTTAAACCTGCAGGACAGGACAGGTAGTTTAAATTGTGGCAAGGGGCCAAAATAAGCGCCTGTCAGTTACACTCGAACATACAACTTTATTTATTTGACCAAACATTACAAGAGCCAAGAAAATCTTTAAAAAAACACAGCATTAATTTTTAGAACTTAATAACCAGCTGAATACGCCACACAATCTCATGTCTTAAGGGCAAGACCACTTTCATTTAAAATCGCCTGAAAGCCAGTAACTTAAAACCAAACCCAAATCAGAAATTTAAAAGGCAGAAGGCCTTATCTCAAAACAGTTCTTTCAATTAGGCTGAAGGCCCAGAGAATCTCACACCTTAAGAGCAAAACAACTTTAATTTAAAAAAATGGCTCTGAGCACTATAGGACTTAACTTCAGAGGTCATCAGTCCTTTAGAACTTAGAACTACATAAACCTACCTAACCTAAGGACATCAAACACCTGCCGAGGCAGGATTCTAACCTGCGACCGTAGCGGTCGCGCGGTTCCAGACTGTAGCGCCTAGAACCGCTCGGCCACACCGGCCGGCTTTAATTTAAAAATCGGCGAAGGGCTCATCGCTTAAGACTCAAACCAAAATAAATTTTTAAAAGGCCAAAGGCCTTACCTTAAAACAGTTCTTTAATTAGGCTGAAGGCCCAAACAATCTTACGCCTTAAGGGCAAAACAACCTTAATTTAAAAATCGGCTAGAAGCCATACAAATACAAATAACGACAACAAATAAGAAAAGGCAGTACACCCAAAGGCGCTCAGAAGTTTCCGAGGGTCGACATGGAATTCAAACACTAACGCTCGCTTAGGTGAGACAGGGAGTCGGCCCAAACATTCTCAATCCGACGACAACGCAACCGACAGACAGTCAACGGACCCACCGACAAGATAACTTCCGCTCCACTCGACCAGCACACAACAGGGAGTTCAATGGAACAACGTGGAAGGTATTGGCGTCCACAACCAGTTACACATTTAGCTATCAAACTACACACCATGCTGGACAGCGACAACACGATGAAGAAAATACACTGCCTGAATTTACGTCAACGGCCAGGGCAGATAACCGGAACGTTAACTGCCACAAGGCAGAAGATTCCACTGGCGCAAATCAATTCAAAATAACCAAGTACAGTTAAACTCCATCGGAGGGTGGCTAAAATTTGCCAACTTGAAAACACACGTTGTTGCTCGCGGGAATGTCCCAACAAAAAAAATGGTTCAAATGGCTCTGAGCACTATGGGACTCAACATCTTAGGTCATAAGTCCCCTAGAACTTAGAACTACTTAAACCTAACTAACCTAAGGACATCACACACACCCATGCCCAAGGCAGGATTCGAACCTGCGACCGTAGCAGTCCCGCGGTTCCGGACTGCAGCGCCAGAACCGCTAGACCACCGCGGCCGGCAATGTCCCAACAGTCGACAACGAAATCCAAACGACACAATGTGAACAGTCTTGACTTGCTGATAGGTTAAGTCAAAACTCAACTTTCATGTCCAGGATCGGTGAGCCACGGACCTCTTTGCAATGGGAACAGCACCACACACTCCGACCGCGCGTAGACGCCTCCATCGGCCCCGGCCAAACTACGCGCCGTAGAGATTTCCTCGCTGCTCCAGGCCAGCCGACCAACTGCTCGCACACCGCCCAGCTGGAAACTGTAAGCGCCAGGCCAAAGATAGTACGAGGTGCGAATAGCGATACACACCGCTGCTGCCACTCGCGGAGAGAGAGGATAACAGCATAATCGCGATAACCGCGGGAGACTAAACACAGATTAGTAATTAGGGTTTAATCAAACGCGTAACATGAACCAACCACGGCTCAGTTGCCTTTGAATAAGCGCGTCATTTCTGTCTGTCTCACTGCGTATTTCCTTCAGTTACTTTCTATACCGTACTGTACTGTAGCAGCTCTTCCTAAGTATGGTCCAAGTATCGTCGAGCTATGTTACTTGACAGTCACACGCCATGAAAAAGGTTTCGTCTAGTCACACCAGTGCTAGCACATAAGGTTGTGCATATGTGACTGATCGACTGACAGAAACGTACTGTGCTACAAACGTTATACGGAGATTGGTTAAATTTTCTCAACTGTTCACAAACTGGTAAACTGTTATAAGCTTCTTGAAATAATTCAAACAGATATGAACAAATATTGCCTAAGGCATTGCCGCAGTGGTAACACCGGTTCCCGTCACATAACCGAAGTTAATACCTCTCGGGCTGGGCTAGCACTAGCACGGATTTAGAAAGCATCGCTCCTGCGAAACGCAACTCGCCCTTTTTTCACATAATATCTTGCGAACCATGGATGAAGGGTATCAGACGGATGCCATATTCCTTAACTTCCGGAAAGCGCTTGACTCGGTGCCCCACTGCAGACTCCTAACTAAGGTACGAGCATATGGGATTGGTCCCCAAGTATGTGAGTGGCTCGGAGTCTTCTTAAGTAATAGAACCCAGTACGTTGTCCTCGATGGTGAGTGTTCATCGGAGGTGAGGGTATCATCTGGAGTACCACTGGGAAGTGTGGTAGGTCCGCTGTTGTTTTCTATCTACATAAATGATCTTTTGGATAGGGTGGATAGCAATGTGCGGCTGTTTGCTGATGATGCTGTGGTGTGCGGGAAGGCGTCGCCGTTGAGTGACTGTAGGAGGATACAAGATGACTTGGACAGGATTTGTGATTGGTGTAAAGAATGGCAGCTAGCTCTAAATATAGATAAATGTAAATTAATGCAAATGAATAGGAAAAAGAATCCTGTAATGTTTGAATACTCCATTAGTAGTGTAGCGCTTGACACAGTCACGTCGATTAAATATTTGGGCGTAACATTGCAGAGCGATATGAAGTGGGACAAGCATGTAACGGCAGTTGTGGGGAAGGCGGATAGTCGTTTTCGGTTCATTGGTAGAATTTTGGGAAGATGTGGTTCATCTGTAAAGGAGACCGCTTATAGAACGCTGGTGCGACCTATTCTTGAGTACTGCTCGAGCGTTTGGGATCCCTATCAGGTCGGATTGAGGGAGGACATAGGAGCAATTCAGAGGCGGGCTGCTAGATTTGTTACTGGTAGGTTTGATCATCACGCGAGTGTTACGGAAATGCTTCAGGAACTCGGGTGGGAGTCTCTAGAGGAAAGGAGGCGTTCTTTTCGTGAATCGCTACTGAGGAAATTTAGAGAACCAGCATTTGAGGCTGACTGCAGTACAATTTTACTGCCGCCAACTTACATTTCGCGGAAAGACCGCAAAGATAACATAAGAGAGATTAGGGCTCGTACAGAGGCATATAGGCAGTCAATGGTTCAAATGGCTCTGAGCACTATGGGACTTAACATCTGAGGTCATCAGTCCCCTAGAACTTAGAACTACTTAAACCTAACTAACCTAAGGACATCACACACATCCATGCCGGAGGCAGGATTCGAACCTGCGACCGTAGCAGGTGCGCGGTTCCGGACTGAAGCGCCTAGAGCCGCTCGGCCACCATGGCCGGCATAGGCAGTCATTTTTCCCTCGTTCTGTTTGGGAGTGGAACAGGGAGAGAAGATGCTAGTTGTGGTACGAGGTACCCTCCGCCACGCACCGTATGGTGGAATGCGGAGTATGTATGTAGACATAGATGTAGAATGGGTGACCATCCGGTCTGCCGAACGCTGTTGGCAACCGAGGTGCACTCAGTCCTTTTGAGGCAAACTGAGGGGATACTTGATTGAGAAGTAGCGGCTCCGGTCTCGTAAACTGACATATGCCGGAAGATCTGTGCGGTGTCCACATGCCCCTCCACATCCGCATCCAGTGACGCCTTCGGGCTGAGGATGACACGGCAGCCGGTCGGTACCGTTGGGCCTTCATGGCCTGTGCGGGAGGAGCATAGCTTTAGTTTTATGAAGAAATAAACCTTAAACTACAATCTACTCAAAGATTAAACGTGTAACTGTGGTAAAGACCAATCAGTATTCTAGGTGAGTACTGGCAAGGATTATTGTGTTGTTGTTGTGGCCTTCCATCCAGAGACTAGTTTGATGCAGCTCTCCATACTACTCTATCCTGTGCAAGCCTCTTCATCTCCGAATAACTAGTGCAACCTACATCCTTCTGAATCTGCTTTGTGTATTCTTCTCTTGGTCTCCCTCTACGATTTTCACCCTCCATGCTTCTTCAGAAATGCTTTCCTTGCCATAGCCAGTGTACATTTTATATCCTCTCTACTTCGACCATCATCAGTTATTATGCTTCTCAAATAGCAAAACTCATTTACTACTTTAAGTGTCTCATTTCCTGATCTAATACCCTCATCATTACCTGGTTTAATTCGACTACATTCCATTATCTTCATTTTGCTTTTGTTGATGTTCATCTTATATCCTCCTTTCAAGACACTGCCCATTCCAGTCAACTCCTCTTCCAGGTCCTTTGCTGTCTCTTGACAGAATTACAATGTCGTCGGCAAACCTCAAAGTTTTTATTTCTTCTCCATAGATTTTAATTCCTACTCCAAATTTTTCTTTTGTTTCCTTTACTGCTTACTGAATATACGGATTGAATAACATCGGGGTACGCTACAACTCTGTCTCACTCCCTTCCCAAACACTTCTTGCTCACTATGTAGTAGAGTTTTGTCATGGCTGACTCTCCCAAGGCTATCAGTAGTTGTAACGGAATGTTGTCTACCGCCGGGGCCTTTTTTCGACCTAGGTCTCTCAGAGCTCTGTCAAATTCTTCACGTAGTATCATATCTCCCATTCCATCTTCGTCTACGTCCTCTTCCATTTCCATAATGTTGCCCTCAAGTACATCGCCCTTGTATAGACTCTCTAAGTAGTCCTTCTACGTTTCTACTTTCCCTTCTTTGCTTAGGTCTGGTCTTCTATCTGAGCTCTTCATATTCACACAGGTGGCTCACTTTTCTCCAAAGGTCTCCTTAATTTTCCAGTAGGCGGTATCTATCTTGCCCCTAGCGATATATTCCTCTATATCCTTACATTTGTCCCCTAGCCATCCTTGCTTAGCCATTTCGCACTTCCTGTCGATCTCATTTTTGAGACGTTTGTATTCCTTTTCGCCTGCTTCATTTACTGTATTTTTATATTTTCTTCTTTCACTGATTACATTCAATACCTCTTCTGTTACCCAAGGATTTCTACAAAACCTCGTCTTTTTGCATACTTGATCCTCTGCTGCCTTCACTATTTCATTTCTCAAAGCTACCCATTCTTCTTCTACTGTATTTCTCTCCCCTGTTCTTGTCAACGGTTCCCTAATGTTCTCTCTGAAACTCTGTACAACCTCTGGTTTAGTCAGTTTATCCAGGTCCCATCTCCTTAAATCCCTGCCTTTTTGCTGTTTCCTTAGTTTTAATCTACAGTTCATAACCAATAGATTGTGGTGAGATTCCACATCTGCCCTTGGAAATGTCTTACAGTTTACAACCTGGTTCCTAAATATCTGTCTTACCATTATATAATCAGGCTGAAACCTTACCGTCTCGCCAGGCCTCTTCCACGTATACAACCTTTCATCATTCTTAAACCAAGCGTTAGTTCTGATTAAGTTATGCTCCATGCAGAATCCTACCAGGCGGCTTCATTCCTTACTCCCAGTTCATATTCACCTGCTAGTTCTCCCTCTCTTCCTTTTCCTGCTATCGAATTCCAGCTCCCCATCACAATCAAATTTTCGGGTCCCTTAACTATCTCAATAATTTCTTTTATCCCATCATACATTTCTTCAATCTCTTCATCATCTGCGGAGCTAGTTGGCATATAAACTTGTACTACTGTGGTAGGTGTGGGCTTCGTGTCTATCTTGGCTACAGTAATGCGTTCACTATGCTCTTTGTAGTAGCATATCTGCGTTCCTATTTTTTATTCATTATTAAACCAATCCTGCAGTATCGTTATTTTATTTTGTATTCGTAACCCTGTATCCACCTGACCAGAAGTCTTGTTCCTCCAGCCACCGAACTTAATTAATTCTCAGTACATCCATTTCCCTTTTTAAATTTTCTAACCCACCTGCCCGATTAAGGGGTCTGACCTTCCACACTCCAATCCGTAGAACGCCAGTTTTTTTTTTTCTCCTGATAACGACGTCCTTCTGAGTAGTCCTCGCCCGGAGATCCGAATGGGGGATATTTTACATCCGGAATATTTTACCCAAGACGACGCCACCATCGTTTAGCCATACAGTAAAGCTGCACGCCCTCGGGAGAAATTACGGCTGTAGTTTCCCCTTGCTTTCAGCCGTTCGCAGTAGCAGCACAGCAAGGCCGTTTTGGTTAGTGTTACAAGGCCAGATCAGTCAATCATCCAGACTGTTGTCCCTGCAACTACTGAAAAGGCTGCTGCCCCTCTTCAGGAACCACACGTTTCTCTGGCCTCTCAACACCTACGGTACGGCTGTCTGTACCACTGAGGCACCCAAGCCTCCTCATCAACGGCAGGGCAATGGACCATGGGGGGGAAGTGCTATTTTATAAGGACAATATTGCAGGTAAATATGATGTACAGGAGAGGGGCGGGGGGAGGGAGAGACGGGACACAGGGGCAGAGGGGAATAATTGTACTACTTACAACAAGCATATTATCTTATAGTGAGAAAAATATTATCTGGTGTTTTAGCAAGGAAGAATATTGGAACTTTATTCGATCATTAAGGATTAAGTCAGGATTCTGTGGTTCTTGTTTATGGACAGCCATAATTTAAAATAATGTTAGTTTTCTGACTTTATTTGCTCGTTTTTTCTCAACATCCGATTTTTACAACAAATACTAGAAACATCTGCCTTCAACGTCGCTAGAATATTGACATCATCGAAGAAATTACAGCAGCAGCTTAGTCGGACAAACCGCACTGCTAGAGACAGCCAAACATATTCGTTTACTGGACAAAACTCCGCGTGCTAGCCAACGATTGGTTATCATTTTGCCGTAGACACATTAAGGTATATTTTTGAAGAATGATTATATGGAAAATCTAGTAGTCCCCTACTTGCTCTGATCCTGCTATTGTTTGTTTGCACCTTTTATAATGCATAATCCGTGAACAGCCTCATGTATCTTCTGACATTATCTATTAGGCCAGTCAGTGAGAACACGACAAAAAACAGTTTTCGAGTGCCAGTTTACGATATTTTCACCTTAGCTTCTTGTGTGTATACGGTAATGGAGGACGCCAAGCGCAACACTTCCGTAGGGAAGCTCCCGAGAAAGCAGATGTGCAGGAAACGAGGAAGTCCATGTGATTCAGAGGCTTTGCCGTTAGCGTGGGCGGGTGCGGGCAGGGAATTTGATCCGGTGTACAGGTTCCGCATCTCTGTGCGGAGAGGTGCGGCGCGGCGCAGAGCACGGCGTCGGCGTCGTATTGATCGCGCGTGGCCGCGGGGCTCGCCGGCATTACGGCAACTTGCCTCTCGCCACTCGCCCACCTCGCTAAACGGCGGCAGGCTTTTAACCGGGACAGCCGCGTCGCGGGCGCGCTCCCCACAGAACACTCACGCGGTCGCTTTCGTGGCCTGCCCAGTTCTCTTCCGCGTCCGGATCGCGGATTGTAAACGGCCGCGTTGCACGTGCCTCGAGCATAGCTGCCGCTCTGCCCCTGTGAGTTAGGTGACCAATATGGCAAATCTGTTACACGGGGCTGCAGAGATGTCAGGGGAACGATCGTGATCCACGCTGCGTTGTGGCGCGCCGGCGACACGCCTACCATTGCTCTTCTCATTCTGCACAGAAGCCGCACAATGCCACACAAGATCGGCTTCACCGTCATTTATGCCACCGGTGAGTTTTATATACATATGTCCTTTAATTCGTAAAAATACACGCGATTTTATTATCAGTACAGAGGAGAAGATCAGCTAAAAAAGAGATTGTTTTTTTGAGAAGTCATTATAAGCACAAACGTATAAGCAATAATGGTTAATAAAGTTACTGATATGTAATAAATTAGTGAATGTCCTGTATTCCACTGTCTGCAGAGTTCTTACAATTATTATTTATTACTGAAAATTAAATCGGTGAAAGTCTGCTGTTAATTGTAAAAAGGACAGCTGATCGCCAAGAAGCTATCTCATGATTATTTATTTACGACTAATTTCAATAATACAGCAAGATCCGGGTTATTGAAGAGTGGATTATCCGATTTTGTGGATCTTTCTTGCATAATTCGGCGATTTTTGGCAAAACAGAAAACGAAGCCTGAAGTATTCATTTGTAGTTATAGGGGATATTTTCGTCCAGGATATACTGTTATACAAGGTGTTTCACAATTCATGTTAGACACTTATAGATGTTGTTGAGGGGACTTAGTAGATTAAGTTTTACAAAGGAACCTACGACTTTCATCCAAGGATACTACAGAGAGTCAAAGTTATAGGTGCCGGTATATATATATATATATATATATATATATATATATATATATATATATAAGGTGATTCCACTATAATGTTACAAACTCTCCAGAATGCCGGAGATGGATAAATGTAGCAATTTCAGGTTAAGGCTGCCTGTACTGCAAACGAACGACCCGAAAGTTATAAGCGAAAACCGTTGTGATACCTGTGACAGTGTTATTGTTAAGACTGTAGGGTAAACAACTTTCAAAGGTGGTAGTACGGACCAAAACAAGAAAAAATTGTCTACTAAGCATAGGCTCTAAAATGCATAACTTAAGAGGAGATGTGTTTCACAGTAGCGAAGATGAACAAGCGCTCACAGCTCCTCAGGTTTGTATTTAAGAGCCCACGTTTACTGGACATTTTTTCCTTGTTTTGGTTCGTACTGTCACCTCTGAAAGTTGCCTACCATCCTACAATATTTGCAATAACAGTACCAGTACTTGCATTCCTCTGTCAGTGGTATCTGAACGGTTTTGCTTATAATTTTCGACTCGTTTGTTTCCGGTACAGGGACCCTTACCTCAAACTGATACATTTTTCCTTCTCCATGATCCTAGAAAGTTTTTACCATCATCATTGAATCGCCCTGTATATACATACTCTTACCTTTAACTCTGACGCTCTGTAACGACGTTGGGTGACGTTTCCGGACATGGGTTCCTATGTAAAACCTGATCTACTAAGTCCTCTCTACTACCCCTAGAAGTTTATAACATGAATTGTGAAACACCTTGTGCTCATGTTTTATTGGAGGAAAACGATGTGGGAACCAATGCACCTTCAGACTTTTCTGAAATATGTCTCTGTTATTTCGCTTCTTATCTCCAGGTAAACGTGGTGGGTCTGACCTTGTAAAGCGTTCTCGACCGATTTTCTATCTACATCCAACTACATGACCATCTGCAATTCACACTTAAGTGCCTCGCAGAGGGTTCATCGAACCACTTTCACTCGGTTTTTCCACCTTTTCACTCTCAAGCAGTGCGCGGGAGAAACGAACGCTTAAACCTATCCGTGCGATCTCTGGGTTCTCTTATTTTATTACGATCATTTCTCCCTATGTAGGTGGGTGTCAACATTTTCGCATTCAGAGGAGAATGCTTTACTCCTTCCCTAGAAGCTAAATGTTAGTAATTTTCAGCCCATTCTTTCAGGCAAGTACTGAGTTTGCAAAGCAGTGGGCTTCCAAATGTGACATGTAGCTTGTTTTGTAAATAAATAAATAGCAGTTCGAGGTAGTGTTTGTTTTGGATTGTCCGTGTTTTTCTGTTATCCAAACACTCTCGGGGACACACTGATGCAGATAATCGGGAGATGCCTTTTTTATCATCTTCTGGTTGACGTAATCAAGTCATACCGGCTTCCTAGGGTGAGACATCACATACGGTGAGCGTTAAGTACTGTACGAAGATATTGTACACATACTTATATAACTGGCATACTAGTTCGCTTGCTTCAAATTGTTCTCAGAATATGCAGATTATACAGGCATATTTCCACACTGAACTTTGTACTGTGTTTAATGCGTCACAGTATCGAAATTAGTCATGAATAAATCAAATATTACAACTTTTTGGCCCTCATCGCTCCTTTTTTAGAAGTGGTTTTTTGGACGACCTACGCAAGGCTTACCACAGTTGATTATTCATATTTTTCGGAAAGAGAAGTTCGTCTTCAGACAGGAGAATTTCTCTTATTTTACACTGGATTGATCATAAACTACCGGAAGCTTCCAACTCTGTTAAACGTCGCAAGGAGTGATGGCGGGCAACAGTAAGAGCAGGTATTACGAAACAATGGATTGTTTTATTCCAGATCTTACGACAAGCGACAACAACTTTTTGCGCTTATTTTAACGTGAAGAACACTTTTGCATGTTAGCTATGCTAAAAAACATATGTCGTTCTTGAATGACATACCTGGAAATTCTTCACAGTGCACTGAATTATAAGCAAAAGCGGATTTTTTTTTCATTCTAATTTTGGAAAGACAATTGGTGCAGAGCAGTACGCCTCAGAGCTTCTAATAGTTCTTCCTTAATGTTTGAGACTTGTAGTAAATTTCGTATAATTTGTTGCAAAGCCAGAAACTGCATTTGCAATCTGCAGAAAACAGCGAAAAGTTACAGAGGAAAATTGAAGCATACAGCTCATCGGTTGTCTTACAATATCGCATTTTATTTGCCAAAGTAGCTGTAGAAGGGAAGGTACATTTTGAACTATATGCTCAGGACGTTTATTGCGATGGCTACCTGGTGAAAGCACAAACTTCTCATTCAGAGTTTCCAACGTAAGTTACATGCAAAAGAATTTCTCGCCTTAAAATTAGCGCTATGCATCTTTAGTGCATGTTACCATAACTGGAGCCGCTAGTTTTTGTTACGAGAGCTGGAACAAAACAATGCGTTGTTTTCCAATACGTGTCCTTACTGTCGCACGCCACATGTTCTCGACACGTTTAACGAAATAGGAAATTTCCTGCTTTTTTCAGTGGACATAATGTAAACGACCTCATGTGAAATGTGTAATCCTCTCTGAAGACGAACTTGAATGAATTTTTCTTTTCGAATTAACTGAAAAATAATCATGTTTAGCATATCACGTGCAGGTGGTGCTCCACAATACCCAACAATTTCAGATGAGACTCGGGTGCTAGTTTTGGTACTCTGAAGCTTTAAACACAGTGCAAAGCTTTTGTGAACATACTTGCATCATTTGCTTTGATACGAAAGCACAATTTTGCTCGCCCCTCTCCGTTACACACTTCATACGTACTACTATTATACTGTGCCTACTCTATTATTATACACTATAGAGCAGGGGTTTGCAAACCTTCACTCTGATGGAACGCTTTGGGGATCCTGGTGCTTCGAGGGAACACTTTGTTTACTTTGAAGATTAATAAACTTCTTAAAAATGGGAAAAAGTGTTTTATTCAGTGATTACTTCAATATTAAATAACAACTAATAACACATAAATAATAACCAAATATTTAAAAAATAATTCTTATCGTCAAATGTCGGAAAAAACGCCATGTTATTAATAGTTTGGCTGCCAAACACCAGCGTTTTTCGAAACACAGTTTGGGGAAACCTGCTATACATCTAGAGTTTTATATATAGTGTATAAAATAGAAAAAGACGTCAGAGAGGAACTACCTTGTAATGTCACAGAAACTTTGACATACCAATGTTGTTAGTCGTCTAGAATATAAAATCTTAGAGCCACCCACCAAGAACCACAACTGCACGGCTTTTTTTATCTTCGCGTTGACCATCCAGGTTCACGTGAAAATTTCAGTTCTTCTTCTTTTTTTGTACTTTTCTTTTTCTCCTGTACTGCTTAATTTTCTACCCATGTTTCTTTTCCTTTTTTCAGTCCATGTTATCCCCGATTTCCCATTTTCTACCTTGAAAGCTTTTTAAATTTAGTATTTCGTTCTTAAAAAGTTTTTTGCTGTTATTTTGCTTTTCTTTGATGTTATTCCTTGTACTTAATTTCTTACTTTGTAATCAATGCTGTTGTAGATTTCGTTTCCTAGAAATACAGGAAGATTTATTTCGCAAGCACGTTCTCATTCTTTTTGTAGAGGTGTCCAAAGAAATCTTTGATTTTCCATTACTTCATTTATCTTCTCAGTTTTTATTTCTGCCTCGTAAATGTCAAGTGACGTAAACAGTAGCCCTGGTAATAGCAGATGTTTGCACCGCCGCGTTCTCTCTCTTCTCTCTCTCGTCGACCTTTCCCTGGCCCTATGACACAGAAACACAATCATACGCACGCAGGCGCGCGCGCGCGCACACACACACACACACACACACACTACCACACACACGCGCACACACTCATTTACGCGAGGCCAATGTATACATCCACAACTGCATACGTAAACAGGGCTTGCCTGCAGCGCAACTAGAAACCAATGTGTAGAGCGTAGTCCGAGTGCTGTTATTCTTTTTTCTACACTCAATATGCCACGTTAAATAATTTTTCAATGCATATCTGCGAATATGCAAGTTGTTGGTAATGATGTGCTATGGAGAAAAAGAGGACATACAGTGACACACAACCCGGGCTCGTGTTGCACATACAAATCCGCTTCTTTCGGATTTCTGGTATAAAATTATCAATAGACATTTCTAAGTGTTCGGATCTCTCAGTCTCTGATGTTTACTTGTGGAGAACATTGTATAGTTCTCTATTAACGTAGCTCCCATGCGAAACTGATGTGTCATTTTCCTTTAGTTGTTAGTTAGCAATGCATAATTGTAAAATGTTTTTTTTCTTTTGTTTCCTAAAGGGTAAACTAAATAGAGTTTTACAATTTGGAAATCTATCATTCTTATTAAATACTATCAATAAAACAGTTGAATGGCTTATCCAATAACAATATATCAATTTTCTAAAGTCATCTTCCCACATTTCTTTACGTCGTTTCCTGCGACTTTCGTTAGTTCTTGGATCCAGAAAGAACTGCACTATTGGAAAGAAAATCGTAATACCGAGAAGGAGTTGTGCGTCATAAACGAACACTGTTAGGCGTGTTTCTACATCTCAGAGATGATGTCTATTCAGATTTCGCACCAGTTGCATAAAAATGGCGCTAGTAGCACCACTATGAGGACGCAAATCAGGATTGCTTTAAATAGACGCTCTAAAGATCGAGGGCGTTAGTAACCTTTGAGACGGGACGTGACGAATGCCTTTAAGGCGACAAAGACGCCATTATCAGCACATTACTGTGTTTTAACGAGGTCGTGTAATAGGGCTACGGGAAATGGGATGTTGCTTCTGTGATACTGCAGGAAGACTTGGCAGGAATGCAGCCATTGTATTTGATTTTGATTGCTGGCAGCGATGGTCACGGGAATGTACGGTTGCAAGAAGAGGTTCCGGGCGGCCGAAGGCCGCTACCGAGAGGGGAAACCGTCGTGTTCGACGTATGGCTCTGGCGCGTCATACTGCATTTGCAGCAGAAATTTCAGAAGAGCATCACAGTGACAAAAATAACTGTTACTTACCGGTTGCCGAGCGGGATTAGCCGAGCGGTCTCAGGCGCTGCAGTCATGTACTGTGCGGCTGGTCCCGGCGGAGTTTCGAGGCCTCTCTCAGGCATGAGTGTGTGTGTTTGTCCTTAGGGTAATTTAGGTTAAGTAGTGTGTAAGCTTAGGGACGGATGACCTTAGCAGTTAAGTCCCATAAGATTTCACACATATTTTTTTTAACTTACCGGTTACTTCAAGGACAGCTTCCAGCCAGACGTCCTGTAGCGTGCATTCCACTGACCCAAAACTCCCGCCATTTGCGACTTCAGTGGTGCCAAGTGAGAGCTCACTGGAGGGCAGGTTGGAGGTCTGTGGCGTATTCTGATGAACGAAGTTAATGCATCGGTGTCCATGGCGGCCGTGTGTAGGTTAGAAGGAGGCCAGTTGGGAATCTTCAACGCTCCTGTCTGCATGCTACACACACCAGACCTACAACTGGAGTTATGCCTGGGGTGCGATTTCGTATGAAAGCAGGAGCGCTCTTGTGGCTATCCCAGGCACCGAGACTCCAAAACTGTACGTCAGTTTGGTGATTCGAACTGTTGTGCTGTCATTCATGAACAGCATTCCTGTGGGTGGTTTTCAGCAGGATAACGCTCGCCCACATACCGCTGTTGTAACCCAACATCTCCACAGCGTGTCCACATGTTGCCTTGGCCTGCTTCATCACTGGAGCATCCAATCGAGCACACACGGGACATGATCGGGCGACAGCTTCTAATTCATCCTCAAACAGCATTAACCGTCCCTGTATTGACCAACCATGTGCAACAGGCATGTAACTCCATCCCAAAAACTGACATCCGGCACTTGTGTAACACAATGCATGCACCTTTCCATGCTTGCATTCAACATTCTGGTGGTTATACCGGTTATTAATGTACCAGCATTTCACACTTCCAATGGCGTATCTCGTGCTTACATTAACCAGTGATCTTGCAGTGTTAATCACTTACATATGTTACCAAGACAAATGTATTCCCGAAATTTCATTGCTCTACATTATTTTTTTCTGTTGCGATTTTTTTCCATCAGTGTGATTTGACCTACCTGTCATGTATTCGTCTTCCTACAGATCTCACTCACATCCATTTCGTTTTCATTGCATTCATAATTACGTCTTTCACTACTGTTTGTGTTGTGGCGTAACAAGCTAGTCACGCCACACTGAGGAGGAAGCCGAAAGGCACGCGTACACACACGCCGACTGGCGTCAAGTCTGGAACAGGATACGTATTGAATACTATAAAGAAAATACGTATCTTTGGAATATACTTAACTTTTAATGCTTCCTTTGGTACATCTCTCTTGACTATACAAATGAGACTCGTAAGATACATGCACTGTGACAATTGGCGCCTTGCTAAGTCGTAGCCATTAACCTTAGCTGAAGGCTTCGTCAGTATAGTTGCTGAAGGCTTCGTCAGTATAGTTGCTAGCAACGTCGCCGTACAACTGGGGCGAGTTCTCGTACGTCTCTCGAGACCTGCCGTGTGGTGGCGCTCGGTCTGCGATCACACAGTGGCGACACGCGGGTTCGACATGTACTAATGGACCGCGGCCGATTTAAGCTACCACCTAGCAAGTGTGGTGTCTGGCAATGACACCACATTCCTCCCCCGCAAATCGGCGAACGGTCGTGTTATAAGGCTTCCGCCCGACGTGGGGAGGACCCCATGTTGACGTATGCGATGAGGTGGGGAGCCTAACAACAGGCGAGGCTGTGCCACCCGCACCCGGCCATTCGGTCCGAGGGGAGCTAGGAAACGCCTGAAAACCTAGTCCAGGGTGCACGTCAACAGGCGGTGTATGCGTCCGTAGAGAGACAGGAGGGGCCGAAGGGTCGACCTCCATGTGGTCGGGGCACCCGACGGGCGAAGACGACATCTGGTCCGGAGCGGGCAAGAGTTCCATGGTGGAGGACAGCCGGTCACGGGAAGCGAGCGGCGGCGCGTGACCCAGGGAGGCGCCAGGCGGTTGCAGTGACGCGTCCACTGCGGGCGGCGCCGGCGGGAGAACAGGCGGCGGCGGCGGCAGCGCGTCGCCATGAGGCAAAATGGAAGGCAGCGTCGGTAACATCTGGGGATGAGGCGAGCCAGTAGATGGGTCCCCAGGGCGCTGACCGGACGGCACCGTCGCTGAAAGCAGACGGGGAGCGGCAGAACCCAGGCGACGACAGAGGCGCAGCTGATTGAGATGCCGACGCACCTCACCAGAGGCCCCCAAAACCAAATACATCGCGCGGCCGAGGCAGCGAAGAATGCGCCCTGCGAGCCAACGTCGTGAACCGCGATAGTTGCGATAGAAAACAACGTCGCCAGGAGCAAAAGCAGTAGTCTGCCGCTGCACTGGAACCTGATGCGGCGGATGCAGCAAAGACATCAAGGTTCGATGAGGACGACCATGGAGCAACTCAGCCGGCGAGCGACCATTGCGGGGCTGAGAGCGATACAAAGACAAAAAGAGCAACAATGCGTCCTCCCTAGAATGCGACTCTTTCAACTTCAACATCTGTGACTTGAAAGTCCGGACCAACCGTTCAGTGGCACCGTTTGACTGAGGCGAAAACGGCGCGGATGTCAGATGTTGAATACCATTGGCCTTGCAGAATGACTGAAATTCTGCGGACATGAATTGTGGGCCATTGTCGGAAACAATAGTCTGGGGAAGACCTTCAATGCAAAAAATAGCGGACAACGCCTGGATGGTGGCAGATGACGTCGTGGAAGACAACCGGACAACAAAAGGAAAACTACTGAAGGAATCCACCACAACCAACCATCGAGCATTCCAGAATGGACCAGCAAAATCGATGTGCAAGCGTTGCCAAGGGGAAGTGGCTGTCGGCCATGCAAAGAATTTCCGCGGCGGGGCGGATTGTTGTTCGGCACACGCCACGCGAGAAGAGCACATATTCGTAATCGCAGCATCGATTCCGAACCAAGTACAGTGCTGACGAGCAAGTTGTTTCGTACGCACTATACCCCAATGTCTTTGGTGAAGAAGCCGTAAGACAGAGGACTGTAACGAACATGGGACCACGACTCTGGATTGATCATTATCAGAACGCAACAACAAAACACCACGTCTTACAAAAAGTCTCTCGGCGAACCAGCGGATCCTCGATCCGTGACGTTGACAAGGGCCATTGCGTAGCAACAAAACGCAAAACAGTAGCAAGGACAGGGTCAGCAGCTGTGGCTGTAACGACACGACGAAAATCAATCGGAAACGATTCGACCACGTCATCGGTTTCCGAATCAATGAACATGCAAGCAAGTTCGGAAGAATCGAATGCTTTATCCTCAGCAACAGGCAAACGGGACAACGCATCAGCGTTTCCGTGCTTAGCAGTGGACCGATACAAGATATCGTAGCGGTACTGCGAGAGGAAAAGAGACCAGCGAATGAATTTCCGCGCTGTACGTGGAGGTACAGGCTTGTTCGGATGAAAAAGCGATGTCAAAGGTTTGTGGTCTGTGATGATGGTAAAGTGACGACCATACAAGAAATCATGGAACTTAGTAACACCAAACACGAGAGCTAAAGCTTCTTTCTCTATCTGGGAATAATTGCGTTGCGCAGACGAGAGCAATTTTGAAGCAAAGGCAATAGGACGATCATGCGATCCATCTTTGTGCGCAAGCACAGCACCGATCCCGAATTCCGATGCATCGACCATCAACAAAAGGGGTTTCCGGGGATCGAATGGCGTAAGGCAAGTATTTGAAAGCAACGCCGATTTCAACCGGCGAAAGGCGCGTTCGCATTCCGTCGTCCAGACGAACGGAACACCTTTACGGCGTAAGCGATGAAGCGGAGCTGAAATGGAAGAAGCGCGCGGCACAAACCTGGCATAGTAGTTAATTTTTCCCAACACACTCTGGAGCTGTTTCAAGTTCCGTGGCGAAGGTAACTCCTGTATGGCACGGAGGTGCTCTGGACTCGGATGTATGCCTTGTGCATTTATGACATGGCGCAGATATGGTAAGTCACGAGCAAAAAACACACATTTGTCCTTCCTCAAGCGAAGACCATTTTGTCGCAAGACCTGAAATAACGTTCGTAGGTTGGCTAAATGTTCGGCTTCTGTCTTTCCGGAGATCACAATATCGTCCAGATAGTTCGCAGCAGTAGGGACCGACGCACAAACAGTTTGTAAATATTGCTGAAACAATGCAGGGGCGGATGCACACCCGAATGGCAGTCTTTTGAATCGGTACAATCCAAGATGCGTGTTAACCACCAAGACGCACTGGGATTCTGCGTCCACCGGTATTTGCAAGTACGCATCTGCTAGGTCCAATTTCGAAAAATACTTTCCCGGGCACAGTTTGTCAAAAAGATCTTCCGAGCGTGGCAAAGGAAAAGTAGCAGTCACAAGTTGTGGATTCACAGTTGCCTTGAAGTCCACGCAAAGTCTCAATTTTCCGGAAGGTTTTGGCAAAATTACTAAGGGTGAGGCCCAGAGAGAAGCCTACACACGTTCAATTACACCTTGAGATTCTAAATCGTGTAAAGTTCTTGCGACCTCATCGCGCAATGCGTAGGGAACATTGCGCGCTCTGAAAAATTTCGGTTGCGCTTTTACTTTTAGTTCCAAATGTGCTTCATAGTTCTTAGCGCAACCAAGGCCCGGTGCAAAAATGTCTGCAAATTCTTCACATAGATTAGAAACACTGGCGGAAGGCACAGTCTAATTCACTGAGAGGACCTGATTTACTATTGACAAGTTAAACAACTGAAATAAATCTAAACCAAACAAGTTCACTGCAGAAGAAGAACGAAGAACGTAAAATGACACAAGTTTTGTTTGTCCCTTGTATGTGGCAAGAAGGCTGCACTGTCCTAACACAGGTATCTGCTGTCCTAAATAACTATTGAGCTGAACATTTGCGGCATGCAACGGAGGTTTGCCCAGTTGTTTGTACGTGTCTTGATTGAGCAATGAAACTGCAGCTCCAGTATCGAGCTGGAATGGTATCACTTTGCCTCCAAAGTCTAAGTCTACAAAAAGTTTATTGTCCTGCTGACGACAGGAGCGACTTTCACGTGCAATTTGAACTGATACAGGTACAGAAGCACTTGCGACGTTACGGGAGTTCCGGCGACGTCGACGCACACTTTTTGTGGGACGAACACAGTCACTGTTAGATAAAGTGGCACTGGACGGGGTGGAATTAACGACATGAATGTCCATGGGCGAAGGTCCACGAGCCTGATTGTCCCTGGTTCGATTCCGGCGCGAAGCAAAGGGCCTGGAATGGTTTTGATTGTCTGATCTTAGCTTTTTCTGGCAAACACTTTGAACATGTCCTTTCTTATGACAGTAAAAGCAAATAGCTCGGCGTGACGGGCAATTGTCACGCGAATGTCTAGTGGCACACCGCGGGCATGATTTGAGAACTGCATTGGCATGCTTACATGGCTGGACTCGTGTTTGCGAGCTAGGCTGCAGCTGCGCTGACATGCGCGAGGGCCGTTAAGCGTCCCGTGCTGCGCGCCCGGCGGGCCGGTTAATGTGACACACTGCTGGCGAAGTTTCAAATGATTCCTGAGCAAAGTCAAGTGTGTCTTGCCTATCTAATATGTCTATCACTTGTTGAAGGGAGGGATTAACTAGTTTCAAAATCTGTTCTCGTATGCGAACATCAGAAACGTTCTGTGCTATCGCATCACATACCATAGTATCTGAATACGGAAGTCCACATTCACATGCAAAATCACAATCCCTAGTAAGTCCTTGCAAAGTTGCAACCCACTCCCTAGTAGTCTGACCGGCCGTACGTTTTGTACGAAAGAACGTATACCGTTTCGCAACTACATTAACTGTTTCTTTGAAATAGGCATCTAAAGCAGACAAAATTTCTTCGTAGGACAGAGTTGCTATGTCGCGTCGGGGAAACAATTTCACTATCACACGGTAGGTGGACACACCGACACAAGAAAGCAAACACGGCTGCCGCTCATTACCTTGAATTCTGTAGGCGGCTAGATGGAAGCCGAATTGTCGGGACCACTCTGGCCACGTTTCCTGCGTTGAATCAAAATTACGGAAGGATGGCGCAACGGCGTGTTGTGGCTGCGGTAGCGATGAAGCGGCGGCGGCCGCATCGTTTTGCAGCGCACGTTGACCCTGGACGAGCTGTCCCAGGGCATCCAATAACGCCTGCGTCTGCTGATTCTGCAAGCGATAAAATTCGGACAGTACTTCTGGCGAAGCCATGACACAAGTAATGTAAGCAAAGCAAGAAGAACGAAGACCGTTTTTACGCTCGTCGCCAATCTGTTGTGGCGTAACAAGCTAGTCACGCCACACTGAGGAGGAAGCCGAAAGGCACGCGTACACACACGCCGACTGGCGTCAAGTCTGGAACAGGATACGTATTGAATACTATAAAGAAAATACGTATCTTTGGAATATACTTAACTTTTAATGCTTCCTTTGGTACATCTCTCTTGACTATACAAATGAGACTCGTAAGATACATGCACTGTGACAATTGGCGCCTTGCTAAGTCGTAGCCATTAACCTTAGCTGAAGGCTTCGTCAGTATAGTTGCTGAAGGCTTCGTCAGTATAGTTGCTAGCAACGTCGCCGTACAACTGGGGCGAGTTCTCGTACGTCTCTCGAGACCTGCCGTGTGGTGGCGCTCGGTCTGCGATCACACAGTGGCGACACGCGGGTTCGACATGTACTAATGGACCGCGGCCGATTTAAGCTACCACCTAGCAAGTGTGGTGTCTGGCAATGACACCACAGTTTGGTCTCTGATCCATTCCTTTATTTTCCATCCTTGCTTGTGACAAGACAAGATAGAAAGTCTTTATAGAGGTCAGTGACCATGATCATTTATACAAAATTAACTACCTGGAATGCGCTTTATTTATACACGTTGGTTATGCGTTTCGTCAGACTGCCATCATCTGACCTGTCGTAAGGAAAATAAAGGAATAAACACAGTATACATTTTTTTTCACTTTACCAGAAAGAAAGATGCGTACCAACAGACAAGGGAAAATTACAGTGAATGCAGCAGAAAATATACGCACCAAATTACAATGTAAAAAATTACAGCACATCAAGTCAAATTGTAGTTTTCACTTGTGAGCTTGCAGTCACCAGTATGCACTTACAAATGGTACTTTTAAGTACTGTTTGGCATAACAAACTGTATTGGTTTTCCACTGTGTTTTGGTGTATATATTTTCTATGTGCGTTCTCTGTATTGTTCCCTTACCTACGCTATGCTGAAAAGGAATCTGCTTCCTCACGGAAAGCATTATAACAGGAACGTTATCTTGCGCCAGAATCCATTCTGGGAAAAAAGAAAAAAAAAAAAAACGAACTCCACTCCTGGAACTATCTATGTTCATCCCTTCTGTCTGTATCCAATTAAATCCAACCCTATCTACATCATCTCGTTTTCAAGTACAAAATGCGGTAATTTTGTATGTTGAATACTTTGAACGCTCATTTGCCTTGATCTTATAGATGAACGTTGCTGCTTCACTGTGTCTATTTCAACATACTGGTTCAGTTTGATCAGTTCGCGATGACACTGAAAGAGAATTCCCTGCAACAATTTTGATACGGTTACCTGTTCTCAGTAAACCCTGCACGACAGGAAAAATACGTAATATTCATCTGTTGACCGATACAGGCTAAGACGCCCGTAGGTAACCTATAGAGCTTGCAGGCTGTTATTAACTGTCTTACAAACATGTTTCTAAATCAGTTATAAACTTCTGTGTGTTAAATAACGTGTTTAGGGGAAGAATAAAAACATTGTGTTCCAGCAATGTGCACTACGACTTGTTTCGCCTCGAGAAGTGTTGTAGAAATGGCGGCAGTTCATACAGTAATTTCTATGTAGGTGAGAGTCTGTTGGTAATAGATCGAATTTCTGCTGACACTGGAGACAGAAGTGACAGAAAAAATCTCGGTTAGTTACGACTAATCAAGAGTCAAACAGGTGTGTCTCGTAAGCAGGACTGCCAGTGGGGGTACCTGACGTAATGCCTTAGATATTATTATTGATTTATGGTGAGAGGAATGGTATATACGGAGAATGTGATTAGCATAGTACAACACGCAGTTCCTCATGTTCTGTTACGGCTTTAGATTACCGTCGCCTGAACCATTTCTAACAAGTCGCGTTTATGCAAATGCGTTTCATTTCTGAACACGATACCTATTGACCGTTTACTTTATAAACTTATACCACTGACTAAAGCAGACTGTTATGATCTTCCAGCTGAAATCTAACAAGTATTGGCTTTATACTGGGAGAGCATCTAAGTACTAATATAAATACCGAAGCGGCAATACTTTCTCGGACAATATTATCTCATTTATGTGTTGTTCATACTTAGCAATACAGAAAAGAAAAAAAAAATGTGATTGGGTTTTACTTTATTCCCAGAAAACACACAGCAGTTCTAGTAAAATTTTTCCAGGTATCTTTGAACTCTTTCGTCATCTGTGAATCTTTGCCCACCGAGAGAAATAGCTGATGCAGCTGGCTGATAATGCGCGGCTACAAGTCCACATTAATAAAAATGTATGAAAAGACATTTCACTTGAACGCAAGTAACCATTATATGCTCTGGAGGCCACCTTTATTTTATTTTTTACTTTGTGACGTTTGGTGATGGCTAGGTTCACTAGAGGGAGTGCAGAAGTTTCTGCATTGAACATTTGTGTTTGTAAATACTAATTGGATTTAGTGATACGTTTCGATAGGGTAGGGGTGATTGGCTTTTCGTCGCTAAATAATGGTGGACTACTTTGCATACTATGCCATTTGAATACATGGAATTAAAGATGCTCCTCGATTACGTCATCGGCGTTGCAGAGGCTTTCAGATAGATCGTGATTTTCCAGAGGGATATGTTATCTCTCTGAATCTCATCTGTTCTTTGTAGCGGAGACTTTCATATATTGTATAGATATCCCATTTGTTATTCTCTCTGATGCTTTCGTATCTTTAGATGTTACAACTGGTGTAGTTTTCGCCTTTACTTCTTTGCTTTCCTTTTGCTTGACTCATACAGGACATCCTACCTAACTCAGGCATCTGCTAAAAATTTGCTGATTTTGGTATGACAAAAATTGAGTCAGGGAGAAAGTGTTTGGTCTTAAAAGCTCTATCTGCTTATGGTACCGAAAATAACTCAAATGATACATGCTAAAAAATATACTGTTGCTGTTAGCAAGTCTCTTATTGAAACAAAAATCACATCCCTCGCATTATGAAGAACGGATGTGAGATTCACTTTTTCCGAGAACAGTGATGCACTACAATCAAACAACAGGCTTCACAGAGGAGAACAAGCAAGAAACCAGATGGAATGACGAACAATAAGTGCTATCCAAAGTTTGCAACACGTCCCAGCCATGACGATGATGTTTACAATGATTTTGCAGTGACTCGCCTGGATTCATGTCTTTCCGATTCTCTTGCCCAGTTAGACTGAGCTTACTACAAAAAGAGTTTCATTTAGCTGGATGTGTGATAAGTTAGAACCAGTACTGTGCATTTTGTGTTGTTCCTCAAATGGGCGAGATCGATGTGTATTTCGTCAGTAACGGAAACATAGCTCCAGAGCTCCAGAAGGTATATGGATTTGTAGATGGAAGACGTGTTAGCAGCGTACATTGTCAATTTCCATTCAGAGAGTGTGATATTAGGAATGAGGACGATCCTAAACAAACTGCTTGACTTTCTGTGTAACGAGAGAAAATATTAATGTAACAGTGAGTATACGTGATAATTAAATCTTTTATCTTCAATATAAACATGCTGAAAACCTTAGCTTGAATTTTTCCCCATAGAACTCGGCTGAAGGCCTCACATTAATAGCCGGCCTAGTGGCCGTGCGGTTCTAGGCGCTACAGTGAACCGAGCGGCCGCTACGGTCGCAGGTTCGAATCCTGCCTCGGGCATGGATGTGTGTGACGTCCTTAGGTTAGTTAGGTTTAATTAGTTCTAAGTTCTAGGCGACTGATGACCTCAGAAGTTAAGTCGCATAGTGCTCAGAGCCATTTTTGAACCTCACATTAATCAACAACAGTGTTACGGCTTAGGGCCGAGACAAAAATTTCCAAAGTTTAATCTAAATAGGCTGAAACTCGGCTGATGGCCGCATATCAACAAAACATTTTAACGGCTTAAGGCCTAGGAAGAAAAGCTTTCAATACGAAAAGGCTGAAGGCCTTATCTTAAAATATTTCGTGTAAGACTCGGCTGAAGGCCTCATACTACAGAATAACAATCTTATGACTTAAGAGCAAGACAAGGATTTTGAATTTTTAATTTAAGAGAGATTAAAACTCGACTGAAGGCCACACACCATGCAGAAAACAATTTTACGGCATAAGGCCTAAAGGGAAGAGCTTCTAAATTTCAACCAAATTAGGCTAAAGGCTTTATCCTAAAATGCTTCACATAACTCTCGGCTGGAGGCCACATACGAAACCTAAACAATCTCACGGCTTAAAGCCCAGACAAAGAAATTTACAATTTTTAATTTAAGCTGGAAAACTCGGCTGAAGGTCACATAAAAACTAGAAAATATTTCGTACAGCTTAAGGCCTAGATAAAATTATCAACTTTTGATTTGAAAAGGCTGAAAACTCGGCTGAAGGCCACATACCAACTTGGAACCAATTTACGGGTTAAGGCCTAGGCACGAGGAATTTCCAATTTTAATTTTGGAAGGCTGAAACTCGGCTGAAGGCCACATACCAAACAAGAAACTATTTTTTTACAGCTTAACACCTAAGAAGAAAAAACCTTGCAATTTTAATAAGCTAAATCTCGGTTGAGGGCCACACCGAGTACTTAAGACTAAAAAGGAATCACTATGTAAAACACAAGGAGCGGCGTTCAGAAGGTTCCAAAAATCAGCCCGGGAAGGTAAGGTAACACTAATGCACGTTTAGGTGAGACAGGCAGCCAGGAGGTAACCCAACCGAAAGCCAGTCGACGAATCAACGAACAAACTCAGTTCTGCTCTACCCGACCAGCAAAACGACAACAAGATGTCAATAGTACAACGTTCTGGATACCGATGCCCAATCCAGCCAAATCAGCATAAACGCCCAAAAGTACCAACAACACCTCAGCTGTCGAACTACACGCCATGCTGGACAGCATCAATACGACGAAGAAAATACACTGCCCAAAACTACGTCAACGACTAGGCAGGTCACTGGAATGTCAGCGACCAAAAGACAGAAGATACACTTCATTAATGAATGAATGAATTAAACTAAGTTAAACACCACACAGGTAGACGGCTGCAACTCTAACCGACTTCAATGCACACACATTGTTGCTCGCAGAAATCTACCAGAAAGCGACAACCAGGATCCAATGAAGAGATATGATAGCAGTTGAGGCTTGATAGTAGGTTAATTCAGCACTAAATTTTAGTGTCCAGTATCGGTGGGCGACTAACTTCGTAACCCTCGCAAGAAGCGCCTCACAACTCCAACAATGCGCGCACACCGCCAGCAGCTCCGGCCTGACCACGCACCACGGAGACTTCCTCGCTGCTCTGCCCCAACCGACCGACTGCCACACTCCGCACAGACGGAATATATATCCGCCACACCAAAGATAGTACAGCAGTACTAGTATCGATACACGCTGCTGGTGCCACTCACGGAGAGAAGACAGCAACGTTATGGCGGTAACCGAAGAAGAAATAAGACACCACTGGACTGCAACCGACGATAAATAAACAAGGCATGACGCGAGCCAGCCACGGCTCAAACGAAAAACATTTTACACAGCCAGTAGATTACCTATTGCTCTTTAATAATACGCTTTATGCAAGTATCAATTGTGTTCTTATTTTCTATTTGTGACAAAAGTCTTTGTGTAAAAGATCAGTTGCCAATTTGATTACTCACCATATGTTTGTTGTTGGGTGGTTCGCTGTACATGTCAGCTTTTATTAACACATAGGTCAAGTAGGGGTGAGAAGGTGCCAGTGTTAGAAATAATGTCCTGCAAAGCGGTGGAAGGGTTCATCTTCCTCTCGTAGAGCAAACATGTTGCCTTCTACGAAGCATTTCCTGTTGTGACTAGGAAGGGCTGTAATTACACGTTTCATATTACGGAGAGCACACGTAAACATGCGTTGGTACACCCTCAGGAGTATTCTGTTTTTGTAAACAGAGCACCATCTTTCGGTATCATCACAGAGAAGCCCGTTGCGCTTAGCTAGATATGTTAAATAAGCAAGCGTCTGATGAGCGACGTACTCCTCCAGTATTTCAATTTTCTATGTTACACGACTGTCAAAAGCAGCTGTTTGCTTTAATTCTGTAAATTTTGTCCCTTATTGTGTATGTACGTATATATTAGTCATTTGAATGCAGACTGTAAGATGTAGACAAGGAGCCAGCGCGATACTTGATGTGCTTGTGTCCCAACAGTCCAGTTTCCTAGTCCAAGTGCGGTGCTAGCGAGGCAGTACTAATGCTATTTATTGCGTGAGTGCGTTTACGCAGGGATTAACCAACACCTACAAGACTCTGAGAAAAGGCTACCGTCAATTATGATGGTGCAGGAAAATTTATAAATGTTTATGTATGGTACGTTCCCCGAAGAGTTATGACTTAAAAGAGGAAATAAACAGGCCGCCCAGAACGTAGGAAACTCATGTATCAAGTCAAACATCTTTTTTTTCCAAGTTTTTTTAAAGGGGTGTTACAGTCGTGAATTAAGTCTCATTACACATTTCTCTGCGTGGTTTAAGCTTCACGGGTGAGGAAAGTTTTAAAAGAAACCTGGAAATACTTTAATAGAATTTGCCGTGGTCTGCAGGGAATAAAGTAAAACACAATGATTTTTTTATTATTTTGGCCTGTAAGTACGAACAGCGCATAAATGCCAAGTATTGTCACCTGAGATTTAACATTATTACTGTTGTGGCGTAACAAGCTCGCTACGCCACGCTGAGAAGGAAGCCGAAAGGCACGCGTACACACACGCCGACTGGCGTCAAGTCTGGAACAGGATACGTTATGACTGCTATAAAGAAAATACGTAGCTTTGGAATATACTTAACTTTTAATCAATCCTTGTGATACATCTCTCTTGACTATACAAATGAGACTCGTAAGATACATGCACTGTGACAATTGGCGCCTTGCTAAGTCGTAGCCATTAACTTAGCTGAAGGCTATTCTAACTGTCTCTCGGCAAATGAGAGCAAAGGCTTCGTCAGTATAGTCGCTAGCAACGTCGTCGTACAACTGGGGCGAGTTCTCGTACGTCTCTCGAGACCTGCCGTGTGGTGGCGCTCGGTCTGCGATCACACAGCGGCGACACGCGGGTCCGACATGTACTAATGGACCGCGGCCGATTTAAGCTACCACCTAGCAAGTGTGGTGTCTGGCAGTGACACCACAATTACTTTGTTGCTCACCCAGTAAAAAGCCAGTCCATGAACGACTTCTATTCAAAGACCAAAACTGACTGTTTTAGGTCAAAAGTAGAAGCTAATAAACTAATCGGTCTAAATGAATCGTATTCAGAAAGGATACGCAGGCACATACTCAAAGTAGACAATGAAGAAAAGAGCCGCGTGACACGGGAACTACTAGCCGTACCAAGCTACTCGCTTTTTCTGTAGATAACAGTGCTCTCAACATAAATGAATAATTACTTGTAGACGTTCGCATGATGGAGTTTCCGCTTGTAGAATCGGGGTACTACAACTGATTAACTGGTCAAATGTTCAAATGTGTGTGAATTCCTAAGGGACCAAACTGCTGCAGTCATCGGTCCCTAGACTTACACGCCACTTAAACTAACTTATGCTAAAAACAACACATACACCGACGCCTGAGGGAGGACTCGAACCTCCGGCGGGAGGGGCCGCGCCGGCCGAGGTGGCCGAGCGTTTCTAGGTGCTACAGTCTGGAACCGCGCGACCGCTACGGTCGCAGGTTCGAATCCTGTCTCGGGCATGAGTGTGTGTGATAGGTTAGTTCTAAGTTCTAGTGGACTGATGACCTCAGATGTTAAGTCCCATAGTGCTCAGAGCCATTTGAAGCATTTTTTGGAGGGGCCGCGCACTCCGCACGGCCACTACGCGCGGCTCCAACTGGTCATCGTAGCTTACTTTTATGGAGGGTGTCTTCTGGATATACCATGTCGCAATGAAGAACCAGCTCGGTTGTTATTTAGTAATAATTAACGGAAATTTTTCTGTCACTTCGGTCTCCAATGTCAGCGGAAATTCCAGACGAAAACCAACGCACAGGAAAGCGTAATCTGCAACGACATTATTCATTGAACTGCGACCATTTCTACAATACTTTGCGAGGTGAAACAAGTCATGATACACATTTCAGGAATAGAATTAGGTCATTCACCTTCCCCTATATATATATATATATATATATATATATATATATATATATATATATATATATATATATATATATATTATTTAACAAGAAACATTCATACATGGTTTAGGAAAACGTCTGTAAGACCTTTAGTGGTAGACTGCAAACTCTTTAGGCTACTTATGGGAATCTTAGCCTGTATCGGTCAGCAGATGGACATCTTATGATTTTCCGTCGTGTATCATTTAGTGAAACCAGATAATAGCGTCAAAATGGTAGTAAGGAAATCTCTTTTAGTGTCAGCGCGCAGCGATAAAACTGAACAATATTCCACAACATTGTTGATGACTAAATTACAAACAAACACCGTCCGAACAGGCCGTGTCATCCTCAGGTTTGAAGCGTCCCCGGATGCTGATGCGGAGGAGCGTGTGGTCAGCACACCGCTTCCCGGCCGTTGTCAGTTTTCGTGACCGGTGCCACTACTCCTCAGTCAAGTAGCTCCTCAATTGGTCTCACGAGAGCTGAGTGCACCCACATTGCCAACAGCACTCGGCAGATACGGACGGTGACCCATCCAAGTGATAGGCAATCTCGATAGTGCTTAACTTCGGTGAACTGAGGGGAACCGGTGTTACCACTACATTCAAATTGATACTGTGGAACAGCCTGACTGTGCTACAATATTTAGGCAAAAGTACGTACGAAGTATTTAATATACAAACTTGTAACATTTTAACCTTGAGATGGTGTATACAGGGAGGTAATTAATTGGATATACCGAGAAGGGATAACACATTTAACGAGAAAAGTTTGACAGATCTGCAAATAGACTTCATCTTGTGGCGCAGGAAACGGTGGGGGCAGAATGTGGCTGGGGTTGTGTCCACGTAAATCCTTAACATTTTTAAATATATTTATTAATCACATTGGACAACTCCGAGTACGTGCACAGGGTGAACATAAGTAACGTATTCAGCGCGCATATTACCAAAACGCAAAACTTAGTATCTATGAGGGTAATCCCAAAAATAAAGTCTCCTATTTTTTTTATAAGTACATAGACCTGTTTATTTCTACAATGGTTTACATCAATTTACAACTTAAACATTTAGCTATTTTTCGACATAATCACCATTTCTGTCGATGCATTTTTGTAGAGTGCACGACTCACCATACACTTCCGTCAACTGGCGATGGATTTCAATCGGCGCAGTGCCCTTTGCGTTCCGAAACCAAATAACAGCGCGCAATTCGCACTTGGCGGTAACATCCAACGGGAGCTCCATTCTCAATGGTTGCCAAGCCAAGACTGAGCGCCTCAGCGCGGCGTGCGCATATTTACACACAGCGCGTGAAGCACTCTTCATAACAGTGTGACCAACTGCCACACAAACAGAGGTCTGTACTTATAAAAAATAGGAGATCTCTCTTTTGGGATTATCCCCGTATCACAACAGACCACGTGGTAAATAAAAAAATAGGAGACCTCTCTTTTGGGATTATCCCCGTATCACAACAGACCACGTGGTAAAATTATCTGCCCATTAAAATTTCCTCAAGTTTACAGTACGGGCGAAAACAACAATATACTACAAATAATAACGCAACAGTACGGATGACAAGAATGTCACACAATGATAAAATCTTAGCCCAGAATACAATATCGCAAAATATACCTCACGAAAGCTGACACCCTAAACCAATGTTATAAAATCAATTACCGAGAGAATAGAACACAAATAATGGAACAGACCAACCCAGGTTACTCGCTGCTGACCACAGCCACAATAAATAAGAATAGCCAATCAGTGAACGCCAGCAGTAAGAACAAATGAAAACACTCTGAATAAAATAAACAATAAAATGCAGATCCCCTGTGCTTAATACTGCAGTCTGTACAGCGATTTCGCTGCATTTTTGCAATCTGACCTCTTGCAAAATTCGAATTGACCAAGTCAAACACAGCCGTCTGCACTACAAAGATTTGCACAGAATTCAACAACCATAATGTCCTTTAACTGTCATAGCCGAAATACACAGCAACTACTTACAACTTGCATTCTGGCATCGCCGCTTTCCCTAGATCCACGGTGCCGAACACCGTCCATTCCACCAGCCCAGATGCGATGCCTCGTGTTGAGAGCCATCCACTGCAAGCCCAGATCCCAGAATCCACCGCGCTGCCTCACTGCTTTGCTAAACGAACTTCCTGCTTCGCTGCGTCCAGCCGGCTGTCTCCTTAGGAAACTACTAACTGTGCTGCGTTTTTGCTGGCCCTCTTGATACTTCCACCTCTCCACCGAGGCTCCACGCAGCTCCCCAGTGCTGGCACTCGCGTTTGGTCGTCTCATTGCAGGTGACCTCAGCGTAACCCGCTGACAAATCACGCTGGACACGCTTCACCAGTGGTCGGGAAAACAAATGTCCGCAATTCACAGCATTTTATTTGTTCCTTTGTCCTAGAACGGATGTTGTGCCAGGCTAACATTCCTGTTCTGACCAACAGGCAGTTTACACTTGCCGTGTGACTAGAAGTAGATAGATTATTTTTCAGATTAGCAACGTCTGAGCGTTCCATTGAATTCGAATGTCTTACATTCCTGTAGATGCTCTTGAGGATTACGAAATATATCGTGTGTCTTCAGGGCATCACCATCATCATCATCTCCGTCAGCATCAGCCATTTGACATCGAATGTTGGTTAAAGGCCTTTATCAGTCTCATCCATTTACTTACGCATATCCATATTACTCGTGCGTGATTTATAATTCCATCTGTCCACATTCCATTAGGCTGTCTCTCTGTATCGTTCTTATCTCTTGGAATCTACTAAAAGCCTTCCTTGGGGAACATCCATTCGGGTTGCTATTGATCACTCTCACCTCCATTTCTTTCACACTGCATTCGTAATAACATCTTCAACTTAAGCCTCTTCCCGATCCATTCCTTTATTTTCCTTTCTGGCTAGTAACTCCCAGCATGCGTATCTCCGTTGCTCGGTGTCAAGTCATGAAAGGCTTTCACAAAGTGTTTCATTAGGAAAAAGCAAATTTGTGTCATCAGCTGTACAAATTTTTGTTTATCCTCTATCGGAGAAAAACATTGTACACGAATGGATCAACCATACTGTTCCATCACTAGGCCCAACTTAGCGTGTAGCGATAGTGATGTAACTATTCTTCTGATTCATCTGATCCATGAGGCTCTTGTCCACAGTATTCTCTCCAGACTTTAAAGATTATCTTGCAGGCCAATTATTCTAGGCCAATATTTATCTCTTACTCTCCTATGCCATACCTAGGAGGTATTCTGCATTTAGTGTTTCTTTGTTTCTATAACATTTTTTTATTTTTTTTCAGTATCTAAAAGGTTTTCAGTCTTTTCAGTTACTCAAACAACCTTGCTGAGTTCGCTCTGCCGCCAATAGTGATCGCACACGCTATTAAGAATCATGTCGCACCTTTTTTAATGCGCAGGGAACTATCATGAATCGTGGCGACCTCAGTGTAATTATTGTCTTCCAATGAAAGTGTCATTTTTGTTCGTCTCTTTGTATACTTCTTCCAGTTACCTTCTGTACCATCCGCAGGCAGGAGTGTTCAGTAAAGCCGCTCCAGCTCAGGTAGTATACATGCCACTTTTCAATCGTCACTGCGGACAAAGTTTCAGGACAACCTCTTGCCCTTGGAGTGAGAAACTGTCCGTAAAAGGCAGAACAGTCAGCAATGATCGACGGCATGACGATGCAGAAGGTAATGGAAACCACTCTATTAAAGGCACAATGTATGTCCACAGGATGTATGGCCTGAAACTGAAAAAGTGTAGTGATGACCTTTCCATTGGCAAAAAGTGCCGGATTAGTCCCCCATTCGGATATGCGGGAGGAGGTAACCGTGAGAAAAAACATTGAACAACTAAGCGAAGAGTAACATACTACGAGACTGTCAGAAGTTTGAAAGCGATAGGGACGCTAGAAAATCTGAAAAGGGAAATGCATCGACTCAGTCTGTACGAGTCTGTACGTAGTGTCAGTGAAGTGAAATGGAAAGAAGATGAGAATTTCTGATCAGATGAATATCCGTTATTATCAACTGCAGCAGAAATGATACAACGAGAGTGAGATTCGTTATGAATAGGAAAGCAGGGCAGAGTGTCAGTGATTGCGAACAATATGAAACGTCCCCTTAGAAAAATTAATGAATTACTGTGCTGATAAACCTCTTACATTATTTGATTTTCAAACAGCTGAGCAAAACTGAACGTACTCAGACATTACTCTCTTTACTTATTCTGATCAACACTAAACTGACACACAATATTTTTGGCGCAACGCAATCTGACTTTCAATAATCCCTACAAGAGAATGACCCTGACTAAATTAACCTATACGTTTCACAAATCACTTACCTCACAAAAATCTTCGTTACTCAAACTACTGCAATACAGCTAGTGCCAATACTGCTAGATAATAAAAGATTCAAACTACTGAAGGCAGTAACTACTGATAGGCATAGTTAGCAAATGAAAGATTTTAATAGAGAACAAACAATGTATTTACCTTAAAAGTGTTCAAAAGTCATAATATCTACACTCCTCGAAATTGAAATAAGAACACCGTGAATTCATTGTCCCAGGAAGGGGAAACTTTATTGACACATTCCTGGGGTCAGATACATCACATGATCACACTGACAGAACCACAGGCACATAGACACAGGCAACAGAGCATGCACAATGTCGGCACTAGTACAGTGTATATCCACCTTTCGCAGCAATGCAGGCTGCTATTCTCCCATGGAGACGATCGTAGAGATGCTGGATGTAGTCCTGTGGAACGGCTTGCCATGCCATTTCCACCTGGCGCCTCAGTTGGACCAGCGTTCGTGCTGGACGTGCAGACCGCGTGAGACGACGCTTCATCCAGTCCCAAACATGCTCAATGGGGGACAGATCCGGAGATCTTGCTGGCCAGGGTAGTTGACTTACACCTTCTAGAGCACGTTGGGTGGCACGGGATACATGCGGACGTGCATTGTCCTGTTGGAACAGCAAGTTCCCTTCCCGGTCTAGGAATGGTAGAACGATGGGTTCGATGACGGTTTGGATGTACCGTGCACTATTCAGTGTCCCCTCGACGATCACCAGTGGTGTACGGCCAGTGTAGGAGATCGCTCCCCACACCATGATGCCGGGTGTTGGCCCTGTGTGCCTCGGTCGTATGCAGTCCTGATTGTGGCGCTCACCTGCACGGCGCCAAACACGCATACGACCATCATTGGCACCAAGGCAGAAGCGACTCTCATCGCTGAAGACGACACGTCTCCATTCGTCCCTCCATTCACGCCTGTCGCGACACCACTGGAGGCGGGCTGCACGATGTTGGGGCGTGAGCGGAAGACGGCCTAACGGTGTGCGGGACCGTAGCCCAGCTTCATGGAGACGGTTGCGAATGGTCCTCGGCGATACCCCATGAGCAACAGTGTCCCTAATTTGCTGGGACGTGGCGGTGCGGTCCCCTACGGCACTGCGTAGGATCCTACGGTCTTGGCGTGCATCCATATGTCGCTGCGGTCCGGTCCCAGGTCGACGGGCACGTGCACCTTCCGCCGACCACTGGTGACAACATCGATGTACTGTGGAGACCTCACGCCCCACGTGTTGAGCAATTCGGCGGTACGTCCACCTGGCCTCCCGCATGCCCACTATACGCCCTCGCTCAAAGTACGTCAACTGCACATACGGTTCACGTCCACGCTGTCGCGGCATGCTACCAGTGTTAAAGACTGCGATGGAGCTCCGTATGCCACGGCAAACTGGCTGACACTGACGGAGGCGGTGCACAAATGCTGCGCAGCTAGCGCCATTCGACGGCCAACACCGCGGTTCCTGGTGTGTCCGCTGTGCCGTGCGTGTGATCATTGCTTATACAGCCCTCTCGCAGTGTCCGGAGCAAGTATGGTGGGTCTGACACACCGGTGTCAATGTGTTCTCTTTTCCATTTCCAGGAGTGTATATCAGTCCATGATATCCAATATTACAAATTTACTGTCTCTGTCCAGATCATCCGTTCTCAAAACTCCGCCATCTCACTCCTCACATCCACCACTGCTGGCGGCTCACCTCCAACTGCGCAACGCTACGCGCTGTTAACAGCCAACTGCCCAACACTACAATAGCAAATTCCAACAATGCCACCCAGCCACAGACTGCACACAGCACAGCCAGTGATTTTCATACAGAGCGCTAGGTGGCGGTGCGTTACCAATATAAGAACCTAAAAAACCTACTTACAAATAGAGAGATAGGATTGTTCTCATCAGAATCAACAGCAAGTTTTGCCAACGACAATAGCTCAGGTATACACGGCGACGTCACAAGGAGAAGATGAGATAGATTAAGTATGTGAGGTTATTGAACATGTAAATCAGTATGTAAAGGGAGATGAAAATGTAATAATTATTCGTGAGTGAAACACGTTAGTAGCGTTAGAAATAGAAGAAAGAGAGAATATGGACACCAAAGCAACCTGTAATGGGAAACGGTTCCCTGAACATTTACCACCTGCAGGTTTGAGGACTCGAGAAGTTTTGGACGCCAAAAGTAAACAGTAGCTTCTGATTTCATCGATTGCAGAAATCGTGATATAACAATTCACGTGTTTATCACACTTGAGGAAGATACAAAGGGCGTTCAAAAAGTTTTGCACAGTCGTCTCTAATTTTTTTATTTTTTGCAGAAGCAGAATGAAATTTTTTGTAAACATACTTGGAACATTTAGCTATGCACTGAGCCTACTCAATGTAGCCTCCATCTGGTCCAACGTTCTTTCCATGACGTAAATGCACTTTGGTAAAATTCTACGGATTGACTTTTACACCATCGCTTAACACAGGAAATAAGGTCTTTCTCACTATCAAATGTTTTACCGCGCAGGTGGGCCTTCAGACGACCAAAGAGGTAAAAATCAGACGGAGCCAAGTCCGGACTGTAGTGAGGATGAGAAACAATTTTCCAACCCATTTTCCTCATTTTTCTCCTGCGTCATAAGGGCTGTATGGGGTTTGGCAATATCATGGTGTAGTCTGATGAGCTGACCCGGAAGCTGCGGTCTGTGGGTCTTGATGGCACATCGCAGTTTGTCCAATGACAAACAATAACGGTCTCAGTTAACTGTGGAGCCAGGTTCCAAAAAGTCAATGAAAATCCATCACCGACCGTTGTCGCAACCTGACATCTACTTCACGGTCAGTTATGGCTCACATGCAAATAACAGAAAATACTTTTATACACCAACCTATAGCTAAATGTCCCAAGTATGTTCACAAAAAATTCATTCTCCTCCTGGAAAAAATAAAAAAATTAGAGACGACGGTGGAAAACTTTTTGAACGCCCTCTGTACAATGGACATCTGTGCACATTATGACCAAGGTGGCCGCATTATGCACAGAAAGGAAGGAGCCTACACACGAAACCCACGTGATTGGCGGGGAATACAACTATCCTTCCCATCATAAGCGAAACGAGTGTCACTGCTTCTACCAGGAACTTGACGAGGGGAACTATTACTATTACCACGACGACGTCGACGACCACCCCGCCACCACCACTATCGCCACCTCTACTGCTACTATTGCTGCTACTAGAACTATTTACAGTGTCTATTACATACGTGTGCAAAACTTATGGACGAAAGTAACTTTCGCATGATGTGTCACTGCCACCGGTGTCGCCGAGCGTTTCTAGGCGCTTCAGTCTGGAACCGTGCGACCGCTACGGTCGCAGGTTCGAATCCTGCCTCGGGCATGGATGTGTTTGATGTCCTTAGGTTAGTTAGGTTTAAGTAGTTCTAAGTTCTAGGGGACTGATGACCTCAGATGTTAAGTCCCATAGTGCTCAGAGCCATTTGAACCATTTGATGTGTCACTGAAACATACGTCAAGTAACATAGCTCGATGAAATATGAACCATACATAGAAAGAATTGCTGCAGATGGTACAAATGGTAACTATAAGAAGTACGCAAAGAGACGCACAGAAATGACACTTTTATTCGAAGACAATAATTACACCGAAATGCAATGATTTATGATAGTTCCCTGCACATTACAAAGGTGCAAAAATGGTTCAAATGGCTCTGAGCACTATGGGACTTAACTTCTGAGGTCATCAGTCCCCTAGAACTTAGAATTACTTAAACCTAACTAACCTAAGGACATCACACACACCCATGCCCGAGGCAGGATTCGAACCTGCGACCGTAGCGGTCGCGCGGTTCCAGACTGTAGCGTTAGAACCGCTCGCCTACTCCAGTCGGCTACAAAGGTGCTTGCGACATGGTTCTTAATAGCGTGTGTGATTACCACGGGCGGCAAGGCGAGCTCTGCAAGGTTGTTTTAGTAATTGAAAAGACTGAAAACTTGTAGATATTGAAACAATAAAAAATGTTATAGAAACAAAGATACACTAAATGCTGAATACCTACTCGTTTAATCAAACTTTTGTAAAAATTTTGTGAGAAACGACTTTGCTTACTTAACTCATTAACGATTACTTAAAAAAGTCGGTCAAAATATTCATAGCGAAAAAACAATAAATTGCCAAATAAATTTTTAAAATTTGACTTTAAAATCACAACCAAATTTAATACAAAATCGAAAATTACAATGTATCTATTATCTACTACGAAATGGATGACTGTTTCAAGGATTCAAGTTTTGTACTAAAATAAAATGTGGAATTTCTAAAATTATTAAATAGCATGAGTGGTACAAATGGCTGTAAGCTCTATGGGACTTAACATCTGAGGTCATCAGTCCCCTAGGCTTAGAACTACTTAAACGTGACTAACCCAAGGCCATCACACACACAGCAATGCCCGAGGCAGGATTCGAACCTGCGCCCGTAGCAGCAGCGCGGTTCCGGACTGAAGCTCCTAGAACCACTCGGCCACAGCGGCCGGCAAATAGCATTAAGGAGGCGAAGAAAGAAAGTAAATGGTTTGTAGTTTGGCGCAGTGCAAATTTTAAAATATTTGTTCGTGCAATAACGTCAGTTGCTCTCACATGTCAGCCTGTTCTGGTGAGCACAACTAGTGATGTGTGCACGGCCTTCCATTCCCCCAATTGCCCGACGCGCAACGAGACCGCACACCTAGCATGGACGTCAAGTGGTGTGTGCGGTAGGGCGTTGGTAGGAGCGTGCATGTATGCATCACGCTGTTGAAATCGCTTTACATTATACAACAAATATAATTTATTTAACATGTATTACGTTCACTGATTGTAAAAAATAGATGTTCCATTCTCTACTGCATCCTCTTAGGAATCGATGTATTTATTTTAATTTTATTTTTTTACTTTTTGCATTATGCACTAAGCTATTTTATTCCTCAGGTTCCTGGTCATCGCCATACGAATTTTATCGAAATCGGTTCAGCGGTTTGGTCTTGAAAATGTAGCGGACAGAATTACTGTCTTGTTTATAATATTGGTATGGATTTTAGAGATTTTTTTCTATACCACTAACAGGTTGGGGAGTTCTTCTGCTGTTTACGGACAATAGAGCTTGTCTGTCAATACACTTTCAAATGACTGTAATGCAATAATCAAATACAAGGTAACCTCTACAGAATCTACAGTAACAGAACCCACAAAATTTCACAAGAAACATATTTCACAAAAAATAAAGAAACTTCGTTTCTACTCCAGTATAACTACGTGAATTTACGTCTCATGGACAGTTTCCATTTCAAAGGAATTCTTGAACTCTCAGGAAGCTGCATAATGATATAATTTTTGTCACTTTTCAAACTGAAACTTACTGCAAAAATATTTGGGTTATGTATTAAAAGTAAAGGCCAAGTATTGTGTTGTTTTCACCTACTATGTCAAGTAAACATCGCGTTGTGACTGTAACTCGGATTTTCACAGAGGTTGGAGTCACCTTTACAATACGTATTGGCTATTTTAACGAAACAGTAGGCTGCACAGTATAAAGAAAATTCAGAAATTGCTCAGTTTTGTTAAAAAGTACATTGCTGTATTTAAACAAATCGAGGATGACTGAATAACGCAAGAGACAAAAGAGATACGAGTATAAAGTATGTTGAAAAATATCATACTGGGCTATATTGCTGGTCGGAAATCTGCCCTGGATCATTTGAAGTGTATAGAAAATGTTTTAGTTCATGCAGTGTACCTTGTAGACGCCGAACGGCAGTCACACTATTATGCTTCCCTGCGTAACTACACTACTGGCCATTAAAATTGCTACACCAAGAAGAAATGCAGATGATAAACGGGTATTCATTGGACAAATATATTAAACTGGAACTGACATGTGATTACATTTTCACGCAATTTGGGTGCATAGATCCTGAGAAATCAGTACCCAGAACAACCACCTCTGGCCGTAATAAGCGCCTTGATACGCCTGGGCATTGAGTCAAACAGAGCTTGGATGGCGTGTACAGGTACAGCTGCCCATGCAGCTTCAACACGATACCACAGTTCATCAAGAGTAGTGACTGGCGTATTGTGACGTGCCAGTTGCTCGGCCACTATTGACCAGACGTTTTCAGTTGGTGAGAGATCTGGAGAATGTGCTGGCGAGGGCAGCAGTCGAACAATGGCTTTATCCAGAAAGGCCCGTACAGGACCCGCAACATGCGGTCGTACATTATCCTGCCGAAATGTAGGGTTTCGCTGGGATCGAATGAAGGGAAGAGCCACGGGTCGTAACACATCTGAAATGTAACGTCCACTGTTCAAAGTGCCGTCAATGCGAACAAGAGGTGACCGAGACGTATAACCAATGGCACCCCATACCATCACGCAGGGTGATACGCCAGTATGGCGATGACGAATACACGCTTCCAATATGCGTCCACCGCGATGTCGCCAAACACGGATGCTACCATCATGATGCTGAAAACAGAACCTGGATTCATCCGAAAAAATGACGTTTTGCCATTCGTGCACCCAGGTTCGTCGTTGAGTACACTATCGCAGGCGCTCCTGTCTGTGATGCAGCGTCAAGGATAACCGCGGCCATGGTCTCCGAGCTGATAGTCCATGCTGCTGCAAACGTCGTCGAACTGTTCGTGCAGATGGTTGTTGTCTTGCAAACGTTGACCCAGGGATCGAGACGTGGCTGCAGGATCCGTTACAGCCATGCGGATAAAATGCCTGTCATCTCGACTGCTAGTGATACGAGGCCGTTGGAATCCAGCACGGCGTTCCGTATTACCCTCCTGAACACACGAATTCCATATTCTGCAGTCATTGGATCTCGACCAACGCGAGCAGCAATGTCGCGATACGATAAATCGCATTCGCCAAAGGCTACAATCCGACTTTTATCAAAGTCGGAAACGTGATGGTACGCATTTCTCCTCCTTACACGAGGAATCACAACAACGTTTCACCAGGCAACGCCGGTCAACTATTGTTTATGTATGAGAAATCGGTTGGAAACTTTCCTCATGTCAGCACGTTGTAGGTGTCGCCACCGGCGCCAACCTTGTGTGAATGCTCTGAAAAGCTAATCATTTACATATCACAGAATCTTCTTCCTGTCGGTTAAATTTCGCGTCTGTAGCACGTCATCTTCGTGGTGTAGCAATTTTAATGGCCAGTAGTGTAGTAAAAGTGACGTCTATTTTTCTCCCAGTATTATGAGCTACATTCTACCATTTGAAACTTCTGGATCAGATATCGTAAATTTGATGAGAGCCCGCCTGAAACGAAAATTCTAGCACAAACATTATTCTAGCACTCTTTCTGCATTCCTCTGTGAATCCATCTGCAAAGTGCACTCGTCAGCACGTGGCGCAGGGAACCCTTGCGATTCCAGCTCTGTTCGCCGCACTAGCATCGAAAGGACGCTTGTGGTAGGGCAGAGCTTACCCTACATCTGCACACTGCACAGACGAGAAAATTACAGATACAGGGTAACGTAAGCGCGACATTGAAAGATACTACAAATCGCCCGAAAGAGGACAGACCACAGGATCGTGTGGGATGCCTGCTATATTCTATATTTCCTGAGGTATTTTTGTTCTGTCGTTACAAGTACAAGAAAATGCGTGTTTTTCTCAAAAGACGCGTTTTGCCTTATTAAAGTAAACCATCATCAGAGGTCTGTAATTAAAGATATTTCCAGTCTGATTTGTTTTCTAGATCGAAAAACAGTTCCTTAACAAACTGTTGGTTTCTACTTACTGTAATTTCTCCTTTTTTTTCGTTTACATCAGGAAATGCTGTCAGCTACCACGTCTTTGGTTTCTTTCTTCGTTAGGCACTGTTCTCTAATTTTATACTGCTTTACATAACTATGCATTTTTACGTTTAATAAAGAACAGCCGGCCGAAGTGGCCGTGCGGTTAAAGGCGCTGCAGTCTGGAACCGCAAGACCGCTACGGTCGCAGGTTCGAATCCTGCCTCGGGCATGGATGTTTGTGATGTCCTTAGGTTAGTTAGGTTTAACTAGTTCTAAGTTCTAGGGGACTAATGACCTCAGCAGTTGAGTCCCATAGTGCTCAGAGCCATTTGAACCAATAAAGAACAGTTTCGTACATCACTCTTCACTGGTTATTTGTATACTTCAGTGTGAGTGTTGTGTTTTGTAGAGTTGCCAACATTTCCACTATTTCTTCTTTCATCTGTCCACTTTTTTTTCGTTCTCTGTAGTTCATTATATGCGTGTTATTCCGTTTGATTATGTTACTGTGTATTTGTATACTGTGTAGGAGTAAAGAAGGAATAGTGATGGAGTGTTTTTATGAGTAGGTGGGGGAGGGAGAAGCAAAGATGAGTGGACGTAAGTGCATAGTAGTGTGATGGAAAGGGAATTGAAGGAAAAAATGTGACGGGCAAGAATTGAAATACTACACACAAGTGAAATACACTATACAAGAAGGAGGTTTCCACACGGTTACACCTATTTCAGGAATACTAGTCAATATTTTCATGAACCATATAGAAGAACTAATATTTGAAGATATAATAAGAAAGAAAGGCTACAACTTCATCTAGTGATACAGGTACATTGGCGACATAATATGCGTGGTAGATGAACCTAAAAATAAAATACAACAGCTACACAAAGACATAAATGCTATAAACAAGCACATAAAGTTTACAATCAAAGAAGAACTTACTCGACTTTCTAGACATAGCCTTAAGAAAAGACGAACACAAGCATCCATTTGACACGTACAGAAAACACACGACAAGTGGCACTATCTTAAATGCAACCTCAAACCAACCGCAGAATCAAAAACAGGCAGCAGTCAGATACATGCTAAACAGACTGCACAGGATCCTCCTAAACATTTCTGATTACCAAAACGAGCTGGCTATTGTAGAACAAACAGCATTAAAATTGACATAAAAAAGCACTGGTAGAAAAACTGAACAGAAAAATAAAGTCAGGAATAATGAAGAAAACTAACCAAACCACGTCAACAAATAAAATCTACACGACCAAAAAAAATTGCATACAATGACCTACCATAAGTAATTCACACATAAAATGGGCAACATATTCAAAAAACATGGCATAAACATTGCTTACCAAACAAGCAACTAATAACAAAAACACAATCTGGTATCTACAGTTGCAGAGACTGTGCAAAAATATACACTGGAATGACTGGCAGGACATTTGACGCAAAATATAAAGAACACATCAGAGCACTGAAATACGGTACAAACCATTTAACATTTGGAGGCCATCTTTAACAGAAATACCACAGACCAAGCACTAATGAAAAAGATATGAATATCGAAAGAATCAGTAAAGACGTACACCACCTCGCTTCCCAATAAAATTTCCATATACATAAAGCATTAACACAAAATAAACAGCTGCTCAATAAGTAAATAAATACTGAAAACCAGAGAACATGTAAAATAATTGAAGAATCATACGAAAAAGGAAATGGCCTTCCCCATCCTTCACTCTGTCAAGAGCCCCCCCCCCCCCCCTCTCATTTCACTTCTTGTCCAAAACCTTTCTTCTTCAATTTACTCTCCATCAAACTACTATACACTTATGTCCACTCATCTTCTCATCTTTACTTCTTCCTCTTCCAACTACTCACAAAGCAAACGCCATCACTATTTTTTCATTACTCCTACATCAAACGGAACAACACGCATATAATGAACTACAGAGAATGAAAAAATGGGTAGATAAAAGAAGAACTAGTGGAAATGTTGAAGACGCCACAAAAAACAGCGCGCATACACAGAAGTATACAAATTAACATTAAACTGTGGTGTACGAAACTGTGCTTTGTTAAACGTAAACATGCATAGTTATGTAAAGCAGTATAAAATTAGAGCACAGTTATCAGTACCTAACGAAGAAAGTAACCAAAGACGTGCCAACAGACAGCATTTCCTGATGTCGACCAAAAAACAAGGAGAAACTACGGTAAGTAGAAACCAACAGTTTGTTAAGGAACTGTTGTTCGAGGTAGAAAATAAATCAAACTGGAAATATCTTTAATTATAGACCTCTGATGATGCCTTACTTCAATAAGGCGAAACGCGGCTGGTGAGAAAAACACGCATTTTCTTGTAATTAGAACGACGGAACAAAAATACGCCAGAAATTGTAAAGCAATTATGGTCAATATGGCCACACAAATGAAGAATTTAATTCTGTATTTAATATACGGAGAATCCGGCCATTCTTATAGCACATAGGTCGCTGGATCAACGACTCCTGCCAAGTGTTTGTAAAAAGGAGCAGCTCGTTCCAGTCTATAGCTGTGGGCGTGTGCCTTATTTCACTGACGTCAATTTCTTGCACAATTATTGAACATACATTATGCTTGCGCATGATGACTTTTCTAGAGACTGAGCAACAATGTGGTAATCAACGTGGTTCCTAAAAGTACTGATTGCGTACATCCCAGCTTACTTTGCTCACTGACGGGAAGCAGAAGATGGTAAATGGTGAAGCTCGGGTTGATGCAGCGTTTTTTGACACACAGAAAGCCTTCTACACAAATCAACATTGTCGCCAAGTAAATAAAATACGTGCATGTTGAATGTCTGAATAAGTGTACAATTGAACTGAAGACTTTCTGGCTAACAGATCTCAGTATATCGTTATTAACGTACTTAATGCGGAGACACATAAGAAATAGGGCCACATATTTGGCAGTATACATTTATTCAACAAATGGTTCAAATGGCTCTGAGCACTATGGGACTCAACTGCTGTGGTCATAAGTCCCCTAGAACTTAGAACTACTTAAACCTAACTAACCTAAGGACAGCACACAACACCCAGCCATCACGAGGCAGAGAAAATCCCTGACCCCGCCGGGAATCGAACCCGGGAACCCGGGCGTGGGAAGCGAGAACGCTACCGCACGACCACGAGATGCGGGCTATTCAACAAATGCTGAGTAATTTTTCTATTATTTTAAGCCACAGTTATGTACAGTTGTCTCAGTGTTAGCGCTTTCCCTATTTGGCTGTTCTTTTACTTCCTATTGCAGAATCAGCTCTATAGCAATTTTCAAGTGATTCATTACTACTTGGAATTAAAACACAGTACCCGTTGCACATTTATTTTTGATTACCACGCCACCAGGGCCGTTATGCAGTGGTTACCTTAACGATATAGAAATACAAGGTATAATGCAATAAATATACCCAGTGGAAGAAACTGCATACATTATCTGTAAATACAGTAACGTATACTGATTCGAAATTTCGAGCGTATGTAACATAGTTGTTACAGATAAATTTCACATTATGTCTATAAATTGACAAAAATGGGATTCCTTGTTTTGACTTGTTGGGCGTGGTGATGGTTGAGCATTCTACATTTCATTAAGAAACTCAAGTGCATGGTACTGTACAGTAAATTATAAGAGGGAATACAAAATTTTGACCACCTTCTTGATTACCTCTTACGATGGATGTTTCTTTTTTTTTTGGTCATCAGTCTACTGACTGGTTTGATGCGGCCCGCCACGAATTCCTCTCCTGTGCTAACCTCTTCATCTCAGAGTAGCACTTGCAACCTACGTCCTCAATTATTTGCTTGACGTATTCCAATCTCTGTCTTCCTCTACAGTTTTTGCCCTCTACAGCTCCCTCTAGTACCATGGAAGTCATTCCCTCATGTCTTAGCAGATGTCCTATCATCCTGTCCCTTCTCCTTATCAGTGTTTTCCACATATTCCTTTCCTCTCCGATTCTGCATAGAACCTCCTCATTCCTTACCTTATCAGTCCACCTAATTTTCAACATTCGTCTATAGCACCACATCTCAAATGCTTCGATTCTCTTCTGTTCCGGTTTTCCCACAGTCCATGTTTCACTGCCATACAATGCCGTACTCCAGACGTACATCCTCAGAAATTTCTTCCTCAAATTAAGGCCGGTATTTGATATTAGTAGACTTCTCTTGGCCAGAAATGCCTTTTTTGCCATAGCGAGTCTGCTTTTGATGTCCTCCTTGCTCCGTCCGTCATTGGTTATTTTACTGCCTAGGTAGCAGAATTCCTTAACTTCATTGACTTCGTGACCATCAATCCTGATGTTAAGTTTCTCGCTGTTCTCATTTCTACTACTTCTCATTACCCTCGTCTTTTTCCGATTTACTCTCAAACCATACTGTGTACTCATTAGACTGTTCATTCCGTTCAGCAGATCATTTAATTTTTCTTCACTTTCACTCAGGATAGCAATGTCATCAGCGAATTGTATCATTGATATCCTTTCACCTTGTATTTTAATTCCACTCCTGAACCTTTCTTTTATTTCCATCATTGCTTCCTCGATGTACAGATTGAAGAGTAGGGGCGAAAGGCTACAGCCTTGTCTTACACCCTTCTTAATACGAACACTTCGTTCTTGATCGTCCACTCTTATTATTCCCTCTTGGTTGTTGTACATATTGTATATGACCCGTCTCTCCCTGTAGCTTACGCTACTTTTTTCAGAATCTCGAACAGCTTGCACCATTTTATATTGTCGAACGCTTTTTCCAGGTCAACAAATCCCATGAAAGTGTCTTGATTTTTCTTTAGCCTTAGAAAGTCACACGGAGCTAAATCAGGACTATAGGGATGGTGATGGATGTACACTACTGGCCATTAAAATTGCTACACCAAGAAGAAATGCAGATGATAAACGGGTATTCATTGGACAAATATATTCTACTAGAACTGACATGTGATTACATTTTCACGCAATTTTGGTGCATAGATCCTGAGAAATCAGTACCCAGAACAACCACCCCTGGCCATAATAACGGCCTTGACACGTCTGGGCATTGAGTAAAACAGAGCTTGGATGGCGTGTAGAAGTACAGCTGCCCATGGCCGAGCGGTTCTAGTCGCTTCAGTCCTTAACCGCGCTGCTGCTACGGTCGCAGGTTCGAATCCTGCCTCGGGCATGAATGTGTGTGATGTCCTTAGGTTAGTTAGGTTTAGGTAGTTCTAAATCTAGGGGACTGATGACCTCAGATGTTAAGTCCCATAGTGCTCAGAGTCATTTGAACCATTTTTTGAACAGCTGCCCATGCAGCTTTAAGACGATACCACAGATCATCAAGAGTAGTGACTGGCGTATTGGGACGAGCCAGTTGCTCGGCCACCATTCACCAGACGTTTCAATTGGTGAGAGATCTGGAGAACGTGCTGGCCAGGGCAGCAGTCAAAAATTTTCTGTATCCAGAAAGGCCCGTACAGGACCTGAAACATGCGGTCGTGCATTATTCTGCTGAAATAAAGTGTTTCGCAGGGATAGAATGAAGGGTAGAGCCAAGGGTCGTAACATATCTGAAATGTAACGTCTACAGTTCAAAGTGGTGACCGAGACGTGTAACCAGTGGCACCCCATACCATCACGCCGGCTGATACGCCAGTATGGCAATGACGAATACACGCTTCCACTGTGCGTTCACCGCGATGTCGCCAAACACGGATGCGACCATCATGATTCTGTAAACAGAACCTGGATTCATCCGAAAAAATGGCTTTTTGCCATTCGTGCACCCAGGTTCGTCGTTGAGTACACCATCGCAAGCGCTCCTGTCTGTGATGCAGCGTCAAGGGTAATCGCAGCCATGGTCTCCGAGCTGATAGTCCATGCTACTGAAACGTCGTCGAACTGTTCGCGCAGATGGTTGTTGTCTTTTCAAACGACCCCATCTGTTGACTCAGGGATCGAGACGTGGCTGCACATCCGTTACAGCCATGCGGATAAGGTGCCTGTCATCTCGACTGCTAGTGATACGAGGCCGTTGGGATCCAGCACGGCGTTCTGTATTACCCTCCTGAACCCATCGATTCCATATTCTGCTAACAGTCATTGGATCTCGACCAACGTGAGCAGCAATGTCGCGATACGATAAACCGCATTCGCGATAGGCTACAATCCGACCTTTATCAAAGTCGGAGACGTGATGGTAAGCATTTCTCCTCCTTACACGAGACATCACAACAACGTTTCACCAGGCAACGCCGGTCAACTGCTGATTGTGTATGAGAAACCGGTTGGAAACTTTCCTCAAGTCAGCACGTTGTAGGTGTCGCCACTGGCGCCAACCTTGTGTGAATGCTCTGAAAAGCTAATCATTTGCATATCAGAGCATCTTCTTGCTGTCGGTTAAATTTCGCGTCTGTAGCACGTCATCTTCGTGGTGCAGCAATTTTAATGGCCAGTAATGTATTTCACATTGATTTGTGAAATATATTCAATAACAACATGTGCAGCATGCGGCTGTGCATTATCGTGGTTCAGCACCCAGATGGTTTCACTGGTACGTGCTGTTTCGCGCCTGATACAGACTTACAAAGTTTTCTGGATATCCCTGTAGTATTGTTAGCGACTTCTGTGGAGGTACAACATGCAGATAGCCGCGTGGGGTAGCGGCGCGGTCTTCGGCGTTTTGCACGGTCCCCGCGGCTCCCCCCGTTGGAGGTTCGAGTCCTCCCTCGGGCATGGGTGTGTGTGTGTTGTCCTTAGCGTATGTTAGTTTAAGTTGGATTAAGTAGTGTGTAAGCCTAGGGAACCGATGATCTCAGCAGTTTGGTCTCATGAGACCTTCCCACAAATTTCCAATTTTTCCAACATGATGATAAACAATTCCATTAATATCAAAAAATGAGATGACCATAAAACAACCACATTTGCTCTTTTCGAGGTTAGTGATGTAGGAGATTTCCACACTGAACCTTGCTTTTGCTCTCAGGATGAAAATGATGAAGCCAAGTTTCATCAGCAATGATTACCTTTGAAGAAATTCCGTATCTACCTCTAATAACAACCCATGCAGACGTACTCGCGAATGTCCTTCTGTTCGGAAATCAGCAGTCCTGGAACCCATCGCGCACGAACATTTCTCATGTGTAAATTTCCTATCACCAACTCGGTATTTCTGAAAGTGTTCGCAAGGTTACCTCCTCTCTCACTATAACAGTAGGGGTGTTGATATTTTCTTCCGTACATCTGCATCTACATCTAAGCTTCTCAAGCCACCTTAAGGTGTGTGGCGGAGGGTATTTTGTGCACTACGGTCACTTCCCCCTTTCCTGTTCCAGTCACGTATGGTTTACGGAAAGAACGTTTATTGCAAAGCCTCCGTGTGGGTTCGAATCCCTTTATCTCTATTGTCTTTTCCCGAGATGTACCTAGGAGAAAGCTATACAGGGTGAGTCACCTAACGTTACCGCTGGATATATTTCGTAAACCACATCAAATACTGACAATCGATTCCACAGACCGAGCGTGAGGAGAGGGGATGGTGTAATTGGTTAACACAAACCATAAAAAAATGCACAGAAGTATGTTTTTTAACACAAACCTACGTTTTAGCACATCTGAACATATAAACAAATACGTAATCAGTGCCGTTTGTTGCAATGTAAAATGTTAAATACATCCGGAGATATTGTAACCTAAAGTTGACGCTTGAGTACCACTCCTCCGCTGTTCGATCGTGTGTATCGGAGAGCACCGAATTACGTAGGGATCCAAAGGGAACGGTGATGGACCTTAGGTACAGAAGAGACTGGAACAGCACATTACGTCCATATGCTAACACCTTTTTATTGGTCTTTTTCACTGATGCACATGTACATTACCATGAGGGGTGAGGTACACGCACACACGTGGTTTCCGTTTTCAATTACGGATTGGAATAGAGTGTGTCCCGACATGTCAGGCCAATAGATGTTCAATGTGGTGGCCATCATTTGCTGCACACAATTGCAATCTCTGGCGTAATGAATGTCGTACACGCCGCAGTACAACTAACGGGGTTCCATTTAAAAAAACGTAGGTTTGTGTTAAAAAACATACTTCTGTGCATTTTTTTTATGGTTTGTATTAACCGATTACACTAGCCCCTCTCCTCACGTTCGGTCTGTGGAATCGATTCGTCAGTATTTGATGTGGTTTACGAAATATATCCAGCGGTAACGTTAGGTAACTCACCCTGTATATTGGGGACTCTTCTTGGAAAGTAAACTCCCGTAATTTTAACAGTAGATCATATCTTTTAATATTGACAGCCTACAAGACGAAAGTATCAGAACACTCTTTGCGGCCAGTGGTTGAATCATTTGAAGGAAGTACAGAGGAAGTATATGACAATATAAAAACTAGTGTGAAAATCATAGCAACAGAAGTGTTGGGTAAAAAAGATAGCAACCACAACCGTGCAGCAGAGTGGTGGTCAGAGGAACTAGAGGTCCTCGTTAGAGAAAAACGAAATGCGTTCCTTCAGTGGTTGAATGATAAATCAGAAGAAACAAGATCAATATACAAGAAAAAGAAGAATGATATATACGAAGACAGTAACTTGTTCTCGAAAGAACAATTACTGTTGATGACCGTGCAGCTTTTTCCCTGGAATAAATGATGACTAACTGACAACCTAAGCTGCCGACAGGTGTTGTTGATATACCTCGATGTGGACAGCTGAAAATGTGTGCCCCGACCAGGACTCGAACCAGGGATCTCCTGCTTACATGGCAGACGCTCTATCCATCTTTTTTTTTTTTTTTGCCAGACTGGTGTAACAATAACAAACATAAACTGCTTCTAGCATTTTTGTTTTAAATATATAAGAAGATGACTTTTATAAAATAAAATATTTCTGGGAAACGTAAAGAAGTGGACTTTTGTACATAATAGTAAAAAAAAAATCCTGCTTCTGTCAGTACAATACAATAACGGTCTACATTCCTCTTTTGGGCGCGTACCTCGCTAATCCCGTTATACCTCTCGTTGGTGTCGGGTACGTCTTCACGTGTGGTTGTGGCCCTTCTCCACTGTCCTGGTCCTTTCTTGCTCTGATACTTATAATCAATAATTACATTCTCCTACCCGGGACACCCCAACTGGGTGGGGGATCAAGCAAGGCACTCCCTAAAAAATTTGCGTAATATGTTCGATATCTCGGATGTCTTATAAGCTGTGAGTGATGATCTTGTAGTAAGGCCAAAAAGTCGAGCACATTCTTACTGCCGTCTCGGAAAGGATAACGCACAGTCAAACCTCGAATCCAGGTCACTGCGTTTGTCTTTGTTCGGGGATAATATGTCCTATCTGGGAGAAGTAGTATCCGTGGTTCTATTGCTTGCGGCCCCACCCGAAGGAGGAAGGCCATCATTTTTTTGACCAAACACCATACGTCCGCCGAAGGTCCGCATATCAGGCGATGCTCCTCTGTGTCTATAACATTGCACTGCGGACACAGTGGCTCGTCCGCCATATGAATTGTATGCAACCTGGAACGAGTCACGTATTTCCCATTTACCACCTGATACCACAGTGCGCGCGTTCCCGTATCAAGGTGTGGGTGGTGCACTGTACGCCATACCACTGACCACGTAGCTGTTGGTTGGCGGCGCTCTACGGCATTATTCGGCCGTCGTCGAGTCAAGATGTGATATATATCACGTGCCGTTGCCGTCCTGGTTGTCGGTAGTTCCATATGTACATAACTGTGTTCCACAAAAAAGGTTCGCATATGGGCAAGCGATGGTGAGATGTGAGACACCGCTACTGGAGCCGAACGTGAAGGTGGAGCGAGTTCGTCTATCAAGGTGCCCGTGTCTGAGCCACCGAGGACACAGATGAATAGCGCGACTGCAGGGACTTATCCCTTGCACGCTTCCCGTGAGACTCACATTCCCAACTGTCCACAACTCTACATATGTATTGTACCTTGTAGACATTTGCCCACCCACTCATTACTCGCGCACGCTTTGGCGATTCCCGTAAGAGTTTGGGCAACCTGTGCGCATTTGCACAGACGAAGGTCATTGGCTGGGTAGCCTTTAACTATATATACGAAGACAGTAACTTGTTCTCGAAAGAACAGTTACTGTTGATGACCGTGCAGCTTTTTCCCTGGAATAAATGATTTCTAACTGACAACCTAAGCTGCCGACAGGTGTTATTGATATACCTCGATGTGGACAGCTGAAAATGTGTTCTTTCGAGAACAAGTTACTGTCTTCGTATATATAGTTAAAGGCTACCCAGCCATTGACCTTCGTCTGTGCAAATGCGCACAGGTTGCCCAAACTCTTACGGGAATCGTCAAAGCGTGCGCGAATGATGAGTGGGTGGGCAAATGTCTATAAGGTACAATACATATGTAGAGTTGTGGACAGTTGGGAATGTGAGTCTCACGGGAAGCGTGCAAGGGATAAGTCCCTGCAGTCGCGCTATTCATCTGTGTCCTTGGTGGCTCAGACGGATAGAGCGTCTGCCATGTAAGCAGGAGATCCCGGGTTCGAGTCCCGGTCGGGGCACACATTTTCAGCTGTCCACATCGAGGTATATCACCAACACCTGTCGGCAGCTTAGGTTGTCAGTTAGTCTTCATTTATTCTAAAGAAGAATGAAGTTATGAAAAAAATAAGGATGGCAAAAAATGAAGCCTGGGAAAGAACATGTGCCGAGGTGAATAGCAAATTAGGATTTGGGAGAGCAAAAGAAGCATGGTCAGTATTAAAACGGCTTCGACAGGATACTAAAAGCAAAACTAATCTCCAACTGATAACACAAAAGGAATGGGAAGAGTATTTCCCAAAATTATTAAATGAGGACAGAAGAATATCTAGAAGAAGGAACAGTGGAAGAAAAAAGACATGAAGATGATGAGATCCAGATTTTAGAAAGTGAAGAACTTCACGCGTTGAGAACAGGAAAGAATGGTAAATCACTGGGACCAGGCAATATCAGTCTGGAGTGTCTGAAATATAGTGGGGACAAAATTGTGAAACTGATAACACAGCTCTTCAACAAAATGATACATGGAGATTCAATACCATACGAGATGAAGCTAGGTTACATTAATACAATATTTAAGAAAGGGGATCGCAAAATTTGTTCAAACTATCGAGGAATTTGTGTTACAAACACATGAGAATTTTTGCGAAAGTAATTAAAAACAAACTGGAAAAAAATTTTAGAACCCAAGAAGAACAATGTGGATTCACGGCTGGGAGATCATGTGTAGACCATATTTTCACATTACGACAGATTTTGGACAGACATAGGGAAAAATCAAAAAATATAGGATTAATTTTCATAGATCTAGAAAAAGCGTATGATACTGTTCCAAGAAAATTACTTTGGAGAGCACTACATATGGCAAACATAAACCCTTCCTTGATTAAAATAATACAACAGATGTATAAAGATAACATTTGCCAAGTGAAAGTTGGTAATAAACTTTCACAGAAATTTAGAACAAGTAAAGGCCTTTTACAGGGTTGTCCCATGTCACCATCATTATTTAAAATCTATATAGATATTAGCCTTAGAACATGGTCTCGTAAATATAATAGTATGGGATTAGAAATAAGAGATGGAGTTTACCTACATCATTTATTGTTTGCTGATGATCAAGTAGTCGTAGCACAAGATGGGGAGGACGCTAACTATATGTACAATCAACTAGCAGTAGCATACAAAACTTGGGGTTTGAAGATTAATTACAAAGAAAAACAATACTTGACTAATGATTCAAATGAGCCATTCATTGAAGAAAAGAAAATCAAAAAGATAAACACTTTCTGTTATTTGGGATCCATTTTAGAAATCGAGGGAAAATCAGAGTCAGAAATCAATAAAAGAATTAGTAGTGGACGGAGGGTCATTGGGATGCTTAACTCAGTCTTATGGAGTAGGAATGTAATGAGCAGAACTAAAAAATTAATATACAAATCCATATTAGAGACTGTGGTTCTGTATGGAACGGAGACCTGGACAATTAACATGAAGCACATTAAAAAATTACAAGCTCTAGAGATGGACTTCTGGAGAAGATCGGCAAGAATCTCCAGGAAAGAAAAGATAAGGAACACCGAAGTAATAAGGAGAATGGAAATGAAAGAAAGAATATATGACGTAATGGATAGGAAGAAATTACAGTGGTACGGGCATGTACGACGAATGGAGGAAGCCAGAAAACCAAAATGGATACTGGAGTGGGAACCGGAGGGGAGAAGAAGAAGAGGACGACCTATGACCACCTGGCTCCAAACTGTACAGCACACAATGAGGAGAATGGGCGCAGAGGAAGAGGACACACAAGATCGAAACACCTGGAGGAATATTTTGAAAATATAGTTTAAGAAAGTCTATTGTTTGTATAGTAATTTCCAAATAAATTATTATGTTGGAGATAAGCCTATGTAATGAGGAAAAGCTCGAAACAATAATAAGATCATACCGTGATGCAGAACGCCTCTCTTGTAGTGTCTGCTACTGCAACTGACGCTTTCGCACTTGCTAAATGAAACTATAACGAAATGTACAGCTTTTCTTTGAATTCCTTATTCCCTATACCAATCCTACCTGGTGCATATCCCAGAGTAACGAGCAGATTTAAAGCACTGGTCGAACGAGAGTCTTGTCACCTACTTCCTTACTGATGGAGTACATTTCATGTGGGATCTTCCAATGAACCTCGGTCCGACATCTGCCTCACGATAGATTAATATTACCTGAATGTTCCACTTTAAATCGCTCCGTATGTATATTCCTAGATATATTATGTGTGTAACTGCTTCCGGTGATTGATCTGCGATCATGTGATCATACAATAAAAGATATTTCTGTCTGTCTTCGCAATATGTTACACTTGTATATGCCGAAACAATTGCCACTCCCTACACGAAGCGTCGATCCTGTGCACGTCTTTCTGCATTTCGCTACTCTTTCTAGCGTTGCCTTTTCTGTATACAGCAACATCATCATCCGCGAAAAGCCTCATGGAAATTCTGACGTTATCTGCTAGGTCATTTATATATATTGTGAAAAGTGATGGTTCTGTAACACTCCTTTGTGGCACGCCCGAAGTTACTTTTACGTTTGAGGACTTCTTTCTGTTCAGAATAAGATTCTGTGTTTTCTGTTAGAAGCTCTTCAGTCCAGTCATGCAGTTGGATTGACATTCCGTACGCTGGTATTTTGTTAACTAGGCGCCAGTGCTAAGGGTACGCATGTGATAGTTTGCAGAGGGCATGGAAGGGTATGGACTAAATATTTTGGAAGGCAACTGGCGACTTGGCAGTAGCCATAAAAAGTTACAGTTCTGACACTGTTAAAAACTTGGTTCTCTTACTAAAATACAAGGCCATAGTACTGATGCTCCATAAAAAAGCGTGGACGCCCTTTGGCGTTGCGGATCTGTATCGAACGCCACCCAGAAGTCAAGGAACATGTCATCTACCTGGGCGCCTGCACCCTCTGCTTTCTGGGTCTTGTGGGCGAACAGAGCGAGCTGGGCTTCACACGATCTTTGTTTTCGGAACTCACGTCGATTCCTACAGAGGAGATTTTCGATCCTCCCAAGTATCATAAAATACTAACATGCGGGCATAAATCATGACTATAGTTTTCTGTGTCTTTTCGACGATCCTTCTTGAAAATGGGAATGACCAGTTTTTTTCTAATCATTAGGAACGCTTCGCTCCTCAAAAAACATTCAGTACACTGCTGCTCTAAGAGGGATAAGTTCTATACAGATTCGAATTGGTATTCCGTCAGGTCCAGTGGTCTTTCCTCTGTTGAGCACTTTCGGTAGCTTTTCTGTCTTTTGCTGACTTATTTGGATATTAATCGTTCTGCCGCTCGTGCAACGATAAAAAAAAAATGTCGTGTGACTAGGGCTTCCCGTCGGGTAGACCGTTTGCCGGGTGCAAGTCTTTAGATTTGACGTCACTTCGGCGACTTGCGCGTCGATGGGGATGAAATGATGATGATTAGGACAACACAACACTCAGTCCCTGAGCGGAGTAACTCACCGACCCAGCCGGGAATCGAACGATTTAAAGGAGGAACTAAAATGCGATCATTCTCTGTGAAACAGGTTTGGAAAAAAAAAGTTTAGTATTTCGGTCTTTTCTATGTCATCCTATATGTTAATGTCAGTATAGCCGCAGAGTGCCTGGGTAGCCGGCTTCGATTCGTCTATTGGTTTAAAAATGGTTCAAATGGCTCTGAGCACTATGGGACTTAACATCTGAGGTCATCACTCCCCTAGAACTTAGAACTACTTAAACCTAACTAACCTAAGGACATCACACACATCCATGCCCGAGGCAGGATTCGAACCTGCGACCGTAGCTGTCGCTCGGTTCCGGACTGAAGCGCCTGGAACCGCTCGGTCACACCGGCCGGCTACTGATTTAACATACGACCAAAACTTCTTAGGGTTTTCTGTCAAGTCGGTTGGATTTCGAACTCGCTGAACGCTTCAAGCATAATTATGGCTTCGCTTAGTTTTTATTTATCTGTGAGGCTTTGGCTACGTATGAATTTGTAGCAAATCTCTCTTTGCTAAGCAGTAAATGGAACGTCGGGTCCACCTTCCTCTGAAATTGATTGTCTCCCCTCTTAAACAATTTAAACCATCTTCGGACTGTGCAGTAGAACAGAACAGACTCTCCATTAACATGGCATGGGGCTCAGCGGGAGAGATGTTGAGACGAAAGTAGTGTTTCAAAGCTGCGCACTCATCGGCCGTCACCTCCATTTCTGCGGTAGGCGATAGCTAAGGATGGCGGTTTTCGCTGAAACAACCGCTTTTCGGTTATACTAGTTTTTTTGACGCCGGTTCAGTTTGACTGTTAAAACCGCTCAAAATAACTGGTTTTTTGTACCTATTATTTCCTTTAATAAATGTAGAAACCGAACAAAAATTTAAAAATTATGATTCACTCAGTTTCAAAATACATAGAATGAAAATATTAAATTAAGAAGGCAAATGAAAGAAAGCTTAGTCCGTCCACCGTTCAATGCTTTTCTCGAAAAGTGATACGTGGTTAAATACTATAAAAAATCACCAATATTCTCGTATTGTTCCTAATTCTTTTTAACTTTCCTCCAAAAACCCGTGTTGTAATCGGGGATCATACGACTATTTGGGGATTACGAATAATCAGGGCTAAAGGGTGAAAACTAAGGTTGAGATTTTTCGTGTTAATTTGGCCATTTTCAAGGACTACAAACAGATAAAGGCATTATGTAGACACAGGCAGCAGATCAACTACATTCTGTTTTTATTGTATGTTGTTGTGGTCTTCAGTCCTGAGACTGGTTTGATACAGCTCTCAATGCTACTCTATCCTGTGCAAGCTGCTTCATCTCCCATTACGTACTGTAGCCTACATCCTTCTGAATCTGCTTAGTGTATTCATCTCTTGGTCTCCCTCTACGATTTTTACCCACCACGCTGTCCTCCAATACTAAATTGGTGATCCCTTGATGCCTCAGAACATGTCCTACCAACCGATCCCTTCTTCTAGTCAAGTTGTGCCACAAACTCCTCTTCTCCCCAATTCTATTCAATACCTCCTCATTAGTTATGTGATCTACCCATCTAATCTTCAGCATTCTTCTGTAGCACCACATTTCGAAAGCTTCTATTCTCTTCCAAACTATTTATCGTCCATGTTTCACTTCCATACATGCCTACACTCCATACAAATACTCTCAGAAACGACTTCCTGAAACTTAAATCTATACTCGATGTTAAAAAATTTCTCTTCTTCAGAAACGCTTTCCTTGCCATTGCCAGTCTACGTTTTATATGCTCTCTACTTCGAGCATCATCAGTTATTTTGCTCCCCAAATAGCAAAACTCATTTACTACTTTAAGTGTCTCATTCCCTAATCTAATTCCCTCAGCATCACCCGAGTTAACTCGACTACATTCCATTATCCTCGTTTTGCTTTTGTTGATGTTCATCTTATGGCCTCCTTTCAAGACACTGTCCATTCCGTTCAACTGCTCTTCCAAGTCCTTTGCTGTCTCTGACAGAATTACAATATCATCGGTGAACCTTAAAGTTTTTATTTCTTCTCCATGGATTTTACTACCTACTCCGAATCCTTCCTTTGTTTCCCTCATTGCTTGCTCAATATACAGATTGAATAACATCGGGGAAAGGCTACAATCATGTTTCACTCCCTTGCCAACCATTGCTTCTCTTTCACGTCCCTCGACTCTTATAACTGCCATCTGGTTTCTGTACAAATTGCAAATAGCCTTTCGCTCCCTGTATTTTACCCCTGCCACATCCAGAATTTGAAAGAGAGTATTCCAGCCAACATTGTCAAAAGCTTTCTCTAAGTCTACAAATGCTAGAAACGTAGGTTTGCATTTTCTTAATCTCGCTTCTAAGATAAGTCGAGGGGCAGGATTGCCTCACGTGTTCCAATATTTCTACGGAATCCAAACTTATCTTCCCCGACGTCGGCTTCTATCAGTTTTTCCATTTGTCTGCAAAGATTTCGCGTTAGTATTTTGAAGCCGTGACTTATTAAACTGATAGTTCGGTAATTTTCATATCTGTCAACACCTGCTTTCTTTGGGATTGTAATTATTATATTCTTCTCGAAGTCTGAGGGTATTTCGCCTGTCTCATACATTTTGCTCACCAGATGGTAGAGTTTTGTCAGGACTGGCTCTCCCAAGGCTGTCAGTAGTTCTAGTGGAATGTTGTCTACTCCCGGGGCCTTATTTCGACTTAGGTCTTTCAGTGCTCTGTCAAACTCTTCACGCAGTATCGTATCTCCCATTTCATCTTCATCTACATCCTCTTCCAATTCCATAATATTGCCCTCGAGTACGTCGCCCTTGTATAGACCTGTAGGCAGTATCTATCTTACCCCTAGTGATATAAGCCTCTAAATCCTTACATTTGTCATCTAGGCATGCCTGCTTAGCCATTTTGCACTTCCTGTCGATCTCATTTTTGAGATGTTTGTATTCTTTTTGCCTGCTTCATTTAGTGCATTTTTATATTTTCTTCTTTCATCAATTAAATTCAATATTTCTTCTGTCACCCAAGGATTTCTACTAGCCCTCGTGTTTTTACCTACTTGATCCTCTGCTGCCTTCACTACTTCATCCCTTAAAGCTACCCATTCTTCTTCTACTGTGTTTCTTTCCCCCATTCTTGTCAATTTTTCCCTTATGCTCTCCCTGAAACTCTGTACAACCTCTGGTTTAGTCAGTTAATCCAGGTCCCATGTCCTTAAATTCCACCTTTTTGTAGTTTCTTCAGTTTTAATCTACAGTTCATAACCAATAGATTGTGGTCAGAGTACCCATCTGCCCCTGAAAATGTCTTACAATTTGAAACCTGGTTCCTAAATCTCTGTCTTACCATTATATAATCTATCTGAAACCTGTCAGCATCTCCAGGCTTCTTCCATGTGTATAACCTTCTTTTATGATTCTTGAACCAAGTGTTAGCTATGATTAAGTTGTGCTCTGTGCAAAATTCTACCAGGCGGCTTCCTCTTTCATTTCTTAGCCCCAATCCATATTCACCTACTACGTTTCCCTCTCTCCCTTTTCCTACTACCGAATTCCAGTCACCCATGACTATTAAATTTTCGTCTCCCTTCACTGTCTGAATAATTTCTTCTATTTCATCATACATTTCTTCAATCTCTTCGTCATCTGCAGAGCTAGTTGGCATATAAACTTGTACTACTGTAGTAGGCGTGAGCTTCGTGTCTATCTTATGCTGTTTGTAGTAGCTTACCCGCACTCTTATTTTTTTAATTCATTATTAAACCGACTCCTGCATTACTCCTATTTGATTTTGTATTTATAACCCTGTATTCACCTGACCAAAAGTCTTATTCCTCCTGCCACCGAACACTAATTCCCACTATATCTAACTTTAACCTATCCATTTCCCTTTTTAAATTTTCTAACCTACCTGCCCGATTAAGGGATCTGACACGCCACGCTCCGATCCGTAGAATGCCAGTTTTCTTTCTTCTGATACCGACATACTCTTGAGTAGTCCCCGCCCGGAGATCCGAATGGGGGACTATTTTACCTCCGGAATATTTTACCCAAGAGGACGCCATCATCATTTAATCATACAGTAAAGCTGCATGCCCTCGGGAAAATTTACGGCTGTAGTTTCCCCTTGCTTTCAGCCGTTCGCAGTACCAGCACAGTAAGGCCGTTTTGGTTAGTGTTACAAGGCCAGATCAGTCAATCATCCAGACCGTTGCCCCTGCAACAACTGAAAAGGCTCTTGCCCCTCTCCAGGAACCACACGTTTGTATTATGTGAATGAATTGTTCAAATTTCAATTTGTTATTGTTACCATGATTTCCTTTCTCTTCTGTTATTTCATAGAAATAGCAGACAAACCTTTAATCTTTTAAAGCAAATGAACCGTTGTACTTCATTGCTACGTCCTCTTCGTAAAAATATTTCCACACTATGGTAGGTGCCATTCGCAGTACAATTAATGAAAACCGGCGGCAGTGAGAAAATACTATATAAATCATACGGGAGAAGCCTTGCACACTGTACGCACATGCGTGCCTTAAAGACACACGGCAACAGGCACATTGTTGCCTCAGCAGTGATGTCCCAATCTTTTCGCCATGTGTTTGTTGCTTGTTTCTGTTGACATGGTTTTTAAAATACCACTGATCGCTTTTTTCATTTTATATACTAATACAATATTTGAAAGCCATGCAAACTTTACAAATAAAAGTTGCTCCTATTTTTAAAAAAAGATTTACTTAAAAACGAAAAATTTTAGCAATTCTTATATGGCTAATTGATATTTCGGTCTTTTGTCTGGTTATTAGCAAAAAATAGGAAACTCCTATTGTAACTGATACCAAGCAAGTACTGAAAAATGCCGGTTATTCAGAACTAAAATACTGGTATCGATTTTAACCAGCTGGTTTTTTCCCGTACCTAGATGATACTGAACACGTCTCAGATTGCCCGCTTCTGACAGCCAAGTGCCAACATCGAAACTAGTACACGTATTTGTTACGCACTAAGCTAGCAGAATATCATAAGATTAGCTATGAACTACGACCGTACAAAAATTATGATCATTGTTTACTGAACAGCCCTCGTATGAAGGTAATTCCAAAAGTAAGGTCTCCTATTTTTTTATAAGTACAGAACTCTGTTTGTGTGGCAGTTGGTCACACTGTTATGAAGAGTGCTTTACGCTCTGTGTGTAAACATGCGCACGCTGCGCTGAGGCAGCCGTTGAAAATGGAGCTCCAATTGGATGATACCGTCAAGTGCGAATTGCGTGCATTTATTCGGTTTCTGAACGCAAAGGGCACTGCGCTGATTGAAATCCATCGCCAATTGACGCGAGTGTATGGTGAGTCGTGTATGGATGTCAAAAATGTTCGTAAGTGGTGTAGAGAGTTTACAGCTGGTCGGACCGAAATTCACGACGAACCAAGGAGCGGGAGACCGTCAATTTCTGAAGAGACAGTGTTGAAGGTTGAGCAAAGCATGCGTGAAGATCGGCGCATCATCCTGGATGATCTCTGCACGTTGGTTCCTGAGGTTTCCCGAAGCGCCGCTCACAGAATTTTAACGGAAACTTTGAACTACCGGAAGGTGTGGGCAAGATGGGTGACACACATGCTGACTGAGGACCACATGCGGCAACGAGTTGATGCTTCCCGCGCATTTCTTCACCGCCTTGCAGCCGAACAGGACAACTTTCAGGACTCAATTGTCACGGGTGACGAAACTTGGGCATACCACTTTACACCTGAGACCAAGCAACAATCAAGCCAATGGCGTCATCCTTCTTCGTCAAAGCCGCGGAAATTCAAACAATCACAGTCTGCCGGTAAAGTCATGACAACCGTTTTTTGGTATCGGAATGGGGCATTGTTGGTCGACTTTATGCCCACTGGGACCACAATTAACGCTGACAGGTACTGTGAGACTCTGAAAAAACTCAAACGGGTAATTCTGAACCGGAGAAGAGGAATGTTAAGCAAGGGCGTACACATTCTCCATGACAACGCTCGCCCACACATCGCTCGGCAAACCGTAGCTCTCCTGCAGCATTTTCAGTGGAACATAATCACTCACCCACCCTACAGTCCTGACATGGCGCCCTGTGACTATCACCTGTTCCCTAGGTTAAAAGAACATTTGGCCGGAAAGCGATTCAGCTCCGACGACGAGGTGAAAGAAGAGGTTCATAACTTTCTGAACAGCATGAAAGCGAGCTGGTATGACATGGGCATTCAAAAACTGCCACATAGTCTACAAAAATGCATCGACAGAAATGATGATTATGTCGAAAAAGAGCTAAATGTTAAAGCTGTAAACTGATGTAAACCATTGTAGAAATAAACAGGTCTATGTACTACACTACTGGCCATTAAAATTGCTACACCACGAAGATAACGTGCTACAGACGCGAAATTTAACCGACAGGAAGAAGATGCTGTGATATGCAAATGATTAGCTTTTCAGACAAGGTTGGCGCCGGTGGCAACGTGCTGACATGAGGAAAGTTTCCAATCGATTTCTCATACACAAACAGCAGTTGACCGGCGTTGCCTGGTGAAACGTTGTTGTGATGCCTCGTGTAAGGAAGAGAAATGCCTACCATCACGTTTCCGACTTTGATATAGGTCGGATTGTAGCCTACCGCGATTACGGTTTATCGTATCGCGACATTGCTGCTCGCGTTGGTCGAGATCCAATGACTGTTCGCAGGATATGGAATCGGTGGGTTCAGGGGGTTATACGGAACGCCGTGTTGGATGCCAATGGCCTCGTATCACTAGCAGTTGAGATGACAGGCACCTTATCCGCATGGCTGTAACGGATCGTGCAGCCACGTCTCGATCCCTGAGTCAACAGATGGGGACGTTTACAAGACAAAAACCATCTGAAGGAACAGTTCGACGACATTAGCAGCAGCATGGACTATCAGCTCGGGGACCGTGGCTGCGGTTACCCTTGACGCTGCATCACAGACAGGAGCGCCTGCGCTGGTGTACTCACAGACGAACCTGGGTGCACGAATGGCAAAACGTCATTTTTTCGGATGAATCCAGATTCTGTTTTCAGCATCATGATGGTCGCATCCGTGTTTGGTGAGGTCGCGGTGAACGCACATTGGAAGCGTGCATTCGCCAACGCCATACTGGCGTATCACCCGCCGTGATGGTTTGGGGTGCCATTGGTTACATGTCTCGGTCACCTCTTGTTCTCATTGACGGCACTTTGAACAGTGGACGTTACATTTCAGATGTGTTACGACCTGTGGCTCTACACTTCATTCGATCCCTGCCAAACCCTACATTTCAGCAGGATAATGCACGACCTTATGTTGCAGGTCCTGTATGGGCCTTTCTGGATACAGAAAATGTTCGACTGCTGCCCTGGCCAACACATTCTCCAGATCTCTCACCAATTGAAAACGTCTGGTCAATGGTGGCCGAGCAACTGGTTCGTCACAATACGCCAGTCACTACTCTTGATGAACTGTGGTATCGCGTTGAAGCTGCATGGGCAGCTGTACCTGTGCACGCCATCGAAGCTCTGTTTGACTCAATGCCCAGGCGTATCAAGGCCGTTATTACGGCCAGAGGTGGTTTTTCTGGGTACTGATTTCTCAGGATCTATGTACCCAAATTGCGTGAAAATGTAATCAAATGTAAGTTCTAGTATAATAAATTTGTCCAATGAATACCCGTTTATCATCTGCATTTCTTCTTGGTGTAGCAATTTTAATGGCCAGTAGTGTAATAAAAAAATAGGAGACCTTACTTTTGGGATTACCCTCGTAACTGAGACCAAAGAAATAGCGAAAAATGCCGGTTATTCAGAACAAAAATACTGGTATCGATTTTAACCAGTTGGTTTTTTCCTGTACCTAGACGATACTGAACATATTTCAGCTTGCGCGCTTCTGACAGCCGAGTGCCAACAATTAAACTAGTACACGTATTTGTTACGCACTAAGCTAGCAGAATATTATAGGATTAAATAAATTCTAGCGCTATGAATTACGACCGTACGGAAATTATGCTCATTGTTTATTGAACAGCCCTCGTGTATAAAAGGCAACAGGCTTTAAACTTCTTTATTAAATATTTTACTTAAACCGCTGAGTGAAATTGAATGCAAGTGAACCTACTTTCTCTTATTCTTTTATGATGTCAACACTGACCCACAATACTCTAGCGCAACGTAATCTGACTGCTGAAAAAAAGATAACCTGACTTCAAATAATTAATTCAAAAGAATGGCCTTGACTAAAAAGAAATCCTAACAATAACCTATACATTTCATTAAGCACTTACCTCCCAAAAATCTTCATTATGCGAACTACTGCAATACAGCGAGCGTCAATACTGGCACCTAAATAAAAGATTCTAACTACTGAAGCCACTAACTACTAATAGGCATGTGGTTAGCAAAGGAAAGATTTTGTTACAAACCAAATAATGTATTATTTACCTTAATAATGTGACGTCCATTTCAGACACGAAAATCAATCGTCATTAATATCTAGTAGAAAGGTATATATAATCATGAATAATATTCAATCTCCAAGTCGAACCTGTACAGATCGTTAGCCTACGCTAACACTTCAGACCTCAACCCTCCATCAATGCTAACTTCTCACATCTGACATCCATCACTGCTGGCTGTTCACCTCCAACTGCAAACAGTACTTCCATCACTGCTGGTGACTAACTTCCAACTGTCCAACACCACTGGCGATTAACTTTCAACAACGAGTCCAACCAGCCATAGAGTCTCTTACAAAGAAAGCACAGTCAGAGATCCAATGCAAAGCGCTACACAGCGCTGCCAACACAGAAGCAACCCACTTACAGGCTTCACAGTAAATAAATTAAAGTTAGTAGATGGAGGTATTGAGCTCGCATGCACAGATCGCGGAATGCAGCCACGCAGCGGCCGTATTTGAAAATGATACTTACTTGAAAAAAAAAAAAATCGCTTCATAAAAAAGGTGTGCCACAGAAGTGAGAGTGAGCGGCTGATAACGGCGTTCGCAGGTGAGGACGAGCAGCACCGCGCCACCGAGCTGAACGTGCACGGGCCCACGGTGCGCGGCTGGCAGTCCGCGCAGGCCTGCACCTACCCGCAGGAGCTGGTGCTGCAGCTGCACGCCGAGGCCGTCGTCAGCAGGATACAGATCCTGGCGCACCAGTTCCTCATCCGTGAGTACCACGCGCTCTGCCGGCTCTCAAGTCACAGCAAACTCAACTCGTTTTTTGCTTCAATAACCCTTTCATCCCCCCACCCCCTAACATTATGGCGAGGGTGGGGGAAGGAGGCACGGGGAGGGGGGGGCGGACTGTCAACGGTTATTCAGCTGCTCTTCCAGCAAATGAAATTCTTCATGTGTGCTACAATACTCACAAGGGAACCTCCCCATCGCGTCCACAGCTCGTGGTCGTGCGGTAGCGTTCTCGCTTCCCACGCCCGGGTTCGATTCCCGGCGGGGTCAGGGATTTTCTGTGCCTCGTGATGACTGGGTGTTGTGTGATGTCCTTAGCTTAGTTAGGTTTAAGTAGTTCTAAGTTCTAGGGGACTGATGACCATAGATGTTAAGTCCCATAGTGCTCAGAGCCATTTGAACCAAGCCTCCCTATCGCACCCCCCTCAGATTTAGTTTTAAGTTGGCACAGTGGATAGGCCTTGAAAAACTGAACACAGATCAATCGAGAAAACAGGAAGAAGTAGTGTGGAACTATGAAAAAAATAAGCAAAATATACAAACTGAGAAGTCCATGTGCAAGATAGGCAACATGAAGGACAATATGAGCTCAGGAGCGCCGTGGTCCCGTGGTTAGCCTGAGCAGCTGCGGAACGAGAGATCCTTGGTTCAAGTCTACACTCGAGTGAAAAGTTTAATTGTTTATTTTCAGACAATTGTTATCTGTCCGTCCGTCCGTCCGATGCGAGGTAACTGCGCCGTAGTATGGGGACGCTACACCTAAACAAACATCGAAACACACGACGTCAGTCGACTACAGCGCACAAACTCTTATGTTTTCATCACTTTTTTGGGAGTGATTATCACATCCACAAGACAACCTAAATCGGACAAGGTAGAAGAATCTTTTTACCCATTCGCCAAACGTACAAGTTAGGTGGGTCGACAACATGTCTACTAATCGCACGGCTTTGCGGTGCGGTCGCAAAACACAGACACTGAACTTATTACAGTGAACAGAGACGTCAATGAACGAACGGACAGATCATAACTTTGCGAAAATAAAGAAAATAAATTTTTCACTTGAGGGAAGATTTGAACCAAGGACCTCTCGTTCCGCAGCTACGCACGCTAACCACATAACCACGGCGCTCATGAGCCCAGGTTATCCTTGATGTTGCCTATCCTGCGCATGGACTACTCAGTTTGTATATTTTGCTTATTTTTTCATAGTTCCTAACAACTTCTTCCTGTTTTCTCGATTGATTTCTGTTCAGTTTTTACAGGCCTATCCACTGTGCCAACTTATAACTAAATCTGAGGGGGGTGCGATGGGGAGGTTCCCCTGTGAGGAGAGACTTGTTCCTCGCTCCAAGAGCGACAACGGAACGGTGCCTCTCCACGCCAGACGTGAAGGGGTATATCTTTCAGTCTCTTCCATTGCTCCTTCAGCTCAAGGCCTCAGAAATATCGTCTGCCAATCAGCATTGCTCTTCTAAAACGGGAGAATGACGTTTCGTTCAAGGCGACCAATCCGGAAATCTGTAGTATCGGCGTTTGGCGTTTGCTGTCTCCCTGTGAAAATCGCTGAAACTGCGTGCTATGTGTAAAGAATGCGTAGGCTGGCCGCTCCCACACAATGTAGTGGAATTTGCTTTTAAGCCGAACACGGGGTCGTTCCTCCTTTCCCTCTGGCGAACGCTGTCTGTTCCACGGGCGGCCACCGGCTGACGTAGATGGGTTGGGACTGGCCTCCTGGCGTGCGGTTGCCTCTCTCGAACTAAAAGCTCCTGTGACCGTCGTGTCTGGAATGTATGTGTGTACGCCAGCCTCGAGTATTTTAACCACGGTGCGCACTTGCGATTTATTAGTTATTTGCATATCGTTTACATGAATTCATACAACATTGACTTTATCTTATCGAGTTTCGGTTCGAATGAAGCTTCTTGATGTGCGGAATACGATTGTGAGGGCGGAATATGTAAGCAATGAAGGTCAGGAGACCACGACGTCTTACAACATTCTATATTTCGTTTCGCGAACGAGGAAGTAAATCTCTAAAAGCTCATATCAATACGACCCTATGAATGCTCTTTTTCTCTGGTAAAGACTCGGAATTCTCTAAGTTTAATCAGTTTTTCTTCTAATATCACTGTAGCATAATTCGTCGTCACCCCACGCATACTTTGCGTATGGGGTGATGGGTTCACATCAAGATCTGGCAGGTCACATTGTGCTCTTCCTGACATCGGAGCACGTGATTCTAGCCATTCAGATTCATGGATACTCGTCTGGTTACTTTGGAGTGTTTCCTTCAGATCAGTAAGCTCCTTGCTTACAGATGTACATCTACACGAAAATCTACATGATTACTCTGAAATTTACACTTAAGTGCCTAGCAGAGCCTTCATCGAACCACCTTCAGACTATTTCTTTACCGTTTCACTCTCTACCAACGGTTGGGGAAAACGAACACTTAAATGTTTCTGTACGAACTCTTATTTTTCTTATTTTATTACGATGGTCATTTCTCCCTATGTTGGCGACAACAATATATTTTCATATTCAGAGAAGGAAGCAGGCGAATGAAATTTCGTGGAAAGATTATGGCACAACGAAATACCCCTTTGTTTTAATGGTTGCCATCTGCCACCACAACTCGCTTTTTCTGCTCATTTCCGTGACACTCTTTGCCCTGTTCCCGAAATTATGTAAAACGAGCTGCACTTCTTTGTACTTTTTCGATGTCCTTTGTTACTTGTAGCTCGCCAATGAGCAAAATCGTTCGCTAGTTGGGTTAAATCTCGCGAACTCACTTCGCCAGCTCTCCGCTAACGCTATCTTTGTTTGATGCTAGTGTTTTTACTGCACCTTGCACTTCTTCTTATATCTTATTCACGGTCAGCTTATTGTAATGTATCCTTCATCGGGAAGCAGTGAGCAAGTATGAAGTTGACGAAGTTAAATGAATCTGCTCAATAGTATGCAGTGCATAAAGTTAAGATTTGCCGTCGGAAGGATTCATCACAGAAGCGGTAGCATGACGTTTAGGATTCACTTCCAGACGTCTGAAAATATTAATTATGTCTCTGAGTATTAATATGAATTCCTGCAAGAAAAGTGAAATCGCTATCTGTTACAGACTGGTGAGTGTCTTCGGCCTTGGGTAGTGATGAAAGCGCCATTGTTCAAAAAGCAGACTGACATCGAAAATTCTTACTTTAATTTACACCTTAAATAGTGGTAGCAAAACTGAATTGATCTTCGTATTTAAAGATGTTGCTTCTGTTTGGAATACAATGCTCAAGCAGCAAGACGTGATCCGCGATCGGTCTGATTGCTTTCGAACGACGTAGTGACCCTTCCTGACACATGGTCCCTAAAAACAGAAAATACACAGCATAAAAACATCAACGAGGAATTTAAGGTGACTATATTAACGGGAGACATTTTTGATAAATACGCCAAATGATTATTCAGAACAGTACAAAGTACAAGATTTACCAGTTGTTCGTATCTATGGGTGCATTACGAGACCGGACAAACGAGAATGATAAAAGGGAATGAGTTTCTTCCCCTCAGCAAACTTCTGTTTTAACAACTGACAAAGTTTTCTTACATATCGATATCTTTATCGAAACCTTATTCATTTACATAAATAGTCTTTGCCTTTATTACTTTTGTTGAAGCGTCTACTTTCTTTTTATCTTACTCTAGGATGGGTGTACGTTTTATTACGACAGTACGGATAAATAAAAACAGTCACATTATTTTTCTTCTTACACTTGAGTATCTTTAGCAGCAATTCAAGACAGCAGTTCAGCAAAGAACTGATGCTTTTGTAAGGTAAATTGCTCGCTGATTATTTTGCCTTGTTCCAGAAACATATTCGTAATGCGGTCTGAGAACTGTTTCGGAAACGGTTTCTTGGCTCTGACAGATTTCAGTTACGTCTGTGGTTAAGCATGAAATTGCTCCTGGCAAGTGCCGATGTGCCCACTTAAGCTCGGGTATCTCATTACCTAAGACGATATGAGATTTATGAGATTTCCTTGCTCAACGCAGTTTGAGACCCTGAAATTTCATTTGTCAGTTTCGCATGCGACTCGGAAATTTCTATGCGCAAGGCAGGTTGAGCATCCGTTAAATTGCTTTTAGTCGGCATGTTACCTGTTTTCAGACTTTGCCTACTTTTCCTTAGACACTACGTCAAGCTGATCATAGATTGTGTAAGTAGGCTGTTTAGGTTTTTATATTGGTAACGCCCCGTAGCGCTCTGTATGAACATCACTGGCTGTGCTGTGTGCAGTTTGTGGCTGGTTTGCATTGTTGTTGGCCATTGTAGTGTTGGGCAGCTGGACGTTAACAGCGCGTAGCGTTGCGCACTTGAGGTGAGCCGCCAGCAGTGGTGGATGTGGGGAGAGAGATGGAGTTTTGAAATTTGTAAGACTGGATGTCATGAACTGCTATATATATTATGACTATTAAGGTAAATACATTGTTTGTTCTCTATTAAAATCTTTCATTTGCTAACTATGCCTATCAGTAGTTAGTGCCTTCGGTAGTTTGAATCTTTTATTTAGCTGGCAGTAGTGGCGCTCGCTGTATTGCTGTAGCTTGAGTAACGAAGATTTTTGTGAGGTAAGTGATTTGTGAAAGGTATAGGTTAATGTTAGTCAGGGCCATTCTTTTGTAGGGATTTTTGAAAGTCAGATTGCGTTGCGCTAAAAATATTGTGTGTCAGTTTAAACACAGTCTTGAATAATTGTTCAAAGGGGACGTTTCATATGTTGACCCTTAGCCGAGGATACCTCACTGGAATCTTCTGATTTTTTCTTGTAGTTTGTGTAATTAGTGTAGATTTTGTTTATTGCTAGCGCGTAATTGTAGAGAGAATCTCCTTTGTAGTTGCAGTCTTTCATTGTTGTACAGTAAAACAGGTGTGGCACGCATGTAAATTTGCACCAAGTATTTCGCAGCTGCGCTTGCAATTAACTAGATATTATTTTCAGTGCTATGTTTGATGTGTCGGCAGAAGTGCCAACACCGTGTTGTTTGAGGAAGCCGAAATGCACGCTATAAGCTCACGCAGGATGGCGTGAGGTCTGAAACAGGATACTTAATGAATGCTATAAAGAAAAGTACGTAGCTGCTGGAATACTTAACTTTAATCAACAATTGGTGAACACTGATCTTGTTACTGTACATGCTTCATTAGATACATAGCAAAGGATAAATGGCGCCTTGCTAGGTCGTAGCAATTGACTAAGCTGAAGGCTATGCTAACTATCGTCTCGGCTAATGAGAGCGTAATTCTCAGTGAACCTTTCCTAGCAACGTCGGCTGTACAACTGGGGCGAGTGCTAGTAAGTCTCTCGAGACCTGCCGTGTGGTAGCGCTCGGTCTGCGATCACTGACAGTGGCGACACGCGGGTCCGACGTGTACTAATGGACCGCGGCCGATTTAAAGCTACCAACTAGCAAGTCTGGTGTCTGGCGGTGACACCACAATGTTAATGTGTTCTCTCATTTTTGCTCTTCAAATTGTGTTTTTCTGTGTTGTCGTGTGAAATATTGTGACAATAATGGCGTGTGAAAAACGTAATACTAGGCTCCAAAGTAAACAGAGAAATGACAGTGAAGACGAAAGCAGTGTGTTAGCACCACCATGTAATGAATTAACTAATATTCAAAGTAGTAATTTGGTAACTGTGCATAGGGAAATGGAGCTGGCGTCAAATAATGGTGTAGACAGTGAAACAGGTAGTGAACAGGGAAGCATTATCGATCGATCGGTCGGCAACAGCTCGCCTCAGGAATCGGGAATGACAGAACACAATATTGCAAATACTGTGGACTCAGGTTTTGGGTTCTCACCGTTTTCTCAAATGAGTCAAGACACATTTTCCGCTTGTCAAAATGTGAATGTTGCCGGTGCAAATTCACTGCCGATAAGCACTGAGGAACATGTTTTAGACACAAGTGCATTGTTATTACAATTAATGCAACAAATGGGACAAAAGCTTCAAAAGTTAGACACAATGGAACAAAATCAGAGACAAACACAGCAAAAGCTTCAAAAGTTAGACACAATGGAACAAAATCTTCAAAAGTTAGACACAATGGAACAATACCAGAGACAAACACAGCAACAGTTAGACACAATGGAACAAAATCTTCGGAAGTTAGACACCACACTTGAACAAACAAGTGAAGATTTAACTACTGAGTTACATAACATTGAATCGAAATGTCAAAAAGTCTGTAATGACGTAAAAACACAAATTTGTGAGCATTTCCAACCTATTTTTTCGCGTCATGAAAATGCGTTACAGAATCACGAAGCAGCCATAAAAGAACTGCAAACTATTGTTCATGAAAATCATGAGACCCTGCAAGCTAAAATTGACTCAGTTGCATCTACCGATTCGGTTACGCAACTTGCAAAAACGCATGAAAACTTAAAGGACATAGTAGATACTCTGAAAATTGGTTCAGAAAGACACATGGAGGAAATTAGTTCATTATCAGAGAAAGTAGTCGAACTTTCGGATCAGCTAAATAATTTATCTACAAAGGTAGATGATGATCTGAATGACACAAGACCTGTAGCCTTCACTGACACTGAAGAGTATGAACAAATTAGAAAATTCAAACAAAATCAAAAGCAAATCAATACACAGTACAAAAGAGAAATCCGGGAAGTACAAGATCAGTTGGCACAAGTAATACAAGAATTACATATTTCAGAGGACACTCGCGCTCCAACACGGGAAGAGGAACTTAGAAATACGGAAAAGTCACAAAATAATAACATAGGGCATTTCGGAAATTATGAAAGAAATTGGCAAGGTGCACCGAATTTTGAGATGGAACCGCCGACACGACGTAACAATGACCGATATGCGACTCGCCGACATGATGATTTTGACTATAAGCTGTTTATTACTACACGTAAATTCAAAACATTTAAGAATTCCGGCAACGACATTCATCCACAAGCGTGGCTTCATCAATTCTCTCATTGTTTTCCTCCCAACTGGTCATCAGAGCACAGATTAGAATTTATGTGTGGCTATTTAGAGAATAAACCAGCTGTAAGAATGCGATCGGTCATTCACGATTGTCACAGTGAAGGAGAATTTTACCATACCTTCCTCTCAGCATATTGGTCTCAAGCTACACAAGACCGAGTAAAACATAGCATCATGATGATGAAACACTTTGAACAATCTGAATTTTCCAGTCTTGTCAAATATTTTGAAGACATGTTGCACAAGAATCGGTACCTGTCAAACCCTTACAGCCCCTCAGAACTCATCCGCATTTGATTAGTCAAATTACCTGAACATTTACGACATATTATTTTGGCAGGACGTTGCAAAGACGACATTGAAGCTTTTCAGGGACTCTTACAAGAATTAGAAATTGACACAGACAGTCGTGGGATGCGAAAACAGGAAAACAATCACTACAGGTCACATCCATCACAATTCCGTGATGACAGAAACAATAACTGGACACGACAAGTCTATTCTTACAACGCAAATCGTGAACAAAACAGACACCACCCATATGACAACCACTGGCAGAGTAATAGTTGCAGAGAAAGATCGCATTTCCGTAGTAATGAATATGACAGAGATTACCCTAGAAACAGACAATATGGGAACAAAAACAATTATTATCAAGGGAGACAGAATAACTTCAGACGCAACAGTTCAGCGTGCAGTTACGATTCCGGGAGAAATTCTCCACCACATGACCGACAAACAAGAAACTATGTAAACTACCGACAAAACGACAGACCTGAATTCCATCAGAACTGTTGGGATTCAAACAGAGCAGGGCACTCTCGACAAGGTGAATTTGTAGAAGTTAGGTCTCCTAATCCCAATAATGACGCGCGCGAACAAAGAAACAGACAATGACTCGCACCGCAGACAGCCGCGTGCGCCGGCTGGCTCAGAGAAAAATAACATAGACGCTAACCTTGAGCAAAATTCCAATATTCTTTACCGACGTATACCACATGATAATTGCGTTGAAGTTGAAACTCTGCGTACTAGAAAGGGTAAAGGATTGCACCACATTCCACGTATAAAACCGTTTATTGAAAGATAATCTGTTTTTTAACTTAGTCTTTGCCATAAAATTGTTCACTTCACGCTACTAGTACAATTTGTCACACTGAGAAACTGTTAACATGTAATTATGTTCTAAAGTTAACTATCCAGTCTAGAACCTAGGAAACATATTTAGACAGTAATTACGAATGAATTGTTATGGTGAACAGACGACACAGTGTTATTGTGTGTGTACATTCTTGCTTGTTAGTTGCACGATTACGTAACGACTATAAGACTTACATACTTAGAACATATACTGGTACTGCTAATGAGATTTTAATGCAACATTTTGGTTTACTTGAAATTACATTCTTTATTTGAAGTACTTTCTGTGGGATTAAATATGACTTAGCATTTGGTTTCTTTGACAGCTACACGATTTTATCACGACGCTACTAATGAGAGACCATTTACAATGTTGCTTTTGAGGTGTTTCTGTTTTATATCCGCACAGTTTTTCTGAATTATTCTGGAAAGTAAAACATGTTTTAGTAGTAACTTTTGTGGTATAGCTACAATGAGACAGCCTTTTTCGTAGCACAACAATACGTTACATTATAGTACTTTCTTGATCACGGTAATTATGTAATAACTACGATATCTATACGCAAAGCATTTCACTTTCGTTTATGATGAGGTAAGTACATTGACTTCAGCAGAACTTTGCTTACAGAGGATGATAACTACGACACTTCCACAGAGATTATCTTACAACAAGAGCACAGTTTAGCGCTACAGGACACGCATTTGAGTGATTAATTTTGTACTTAAACCATTTATTTTTCAAGATTTTTCAATTACAAAGAAAGTTTTCCGTGATACATTTCATTCCATTGCTGTAATCTGTTAAACCTGAGGGTATAATTACATTAATCCTCAGGGGGGTACACGCCTACTTTGTGTACCATGTGTTTGGCAAGCACAAGGAGCCCTAGCTAATATGGTATTTGCTTATACAACTTTATACAACGGTACCATATTTCTCTAACACACAAATTACACAGCTATCTGATCATTTAACTGAGGGATAAACATTTATTTTACTATGTCAGTGACACATGTTTATGCAATTACACAGTTGGATAATTTCACACTTATGAAATTGTATTTTGTCTGTACTTTGTGAACTGTTCATATTTTTTTGGAACCATTGTGATACTATGAGAGCTTTGTATGATATATTTGGTATGGTATCATGATTTTTAAAGTACGTTTGAGGTAGATGACACTATTGAAATGAGCAGAGAATTTTTTTTAGGTTTTGAAATTATTGCAGAAAGCTACGACGTTTTTGAGATTTGACTGAGGTGTTATGATGTTATTTTTACGACGACGATGTGTATTATGCTGCTGAGGTATGTTTATGATCAATAAGCTGATGCTATATGAGGAATTTGATTATGCTACGTACTTGTTATGATGAAATATTGAAGAAGTGTTGACGAATATGTATATGTGTAATAAGGTAAGGAATAATGAGCAGTGGTTAGGGACTCTGGTTTGTGATAAAGGTTGTTGGAAACCAAGAATCGTACTTTAAGAGTTATGAAATGTATGTAAATGTGTGAATTTATTACAATGCTGATGAAAATTTTTTGGACACTGTTATATCAATAGGATTTTGTTTCTACAGATTTGTAACGCAAATTCTTGACCTGTGAAATTTTTTAAATGAGACTGTCACTGTAGTGGAAACTGCTGTCGTAAATATTTCAGTAAGAAAGGTAAGTGACCTTGACATAATGCGTTTTGGGCGCCCAACTGAGAGGTAGTCGTCTGACAAAAGAAAGCCATTAGGTGGAGAGAAAAAAAAGGCCATTATCCTCGCTATTGACATTCCTTTGTAGAAAGCATCGCAAATACGACACGCTCATTACTTGGAAAGATACTTGCATCTGCACACCTGATTATGACAAGCGTCTTTCTACGAGAGTTGAGAGAATTTCGACTAACTTATGAAATGTCACATGACTATTGAATGATATTTTTATGCTTTGGTTTGCGTAATTGCTTATTTCATTTGATATCTGGTTTCCAGCTGTGTTGCAGCATTGGTTTTATAAAATAAAATTAAATGCATTTGCTAATGTGAACACTTTCTGTCTACAGATCTGTTAAATAATTATTTTATGATCCACATTCTTCGAAAAAGGAGCACTTGGAAAGAAAAGAACAATAAGAAGTGATTAATAACAGTTACTGCATACATAATTTTCTCTTCAACTACTTGGTAATTTTTTTGGTAGAGTAACTTCTTGTGGTGCACCACTTTAATTACATAGACATTAAGATGTGAATAGACATTTCCCTTATCTGCATTGTTGTCTTTAGTGTACTATTTTTTTGCTTGTGGGTTTGTCATGATTAGATATAAGTTATTGCAATTGCTGCTGCTGTTTGCCAGGCATGGTGTTACTGAATTTCACTTTGTATTACTCTGTTAAGCCAGTTTTACTACTGATTTATGTTTCTTGTTGCTGCACATTGGCTCATATTAGTTGTAATGTTGCAATTGCTCTGTTAATTTAGATTTACTGATGCTTGCTTTGTCAATTTCCATTTTTTTCATTGCTGCTTGTATTAATTGTTTTGTGCTGCTGCATTGCCTCATCCCTTAGTTTAGCATCTGAGCTCAGTAGATTTAAGTTAGCTTAAGATGGGGTACGCTATATGTGAGAACGAGTTGTGATGAATTGGAAGAAATGCATTGGGAAGCTATAAGAAAATGGTTTGGCCAAAAAAAAAAAAAAAAGAATTTTGAAAGAGGATGTGAACAGAATACAGAAAGCATGCTTGGATAGGAATTTTTGGTGGAAACAAATGTTGAAATAAGGGGAAAGATCTACAGAACGAAGTTTTGGGTTGGACTGTAGTACCAAATGGCACACTGAAAACGAACCCTGTCTTTCCTTTTGTATTATTCCGCTATGTGTTTATGTATCCTTGTGTATTTGTCTTTTTCCTGTCTTTATGTGTTTAGCTAATAAGATTTATGTTGTAGAATTTTTCAAATACTATGTTATTTTCTTTGTAAAGATGTTTAGACATTATTTATTCTGTTCTGTTTTAATGCTCATGTATGAAATTAATGTTTCGAAAACTATTCTCATTATTTTATATATTCACTTATGTCATAATTCCTGTAACCCTGATGTATCTGTTTATTTCTATTCTTTTGTAAAGCCTGTACTACTACAAATTTATCTGTATTGTTATGTTCTTTAATAATGTATTTTGTACCTTTGTTATTGTATTCTTATGTTATAAAATTGTAATTGACACCAGTTCATCAAATTAAGTATCATTTCACTGCACACGTTTCTGTTGGTCATAGTATATGGACAATATGTGAGAAGTAGGGACTGATAGTGTTTGCACGTGTGTTAATAATTCAGCAAGGGACTGGATAACAGCATTGCTGGTTCTAAGGACATTCCAAAAAAAATTTTTGTGAGTGCACAAGTGGTGGTTCATAGACTTGCTATACTGTCTGCAAGACTGCTAAGGACAATTCCAAAAACTTTGTGAGTGCACAAGTGGTGGTATATGGACTTGCTATATTCTCTGCAAGACTCTTCGATGGTGATTGTGCACCTGCACAGTCGCAACAGTTGGCTGCTGGCCGTTTCTACAAGGACTACAGTTGGTCTGCATATTTGATGACTCACCAATACCATTATTTCTACAAGGACTGCACTGGGTCTGCACGTCTGGTGGCCCACCAATACCATACTCTCTACCAGGACTACAGTGGGTCTGCTCTGTGATGACCTACCTACCAATATTCTTCAAAACGTCGAATGACTCTGCTGTGTGTTTCCTCTGTTTTGGCCCATTACCTGTCTGTATGTCAAGATTCAGCACTGTCTTTTCGTTGGAAGGACAACACTACTTCTTCAAGGCTGCATGGAAATCCACTACTTCCGTGTGCATTTTCTTTTACTGCTCAGACATTGAGAAAAACACTGCTATTTTACTGTGATGAACGATCAGGACTGTCTTTATGGACTGTGAGAAAATGTTACCTTTTGACCAACATTGTATCAATAAATGTGTGCATTTGATATATTTGTTATTGTAATTATGAAAAATTTCTTCAAATCTGTATTGGCCACTGCCCAAAACAATTTGTAAAATTTTTTGTGGGGAGCATGGGGGCTATGTAAGTAGGCTGTTTAGGTTTTTATATTGGTAACGCCACGTAGCGCTCTGTATGAAAATCACTGGCTGTGCTGTGTGCAGTCTGTGACTGGTTTGCATTGTTGTTGGCCATTGTAATGTTGGGTAGCTGGATGTTAACAGTGCGTAGCGTTGCGCACTTGAGGTGAGCCGCCAGCAGTGGTGGATGTGGGGAGAGAGATGGCGGAGTTTTGAAATTTGTAAGACTGGATGTCATGAACTGCTATATATATTATGACTATTAAGGTAAATACATTGTTTGTTCTCTAATAAAATCTTTCATTTGCTAACTATGCCTATCAGTAGTTAGTGCCTTCGGTAGTTTGAATCTTTTATTTAGCTGGCAGTAGTGGCGCTCGCTGTATTGCTGTAGCTTGAGTAACGAAGATTTTTGTGAGGTAAGTGATTTGTGAAAGGTATAGGTTAATGTTAGTCAGGGCCATTCTTTTGTAGGGATTTTTGAAAGTCAGATTGCGTTGCGCTAAAAATATTGTGTGTCAGTTTAAACTCAGTCTTGTATAATTGTTCAAAGGGGACGTTTCAATTGCAGTTAGGGTCCCGAGTAATTTCTCAATTCTTCGGAATAATTCCGATATCAGGTCCATTATTTTCCATCCCAGAAGTACAGATAAGTATTTATTTTGTTTAATGAAGAACTTTCAGTTCATTTCGACGTAAGATTGCCTTAGGAAGGACACTGAGCAATTAAGAAGATTGAGCACGTACTTGCTAATAAGAGACAAATTATAAGTTTAAACATAGTTTAAGGACGGTTAAGAATAACCTCGCAGAAAATTGGCCATTATTAATAAACCAGTGAAAATATCCTCTTGCCTTTATTTCTATTTAAGATAGGTAGCCAATACTTTTACGGAAAAGTGAAAACTGCCTGTGCACATTGGATTTATTCAATGATATCCACGGGAGTATAAGTATTTATCGTGCTTGATATAAAATAACTCAATAAACTAGTACAAAGTCTGACATGTCAATACGAGTTGTGTTCATCCTGTCTTCCAACAGAAGTACTCAAAACTGCGAGCTGAACAGATATAGTAGATTCACTTAATGATATAAACAGGAGTAGATGTAGTTAGTGCGTTTGATATGAAATAATTCAAGAAATTGCGATCAGAATTGCACGTGCAGTTTGAATTACCGAAGATGAAAGAGGACAGGTGCTAGATTGATCAATGATTGATGGGTGAAATATTTTGATCCGTTTTCTGACTTTATTCCTAGTAAGTAGTAAGTACGGCTGTTGTTTTCAAATTAGAAACCACGTAAGGGGCAAATGCATTGCCATTAAATATATTTGCTGCAGGAATTCTCCATAACGAAATTCTTCTGCCTGCTGGAGCGAATTTTGTGCAAAGCTTCAACTCGAAACCACGCCCATGAAAAGTATGGGCGACATTTATTGGCATCTTATTTGCAAAATGCTGTTTTGTCATCAGCGATACCAAGCAAAATGAGGGGAAACCGTTCTAAGTAATGACACAACCTGTTTGCACATGCGGATGCTGGCTTTACATTCTGCGTCATGTGGTGCTCGTCATAGGAGCTGTTAACGTGTAACACAACTACACTCCTGGAAATGGAAAAAAGAACACATTGACACCGGTGTGTCAGACCCACCATACTTGCTCCGGACACTGCGAGAGGGCTGTACAAGCAATGATCACACGCACGGCACAGCGGACACACCAGGAACCGCGGTGTTGGCCGTCGAATGGCGCTAGCTGCGCAGCATTTGTGCACCGCCGCCGTCAGTGTCAGCCAGTTTGCCGTGGCATACGGAGCTCCATCGCAGTCTTTAACACTGGTAGCATGCCGCGACAGCGTGGACGTGAACCGTATGTGCAGTTGACGGACTTTGAGCGAGGGCGTATAGTGGGCATGCGGGAGGCCGGGTGGACGTACCGCCGAATTGCTCAACACGTGGGGCGTGAGGTCTCCACAGTACATCGATGTTGTCGCCAGTGGTCGGCGGAAGGTGCACGTGCCCGTCGACCTGGGACCGGACCACAGCGACGCACGGATGCACGCCAAGACCGTAGGATCCTACGCAGTGCCGTAGGGGACCGCACCGCCACTTCCCAGCAAATTAGGGACACTGTTGCTCCTGGGGTATCGGCGAGGACCATTCGCAACCGTCTCCATGAAGCTGGGCTACGGTCCCGCACACCGTTAGGCCGTCTTCCGCTCACGCCCCAACATCGTGCAGCCCGCCTCCAGTGGTGTCGTGACAGGCGTGAATGGAGGGACGAATGGAGACGTGTCGTCTTCAGCGATGAGAGTCGCTTCTGCCTTGGTGCCAATGATGGTCGTATGCGTGTTTGGCACCGTGCAGGTGAGCGCCACAATCAGGACTGCATACGACCGAGGCACACAGGGCCAACACCCGGCATCATGGTGTGGGGAGCGATCTCCTACACTGGCCGTACACCACTGGTGATCGTCGAGGGGACACTGAATAGTGCACGGTACATCCAAACCGTCATCGAACCCATCGTTCTACCATTCCTAGACCGGCAAGGGAACTTGCTGTTCCAACAGGACAATGCACGTCCGCATGTATCCCGTGCCACCCAACGTGCTCTAGAAGGTGTAAGTCAACTACCCTGGCCAGCAAGATCCCCGGATCTGTCCCCCATTGAGCATGTTTGGGACTGGATGAAGCGTCGTCTCACGCGGTCTGCACGTCCAGCACGAACGCTGGTCCAACTGAGGCGCCAGGTGGAAATGGCATGGCAAGCCGTTCCACAGGACTACATCCAGCATCTCTACGACCGTCTCCATGGGAGAATAGCAGCCTGCATTGCTGCGAAAGGTGGATATACACTGTACTAGTGCCGACATTGTGCATGCTCTGTTGCCTGTGTCTATGTGCCTGTGGTTCTGTCAGTGTGATCATGTGATGTATCTGACCCCAGGAATGTGTCAATAAAGTTTCCCCTTCCTGGGACAATGAATTCACGGTGTTCTTATTTCAATTTCCAGGAGTGTATATAGTACACGAAAGGCTGTGCATTATCTTTAAGTACTCTGTTCAGATGACATCAAACAATTCCTGCCTCGCTCCACAGCACTTTTAATTTCACAGATGACAGACGAGCCCTACGTTAGAGTAATGGCGTCTCTCATCACATTTATGGCCACAACGCGGTCTTCGGTAGCACACATCAAACTCGGTTATTCAAGAAAGAGCTGCGCATTTTCTTGCCTTATGTAAATCGGCTATTAGTCATTAATGATTAATTTATTGGCTTTAAGCAACATAAAGCAGAAGTATGTTGTGCTGATGCCGTTACGATGAGCCTTAATCCTAAGAGCTTTCGGACAGGTTGAGCCATTAGCGAGTTATAATTGTAACAGACTTCTCCCAGCTGTAGTGCGAATAAAGAGCAAGACTTTTTTCGATTTGAGTCAGAAACAAATACAATATATGGTTATTACGAATGAAAACAAATGAAAGAAAGAACAGTCAAATTACACTCCTCTTCACCAGAATTCTGCCGACCAATGTGACCGAGAAGTTCTAGGCGCTTCAGTCCGGTACCGCACTGCTGCAACGGTCGCAGGTTCGAATCCTGCCTCGGACATGGATGTGTGTGATGTTCTTAGGTTAGTTAGGTTGAAGTAGTTCTAAGTCTAGGGGACTGATGACCTCAGATGTTAAGTCCCATAGTGCTTAGAACCATTTGAACCGTCACCAAAATTCTGCAGCTGCATTTGTCCTCAGAGTCACAAGCAACAGATGGAGGACACATTTGAAAGTCGAGTAAGTACTCTGCGTGGAATGCCATTTCTGGAAGTTACATCTAGATCTTCCAACTCCAGAACGATAACGGTTGAGTAAACTCCTCACCATTCAATTCTGTTCATGCCCAAGTGGGAGAGTATGCGAAGGGAGAGGACAAGTAGAGTTATTCTTAAGCCGAGCAATCTACAATTGCTTCCTGAAGCGGTCCTGAGGAAAATTTTTCTGGGCCTCAAACTTGGGGCTCTTCGAACGTGCACATGGGTTTTCTGGTGAGTCTGATCTGTTCCCTGCACGTGAACAATTACTTCACCACAACTATCTGCTGGCGCTATGATTGCGAACTGGTAGTGATTTACGAGTGGCGTAGGTTTCAGAAAACCTGAATAAGAAAATAAGAATACATGTTTCGTTTAGTGTGAACTACGAGGGGCGTTCAGAAAGTAAGCTCCGATCGGTCGCGAAATGGAAACGACTATGAAAATCCGATAACGCTTTGCACAGATGTGTTGGGTAGTGTCTCTAGTATAACCCCAGTTAGCATCACGTCGCTCTTCTCATTTCTGAGCTCGCAGTGAGTGCGTAAAGATGTCTAGAAAATAGTGTCTGCCGCCAAGTACGAGGGCCTGGTGAGAAATTTCGCCTGAAGCTATGCAGCTAACATTACATAACTGTCGTGCTGTTTCTTCTTCAAGACAATTCTCAGCCGCATTCTGCAGGGGCAATGAAGATGCTCCTGCATCGTTTTCAAATGGAAATGTGAGATTATCCACAATACAGTCCGCAATTGTCTCCCCCTGAGTTTCATCTCTGGTCACATGAACTGCTGTCTTTGAAGACAACATTTTGACACAGACAACGAGATGTAGGCCAGCTTGGAGAATTGGCGGAAAGCACTGGCGGCTGCCTTCTATGATGAGGCTATTGAAAAGTTGGTACAACGCTATGACAAAAGTCTAAGTCAGAACGGCGACTACGTAGAGAAGTAGCTGAAAGGTGTAGCTAATTGTTACAAGTAAAACATTTCTGATGTTCACTGTGGTTTCAATTTGGCAATCAATCGGAGCTTACTTTCTGAACAGGCCTCGTATATTTGCGTTTGTATACACTCCTGGAAATTGAAATAAGAACACCGTGAATTCATTGTCCCAGGAAGGGGAAACTTTATTGACACATTCCTGGGGTCAGATACATCACATGATCACACTGACAGAACCACAGGCACATAGACACAGGCAACAGAGCATGCACAATGTCGGCACTAGTACAGTGTATATCCACCTTTCGCAGCAATGCAGGCTGCTATTCTCCCATGGAGACGATCGTAGAGATGCTGGATGTAGTCCTGTGGAACGGCTTGCCATGCCATTTCCACCTGGCGCCTCAGTTGGACCAGCGTTCGTGCTGGACGTGCAGACCGCGTGAGACGACGCTTCATCCAGTCCCAAACATGCTCAATGGGGGACAGATCCGGACATCTTGCTGGCCAGGGTAGTTGACTTACACCTTCTAGAGCACGTTGGGTGGCACGGGATACATGCGGACGTGCATTGTCCTGTTGGAACAGCAAGTTCCCTTGCCGGTCTAGGAATGGTAGAACGATGGGTTCGATGACGGTTTGGATGTACCGTGCACTATTCAGTGTCCCCTCGACGATCACCAATGGTGTACGGCCAGTGTAGGAGATCGCTCCCCACACCATGATGCCGGGTGTTGGCCCTGTGTGCCTCGGTCGTATGCAGTCATGATTGTGGCGCTCACCTGCACGGCGCCAAACACGCATACGACCATCATTGGCACCAAGGCAGAAGCGACTCTCATCGCTGAAGACGACACGTCTCCATTCGTCCCTCCATTCACGCCTGTCGCGACACCACTGGAGGCGGGCTGCACGATGTTGGGGCGTGAGCGGAAGACGGCCTAACGGTGTGCGGGACCGTAGCCCAGCTTCATGGAGACGGTTGCGAATGGTCCTCGCCGATACCCCAGGAGCAACAGTGTCCCTCATTTGCTGGGAAGTGGCGGTGCGGTCCCCTACGGCACTGCGTAGGATCCTACGGTCTTGGCGTGCATCCGTGCGTCGCTGCGGTACGGTCCCAGGTCGACGGGCACGTGCACCTTCCGCCGACCACTGGCGACAACATCGATGTACTGTGGAGACCTCACGCCCCACGTGTTGAGCAATTCGGCGGTACGTCCACCCGGCCTCCCGCATGCCCACTATACGCCCTCGCTCAAAGTCCGTCAGCTGCACATACGGTTCACGTCCACGCTGTCGCGGCATGCTACCAGTGTTAAAGACTGCGATGGAGCTCCGTATGCCACGGCAAACTGGCTGACACTGACGGTGGCGGTACACAAATGCTGCGCAGCTAGCGCCATTCGATGGCCAACACCGCGGTTCCTGGTGTGTCCGCTGTGCCGTGCGTGTGATCATTGCTTGTACAGCCCTCTCGCAGTGTCCGGAGCAAGTATGGTGGGTCTGACACACCGGTGTCAATGTGTTCTTTTTTCCATTTCCAGGAGTGTATTTGTACCACAATGGTCATGAATACTCCGCAGCACTGTAATATGTTGCCACAGCCGTTATCCTCTGAGTTTGTGTTCGAGAGCCTCACGTACTACCAGTGATCTTGCGAAGGACGTTGTTCCTGACTTCCAACTTCAATCTCGTATTCTTTCAATGCTGCTTGTACGTCAGAGTACGATCCAATGAAACGCACAGAGATGGGTGTTAGATGGGTTTGGACGACATCGATTGTTAGAGTAGAAGATACGCAATTCCCTTAACGCATGTGTTAGGTGGGCTTCCAGATCTCGTTAATGCAAGTTCGTCAGCGTAAAGGAAACTCCTTGTTTTCGCTGGAAGTTGATGGTCATTGGTGTAAATGTTAAACAACATTGGTGAACTTTCCTTGTGGTAAGCCGTTTCTTTGACATCTCCTTCGACTACGATGACCCCGAAAGCCCACATAAAATCTATTTTGGAATAAACTATGAATACGTTTGGTGAAACCGTAATCTTTAGTTATCTCGTAGATCTTCCGTGGCGATGGCGGTGATTGACACTATCACAAGCAGCCATCAGGTCCTGTAATTTTCAGAGTTTGAAACCATCTTCAAGAAAGAAAGAAAGTTGAACAGGAAGTTTCGTTGGGATCACCTCGGATCACGCTAAGCCTTAGTGAATTTGACATAGGACTTCACTTTCCTTAGTGGCCAACATTCCTTCATTTTCTATTAGTTCGTTTTTGTGGAATACTGCGTCCAGTGGGACAAAGCGTCTTGCTTTTGGCTGTCCTTACCATGTGTCACTGTGTTTCAATGGAAATGATATCTGTCGAAAATGTATGACGGTTTGTAAAACAGGGCATTACCATTTTGGTTTCTCCGTCAAAAAAGTCAAATAACAAGTCTGCTGTGACCCTAAAGGCATGTCCTACTCATGCGGTTACTATCTGCGATTTTTGTGCTACTCTACTGAAAGCTTGTTTGCTAGATTTATCTTTTATGAATGGTTTTTTAGGCTTCCCGGTCAGTTTCCTCGATTCGCAGATATAATTCTTGAGTGCTTTTTAAGGAGTATTTCCTTCTTTGCAAGTTCCTTTGCAGACTCTTCGCCTTTTGGTATTGTTAAAGTCGCAGTCACTTGGTATAGTCTTTTCCGACAAAGCTCTTCACAAATTTAAGACTCACACTCCAGCACATTTACTACTCAACCGTAACACAAAACCCAAAAATAATTTCCGTATAAGTTTGGCTCCTGTGTTTAACATTTGGAGTACGCTACTACATTGTAATGCAAAGGTCTTTGTTAAGTACTGGCAGATATAAATCAAGAGACTGGGAACCTGGCAGGTAAAGTATATAGCTGTGACTTCTGGAGAAATACTGATAGTCTCACTGCGAAACAAAATCAGTTCCTTGTAACCAGTACCTGGCAACAGGAAAGACTAAACTACGCTATCTGATCAAAAGTATCCGATCACCTATCAGTGGACATCAATATGACGAATGTACGAGAGCAGCCTTCACCTTTATAAAGTTTGAACTCTGCTGGGGACACTTTCAATAATATGTCTGTCTGTGAAGGAATGTCAGCCCAGTCTTCCGCAAGACGCGAAACCAGAGAACGTAGTGATGTTGGGCGTGAGGTCTGGAGCGAAGACGACTTTCTAACTCGTTTCATAGGAGTTCAATTGGATTCAGCTCGTGATTCTGTGCAGGACAGCCCAACGAAGCGTTGTTATTGACCGCAAACCATTTCCTCATAGACGCTGTTTTGTGAGGGTACAGACCATCGTCGACTCTGATGGTTCCTGTACACTACGCAGTACGCAGTGCTGTATAATCTGTTCATGCCCTATAGCGTTTAGCCTTCTCTTAAGGGGACCACACCTTAACCACGAAAAACGCCGTCATACCGTAACACCATCTCCTCTGTACTGCACTAATCGCAACAGACATGATGACAGGCAACGTTCTCCTGATGTTCACCAAACCCAAAACCCTCCACTGGATTGCTACAAGGCAGTGCGTGAATCATGACTCCAAATCAATCGTTTCCACTTATCCACTGTTCAGTGGTGTCACTCTTTACACCACCTCAAGTGTCGCATCGACTACACAAATGTGTGGCTTCAAATCGCTTGTGAGGTAACGGCGAGTTGTGACGCCCTGAAATGTTCTGAGTTCGGAGTTGACGTGGCTGCGCTGGGGCCCCTCAGAGGCCCGCGGCTCGTCGGCGGTCACGTGGTGCCGAACGTTAGCTGAGCATGAGGGGTAGCCCCAGCGCATGGTCCAGCCGCGTGGCTGGGAATTCCACAGTGACGCTGAGTCGACGTAGGAGACATGCCGGGAGTGCCAAAGATGGCGGACTTTGTGGAACCATCATGGCAGACATTTCACAGTTCGTATAGAAATTAATAATAGCCAGATGAATCACGACACCTCAAAAAGAAACATGTATGTTACGATTCTTTGCACGATAATTCTGATGGTGTAATCAGATTTTCAATATCTTTATTAGTTTAAAGTTTAGTATCTGACTAAATTATACAAGTAACACCCAGCAACGAACTTCCAAAATCTAAACAGTTCATCCGATTTTCTCGATCGACGTGTCTTTAGAAAGCTATTAGTGTAAACCCAAATTGGTATGAATTAAGGGCAGGTAACTTGAATAGTACATGAGTTATTGGAGGTCAAAGTGGCCGATTACTATTAATCACGTTAGGCCATAAGTACTCCACAGTGATGTTTGGGTAGCTTAGATGGTAGAGCACTTGACCGCGAAAGGCAAAGGTCCTGAGTTCGAGTCTCGGTCCAGCACACAGTTTTAATCTGCCAGGAAGTTTCACTGCACAGTGACACGAAAAAACGGTCGCAGTATGCTTATAAATATATTTATTCATCTATGTCTTTGTTTATGACCGATATATGCAATTCATGAAGAAATTGGCCAGTTATTTACTGTGTTTTAGAAAGCACAGAGACATTAGGCTACTGGCCTACCTTTTGTTGCTATTCCTTTGATATATGTTTATTTAATTTGTTTATGTATTTAAGAATGTGTGTTAGAGCGTGTTTATGGTCCAGCCGTAGGGATATTTATTTAATTTCAAGTTATTTAAATGTAAATCTAGTAGTTCGAATGTGTTTCAATATGTTTGTGCGTGTGCGTTGGCTTGAAGACAGGGCGGGAGCGCTCTAGCCAGTCACAGCGATCGTTCCAAAAAGGACCCGTGGAGAGACTGTATGGAAGTGAGGGGGTACGGGGGAGTGCGGAACAGTGCGGCGTGAGATACAGTCGCTCAGGACACGGGAAGTGCGGGACGCGACGGCGCGAGGGACGCACAGTCGCAAGAGGGACTTGGAGAGTGTGGAGCGGTTGGCGCGTGGTCGCGGCAGATAGAAATAATTCGTAGTGCTGATTTGTGCACTTGTGAGATTTCCGTGGCTTCTACAGTGAAGAGGAAGTGTGCGATTAGAAGTGAATATCTCGCGAACTATGTTGTTGTGCATAACTAATTACATGCAGTAGGAAGCTATTGTTTCTCTGTTATTCAACTTATATTTTATTTAATTGCTGGACCATCGACACCAATAAGTGTTTTGCAGAAATATACCACATTCTCAAAAGTACTTCTACTATCGACTCATCATTTAAAGTCGTTAAGATAGTACCTGCAGATTTTATTTAATTGCAATCTTTCATTTATAAATTTCTACGTTACATTCGCAACTGCCGAGTGATAGGAACGTTTGACCATTTGATCCATGTGTATATTAATATTGCATACTGTAGACTCAGCAGTATTCGGCTTGTAATGCGGCAGCCCTAGACAACGAAACCAGCCAAAACTTTTAATATTTCAACTTTGAGTCTGTGGGTGCATAGTTGAGGCCCCAAAACACAATTTCATCACTTTTCGTTTTCGAAAGCCCGCGCGCTGTTTACCTGCGATTTTTTACAACCACCCTCCACAATGGTCGACAGTTCCTGTCCGTCAGTACACGTGGTCTTCTTGGTTCTGCTTTAGCCGTAGTTATTTCTACGAGTTTCCACTTCAGAATCACATCGCCAACATTGGGCTTTGGCAACTGTGTAACGGTTCAAATGTCCCTGATGGATTTGTTACTTAGGTGACATGCAATGTGTAGTCCACGTTCGAACTCACTGAGCTCTTCCGACCGATCCACTATGCTGTTACTGCTTCAGTACTGCCAACATAATACTCCCCACCTCCTTTCATACAGACGGGTCCGCCTCTGGTGGCGTCTAGTGGTCAATTGCGCATCGTCTACATCTACATCACTACTCTGCAATTCAGAATTAAGTGCCTGGCAGAAGGCTCATCGAACTATCTTCGATCTTACACTGCCTGGCAAGACTGAAACTGTGTGCCGAACCGAGACTCGAATTCGGGACCTTTGCCGTTGGCGGGCAACTGCTCTACCGACAGAGCTACCCAATGACGACTCAAGACCCCTCCTCGCCGCTTTATTTCTGACAATAAAGCTGCGAGGAGAGGCTGTGCGTCGGTGCTTCAATAGCTCACTCGGTAGGGCCGTTGCCCGCCAAATCCAAAGGTCCCGCGTTCGTGTATCGTTTCGGCACACAGTTGTAATCTGCCAGGAAGTTTCGTATGGGCGCACACTCCACTGCAGACTGAAAATTTTCATTCTGGAAAGCATCCTGAATCTATTCCTCTATTGTTCCACTCTCGAACAGCGCGCAGGATAAAGAAAGACTTAAATACGAGGGTTGAAATTTTAATAGTGACAACTATTTATTTATAGCTCGTACAAAGTAGGTACGTGTTTCAAAGTTTTACTGCCCTTCAAAGTAGTCACCAGAATTGTGTGTAACCCGTAGCCAGCGATGTGGAAGTCGTAGGATACTCTTAGCAGTGCCAGTTGTGTTGACAGTTCGAGCGGCGCGGCCTGTTGCCCGACGAATTTGTAGGAGTTCTGAAGCGAATGCCGTGAAGTGTTTCCTTCAGTTTAGAAATCGAGTTGAACACACGAGGGCTTAATTCAGGGGAGTGAAGTAGGTGGTATAGCACTTAGCAGCCCCATCAGTCGAACAAATCAGTAACAGCTTGCACTATACATCCTTGAGCATAGTTCTGCAAAACGATGGTCAGATCCTGCAGAATGTGCCATCACTTATGTCTCTATGTTGTTCATTTTTGGAACACAACCTACGACCACTGCTAAGGGTATCCTAAGACTTCCAGATCGCTGGCAAAGGATTATACACAATGCTGGTGACTACTTTGAAGGTCAGTAAAACTCTGAAACACGTATCTATTTTGTACGAGCTGTAAATAAATAGTTTCTACTATTAAAGTTCCAATCCTCGTGTTTCCGTGCGTGCACCGATTTCTCTTGTTTTATAACGATAATTATTTTTGTCCATAAAGGTGGGCGCCAATAAAACATTTTGGCAATCGGAGGAGGAAACTGGTGATTGAAATTTAGTGAAAAGATCCTGCCGCAAAGAAAAACGCCTTTGTTCTAATGATGGCCATCTCAACTCGCATATCGTATCCGCGACACACTCTTCCCTGTTCAGAAATAACACAAAACGACATGGCCTTCTTTGAACTTTTTCGACGTCTTCCGTCAATCCCGTCTAATGCGGATCCAATATCGCCCAGCAATACTGCAGAAGAGGGCGGACAAGCGTAGTGTAGGCAGCCTCTTCAGTGGATTTGCTTCATCTTCTAAGGGTTCTGCCAAAAAAACTCAGTACTATCTGCGAGGTCGTTCCAATTTAAGTTATTCGTAATTGTAATCCCTAGGTATTTAGTTGAACGGACAGAATTTAGATTTGAGTGATTTACCGTGTAACAGACATTTAGCAGATTCCTTTTACCATTCTGTGAATGACTTCACATTTTTCATTACTTAGAGTGAAGTGGCACTTATCGCACCATACACATATCTTCTCTAAAACATTTTGCAAATAGTTTTGATCTTCTGATAACTTTACGAGACGGTAAATGTGTGAGTGTGTGTGTGAATTCCTAAGGCACCAAACTGCTGAGGTCATCGGTCCCTAGACTTACACATACTTAAATTAACTTACGCTAAGAACAACACACACAACCATGCCCGAGGGAGAACTCGAACCTCCGGCGGGAGGAACCACACAGTCCTTGACTTGGCGCCTTGAACCACGCGGCCACTCCGCGCGGCTAGACGGTTAATGCCAGCATCATCTGCAAACATCGTAAAGAGGGCTGCTCAGATCGTCCCCTAAATCATTTATATAGTTTAGAAGCAGCAGAGGGCCTATAACAAATGTTTGGGGAACACAAGATATCACTTCTGTTTTATTTGATGACTTCCTGTCGTTAACTACGAGCTGTGACCTCTCTGACAGGAAATCACGAATCCAGTCGCACAACTGATAGGTTCGTAGACAAGAAATTTTATTGAAAGTCGCTTGTGAGGAACGGTGTCAAAAGCCTGCTGGAAATATAGAAATATGGAATCAATTTTGGATCTCCTGTCGATAGTACTCATTACTTCGCATGAATAAATGGCTAGTTGTGTTTCACAAAAAGGATATTTCCTGAATTCCTGCTGACTATTTGTCAATAGATCGCTTTCTTCAGGTTAATTGGTATGCATGCCGTTATCGTACGGTACGGGGTCAAAGTATGAACATCGCAGATTTCCTCCTGCTTAGGCAAATGGGGAAGAACGGTTGGTTCTTGTTGCATTTGGTGCGATCTACGGTGGGCTTTATGGGACTTACGGAGGCATCATTAGTTTATTTGTAGCTCTTCAGGAAACTCTACAAAAAGAGTTCTTTTGCTCTGTTTTCGCCGTCACTAGCTAACCAAAACCCAGCCGGGAATTCCAAGGTGGGTATGCACAGCAAATTGCTTAAATTTTTAAGATATATTCCTACGATCCTTATCTCGAACAGCGTTGAACATTTTTTTGATATCTTTATCAATTTTTTAAGATACAAGAGTTTAAAGTTATCGTGCTTCTACACGTGATATCCGGTACAAGGCGAAATCTAAATAATAAATAAACGCAGTTAATTGCTCACATTTTAACAGAATATTCTCTAGCTATTTATCTAGAAGTGCCATTTCCCGTTTTCAAAAATCTTTACCAGTTATTGAGTAACATCCCAAAAACTTGTTTTTAGTTACCAAAACACAACCGCTGCTTCTGACACGGCTGTGCACAGGAAATGGCTATAATTTTTACGATGAACTCTTAAGACCCCTATGAAGGACATGCCATCAGCCTCTGCCGTTCTCGTCACGTACTGAAGAGCATTCAGTCTCTATTCAGCAACTACACTACTGGCCATTAATATTGCTACACCAAGAAGAAATGCAAATGATAAACGGGTATTCATTGGACAAATATATTATGCTAGAACTGACATGTGATTACATTTTCACGCAATTTCGGTGCATAGATCCTGAGAAATCAGTACCCAAAAAAACCACCTCTGGCCGTAATAACGGCCTTGATACCCCTGGGCATTGAGTCAAACAGAGCTTGGATGGCGTGTACAGGTATAGCTGCCCATGCAGCTTCAACACGATACCACAGTTCATCAAGAGTAGTGACTGGCGTATTGTGACGAGCCAGTTGCTCGGCCACCATTGACCAGACGTTTTCAATTGGTGAGAGATCTGGAGAATGTACTGGGAAGGGCAGCAGTCGAACATTTTCTGTATCCAGAAAGGTCCGTACAGGACCTGCAACATGGGGTCGTGCATTATCCTGCTGAAATGTAGGGTTTCGCAGGGAAGGGTAGAGCCACGGGTCGTAACACATCTGAAGTGTAACGTCCACTGTTCAAAGTACCGTCAATGCGAACAAGAGGTGACCGAGAGGTGTAACCAATGGCACCCCATACCATCACGCCGCGTGATACGCCAGTATGGCGATGACGAATACACGCTTCCAGTGAGCGTTCACCACGATGTCGCCAAACACGGATGCGTCCATCATGATGCTGTAAACAGAACCTGGATTCATCCGAAAAAATGACGTTTTGCCATTCGTGCACCCAGGTTCGTCGCTGAGTACACCATCGGAGGCACTCCTGTAAGTCCGAAAGATGGTGATCAGCTGTACGTTCAAGTCTTCCTGGACATGCTGTGTTGCAGTCATCACCTAACAACTTCCTGCAACTTTAGACACATCTCTTAGCCATCATTTGTATTTATGGACTTTTTTCTGTATTGAAAACATTTTCACACAAGAATGAAATTTTAATCAATACGAGTACATCCCACAGGCATGGAAATGTTGGAGTATAAGTTTGCTAGCGTGCGGTCAAAATGTTCTCAAAGGGAAAAAATGATATAGAATTCTCTGGATGTCCATCTTTTCGGAGGTAGTTGTAGGACCTCGACTGTTCAGTACAGAATGTCAAATCAAACACCTTTCAGCCATCTAATTTCCAAACTGTTATTTTATCGGGCTAACCAGTTTCGGCGATTTACTACGCCATCTTCAGGCCCCTTGACCGACCTGTAGGAAGATTGTAACCTCGATTCCGGTCAAACTAGGGGTCAGCATTCAAAGGCTGATATCTTTAGATTTTTACTTGATATACAGCAATCACTTCAAACATCGTCTGTCGATTCAAATGCAGATGATGTTTGAAGTGATCGCCGTATGAAGTAGAAATCTTCGGATACCAGTCTTTGAATGCTGGCCCCTATTTTGACCGGAACCGCCTCAAGATGGCGTAATATATCGCCGAAATTGGTAGCCCAATAAAATAACAATTTGGAAATTAGACGGCTGAAAGATGTTTGACTTGAGATTCTGGTACAGAATTAGTTTGCGAAAGCTACTTCCGGCTACTGGTTTGTACCTTGACCTTGACCCAGTCCATCTTCCTGAATGTTCTCGATCATGGTGTAATCGATGGAATAGACTGGGTGAGTGAATGACTAAATAAATTGGGCCCTGAAGGCGATGCATCGACTCTCCAGATGTGATATATATAATGTAAATGAAACTGGACGACCAGTTAAAAACTGAATAAATATTTGAATTATATACTTTATGTCTGAATTTCTCTCGCGAGGTCATGTCCTTTACTGCACGCTCAGGACTTGCTTGCTTTCGACGATGAAGATATAAGTCACTTCATAAAGTACAATATACTTTTCTCGCAGGAGCGGAGATCGCTTAATATGTAGACATCACAGATTTTTAAACATAAAACATCATTAATTGAAGAATGCGTCCTGATCAGGCTATTAACTAAGATCAGTATTATTCTTATATCCTGTTTTGCTATCGTAACTTGGTGTTGCAGTTTAAAAACATTTGGATACTGAGGGATAAGATAGGATACTGAGATAACGATCCACCATCTTATATTCGTCGATGTAATAAAATAGAAATTTCAGGATTGGTAGCCAGATTTCGTACCGCTCTCTCTAGGTCACCCGGGCGACTAATAACTGAATAATGAATGAAGTGAGAAAATCAGCCAAACAGTGTCAGGTATAAAGGTTTATTAACAATCCCTGACCATCGTTTCAACAATTGTAAAATTGTCTTCTTCAGAAGTACAGGGACACGAAAAATCACGTATTGGCGGCGAAAAATTTCAGAGCAAAGATGCTCACGTCAAGTAAAGTGGTATTTGTGACCATCAGTAAAACCAAATAAAACCCATTAAGAAACATTCCCACTGGAATTGGGCTAACACCCAAACCTCCAGATGCCAGACACTCAGATCGGTACCACACGTTATCTGTCGATAGAGTATCAACCAAAACACCGATTTAGTTCGTGTTGTGTGCTGTCGTCCAGTAGAACATGCGTAAAAGGTAATTAAAAGTATCACCATACCTATGGAGGACATGAAAAGTGTATCTGTAGTGACTGTATTGTAGATCTCGCGTGGGTGAGTAGGTATAGCGTTCGGTCGCCATTGATGCTAATTTTTGTAAACTGTTTATGAGCGGAACTGTTAATGGGAGAACATTTTACTGTCATGTAAAAGGGCTTTTAGGAGTTTGTAGCAATATTATTTTGGCAACCTGCTTTCGCTTCGTTAGTTGAACGTTATGTACTTATTATTGATCTCATTATTTTGATTATTACTAATTATTATTATTATTACTATTACTTCCACACGTGTGATGCAATTATTTTATTTTTGTGTTCTGATTGTATATCTGAGAAACTACAAATGTACAGTCGTGCTCAAAAGTATCCAAAAGACCTGAATTGCGTTTCGCCTGATTCGAATGCAACCCACATAGCGCAGCTCTCTAGCAGGTCCTCTAATCGTCCATCGGTACTCTCGTTTGACTATTGAAAATGGTGTCAACAAATCACCACTGGAAAAAACTGCTCTGTATCGCAATAACTCAAGATGTAAAGTAATACCAAGGTACTACAAATATCAGGGAACATCTTATCACAGATAAGTTGGTTGTTCAGGCTTGTAAGTTCACATTTATTACAAGAAACGACGGCCGGCCGCGGTGGTAGCGCGGTTCTAGGCGCGCAGTCCGGAACCGTGCGACTGCTACGGTCACAGGTTCGAATCCTGCCTCGGGCATGGATGTGTGTGATGTCCTTAGGTTAGTTAGGTTTAAGTAGTTCTAAGTTCTAGGGGACTGATGACCACAGCAGTTGAGTCTCGTAGTGCTCAGAGCCATTTGAACCATTTGAACAATAAATGACATACATGAAATGTTACCACTCTCATTATTACGTCAGATAGGTAATTCACGTAGTACGTTCGTCGTATTCATGATTTCCTCTTCAAAATAACATACCGTACTTATTATTTAACACAAAATGACATTAAAAATTTAAGTTATTCACGAGCAGCTAGTTGAGAACATGTATGGACATGACACGACGAACCGTCTCGTTCTGCATATGGATTCAAACTCAGGTCATGCAGACTAAGCAAAGACTTCGTGACTGACGGAAACTAACAATCATTCCTGACTAGGCATACAGAGAGTGATATACCTCGATTTTAGACAATATCAGTTAGCAAATATCAACTTTAAATTACATAACGTAAACATTGTTAACGGACGCGAATTCCTACCCAGCATCTATTGTCTTTGTTAACGAACTACGAGAGATGTTAAATATTGCTTCTTCGCAAGTAACTTACATGAAATGCCGTGCTTTGTGTTGGACAGGGATTCGAACCAAGAACCTAATTGGATTGTCATCGAAGCACAATCTACTGTGACATATCGGATTTTCTCGGCGGTAGCTAGATGTTTTAACTGAAATGACGAGACGAAACATTAATTTTTTCTTTCCTGGGACTCCAACCTGTCACCTATCGCTGTTATATTCTAGAGAAAACAAATGTTAAAAACGCGTTTGTTACACGAGCAGCGACATGTGAGCATGTTTGAACTAGAAATAATATGACGAAGAGTTCAGTGCTGACTGGGAATCGAGCCCCACACGTATCGTTGTTGACTGCACACAAAGAGACGTCAGATCCCGAATTTTTCTCCACCAGCAGCTCGGAATAACATCCTTGAATTGACAATGATTTGGCAAACAGTTCTGTGTCTCACTGGCACTCAAAAACGTCAGATCCCGTTAGTGTTGACAACGAATGAAAACACATTAAAGATAAAAATTATTACCCACCAGCAAATAGGTGTTCTCATGCTAGAGCTTGATAATACATAATGAAAGCTTTAGTGCCGGGCCAGGATTCGAACCCTTTCACGCGCAATATGTGGAGATGTTGAGGAATCTGCAGTTTTGAACGAACAACAAAATGCAGTCGAGCTGTATTGTCACGAAGGGATCAAATTCCGCGTTAAGGGCGGTCTGAGTTACAATCCCAGATCATAACCAATTTTATCGACATACAGAAGCTCAAATAAAAGATGGAATAAGTGTCCTGTGACCCTACATAGCGTTTGTTTCGTCAATAGAAATAAATAACTAGTATAAGAAAGACTACTGCTGATAGAGTTTCTACGTGTCGCGACTCCTGACTTTATTGTGGTTCAACCTAACGTCTACTTGGTAGAGAAGGAATATCGTGTTTAACATGAATGTCAGACCACAATGCCATTATACCATCTTCACTTGGCGTAGCCGGAAGAGGACAGAATCTGTCTCTCTTTATCAAACATCATCAGCAGAAGTTGGAATCGAACCCAGACCATAAGTATATGAACCTAGCATCAATCCAAAAGACCACCAAAGTTTCTTCTCTATCACTCATTTTTCTATCATAACGATGTTGCGCCACACTGGATGAGAATTCTGACACACAGACTCCCTCTAGTGGTTTGCAGCATGTTCAGTACATTCATTTACTTGGTTGACCGAATCGCCATGAACTAGCTGCCTCGGCTACCCAGTGCACACATTCGACTCTATTTTGTAATCACCGAAATAAAATCACGTAACTGACACCTACACAGAACTGCCAACAGTGTAGGATGCAGAAATTTAAACAGGAAGTGTTCCTTTCGACTTGAGCTTCTCTATTACGCTATCTGTTTGTTAAAAACGTCGTGCAACGCAAAAAAAAGCTGTAACTGTCTGTCTCTCAGAAGTCTGGATCCGGCCATATGCATTATCTCACAGCACTGTGCAATGCGCAAGTTCTGGAGGACTTGTTGTTGATTTCTGAAGGTGTTATAGCTATGTGTCAGCTAGTTGTGTAACGGTAAGCGTCGCGCACTGTTGATAAGACGTCGCGAGTTTCGGTACATGCACTGCTACATTTTTTAAAACGCCATACTGCTGTCTGCTGAAGTTATCGATCTAATGGAACTTTGAACATAATTCCCTTCACTTCTCAACCCAAAATAGTTGCATGTGGAAAAAGGGCTAACTTCTGCGACATTTTGTTCTTTTCAGGTTTAATAGATGGCCAGGCTGCAGATGCATCTCGAAACTTTTGTATTATGTATAGGGAGAGCGCATCGTGCCAGAATACGTCACAAAAGTATTTTCTACATTAGCTGTCGAGTGGCAGTGGCATTTTATTCTTCATAAAACCTTGTTTGACAGCTTTAACTCAGAACAAGTTTTCTACATGTTATGTATTCCTAGAAACCCAAAATTTGTTTGTCAGCAGCGGAAAGAGGCGTTACCTGTTGTGCTGCATTGTAAGTTTATCACCATTGCACTATGAGCCAAAAGTATTTTTTTGCAATTTCCTTATCAATGTGTGATCTGACTGCTTGTAGCTCTTTCACAGAAGGGATAAAAACGTTACAGTCAGCAAGACTGGAACCGCAAACCATAACAGACGCTTTCTCTCAGGTTAGCACGTTTCCACAGTGCTAGGGAAGAGGCATGCATTTAGGTTTCCTCTTACGAGACCAGTAGTGGCTAGAACGTGTAAACCGCTATTTAAAGGACGAGATTATATGCGATTTTCACGTGCAACGACTTTCCTGGACTGAAAACCGTAAATTTACAATCTTTTGTTACAGCTCAAGCGTTAATAATAACTCAGATTATTCAATGGAAATGACAGGAAAAATCAAGTGAACTTGAAGCTTAATTCCGTGCATGCTAGGAAGTAACTCGTCGAGCACAGAATTGCCAAATATACCTTGCCTTGTTGCCAAATCTCAGTTACATTACCAGCAGGAAGAAGACGAACCGATGTGATCCTACAGTGGGCTGGGAAGTGACCATAGCTGATGTCTCAAAGACGCGGCTGCTACGGCCTGGAACACGTAATCCGTCTGATTCACATTTCTGTAACTGGGTTTAGGGACTGGAGCGTAGTTACTAATAATACTCAGAACTGACTGCAAAACTAAGCTTCATTAATTAGTAATTCTCATAGTTGTTTTTATATATCTTTCGTTACTCAAAACTAAGAAAATCATTGACGAACGTTTACGTGCCTCGCCGATAGTCGAGCACAACAAAACAAATAAAAAAAAAGACTGTGTGCGTGTGTGTGTGTGTGTGTGTGTGTGTGTGAGAGAGAGAGAGAGAGAGAGAGAGAGAGAGAGAGAGAGAGAGATAAAAATAAAAAAGAATGAGAGAGAGAGAGAGTAAAAAATTGTTGCAAAGGAACTGAATCATGGTATGTAAAGAAATCTTTCATTAAAATGACACGCTCTACATCATTACGAAATGTCGTATTCATGATATATGGAACAAGTATTAATCTAATCTAATCATACCATATTGCTGACTAGTCATGAAGAGGCACGAATTACAGAAATTTTTGCCAACATCAGTAACCAAATCTAAACTTGAAAAAGAAGACGATAGTTTTGTAATAAACCGGGACTCCTGTAAAGACCCTTTCGTCCCTGTTAACTAACCACGAAAGATGTGTGATATACCTCCATTCAGAAGGAACAAAGTGTTCATGCATTTAAAGATGAAGCGCATGATGTGAAGTTCTGTGACGGAGATACGAACCCAGAACGCAATCGGATTGCTAACTAAGTAAAATCAATTGTTACGTATCGGTTTGTCTTACCAGCTGCTAGATGCTTGAATCTAAAATAAGGACACAAATTTTTGTGCCTGAGCGACAATCGAACTGCACACCTACCGTGCATCCACGAATATAGATTAAGTCTCAGCTGCTTACTCACCAACAGTAAGATGTGTGCGTATTTGACCATAAATAGCGGCACCTACTGCGATTGTTGGCAACATATGAACAGACATTAAAAATGCACGTTAATTTTCACTAGCAGACTGGTAAGCACGTGATAGGGCTTGAAATGAAATTATGAATATTTTTGTACTGGATCAGGATTCGGACCCACCTTTGGAGGAGACCTAGAGAAGATTGCGGTCTTGGGAAAAGGATCGAAATGATTGAACTATACTGTTCCGAGAGATTCAGATCCTCGAAAGATGAGATACGAATTCGAATCACAGTCCAGCACCAAATTTTTCAACGTCTCTAGTTCAATCAAGTACAAGAAAAATAACAGCCCTGTTCCTTTAAATGGCTATCGTTTCATCAAATAAAATAAAATTTTCTAATGTAAGTAAGTTTACTGGGGAGAGTATTTCTGTTTACCATGACTTCCGCCTATGTCATTTCCCAACGTAAACCGGCTCTGCCCAATTGGTAATGAAGGAACGTGATGTTTAATGCGGATTCTGGATTATAACGTCTTTCTCTTGAGGTTACCAGAGGTAAAGTAAATCTGTTTGTGCCTCTTAAAAGTAAATGCCTGAACCCACGCACTGCACCTGTGATAGTCGTTCCACCAGACCATTGTGGCCACATTTCCCAGCCCCAGGAGTGTGCTGTAACGGATGATGTGCTTAGCTTACTAAATTAGTCACGGTGGAAAAAATGCGAGTCTATTAAATGGTTAAGTAGACGCAATCTTCTGATGTGGAGATTATGCTATTCTCATGTCCGCAGGATGTAAAGACTCTCCTAGGCATCATAGCCGCGATGTAAATCCATTTTGAAATATTCACTTATTCAGCAAATTTCTTAGTTCGAGAAAATCCACTGTGAAGTGTGAAGTTACCGGATAATTCGATTATTACCGTCATTGTTACTATCATTTTTTTCATACCGTTGCTGGAACACATGTGCTTGAAGATCATTTAATGCCTTTTGGTCATTATAGAAGCAGTTGCCCAAGAAGAGGTTCTTTCCCTGTCTACGGAGTCCTTTTCATGTTAATATCAAACATCAGCAATTACTGGCAGATTTCATTAAAACGAAAGTAACTGATGAAGACGTTACTTGATAACAAAAGCGCGCTGCCTTTCTTAATTTACTTGCGCCTAGAAATGGCTGTCGAATACCGCCAAACCAAAAGCCAAGGGATCTTACTGTCTTCCGTTATACGTCGCTGTCAGTTCTTCCACAAGATTTGGTCGGCGTGACCTGTTTCAAGTTGTGTATAGCAGAGAATGTTTTAGAAAACCAAATGTTTTCCTTTGCAATAAACAGAAAGATTTTAATTGTAAGCTATCCAAAAGCTATTCAAAATTTTCGCATTATTAGTTCAGATTTAATATTCACTTGTATAATTTCACAGTTGCAAAACCCGCATCCGACTCATTGACCGTATACTTAGTCGCTGACCATAAATTCTAGCTCAGAGTGACACCAGTTTAAGTAACCTAATGTAGCGAAGACTGTTTGCCAGTGCTCTTTTTCACCGGAAAATATGCAATTCACTCATTGGGCTCCAATAGTACACTGTAACAGTAATTTCTGTGTGTATGCAATGAATGCGGATTGTGGAATTTAGTGGTTCTCTCTCTTCCACTTCTGTATACAATATGCCTGACCTAAACGGGCCCTTTATCATTACAGGCCCTGGGCAGTGCAACATCATTCTGACAACAGTAATGTGCTTATACTGACAGGCTCACTGTTCGTTTTAGCTGATTTTGTAATCATTTAATTAAAACAACATGACCTTCCAGTGGGAGACATTTCGTCCCCCTTTTCCTTGTGTTAAATTTGTCAGTAAGCTTTTTGCCTTCCAACCAGCGAAATGCGGCAGAGTACAGCCAGTACACGATTCACGAACCATGATTTAGTGCCGTTAAGACGATTTCTTTAAACATTGTCGTAGCTGAAGGAATTTAGCTTCTTCTTAAATCGTCTTATGCAGCAACGTTCACAGATATCTCAAATAGGAAAAGCTCTTTATCCAGGTACGAAAGTTGTAAAACAAACTTCCCACAGTTTGAGTCAGGTCGATCTTTTCGTCTTATAGCACTGCATAAGTATTTTGTCTAAGAGGTATCACAAGTAGTGTTCCTGTAGCTGTGGGAATCATTGGTTGAAAACGAGTTTAACGCCAGGCGAAATGCAATTCAGGTCGTTCGGATACTTTTGAGCACGACTGTACCTACAGGTTTATTACTTTCAAAGAAAAGATGCGAAAGCAGACTGCCAAGAGAACATTGCCGTAAACTCCAAACAGCCGTTTTACATGTTATAAACACGTTGTCTCGTATAACAGTTTCACACATAATACTGTAAAAAATAAGTTCTTTGCCATTTGGGTTTGAACCCAGGGCTTTTAGCATAAGGATTTAACGCTCTACCAGCTTCTCCACGGAAGTAACATCTGTTGCTAACTTATAGTAATGCTTTTGATGTACTCCAAATCGTTCTGGTGGTACTTTTAATTAACGTTTACGCTCGTTCTGCTGGGCGACACCACGTAGTACGAACTAAATTGGAGTTTTGGTTGATACTCTATCAACGTACAACGTATGGTATCGATCTGACTGTCAGACATCTGGAGATTTGGGTGTAAGTATAAAAGTCTTCACATTCCATGTACTTTTTAAAGTAAAGACTTTTACGCTAAGCCCAGTTCCAATAGGAAGGTTTTTAACGGATTTTCTTTTACTGATGGTCACACATACCATATTACTTCACATGAGCTTCTTTACTCTGAAATTTGTCGTGGTCAATATGTAATTTTACCTGTCGATGTACTTCTGAAGTAGACAGTTTTACAATTGTTGAAACAGTGATCAAGGGTTGTTTATAAGACTTCAAATGGTTCTAATGGCTCTGAGCACTATGGGACTTAACATCTGAAGTCATCATTCCCCTAGAACTTAGAACTACTTAAACATAACTAACCTAAGGACATCACACACATCCATGCCCGAGGCAGGATTCGAATCTGCGACCGTAGCGGTCGCGCGGTTCCAGACTGAAGCGCCTAGAACCGCTCGGCCACAGCGGCCGGCTTTATAAGACTTCATCCCCGCAGCTAGTTGGCTAATTTTCTCACATCATTCATTTACATTCACCATTGATGAACTGCAGCTATGTTCAAAATTTTAAAAATTTCAACTGAATAATAAATTTAAAACAATCATCGTGATATGGATTGTCGTCACGTCAGAGAGAGTTTCGTAACGAAGGTAATTTGGTAATATATTTTCATTAAGTAAAGTTGAGCAGATGGAAATGGATATTACACAGAAACTATGAAAGCAGTGTCTCTGAGCCATCGTCCGTTCTTACTACAGAAGCGTTACGGACAAATGCAGCGTGTTTTACTCGGGTGTAGGCAAACGACGGAAGGAATTCGACTAGCAAGGCAGTTTGTAATCAGCTGATTTCTGTAACTAGTTCCGCATTGATGACACCCGCCAAGGTACAGCAGACATGGACCAGTCTTGGATACCGCTGCGAGGACTGCGGCGATCAGCGTGACCTCCTGGGTCGCCATATCGAGCGGTGGGGTCTCAGCTCCCGAGGGGCGCACTGTTGGCGCGAAAGCGGCCGCATGTGCTGCAGTACAGGTCAGTACAGGAGCAAGCAGTACTGTGTTACCGAAGTGGGAATGGAACCACAGTGTGTACTGGACCACCCTCCGACCTTCACCAATGACGTCATCGCAAACATCGTAATGCGATACGAACATGTTTCCAAAATGGCGGCCGTGACGTCATAGTCACTCTTTACCGGGACGCGAAACTGTGTATCATCAATTACAGAATCGTAGAAATCGTTAAAAATGAATATTGATCTTAACGGAAGAACCGTGGGAAATTGTGATTTTGGGCGAGGACAAACTAAAATCCGAAATAACAATCACAAAATCACGAAAATACTAAAATATGCAAACCAACACAACAAGAAAAACACGAATAGCTGTTGGTACCAAAATCACAAAAAAAGCACAAAGTTAGCGACAACCAACTGTAACTGGTATCGAAAACATTACTTAAGGTGTATTGATAAAGTGAAAAACCCGATTCTAATACAGGAAACCAAACACCGACACCAATACAGGTAGCCGAAAATCACGACAACTAACTACACGCCGTATCTAAAACATTACTTGACCTATATGTCTCCACTGAAAATCCTGTACAGGAAACAAAATAAACTTGATATCGCTTAAACGTCAGGTGTTACACACTAAGGCTAACTTGGAAATGATGATTTAACTTTATTCTGTCCCTCTGAATGGTGTAATCCGTTACTTACAATGATTAATGTTGCTTTCCTTATACTTGACGTTCAAGGATTCAGTCTTCTTTTGCTGTCAAACTTCTGCAGCTTACGTATTTCGTAACTGTTCAAGTGTTAGCTTTTTTTGTTTAGTTATGTTAATATTATCACTCGCTCTATCAGTTTCATTACTTTGTAAGTTGGCTCTCATTTGAGAAAAAATAAGTGTCGAAAGGAAGAAGTTGTTGTTGTTGTTGTGGTCTTCAGTCCTGAGACTGGATTGATGCAGCTCTCCATGTTACTCTATCCTGTGCAAGCTTCTTCATCTCCCAGTACCTACTGCAACCTACATCCTTCTGAATCTGCTTAGTGTATTCATCTCTTGGTCTCCCTCTACGATTTTTACCCTCCACGCTGCCCTCCAATGCTAAATTTGTGATCCCTTGATGCCTTAAAACATGTCCTACCAACCGATCCCTTCTTCTAGTCAAGTTGTGCCACAAACTTCTCTTCTCCCCAATCCTATTCAATACCTCCTCATTAGTTACGTGATCTACCCACCTTATCTTCAGCATTCTTCTGTAGCACCACATTTCGAAAGCTTCTATTCTCTTCTTGTCCAAACTGGTTATCGTCCATGTTTCACTTCCATACATGGCTACACTCCATACAAATATTTTTAGAAACGACTTCCTGACACCCAAATCAATACTCGATGTTAACAAATTTCTCTTGTTCAGAAACGATTTCCTTGCCATTGCCAGTCTACATTTTATATCCTCTCTACTTCGACCATCATCAGTTATTTTACTCCCTAAATAGCAATACTCCTTTACTACTTTAAGTGTCTCATTTCCTAATCTAATCCCCTCAGCATCACCCGATTTAATTTGACTACATTCCATTATCCTCGTTTTGCTTTTGTTGATATTCATCTTATATCCTCCTTTCAAGACACTGTCCATTCAGTTCAGCTGCTCTTCCAGGTCCTTTGCTGTTTCCGACAGAATTACAATATCACCGGCGAACCTCAAATTTTTTATTTCTTCTCCATGGATTTTAATACCTACTCCGAATTTTTCTTTTGTTTCCTTTACTGCTTGCTCAATATACAGATTGAATAACATCGGGGAGAGGCTACAACCCTGTCTCACTCCCTTCCCAACCACTGCTTCCCTTTATGTCCCCCGACTCTTATAACTGCCATCTGGTTTCTGTACAAATTGTAAATAGCCTTTCGCTCCCTGTATTTTACCCCTGCCGCCTTCAGCATTTGAAAGAGAGTATTCCAGTTAACGTTGTCAAAAGCTTTCTCTAAGTCTACAAATGCTAGAAATGTAGGTTTGCCTTTTCTTAATCTTTCTTCTAAGATAAGTCGTAAGGTTAGTATTGCCTCTCGTGTTCCAACATTTCTACGGAATCCAAACTGATCTTCCCCGAGGTCCGCTTCTACCAGTTTTTCCATTCGTCTGTAAAGAATTCGCGTTAGTATTTTGCAGCTGTGACTTATTAAACTGATAGTTCGGTAATTTTCACATCTGTCAACACCTGCCTTCTTTGGGATTGGAATTATTATATTCTTCTTGAAGTCTGTGGGTATTTCGCCTGTCTCATACATCTTGTTCACCAGATGGTAGAGTTTTGTCATGACTGGCTCTCCCAAGGCCATCAGTAGTTCTAATGGAATGTTGTCTACTCCCGGGGCCTTGTTTCGACTCAGGTCTTTCAGTGCTCTGTCAAACTCTTCACGCAGTATCTTATCTCCCATTTCATCTTCATCTATATCCTCTTCCATTTCCATAATATTGTCCTCAAGTACATCACCCTTGTATAAACCCTCTATATACTCCTTCCACCTTTCTGCCTTCCCTTCTTTGCTTAGAACTGGGTTGCCATCTGAGCTCTTGATATTCATACAAGTGGTTCTCTTCTCTCCAAAGGTCTCTTTAATTTTCCTGTAGGCAGTATCTATCTTACCCCTAGTGAGACAAGCCTCTACATCCTTACATTTGTCCTCTAGCCATCCCTGCTTAGCCATTTTGCACTTCCTGTCGATCTCATTTTTGAGACGTTTGTATTCCCTTTTGCCTGCTTCATTTACTGCATTTTTGTATTTTCTCCTTTCATCAATTAAATTCAATATTTCTTCTGTTACCCAAGGATTTCTATTAGCCCTCGTCTTTTTACCTACTTGATCCTCTGCTGCCTTCACTACTTCATCCCTCAGAGCTACCCATTCTTCTTCTACTGTATGTCTTTCCCCCATTCCTGTCAATTGTTCCCTTATGCTCTCCCTGAAACTCTCTACAACCTCTCGTTCTTTCAGTTTATCCAGGTCCCATCTCCTTAAATTCCCACCTTTTTGCAGTTTCTTCAGTTTCAATCTGCAGTTCATAACCAATAGATTGTGGTCAGAATCCACATCTGCCCCTGGAAATGTCTTACAATTTAAAACCTGAAGGAAGAGGTATTTATAAGAAATTACAAGTTAGTGTAAACTGTAATCACCGATCCCGTTACTAGCACCACCAAAGAAAATGTTTAAGGTCTGATTGGGTAGGAGCATTAACTCGTCATCATCTGTTCAAATAGTAAATATGTAGATATAATAACGTAGCCACACGATCACACTTCACAACGCCCTGGAAAACTCAAAATAAGCTGCCACAGTCGCAACATTTGCTGAGGCCCCTAACTCCCCCAGCCAAGCAAAACGTAAGACGTCGCTCACCACAAAAGAACTACCTTAGGGCACAAAACTAACGGGCCTCATCGAAGGTTCTAGTTTACCCATAAAGCAGGTCATTGAGCAGATGGTCCTGTGATCAGCCACCAGACTCGTACTTGGAAATACACAGCACAACTGTACTTAACGAAAACGGAAGATTAGGGTTAAGCGTTCCGTCGACGACGAGGTCATTAGTGACGGAGCACGAGCTCTTATTGGGGAAGGAAGAGGAAGGAAATTGAGGGGGTGCATTCAGAGGAAATAGCGAGTTGCTCCTCCGTGAGTCCTCAGAGCTAAAGCAACAAGTTGAGACGTGGACTCTACGACGTGTTGGAATCGTTCAGGAGTGATACTTATTCAAGCATCTAGTAGTACTACACACAAGTGTTCTTGTGTGCTTGGAGCTTGCTTTATAGAACGTACATGGTCACCGACGTCATTCCATCGTTGGAGCAAGCTACGGCCGTGAATTTAGTGGAGTGTTCATCTAGCCACTTGCGTGCAAACAAAAAGCGGTGACATGTCGCATTGTTCTGCGGAATCATAGCATGCCCACCAGTGTGTTCTAATATCAGAGACGGAAACAGATGATTTGCCAGTATGTCCACAAAACGCCCGCTTCTAACAGACGGACAATGAGGCCTTATTGCGATCGTGTGAACACAGCCCAGATTCTAAATGAACACTTCCTGCCTGGATACGAGGTGCATTCATGGCTATTCAGAAAGTAGGGAACGTTTTGGCATTAAAAAAAACTAAGTACAAGAAATACATTTTGTTATATGTACCTGAAAGAGCGACTGACATACTACGTTTCCACATAGTCACCAAACACATTCAGGCACTTATCATAGCGGTGGACAAACTTTGAAAGACCTTCGTCCTAAAATTCTGCTACCTGAGACTTCAGCCAGTGAGGCACGCCCGCCTGGAGTTCCGCGTCGTCATCAAAGCGCTGCGTTGCAAGCCAGTTCTTCATCTCGGGGAAACAAGTGGAAGTCGCTTGGTGCAAGATCGGGGCTGTAGGGCGGGTGAGGGAAAATTTCCCATTTGAATGAATTAAGGAGTTATTTAGTGCGGTTTGCCGTGTGAGGTCGGGCACTGTCGTGCAAAAACAACCTTCCTCGGCGTTTGTTTTGAACTGCTTTTCTCAGGCTGTGCAAAGTTTGACAATACCAGGCAGAATTTATGGTTGCTACAAGTTCGAGAAAATAAATAAGAAGCACACCTTGCCTATCCCAAAACACTGTCGCCATCAACTTCCTTGCTGACAAGGTTTGCAAACATTTTCTTGGTTTTTGGGGGGACCTTGTGTGCTCCCACTCCATGGATTGTAATTTTGTGTCGCAATTGACGTACGTAACCCAAGTCCCGTCACCGGTTACGATTCGATCCAGTAATGAATCACCATGTTCGTGGTAGGCCTCCAGAAATTTCAACGTTGCTCCCATTTTCTGTTCTTTAGGGTGCTCTGTAAGCATTTTGGACACCCATCGTGCACAAAATTTGTGGTAGCCTAGCTTTTGAGTGACAATTTCAAATAACAAAGTCCTTGAAACTTGTGGAAAAGAGGGTGAAAGCACCGTTATTGTGAAGCGACGGTTTTCACGAGTCGTTTAATCAACTATAGCGACAAGATCGTGTCACAATTCTCGGGCGTCCACTATTCTCTTCATCATGAACGTTGGTTCGGCCATTTTTAAACCGAGTGCACCGTTTCCGGACGGAAAATTCACTCATTACGTTGTTTCCGTACAGTTTGCACAGTTCACGGTAAATTTCTATAGGTTTTAGGTTTTTTGCCAACAAAAACCGTATTACAGACCGCACCTCACAACTGGCGGGATTTTCGATTGCAGCGCACATTTCAAATTCGAATATCGAAAAAACCAGACGCACAGAGACGTTCCCGCTGTCACAGATGGATGCCGACTGAGCTGCCGAGCACGCACAAACAAAAATATACGGGATCGGCGCGCGCCTAGTGGCGTCAGACGGAAACGTTCCCTAATATCTGAATAGCCCTCGTACAACGGCTCCTAGTTTTTTTTTTTTTCTTCACAAACTAATCACACGAAAATTGTGAAACTTCTGTCACTTATCGATGTAATCTCTTTGCAGATGTACACATTTTTCACAAAGTCGACATCATGGTTCCATGACAGCTGCGAACGCTTCTTTAGGAGTCGGCTTTGACACATGAATGCAAACAGCCAAAAGTCTCTAAGAGTCACATCATGTGAGCAGGGAGCATCAGAAATCACTTAACTTACTTGTTATTTGGTTTCATTATACTATTTTTGTACAGGCACTACGAATACCATGCCCACAGCAATATGCTACAAGCATTTTATTTTTAACACACAAATAATGAGATAATTATAACCTTCTGAAGAAGGGCACTAGATGCCTGGAAGAGGTAAAGGAAATAAAATTTATTTTTTGCAGCTGGTTGCTGATTATTTCAATAAATACAAATACTTCATGAAAATGGGTAAATTATTAAATATTTCAAAGTTGTCATGAAGCAATTGCAGCGTCGCTTTCGCCCAATGCGCTGGTACATTGCCTTGGTGAAAGAGCACACGTGCAGCCTTTTTCGGCCGTTTTTCACTCAATGCTGAAAGGAGTTTGTTCTTCAAAACATCTTGGTGGAGTGCACCTGTCACCGTAGTGTCCTTTGCAACGCAGTGAGTTAGGATTACGCCATTGCTGTTCCAGAACATGGCCACCATCATTTTTCCATCACTGGCGCATAGCCGAAATTTTTTTTGATGGCGGTGAGTGTATGTGCGTCTACTGAGCTGAATAATGCTTCGTTTCGGGATTGACAAACGGTATCCATATCTCGTACAAAGTCACAATGGATGAATGACAATGCCTTCGTCACGTGACAACACTGGTACATACAACGAGCAAGGCCTTGTGGTCATCCGTCAGCATTCGTAGCGCCCACCTGGAGCACACTTTGGCAGTTTCAGTTCTTCATGCGGGATTGTACGCATAGGTTTTACGGAAATGCTAACTTTAGAGGCGATGTGTTCCATACGTATTCGGCGATCCTCCAAAACAACGTTGTTCACTCGCTCGATCATGTCGACAGACCAGCTGCTGCTGGAACACTCCATGGTCCATCGACGACGTTCACAGAGCCAAGACAGTCGGCGGTCCCTGTGTTGAGACGTCAGCGAAGTGAGGCGGGTCGGTCATTGTTGGCTGCTGAAGCGTATGCGGTGCACGTGTTACCGTACAGTGCTGGTGGAAATGAATGACTGACACCCTGCCCCCCCCCACCACCTCCCACATTCAAAACGGCTTCGATCTGATTCAATACAGACCACTTATCGTCCCGTGTGGCTTTCCAGAAGCAACATGACGTCCGTCTGTGAGTATAAGTTCAGACTTGTCGAGCTTCTTTCAGACTCGGCTATCCAGAATGCTTAGTTTCGACGTCATGTCTGTGAAACCATGTTTCATCCCCCGTTATGACACGTTTGAGTAGTTCTGTATCGTTGTAACTTCATCTAGTGACTCCTGAGCAAATTGCATTCACCGCTGCTAAAGATAAATTTTACTGCCAGACGTCTCATGTCCAAAAAAATTCGAAAAAGATTTCATAACATGAGCCCACTGATATTCCTATATAATCAGCAATTTCTCTGTGGTCCGCCTATAGTTTGTAATTATTTCTCCTTTCTCACGATTTCATCAATTGATATGCTGAGGGATCCGGGTCACTCATCTCTAACGTCTTCACAGCCTTCGCCGAAACTCTTGCAACATTCGTAAACACTTGTTTTGCTCATAGATTACTTATAAAAACCATCATTTAACAATCCATAACTTTGCTGCATTTTATTAATATCAATTCTCTAGTCCATTTATACACAAAATAAATAATCAGCGATACTACGAAAATACGTGAAGTCTCTCCTATGCATTTGACAGTGGAATTCCCATTGCACTCTTTAATGTTATCACTCACGCTTTCAGTTTCACCGAAGGTTGTTTTGACTTTTCTATAGGCCGAGTACGTCCTTGCGACAATCATTTCTTTTTCGAGTTCTTCACTTTTTCATGCGGCCATTTTGCCCAAGCTTCACTGCACTTTCCATTTATTTCATGCCTAAGCGACTTGTACTTCTGTATTCCTGAATTTTCCTGAACATTTTTGTACTTCCTTCTTTCATCGAACAAATACGAGGGTTGTTCGGAAAATAAGGAACGATCGGTCGTGAAATGGAAACCACAGTGAAAATCAAAACTGTTTTCTTTGCACATTTGGCTATACCTTCCAAGTACATAGTCGCCGCTCAGGCTTAGACATTTGTCGGAGCGTTATACCAAATTTCCAACACCATCGTCATAGAAGGCAGCCGCCTGTGCTTTCTGATAATTCTCTACACTGGTCTATAGCGCGTAGCCTGCACTCAAGTGTTGTCTTCGTATCCAGCGTTTCATGTGAACAGACATGATACTCAGGATGAGCCAATTAGGGCTCTGTTGTGGGCGATAGAACACTTCCCATCGAAAAGGCTGCAGGAGCATCTTCACTGCCCCTGCAGAGTGTGGCTGAGATTTGCCATGAAGAAGGAAGTGCATGGCAGTTGTGTTAGGTGGGCTGCATTCATTAAGGCGAAGCCTCTCAGGGGACCCTCCTACTTGGCGGAAGACATTGTTGTTCTAGGCACCTTTATTCGCTCACAGTACGCTCACAACTGAAAAGAGCGTCTTGATGCGATCGACGGGCATACTAGAGACACTGACCCAAACATCTGTGAAAAGCCTCATCGGATTTTCACAGTGGTTTCCAATTCGCGACCGATCGTTCCTCACTTTCCGAATAGCCCTCGTAAATATCTGATATGTCTAACAGTGTACATATGATTTCAAACTTTTCTTTTTGAGTCATCAGTCTTCTGATGAGTTTGATCTCAGAGCAGCACTTGCAACCTATATCCTCATTATTTGGCTGTATTCCAATCTCTGTTTTCCTCTACAGTTCTTACCCTCTACAGTTCCCTCTAGCATCATGGCAGTTATTCCCTGATATCTTAACACATGTCCTGCCATCCTGTCCCTTCTTCTTGTCAGTGCTTTCTGTATGTTCCTTTCCTCTCCGATTCTCCGGAGAATCTTCTCATTCCTCCCCTTATCAGTCCACCTAATCTGCAACATTCTTCTGTAGCACCACATCTCAGGCGCTTCGATTCTCTTCTTTACCTATTTTCCCACAGTCCATGTTTCACTACCGTACAATGCTGTACTACAAATGTACATTCTCAGAAATTTCTTCCTCAAATTAAGGCCTGTTTCATACTGGTAGACTACTCTTGGCCAGGAATGCCGTTTTTGCCAGTGCTAGTCTGCTTTTTAGGTTCTCCTTGCTCCATCTGTCATGGGTTATTTTGCTGCCTAAGTAGCAGAATAGCTAAACTTTATCCAATTCATGATCACCTTTCCTGATGTCAAGTTTCTCGATGTTCTCATTTTGTGTTACTTCTCATTACTTTCATCTTTCTTCGATTTATTCTGTTCATACTTTGCAGTCATTAGACTGTTCATTCCAGGACCTGTAATTGTTCTTCACTTTCACTGAGGATAGCAATGTGATCAGCGGATCTTATCATTGATATCCTGTCACCTTCATTGCTTCTTCCAAGTATAGGTTGAACAGCAGGGGCGAAATACTTCATCACTGAGCTACAGCCTTTCTAATCGTCGTTCTTAGTCTTCCATTGTTATTGTTTCCTCTTGATTATTCTACATATTGCATATTACCCGTCTTTTCCTAAGCTTACCCCTATTTCTCTAAGAATTTCGAACATCTTGCAGCATTTTACGATGTCGAACGCTTTTTCCTGGTTGACAAATCCTATGAGAGTGTCTTGATTTTTTTTAGTCTTGCTTCCATTATCAACCACAACGCCAGAATTGCCTCTCTGGTGCCTATACCTTTCCTGAAGTCAAACTGATTGTCATCCAAAACATCCTCAGTTTTCTTTTCCATCCTTCTGTATATTTTCTTTGTCAGCAACTTAGATGTAAGAGCTGTTAAGCTGATTGTGCGATACTTCTCTCGCTTGTCGGCTCTTGAATCTTCAGAATTGTACGGATAATGTTTTTTTCCGAAAGTCAGATGGTATATCGCCAGTCTCAAAGATTCTGCACACCAATGAGAATAATCGTTGTGTTGCCACTTCCCCCAAATGATTTAAGAAATACTGATAGAATGTTATCCATCCCTTCTGCCTTATTCGATCTTAAGTCTTCCAAAGCTCTTTTAAATTCTAGTACTGTATCCGCTGTCTCTTCTATATCGATTCCCGATATTTCTTGTATCACATCAGACAAGTCTTCCCCCCCCCCCCCCCCCCCCCTCATAGAGGCCTGCAATGTATTCTTTCCACCTATCGGCTCTCTCCTCTGCATTTGACAGTGGAATTCCCATTGCACTCTTAATGTTACCACCCTTGCTTTCAGTTTCATAGAAGGTTGTTTTGACTTTTCTATAGGCCGAGTACGTCCTTGCGACAACCACTTCTTTTTCCATTTCTAAACATTTTTCATGCAGCCATTTCGCTCAAAAGTCACTTCACTTTCCATTTATTTCATGCGTAATTGACTTGTATATCTGTATTCCTGAATTTTCCTGAACGTTTTTGTACTTCCTTCTTTCATCGATCAACTGAAATATTTCTTCTGTTACCCATGGTTTCACCGCACTTACCTTCTTTGCACCTATCTCTCTTTTACCAACTTCCGTGATTGCTCTTTTCAGAGATGTCCATTCCTCTTCCAATGAACTGCCTACTGAGCCATCCACTATCGCAGTATCTATAGCCTCAGAGAACTTCAAGCGTACCTCTTCATTCCTTAGCACTTCCGTATCCCACTTCTCTATGCGCTGATTCCTCATGACCAGTCTCTTAAACTTCGGCCTACGCTTCATCACTAATAAATTGTGATCTGAGTGTACATCTGCTCCTGCAAACGCCTTACAATCCAATATCTGATTTCGAAATTTCTGCCTGACCATGATATAATCATATAATCATAATCAACCTTGCCGTTGATGGGGAGGCTTGCGTGCCTCAGCGATACAGGTAGCCGTATCGTAGGTGCAACCACAACGGAGGGGTATCTGTTGAGAGGCCAGACAAACGTGTGGTTCCTGAAGAGGGGCAGCAGCCTTTTCAGTAGTTGCAGGGGCAACAGTCTGGATGATTGACTGATCTGGCCTTGTAACACTAACCAAAACGGCCTTGCTGTGCTGGTACTGCGAAAGGCTGAAAGCAAAGGGAAACTACGGCCGTAATTTTTCCCGAGGGCATGCAGCTTTACTGTATGGATAAATGATGATGGCGTCCTCTAGGGTAAAATATTCCGGAGGTAAAATAGTCCCCCATTCGGATCTCCGGGCGGGGACTACTCAAGAGGACGTCGAGAAAACTGGCTTTCTACGGATCGGAGCGTGGAATGTCAGATCCCTTAATCGGGCAGGTAGGTTAGAAAATTTAAAAAGGGAAATGGATAGGTTAAAGTTGGATATAGTGGGAATTAGTGAAGTTCGGTGGCAGGAAGAACAGGACTTTTGGTCAGGTGAATACAGGGTTACAAATACAAAATCAAATAGGGGTAATGCAGGAGTAGGTTTAATAATGAATAAAAAAATAGGAGTGCGGGTAAGCTACTACCAACAGCACAGCGAGCGCATTGTTGTGACCAAGACAGACACGAAGCCCACGCCTACGACAGTAGTACAAGTCTATATGCCAACTAGCTCTGCAGATCACGAAGAAATTGAAGAAATGTACGATGAAATAAAAGAAATTATTCAGATAGTGAAGGGAGACGAAAATTTAATAGTCATGGGTGACTGGAATTCGGTAGTGGGAAAAGGGAGAGAGGGAAACGTAGTAGGTGAATATGGATTGGGGGTTAGAAATGAAAGAGGAAGCCGCCTGGTAGAATTTGGCGCAGAGCATAACTTAATCATAGCTAACACTTGGTTCAAGAATCATCAAAGAAGGTTGTATAGATGGAAGAACCCTGGAGATACTAAAAGGTATCAGATAATATAATGGTAAGACAGAGATTTAGGAACCAGGTTTTAAATTGTAAGACATTTCGAGGGGCAGATGTGGACTCTGACCACAATCTATTGGTTATGAACTGCAGATTAAAACTGAAGAAACTGCAAAAAGGTGGGAATTTAAGGAGATGGGACCTGGATAACCTGACTGGACAAGAGGTTGCACAGAGTTTCAGGGAGAGCATAGGGGAACAATTGACAAGAATGGGGGAAAGAAATACAGTAGAAGAAGAATGGGTAGCTTTGAGGGATGAAGTAGTGAAGGCAGCAGAGGATCAAGTAGGTAAAAAGACGAGGGATAAGAACTCCTTGGGTGACAGAAGAAATATTGAATTTAATTGACGAAAGGAGAAAATATAAAAATGCAGTAAATGAAGCAGGCAAAAAGGAATACAAACGTCTCAAAAATGAGATCGACAGGAAGTGCAAAATGGCTAAGCAGGCATGGCTAGAGGACAAATGTAAGGATATAGAGGCTTATCTGACTAGAGGTAAGATAGATACTGCCTACAGGAAAATTAAAGAGACCTTTGGAGAAAAGAGAACGACTTGTACGAATATCAAGATCTCAGATGGAAACCCAGTTCTAAGCAAAGAAGGGAAAGCAGAAAGGTGGAAAGAGTATATAGAGAGTCTATACAAGGGCGATGTACTTGAGGACAATATTATGGAAATGGAAGAGGATGTAGATGAAGATAAAATGGGAGATACGATACTGCGTGAAGAGTTTGACAGAGCACTGAAAGACCTGAGTCGAAACAAGGCCCCCGGAGTAGAAAACATTCCATTAGAACTACTGACAGCCTTGGGAGAGCCAGTCCTGACAAAACTCTACCATCTGGTGAGCAAAATGTTTGAGACAGGCGAAATACCCTCAGACTTCAAGAAGAATATAATAATTCCAATCCGAAAGAAAGTAGGCGTTGACAGATGTGAAAATTACCGAACTATCAGTTTAATACGTCACGGCTGCAAAATACTAACGCGAAGTTCTTTACAGACGAATGGAAAAATTGGTAGAAGCCGACCTTGGGGAAGATAAGTTTGGATTCCGTAGAAATGTGGGGACACGTGAGGCAATACTGACCCTAACACTTATTTTAGAAGCTAGATTAAGAAAAGGCAAACCTACGTTTCTAGCATTTGTAGACTTAGAGAAAGCTTTTGACAATGTTGACTGGAATACTCTCTTTCAAATTCTGAAGGTGGCTGGAGTAAAATACAGGGAGCGAAAGGCTATTTACAATTTGTACAGAAACCAGATGGCAGTTATAAGAGTCGAGGGGCATGAAATGGAAGCAGTGGTTGGGAAGGGAGTGAAACTGGGTTGTAGCGTCCCCCCGATGTTATTCAATCTGTATATTGAGCAAGCAGTAAAGGAAACAAAAATAAAAATTCGGAGTAGGTATTAAAACCCATGGAGAAGAAATAAAAACTTTGAGGTTCGCCGATGACATTGTAATTCTATCAGAGACAGCAAAGGACTTGGAAGAGCAGTTGAACGGAATGGACATTGTCATGAAAGGAGGGTACAAGATGAACATCAACAAAAGCAAAACGAGGATAATGGAATGTAATCGAATTAAGTCGGATGATGCTGAGGGAATAAGATTAGGAAATGAGACACTTAAAGTAGTAAAGGAGTTTTGCTATTTGGGGAGCAAAATAACTGATGATGGTCGAAGTAGAGAGGATATAAAATGTAGACTGGCAATGGCAAGGAAAGCGTTTCTGAAGAAGAGAAATTTGTTAACATCGAGTATAGATTTAAGTGTCAGGAAGTCGTTTCTGAAAGTATTCGTATGGAGTGTAGCCATGTATGGAAGTGAAACATGGACGATAACTAGTTTGGACAAGAAGAGAATAGAAGCTTTCGAAATGTGGTGCTACAGAAGAATGCTAAAGATTATATGGGTAGATCACATAACTAATGAGGAGGTACTGAATAGGATTGGGGAGAAGAGGAGTTTGTGGCACAACTTGACTAGAAGAAGGGATCGGTTGGTAGGACATGTTCTGAGGCATCAAGGGATCACAAATTAGTATTGGAGGGCAGCGTGGAGGGTAAAAATCGTAGAGGGAGACCAAGAGATGAATACACTAAGCAGATTCAGAAAGATGTAGGTTGCAGTAAGTACTGTGAGATGAAGAAGCTTGCACAGGATAGAGTGGCATGGAGAGCTGCATCAAACCAGTCTCAGGACTGAATACCACAACAACAACAACAACAACAATAATATAATCTAACTGAAATCTTTGCGTATCTTCCGGCTTTTTCCACGTATACGTCGTCTTGTCACGATTCTTGAACGGAGTATTCGCTACTACTTGCTGAAATTTATTGCAGAACTCAGTTAGTCCATCTCCTCTCTTGTTTCTAGTACCAAACCCATATTCTCCTGTAACTCTTTCTTCTATTGTTCAACCTACAACCACATTCCAATCCCTCTGGGTTATTGGGTTATTAGATTTTCATCTACATTCACGTACTGAATTACCCTTTTAATATCTTCAGATACATTCTCTGTCTCTTCACCTTCAGCTTGCGACGTCAGCCTACACACACACACACACACACACACACACACATATATATATATATATATATATATATATATATATATATATATATATATATATATATTTTTTTTTCTCGTCAGTGAGTATAGTAGTGAACAATTAGTGATAGGATTGCTCTCATCAGTATCGAACGAAAGTTCATATATATATATATATATATATATATATATATATATATATATATATATGAACTATCGTTGTTGATGTTGATTTGCTATCGATACTGATGAGAGCACTCCTATCACTAATTGTTCACTGCTATACTCACTGAAGAGAAATACATGGAGTAAATATCTCTGGAGTGAGCATTACGTTCTGCGCATGTTGTCAACATTAAACCAGGATTGTCACGTGTTTTCGGGACTTCGCTGTGCGTGTGTGCTTTCTGCAGCGTTTGAAGTTTATAATATCAAGAGTTTTTGTTGTGTTTCACCGTTTGTTGATAGTGTAATTGCGAGAGTGAATTACTGTTGTTGCTACGGATGCAAAGAAAAATATGTGAAAGGAGGGTTAGTAACTTTTCATGGGTGCATACCATGTAGCTCTAATTATAGTTATCATATTAGTAAGAGACACGGTATATGTTTAAAAATTTCGAGACGCCTTATAATTGAGGCTTGATTCTGTAGACCTATTTTTCTACGATTTTATGACTATAAAACAGATATTACGGCTCGTACTAAAGCTTAAAAACAATCGCTTCCTCTCGTAAATTTGCTAGTGGAACAGGAAAGGAAAAGGTTTGTTGTTTCAGTAAATACTATCCTCCATGCATTTATCAGTGGCTTGTCGATTATGTATATAGATTACTGAGTCTACTATTTATTTAATAAACTGGGAGCAAGTACTTAAAATGCGTTAAATAAATACATCAAAGTGCCACCAGTAAGAAAAACTGTGCCTTAGGTCGTAAAAACGAGAAAATAAATACGCAGAAATACAAGAAAAAAGGACGAATTAGCAGGAATATAACCGGTAATGTGTGGCAAATTCGGTGTTTTTCGGACAGTTGCAAAAGTACTAGCGTACTGTCAAGTCGTTTTGCAGAACTATCACTGCAAAAATGTACGTCAGGCTCTGTAATACTATAAAGTGCTGTATCATACCAAAAACTACCAAAAATCGAGTGCATCTGAACTATGACACCTATCGCAAAGAAGCAGAATGTAATATCATTTGCCCTTAAAAGTTACGTAGCTAGTTTATTCCCGGTATCAAATGGATACTGTTAACATGTCTACGCAACATATATAAATAATCCACGACACGTACGAAAAGAATCCGTCTGTACTAGGGATGCAGTGACATTCTAAACATACAGGGCGCTATACGGACAAACACACGACGTCCCGAGATCACGTGACCAAGCCGGCAATGTATGTTGACAACACAAAATCTGTTCTGCGCATGTGAATGCTCACTCCAGAGATATTTACTCTATGGAGAAATACTCGTCTTCTTTCCATTTCACTTCACCGCCCCCCCCCCCCCCCCCCCCACCACTCCATCTAGATTGACTTGTTTACCAACATATTGACGAAAAAATTTCTCGTTTTTTTTAACAAACCATGTATTGTTTTCTGCTATAATGGAAAGAGCCTTCCAAGAGGTCCTCAGTGACAAAACATGTGTAGAACTTTGTGGTTGCTTCAAAAAAGTTGGGAAAATATTTAACATCACATTCCGCTGTCCGGTAACACTCCGTTGGCTCTATATAGACATGAATCGGTATGAATTCTTACTATCGTGAGCTTTTAGTCCCCATAAAATAGCGAGAAAATATTATCTTCAAGTGATTGTTTGATTGTGCATATTGTCGTCTCACCACACACTTATCTTCATTTAGTTAAGTTTATTGCCTCCACAGGTTCCAAACCTGTTAACTACATCTCCTAAGTACGATGCAAGACTTTTTATCGAAAGAGAAGAGATCGAAAATCGTTCATTCACTTTCGGTTAATACAGTTATAAAATGTTCATTTATGAAAAACAACAACGGCTCGTCACTGAGATCGATAATTCACAGATGCTGTTTGACTGTATGTCTCTGAATGATTTTCGTATAAATGCTTCTTGATGTTATGATCCGATAAATCTATTACGATCACTCCGTGTAAAATAATTGCAATCGCTCTTTATGCTTTCCCTTTTTCTAACCACCTGCAGAGAGTTACTCTTTACTTCTATTCTCAATATTCACGCAATTGTTTTGTGAATGACCTTTTCAAATCAAGTACCTTAAAAATCCTATTTCGGTTCAAACCAACACATTTCCTGTAGTTAGTATCTTTTAAACAAACTGATTGCAAGCTTGTACACTTTCAATAAAATTGAGGTAAACAGAATAATATTTTCCGCAATATGAACTATGTCGGTGAGGTACTACACTACGCCAGACAAAATATTGTAGCTCCACCTTTTAATATGCACACCGCGAAAGATGTTACATCTGACAAGACGCTACAAGAATTGATACAATATTCAACATTTTTCATTGGGGTTTAGTTAACAACAAAGTACAAAGTCTCTCTTGACATGCAGTCTAGCAACTCTTCCCGGCACTGTCTCCGGTTTCCTCTTTTAGTGAGCCACACTGCCACTCGCAGTGTCGCAGATCACCACTGATCCGAGCTTTAAATAATTATAAGCCACAAGATCTTCTTCAGAAAAGAACGAACGGTCGTAACTGAGGCAGAAACGTGATAGGTGATGTGTTGTTGCCCGTCGTATCGGTGCAGGGGGAACACGAGCGTCAAACCGATAAGCGTCGCGTCGCGCGATACTTTTTGCAAGGTGTTTTATCGCAGATCGTATCGTCGCAATACGAATTGCGCTTCACACGCAGATTTCAACCTCTCAGTCACGTTTTGTTCCCTGGTTCCAACGACCGAAACAGCCGGCGCCATTCTCTAATGGTGAATTCCAGCTCTTTTCCTATTTTTTTAGCGTTGACCCCACCCTTAGTACGATAAAACAAAAGCAACATTAGCGGCACTGAAGCGACTATCGATATCAGCGATAAGATATGCAGCTTACAAAAAGGTGAAGAAAGAAGTCTACGGAAGCCCCTTACTAGGGCACGGGACAGTTAAAGGGACATACGATAAGATGTTCAGGAACAGTAAACCCAGTGCTGGGAGATGCAACACGGTCAAATTTCTCTGCTAGTATCTAATACTTATTTTTGTAACAAATCTCGCAAACCATTCCTTTGCATGTTTGCTTGATATATTCTGTCATTTACAACAAATGAATTATTCATAAAATAACGACAGTGATAAAAATTTCTTTAGTCATTTTCATTACTTAGCTTATTGTCTTCAGTCGATGTATTCTGTCTTTTTTGGCTTACGAACTAGAGGTGCATTTCCGCTTACATGAGGATATTCGGGTTTTGGTTTAAAATATGTACGTTGAAATAACTCGTTGCAGCCACTTTATCTTTCACAGAGAGCACTGAATTCTCTCCATTATGAGATATAACAATTTCAACAATCAAATACGTCTGAAACTCAGACTACTACATGACACACACACAGTACAACAGCTTCTCGCCGACTGTAAACAACATAAACGTCTCACAACTAACCTCAGGACAACAAACTACTAAAAATTTCTTTTGCATAACGAAATAGTTTTTTATTGATAATAGTTTCTTTGACGATATTTTTCGAAGTTTGTAACACGATTTTAATGTCGATGACTTCAAATGGAAATAAAATTGAATAAATAAATTTTGAAATAAATCAAACATATGAGAAACTATTACATTTTCGAAAAAATCTGAAATTAATATTGTTTATATCAGAGGCATGTTTGAACATAATTCTCTGTGTAAGTGTACAAAACTATTTAACTAATGTCATTAAATGTATGCCGTATGCGAAATTACGACTTCGAAAATTATCTGTATCGTATAGTAAATTTAAGGAGTGTATCGAATAATCTATTTCTTTTAATGTATTGATTAGTAGTACACTAACAAAAGATGAGCTTATGATTTTCTTCATAGCTGTAGTTCAACAGCTGCAGAAAATTTCAACAAAGATAAAAAGTCAATCGTCGGCTGCTTAAAAAAATAATATTTATTTGGTTCACTTTACCGATTTCAGCAGTTTAAGCTGTCATCTTCAGAAGTGAAATACGCTCAGATCATTCTAAACCAACGCAAAATAAGAATCTTACAAAATGCACGACACTGTGCTGTCTGCGATAATATTATGTATTCTGCTACCGGCTTCGGTCTTAAACCAATAACGACGGCAGATAAATCATCGCAGATTTATCACGTGTCATACATGCTTTCAGATTCGCTACTACTCAAAACCATATTGGCAATTTAGGCTTTGTGTTGTAACGTATGTCAAAGCAGGCATGAAATGTGATAAATCTATAACTTTTCTGTCGTTGATGATGGTTTAAGCAGAATAAATAATATTATCACAGACAGCACAGTGTTATTCATTTTGTAAAATTCGTACCTGCTGTTGACCAGCGCCTAAACGAGATGTTCAGTCAAAATAAGAATCAGACGGTAGTATCCTTTGCTAGAGTATCGATAAAACAGACAGAGACATCGCTAAAAATATGTGGTACGTGCGATGAGTAGCAAACAATGAACTGTGAAATAACGAATCGTACATAGCATGTGGGAAGAAAGTCAGCCAACATACTGCTCACAGCTTGCCAATGATTTGAGCCTGTTTATCTAAATGACAGATTAAAATGTTGAAACAGGTAAAGTGAACCAAAAGGCTTTTCTGTGCAGCTGACGACTGATTTTTTTATCTTTGTTCTAAAGATGAGCTATTGACCAGTTCCTTACAAGGAGAACAAGACTAGAATATACCACACAGATTACAGTAGACGTTGGTGTAATAGTTTTGTAGATAATTGTACAAAATAGGAAAAGATGTAGGACAGCATTAAACTAGGCGGAAAATTGATGACTTTTTTCTCTAGTAGGCTTAAGGACATTGTAGCACATATCTGTGTGTTAATCAAATATAAGTACAGGTAGCTGCTACGAGTTGTGACACAACGACACAACGCAGTCTCGCCACCTGTTGAGGAGAATGGGCTACACGACAGCTCGTGCGAGGCCAAACAGTAAAGAAAGAAGCCCCTACTAACTAAAATCAGATAAAAATTGAAACACCTGCAGCACTCCCTTTTCCATTTAATTTATTTCCGCAAACTGTTTCGATGTTCCATTACGCCATATTCAAGCCCCTGTGTAAAAACAACAATGACAACATACACAAGCTAACAGACCCAATAGTAAAAAAAATCCACAGATTTGAGAGATCAGAAATATTCATAGGAATATATAAATATTTGCCAACAGCTAGACCGTACAGGATGTTATCTCATTGTTAGTGAACCATTCAAAAGGAAAAAAAAAAAACAGCAGTTATAAAATTTTTCTGTATATTTCTATGTATACAGGTGATTTTTTCGAGACGATAAGTGACATGTGTACCAAGTTTGGTTGAAATCGGTCCAGTGGTTTAGGAGGAGATATGAAACACACACACACACACACACACACACACACACACACACACACACACACATATATATATATATATATATATATATATATATATATATATATATATATATATAGGATGGTCCAAAAGTCCGGAAACACCCTGATAAAATCCAAATGGAGTAGCAAACAAGGAAACAGAGTCCCTACACACGAGGAACGTGAAGGGGGAAACTTTATAGACTATGCCACCAACATGGCAGCCATCTTGAAAGCTGCCATATTGGATTCAACTCCAAAATTTCAAATGGGAATGTAGTCATGTGACATATGAAACAGATAGAGAATTGCACCAGAAAAACAATGCCATTGTATTTTAAACATAGCTTTATTCATTCTCGGGTTATGGCCAATTACTTGCGGCAGCAGTGGGACGCTCGGCAGCATGTGTGTAACGTGTCGAAGAGACATTACACCGATGTTACACAGTCCCGAGAGATCACCAACAGTCATAGGAATGGCTCGATATGTTGTCCATTATGTTGGATTGTTGATGCTCTCCTCCGAACCCAGTCATGATGAACTTTGATCAAAGTCGTTGGACATTTTTTATTGATGGTACGTTAACAGCCAACGGTTATCTGAGGTTACTGGATGAAGAAGTGTTTCCCTCGTTGTTAACGAAGGACGGGACATTTCCGGAATTCTTCCAGCATGATGGAGCCCCACCACATTATGGGCGCAATCTGCGAGCATACCTGGATGTGCAGTTCCCTCAAAAGTGGATTGGTCGTAGGTGTGCTGTGGAGTGGCCACCACGTTCACCAGATTTGACTCATTTGGAATTTTATCTTTGGGGTCATGTCAAAGCACTGGTTTATTCTGTGAAAATACGGGATTTGCATCATCTAAAGCAGCGCACTGTTGATGTGTGTGGTCAAATTCAGCCAGATGTGTTGGTCAAAGTTCATCAGGACTGGGTTCAGAGGATAGCATTAACAATCCAACATAATGGACAAGCCATTCCTATGACTGTTGGTGATCTCTGTGGACTGTGTAACATCGGCGTAATGTCTCTTCGGCACGTAACACACATGCTGCGAGCGTCCCACCGCTGCATGTAACTGGCTACAACCCGAGAAGGAATAAGGTTATGTTTAAAATAACAACGGCATTGTTTTTCTGGTAAAATACTCTATCTGTTTGATATGTCACATGACCACATTCCCATTTGAGATTTTGGAGTTGAATCCAAGATCCAAGATGGCGGCTTTCAAGACGGCCGGCATGTTGGTGGCATAGCCTATGAAGTTTCCCCCTTCCCGTTCCTCGTGTGTAGGGACTCTGTTTCCTTGTTTGCTACTCCATTTGAATTTTATGAGAGTGTTTCCGGGCTTTTGGACCACCCAATATATATATATATATATATATATATATATATATATATATATATATATATATATATATATAGGGTGGTCCATTGATCGTGAATGCGCACTCCCTACGACGTCGCGCGAGACAGACAATATACACTTCTGGAAATTGAAATAAGAACACCGTGAATTCATTGTCCCAGGAAGGGGAAACTTTATTGACACATTCCTGGGGTCAGATACATCACATGATCACACTGACAGAACCACAGGCACATAGACACAGGCAACAGAGCACGCACAATGTCGGCACTAGTACAGTGTATATCCACCTTTCGCAGCAATGCAGGCTGCTATTCTCACATGGAGACGATCGTAGAGATGCTGGATGTAGTCCTGTGGAACGGCTTGCCATGCCATTTCCACCTGGCGCCTCAGTTGGACCAGCGTTCGTGCTGGACGTGCAGACCGCGTGAGACGACGCTTCATCCAGTCCCAAACATGCTCAATGGGGGACAGATCCGGAGATCTTGCTGGCCAGGGTAGTTGACTTACACCTTCTAGAGCACGTTGGGTGGCACGGGATACATGCGGACGTGCATTGTCCTGTTGGAACAGCAAGTTCCCTTGCCGGTCTAGGAATGGTAGAACGATGGGTTCGATGACGGTTTGGATGTACCGTGCACTATTCAGTGTCCCCTCGACGATCACCAGTGGTGTACGGCCAGTGTAGGAGATCGCTCCCCACACCATGGCCCTGTGTGCCTCGGTCGTATGCAGTCCTGATTGTGGCGCTCACCTGCACGGCGCCAAACACGCATACGACCATCATTGGCACCAAGGCAGAAGCGACTCTCATCGCTGAAGACGGCACGTCTCCATTCGTCCCTCCATTCACGCCTGTCGCGACACCACTGGAGGCGGGCTGCACGATGTTGGGGCGTGAGCGGAAGACGGCCTAACGGTGTGCGGGACCGTAGCCCAGCTTCATAGAGACGGTTGCGAATGGTCCTCGCCGATACCCCAGGAGCAACAGTGTCCCTAATTTGCTGGGAAGTGGCGGTGCGGTCCCCTACGGCACTGCGTAGGATCCTACGGTCTTAGCGTGCATCCGTGCGTCGCTGCGGTCCGGTCCCAGGTCGACGGGCACGTGCACCTTCCGCCGACCACTGGCGACAACATCGATGTACTGTGGCGACCTCACGCCCCACGTGTTGAGCAATTCGGCGGTAGGTCCACCCGGCCTCCCGCATGCCCACTATACGCCCTCGCTCAAAGTCCGTCAACTGCACATACGGTTCACGTCCACGCTGTCGCGGCATGCTACCAGTGTTAAAGACTGCGATGGAGCTCCGTATGCCACGGCAAACTGGCTGACACTGACGGCGGCGGTGCACAAATGCTGTGCAGCTGGCGCCATTCGACGGCCAACACCGCGGTTCCTGGTGTGTCCGCTGTGCCGTGCGTGTGATCATTGCTTGTACAGCCCTCTCGCAGTGTCCGGAGCAAGTATGGTGGGTCTGACACACCGGTGTCAATGTGTTCTTTTTTCCATTTCCAGGAGTGTATAAGACCATAGAAGATGTGGAAATGACATCAGCTGCTGACAAGAAGAAGAATACAGTAAAATCCGTTGCTGCTCACTCTCTTCTAGACGGACCCGCAGTTTTCTGTGGATGTAAACTTAATTTCAGCATTGACATTAACGATACATTTACCCATGGGAATGGATGGCTTACTGTGGCCATTGTACGAGGTGGTACTGGTGTCCCAAACGTGTCAGGATTGGAAAGTTTTGTGGACAGAGACATCATCGCGTACAAGACGTATCATGTTACTGAAAATGCTAATAAAGACTTCGGTAAATCAACATATATGTCACCTTCACCTTTCTTCCTGTATACCCGTAATAGACGTAAGATTAATGTTAACGAAACTGTATTTATTTGGTGTAAAGGAAATAAGCGTCAAACGAGAAAACTACAAAGAACGAAACTTGTCTAGCTTGATGGGGGAAACCAGATGGCGCTATGGCCGTCCCGCTAGATGGCGCTGTCATAGGTCAAACGGATATCAACTGCGTTTTTTTTTAAATAGGAACCCCCATTTTTTATTACATATTCGTGTAGTACGTAAAGAAATATGAATGTTTGAGTTGGACCACTTTTTTTGCTTTGTGTTAAATGGCGCTGTAATAGTCACAAACATATGGCTCACAATTTTATACGAACAGTTGGTAACAGGTAGGTTTTTTAAATTAAAATACAGAACGTAGGTACGTTTGAACATTTTATTTCGGTTGTTCCAATGTGATACATGTACCTTTGTGAACTTATCATTTCTGAGAACGCATGCTGTTACAGCATGATTACCTGTAAATACCACATCAATGCAATAAATGCTCAAAATTATGTCCGTCAACCTCAGTGCATTTGGCAATACGTGTAACGACACTCCTCTCAACAGCGAGAAGTTCGCCTTCCGTAATGTTCGCACATGCGTTGACGCATGTTGTCAGGCGTTGTCGGTGGATCACGATAGCATATATCCTTCAACTTTCTCGACAGAAAGAAATCCGGGGACGTCAGATCCGGTGAACGTGCGGGCCATGGTGTGGTGCTTCGACGACCAATCCACCTGTCATGAAATATGCTATTCAGTACCGATTCAACCGCACGCGAGCTATGTGCCGGACATCCATCATGTTGGAAGTACATCGCCATTCTGCCATGCAGTGAAACGTAGTAACATCGGTAGAACATTACGTAGGAAATCAGCATACATTGCACCATTTAGATTGCCATCTATAAAATGGGGGCCAATTATCCTTCCTCCCATAATGCCGCACCATACATTAACCCGCCAAGATCGCTGATGTTCCACTTGACGCAGCCATCGTGGATTTTCCGTTGCCCAATAGTGAATATTATGCCGGTTTACGTTACCGCTGTTGGTGAATGACGCTTCGTCCCTAAATAGAACGCGTGCAAAAAATCTGTCGTCGTCCCGCAATTTCTCTTGTGCCCAGTGGCAGAACTGTACACGGCGTTCAAAGTCGTCGCCATGCAATTCCTAGTGCATAGAAATATGGTACGGGTGCAATCGATGTTTATGTAGCATTCTCAACACCGACGTTTTCGAAATTCCCGATTCTAGCGCAATTTATTTGCTACTGATGTACGGATTAGCCACGAGAGAAGCTAAAACACCTACTTGGGCATCATCATTTGTTGCACGTCGTGGTTGACGTTTCACATGTGGCAGAACACTTCCTGCTTCCTTAAATAACGTAACTATTCGGCGAACGGTCCGGACACTTGGATGATGTCGTCCAGGATACCGAGCAGCATACATAGCACATGCCCGTTGGGCATTTTGATCACAATAGCCATACATCAACACGATATCGACCTTTTACGCAATTGGTAAACGGTCCATTTTAACACAGGTAATGTATCACGAAGCAAATACCCTCCGTACTGGCGGAATGTTACGTGATACCACGTACTTATACGTTTGTGACTATTACAGCGCCGTCTATCACAAAGCGAAAAAAGTGGTTCAACTAAAACATTCATATTTCTTTACGTACTATACGAATATGTAATAAAAATGGGGGTGCCTATTTAAAAAACGCAGTTGATATCCGTTTGACCTATGACAGCGCCATCTATCGGGACGACCATAGCCCCATCTGGTTTCCCCCTTCAAGCTAGATAAGTTTCGTACTTTGTAGTTTTTTCGTGTGACGCTTATTTCGTGGGATATTTGGCCTGGTCATGATCAATGGATCACCCTGTATATATAGGGTGATTAATCTGCCCCTACCTATTGGTTTCATGCAGCCCACACGAGATTTTCGTATTCTCCTGATTGCTACTCGCAAACTGCTAGTTGTACAGAAAAAATGAACAGGATCTTTTTGTAGGAAGTTCAATATAGTTAAGTTTTGTACTGGGATACACTTTTGCAGAAAGCCACGGTTTTCAAGTTATTCAAGAAAAAAGCGTTTTAAGGTCAGTTTTGTACGTTATCCTTGAATGATTCGAAAAATATGGCCTCTAGCGAAAACGTATCCCACAACAAAATTTAACTACATTAAATTTCCTATAAAAGCTCCTGTTCATATTTTCTTTGAGACCAACAGTTTGCGGGTAGCGAGTGAGAGAATATAAAAATCATGCATGTGGTATTTGAAGGCGTTGTGGGTTGCATAAAACCCATAGGTGGGAGCAGTTGAATCATCCTATATATGTGTGTTCCACATCTCTTCGTAAACCATTGGACTGATTACAGTCAATCTTGGTACACATATCACTTACTGTATGAAAAAACAAACTCTTGTGGGGGGGGGGGGAGGGATGGGAGGAAGGTAGGAACCAAGTATCTATCAAAGGGGCGGGTGAAGTAGCAATGTAGCCCATGAAACCCGAATACCCTTACTTAAGTCATCCAGTATTTCAGAATGAGAGCACTTACTGACTTGTAACAAACATTACACATAATTTCAAATCTTTAAGAAATCTTTTCTCGCTGACAGTTCCCACAAAATAACGAAAGGAAAGAAGTTTGTCGTTTACTACAGTTTCGCTATTCATGCAGTAAAACTGTTGCGTGAAGAGCGACATTTTAATTTATTATAATTTTCTTTACTGCCAACTGTACGCGCAACACATTTTGCAGACAGCATTCACATATTCCACTGAACGTACCAACAAAACGATATCATTGTATGACATATACTTCAGGAGATACGACGTCATAAACACTGAGATGCGTGAAAAACTACCGCATCGCGCATGACATTAATTTATTACTTCTTTACTACTAACTCAATTCTCAACAATTTCGCAGACAGTAGACACACATTCCACAGGATGTATGTATCTGCGAAACTCTATCATCATACAGCACATTTTCCAGAAGATGTCATGCCATAAACATTGAGCTGCGTCAAAATGAAACTGCAGGGCGAAATTCGCTGGAGATACAGATGGAGTATGTGCACAAATACGCGTGAAGTATATTAAATATAGGTTAACGTATTTGAAATATACGTACGTAGGCAAAGTCACAGACAGAAAACTGATTTTAAGCTTCTGGAATAATTTTAACCATATTTGTTTCAAAAATTAGTTACGATCTGCGATGAAATACTGTGGGGTGAGGGCCACCATCCCCCTGGTGCGGTGAGCGTGATGGGGGAAGGAGCAGATGGACAGAGGAGGGGGGTGAGGGGAGCGTAGGGATAGAGTGTGGGGAGGAGGAGATGAACATAGAGAGGGACAAGAGGAGATAGACAGTGGGGGGGGGAGGGGATGTAGATGGACATAGAGGGGTGAAGGAGGAGATGCGCAGAGAGAAGGGAGGAAGGGGGAGATGGACAAGTGAAAGATTATTATAATGAATATATACCTGGGCAATAACGGGTACTCAGCATAATAACCGCAAAATTTTTAAAACTGTTCTCTCTTTACTTTTACTAGTATGTTTGTTAGCTTGCTTAAGTTGTCATTGTTGTTTTTACACAAAGGCCTGAAGAGGGTGTAATGGAATATAGAAACTGGCTGAGTAAATAAATTAAATTCAAAATAGACGGCTGCAGGTGTTTTAATTTTCATTTCATACTGAACAGCTGAAGTCCCTGGAACCATCTACTACAAGCATGTACACACAAAGAATTAAAATCAGATTTATACTGCTAAGCAATATTGAACCCTTTGCTGTAGTATAATGCTCTGCTGTATTTGATTTTTTGATATTAATTTTATTTCCATGCCTAGATAAATCTACTTGCAGATTTTCACCTCCAACAAAAGTCGTAGAGTAGACAATCACAGTCAGATATGTAGTCCAGTTCTAAGGTTTTGAGGTCAGAACAACAACTGCGTAAGCTGTAAATATTTTTTTTCGTTTAGTGTTGCAATCTTATCACAGAAATACACGCATTTGCACAGTTTATAATGTGACAGTGTTACGACAGTTGTCAAACGAACGCATCTCGTTCTCAGAAAGTGAAACAATCCTAAACACAACAATGGTAAATTTTAACTAGAAGTTTCTTTACAAAATTATTCTTGCGACTACGTCATGATGTTGGCCAGTACTACGATAAATCATCCAATTCCGGTTCAGAGTTCGGTACTATTTAGGACGACAATCAAGTCTACGGAAGATGGTTAGTTTTGTGACAAGTTGAGCAAAAGATTACCCAAGGTCACTCGAGTTTACAGTGGACACAAGCTGGTGAACCAACAAGTCTACGCCTCAGCTCACGGTATTTACCTTAGCTGCGATGAGCTGTCGTCTGCATGGCTGCTCTCATCCTCTGAAATTCCTATAAAAACTAATTAAGCCTTCTCTGATTTTTTCAGCAGAAACTCTCCCTATGTTTCTCGTTATGTGAGAAAACATGTACTCATCCCCAGTCTTAGAATATGGCGATATGCCCGCACGTGGCTTGAGCGTCATTTCTCCACAGTTGGAGCTCAACTACGCTTCAGCTAATATCTAGCTGAAAGTCAGCCGCGGTGAATGCAGTGTTCACACAAATCTCTCCTCTGCTTCATACAGAGTGTTATGCGCCTCATTCTGCACTTGACGCCAGTTCAGAGAAAAGTCCTCGAAAATTTCACTCTTGTCTTCCTCGTAGCCGAACTGTCTCCCTACCTGGGATCTTTTGTTCACCACATCACAGTTTTCTTCGACCAATAGGAGCAGTCCTCTTATTTTGTGGAAACTCTCTCTACCAATCGCAAGGGCCCTACCATTGAACTGCGTCGAAATCTCAGTACTTTACTCCTTCCTAGTTCGTTTCTGCCAATCGGACGGTTTGTGCCCGCTTCAGGCGCCTAAAAGCCACATGCATACATCACATGTGTACCATTCGCTGTTCACGTGATCAACTGCATCACTGGTTTCGTTCGTATACATTTGGAATTCCAAAATGCAGTTTTCTAAAGCTTCTTTCTGTCCTACTTCTGGTAGCCCGTTACTTGCTCTCCAGTATGTGTCACCTAACCGGTCGCTGAATCCCCCCCCTCCCCTCCTCACCGCGGGACGCACCCTAAGAGCTTTTCGTGGTGCCCCCCCTGCTGTGGCCTCTGCTTCTGTGCATCTGGCCACGCCCTCTTCCACATAAAACGTTTCCTCTCGCTGCTTGTTTTACCTTCTACTCGTTGACATGCATTTTATAGGATCTGTGTGTTAATACCGTCGATTGAGTGCCACACCTTTTGCATTACATACTTATAGGCAAATCTGCTCATTACCGCTGAAGTAAGTGAAGTGTCATATTCACCTTCCCATTACGATGTATAAAACTCTTATGTAAGGTGCGAAATTGACCTTCATTTATTCTGCCACCTTTCACAGTATCCCGGAATGTGATTTATGACACAATCATCCAGAGAATATTTAGTAATTTCTTCAAAATAGCAACAACCAGTAGAATTCGCTGCAAATATGAGTGGCTTCTTCTTCTTAAAAGCGGCTCCATGATACAGAATCCGTCCTCATTTTCGTCGGTTGGCGCCTAGGCAGGGTGGGAAACCTCTGTGGAGCGAAGGCATTATCTGCTTTCTGTATCCTAGAGGTAAAAGTCGACAGCTGCGTTTCTCAGCTGTTGGCAGGAGACCTTTCTACTGACGTTGGAAAATTACCGATATCTCCGAGGTCATAAAACTCTGGAACAAGACTGTCTAACCCAACTGCCCTTGTTCGAACATCAGCGGTTGCGCATTCGGAAGACGCTATCGGTTTTCGCATTCGTTACCAGGCTCCAGGCTGTAGAGTTTCGATATACATTTACTTTGTTCCTTGGACAGGCATTCGTAATGGTGCCTGTGGTAATGTACCATTGTTTTAACGCAGCGTGAGCAATTTTTCGATCAGTAGAAGTTATCTTCACCACGGCCACGTGATTCGTCCCTACCCCTCCCTGTCGTTTCGTATGACCTCTTATGAGTGCAATGATCTCTCTGATCTCTCTGATATACAGGGTGTTTCAAAAATGACCGGTATATTTGAAACGGCAATACAAACTAAACGAGCAGCGATAGAAATACACCGTTTGTTGCAATATGCTTGGGACAACAGTACATTTTCAGGCAGACAAACTTTCGAAATTACAGTAGTTACAATTGTCAACAACAGATGGCGCTGCGGTCTGGGAAACTCTATAGTACGATATTTTCCACATATCCACCATGCGTAGCAATAATATGGCGTAGTCTCTGAATGCAATTACCCGAAACCTTTGACAACGTGTCTGGCGGAATGGCTTCACATGCAGATGAGATGTACTGCTTCATCTGTTCAATTGTTTCTGGATTCTGGCGGTACACCTGGTCTTTCAAGTGTCCCCACAGAAAGAAGTCACAGGGGTTCATGTCTGGCGAATAGGGAGGCCAATCCACGCCGCCTCCTGTATGTTTCGGATAGCCCAAAGCAATCACACGATCATCGAAATATTCATTCAGGAAATTAAAGACGTCGGCCGTGCGATGTGGCCGGGCACCATCTTTCATAAACCACGAGGTGTTTGCAGTGTCGTCTAAGGCAGTTTGTACCGCCACAAATTCACGAAGAATGTCCAGATAGCGTGATGCAGTAATCGTTTCGGATCTGAAAAATGGGCCAATGATTCCTTTGGAAGAAATGGCGGCCCAGACCAGTACTTTTTGAGGATGCAGGGACGATGGGACTGCAACATGGGGCTTTTCGGTTCCCCATATGCGCCAGTTCTGTTTATTGACGAAGCCGTCCAGGTAAAAATAAGCTTCGTCAGTAAACCAAATGCTGCCCACATGCATATCGCCGTCATCAATCCTGTGCACTATATCGTTAGCGAATGTCTCTCGTGCAGCAATGGTAGCGGCGCTGAGGGGTTGCCGCGTTTGAATTTTGTATGGATAGAGGTGTAAACTCTGGCGCATGAGACGATACGTGGACGTTGGCGTCATTTGGACCGCAGCTGCAACACGGCGAACGGAAACCCGAGGCCGCTGTTGGATCACCTGCAGCACTAGCTGCGCGTTGCCCTCTGTGGTTGCCGTACGCGGTCGCCCTACCTTTCCAGCACGTTCATCCGTCACGTTCCCAGTCCGTTGAAATTTTTCAAACAGATCCTTTATTGTATCGCTTTTCGGTCCTTTGGTTACATTAAACCTCCGTTGAAAACTTCGTCTTGTTGCAACAACACTGTGTTCTAGGCGGTGGAATTCCAACACCAGAAAAATCCTCTGTTCTAAGGAATAAACCATGTTGTCCACAGCACACTTGCACGTTGTGAACAGCACACGCTTACAGCAGAAAGACGACGTACAGAATGGCACACCCACAGGCTGCGTTGTCGTCTATATCTTTCACATCAGTTGCAGCGCCATCTGTTGTTGAAAATTGTAACTACTGTAATTTCGAAAGTTTGTCCGCCTGAAAATGTACTGTTGTCCCAAGCATATTGCAACAAACGGTGTATTTCTATCGCTGCTCGTTTAGTTTTTATTGCCGTTTCAAATATACCGGTCATTTTTTAAACACCCTGTATATCGAAAGGTTTCCCCCAACAATATCTGCAATGTAGAATCAAGTTTAGTTTTTAGAGTAATGAAATGTTGTACACCACTCTGGTCCAGTACTTATAAAGGACAGTCAAAAGGCTTCCGATCGATAACGTTGCTGTAGCGTATATGCAACGTAGCGGGACTCCGATGTAGGAAAATAAGCACTGAAGTATAGGCAAAGGACTAGTTTGGATTGGTGACATTCTTATGTGTGTGCGGCAAATGCGGAAACGCCAACTATAGCTACGCTATTACCAAAGGTGTCCAAACAGGACCATAGTGCTGTTATCCTCTTCTTAGCTGCCGAAGGACAAATACTGGTAGACATCCTTCAGAGAATGAAGAATGTGTATAGGACAGCTTGTCTGACGAAAACCGCCATTGTGGAATGGTGCGCCAAGTACAGTGCTGATAAGGCACGTCCCTATTTTTCTTACATCGTAACCCAGAACTTAAGCCAACTCAAGTAGGAGACATCCAAGCACCCGTCCTATAGTCCTGATCTTTCCCCATCTTTCAGTCCCTTAAAAAATGCCTTGAAGGGTCGGCGATTCGTGTCGGACGAGGATGTGCAGCAGGTAGGTACGGACTTCTTCAGGAAGGACACGCTCTTTTACTACCTTTTACTGTTTTACTACCTGGTGCGTTAGTAAGATGATTGCCTCAGTGCTTACCGTGATTTTGCCTGGCTGGCATGCCTATTCTGGACCATACGCCCTTCGAACGGAAACTTTTTGATCGGCCCTTTCATTTTGTAATTTCTTAATAACGCTTCTTTCCCGTTAAGTTTAAACGTTTTGTTTATTGTTGTCTGAAGTAAGTTATTGGGTGCATACGTACTTTATAAAGAGTGCTCTAGGGAAAGTCAGAGTTCTTTGTTCTACGCTACGAATATTTTAGTGACAACCTTTTCCTTTGTGCGTTAAACTCCTGGCCATCTCGATCTTAATCATTTTAGGACTCCCTGCAGTGGGACGATTTTGTTCGCCTTGCGTTGTCATGACTGAGACCAGAAATCATTTATTTTTCCCACGAACAGAGAACTACTTTGAAACACTCCTCTCTCCGCTTTCAAATGAAGTGACATTCTATCAGACTAATTTACTCAGTCGCCTGTGAAATATTTGTTTATAACCACAAATTAATTTTAGAACCTTTTCAGGCTTTTCTTCAGGTGGGGCAATCAGATACTACATTATCTGTCACGGGGCAATGAAAATGGAAGCTGGTTAGTGGATATTAGCAACAATATCCTTTTCGACACATTCGAGTTTTCCTGACTTCTTCTCACAGACACAGAACGCAGCAAATGGCTACGAAAATAAATAACTAACTTCTGGATACGTCATTTGAAGACGAGCCTTAAAAAGCACGAAAAATAGTGTATGAAAATAAACAAAAATTTCACAAGTGACTGGTCGCAATTGTTTATATTTACATTCATATTCAAATTTTCTCTAGTTGTAGCAAGAGACGTTTAGAATTTCCGGATTAACTAAAGCGTTCGGTATCGCTTCGTCAGCTGACAATCACACTGTCCTCTTCCAACCTAACCTGTACCACGGGCTACGCAGCAGTTCAGACTGCCAACACAACCTACATTCCAAAAACTGATACAGATAAAAAATAAATATTACTAAAGTTCCGTTCTCTTTCTGTTTGTCGGCCGGAGTGGCCGTGCGGTTCTAGGCGCTACAGTCTGGAGCCGAGCGACCGCTACGGTCGCAGGTTCGAATCCTGCCTCGGGCATGGATGTGTGTGATGTCCTTAGGTTAGTTAGGTTTAATTAGTTCTAAGTTCTAGGCGACTGATGACCTCAGAAGTTAAGTCGCATAGTGCTCAGAGCCAAAATGGTTCAAATGGCTCTGAGCACTATGCGACTTAACATCTATGATCATCAGTCCCCTAGAACTTAGAACTACTTAAACCGAACTAACCTAAGGACAGCACACAACACTCTCAGAGCCATTTGAACCATTTTTTCTTTCTGTTTGTGCATGTTACGCGCCCATTCATCATTACGTTAGGGGTGGAAGCTGACATCTGGTATCGGTTAGTTAACTGACCTGAATTTGGTATTTTATACTGAAGCAACACTGCATTTTTCGACAATGAATAGCGACATTTGTAAAACACTGATTGCGGATGAAGATAGCAGCTGTGCGACTGCAACGTTGAGATGCAAAATCACGCAAGCAGTCGAGAAAACTATATATGCATCGATAGTGAGTTCAGAGACTTGCAGACTCAAATCATTTATCGCTGTTCGCAATGCCGTTACAGCCAGTAGCGCAAATGAGGCACTGCAGCCCTGCCAGAAGGCTGCAGAACATGCAAAGAAGAATCTGCTGGCTGGGGTTACTCGATCACCGCCAGGGCGTCAATAACGACCCTTCTGGATGCGACGCAGCGGAAATTGGGGTGGGCGGGGAAAGGGGGAGGCAGAGTAGAATAGGAAGGGGGGGGAGGGGGAGAAGTGAGGTAGGCGGGGCCGCGAGGGCGGGTCAAGCAGGTCGGCTGGAGGGGCCAAAGTTCGCAGGACAGCACTTCGCAAGTATGCGCCTGGAACGCAGCACCCACCAAACTTTTTTAATACTTTGCCATCTTATTGCGAAACACTTCAGAGGAAAGCATTTATATTACATGAAGTCATTAGTCTTTTGACTACTTTGTTTCAACGACAAACTTCTTGTGTTACTCTTTGATGACAAAAGTTCAAAAACAGATCTCCTAGGACAGTTAGAGATTTTGATGTACAAGCAAAAATCACCTGATAAACTCCTTCACGAGCAAATTGAAATGACTGAGAACTTTTCTTCAGTTGTCAAGATATCCTGGCACCAAAACATCTTTAAGAAACACAGTAAGGTGGTATATTAGTTCTCCTTCATAACTTATCATTCTATCAGCACACAATCAATAACACAACTTATGTACACAACCACAGTTGTCTATCTTTAGATATATCTGTTTGTAAACTTGTAATTCTTTCACTTTTTATTCACGTATCAACTTTTTAACTCTGTTATTAGTTTATCTGTACTGTTTTGTTTTGTTCTTTGTTATTTTATATTACCATGTTTCAACACGCAGAAGCTTAATTCAAGTAAACACCTACAGCTTTCCGTGTTCGTCTATGTCTGCCACATACGCCAGTAGCTCACTCACTCTTTAATTTGTGACTGTCTGTTTATCTGTCTTTGATTTACATTTCATGTATGTTGCCAATATATGGAGACACCCATAGCTAGCAATGTCCACTTGCGTCCATTATCCACGCTTGCAAATATTTTTCTGGAATTTAATGCATCTGATGTCAAAGATTTGATACGCAAAGTCTGTGTGTCTGTGTGTGTGTGTGTAAGCTAGCTAGCTAAAATGAACATTATCAAAACGAATTTGTTGTGGCTATCAATGCGCAATCCAGCGTAAATATCCTAAAACAACATATTTTTCGTTTCGAATACTTTTCGTTATCTCATGCCTAATTTTCCGTTATTATGGCCAGCACCACGACCCTAGCGCCTAGCTGCATGTTGCCCGGAGAATAATGTCCTTGTAACACCCTCGCCTATCCGAAGAAACATAGCGTCTTTCTTAACAACACAGGCACTGCAGTGTCGTATTTACTGGCCGATGCCAAGCAGCGACTGTCAATTAAAGATGCCCTGACCTGTACGGGAATTACATGAAGTATGTACGATTTCAGGTTGTAATGCCGCCGGCACACGGACCGTGCTGTCGAACGTTAACGTTGAGCGTGCCACGTTAAACGTGCTGCTGAACGCTCAGGAACGATGCAACTTGTGCATACGGTCCGTGGGCCCCAACGTGGTATAGCCGACTCGCTAGCGCCGGGTGAGGAGCTGCCGCTTGTCGCAATGACAGGCCGTGGCAAGGGAGGAAAGGGGCTCGGCAAGGATGGCGCCAGGCGGCACCGCAAGGTGTTGGGCGACAACTTCCAGGGCATCACGAAGCCCGCCATCCGCCGCCTGGCTCGCAGGGGCGGCGTGAAGCGCATCTCTGGTCTGATCTACGAGGAGACCCGCGGAGTGCTGAAGGTGTTCCTGGAGAACGTGATCCGCGACGCGGTGACGTACACTGAGCACGCCAAGCGCAAGACTGTGACGGCCATGGACGTGGTGTACGCCCTGAAGAGGCAGGGGCGCACCCTGTACGGTTTCGGCGGTTAGGCGCAGCTAGCAGCAGGTGTGCTGTGTTGTGGCCTTCCCGCGGCCGTGCTGAAGTTGTGGGATGTTTCTAGTTCGTAAATCACACTGTTTACTCAACAGGCGCGCGTAAAATGCCCACGTTAGCTCTATTAAAAAGCACGTTTCCTCCATTGTTCATATCCTAGTCACTTGTTCTATATGTAATATACATAAATAGAAATTTCAATATCGATGTACATGTTTTAAGACAAAAAGGAAAGTACCATGTCCAATCAATAAGGACACCGGTTTATCAAAGTTCCATTACAAGCAGTGCGACACAAATTTGCAGTAGTTCTCCTCATTAGATAAACAGTATTTTATCGTTCCCACATTTTAGTAACACCCTAAGGTCATTCTTGCTTGATCACAATTCCTACCCAGTAGTAGAATCTTTACAACATGTAAATTACGAAACTCAAAAGAAAAAGGAACAAAATATCTTTATACAAGTGTCGCAAGCTGTCCTGTAGATTAAGCCAATCGAACAAACTCATTCCTAAAAGAAAAGGTGAACTTATATTTACATAACATCAAATATTGTAGTATATACTTACATTAAACTAATAATAAAACATCAGAACCTATTACGTATGTGAATGTTAGGAAATAAAATATTTCGACTTGGCGAGACGCGAACCATCATTAGATTATGAATCTGAACATTAATTATCAACGCTACTCACTTTTTTAATCTCATTTTTGTTCGACTTCGTTCGTTGCATCTACTTGGGGCGGACGTCGTAAGACACCCGTTTAAGTTCGTTGTTAATCGATTTACTCAGTTTTTTTTTTTATTACAGAGGACAGTTAAACCCTCTGACCGAGCACGCTGAGCTACCGTGCCGGCTGACTCACTAAGCAAAAGTGATAACAATATCCTTTGTCCAATTCTAAGATGTTGCCACTTGCTAAACGCTTTAAGCGTGGTTATGTTACTATCCGAAATTTAATTATAATAAATTCTACCAAGAACAATGGTTTTTTTATGGATCCTCAGTGTGTCGCTACCATCAAGTGACATACCCTCATAATACGCAAATTCTTTTGCTACGAATATGACGTCTCTCATTACTTTATTGCAACGAATCACGCAGTTAACGACGGGTTTTCGAGTGATTCTCAATTTGCTGGTGCTCAGAAACGACATATTTACGTATAGGCTTGAACTGAGTGCCAATATGGCGCCTCACAGCTCAATGCTGAAGGGAGATGGGCCAAATTAAACATCAAATATGGGCACCACAATACACATAGGTATACCGATAAAGTTTCCATCAAGCTGCTAAATGGAAGTAACGGTTGCTATAACAATAAAAAAATGGTTCAAATGGCTCTAAGTATTATGGGACTTAACATCTGAGGTCATCAGTCCCCTAGACTTAGAACTACTTAAACCTAACTAACCTAAGGACATCACACACGTCCATGCCTCAGGCAGGATTCGAGCCTGCGACCGTAGCAGCAGCGCGATTCCGGACTGAAGCGCCTAGAACTGCTCGGCCACAATGGCCGGCACTATAACAATCAAATATAATACTAGCCACTGATTAAACAAGACAAATAGTTACAAAATGGCACAAAAACATGTGGCACAGGTGGGTGGATTTGAAATAGGAATGATACAAAAAAAGGTGTCCAAAGGAATCGCCAATGATTACAGAATAAGTTGATAAACTAATGAAAATACGCAGAAAAGTACGAGTGAGCGCCATCTTTCTCATCTTGTGGACGTTGCAGTTCTTATTTGCATGTTTACTAAGAAAACTGGAGAGGAATTCCGCCTATGCAACACAACTTTATAGTTTTGTTTTCATCCAGACATGTTTCAACAACTTTTGTGCTATCTTTAGTGTGTTTTCTTTCTGCAAAATTGTTATTGCACGTTAACCATTCAAAAAACTTTTTGTACAAAACATATACATTTGTAAAATGTGCGAATATTGTCAAATATTTTACACTGACCTGTATACAGTAAAAGGCAATCTACAGCTTGTCATTTGCAAACAACAAAAGTTATTTTATTTTCCTGTTTATTATGCGTTTGTGACTGAGAGTCACTACGATTTGTGTTTATTTAGCGTTACTTACAGTTTTCGTTGTTGAGATGTTTTTACTTTGTGTCGAACTAGTACGTTTATTTCTTTCGCGTTTCTCGTGACAAACGCATTTTCTACGATTTGTTGGTCAGGCACAAAGTTTTCACCGTCTTCACATTTCGGCGTGTTTCTTGGCGTGTGTGTGTGTGTGTGTTTCGTGCTTCCAAGACAGAGAGAGAGAGAGAGAGAGAGAGAGAAAGAGTGATAGGGAGAGAGAGAGAGAGAGAGAGAGAGGAGGGAATAAGGGGAGTTGTGGATAAGCATGTACAGGAAGCTGATAATACGCAGTTTTGGGGTGAATATTAATTATATAGTTCTTCTTGTGGCAAAAGACTGTTTTTTTGCAGAGTGATGTTCATTCGTTTAGTACTTCGTTTCCTTGGGTTAATGATTTGTGGATAGTTTACTTCTATTGTTAATTTCTGGTATAGAAATCACAGTGCAATAAAAACCTCTGTGCCACAGGAAAAGAACTACGTACCCAAAACTGCATATGATCCCCTCTAAAATTTCCGTCTCCGCGTACTGAACACTACACACCATTCACTGAATGTGCCTATCCACAAGTCTCTCTCTCTCTCTCTCTCTCTCTCTCTCTCTCTCTCTCTCTCGGAAGCACGAAACACACACACACACACACACACACACACACACAGACGCACATTCACGCACTACCTGAACCACAAACGTCAAAAGCACTTCTAATCCACGCGCCACATCCCAAACAAACATACTACGAAAAAAAATGAACATTACACAGGCAGAACTACATGTGATGGAGGCGAAAATTCTGTGCTTGGCGAACAAAGCGTAGAACATGCATATGTTACGAGAAACGCTGAAGAAATAAGCAAAAACATCTCAATAACAAAAACTTTAAGTAATACGCTAAATAACATGATACATAGTGATTGTCAGTCGGAAATGTATAATAAACAGAAAAATAAAACAACGTTTTGCTGTTTGCAAATGACAAGCTGTAGATTGCTTAGCAGACTGTAAGCCACTAGCAGAAACATTCAGTAGCTTCATGTAAGGTATGTAAACAAAAGGATACAACCACTTTATTTTCAAATGTGCTACAAAAAATGGTTCAAATGGCTCTGAGCACTATGGGAGTTAGCATCTGAGGTCATCAGTCCCCTAGAACTTAGAACTACTTAAACCTAACTAACCTAGGGACACCACACACATCCATGCCCGAGGCAGGATTGGAACCTGCGAACGTAGCAGTCGTGCGGTTCCGGACTGAAGCGCCTAGAACCGCTCGGCAACGCAGCCGTCAAATGTGCTACAGAAGTAGGATCCTTAGACCTATTGTTAACAAACAACATAGAATGCCTCAACTCAGTGATACCTGTCTTAGTTCTGTACTGTATGCAAATCAATGCAAAATATTTGACAATAATTGCTGATTTCACAAATGTAAAAATTTTGTACTAACTTAAAAGGTTTACATGTAACAACAATTTTACAGAAGGAAAATAAACAAACATAGACGCTGAATATAGCAAATAAAGTACTGAAACATGTCTGGGTGAATACAAACCTACAAAGGTCTCTTGCATAGGCGGAACTCCTCTCCAACCAGTTTTTTCGCCTAAGTTCATATTGAGTGCAGTTAGCTGGCTGTTGTATTAATTCAGAACACGAAACTGCGACTCGAAGCAAGTAACTTCGCAGTACCCTCGTCGCGACTTACGCAAATGCGGTCCATGCTTACCACTCTGCTGATATTCAGCTGCAGAGAATGGCTACAGTAGGGGCTGAGAATACTAAATTCTGTCCGGCATCTCTGGTCAGTTCTAACGCGAAAACGTCTCCCTCTGCAGTACTAAAGTGTCCTCTGTCTGCAGCCCCAAGAGGTAGTCTTTCCCTTTATGGAGATCCGAGAGGCAATGTCTTCTGGTTCTCCCAGCGCCTTAATCTCTGTAGTCAACAGCACTTTATTTCCAGAGTTTCGTCCAATGAAAACTTTATGAGGCATCAATTTCCCTTCTCCTAACGAAACTTCTGTGGTTAAACAATAATGCTAAGTTCTCTCTTAGAGTACGGCAGAAGACAGAAATTTTCTCCCATTATTAGTTGGTTTTCGTGTTTCGCCCAATAGAAGCGGATGCATGTCTGCATACACGAGTCTTCGCCATCGCTACAAAATTTTCATGAGCCAACCATCCCCCCGGTCTTCTTACATCTGTGGCCTTCTTCGGTCCCCAGTGGGTATGACCCACGCTGAGTACGTTGTGTTTTACCTCTGAGATCTCATCTTTTCTAAAGGCCGGTCTTTAAGCTCCTCGTGCGCTGAAAAGTATACATGTGTCGGACGCTCTATCCACAAACAGAACTTACGGTTACCTTTAGAAGTTATGGCCAACCAGTATATGGTGCTAAACGTCGGCTGCATAAATTTGACTGTTATAGTCAGAAAGTGCAGAAAATATATTTGTGCTTACTGAAAATAACATTTCGAGTGCTGACTGTTGATGGTCACCTGATAATATGCGTCTTTAACACGTCTCGTATTTCATTAATTATTGTCCCTTTCTTTTGCAAACTGTGTATCGAAAAATGCGATGTGGTTAGTATGACTGAAACCAAGAAGTCGTAATACAGTTGCACGCTGGCGCTGCATACCCCATTTCATACCACGTGTCACAGTAGTCTTCGTGCAATACTGTTTACTAAAACATCGTTCGTAAGTGTCAGAAGGCTAATTCTCTCTTACGCATCAAGCTCTCATATCAAAAAGCCTGCGGAGCCGTCACATTTATTCAAGTCCTGTCTTTGCGATCAGTCGTAATAAACCTCGGAAAAAACTTACGACGTGTGCCATAATGCAAGCAATTCGTAGTGTCTAGCTGTGGTTTAAAACTCTAGGAACACTTTAAAAAATTAATTTTAACCGAATGAGTAGCATTACAAATGAACAATATGCATAGTTTGAAAGGGTAAACTTGTACGTGTTTTTCTCTTTGCAGGTGTGAGGTGTAGTTCCATGTATGGTCGCTAGGTGGTATCATAATCAAGATGACACTGTCTGGAGATGAGAAAACTTTCTGCTTGCTAGAGTTTGACAAAACTAAGATTCCAACGGATGCCCAACGAAAATTTAGGATGAAGCATGGAAAAGCGGCACCAAACAGAAAGGCAATCCTCAGTTGGCACGTAAAGTTGAAACTGGGTGTTTGTGTGACAAGAAGAGAAGTGGTCGGCCAGGCGTGAATGCAAATGATACTGAACGAGTGACAGAAGCCTTCACAAGGAGTCCGGCAAAATCTCTACAGGGCTTCATTTGAGTTGGAAATGTCAACAACGACTGTCTGGCGCGTTTTGCGTAAAAAATTAAACATGAAACCATACCAGACTACAGTTTAAGTAAGAGTTGTGTCTTAAAGACAAAGACCAGCTTTTCGAGTTTTGCTGATGGTGGTTTTGTGAATTCGATAATTCTTTCGGACGAGGCAACATTTCATATAAATGGAAAAGTAAATAGGCATAGTTGTAGGATTTGAGGAACAGAAAACACTCACAACATTCCTGGATACGAGCGAGTTTCTCTGAAGGTCAATTGTTTTTTGTGCCGTGTCTCACAAGAAACTTTATGGGCCGTACTTCTTTGAAGAACAAACTGTTACTAGAGAGTCCTTCCTTCAGATATTGCAGAACTGGTTAACGCCATTGTTGTAAAAAACACCAGAGGACTTTGTCCCTCAGTTGGATGGTGCGCCCCACATTTAGGGCATACCTGAACCAATTGTTGGACTGGTCGTGGTGGAGCAACAGACTATTGTGTGCTAAAATGATTCCTAGGTCCCCGGATATTATCTCTTTCGATTTCTTCTTGTGGGTTTTTGTAAGGAAGCTTGTTTATGTCCCTCCTCTTCCAGGTGGTGTTGTGGAATTGAATAGAGAATTGAATAAGCAACAGCCACAAACTCGGAACACATGTTGGCCCGTGAGTGGCAAGAGTTCGTAAACGAATCAACGTTTGTAGGATCACACAATATTCCCACGTGGAGTGTGTGTGAACTGAATGTTCTTGAAAACACCTGCAAGTTTACTCTTTCAACCTATGTAGCACACATTGTTCCCACGTGGAATGTATGTGAACTGAATGTTGTTGAAAAAAAACTTACAAGTGTACTCGGCTACAATAAAATTTTTAAAGTGTTCCTGGACTTCGAAACACGCTGTATAATGATTCAATGAAGCTATTATAAGACCTCCACTGGGACTGGGACTACAGTCGTCTATATTTATGGGAGGCAGTGGTGAGTCCACGTGTGCCTGCTCCAAGGGCTCAACGAGAAGTGGTTCACGGGCACACTGCTACCTCCTAGCACAACCGCTTCCCAGTATTTCAGACTGCCACCTACTAAATAATTCGTGACGTTCCCTGGCCGAGGCAGATTACGTTTTCAAATATGTATCTCGCGCCATTGTTTGTGAGTAGAGGGGGCCATCTGTTCTAATACGAAAGCAGACATTGTGTGCAGTGTACCGGGAGAGAGCCATTTAGACATGGTTATAACAATGAAGAAAATCTATTTATTAACTTAGCAGTTTAACCAGCCGGACCGTACAACACACTTCATTTAACTCTATTAAATAACGACTTCCAACACATTTTTGGTATATACACGTGTATGCACGTTATTCTCAGCTAATGCCGAGACTACACCAGAAAATTCCTAAGTATCAACATGAAAGTCAACACTCTGCAGGCCACCTTACAGTGTCTGGCGGAGGGTGTTTGGTGTACCACTGTCATTTCTTCCTTTTATAGGTCGCGGGAAGAACGATTGCTGTTAAGTGTATGTGTGGGCTTGAGTCTATCTAATTTTATCTTCAAGGTCTGCTCGTGTGACATACGTAGGAGGAAGCAATATATTGGTTGACTCTTCTAGGAACTCATACTCTCGTAATTTTAACAGTGGACCATACCATGATGCCGAACACCTCTCTTGCAGCACCTGCTATTGGATCTGACTGGGCGTCTCAGTGACGCTTTCGCGCTTATAAATGAACCTGCAACGAAACATCCTGCCCTTCTTTGGATCTTTTCTATTGCCTCTATCAAATGTATTCTGTGTGGACCCCAGACTGACGAGCAGTATTCAAGTACTGGTCAGACGAGTGGTCTGTAAGTTACTTCCTCTGTTGATGGACTGCGTTTTCTGAGGGTTCTTTCAGTGAATCTGAGTCATCTGCCTTACTTGTAATTAATTTTACGTGATCGTTTCACTTCGGATCGCTCCATACGCATGATCCTAGAAATTTTATGAAAGTTACTGCTTTCAGTGTTTCTTCTGCAATCGTGTAATCATACAATAAATATTCTTTCTGTCTATGCATTCGCAATACGTTGCGTTTGTTTACGTTGAGGATCAATTGTCACTCCTGGGAACATGCGTCGATCCTTTGCAGGTCTCCCTGCGTTTCCCTACAATTTTCTAGCTTCACATTTTTATACACAAAAGTACCATACAAGAAAAGCCTCAGGGGACTCCCGACGCCGTCTGGTAGGCCATTCACGTATATCGTGAAAAGTAATGGTCCTGTAACACTCCCCTGGGGCACGCGCAAAGTTACGTTTACGTCTGAATACTTCTCTGCATTCAGAATGACCTGCCGTGTTCTGTTTGCTAGAATCTCTTCAATCCAGCGACACAGTTGGTCTGATATTCCGTAAGCTCGTATTTTGTTCATTAGGTGACAATGCGAAGAGTATCGAACGGCTTCTGGAAGTCAAGGAACACGGCATCTACCCGTCAACATCTACTGCTTTCTGGGTCTTGTGGATTAACATAGCGAGCTAGGTTTCACATGATCGTTGCCTTTGGAACCCTTGTTGATTCCTGCAGAGGAGATTTTTAGTTTAGAGAAATGTCATAATACACGAGCATAAAAGGTGTTCCAAAATTCTACCTGGTTGATTTGTCCATTCTGTAATTATCTGCCCTTCTCTGTACTCATAATTTCACTCACTAACTCGGGACAGTGCGTCTCAGCGACGAAAGTGAGCAAGAGACTGCAACATATGAGGGCTATTCGGAAATTAAGGAACGATAGGCTGTGAAATGGAAACCACAGTGAACATCAAAACTGTTTTATTTGCAACTTCTCCACACAGTCGCCGCTCAGACTTAGACATCTGTCGCAGCGTTGTAGCAACTTTTCAGTTCCCTCGTTATAGAAGACAGCCGCCAGTGCTTTTCGACAATTTACTACTCTGGACTGCAGCTCGTTGTCTGTGTCAAAATATTGTCTTCATAGCCAGCGGTTCATTTGAGTAGAGATGAACCTCAGGGGTAGCCAATTACGGGCTGTATTGTGGGTGAACAAACACTTCCCATCGAAAACGCTGCAGGACCATCTTCATTGCTCCTGCAGAGTGCAGCCGAGAATTGTCATGTAGGACGAACCGCAGGACAGTTATGTGGATTGCGTAGCTTCAGCCTAAATCTTTCGCCTGACCCTCATACTTGGCGGGAGACGCTAATTTCTAGCCATTTTTACGTTCTCACTGTGAGCTCAGAACTGAAAAGAGCGACATGATACGATCGACGGGCATACTAGACACAGTGCCCAACGTATCTGTGCAAAGCTTCATCAGATTTTCACTGTATTTTCCATTTCGTGACCGATCGTTCCTTACTTTCCGAATAACACTCGTATATGCCTCGCAAGCCACTGCACAGTGCATGGCGGGGGGTACATCATGACAATATTATCGATTTTCTGATCTGCTCCGTTCGCGAAATGAAAGTACCAGTTACGATTCTGTAAGTGTGGTAATGTCTCTTATTTTATTCTTATGATCCCTGCGTAAGTATACGATGGTGGCAGCATAAAGGTCGCACCGTTCCCTACGAATATATGTTGTTTAAATGCATCCACCATGGTATCGCGAGGACTACGTCAACTTCCTTGCAGCGATTTTTATTTGAGTTCACCGATCATTCCTTTTACACTTTCGTAGGGCCTATGCCGACCTGTTACGATGCCAACAACGCGTTTCTGAATCCGTTCGATGTCTCTTACCATTCGTGCTTGACAAGGCCTTCAAACTTTTAACATTGGTCACATTAGCGTCTTGCCACTACCTTTGTAGATGTATTGGAATTCTTAGAGCCCTTAGACCTAATTTAAGTCTTCCTTTCACTTTCCGTAAAACTGTTTTTAAGTAATCTTCCGATTTCAGATTGTTTTTTAGAATTACTCCCAAATAAAACGTGACATGCTCGATGTATTGACCAATAATCTTGTAATTAGTTAGTTCGTTGTTTTGTTACATGTTCCGTAGATCATGTGAAGGATCATTTTATCGAAATGGTGTGCCGCGCGAGGTGACGTAGTGATCAGCACACTGGACTCGCATTCATGAGGACGACGATTCAATTCCGCGTCCGGCCATTCAGATTTAGGTTTTCCGTGATTCCTCTAAATCGTCCCAGTTAAATGTCTGAACGGTTCCTTTGAAAGGGCACGGCTGATTTCCTTCCCCATTCTTTCGTAATTCGAGCTTGTGCTCCGTCTCTAACGACTTAGACGTTGACGTGACGTTAAATTGTTATCCTTCCTTCCGCCGAAACGATGCGGAACGGGTTAGTTTAATGGATGCGTATACATGGTAAGTGTTTACATTAGTGTACATATAAGTTTTTAGTCTTCATCATGCAACTACAAATAAAAACTATCGTTTTTTTACAGGTTTCCAGTTTTTAAATAACAATTCGCCCATGGAATAGAAGGAGTTGTCCAGGAGAAACGAATTTAGGTTAGATTTGAAACTTTCAGACATTTTATTTTATTGGGCAACTCATCAGACTGTTTTTTTTCTCTGTATATTGAACTCTTTTCTGAGTCACTGACAGCTTTCATAAAGGCAATTTTTTCCTTTAGTGCTGTTTGTGTGGACATTACTATTCTTCTCAAATTGCGATCAAATTGCGAGCAATTATTTATGACGAATTTCATGATGACACACTTACAATGCCTTGAAGAGGTACCTACATGACGACCACGTATGAACTTCACATATTATTGTTACTGCTCACTTTTGTACAATCAATACATTCTTTCTAAGTAATCAGTTACCCCAGAAATTATTCCATAAGACACTATTGAGTGGAAATGTGTGAAGTATGTCAAGAAGTACGGTGTATTTGTTTACAAGACTAACAGTTATACGAAGGGCAAAAGAGCCGAACTTAACTCTTTGAGTTGCTGAGATATGCATGCTTCTTGCAGCTCAAGTTTTCATCAACATGTACACCCAAAATTTGGAGCATTCTACCCTGTTTACTGACTCCTACTTGTCTGCTACATCACTTGTTGGTATGACTCCATTTGTTGTACAGAATAGAATATACTGTGTTTTCTCAAAATCAATTTCTACCCTTGCTTTCTTGTGAGATCATATACTGTGGGGTTATCTCTCTCTGTTATACACATTATCTTACATATTTAAGGAGCACTACCATCTGGCCGAGCGGGGTAGCCGCGCGATCTGAGGCGCTTTCTCACGGCTCGCGCGGCTCCCTCCCCCGGACGTTCGAGTCTTCCATCGGACACGGGTGTATGTGTGTGTGTTGTCCGTAGCGTAAGTTAGTTTAAGTTAGGTTAAGTAGTGCGTAAGCTTACGGACCAATGAACTCCGCAGTTTGGTCCCATAAGACATTACCACAAATTTCCAAAAAATTTCCACTATCATTCGTTAAACCAATTGAAAATTTCTTACCAACGTTCAACGACTATATTTTCGCGTTCAAAACACCGTTTGCAGTAATATTGTTTGACAAATAATTTGTATGCAGATGTAACGATCCGCAGCCGCCTACCATGTGTGTGTGTGTGTGTGTGTGTGTGTGTGTGTGTCTGTGTGTGTGCGTGTGTGTTGTACGCAAGTGTCAAATTTTCGCGCGTGCGTCAGTAGTTCCATGCGCGCCGCCAGAGGCGCTGGGTTTATTCGCGCGAAGCGCGGATCATTTATTTCTTGTTTTTGTTACCTTTTGTGTGTTAATTATTCTATGTTTTTTATCTCTATTTCCCTAGCGTGTGTTCCTCTCGTATTTGTTTAGCAACGCTAGCAACGAGGAGCTCTCCGACCTCGACTAGACTATTGCACATTACTGGAATCGTGAGCTCTGTATTTTAGCGCCGTACACAAAAATAAAGTTCCATCGTTTAGTTTAACGTATTATGGTGTACGCATAATTTATGTTGCAAGTATGGCAGAGTCACAGGACGTAATTCATTTACACTGTGCCTAAATACCCATTTCTTGTAGGTGTCACTCTCTTTCCGGTCTTTGGTTGCGTTAGAGGGTATTGTCTTTCGTTTCGCGTTCTTGTTTTTCTCAGTGTTGTTACCACTAGGCTAGTAGTACTAGCAATAATCTTAGACCTGGAAATCTACAAAATATTGTAAAGAGTATGAAACATTGAAAGGTGGCTACACTGAGCCACAGCGCCAGAGATCGCGCTAGAGAGTATTGTTCCGCCGCCTCCACTGGCAGTGATTATTGTGATGACGTAGTGGGCAGTGCTTGGGGAGAACTCATAGTAGTCAGTGCTGAGATGTCGTAGTGAGGAAAGTTTGTTGAGATGAGCTAGTAGGCAGTGCTTGCTGAGATGTGATACTGAAAAGTTCTTGTTGAGATGTGATAGTAGCGAGTCGGTGTGGAGAGATTGTAATGTCTAGAGTGCTTTTCATCAATATAAATTAAGGTAACAAACTACTTTTCTTTTCTTTCTCATTATTTCAATGTCCTGAATAATGCGTCATTACAGGTTCAGTCAACAAAGCATCTGGCTTGTGTTCTTGTATTAGAGTGTAATTCTGGTTTTCTTGAGTAATTATGGTATTTCTATTTTCTTTAATTAATTCAGTATAAATGATATTTAAAATTTCTTGTGTTGTTGAAGAAGAACCGTGCCAGATGCGTACGTTGAGTCATACTTCCACACACAGAACAGTTACACTTGTGCTTTGGTTTCGTAGGTTTTATAGTTGCTGGGGACTTAATTAATTAATTGTGTTAATGAAAATTTCCATTTCATTCTTTGTTGTTGTTCTATGCAGTCAGATTGCGTAATAATACTAGTCAGGGCCAACCGTTTACGAGACTTCGTAATCGGACATACAGCGACTAAAAATTAAAATTAAAATTATTTGCATACTATTTTAATTGAGCCCCCATGCACGTGGCGACCGCTGCTTCGGATCGTCCCTTGGAATTCTTCTGATTGTAGAAATAGTAGACAGTAGGATTGTTGTAGTAATTTGTAGTTTAGTACTTGTAGTCTATATTGCATGTGTAGATTTGGTAATTAGCATTCTTTTAATGGTATTTTTGCAAAATTTCATTTCTGTTGTCTTGTCTACGGGTTTGACAATTAGTGCAATTATTTCAATTGTTCGTTAATCGTGATTGAGGGAAACATTTCGTGTGAATGGTATTGTTGGTGATAACGTGTTATATTCTCTGTAATTTTCGTATTGTGACGAGTTTTGTAAATGATTACGCGATCGATGAAACAGGCAAAAATGATGAATAGTCAGAATAACGAAATTGTTAACATGGCGAACTCGCCAACACAGGAGAACAGGATGATGAATAATGGAGTTGAAAACAATTTAATAAGCAGGGAAAATAGTCCGGAAACTGTTCAAAATTTTTCACAATCGAAAAATTCTCAGATTGCGCGGTTAACGACAGAAGAAATGCAGCAGTTGATGGGCGCTATATTAAATTTGGGATCACAAATAAGAAGATTTAACACGAAGATGGAAACTTTGACAATACAGTTAGGCTCACAAATGAAAGCAACGACAACACGGTTATGCTCAAAAATAGAAACAATTAAAACCGAATTAAAAACAGTGGGATCACAGTTACGATCTGAAATTAAAACCGAGATGGAGACGTTGGAAACACAGTTAGGCTCACGAATAGGGACATGTTTCAAAAATACGAGAGATGAATCAAAGAAAGAAATTAGAGAAGTACTACCGATTTTGAATGCTCACAATAATAGTTTAATTTCAACAGAAATCAGACAAGAGGAACAGGACAGAGAACGGGAAGAAAAAGATCGCGTGATAGTACAAAAATTTTCAGAATTAAATTTACAACGTGCACACGATAAGGAAAAAATATTTGAGAGAATCGAGGAATCCGTACCAAATGACTTAACGCAACAGTGTGAACAGTTAACTACTAAATGTGACAATACCGAAGCCCGAGTCGCGACACTTACGGAAGATGTAAATAATCAGAACGAACAAATAGGTGACTTATCGGAAAGAGTTGAGGAGATTACAGATAAATCGATAAGTCTTAGTTTAAATGGGGACAGAGATTCAGATGGTACAGCACCATTGCTATTTGCAGAAACCGAAGAGTACCAGAACATAAATAAGCATGTTGAAAATCCGGCAAAATTTAATGAACGCGTTAAAAGGGAATTTGAGGCATTACAAAAGCAAGTCAAACAAATTGAAGGCGAAATCGCAGGCAAAGACAGTAGAAGAAATTTAGAACCACAGATAGCAGAAGGGTTTGAAGAAAGTAATTTGTTTCATTTACGGGATGCAACAAGAGAGCGCCAGGCGCGCGAACTTGACAATAATCGACATTCGGACTGGAACAGACGCGGTAGGTCTTTGTCGCCGCGAGGCGGAAGCTTTGACTGTAAACACTTCTTGACTGTTCGGAAGATTAAGATATTTCGCAATTCTAAGAATGACATACATCCATGTTCATGGTTAGATCAATTTACGTACGCACTTCAGCCAAATTTGCCACTAAGTCACAAACTGAAATTTATGTGCAGCTATTAAAGTCCTCAGGGGATTCACTATACTAAGTGAATATGTGCCGTAGCGAGCATAGGGCCCCCAGCTGTAGTGGTGCTATTTCCCTTTTAGTTTTCTGCACCGCTGCGTACTCTTACACTATTCTTTGCATCTATAAAAACAACTCTTCTACTATCCATCTATCTAGACAGTAGGTAAAGAATAACCGGATTTGACTGTTTTACCCAAAAGTGGCTTTGGAAATTACCGTTTGGACTTACTATGTTGTCTGCAGCATTCATTCGTAATTTAAACGAAATTTTACCTGTTTATCTTCGTGACAATATTACTTCATATGTTGACGATATTCTTTTTGCTAAACGTTCTTGGAGTCAGCATAACAAAATTTTGGATTCATTATTACGTATTTTTGAAAGAGTTGGCATTACAGTGAACTTGGAAAAATCTGAATTTGGACGTTCTCAGGTGAAATTTCTCGGTCACATTATTTCTACAGAAGGTATTCTTCCTGATCCAGAGAAACTAGACGCTATTCGTAATTATGCTGTTCCTACCACAAAACGTGATGTTCGTAGTTTCCTTGGTGTTTGTAATTTTCTTAGACGCTTTGTTAGATTGGATGATTTGGCCACACCTCGTTTACACATTTCTGTTATGCGCACTTTGGTCCCAGAAAATGCTTTCATAAATTACGAAAAAATTGTTACTTCAGTAATATGGAAAAACGTATTCGTTCTGTTCTTGCCAAATGCAAATTATGTTAATAGGCTAAGCCGCCAACGATTTCTCACAGAGCACCGTTGTTTCCTATCATTCCAGCGAAATTAAAGGAGATGGCTGCAGTCGATTTGTTCGGTCCAGTGGTTCGTTCTACTAATGGTTTTGCGTACATTTTCGTAGCAGTGGAATTGACATCAAAATATGTGTGTTTTACACCTTTACGCAAAGCAACAGCTCGTTCAGTATCTAACGCTTTCATCAAACATTTTCTTAAAGAAGTGGGTCATGTTGATAAGGTCATATCAGATAATGGATCACAGTTTCGCTCTAGAATTTGGCTTCGTGCTCTACGGCGTCGTAAGATTAAACCAATTTTTATTTCACTTTTTCACCCTCAATCTAATGCTTCAGAGAGATGGATGAAGGAAATCAATAAATTGTGCCGTCTTTATTGTCATCAGAATCACAGAACTTGGGATCAGTATCTTCATATTTTTCAAAACATTCTGAATGAACTTCCTAATGACTCAACTTCTTTACCGCCTCTATTGATATAAAAAAACAAAACACCGACTAATCGCATTTCTGAAATTGTTCCTTTTCCGCCTTCACGGAAACTGCGGCATTCTGAAGTTGTCAACCTGGCTCTACGAAATATTGCGTCTGCGGCTGCAAGAAGAGAGAAATCAGCTAAACGTCCTGGTCGTTTAAAAATTTTGTCAGTTGGTCAAAAGGTCTTAATTAAGTCTCATCGTTTGTCTCATAAAGGAAAAGGCTTATGTCGCAAATTTTTTCTGTTTTATAACGGTCCATATAGAATTCGCAAAATTATTCATGGTAACACTGTTGAAGTAGAAACTCTTAAATCTCGGCGCTCTAAGGGAATACATCACATATCTAACGATAAAATTTTTGTGGAATGACATACTTTAGAGAAACTAACAGCTACATGTAAACATGCAGAGAATACAAGGATACCGCGCCGTGTTCCGGCGGCGGCAGATACTCAAAGCAACAGTGAAGTCTGCGCGCCGCACAAGGCAGTCGTTGACCGCAAACAATCACTTCCTACGTCACGCGCCTACAGTTGATCGAGCGCTCAGTGCGAATGCACTGACAGCCGTAAATAAATACACAGTTTAATTTCTCCGACTAAATTCTGTATAAAGCTATAGTGACTTTATAAATTATGTTATTAACGTTCAGTATTTTTCAGGATATGGTTGTATAAAATATTTAAGACCTTCAGGTAAATTCTGTGTGTGTCCGACGTTAAGACGACTTGCTATGGAGAAAATTTCAGGAAGAATGTAATTTCAAGAAAAAAAGTAATAAACTAAAAAAGGGTAACTATTAATTGAGTTTATTTTTCAGGTAACATAATTCCCCTTAGGTACGTATTTTAGATGTAATTTGCTGCATGCGATTACGTGATTCATACTTTGTGCTAAATTTCATGTTCTATGAATTTACTTGTGAAGCGACGTGCTTACGCACATTAACTGATTTTGACGATGATTGATTAATGAACAGGCTTGTTATTTGTATATATTATGCATCGCTTGGCTGCACTGCTTTTTCACTGATGTCATATTTTTCTATTATGTGCCTGCTGTGCTTATTTATTTAAATTATAATTGTCACCTGATTAATTGTGCTGACTGTAGTTAGGTATGTAGGTTACACTTTGTGATTTATCTGCTTGCGCCTTCATGTTTACTTATTAAGATTACATATGAACATTTATTTGCTTATGCTGAATGATGCTAATGACTTGTTTATTACGTAAGATATATGTTTGCTGCTGTGCGTATGGATTGCATATTTACACACTTCTGTTTTGTTGTCATAACTATAAGTTGGTATATAGAAATGCTGATATACTGTGTACAAACATAGAGTTTAGGTCACACTATGGTATTAATTATAGATTGTTCGCTTGGCAGAGCCTCGTTGTAGGGATTGTGCTGCATCCACTTGTTGACATTCTGTTCTCTACTGGTATATTTACGCGCTATTGCATGTTTTGCTTACGCTCAGTGCCTTATATTTTTAAGATAAGAAAATGAACTGCTATAATTCTACGAACGACATTGGTACAAGAAACTGCATAGAAGTCACATGAGCTGGAGGCTTTTAGGAAGCTGTATAAATTTATGCTAATAGGAAGGAAGCTAACGACGTGACATACCAACACTAGGTTTAGACCATTGACAGTTATTACACTGCATTCTTCGTGAGCAATTGAAATAGGAAGTGACACTTGACACAAGAAATACTCCACATGTTTGCTTCTGCCATGATTCTTGAAGTGGTGTACACACTGTGAAATATTATGATCATTCACACTCCGTAATCGTAATTAATTACTGAGAGTTATTCGAACTAAGTCTGTTAGAGGTCATGTACGCATTTCTTTTATTTAATGATGGACAAGGTAAACAAAATGTATCTTATAATTTATAATGAGTAGCAGATTTGGATCAGATGGATTACACGAGAGGTTGTGTGTTGACATTGTGTCTTCGGATTGTATGAGATGATGAATTGAGGTTTGCATTAGGATTTTGTCTGCACTTGTTCGAGGAGACTGACTAGAGGAAAGAGTTGATATGGAAGTGAAATGATATTGGCAATGAGGTTATATATATCGACGTATTGAAGAGGTATGATTGAGGTATTGAGATTATGTGAAGTTGATGATTATTGGAGTTTTCGTGGACAAGAGGTAAGGTAAATGATATTGATGATCGACGTATTGAAGAGTATTATTGAAGTATTGAGATTATGTGATGCTGATGATTATTGGAGTTTTGGTGGATAAGAGGTGAAGTACGTGAGGAGCATATTTTTTTTCGTTGGATAAAGATGGATAAAGATGGCAGACTAGAACACTCAAGTAGATGGAAGATTGTCTACACACACACTTTGTTAAATCACTAAGCAGTATATACTTTTTTTGAAGAGAGGAAGTATTTGCATATCATGGCACACTGACAGTTGTGCAGCAACCGTACATTTTGAGCTGGCTTGGCAAACATTGGTCTTGACATGATGACTATGACGTTGACTAACTATTATTGACTGTTATACATTGCTGCCACTACTACTTGATACACATGATTAACATAAAATTTTGACAGAATTGCATTTACACAGTTAACACTATCCAGTTACACAGTAGCACTAATGTGGATGAAAGATGAGTGAGTGTTTTTTGTGTGTTTTCCTTTCCCTATCCCAAATTGGTACCAACCTATCTCCTGAATATTATTTTACTTGTTGTTGTGGCTTGCACTGACACCCATAAAAATTATAGGTTTACTGATATTTGTGTATTTGTAATATTTAATATGACAATTATCTGATATCATTTGTGTGTTTATTATGATTTGTATGTTTAGTGTAAAAGCATTGTATGTGTATTCAAACTATTGTTCATGCCTGAACTGTCTGATTAGTGATGGTGCTGCACTTTTCAACATGATGTGTGACATTTAGTCATGTTTAATTTCTGCTGATGAACAGTGTGATTAGTGAAAGTGAATATTATGGACTGCGGTCAGCACCTGTTCAACATTGCGGGGTGCCACTGATGGACTGTTTCTACTGAAAAGATGTCACCTGTTGCTGTCTGCACCTGCTCAACATTGCTGGTGCCACTAATGGAACTGCTTATACCGAAATGATGTCACTTGTTGGTGTCGGCACCTGCTCAACATTGCTGGGTGCCACTGATGGACTGCATCAACTGAAAAGATGTCACCTGTTGCTGTGTGCACCTGCTCAACATTGCTGGTGCCACTAATGGAACTGCTTATACTGAAATGGTGTTACTTGTTGGTGTCTGCACCTATTCAACATTGCTGGGTGCCACTGATGGACTGCTTCTACTGAAAAGATGTCACCTGTTGATGTCTGCACCTGCTCAACATTGCTGGGTGCCACTGATGGACTGCTTCTACCGAAATGATGTCGCTTGTTGGTGTCGGCACCTGCTCAACATTGCTGGGTGCCACTGATGGACTGTTTCTACTGAAAAAATGTCACTTGTTGGTATTGGCACCTGTTGACCATTGCTGGGTGCTACTGCTGGAACTGTCAACTGCTTATTCTTGAGCTATGGAAATATGTGAATATTTGTATAAACTGATTTTTTTGTGTATTACTGTTTGTGAAAAGTTGTGAGACTCTTACCTGCACATATTCGTCATTGCTGACGCTATTGATTGAACTGTTTAACCACATAATACTTGTGTAAACTGTTATGTAAAGTCACATGTATGAAGGAATTTGTATTGCTTACTGTATTTTATATATTAGGTTATTGAAAGGTCAGTGCAAAGCCAAAATTTTATCTAGTTATATGATATTTACGCATTAATATTATCTTTTATTTTTGTCTGTATTTTTTTGACGAATTTGGTGGTATTTTCACCACCAATGCTGGCAAAAATACCATCAAATTCTAGCCTGTGGAGGAAGGGCATATGAAAGGTGGCTACACTGAGCCACAGCGCCAGAGATCGCGCTAGAGAGTATTGTTCCGCCGCCTCCACTGGCAGTGATTATTGTGATGTCGTAGTGGGCAGTGCTTGGGGAGAACTCATAGTAGTCAGTGCTGAGATGTCGTAGTGAGGAATGTTTGTTGAGATGAGCTAGTAGGCAGTGCTTGCTGAGATGTGATACTGAAAAGTTCTTGTTGAGATGTGATAGTAGCGAGTCGGTGTGGAGAGATTGTAATGTCTAGAGTGCTTTTCATCAATATAAATTAAGGTAACAAACTACTTTTCTTTTCTTTCTCATTATTTCAATGTCCTGAATAATGCGTCATTACAGGTTCAGTCAACAAAGCATCTGGCTTGTGTTCTTGTATTAGAGTGTAATTCTGGTTTTCTTGAGTAATTATGGTATTTCTATTTTCTTTAATTAATTCAGTATAAATGATATTTAAAATTTCTTGTGTTGTTGAAGAAGAACCGTGCCAGATGCGTACGTTGAGTCATACTTCCACACACAGAACAGTTACACTTGTGCTTTGGTTTCGTAGGTTTTATAGTTGCTGGGGACTTAATTAATTAATTGTGTTAATGAAAATTTCCGTTTCATTCTTTGTTGTTGTTCTATGCAGTCAGATTGCGTAATAATACTAGTCAGGGCCAACCGTTTACGAGACTTCGTAATCGGACATACAGCGACTAAAAATTAAAATTAAAATTATTTGCATACTATTTTAATTGAGCCCCCATGCAACATGTTAATATTTTTTGGTGGTTTTACACTTTCTGAAATATCTGAGTACTATAGGTGATCTACAAATGGAAAATAGTTGAGTATCTTCTTAAAGTTTGGCGCGCAGTGTAGCTGTCTCACTGTAGTGTGTGTGCGCCTCTACAGTTACATTTTTACTAACGGCATGGCAGAGTCGCGGGACCTAATTCATTTACACGGCGGCTATACAAATATTAGCGGTCCTTTTACGCTTTGTTGGGACAGACTGGATGTATTTTCGAATCTGTGGAACATTTCTAGGAAGTTTTCTGTCACTGATCGTTACTTTCATCTCTAGAAAAACTTTTACATATGAATTAACCTTCGGGATTATGACAGGCTTTTCTTAATTTGGGAAAGATTAGCAGCAGATAATCTGTTCATCTTCGAGCTTAGCGACTTTAATCTTCCTTTTTCAGGAACAACATTACTAACACCAGAATATCACAGTACAATTATTACTGTTGGTTTCACCTAGGTACAGCCAGTGTCAGACATATACTGGTGTGCAAAACTTTACGACGAATGTAATTTTCGCTCGATGTGTCACTGCCAAATAATATAGCTCGATGGGATTTGGACCATACACAAAAAAACAGCTGCAGCATAGTACAGAAGGTAATGGAATGAAATACACAATGACAGTACACAAAAATGATATTTTTAGGCAAATAAAATAATTGTACTGACGTCACCACGATTTGTGATGGTCACTGGACATCACAAAGGATGGGACATGGTTCGTAATAGGGCGTGTACTCACCACGGACAGCAGTGGATGCTCTGCAACTTTCTGGCGACAAAGTTTGCAAAGAGTTCTTGTGGTTCCATTCTTCCGTCAGTGCGGTTGACAACTGATGGATGATTGTTGGTGCTGTCGACGAGCTGCAACGCGTCCCACACGTCCGCGAAGGGATGTAAGTCAGGGGAGTCATTCGTCCAATATCCTCTCGTTCCAACAGCTCCTTCACCTGCGCTGTTTAATACAGTCGCGTATTGTCATCGCTATTAAGGAAACCAAAGCTGAATGCACCCCTGAAAATACGCACTTGGGGAAAGAGTACAGTATGAGGATAAAATTGACCGGTGATTGTACCGTGTTAAAAGATTCGGAGATCAGTATGCGCGTGCAACGTTATTCCTCCCCATACCATAGCACCTAGGTCGCCTATACCATCTTGTTCGACAATGTTCCTGGGAGTATTGCGTTTCCCATGTCACGCCATATGAGGAAATCTGGTCTCATTGTTGATCCAGTACCTCTGCTCTTGGCAACATCACAAACGGTGCACTTAAGTTTTGCAGAGCAGTATACAATGGTATATGGAAGGGTATGACTCGATACTACTAGAGTTAACATCACACAGGCATATTCAAGTCTTTAGAAAGAAAACCATAACAGAAGACGTTAAAGTTTCGTTGCTGTCAAGTAACCTCTTATTATCATAATAATTTCCGTGTGGCTCAAAGGAGACTGAAAATAATATCGTTGGTGGACAGTTATGATAATTACACAGGCTGGCAATGAATTTTTTAAAAATAAAAGTGGTTTATTCTTGTGCTTTTTGCGTACTACACCTCAAAATGAAAACGAGAAAGCTGTACCATCCACTCTTTTTTGTGTCCTTTAAATCAAAACAGCAAAGATCAAACGGCCGCTTATCACAGCATATTTGCGTGAAGGTCATCAGTTCGCTCATTGACAATTCCTATGCAACACTATTACTGTTGACGGGTGAACATAACTACACTATTGGCCATTAAAATTACACCACGATGATGACGTGCAACAGACGCGAAATTTAACCGACAGGAAGAAGATGCTGTGATATGCAAGTGATTAGCTTTACAGAGCATTCACACAAGGTTGGCGCCGGTGGCAACGTGCTGACATGAGGATAGTTTGCAACCGATTTCTCATACACAAACAGCAGTTGACCGGCGTTGCCCGGTGAAAACGTTGTGATGCCTCGTATAAGGAGGAGAAATGCGTAGCATCACGTTTCCGAATTTGATAAAGGACGGATTGTAGCGTATCGCGATTGCGGTTTATCGTATCGCGACATTGCTGCTCGCGTTGGTCGAAATCCAATGACTGTTAGCAGAATATGGAATCGGTGGGTTCAGGAGGGTAATACGGAACGCCGTGCTGGATCCCAACGGCCTCGTATCACTAGCAGTCGAGATGACAGGCATCTTATCCACATGGCTGTAACGGATCGTGCAGCCACGTCTCCATCCCTGAGTAAACAGATGGGTACGTTTGCAAGACATCTGCACGAACAGTTCGACGACGTTTGCAGCAGCATGGACTATCATCTCGGAGACCATGGCTGCGGTTACCCTTGACGCTGCATCACAGACAGGAGTGCCTGCGATGGTATACTCAACGACGAACCTGTGTGCACGAATGGCAAAAAGTAATTTTTCCGATGTATCCAGGTTCTGTTTACAGCATCATGATGGTCGCATCCGTGTTTGGCGACATCGCGGTGAACGCACATTGGAAGCGTGTATTTGTCATCGTCATACTGGCGTGTCACCCGGCGTGATGGTATGGAGTGCCATTGGTTACACGTCTCGGTCACCGCATTGACGGCACTTTGAACAGTGGACGTTACATTTCAGATGTGTTACGACCCGTGGCTCTACCCTTCATTCGATCCCTGCGAAACCCTACATTTCAGCAGGATAATGCACGACCGCATGTTGAAGGTCCTGTACGGGTCTTTCTGGATACAGAAAATGTTCGACTGCTGCCCTGGCCAGCACATTCTCCAGATCTCTCATCAATTGAAAATATCTGGTCAATGGTGGCCGAGCAACTGGCTCGTTACAATACGCCAGTCACTACTCTCGATAAACTGTGGTATCGTGTTGAATCTGCATGGGCAGCTGTACCTGTACGCGCCATCCAAGCTCTGTTTGATTCAAAATGGCTCTGAGCACTATGGGACTTAACTTCTATGGTCATCAGTCCCCTAGAACTTAGAACTACTTAAACCTAACTAACCTAAGGACGTCACACAACACCCAGCCATCACGAGGCAGAGAAAATCCCTGACCCCGCCGGGAATCGAACCCGGGAACCCGGGCGTGGGAAGCGAGAACGCTACCGCACGACCACGAGATGCGGGCAAGCTCTGCTTGACTCAATGCCCAGGCGTATCAAGGCCTTTATTACGCCCAGAGGTGGTTGTTCTTGGTACTGATTTCTCAGTATCTCTGCACCCAAATTACGTGAAAATGTAATCACATGTCAGTTCTAGCATAATATATTTGTCCAATGAATACCCGTTTATCATCTGCATTTCTTCTTGGTGTAGCAATTTTAATTGCCAGTAGTGTATAATTCAACTTCTTAAGAAGGAATTAAATGGGTGAGGCCTAACAAAAGACATCCTGACGAGCAAGTGGCAGTGTGTACAGATAATATTTTGCATTTGGTGGCACGAAAAGAGTGTTGTGCACTGCAGACTTCTCCTCAGTCCATTAGCAGACTACATTTGTTGTCAACAACTGGAACACTTTTCGGTCGCAGTGTAAGAAATGAGACCAACAAAACTGCATCAAGTGCTTCTACTACATGATAACGCTAACTGCTGCTGTCACAAAAAAAATTATGCAGGAATTCGTTTGGGTAGTCATCCCTCATGCACGTATTCTTCTGGTCTTCTCCCCTCAAATGTTTGTTTCCCGTTACCATCAAGAAAATTCCTTCCCGGACGAAAATGCACTTGAAACGTGGCCTGACAAATCTTTAATTCTAAACGAGTAGGTTTCTATAAGCATGGAGTCGGTAAACTACTTAAGCGCTGTCAGTCTGTTTCAGATAATGTTAGGGAACGCACTGTTGACTAATTTCTCTCTTACATTTACTGTTGTATTCAATAACCTAGTGGGAAAACTCTATTTAAGTGTGCATTGTACCAATGCAACTTACCGTGATAACCTTACGATGAAAGACTATTTAAATAAAGCATAAAGTTTCAGCAAAACGGGAATGCCTAGATCGGCATTAATTAATAAGGTATTACACACTTTGGGCTGCAAATCAGACCACGTTTACTTATGGCTCTAGCAGTGGTAGGATAGATAATTCGCAAAGCGAAATATGAGATTAGTTACAATATGGAAATGTGGCAGTTGGAGTGCATGCATACTGAAACGCAGTTAATAAATTATTCAGTGCCTCTATAATTATGTATTTACAAGAACCAAAACCTTTCTTGGTAGAAGCAGAAAAATGCGTTAGCAGGTGAACAGCACCATAAGTTTTCAGCCTTACGGTGTGGGGTACTGAAAGTAATGAGAAGACTTATGATGGAGAAGTTTTCTTAAGATTTCCTTATTGGTTTTCGATATGGCTTTTTGTAGTTCGTGTCACATTACAGAAAATAGCTGAGCTCAGTCGAGCTCAGAAGTATGAGCCAATGCAGCCATCAGAGCTAGTGAAGAGGTGCCGGTATTCGTCTCTCACTTATGGCTGTAACAGTAGCTAGGATAGATAATTGCCAACGCAAAATATGAGATTAGTTACAATTTCGGCTTCTAAATGCTTTTCAAGGACTAAAAACCACAAACTGATAACCCAGTGTCACATCTTAAGTGAAAATCGCTCAGGTTACTCAATAGAAATAACAAGAAAATATCTAGTGAATTTAACAGGATAATTCTGTGCCATCCAGGAGTTAAGTCAACGGTTATAGAGTAGCAAAACGTATTTTCCTTTGTCGCCAAGTTTCAGTTATACTACCAGCAGGAAAATTATGTTTCCACAGCCGATGTGTTCCTTGAGTGGGCTCGGAAGTGAGTATAGATCGCGTCTGAAAGACATGGATGCTGAGGACTGGCTTACCAACAGTACAAGCCAATGAGTTTTATTCCTATTTCTGTAATAACGTTTAGGTACACAGTGAGTTACTAACGACACTCAATCCAACAATTGCAAACTAGGCATCGTAAAACAATAACTGTCACAAATATTTGAGCTTTTCTGTCTTAAGCATACTGAAAAATGGAAAACTCATCAGATGCGATTCAAATTTTTGTGGACACTCAGTGGTTATACTTCAAACATTTAGAGTAGGTACATGTGAAGAAAATGAAATTAATAAATGTGTGCAGCGCAAGGTCGACTCCAGTTTCCGCTAACATGAATGGACAAGCAGTTCACAATGCGCAACATCCTTTTACTGCCAACAGTTACTTGAAACAAAGAAAGTTCTTTACGACGAGATTTGTTCGACAGCACTCGCCCCACACACGATACGATGGGAACACGGACCAGCCTTTAGATTTGCACAAGGCTCTCAAGAACTAAGCACCTATAATCAAAATTTACTGTGGAGTTCTCATGAGATGATGCCTTACCATATCTGGATTTATTACTAACTTTGAATAAGAGGGGATCGGGTTTAACAGTTACAGAAAACTATCCATCATAAATAAATTGATACATAGCTCCTCCATGTGCCCTAGACTCCCAAAGATCTATGCTTCGTAGGTTGCACGAAGTCGCTTTTAATGAGGATGACTTTAATAAGGAATGAGACACAGGTTTTTTAGCTTACGCTAACAGGTATTCTACCAAGATTGTGGAACAAACGATTGAAAGAAATAAGAGCAGGAGTAGGTTTTCAGGCAGCGCACTCAATGCACAGGATGCAATGTAGAAATGTGTTAGGAATCCCTATTGCGGTATTATTTCGGAGAAAGCGGGAAGGTGGCTGAGGGACTTCAATATTATTATTGCTTAATCTTTTCCTCACAATATTGGGTAACGTCTTATTCGCCATGATTACAGAGAAGCTAAACCATACAGTAGAACAGGCATTTTTTGTTTCAAGTGTCCGCAATGTGACTGCCGCTCCATTGGGCGAACTAGCAGATTTTTTCAGATTAAGTTTAAAGAGCATTGACAAGCCCAAATCAGCCATACCTATGGACTTCGTTAAATAATCATAAACTAGGAAATATTGAGGAGAATCTTTCTATACTTCGTCTATGCTAATGGCTTAACCTTAAACATTTTGAAAGAGATCGAGATTTTGAAATGTAGACTGAACTATCCTGACACTGTTCTTAACGAGAAATTTGAGCTCAAGCATAAAAGTCTCCTCAATAACTTTGTACAATACTGTCAAATAGCCGGGCTCAGGGGTATCTTCCTGTTTTCTCTGTTCCTATTTTGTAAGCCTGCTACGGCCCCTTAATCTGTGTTCTGTATCTTTTATTGCATTCTCATCATATGGTTAATTATTGCAAAAAGCAAAGTTATCATTTTTTACAATTTTAATGTTATTTTATTTTTTATACATGTTTATATTTATTTAAATCTTCTAGATGTTTTACTTTTTAATTTCACTGTTTCAGTATCTGTAATTTGTTACGTTAGGACTCTTTTGCTATTGGATGGAGATTTGGCAATTTTTATGTTTTAAATATTTTACGTCTTAATTTGACTGGTCCACAACCCGTCAATTGTTATGTATGCACTTTTCTGCTATTAGATGCAGATTTTGGCAAATTTTATATATTTCAGCCTGTGGCTTATATTATTATTTATGTTTGCATTCCATGTCGTGTGGGTGTTGCTACGTTGCATTAATTCTGTTATTAGTCATTCTGCTTTTACTTATTTGCTCATTAAGGGAAACTTCTTCCATATTGGACTACCATTACTTTCGGTTATTACATATATTTATTTCAAAATGATGGAGAAGATCAATCAGTCGTTCTCTCTTTTCACGCTTCATTAAAGCAGATCTTGATTTTGGCTAGCAACTAGCCATTATCAATGCAGTATTTTAGAGTTTTAATTCATGCCCTAGTATGTCAATCCCCTGTCGTTCGGGCTCCTGTCACAGTTCCCTCTGAAATACTGCACTGATAATGACTAGTTACTAGCCGAAATATGGATTTGCTTTAATACAACCTGAAAGGAAAGGACGACTGAATGCTTTCTCCATCATTTCGGAAATCATATCACAGTCGTTGAGTGCATTCCATATTCCTAATGCCATGTTATGTGCCTCCTTCACGGTGTTTAACACGAATACGGCCACACGGGTTCTATAGGCTCTCTATATAAGCGTTCGGTTAGTGCTGGCCTCGAATGAGCGTTTTCTTTGGGCTCGACAATAAGACTGAAAGTTGGTTTGCGTATTCAGCAGCACAAGGTCGTTACTTAGTTTAACTTTGGTCTAGTGAGTGACTTCCAACCAACATCCTATGCATGCACGGCTGCCCATCACAAGAACAGAAGCGAGTCAGTTCCGTTCTTGTGCAGGCCAGACCTGTTTAGCCAATCTTATTTTGCTCGACATCCACATGTCGTATGCGTGGCTCTGTGCTGTATACACTATGATGATCCTGCTTTAGTACACCTAAGGTCCTTCACGTATCAGATAAGACATTTAACGACCTGAAGTTATATCTAGACATATCTTATTTTTAATCAGTGCCTTTCAGTGACAACTGACAGATGAAGCTCATCCGACCACATTTTTACATAATCTGATGACCCTTCACGAGGGCGAAACGCGCAGTTGTTATTAATAAAAACAATTCTGAAACCAAGGCGGTTTTCATTCAAAACTGTTACTGGCAGATTAGAAAGTGACGCAAATTATCTTAGATGTTCCATCACAGTGATACATTTAGCAGACAGCCGAAATGGGGTTTAAAAAATAAAGGAACAAGAGGACTCGAACTCGCGACTTTACCTACATTGCGTGACGCTTACCAATTTTTTTTGTATTTTGTTAGTTATTGATCGTTGTGTGTTTCTTTTTTTAATTTCATTTTGTTCGCTTTAGTTCGTTGCATCTGCTCAGGGCGGACGTCGTAAGACATTCATTAATGTTCGTTGTTGATCGATTGACTCAGTTTTTTTATTACAGAGGGCACGTAACCCTCTGACCGAACACGCTGAGCTACCGTGCCGGCACCACTAGACCACGAGCAGATATGGCATCCTAACAGCCCGAACGGAAGACAACACTTCGTACAGACACTGCCGTATCATACAGTGTCGCCAGATCGCGCAGATGGTGGCAATTCCGAGGGGCGGCCAGTTTTATCGGTCCGGTCCCTTAAGTGAACGTCTCGCACTTAGTCTCCGCAGCAGCCGGCTTTATGTCAAAGAGTATACCTAAGTTTCTAGACGGGGCACCTTAAAATACTATGGTCCAAATGACAAAACATGGTTGGTTGGTTGTTTTGGGGAAGGAGACCAGACAGACAAAACATGAATAACACGCTTTAAACAAAGGGGCTGCGGTATGACCTCGATTCTAACAAAGAAGCACAGCAGATGCTGGAGCGAATATTTCACTCTGTAGTGGAGTATGCGCTGATTTGAAACTTGCAGGTACATTAAAACTGTATTGTGCCAGTAGTCGTATCTGGAACACGGCAAACCACTTACCGACTGAGCCGTCTAGGTACGCCTTCACAGCTTCACCTCTTCTAATATCTCTTTTCGACTTTCCAAACTTCAGTAGGAGTTCACAGCCTTATCTTGCTGGAGTACCATTCGTGGAAGAAAGAACGTCACAGAGAAGTGGCTTAGCCACAGCTTTCGGTTTGTTTACGTAATGATATCTCACTTTGCAGAGCAGTGAACGCTAGTTTGAAACTTTCTGACCAAGTAAAACTTTGTGCCTGTTTTGGTTTCGCATCCAGAGGTAGTTTCATCACAAGTGTCGTCGCAATCATGGGCACTTACGAGCAAACCAATTTGGCTCTGTCAAGCGAATTCCGTTCAAATGTCCAAAGAAGAGTTGAATAAAGAGTCTTAAAGGTTTAAACAAGAGACTGTTGTAGTAAGAAATCACTGCTATTGTAACAAGCAGAGATATACGCACTATGTAAATCATTTAGTCACCCAGTCCTTAGTTTAAGGAGCAGTGCGGTGACAGACTAACGAACATTCTCACTGCTGAAAAGTGGGTATGCAATGCAAAGAGAATAGCTGTAACTTAGTACATTACAACTGCAAATGTATGCTTTCACTGATTTTCATCAATTCCGGTAATTAAAGTGAGATCACCATGTGTTATGTGCGAATTAGGGGCAAAATGGGAAAATATTGCGTAAACAGTTGCTATATTAACGTAAAATTGTGATAAAGGCTGGCGCTGGCAGTTTTATGACGCTAGGTGGAAAGTCTTGAGGAACAGTACCTGCAAAATTCCAGAAGGCGATGACGATGACGATAGCGACTGCGGTGATGAAGACGACGATGATGATGATGATGGTGACGATGAAATGATCTGGAATTGGATGGAATGTACATGGGATGATGTGGGGTGAACAGAGATGTGATGGAGATGACGAGTGAGTACACAAAAAGAGGATGGTTTCGGCACAGTATAATATCGATTGAAAAGTTCGTCAAAAGGACAAATACGTCGAAAACACCATCTCAGAAATAATTTTTGTTTGTCAGTGCACATGTGAGGATCGAAGCAATGAGGCGCATCTGCATTAGGTGATGAATGTGAGAACGCTGGAATTAAGAACATTTTAAAAGATTTTTTTACATGGAGCTCGATACTATGAGAGATGAATCTGATATTGAAATGTGATGTATTACGCTTATGTAATAGTTGGAAATAGCAGAAATAACTTGAGTAAGAATTTATAAAATATGTGAGGAAATTCCACTGCGAGATTTGGAGTCTGACCTCTTATAACCTGCCCCTCACTTATTGACCTTCATGATAGTGAAAAATTAAACCGTGTGTACCTAATGGAAATTTGGGAAAAGCAATCGTCACCGAAGTTGATCTGTCGATAAAGAGGAAGGAAGGGTTACATCCAAATGAAAGGAAAAATGCAAATGAAATTGGTGGAAATTAATTTTGAGAAAAGGGTAAAATTAACAAAGAAAGTAAATGTGCGGTCGTTACGTTAACAATTAATTGGCGTTAACTAGATATTTGAGATTTGGGGAAAATTACGGTCGCCAGTCCTATGGACAACTACTATAATAACTGAAAATGAAAGATTGATGCACATATAATTAGCACTAAAAGCGTGGCTACTGAAGGTTGACACGTGTTGTGTGAAAACTGAATGTTTGTCAGAAGTAATAAATTTCGCTACACTCTGACTTAATTTAGCAAAAGAATTAATAAAACCGTAAAATTGAAAGTTAATTTAGTGACTGAAATTAATAGTGAACTTTGTTTCTGAAGCACTACGAAATTCAATAAAATAAGGTTAGTCTTGGGCTACCTCAACAATCATTTCAAAAGCTACTTGAATCTACGCAATTTAGAAATAAGAGATTTAACTTTGAACTTGAATTAAATGATTCTGAACAATTAACAAAGTAAAATTTAGTATGTACCAAGCTGAGCTGCAGTCACAGGTAAGCTAAAATATGGTAACAAAACTCGCACTCTTAATTTCTGCTTGTGTAATCTAAATATTGTGGCCAGCTATGAATACTTTAACTGAACTTTGAAATTAAAGCTGTGAAATGGAATGATATTACTTTAATGCTGGCGTATGAATTTCAACGACACTCGTGTTCATTCCAGAAAAGGAAGGGACCCTGCTTGGTAATGCAATTGGGACAATGAGCAACAAAGGTTCATGTTAAGTTACTGTATTTTTGTGATGCAACAGTTTGAAAAGCTGAGGTCTGCCATACAGTTCTAAAACTTTACGTGCTTTTAGTCTTCCTTGTTGGTTGATTGAAGGTTTGCAGTCGTCGATCGGGGAGGTGGCGACAGTCACTCATTGTCGGCCGTCGCTGTTGCAGAAGCTGGATGTTAGTGCGCCTTCTTCTCGACACGGTCACCAGGCGAAACGGTCTCTTGATGTGTGCCAGCTAATGCTTCCCGTCCGCGACACCGTGTCAGAAACTATCATAGCAAGTCGAGCGCAATTACATGCTGCCAAACTCGGAAAGCGCGGCAACTCGCGGGAGCGTCACACAACACACCTGCTCCACCGCCCTACTCCAGCCAGACTTTCCCGCTGCCCGCGCTCCATGCGGCAGAGTTAACACTACCAAAGATCCTAAACACTTTGGTTCTCCACACGACCTATCGATGTAATCGTTCGACAGCATAGTTTTCCCTAGGCCAGACTCAGCGTAAAAATACAAATAATATTTACAAAACAAACGAATTATACATCGACATAAATGCATATATAAGAACAATTACAATATATAAAGACACAGAAATGTCATATCTTCAGGGAACAAAATAAGGAAAAAATTTATACTACAATAGGTGAAAATAGGAGGATATGCATTTCCGGCGTTACACTCTCTGGCAGAAAAGGTGATGATGCACCTCGCGTGCTCCTCGCTGCCTTTAACAAATAGAAATCGAATCATGTTGTGTCATACTTTGTGGCTCTGGAGGCTTCTGACTGATCGTACTTACCAGTGTGAATGAAGCACTCAGTTTGAACGCGGATTAATCGAAACTTGTGGTGGGATGTGGGTGAACAGAAAGGGTTGAACAATAATCGTAACAATAAGAGGAGCCAAAGTTTGACACATTAAATGATATGTATTGTGAATTTTAAGATTTTCAACCAAACAGCATTCAACTCAGGAGAAAAGAGCGCACTAGCGTTGAATGTCAAATTTCACATGTGATCCAGCTTCGTTTCAACATAAAAGTTACAAAATTAAATTAACGAAGCCTCTATGGGTTTGAGACGAGCGAGAGAGAGAAATGTTAGCAGCGAGGAGCAACAGCGGAGCACGATGGTCTATTAACTAGCGTCTAGGCCGTAGCGTCTTGCTGTGTTATGTAGACGGCGACCGGAGGTTACCTTCCGATCGCGTGAATCAAGTAGATCATTTACATCTCGCGAACAGTAAACGTCAGACTCAGTTTTTCTATTCCATAAGTTCGTGAGGTCAACTTGGCGCCTAGCACGAGGTCACTGTGAAAGGTGCTGGCTACGCAAGACATTCTGTGTTGACTGGTCCAAGAAACCACCAAAACTGACTGACCCTACTGGGTCCTATTTAAAAATTCGCCGAGCAAGAAAACTGCAAACTCTCGAGAAAAGCAGTTTTCTATTGCGACCTTAAATGCCCGATACTGCGAAAAGCTAAAAGCTATGCCCGTCTTACAAGTGAGTCCTGAGAGAACTCTCCAGATCGTTACTAAGCGCGTCCTACCGGCAACTGCCTCCAACAAGGGTATCCCTGTACTTGAAACAAGCACCCCTCTAACGGTCTCTGGCATTTTTGTGACTACCAATAACTACAGTTTGAAAAGAGTTGCATTAAAATTATCCTGGCCCGAAATTACTCCTATATAATGCCAATATGTAATTTCCATCTCACTATCGTCTCGGGAACTCACTGGAATTCTGGAGGGAATTTTTTTATTTTGATTGATAACTTATTTCCCTAACAATATAAATGTAGGATCACAAAATCCCTGTGTGAGGATTAAATGTTCTAACCGGTCAGAATAGCAAACAATTTATTTTAGAAAAAAATTGTTCCATTGTTACCGACTGAGGTAAAAATGGAACTCTTACAGGATCACTTCGTTGTCCGTCTATCTGTCTGTTCGTTAAGACTTCTTTTTCTCAGGAATGAATACAGGTATCAAGTCCAAATACTAAGGTCTACAATCTCTTGGCCGTGTAAAAGATTTAAGCTCCTATGAAACTTCCTGGCAGATTAAAACCGTGTTCCAGACCGAGACTCGAACTGGGAACCTCTGCCTTTCGCGGGAAAGCGCTCTGCCGACTGAGTATGCAAATTCCACTCATACCCTTCCGCACAACTTTACTTCCTTCAGTTCCTTATCGCCTACCTTCAGAACTTCATAGAAGCTCCCTTGGGAACCTTTCAAGGCAAGCATTCCAGGAAGAAATGATACTGCGGCGATATGGCTTAGCCACAGCCTGGGGGAAGTTTCCAGGATGAAATTTTCACTCTGCAGCGCAGTGTGCACTGATGAAATTTCTTAGCAGATTGAAACTGTGTGCCGGGCCATGATTCGAATTCGGGACCTTTGCGTTTTGCGGGCAAATGTCCTACGGAGCGAGCGTCTAAGTCAAATCAATCAAAACATACGGTCGTCTGTTAAGATCATTTTTTCTCAGGAACAGGTAGAGGTTTTTTATTTATTTTTTTAAATCTTATGGGACTTAACTGCTAAGGTTATCAGTCCCTAAGCTAACACACTACTTAACCTAAATTATTCTAAGGACAAACACATACACCCATGCCCGAGGGAGGACTCGAACCTCCGCCGGGTTCAGCCGCTCAGTCCTGACCGCTCGGCTAATCCCGCGCGGCCGGGTAGAGGCATAAAGTTGAAATTTGTGTCAAATAAGAAGCTTTACGGTCCCTTGGCGTTGTAAAAGATTTAAGGTTTTGCGTCAAGACAATCAAAAGAGACGGTCGTCTGTTAAGAGCTCTTTTTCTCAGGAATGGGTAGAGGTATGAAGTTGAAATTTATATCAAATAAAAAGGTTATGGTCTCTTGGTGATTTAAAAAATTTAAGCTCCTAAGTCAATGCAATCAAAAGATACGGCCAATTATGTGACAAATTTTGATACTTCAAAAGGAGCAGTTACACTGCTACTGTTTGGGTTTTTGACTTACCACTAATGTATTATTTTCGCCATCTTGCACTTAGAACAGTTGTCTTTAGAATGTTCCCACTGCTTTAATTTGACATATTTTCCTCATTTTCCTGGTAGAATTTTTACGATCACTCTGTTTTCACTTCTGATTAGTGGTCTCTCTCTGTCGTTATTTTACCTGAACTGACCTCAAGGGGAAGGTAGGAACCGCCAAGGTCTGTCCTATATAGACCTTGGGAACTGCAGGCTACTGCAGCGCCCTCATAAATTGGAGAAATCCGAACTACTGCGTCAGAATGGACACTTGCATTTGTTTATTTATTTTGGTTGCTCATGTGGTTCCGTGGGATCACGCGAGCCAAAGATAGTTGCTCATGTAACGAGTTAGTACATACGAGGGGCGTTTGAAAAGTCCGTGCAAAAATAAAAACTATTTACGTGTTTGGGGGAAACCTTTTTTATTTTTCGACATAGTCTCCTTTTAGACTTATACACTTCGCCCAACGCAGTTCTAAGTTGTCCTTTCGAATAATAGGAATTGTCCAAGACTGCAAAATAGTATTAGTTGCTGCAATCACCCCCTTTTTGAATAAAATGTTTGTGTCACCAGCCATTTCTTCAAACTTGGAAGCAAATAGTAATCTGAGGGAGTCAAATCTGGAGAATGGGGGGAGGTGTGGGATGTGAAACGATTTGGAATCCTATTTCCATTAATTTTGCGACCACAACTGCTGAGGTGTGTGCTGGTGTACTGACGTGATGGAAAAGGACTTTTTTGCGGTCCAATCGCCGGCGTTTTCCTTGCAGCTCGGTTTTCAAACGGTCCAACAACGATGAATAATATGCACCTGTAATAGTTTTAGCCTTTTCCAGATAGTCTATGAGGATTATCCCTTGCGAATCCCAAAAGACGTTCACCATACGCCGGCCGAAGGAATGGTCTTCGCCTTTTTTGGTGTAAATTCTCCCTTGGTAACACATTTTTTCAGATTGTTGTTTGGTCTCAGGAGTATAGTAATGTATCCATGTTTCATCCACAGTGACGAAACGACGCTTAAAGTCCTGTGAATTCTTCCTGAACAGCTGCAAACCATCCTTGCAACACTTCACAGGATTCCGTTTTTGGTCAAGCATGAGCAATCGCGGAACCCATGTTGCGGATAGCATTCTCATGTCCAAATGTTGATGCAGAATATTATGTACCTGTTCATTCTAGATGCCCACAGCACTAGCAATCTCACGCACCTTAACTTTTGTCATCCATCACCATATGATTTTATCAATGATTTATGGGGTCATAACCTCCACAGGGCGTCCAGGACGTTCAGCATCACTTGTGCCCATATGGCCACTCCGAAAATTTTGAAACCACTTATAAACTGTTCTAATCGAAGGTGCAGAGTCACCGTAATGTTTATCAAGCTTCTCTTTAGTCTCCTGAGGCGTTTTGCCTTTCATAAAGTAATGTTTAATCACCACACGAAATTCTTTTTCGTCTATTTTTGACAATCACTCGACTTCCTTGATTCACACGAATGCCAAACACAAAGAAATGGATCAAAATGGCTGAAACTTGGTGTGCGTTCTTTCCAAAGATGCTACTAAAGTGCGCGTCATATATCTTGGCGGCCGAGTTTAGGTTCGTTCTGCGCATCTGACGTCACAAAACACAGTCAGCCAATGAACAGAGAACGACGTTGCCAGATCTCGACAGCAGTGCAGAGCACGGACGAGTGTCTTCAGTTTTAGAAACGTTCAGTCATAAATAAAGTAATAGAACAAAAGCAATGTCTTGATAGCAGACTTTCTTTTACAGAAAGTTTGGAAAAAGCATTCTTTATACCAATTGCTTCATATTCTATTAATTAATTAAACCAAACAAGCAATAAGACTCCTAATTCAGGCGATAGCAAGGAAAGGTGTTTGTTTCAATCTCACAAACTGCTTTTTCGCAATAAAGAACAGCGGTAATTGTTTATTTCCTATTGTACTTCGACGAAGCGTGAGTAATTCATAGTCATACCAACAGTGTTTATAAGTAGTTGCGTGAGGTGTTAAGAGTTCTTATGGAGTTACACTGTTTGATGAGCTGAGGTAGCAGAACGGTTAAGGTGTTGGGCTGCCAAGTGGAAGGATATGAGTTCAAACCTTGTGCAGTGCTTTATTTAAAAATAATATTTATTTAAAATTTATTTAAAAATAATATTGGAGTGCCTTACTTCACGAATTTTATTCGTTTGAATGAAATTTATACTGCTTTGCCTCTTCATTAACTTTTTCACTGCTGCAGACACGTGCTCCCCGCATTCCGCGCTGTGCGCGATTTTGTCATCACTGCACTTCTCGCCTGTGCAGACACATGGTGTTCCCACTGCTTTGACACACTTATCATTCGATTTCATAAAAACTATTTGGCCAAAAAATTTGATTTTTACACGTCTTCTTGCCTGATACCTTCCCCCCATAAATGACTTAATTTTGTTTTGATGTGCAGCATTAAATGTAGTAAACCATTGCACGAAATTTTGAAGAGTTTGCAGAGGTAAAAGTCCATAGCGTATACTTTCCGTATGGTCGATTTTAGTTGCCACAATGTTGAGAATGAAATGTGGACAAGATACCTAAATTTCATATAATATTTACTGTATAACAATATCTCATTTAATTTAAGTACCACATAGGTGTCGTATGTAATATTGAGAAATATTCCGTCTTTCGCGACTGTAATAAAAGTTTTATATACACACGGCGCGTTTGGTTTTATTTTAAAGCACTTCCATCGGTGAAAGGTATGGCACATACACAATGGTATTCATGTTCTATTTCTTGTTTTTGTTCCACAGTCGCAGTTTTACCAATGGTATTGAAATATATCCCTCTTCTGCAACTGTAATAAGCGACTTATTTAGACCAGAAGCGTTTCTCTCTTTTGAAGCATCATAAGAGGACTGTATTTTGTGTCCTCCATTGCCAAGTCACCTTTCGTAGTTTTGTGCTGCGGTAGCACAATATTCAACGTTTGTGTTGGCTCATCAGTGTTTTAGCAAATAAATGCTGTTTGTGTGTGCCACACACAAAATTATATTTGACATAGCTCTGAGCACTTCACTCACAGACGGTATATTCAAGTCCTAATGTTTTTGTAAGTCCACAGTTTTGTTTAATGTATTTTGTCTACTTCCTTTTGACTGATTGAAGTGCTTTAAAATAAAGCCAAACGTGCTCAGTGTAAGTAAAACTTTTGTTACAGTCGCGAAAGGTGGAATATTTCTCAATATTACATACGACACTTATGTGGTACTTAAATTAAATGAAATATATAGGTATCTTGTCCACATTTCATTCTCAACATTGTGGCAACTAAAATCGACCATACGGAAAGTATACTCTATGGACTTTTACCTCTGCAAACTCTTCAAAATTTCGTGCAAAGGTTTACTATATTTAATGCTGCATAATAACTGCGTTGAACATCGAAACAAAATTAAGTCATTTATGGGGGGAAGGTATCAGTCAAGAAGATAGGTAAAAATCTAATTTTTGAGCCAAATAGTTTTTGTGGAATCGAAAGATAAAGAGTGTCAAAGCAGTCGGAACACAATGTGTCTGCACAGGCGAGCAGTGCAGTGACAAATTCGCCCACAGCGCGGAATGCAGGGAGCACGTCTTTGTAGCAGCGAAAGGGTTAATGCGGCCGTGTTGGCTTTACTTCATGAACTGCGCGCTGCCCCCTACACGTAAGCTTGCGAACTATGCTATACTATGGCGCTGCTTCTATTGGCGCGTGCGTCGTGTGCAACTGGCAACGCAGCAACCTCCAGCGTCTGGGCGGGCATGCGCGAGCCGCCAAGATAAAAGAATTGAACTAAACATGACCTCGATACGCGCTGGTGGTGCCATCTCTCGGACTTTGCACGGACTTTTCAAACGCCCCTCGTAGTTCACAGAATGGTGACTAGAAAATTTATTAATGAAACAATTAAAGACTTAATTAAACACAAAATACTGAGAGTACGTGAATAAATGAAACAGTACAGAGAAACCTTCTCGGCTGTCGCACAGAATTCCCGTACAGAACAAAGGAAATAAGCAGCAAAGAAACCTTTCAATTTATATTTCAATACTTGGGCTTTGTCGCTGTTTCTTTCAGTTCTGCTGGAGGCCTATTGAAAATGGGACTTGGTGAACAGTGCACATCACTCTGTATAATACTTAACCCTGCTAGTACCATTGGGTTCAATATGACCCCATAAGCGAACTGGAATATCATATTTACCTGGTTTTCAAAGCTATTTTTTTTTTTTTAGAATTACATGACTTTGTCTCTCTGAGCCAATTGTATCGAATGACGTTTCGTTCAATTTTATACTTAAAACATATTAAAATTTCCTTCTTTTTGCACTGAGTGCAGCTGCGGTCAGTATGGGCCCAACTTAAACTTATTTTCATTTCTTAAATGTGACATTTATGAAAATAGATTATTACTGTTATACTGAATAACTGTATGAACGTTTTGAAGTTAGTTCATTAAAAACTGCCTATATTTCCGGTGTAAATTACGTGGAGATTATATAACGCTAGTGGTACTCAATGAGAAAAAAGAAATCCTGGTGGTAGGAGGGTTAACGAAGTTTTATCCACGTGAATTCTGCAGCTATGTGTAGTGTTCACTGAATTTATGTTGCAATTTCTTCTGAATGAGTCAATACTGTCAACAACAAGTCCCGTGGTGGGGGATATGTACAGGGATCGCAGAGTTAGAATTCCGAGACACTTGTGCAACGGCCTGCACGAGGTTCGCGAACTGACACCACAGAGCCAGCCGACCAACCCTATTCTAAGAACATTCTTGGTGAGGGCACAGAGTTCTCGCAATATTACACCATACAAGATAATCGAGTGAAAGTAAGCAAGGGAACAAGCCGTATACTCACAACCTATATATCGCCTAAAAAGGTCTCCTGATCATCCGGTCCCAGTTACATAATGCCTATCAAACGCCTTCCACAGGCAACGAAAATTTGATGATCTTACATTAAACGCTCAGCACAATAAGTCAAATATTAAAGTTAGGAACTGTGTATATGATTTGAGGCAGCGTAATTCACAGCGCGCAAATTACACATACTATATTCATCCAGTATATGTGAGTGAGAGAACTTAACGACCTCCAACAAACTTTACCCATAATTTCAAACCTGAAAAGCTTATCTTTTACTACATTTTCACTGTTCATGCTGTAAAACTTGAACACGAGTATTTTTATGTCTAATATATGTCTAATATACACGAAAATATTTGAATTTCATTTTCCACTCGCAAGGCAATTCTGAAACGCTTGCTGTTTGTTACTAATTCAGTAATCATGTATTCGCTATTTAGAGCTTTAGCAAATTTTGTATGTAGTACTACCATGAAAACCATGCCTTTCGTGGGTTAGCCACGCGGCGTGGCCGCGTGGTTTGAGGCGCCTTGTCACGGACTCGGCGGCACTTCCCCCCCCCGGAGTTTCGAATCCTCCCTCGAGCATTGCTGTGTGTATGTTGTTCTTAGCATAAGTTGGTTTAAGTAGTGTGTAAGCCTAGGGAGTGATGACCTCAGCAGTTTGGTCCCTTAGGAATTCATACACATTTGAACATTTTGTGGTTTACACCTGTGCAACAGAATAAGAAGGAATACTGTTTAATGCCTTATCCCGTTACTGAAATTATTTCGCACCACCTGGGTCACTTTCTTCTTCTTATAGAATGAGACGCAGAGAATATAAAAAAATCAGCATAACACTACATGAACGTAACTGTTTCGTGACGTCTTGTTACTAGTTTTCTTTCCGTTCAACATGGGCAGGACAGAGTGGGATTTCACTCGTATCCTTTGACCACAACAGGTACCTTGCTGTAGATGCACTTATCTCATTTTTCTGGGAAATGTCACTTGGGTTCTGATCCTCTCATATAACTGAATAACACGTAGTTCAGGAGATATATCATATACATTGAGATGCATGAAAAACTAGAATAACTCATTAACTTGTAACGACAACTGTACATATAATAATTTTTTTCTTTATGAATTTAGATAAATTAATGTAAGCAATGTTTTGAACTTCTTTTTCGGTTCGTATCGTGATGTTAAAGAAACTGTGAGTAACTTTTGAAATGAATATTATTATTTATGTTGGATTTCAAATAATGTGGTAATCAAAGGGAAGTGTATTTAATGTTAAAACTATTGTAAGATGTGAAGATTGTAATTTATACACTTGGTCCATACGTAGGTAATGCATTAGGATATGTGTAGTAGAAAACCTGTGGTGAATACCCTACCTGTAGGGGAGCGGGAAAAGGTGGAGGCAGGCGAGTGCGAGAAGACGCACACTGGGCGCGGTTCGGCACAACGGGCTCAGTATTACAGTCGGAGGCGAGCAACAGTCGGAGTTGTGAATCGGTCAGAGGAACACGTACTGTACCGAGGCGGCTACTTAGGAAAAGTGGATTCCATTGAGCCTCGGATGAACCGATTACGACGACTACTTGGCATGGCTATATTCTGAGGCACAAAATTGGAAAGATTACGACGCTAAGAAGATGGAAAGTGCCGATGTAGTGTGAGCCTTAGCCGTGCTTGTATGTGTGCCGTGCTGCCCGCTATCTCGCTGCCCGCCAACCGCCGCACCGACTTGCACAGGTCAAACATTTATTTCATCTCAGAAGTGTATGTGTGTGGACCAGTGTCGAAACTGTTTCTAACTGTTCAATAATAACGTGACTTTTACCAGAATTGCTTTAGCCATGACTTATCCTGATCACTGACCTAGACAGGATCCTTACCTCGTATTGTGCAACCCGAGTATCCTGAACTGAAAGTTTAAAAATTAGTGTTGATAAGAATTATCAGTAGATCAATCTATGCTATAAAGAAGTTTAAAAGTTCTGTGTGTTATTGCAAATGTTGGTAAAGAACAAAAGTATGACTAAATTGGAAGAGAGTTTTTTGAATTGAATTAGCGATGTTATTTAATTAATCTGAGACAGAAATAATGACAGTTAAATTATTCAGAAGTAAGACAATAGAGTAGTTATCCATAGATTGACAAATTTGAGTGTTAATTTGCCTTTTGGTACTTAACAGTTTCAGTATAACGACCATAACAGTTTCAGGCCCCCCCCCCCCCCTTCTCTTGTCCATTCTTTCAAACCTTGAAGTGTACTGATTAGATTAGTCCAGTAAAGCTAAATTCTATATTAATCCTAAGTGTATTAGTGTTGTTTTCCAATTTTAATAGTGACATTGTATGTGTGCTTTCAAAACTGCTCATTCTAGGACAATCTATGCCCGATTTCAGTCTGATCAATATACAAAATGCCGTTCGTAGTAATCATTGCTGTGTGGTATTGTGTAAATTTAGCTCGTCCAAATTAGTACAAAAAGAGAAAGCTTTAGTTCAGTGGATTTTTCTGGTTCCAAACTTTGCCATATAACGCATCACTACTACGTGTTACTATGCTTGTACATGTAACCACTTGTACAAGGAAAAACTCACTCATTGCCTAAGTAGGCTGGCGACCGAATTATTAATTATAGGTAGCATCTACTGTGTGTACTTCTTGTCCATGCGAAAGAGTAATTATACTTTACATTTGCTTGATGCATCACTGTAGTTATTGACTGAATACAAGTCCGATCTTGCTTCTATTAGGTACACGCGGTCAACTTATGTACTAAAATCCTTGTTTATAAGGTGAAGCCCGTGAACTTATTACAGTACAGGCTTTATAGAGCTAACGTACGTCCGTTGCGGTCGGTAGCGTTACAAGTGGCTTCGCGGTGACAGGACATCCAGTTGTTGTCGATTACAAATTAAAGTAAAGATCGAACAGTGGATGTTCAGTGGCACGAATAGCAATAAAGTTCAGTAAAATAAATTGCAGTGAGCGTCAAGTATAATAGTGTGGTATAGTTGGCATTCAATATGGACAGGAACGTAGGCAGGGTAGATGCGCCAAGCGAAATGGAGAATGCGGCTGGCAGTAGCAGGAGTTTACGTGGCCAGATAACAGATGGCGTTAGCGGAAGACAATTGGCGTACATACAATACCACGAACACGTTAACGAACAGATTGAAATGTCGAGATCGTCTCGAACACAGCAAGGGACAAAACAGGAAGTAGAGGGTGACTTTGTCGATGATAGTGGGTACGTGAACGAATCCACTGACATGTTTGATTCACCACAGATAAAGAAAGAACCGAAAGAAACTTCTGAAGTAGAACCGGAACACACGGATTCCGTAGAACAAAACAGTGTAAAAATTTTAAGCATGAACGACTTATTTGAACAATTAACCAAACAAATTGCGGGACAGAATGAGCAACTTCAAAAACAAGTCGGCAATCAGGTTAATCAGCTTAAAACACACGTTGACGAGCAAGTCAAAACACAGAGTGAACAGCTTAAAACACATGTTGACGAGCAACTCAAAACACAGAATGAACAGCTTAAAACAGACGTTGACGAGCAACTCAAAACACAGGGGGATCAAATTAAAGCACAGGTCGAAGGACAGGGAATTAAAATTAGTAAACAAATAGAACAAGTAGAACAGAAAGTGGGTAATTTAAGTTCTGTGGTAAATACTCTGAAATTTGAAATTGATACCATTAACAAAAATATGGATACTATGCAGGGGGAAATTGGAAACATTAATAGTAGATTCGATGTTGAAATTCTCAACATCCAAGAGAAAGTAGAACCTCTGGTTGAAACTAAGATAGACGAAAAAGTTTTCGGTCTTAAAACTGAGATCGTAAACGAATGTCAACACGGAATATCACGGTTGGAAAAGGTAGTTTTAGAAACTGAAAGGGATTTAGATAAAAAAATAACCGGATGTGTTCAAAACTGTGAACAAAATACTACGAAAATTCAAGGCAGAATTTTCGATCTGGAGAGCAAAATTAAAGATAGGCCTGGTGTTGTCTGTAATGGCACACCGATTACGAAGCTGTTAGAAGGCGAGGAACGCTTCGATCCAGCCAAGAAACATAACGGGTGGCATCCGTTAGATTTCATTAAAAATTGCGAGAGAGTATTTCCTGAGCACTTGTCTGATCAGGAAAAGATAAATGTTGTAATTAGCGCCCTAGCAGGTGATGCTAAGCGCTGGGGAATAAATTTAAATACCGAACGAATGACGTTCGAAGAATTTAGGCAGAGATTTACGGAAGAATATTGGTCTGAACAAAAGCAGGACCTTTTGTGGCGGGAGTTCATCATGGCCAAACAGCATGATAACAGGGGCAGGAATTCTTTGAAAGATTTCTGCGAGTATTGGTACCGGAAATTGACGCATTTAAGAGGCCGAAGATCAGATTCAGAAATTATCTGGGAGTTATATAAAAAGCTCCCAGAAGATTCAAAGAGGTATGTAGGAAGCAATCATCGCAGCTTCCAAGCATTTCTCGGAAGAGTCGAAGACGAAGATCATTGGCGCGAAAGTCGTGCCAATTTTCAAAAATTTGGTAACCGTAATAACCGAAACAATGATGAAAGAAATGACGGCGATGGATTTCGCGTCAATGTAATACAAAGAGGAAGAGGCAGAGGAAGAGGCAGAGGAAATTATTCAGGTCGCGGTAGAGGGTATACCGCGCAAAATAATAACGACGCGGGAAACTAATTTCCGCGAACGTTGCGGGCCAAACGGAAGCGGACAATACATATCGGCCCCGATTTGAAAAAAGATACCGGACCGACCGTAATGTAATGAGACAGGCTAGGGACAGACATGGAACGCCGCGACGTGTTGTGGCGAAACAAGCGTCAGGTGCGAGCCAGAATGAGTCATTTCTGCCGCACAGAGCGCTACATGTTAACAGGCGAGTGGAGCATCAGAGGGCAACGGCCCAGCCTAGCAGAACATCTGTTAGGAAAGAAGCCGCTAGAAATACGGCAGCAGTAGATACGAACATAGCCGTCAGAGCTAATGAAAATTTTACGAGTGATAATTCCGTGGCAAAGGAAACGATGAAGGAAACTGTGAATACACAGAGGGGTGCGGTTAGCAGTGTTTGCAATGAGATAAAAGGCGAGGATGAATTAGCAGAAGTAACTGATTGGCATGTGCAGATCGACGATCTGTACAAGGGCCTAAAGCAATGTGAGTGGGAGGATTTTAAGAAGGAGTATGAGGCAAAGAAATTAGTTAGTGGAAAAGGAGATAATAGGGACGTCGATAAGGTGACGTGGCCCGAATTGGAAGAGGAGAGAATAAATAGCGCCGCGCAAAGTATGCGTGCCGCCAATAGGATGCAGATTAAGGATAGGAAGGATTTGGAGGATGAAATCCTCAGCATTGACGAAGAAATAACTTCTGCTAACAGTCCACCAATAGTACAAGCTGCTACCGAGAGGCACCGTGGAGAAGGGGCAGATGATTACCTGAAAGTAATCAAAGTCCACGAGGATTACACCAAATATGAAGTCACAGTGGATGTGAATAAAGCTGAGGATGAGGCCGTATTGCCAAAAGAGGAGATTGAGTTAAAATCCAAGCCTGACGACAATACAGAGGAAGAACTTAGTGCCTGTCTCAGAAAAGCTTTTATGTTAGAACCTGAAAGCGATCCAGAATGGTCGGATTCTGACGATAGTTCAGATGATGAAAGGTACGCAAATACAGACGAAAATGAATATACTAACTTTCCCTATTGTTCAAAAGTAGCGTACTTAAGTGAATCTGATGGTGCGGAAGAGAGTAATGATGACTCTAGTGACGATGAATTTTTAGGTGTAGACGAAAGTAAATATACTTTTACTGAAAGAGGGTATGAGAAAATTAGTGAAAATTTTCCAGAGCAAGATACAGAAAGTAGAACTGGGCAAAAACCGAATGAATTATTCAGTAATGTAAAACAGGGGCATAATTTGCAGGAACCTCCAGATGATTCTATACTGGGGCACGCCTTAATAAATGTTTTGAAGGAGTGTGAATTACAGGAACAAAAAGAACCACCTGATAAAATGATAGCAGAACAGGGAATGTGGTACCTTGCTAAAGACTTTGAAATTTCAAAACCTAAAAAGCCACCTGATGAAACGAAACGTTGGCAAGATCTGAATGGCTTAGTGAAAGATGTAGAAAATAGGAGGCCTAAAAAGCCACCAGACTTAAGTGACTGTTTTATGAACCCTAAAAGACTGCCTTGTTAATAAAGAGACTGGGGGCAGGATACTGTATTTGTATATATTATTAGTATTATGCATGACCTTATTATTACTGTATCTCAGTGTTACCTGAAAGTGAATTATTGTTTTGTTGATTTGGAGTCTGGGGCAGATTTATATCGGATTATGAGAATGTCATGAACACATTACATCATGAAACTACAGGATTTCCACCGGAAGAAATTTTGTTAGGCAGAAATAGTAAAAGTTTAATTGAAGAAAAACTAGAGTTTCCACCTTGTACAAGTTTGGGATTGGATCAAAAGAAAGAATTGGTGATAAAAAGGGCAAAGCAAAAAGCTGAATCTAGATCCAAAAGACACAATAAAAATTTAAAAGTATCAAAATTTAAAATTGGAAATTATGTTCTTTTAAAAACCCACGAAAAGTCTAGTGAACTAAACCATGAAATTTCCAAATTTAAATATATTTATAATGGACCATATATAATACAGAATATTCCACACGACAATGCTTACTACCTGATCTACCCAAAATCCAAAACACCTTTAGGTGTAAGAAATATTGTGGACCTGAAACTGTATGTTCCTAGAAATGAGTGATATAAGGATAATCAGATAGCGACTTGCAGTAAATGTGCTGCATCTTATGCTGAACCCAAATTATTCTAAATGTAACTAATCTTTGTAAATATCTGTATACCCTTGAAAGTGTGCTAATGTAGTTATGTGAGTTTCAGATTACCAATTGTACTGTAACTGTAAAAATGTATGGAGAAAAGGACTGAAAAGAAAGGATAAATGCTATCAGCCAGATAAAAGATGGGACTGTCAAAAATGAAAATGGGCAGTGTATGAACCATAATATGAAGGACTGCCAAATACCAATGAGGGCAGATAAATAGTCGATGGAAAATTGTAAATGTGATCCAGGAGATGTGACAATATGAAGTGAAAAGGACTGCCCAAATCCGCATAATAGGCAGCAAATATGTGTAGTTAATTTTCTGAATATGTGTGTGTGTGTGTTTTGTTTAGTAAGTAAGGAAATGGACTGCTATTCAAAGCAAGCAGCGACAAATTATCTTATAGTGTATACAAAATATGCAATTGTTTTTGTAGTTAAATGTTTGTATTCCAGAATTTTAAACTATTTCTTTGAGAAATTTAGAAAAATTGATTAAATTGCTATTTTAGTAATGTTATGATGGGAAATTGGACTGTGCAAAAGGCACTTAAGTAAATGACAAATAATTATTCTTGATGTGTTAAAAGAGTGTAAACCTATATACAGTAAGTAAAAGGAAGTATGTAGTGTAAATCTTTTTGGACGTTTAAGTAAAGATTCAGAACCACTGTATAATTGTAAGATTTAGTGTTCCCATAAAATTTGGACTTACGAAAATTTTCTGGAAACAGGGGCATGTGTAACGACAACTGTACATATAATAATTTTTTTCTTTATGAATTTAGATAAATTAATGTAAGCAATGTTTTGAACTTCTTTTTCGGTTCGTATCGTGATGTTAAAGAAACTGTGAGTAACTTTTGAAATGAATATTATTATTTATGTTGGATTTCAAATAATGTGGTAATCAAAGGGAAGTGTATTTAATGTTAAAACTATTGTAAGATGTGAAGATTGTAATTTATACACTTGGTCCATACGTAGGTAATGCATTAGGATATGTGTAGTAGAAAACCTGTGGTGAATACCCTACCTGTAGGGGAGCGGGAAAAGGTGGAGGCAGGCGAGTGCGGGAAGACGCACACTGGGCGCGGTTCGGCACAACGGGCTCAGTATTACAGTCGGAGGCGAGCAACAGTCGGAGTTGTTAATCGGTCAGAGGAACACGTACTGTACCGAGGCGGCTACTTAGGAAAAGTGGATTCCATTGAGCCTCGGATGAACCGATTACGACGACTACTTGGCATGGCTATATTCTGAGGCACAAAATTGGAAAGATTACGACGCTAAGAAGATGGAAAGTGCCGATGTAGTGTGAGCCTTAGCCGTGCTTGTATGTGTGCCGTGCTGCCCGCTATCTCGCTGCCCGCCAACCGCCGCACCGACTTGCACAGGTCAAACATTTATTTCATCTTTAGAAGTGTATGTGTGTGGACCAGTGTCGAAACTGTTTCTAACTGTTCAATAATAACGTGACTTTTACCAGAATTGCTTTAGCCATGACTTATCCTGATCACTGACCTAGACAGGATCCTTACCTCGTATTGTGCAACCCGAGTATCCTGAACTGAAAGTTTAAAAATTAGTGTTGATAAGAATTATCAGTAGATCAATCTATGCTATAAAGAAGTTTAAAAGTTCTGTGTGTTATTGCAAATGTTGGTAAAGAACAAAAGTATGACTAAATTGGAAGAGAGTTTTTTGAATTGAATTAGCGATGTTATTTAATTAATCTGAGACAGAAATAATGACAGTTAAATTATTCAGAAGTAAGACAATAGAGTAGTTATCCATAGATTGACAAATTTGAGTGTTAATTTGCCTTTTGGTACTTAACAGTTTCAGTATAACGACCATAACAGTTTCAGCCCCCCCCCCCCCTTTCTCTTGTCCATTCTTTCAAACCTTGAAGTGTACTGATTAGATTAGTCCAGTAAAGCTAAATTCTATATTAATCCTAAGTGTATTAGTGTTGTTTTCCAATTTTAATAGTGACATTGTATGTGTGCTTTCAAAACTGCTCATTCTAGGACAATCTATGCCCGATTTCAGTCTGATCAATATACAAAATGCCGTTCGTAGTAATCATTGCTGTGTGGTATTGTGTAAATTTAGCTCGTCCAAATTAGTACAAAAAGAGAAAGCTTTAGTTCAGTGGATTTTTCTGGTTCCAAACTTTGCCATATAACGCATCACTACTACGTGTTACTATGCTTGTACATGTAACCACTTGTACAAGGAAAAACTCACTCATTGCCTAAGTAGGCTGGCGACCGAATTATTAATTATAGGTAGCATCTACTGTGTGTACTTCTTGTCCATGCGAAAGAGTAATTATACTTTACATTTGCTTGATGCATCACTGTAGTTATTGACTGAATACAAGTCCGATCTTGCTTCTATTAGGTACACGCGGTCAACTTATGTACTAAAATCCTTGTTTATAAGGTGAAGCCCGTGAACTTATTACAGTACAGGCTTTATAGAGCTAACGTACGTCCGTTGCGGGCGGTAGCGTTACAAACTCATTTGTAAAGCAATCAGATGTTTGAATCTGTTTTATACATGAGGATTCTGTTCGTTAAATAATAGGACTGCAGGGGTAGTAGTAGCCCCTAATTGATCCAAACGTTTGTTTCACACCGCGCCCATATTAGAGATGGGCAATGTCGTTCATCCTTGGGAACTAGTTCACTGGTGATCGCTCTTTTTTGGGAACCGTTCATTTTTACTCTTTCCTCGTTCATTGTGCTTGGTATATGATTCTTATGAAAAATTCAAAATTAGTAGCATAGGTGACTGAAGATGGAAGGCGCCAAGAGGGGGCACTTGCCTCCCCCCTGGAGTACAGAGTTTTTATTCATAACAGAATCCTCACACGCTTGTAATTTTCGTGATTCAGCAAAACATCTCGTTTAGCCAACTGTAGCGTTATGTGGCCGATCGCAGTGAAATAATATAAGGTGGCGCACGAAAAACCGGCCCCGAGTACAGACTGCTCGCCAATTACGCACGATTTGTTGACCGCTACGAGCAGAATAGACAAAAACATGTGATAATTAGGCAGTGAAGAAATAACAAATAAGCTAATGCAAACAACTTCGAAACAATAGATGACGATTGGTAAGCGACAATGAGCAGTCTAGTACTTGGGGCCGATTTTTCGTGCGCCACCCTGTACCACTGAAATAATATTGTAGGAGTTATCATATTCCCTTTACAAAATGTGCCACCATACATTCGATTACGAAGCACGGGCTTCATTCGGCTTTATGTCGGTCTGCCTTCCATAACAATGAACATGCTCTTTTACCTCGGATCAAAAAACTACGGAAAATGGCCATTCGTGTGTGCCGTGGCGGCGACTCCGTTACGTGTGAAATAACAAAAAATCTTGCCTTTTTGTTAGTATTTCTTCTGCTGTTTATCGAAATAGTGAAGGAAGCTGATACGCCGTTTTGTTACCTGAAAAAATATATGTATTACAAACCACGTAATTTTTATGTAATTTACGTAATTACAAAATACATTTTAATTGCCGGTCGTGGACGCTGCATAGAATACGAAAAGAACCAGAAGTTCAGAGTTCAAATAAGGTTTGAAACAGATCTAGAATGGGGGTGCGAAGCGAACGAAACGAACAACTCGATACTGAACTATGAGCCGTCGGCAGTGGAACTGCGACGGGTGGCCACGCGAAGAAGGACGAGTCCGGCTGAGCGAGACGGAGACACACGGGACACGGGAACGGGACCGAGGCTGGAACGAGTCCAGCCGACGTGCCACTCGGGAACGAGACCGACTCTTTCCCGTTCCCGAGCACTATAAGTAGAAAGCCGCGACCGAAGTGATCTATGAAGGACCGTTCCTTAGAATTCGTTCCCCGCTCGTTCCGTTCATCTTGGTGAAACGTTACTTTGGCCCCGTTAGTTCGCGACCGGCCCATCTCTAGTCCATACCGACTGCGCGGCGCAGCGCAAAACCAAGGTAAGAGGTTCGGCCCACCTCGGCGTGACCGGTGTGACGTCAAACAGCGCCGCTCTGAGCAACAACCAACAAGTTCCGCACAGTGTCGGTACAACAAAGGAAATGGCACGTTCGTGCACGTTCTGTTGCGTCGGCGTTTCTCATTTTTCATTTTTACTGACGAGGTGCGCACAGTGGAACACTGCACCGCATCTAATAACATTCTGCTCCATCCTGCGCAGTTCTGCCCTGGTCTGAGCCGTTCTGCAATTCTCTGTGCCGCGCGTTCGTTGGCGGCGCTGCGCGTCCCGTGTGGACGGCTATTAGAGAAAGTCAATTATTGCGCTAGCCTGGCGTCTTCCGCCACTCAGTGAGATCTGACGAGATAACAGATCTACTGAGAACTCTCGTGTAACAGGTTGATAGGCACAGCTCTTGTACCACTATTAAAAACTGCAGCTAAGCTGGAAGTAAGGCGTCCGTGTACCCGCCTGCCCCGGCAGCGGCGCGCTAACGATTGCCGTATTTTATGCAGATGACCTCGCCCGAAATGCCAGGCGCTGCCGCACAAAACAACAGAGGCGACGCGCCAGCTAAGCTGACGTTGCAAGCGGCCTAGAGAAAGGCTTGCCGCAAGTTGACATCGTTTATGTGAGAGGTCTATCCGTACTTCTCTTTTAGTAACAACTTGGTAATAATAATAATTATGTCGTGTGACGCGGGCCTCCCGCCTCCCGTGGTGCAAGTCTTTCGATTCGACGCCACTTCGGCGACTTGCGCGTCGGTGGGGATGAAATGATGATGATTAGTACAACACAACACCCAGTCCCTGAGCGGAGAAAATCTTCGACGCAGCCGGGAATCGAACCCGGGCCCTTTTGATTGACATTCTGTCGCGCTGACTACTCAGCTACCGGGGGCGGATTAACAATTTTGTTACAACATAGAACAAGTTTCTGGGCCCAATATTTTTAGTTGCAAGACCGGCCAGAGTGATCGAGCGGTTCTAGGCGCTACAGTCTAGAGACGCGCGACCGCTACGGTCGCAGGTTCGAATCCTGCCTCGGGCATGGATGTGTGTGATGTCCTTAGGTTAGTTAGGTATAATTAGTTCTAAGTTCTAGGGGAGTGATGACCTCAGACGTTAAATCCCATAGTGCTGAGAGCAATTTGAATTTGCTTTTAGTTGTAAGGGGGTGCACAGTCATGGTAATTTTCTTATATGATATTAATTTGCTGCACTGGCTCTTATTGTTAGGGTTAAATCATTCATTTATTTCATATTTTTCACTGCTCCGTAGTTTCGATAGTGTAGTCATTATCAAGTGCCTGCCATATGTTTCGTATAATATACGCAAGAGACAAAAGAGATACGAGTATAAAGTATGTTGAAAAATATCATACTGGGCTATATTGCTGGTCGGAAATCTGCCCTGGATCATTTGAAATGTATAGAAAATGTTTTCGTTCATGCAGTGTACCTTGTAGAGGCCGAACGGCAGTCACACTATTATGCTTCCCTGCGTAACTACACTACTGGCCATTAAAATTGCTACACCAAGAAGAAATGCAGATGATAAATGGGTATTCATTGGACAAATATATTATACTAGAACTGACATGTGATTACATTTTCACGCAATTTGGGTGCATCGATCCTGAGAAATCAGTACCTAGAACAACCACCCCTGACCGTAATAACGGCCTTGATACGCCTGGGCATTCAGTCAAACATAGCTTGGATGGCGTGTACAGGTACAGCTGCCCATGCAGCTTCAACATGATACCACAGTTCATCAAGAGTAGTGACTGGCGTATTGTGACAAACCAGTTCCTCGGCCACCATTCACCAAACGTTTTCAGTTGGTGAGAGATCTGGAGAATGTGCTGGCCAGGGCAGCAGTCGAACATTTCCTGTATCCAGAAAGGCCCGTACAGGACGTGCAACATGGGGTCGTGCATTATCCTGTTGGAATGTAAGATTTCGCAGGGATCGAATGAAAGGTAGAGCCACGGATCGTAACACATCTGAAATGTAACGTCCACTGTTCAAAGTGCCGTCAATGCGAACGAGAGGTGACTGAGATGTATAACCAATGGCACCCCATACCATCACGCCGGGTGATACGCCAGTATGGCGATGACGAATACACGCTTCCAATGTGCGTTCACCGCGATGTCGCCAAACGTGGATGCGACCATCATGATGCTGTAAACAGAACCTGGATTCGGCCGAAAAAATGACTTTTTGCCCTAAGTGCACCCAGATTCGTCGTTGAGTACACCATCGCAGGCACTCCTGTCTGTGATGCAGCGTCAAGGGTAACCGCAGCCATGGTCTCCGAACTGATAGTCCGTGCTGCTGCAAACGCCGTCGAACTGTTCGTGCAGATGGTTGTTGTCTTGCAAACGTCCCCATCTGTTGACTCAGGGATCGAGACGTGTCTGCACGATCCGTTACAGCCATGTGGATAAGATGCCTGTCATCTCGACTGCTAGTGATACGAGGCCGCTGGGATCCGGCACGGCGTTCTGTATTACCCTCCTGAACCCACCGATTCCATATTCTGTGGAGGAGGATATTAGTGTTTAACGTCCCGTCGACAACGAGGTCATTAGAGACGGAGCGCAAGCTCGGTTGAGGGAAGGATGGGGAAGGAAATCGGCCGTGCCCTTTCAAAGGAACCATCCCGGCATTAGCCTGAAGCGATTTAGGGAAATCACGGAAAACCTAAATCAGGATGGCCGGAGACGGGATTGAACCGTCGTCCTCCCGAATGCGAGTCCAGTGTGCTAACCACTGCGCCACCTCGCTCGGTCATATTCTGTGGATCTCGACCAAAGCGAGCAGCAATGTCGCGATATGATAAACCGCAATCGCGATAGGCAACAATCCGACCTTTATCAAAGTCGGAAACGTGATGGTACGCATTTCTGCTCCTTACACGAGGCATTACAACAACGTTTCACCGGGCAACGCCGGTCAACTGCTGTTTGTGTATGAGAAATCGGTTGGAAAATTTCCTCATGTCAGCACGTTGTAGGTGTCGTCACCGGCGCCAACCTTGTGTGAATGTTCTGAAAAGCTAATCATTTGCATATCACAGCATCTTCCTCCTGTCGGTTAAATTTCGTGTCTGTAGCACGTCATGTTCGTGGTGTGGCAATTTTAATGGCCAGTAGTGTAATTAAAATACAAAGTATAAAGCAACCATTGGTTGTTTAGAAACTAAAATCCGCCCGAACAGACCATGAAGGCCGAACGGTACCGAGCAGCCGCCGTGTCGTCCTCAGACCTAGGCGTCACAGGATGCATGTACGTAGGGTCATGTGGTCAGCACACCGCTCTGCCGGCCGTATGTCAGTTTACGAGACCGAAGCCGCTACTTTCTTAATCAAGTAGCTCCTCAGTTTGGCTCATAAGGGCTGAGTGCACCTCGCTTGCTAACAGCGCTCGGCAGACCGGATGGTCACCCATCCAAGTGCTAGCCTAGCTCGACAACGCTTAACTTGGTTGATCTGACAAGAACCGGTGTTACCAGTGCAGCAAGGCCGTTATCCTTTGGTTGTTTAGTCGGCAAAATAAAATAAGAACTTGTGAGTATAACTTGTTAAAAGCACATACAGTACTTGGGTTATTGTCAAAATACTTTTCTGTATCTCACAGTTTTAAAATCGGAGAGTGGTTGGACTGAGATACAATGAAATTATAAACGAAATAGGGTAAAAGTGGCAAATATTCAGAAAGGAAGGGCATCATACAGTAAAGATGTTCAAGTAAATCACCGGACTTGACTTAGCGGATGGATGTTCTTTTTATGCTTTTCATAACCTTTGTTAACCTCGAAAGTGACGTAGTACAATAGAAGAGTAACAGGAAGGGAAGGAAGGATTTTTTTTTTCGGTCTACAATGTTCATATGGAGGTCCTATTTACATTCATTTTAACGCAAAAATAACACAGTTGCGATGGCAACATTGTGACAGTTGTTTATTACACTGAAATATATGACAAGACGAAGTACAGCTTCCTGTATTTGTTCTTTGGAAGGGCAGCAATAAAGTAAAAAGAAATGATAAATGAAATATGAAAAAAATTATCATAGTCTTCTTTGTTTTACATTGTATGCTGTAATAGGACCATGCGCAACCTCTTGTCTTCCTTTAACAAGAGCGGTCACGAAAGAAACTCTGGATGAAAATATGAACGAAAAAACAAAGGCAAAGAGGAGTTGGGGGTTACGCCTTCATCCGAATCAGGCATCTTATAATTATACATATTAACAGATTTAAAAATTAATATATGACAAGTCAGCGAAAAGCCCAATAAATTACACTAAATATGAAAAAAAGAAAGAAGATAAATGTGTTAGTGGTTCGTATGGATTTTGAGTTTGTGCAGGAGGGGAGGAAAGTCATCTAGTGTGGTTAAAGCCCTTGAGACAATAAAAGAAGAGGCCTTCATCGCCTTCTGGATTTTTGTGGTTAGGTGATCAACAGCACTAACCAGATTGGCAGGCGTTGTCAGGTAGAGATGTTGCCGAGTGGTGTTATTGAGGATCCTGGAAAATTTGTCCCAATCCATGATGATCAACATACAGGGTGAAAAGTATTTAAACTGACAAAGTCTGGGAGGTTGTAGGGGACATCAAAACAAATATTTTTCCCTAATGTCACTTTTTCCTATGAGGTGTATTCAAACCGGTAGAGGAAGATTTCTCTGGCGGCAAATTAATTAAACCAGCAAACACTTTTCCACTTTTTTTTATGACCAAGAGACAACACATTAACACAATCCAATTTCAGTTACAGTAGATTTTCAAAAGTGCCTCCACTGACACTTGAACAAAGGTTACACAGTCGGATCATGTTCTGTCAGACACGGGCAAAAACCCCAGAAGTACCTGAATTGTTCCTGCTGCTGCTACTGTCCGGGCAACCAGATCCTCTTCTGATGCAACAGGAGTTGCGGAAACAAGGTTGCTCATCTCTCCCCACACAAAAAAGTCCAGAGGGGACATATCTGGGGATTGAGCAGGCCATGGTACAAGATCACCTCTGCCAATCCACATTTCTGGGAACCGTCGGTCCAGGAATCGACGCACACGACGACTGAAATGTGCCGGCGCTCCGTCATGTTGGAACCACATTGTCTTGTAGGGAGCGGGACGTCTTCCAGCAATTCTGGCAATGCTCTGGCGAGAAAATTGTGATAGTGCCTGCCATTTAATGGCCTAGGTAGCAGATATGACTCAATTAAACAGTCCCCAACCACACCGACCAACACATTAACGAAGAACAGCACTTGATTAGCGCTAGTAACTGTGGAATGTGGGTTATCCTCACTCCAAACATGCGAATTGTGCATGTTGAAGACTCCATCACGCCCGAAAGTTGCTTCATCGTTTAAGAACACAGAGGATGGAAATATAGGATGTATTTCACACTGTTCCAGGTACCACTGCGAAAACTGTGCTCTGGGTGGATAATCAACTGGTTCCAGGTTGTGGACACGCTGTAAGTGAAATGGATGTAACAATTGCTCTCGAAGGACTGTTCTTACATTCGTCTGATTCGCCCCCATGTTACGTGCAACTGCACGAGTGCTGATTGAAGGATCCCGCTCCACATGCTGCAAGACATCTTCCTCAAATTACAGCGTTCTTACCGTGCGACGGCGTCCCTGTCCAGGTAATCTGCTAAATGACCCGGTCTCACGCAGACGTTGGTACACAGCAGCAAAGGTCGTATGATGCGGGATACGGCGATTAGGATATTGTTGTTGATAAACCCGCTATGCAGCTCGTCCGTTGTGGTGCGCTATGTAGTACGCACCAACCATATCAGTGTACTCACTCCAGGTGTATCGCTCCATTAGTAAACAGAGACAATGCACTGCTACACTGGTGGACAGCAGTTGCCTACAAGCGAAGAGCGTAATACGCCCTCTAACAACTGAAAATCGTAATACGACCTATAACAACTGAAGAGCGTAATACGGCCTCCACCGGTTTAAATAATCCTCATAGGAAAGAATGATATTAGGGAAAAATATTTGTTTTGGTGCCCAATACAGCCTCCCAGAGCTTGTCAGTTTAAATACTTTTCACCCTGTAGAATGGACCTCTAACGACAGAGTGATGTCAGTAAGGTGCAGGAGCATGGGGTCGTGGTCAGAGGCAAGTTCGTGGAGTGTTTGCAGCAAAAACTGCACCGTAAAGTTGTTGAAAATGGCAACATCCAGAACGTCCAGCTGGTACTCGGAGCGGACTGGTATATGGCCCATACACCGACAGCGCCAGAGGATCTTCCAGGTCAAGGAGGAGTCTGCCCTTGGGATTACCATCGTGAGAATGCCAAGTCAGATGCTTGGCGTTGAGATTTGCCCCAACAATGAGTTTGTCAAATGATGTCAACGTAGAGAGGTTCACTTCGAGAAGTGGTAGGTTAGGGCTCAAATACGCCACAGCAAAAGATATAGTACTGAGGTGGGTAGAAACAGTGATGGCTGTAGGAACTATAATTACGTTCTATTGATTGGAGAACCTCGTGATTGTGGACGAGGAACACTGCCGTGCCCCCACCTCAGCGATGGAGTTGGTCAGTGTGATAGCAAACCATGTTACAGAGAAGAAATCGTCGCTGGGTTTCAGGTGGGTTTCCGAGACAAGTAAAATGTCCACATGGTGGTCGTAGAGGAAAGTGTTCAGTTCAGTCTTCATACTTTTAAGGCCATTAGCATTAAAGTACAGACAACTAGGTCCTGAGGGGGCTAATGGTTGTGTGGTGGGTGATTCGCCATTATAACAAGATCCAGCTGAGCCCGTCAACAAGGGTGTTGACCTCAGTGAGCCCGTCCTCCGACCGACAGATCTTTTGAGCTGTTCCACAAATGACAGCACTGATGTAGGGCTGCACGAACAGAGAGATGACCTGGAGGATCTCCTGCATATCATCCCAGAAAGAAGCATCTGTCTCGACCACTGGCGGAATGTCCCAGGTGGGCTGTTCGAACCGGCGACGGGCAGTGATGGGTGTGGTGACTGGTGGAGAAGGTGCCGCAATGGAGGGCTGTGCACTTGAGCAGGTGGGCGTGAGGACACCGCAGACAGTCTTTCTGTTTGGTGGGCGTTGGTATGTGTCACAGAAGACGAATGAGCAGAAGGAGACTGAGCTGCAGCATCGAATGTGGTCGCAGGGGATGGAGCCAGAGGGGTCTCCTGTGTCGCAGATGTGTCAGGCGCCTTAGCATCAGTGATGAGATGGTCGTTGGGCTTACCCCTTAAGAAGGAATGGGTGCGGTTACGCAATGGCAGGGGTGGCCGATTTGTCCGTGGTTTCCTTCTTGGAGGGCGCGAAAGGTTCATAGCCTTCTGGTATATAGGGCAGCCCTTCCAGGAAGCCAGATGGTGGGGCTTTTGAAAAGTGCCCAAACAACGGGCACACGTGGGTTTTTCTGAGGCTGGTCGTTTGCAGTCCTTTGCTGCATGCGAGCCAGTACATTTGACACACCGAAAAGGCAGTGAGTAGAAATTGCCATTGTATCGCAAAAATTGACACCTACTGCAGATGGAGGGGCTGTTGTGGCCATCTTATGATTCAATACTCACCTTGGTCTACAGGAGGTACCTGATTTAGTAAATGCGTTGGACGTCCTCTCTCCTAATAAGGGAAAACAACATGGGCAGGCATAGGGATTAATTTCCGGATCTCAGGGTCCCACTTGTTGTACTGATGGACGAAAGGGTCCAGGAACAGTTGCTACGTGTACACTACCGTTTCTTAATATGTTTAATGGTTTACAGGTTCTTCACCTCTTGAGATGGAACAGAGCGAAAAAAGTTAGTACTTCTGATTAGAATTTCTGTTTGAAGCCGTCGTAATTTAGTTGTTGATTGTGCGTTGCTTAGACAACCAAAGATCATATTTAATATTGCGCTCCACTGAATTCACTGAATCTCTGGTTTGTGCAACAGCATTCAAATACGAAATTAACTATGTCCATTTTAATGCACTTCGTGCTTATTTTCACTGAACAGAATTAAATATCCTTCATTCATGTTAAGTTAAAGGCTTACTCATTTTTTTAAAAAAAGAAATCGAACACTGTTATGAAAATATTCTCGGCGAATTGTTTTAAAACCAAATATTTCATTTCTCATTTTTTGTCGTCGCGGTATAATAAAGAAAGTTGTCATGACGTCACATACTTGAAGCTGATGCCCGTCATGTCCGTTACCCTAAACATTAGCTTTTGGTGGAAGTGTCTTGATCTTGCATTATATATGGCTGTATTAACCGTTCTGATTGTAGTCTAAAGTGTAAAGGACTCACATTTCATTTGTAAGTGGACAGCAATGTTTTCTTCTACATACATGAATTTTCGTTGCGCTATTTATTTTTAGTGCAGTGGTTTTATTCTCGTCCTTTGACTTAAGATTTATGAGGGCCGTTCAGAAAGTAACCTCCGGTTGATTTTAAAAAATACACGAAGTTCAATAAAAATATTTTAATATATACATCTTACAACTACATCTTTGCACTATTTTTCTACATAGTCTCCATAGCGATTGAGGCACTTACCGTATCTCTTCACAAGCTTTGAAATTCCTTCTGCATAAAAATCACCCGCTTGTGCCTGGAGCCAGCCTGTGACCGCATCTTTGAGCTCTTCGTCGTCATCAAACCACTGTGACCCGAGCCATTTCTTCAAATGCATGAAGAGGTGATAATCACTTGGCGCCAGGTCTGGGCTGTAAGGTGGATGGTTGATAACGTCCCACTTGAAGGACTCAAGAAGGGCCGTTGTTCTGCGAGCAGAGTGAGGACGGGCGTTATCGTGCAAAAAAACGATACCGGAAGTCAGCATACCACGGCGTTTGTTCTGTATAGCCCGTCGTAACTTTTTTATTGTTTCACAGTACACATCTTGATTAATGGTCGTACCACGTTCCATGAATTCAACCAACAACACACCTTTGGCATCCCAAAACACCGTTGCCATCAGTTGTTGCACTTCACATTTGGCGGGGTTTTCTATTGCAGCACACATTTCAAACTGCCACAAAAACTAAACTAGCGCAGGTACGACGTTCACTCGACCACGGCTTGATGCCGACTGACCTGTTGAGTGCGTGAACGCACAGATGGCGTCGCTACTCCCCCCACAACCCGCACTGAGACCAATCGGAGGTTACTTTCTGAACCGCCCTCGTAATATCAGCCCAATTAGAAAAGTTGCCTGATTGAACGCTGCGAGAAGGAAGACTGGATACCGACCAAACATTGCAAAATATGTTCTCAGCATTTTGCGGGAAGAGAACATAGACCGAAAATCAGTCCTTATTAAACAAAATGCTGGATTAAGAAAGCGGCCTTTTCACAGAATATGCTTCTCTTCTTGATTATTTGAAACGAATAACAAAAATAAAGCTACATTAACTGGGCCGCATTCATTACATTACTGTATCAGATATGCATTTAAATCAGAAAAACGTCTGAAAATGCTTCCGTGACACTGTGTTATGCACGAAAGCACTGTAACATTTACCATTTAAAGCAACTGTTGCGTGCATACGACAGAAATTAAGAACGAGAATGAATCCTAACAGTTGTCTGCTAATGGTTCGGGGCATCTAACATGGCGGCGCCGGCTCCAAAACAATTACAGCATACTTCATTCTCCAGTTTTCGTTTATTTGCATTGCAGAAGTAATTACCGCAAGAGGTTTTACGCGGCTTCGGGCTGCCTCTTGCATGGGAAAGAGAAAGTTGGAGCTAGCGACTTGAACTACCCATGCTGCGCAAGAAACAGTCGTCCGCTCTCGCTCGGTCTGCGCGACGTTCATGCAACAAAGGAAAATCTAAAGAAACCAACTTCGCAGTTTTACTTTAAACAATTAGCACTATGAAAAATCGTTAACAATAATATACAACATATCATATGGCGTTCTTTCTAATATATCTTGTAAGCGGACAATTCTTCAGTGGTGTAGCACAAAATCTGTATCCCTACGCAACCCAATTTGTGCCGTACATACGCTTTTCCCAAAGGAATAGCAAAAGAATTTGTCTCTTCTAAGTTTCCTTATGTAGATTTTGCACAGTATCTCTGTCTTCTCTGCTGAGTCCGAGGGCTCAACTCTCTGCCCAAAGAAGCAGCCATTGTGCAACATTTTCCTCAACACGCGTGTGTCGGTAATATGCTCCAGGTTGCTCCTCTGTCTATAAATACCTAACATCATTTCAGTTTTCTGGTGACGAATCTAAGCATTCGTATCACTAAAAGCTATAATGCTATAAAACTGGTATGCCGAATAAACATGCTTGGTAGCTGCAAGGTGATAACTGGTTTTTTATTTACTATCAAAAACAGTCTTGATCTCAATTTATTTATTACAGTGACCGGTTTCGAGCACTACTGTGGTCATCTTCAGACCAATGAGTAAGAACCTCCTTCGGGTGGTAAATCACTATCACCAGTGATTTACCACCAGAAGGAGGTTCTTACTCATTGGTCTGAAGATGACCACAGTAGTGGTCGAAACCGGTCACTGTAATAAATAAATTGTGATCAAGACTGTTTTTGATAGTAAGTATTTGTAACACATTGATCACTGTTCACTCCCACAACGTATTCAAAAGTAGATAATTGTTTTCCTTTCACAAACATATGAAGTGAAGTTGAGGCGAACCGTGGTGTGATTGCAGCGGAGCGGCTGGAGCTGTGGGCAGGCAGCGACGTGGACGAGTCGGATCCGCAGAGCCTGTGCGGCTCGCACTTCGAGTACCTGGGCTACATCACGCTCTCCAGCAACGAGAGCACCGCCTTCAAGTCCCGGGAGCTCAAGTCCGTAACCGTCCCCTCCTGCAAGGCCAGGTTCCTCAAGCTGCGCCTGCACAAAAACCACCCAAATGCCTTTAACGTCCACAATCAGGTAAGCCGTCAGCTAAAATCTCTAATTCTGTCCCTTATTAATACAACTAATATAATATTTTTCGTGTCATTACCCTTCTGACTGTTTCGATTCGACTCGACACTGTTTCCTTTCCTGTGCCAACCTCTTCAGCTGAGAGAAGCACATACACCCACAGTCCTCCATTATTACCAGAGCGTACTGAAAATTAATGCCTCCGAATTTTTTTGTGTGAAAACTCTTAAAAATTTTTGAACAAAATAAACTTGATTAACATTCTACATCTTGAAACTTCCTGGCAGATTAAAACTGTGTGCCCGACCGAGACTCGAACTGGGGACCTTTGCCTTTCGCGGGCAAGTGCTCTACCAACTGAGCTACTGAAGCACGACGCACGCCCGATACTCACAGCTTTACTTCTGCCAGCTGTGAGTACCGGGCGTAAGTCGTGCTTCGGTAGCTCAGTTGGTAGAGCACTTGCCCGCGAAAGGCAAAGGTCCCCAGTTCGAGTCTCGGTCGGGCACACAGTTTTAATCTGCCAGGAAGTTTCATATCAGTGCACACTCCGCTGCAGAGTGAAAATCTCATTCTGGATTCTACATCTTTATTCTCCATGTGTACATATTTATTTGTCAACATAGTCAACCTGGCGACTAACACATTTCACTCTACGTGAGAAGGTCTGTCTTGATCACTAAAGTTGTACATTCCAGAACTACCGGTTTCAGTCATTGCCATTTTCAGCTCTGTTACAAACAGAAAAACAGTGGAGTAGCTAACTGAGTTTGACTAGCTGAAATTAATCTGAAATAGGCCTAGTGATGCATAAAAAATAAAAATGCTAACATAAGTAACAGCCATGCATACCAGCCATATATACCATAAAAATATTCTAATACAGGTATTAACGTCAAAATCTATATAGATAGGCAGCGTCAGAACTGATTAAAAACGCCAAAGAACCCACATTATCAGCTGTCCACTACAGTGGACAACTGTGCCACATGATTAAACGTCAAACTATCCACTACCGTAAACACGGTTTGAGTAAAGCAGTGCGCCGTCCTGTTGGTACGTTTTCCGATTTGTGCACTCTCTCATCCAGTTATACGCACGGACCTACAGCTAAGCGTGGACCCCGAACTGTGGTACAAAATTCCTCACTGCAAGTCGCATCGTCTTCGTAGAGACTTCCCCAACATGAAACCCTCCCACCCGCAATGAAGCCCATCCCACATATTCCTACAAGTAGAAAGCCAAACATCCCCCAACAGAAGTTCGAATATACAGGCCCCCTACGACTGTGACAGCCAAATCCACCCCAACAATTCTCTGAGTATCTCAGTTATTGTCCAGTTCGTCACAATAGTGCTGTCAAGTGTCCACCTTTCCAACATCCCCAACAAATTTCCCTAGCTGTCCAATCTGGCCTCCCTATGAAAGTTAACTATCACCTACTCCCACAACCAGGTACGCTTTGTGAAGTGATACGAATAATACCTCTTTCCTGGAGCATAGCGCAGGTTTGGTTCTGTAGCTGTAATCACTGCGTCTGCTGCTGCTGTGGCGGTGTAAATACAACTATTGGTCTCATTTCCCCATTTAAATAAGCGGTGTAAATTACGGACACGCCGCGCGGCTAGAGGCGCCATGTCACGGAGTGGCGGCTCCTCTCGCCGGAGGTTCGAGTCCTCCCTCGGGCATGGGTGTGTGTTTTGTTCGTAGCATAAGTTAGTTTAAATAGTGTGTAAGTCTACGGACCAATGACCTAAGCAGTTTGGCCCTTAGAACTTCACATACATTTGAACATTTGGGGACACGCAAGCCGCGGAAGCAGCGTCCAATTGAAAGACTTTCATCAGGCCAGGCCATTGAGCCACATGGAATTATTATTGTTATTATTGGTATCCCTTAAGTCAAGGATGTGGTATCTCAGACTACGCGAAAATTTTTGAAATCTCTCTCCAAGGCCAGTTCTAGCCGAATACTTGTATACTCCCCCTACCTCTCTTGAATCGCCGACCCTACAATGTTTTATTGTCAACTGAATTGAGCCCTTCTTTCTTTATTGTTGACACGCGTTACTGACACGTGTTGAGGTCTGTTAGACTGGGCCTCGTGAGTTACGTACCTGTTCTCTTCAGTACAGTAAAAGATGTATTCGCAGGAACATGTCAGTTTCAACGATCCTAAGCTTGATGAAATTGTTAATCGATGGATGGATGAAGATGTCAGTGATATACATCAAGAAATATACGAAAAAGACGATTCTACAATAGCTAGTTCTCACAGTTCTGCTATCGAACGGGACATTGATTCAGAGAAAGAACTTCAGGACAATTGTGATGGGGATGTGGCTGTTTCTCCAATAAAGTACTTAATGTGTACGTTAAAAGCAAATGTGTTCTCAGTGGTGATAAAGAAAAATGTATATCTCAGCATTCAATGCCAATTTTTCAGATTGTCTTTTTGTACCTAACGAGTGCAACTTTCATGTGCAAATGTAAACCCTGGAATTTAGTTTCATGTGAAACTAAATGCTATAATGTTTCAGGATGTGAAATTCAGTTCCCTAACAGTTTTTTTATGTGTAGTATTTAAAAACCGCACAAAAAGGATTTGATTTTGTGCGATAAAAAAGTAAAATATTGTCGCCATTATTTAGTGCAATAAAATCAACAAGGAGTTTTTAACGATACTCAAATAATTGTAAAAATATATGCTATATAACTTAAATTAAAAATTTCAAATCATTTGTGCCATAATTCTTGGGTTAAACGTAAGGGTTCCAGAGGTCCCACTTCGTAGAATATATCACAGGAAGTCACTTCGTGAATTAAGAGTTATTGTTATTATTATTATTATTACTTTCCATAATATCGGACATAAGAGACATTGAACATGGGCAAATGAATGGTACATCATCTTATCTACACAGTGTTCACGATTTCAAACTTACTTCTCACTTTAATCAATGCTTTGATGAGATGCCTTCATGTAGTCATAGTTCTGTATCAGTCGTCCTTAAAAAACAGCTGTTATCGACACACCTCTAACTATCTAACACAATGAAAGCGAGTTCCTTGGCAGAAATACACTGAGATATTTCTGCCAAGATCCTGTCGGATCTCCTTTAGCCCAGCGTAGTGGAGCAACGCGACTTGGCATGGACTCAACAAGTCCTTGGAGGCCACCCACCTCTCCTGCAGAAATATTCAGCCATGCTTCCCTTATAGCGCTCCGTAATTGCGGAAGCATTGCGGATGCTGGATTTTGTGCACGAGCTAACTTATCGATTACGTCCCATGAATGTTCGATAGGACTCATGTCGGGTGACCAAATCATTTTCCCTCAAATTGTCCAGAATGTTTTTCGAACCAGTTGCGAACAATTGTGGCCTGGTGACAAGGCGCATTGTCATCCATGAAAGTTCAATCGTTGAATGGCAGCAAATGGTTCCCAAGTAGTTGAATATAACCATTTCCTGCCAATGATCAGTTCAGTTGGACCAGAGAACTGAGTCTAGTCCATGTAAACACAGCCTCCACCATTCTGGAGCCACTACCAATTTGCACATTGCCTTTTTGCTTCGTAGGGTCTGCTCCAACCTCGAACCCTACCATCAGCTCTTACCAACTGAAATCGGGACTAATTTGACCAGGTCACAGTTTTCCAGTCGTCTACAGTCCAACCGATATGGTCAAGAGCCCAGGAGAGCCGCTACAGGTGGCCAAATTTCGCCGCACTGCCCTAACTTTCGTCTTAGGTCTCACATTCATTTCTGCTGTTATTTTACTCAGTGTTGTTTGTCCGTTAGCATTGACAGCTCTAAGCGATCGCCGCTGCTCTCAGTCGTTAAGTGAAGGACGTCGGCCACTGCGTTGCCCGTGGTGCGAGGTAAGGCCTGAAAAATAGTATTTGCAGCATACGCTTGACATTGTAGATCTCGGAATACAGTAATCCCTAACGATTTCCGAAATGGAATGTCTCATGTGTCTGGCTACAACGACCATCCCACGTGCAGAGTCTGTTAATTCCCGTCGGAAACCTTTTTACATGAATGACCTGAGTACAAATGACTCCTCCACCAGTTGAGTGCCCTATTATAACCTTTCTACTCCCATCCTTATATGTTCAAATCGCTACCCCTTGACTTCTATCAACTCAGTGTAGATGCACACATCGAAGCAAAATTTGAGGCATGAGGTTTAGAGTATCCTGCAGACCTTATGCTAACATCATGAATGAGAATATAATAGAACGCTAGGTAACCCCACCTTTGTGCTGCCATCCTTACATGTACAAATCGCTACCCCTAGACATCCCTCAACTCAGTGTAGATTCATACATCGAAGCAACGTTTGAGGCATGAGGTTTACAGAATGCTGCAGACGTTATACTAAAATCATGAATAAGAAAATAATAGAACACTAGGTAAACCCAATCTCTCTCTTGCAATAACCGACAAGAAACTGAGTAGAGAAATGTGTGCATAGCAAAGAGTGAATCTAGCCATCTCAGTCACCGACTCACGATCGCTACAGCTGTGATGATGAACCTTCCTGTTGCAATCCAAACTGATTGCAAGTATGCCAAATACGAGAGAGAAATGGTGTAGTTGGCTTTTTCATTAGACAGACTCTAACATCAGTAGAGAGTGCTACATGGTTTTTCAATTTCATGTCGAAATTGGCGAATTTTGTGTCGAAAACATTGAATTTATGGTCTAAGTTAGTGAATTTTACGGTGAAATCAATGAATTTTTGTGCCAGACCTGCTGTCGATTTGATGAACCTATACTTCGAAGAACCAAGTGTACTTATTCACTTGGTTTTAAACTCTGCAAATGACATTCGACAGCAACCACATCTCAAAACGTTTACCTTTAAGGTTTCTTGCATTACTGTGTGTTCTACGTTGTACATGTGACATCAGACGTTTCCACAGGATTTCTAAATCATTTATGACGAATAAAGATCTGGTTTCTTCAACAAGGGGATTTGTGGGGAAGTATTTAGCGGGGTGTCACGACAGTGAGTGTCAGGACATGAGCAGTGAAATGACCTTGTATGTGGAACTGGAGAAATTCTACAAGTCTGCTAGGTTGTGAGCCTTAGAAATATTTCGACTGTAGTTGAACTTTAAAATATTTCTAACAATCAACGAATTTTGAGTTATTTCTCGTCATGGGAACTTTGGTTTAATGATGGCTACTCTGTAATATTTCAGATTAGGTTCAGACTTTGAATATTTTGTGACAAGTGGATGCTTCTGTCTATAAACATTTTACTGGCCAAGGTCATGAAAGCAAGATTATTGGCAGAAATAGACATACGCATGCAGCACTGTTTGTGGTCTGAACTTAATAGCATGCAGCAGGTATTGTACTATCAATGTCAACAAGAAGAGAACATTTGTCATTATGGTCTGCCACAAAAACTGTCGAGCAAGTGGCTAAAGAACTCATCATCTCTTCCACAGACTCATAATCGCCACACCTAGGAAGGTGAAAGTTACACAAAATTATACAAACTGTGTTAGAGAATTAGTGATATGAGTAATACCTCTTCTCCATAGTATAATTTCTGGTTACCTGTTAGATACAGACTTGGTCCTGTATCTGTCAGTGCAGCAGCTACTGTCCTGGCGATATTAACAAACTACAATATCAGACTTTGAATAAAAAAGACAGGGGACAACAATACCAAATCTACAAGAGGTGTTTAGTAATTATGCCACATCAAGTGTTACGACAACATATGTGGTTAATGAGGAAATTTCACCTGTTATATGCAACAAAAACAATGAGACAGGAACTACAAAAAGCATGCAACAAAGTATGGAGGATTTTGTTACAGTTTACTGAAAGATAGTGATCTATGTGTCAATTTATTATTCACTGTGACATGTGGTAATTTATTACAGCAGTACAGTAACAAGGGGTAATTTGTTACAGTTTCACTGTAACATGGGCACTTTGTTACAATTTCACTGTAATATGTGGCACTTTGTTACAATTTTGCTGCAGCAAAGAGTATTTTGCTACAATATTTGGTGTAACAATAGGCAGTTCATTACAGTCTCACTGTAAGAGTGTTATTTTGTTACAATTTTCGTAATTTGTTACAAGTTTGCTGTAAAATGCTTTAATTTGATACAGTTTCACTGTAGTGGGGGCATCTTGATACAATGTCAATCTAAGATGGGGTAATTTGTTACAATTTTACTGTAACATATAGCCATAGGGGACTAAGTGACATGGAGTTGTCGCTGTCTGACTGATCAAGTTAGCTCTGTCAGTAGATGAGAACAAAACGTTTTGAACTCCAAGATAAAGTTAATAACTGACTGTGGAAGCACTACAGTATTTGGGTGACTTTGAAAATAATCTGAATGTGGGTAGTTGAAAGCACGGAAACTCTCTTTCCTAACTACGCAAATTTGTACGACTGCTGTACATCATGCTATTTCATCAAACTGTTATGTAGTGTCCACTGTATGACAGTATCAGTTATGACATTGTCAGTAAGTCATTGCTAGATTCACTTCAACTTGTAAGTTTGATCAGTAGCGGTGTCATGCGTCTCTCGTAATATTATAGAACAAATCTGTAACTATTTCGACAAATAGTACCAGAATCTGTCACGATACATGCATGGTCATGAAACGAATGACCATTATCAAGCATCGTCGTGTCACATTTGTGCGGTGGTGGGAGGAGTCTGCGACACATTTGGTTGTCTAGAGGGTGATGTTCCCGACGGGTTACTGAATAGGTATTTCAAATTCTAAGAAAAATAAGCCAAGGCTATAGGGAAAGATTGATAATAAACAACATGTAGCAGAACCTACAGAGAAACATATGAATGGAAGTCCAATAGAGGAGTGCTCAGATTGAAAAGAGTTAAGACAAAGATACAGTTCTATTTGCCTACATTTGAACCTGTGCACCACAGCACCAAGAGATACTTTGATGTTCCAGGAAATTGGCCAGTCAGAACACTCATTTTAGCTTCAACCAATTCCACTTAATATAGTACAGTCACTGGGTTCTTAGATGCTTCCTTGCTGATTTTACTCTGTATTCCATTATCATTCTTGTACGGTAGAAACAGTATTTCTGCCTTGATGCCATCTATCCTAGGGATGATCTTGGAGAATTTACCATAGCTGTTAAAACTACCACACACATTTCCTTACTTAATGTGACAGCCATTCCCTTCTCTAATTTTTCACGGCAGTCCACTTGATCATAGATTTTAATCACAGTAATATCGCCACAAAACTAGTTTCTAATAAATGATGAAAGGTGAATGTATTTCTTTTCAAGCAACAATCACTCACAGAGGCTTTGATGCACAAGTCTGATATTACAGTGGTACGCATAAACAAAATTATCATGGCCAAGAAAGAGTTACTAACGATATCTGACTAGTACAAATGTTTTAAAAGCTGTTGAACTATAAACACTTTTATATAATTGCATGCAATTGGTAATAAAAGGCTTACATGTCTCCATATAGGATAGGCTACGCAAGTAAATAGATTCATGAAAGCAACAGGTGTCACTAATTTGTGCTAGTTTCATGCTTGTAATGATCCGTGATCCGTAGTATAAAGGGCTGTTCCTCAAATATGTACTCATCTATTCACAGTAAACGCAGTACATAGCCAAGAATCTGTATAAGAACCATTCCACAGCGCTTCCACATGTCTTGTATGTAAAATGAGTTTGCTTCCACCGTGTAGTGTTACCACATTTTCACTAACAGCAACGCATCTACCTGATGGCTGAAAATAATTAACTACTGTCCAGATCTAATGTACTCCGCTATAATCGAATATTGCTAATGTCAGCCAGCTGTCAAATATTGGAACACGTTTCATGTTCACATATTATGACCTTCCTGGAGACATAATATTAACATGCATTCCATAACCGATGACTGTGTGAGACTTAGCTTGATGTGTTCAACCACGAGGACTGGACAGCAGTAGATACCAGTGTCTAGGTCGATACCATGTTTGATACATTTCTGATCTGTCGCTACATGAGAAAAAATACGGAATATCAGTCCATATTTGTGATTAGACAAAAGAGTTCTTGGCAAATAACAAGTTCTTCTTAAAGTACAGGAAAGTTCAGGCTTAAAAGTAGTTTTGTGTATTCCTTAAGTCTTCCAAAGCTCTTTTAAATTCTGATTACAATACTGGGTCCCCTATCTCTTCTATACTGACTCCTGCTTCTTCCTCTTCTGTCTCGCCATTAGACAGGTCCCCCTCCTCATAGAGGCCTTCAATGTAATCTTTCCACCTATCCGCTCTCTCCTCTGTATTTAACAGTGGAATTCCCATTTTGCCTTGCTTTTAATTTAACCGAAGGCTATTTTGACTTTTCTTCATATTTTTCATGCAGCCATTTCGCCTCAGCTTCCCTGCACTTCCTATTTGTTTCGTTCCTAAGTCACCTGTATTTCTATGTTCCAATTTTTTCCCAACTTCAGTGACTGACTTTTTTAGAGATGTCTATTCCTCTTCAACGGAAATGCCTACTGAACTGTTCCTTATGGGAGCGTCTATAGCCTCAGAGAACTTCAAACGTATCTCTTCATTCATTAGTACGTCCGTATCCCACTTCTTTGCGCAGATTCTTTCTCACTAATCTCTTCTTGCAGCCTATTCTGCATCGCTACTAGATTGTGACCTGAGTCTATATCTTCTCCTGCGTATGCCTTACAATCCAGTATCTGATTTCGGAATCTCTGCCTCACCATGAAGTAATCTAACTGATGTTTTCCCATATCCTCTGACCTTTTCGTATACCTCCTTCTGTTATGATACTTGAACAGAGTATTCGCTACTACTAGCTGAAGTTTACTGCAGAACTCAATTACTCTCTCTCCTCTCTCATTCCTAGTGCCCTTTCTTCTACTGCTTTCCCTAAAACCACATCCCAATCCTCCATGACTATTAGATTTTCATCTCCCGTTACATACAGAATTATTCATTCAATATCCTCATCCTCATATACTTTCTCTCTCTCTCTCTCTCTCTCTCTCTCTCTTCATCTTCAGCTTGCGACATCAGCATGTAAGCTACTAGACATACTGTCAGTGTTGGTTTGCTGTCGATTCTGATGAGAACAATCCTATCACTGTGAAAGTTATCCTGGCATCGGACACCACAATGAAAATTAACCCTGACTATAGAAAATGATTTAGAATGTGTTAAAATTTACTAACAATATTTATTTTTTTAAAGAAAAACAGACATAAATTATAGTTATTGACTGAATACAGTAAACAACTAACAAAAAAATGGCTCTGAGCACTATGGGACTTAACTTCTGAGGTCATCAGTCCCCTAGAACTTAGTACTACTTAAACCTAACTAACTTAAGGACATCACACACATCCATGCCTGAGGCAGGATTCGAACCTGCGACCGTAGCGGTCGGCGGTTTCAGACTGTAGCGTCTCGAACCGCTCGGTCACTCCGGCCGGCTAAACAACTAACAGTTGGGTTAAGAGAACAATGGACAAGGATCCTGGGTGACAGAAGTGAGTCAAGTACTCTGGCTCTAAAAATGCGGATAACGCAATCTGAATTGATCTGACGCTGAGCAGACTTTGATTGATAATCTACAGAAGTCTATATAGGTGCAGCTGAGAGCAAGTGGCGATTGAGATCCTGGCAAGGCCGGAGCAGCTGTATGTTACGCTGTTTGCTTCGTGCAGCAGTGTCACTTCCAGCTGGCGAGATGTGTGTGGTGGAGGCGAGACGTAAGGCGGCACCTGTGAATCGATTGCGGCCACGAAAGAAATGCAAAAGCTCACAGTCTAGCAAACAGGCAGACGGATCGCAATTTATTCTCTACCAGAGGCCTGAAATTACTGTGGATTTCAGTGTGTGACACAACTGTTTGCGGGTTGTACCAAGGACCAATTTGGCTCACTTATACGACAGAGTGCACAAGGATACCGGACGTCAAGACTGGTAAGACAAAAAGGAATAAGCGTGCCCTTGGCAAATGAGTAGTCCGAGACATTTGAAGTCACGTTGTAGGTGCAGTAAGAACTTCACCACTGGCTCTCCAGGCTAACTATTTGCAAGTGAAGTCAGTCTCAGGACAGGTCCCAAGTACCAACCACACATTCCAGAGGTTAGAGCAAAAGATCCCTTCCAGACAGAAGTCCAGAACCCGAGTGCCTCACACCTCTCCAGATAAACAAAAATCCGTCTTCCCGCAAAGTGCACGAACGACACCACCTTCACCCCGTTTTGAGCCCATCACAGGGCTTTAGAGGGGCTAAATCTCCCCTTCTACACGACAGCACAAATTAATGTCGAACCAGCACAAGAATTAAGAAACCTGCGTCTCTGAAAAAAAATAAATAAACCGCCAATTACTGGGTTTTTTAAGTTTTCGTGGAGGGAGAAGATGTTGTTCTCCAAAGTCACATCGCTTCCCACCACAACAAGTGGATAGAATCTTAAAGATCTTTATCTAAATCACCTGCACCTTGGAGCATGTTAGTCCTAGCTATAACGTGTAATAAAGATTCTATCTCTAAATGTTTCTCAGATGCTGGAGTTTCTTATACAACCGAGGCGGCCGATGGAAGTGAGTCACAGGCCTATTTGCAGTATCGGCGAACATGAAAACTTGTGAATTTTTATTGCATGTGGCTCTGCACACAATGCCTGGTTTATGACTCCACAGTGTAGACGCATCCCTTCAATTCATCGCCCCCAGCCCAGCCTTCGGCTGGCGCCAATGCAGGTATAGCAGCATTGCCCTACTGGAGACCTGCCTTGACTATTGGCTGCTCTGTCTGCCCTGCATGGCTATGGCCCTGTCTGGCAAGATTTACTAAGGGACTGGCTCGCCGGCAATTGCTTTCAACTTCCATTTTCTACGAACTAAGAACCATAAAAATACCTCATGCTTTTAGCGCCCTACCAGGCTCCATCAACGTCTGCTCAGGCCATTAACTTTCTAGAGTCTCGCACAAGGTGCATAAGGTCGTAACAAAATCTTTAATAATTTTCCATATACGAAAAATAGGTGAGTGAGTAACTTGTCCTCTCTCAACTGGACTGTTCACAATAACTCTCTCTCTGCCCTATCTGCTGCTGTTGATGTTACCATATACTCCTCTGATCAGAAATCCTTATTTTCTTTCCATTTCACTTCATTGACCTCCACTGTATCATGACTGAGCCTTTGCATTTCTCTTTTCAGATTTTCTAGCTTCCTTATCAAGCTCAAACTGCTAATATTCCACGCCCCGATTCGAAAAACGTTATCCTTTCGTTACCTTAATCAATCATTATCTATGGTCACCTCCCCCTTGGCAGTCCCCTCCTGGAGATCTGAATGCAGGACTAGTCCAAAAACTTTTGGCAATGGAGAGATCATAATGACACTTTTTCAATTACAGGCCACGTTTCCTGTGGATACACGTTATGTGATTTTAACGCAGTGGTTTCCATTGCCTTCCGCATCATCATAAATTGATCGTTCCTTATTCTTCCGTCTATCGGGACGATTTCCCACCCTAAGCGGAAGAGAGGACCCCGAACCTCCATCCACTTCTCCGCCCCCTTTGACAAGGCAGTTGGCTGATTAGAGTGACTTCTTACGACGGAAGTCTTTGACCACCGTTGCTGATGAATTGCATTCGAGATTTAAGCGCTGATGTGGTTCGAACCCGGGACTGAGGTCGTTTTGATTACTAATCAAAGACGCTACTCTTACGCCATATTCATGTAAACATACCCCACATCATTACGGAGCTACCACTGGCTTACACAGTGCCTTGTTGACAACTTGCATCGACGGCTTTGTGGGTTCTGCGCCACACTCGAACCCGACCATCGGCTCTTACACAACGAAGTCGGGACTCATCTAAACAGACCATGGGTTTTCAGTCGTTCAGAGCCCATCCGATACGGTCAGGAGCCAAGGAGAGGCGCTGGAGGCGATATCGTAGTGATAGCAAAGGTATCCACGTTGGTTGTCTGCTGCAGTACCCCGTTAACGTCAAATTTCGCCGGACTGTCCTAACGGATATGTTTGTCGTACATCTCACATTGACTTCTGTGGTTATTTCAAGCAGTGTTGCTTGCCTGTTAACACTGACAGCTATGCATAATCGCCACTTCTCTCTGTCGTTAAGTGAAGGCCGTCGGCCACTGCGTTCTCCATGGTATGAGGTAATGCCTGAAATTTAGTATTCTCGACAAACTCTTGACACTGTAGATTCCCTAACGATTTCCAGAATTCAATGCGCGGTGCGTCTAGCTCCAACTACCACACCACGTGCAAAGTTCAAAAATGGTTCAAATGGCTCTGAGCACTATGGGACTTAACTGCTGAGGTCATCAGTCCCCTAGAACTTAGAACTACTTAAACCTAACTAACCTAAGGACATCACACACATCCATACCCGAGGCAGGATTCGAACCTGCGACCGTAGCGGTCGGGCGGGTCCAGACTGTAGTGCCTAGAACCGCTCAGCCACACTGGCCGGCCGTGCAAAGTCGTTTAACTCCCATCGTGTGGTCATGAATCACGTGAGTACAAACGACAGCTCTGTCAATGCACTGCCCTTTTAATACCTTGTGTATGCGATACTAACGCCATCTGTATATGTGCATATCGCTATCACATGACTTTGGTCCCCTCAGTTTATAATGAACGTCCTCTGCACCTCACAGCTTTAATTCTATCCTACTGATCTTCATAAATTTCATTTTAGTTCTAGTATTCGACAAATTTGCTCTCTGTTCAGGATGCAATGGATAACATTGTAACTCCCGAAATGGCGGTTTTGGATTCGATTCTTTGTGGCTGTTTGACATTTTTGTGTGTGGAAAGGGTTATGTCCGCTCAGCCTCGTGACAACTCCAGCGACACATCCGAAACTTGCTCGCGGCTAAGAAACACCGGGACTGGCGACAGACATGCACCCGTTTAAATGCTACCGTTCCTATAAACTCGTCCAAGTTCTGGTCAGCCTTCCGTCGCCTTACCGGAACTAAACCCTCCCACTACTATCCTCTTCTCCATGATGATCACCCCTTCCCTGACAACCTTAGTAAGGCCAATCTCTTTGCCTCCTACCTCCCCGAAGTCTTTTCCATCCCCGACGATCCCCAGTTCGATTACTCCCTCTTCCCAGATGTCCGCAATTGAACTGACACCTCTGTCCCCCCCCCCCCTCACACCTGGTTTCCAGTACTTGGACAACATGATACACACAGAACTCAATGCCCCTATCACTACACAGTATCTCATTGCTACACTCCGCACAAAACGCAACATCGCTCCTGGTCACGATCGTGTCACCTACCGCCACCTTCGTGAAGCTCCTGTCTCTTTCCTCTCCTCCCTGGCCAGACTCTGCAATGTAGTCCTGTCCACCAGCTACTACCCAGACCTGTGGAAAACCTCCCGTACCCTGATGTTCCTTAAACCCGGTAAACCGCCGTCCGCCGTCTCCTCCTACCGTCCCATCATCCTTACCTCGGTCTTCAACAAGGTCCTGGAATCCATCCTACCCGCCGCATCCACCAGCGTCTCCACCAGCACCGCATCCTTCCCATTATCCAGTGTGGCTTTCGGCCCTCCTTCTCTTCCAATGACCTTCTCCTTCAACTCATTCATCTCCTTTCCGGACAGCTTAATTCCCGTCGCTCCGCTGTCTTCCTCTCCCTGGACCTCGAACGTGCAAATGACCGCGTCTGGCATTCCGGTCTCCTCTTCAAGCTCCAGACCTCCGCCCTTCCTATTAACTACGTCCGTCTGATCGGCTCCTTTCTCTCCCAACATCCTTCCTACGTCACCATCAATAACACGGATTCCTACACCATTTTTCCCTCCGCCGGTGTGCCCCAAGGCTCCGTCCTCTCCCCCCTTCTGTACCTTTTGTATACGGCTGTCATGCCGCCGCCGTCACCCCCCGTCCACCTTCTCCAGTTTGCCGATGACACTGCCTTCCTTGCCCTTGCCCCACCCTGCAGCGTTCCCAACACCTTCTCCAATCCCATCTTGACCGGTTCACCGCTTGGTGCAACCAGTGGTTGCTTAAGGTCAATCCCTTCAAAAGCCAGGCATCATTGTAGGCAAAACCACCCCTTCCTTCCGCCTCCTCGATTTCTATCTAACCATCTATGGCCGTCCTGTCACCCTCACCCCCACCCTTAAGTACCTTGGCGTTACCCTCGACCGTCGCCTCTCCTGGACCCCCCATCTCCTGACAATCCAAGCCAAGGCATGCTCCCGACTCCATCACCTCAAGCTCCTTTCCGGCCGTATGTGGGGTCTGGACCCCTCCACCATACTCCACACCTATAAATCCCTCATCCGCCCTATCCTCTGTTACGCCCATCCTGTCTCGATCTCCATCCCCCCTACCTTTTACAAATCCCTTCAGATCCTTGAACGCCATGCTCTCTGCGTCGCCCATCGCATCTGTCTCCCCTCCCCCATGCGGATCCTGTACGACCTCATTCCATTCCCCCACCTCCTCCTTTTCCTTGAACAGATACAGATCCTCTACACCTCCCGTAAACTCGATCCTCCACACCCACTTGTCTCCCCCATCCTCTCCCACCCCCGCCCGCTGCCGCGCCTCTACCTCCATGTCCCACCTGCTCTCCATCTCTCCACCCTCCTTACCCTCTCCCACGGCAGCTACCGCCAGCTCCCCCTCCCTGATGATGCCCTCCTCCCCTCCATCTACCCCTCCTACCAACTTTGATCCTCCCCTCCCACTTCCTGTGTTTTTTCCTTTGGGCACCCTCCCTCCCTTCTCTCTCCTTTTCCCTCCATCCCCCCTTCCTCCACCCTTCTTCCCCCAGGCTTCCCCTCCCCCCTCCCTTCCTTCTTCCCCCTATCTCCCCTGCCCTTGGCATCTCTGCTCTCCCCTCTCACACCCCCCTCCTCCTCTCTTGGCAGGTCTCCAGACTCGTACACGCTCAGTGGACATTCACGCGCCGGAGATCATCGCCATCAGTGTCTTGTGTGTGTGTCTTCGTGTTTGTGTTTAGTGTTCTTTCGCCGTCACGCTCCCCGTACACCTGTGCCGTCGCAGTCGTCAGTGTTTGTGTGCCGTGTCAACAGGTTTTAGTGTTTTTTCTTGTCCAGTGTGAATTGCTTCATGTATATTGTTTTCTGTGTCTACAATTTTTTGCCCGCCATTTGTATTGTATCATCTGTGCCTCCCTTATGTCTTATATTGTACCACTCGCGGCTGAAGAGCAGCGTATTATGCTGCTGACAGCCCACCTTTGTACAAAGTGTTTAAAATAACAATAAAGAAAAAAAAATCAGCCTCGTGACGCGAAAGTGAGTCTAGTCTTGTGGAAAGACTTCTTCAAGGTTAACAATATTTGACAAGCTATCTGAATCTTTCTAACGTATGTTCTATAGGGTACATCGCTTTAGAACCACGGAGTTGGGATTTTTTTCCCTCATACTACAATTTCGATTCTGATATTTTGGTTTGATTCTGATATAACAAAAATTGTTTGGTAAACAGCAACATTTCCTTATATTCTTCTTGATTCGAAATATCTTGATTGATTTTCTGTTTATCTACAGCTTTTCTGAAACGGAATAGACACTGGCCACTATCCGTTCAATTTATTTTTTATTCTTCTGTGTATTATTCATCAAATTAGAAGGGTCGATTACAAGACTGATCATTTGATAGATCTCACGTTCATCCTCACCAGCTTTCTTCAGCAGAGCGAAAATAAATACAGTGACTAGCCGTCAAGAAGCACAGCAGAAGTTACTATCTATTGTCACTTCTGTTGACTTAAGGGAACATAGGACCAGGTTTCTACTAATAGACATATTTGACAATTGCCTCTACAAGTCTACTCAGGTAACAATTACTTTTGAAAGCAACTGCACTCTGTTGCTAAAGAAATCGAATATCTGTCCGTCAGCAGAATACACAAGAGGACTTCCCGAATGATGATACTGAAGTATCAACTCTGCTTTCAGTAGATGAAGAAACTATTTCTTGCAGTACGGTGACGGGTGCATTCACTTTAGATGTAATGCTAATGAGCAAAAACTTAGGAGTGGCAATCACCCCTGCAGACTGATGATGGGTGAAGCTCGGCCGCATTAAAGAAATCAAATTATCGAATCTCAGGTCGTTTACTATTATTACTACAAACAGTCTGTCTCGTGTGTGTATAACAGTTGGAGGTGATGCGTTTCTGACTACCCAGGTTCAGATCTATGTCCACCCACACAGATTTAGTTTTTCCATGGTGTCCCTAAAGAAATAGCTTAGACCAGAGAAGGCTGCATTGAAAAGCACACATCCGATTTGCTTCCCTGTTCTCTGACACTCATAATCTGTATACGATTCTAACTACCTCTTCATCTACGGGGCGTTAAATTGTGAGCTTTTCCTCTTATGTGTGAGTACGTATTTATACCAATACTAGAAAAAGAAGAAGGGCTGCGCTAATGCTTATGTGCTGTCTACCACGCATCCGCATGTTTGCGGCTATCTGTTCTCATCCATTTCTTAACTGTTACCACCTGGGAAATTCTGTGACTTTTGGAAACTTCTGAGAATAAAGCCAGTTTCTTTCCGCCTGCTGTAAACGTTACAGATATACTGAATGCTCAGTGGCTTCGCACACGGATAAAGTTTTCCAAATCAGCAAAAAACAAACATTCAGTGACATGGCGTAGCACCTAACTCTGTAACTGGAAGGCAATGGTGGAGGAAGCTTTTTTTGGGATTGTATTACCATAAATATATTATATTACCTTTCCAATGAGACTAATGGCCCCCATGATGCGTCCTGATTGGCGCTTAATCTGCTTGCTGCGGCGTCATTGGACGATATAGACGAAGAGGCTTGTGGTTAGACTACCACTTTCCTTGTCATTAATGACTATTACGATATGTGAGTCAGTGCTTCTCCTTCGAATAGTTTCTCATTCGTCCTCATGAGGGTGAGTGGAGCTCTAAAAATTCTCAACATTTACATCAAAAGCCTCTGCAATATGTGAAAACATGAATGCGATATGCAATTAGTACAACACGAGGTACTGATTGATCTGTTTTCCACCAAACCGCGGTTACTACAGGGTCCAGTTACAATAATGTCACCATCGCCTAGGCAGTAACCATTCATAAATGGCAGGTGGCAGCATTAGCAGTGGAGGGTATATAAACCTTGCCGGGGGGGGGGGGGGGGGGGGCGCAAAGCAGTGGAGTCGGGGTAATAATGCGGAAAGGGAGAGATTTAGCTGACGTCTAAAAGGCCATGATCATTAGCTTGTGGAATTGATGAGATTTCTGAGGAACTGTTAAACGCATAGGAGAAAGAAGGGGAAATTGAGTTGATTGAATTATGTAATATACACGACAGGAAAATGGCCAAAGGACTTCACGGAAAGTATCTTAATAAAAGTATCTTAATACCTATACAAAAGAAAAAGAACAGCAAAAAGTGTGAGTAACATAGAACCGTGAGCCTGATATCGCATGCAGCCAAAGTCTTGCTGAGGACGCTCAACAGAAGGCTATCTGGAAAGCTGAATTGCGTAATAGGAGATGAACAATTTGTTTTCAAGCGAGGAGTGGGAACTAGAGATGGCATTGGGCTACTGAGAGTGATAGGGGAGAGGTACATGGAGAAGAAAAGGAAGGTGTGTTCATTGATCTTGAGAAGGCTTTTGACTGTGTCAAATGGGACAAACTGATGGAAATCCTAAGGAATCATTGAGTTGATTGGAGGGATATACGGCTAATTAGAAATTTATATTTGGACCAGAGAGCAAAAGTAAGAATAGGAGGTGTGATGAGTGAAGAAATTAAACTGGGAAGAGGTGTAAGAAAGGGTTGTTGTTTATCACCAACACTGTTCAATATATATCTGGAGGAAATTATTAGTGAAAGTTTTGATGGAAGGAGAGGAGTTTGTATAGGGGGTCAGAGAGTGAAGTGTATAAGATTTGCAGACGACATGGTTGTGATGGCAGAGAGTGCAAGAGAGATGGAACAAATTTTAGATGATCTAAACACAAAATTAGAAGAATATGGAATGATGCTTAACAAGAAGAAAACGAAAAGCATAGTAATTGGAGGAAAGGGGAGAAAGTACCATAAGAAAATAGAGGGAGAGGAAATAGAGCAACTGAATAACTTCAATTGCTTGGGAAGTGTAATAACGGATGATATGTATTGCTCAACAGAAATTAGGAAAAGACTTGCAACGGCAAAAGAAGGATTCAAGAGGAAACAGAAATTGCTTTGCGGACCACTAAACAAAGATCTGAGGAAAAGACTTGCCAAATGTTACATCTGGAGCGTTGCACTGTATGGTGCAGAGACCTGGACATTGAGGAAAGAAGATGAGAAAAGATAGGAGGCACTAAAGATGTTGACATGGAGAAGAATGGAAAAAGTAAAATGGGAAGACCGAGTAAGGAATGAAGAAGTATTAAGAAGAGTTGGAGAAGAAAGAAACATGCTGAAAGTTATCGGGAAAAAGAAGACGGAACTAGACTGGACATTGTTTGAGGAGGGACTGCTTATTGAAGGAAGGAATGGTGGAGGGAAAACGGGGAAGAGGAAAAAGAAGATATCAAATGCTGGACAATATCAAAGGGAACAAATATTCAGAAATGAAAAGACTGGCTATGGATAGACGAAAGTGGAAGAGGCTTAACCCATGACAAGACCTTCCGTAAGGCTAAATACCATATTACTACTACTATTAGCTTTCGAGCCAAGGGCGAAAGCATTTCCAAAACAGCCCAGTGTTTAAACTTTTCGTGTGCCGTTGTGGTTAAAGAATACCGTACATGACAAAATGACACCATCCAAAACAAGCGCCGAGGTAATTGTGGTGCACCATGGGCTATAAATGACAGGGGTGAACGACGGTTGCGGACATGTGTACGGGTGGGTAGACGTGCACCTGTCGAGCATCTGACCGCCCAGATGAACCAAGGGGAGCTACTAACAGTGTCTCCTCAACGACCTTGAAGCGAACAATGCTGCATATGGACCTCTGCAGCAGGCGCCTGGTTCATGCCCACACGTTGACTGTTGTACGTAAGCGAAGAAGGCTGGAGGAATTAGCACGCTAATATCGCATCGGACGTCCACTGAGTGGTGACAGGTGGCCTTTCAGACGGATGACGTTTTACGCTGTATCGGACAAATGGCCTTTGGCTTGTACTGCGTGAAACGTCTGAAACCGTACATCGTGCAACAAGCTTGGGAAGGGTCCAGGACGGAGGAGGGAGCGGTATAGTCTGGGGATTGTTTTCGCGGCATTCCCTGGGTGATTTAGTCTTTCTGGAGGGCGCAATCGATCAACACAAGTACGCATCTATCCTTGGGGACCATGTCCACACCTACATGCAGTTTGTTTTTTTCTCGGCATGACAGCATCTACCAGCAGGACAATGCAATGTGCCACCAATCTGTCCAGATTTAAACCCAATAGAGAATCTGCGGGACTACCTCGAATGGGCTGTTTGCGATATGAATCCTCAACCGAGGAACCTTCCATAGCTGGCCACGGCACTGGTTTCGGCATGGCTCCACATGCCTGCCGATAACTTCCCTAACTTCAGCGGTCCGTGCTGCAAAAGGTGGCTATTCAGGCTTTTGACAGATGGTCACATTAATGTGGCTGGACAGTGCAGAATAAACAGTAGGCCATATGCAGATGTGCTGTGACTGGTTACCGCTGATATTATCGTCTTTTCCACACCGCATAGAACATTATAGGCACACCTCACACACGTGTTGGACTCATACACAGTTGTGAATAAAATCCAAAATTTTCATGTTATAATGTGTTATTATTATTAAGATATGTAGTAGTTAAATAAAAAATAAATTTGCCCTTATTTAAAAGCTTTTCTTTCTATAAAGCTTTAAGAAACATTTAAAAGATTGCCCGCTTTCTCAGATTTATCTAGGTTGTTTTTTTCTGTGGTGAGTGAAATGCTAGTATAGAAGCAGGTGGAAGGCCTAACTGCGAGATTCTTCTTCTAATAGCTACTGCGCTAGGAAAAGAATATTTCAGTGTGTACTTGGCAAGACGCAATGCTTTGTAAGATATACACTCCTGGAAATGGAAAAAAGAACACATTGACACCGGTGTGTCAGACCCACCATACTTGCTCCGGACACTGCGAGAGGGCTGTACAAGCAATGATCACACGCACGGCACAGCGGACACACCAGGAACCGCGGTGTTGGCCGTCGAATGGCGCTAGCTGCGCAGCATTTGTGCACCGCCGCCGTCAGTGTCAGCCAGTTTGCCATGGCATACGGAGCTCCATCGCAGTCTTTAACACTGGTAGCATGCCGCGACAGCGTGGACGTGAACCGTATGTGCAGTTGACGGACTTTGAGCGAGGGCGTATAGTGGGCATGCGGGAGGCCGGGTGGACGTACCGCCGAATTGCTCAACACGTGGGGCGTGAGGTCTCCACAGTACATCGATGTTGTCGCCAGTGGTCGGCGGAAGGTGCACGTGCCCGTCGACCTGGGACCGGACCGCAGCGACGCACGGATGCACGCCAAGACCGTAGGATCCTACGCAGAGCAGTAGGGGACCGCACCGCCACTTCCCAGCAAATTAGGTACACTGTTGCTCCAGGGGTATCGGCGAGGAACATTCGCAACCGTCTCCATGAAGCTGGGCTACGGTCCCGCACACCGTTAGGCCGTCTTCCGCTCACGCCCCAACATCGTGCAGCCCGCCTCCAGTGGTGTCGCGACAGGCGTGAATGGAGGGACGAATGGAGACGTGTCGTCTTCAGCGATGAGAGTCGCTTCTGCCTTGGTGCCAATGATGGTCGTATGCGTGTTTGGCGCCGTGCAGGTGAGCGCCACAATCAGGACTGCATACGACCGAGGCACACAGGGCCAACACCCGGCATCATGGTGTGGGGAGCGATCTCCTACACTGGCCGTACACCACTGGTGATCGTCGAGGGGACACTGAATAGTGCACGGTACATCCAAACCGTCATCGAACCCATCGTTCTACCATTCCTAGACCGGCAAGGGAACTTGCTGTTCCAACAGGACAATGCACGTCCGCATGTATCCCGTGCCACCCAACGTGCTCTAGAAGGTGTAAGTCAACTACCCTGGCCAGCAAGATCTCCGGATCTGTCCCCCATTGAGCATGTTTGGGACTGGATGAAGCGTCGTCTCACGCGGTCTGCACGTCCAGCACGAACGCTGGTCCAACTGAGGCGCCAGGTGGAAATGGCATGGCAAGCCGTTCCACAGGACTACATCCAGCATCTCTACGATCGTCTCCATGGGAGAATAGCAGCCTGCATTGTTGCGAAAGGTGGATATACACTGTACTAGTGCCGACATTGTGCATGCTCTGTTGCCTGTGTCTATGTGCCTGTGGTTCTGTCAGTGTGATCATGTGATGTATCTGACCCCAGGAATGTGTCAATAAAGTTTCCCCTTCCTTGGACAATGAATTCACGGTGTTCTTATTTCAATTTCCAGGAGTGTATAACTGAAAAAGGTAGAAAGCATGTAACTAGTAGAGGGGAGGTGCTGAGCATATGGCAGATTAAATTTTAAAAAGTTTTATTTGCCTCAGCGGGTTTTTAACATTAACCAAATGAACTATAAAAGGTGGCCATACGTCATTTAACAGATGCCACAATGAAAATACGAGGGTTGTCCAGAAAGTAAGTTCCGACCGGTCGCGAAATGGAAAGCAATTGGAAAATCCGGTAAAGTTTTGCACAGCTGTGTTGGTCAGTGTCTCTAGTACGCCCGTCGATCGCATCTAGACGCTCTTCTCAGTTGTGAGTGAACAGTGAGCATGTAAAGATGCGTAGGGAATAGCGTCTCCCGCCAAGTATGAGGGCCTGGTTAGAGAATTCGCCTGTGTCATGCAGCCCGCATAACACAACTGTCGAACAGTTCCTTTTTCGTGCCAATTCTCGGCCGCACGCTGCAGGGGCAATGAAGACGCTCTTGCAGCGTTTCCGATTAGAAGTGTTTGATTATCCTCAATACAGTCCGTAATTGGCTCCCCCTGAGTCTCATCTCTGCTCGCAAGAACCGCTGGATGTGAAGACACAATTTTTCCACAGACAACGAGCTGCAGACCAGTGCAGACAACTGGCGGAAAGCACAGGCGGCTGCTTTCTATGACGAGGATATTGGACAGTTGAAACAACACTACGACTAAAACTCGAAGTTGAAGCGGCGACTATGTGGAGAAGTAGATGGAAGGTGTACCTAACTGTTGCAAATAAAACGTTTCTGGTTTTCGCTGTGGTTTCCATTTCACGACCCATCGGAACTTACTTTCTCGACAACCCTTAATTCAAGTGCACAACACTTAAAGAAATTTTGAACGTTAGGCATACGTAATGTTTTTTAAATAGGAGAACAACAGACAAATAACTGACACGATTAATAACAATTAAAAAACCTGAAACAAATGCAACTGGTCCTTAAACAGGCATTAACACAAGGTGACCAGCTTGAGCTTAACCTGTTCCCCCTATTCAATTTAGATTAGGAATTCTATAACACTAAGAGCAAAATTTAAAACCACATAAACACAAAGCAATAACAGAAATAAACTATAAGTCACTCGAGAAGAAATATCATAAGACGATTTCAAGTTAAATTACGGCTTAATGACAATGACAATAATTTGAAGCATGACAGTAATTGACACATGAATAAAAGATCATTTTCTTCAGAAGTTAACTTCTTTAACATATGAGTCTTTAAAAGGAAGTGCATGATTTGAAAATTAAAGCACAGGAAATAAAATTTTCGTAAGCCAACCAACAGTAAAATCTATATTCTGTTCGCCTTTTACAAGTAGATTAAAGTAACTCGGGCGTGCACTATTAACACGGAATGCTGACCCACATGAAGGTCTCAGATTAATTTGATTGTTGATGATCAGAGGTAAGCAGCATTAAACGGGAGAACACAAACTGAATTTCGTTGGATGACAACCAGCCTTTTAGTTACGTGTATGAAGAGGTGCTCGTCGTTTTGTTGGTAAGCCTCCCTTCGGCTGTAAGCAAATACTGACATGCATAGCATCTACAACCAAGGCAGCCGAAATGAGAACCGTGTCAATTCCCAAGGCACAAACCCGCAACCATGAAGACAAGGGAAGCATTAATTCCTCAGTTGTCGTGTGCACATCCTGTACTCTGTACGCCTCTCCTTGGCTGCAGGTAAACACCACGACTACGGCATCCACAAACAAGGTAGCGAAAGGGAGAAGTGAGGTAACTCCGAAGGTTCAAACCCGTGAACACGAAGGCAGAATGATATGGCAGACATGGTAGGCACACCTTCCATCGCCATTCATGACACGAAAACCCGGACGTCTGTCCCCTGGTGAGCAACCACAGTAATTAAACAGACCGCCAGACAGACAATGATGCCAAGGAGGAACGTGCGTGTGGTTAAATAGAGTTCAGCGAGCGACTACACTCTCTCTCGCGACATGCCAAGGAAATAACTACTAGGATAAAATCAGAGAAGTTTAATGAGCGGTAGTAATCGATTGTATAGCTAACACTTGGTTCAAGAATCATAAAAGAAGATTGTATACCTGGAAGAATCCTGGAGATACTAAAAGGTATCAGATAGATTATACGAGGGCGGTTCAGAAAGTAACCTCCGATTGGTCACAGTGCGGGTTGTGGGGGGAGTAGCGACGCCATCTGTGCGTTCACGCACTCAACAGGTCAGTCGGCATCAAGCCGTGGTCGAGTGAACGTCGTACCTGCGCTAGTTTAGTTTTTGTGGCAGTTTGAAATGTGTGCTGCAATAGAAAACCCCGCCAAATGTGAAGTGCGTGCTGTCATAAGGTTTTTTACAGCCAAAGGATATTCTGCAGCAGCTATTCATCGTGAGCTTTGTGCCGTGTACGGACCAAGAGTTATGAGTGAAGGAGTTGTCCGTGAATGGGTACGTTTATTTAAAAGTGGACGAGAAAACGTTCATGATGAAGAGAGGAGTGGTAGACCATCATTGGTGACTGACGAACTCGTTCAGACAGTTGATGCAAAAGTTCGTGAAAATCGACGTTTCTCAATGTCGGAGTTGTCTACTGGTTTTCCACAGATTTCTAAGACTCTCTTGTACGAGATAGTGACAGCAAGATTGGGTTACCGTAAGTTCTGTGCACGATGGGTGCCCAAAATTCTTACCGACCACCACAAAACTCAAAGAATGGCCTCTGCATTAGACTTTCTGTCACGTTATGAGGACGAAGGAGAACCATCGTTAAACAGAATCGTGACCGGTGACGAAACCTGGATTAAGTACGTGAACCCTGAGACAAAAGAACAATCAAAGATGTGTGCACATTCAAATTCGCCTACCAAACCAAGAAAAGCCTCGCAAGATTTTTCTGCCAGAAAACTGATGGCAACGGTGTTTTGGGATGCCAAACGGGTGTTGTTGGTTGAACTCATGGAACGTGGTACGACCATTAATCACGACGTGTACTGTGAAACAATAAAAAAGTTACGACGGGCTATACAGAACAAACGCCGTGGTATGCTGACTTCCGGTATCGTTTTTTTGCACGATAACGCCCGTCCTCACTCTGCTCGCAGAACAACGGCCCTTCTTGAGTCCTTCAAGTGGGACGTTATCAACCATCCACCTTACAGCCCAGACCTGGCGCCAAGTGATTATCACCTCTTCATGCATTTGAAGAAATGGCTCGGGTCACAGCGGTTTGATGACGACGAAGAGCTCAAAGATGCGGTCACAGGCTGGCTCCAGGCACAAGCGGGTGATTTTTATGCAGAAGGAATTTCAAAGCTTGTGAAGAGATACGATAAGTGCCTCGATCGCTATGGAGACTATGTAGAAAAATAGTGCAAAGATGTAGTTGTAAGATGTATATATTAAAATATTTTTATTTAACTTGGTGTATTTTTTTAAATCAACCGGAGGTTACTTTCTGAACGGCCCTCGTATAATGGTAAGACAGAGATTTAGGAACCAGGTTTTAAATTGTAAGACATTTCCAGGGGCAGATATGGATTCTGACCACAATCTATTGGTTATGAACTGCAGATTGAAACTAAAGAAACTGCAAAAAGGTGGGAATTTAAGGAGATGGGACCTGGATAAACTGAAAGAACCAGAGGTTGTACAGAGTTTCAGGGAGAGCATAAGGGAACAATTGACAGGAATGGGGGAAAGAAATACAGTAGAAGAAGAATGCGTAGCTCTGAGGGATGAAGTAGTGAAAGCAGCAGACGATCAAGTAGGTAAAAAGACGAGGGCTAATAGAAATCCTTGGGTGACAGAAGAAATATTGAATTTAATTGATGAAAGGAGAAAATATAAAAATTCAGTAAATGAAGCAGGCAAAAAGGAATACAAACGTCTCAAAAATGAGATCGATAGGAAGTTCAAAATGGCTAAGCAGGGATGGCTAGAGAACAAATGTAAGGATGTAGAGGCTTGTCTCACTAGGGGTAAGATAGAAACTGCCAACAGGAAAATTAAAGAGACCTTTGGAGAGAAGAGAACCACTTTTATGAATATCAAGAGCTCAGATGGCAACCCAGTTCTAAGCAAAGAAGGGAAGGCAGAAAGGTGGAAGGAATATATAGAGGGTTTATACAAGGGCGATGTACTTGAGGACAATATTATGGAAATGGAAGAGGATGTAGATGAAGATGAAATGGGAGATACGATACTGCGTGAAGAGTTTGACAGAACACTGAAAGACCTGAGTTGAAACAAGGCCCCGGGAGTAGACAACATTCCATTAGAACTACTGATGGCCTTGGGAGAGCCAGTCCTGACAAAACTCTACCATCTGGTGAGCAAGATGTATGAGACAGGTGAAATACCCTCAGACGTCAAGAAGAATATAATAATTCCAATCCGAAAGAAAGCAGGTGTTGACAGATGTGAAAATTACCGAACTATCAGTTTAATAAGACACAGCTGCAAAATACTAACGCGAATTCTTTACAGACGAATGGAAAAACTGGTAGAAGCGGACCTCGGGGAAGATCAGTTTGGATTCCGTAGAAATGTTGGAACACGTGAGGCAATACTAACCTTACGACTTATCTTAGAAGAAAGATTAAGAAAAGGCAAACCTACGTTTCTAGCATTTGTAGACTTAGAGAAAGCTTTTGACAATGTTGACTGGAATACTCTCTTTCACATTCTAAAGGTGGCAGGGGTAAAATACATGGAGCGAAAGGCTATTTACAATTTGTACAGAAACCAGATGGCAGTTATAAGAGTTGAGGGGCATGAAAGGGAAGCAGTGGTTGGGAAAGGAGTGAGACAGGGTTGTAGCCTCTCCCAGATGTTATTCAATCTGTATATTGAGCAAGCAGTAAAGGAAACAAAAGAAAAATTCGGAGTAGGTATTAAAATTCATGGAGAAGAAGTAAAAACTTTGAGGTTCGCCGATGACATTGTAATTCTGTCAGAGACAGCAAAGAACTTGGAAGAGCAGTTGAACGGAATGGACAGTGTCTTGAAAGGAGGATATAAGATGAACATCAACAAAAGCAAAACGAGGAAAATGGAATGTAGACAAATTAAATCGGGTGATTCTGAGGGAATTAGATTAGGAAATGAGACACTTAAAGTAGTAAAGGAGTTTTGCTATTTAGGGAGTAAAATAACTGATGATGGTCGAAGTAGAGAGGATATAAAATGTAGACTGGTAATGACAAGGAAATCGTTTCTGAAGAAGAGAAATTTGTTAACATCGAGTATAGATTTAAGTGTCAGGAAGTCGTTTCTGAAAGTATTTGTATGGAGTGTAGCCATGTATGGAAGTGAAACATGGACGATAACTAGTATGGACAAGAAGAGAATAGAAGCTTTCGAAATGTGGTGCTACAGAAGAATGCTGAAGATAAGGTGGGTAGATCACGTAACTAATGAGGAGGTATTGAATAGGATTGGGGAGAAGAGAAGTTTGTGGCACAACTTGACTAGAAGAAGGGATCCGCTGGCAGGACATGTTTTGAGGCATCAAGGGATCACAAATTTAGCATTGGAGGGCAGCGTGGAGGGTAAAAATCGTAGAGGGAGACCAAGAGATGAATACACTAAGCAGATTCAGAAGGATGTAGGTTGCAGTAGGTACTGGGAGATGAAGAAGCTTGCACAGAATAGAGTAGCATGGAGAGCTGCATCAAACCAGTCTCAGGACTGAAGACCACAACAACAGTAATCGATTGTAATGCACCCATGTAAAGACGCAGTACCTGCAATATCGTCAGACGCTCAATTAATGCTTCAAAATTCAAAATGATTCAACTGGATCTGAGCACTATGGGACTCAATATTTGAGGTCATCAGTCCCCTAGAACTTAGAACTACTTAAACCTAACTAACCTAAGGACATCACACACATCCATGCCCGAGGCAGGATTCGAACCTGCGACCGTAGCGGTCGCGCGGTTCCAGACTGAAGTGCCTAGAACCGCTCGTCCACAACGGCCGGCCCCAGTTGATGCACTATCCTTTCATAACCACTTTTTGCTGACAGTCGGGAAAAGAACCCTTCAACTACTCTTTGAAAATGTTTTAAATAACTCAGCATTACACCGAAGGAGACGATCCTGTAAGTCTGCATTCCTTTAGCGAAGTTCTTCTATGCCAGTACTTTCTAACTGTTGGCACAAACAAACATTCTCGTGTCTACAGCATTATTTCTTTTCATAGTAATGTTTCCTGTAGTAGTGGTTCATTCATTAGTTGTTGATATATTTAACTGTAAAGCACATAATTTTACGGTAATTCAGTTTTTGTGCTTGAATCTTTCTGTCATTGTTAATCTTATTACTACTTCCAAAATCCACTGTGGTATTAGGGAGATATACAGCTGGAACAACATCATGATTCAACTTGCATTTTTGAATGAGATTCAATAGTTCACTTTTCAGATCTGTTTCATAATCCGAATCAGCAAAATGTTTTGAGCGCGCAAAAGTATTAGCAACTAAAAACAATTCGGTATGTTTACAGGCATTTATCCACTTTATTTCGTCTCTTTGTTCTTAGGAATTATATGAATATTGCTAACTTTTTGCTTTGTATGCAGCGGTTAGTGCCGCTCGCGACTGGACAGCAAACCATTAGTTTTCGCTGGAAACAATTCAAAATACCCTCCCGAATCCCTTAATACACTGAGAACTGTACCTTAACTCAACACTTAACTGTCAGTCACCGATAAGAACTCACATTCACATAAGCAATCTTGTATTCACTCTGAAACACAATGACATCACAATAGGTTAAAACAGTTTTGGGGGGCTTCTGAGCGGAGGTTGGATTGGCTGTGACGTCAGTGTCACACACACACACACACACACACACACACACACACACACACACACACACCGTATCCCTACCACAATTGTTTACCAAACCATGACCTCTGATGGGTATGTAAAGAACGTACTGCAATGATTTTTACAGAGAAATAACAACTAAGGGAAGGACGTATGGTTATGTCACGCAGGACAATGCGTCTATGACAATATTATAAGGGTGGCTTCTATCATGAAAAACACGATCTTTGGAAGAAAAACAATGTTATGAAAACATCTTGATTAAATCTAGAGATCCATTATTCGAGAAATGCCGCCCCACTGCATTGGGTGAGCATAAATGCTTTTCTTGATTACAAATATATCTTTCTAAGCAACTATGTTTGATATACCTATCTGGTTTGTTGCAAATGGCAGCTTAACTCAAAGTTTTCTATGGACGCACTTTCACAATTCCGTGTGATTCTTTTTCACTGAGCCTACCTTTACGGCGACCGTTTACTTGGATATGTTGGAGCTTTACGTTGCGGCTCAGTTATAGAGATTTCAGTCAATGGTAGTGTTTCAACAAGATGGCTCTCCACCATAATGGAAGTTATTAGTTTGACGGTTCTTGGATGAAACCTTTCCGGGCAGATGGATCGATAGATACGGTCCTGCATCATGGCCACCACGTCCACCAGACATAACCCCTCTCGACTCTTTTGAGCAGTTACATTAAGGATAAAATGTTCACTTCACCAGTTCCTGATGTGCCAACTCTTACTCTATGAATACGAGATACTGTAGAGGCGGTGACGGAGGAGATGTTGGCAAAGACATGGTGAGTTGTTCTATGGGCAACAAAAAGAGCACATATGGAAGTGTTTCAACGAAAGCTTTATGAGCCAAGCTACCATTTGCAGACAAACTTCATAGCTGTATCTAGCATACTACTAAGAAACAAAGAATAAAATAAGAGAGACTAGGGTGCATTCCGAGGCGTGTAGACTTTTTTTGTCGCTCGAACACGAATGGAATAGGCGTAAGACCACTAATACTGGCACTAAATATCTTCCACCACAAACTGTAGGTACTTGCGGAGCATTTACGTAGAAGCTAGCATACTGCATTATAATGTAGATCACAGTAGTATATTTTTTTGTCAAATAGAAGTTAAGCTTCTGATGTGGTTCCGCTTTACTAATGCAAATTTACAATTTATCGACAGTAGAACTGTTTTCATGTTTCAAAGATTAGTGTGTTGCACGATAACATCGTTCTTAATTAAACTTTCAGAACCATGAAAGTTGAGTTTGCTTCGGACTACTCTGGGGAAAGCTGGGGTACTTACCGTGCTGTTTCCCGCAGGTGAGCCTCATCGCGGTAAACGTGCTGGGCCAGCTGTGCGAGCCGGACGGCTGCGGCCGCGAGAACAACAACAACGGCCTGCCCAACAACCACAACGCGCTGCTGCTGGTCAGCAACCCGCAGTACACCTCGCCCTACGACGACCTCGCCTTCGAGATGTACGTCGACCCCGAGGTGGCCAGCATCATCCGCACCATGGAGGCCAAAAAGCAGCAAGCCGTCATAAGTACGTCTCCTCTCTGCACGTAATAGTCCACTGGAAATGTGAACATCACGACATGCCTATGGAAAAATTTTAACTTTATGACTTTCATTGCACTGTTAGTAGTTGATTAACTTCAAATTTAACCATTTGGAAGTAGTCATGTTAGACGGCACAGGCAATTTTCATGCGCAATAATCACTGCTGTTGTTCCACAGGGTTCGATATTGGGTCCATTCCTGTACTCATTGTCCATAGATGACCTCCCCTGTCTTATGCTGATTTAGTAAAAACCGTTCGTTTTGTTGATGTTCCTTCGTAACGAAGTCCAGTAAAAAGTAAATATGTGAAATTTTCACAATAATTATTGACTGGAATACTGTAGATCGTGTGTCACTTTACTTAAGGGGGAAAGAAGTTCATTATGTTCTGTACAAGATAGCATATGACATCATCAGTAGCAACAGAGCTTAGAGAAAAGGAAATAAACAAGGCTCATTGGTTGTGTAGGATTTGCTGTAGAGATAGGAAGATAGTGGAACAGGAGGAGAAGATTGCTGCCCTGCCCTTCAGGCGGATCTAGATAAAGCGAAACAAGATATGGAAAGGTCAAGGGGGCAGAAGGGAAAAGAGAGGTGGGAAGTGACAACAGGTTGGCTCTGAGCACTATGGGACTCAACTGCTGTGGTCATAAGTCCCCTAGAACTTAGAACTACTTAAACCTAACTAACCTAAGGACAGCACACAACACCCAGCCATCACGAGGCAGAGAAAATCCCTGACCCCGCCGGGAATCGAACCCGGGAACCCGGGCGTGGGACAACAGGTGAGAGAAGAAATAGGAATAGGACGGTCTCAGACAGTGTGGTTGTGAATGTGGAAAACATGTTTGATCTGTTGTCACAGTTGGAAACTGATGAGCCACAAGTAGATGTAGGAGTAGACAGGACACAACAAACGGTACAGTCCAAAGACAGAGTGGTCACTGGTGAGAGCGATATCTACACTCTTGTAGCCGTCTTGATGCTCGCTGAAGTTCAGTATCCTAGACTGTGCAGCGTTAGTAATTGTCTGGCTTGGCGATGGCGGCTTCTTAAATACACGCTGAGCGGAAAGGTACTCGTTCTTTCCTTCGGCGGGCACATGGCCAGCATAGAGAAAACAGGACGTGACTGCAGCGCTCTGGCGGCGATGCAGGCGCCGTGGTTGGCGATGCTGGCTCCGCGATTTTTGCGCACGGCCTTCCATAGGCCCACCTTTTTTCTTGTTTCGCTCATAACTCTTCTGAGTGGTTTGATGCGAGACCTCGCGAATTTCTCTTCTGTGCCAAACTCTTTATATCAGAGTAGAACTCGCAATCTACGTCTTCAATTATTTGCTGGATTTATTCAATGTTTGTATTCCTCTACAGTTTGTACCCTCCACAACTCCCTCTAATACCTTGGAAGTTATTCCCTGATATCTTAACAGATGTCGATCCATCCCGTTCCTTCTTCTGGTCAATATTTTCCATATATTCCTTTCCTCACAGATTCTGCGTACGTTACAGTCCACCCAATTTTCAATATTCGTCTGGAGCGCCACATCTCAAATGCTAAGATTCTCTCTTGGTTTTGCCACGTCCATGTCTCACTGCCATGCAATTCTGTGCTCCAAAGGTACTTTCTAGGAAGTATCTTCCTCGAATTAAGATCTGTGTTTGATACTAGTAGTCTTCTCTTGGCCCACCGATAAATGTGTTATTTACCAGTTGTGGACACAGACAGCTGTTTTTATTTATTGGTGATGATCGTCAGCCAGACCTGTGTTTGATATTAGTAATCTTCTCTTGGCTCGCCGATAAAAGTTTTATTTACCAGTGGTGGACACGGGAAGCTGTTATTATTTATTGTTGGTGTACGTCGGCCAGTGTTATTATTTTGTTCTAGTAGAAATAGTAAACAGCCAATCAGGTGTACATTGTAAAGTTTATTAAAATCCCTTTACGATGGTTTCAACGTTTATAAAAACGTCTTCTTCAGAAGGAAGATACGGACAACTGGAATACATGTTATGGCTCAGTTACGTTAAAATATAGCCGAAAGATGTCGTCAGGTATGAAATTTTCGCCTCCATATTAAATTAAAAGATGCACAATATTGTTGTCGTCAAATAGTACTTGCTCACCAATGTGCAGCTAGTGCACTAGCGACATGCACACAACGCTTACGCTAAGGAGGTGAAAGTCTTATATTAGAAGACGCCTTTCGGTTATAGGTAATCCAGTTGTCCATATTTTCCTTCTAAGAAGACGCTTTTATAAACAGTTGAAACCACGATAAAGGAATTTTAATAAACCTTCCACATATTTTCCTTCTGAAGAAGACATTTTTATGAATGCTGAAACCATGGTAAAGGGATTTTAATAAACCTTCCAATTTGCAACTGATTGGCTGTTTACTACTTTTACAAGAAAATTTCATTCTACGGTTGCTATCCAACCTTGTACAAAATTTTAAAAAGCTATTATTTTGGTGGTTTATGCCTCTCGGTATGGCAACCTATCAGCTTTAGCTGTGTTGCAATGTAGCTGACGTCCTCGGATACCGAGAGGAAGTATATGCGAGCCAGCCGACTTTTGTTTGAGTAGAAAAATGAGACACAGCTCAGGTATAAAGAAGACTGTGTACATAACGGTTACACGACCCATTCTTGAGCACATCTCCATTGCTTGGTGTCGTTACCAGAAATCATTAAAGGAAAACATCGGAGCATTGCAGAGGAGTGCAGCTAGCTTTGTTATTGGTCGGTTCGAGCAGCACGAGGCCGTCGGGGAAGTGCTCCATGAGCTTAAATATGAATCTTTCGAGGGAAGATGATAATCTTTTCATGATATGCTATTGAGAAAGTTTATAGAACCAGCATTCACAGCAACTGCTGGTCCAACGTACATTGTGCGTAAGAACAAGATATGGGAGTGAAGGCCTCACACATAGGAACACAGGTCTTCGCTCCGGACAGATCAGAAAAGCAGTGCCTAGCCCCAGACAGAGGCTTGCAGACCATGTACGCAAATGTAGAATGATTTACAGTGGCTTGCAGACCATGTACTCAGATGCAGAATGATTTTGAACCCTGTCACGCCAGCGCTAATCGTATCATAATTCCACACTACGCCATCTTCCGCACGGGTGATTCTTGCGGTCTTGCACATGTCTAGTGAAGCAATACTTTCCAAGAGTAGTAGAATAACATTTAAATGCATGTATGTTTCTACCCTGCATGCTCATTAGCCAAACAGCAGTCGCCTGCAATGTTTCACCTCGGTATCAAGTGATGTAGTCATATGAATCAAGGCCTCAGAGAGCTGCGATAACTGGTTAAGCAGCTTCCTAACACTGGGTGCGTTACCTACCTTGGGATGTAAACGGGACGTTGTTCGTTACGATCAGCACTGGTTATTGCCGCAGTTATTTCTAGAACGCAACAGTATTTTGTATGAGATTATGGACACATTAGGGATAAACGCTGCTTGTTTTGTTACTGACACATGTACTTTTTGTAAGTGAACTATGTTTTCACCATAGTTGAATATCTGCGTGATAACGATTTTTATAGGCTAATTGTAGGCTACTATATTTCGACGGTTATTAACAGTGGCAAATTTAATATTATTGGTTTTGGAGGGAGAAGTATCCACATTCAGGTAAACAACGGAATGTTAAGATCTGTGATTACTACCAGTCCCTGTTTTGATTTTAATACAGCTTTATTATATTATAATTACATAGACGGTAGGGTGCACATAGTTTATATTCAACAATTTTGATTAACGACACTTGTAGCTATAATCACTGTTTATTAGGCGCCAATTTAAACTTTGCAATACTTCAGTCCTTGCTCGCATTCATCATTATGTTTACAACCCTGTTTCACTCAGTTTACTGAGATTGTGGAACTTCTCCATGAGAATTTTCAAAGTTTACATAAAAACTCATACGGACAATTACTGATTCTTCTGATGCACGGGCGATTATTAATCATTAAACCCGAACACAACATCCTTCTTATTACTATCTTTCCTTGAATTCTTTTATTAATACTTTTCTTTCTAGTGTACTTCCACTTCTCTCCAGTCGATATTTGTCTGATTTGTTTCCAAGACAAACTTATTCCACTTTGATTCTGCATACCTTTCTTCTCGGCGTGAGCTACTGGCTCACTTTCCCACGCTAGACTCCCACTTACAATAGTCTGGAAACATAAGTACGCTCAAATAGTACCATTCTTATTGGTCGCACGTCGATACGCAACGAATGAAGGTCTGTCAAAGTCGCTAGCATCTGGTATACGTGACATTCTTTCAAGACTTAGTCCTAAAAGTTGGTACGAGAGGGACTGCGTGTCCTGAAGGACATTGCGATGAGGATTCACATCGGACTTGGATCATAATGTATAAAAATAAAAAATCATGAGCGAACCTGCGGGCACTTGTTTGAAATCTGTAGCGATATCTGAACTTCAGTGAATGGAAAAAAAAACATAGAGGTAAGCTACACGCTAAAGCACACCCTCGTACATAAATAACGTACCTAAAAATAGAATGCGTGGCTTGTTTTTGGTGAAGGCAATTAGAGAAGTAATTTCAAGAACGTCTCATGTATTAGCTAAAATTAAGATTGTATTACCCTCTGTAAGTAATCATTAAATTAAGTTCCCTATGTCGCAGGTACGTTCATGAGTCTCACGTACACAACTGGCCATTAAAATTGCTACACCAAGAAGAAATGCAGATGATAAACCGGTATTCATTGGACAAATATATTATACTAGAACTGACATGTGATTACATTTTAACGCAATTTGGATTCATAGATCCTGAGAAATCAGTGTCCAGAAGAACCACCTCTGGCCGTAATAACGACCTTGATACTCTTGGGCATTGAGTCAAACAGAGCTTGGATGGCGTGTACAGGTACAGCTGCCCATGCAGCTTCAACACAATTCCACAGTTCATCAAGAGTGGTGACTGGCGTATTGTGACGAGGCAGTTGCTCGGCCACCATTGACCAGACGTGTTCAGTTGGTGAGAGATCTGGAGAATGTGTTGGCCAGGGCAGCAGTCGAACATTTTCTGTATCCAGAAAGGCCCGTGCAGGGCCTGCAACATGCGGTCGTGCATTATCCTGCTGAAATGTAGAGTTTCGCAGGGATCGAATGAAGGGTAGAGCCACGGGCCGTAACACATGTGAAATGTAGCGTCCACTGTTCAAAGTGCAGTCAATGCGAACAAGAGGTAACCGAGACGTGTAACCAATGGCACCCCATACCATCACGCCGGGTGATACGCCAGTATGACGATGACGAATACACGCTTCCAATGTGCGTTCACCGCGTTGTCGCCAAACACGGATGCGACCTTCATGATGTTGTAAACAGAAGCAGGATTCATCCGAAAAAATGACGTATTGCCATTCGTGCACCCAGGTTCGTCGTTGAGTACACCAACGCAGGCGCTCCCGTCTATTATGCAGCGTCAAGGGTAACCGCTGCCATGGTGTCCGAGCTGATAGTCCATGTTGCTGCAAACGTCGTCGAACTGCTTGTGCAGATGGTTGTTGTCTTGCAAACGTCCCCATCTCTTGACTCAGGGATCGAGACGTGGCTGCACGATCCGTTACAGCCATGCGGATAAGATGCCTACCGTGTCGACTGCTAGTGATACGAGGCCGTTTGGATCCAGCACGGCGTTCCGTATTACCCCCCTGAACCCACCGATTCCATATTCTGCTAACAGTCATTGGATCTCGACCAAAGCGTCCAGCAATGTCGCGATACGATAAACCGCAATCGGGATAGGCTACAATCCGACCTTTATCAAAGTCGGAAACGTGATGGTACGCACTTCTCCTCCTTAGACGAGGCATCACAACAACGTTTCACCAGGCAACGCCGGTCAACTGCTGTTTGTGTATGAGAAATCTGTTGGAAACTTTCCTCATGTCAGCACGTTGTAGGTGTCGCCACCAGCGCCAACCTTGTGCGAATGCTCTGAAAAGCTAATCATTTGCATATCACAGCATCCTCTTCCTGTCGGTTAAATTTCGCGTCTGTAACACGTTATCTTCGTGGTGTAGCAGTTTTAATGGCCAGTAGTGTTTTAGCTAAAACTAAGATTGTATTGCCCTGTGTTAGTTAAAGCAGGTTTTTTGAAGCACCTGATGAACATTTTGTTTTTGTTGTTTCGTGACAAAAAGGTCTGCTGCACCTCAACTTTGAATCTTCAAGTAATTATCGCGAGTATAGGTTCCAGGTCTTGTGCTGACGTCGGACTAGTTCCGGTGGAGATGAGAGTTGTGTGTGTGTGTGTTTGCGTGCGAAGTTAGTGGAACTGGGAGCCTTATAAATAAGAGAGGAAGTTAACGAGTGGAGAGAGCGGGGTCCCTTGTTGAAGCTTAACTCATTCGCTCAATGCATCTAGGCCGATCGAACAGCTAAAGCGACGTTCGAAGCTGAAGCAACCTACCGAAGTTAAAACGGATATGGGAAGTCGCCAGCACGAATCAGCTGGGCCCAAGTAGCATGGCACCGCGTTGCAAGTAGGGGACCGAACGGTGACAATTTTTTTATTCCAGAAAAGTACTCGTTGCAGTTCTTCCAGTAGAAGGAAGGATGTAAGAAAGGAGAAACCACAGAGACAGTCTCGTCGACTGCTTGATCAGTAAGGAGGGGGAAGAAGAATCAGGTGGACAAGGATAAGAATGCCAATCAGCAGCAGACTCTTTGAAGGCATAAACCAGGGTTTCGCTTGAAATGATTTAGTTTCAATATCCCTTACAGAAAAGCTAAATGTGGATTGCCAGCATGGAATATGAATCGTGCTGCTAGGCATTGTGTCCTATTGCAGAAACATTCTACCTTTTCTGGGCGCTGGAGCACTGACGATACTGTTACGGAACTTGCTTCACACAATGACCTGCATCCTCCCAGACGGTCATCAAGGAATTTATACATCTTAGGCTATTGTCACAGTAACACCGATATCAGGACACTCTGCCGACGGCGGACGTCGGCCGAAGACGGCTGATGTTTTCGAATCAGTACGCCAGTACGCGCGCCGTCTCTGTGTAGCCGATCTCAACGCCCGAACCTACTGACGCCGGACGACTGTCGGCGGAATTCAAATCAGTTCTTTTTTTTTCGGTCGTATCGGGCAACACTCTTACACGCAAAACATGGAGTGTGAGAAATTTTTAAGTTTACTCCAGGAAACAAGGAGCTTGTGGCATCTTGAAGGTGAGAAATATAATAACAGAGGCATGCCACAGAATCTATGGTCTAAAATCGCTACTTTATTGGAAGCACAAGTTTCTAACAAATTAAAAATTTAATAATAATTAAGTGAATGTTGTGCCCGCCCGGTTAGCCGTGCGGTCTAACGCACGGCTATCCGGTGGAAGGAGCGCCTGGTCCCCGGCACGAATCCGCCTGGCGGACTTGTGTCGAGGTCCAGTGAGCCGACCAGTCTGTGGATGGTGTTTAGGCGGTTTTCCATCTGCCTCGGCGAATGCGGGCTGGTTCCCCTTATTCCGCCTCAGCTACACTATGTCGGCGATTGCTGCACAAACAAGTTCTCCACGTACCGTACACCACCATTACTCTACCACGCAAACATAGGAATTACACTCGTCTGGTGTGAGACGTTCCATGGGGGGGGGGGGGGTCCACACCGGGGGCCAACCGCACAATATCCCTGCAAGAGTGGTTCGGTGTGGGACGGAGTTGAGGTGAAGCGGACGGAGCCTCTCCGTCGTTTCTAGGCCCCCGGTTAACATACAATACAATACATTACAAGTGAATGTTACCTTCCATTACATTATGCATGTTCCGTGGCTTCCTAGCCATTTCAGCCTTATATTTACATTTAAAACACAGGCAAAAATCTGTACCAGGAATTTCAGGCCTAAATTATAACCTCAACACATTATGTGTTCATTTATTGGGCCTTTTTTTAGGTTGCAGTAAGTGAGCATTAGCTGCCTACGAATTATTGAAACTGCTTACTGACGTTTTTATGCCAGTATAGTGGCGATTCTGTTAAATGCAGATGTAATGTACGTGTTTCCAGTTTTAGGTGTTGAGAGCAACTTATTCTGAAATTTACATTTGCCTTCTAGACACATGCTGAATGACAGTCATTGAAGGTTAATTGATACAAGTCTATTTTGCTGAATTTATTTGAAATTGTGCAGATTGTTTGTAATCTTGCTCTTCGACGTCACCACGAATCATCTCAAGTATGTAATAGAAAGTTTATTCGTTAAACTTTTCTGATTATTCCAGTAACTGAGGAAAAAGTCTACTGTACTCGTCACGTCAGAGTAGTTTGTAACCTTGCTGATTCTGCTAAAAACTGTCGAGGGAGTCGGATTGACTGTGACCGAGCTGTCGGCCGATGCTATCGGTGACCCCTGGCGACGACGTCTGGCGACCGTTTCTGTGACACTGTGAACGCAGCCTTACACGTGTGGTCCCCGGACAGCGTTGGCCAAATTTGAATTGATGTGATGATTTTCCATTTTCTACGCTGACGATAGTACCCTAGGAGAAAAATAAAAACACCCAGAGAAATTACCCTTGTAACACTTAAAGAGATTATGTGGGGCGTTTTTCTAAAAGAGAGTTGAGAGTTCATGCGTAGTTCATATACACCTACAGTATACTACCCAAGTCCCTGTACAGTACATGAAGCTGGGTCCTATATACCACTGCTGCTTATTCTCTTTCCTGTTCCACTTGCAAATCGAACGAGAGAATAGTGTTCTCCAAAGGCTTATACACAAGACGGAATTACTCTTATTTTGTCCATACGGTCCATCTACTTGAGGAACGTTGGAGGCAGTAGAATCTTTCTGCAATCTGTGGCAAATACTGGTTACGGGAGTTCCTTTGAGAAAAAGTTGCAAAATAAATGGAAATGATGAAATAATCATTCTGCAACATCGTGATTTAATAAAAGTATTTGGTTTTATTGGCTTTTGTGTAAGTGTGAACAATAAATAACTAGGCGTAAAGCTGAGTAACCGGTCATATGTAGAAATAAAAGAAAATGTAAATTAGGGCCGGTCTCTGTGACCGAGCGGTTCTAGGCGCTTCAGTTCGGAACCGCGCTGCTGCTACGGTCGCAGGTTCGAATCCTGCCTCGGGCATGGATGTGTGAGACGTACTTAGGTTAGTTAGGTTTAAGTAGTTGTAAGTCTAGGGGACTGATGACCTCAGATGTTAAGTCCCATAGTTCTTAGAGCCATTTGAAAATGTAAATTTGTCCTTAAACGTCAAACTACAGCTTTTAAACCAATTGGAGTGATGGAATGTGAAGTACGGAAGGGGGAGGGCTGCAGATTCCTGGCTTTATGATCTGGATCAAATGTTTCTATCTGTATATGTATACCAACGATCTGCTGCTAAACAAAAAAACTCTATTCCGGATTATGTGTCTTTCACAATGATGCTGAATGCAATGCAAATAAATTTGTAAGTAACATTAGCTCTCTTTTTTGAATGAAAATAGATTGACGTTTAATTGCTGCTAACACAGAGCAGTCTGTTTCTAACACAGAATGCATGTAAAAGCGAAATTTAACTGTCTCAAGGTGAGCAGCTATTCTGTAAATTAGAATATTTTAAATTCTTAGAACTAAAGACAACTGAAAGTCTTTTATAAACAGACATAATTTAAAAAATTTCATTATTTTTGAACATCTTTTAAGTTTTTATATTACACATATCAACTTTCCTTAGACAACTCAGCCAACGGCCTTGTCACAGTGGTAACACCGATTCCCGTCAGATCACCAAAGATAAGCGCTGTCGGAATGGGCTGGCACTTGGATGGGTGACCATCCGGTCTGCCGAGCGCTGTTGGCAAGCGGGATGCACTCAGCCATTGTGAGGCAAACTTTGGAGCTACTTGATTGAGAAGTAGCGGCTCCGGTCTCGTAAACTGACATACGGCCGGGACAGCGGTGTGCTGACCACATGCCCCTCCATGTCCGCATCCAGTGACGCCTATGGGCTAAAGATGACACGACGGCCAGGCAGTACCTTTGGACCTTCATGGCCTGTACGGGAGGAGTTTAGTTTTTTTTCACAACTCAATGAATTTAACCAGTAAAGACCAATTACTTCATAGTTACATACACATAATTACATTGTATAAATTATTTACAATCGATCTTGGTGTTACAACCGCCATTCACGATAATCTCCTGGGCATTACAAACGGCGGCACATGTTTCTTAATGAGTGTGGGATCACCACCGTTGGTAAAATGCATACCCTGAAAAGTGCTGCCATGCCGGCCACAAGGTTGGTTAGGAGTTCTTGTGATACGGCGTTCCATGCCTCCTGGATGGTCGTTGCTGCATGTACACTACTGGCCATTAATATTGCTACACCACGAGGATGACGTGCTACAGACGCGAAATTTAACCGACAGGAAGAAGATGCTGTGATATGCAAATGATTAGCTTTTCAGAGAATTCACACTAGGTAAGCGCCGGTGGCGACACCTACAACGTGCTGACATGAGGTAAGTTTCCAACCGATTTATCATACACAAACAGCAGTTGACCGGCGGTGCCTGGTGAAACGTTGTTTTGATGCCTCGTGTAAGGAGGAGAAGTGCGTACCATCACGTTTCCGACTTCGATAAAGGTCGGATTGTAGGATATCGCGATTGTGGTTTATCGTATCGCGACATTTCTGCTGGCGTTGGTCGAGATCCAACGACTGTGAGCAGAATATGGAGTCGATGGGTTCAGGAGGGTAATACGGAACGCCGTGCTGGATCCCAACGGCCTCGGATCACCGGCAGCCGAGATGACAGGCATCTTATCCGCATGGCTGTAACGGATCGTGCAGCCACGTCTCGATCCCTGAGTCAACAGACGGGGACGTTTGCAAGACAACAACCATCTGCACGAACAGTTCGACGACGTTGGCAGCATCATGGACTATCAGCTCGGAGACCATGACTGTGGGTACCCTTGACGCTGTATCACAAACAGGAGCGCCTGCGATGGTGTACTCAACGACGAACCTGGGTGCAACAATGACAAAACGTCATTTTTTCGGATGAATCCAGGTTCTGTTTACAGCATAATGATGGTCGCATCCGTGTTTGGCGACATCGCGGTGAACGCACATTGGAAGCGTGTATTCGTCATCGCCATACTGGAGTATCACTCAGCGTGATGGTATGGGGTGCCATTGGTTACACGTCACGGTCACCTCTTGTTCGCATTGACGGCACTTTGAACAGTGGACGTTACATTTCAGATGTGTTACGACCCGTGGCTCTACCCTTCATTCGATCCCTGCGAAACTCTACATTTCAGCAGGATAATGCACGAGCACATGTTGCAGGTCCTGTAAGGACCTTTCTGGATACAGAAAATGTGCGACTGCTGCCCTGGCCAGCACATTCTCCAGATCTTTCACCAATTGAAAACGTCTGGTCAGTGGTGGCGGAGCAACTGTATCGTCACAATACGTCAGTCACTACTCTTGATGAACTGTGGTATCGTGTTGAAGCTGCATGGGCAGCTGTACCTGTACACGCCATCCAAGCTCTGTTTGACTCAATGCCACAGGCGTATCAAGGCCGTTATTACGGCCAGAGGTCGTTGTCCTGCGTACTGATTTCTCAGGATCTATGTACCCAAATTGCGTGAAAATGTAATCACATGTCAGTTCTAGTATAATATATTTGTGCAATGAATACCGGTTTATCATCTGCATTTCTTCTCGGTGTAGCAATTTTAATGGCCAGTAGTGTAGAAGTGCTTCAATACGTCTCCCCAACGCATCCCGCAAGTACTCGATGACCGAGCGAGGTGGCGCAGTGGTTAGACACTGGACTCGCATTCGGGAGGACGACGGTTCAATCCCGTCTCCAGCCATCCTGATTTAGGTTTTCCGTGATTTCCCTAAATCGTTTCAGGCAAATGCCGGGATGGTTCCTTTCAAAGGGCACGGCCGATTTCCTTCCCCATCCTTCCCTAACCCGAGCTAGCGCTCCTTCTCTAATGACCTCGTTGTCGACAGGACGTTAAACAACACTAACCTAACCTAACCTAAGTACTCGATGGAATTTAAGTCGTGGTATGGAGAGGCCAGTCCATTCGTCGAATGTCCTCTCGTGTAAAGAGCTCCTCCATTCGATGGGGTCGCTAACTTTCATCCATAAAAATGAAGTCACGACTGAACGCACCCATGAAAAGATGTGCGTGGGGAAAGAGTAGGCTGTCACAATAACGCTAGCCAGTGACTGTATTCAAAGACTTGGAGGTCAATACGCCCACGCGACAATATTATTCTGTAACCTCCCATCAGATTATTTCCGTAACCTCGGAATAAAAATCTGACTAACCTCCCAATAACAATGTGACTCATATATAAGCTTTCAATAATTAACTGACTGTGAATCTAAAATGGAAAATCTAGACGTCAGCAATGCTGTATCATGGCCCTGAAAAGTCGTTCTTAATAAACTGAAGATTCTTACCTCAAAAAAGTCGCCGGATAACGCGTACATATCTGCTACTATAAGAAATTTTTGTGGCGTTCCAACGCAGATTCCGCGGCTAAGCGACCGCTTTCCATGAAGTGGGGCCGGGGTTGTTCCTCAGCTAAGTAAAGTAGCTTGACATGGCACCACGGTACTTTAGCTTTTTATGTTTGACCGTGCCTTATTCTGGCATGTATTAGTTTATTTTATGCTTCTGAAGAAGGCTAGATTACTCTAGCTGAAACCTGGGTAAAGACCAGTAACTTTTCGCAACTGAGGCGGACCTTTGACGTATTAATTGATCACAGTTGCTGACAGGGCTGCAACATGTTAAAAATGCTTAGCTAACAGATCAGTGTCTTACCTGCAAATGCAGGCCAGGCAGATTCGAAAAGGGGGGAGAAGAGAAACCTGGAGGATGAGTAGTATCAGTATGGAGGACTTTAACATTGAAGTAAGCTTATTACATGCAGAAGTATGAGTAGAAAAACTTTGAACCTCATTTTCTCTGTTTTACATTTTTTACGTTATTAGAGGCCTTTTCTGAAAAACTATAAACGCCAATGCTATGAAATTTTCAGGAACTGTTCGCAATGTGTTGCTGTCTCCCTGTAACTAAAATCTACGAGATCCTGCAATCACATTCTGATGTTTAGATGATTGTATGTAGAAAAAAAGTTAATTTTGGATGTGAAAAATTAAAAACTCTGTTAATGATGAAATTTATACCATAATTTACTAACTATATTTCAGTGGTCTTATAACATTCTCAGGGCACTACTATAAAATTTTCAGATTAATTGCATGATTAGAATTTGACTTGTGGCTTTTTATTAAAAAGACAATAAAAAAATTAAAAATTCCAATTTCTGTCAAAATAGTAATCCTGTATATTTTATTATATGTTAAAACACAGGTCTTTTGCTTTACATATGCAAAATTTTAGATTTTTACATTAATAAATATGGCTGTAACGATTTTTTAAATAAGTGTTTACATTTTCCGCTACATCCCCCTTGGAGGATAGAAACATATGGTGCTCTGTTAGCTATGGCACTACGGTGTCTGTTGGCGGACGACATTGGAACCGCTATCAGTACATTTACTATCCCCTAGGTATCATATGTCAGCATCGGATCAAAATAGACGTTGTCTTTCCAGGTGTACTAATTTTTATCCGGTAGTGTATTTGCACAACGTTCAAGAATCTCTCTTTAACACTTGAATAGGAATTAAACGTTGATCCGTTAATATGAACAACAACAGTGTCTCTAATGCACTCGTATTTTGCATTTCGTTACTTGTATGTAAATTACAGTGTAAGTTTTGATAATTTTTTAAAATAAAAGAATTATTCAATTTATGCAAGGCTTTGGTTCATAACGTGACTGAAGAGCGAAGTGGTTTCAGAATGTGATAAGTAGGGGAGAGTGTTGTGCCTTGGAACACTTTTGAGACTTTCGCCAGATTTTAATAGAAGGTTAATATATTTTCTTATTCCATTTTGAAATGATAGCATTCACGTTACATGTGCTGGAGTCTTTTACTGAAATAACAAAAATTGCTCCGGAAAAGTAGAGGTTTATAAAATGTGAAAAACTGTCCCAAGGTACATAGTCACGTATCTAGCAATAAATGTTCTATTCAGGTTTAAAGGTGTTGCATTCGAGAAAATCTTGCCAACATTGTATTTAGCGTGTGTGTTACCAACAAGTGAAATCAAGTAAAGTGAAATCAAATTAAAAAACAATATTATTAAAATCTAGTTAAAAATTTAAAACATTTTGAAATAGAATCTGTTGGTAACTAACACACATTTTTCTATTATCAAGACATGGAAAATTGTTAAGACATTAAGGAAACTCAAATAATTTGCAAGTATCAAGTGTTCTATGGTAAATAGACGACCTTCCGCTTAAAGGTACATGATGGTGAACGACTAATACAAATGACTTAACTATCCACACGTTGCGTTATCGTTTCCAAAAATTACAAAAACTCTGTAACTAAAATATAGCTTTGATTCACTGACGAAAAAAATTCACAACACTAAGAAGCTGGTAGTGCACAATGAGGAAGCGAATCACGTTTGCTTTAAATACAGCTGTAACAGTCGCGAGCGTTAGTCACCTTTGATATTGAATGCGTTGAGTTGATGTTACCCAAGAATACAAAATTGTTGAGGCTTTCGTGGCCACTTGTTGACAAACTGCCTATTGGCTTCTGTCTCGGGTTCTTCGGCCGACGTTCATCTAATGATTTTTCTGACGTTTCGCCAGCACGAGTGGCTGGCATTGTCAAAGCTTCACCCTCCATTGCCGGTGGTGAACTGGAGCCGAGCTCGCGGGCGCAGACTATATGTACCTGGCGCGCCAACGTCCGAGGGCTTCTCCGCGGTCATTTCCGGTGCGGTTCTCCTCTTGCTACCTGCGACGGTCGTTCGCTGCAGTACGGGAAGCCAGGATCCGTTGACCTTAAGGCTTTCCTCTTTCTTGTTCAAACTGTTCGCGTGTTTTTGTATTTCTACAGCTTCTCTGAACAAGCGCGTGTGATAGTGGTTCTCTACAGCCAGAACTTCCGTGTCGGCGAATTTTATAACGTGGTCGGTCTCATTCAGTGCGTGTTCTGCCACGGCCGATTTCTCCACCTGCCCCAACCTGCAATGTCGCTTATGCTCCTTGATCCTGGTGTTAATGGATCGTCCAGTCATCCCGACATAAACTTTTCCGCATGTGCATGGTATGCGGTATATTCCCGACATTGAAAGTGGGTCTCTTTTCTCCTTCGCCGATCTAAGACACTCTTTGATCTTCCTTGTCGGTTTGAAGATCGTCTTTACGCCATGTTTGCGCAAAATACGGCCGATTCTGTCCGTCACTCTGGGAATGTATGGCAGAAAGGCCGTACCCGACATTTCTTTTTCCGGTTTCTTACTTCGCCGAGTGTTTGGCTCAGTTACACTTCTAATATAATTTGTGGAGTACCCATTGCTCCTCAGGACTGTTTCCAGGTGTTGCATTTCTCGTTTGAGGTGTTGCGGCTCACATATTCGTCCTGCTCTCGTTACGAGCGTACTAATCATGCCCCTTTTCTGGCTCGGGTGGTGGTTTGACAGTTTGTGCAGGTATCGGTCCGTGTGAGTCGGTTTTCGATACACGCTGTGTCCCAGGTTTTCGCCGTCCCTTGTGACCAGCACATCTAGAAATGGCAGTTGCTTGTCCTTTTCTACTTCCATGGTGAATGTTATGTTGGCATGGAGGCTGTTCAAGTGTCTTAGGAAGTCACCGAGCTGTTCTTCACCATGGCTCCATACCACGAAAGTATCATCGACGTACCTGTACCACACCTTAGGTTTGCAAGTGGCCGAGTCCAGTGTCTGTGCTTCGAATTGTTCCATGAAGAAGTTGGCCACCACTGGACTGAGAGGACTACCCATGGCGACGCCTTCCAGCTGTTCGTAGAAGTCGCCATTCCACGTGAAATAGCTCGTGGTGAGACATGCATGGAAGAGCTTTCTGATGTCTAGCGGGAAAATGGAACCGATGTGCTCCAGAGCGTCACTGAGTGGCACTTTCGTAAATAACGAAACAACATCAAAGCTGACCAGGATGTCGTTTGGTGCAAGTTTCAGTTTCTTCAGCTTCTCAATGAAATGTCCTGAGTCCTTAATGTATGTGTCGGTCTTCCCCACGTGTGGTTGGAGCAGAGAGGCCAAGTGTTTTGCCAGCTTATATGTCGGTGATCCAGGAGCGCTAACGATCGGTCTCAGTGGAACGTTGTTCTTATGGGTCTTGGGTAATCCATACAGCGGAGGTGGTAGGGCTTCTGTGTTGCGCAGGTTTCTCTGTATGTCCGCCGGCAGAGAAGACGCCTTGATCAATCGATTCGTGTTCCGTGTGATACGTTGCGTCGGATCTGCGCTTAGTTTTCGGTACGTCGTCGGATCTAATAGGTCTCGGATCTTTTGCTCATAATCTTCGGTCTTCATTACGACGGTCGCATTCCCCTTATCGGCAGGCAGTACCAATATACTCTTGTCGGCGTTGAGATTCTTAATGGCTTGTACCTCTTCTTTCTTCAGGTTGCAAGCTGGCGGTTTTGCTCGGCGCAGTATCCTGGCTGTTTCCGTGCGTATTTCCTCTGCCCTTTCACAAGGAAGGGCACGAATGGCTGCTTCGGTGTTGGCAATGATGTCCTCCATAGGTATGGTTCTCGGGATGATAGCGAAATTCCCTCCTTTTTGAAGAACAGACACTTCCGCTTCGGTCAATTGTCGTTCAGTGAGGTTGACCACTGTGTGTGACATGTCGGGAGTCGCCTTGTCGGTCTGCTTCCGGCATCTTTCAAACTTTTTCTTCTGTCGCTCGGTGCAGCGCTCGAGTTCGTTCTGCATGCTCCTGTGAGTGATGCTGTCGATCTTGTCCCAGTCGTCTCGATGCATTCTGCTACTTAGTTGATAGAAAATGTCCAGAAGTTCCTGATCCGTTCTTGCCAAGTCTCTCCGTGTTGTATGTATTCGCTCACGAAGAAAAGCTCGTTCCATTCTGTCGTAGATACGATGTGCTTGGGCGGTGGTGAATAGGCGCTTGCATCTCAAGAACTTCGGTGTAGCACATTCATCTCGGCACCGTGACAGAAAGGCGAGAGAGGACATCAGTCGCGCTTTCTTCTTCCGTCGTTGGTCAAGGCGTCGGTACAATCTGCAAATCTCCTCCCCGTAGAGGCGTAATACAAAATTGTTGAGGCTTTCGTGGCCACTTGTTGACAAACTGCCTATTGGCTTCTGTCTCGGGTTCTTCGGCCGACGTTCATCTAATGATTTTTCTGACGTTTCGCCAGCACGAGTGGCTGGCATTGTCAAAGCTTCACCCTCCATTGCCGGTGGTGAACTGGAGCCGAGCTCGCGGGCGCAGACTATATGTACCTGGCGCGCCAACGTCCGAGGGCTTCTCCGCGGTCATTTCCGGTGCGGTTCTCCTCTTGCTACCTGCGACGGTCGTTCGCTGCAGTACGGGAAGCCAGGATCCGTTGACCTTAAGGCTTTTCTCTTTCTTGTTCAAACTGTTCGCGTGTTTTTGTATTTCTACAGCTTCTCTGAACAAGCGCGTGTGATAGTGGTTCTCTACAGCCAGAACTTCCGTGTCGGCGAATTTTATAACGTGGTCGGTCTCATTCAGTGCGTGTTCTGCCACGGCCGATTTCTCCACCTGCCCCAACCTGCAATGTCGCTTATGCTCCTTGATCCTGGTGTTAATGGATCGTCCAGTCATCCCGACATAAACTTTTCCGCATGTGCATGGTATGCGGTATATTCCCGACATTGAAAGTGGGTCTCTTTTCTCCTTCGCCGATCTAAGACACTCTTTGATCTTCCTTGTCGGTTTGAAGATCGTCTTTACGCCATGTTTGCGCAAAATACGGCCGATTCTGTCCGTCACTCTGGGAATGTATGGCAGAAAGGCCGTACCCGACATTTCTTTTTCCGGTTTCTTACTTCGCCGAGTGTTTGGCTCAGTTACACTTCTAATATAATTTGTGGAGTACCCATTGCTCCTCAGGACTGTTTCCAGGTGTTGCATTTCTCGTTTGAGGTGTTGCGGCTCACATATTCGTCCTGCTCTCGTTACGAGCGTACTAATCATGCCCCTTTTCTGGCTCGGGTGGTGGTTTGACAGTTTGTGCAGGTATCGGTCCGTGTGAGTCGGTTTTCGATACACGCTGTGTCCCAGGTTTTCGCCGTCCCTTGTGACCAGCACATCTAGAAATGGCAGTTGCTTGTCCTTTTCTACTTCCATGGTAAATGTTATGTTGGCATGGAGGCTGTTCAAGTGTCTTAGGAAGTCACCGAGCTGTTCTTCACCATGGCTCCACACCACGAAAGTATCATCGACGTACCTGTACCACACCTTAGGTTTGCAAGTGGCCGAGTCCAGTGCCTGTGCTTCGAATTGTTCCATGAAGAAGTTGGCCACCACTGGACTGAGAGGACTACCCATGGCGACGCCTTCCAGCTGTTCGTAGAAGTCGCCATTCCACGTGAAATAGCTCGTGGTGAGACATGCATGGAAGAGCTTTCTGATGTCTAGCGGGAAAATGGAACCGATGTGCTCCAGAGTGTCACTGAGTGGCACTTTCGTAAATAACGAAACAACATCACAGCTGACCAGGATGTCGTTTGGTGCAAGTTTCAGTTTCTTCAGCTTCTCAATGAAATGTCCTGAGTCCTTAATGTATGTGTCGGTCTTCCCCACGTGTGGTTGGAGCAGAGAGGCCAAGTGTTTTGCCAGCTTATATGTCGGTGATCCAGGAGCGCTAACGATCGGTCTCAGTGGAACGTTGTTCTTATGGATCTTGGGTAATCCATACAGCCGAGGTGGTAGGGCTTCTGTGTTGCGCAGGTTTCTCTGTATGTCCGCCGGCAGAGAAGACGCCTTGATCAATCGATTCGTATTCCGTGTGATACGTTGCGTCGGATCTGCGCTTAGTTTTCGGTACGTCGTCGGATCTAATAGGTCTCGGATCTTTTGCTCATAATCTTCGGTCTTCATTACGACGGTCGCATTCCCCTTATCGGCAGGCAGTACCAATATACTCTTGTCGGCGTTGAGATTCTTAATGGCTTGTACCTCTTCTTTCTTCAGGTTGCAAGCTGGCGGTTTTGCTCGGCGCAGTATCCTGGCTGTTTCCGTGCGTATTTCCTCTGCCCTTTCACAAGGAAGGGCACGAATGGCTGCTTCGGTGTTGGCAATGATGTCCTCCATAGGTATGGTTCTCGGGATGATAGCGAAATTCCCTCCTTTTTGAAGAACAGACACTTCCGCTTCGGTCAATTGTCGTTCAGTGAGGTTGACCACTGTGTGTGACATGTCGGGAGTCGCCTTGTCGGTCTGCTTCCGGCATCTTTCAAACTTTTTCTTCTGTCGCTCGGTGCAGCGCTCGAGTTCGTTCTGCATGCTCCTGTGAGTGATGCTGTCGATCTTGTCCCAGTCGTCTCGATGCATTCTGCTACTTAGTTGATAGAAAATGTCCAGAAGTTCCTGATCCGTTCTTGCCAAGTCTCTCCGTGTTGTATGTATTCGCTCACGAAGAAAAGCTCGTTCCATTCTGTCGTAGATACGATGTGCTTGGGCGGTGGTGAATAGGCGCTTGCATCTCAAGAACTTCGGTGTAGCACATTCATCTCGGCACCGTGACAGAAAGGCGAGAGAGGACATCAGTCGCGCTTTCTTCTTCCGTCGTTGGTCAAGGCGTCGGTACAATCTGCAAATCTCCTCCCCGTAGAGGCGTAATACAAAATTGTTGAGGCTTTCGTGGCCACTTGTTGACAAACTGCCTATTGGCTTCTGTCTCGGGTTCTTCGGCCGACGTTCATCTAATGATTTTTCTGACGTTTCGCCAGCACGAGTGGCTGGCATTGTCAAAGCTTCACCCTCCATTGCCGGTGGTGAACTGGAGCCGAGCTCGCGGGCGCAGACTATATGTACCTGGCGCGCCAACGTCCGAGGGCTTCTCCGCGGTCATTTCCGGTGCGGTTCTCCTCTTGCTACCTGCGACGGTCGTTCGCTGCAGTACGGGAAGCCAGGATCCGTTGACCTTAAGGCTTTCCTCTTTCTTGTTCAAACTGTTCGCGTGTTTTTGTATTTCTACAGCTTCTCTGAACAAGCGCGTGTGATAGTGGTTCTCTACAGCCAGAACTTCCGTGTCGGCGAATTTTATAACGTGGTCGGTCTCATTCAGTGCGTGTTCTGCCACGGCCGATTTCTCCACCTGCCCCAACCTGCAATGTCGCTTATGCTCCTTGATCCTGGTGTTAATGGATCGTCCAGTCATCCCGACATAAACTTTTCCGCATGTGCATGGTATGCGGTATATTCCCGACATTGAAAGTGGGTCTCTTTTCTCCTTCGCCGATCTAAGACACTCTTTGATCTTCCTTGTCGGTTTGAAGATCGTCTTTACGCCATGTTTGCGCAAAATACGGCCGATTCTGTCCGTCACTCTGGGAATGTATGGCAGAAAGGCCGTACCCGACATTTCTTTTTCCGGTTTCTTACTTCGCCGAGTGTTTGGCTCAGTTACACTTCTAATATAATTTGTGGAGTACCCATTGCTCCTCAGGACTGTTTCCAGGTGTTGCATTTCTCGTTTGAGGTGTTGCGGCTCACATATTCGTCCTGCTCTCGTTACGAGCGTACTAATCATGCCCCTTTTCTGGCTCGGGTGGTGGTTTGACAGTTTGTGCAGGTATCGGTCCGTGTGAGTCGGTTTTCGATACACGCTGTGTCCCAGGTTTTCGCCGTCCCTTGTGACCAGCACATCTAGAAATGGCAGTTGCTTGTCCTTTTCTACTTCCATGGTAAATGTTATGTTGGCATGGAGGCTGTTCAAGTGTCTTAGGAAGTCACCGAGCTGTTCTTCACCATGGCTCCACACCACGAAAGTATCATCGACGTACCTGTACCACACCTTAGGTTTGCAAGTGGCCGAGTCCAGTGCCTGTGCTTCGAATTGTTCCATGAAGAAGTTGGCCACCACTGGACTGAGAGGACTACCCATGGCGACGCCTTCCAGCTGTTCGTAGAAGTCGCCATTCCACGTGAAATAGCTCGTGGTGAGACATGCATGGAAGAGCTTTCTGATGTCTAGCGGGAAAATGGAACCGATGTGCTCCAGAGTGTCACTGAGTGGCACTTTCGTAAATAACGAAACAACATCACAGCTGACCAGGATGTCGTTTGGTGCAAGTTTCAGTTTCTTCAGCTTCTCAATGAAATGTCCTGAGTCCTTAATGTATGTGTCGGTCTTCCCCACGTGTGGTTGGAGCAGAGAGGCCAAGTGTTTTGCCAGCTTATATGTCGGTGATCCAGGAGCGCTAACGATCGGTCTCAGTGGAACGTTGTTCTTATGGATCTTGGGTAATCCATACAGCCGAGGTGGTAGGGCTTCTGTGTTGCGCAGGTTTCTCTGTATGTCCGCCGGCAGAGAAGACGCCTTGATCAATCGATTCGTATTCCGTGTGATACGTTGCGTCGGATCTGCGCTTAGTTTTCGGTACGTCGTCGGATCTAATAGGTCTCGGATCTTTTGCTCATAATCTTCGGTCTTCATTACGACGGTCGCATTCCCCTTATCGGCAGGCAGTACCAATATACTCTTGTCGGCGTTGAGATTCTTAATGGCTTGTACCTCTTCTTTCTTCAGGTTGCAAGCTGGCGGTTTTGCTCGGCGCAGTATCCTGGCTGTTTCCGTGCGTATTTCCTCTGCCCTTTCACAAGGAAGGGCACGAATGGCTGCTTCGGTGTTGGCAATGATGTCCTCCATAGGTATGGTTCTCGGGATGATAGCGAAATTCCCTCCTTTTTGAAGAACAGACACTTCCGCTTCGGTCAATTGTCGTTCAGTGAGGTTGACCACTGTGTGTGACATGTCGGGAGTCGCCTTGTCGGTCTGCTTCCGGCATCTTTCAAACTTTTTCTTCTGTCGCTCGGTGCAGCGCTCGAGTTCGTTCTGCATGCTCCTGTGAGTGATGCTGTCGATCTTGTCCCAGTCGTCTCGATGCATTCTGCTACTTAGTTGATAGAAAATGTCCAGAAGTTCCTGATCCGTTCTTGCCAAGTCTCTCCGTGTTGTATGTATTCGCTCACGAAGAAAAGCTCGTTCCATTCTGTCGTAGATACGATGTGCTTGGGCGGTGGTGAATAGGCGCTTGCATCTCAAGAACTTCGGTGTAGCACATTCATCTCGGCACCGTGACAGAAAGGCGAGAGAGGACATCAGTCGCGCTTTCTTCTTCCGTCGTTGGTCAAGGCGTCGGTACAATCTGCAAATCTCCTCCCCGTAGAGGCGTAATACAAAATTGTTGAGGCTTTCGTGGCCACTTGTTGACAAACTGCCTATTGGCTTCTGTCTCGGGTTCTTCGGCCGACGTTCATCTAATGATTTTTCTGACGTTTCGCCAGCACGAGTGGCTGGCATTGTCAAAGCTTCACCCTCCATTGCCGGTGGTGAACTGGAGCCGAGCTCGCGGGCGCAGACTATATGTACCTGGCGCGCCAACGTCCGAGGGCTTCTCCGCGGTCATTTCCGGTGCGGTTCTCCTCTTGCTACCTGCGACGGTCGTTCGCTGCAGTACGGGAAGCCAGGATCCGTTGACCTTAAGGCTTTCCTCTTTCTTGTTCAAACTGTTCGCGTGTTTTTGTATTTCTACAGCTTCTCTGAACAAGCGCGTGTGATAGTGGTTCTCTACAGCCAGAACTTCCGTGTCGGCGAATTTTATAACGTGGTCGGTCTCATTCAGTGCGTGTTCTGCCACGGCCGATTTCTCCACCTGCCCCAACCTGCAATGTCGCTTATGCTCCTTGATCCTGGTGTTAATGGATCGTCCAGTCATCCCGACATAAACTTTTCCGCATGTGCATGGTATGCGGTATATTCCCGACATTGAAAGTGGGTCTCTTTTCTCCTTCGCCGATCTAAGACACTCTTTGATCTTCCTTGTCGGTTTGAAGATCGTCTTTACGCCATGTTTGCGCAAAATACGGCCGATTCTGTCCGTCACTCTGGGAATGTATGGCAGAAAGGCCGTACCCGACATTTCTTTTTCCGGTTTCTTACTTCGCCGAGTGTTTGGCTCAGTTACACTTCTAATATAATTTGTGGAGTACCCATTGCTCCTCAGGACTGTTTCCAGGTGTTGCATTTCTCGTTTGAGGTGTTGCGGCTCACATATTCGTCCTGCTCTCGTTACGAGCGTACTAATCATGCCCCTTTTCTGGCTCGGGTGGTGGTTTGACAGTTTGTGCAGGTATCGGTCCGTGTGAGTCGGTTTTCGATACACGCTGTGTCCCAGGTTTTCGCCGTCCCTTGTGACCAGCACATCTAGAAATGGCAGTTGCTTGTCCTTTTCTACTTCCATGGTAAATGTTATGTTGGCATGGAGGCTGTTCAAGTGTCTTAGGAAGTCACCGAGCTGTTCTTCACCATGGCTCCACACCACGAAAGTATCATCGACGTACCTGTACCACACCTTAGGTTTGCAAGTGGCCGAGTCCAGTGCCTGTGCTTCGAATTGTTCCATGAAGAAGTTGGCCACCACTGGACTGAGAGGACTACCCATGGCGACGCCTTCCAGCTGTTCGTAGAAGTCGCCATTCCACGTGAAATAGCTCGTGGTGAGACATGCATGGAAGAGCTTTCTGATGTCTAGCGGGAAAATGGAACCGATGTGCTCCAGAGTGTCACTGAGTGGCACTTTCGTAAATAACGAAACAACATCACAGCTGACCAGGATGTCGTTTGGTGCAAGTTTCAGTTTCTTCAGCTTCTCAATGAAATGTCCTGAGTCCTTAATGTATGTGTCGGTCTTCCCCACGTGTGGTTGGAGCAGAGAGGCCAAGTGTTTTGCCAGCTTATATGTCGGTGATCCAGGAGCGCTAACGATCGGTCTCAGTGGAACGTTGTTCTTATGGATCTTGGGTAATCCATACAGCCGAGGTGGTAGGGCTTCTGTGTTGCGCAGGTTTCTCTGTATGTCCGCCGGCAGAGAAGACGCCTTGATCAATCGATTCGTATTCCGTGTGATACGTTGCGTCGGATCTGCGCTTAGTTTTCGGTACGTCGTCGGATCTAATAGGTCTCGGATCTTTTGCTCATAATCTTCGGTCTTCATTACGACGGTCGCATTCCCCTTATCGGCAGGCAGTACCAATATACTCTTGTCGGCGTTGAGATTCTTAATGGCTTGTACCTCTTCTTTCTTCAGGTTGCAAGCTGGCGGTTTTGCTCGGCGCAGTATCCTGGCTGTTTCCGTGCGTATTTCCTCTGCCCTTTCACAAGGAAGGGCACGAATGGCTGCTTCGGTGTTGGCAATGATGTCCTCCATAGGTATGGTTCTCGGGATGATAGCGAAATTCCCTCCTTTTTGAAGAACAGACACTTCCGCTTCGGTCAATTGTCGTTCAGTGAGGTTGACCACTGTGTGTGACATGTCGGGAGTCGCCTTGTCGGTCTGCTTCCGGCATCTTTCAAACTTTTTCTTCTGTCGCTCGGTGCAGCGCTCGAGTTCGTTCTGCATGCTCCTGTGAGTGATGCTGTCGATCTTGTCCCAGTCGTCTCGATGCATTCTGCTACTTAGTTGATAGAAAATGTCCAGAAGTTCCTGATCCGTTCTTGCCAAGTCTCTCCGTGTTGTATGTATTCGCTCACGAAGAAAAGCTCGTTCCATTCTGTCGTAGATACGATGTGCTTGGGCGGTGGTGAATAGGCGCTTGCATCTCAAGAACTTCGGTGTAGCACATTCATCTCGGCACCGTGACAGAAAGGCGAGAGAGGACATCAGTCGCGCTTTCTTCTTCCGTCGTTGGTCAAGGCGTCGGTACAATCTGCAAATCTCCTCCCCGTAGAGGCGTAATACAAAATTGTTGAGGCTTTCGTGGCCACTTGTTGACAAACTGCCTATTGGCTTCTGTCTCGGGTTCTTCGGCCGACGTTCATCTAATGATTTTTCTGACGTTTCGCCAGCACGAGTGGCTGGCATTGTCAAAGCTTCACCCTCCATTGCCGGTGGTGAACTGGAGCCGAGCTCGCGGGCGCAGACTATATGTACCTGGCGCGCCAACGTCCGAGGGCTTCTCCGCGGTCATTTCCGGTGCGGTTCTCCTCTTGCTACCTGCGACGGTCGTTCGCTGCAGTACGGGAAGCCAGGATCCGTTGACCTTAAGGCTTTTCTCTTTCTTGTTCAAACTGTTCGCGTGTTTTTGTATTTCTACAGCTTCTCTGAACAAGCGCGTGTGATAGTGGTTCTCTACAGCCAGAACTTCCGTGTCGGCGAATTTTATAACGTGGTCGGTCTCATTCAGTGCGTGTTCTGCCACGGCCGATTTCTCCACCTGCCCCAACCTGCAATGTCGCTTATGCTCCTTGATCCTGGTGTTAATGGATCGTCCAGTCATCCCGACATAAACTTTTCCGCATGTGCATGGTATGCGGTATATTCCCGACATTGAAAGTGGGTCTCTTTTCTCCTTCGCCGATCTAAGACACTCTTTGATCTTCCTTGTCGGTTTGAAGATCGTCTTTACGCCATGTTTGCGGAAAATACGGCCGATTCTGTCCGTCACTCTGGGAATGTATGGCAGAAAGGCCGTACCCGACATTTCTTTTTCCGATTTCTTACTTCGCCGAGTGTTTGGCTCAGTTACACTTCTAATATAATTTGTGGAGTACCCATTGCTCCTCAGGACTGTTTCCAGGTGTTGCATTTCTCGTTTGAGGTGTTGCGGCTCACATATTCGTCCTGCTCTCGTTACGAGCGTACTAATCATGCCCCTTTTCTGGCTCGGGTGGTGGTTTGCCGGAAAAAGAAATGTCGGGTACGGCCTTTCTGCCATACATTCCCAGAGTGACGGACAGAATCGGCCGTATTTTGCGCAAACATGGCGTAAAGACGATCTTCAAACCGACAAGGAAGATCAAAGAGTGTCTTAGATCGGCGAAGGAGAAAAGAGACCCACTTTCAATGTCGGGAATATACCGCATACCATGCACATGCGGAAAAGTTTATGTCGGGATGACTGGACGATCCATTAACACCAGGATCAAGGAGCATAAGCGACATTGCAGGTTGGGGCAGGTGGAGAAATTGGCCGTGGCAGAACACGCACTGAATGAGACCGACCACGTTATAAAATTCGCCGACACGGAAGTTCTGGCTGTAGAGAACCACTATCACACGCGCTTGTTCAGAGAAGCTGTAGAAATACAAAAACACGCGAACAGTTTGAACAAGAAAGAGGAAAGCCTTAAGGTCAACGGATCCTGGCTTCCTGTACTGCAGCGAACGACCGTCGCAGGTAGCAAGAGGAGAACCGCACCGGAAATGACCGCGGAGAAGCCCTCGGACGTTGGCGCGCCAGGTACATATAGTCTGCGCCCGCGAGCTCGGCTCCAGTTCACCACCGGCAATGGAGGGTGAAGCTTTGACAATGCCAGCCACTCGTGCTGGCGAAACGTCAGAAAAATCATTAGATGAACGTCGGCCGAAGAACCCGAGACAGAAGCCAATAGGCAGTTTGTCAACAAGTGGCCACGAAAGCCTCAACAATTTTGTATTACGCCTCTACGGGGAGGAGATTTGCAGATTGTACCGACGCCTTGACCAACGACGGAAGAAGAAAGCGCGACTGATGTCCTCTCTCGCCTTTCTGTCACGGTGCCGAGATGAATGTGCTACACCGAAGTTCTTGAGATGCAAGCGCCTATTCACCACCGCCCAAGCACATCGTATCTACGACAGAATGGAACGAGCTTTTCTTCGTGAGCGAATACATACAACACGGAGAGACTTGGCAAGAACGGATCAGGAACTTCTGGACATTTTCTATCAACTAAGTAGCAGAATGCATCGAGACGACTGGGACAAGATCGACAGCATCACTCACAGGAGCATGCAGAACGAACTCGAGCGCTGCACCGAGCGACAGAAGAAAAAGTTTGAAAGATGCCGGAAGCAGACCGACAAGGCGACTCCCGACATGTCACACACAGTGGTCAACCTCACTGAACGACAATTGACCGAAGCGGAAGTGTCTGTTCTTCAAAAAGGAGGGAATTTCGCTATCATCCCGAGAACCATACCTATGGAGGACATCATTGCCAACACCGAAGCAGCCATTCGTGCCCTTCCTTGTGAAAGGGCAGAGGAAATACGCACGGAAACAGCCAGGATACTGCGCCGAGCAAAACCGCCAGCTTGCAACCTGAAGAAACAAGAGGTACAAGCCATTAAGAATCTCAACGCCGACAAGAGTATATTGGTACTGCCTGCCGATAAGGGGAATGCGACCGTCGTAATGAAGACCGAAGATTATGAGCAAAAGATCCGAGACCTATTAGATCCGACGACGTACCGAAAACTAAGCGCAGATCCGACGCAACGTATCACACGGAATACGAATCGATTGATCAAGGCGTCTTCTCTGCCGGCGGACATACAGAGAAACCTGCGCAACACAGAAGCCCTACCACCTCGGCTGTATAGATTACCCAAGATCCATAAGAACAACGTTCCACTGAGACCGATCGTTAGCGCTCCTGGATCACCGACATATAAGCTGGCAAAACACTTGGCCTCTCTGCTCCAACCACACGTGGGGAAGACCGACACATACATTAAGGACTCAGGACATTTCATTGAGAAGCTGAAGAAACTGAAACTTGCACCAAACGACATCCTGGTCAGCTTTGATGTTGTTTCGTTATTTACGAAAGTGCCACTCAGTGACGCTCTGGAGCACATCGGTTCCATTTTCCCGCTAGACATCAGAAAGCTCTTCCATGCATGTCTCACCACGAGCTATTTCACGTGGAATGGCGACTTCTACGAACAGCTGGAAGGCGTCGCCATGGGTAGTCCTCTCAGTCCAGTGGTGGTCAACTTCTTCATGGAACAATTCGAAGCACAGGCACTGGACTCGGCCACTTGCAAACCTAAGGTGTGGTACAGGTACGTCGATGATACTTTCGTGGTGTGGAGCCATGGTGAAGAACAGCTCGGTGACTTCCTAAGACACTTGAACAGCCTCCATGCCAACATAACATTCACCATGGAAGTAGAAAAGGACAAGCAACTGCCATTTCTAGATGTGCTGGTCACAAGGGACGGCGAAAACCTGGGACACAGCGTGTATCGAAAACCGACTCACACGGACCGATACCTGCACAAACTGTCAAACCACCACCCGAGCCAGAAAAGGGGCATGATTAGTACGCTCGTAACGAGAGCAGGACGAATATGTGAGCCGCAACACCTCAAACGAGAAATGCAACACCTGGAAACAGTCCTGAGGAGCAATGGGTACTCCACAAATTATATTAGAAGTGTAACTGAGCCAAACACTCGGCGAAGTAAGAAACCGGAAAAAGAAATGTCGGGTACGGCCTTTCTGCCATACATTCCCAGAGTGACGGACAGAATCGGCCGTATTTTGCGCAAACATGGCGTAAAGACGATCTTCAAACCGACAAGGAAGATCAAAGAGTGTCTTAGATCGGCGAAGGAGAAAAGAGACCCACTTTCAATGTCGGGAATATACCGCATACCATGCACATGCGGAAAAGTTTATGTCGGGATGACTGGACGATCCATTAACACCAGGATCAAGGAGCATAAGCGACATTGCAGGTTGGGGCAGGTGGAGAAATCGGCCGTGGCAGAACACGCACTGAATGAGACCGACCACGTTATAAAATTCGCCGACACGGAAGTTCTGGCTGTAGAGAACCACTATCACACGCGCTTGTTCAGAGAAGCTGTAGAAATACAAAAACACGCGAACAGTTTGAACAAGAAAGAGAAAAGCCTTAAGGTCAACGGATCCTGGCTTCCCGTACTGCAGCGAACGACCGTCGCAGGTAGCAAGAGGAGAACCGCACCGGAAATGACCGCGGAGAAGCCCTCGGACGTTGGCGCGCCAGGTACATATAGTCTGCGCCCGCGAGCTCGGCTCCAGTTCACCACCGGCAATGGAGGGTGAAGCTTTGACAATGCCAGCCACTCGTGCTGGCGAAACGTCAGAAAAATCATTAGATGAACGTCGGCCGAAGAACCCGAGACAGAAGCCAATAGGCAGTTTGTCAACAAGTGGCCACGAAAGCCTCAACAATTTTGTATTACGCCTCTACGGGGAGGAGATTTGCAGATTGTACCGACGCCTTGACCAACGACGGAAGAAGAAAGCGCGACTGATGTCCTCTCTCGCCTTTCTGTCACGGTGCCGAGATGAATGTGCTACACCGAAGTTCTTGAGATGCAAGCGCCTATTCACCACCGCCCAAGCACATCGTATCTACGACAGAATGGAACGAGCTTTTCTTCGTGAGCGAATACATACAACACGGAGAGACTTGGCAAGAACGGATCAGGAACTTCTGGACATTTTCTATCAACTAAGTAGCAGAATGCATCGAGACGACTGGGACAAGATCGACAGCATCACTCACAGGAGCATGCAGAACGAACTCGAGCGCTGCACCGAGCGACAGAAGAAAAAGTTTGAAAGATGCCGGAAGCAGACCGACAAGGCGACTCCCGACATGTCACACACAGTGGTCAACCTCACTGAACGACAATTGACCGAAGCGGAAGTGTCTGTTCTTCAAAAAGGAGGGAATTTCGCTATCATCCCGAGAACCATACCTATGGAGGACATCATTGCCAACACCGAAGCAGCCATTCGTGCCCTTCCTTGTGAAAGGGCAGAGGAAATACGCACGGAAACAGCCAGGATACTGCGCCGAGCAAAACCGCCAGCTTGCAACCTGAAGAAAGAAGAGGTACAAGCCATTAAGAATCTCAACGCCGACAGGAGTATATTGGTACTGCCTGCCGATAAGGGGAATGCGACCGTCGTAATGAAGACCGAAGATTATGAGCAAAAGATCCGAGACCTATTAGATCCGACGACGTACCGAAAACTAAGCGCAGATCCGACGCAACGTATCACACGGAATACGAATCGATTGATCAAGGCGTCTTCTCTGCCGGCGGACATACAGAGAAACCTGCGCAACACAGAAGCCCTACCACCTCGGCTGTATGGATTACCCAAGATCCATAAGAACAACGTTCCACTGAGACCGATCGTTAGCGCTCCTGGATCACCGACATATAAGCTGGCAAAACACTTGGCCTCTCTGCTCCAACCACACGTGGGGAAGACCGACACATACATTAAGGACTCAGGACATTTCATTGAGAAGCTGAAGAAACTGAAACTTGCACCAAACGACATCCTGGTCAGCTTTGATGTTGTTTCGTTATTTACGAAAGTGCCACTCAGTGACGCTCTGGAGCACATCGGTTCCATTTTCCCGCTAGACATCAGAAAGCTCTTCCATGCATGTCTCACCACGAGCTATTTCACGTGGAATGGCGACTTCTACGAACAGCTGGAAGGCGTCGCCATGGGTAGTCCTCTCAGTCCAGTGGTGGCCAACTTCTTCATGGAACAATTCGAAGCACAGGCACTGGACTCGGCCACTTGCAAACCTAAGGTGTGGTACAGGTACGTCGATGATACTTTCGTGGTGTGGAGCCATGGTGAAGAACAGCTCGGTGACTTCCTAAGACACTTGAACAGCCTCCATGCCAACATAACATTTACCATGGAAGTAGAAAAGGACAAGCAACTGCCATTTCTAGATGTGCTGGTCACAAGGGACGGCGAAAACCTGGGACACAGCGTGTATCGAAAACCGACTCACACGGACCGATACCTGCACAAACTGTCAAACCACCACCCGAGCCAGAAAAGGGGCATGATTAGTACGCTCGTAACGAGAGCAGGACGAATATGTGAGCCGCAACACCTCAAACGAGAAATGCAACACCTGGAAACAGTCCTGAGGAGCAATGGGTACTCCACAAATTATATTAGAAGTGTAACTGAGCCAAACACTCGGCGAAGTAAGAAATCGGAAAAAGAAATGTCGGGTACGGCCTTTCTGCCATACATTCCCAGAGTGACGGACAGAATCGGCCGTATTTTGCGCAAACATGGCGTAAAGACGATCTTCAAACCGACAAGGAAGATCAAAGAGTGTCTTAGATCGGCGAAGGAGAAAAGAGACCCACTTTCAATGTCGGGAATATACCGCATACCATGCACATGCGGAAAAGTTTATGTCGGGATGACTGGACGATCCATTAACACCAGGATCAAGGAGCATAAGCGACATTGCAGGTTGGGGCAGGTGGAGAAATCGGCCGTGGCAGAACACGCACTGAATGAGACCGACCACGTTATAAAATTCGCCGACACGGAAGTTCTGGCTGTAGAGAACCACTATCACACGCGCTTGTTCAGAGAAGCTGTAGAAATACAAAAACACGCGAACAGTTTGAACAAGAAAGAGGAAAGCCTTAAGGTCAACGGATCCTGGCTTCCCGTACTGCAGCGAACGACCGTCGCAGGTAGCAAGAGGAGAACCGCACCGGAAATGACCGCGGAGAAGCCCTCGGACGTTGGCGCGCCAGGTACATATAGTCTGCGCCCGCGAGCTCGGCTCCAGTTCACCACCGGCAATGGAGGGTGAAGCTTTGACAATGCCAGCCACTCGTGCTGGCGAAACGTCAGAAAAATCATTAGATGAACGTCGGCCGAAGAACCCGAGACAGAAGCCAATAGGCAGTTTGTTACCCAAGAATGCCTTTAATTCGACAAAGACACCATTATCAACATCTCACTGCGTTTGAACCAGGTCGTGTAATAGGCTACGAGAAGCTGGATGTTCATTCTACGATATTGCAGAAAGATTTGGCAGGATTGTAGGCACTGTACGTGATTGCTAGCAGCGGTGATCACAGGAATGAACTATCTCAAGAAAATCGGGCTCGGGACTGCCACGTCGCACTATCGAGACGAAATACCGTAGTGTTCGGTGTATGGCTGTGGCGCATCGTACTGCGTTTTCAGGAGCAGTTTAAGCATCAGTTGGCACCACAGTGACACAACGAATGTTACAAATCGGTTACTTCAAGGACAGCTCCGAGCCAGACGCCCTGTAGCGTGCGTTTCACTGACTCCAAACCACAGTCATTTGCGACTTCATAGGTGTGAAGCGAGAACTCACTGTAGGGCAGGGTAGATATCTGTTGTGTCTCCTGATGAAATATGGTTCTCTCTCGGCGCCAGTGACGGCCCTGTGTTGGTTAGAACGAGGCCAGTTTAGGGCCAGCAACCAACCAGTCTGCTTGCTAGACACATTGGAGCGACACCTGAAGTTATGGTCCGGGATGCGATTTCGTATGACAGCAGGAGCAGTGTCGTGGTGGTCCCAGGCACCCAGACTGCAAAACTGTACGTGAATCTGATGATTCGACCTGTCGTGCTGCAATTCATGAACCCCATCTGCAGGGTGTTTTCCAACAGGTCGCGTATACCATCAGTATATCCACATCCGACGCGTATATCATGTCCCTAAACAACTGCCGTTTCACGGGCGATCTAACGGTATTTACATTCACTGTCCCTATTCTGTATGCCTGGGGTCGAGTAGCTGTCATCTCCACATGATGTTAAAATGACAAAGTTTCACCGTATCGATAGTCAATTTGCACATCCGCAGAGGATCGCCCGGCGGACGTGTCCCTGCGGCATTAGGTTTCTTGAGATGCAGACGGATGGGAGTCCCCACCAGTAGAATGGTCCGCATCGGTGATTTCGTCGTCCTGCTATACCAGCTGATATTATTGGGGTGCTCCAAATTTTCCGGTGCGACACTGATGTGTGACATCTGTTGTTCTTTCGCAGCTTTAGACTCCACCGCAGAAGGGATATCAGGCCCCTGAGCGGATGCGTCGTCTGAACGACATGACATCTTTTCACTGTCCGAATTCATATGGTCTGCGACATCCGAAGCTTGTGGTTCCAAGTCAGACAGGTCCATAGTGTTAGACTCATCTGGGCTCCCAAGAAGAGAAGGAAGCGTCTCCGTAGAGTTTAGTCGGCGCTTCTTGTGGCGCTTTGGCGAGCGTTGTTTGCGGGTCCTAACCTCGGCCTCTGGTGTTGGCGAATCTTGCATCACCTGTGTTCTCGCCGCCGCCACAACGCCCTGGGGCCGTTCCACTTCAGCTTCCATGCCTGTTGTGATGCTGTCATCCTCTTTCTGCACCACCTATAATGTCTGGGATCGGAGGTTGGTCGGAGCCATTCCTTCGTCAGTGGGGTCCGAAGGCGCCTCAATCAACTGCGGCGTCGGTTCGATAGTGCGCTCCGACCTCGGCGTCACCTCCCCGCGAAGCGCCGCCACGTAAGTCATCGGCAGTGACGTTGGTGTAGTCGGATTCTGGAGGTCTCCACTGGGGAGTTGCACGAGTCTCCTCTGCATACACGCAGATCGAAGATGTCCTTCACCACCACACCCGGAGCAAGTTCGGGGCTGTCCATCATAGATGACAATAGCTCTACAGCCGCCGATGTTGATGTACGATGGTACATGTTTCGTAAGGGCAATTCGCACCTGTCGGACACCATTGAGCACTGGATACGTGCTAAAACTTGCCCAACGTTCGGCCGTATGACTAATAACTCTGCCATATGGCTGGAGCGATTCAGTGACCAATGATTCTGGTACCTCGAAAGGCAGCTCGAAGACTCGAATCGTACGCACGCCCAGGCCCGAATGAGCGACTAAAACTTCGCCAATATGACCATCGGAGTGTCGGAACTGGAATCCTCGTTTGGCGGCTTCAATGATCCTATCGCATGCTGCGTCGTCAATCATCTTTACGTAAAGAGTGCTGCTCACGATTGATAAATGAATTCAAATAATCTCCGTGTAATTAAGTTGCACTTCGTCCCTCAAGAAGCGTTCGATTTCGGAAGCCTTCGGTCGTGCATACTCGTTACAGAACGTGAACTGTATCGCGGTTTTTCGGAAATTGTGTGCCATTGCGTTCGATTCAAACAGTAACACACGCGAGTGACGACGGTGTAAACACCGCTTCTTCCGCGAACGTTCGCAGCCGGGACGTAAACAAGTCCGAGCTGCTCCGCGGCTAAAGGCGGACTAAGAGCCCCCGCAGTGCTCGCCCCCGCGTTAGCTTACCATATTCTTCAAATGTATTCCCACTTGCGAATATGAACAACAGCTGTATAATGGAATGATGACAATGAAATTTTGTGCCGGACCGAGACTCGAACCCGGTTTTCCCGCTTATCGCGAGCGGTCGCCTTACCACTACGTTATCCAAGCACGCTCCACGGCCATACCCAGACTTTCAACCATGTGTCTACAAGCTGTACTCGTACATTCATTATGTATACGCCCTTGCAAGGCAGATATTTTAATTGAAAGTCACTTGCCCGGTGTGGACGAATAAATACAATATCGTAAACCACGTATACCAGATTCCATATCCTTGCCATCGTCCACTTACATTCTCACTACTAGCTGACGGCTATTTCTACTCTCGCCGCAAACCCACGTAACAGACGGAATGACCACGCTAAAGGTATTTACAAACAGTGTCCAAAAATTAATTCATATCCTTAGAATGAAATTTTCACTCTACAGCGGAGTGTGCGCTGATATGAAATTTCCTGGCAGATTAAACCTGTGTGCCGGACCGAGACTCGAACTCGGGACCTTTGCCTTTCGCGGGCAAGTGCTCTACCAACTGAGCTACCCAAGCACGACTCACGCACCGTCCTCACAGCTTTACTTCTGCCAGTACCTCGTCTCCTACCTTCCAAACTTCACAGAAGCACTCCTGCGAAACCTTGCAGAACTAACACTCCTGGAAGAAATGATATTGCGGAGACATGGCTTAGCCACAGCCTGAGAGATGTTTCTAGAGTGAAATTTTCACTCTATATCATTTCTTCCAGGAGTGCTAGTTCTGCAAGGTTTCGCAAGAGAGCTTTTGTGAAGTTTGGAAGGTAGGAGACGAGGTACTGGCGGAATTAAAGCCATGAGGACGGGCCGTGAGTCGTGCTTGGGTAGCTCAGTTGGCGAAAGGCAAAGGTCCCGAGTTCGAGTCTCGATCCGGCACACAGTTTTAATCTGCCAGGAAGTTTCAATTCATCAGTGATCTCTTCTAAATATAAGTAACAATTTTTTTGGATAACTCCTTACCGCTGCACGCCCCGCTAGCAAGGGCTCTGGAATGCTCTTCCAAGGGCAGAGTACACCGGTTTCCTGACAACTCGACAAAACACTGCTGCTATTTTCATAACGGACAGAGACCAAGTACAGCAGATGTGGAGTCAATACGAGGCCATTCGAAAATTTCTTAGCAGCTGTCGCGCCATCTTCAAGCAAAATCATAAGTAAATATATTGATTAGTGTATTTCGTCTTATTTACTATCACAAAAGTTTACTAACTTAGTAAGAATCAATCTATTGAACGATATAAGGTATTTTGAAAGGGAAAAAAGGCTACTGAAATTACTAAGTTGCTACATTAAAAATTCGATACAAATAAATTGTATTGTGAGAGCGCTTAGGCGGGCTAATGGCTACCATGCCGACTTGTTACACATGAAGACAACGGAAGTTCATGTTGTCCTAATGAAGAACTATTGTCTACTATCACATGCCTCATTATGTGTACAAAAGATATCTATTCCATACCTTAGGTGGTATCAGTGACCTCAGCCCCTTTCCCATTACTTGATTACCTAACCACTGAGTTGAAACTTGAGAACTGATGACTGATTTTCAAAGGTGCTCTTAGGATAAATTGCTCCTCTTCTACTGAGCATATCTATGTAGTGATTCTTTTGTCACGCACGTGACTTGAATGGCGACTAGGTATCTACGAACTTCTGTGCTCTCACTGCTCCCGAATACCACTATGGGAATTTTTAGACTCATAGGATTTATAGTAAAGCATTGGCATTATGTTCGGAACTTACATGCAACTATCCCTCCTTGCTACCCACCAACTACTAATGAAGAAATTTCCCACGACTGGGATTCGATTCAGTTACACTATGTGATCAAAAGTATACGGACACCCCCAAAAACATACGTTTTTCATATTAGGTGCATTGTGCTGCCACCTACTGCCAGGTACTCCATATCGGCAACCTCAGTGGTCATTAGATATCCTGAGAGAGCTTAATAGGGCACTCCGCAGAACTCACGAACTTCGAACGTGGTGATTGGCTGTCACTTGTGTCATACGTCTGTACGCGAGATTTCCACACTCCTAAACATCCCTAGGTCCACTGTTTCCGATGTTATAGTGAAGTGGAAATGTGAAGGGACACGTACAACACAAAAGCGTACAGGTCGACCTCGTCTGTTGAGTCTCAGAGACCGCCGACAGTTGAAGAGGGTTGTGATGAGTAATAGGCAGACATCTATCCAGATCATCACACAGGAATTCCAAACTGCATCAGCTATCCACTGCAAGTACTATGGCAGTTAGGCGGGAGGTGAGAAAACTTGGATTTCATGGTCTAGCGGCTGCTCATAAGCCACACGTCACGCCAGTAAATACCAAACGATGACTCGCTTGGTGTAAGGAGCGTAAACATTGGACGACTGAACAGTGGAAAAACGTTGTGTGGGACGACAAATCACGGTACACAATGTATCGATCCGATGGCAGGGTGTGGGTATCGCGAATGCCCGATGAACGTCACCTGACAGCGTGTGCAGTGCCAACAGCAAAATTCGGAGGCGGTGGTGTTATGGTGTGGCACCCCTTGCTGTTTTGCGTGACGCTATCGCAACACAGGCCTACATTGACGTTTTAAGCACTTTCTTGCTTCCCACTGTTGAAGAGCAATTCGGGGATGGTTAATGCATCTTTCAGCACGATCGAGCACCTGTTCATAATGCACGGCCTGTGGCGAATTTGTTACATGACAATAACATACCTGCAATGGACTGGCCTGCACAGAGTCCTGACCTGAATCCTATAGAACACCTTTGGGATGTTTTGGAACGCGGACTTCGTGACAAAGCCTCACCGACCGACATCGATACCTCTCCTCAGTGCAGCACTCCGTGAAGAAAGGGCTGCCATTCCCCAAGAAACCTTCGAGCACCTGACTGAATATATGCATGCGAAAGTAGAAGCTGTTATCAAGGCTAAGGGTGAGCGAACACCATACTAAATTCCAGCATTACAGATGCAGGGCGCCACGAACTTGTAAGTCATTTTCAGCCAGGTGTCCGCGTACTTTTGATCACGTCGTGTATCTTGGGTGGCCGCTTGTGTAGTTGCATACTGAAATGGCCTCGGCTGCGGGAGAAACTATTCTATTCAATGCCATTTCGGGCTTGCAGATGGACGACGTCACAGCTCGTCACGATATTTAATCTGTCAGCCGGCCGCTGTGGCCGAGCGGTTCTAGGTGCCGAGCGGTTCTAGGCGCTTCAGTCCGGAACCGCGCGACTGCTACGGTCGCAGGTTCGAAACCTGCCTTGGGCATGGATGTGTGTGATGTCCGTAGGTTAGTTAGGTTTAAGTAGTTCTGTTCTAGGGGACTGTTGACCTCAGATGTTAAGTCCCATAGTTCTCAGAGCCATTTCAACCATTCATCTGTCAACCATTCAAATATCTTCAGGTGAGTTTTGCAGTGGAGATTTCAGATGGACGGCGCTATCTTTACAATGAAAACTTCCGCTGTGGAACCGAGTTAATCGTTCTTTGTCTAACATTGTTCCACCTGTGGCTCGCAGGCGCATGCACAACGGTGAGATTGCATGCACGTCCTCTGTCGGATTGCGGGCCCTTTGATTTCGGTATAAAGTCAGCGACGTCCGCTAGCAATATTTTTGGACATCGAAAAGGCGTAGGTCGAGTCAGGCGGAACAAATTACCACTCAAACTGACGAACTTGCAACTGCTCCCCCCGGGCTGCAGCCTCAAAATCATCATCTTTTTACACGATAGGCATATACTATTGGAGATCGAGAAAGAGCCTCTGAGTCCTCAAAGACGGCATCCCTCAACGTTCCGTGTTGTCTCTGTTACTTCTTTCCATCAATGTAAATAATATTTCGCTATAGACTCGTGTGCATCTCGCCCAATTCACAGCCGAAAGCGCCTTAGTGACAAGAAGCCGGAGGGTCAACGTGGTCATCGCTGGGCTACAACACCCAACTCATGATGGTAGAAGGTCGAACCAAGGAAAATACAATTATTATGAAGGCAGGCAATATAAGAGCGGCGATGTTTACCCGTCGCCTCCCGGAATTGGGAGACAAATTGATTCTCCACCATTAGGAAATCCTACTGAAAATTCAGGTCAAATATCTAAGGGTCATAGTCGACAGTAAGTTACTCCTTAAACTGCATATGCGAGATAAGAAGATCAAGATTTTACAATTCATCTACCAACTATACCCGCTACTGGCCAGCTCGCAGGTGAACGTCAATACGAAACTTCTCCTTTACAGAGCAACAGTCCTCCCAACTATTGATTGTGCCACGTGGGGAACGACAAGCCCTTCTGATTTAAAAACCATCCAAACATTGCGAAATCGATGTCTGCGACTCACGATGGGGCACCCAGGAGGGTGAAAAATCCGTGACCAGCATGAAGAGCTTAATAAACCAACTATCCTACAAATCATCATCCAATAGAAACGCAAACTCAAGGATAGACTAGAACCCTACGAGTCACGTCACGCCACCTAGAATATGCTGAATCAGCAGCTCGTGAGCGTTGGCACTGGAACCGAGTGCTTCGGGTACTTACCGAGGTTCCACAGTAACTGTCCACCTCAACTTCGACATATATGCTATAAGGGCCAAAGTACACAAAGCCCAGTGGTCTTATCAAGATTGAAAAAAAAGAGAGAGAGAGAGAGCAATCTCTAGTGCAAAACTAGCCTGAGGAGTGATTGGAAGCCGAAATATCATGGCACAATGTAGACGTCATCTGAGTGCAAGGCCGAAATCTCGTGTAACACTCATTACGCCGGGAAAACTTCGAGAATCACAAACCTATACTTCCCTGTAAGTGTCTAGATCTTTCCGATAACATCCTGTACTCGGCGTCGTGCCGTTGTGCAAATAACAGCCGTCTTTTGTTGAGCTGTCAAGAGCCATGTTGCAGGCTCCTCCATGAACAATCCAGTGCCTTGCTAGCGGAGCGTGCACACTAATTACGTGAGTGGACGCCTTGTCCCTAGGGCTGTGTTAAGCGCCGGCACGTGCCCCACTTCTGGGAGGGGAGAAAATTCCCCGTCATTCAAGATTACCCTCATCACAGACACGCGCACACACACATGCTCTCTCTCTCTCTCTCTCTTCCTCCATTTCTCTCTCTCTCTCTCTCTCGCTCACTCGCTAGTTCGATCGCTCTGGCTCTCTCTATTCTCTAGAGTGCTTCGGACCCGCGTCAATATTCAACAGCTGCAGTCTCCAACACTTCCCAATATACTAGCGCAAATTAGTTACAATTTCTCCCAATAACAAAACACAAAGACCGCGTGACTGATAAACTGGCGAAAGAAAAAACTCATAGAAAAATCTCCGCGGAAGTTCAGTACTAGCATGAAAAGTTTCATTGCTGTAAACAGCCCTCTCGCACCGTTTCTCTACTCTTTGTACTGTCCTTTTTGTTCTTTTTTTAAGTGCCTATTTTAGATCCCTCTTGTTTGATGATTTCGTGTCCCGGATTATTCTTTCACCTTCTCATCAGGTGCATACACGGTCCGTACAAAAAGTTCCGATACTGATTTTATTCCTGGCTTATGGGCGACGTCAGCGCAGCAATTACGGCGCCAGCTTGAACTAACAACTGCAAACAACAGATGTACATTAGATTTATCCAGCTTGAACTAACAACTGCAAACAACAGATGTACATTAGATTTATCAGCAGTGTTAAGTATTGGAATTGCTGCCGTTTTGTGTCATCGCTGTTGTGTTACAAATCGCAATGGAGCAACATCTTTAAAGCAAGTGTTTAAGACTTTTCGATAATATTTTGAAGGGAAAAATGTGTGTTAAGCCTGTCCCGCACACCTTGACTCCAGAACAAAAGCCGGCCGATGTGGCCGAGCGGTTCTAGTCGCTTCAGTCTGGAACCGCGCTACCGCTACGGTCGCAGGTTCGAATCCTGCCTCGGGCATGGATGTGTGTGATGTCCTTAGGTTAGTTAGGTTTAGGTAGTTCTAAGTTCTAGGGGACTGATGACCTCAGCAGTTAAGTCCCATAGTGCTCAGATCCATTTGAGCCAGAACAAAAACAACAACGCTTGGACGCTTCATTGAAACGCAAAACGCGGGTATCGTCAGTGACGAGACTTGATGTTATCAATACGAATCTACCACAAAACGACAAAGTGCAGAAATTTAAAAGAAGGGTCAACGCTTTGACGACGAAACCGACATTCAAGCCAATGTGACGCAGGAGTTGAACAGTATCCAAATGGAGGACTTTCCTGACAGTTTCACATAGTTGTGTTTGTGCGTGTGTTTATATGTGGGTCGCTGGATTGAGGGGACTATGTGTGAACATCTGGAGCAGTAAAACCACCAAGTTTTACTTTTCTCTATTTTTTACTTAATCCAGTCTCGAAAATTTTTGGACTGACGGGGTGGGTATGTGTGTGTTCTTTAGCAGCGTTTCTGCTGTTGCTTTGTAACTCGTTCTGTTCTCCATGGAATCATCTTGGTAACTTCTTGTTATAGTTTTGATACTTATAAATAATTTAGTTTTTTGGAGGTATTCCTGTTTCTGTTCTAATAGTTCACTTTTTTTTTCAAGGTGTTAAAAAAATGTACGAATGTCATCTCCAATTTCCAGGCTGTTTCTTCATTCACTTTGTTATTGTTTCTTGTGAAAATCACTGGTCACGTTTTACATAGTTTGTTCATTCCCAATTTTCTGATTGCCTTACAGGCATTTCTGACGAAGATAGCAAGTTACGTCTTACCTTACTCCAGTCTTTAATTTAGACGGCTTATAGATTTCGCGCATGCTTATTACCTTTAATGTACAGGCTGACAATAATTGAACTATGTGAAAAAACGTAAATTAGTTACAAACTACGGCTTGCACACAGTTTATTCAACATGTAAACGTCCTACAGATATTTAGATTCGGGTTGTGACATGTTCGATATGCCTGCCGTCATTGACGATGATATGACGCAGACGAATAGTGAAATTCTGCATGACCCGCTGAAGTGTCGGAACATCGATGCTGTTTTCAGCTCAGCAATGGTTTTGGAGTTATTGATGTACAACTTGTCTTTGATATAGCGCTACAAAAAGGAGTCGCGTGTGTTCGGATCCGCAGAATATGGCGGCCAATCGAGGCCCATACAGGAGCCTTCGGGTACCCCAGAGCCAGAATGCGGTCCCCAAAGTGCTTTTCCAGGATATCAAACACTATCCTCCTGCGATGGGCTCTAGCTCCGTCTTGCATGAACCACATATTGTCGAAATAAGGGTCACTTCGGCTAAAATAATCTTCCACAACTTTCACGTATCGTTCGATAGTCACCGTGCCGATTATTCCGTGACTGGACATTGCACACCGCACAGTCATCCGTTGAGAGTGAAGAGACTTCTCGATCGTGAAATACAGACTCTCAGTCCCCCAAATGTGGCAATTTTGCTTATTGACGAACCCATCCAAATGAAAGAGGGCATCGTCGCTAAACCAAACAATGCTCATACGCATACCAGTTCCGTCATGCCCCCCGGCCAACTGTGCAGTTTGAACGTCCTAATGCAAACTGTTCAAATGGTTCAAATGGCTCTGAGCACTATGGGACTTAACTTCTAAGGTCATCAGTCCCCTAGAACTTAGAACTACTTAAACCTAACTAACCTAAGGACATCACACACATCCATGCCCGAGGCAGGATTCGAACCTGCGACCGCAGCGGCCGCGCGATTCCAGACTGTAGCGCCTTTAACCGCTTGGCCACCACGGCCGGCTGCAAACTGTTCAGAAATAATTATCACCCTGTAACTAAATTGTAAGAGCTTCACTTGCTACATTTTCCGATTCATATTTAACGCCAAGTAGTCCGATTATTCGATTTTAGATTTTTATTACCACTAGAGTCGCAAATTAATTTTAATAAATACGCACGAAGCGCCAGCTGCGATGCGTATAAATCATGAGATGATGGCCGGTAATTAAGGATAATAATAATTAGTTTAGTCGAACGATGTTGACTATAGCTCTGTTATGTTTAGTACATATAGGAAATGAGCGGCGATTTCAGTTGAAATGCTTCTGTCTGATTTCTATGATTTTTCCTTGCCCAGGGTGAAGAAAAAATGCCGCACTTTGAGGTCAGCATGCGATTGTTCAAGACAAAATCAGATCGGATCCATTTTGAAAACATAGTATGAAAACGAGGATACGACGATATGGTAACACTGGCACATGGTGCAGCGCATCGGAGTGCACAGAGGGACATGTATCAGCCCGCTCTCTGGGACCGGCAGTCGTACTTCAATGAGTAGACATCTGGGACTTCAAACTCAAACCCAACGAGGGGCTACGGTTCTAATATTCGTCCAGTTTCTTTTTTATTTTTAGACGTCCGTTATCTAGTCCTCGTCGTCTCTAAGCAGAACATCATTTTATCACATTACAATCACAGGGCAGTGGGATCCATTAAACTGCATGCACACCGCGCAGTCCTCTACCATAACTGGTCCTGTCAAGTTCATGAAGGGTAGCTTCCAGATGAAGCTCACAGATTCATGCGAAAAATGTAAAACTTATCAAAGGTCGAGAAATGATTTCATATCGTATATATAGATATACGCTGAAGCGCCAAAGAAACTGATATAGGCATACGTATTCAAATACAGAGATATGTAAACAGGCAGAATACGGCGCTGCGGTCGGCAACGCCTAATAAGACAACAAGTGTTTGGCACAGATCGATTATTGTTCCTACAATGGCATGTTATCAAGATTTAAGTTAGTTTGAACGTGGTGTTATAGCTGGTGCACGAACGATTGGATACAGCATCTCCGAGGTAGCGATGCAGTGAGGATTTTCCCGTACGGGCATTTCATGAGTGTACGTGAATATCAAGAATTCGGTAAAACATCAAATCTCCGACATCGCTGCGGCCTGAAAAGGATCCTTCGAGGACGGGACCAACGACGACTGATACATGTCCCTCTGTGACAGAAGGGCAACCATTCCTCAAATCGCTGCAGATTTCAATGCTGGGCCATCAACAAGTGTCAGCGTGCGAACCATTCAACGAAGCGTCATCTACGAGGGTTGTTTTTTAAGTAAGGGCCGTTCGCGCGTATAGTCCCATAGTTCGCGCGGACGCCGCAACAAGCCACCGCGCCACTTGCCGGCATCCTTCCCGTTCACACTGATGCAAGTTGCAGCTCTGTAGCTGACGTGTACGCATCGCTGTGCTACTTTATAATGTTTACGATTATTGAATCGCCCGCCGCGTGTGAGATACGGTCAGTGATACGTTTTTTGACCGCGAGAAGCCTATCAGCTGCAGAAATTCATCGTCAGTTAACAGAAGTTTATGGCTTGAATGCAATGAGTGAAAGTAAAGTGCGTCAATGGGTTAGAGAATTTAAAAATGGCCGTCAAAACGTCCATGACGAAGAACGCTCAGGCCGGCCCTATGTGGACTTTTTGATTCGTTACGAGGAAGAAGGGGATGACATGTTGAGTCAAATTGTCACTGGAGATGAAACATGGGTATCCCATATCACTCCCGAAAGCAAGCGACAATCGATGGAATGGCGACACATAACCTCACCCGTCAAGTTCAAAGCCAAACAGACGCTGTCAAAGCGCAATATTATGGCAACTGTGTTCTGGGACCGGCGCGGTGTTTTGCTAGTGGACTTTATGCCACGAGGAACGACAATCAACTCAGATGCCTACTGTGCAACTCTAAAGAAGCTCCGCAGAGCAATTAAAAACAAAAGGTGCGGCATGCTGTCAAAAGGAGTTTTGCTCCTGCACGATAACGCTAGGGTTCACACCTCTCAAAAGACTCGGGATTTGATTGATTCTTTTGGCTGGGAAGTTTTGGACCATGCACCATACAGCCCCGACCTTGCTCCTAGCGATTTTCACCTTTTCCGGTACCTGAAACACCATCTTGGTGGGCAGCGCTTCAATGATGACGATGAAGTGAAAACGGCCGTGAACTCTTGGCTGTCGGAGCAGGCGGCCGAATTCTTTGAAGAGGGAATTAAAAACTTAGTTGTACGGTAGGACAAGTGCTTAAATAAACAAGGTAACTATGTAGAAAAATAGGTAAAAGTGTGTAGAATCAGAAAATAAAAGTTTTTTTACAAAAGTCTTTGTATCTTTTTTTTAAATAAAAACGGCCCTTACATAAAAAACAACCCTCGTATATGGGCTTCCGAAGCCGAAGGCCCACTCTTGTACTCTTGATGACTCCACGACATCCCTCGTCTGGGCCTGTCAACAGCGAAGTTGGAGTGTTGATGACTGGAAACATGTTGCCTGGTCAAACGAGTCTCGTTTCAAATTGTATTGAGCGAATGAAAGTGTACGGATGTGGAGAAAACCTCATTAATCCATGGACATTGCATGTTAGCTGGTGGAGGCTCTTTAATGGTGTGGGGCGTGTGCAGTTGGGAGTGATATGGGTCCCCTAATACGTCTAGATACGACTCTGAAAGGTGACACGTACATAGGCAAACCGTCTGATCACCTGCATCCATTCATGACCATTGTGCATTCCAATGGACTTGGGCAACTCCAGCGGGACAATACGACACCCTACACGTTCAGAATTGCTACAGAGCGGCTCCAGGAACACTCTTCTGAGTTTAAACACTTCCGCTGGCCACCAAACTCCCCAAACACGAACAGTATTGAGCATATCTGGTATGCCTTCCAGAGTGCTGCTCAGAAGAGATCTCCACCCCCTCGTACTCTTACGTATTTATGGAAATCCCTGCAGGATTCATGGTGTCAGTTCCCTCCAGCACTACGTCAGACATTAGTCGAGTCCATGCCACGTTGTACTGCGGCACTTCTGCGTACTCGCAATCTGAATACGGTTAGCAATCTGAATACGGTTAAAGGCCGAATGGATCACATGACAGAATTACGCCCACTATACATAGTTGTAATGTAACGTAACGTAAACTCCGCCCACAGGACCTGGTGATCGTCACTTTGAACAACTGCTATGAGCTACTTTGTCATTATGCGTTATATGCTGTGTATGCCCATAATACAATAATACAATAAATATGCGTTTCCGACGACTGGTTCCCTGTCTTAATACAACTGGTTGATTCATTTTGAACCAAAAGGTTTGAGAAAAATGGTTCATATGGCTCTAAGCACTATAGGACTTAACATCTGATGTCATCAGTCCTCTAGACTTATAACTACTTAAACCTAACTAACCTAAGGACATCACACACGTCCATGCCCGAGGCAGGATTCGAACCTGCGACGGTAGCAGCAGCGCGGTTCCGGACTGAAGCGCCTAGAACCGCTCGGTCACAGCGGCCGGCAAAAGGTTTGAGACACCATGTATATTGATGCTTCCAACATTAGGGAATTCATCAGCCACAGAACCAATCATCAATCAGTTCTCGTGTCTTGGTCCATTTGTTGCACAATTTCTTCGGTCTGGTTACTGCACGTGCCACTGTACTCTTCATCATTCCCCTTAGTTCGGTCACAATTGTCTCGTTCTTCCTTCAGAGGTTAGAGCAGGCTAATTAACCAGGCACAACCCTTGATCAATCTGAGTAGCTGCAGATATTTTTGGCACGAAAGTCGAATTACAGACAGCACCTCGTAACTGGCTGGAACAACCGTTTTTAAAATGGCTTCTGAGTCAAAATAACGAGTTCCTACCTTCGTAAATAATCGACAGATGGTGGTACATTCGTGAAACATAGTTGTGAGCCGCCAGCATTTCGGAATAAGCAAACGATTCATACTTTTCGAATATGCGTCGTAGAATCGGAGAGTTAGGGTGGGAACGGTGAAAGGAGAGGGACTGAAGACACGGGGTACGCGACAGAACATCTAACGGAGTCGAGCGGATGTAAATGCGTTCATAACATTCATACAAACGCTTCTGATTCGGAAAAGAGCCATAAGATCTGAGTTAAGTGGCCAGAGTTGAAAACTCGCTTGCTTGTGGAAGAGGAGATTAAAAGTCTTTTGACCCACAAGTAGATTAGAAGCTAAAGGGGAAAGATCTGTGAGCCCAGGAGCCGAGGGCGGACAAAGCTGAAAAGACCCCTTTTCCGGACACTTGTGGCTGGAGTTTCATAAATGAGAAAAAGTGAGGAACGCCACGGCTAGCGGCTTCTGCAGTCTCATTTGCAACGAAATGAGGGCGCACCCTCTCTCTACTGCGACTGCAAGTGTTCCGTACCCAAACAGAGTCAAGCATGCGCTTTCACTTTCAATCGTGTTAAAGTTCATGTCAAGGAGTAGTGGAGAGTGGGGTACTCGCCTGTTAAAAATCAATCTTCTACTGTTTACCAGTGGTATTGGCCCCTGTATGTAAATGATGTAATGAGTAGGTTGAACAAAAATCTGTGACTGTTTGGTGATGAGGCTGCAGTGTGTGGGAGAGTGTAGTCATTGATTAACTGTAGGATGATACAGAATAACTTTGACAGACTCTCTGATGAGGCGTGATAGGCAGCAGATAGTTGAAAAATGTTATGTAACTCAGACTGCGGGAAAAACACTCCTGTAACGTTCGAATAGCGTAGGTGGTGTGATGCTTGACGAATCACGTCTGTCAAATATCTACCTGCAACGTAGCAAAGCGAACTGAAACGAACGAGCAAGTACAGTCGTCTGTAGGGAAGACGAATGGCCGACTTCGGTTTATTGAGGGACTTCTAGGAAAGTTGTAACGTTTTAGCTTTAATTTCGTATGATGAAATCGGTGCTAATAGCCAATGAAAGCGGGTTGCAAGCTGTGAGCTGTCTGGGGAAGTTAACCGTGGATTACTGGGCAACTGTTTCATCAGGTATCTAGTCTAAGTTTACCAAATTCCCAAACAGACTAACATTAATGATAATCTTTTAATAGTCATACAACAACCCGTACTATATATATAAAAAGGAGAATTTAAATAAAAAGAAGGAATTCAGTTTATATTTGGAAATTTATTTTAAGTTTGATCATGAAATTTCAGCATATTAAATTCTATTCGTAACAAGCTGGTGCCTTATTTAGGATTGTGAAAATCTTACGGAACACATCAAATATAGAGCCAAGATTGAGAGTCTGCATACAACACTGCATTCATAAAACAACACACAAAGAACGTTGAAACGCATGCAAGAGAAAGTTAACCACTACAAACAGATTCAAATTTTTACCCAAAGAAATTACGTTCGTAGCACAATCCTGTCCGTCACGTAATTACCACACACTGGTATACTAAATTCATATTAACTCTTTGTGATACATTCGCGAAAAGAATAGCTGAGGGCTACTTTGATGATTACACCACATGCTTCACGTGGTCAACTTGGTTTACACAAAGCGTGTAACCCCACAATAATTTCGATAATTAAAATAAATTAGATCAAAAAGCAATTTACAAAAGGAAAACCTCGAACTGGTTGTTAACGTCTTACTGTTAACCTGACGGGTCAAACAGTTATATAAGCACGTGGTACTGGTCTCGCAAAGTACACCCCACGTGGGTTGAACATAAAGAAAAGTTGCTATTTTGCAAAATATTGTCAAGACGAGACGTTATAGTCACCCAAGCATTTGCATTTAAGATTGATCTTAGTTAAAGTTACTGATCAACACGTGGTTCCACTTTACTCACAAAGTAGTAACAAAGCAACTCCCGGAAAATAATATGAACTTCACACGAGAATTACACTACGCTGCAATTTAAGATAACCTTAGATATCTTAGAGCTAACCCGAAATAAAGGTGATTAAATTCTCAGTTAGGCTGAACTTAACAAATCCATTGTCCTATGGACTTAGCAGACACGCGCTTAGCCGGAGATCTTACCATTTCAGACGCTCGCCACTGCCAGACTGCAACTCCCTACTGCCCGACTGCAACTCCCTACTGCCCGACTGCAACTGCCTACTACTGAGCGTGCTTCCTGAGGGTGGCTCACAAAGACAAACGGAAGGGGCCAGAGGGGCAGCTTCCTATACCAACATGACAATGGACGGCCAGGACCATACTAAGAATAGAAACCTCTCTGCTTTAAGAAAGCGTAGCTACCTGTTCCGACGTTGGTCCTACTGTTCTCTAGCAGACAGCCTTGTCTGCTACCCTCAAGCATGCAACTACAAACACATTTGATCATTCATCCTCTCACACAGAAGGGAAGGGGGATGACAGTATCTTATCATATACAGTATATAACAGAAAGCGGATGTAGGTTCCGTATGAGACTGTGTGACATGAATTACATATAAACTGTGTTTTAAAGTGTAGTAGTGTGACAGATCGTTCTTGTTTACGTGTAAAAGTAACACGTTCCACTACTCAGTCTCCTCCCAGATAGTCAGAAACGCCACAGTAAATTTAGAAAAGGAATTTATGCCGTAAAAGACAACAAATTTGAGAAATTAAACATGAAAGGAATCCAACAGAGACCTTTCATAACCCCAACGCTCCGGGAAAAGACTGTGCAGGGAATTTTCTGGCCATGCTAGGACATTCCCAAGCAGGCTTCTCACACCCTGCTTAAACCAAAAGTGCAAAGAAAAAGCAAAAGGTCACCAGCTACTTGCTAAAACACAATAATTTCAACAAATCTTTAAAATCTACTAATTTCAAACAAAAAAAGAACAAAATCTGTGACACCTATTTAAAAGATTGTGTAGACCTAAATCGGTCAGCAAGTAAAAACAATGGTTCCTGTGTCATTAATATGAAAACAATTTCTGGTTGTTACCCTTATGGAGTTCTCATTGCAAGAGCCAACTGATCACAGGAAAATTTATGACTGTTTATTAACAAGCAAAATTTATGAAAATAGCAAAGGTGCCACAGCAATTAAAAAAGGAACATGAAATAACATCAGTATTATAAAGCAGAACATTACAATGCACAATTCGCAAAAGCAAAAAAAAATTGATAAAAAAAACATGTTTTACAAAGTGGTTATCGCAAAAAAAAATTCATCTCTTATAAAACTAATAATTTGTAGAATTAAAATAACTATGTGGCACTAATTTAGTCACTCTACTATATTTCAATTAGTTAGCAAACAATGAGCACGTGTCATTATACTGAAACTACAATAATTATGTGATTGTTACCCTAAAGGGGTTCCTCACAATAAATACGCCCCATGCAAAGGCTAATCGATCATAGTCCAATGAGAATGAATAGCACTCTCACTGATAAACGAAGCAATGCCACTTGAATGAATTTACGAAACAAAATAACACAAATCTAATACATCACACAAGAACAAACATTGATCAATAAAACAGTACAATAGTCAACATCTAATAAAAAAACACCAATAAATAAAACACCTGCAAAATACAAGAGTCAAAGTTAAAAAAAAAACAGAACACCTGCAAAATACAAGAGTCAAAGTCTAATAAACACCAATAAATCGAATCCCTGCAAAACACACGAGTCAAAGTATGTTTTACAGACATAAAAAGATATATACGACTATCGTTATTATTTTGTACTCAGCAGAACATCCTTCGTCACAATCAAAGGCAAGAGTTTCCTGTTATTTATATATATATATATATATATATATATATATATATATATATATATATATATATATATATATATATAACAGGAAAATGTCGTGTTAGTTACACTATTTATAACTCAAGAACGGCTGGACCGATTTGGCTGAAAATTGGTGGAGAGGTAGCTTAGAACCAGGAGACGGACATAGGATACTTTTTATCCCGTTCGACCGCTATAAAACGTGGTATAACAAAAACGCATCTGGCATGGAATAACAAAACGCAAATGTCAGCTAAACGTCACTATAAAACGTGGTATAACAAAAACGCATCTGATATGGAATAACAAAACGCAAATGACAGCTAAACGTCTATGGTTAAGTATCAGTATATATCATTAATTAAAAATTTAAAGAAATAATTTGTATTTTCTTTGAATCATCATTAACAATGCCGCGACCAAGACGATCGAATATTTCTCGACAAAGCCGTAATGCAAGAAGGATACAAAACATTGCGAATGAAAGGACTGAAGAAGAACAACAAATTGCCCGTGAAGAGCTCTCCATCGAACCCATCTAACCTGTGGCACAAATACAAGGGTAATATGACAGAAGATATTTTAAATCAAATTCGTGTCAGTTCCAGAAATCAAGATCTTGAAATGAATGAGGAGATACATAATCGGGCTTTTCTCTTGATCGAAGACATGTGTTACCTAATGTGCAAAAGTTTATTAGTCAGGTTGGGAAGGCCGGCGCCAAATCGTGAAATGAATGACGCATTTAATCGAGAATTGGAACGGGAACGTGAATATGATCACCAGGAATTAGATTTAGTAGTTCAAACAAATGTATCCCTGTTGAAACCCCAAAAAAGGAAGTTTATGATACATTAATGAAGGCAATTGATGATGCAAATGGTGGTTTATGTTTCCTGGATGCCCCTGGTGGAACTGGCAAGACATTCCTCGTCTCAGTAGTTTTAGCCACTGTTCGTACGAGATCCAACATTTCGGTTGCAGTTGCTTCTTCTGGAATAGCAGCCACATTGTTAGAAGGATGCCGTACGGCCCATTCACCATTAAAATTACCGTTAAATCTTAAAGCTATTGAAGAACCAACATGTAATATTACAAAAAACTCAGCAATGGCCGAAGTTTTATCAGCATCCAAGATCATCATCTGGGACGAATGCACAATGGCGCATAAACGTGCATTAGAAGCAGTTAACCGATCATTGAAATATCTACGCAATGACTCGAGGTGATTTGGAGGAGCAATGATTTTACTGTCTGGCGATTACCGCCAAACACTGCCAGTACTTCCAAGATCAACGGCTGCAGACGAAATAAATGCTTGCCTCAAATCATCGAATCTATGGCGCTATGTGAAGAAACTTCAGCTGACAAGCATGAGAGTTGCATTGCTTAATGATACATCTGCTGAAGATTTCTCTGAGCAATTGCTGACTATCGCTAATGGTCGAGTACCTGTCGAAGAATCGAGCGGATTGATTTCATTTCCTCATAATTTCTGTAACTTTGTCTCATCGAAAGACGAACTTACAAACAAAGTATTCCAAAACATCATTACTAACTGCAAAAGTAATGAATGGTTGAGTGAGCGAGCAATTTTAGCGGCTAAGAATAAAGATATAGATGACCTACACTACATCATTCAGAATGAGATCATTGGTAAAATACATTCATTCAAATCTGTTGACTGTGTAACAAATGAAGATGAAGCCACCAACTATCCAAATGAATTTTTAAACTCCTTTGATGTGCCTGGCTTACCACCGCACAATTTACGCCTAAAAGTTGGCTCCGTAGTAATTATGCTTCGAAACATAAACCAACCAAAACTGTGCAACGGTATGCATTTGGTGGTTAGTAAATTGATGAACAATGTTATTTACGCGACGATACTCAAAGGAAAATTCGAAGGTGAGGAAGTTCTCATTCCGAGAATCCCGATGATCCCAACCGATATGCCGTTTGAGTTTAAAAGACTTCAATTTCCGATCCGTCTTGCATTCGCCATGACCATTAACAAATCACAAGGCCAATCCTTGAAAGTTTTTGGTTTAAATCTGGAATATCCATGTTTTTCACATGGTCTATTATATGTGGCATGTTCACGAGTCGGAAGACCATCTGCGTTGTTTGTTCTTGCGCCTGATAATAAAACAAAAAATGTCGTATATCACAAGGTATTTAATTGAAGAGTGGAAGCTATGCACCAAAAAACATAAAGAATAAAGAATCATTAAAATACTTAATTTTTTTATTTGTATTTCCCAATAAAAATTGATCTTAGCATCCAAAATCTGATTATCTATTGGCTTTAAGGCGGAACAGAGTTCGCCGGGTCAGCTAGTTATTAATAAATGCGAAAGTTGTTTATGAATAACAGAAACATGTTTCATACAATATTATTTAATTTTACCTTTTTGTCGAGGAAATGGCGTTTTCTAGAGCTGTGAAACAGATATGTATTGTTTTCCTTATTTCTACTACAAAATCCCCCGTTTCGCGTTACAAATCAACAATTTTCAGATAAAACTTAAATAAAACGTTGACAGTTTCAATTTTGCTATTCATACTGTTTACTTTTAAGCAAGAGACAGGAGGATAACTGTGGAACAAAAATGTTCCACAGCTTACCCAGATCTTTATATAATCTCACTCAATTTCTGTACGGTTAACCGCTTGCGGGTTTTAGGGGAATCTGGAAGGGCACTGATCGCATAAGTAAAGAAAGCGGTCTTTACGAGGTAACACCTAATAGACAAGCAACTCACCTAATGTAAAGGTCCTTAACTGACCAAAGCTCCCAGGACAACTATTGTAGTGAACGCATACTTTTGATAGTCTACGGTAACCTAAAGTAGTTTCACAACTCTTCTCCGTGGTCTCATCCATAGAGGTGAGAAGACGTTCTTTCACAAAACAAAACACTATCGAGAAACTTTAGAGACTGGCATTTGCGACAGACTACAGAACGATTCTACTGCCACCAAGGTTCATCTTGCGTAAGAGCCGCGAATACAAGATAAATTAGGGCCCGTAAGGAAGCATGCAGACAGGCGCTTTTCTCTCGCTCCATTTACGGGTGGAACAGGAAAGAGAATAACTAGCAGAAATACAATGTACCTTTCCCGTGCACCATACGAAGACTTGCGCAGTACATATGTAGTTGCAGATAAGCAGTTTCCGTTCTAAGATACCTCTTCCTTAAATAGAAATTTGTCCAAAACTATGTCTACTTAAATAAATACAATCTGAGGAATAGGTCATAATATCACACAAAAATTGTTTCAGATAACAATAATATGAAATTTATTTATTTTTGTAAGTTATAAAGAGCATTATGAGGTTTTCACAAGCATCTACATGTACCTTGTCTGTCCAAAAAGTTTCGAAATGGTTCAAATGGCTCTGAGCACTATGGGACTCAACTGCTGAGGTCATTAGTCCCCTAGAACTTAGAACTAGTTAAACCTAACTACCCTAAGGACATCACAAACATCCATGCCCGAGGCAGGATTCGAACCTGCGACCGTAGCGGTCTTTGCGGTTCCAGACTGCAGCGCCTTTAACCGCACGGCCACTTCGGCCGGCAAAAGTTTCGAGATTCGATTAATAAAAAATACAATAAAAAGTAGAGAACGGTTAAGATAGTGGTTTTATTGCTTCATGGGCTCTGCGTAGGATTTCCCCCCCCCCCCCCCCCAGATTACGTTTAGGTTTAGCTACTTATGCTATCAGGGTTATTGCAAGTTTTGGTAATGAACATATCAGTAAATTAACTCACTATGCCTGCTTTCATTCATTCCTTTCAGATGGCATCATATTTAGGGGTAATTCGACATTAAGTGAAAAAAGTATTCATTGCACAAAAGCATGCAATCAGAATAATATCTGGAGCCCACCCAAGATCACGTTGCAGACATTTACTTTAGGAGCTCTGGATATTCACAGCACCTTCGCAATACATATATTCACTTACTAAATTTGTAATTAATAACACATCCCAGTTCAAAAATAATAGCATTGTGCATAGCTACAACACTAGAAGAAAGGATAATCTTCACTATTCTGGGTTAAATCTGACATTGGCGCAGAAAGGGGTGAATTATGTTGCCATAAAAATGTTTGGTTGTTTACCAAATAGCTTTAAAAGTCTGACGGATAGCCAACCAGTATTTAAAAACAAATAAAAAAATTAACGAATGACAACTCCTTCTACTCAATAAATGAGTTCTATATATGAAGTAGCGACTATACACACATACAAACACACACACACATATTTATATATATGAGAAAAGAATACTTATGTTAGCTGATACGTTCCAGATCATTACGAAATGTCGTATTCATGATCTATGGAACAATTATTAACATAATGTAATGTACAATCCACAGAAGTTCATACAACCATGTGAAACTGTCGGAAAAGTCCTTAAGGCACACAAAAGGCCTACTGCCATCTCAGCATGTAGGTTAGTTTTCACTAAGTGGGGTCTCGCAGGATAAAAATGGTTCAAATGGCTCTGAGCACTATGGGACTCAACTGCTGAGGTCATTAGTCCCCTAGAACTTAGAACTAATTAAACCTAACTAACCTAAGGACATCACACACATCCATGCCCGAGGCAGGATTCGAACCTGGAACCGTAGCGGTCTTGCGGTTCCAGACTGCAGCGCCTTTAACCGCACGGCCACTTCGGCCGGCTCTCGCAGGATATGGGTGCTGCGGTGTTTGCGTACGTCTGGTTATGATTAACCATTAATGGGCGCTCAAGCGCACGTCACATTAACTTCAGTCTCGGTTAACTAGCAAAAACTGTTGACCCATGATCTGGTAGGTTCGTGCTGATTACACAAAACCTCGTTACCCTTGATGATTTTTCAAAAAAATAAAAAAAAAGTTATCCGCGTTTTGAATTTCAATCCAGTCGCGCTAGTCATCCGCACGTCGTTATTTTTGTTGGGGAGTCAAGGTGTGCAGGACAAATTTGGTACACACTGTTTTCTTCTCCTGGAGAAGACTTACAGATGTTTCTCAATTGCGATTTGTGACACAACAACACCGCTGCATGTCCACTGCTTAACACTGCCTGCTTACAACTAACTGACTGGTCGAGTGCACATCTCTTGTTTACAGTTGTTAGTTCAGGGTGCCACCGTGGTTACTGCGCTAACGTCGCTTATTCGTCAGTAATAAAATCACTATTGGAACGTTGTGGACGGACGGTGTTTACTCTGTGAATCAATGGAATGTGTGCGTTGGAAGGTATTTTTCATAAGACTTTTTCATAATACATCTTTTATAGGAATGAAGAAAGACACTTATGGTAAACTTTAACTTACGCATGAGACTACAAATTTTTTATTTTCGAAAGAGCCATCCAATACTACAAGGATGTACCTTTTACATATATGCACACGAAGCGTTGGTGTAATCTAGAATCATAATTTTTGTTTATCTTTCACAAATATTCAATGTACCCTCCATTCCAAGTACTTCAAACGTCCTAGTGATAGTCAAACTCGTCGCATCGTTTTGCGAGCATGTTTGCAGTTACTACTTTCATTGCTGTGGCTATGCGGCGTCGTAGTTCACGCAGCATTGTTACAACTGGAGACACAGAGGAAGTGTTTCAACCCCCACCCCGCCCCCCCCCCCCCCAAAAAAAATCGTATACTACTAGATCAGGCGACCTTGCAGGCGGTGTTACAATGCGAGATCCGTACGACTATCAGCTGTAGGAGGTGCAATATCATACCACCGTCGAAAATAATTCAGTACCGTTTAATTCAATTGCACCTGTTGAAGCGAAGAACCAAAAATGCATTTTGTTGCTGTTTTATCGGCATCTAATGAACAAGCGAGCGAGCATCAGACCAGACCTCTACGGGCATGCACGTGAACCGACAACATACACTGTCTAATCTAAGTTGTCCACACACGCTGTCCGCCTGCTTAGTTGGGTGGTAACGTGTTCGCCTCCCATGCAAGTGGGTCCGGGTTCGATTCCCGGCCGAATTGGAGAATTTCTCCGCACGGGGACTTGGTGTTGGGTTGTCCTCATCATCATTCCATCCTCATCACTGGAGCGCAAGTCGCCAAATATGGCGTCGAATGAAATAAGACTTGCCCTTGGCGACCGAGGCAACGGCCTTGCCGCAGTGGATACACCGGTTCCCGCGAGATCACCGAAGTTAAGCGCTGTCGGGCGTGGCCGGCACTTGGATGGGTGACCATCCGGGCGCCATGCGCTGTTGCCATTCTTCGGGGTGCACTCAGCCTCGTGATGCCAAATGAGGAGCTACTCGACCGAATAGTAGCGGATCCTGTCAAAGAAAACCATCATAACGACCGGGAGAGCGGTGTGCTGACCACATGCCTCTCCTATGCGCATCCTCAACTGAGGATGACGCGGCGGTCGGATGGTCCCGATGGACCACTTGTGGCCTGAAGATGGAGTGCTTGGCGACCGAACTTCCCCGAATAGGGTCCTCCCGGCCACCAATACCACATGTTCATTTCATTTTTGTCCATACACCCCTACCTAACGCGGAATGCCCACTACATGGGCACGAGAGGCGGACCTGACGTTATAAAAGGAGGTAAGGAGTATTTTATTGTCCGTAGAGAAGCATTAACAGCAGACTTGTTCGATCAGGAAAGCTCAGTGACTTTGAACATGAACTATTCGTTGGATGTTACTTGAGTAACAAATCCGTTAGGGACATTCCAGCCCTCATACAGCAACCCAAGTCGACTGTTGGCGATGTAATTATGAGGTCAAAACGCGAAGGTACAACAACATTTAAACCAAGACCAGGCAGAGCCAATGCTGCGACGGACAATGACATTGCAGATAGTCGGTTTAAATAATTGCATGAAGTCAGCTGAAGGAATCACTCGTGAACTCCAAAATGCTACTAGCAGTTTCACTAGCACAATGACTATGCATAAGGAGTTGAAAAGGATGGGTTACAATGGTCAAGCAGCTCCTCATGCCTACACATTTCTGTAGTCATGCTGAGTGAGGTTCCGGTGATGTAAACAGAGACGACGCTGGATAGTGATGACTGCAAGCGAATGATTTGGAATTGTGGATCACGCTATATTGTCTGTCGAACAGAGCTGTTGAATTGTTAAATGCGCTATTAAACTGACCAGGTGCTACAAATTATCAATGAAAAAATACACTACTGGCCATTGTTACATCAAGAAGAAATGCAGATGATAAACGGCTATTCATTGGACAAATATATTATACTAGAACTGATATGTGATTAAATTTTCACGCAATTTGGGTGCATAGATCCTGAGAAATCAGTACCCACAACAACCACATCTGGCCGTAATAACGGCCTTGATACGCCTGGGCATTGAGTCAAACAGAGCTTGGATGGCGTGTACAGGTACAGCTGCCCATGCAGCTTCAACACGATACCACAGTTCATCAAGAGTAGTGACTGGCGTATTGGGACGAGTCAGTTGCTCGGCCACCATTGACCAAACGTTTTCAGTTGGTGAAAGATCTGGAGAATGTGCTGGCCAGGGCAGCAGTCGAACATTTTCTGTATCCAGAAAGGCCCGTATAGAACCTGTAACATGCGGTCGTGCATTATCCTGCTGAAATGTACGGTTTCGCAGGGAGCGAATGAAGGGTAGAGCCACGGGTCGTAACACATCTGAAATGTAACGTCCACTGTTCAAAGTGCCGTCAATGCGAACTAGAGGTGACCGTGACGTGTAACCAATGGCACCCCATACCATCACGCCGGGTGACACGCCAGTATGGTGATGACAAATACACGCTTCCAATGTGCATTCACCGCGATGTCGCCAAACACGGATGCGACCATCATGATGCTGTAAACAGAACCTGGATTCATCCGAGAAATGACGTTTTGCCATTCGTGCACCCATGTTTCGTCGTTGAGTACACCATCGCAGGCGCTCCTGTCTGTGATACAGCATCAAGGGTAACCGCAGCCATGGTCTCCGAGCTGATAGTCCATGTTGCTGCAAACGTCGTCGAACTATTCGTGCAGATGGTTGTTGTCTTGCAAACGTCGGCATCTGTTGACTCAGGGATCGAGACGTGGCTGCACGATCCGTTACAGCCATGCGGATAAGATGCCTGTCATCTCGACTGCTAGTGATACGAGGCCGTTGGGATCCAGCACGGCGTTCCGTATTACCCTCCTGAACCCACCGATCCCATATTCTGCTAACAGTCATTAGATCTCGACCAACGCGAGCAGCAGGTTCGCGATACGATAAACCGCAATCGCGATAAGCTATAACCCGACCTTTCTGAAAGTCGGAAACGTGATGGTACGCACTTCTCCTCCTTACACGAGGCATCACAACTACGTTTCACCAGGCAACGCCGGTCAACTGGTGTTTGTGTATGAGAAATCGGTTGGAAACTTTCCTCATGTCAGCACGTTGTAGGAGTCACCACCGGCGCTAACCTTCTATGAATGCTCTGAAAAGCTAATCATTTCCATATCACAGCATCTTCTTCCTGTCGGTTAAATTTCGCGTCTGTAGCACGTCATCTTCGTGGTGTAGCAATTTTAATGAGCAGTAGTGTATATATCATATCGAAGGGTTTCGGTTTTTCGAATGCCTGGAGGACGGATGTGTAGTGCCAACAGTGAAGCGAAGGGTGTGGTGTTACGGTAAGGGCTGTTTTTAATTATGAGGATGTGGTCTCCTTATTTCGCTTAAGAAAACGCTAAACGTGGAACAATATAAACGGATTTTACAGTATTGTGTTCTGTGTACATTAGAGGAATATTAATAGTTCTCCCGACACTTTTGATCAGATCGTGCACTCGCTCACTAGTCAGATAAGTGTTTCGTTATTCGTACTACCCATCTTCGCATACACCATGTCTTCTTACAGTCCAGCTTGATATGGCTCCTATACCTCGTCACCTCGCTCGCACTATATTTTACTGGTTCTTATCTGAAATAGATTCCTTTGGGTATTTCGCACATGAGTAAGTAATGGTTAAGAGAGACAACACGGTTCGTATGAAGCCTAGCAATGCTGCCTAAAACGAAAACGTTTCTCCTTTCTTTAGGGATATTTAAGTCCTTAGTTCTTCAATTTAACTGAAAATGTCGCTTTGAAAGGATAACAGTTCATTCCGTTTCTATCGATGGTTGATGTAAGTAACAGACTACCTAATAATGCTTAGACTCAACTACGCTCACGTTAGCAATTAATTCCACTGCCATTGCTACATAGCTTATCAAAATTAAGATATCACGCTATAAAAGTTCATGATAATACTGTTGATAATCCAAGTAATAATATAGGCCGCCAACTGATGCTACTGACTGAGAATGACAATACTGATTTGTGTACTGCTTTCGTGTTTAACTACGTGCACCCCCTACAAACAAACCGATTAATTACTCACTGTTTACTTACCATTCGAAGAAAAACTTCCAGCCTCATGTTTCATCAACGTCAGTTGAAATATTTCTGATGCGAGTCGACCGTGCAGGGCCGTCCACCGTGAAACCTGGACTACTGCTCTCGCTTCGCACAGAGGTGCGTCAACAGTTGCGCTGTTTTTGTCAAAAAGGTGCGCTCAGCTCGATTGTTCCAGGCAACCTGCGATGCGTAAGGAGTACGACATAACACTGTCGACAGTAGCACACTTACTACACCTGAGCTGTATTGGAGCATTGGTCGCGCAGATTTTGTGCGTAGTTTCTTTTGTAGAGTGCACTTTCCTTGTATCAGTAATAGTTGATATCGGTCAGCCACTTAAATAGTACTTAACGTAATTCAGCAATGGGTTTCGAGAGACAGTGCTCTCCTCAACTGGCCGCTAACATTCAGCACGTTGGGTTAAAGTACTAAAAACATATTTAAGGCGTCCATGAAATAAAATAAAATAAAAGTCTACAAAATTAAATATCATTTCATGAATGACGCTAATGTATTGTTATAGCTTTAGCCTTGTAAGCATATGTGATGATTATGAGACGATTGTTTCTCGAAACGCGCTGTTCAATTGTTAACTGCGCTGTTAAAGTGACTGAATGCTACCAATTATCACTGAAAAAATATATATCACGCCCTAAACTTTAAAAAATCAATGATATTAAAAAGTTTCCTCGTATCCTACAAATGAATCGTTGGCTGCCGTATGTGTTACCTTCATCTGAAACTGTGTGGTCGTTTCACTCCTGTCTCCATACACAGTTACTCACAAATATTTGTATGGCATAACCGACTCTATTTGTGATTAATTCTGTAGCCAAAAGATACCACGCTTCGCATTTCTCTACATTAACAGTTCGTTGTTCGTCTTCGCAGCTGGCTGACATTTGTCGAAATCTAATTGGGTATAACTGTACTCTGAACAAAACAGAATTTCCCCATAAACAAATACATCATCTGCCAAAGAGCTGTGATTACGCCTAATACTAATGTATACAACAACGGTCCTGTTATACTACCCTGGACATTAATCCAGTTCGCGAATGCTACATGATATAAAACACCTCTTAATGTACCCCAAGTACTTTAATTGATAAGTAATGGTTGCAAATATTATTTTAGTGTCTGTAGATGACTCTCTATCCAGGATAACGCGCGCTTCCTAACTGTTGGGCAGTGTTCGACCTAGTCACAAGCCTCGAAAGTCTATAAACGCATATGGGACTGAGGATATCATGTGTGAAGAAAGCGAGTTTTCCCGCGCCCGGGTTCCCGGGTTCGATTCCCGGTGGGGTCGGGGATTTTCTCTGCCTCGTGATGACTGGGTTTTGTGTGATGTCCTTAGATTAGTTCGGTTTAAGTAGTTCTAAGTTCTAGGAGACTGATGACCATAGATGTTAAGTCCCATAGTGCTCAGAGCCATTTAAACCATTTATTTTATTTTTTTGAAAGCGAGTTTTGCAGTGTCGAAGCTTCAGGAATCCATTTTGAGTTTTATGAAGAAGGCTGTTTTGTTGTAGATACGTCATAACGGTTGAACTAATAATATGTGTTCTGTGATTCTTCAACTTCTCCCGGCGTATTTCTTGCTCGAACAGTGCACGGGTGTACTGCCGGTCCATAGTGTCCGACGGGTACAATACTTCGGCGATCAGACATGTCGCCATCGTCAGGTGTGCTGACGAACTGAGCTTCTGAGGGCGGACGAGGCAGTTACACCGACGCCACCACAGACGCCGGCGCCAGCCTCTCAGCGACCGCCGACGCACGGCCGCGGGCGCGGACCGCGGAGAGAACGCCTCGCGGGGGAAGGGGATTTAGGACGGCCGCCCGCCCTCAGGAGCTCAGTTCGTCAGCGCACCTGACGAAGGCGACATGTCTGATCGCCGAAATATTGTGTCTGTTGGAGACCCTGCCGACCCTTTTGTAAAAACATCGCTTCACATTTTATCCAGGCTTAGGACTGACTATTCGCATACTAAATAAGCTTTTGTTTTTAATTTTTAGCTTTTCTTCTTTCTACAAAATTAGTACAGCAATGATTAAACGTCTTGTCTTATTTTATGAATTATAATTTACCACTCAATTTTTTGTAAGAAAGAGTTTTTAAACATCTTCTTAATCCCCCTAATCGTTATATATTCTTACAATGTCTTCCAACCTTTTGTTAAGCTCCGTGTATCTTTTCCTTATTTTCTTGAAGAAACAGGCTTATAAAATCTTTTTTAATTTCAAATATAGAATTTACTGCTTCCTCTTTCAGCTTATTAATCAGAAAGTATACGTTCGTAGTTTTTTATTCGCGGAGTCGTTTAGTTTCCTGTGATAAATTTCGACAGCATCCGTGGTTCTGTGCCGCTGGTAACAAACATTCCACATTTCAGTTGGTATACTAGGATTTTCCAGGCGTTGATTGACCTTATAATCTGCGAATTTCATGACCATTTCTCCACTCTGCGTTTCCACTATTATTACCATCCACGCTTCATCACCACTGTTTGACGGAAAATCTACCACTGAATCACACATGCGGCAAAACAATCGGACGTCTTTTCTATCCCTATATTTCCCTTCTGTGCTCCCAATGTCAACCTATTGGTGTACAGTTGCTTGAATCGTTTCAACAAACTGTAAAATTTTCCGCCCATTAGAAAAGTTCCATTTTAAGACAGAGTTTGTTCCTCTTCACAACCGAACACCAGGATTGTTTTGTCAGGAGCAGACTAATCGCCAGTTTTCAAAAAACTATCACCTTCAGTAAATTTCAAAATGTCTTCGTTCAGTTGAATCTAAGAACTACAGGCATGACGCTGGATCGTCCCAGTAGCTCCCTCCTTGCTTTAGATAAAGCTTTCTCGGAGTTATCTTAATTTAGCATATCTGCGATGAAATCTAAAGCTTTATCTTTTAAATCTTGAAATTCCTCTTTAAAATTTCGAAAAAAGACTCTGTCTTTTCTTCGTAGACTCGTTTCTTGCAGTTATGCATTCGTTTCTTGATCTGCACATCTGCTTCATCAGGTGGATATGACTGTTGCTTTTCAGCCACGATTCTGCTACCTATGTAAAGAAAAATGTAAATGTTCTTTTTTATATTTTTGAGACTCTTTGTAATAACTTTTCCCTATTATTAAATGTCCCCCCCATGAACCATGGACCTTGCCGTTGGTGGGGAGGCTTGCGTGCCTCAGCGATACAGATGGCCGTACCGTAGGTGCAACCACAACGGAGGGGTATCTGTTGAGAGGCCAGACAAACATGTGGTTCCTGAAGAGGGGCAGCAGCCTTTTCAGTAGTTGCAGGGGCAACAGTCTGGATGATTGACTGATCTGGCCTTGTAACATTAACCAAAACGGCCTTGCTGTGCTGGTACTGCGAACGGCTGAAAGCAAGGGGAAACTACAGCCGTAATTTTTCCCGAGGACATGCAGCTCTACTGTATGATTAAATGATGATGGCGTCCTCTTGGGTAAAATATTCCGGAGGTAAAATAGTCCCCCATTCGGATCTCCGGGCGGGGACTACCCAAGAGGACGTCGTTATCAGGAGAAAGAAAACTGGCGTTCTACGGATCGGAGCATGGAATGTCAGATCACTTAATCGGGCAGGTAGGTTAGAAAATTTGAAAAGAGAAATGGATAGGTTAAAGTTAGATATAGTGGGAATTAGTGAAGTTCGGTGGCAGGAGGAACAAGACTTTTGGTCAGGTGATTACAGGGTTATAAATACAAAATCAAATAGGGGTAATGCAGGAGTAGGTTTAATAATGAATAAAAAAATAGGAGTGCGGGTTAGCTACTACAAACAGCATAGTGAACGCATTATTGTGGCCAAGATAGACACAAAGCCCATGCCTACTACAGTAGTACAAGTTTATATGCCAACTAGCTCGGCAGATGATGAAGAAATAGATGAAATGTATGACGAGATAAAAGAAATTATTCAGGTAGTGAAGGGAGACGAAAATTTAATAGTCATGGGTGACTGGAATTCGTCAGTAGGAAAAGGGAGAGAAGGAAACATAGTAGGTGAATATGGATTGGGGGGAAGGAATGACAGAGGAAGCCGCCTTGTAGAATTTTGCACAGAGCATAACTTAATCATAGCTAACACTTGGTTCAAGAATCATGAAAGGAGGCTGTATACATGGAAGAAGCCAGGAGATACTGACAGGTTTCAGATAGATTATATAATGGTAAGACAGAGATTTAGGAACCAGGTTTTAAATTGTAAGACATTTCCTGGGGCAGATGTGGATTCTGACCACAATCTATTGGTTATGAACTGCAGATTGAAACTGAAGAAACTGCAAAAAGGTGGGAATTTAAGGAGATGGGACCTGGATAAACTGAAAGAACCAGAGGTTGTAGAGAGTTTCAGTAAGAGCATAAGGGGACAATTGACAGGAATGGGGGAAAGAAATACAGTAGAAGAAGAATGGGTAGCTCTGAGGGATGAAGTGGTGAAGGCAGCAGACGATCAAGTAGGTAAAAAGACGAGGGCTAATAGAAATCCTTGGGTAACAGAAGAAATATTGAATTTAATTGATGAAAGGAGAAAATATAAAAATGCAGTAAATGAAGCAGGCAAAAAGGAATACAAACGTCTCAAAAATGAGATCGACAGGAAGTGCAAAATGGCTAAGCAGGGATGGCTAGAGGACAAATGTAAGGATGTTGAGGCTTGTCTCACTAGGGGTAAGATAGATACTGCCTACAGGAAAATTAAAGAGACCTTTGGAGAGAAGAGAACCACTTGTATGAATATCAAGAGCTCAGATGGAAACCCAGTTCTAAGCAAAGAAGGGAAGGCAGAAAGGTGGAAGGAGTATATAGAGGGTTTATACAAGGGAGATGTACTCGAGGACAATATTATGGAAATGGAAGAGGATGTAGATGAAGACGAAATGGGAGATAAGATACTGCGTGAAGAGTTTGACAGAGCACTGAAAGACCTGAGTCGAAACAAGGCCCCGGGAGTAGACAACATTCCACTAGAACTACTGATGGCCTCGGGAGAGCCAGTCATGACAAAACTCTACCATCTAGTGAGCACGATGTATGAGACAGGTGAAATACCCTCAGACTTCAAGAAGAATATAATAATTCCAATCCCAAAGAAAGCAGGTGTTGACAGATGTGAAAATTACCGAACTATCAGTTTAATAAGTCACAGCTGTAAAATACTAACGCGAATTCTTTACAGACGAATGGAAAAACTGGTAGAAGCCGACCTCGGGGAAGATCAGTTTGGATTCCGTAGAAATGTTGGAACACGTGAGGCAATACTGACCTTACGACTTATCTTGGAAGAAAGATTAAGAAAAGGCAAACCTACGTTTCTAGCATTTGTAGACTTAGAGAAAGCTTTTGACAATGTTGACTGGAATACTCTCTTTCAAATTCTGAAGGTGGCAGGGGTAAAATACAGGGAGCGAAAGGCTATTTACAATTTGTACAGAAACCAGATGGCAGTTATAAGAGTCGAGGGGCATGAAAGGGAAGCAGTGGTTGGGAAAGGAGTGAGACAGGGTTGTAGCCTCTCCTCGATGTTATTCAATCTGTATATTGAGCAAGCAGTAAAGGAAACAAAAGAAAAGTTCGGAGTAGGTATTAAAATTCATGGAGAAGAAGTAAAAACTTTGAGGTTCGCCGATGACATTGTAATTCTGTCAGAGACAGCAAAGGACTTGGAAGAGCAGTTGAACGGAATGGACAATGTCTTGAAAGGAGGATATAAGATGAACATCAACAAAAGCAAAACGAGGATAATGGAATGTAGTCAAATTAAGTCGGGTGATGCTGAGGGAATTAGATTAGGAAATGAGACACTTAAAGTAGTAAAGGAGTTTTGCTATTTAGGGAGTAAAATAACCGATGATGGTCGAAGTAGAGAGGATATAAAATGTAGACTGGCAATGGCAAGGAAATCGTTTCTCAAGAAGAGAAATTTGTTAACATCGAGTATAGATTTAGGTGTCAGGAAGTCGTTTCTGAAAGTATTTGTATGGAGTGTAGCCATGTATGGAAGTGAGACATGGACGATAACTAGTTTGGACAAGAAGAGAATAGAAGCTTTCGAAATGTGGTGCTACAGAAGAATGCTGAAGATAAGGTGGGTAGATCACATAACTAATGAGGAGGTATTGAATAGGATTGGGGAGAAGAGAAGTTTGTGGCACAACTTGACTAAAAGAAGGGATCGGTTGGTAGGACATGTTTTGAGGCATCAAGGGATCACAAATTTAGCATTGGAGGGCAGCGTGGAGGGTAAGAATCGTAGAGGGAGACCAAGAGATCAATACACTAAGCAGATTCAGAAGGATGTAGGTTGCAGTAGGTACTGGGAGATGAAGAAGCTTGCACAGGATAGAGTAGCATGGAGAGCTGCATCAAACCAGTCTCAGGACTGAAGACCACAACAACAACAACATTATTAAATGTATAAAAAATTGTATATATTAAAAATAGGTGCATAAAAACACACGCGTCTTCCAGTGCACCGTTCTGTCAAAATTCCAAAAGATTCGGAGATATGCGATTAGGAGCATTTACAGTTTCTGCATAAGTAGAAACGTAAATGTTCGTTGCTTCAGAATCTCAAATTTCCGAAGGTTCTCGACGATTGTTTTGAAATTTTGACACAACATTGCATTCGAATACTCACGTGTTTTTATACACCTACTGGAATGCTATCTGGTATGTACACTCCTGGAAATGGAAAAAAGAACACATTGACACCGGTGTGTCAGGCCCACCATACTTGCTCCGGATACTGCGAGAGGGCTGTACAAGCAATGATCACACGCACGGCACAGCGGACACACCAGGAACCGCGGTGTTGGCCGTCGAATGGCGCTAGCTGCGCAGCATTTGTGCACCGCCGCCGTCAGTGTCAGCCAGTTTGCCGTGGCATACGGAGCTCCATCGCAGTCTTTAACACTGGTAGCATGCCGCGACAGCGTGGACGTGAACCGTATGTGCAGTTGACGGACTTTGAGCGAGGGCGTATAGTGGGCATGCGGGAGGCCGGGTGGACGTACCGCCGAATTGCTCAACACGTGGGGCGTGAGGTCTCCACAGTACATCGATGTTGTCGCCAGTGGTCGGCGGAAGGAGCACGTGCCCGTCGACCTGGGACCGAACCGCAGCGACGCACGGATGCACGCCAAGACCGTAGGATCCTACGCAGTGCCGTAGGGGACCGCACCGCCACTTCCCAGCAAATTAGGGACACTGTTGCTCCTGGGGTATCGGCGAGGACCATTCGCAACCGTCTCCATGAAGCTGGGCTACGGTCCCGCACACCGTTAGGCCGTCTTCCGCTCACGCCCCAACATCGTGCAGCCCGCCTCCAGTGGTGTCGCGACAGGCGTGAATGGAGGGACGAATGGAGACGTGTCGTCTTCAGCGATGAGAGTCGCTTCTGCCTTGGTGCCAATGATGGTCGTATGCGTGTTTGGCGCCGTGCAGGTGAGCGCCACAATCAGGACTGCATACGACCGAGGCACACAGGGCCAACACCCGGCATCATGGTGTGGGGAGCGATCTCCTACACTGGCCGTACACCACTGGTGATCGTCGAGGGGACACTGAATAGTGCACGGTACATCCAAACCGTCATCGAACCCATCGTTCTACCATTCCTAGACCGGCAAGGGAACTTGCTGTTCCAACAGGACAATGCACGTCCGCATGTATCCCGTGCCACCCAACGTGCTCTAGAAGGTGTAAGTCAACTACCCTGGTCAGCAAGATCTCCGGATCTGTCCCCCATTGAGCATGTTTGGGACTGGATGAAGCGTCGTCTCACGCGGTCTGCACGTCCAGCACGAACGCTGGTCCAACTGAGGCGCCAGGTGGAAATGGCATGGCAAGCCGTTCCACAGGACTACATCCAGCATCTCTACGATCGTCTCCATGGGAGAATAGCAGCCTGCATTGCTGCGAAAGGTGGATATACACTGTACTAGTGCCGACATTGTGCATGCTCTGTTGCCTGTGTCTATGTGCCTGTGGTTCTGTCAGTGTGATCATGTGATGTATCTGACCCCAGGACTGTGTCAATAAAGTTTCCCCTTCCTGGGACAATGAATTCACGGTGTTCTTATTTCAATTTCCAGGAGTGTATGTAATAAAAGGGGAAACATTATAAAAATGTAAATGTTCGTTTGGTCAGAATCGTTAATGTCCGAAAGTTCTTGACCGATTGCTTCGAAATTTTGACACAACGTTCCACTGGTATACACGCGTGTTTTTATTTATCTGTTTTTAAATATACGTAATACACAAATTTACATAAATTTAATAATAGGGAAACATTGTAAAATACACAATAATGAAACATTTTTAGCAAACAGGAAAGTTGTAGTTATGGTTTATTGGTTTATAATTAGAATACTACTATAGAATCTGAAGTCGCTATAATAATAAAGAAGGCTCGAGGTCAGAGGGGGGGGGGGGCTAAGAGGGGTGGCAGAAAGAAAAGTTCAAATGTGTGTGAAATCACAGTCCATGACTGCAGCGCCTGAGACCGCTCGGCTAATCCCGCACGGCGGTGGGAGAAAATGGACATAGAAAACGGGAAGGAGAAGATGGATAGAGAGAGGGAGCAAGAGGAGATAGAGACGGAGGAGGAGGAGAAGATTGGACAGAGATAAGTGGAAAAGGTGATAGAGTGAGGGGCGGGAAGAGATGGAGAGAAAGAGAGGAGTAGAAGAAGGACAGAGAGAGGGGGAGGAGGTGATGGCCAGAGAGAGGGGGAAAGAGGAGGGAGATGGACAAAGAATGGAGGAGGGAAAGACGGACAAAGACAGGAGAGAGTCGGAGATTAAGAATTATATCCAATTCCTATACAGAGTGGAAACGTCTGCTTTCTCTTGTCGTCCTTCTCCATTTCAGCAGACTAAGCCACAGCAAGGCGTGGCCGGGTACAGCTGGTTTGCAATAAACGACCTCGGATTTTACTCCTTTCGGAATTCATGCACATCCAGTTCGTACAATCATCACAATTTCTGTGCTCTCGGTATCACGGCTGTCCTTGAGAAGACACGGTTTTCCTATCGTTGTCGTGATTATTTTCGGTAGACACAGTGTAGTCAGTGTCTTCGAAACTACACGGAAAAGAATCCTGTCCACGCACGTTTCTCGTCGAAAAGCCAACGGCACGCGCAAAACACGTAACCCCGTACCAAACCCGCAACTGAAGCTGCTTCACTTGTCTGGCCAGCGGCCTCAAGTTGTGTTCTCTGAGCCAGGTGGTGGTGGTGGTGGTTAGTGTTTAACGTCCCGTCGACAACGAGGTCATTAGAGACGGAGCACAAGCTCGGGTTAGGGAAGGATTGGGAAGGAAATCGGCCGTGCCCTTTCAAAGGAACCATCTCGGCATTTGCCTGAAACGATTTAGGGAAATCACGGAAAACCTAAATCAGGATGGCCGGAGACGGGATTGAACCGTCGTCCTCCCGTATGCGAGTCCAGTGTGCTAACCACTGCGCCACCTCGCTCGGTACTGAGCCAGGGGTATAGAATTTACGTCGTTTGCAAATTGGCGGGATTATGAAAAGTTTACAGCTGTGTGGGACCACTACTGTCATGATTCCAGAAGAGAAGGATCCGGGAAACACAGCGTCATCCTACAAATGTCAGCCATTTCTCTACTTATTTCTCACATTTAGTCTTTTAAAATAGCGGGAGACTTTATATCTTTCGACTTACGAAACGAATCAACCAAATATTCGGCCGACATATTTCAACATTTCAGTTTTGCCTCACGCGGATGGGTGTGCGTCCAGACTGCCTGCAGAGAACTTTCCAGCCAGGTAAAGGCACATATGCGCAAGCCAACTGAGCGTGCTGCCGACCACAAACCAGAACAGTTTGGAGACCTCAGATAGGACTGGAAAACTGTAGGAAGTAGAGTGATCCGAGACGGAAAGGGAAACAATAATCGCCCAGCTAAGAAAAAATTACAAAAACAAATAATTTCGGAAGGTAGACGGAAACGATTGAAAGGTATAGCATTCCTTGTATTTACATATTCGAATAGTCATATTTACAGATCTTTCTTCATAAGCAGTGCCAAGTGAAATCCTAATCAGCATGAAAGATCACTTCGACATTACGTTGTTGCCTTTAGTATACACTAATGAGCCAGGACATTATGACCACTGCCCACTGCGACGTTGGATGCCGCCTGGTGGCTTTGAGGGTACGTGACGCGGTAACAAAAGTATGTAAGCGGCGCAGACACGAACGGCAGATCACCATAGCGAAGATATGCTATGCAAATGGGGAAGTCCATTGAGATAAGCAACTCTGACAAAGGGCAGAGCTTGTGAACGAGTTATCTCGAAAATGGAGAAGCTGTTCGAATGTTCACGTGCTAGTGTCGTGAACATCTATGGAAAGAGGTAGAAGGACAGTCAAACTACCTCTAGGTCCTTAATGGATGGACGTCCACGACTCTTAACAGAACGTGGGGTTCGGAGCAGTGCCTGCTCTGTAAAGTAGGACAGATGGTGATCTGTGACATCTCTGCCGAAAGAGCACATTGCTGGTGCACGCACAAGTGTTTCGGAACACACCGTTCATCGTACGTTGTTGAACATGAAACTCCGGAGCAGAGCACCCCTACGTGTTCATATACTGACCCAACGATATCGTTAGTTACGATTGCAGTGGGCACGGGACCATTGGGATTCGACTTTGGATCAATGAAAATGGGTGAATCACATGTTTGGTTCACTAAGTCGATGGTCGTCTCCACAAACACCATCATCGAGATGGACGGCAGTTCGATATGTGCAGCGCGTCGCAACGCAGGCTGGTGGGAGCAGTATTATAATATGGGAGACATTCTCCTCTTGCTTGGAACCTGTGGTAGTAATAGGCGACACGCTGACAGCTGCGGACTACCTGCATCTCTTCAAGCTTGTTGTGTTCTCCTACGACGCTAGCATCTTCCAGCAGTGTAACTGTCCATGTTTCGGAGCCAGTACCGTGCTACAGTGGTTTGAGGAGCATTATAGTGAACTCATGTTGATGTCGCGGTGACCAGATTGGCCTGATGTAAATCCTTTGGAACTCACCTGGGTCACTACTGGGACGCCATCACCGTGTACGCAAATCAGCGGCCCGTTATTTGCTCGAATTACGTGACCTGTACGTAGACATCTAGTGCCACATACCTCCACAAACCTACCAACAAACTGTCGGGTCCCTGAGACGCAGAATCAGTTATGTATTCCGTTCCAAGGACGGACATACTAGCTTTTAAGCAGTGTGTGTAACACATATCAGGGGCGTTCAATAAATAATGCAACAGATTTGTTCTGAATGCAGGTTGGTATTAGTCATGGTCCCAATACATCATATTATTCCTCACTCTTTTGGCTACAAAACTTTATTTTTGAACATAATAGCCGCTCAATGCGATGGCCTTGCATCACCTTACAGCGAGGGCCTGTATGCCTGCATAGTATCACTCTGCTGGTCGGTTCAGACGGTTCAGATGGTTCTGAGTACTATGGGACTTAACATCTGAGGTCATCAGTCCCCTAGAACTTAGAACTACTTAAACCTAACTAACCTAAGAACATTACATATATCCATTCTCGAGGCAGGATTCGAACCTGCGACCGTAGCAGTCGTGCGGTTCCGGACTGAAGCGCCTAGAACCGCTCGACCACAGCTGCCGGCTCTGCTGGTCGGCGTTGGAGCCAAATTCTTCTGTATGAATATCATTCCATCATTCGTGTACTGCCTCCCGCGGAGTATATCCTCCATTGGGCCAAACAGATGGAACTAGGAACATGCGAGTTGCGGACTGTAGGGTAGATGAGGAAGAACGGTCGAATGAGGTTTTGTGAACTCCTGTTGGGTGCGCAGGCTTGTGTGAGGCCTTGCTTTGTCGTGGAGAATGAGAAGTTTGTTTGTATTTTTGTGAAGACAAACACACTGAAGTAGTTCCTTCACTTCCCTGAGGGTAGTACAACACTCTACCGAATTGATCGTTGCCCCATGAGGGAGGACATGAAACAGAACAACCGCTTCAGAGTCCCAGAAAACCGTCACCACGACATAACCGGCCGAGAGTGCGGCTTTGAACTTTTTCTTGGAAGCAGAGCTGGTGTGCTGCCACTCCATGTATTGCCGCTTTGTTTCCGATTCGAAGTTACAAACCCATGTTTCATCGCCTGTGACGTTGTCACTATCAGCCCCGTAAAGTGTAAGCAATTCCGCACAGGTGGTCCTTCGTTGCGCTCTATGCCTTCTGTTAAGCGACGAGAAACCCAGCGGACACAGACCTTCGAGTAACCTAACTGGTGGACGAATGTGTCAGCATTACCAACAGACACGTCCAGTTGTGAAGACAGGTGTTTGACTGTTACGGCAAGAAAGGAAGAATGAATTGATTGTTAGTGTTAATAACGATCATCCTCCTTTACCTGCTCTGCATTACTGCAGATGTCGTGTCACTGAGCACATTTGTTCTGTGCATGCAGTACACGTGAGGCGCCTAGTTGTTTCCACTGCACTGTCTGGAATACGAAGGTTCTGTTACAGTTCACTAACCTGCTGTCTTCAAGTTGATGTCCCCAGCGCAGAAAACAGCACGCAGGTCGTAGGTTCCGTATCTTGAGGCTGAAACTGACTTTTAGCGAGGTTCTGCTCTGAAATAATGTATCACTTCTTTGGGATGCCACTCGCGTATTTTAATATAGCCACACGGGAAGACTACATGAACACCTTCTGATACAGCAAAGTACATGATCAAACCCAATGTTTACGAAAAGGTATCTTTACACTATTTGTGGCACGTGTCTGTGTCTCATGACTACCGGAGTGAATCTTTTAATACTGAATACTGGCAAACACATCCTGCGACAGACAACATGTCTGTTCTTCTCGACTATCTAATCCAGAGTGACGAACAGGAACTTAATTAAAAATTGGAAACTCATCCTACGATAGACAACATGTCTGTTCTTCTCGACTGCCTAATCCAGAGTGACGAACAGCCCGAAACACTTCGCCCGCCATAACAGGAAAGGCGTGACCCGAACGCTTCCGAAGTGCTTCGTCTGCAATTTCGTCAGTCTTTTGCATTTTATTTAAATTGTTTTTAACAATTCTAAAATGACTGATTGATAGTCAGCTGTTGAGAGGTATTTATATTAAAAAGTGAAGTCATTCCAATGAGTAGTTTAACTAATAATAATTACTACTCTTTAACGTTTTGGCGCCCTTGCTCCGAACACAGCAGCCAATCACAGAGCAGTAGCATTATGCAGGCGGTCTTTCTCACCGGAATGGTACCGAATCTAACATCTGTCACAGGTACCTCACATCACATTTCGTCATCTACACTCCTGGAAATGGAAAAAAGAACACATTGACACCGGTGTGTCAGACCCACCATACTTGCTCCAGACACTGCGAGAGGGCTGTACAAGCAATGATCACACGCACGGCACAGCGGACACACCAGGAACCGCGGTGTTGGCCGTCGAATGGCGCTAGCTGCGCAGCATTTGTGCACCGCCGCCGTCAGTGTCAGCCAGTTTGCCGTGGCATACGGAGCTCCATCGCAGTCTTTAACACTGGTAGCATGCCGCGACAGCGTGGACGTGAACCGTATGTGCAGTTGACGGACTTTGAGCGAGGGCGTATAGTGGGCATGCGGGAGGCCGGGTGGACGTACCGCCGAATTGCTCAACACGTGGGGCATGAGGTCTCCACAGTACATCGATGTTGTCGCCAGTGGTCGGCGGAAGGTGCACGTGCCCGTCGACCTGGGACCGGACCGCAACGACGCACGGATGCACGCCAAGACCGTAGGATCCTACGCAGTGCCGTAGGGGACCGCACCGCCACTTCCCAGCAAATTAGGGACACTGTTGCTCCTGGGGTATCGGCGAGGACCATTCGCAACCGTCTCCATGAAGCTGGGCTACGGTCCCGCACACCGTTAGGCCGTCTTCCGCTCACGCCCCAACATCGTGCAGCCCGCCTCCAGTGGTGTCGCGACAGGCGTGAATGGAGGGACGAATGGAGACGTGTCGTCTTCAGCGATGAGAGTCGCTTCTGCCTTGGTGCCAATGATGGTCGTATGCGTGTTTGGCGCCGTGCAGGTGAGCGCCACAATCAGGACTGCATACGACCGAGGCACACAGGGTCAACACCCGGCATCATGGTGTGGGGAGCGATCTCCTACACTGGCCGTACACCACTGGTGATCGTCGAGGGGACACTGAATAGTGCACGGTACATCCAAACCGTCATCGAACCCATCGTTCTACCATTCCTAGACCGGCAAGGGAACTTGCTGTTCCAACAGGACAATGCACGTCCGCATGTATCCCGTGCCACCCAACGTGCTCTAGAAGGTGTAAGTCAACTACCCTGGCCAGCAAGATCTCCGGATCTGTCCCCCATTGAGCATGTTTGGGACTGGATGAAGCGTCGTCTCACGCGGTCTGCACGTCCAGCACGAACGCTGGTCCAACTGAGGCGCCAGGTGGAAATAGCATGGCAAGCCGTTCCACAGGACTACATCCAGAATCTCTACGATCGTCTCCATGGGAGAATAGCAGCCTGCATTGCTGCGAAAGGTGGATATACACTGTACTAGTGCCGACATTGTGCATGCTCTGTTGCCTGTGTCTATGTGCCTGTGGTTCTGTCATTGTGATCATGTGATGTATCTGACCCCAGGAATGTGTCAATAAAGTTTCCCCTTCCTGGGACAATGAATTCACGGTGTTCTTATTTCAATTTCCAGGAGTGTATATACTTCTTGCATCTCCACTGCTCTGGGAACAGCTTCTTGGAGCCATTATTATGGCTGACTAAGCCAGAAATATTACACTGTGATCCGATGATCAGTTCGAATGAGAGTTCCCGCACGTTCAAACATTGCAGGAGTCACAGTTGTTTTGCAGCCGGCCGGTTCGCAGGAGACTAGACAGGTTTGCACGATGTTTTTGTGATGATAACAGACGCCTCGCCCGACGACTCGCCGTGCCTTTGTTCACTGCCAGGTCTCGGTAGACATTCTGCAAGCGCCTAGGAATAGTTACGATGCTCTGGTTTCCCACCAAAAGAAACTCAGTGACAGCTCTCTGCTTGTAACGCACCTCTGTTACAGGCGCCATTTTGTAGGCCACGTGTAGCGCCGCCACCTATCAGAACTTCATGAAACTATAGGTGCTGAAGCAGGAAAATTACATCATGTCCCACAACAGATTCCTCAATTTTTTCAACCGAAACTGTTCGAGAAGAAAATTGTGTTGATTACTTATTGAACGCTCTTCATACTTGGGAAGCAAGCTTGACTACTGTGCCCAGAAGTTGGCGTAATGGTGCCGAAATCGGTAGTCAATAGGCAAAATAAAACTTCGACTACAGCCTAACGCAAATATTTTTTTTTAATTGTGTTGGTCATTATTCCATCCCACAGAATGTCGGTAATATGTACAAATTTTGAAGTCAGGAAGGTGAGAGTTTGTTGCTATTATGATTCTTATATCAATAGTCTGTCATATGTAGGGGAGAGTATTGTATCAAGAGGATAGAGTGCCTACGAACACATGATGTTTTTTTGTCGCTCCTTGTCTAGTTTCTGCTTTTAGAAACACGTGAACTGGAGACCGCCAAAAGCACTTTCCGTCATTTTCTACAGTTTTTAGTGTTAGACATGTGGCTGTGTTTTGTTCACAATTTGTAAATATTTCGCGTTCTATACATGTAACAAGAGAATGGTCCAATCCGACATGTCGAAACGCACCCTGATTTTTTTTATGCAGAAAGAATACAGCTAAAGGAATACATTGTCAAAATTTCATCTACTAAGACGCACTGTAAGTACTTTTTGAAAACTATTGAAACTACTTATTTTTGTCATCCGACAAATCGCTTATGACAGTTGTTTGTACAATCCCTTCCTGCCTAGTGCGCGATCGGCGGTTACAAGAGAGCGTAACGCTGAGTAGCGCAAATTACCACGGTGACACGTACGAATTTGAAGCACTCATACAAAAAAGTCACATATTATTATTTTTTTGAATAAGAGGCAGTTCATATCGACGACTAATCTGTTGCAGAAGTAATTCTTACGAAGGCAACTAAAGGGGAAAATAAATCAAGAGAGTGTTTGATGTTATACAGATGATTTCCATCGATCTGAACTTTCATTTGCTGGAATGAAATATTTCTTACACTTACTTCATTTTATAACAATTCCTGCAGCACATATCGTATGATAATTTTTGAATAATGAATAGTTTACTATCAATGAAACAGTTCCTTGTTTATTCTGCACTGTCGTCACGATAAAGCAAAGAGTCACTTCAATGATGAAAACAAACATTTTCTTTGCACTAGGCACGCCTGACCAAACAGAAATTAATGCATTCAGGCACGTCACAGTAAACACTAGTTTTATTTAGATAGAGGTTCGGTGGAGTAAGAAACGGTCCTGGTCGCTGCTCTGCTTATTGTGCTGCCTACCAGGCATACGTAATGAAATTCGTAAAACGTGCAGATAGAAAAAAATGGTTTAAATGGCTATGAGCACTATGGGACTTAATTTCTGAGGTCACCAGTCCCCTAGAACTTAGAACTACTTAAACCTAACTAACCTAAGGACATCACACACATCCATGCCCGAGACAGGATTCGAACCTGCGACCGTAGCGGTCGCGTGGTTCCAGACTGTAGCGCCTAGAACCGCTCGGTCACTCCAGCCGGCGTGCAGATAGAAACTGATAACAAACAAATGACTGAAACTTAAGAATACTGTTCCCTTCATAAGCCTCAAATGACACCGAACTATCGGAAACTACACCGTCCGACAAATTCCTTAAAATCCTTTCCACAATCAAAAAAATTCTTTTATCAAATGGCTGACTCACATTGGTTGTTCCGGGTGGAATCAGAATTATATCAACAGTCTTTTTGTCGTCCTCCTCAAAGACAGAGGTGTCGTTATGTCCAGGCACATTAGCTTTTGCAGCTGGTTAAAAACCGTTTCGAATACAATGTTATAAAATTCCAGATTTTAATACATCGACGTAAGATTTTTACCACTAAACAGTTCTTTTCTTTTTTTGTTTTTGCTTCTAATTTGCCTCGAGGTCTCTGAAGATAGATATGAAGCAGCGAAAACAAAAAGCCACTCATGCTTATCTCTGGCATTGCTGTATACGAATGTGTCATGGCATTAATCGACTGCACAACATACTCTGTTTTTTTTTTTTCGCTTCAAAATGATAAAGTGCGGTCTGCTCGCAGTTCTCTCACGAATTCTGACTGATTCAAGCTAGACACAGCAGATATGGGGATAACAGCAAGCTTCGTCTTCATATCAGCTACGAATTAATCGTATCTCCTCTAGACATTTACATGAAGTAAAGTACGTAGTTCGGTACTTTCCTATACTGTATGATTTCATGAATATGCGTAATCAGGTCGAAGAAGCCTTGAAATCAGCAATGTTCATCTCACAGTCTTGTAGACCTCCATAGGCAACAGTGCATTGCCTCTCACAAGCAGTTACACAGTACATCTTTAGAATACCGTTGTTCTTCTTTCACTGTTTTGCGAGTTTCATTCTGGCACTTATTTATTACTTCGAGTAAGTTTTCTTCCATATATGCAGTTTACGGTCAGATTTTACGAAGCAATAGTTCGCACACGTTCTCACAATGAACAGTAATTCAGTTTTATATCCACTATTAACACAACACCGCAAAAGTAAACTGGAAATTATTTTGGATACTTAATGAGTCGCAAATATGAATGAAGAGTAACTACAGAAAACTGCTTTAGACAGTTATCAACGGAAACAAATTAGGAGCGCACCAGTTTCCTGAATGGTGTGATGTGACCGGACACGAATTCCACTCCTGTGCCAACCTCTTCATCTCAAAGTAACACTTGCAACCTACGTCCTCAATTATTCGTTGTATGTATTCCAACCTCTATCTCCCATTGCAGTTTTTACCCTCTACAGCTCCGTCTAACACCATGGAAGTTATTTCTTACCGTCCTGTCCCTTCTTCTTGTCAGTGTTTCCCATATATTCTTTTCCTCACCGTTTCTGCGGAGAACCTTCTCATTCCTTACCGTATCAGTCCACCTAAGTCTCAATATTCTTCTGTAGCACTGCATCCTAAATGCCTTGATTCTCTTCTGTTCAGGATTTCCCACACTCCATGTTTCACTCGCATTCTGTGCTGTGCTCCAAACGTACATTCTCAGAAATTTCTTCCTCGAGTTAAGGCCTATGTTCGACACTAAATAGTAGACTTCTCTTGACTAGGATTGCCCCTTTTGCCAGTGCTAGTTTTCTTTTATGTTCTCCTTGCTCCGTCCGTCATGGGTTATTTTGCTGCCTGGGTAGCAGAATTCCTTAACTTCATCTATTTCGTGGTCATCAATCTCGATGTTAAGTTTCTCGCTGTTCTCACTTTGCTACTTCTGATTTCTTCCGTATTTATTCGATTCACTCTCAATCCATACTCTGTACTCATTCGACAGTTTGTTCCATTCAGCAGATCTTGCATTCTTCTTCACTTTCACTGAGGACAGCAATGTCATGAGCGAATCTTTTAGTTGATATCCTTTGACCTTGAATTTTAATTCCAGGTTTCCACCTTCCTTTTATTTCTGTCATTACTACTTCGACGTATAGACTGAAAAACAGGGGCAAAAGACTACATCGCTGTCTTGCACCCTTTTTTAATCTAATCCAAGTACTTCGTTCTTGGTCTTCAACTCGTATTATTGTTCCCCTCCCCCGGTTCTAGTACATATTGAATATTACCTATCTTCCCCTTTATCTTACCCCTATATTTCTCAGATTTCGAACATCTTGCACCATTTGCTATTGTCGAACGCTTTTTCCTGGTCGACAAATCGTATGAACTTGCAACACATCCTCAATATTCTTTTTCGTACTTCTGTAAATTATTCTTGCTAGCAACTTGGATGCATGAACTGTTAAGCTGATTGTGCGATAATTCTCGCACTTTTCAGCTCTTGCAGTCTTCGAAATTGCGTGGATGATATTTTTTCCGAAAGTCGAATGGTTTGTCGCCAGCGTCGTACACTCTACACACCAACGTGATTAGTAGTTTTGTTGCCACTTCCCCCGATGGTTTCAGAAATCATCTATCCATTCTGCATTATTTGATGTTAAGCCCTCCAAAGCTCCCTTCGATTCTGGTTCTAATACTGCATCCCCTCTCTCTTCTACATAGACTCCTGTTTTTTCTTCTATCACATCAGACACATCTTCCCCCTCAGAGAGGCCTTCAATGTACTCTTTCCACCTATCCACTCTCTCCTCTGCATTTAATAGTGGAACTCCCCTTGCACTCTTAAAACCTTCGCTTTTAATTTCATTAAAGGTTGTTTTGACTTTCCTGTATGCTGAGTCTGTCCTTCCGACAATCATTTCTTTTGTGATTTCTTCAAATTTTATATGCTGCCATTTCGTCTTAGCTTTCCTGGACTTCTCATTTATGTCATTCCTCAGCGACTTGTATTTATGTATTTCTGAATTTCCCTGAACATATTTGTACTTTCTTCTTTCATTGATCAACTGCATTTGGAATCTCTGTCTGACCATGATGTAATGTAATTGAAATCTTCTCGTATCACCCGGACTTTTCCAAGTATGCCTCCTTCTCTTGTGATTTTTGAACAGAGTATTCACTATCATTAGTTGAAAGTTACTGCAAAACTCAATTAGTCTTTCTCCTCTCTCATTCCTAGTACGAAACCCATTTTCTCCCGTAAACATTTCTTCTACCTCTTCACCTACAACCGCATTCAAATCACACATGTCTATTAGATTTTCGTTTCCCTATATGTACCGAATTACTCATGCAGTATCCTCATGTATTTCGTCTGTCTCTTCATCTTTGGGGTGCAATGTCGGCATGTATATCTGAATTATCGTTGTTGGGTGTTGTTTGTTGTCGATTCTGATGAGAACAACCCTATCACTGAAGAGTAACTCACTCTCTGCCCTACATTCCTATTCATAAAGAATCCTACTTCCATTACACCATTTTCTGCCGCTGTTGATGTAATCCTACACTCATCTGACCAGAAATCGTTGTCTTCTTTCCATTTCAATTCACTGACACCCATTGTATGTAGTTTGAGACTTAGGATTTCCCTATTCAGATTTTCTGGATTCGCTACCAGGAACAAATTCGGATACTCCACGACCTGACTCGTAGAACGTTATCCGTTCGTTGGTTATTCCATCTTTTTCTCATGGTCACCTCCCCCTTGGCAGTCCCCTGTCCCAGGTCCGAATGGTGATCTAGTCCGGAATCCTTTGCCGTGTTATCTGTTTACCAATGCGCCGTCAATCCAGGACATACACTTGATGTGTTGCTCCTGCGCAGTCCACTACACCTCTGATAGGGGTGTAGATTTTACCAGCCACCTGCCGAGCTACGAATTTTGAAATTATCAACTTTTTCTTCTAAAAAGGTACTTTCTGTGCACCTTAGCAGCTGAAATTTTGACAATGTCTTTCTTTCGTGTATTCTTTCTGTATAAAAGATTTCAGGATATGTTTCAACATCTCAGACTGGTCTGTTCCCTTGTATGTGCTGTAGAATATATTAGGCTATATGGAATATATTATTAATTCTTCAGGTACTGAATTTTATAATGAGAAAAGTGCTACATATTTTTAAAACTATTTATATAATATGTGGACAGTTACGCCTCACTTCGTTGGCTGTGCACCATCTATCTTGAAACAGAAGATGAAGATGGTCTTTTACTACGAAACATGTGATACTTGCAAATGAATTGAATTTCTTTAATGTCTTGATAATTTTACTTGTCTTGAAAATGGAAATTCATTTTAGTTTCCAGTAGCTTCTGTTTCAAAATGTATTTAACTTGTAACTGTTTTTTGATAATACTTCTGCTTAAACTGATTTCACTTATTGGCTATTGGTGTGTAGTAGAGCAATAATGTAACAGATAGACGATTAAACACAGTATTGACAAGATCTTGTCGATTGCAACGCTTCTAAATTTCAATACAATGCATGTTCCTAGGTACATGACCGTGTTGTACCTTGAAATACGATTTCACATTTTGAAAATCTTAAATTTCTGAAGTAACCATTGAAATTTATGAAAAAAGCTGCTGCACATAAAAACTGAATGCCATGGTTTAAAAATGTATGAAAGTTCTATTATAGGGAGGGCTAGAGACGGAAGTGTGAAAAATGCACCAAAGTGCAACAGCGTCCCATATTCTCTAATTTGCCGGCCGTTGTGGCCGAGCGGTTCTAGGCGCTACAGTCCGGAACCACGCGACCGCTACGGTCGCAGGTTCGAATCCTGCCTCGGGCATAGATGTGTGTGATGTCCTTAGGTTAGTTAGGTTTAAGTAGTTCTAAGTTCTAGGGGACTGATGACCAAAGAAGTTAAGTCCCATAGTGCTCAGAGCCATTTGAACCATTTTTCTCTAATTATTGGACGAATGCTTCACAAATGCTGTACTTCTCTGAAGTGGAATTTCTTGGAAGTTCTGTAAAAGCGATGTAGTTACTGATGTAAACAATTTGTCATTATATTAAAGCTTATATAAGCTTTTTTTAATATTCGTATTGACCAACTAGGGTCACGTAACTACCCCAGCTCCTCTTCTGTCCTTGTCGTTTTCTATTTTTCCAGTACTCCTTCATCTTCTCTCCATGATGTCTTTTACTTTCGTCTGTCCATGTTGTTCCTGATTTCTTATTTCTTCGACACTGGAAGCATTCTAAATTTAATATTTTAATCTTTAAAAGATTTCTGTCTGGTACTTCTGATTTTTTGATACTGTTGCCTTCTAGGTCTTTCCTTATTTCTGTGATCCAGGCTATTGTCGATTTCTTCTTCCAGAAATACAGGAATGTTTGTTTCGTGAGCCTGTTCTCATTCAAACGGTAGAGGTGTCCAAAAAAGGCTAATCTTCGTTTAGCCATTACTTATGATATTTTCTCTATATTTTTGTAAATCTCCTTATTACTTCTCATTTTCCAGCGATCTGTAGTTTACATTTCACACATTATTTTTCTAACCATCCGTCTTTCAAGTACCTCTATAGTGCGAGCAAATAGTTCACTGTTAGGCATTCACAACCATGTAAATAATCTGGTCGTACCATTGTGCTATAGTATTTTAGTTTCCGTTTTCTAGTTATGCGTTTGCTGTCGAAAATATTCTTTGTCAAACCATATGCTCTCTCCATTTTGTTAACTCTTACATATGCTGCAAATTTTTCTAGTCCACTCTGTTTTATACTTTTTCCAAGATATTTGAATTTACTTACTCACTCTGTTTCACCTATCTGTGTTTCTATGAATTTTGGTACGCTTAATAAGTTTGTCATGAATTTTGATTTCACAGCTGAAATTTTGAGACCTGTTCTATTTGCTATTTCTTCCAGAAGATTTATTTTAATAAGTTTTTGTCAAATTTTCTGAAAGTATTGCAAAATCATCTGCAAAAGCCAGGCAGTTTATCTTAATTCCAATTGTTCTCCTTCGTAGGACTTTTGATTCAATCTTGTTATTCTTTAGCCACATATTCCAGGTTCTTACAATATTTTCTAGAACGCAGTTAAACAGTAAAGGTGATAAACAATCCTCTTGGCTAACACCGGCTTTTACTTCAAATGGCTGAGAAACTTTTTCCATCAATTTAACTTCAGATTTCGTATTTTTAAGAGTTTCCCGAACTATGTTTGCTTTAACACCGAATTCTCTCATGATTTTGTCTATTGTTACTCTGTCTACTGAATCAAATGCTTTTTAGAAATCAATAAACGATACTATTATAGGTTTGCTGGTTAACATTATGTGGAAAATTATTGCTTTAAGTTAAAAATATGTTCTGTGTATGATATTCACTTTCGAAAACCTCCCTGATACCCTCCCAGCTGTTTGTCTAAAGTTTGTATAAATCTGTCGAGGAGAATTCTTCATAATATTTTGTGCAGCTGGCAGAAGTGACACTCCTCTGTAACTGTTGACATTTTATTCGTCTCCCTTTTTACGTAACGGGTGGTTTAACCCTATTTTCCACTTTTCTTGAACCTTTCCAGTTCTCCAGATGTTCTCAAAACACAGTTGTTGATTGTGACAATTTCAGTATTCTTCTATAATAAAGTCTTCTTCACTTGCTTTGTTGTTTTTGAGTGATTTGATATCTTCATAAATTTCGTCATCTGTTGGTGGGAAATCTTCGTCCAGATTTTGTGATAGTGCTGAAAATTCCAGTTTAACCCTTGGAACTGATACTTTAAGAACCTGGCTGAAAATTTTGACAGTATTTCACAAAGTTCTTTGTTATTTAATCCTGTTTTGCCATTTTCATCTTTGAAAAAATACTTGGTGCTTAATATCATTTAACAACGTTTTTAAAAGTTTCGTAAAAATTTCTAGAATTATTTTTATTAAATTTTCTTGTATTTCTATAAGCTGAGGTTCTTCATAAGTTCTTTTGATTTTCCGGATTATTTTTGACGTTCGTTTTCTTTGCTCTGAATTCTTCTAAATGTTACTCTTTTTTTGAACGTTTCCATTTCCTCCTTTTTTTAAGCTCTTTGTTCTAGTGTTTCTTCACAGTTTTCTTTAAAATGCTTTATTATGATTATTGTTATTATTATAATTTTAGGCATATGTGGCACGTTAAATGTGGTGGAGACGGCAAGTTACATTTGGAGTCTGGGGAGGGGGAGTTGAGAGGAGGGATGGAAACTAAGAAACTCTGACCCACCTCCTCCTAGACCTGAATGCTTGTCATCACCTGGCCCTCCCCCATCGGCACAAGAACAAGTTACAAGCACGGCCTCTGTTTTAACATCCTGTATGGACGTAGGGGAAGATTTGAAGAGCACACATGTAGGACACACGTCGATAGCGGGGACCTTTCTCCCTCCCCTCTCCCACGTGACCGACCTGTAGCGGCGCGCTTCACCAGTCAAAGAAGAGGCCACCTGGCTTGCGCAGCCAGCTCAATGTTTTCCGCAGACAGTCACCCTGTACCAAAATCTCTTCCTGTCACAAAGAGCAGTGAGAGAAACAACCATAAAGAGGTCATGTTATACTGCACACGGAGGAGACTTAACACAATACGTTTCAACTTTCAAACATTGATACTGACACCCCTCAGTTCAGTGTAGTTGTTTCATGTTCCGTGGATCATTTGTACGACTAATCGTAGTGATGACAAACGAGTTCTTTTCCATTCATATTATACGTTCATATTTAGATATGGCTTCATGAAGATCATTAACGGGTTTTATTTTTCATCTACATTAGCAATCCTTAACTAATTTTAAAATGTTACATAAATAGAAATCCTTCTACGAAAATGAAGGGATTATCAAGGAGAAACTTTTTCAGTTTGTTTTAAAATTAATTTTGCGGGCTGTCCGACATTTTGTATCATTGGGTAGGTGATCAAAACTTTTTGTGACAAGGCTTCTTCGTTTGTAAGATTTGAACAAAATGTTCACAGTTCGCCTTTAGAGTACGCTGTTAAATGGTTAACATCCCTATCAAACGCAAACACTCTTCTAGCCCTCTGGACAAACTTTCTGCCTTTGGCGACTTTGGTTGCCGTAATAACATCGTGGTTTTTAATGTCTGTCTGTTTTATGACAGCGGTATCATCTTCCAAATGCTGATTCTGAAGGAAAAAATACAGTATATCTGATAAACAACAGAGATCCTGATTCAAACCTCTTGCATACCCGCTTGAAAGCAAAATGATAAGGGTACCATTTACTTACGGGAATAATTATTTTTTTCATTTGAATGCCTGCCTGCTTGTATGCCTTAACGCATTGTCACACAGCGTAGCAAACGCTGAACAAAAATAAAATGTGTTTTAGACACCATCGTTATGCCTTGTCGCTCCCACAGTGACAGAAAATGGTGGGAATCCGCCGCTAAGAACTTCTTACTGATGACATGGAAGGATGAGCAGTTCCTCATGTTCAGATGACATATGTTATGGGTATGTACCGATTTCCACGTTCCTTGTTCCTGAATATGGAGTCTTATGGATTCGAAACCTATAATACTGAAAATGGAAACCAATAAATACAGGTGAGTGGTTGAAGACATAAAAATAAAGAAAAAAGAAGTATTTATTTTCCTCCGTGTACCGCTTTATAGTACTTATTCCTTCTTCTACATACATTTACTAGATGTAGACAGATAGCGAGTGTGTGCACTGAGTTTCATATCTTCACTGTCTGACCGAGTTTTTGTTTATTACACAAAAGTACCTTGTACGTTGTCTGCGCTGAGCAGAGTCAATGAGGGTCCATTGTTATCTTTTAGTCCTCGATGGAAATTAATGTTTCATTTCATATTTACATCAAGCGTGGGAACATATAGGTTTAAGTGACAAGACCGTCGATGAGCAGCTTCTCGGCATATGTAAGACCTACCTCTCTGCAAATGTAAATTTGTATATCTTATCTGCCTTGAATATCCTGAATCGCTGTGTCCTTCATAAAGATGGTGCTACATCCGGCATTTGAAGAAATCAAAAGACGGAGCACATTCTTCTTGCTTAATCGAGACATATGTAATGACCATCTTATAGGATATAGGTACCAGGTATAATACACTACTGCTACACCAAGAAGAAATGCAGATGATGGGCGGGTATTAATTGGACAAACATATTATACTAGAACTGACATGTTATTACATTTTCACGCAATTTGGGTGCATAGATCCTGAGAAATCAGTACCCACAACAGCCACCTCTGGCCGTAATAACGGCCTTGATACGCCTGGGCATTGAGTCAAACAGAGCTTGGATGACGTGTACAGGTACGGCTGCCCATGCAGCTTCAACACGATACCACAGTTCATCAAGAGTAGTGACTGGTGTATTGTGACGAGCCAGTTGCTTGGCCACCATTGACCAAACGTCTTCAGTTGGAGAGAGATCTAGAGAATGTGCTGGCCAGGACAGCAGTCGAACATTTTCTGTATCCAGGAAGGCCCGTACAGGACTTGCAACATGCGGTCGTGCATTATCCTGCTGAAATGTAGGGTTTCGCAGGGATAGAATGAAGGGTAGAGCCACGGGTCGTAACACATCTGAAATGTAACGTCTACTGTTCAAAGTACCGTCAATGCGAAGAAGAGGTGACCGAGACGTGTAACCAATGGCACCCCATACCATCACGCCGGGTGATACGCCAATATGGCGATGACGAATACACGCTTCCAATGTGGGTACACCGCGATGTCGCCAAACACGTATGCGACCATCATGATGCTGTAAACAGAACCTGGATTCATCCGAAAAAATGACGTTTTGCCATTCGTGCACCCAGGTTCGTCGTTGAGTACACCATCGCAGGCGCTCCTGTCTGTGATGCAGCGTCAAGGGTAACCGCAGCCATGGTCTCCGAGCTGATAGTCCATGTTGCTGCAAACGTCGTCGAACTGTTCGTGCAGATGGTTGTTGTCTTGCAAACGTCGGCATCTGTTGACTCAGGGATCGAGACGTGGCTGCACGATCCGTTACAGCCATGCGTATAAGATGCCTGTCATCTTGACTGCTAGTGATACGAGGCCGTTGAGATCCAGCGCGGCGTTCCGTATTACGCTCCTGAACCCACTGATTCCATATTCTGCTCACAGTCATTGGATCTCGACCAACGCGTGCAGCAAAGTCGCGATACGATAAAGCGCAATCGCGATAGGCTACAATCCGACCTTTATCAAAGTCGGAAACGTGATGGTACGCATTTCTCCTCCTTACACGAGGTATCACAATAACGTTTCACCAGGCATCGCCGGTTAACTGCTGTTTGTGTGTGAGAAATCGGTTGGAAACTTTCCTCATGTCAGCACGTTGTGGGTGTCGCCATCAGTGCCAACCTTGTGTGAATGCCCTGAAAAGCTAATCATTTGCATATCACAGCATCTTCTTCCTGTCGGTTAAATTTCGCGTCTGTAGCACGTCTTCTTCGTGGTGTAGCAATTTTAAAGGCCAGTAGTGTATAAAAGGAAATTGGTTTGTGATCAAAGATGTTTTAAATTTAACAAAGCTTAACCATTGGGTAACTCTGTACTTCGTTCAGTTTCTTAAATGTGTCGTGTCATTTATTTGTATCCTTCATTGTGTTACTATTGCCACAAAGAGAAGTGTCCAATTCTGGGTGGGCCCTTCAGTAAAGTTACTCTTCATTAATTCCACGTTGGGATACTGGCGGTTCAAATCTCCATCCTGATTTAGGTTTTGTGTGGGTACCCTACATTGCTTAAATCAAATGCCAGAACAGTTCCTAAGGAAAGAATACGGCCGATTTGCTTCCCCATCCTTTGCCATTCCGAATTTGTACTCATCTCTAATAACCATGTAGTCGATGGGAGGTAAAGATCTATTCTTCCTTCTTCCTTCCAAGACCCCCTTATCAGTTTTCCTGCGGCCTGGTGAGTTACTTGGTAGAGCTCGTGCAAAATTACTTGACCCATGCACAGAAAGGCATTCTCGTTCTTAGCGTTGGACGAGTTTACCTCTTTCGGCCGCCTTGAGCTTGAATAGCCAGCTAAGTAGTGCATATCAACTGTTAGAAGTGACCATTTCAGTTGCACATGTGCTGATTTTCTTATTTCGTATCCTAGTCAGTGACTACCGACTTGTCAAATTGCACTGCCCGACAAAAAATGTGAAGCAGCCAGAAGACATGGCCGATCTTAAATGTAACTTTGTGCACAGAACTCCATCGGCCGATATGTCAAGGAATAGAGCTGCAATTCTCCGGGACAGATAGTACAGCCACCAGAATGCATTAGTTTTGTCCGTGTTTAGTTTTGTTACCAGGCCTGGTAGGGCATATAAAGGTCGTGAATAGCGTCAGATGTTGCCTGATCAGTGAGAAGGACACGGAGGTGCTGCATACTCGTGTGAGGCATCAGCTGGCCGAATCATGGAATATGAGATTTGTTGGGCTTCCGGATGTGTCAGTGGCCTGATGTTGGAATGCGTGGAAAAGTGAGGGCAGCCATACTTGTCAAGGACCCAACAAACCATGTCTGACTACTACAGGACGGGATAGCGGTCACTATGAAGGACACAGAGTATACGTGTACTTGTGTGGGACAGCGTTATTAGAACCTGACAGTGTTTCAAAGGAGTCTCATTTTATCGCTACATTTGGCCAGCTGGTCAAATCGTGCAGTATCGAGATTTGTAGGGCATTTGGTTACGGCAGTGGCCCCTTCAGCTGCCTAGGGAATTACCGACCGATGCATAGGCTGCCATTCACAACACAGCACGAATGATTGCATTTGGAGAGGTTCCGTGACTGCGAACCATGGACTGGTGATAAAAGGTATTGCACTGTATTCAGCGATGAATTGGGGCTCTACACTACCCTGGATGACCATCGTCGGCGAGTATGGTGGAGACCTGGGGAGACATCCAGTCATTCTTGATCTTTTGGAGAGGCGCGACGGTGTTACCCTTGGTGTCATGGTGTGGGGAGCCATCAGGTATGGCTTCGTGTCACGGCTGGTAGCGACTGAGGGAACTCTGACGACACAACCGAACGTCATGGACATCCTTCATGCTCATGTGTTACCTTCCATACGACAGAATCGTGGTTCACTTATCAAATGGTTCAAATGGCTCTGAGCACTATGGGACTTAACATCTATGGTCATCAGTCCCCTAGAACTTAGAACTACTTAAACCTAACTAACCTAAGGACAGCACACAACACCCAGCCATCACGAGGCAGAGAAAATCCCTGACCCCGCCGGGAATCGAACCCGGGAACCCGGGCGTGGGAAGCGAGAACGCTACCGCACGACCACGAGATGCGGGCTGTCACTTATCAACACAACAACGCACATCCACATGTAGCATGCGTCTCTACGAACTGTCTGTGTGGCGTTGAAGCACACCTGTGGCCAGCAAGACATTAAGACATATGGAACCAGTTCAGACGTCAGCTCTGTCCCAGTGCCAGCATCCACGATATCAAGGACCAGTTGCAACAATTATGGGACAGATTACTGAGGAAAAGATACAACCGGTTCATGATACCCATCACAACCTAATCATTGCATTAATCCAGAGCAAAGGGGGCACTAGATCATACTGGTAAGTGGGCTCATATTGCCATGTTCTGGACTCGATTTTGTAATACTGAATTAGCACCACAGACCCTCTCAATCTGTGAAGTTTCATTTCGTTTTCTCTTTCCCTTCCAGGTGCTTTTTTGTCACACACTGAATTAATGCTACTGCCCTGATCTGTTAATTCGATTGTTTGCACATTCGTTAGCTGTATCTTAGAAGCTCTGCTTGTACATAGGCTTCAGCTGTCGAATTGTACCTCCCCTACTGCGCGGTGATCTCTGACAGAAGAAACCCACCTCGGCTTTGTCGCCCCCCCCCCCCTACCCCCCTATCCCCGTATCCCCTACGCCATTGAACAGGTAGCGGCCAACTTATTTCGTGCGCACTCTACTACTAGTTTGCTGTGCACCACAGTTTGAGTGAGACTGGAGGCGCGTGTGTTGTGTGCCGGCAGACGAGAGGTTCGAGTACGCGCGCCGGCTGAAGCTGGCCATGGCGGACCTCCGCGTGGCGGGCGAGCGGCTCAGCAAGCTGGAGCTGGAGAAGCGGCACGCCATCAGCTGCGAGGACTACGACCGCGCCAAGCTCAAGAAGTCGCAGCTCGACCAGTACCGCCACACCGTCTACCGCTTCCTCGAGGTCGACGACCTGCTCGAGCTCAGCGGGGTGAGTCTCCACCAGCACCCCCGTCTTACAAACTCTTCGTGACCTACGAAAACCTGTTTTTTTTTTTTTAAACTATCTGTACATATAAATTAAAGACCACCACCGCGATATTCTGTTTGTATGTTACGACTAATCTCAGTCACTACTTGTAGGGATTTTTATCCCGTTTTCATTAATAGCTAGACTGATTCAAGTGGAAGGTTTTTGTACATCTTATGGACAATGAAGTTGTGAGAAAGCGAAACTACCATACTTCCATCCAGACATAACTGTGGGTTCTTTGGTTGCTCTAGGAGAAGGCCCATCTTTGCCACAGCAGTACTGTATAATTTACAACAGTCATGGACTAGCAAAGGATCACTTGATGCACTAATAGACAAATTGTTCTCCCCCCTTCTTCTTCTTGCGGATTATCTACAGCTGGCGCCGCTTCTCCACCCTTAGTCGCCATCTTCTACTGTCTTGACTTTCCTCAACATTCATATTCCTTGCTTGCATTGCCTCCTCCACATCATTTTGCCACTTGCGTCTTCCGCTGGGATGGTATCCATCGTAGTAACCTATTTGGTATCCTATCTTCATTCATCCTGTTCACATGGCCACACCTCAACAGCGTCCCAGGCTTCTGCTCTGTACAAAGCTACACTCTAGACTATTGTCTTATACATTCTCTACTCCGCTGTTCTTTTTATCTTTTTTTCCACAGAACAGAATTGATTGCCCTTGTTACAGCTCGTCCTTTATTAATCCTGCAAGCGAATTCATTATTACTAGTGCCCCGTTGATTAAATAATAGCCCAATATATTTTGGCTTTTCCATGCCTACAGTTGCTTCTCCATCTACCTCCAAATTACTTAATTTTTCCGTTCCAAAGCCCAAGTACTCACACTTCTTCGTGTTCATCTTCAGACCAGCCTTATAACACTTCTATTTAACCCTTTAACTGCTCTGGACGTCCACAGCAGTTAAAGGGTTAAGCTTTCTTATCACATAGCTCTTATCACCTTCATCTTCTGCTAACACAGTCTGGTTAACTGGAAAATGCAGGCTAAATATCTTGCTGTTCTCTACTGACACTCCCATAACCTGGCATTTTCTATGCCAAGTCTGCATGGTTTGTCTAGATACAGCTTAAAGAGGGTCGATGGCAGCCCAAATCCCTGTCGCAGCCCCTATTCACCTCCAATTTTTCTGTCAAACTATTCCGATTCCTTACTCTCGCTGTGTTATTTTCATTTATAATTTCATCTAATTCTGTCTCTTTCAACTTTTCCCACAGTTTGTTGGTGGATACATTATAGTATACTTTCTCCAGGTCAAGCAATGCAACATGTGCCTCCAATATTTATTCGTTTTCCACATATTAGTTTCATGCGAAAATGGGTCCATTACAGATCTTCCAGCTATGAATCCCTCTTGCTATTCTCGCTGCTTGTGAGTCGTTTCTTTCTCTGCCAGATCTTTCAGTACCTTCGAATACAGACTTCCAACGAAAGGGATTGCTATCACTCCCCTACTATTCTTTGGATCATGACATGGCCTTTTCTTATGCACCGATCTTATGAACATGTTTGCCAAACTGTTCTTAAATGAACAAGTCCATCATAAACTTTAATTACCATGTTGGTCCTGTACCGTCGTGTTGACTCTTCCAGATGAGGTCACGCAGCGGGAAGAGCTCTTGCTGGCTCGACATTGTACTGACATCAGCATGAGAGCTGAGAGGGGAGGCGTGGTCTTCAGGAGCGCCTCCAGTTCGCCGTTGTGGATTCCAGCGAACCCTCGCTAATGTCAGCGATATTGATTCGCGTTGCCAACTTTGGTGTGGCAAAACGATCTCTGTATGATACTACAAAATTAAAGTAGGAAATAACATTATTTCCTGGACAATACTGTCATAACTAATTACTCCTCCACAATTCTATGCAATAACGTCAATGGCTGGGTGTTTATGTAAATGACCAAATACACTACTGGCCATTAAAATTGCTGCACCAAGAAGAAATGCAGATGATAAACGGGTATTCATTGGACAAATATATTATACTAGAACTGACATGTGATTACATTTTCACGCAATTTGGGTGCATAGATCCTGAGAAATCAGTACCCACAACAACCACCTCTGGCCGTAATAACGGCCTTGATACGCCTGGGCATTGAGTCAAACAGAGCTTGGATGGCGTGTACAGTTACAGCTGCCCATGCAGATGCAACATGATACCACAGTTCATCAAGAGTAGTGACTGGCGTATTGTGACGAACCAGTTGCTTGGCCACCATTGACCAGACGTTTTCAATTGGTGAGAGATCTGGAGAATGTGCTGGCCCGGGGCAGCAGTCGAACATCCAGAAAGGCCCGTACATGACCTGCAACATGCGGTCGTGCATTATCCTGCTGAAATGTAGGGTTTCACAGGGATCGAATGAAGGGTAGAGCCACGGGTCGTAACACATATGAAATGTTACGTCCACTGTTCAAAGTACCGTCAATGCGAAGAAGAGGTGACCGAGACGTGTAACCAAAAGCACTCCATATCATCACGCCGGGTGATACGCCAGTATGGCGATGACGAATACACGCTTCCAATGTGCGTTCACCGCGATGTCGCCAAACACGGATACGACCATCATGATGCTGTAAACAGAACCTGGATTCATCCGAGAAATGACGTTTTGCCATTCGTGCACCCAGGTTTCGTCGTTGAGTACACCATCGCAGGAGCTCCTGTCTGTGATGCAGCATCAAGGGTAACCGCAGCCATGGTCTCCGAGCTGATAGTCCATGTTGCTGCAAACGTCGTCGAACTGTTCGTGCAGATGGTTGTTGTCTTGCAAACGTCCGCATCTGTTGTCTCAGGGATCGAGACGTTGCTGCACGAACCGTTACAGCCATGCGCGTAAGATGCCTGTCATCTCGACTGCTAGTGATACGAGGCCGTTTGGACCCAGCACGGCGTTCCGTATTACCCTCCTGAACCCACCGATTCCATATTCTGCTAACAGTCATTGGATCTCGGCCAACGCGAGCAGCAGTGTCACGATACGGTAAACCGCAATCGCGATAGGCTATAATCCGACCTTTATCAAAGTCGTTAACTTGATGGTACGCATTTCTCCTCCTTACACGAGGCATCACAACATTTCACCAGGCAACGCCGGTCAACTGGTGTTTGTGTATGAGAAATCGGTTGGAAACTTTCCTCATGTCAGCACGTCGTAGGTGTCACCACCGGCGCCAACCTTGTGTGAATGCTCTGAAAAGCTAATCATTTTCATATCACAGCATCTTCTTCCTGTCGGTTAAATTTCGCGTCTGTAGCACGTCAACTTCGTGGTGTAGCAATTTAAAGGCCAGTAATGTAGCTTAGGAAATTCTTATATTCTTCGTGTTGTTAAAACAATGGTCGCGCATTGACGTTAAAGGCAAATTGCCGTTGGGCAGTGTTTATAAAGATCGATGAAAATGTTCCACCGTAACGACAAGCGCCGGCACGAAGATGAAGAACGCAAGAGGAGAGAAGGCTGTGAGACAACGTCAGCCAATAGCCCATTACCAAGGCCCGCACCCCGATAGGAGCGGCCTCTAGCCGAAGAGAATATAAGAGCCGCTCCAGCCAGCATCGGCGGGACACTAGTAGACCCAGACTAGAAGTGAGCACTACGATAGCCGTGACTTGTGATCCATTTCCATTATTTGCATCGACATTGTGTGTGGTGTAAGACATTGATTATTTGCATGTCGCTAATTGCTTGCGACACGACATTTTAAGTCAAAGTATTGTCAGTTCAATTACTCTAATGAAATCCATTAATATGATTTGCTTTTATCTTTTTATCTGTCCGAGAAAACAGCTTCCTAGGCACCCTAAAAGAGACGAGTGGACATGACACAACAGAAAATGCTATGCAAAACGTCCTATTTATTGCAAAAACTTTCAGCCATGAAACTTTCTGACCCCGTGTTGATTTATGGACAGAAACTTTACTTACCCAAGGAAATTTATTTTATTCGAACTCAGAATATGCTCAAGAATTCTGCAGCAAGCCAACATTAAGGATATTGGTATGTAATTCTTCGGGTCCATTCCTTTATGCTTCTTACACAGGAGAGACACCTGCGCTTTTATCCACTCGCTTGGGTTTTTCCTCTGGGTGTGAGACTCGCGATAAATGTAGCCAAGTAAGGGCCCAGTGGCGAAGAGTACTCTCTGTAAAACCGAATTGGTTACTTATTTCTCTTTAATTCTTTCAGCTGGTTTCTAACGCCAAGGATGCCGTTTCTCTCTCCATACGGGAGTTTGTGCGTCTGTAAAAGGTTCATCAGTTCGGTGTCCTGCCATAATGATTTTTTAAAGGCTAAATTTAAAACTTCGGCTTTCCTTTTACTGTCTTTTTATCGCCAACACAGACTAGTCTTCGAGTGATTGAATAGAGCCAGAATTTCCTAAGGTTTTCGTCAAGATCGTTCGCTAAAGTGTGACGGTGAAAGTAAGATGCTTCGCTCATCGATATTTTTAAAGACGGGCGAATTTACATTAATTTTTACCTGTTACTGATCGATTACACTATTCATGATATGACTGGAAACGGAAAGAACCGTACAGAAACCGAAAGTAATTGTCTGGAGTAACCTAAAATTGGATGAACACATAAAAGTACTTGTAGGAAAACCAGATGCCAGATCAAGATTCGATTGAAACTTCTCACAATTAGAGACAAGAAGGACGGATCCACAACTGCTTTCGAGAAAATTTAATAGTCAAGATCGCATTCAGTACTATTTATTCCTGATTTACCGGTTTGAACAGTTAAGACTGTCATCTTCTGATCTTTAAAAAACGTGTTGTTATAAGTCCTGTTTCACTGTGACTATACCGCACGTACCATGTTGACATTCTAGTGGATATTATGTACGACATTCCACAGATGTTTGTTAAGAATAAAAATGAAAATCGATTTTATTTTTAACAAACTTGTCTGTTATGTCGTACATAATACCTACTATAACGTCAGCATGTTATGTGCGGTACAGTCATAAGGGACCAGGACTTATAATAACAACTTTTTTAAAGTCAGAAGATGACAGTCTTAACAGTTCAAATCGGAAATTAAGAATAAATAGTACTAAATGCGACCTTGGCTATTAATTTTTCTCCAGACCAAGATTCACTGAAAATATCTTGTTGTTGTTGTTGCGGTCTTCAGTCCTGAGACTGTTTGATGCAGCTCTCCATGCTACTCTATCCTGTGCAAGCTTCTTCATCTCCCAGTACCTACTGCAACCTACATCCTTCTGAATCTGCTTAGTGTATTCATCTCTTGGTCTCCCTCTACGATTTTTACCCTCCACGCTACCCTCCAATGCTAAATTTGTGATCCCTTGATGCCTCAAAACATGTCCTACCAACCGATCCCTTCTTCTAGTCAAGTTGTGCCACAAACTTCTCTTCTCCCCAATCCTATTCAATACCTCCTCATTAGTTACGTGATCTACCCACCTTATCTTCAGCATTCTTCTGTAGCACCACATTTCGAAAGCTTCTATTCTCTTCTTGTCCAAACTGGTTATCGTCCATGTTTCACTTCCATCATGGCTACACTCCATACAAATACTTTCAGAAACGACTTCCTGACACTTAAATCTATACTCGATGTTAACAAATTTCTCTTCTTCAGAAACGCTTTCCTTGCCATTGCCAGTCTACATTTTATATCCTCTCTACTTCGACCATCATCGGTTATTTTACTCCCTAAATAGCAAAACTCCTTTACTACTTTAAGTGTCTCATTCCCTAATCTAATCCCCTCAGCATCAACCGATTTAATTTGACTACATTCCATTATCCTCGTTTTGCTTTTGTTGATGTTCATCTTATATCGTCCTTTCAAGACACTGTCCATTCCGTTCAACTGCTCTTCCAAGTCCTTTGCTGTCTCTGACAGAATTACAATGTCATCGGCGAACCTCAAAGTTTTTACTTCTTCTCCATGAATTTTAATACCTACTCCGAATTTTTCTTTTGTTTCCTTTACTGCTTGCTCAATATACAGATTGAATAACATCGGGGAGAGGCTACAACCCTGTCTCACTCCTTTCCCAACCACTGCTTCCCTTTCATGCCCCTCGACTCTTATGACTGCCATCTGGTTTCTGTACAAATTGTAAATAGCCTTTCGCTCCCTGTATTTTACCCCTGCCACCTACAGTATTTGAAAGAGGGTATTCCAGTTAACGTTGTCAAAAGCTTTCTCTAAGTCTACAAATGCTAGAAACGTAGGTTTGCCTTTTCTTAATCTTTCTTCTAAGATAAGTCGTAAGGTAAGTATTGCCTCACGTGTTCCAACATTTCTACGGAATCCAAACTGATCTTCCCCGAGGTCCGCTTCTACCAGTTTTCCCATTCGTCTGTAAAGAATTCGCGTTAGTATTTTGCAGCTGTGACTTATTAAACTGATAGTTCGGTAATTTTCACATCTGTCAACACCTGCTTTCTTTGGGATTGGAATTATTATATTCTTCTTGAAATCTGTGGGTATTTCGCCTGTCTCTACATCTTGCTCACCAGATGGTAGAGTTTTGTCATGACTGGTTCTCCCAAGGCCATCAGTAGTTCTAATGGAATGTTGTCTACTCCCGGGGCCTTGTTTCGACTCAGGCCTTTCAGTGCTCTGTCAAACTCTTCACGCAGTATCTTATCTCCCATTTCATCTTCATCTACATCCTCTTCCATTTCCATAATATTGTCCTCAAGTACATCGCCCTTGTATAAACCCTCTATATACTCCTTCCACCTTTCTGCCTTCCCTTCTTTGCTTAGAACTGGGTTGCCATCTGAGCTCTTGATATTCATACAAGTGGTTCTCTTCTCTCCAAAGGTCTCTTTAATTTTCCTGTAGGCAGTATCTATCTTACCCGTAGTGAGACAAGCCTCTACATCCTTACATTTGTCCTCTAGCTATCCCTGCTTAGCCATTTTGCACTTCCTGTCGATCTCATTTTTGAGACGTTTGTATTCCTTTTTGCCTGCTTCATTTACTGCATTTTTATATTTTCTCCTTTCGTCAATTAAATTCAATATTTCTTCTGTTACCCAAGGATTTCTATTAGCCCTCGTCTTTTTACGTCTGCTGCCTTCACTACTTTTTACGTCTGCTGCCTTCACTACTTCATCCCTCAGAGCTGCCCATTCTTCTTCTACTGTATTTCTTTCCCCCATTCCTGTCAATTGTTCCCTTATGCTCTTCCTGAAACTCTCTACAACCTCTGGTTTTTTCAGTTTATCCAGGCCCCGTCTCCTTAAATTCCCACCTTTTTGCACTTTCTTCAGTTTCAATCTGCAGTTCATAACCAATAGATTGTGGTCAGAATCCACACCTGCCCCTGGAAATGTCTTACAATTTAAAACCTGGTTCCTAAATCTCTGTCTTACCATTATATAATCTATCTGATACCTTTTAGTATCTCCAGGATTCTTCCAGGTATACAACCTTCTTTTATGATTCTTGAACCAAGTGTTAGCTATGATTAAGTTATGCTCTGTGCAAAATTCTACAAGGCGGCTTCCTCTTTCATTTCTTCCCCCCAATCCATATTCACCTACTATGTTTCCTTCTCTCCCTTTTCCTACTGACGAATTCCAGTCACCCGTGACTATTAAATTTTCGTCTCCCTTCACTATCTGAATAATTTATTTATCTCGTCATACATTTCATCAATTTCTTCATCATCTGCAGAGCTAGTTGGCATATAAACTTGTACTACTGTAGTAGGCGTGGGCTTCGTGTCTATCTTGGCCACAATAATGCGTTCACTATGCTGTTTGTAGTAGCTAACCCGCACTCCTATTTTTTTATTCATTATTAAACCCACTCCTGCATTACCCCTATTTGATTTTGTGTTTATAACCCTGTAATCACCTGACCAAAAGTCTTGTTCCTCCTGCCACCGAACTTCACTAATTCCCACTATATCTAATTTTAACCTATCCATTTCCCTTTTTAAATTTTCTAACCTACCTGCCAGATTAAGGGATCTGACATTCCACGCTCCGATCCGTAGAACGCCAGTTTTCTTTCTCCTGATAACGACGTCCTCTTGAGTAGTCCCCGCCCGGAGATCCGAATGGGGGACTATTTTACCTCCGGAATATTTTACCCAAGAGGACGCCATCATCATTTAATCATACAGTAAAGCTGCATGTCATCGGGTAAAATTACGGCTGTAGTTTCCCCTTGTTTTCAGCCGTTCGCAGTACCAGCACAGCAAGGCCGTTTTGGTTAATGTTACAAGGCCAGATCAGTCAATCATCCAGACTGTTGCCCCTGTAAAGGACCGTAATTCATCGACGAAAGAAATTGCTAACTAAACACTCGTTGGACCGGTTATTGAGTAGTGCGTGTCAGTTTGAGACTCTTACCATGTAGGATTAACACAGAGTGGGCAGAATAAAATTCGCCTGCAAAATATTTCATGCTCCTTAAGACAGGCAACCAAATTTAGATCATCAAGTGATACAAGTTAGGTTGCCTGTCTTAATGTACATGCAATATTTTCCACGTTAGTTTAATTTGCCCGTCTACCAGAATAGAGAGCCAAAGATTCAAATAAGAGCAAAATATTTCGTCACGGATTCGTTTGGAAAGGTCTGGAGTATAGCTGTGATCGTAAAACTTCAATAGCAAACATTTAAAGAAAAACATTTCACGTCATGAATAAGTTTGCTGTTGAATGTCCGAGAGCGTATGTTCCAAAAATAGTCGGGCAACATAATATTTCCTCCCACAAATGATCACCCCCAGCCGGCCGAAGTGGCCGTGCGGTTAAAGGCGCTGCAGTCTGGAACCGCAAGACCGCTACGGTCGCAGGTTCGAATCCTGCCTCGGGCATGGATGTTTGTGATGTCCTTAGGTTAGTTAGGTTTAACTAGTTCTAAGTTCTAGGGGACTAATGACCTCAGCAGTTGAGTCCCATAGTGCTCAGAGCCATTTTTTGATCACCCCCCCCCCCCCTTTGGGCGCTAGGAAGGTAAGAGTCCTTAAAAATATATTTTAAGAAAATGTGAGACAAGGCAATGCCATATGAAACGGATATGCAGACTCGACGGTATTCGAGTCGCATTCGCGCCAATCTTTTTTTTTTTCAGTTAAAGATCAAATTGTATCCAATTTGTACCTCCACAATGCTATATCTTGTGTACTTATTTCTGTTTCTGTTACCTTTATTTAAACACTAAGACATAACATTACCTTACAGATGTAAACGACCACTTTGTTTCGTCAATGGCACAAATAAAGCCAACAGAAAATAATAGTCGATACAGTAACATCCTCTGTATCCAACGAGGTACAAAAAATAGATAGGGTTCACTAGATTGCACAGTATGCGACACACAACAACTTCATTCTATATGTTTGATGTCCACGTTTATCTTCACAGAGCCGGAACGTACACGTACAAGCAAAGTTCACTCCAGAGATGTGCAAAGCGACCACCTTGCATTTTAAAACAATTCGCCTGTCACTAAATCATACTTTCTGGACCCTTTGCAACACACTTGCATCCACCACTGCCAAAGCAGCATGCACGCGATCTATTAGGTCGTGTACATCCATGGGTGGGGTACTATAAACTTGTTCCTTTAAGTGTTCCCACAAATAAACATCTAGTGGAGGAATGTGGGGAACGTGGTGGCCAAAACATTGGACCCCCACAACCAATTAATTTCCCTGAAAACGCTTCATATAAATAGTTACGCACATTCATTCCAAATTGTGGCGTTGCATCATCATGCTGAAACCATAACTGTCGGTGAACACCAAGCGACAAGTTTTCTAATACGTCAGGCAAAGTATTGCAAAGGAAAGTACAATACAGGGGCGCCTTCAACTTGTCCGGAAATAGGTAAGGGCCCAAAAGCACACCTCCCACGATTCTAGCCCACGGGTTTATATCAAAGCGTCCCTGAAAGCCGCGTTCACGGGTGACATGTGGGTTATGTTCCGACCAATAATGGCTGTTGTGGAGGTTGAAAATACCTTCACCAGTGAAGCTACATTCGTTTGTCCATATCACGTTATTTATAAAATCTTCGTTATCTTAGACTTAGTACAAAAACCATTCACAGTACTGTACTCGTCGAATGCTGTCTTCTGGCCTCTGGTAGTGAGTTAACGTGTTATGATATAGGTGCAGCTCTTAATCGTGCAACACTTCAACAGTCAGTCATTGAGATACCTGGAATTGCCTTGCAACAATCACGGGTACTTCGCCGAGGCGATTGGTGAACGGTTTCAAGGATCGCATTCTTTTTTTGTGGAGTACGACCAGTCCTTGGACGACACCTGTCCAGTACTTGTGGATGAAGACGATCGGTTTCCCGAAGGCGTTGCTCCAGGCGACGAAAAGCATTCTTATTCGCCTTCGGGGGTACCGTGCAGCATACGCATGAGCAACAGCAGCTTGGTTACTGGATGCGTTCAGCACCAGAAGCATATCGACGTACTCATCGTTTGCATACTCCATCGAGAAGCCACTCTACATGAACCTAAAGAAAGGAAGGAAGGAAGATTGGGTTTAACATCCAATCGACATCGTGGTCATTAGAGACGGAGCACAAGCTCGGATGGTGTCAGGGATGGGGAAGGAAATTTTCTGGATAAACTTTTGTCTTGAATCTGGATGAGGAATTGCATGCCGACCGCCAAGTGCGGCATTTTATCTTCACCTTGTGCATAGTGCGGATAGTTCTCACACATTATTATGCCCCTATGTGAAACTGGTATTTAGGAATTACATGGCCGAGCGGTTCTAGGCGCTTCAGTCCGGAACCGCGCTGCTGCTACGGTCGCAGGTTCGAATCCTGCCTCGGGCATGGATGTGTGTGATGTCCTTAGGTTAGTTAGGTTTAAGTAGTTCTAGGTCCAGGGGACTGATGACCTCAGCTGTTAAATCCCATAGTGCTCAGAGCCATTTGAGCCATTTAGGAATTACATTTTGACTCAGATGGTTTAGAGATACCTTATATTCTTAGGCAACAATTGCAAAACTGAGGAAACATCATCACGCCACATCTGGATGATATAAGTGAAAAGCTAATACATGTTCATTTTACACTGAAGCGCCAAAGAAACTGACACACGCATGCGTACTCACATACAGAGATATGTAAACGGGCAGAATACGGCGCTGCGGTCGGCAACGTCAATATAAGACAAGAAGTGTCTGGCGTAGTTGTTAGACCGATTACTGCTGCTTCAATGGCATGTTATCAAGATATAAGTGAGTTTGAACGTGATGCTATAGTTGGCGCACGAGCAATGGGGCACAGCATCTCCTAAGTATCGATGAAGTGGGGATTTTCCCCGTACGACCATTTCACGAGTGTACCGTAAATATCAGGAATCTGGTAAAACATCAAATCTCCGACAACGCTGCGGCCGGAGAAAGACCCTGCAAGAACGGGAAAAACGACGACTGAAGAGAATCGTTCAACATGACAGAAGTGCAACCCTTCCCCAAATTGCTGCAGATTTCAATTCTAGGCCAGCGTGCGAACCATTCTACAAAACATCATCGATGTGGGCTTTCGGAGCGGAAGGCTCACTCGTGTACCCTTGATGACTGCACGACACAAAGGTTTACACCTCGCCTGGACCCGTCAACACCGACGTTGGACTGTTGATGATAGGAAACATGTTGTCTCGTCGAACGAGTCTCGCTTCAAATTGTATCGAGCGGATGGACGTGTACAGGTCAGGAGGCAGCCCCATGAATCCATGGACCTTGCACGTCAGCAGAGGATTGTTCAAGCTGGTGGAGGCTCGGTAATGAGTGGTACGTGTGCAGTTGGAGTGATATGGGACCCCTGATACGTCTAGATACGACTCTGACAGTTGACACGTACGTAAGCATCCTGTCTGATCACCTGCATCCATTCATGTCCATTGTGCATTCCGACGGACTTGGGCAATTCCAGAAGGACAATGCGACACCCTCCATGTCCAGAATTGCTACAGAGTGTCTCCAGGGACACTCTTCTGAGTTTAAACACTTTCGCTGGCCACTAAACTCCCCAAACATGAACATTATTTAGCATATCTGGGATGCCTTGCAATGTGCTGTTCGGAAGATTCAAATGGCTCTGAGCACTACGGGACTTAACATCTAAGATCATCAGTCCCCTAAAACTTTAGAACTACTTAAACCCAACTAACCTAAGGATATTACACACATCCATGCCCGAGGCAGGATTCGAACCTGAGCCGTAGCGGTCGCGTGGTTCCAGTTTGAAGCGCCTAGAACCGCTCGGCCACAACGTCTGGCTGTTTAGAAGAGATCTCTTTTCCTCCTCCTACTCTCATAGATTTATGGACAGCCCTACAGGACTCAGGGTGTCAGTTCACTCCAGGACTATTTCAGATATCAGTCGAGTCCATGCCACGTCGTGTTGCGGTAGTTTTGCGTGCTCGCGGGGAACCTACACGACATTAGGCAGGTGTACCAGTTTCTTTGGTTCATAAGTGTAGTTTGCAGCGTTTATGAATCAGTACTCGCTGTGCAGTGATTGAGTTATTAGCTGCACAAACCTATTTCTTTTCCACTGCACTGCATTACAAATGTATTTGTGTATATGACTATTTCTGTTGAACTATACGAGTCAGATAATGTTTCGAAGTTGTTTTTCTGGGGGATGAGAGCGCAATATTTTGCGTAGGTTAAAGGTTTCGGGACTTGTTTATAACTACTTAAAGGAGTAGTCTTCGTCCTTTTATTCACAACAGATTTCTTGAAACTCGGTTCTCCTTTTAACTGTCAATAAATTTCATAGCTAACAGCAAGCCTTTGCGGCTGCCAACAAAGGCATTTTCCGCGATTACATTCCAAGCTTGAACTGCGAGGTAAAAACGCGCGCTACTTTGAACTAGAGCCCGGTTGTACTGTCATGTAAGAGAGTTGCAGCCAGGTCTATGAGTCGCTTTGTCGAGTGTCGAGTAACGGTACGTCGACAGCCCGTAGCGAAGAACGACGAGAGCCTGGACGTGGGCGGCGCCGGCCACCGGCCCGAGCTGCCGCTGCCGCCGCGCCTGCTGCAGGTGTCGCCGCAGCCGCCGCCCGCCGCCGCCGCCGCCGCCCCCGCCGCCCCCGCCGCCGCCAGGGAGGGTGCCACGTCGCCGCTGCCCGCGCCGCCCGCCATGCACCAGTCTCCGGTGTCGCCGCTGCACCACCACACCAGACCCAAGACGCCGCCCGCGCACGTGCACGCCGCCACCGCCACCGAAGGTGAGTCCATCTCCGAACACACGCTTCACGTAGTTGGACCTTGTAGGCTATAATCGCTCTTCCTCTGTACGTATTTCTTTTAATATTGGTTGTAAAGGAACGATCTTCTATAAATCGGTGCAGATACTGGCCTACGCAGATGACATAGATATAATAGCAAGAACCCAAAAAGCCATGGAAGAGACATTTACAGCTCTTGAGCAGGCCAGTAGGAACATGGGGTTAATTAATAATGAACAAAAAACAAAATATATGGCAGCTGAAAAGCACATAGAGAAAATATGCCAAACGCAATAACAATGGGCAATTATACATTTGAGAGAGTTGAACATTTCAAGTATCTGGGCTCGACAGTTACATATCTAAATGATACCTCCTTTGAAATTAAGCAGAGATTAATACTGGCCAACAGAGCCTATTTTGCCCTACCAAGACTTCTATCCTCAAGGCTCCTGACTTGTACCACGAAATTAACTATGTATAAATCACTTATACGACCAGTGCTTACATATGCCTCTGAAGCCTGGACATTAACAACTGAAGATATTGAAACACTGGATGCATTTGAAAGAAAGGTACTTAGACGAATTATCGGCCCAATCTGTGAAAGAGGAAGATGGAGGAGGAGGTACAACCATGAGTTGTATACCATATACAAAGACGAACAAATCAGTGAAACCATCCAGACTGAGGTGGGCGGGACATGTGGCTCGCATGAATGATACAGAAGTACCAAAAGGAATTACAAGGAAAGCCAGGAGGGCAGAGAGGACGTGGTCGACCAAGAGCCAGAAGGGAAGATGGAGTAATCGAAGATCTTAGGAAGATGGGCTATAGAAACTGGAGAGTATTGGCAAAGGACCGAGAGAGATGGAAGGAAATTGTAGAAGAGGCCAAGGCTCATCGTGAGCTGCAGAGCCAAGAAAGAAGAAGAAAGGATAAGATAAGTAAAAGTGAGAAAGGGCGATCGTAATTTTGACGGAATCAATGAAACTCGTCGAAGCCTGTATTGCCGGCCCATCTTTAACACAATGATGTGTGACCGTGAAAAGATAATTAAAAGTTTTGTCTCGCTATTGAGCATGTAATAAAATAATGCTCTAAAAAGGAATCGGACCTCTGTGAGGAAATGGGTTCCAACGTTGATCGTGCAGTATGCCCTTAAAGCCGCGAAATGGGAGCCAACCAACTGGATCGTCGTATTAAGACGACCGACGTAGAAGAACTTCGCCGAATAATTTGCTGAAAAGAGTTTAAAAATCAGATTGGGGGAAGAAATGGAGAAAATGACAAAAATACGAGGGGCGTTTAAAAAGTCCGTGTAAAAATAAAAACTGCTTACGTGTTTGGGGTAAACCTTTTTTTTTATTTTTCGACATAGTCTCCTTTTAGACTTATACACTTCGTCTAACGCTGTTCTAATTTGGTGACCCCTTCCGAATAATAGGAATTGTCCAAGCCTGCAAAATAGCTATTAGTTGCTGCAATCACCTCCTCGTTTGAATAAAATCTTTGTCCTGCCAGCCATTTCTTCAAATTGGGGAATAAATAGTAGTCCCAGGGAGCCAAGTCTGAAGAATGGGGGGGGGGGGATGTGAAACGACTTGGAATGCTATTTCCATTAATTTTGCAACCACAACTGCTGAGGTGTGTGCTGGTGCACTGTAGTGATGGAAAAGGACTTTTTTGCGGTCCAATCGCCGGCGTTTTTCTTGCAGCTCGATTTTCAGACGCTCCAATAATGATGAATAATAATCACCTGTAATAGTTTTACCCTTTTCCAGATAGTCGATGAGGATTATTCATTGCGAATCCCAAAAGACAGTCGCCATAACCTTTCCGCCCGAAGGAATGGTCTTCGCCATTTTTGGTGCATATTGTCCCTTGGTAGCCCATTGTTTAGATAGTTGTTTGGTCTCAGGAGTATAGTATTGTATCCATGTTTCATCCACAGTGACGAAACGTCGCTTAAGGGGAGCCGGAGGTGCCTATGCTGCCCATGTTAAAATCACTAAGTTTGAGGAACATTTATGAATAAACTACCAAATAGAAAAATTTGAATTTTTTTTGCATATAGAGTGGTTTAGTATTGCAGTTATGACAGAGAGATTTTGGAGTATCTTTTCTAGTTTCTTTCCAATTATTTTTTTTATTAATGACCCAATTTTTTTTACAAATAATTGCTTTATAATTAAACTGAAATGAAACTACTGAACATATTGCCAAATGGCTGTGTTACAATGTAAGTTTGACCACTAGGAGTGCTGTATAAAAATTTCATCTCTCTAGCTTGAGCGGATTTTGAGAAAATGTTCCTTATATTCGAAAAATTCTAATTTACGGGAAATGGCTATCAAAGTTTCTCAATACATTCCTGCACTATAGGATGGATTATCAGGGTCTTCTTCTTCATCTTCCAAAAGCTTCCTCTTCTGTCTTCTTTTCTGGCCTGTTGTTCCATCATACTTCATAAGCCTTTCTCTTCTTTCTGCTCCTCTTATCCTTTCTCTGTCAATATTTCTTAGTGCTCGTACAGTGTTCACCCCAGCTGTAAATCCTAATGCCTTCAGAACTTCACACTTCACACTGTTCCGTTGGTTGTAGGTTGCTATTGCATCATAAATGCCAAAGTGCAGTGTTTTTATGCTTACAAACACCCTTTTGGAATCACTTTCCAAATCAAATTGTTTACGCTCTCATTAGGATTCTGCGTCTTTCTGTGGAGACATTTGTGTAACAATTCTGGCTGTGCTAAGTCATGAAAAATTGGTTTTATTGTTCCCTCCTGATTCTTGTACATACTGCATATTACCCGCTTTACACAAGAAGTATAATACTACCAACAACAGGCGCAACACTGAACTAATTCGAAACGGTAAACAGCAAAGAGACGGTGTTCCGCGCTCTTATTCATTGTAGTATCGCAACTTGGTATTAGTGTTAATTTTCTTTTCCCTACGTTCTTCCTCTTCTTATATACACGGTTACTAAAACGTGGCATCGTAACCAGAACAAAAGTGTACGACAATATTAAATGGAGCAAGATGTTCGAAATTCTGGGGAAAATAGGAGTATGCTGTAAGGAAATACGGGTAATATTTGTCACAGAAAACAATGTAGCCAACCCTTGCACGCTCGCTGTATGCGTAACATAAGGCGCTGTATGCGTAACAGGCCGAGAAAATCCCAAGCAGTTCGACAGGAAGTCACAAGAGGGTGTTAGATGCATTCAGCGGCCGCCCATTTCCTCTGCAGGCGTGGGGGAAAATGGTAATAACTCCACTTCTAGGGCGAGTAGAACAATAATTCAAAGTTTACATTAAAGAGGAATGTTCCAATTAATTTTCGGTAGAAAAAAATATCGTAATTTTTTTGGATTTGACCACCTCCGGTTCCCCTTAAAGTCCTGCGGATTCTTCCTGAACAGGTGCAAAGCGTCCTTGCAACACTTCACACGATTCCGTTTTTGGTCAAGTGTGTGCAATCGCAGAACCCATCTTGCAGATAACTTTCTCATGTCCAAATGTTTATGCTAAATAGTATGTACCCATTCATTTGAGATGCCAACAGCACTAGCAATCTCACACACCTTAACTCTTCTGTCATCCATCACCATATCAATGATTTTATCAATGATTTCTGGAGTTACCTCAACAGGGCGTCCAGAACGTTCAGCATCAGTTGTGCCAATATGGCCACTCCGGAAATTTTGAAACCACTTATAAACTGTTCTAATCGAAGGTGCAGAGTCACTGTAATGCTTATCAAGCTTCTCTTTAGTCTCCTGAGGCGTTTTGCCTTTAATAAAGTAACGTTTAATCACCACACGAAATTCTTTTTCGTTCATTTTTTGACAATCACTCGATTTCCTTGATTCACACTAATGCCAAACACAAAGAGATAGACCAATATGGCTGAAACGTGGTGTGCGTTCTTTCCAAAGATGCTACTAACTAAACATAACCTCGATATGCGCCGGTGGTGTCATCTCTCGGACTTTGCATGGACTTTTCGAGCGGCCCTCGTATTAACGTAAATATTCGTAACATTCTAATTTAAGTCAAATATTACATCATAAAATGACACAAACGTCTGTAATCCATCCGATCAGGAGGAACGCTACCAAGCAAGAGAGTAGCAGAGGACGCTCAGGCACCAGCATTTGTCTTTAAAACAAGCAACCAATGAAATTCAGTCAGAAAACATACTCATATCAAATTCATGCTAGCTTTGAGATCTGGAAGCTGTGAGGACGATAATAAAAATGTAGGACTACAAAGTACCTCACGATATGTGTTTCACTGAAAGGGTGGTGGTGATAGACACTATATTTACTTGTGTAACACAGGCTCGTCACACATTCGAACGCGTACCTATCTGTTCGCGAGAGACCACTATTAAAAAAAGATCAGAAACTGAAAGTGACAATTTGTCAGTTGAGTGACCAGTGGTAAGAGAAATCTTGGAGGAGCTGGCTGGAGCACAGCGGATGTATTAAAGTTTACAGGAAACAGCTGTGAAATGCATGGTTGGACTTCATAGACACATAGAAACTAAAAAATGGCTTCAAGTTTCAGGATATTTTATTATTAGTGATTTTAAAGAGTTTGTAACTCCTTATTTTTAGCTTTAAAAACTATATTTGTATGTCAGTATGTAATGTTAGGCATTACAGAATCTTTTTCATTAATAAAAGTAAATATTTTTGGAATATAATCTGAAGAAAAAAATATCTAATCCTGTTGCGGCATTTGCACTGGTTTACACTCAATCTATTCAGCATCAACACTTACAAGATCAACTTTTGTGGATTGTGATACATATGGAATGCACATATTAATATACTGATCTTGCTTGTTCAGCTTCATTTTGTTGGTGTACAAACTCATAATAGTCATTCAACATTGCTCTGACATATTGCTGACAGCGGCAGTTTGTCAGACACAATCATTAATGCACAGTAAAAGCCACATAAATGCACTGCACTTGAAAGTTTGATGTGTCTGGTTGCACCATCAGCTGTTAACTCGCGCATTGCCTCTCATTACATGTCCACTACCGCCGCTTCGCCTTTTATCATTCAAATATTAATTGCTGTAAGCAGAGAACTTAAATCGTCAGTCATTTTTCTTCCAATGTACTCAATCATGCCACTCAAGTGGTCTAATTATAACCACATAGAACACACTTTAGTATCACTACACTGTACATTCTGTGTCAATAGCTTCAAAGTCACTGTCGGTCCCACATACACACACTTTGAACCACTTGCCGTTAAAGTGTATGTAGTAGGGAAGAGCAGCGGCAGCATTCTTTTAGTAGTAGCACTGAACTGCAGTTTCGATGCTGCTGGCTGGGGTTAATTGAATGCCAGTGGGTCAGGGAGCTTAAATACAGATTGCTGCTGGTCAAATGACAAGAAGTTAGAAAGCTAGCTGCTAATGCTGCTGCTGCCATTGGTGGAGGCTGTGTGGAGTCACGCAGTTGTGTAACAATAATAAAACAGTAGTGACTGTGTATGTGCGTGTGCATGTGTATGTGTGTGTGTGTGTGTGTGTGTGTGTGTGTGTGTGTGTGTGTGTGTAGCAGTAATAATGTTGTTGTGGTCTTCAGTCCTGAGACTGCTTTGATGCAGCTCTCCATGCTACTCTATCCTGTGCAAGCTTCTTCATCTGCCAGTAGCTACTGCAACCTACATCTTTCTGAATCTGCTTAGTGTATTCATCTCTTGGCCTCCCTCTACGATTTTTACCCTCCACGTTCCCCTCCAATACTAAATTGGTGATCTGTTGATGCCTCAGAACATGTCCTACCAACCGATCCCTTTTTCTAGTCAAGTTATGCCACAAACTCCTCATACCCCCAATTCTATTCAATACCTCCTCATTACTTATGTGATCTACCCATCTAATCTTCAGCATTCTTCTGTAGCACCACATTTCAAAAGCTTCTATTCTCTTCTTGTCCAAACTATTTATCGTCCATGTTTCACTTCCATACATGGCTACACTCCATACAAATACTTTCAGAAATGACTTCTCTGACACTTGAATCTATACTCGATGCTAACAAATTTCTCTTCTTCAGAAACGCTTTCCTTGCCGTTGCCAGTCCACATTTTATATCCTCTCTACTTCGACCATCATCAGTTATTCTGCTCCCCAAATAGCAAAACTCCTTTACTACTTTAAGTGTCTCATTTCCTAATCTAATCCCCTCAGCATCACTCGATTTAATTTCACTACATTCCATTATCCTCGTTTTGCTTTTGTTGATGTTCATCTTATATCGTCCTTTCAAGACACTGTCCATTCCGTTCAACTGCTCTTCCAAGTCCTTTGCTGTCTCTGACAGAATTACAATGTCATCGGCGAACCTCAAAGTTTTTATTTCTTCTCAATGGATTTTAATACCTACTCCGAATTTTCTTTTGCTTCCTTCACTGCTTGCTCAATATACAGATTGAATAACATCGGGGAGAGGCTACAACCCTGTCTCACTCCCTTCCCAACCACTGCTTCCCTTTCGTGTCCCTCGACTCTTATAACTGCCATCTGGTTTCTGTACAAATTGTAAATAGCCTTTCGCTCCCTGTATTTTACCCCTGCCACCTTCAGAATTTGAAAGAGAGTATTCCAGACCACATTGTCAAAAGCTTTCTCTAAGTCTACGAATGCTAGAAACGTAGGTTTGTCTTTCCTTAATCTCTCTTCTAAGATAAGTCGTAGGTCAGTATTGCCTCACATGTTCCAATATTTCTACGGAATCCAAACTGGTCTTCCCCGAGGTCGGCTTCTACTAGTTTTTCCATTCGTCTGTAAAGAATTCGCGTTAGTATTTTGCAGCCGTGACTTACCAGATGGTAGAGTTTTGACAGGACTGGCTCTCCCAAGGCTGTCAGTAGTTCTAATGGAATGTTGTCTACTCCCGGGGCCTTGTTTCGACTCAGGTCTTTCAGTGCTCTGTCAAATTCTTCACACAGTATCATATCTCCACTTTCATCTTCATCTACATCCTCTTCCATTTCCTTAATATTCTTATCAAGTATATCGCCCTTGTATAGACTCTCTATATACTCCTTCCACCTTTCTGCTTTCCCTTCTTTGCTTAGAACAGGGCTTCCATCTGAGCTCTTGATATTCATACAGGTAGTTCTCTTTTCTCTAAAGGTCTCCTGTAGGCTGTATCCATCTTACTCCTAGTGATATATGCCTCTACATCCTTACATTTGTCCTCTAGCCATCCCTGCTTAGCCATTTTGCACTTTCTGTCAATCTCATTTTTGAAACGTTTGTGTTCCTTTTTGCCTGCTTCATTTAATGCATATTTATATTTTCTCCTTTCATCAATTAAGTTCAATATTTCTTCTGTTACCCAAGGACTTCTAGTAGCCCCCGTCTGTTTACCTACTTTATCCTCTGCTGCCTTCACTATTTCATCCCTCATAGCTATTCATCCTTCTTCTACTGTATTTCTTTCCCCCATTCGTGTCAGTTGTTCCCTCATGCTCTCCCTGAAACTCTGTACATCCACTGATTTAGTCAGTTTATCCACGTCCCATCTCCTTAAAATCTCACCTTTATTTCAGTTTCTTCAGTTTTAATGTACAGTTTTTAACAGTTGTGGTCAGAGTCCACATCTGCCCCTGGAAATGTCTTACAATTTAAAACCTGGTTCCTAAATCTCTGTCTTACCTTCTAGTATCTCCAGGATTCTTCCATGTATACAACCTTCTTTTATGATTCTTGAACCAAGTGTTATGATTAAGTTATGCTCTGTGCAAAATTCTACAAGGCGGCTTCCTCTTTCATTTCTTCCCCCCAATCCATATTCACCTACTACGTTTCCTTCTCTCCCTTTTCCTACTACCGAATTCCAGTCACCCATGACTATTAAATTTTCGTCTCCCTTCACTATCTGAATAATTTCTTTTATTTCATCATACATTTCTTCAATTTCTTCGTCATCTGCAGAGCTAGTTGGCATGTAAACTTGTAATACTGTAGTAGGCGTGTGCTTCGTGTCTATCTTGGCCACAATAATGCGTTCACTATGCTGTTTGTAGTAGTTTACCCGCACTCCTATTTTTTAATTCATTATTAAACCTAATCCTGCATTACCCCTATTTGATTTTGTATTTATAACCTTTATTCACCTGACCAAAAGTCTTGTTCCTCCTGCCACCGAACTTCACTAATTCCCACTATACGTAACTTTAACCTATCCATTTCCCTTTTTAAATTTTCTAACCTACCTGCCCGATTAAGGGATCTGACATTCCACGCTCCGATCCGTAGAACGCCAGTTTTCTTTCTCCTGATAACGACATCCTCTTGAGTAGTCCCCGCCCGGAGATCCTAATGGGGGAGTATTTTACCTCTGGAATATTTTACCCAAGAGGACGCCATCATCATTTAACCATACAGTAAAGCTGCATGCCCTCGGCTGTAGTTTCCCCTTGCTTTCAGCCGTTCGCAGTACCAGAATAGCAAGGCCGTTTTGGCTAGTGTTACAAGGCCAGATCAGTCAATCATTCAGACTGTTGCCCCTGCAACTACTGAAAAGGCTGCTGCCCCTCTTCAGGAACCACACGTTTGTCTGGCCTCTCAACAGATACCCTTCCGTTGTGGTTGCACCTACGGTACGGCACGCAAGCCTCCCCACCAACGGCAAGGTCCATGGTTCATGGGGGGTGGTATGTTCTGCCAGTCGTAAAAGGCGACGAAAAGAACAAACCACTAATAGGGCTAACCCCCCTTTTAGTGTGATTAGTTGGTTCAGGACAGAACTAAAGAAGCCTCGGACAAGCGCCGTCATGGTCGGGGACGACGCTTGAACCCTATGCCCGCCCACAATGGTAACGACACCGCTAGCCAACTGGAAAATGATTTAAATCCAAATAGAGGTGTTTTGCAGGATATGCTTCCTGCAACCACCCTAGAAGGAAAACAAAGACAGAGGATGAGATGGTCAGATGAAGTTAATCGACACCTCATGTTCTGTTATTACCAAGCAACAAACCTAGGAACCAACACAACTGGATACAGATCACAAGTATACACAACATTTATTACCAGATACCCAGAATTAAAATTTTTAACAGAACAACGACTAGCTGATCAGATCCGTGTAATAATCAAAAATAACAGGATACCCCAGTCAGAATTAGAAAACATCAAACAAGAAGTACAACAAATACTGGAACAAAATAATGTGCAATCAGAAGAAGAAGAAAATACAGTAATGGACTCAAACATCCCAGAGCAAACAAACAAAGAACAACACGCACCAATTAAACAATCAGAGGAAAACGAAATCATAAGACAGCCACCAGAACAAGCACAAATAGAACACAAAGTGACACAGATGCTAGATATAGAAGAAAAATTTCAGCTAACGTATATAGAATACAAAGACACAAATACAGACATAAGACCATTCTTGCATAGACCACCAAATAACCCACAAGTCGAAACAACAATAAAAACTATCAACACAATCATACACAACAAAATAAATGAAAACACAACTATGGACGAGTTACAACTACTGGTTTATATAGGAGCACTCACTACACTAAATATACACACTAGACAGAGATCAGAACCAACCAACACACAGAAGAAACCCACAAAACCAGCATGGCAACACAGGCTACAGATCAGAATAGAAAAACTGAGAAAAGACATCGGACAGCTAACACAATTTATAAGAAATGAAATCTCGGAAAAAATACGAAAAAGGTTAGGTAAAATCTCACAACAAGAAGCGACAGAGCAATTAGACGAAAAGAAGCAGAAATTACAAGCATTAGCCAAACGACTCAGAAGATACAAAAAAAGTGAAAATAGAAGGAAACAAAACCAAACATTCAACAAAAACCAAAAGAAATTTTACCAGACAATAGATAACACACACATTAAAATAAACAATCCACCAAACATAACAGACATGGAACACTTCTGGAGCAACATATGGTCAAACCCGGTACAACATAACAGGCATGCACGGTGGATACAAACAGAAACAGACACATACAAGATGATACCACAAATGCCTGAAGTGATAATTTTGCAACATGAAGTCACCCAAGCAATTAATTCTACTCACAATTGGAAAGCCCCTGGAAATGATAAAATAGCAAATTTCTGGTTAAAGATGTTCACCTCAACACATTCACATCTAACTAAATTATTTAACAGTTACATTGCAGACCCATACACATTCCCTGATACACTTACACATGGAATAACTTATCTGAAACCTAAAGATCAAGTAGACACATCAAACCCAGCTAAATATCGCCCCATAACATGCCTACAAACAATATACAAAATATTAACTTCAATCATCAAACAGAAATTAATGACACATACAACACAGAACAAAATTATAAATGAAGAACAAAAAGGCTGTTGCAAAGGAGCACGAGGATGTAAAGAGCAACTGATAATAGATGCAGAGGTGACATATCAAGCTAAAACTAAACAAAGGTCGCTACACTACGCAAAGTTGATTACCAAAAAGCTTTTGATAGTGTACCCCACTCATGGTTACTACAGATATTGGAAATATACAAAATAGATCCTAAATTGATACAGTTCCTAAACATAGTAATGAAAAATTGGAAAACCACACTTAATATCCAAACAAATTCAAATAATATCACATCACAGCCAATATAGATTAAGCGTGGAATATACCAAGGAGACTCATTAAGTCCTTTCTGGTTCTGCCTTGCTCTGAACCCACTATCCAACATGCTAAATAATACAAATTATGGATACAATATTACTGGAACATACCCACACAAAATCACACATTTGCTATACATGGATGATCTAAAACTACTGGCAGCAACAAATCAACAACTCAACCAATTACTAAAGATAACAGAAGTATTCAGCAATGATATAAGTATGGCCTTTGGAACAGACAAATGTAAGAAAAATAGCATAGTCAAGGGAAAACACACTAAACAAGAAGATTACATATTGGATAACCACAGCGACTGCATAGAAGCGATGGAAAAAACGGATGCCTATAAATATCTAGGATACAGAAAAAAATAGGAATAGATAATACAAATATTAAAGAAGAACTAAAAGAAAAATATAGACAAAGACTAACAAAACTACTGAAAACAAAATTGACAGCAAGAAACAAGACAAAAGCTATAAATACATATGCCATACCAATATTGACCTACTCATTTGGAGTAGTGAAATGGAGTAACACAGACCTAGAAGCACTCAATACACTTACACGATCACAATGCCACAAATATAGAATACATCACATACATTCAGCAATAGAAAGATTCACATTAAGCAGAAAGGAAGGAGGAAGGGGATTTATCGATATAAAAAACCTACATTATGGACAGGTAGACAATTTAAGAAAATTCTTTATAGAACGAGCAGAAACTAGCAAAATACACAAAGCAATCACTCATATAAATACATCGGCTACACCACTACAATTTCATAACCACCTCTACAACCCTTTAGACCACATAACATCAACAGATACGAAGAAAGTAAATTGGAAAAAGAAAACACTTCATGGCAAGCACCCGTATCATCTAACACAGCCACACATCGATCAAGACGCATCCAACACATGGCTGAGAAAAGGCAATATATACAGTGAGACAGAAGGATTCATGATTGCAATACAGGATCAAACAATAAACACCAGGTATTACAGCAAGCATATTATTAAAGATCCCAATACCACAACAGATAAATGCAGACTTTGTAAACAACAAATAGAAACAGTAGATCACATCACAAGCGGATGTACAATACTAGCAAATACAGAATACCCCAGAAGACATGACAATGTCGCAAAAATAATACATCAACAGCTTGCCTTACAACATAAACTTTTAAAACAACAAGTTCCTACATACAAGTATGCACCACAAAATGTACTGGAGAATGATGAATACAAATTATACTGGAACAGAACCATTATAACAGATAAAACAACGCCACATAACAAACCTGACATCATACTCACCAATAAAAAGAAGAAATTAACACAACTAATCGAAATATCCATACCCAATACAACAAATATACAAAAGAAAGTACGAGAAAAAATTGAAAAATACATCCAACTGGCTGAGGAAGTCAAAGACATGTGGCATCAGGATAAAGTTGACATCATACCAATTATACTATCAACTACAGGAGTCATACCACACAATATCCACCAGTACATCAATGCAATACAGCTACATCCAAACATATATATACAACTACAGAAATCCGTAATTATTGATACATGTTCAATTACCCGAAAGTTCCTAAATGCAATATAACACATACTGTACAGTTAATAGGAAGTGACGCTTGATCAAGGTCCACGTCACTTTCCATTCTCAACCAGACTTAACGTCTGAGAAAGTAAAGAAATAATAATAATGATCAAGTACTTTCACATGCAGTCTTCTTCTTCTTCCTCTTAGCTGCTCGCTACTGCAGAATGGGTTTTATCATGATTACTGCTCAAAGTACTGAACGCAAGTGGCACTGGTGCTGCTCAGACATGTGATAGTAAGAAATGCTACCCCATGTGGAGTCCCGGTGCACAGGAGCCCATTGGCCAAAAGGCGTCGATACCGAAACACAGTTGGACCCGCCCCCCTCCCCAAATAAAACACTAGGGAGGGAGTGGGAGGAGAATAATAGCCAGAGCGCAATTATGTAAGGTACCAATTTATAACCAAATAATTAAGTTATAAAATTGTCTCATTGTCATTTCATGAGACGTGTGAAGAAGTAATGTTTTCTGACTCTTTCCAGAACTTTCTCAGAATTCCAATTCCAATATAAACCTCACAAGTAAAAACTATATTGTATTGTTTTCCACTGAAGTCTGTTGGACGTCTCCGTAACACTCTCGCACCAACTGAAATGCTCTTCACTCGATCTTAAGATGTCTTCTATCAGACCAAGCAAGGATGCTCAGTGGTTAGCACACTTACTCGCACTCGGGAGGACGACGGTTCAAACCCGCGTCCAGTCATCCTAATTTAGGTTTTCTGTGATTGGTTGAGGCAAATGCCAGGATGGTTCCTTTGAAAGGGCACGAGCGACTTCCTTCCCCATGCTTCCCTAATCCGATGGTACCGATGAGCTCGCTGTTTCGTCTCTTCCCCCAAATCAACCAATCTTCAATCAGTCCTACCTGGTAAATGTCATACACTGACGACCAGTACTTGAGAATTGGTCAAACAAGTGTTTTGTAAGTTTCTTCCTGTGAATCTGTCTGGCGCCTGCTTTTCCTGTTATTTTTTTCATGTGGCCATTCCACATAAGGTTGCTTGGTGGTCACTCCTGGATGTTTCACAATAGTTATTTTTTCCAGCAATTTGTCACCACCAGTGTAATTTTGCTGTAAGGGATTCCTTCTCCTATGTATGCGCATTATGTTGAATTTATTTACGTTCAGGGTCATCTGCCACTCCTTGCACGATTAATCAATCCTCTGCAGGTCTTCCTAAAGTTCATTACTCTCTTCTGGCATTGCCACTTTCTTACAGACAACCGCATCATTTGCAAACAGCGTCAACGAGTTACTAATGTTGACAGTCCCTTTATTTATCTGCAAGGAAGTTCTGAATCCAGTCACAAATCTGGTGCGATACACGGTTAGCTCATATTTTTTTCACTTATTGGTAGTGTGGGACGGTGTGAAATACCTTTCCGAAGTCAAGCTGAGCCATTGTCTGCGGCGCTGTAGATATCATGAAGGAAGAGTGAGCTGAGTTTCGCAAGATATCTGTTCGCGGAATCCATGTTTATTTTTACAGAGCAGATTTTCCTTCTCTAAAAACCACAAAATTCTTGAGTATAAGAGATGTTCCATAATTCTATAGCAGACTGACATCAGCGATATAGGTCTACAATTGTGTGCATCTGTGCTACGGCCCTTCTTGAAAACAGGAATGACCTGCGCTTTTTTTCCTGTCACTAAGTACCCTTCGTTGCTCCAGCGATCTACTATATACTGCTTCTAGAATGGGAGCAAGTCCTTTCGTATTGTCTTTGTAGGACCTTATAGGTATCTCAATTGGTCCAGCTGCATTTCCTCTACAGCTATGGTAATTGCTTTTCTATTCCACAATCACTTATTTCAATATCTGTCATTTCGCCGTCTGTGTTGCGTTTCAAAGGACGGATTGCGTTACTATTTTTCGCAGTGAAACAGGTTGGAAGACCAAATTCAGTATTTCGGCTTTATGTCATCTTCTGTTTTGACGCCAGTGCAGTAACTGAGTGACTGAATAGATTGATTTCAATCCTTCTGCTGAAGCTATGTAGGAGCGAAAGTTCCTAGGGTTATCACTAAGATCAGTTGGCAAAATTTTACTTTGAAACCGACTGGACCCTTCTCTCATTACTCTCATTCTCATTTTCGCTTCAGTAGGTTTTGTTCGTCGGTTAAGTTTTGACTTATCTTAAATCTATGGCTCTTTGTTTACGCAGCAACTTTCCAACGCAGTTGTTAAACCATAGTAGGTCTTTCCCATTCCTTAAAACCTTGTTCAACATGCTTGTCTAAGGCGTATTGAATGGTTATTTTGAATTTTATCCATTTTCGTTCCATATCTTCTCCTCAGTACTGAATATTTGATGTTGACTATGCAGGTTGTAACGGAACATATTAAAGGCTTTACTTTACCGAAGTAGGCGATGCCCTCCAAATTCAACCAGTTTAACGAGTATTTATGATTATAGAAAAGTTATTGTGTATGTTAACAATGATTGCACAACATGTCTCCATAAACAGTCAACCCATTAAATTATACTGAATAACTGACCCACACAAAAGTTAATATCACTTGATCACTGATACAGCAAATGTCATCATGTAAAAATACTAAGTTTATCTTAAATAGTTAATATGAAGTACGAAAAATAGTTGCCAACTTAGGTATTTTGGATCTCCTTAAATAAAAATCACCCAGTGAAACCTATTTGTTCACTAGGAGTGTTTTCACTCAGTATTCACGTAATCAATCCTATTTTAGACGAAAACCAATGTAATTCTTAATAATTCATGTTACTTACTTATTTATGCAAATTAGAGAAGTCAATTGACAAACTTCTAAAACACGGCCTTTTTGTAACAAAGAATTATTCTGTCAAGTCAACAAATCTGTCTGTCATTTTAATAACATGTTAAATTATGGCACTCGATGCAAATTAATAACTTTTCTGCACAAATTATGATAACAGATGTACATGTGACTTATAAACTATATCTCTTTTTAGTAGTTCTTTGACAATGTTATAAATACAGGCAGTCGGAGGCAGTCGGAGACAGTCGGAATGTCACATTGGTGAAGTGTGTTTCTGTGTTATTGTTTGGGATGGAAAAACAATGCAAAGAACATGTAAAGGAAGTACTACTTTGTGTTGTGTTATGGTCTTTGGTGGACAGTGGAATTAAGATGGCCACCAAAGTAATAAATATTTGATGTTTACATACGTGTTGGTTTCGTTTGTTCTTTATCATCAAAAGCACATGAAAAACACGGGACCTCATATTTTTAACCCTAGACAACCAGATTTAGAGCCAGCATCAGCATCGAGACACAGCAGCGATCCAGCAAGCAGCAGCGATTACTGCAATGCATTTTAATGGCGCCAACCTAACATCAAGTGCTAACAAGCTCCGTAAATGGGAGTGAAATAGTGCGATTACAGCAATTAGCAATATCAACGACTTAGGCGGACCATTTACAAGGTACTCCGCAATTTGTATTCTGTCACTCTTGTTAAACAAAAATATTTTCCTAGATTTCTTAACAGTTCTTATAACATTCAGGCATTGATGCTATTACAGCCTTACGAGCACTGATGCCCTATTCTGAGTTAGCTGATTAGAAAAGTTCAGATTTGTTTGTTGCTAGCAGGGTGTAGACATTGCCTACAAGATTTGGTACTTTATCTCCTCTAAGTAATTCCAAGACACGACTTTGAGATTGCCACTCTGGCACCTGTTTTGATCCCACCATTTTCCCATTCTACAGCTGGTAAGTTAAAGTCTTCCCCTGTTACAAAAGCATAATCGGGAAACTTATTCACGAAATTCTGCGAATTCTCTCTGAAGCGCTCCGCCGCTATAGCTCCTGACGTAGATGGTCTGTGAAAGCATCCGAATACCACTTTTGTCCACCTTTGATACTTAACTTCATCCAGGTTATTTCACATTTGGAAATGTAGAAAAACTGTCTGAAAGTGGTCCTATGAATTCTCAGTCACACACGTAAATGTGATGTGCAGAGTAATCACGAAAGGTGTAGATATAGCTGAAAGAAGGCCAGAAAAAAAGTGTTAGTCCTATTTGGTACAGGCCCCACAGACATGATCAGTATTGTCTAACTGAATTGAACAGACTTAATCAGTCCACTTAACTGAGAAGAGGGAATGTCTCCATGTTGCGCCCTCTTGTTGGTAAAACCAATTAAGATTTCCAGTTTAGTCCAAACCGCTTAAGGTAATCAATCTCTAAATCGAGTAATTACGAAATTGAGGAGTTGAACAGGGCTTATAAAACACAAGAAAAAAGTTATCATTAAAATATTCATGTATTAAAGCAAAGAACTTTCACATTTCCGAAAACAGCTTCACAAAAGTATGGGAACAACCAAGAATTCACTGCAGACGACTATTGGCAAAATACTGACATTTAAAAGGAAACAAGCACTGTCAATAAATTAATAAGCAGGTAGCAGTTACAGGATGTCAGAGAGAGAGTTCAGTTGAGGTGACAAAAGGAGAAGGGTGGGGGATGGTGAAGGTGGCCTGCAGGATCCAGCAGGTTTCTAAAAAGTTCCTACTCAAAACGGTTGCTCACGCAATGTTAACACGGCGGAGCTTCAGCAAAAGTGTCACTGAGCGTCTCTGTCGAACTTAATGAATAGCGACCCTGTAACATGAGTCTAGGTGGCAACTGCCTGGAGCCGAATGCGATAATTGTTGGTGTCTTCCGACCGTGCAATCACCAGTGTCCACACAAAGAACATGGGGCCTCGAAGCAGATAAAGCCTTCATCTCTCTGTGGTTTCCCATCCTGTCTAGGTGCCAACCGACGTGACGGAGAATGAATTGAGGAGTTGAACAGGGCTTATAAAACACAAGAAAAAAGTTATATTTAAAATATTCATGTATTAAAGCAAAGAACTTTCACATTGCGGAAAACAGATTCACAAAAGTATGGGAACAACCAAGAATTCACTGCAGACGACTATTGGCAAAATACTGACATTTAAAAGGAAACAAGCACTGACAATAAATTACTAAGCAGGTAGTAGTTATAGGATGTCAGAGAGAGAGTTCAGTCGAGGTGCCAAAAGGAGAAGGGTGGGGGATGGTGAAGGTGGCCTGCAGGATCCAGCAGGTTTCTAAAAAGTTCCTACTCAAAACGGTTGCTCACGCAATGTTAACATGGCGGAGCTTCAGCAAAAGTGTCACTGAGCGTCTCTGTCGAACTTAATGAATAGCGACCCTCTAACATGAGTCTAGGTGGCAACTGCCTGGAGCCGAATGCGATAATTGTTGGTGTCTTCCGACCGTGCAATCACCGGTGTCCACACAAAGAACACGGGGCCTAGAAGCAGATAAAGCCTTCATCTCTCTGTGGTTTCCCATCCTGCCTAGGTGCCAACCTACGTGACGGAGAATGAATTGAGGAGTTGAACGGGGCTTATAAAACACAAGAAAAAGTTATCATTAAAATATTCATGTATTAAAGCAAAGAACTTTCACATTTACGAAAACAGCTTCACAAAAGTATGGAAACAACCAAGAATTCACTGCAGACGACTATTGGAAAAATACTGACATTTAAAAGGAAACAAGCACTGTCAATAAATTAATAAGCAGGTAGCAGTTACAGGATGTCAGAGAGAGAGTTCAGTTGAGGTGACAAAAGGAGAAGGGTGGGGGATGGTGAAGGTGGCCTGCAGGATCCAGCAGGTTTCTAAAAAGTTCCTACTCAAAACGGTTGCTCACGCAATGTTAACACGGCGGAGCTTCAGCAAAAGTGTCACTGAGCGTCTCTGTCGAACTTAATGAATAGCGACCCTCTAACATGAGTCTAGGTGGCAACTGCCTGGAGCCGAATGCGATAATTGTTGGTGTCTTCCGACCGTGCAATCACCGGTGTCCACACAAAGAACACGGGGCCTAGAAGCAGATAAAGCCTTCATCTCTCTGTGGTTTCCCATCCTGTCTAGGTGCCAACCGACGTGACGGAGAATGAATTGAGGAGTTGAACAGTGCTTATAAAACACAAGAAAAAAGTTATCATTAAAATATTCATGTATTAAAGCAAAGAACTTTCAAATTGTCGAAAACAGCTTCACAAAAGTATGGGAACAACCAAGAATTCACTGCAGACGACTATTGGAAAAATACTGACATTTAAAAGGAAACAAGCACTGTCAATAAATTACTAAGCAGGTAGCAGTTACAGGATGTCAGAGAGAGAGTTCAGTTGAGGTGACAAAAGGAGAAGGGTGGGGGATGGTGAAGGTGGCCTGCAGGATCCAGCAGGTTTCTAAAAAGTTCCTACTCAAAACGGTTGCTCACGCAATGTTAACACGGCGGAGCTTCAGCAAAAGTGTCACTGAGCGTCTCTGTCGAACTTAATGAATAGCGACCCTGTAACATGAGTCTAGGTGGCAACTGCCTGGAGCCGAATGCGATAATTGTTGGTGTCTTCCGACCGTGCAATCACCGGTGTCCACACAAAGAACACGGGGCCTAGAAGCAGATAAAGCCTTCATCTCTCTGTGGTTTCCCATCCTGCCTATGTGCCAATAGACGTAAAGGAGAATGTTTTGCGTATCAAGGTACCTCTTTTAAGACGAAGGCATCATTCAAAATTTCAGCGGATTCTAAAAGTTGTCGCAGTTTTGGAGAAATTACTAAGGTCTCTCATGATTATTGTATCATAGATCAGGTGCTCGCATACTGTTCAGCGGTAGGTAAGGAATTTGGATATAATAGTATCTTCAGTCTTCAATATTTATTTGACTGGGAAATCTGATGTAAAGTTACACAGACATAGAAATAAAATTAATGTTAAGAAATGGAGTGGATAAGACTAGTAACGAGAGGATCGACATTCTGTAGAAATATAAATCTGAATTTAATTAAATTAGGGCCCCTTTCTTTGATATTTGACATTGCCCAACTGCTCATATGTGTGTCTTACCGTGAGGCGAGGCTGGATTGAGGTTGTGGGTCACACCTGTAGGCTGGAAATGGGGAACGCTCAAGGTGCAAAACGTCAAAATGTAGGAAATCAAGAAAAAACCATAACAGTTTCTCATTATAGATCATTTTAGTCAAGGGAATGTCCATTATGATAGTTTCACAACTTTTGTTACGTCTGTCAAAAAAAGTGTTGCAGAAGCGTAATAGGTTCGAAAATGAAAATTGAGGTTAATATTATATGCCAAGTCCCATTTCCAAGGAATCGCTGAATGCACACAATATCACCTCACTTATTTCTGAACACTAACAAAGAACACAGTGTTGATATCACTGACACAATCAGGAATAAAATTCCCTGTATTTCACTTCAAGAAAATTGACCATGGCTAAGAGAGCCTCCTCCTGCCTTCTTTTCCAGCACTTAAATTGTCGGTCAGTGGAAGGTGAGGAATATTTCCTAGGATGAACCTTAAATTTACACGATATTTTGTTCTATTTCTTTATGCTTCACAATACACAGTTAAATCCTAACGATTTCAGTTTACATCATGTTGTGGTGGTTCTTTCTGAGCAAAAGCTTGTACCGGAACATCCTCCTCTAGCATAACTATTCCTCAACAGTAATTGTAGAGACCAGTATTTTTTTTCTAATTTTGGACATGTCAATATTATCTCAGTTGCTTTTCTGAAAACTTCCATATAATTTGATACACAATACGTTATATTTCAAGCTAAAATTTATGAGAAGGAATTACTTTATAAAATATTTTAGTTCCGAGCTAAATCGATAACTACTAGTTCTGAATGTACAGTTAAAATTATTTTTTTTAGAAACATTTGAAATTACGAATTATTTGCACATTTAAAATTTCTATTATTAATTACGCAATCCTGTACTGTTTACTATGTTTATTTCTGGATTCATTTATGAAATAATAATCGAATTAATAATGTAACGAAAACTAATAGGAATACAATTGTTAAGGAAAATTGTAAATCCTTTGCAATATTGTTATTTCCGCAGGATTAAGAGTTGTACGCTTGCCTCTGATGTGATTGGACATATTTTTGTATAATAGGTGCGAACAACATAATGTGAAAAATCAAAATACTGTATATGTAGCCTACTAAAATGTGAGAAAAACAGTGCAAAATATATTTATGCAAAAAATTCTGCAGCAACAATCTTCCTATTTACTTAGTTAAAACAAATGGTGAGGACCTGATGTTAGATTTTCAGCTTCAAGAATCAGCCCCTTAGACAAGAAGAACTAGATTAGATTAGATTAGATTAGTACTTGTTCAATAGATCATGAATACGACACTTCGTAATGATGTGGAACATGTCAGGTTAATAAAAGGTATCTATACAAGATATTACATTACACAAAATATTACATGACACTTAATTTTTTTGGGTGGGGTGTGGGGAAATTACCCACTTACTATATCCAAAAATTCATCTAACGAGTAGAAGGAGTTGCCATTCAGAAATTCTTTTAATTTCCTTTTAAATTCTATATGGTTATCTGTTAGACTTTTGATGCTATTAGATAAGTGACCAAAGATTATTGTGGCAGCATAATTTACACCCTTCTGAGCCAAAGTTAGCTTTAACCTTGAGTAGTGAAGATCATCCTTTCTCCTAGTGTTGTAGCCATGTACACTGCTATTACTTATGAATTCGTTCAGATTGTTAATAACAAATTTCATAAGTGATTATATTTTGTGAGACCACAGTGAAGATCCCTAGCTCTTTAAATAAGTGTCTGCAGGATGATCTTGGATGAGCTCTAGCAATTATTCTGATTACACGCTTTTGTGCAATGAACACTCTTTTACTCATTGATGAGTTACCCCAGAATATGATCCATACGAAAGCAGAGAATGAAAATAGGCGTGGTAGGCTAATTTACTGAGATGTATATCGCCAAAATTTGCAGTGACCCTAATAGCGTAAGTAGCTGAACTCAAAGTTTTCAGCAGATCTTCAGTGTGTTTTATCCAGTTCAACCCCTCATCAATGCATACACCTAGAAATTTTGATTATTCTACCTTAGCTACCGATTTCTGATTGAAGTCTATACTTATTAATGGCATCAACCCATTTACTGTGTGGAACTCTATATACTGTGTTTTGTCAAAGTTTAATGAGAGCCCATTTGCGGAGAACCACTTAATGATTTTCTGAAAAACATCATTTACAATTTCATCAATTAATTCTTGTCTGTTGGGTGTGATAGCTACACTTGTATCATCAGCAAAAAGTACCAGCTTTGCATCTTCGTGAATATAGAATGGCAAGTCATTAATATATATTAAGAACAGCAGAGGACTCAGGACCGAACCTTCCAGCACCCCATTCTTGATTGTTCCCCAGTTTAAGAAATCACCAGTTTTTTGCATATTATGTGAACTGTTTATTTCAACTTTCTGCACTCTTCCAGTTAGGTATGATTTAAACCATTTGAGCACTGTCTCATTCATACCACAGTACTTGAGCTTATCTAGAAGTATTCCATGATTTACACAGTCAAAAGCCTTTGACAGATCACAAAAAATCCCAATGGGTGACTTCCGGTTACTGAGAGCATTTAATATTTCATTATTGAAAGTATATATAGCATTTTCCGTTGAAAAACCTTTCTGGAAATCAAACTGAGATTTTGTTAAAACTTTATTTTTACAAAGGTGTGAAGCTACTGTACAATACATTACTTTTTCAAGAATTTTGGATAAAGCAGTCAGAAGAGAGCTTGGGTAGTAGTTGTTGACATCAAACTTATCCCCTTTTTTATGCAGTGGTTTAACAATGGCATACTTCAGTCTATCTGGGAAAATACCCTGCTTCAGTGAGCTATTACAAATATGGCTAAGAATCCCACTTATCTCTTGGGAACAAGCTTTTAGTATCCTGCTGGAAATGCCATCAATTCCATGTGAGCTTTTATTCTTGAGAGAGTTTATTATCTTCCTCATTTCAGAAGGAGAGGTGGGTGGAATTTCAATTGTATCAAATTGTGTGGGTAAGGCCTCTTCCATTAACTGCCTTGCTTCTCTAATGAACATTTAGATCCTATTTTCTCTACAACATTTAAAAAATGATTATTCAAAATGTTTTCGACTTCCGGCTTGTTGTTTGTCAAGTTTCCATTCGCTTTTATGGTAATACCGTCATCCTGTACTCTTGGTTGCCCTGTCTCCCTTGTAATAATATTCCAGATTGATTTGATTTTGTTATCAGAGGTATAATCTCAGACATGATGCACATGCTTCTGGACTTTTTAATAACCTTTCTTAATGTTGCTCAGTATTTTTATAATATTTGGCTGTTTTCGGGACGTTACACTTTCTTGTTGTTAGATACAGTTCCCTTTTGTGGTTACATGATATATTTCTTCCTTTAGTAAGCCAAGGTTTTTTGCATGGTTTCTTATAATTAGATTTAACTACTTTTTTGGGGAAACAGTTTCCAAATTCTCTTACAAGTGTATCATGAAATAAATTATATTTTTACATTAGCGTCGGGTTCCTTGTACACCTCATCCCAGTCTAACTGCTGAAGATTTTCCCTGAAATTTCTAATTGTTGAGTCATTAATTGAACGCAGAACTTAGGAGGGTAGTTTTGAATTCCTGCCGGCCGGATTGGCCGTGCGGTTCTAGGCGCTACAGTCTGTAGCCGAGCGACCGCTACGGTCGCAAGTTCGAATCCTGCCTCGGGCATGGATGTGTGTGATGTCCTTAGGTTAGTTAGGTTTAATTAGTTCTAATTGACTGATGACCTCAGAAGTTAATCCGCATAGTGCTCAGAGCCATTTTTGAATTACTGAATGGAGCTATGTCATAATACTGTAACTATGTCATTACGACTAAGTTGTCATTACGACTATGGTTACGAAAGTTAAAAAGTCGGTCAAGAAGGCTAGAAGAGTATTTTTACTAGAAAGAGCAGATAAGCAGCTGTTATCATCCCCCTTAGCAAATGAATCGACTTCATTTACTTCCGGTACGATGGACGTGGAAGAATTATGGGCAAATTTTAAACACATTGTAAATCACGCATTGGAGAAGTATGTGCCGAAAAAGTGGGTTACGGACGGAAAAGACCCACCGTGGTTTAACAACGTATTTCGGAGAATGCTCAAGAAGCAAAGGCAGTTGTACTCGCGGTACAAGAAAGATTGGAGGAATGAGGACAGGCAAAAGTTAGTAGAAATTCGTGCTGCTGTAAAAAGAGTGATGCGCGAAGCATTCAACCACTACCACCGTCATACTTTAGCAAAAGATCTTGCTGAAAACCTAAGGAAATTCTGGTCTTATGTAAAATCGGTAAGCGGGTCGAAGGCTTCCATCCAGTCACTCACTGATCAGTCTGGCCTGCCAACGGAAGACAGCAAAACGAAAGCTGAAATTTTAAATTTAGCATTTGAGAAATCTTTCACGCAGGAGGATCGTACAAACATACCGCCGTTTGAGTCTCGTACAGATTCCCGTATGGAGGACATAGTGATAGACACCCTGTGGTTGTGAAGCAGCTGAATGGGTTGAAAATAAATAAATCGCCGGGTCCTGATGGGATTCCAATTCGGTTTTACAGAGAGTACTCTACAGCATTGGCTCCTTACTTAGTTTGCATTTATCGCGAATCTCTTGCCCAATGTAAAGTACCGAGCGACTGGAAATAAGCGAAGGTGACGCCTGTATATAAGAAGGGTAGAAGGACGGATCCTCAAAATTACAGACCAATTTCCTTAACATCGGTTTGTTGCAGGATTCTCGAACATATTCTCAGTTCGAATATAATGAATTTCCTTGAGACAGAGAAGTCGTTGTCCATGCATCAGCATGGCTTTAGAAAGCATCGCTCCTGCGAAACGCAACTCGCCCTTTTTTCACACGATATCTTGCGAACCATGGATGAAGGGTATCAGACGGATGCCATATTCCTTGACTTCCGGAAAGCGTTTGACTCGGTGCCCCACTGCAGACTCCTAACTAAGGTACGAGCATATGGGATTGGTTCCCAAATATGCGAGTGGCTCGAAGACTTCTTAAGTAATAGAACCCAGTACGTTGTCCTCGGTGGTGAGTGTTCATCGGAGGTGAGGGTATCATCTGGAGTGCCCCAGGGAAGTGTGGTAGGTCTGCTGTTGTTTTCTATCTACATAAATGATCTTTTGGATAGGGTGGATAGCAATGTGCGGCTGTTTGCTGATGATGCATTGGTGTACGGTAAGGTGTCGTCGTTGAGTGACTGTAGGACGATACAAGATGACTTGGACGGGATTTGTGATTGGTGTAAAGAATGGCAGCTAACTCTAAATATAGATAAACGCAAATTAATGCAGATGAATAGGAAAAAGAATCCCGTAACGTTTGACTATTCCATTAGTAGTGTAGTGCTTGACACAGTCACGTCGATTTGGGAGTAACATTGCAGAGCGATATGAAGTGAGACAAGCATGTAACGGCAGTTGTGGGGAAGGCGGACAGTCGTCTTCAGAAATGGCTCTGAGCACTATGGGACTTAACTGCTGTGGCCATCAGTCCCCTAGAACTTAGAACTACTTAAACCTAACTAACCTAAGGACATCACACACATGCATGCCCGAGGCAGGATTCGAACCTGCGACCATAGAGGTTACGCGGTTCCAGAATGTAGCGCCTAGAACCGCACGGCCACTCCGGCCGGCTAGTCATCTTCTGTTCATTGGTAGAATTTTGGGAAGATGTGGTTCATCTGTAAAGGAGACCGCTTATAAAACACTAATACGACCTATTCTTGAGTACTGCTCGAGCGTTTAGGATCCCTATCAGGTCAGATTGAGGGAGGACATAGAAGCAATTTTTTGTATCTGTCAGAGGCGGGCTGCTAGATTTGTTACTGGTAGGTTTGATCATCACGCGAGTGCTACGGGAATGCTTCAGGAACTCGGGTGGGAGTCTCTGGAGGAAAGGAGGCGTTCTTTTCGTGAATCGCTACTGAGGAAATTTAGAGAACCAGCATTTGAGGCTGACTGCAGTACAATTTTACTGCCGCCAACTTATATTTCGCGGAAAGACCCCAAAGATAAGAGAGATTAGGGCTCGTACAGAGACATATAGGCAGTCATTTTTCCCTCGTTCTGTTTGGGAGTGGAAGAGGGAGAGAAGATGCTAGTTGTGGTACGAGGTACCCTCCGCCACGCACCGTATGGTGGATTGTGGAGTATGTATGTAGATGTAGATGTAGCTGAGCACCATGATCAGAGAGGCCATTCTCAACAGGACAAGAATTCACGTTTTTAAACTTATCTTGGTCTATAAAAGTGTTATCTATCAATGTGCTGCTGTCCTTTACTACCTGAGTAGGGAAATTAATGACAGATGTCAAACTGAAAGAACTGAGCTAGACTTCCAGGTCATTCTTCCTATTATACTCTTTCAGTGAATCGACGTTGAAGTCCCCACAAATAATAATTTGCTTTCCCCCATCTGACAGGTAGCACAACAAGGCATCCAAGTTTTCCAGTAATAAACGAAATTTTCCTGAATGGGACCTATATACTGTTCCAATTATAAAACAGTCCTCCTTCAGTTTAAGTTGACAGGCATGTGCTTCTATATGTTGCTCTAGACAAAACTTTTTTGTATCTAGAGCCATCTCATCATGACAAGGTAAGTAAACTTGGAAGTTTATTGTATTCTTTGCTCCTCTCAAATCTTCAAGAAAAGCTTCGCTTATTAATTACTTGGACTGGGTATTGTTTAATGTGAACAATAGATGGAACAAAGAAGGAGGGGGCATATTAAAAGCTGTCCCTTTGTTCCATATGGCTTTCCTTGAATTCTTATCTGAGTATTCTCATGTGTCTTTCTAGTTTGCCTTTCTTTACCATCCAAAAGCGCTGGACACAAAAGATTCACATCAAATAAATAATTGAAATGAAGTAAAATTTAGTATTGTTCATTGCTTGTAGAAAAGTGAACGAGAAATAGGTTTGTAACATACACTACTGGCCATTACAATTGCTACACCAAGAAGAAATGCAGATGATAAACTGGTATTCATTGGACAAATATATTGTACTAGAACTGACATGTGATTACATTTTCACGCAATTCGGGTGCATAGATCCTGACAAATCAGTACCCACAACAACCACCTCTGGCCGTAATAACGGCCTTGATATGCCTGGGCATTGAGTCAAACAGAGCTTGGATGGCGCGTATAGGTAGAACTGCCCATGCAGCTTCAACACGATACCACAGTTCATCAAGAGTAGTGACTGGCGTATTGTGACGAGCCTGTTGCTCGAACACCATTGACCAGTTGTTTTCAATTGGCAAGATATCTGGAGAATGTGCTGGCCAGGGCACCAATCGAACATTTTCTGTATCCAGAAAGGCCCGTACAGGATCTGCAACATGCGGTCATGCATTATCCTGCTGAAATGTAGGGTTTAGCAGGGATCGAATGAAGGGTAGAGTCACAGGTCGTAACACATCTGAAATGTAACGTCCACTGTTCAAAGTGCCGTCAGTGCGAACAAGAGGTGACCGAGATGTGTATACAATGGCACGCCATACAATCACGCTGGGTGAGACACCAGTATGGCGATGACGAATACACGCTTCTAATGTGCGTTCACCGCGATGTCGCCAAACACGGATGTGACCATCACGATGCTCTAAACAGAACCTGGATTCATTCGAAAAAATAACGTTTTGCCATTCGTGCACCCAGGTTCGTCGTTGAGTACGCCATCGCAGGCACTCCTGTCTGTGATGCAGCGTCAAGGGTAATCGCAGCGATGGTCTCCAAGCTGATAGTCCATGCTGCTGCAAACGTCGTCGAACTGTTCGTGTAGATGGTTGTTGTCTTGTGAACGTCGCCATCTGTTGACTCAGGGATCGAGACGTGGCTGCACGATCCGTTATAGCCATGCAGATAAGATGCCTGTCATCTCAACTGCTAGTGATACGAGGCCATTGGCATCCAACACGGCGTTCCGTATTACCATCCTGAACCCACCGATTCCATATTCTGCTAACAGTCATTGGATCTTGACCAACGCGAGCAGAAGTGTTGCGATACGATAAATCGCTTTCGCGATAGGCTACAATCCGACCTTTATCGAAGTCGGAAACGTGATGGTACGCATTTTTCCTCCTTATATGAGGCACCACAACAACGTTTCACAAGGCAACGCCGGTCAACTGCTGTTTGCGTATGAGAAATAGGTTGGAAACTTTCCTCATGTCAGCATGTTGTAGGTGTCGCCACCAGCACCAGCCTTGTGTGAATGCTCTGAAAAGCTAATCATTTGCATATCACAGCATCTTCTTCCTGTCGGTTAAATTTCGCATCGGTAGCACGTCATCTTCATGGTGTAGCAATTTTAATGGCCAGTAGTGTATATAGTGTGAAACCAAATCGATTTTATACTGGTAGAAGAAAGATACAGGAATGGAATCAAGAAGGTGCACACATTACCAGGTGCAGATATTAATAGTGACCACAACTTACTTATGGCAGAAATAGAAATAAGAATGAAAAAACTGAAAAAGGCGACCATGGTGAAGAAGTGGGATTTAGAGAAGATAAGGTCCAACAAAGAACATATTACAGAAATGCTGTCTCGGGACTTTCTAAACACTTTACGAGACAAAGAAGCACCTGATAATGCCAACGAGTACTGCAATATGCTGAAAGAAGGAATCATTAAAGCAGGACAGCAAAATATAGGATATGTAAAAGGGAAAAGGTAAAAAAAACCATGGGTCACACAAAAAATGATTTCAAAGATGGAGGAGAGAAGAAAATTGAAAAACAAGAAAACTGAAGATGCAAGAAAGATATACCGAAGGTTAAATAACGAACTGCGAAGAGAAACAGAGCAGGCTAGGAAAAAATGGCTAAAAGAGGAATGTGATGAAATTGAAGAACTGGATAGGAAGGGAAGATACGACTTACTATACAACACAGTAAAGACTATGACATGGGAACAAAACAGAGCAGGAAGTGCTACTATGGAAATTTTGAGTAAAGACGAAGAGGTAGTGTACAAAGATCGTAACGATGTCCTCCAGAGATGGGAAGAATATATAAAAGAGCTATATGACACAAATAGCAAACCAGAAACTCTGGAACTTGAATCACACAACAGTGTAAGTGATGAAGAGAAAGGACCGACCATCATAATGGAAGAAGTAAAGTCTGCCATTGCTGCAATGAAAAATGGCAAAGCATTAGGTACAGGTACAATACCGGGAGAAATACTAAAATGCTTGAACCACAATGGAATAAGAGAAATATTGAGGTTATGTAATAAAATATATGACAGTGGTGAATGGCCTGAGGACTTTTTGACAACAGTAATGATTCCATTAACGAAAAAACAAGGAACCAAGAAATGCAGCGAGCACAGGACAATCAGCCTCATTTCACATGCAGCCAAAGTGATGTTAAGAATAATTAATAAAAGACTTGAAAAAGTAATAGATGAGAATCTCGGCGAGGAGCAGTTTGGCTTTAGATGGAATACGGGCACCAGAGATGCAATAGGGCTCCTGCGAATCTTGGGAGAAAGATTTATTGAAAAAGGAAGAGACCTATATATGTGCTTCATCGATTTAGAAAAGGCATTTGACAATGTGGTTTGGGACAAGCTGGCGACTATTATGAGGGAAAAGAGAGTGGACTGGAAAACCAGAAGACTTATAAACTCATTATACCTTAATCAAAAAGTTTCAGTTAAAGTGAGAGGAGAAAGTACAAACCGGATCAGACTAGGGAAAGGAGTAAGACAAGGATGCTGTTTATCACCTACTCTTTTCAACCTGTACTTGGAAAATATGATTGACCAATGCTCATTAGATGACAAAGAGGTAGAAATTGGAGGAAGAAGAGTAGGGTGTTTGAGATTTGCTGATGACATGGTCCTTCTAGCCACAGGGGATAAATAATTACAGGATTTGGTGGACACCATTGCAACTAACGGAAAAAAATATGGAATGAAAATTAACACAAATAAAACAAAAGTATTGGCAATAGGAGGAAATAAGGAAATAAAAATTGTGCTGAATGGAGAAACACTAGAACAGATACAAAATTTTAAGTATCTTGGAAGCAGGATAGACACCGACTGGAAGTGCACCACAGAAATTAAAACAAGGATAGCAATGGCAAAAGAGGCGTTTTATAAGAAAAGCAGAATCTTCTGCAGCGGTCTGGACAGAGAACTCAGAAAGAGACTCATAAAATGTCTTGTATGGAGTGTTCTTCTATATGGCGCTGAAACATGGACTATGAGAAAAAAAGACAGAGAAAGGCTGGAGGCTTTTGAGATCTGGACATGGCGGAAGATGGAAAGAATAAGTTGGATGGACAGAGTAAGAAATGAAGAGGTACTGAGAAGAGTGGGAGAGAAAAGACAGTTACTAGATGTAATAAAGAGAAGAAAAAGAAATTGGATTGGGCATATATTAAGAAAGAATGACGGACTGATAAAAACAGTTTTAGAAGGTTATGTAGAAGGGAAAAGGAAGCGAGGAAGGAAGAGATTGCAGATACTGGATGACATGATGGACGGTACAACATACAGCACCCTTAAGAAGGAAGCAATGGATCACAGAAAATGGAGAGGCAAAGGACCTGCTAATATAGCAGATAACTGATGATGATGAGTGTATTTACCAATGCAGTCAGACATGGCCCACACATCTAGCGTTCTTCATGTCACGAACAAAGGAGCTTACACACTGTGAAACCTAGTGAAGGTATTCTGGTCTACAGGGACACTTCTCTGGCGCCGCATTCTACCTCCAGTCTTCAATTGTAGGATAGGTGGTACAGGAGTTTTTCAGGCTGTCTTATGTGTAGATTTACTGTATTTTCGCAGTATCCTACCAATGAATTACAGGTTACCATCGGCTTTACCTCCCGCTTTTGCGTGCTCCATTTGAGCCAGTGTAGAGATGAAAACCTGACCAGTTTGTGTGTGTTTGCGCAGGGGCACCAGCGGCAGCGCGGGTTAGCCCGTCGTCATCGCCCACAAACATGCAGCTGAGCCACAGCCACAGCCAAACACAAAGCCTGCAGCTGCACACGGGGTCTCTCCGTAGCTCGCAGCGACGCCGCAACAAGTCTGCGGGCGCCGCGCTGCCCGCCAGGAACAGCTACGAGGCCTACGAGGAACGCACCGTCCCCGCACTAAGGCAGTAAGTACACTTGGCAACTTCTAGATTCCAGTCAGCTCTCGAAGACGGGTTTCTGTTCACCGTTTCAGTCCTTGCATGTAGTGTCAAAAAATTGTTGACGCAAACATTTATACACCTACTGCTGGTGCAATCACAGGTAATGTACATTTATTTGCATTTTGTATCAGTACAATTAAGTTGACACTGTGTTCAAAGTATCTGTGTACTGTAATGCTTGAAATACATTTCTGATATACCGAAGGTTGTGAGTTCGAATCTTGTGAAGTGCTTTAAAACTTACATTTTTAAATTTTCATTGAAATGATTTTCATCATTATTTTCATTCCATTAATTGATTTGAATTAATTTTTTTTCGTTTCTGATCCTTTATCACATTGTGTAACCATCATATTAACATTTTTATTTATGCTCGATTTTTTTGTATCATTCTGTTTTCATTTTCAGTCTTCGTCCATGTAATCCCAATTATTTTTTATATATTAACATTTTATATTTTCGTTCATGTTATTGCGTTTGTTATTTCTATTCCTCATTTTGCTAGAGTTGTGTTTTATTCACAATCTCTTCTTTCATTTCTAATCGCTTACCGCATTGTTTAATCATCATATTAACATTTTTATTTGCAATCATTTTTCTTTATATCATTCTTTTTTCATTTGCAATCTTTGTCCATTCATTTTCATTATTTTTTATATGTTATCATTTCATATTTTCTTTCATATTATTGCCTTCATTATTTCTATTCGTCATTTTGCTAGAGTTTTGTTTTATTCACAATCCTTTATTTCGTTTAAACATCCATTTATGTTATTTTGTCTATAGGGCAAAAGAATCAATGTCTTAAAAGTTTTATGGTGATTGTAATCCAGAAGTTGTCAGTTTTGCGTATTGTTTCCCAGTTCCTTTTTCTTACTTCTTGCTTCTCAGTTCTTTGTTGTGTATGTTTCCTTTGACCAAAATGGGATGAACGCTTTCGGTTCTCAGACTTTTATTTATGCCTGCTGGCTTTTAACACAGAAACTTGTGAAACAAATTATTACGTTGAATTGAAATATGTCTTGAAACAAACAAAATATTTGTAACATCAAAATCATAGAATTACGGAACGAAATAATTCATTAAAATATTTCACGAACAAGTTGTGATGATAATAATGAAGTTGTTTAAGGACTAATGATATAAGAAGTGGCAACAATCTCTGGGGTGCCCCGCAAATCCGAGTAAAAGCCAGTGAGAAACGTCGTAGTGGTTGTGTCGCTGCTTGTTCAATTGTGGGGAGTTGGCATTAAAGCAGCCGTTTGTGGTATCGGGGTACTGTCAGCAATATGCGACCTTGGTGAGCAAATCCTTTGTGTGTATCAGAATAAATATCAACCATCATATTTCTGGTAGATATAGTGTTCAAAAGTTGTAATGAAAATAACGTGTAACATCTGATACATAAGATTGCAGTAATGCGCAAGTTGAAATGAATCTGTGGAACTTTTTTCTGCTCATCTTAGGAAGGTTTTCAGCAAATTTAACCAGACCGCATACCATCTGAAGTAAGGTACGATAAGAACGTCGTAGAACACTTATTTGAGCCAAGGGGCTGAGTTGGCATTGGGAAAAGGCTGATGTGTATCGAAAACGGCCGATATTAGTGTTCACACATATTTTTTAACTGCAGTACAAGCACATGCTTTTGAATAACAAATCTGCACTCCACTTGACACGTCTTGGTTCTTGGACATATATTCGACTCCTTTTGGGTTCTCAAGAACGGTTCTCGATTCCTTGAAGTTCTTGGTTCTGCCCATCTCTAGTGCACACGAAACAACTCCACCCATACCAGCAAAACCGTTGAGGTAGAGGAGGGGTCACTGGTAGTTGTGTGGATTCCATTGCACATGTTACTGCACAGTAGGGTAGGGGGAGTTCTACGGCTGGAGCCAATGCACAAATGTTTATCTTGCACAACTTCCAATCTACATTTAGCTATTCTGTAAACGTTTGTGTTGACAGCAGATGTCAGTATAACCACAGGCGAGTTCCTATAGGTGGAGGCGCTACAAGTAGCTCCAAAATGGCGTCTGCAACAGGGGTGCGTTCCAAGCATGGAATTGTCTACATCTACATCTACAAGGATACTATGCAAATCACATTAAGTGCTTGGCAGACGTTTCATCTAACCACCTTTACAGTTCTCTATTATTCCAATCTTGTACAGTGCGTAGAAAGAATGAACACCTATATCTTTCTCTACGAGCTCTGACTTACCTTATTTTATCGTGGTGATCGTTCCTCCCAATGTAGGTCGGTGTCAACAAAATATTTTCGCATCCGGATGAGACAGTTGGAGATTGGAAATTCGTGAGAAGATTCTGTCGCAACGAAAAATGCCTTTCTTTTAATGATGTCCAGCCCAAATCCTGTATCATTTCTGTGACACTCTTTCCCATATTTCGCGATAATTCAAAACGTGCTGCCTTTCTTTGAACTTTTTCGATGTACTTCATCAGTCCTATCTGGTAAGGATCCCACATCGTGCAACAGTAATCTAAAACAGGACGGACAAGTGCAGTGTAGGCAGCCTCCTTAGTAGGTCTGTTGCATTTTCTAAGTGCCCTGCCAATAAAACGCAGTCTTTGGTTAGCCTTCCCCACAACATTTTCTATGTGTTCCTTTCAATTTAAGTTGTTCGTAATTGAAATACCTAGGTATTTAGTTGAATTTATGGCTTTTAGATTAGACTGATTTATTGTGTTACCGAAGTTTAACGAGTTCCTTTTAGCAGTCATATGGATAACCTCACACTTTTCGTTATTTAGGGTCAACAGCCACTTTTCGCACCATTCAGATATCTTTTCTAAATCGTTTTTCAGTTTGTTATGATCTTCTGATGACTTTATTAGTTGATAAATGACAGTGTCGTCTGCAAACAACCGAAGACGGCTGCTCAGATTGTCTCCCAAATTGTTTGTATAGATAAGGAACAGGTAAGGGCCTGTAACACTTCCTTGGGGAATGCCAGAAATCACTTCTGTTTTACTCTATGACTTTCCGTCAGTTACTACGAACTGTGACCTCTCTGACAGGAAATCACAAATCCAGTCACATACCTGAGACGATATTCCATAAGCACACAATTTCACTACGAGCCGCTTGTGTGGTACTGTGTCAAAAGCCTTCCGGAAATCCAGAAATACGGAATCGATCTGAAATCCATTGTCAATAGTACTCCATACTTCATGAGAATAAATAGCTAGTTGTGTTTCACATGAACGATGTTTTCTAAACCCATGTTGACTGTGTGTCAATAGATCATTTTCTTCGGGGTAATTCATAATGTTCGAACACAATATATGTTCCGAAATCCTGCTACTTATCGACATTAACGATATGGGCCTATAATTTAGTGGATTACTCCTACTACCTTTCTTGAATATTGGTGTGACCTGTGCAACTTTCCAGTCTTTAGTTACGGATCTTTCGTTGAGCGAACGGTCGTATATGATTGTTAAGTATGAAGCTAATGCATCAGCATACTCCGAAAGGAACGTAATTGGTATACAGTCTGGACCAGAAGACTTGCTTTTATTAAGTGATTTAAGTTACTTCACTACTCCGATGATATTTACTTCTACGTTGCTCATGTTGGCAGCTGTTCTCGATTCGAATTCTGGAATATTTACTTCGTCTTCTTTTGTGAAGGCATTTCGAAAGACTGTGTTTAGTAACTCTGCTTTGGCAGCACTGTCATCGATAGTATCTTCATTGCTATCTCGCAGAGAAGGCATTGATTGTTTCTTGCCGCTAACATACTTCACATACGACCAGAATCTCTTTGGATTTTCTGCCAGGTTTCGAGACAGTTTCTTTGTAGAAACTGCTATACGCATCTCGCACTGAAGTCCGCGCTAAATTTCGGGCTTCCGTAAAAGATCGCCAATCTTTGGGATTTTTCGTCTGTTTAAATTTGTTATGTTTGTTTTGTTGTTTCTGCAACAGTGTTCTAACCCGTTTTGTGTACCAAGGAGGATCAGCTCCGCCGTTGGTTAATTTATTCGGTATAAATCTCTCAATTGCTGCCGGTATTATTTCTTTGAATTTAAGCCACATTTGGTCTAAACTTACATTATTAATTTGGAATGAGGGGATTGTCTCTCTGGAAGGCGTCAAGTGAAGTTTTATCTGCTTTTTTGAATAGGTATATTTTTCGAGGATTTGGGGATTACAATATTCAATCTCGCTACGACAACCGTGTTCATTAATCCCTGAATCGGTTTTGACGCTCGTTATTAAATCAGGATTATTTGTTGCTAAGAGGTCAAGTGTGTTTTCACAACCGCTTACTATTCGCGTGAGCTCATGAACTAACTGCTCGAAATAATTTTCAGAGAATGCATTTAGCACAATTTCTTACGATATTTTATGCGTACTTCCGGAATTGAACATGTATTTTCGCCAACATACGGAGGGTAAATTAAAGTCACCACCAACTATTATCGTATGAGTCCAGTACGTGTTTGAAATCAAACTCCTGTTTTCTTTGAACCATTCAGCAACTGTATCAATGAATTGGGAGGTCGGTAAAAGGATCCAGTTATTATTTCATTCCGGTTGTCAAGAATGACCTCTGCCCATACTAACTCACAGGAAGTATCTACTTCAATTTCACGACAAGTTAAATTGCTTCTGACAGCAACAAACGCACCACCGCCAACCCTGTTTAGGCTATCCTTTCGGAATACCGTTAGGTTCTTCGCAAAAATTTCGGCTGAGCTTATATCCGGCTTTCAGTGCCTATAAAGATTCGAGCATCAATGCTTTCTATTAGCGCTTGGAGCTCTGGTACTTTCCCAACACAGCTATGACAATTTACAACTGTTATATCAATGGTTCCTGTATCTACGTTCTTCCTACGTTCAGCCTGCACCCATTGTGACTGAAGCCCTTCTTGTGTTTTCCCGAGACCTTCTAACCTAAAACAACCGCCCAGTCCACGCCACACAGCCCATGCTATCCGTGTAGCCGCCTCCTGCTTATTCTGGACACCTGATCTATTCAGTGGAACCCGAAACCCAACGACCTGCATCCTGCAGCCTACATGGTCACAGAACCACCTGAGTCTCTGATTCAGACCCTCCACTTGGCTCTGCACCAAACGACCACAGTTGGGTCTGTCGATGATGCTGTAAGTGGTGAGCTCCACCTTAATCTCGCAAGCAGGACTGACAGTCTTTACCATTTCTGCTAGCCGCCCAAAACCAGAGAGAATCTCCTCCAATCCAAAGTGACAGACGTCATTGGTACTGACATGAGTCACCACCTGCAGTTGGCTGCACCTTCTACACTTCATGGCATCCGGAAGCACCCTTTCCACATCCAGAGTGACTCCCCCCCGGTATGCACATGGAGAGCACACTGGCGTTCTTCCCCTCAGTGTGCGTTGGAGCTCCCAACTACCAGCAAACCCACCATCCGTGAAAGCCCAGATCTTGCAGGCTGAGAAGCTTCCTCTGGAACAGGGTGGACAACTGCAACTGGCTTAGAGACTATGACAAGCACAGATAACACCCAAAAGCTGTTCATCAAACGAAATGAGGAGACCCTATAATCGACCTCTCAGAAAGTCTTTCGCTGCCTGCCAGACTTTGGAATGATCTCCCACTCGGCTACAGATGAGGGGTCAACCTCCAGGCAGGCAGTACCTGGGGCAGCCACAGCAGTGAACCAATTGGGGAACACTTGGGATATGCTTGATGTCCCTCGCATCCCCGCGTCAGACCCCTAAAGTGATGCCCCTTGACAGCAACGTCAAGCTGTGTGATGGAAGCCAACACATCCTGGAGCTGTGAGCTAAGGGTCACCAACTCAGTCTGCATCTGTACACAGTTCCGATCCATTACTGAAGTCGCTTCTGTTTGAAGCTCATAAAAATATGTAACAAACGAACAGTGTGCTCAGCTTATTAGCAGCAGGAACTCCAGTTGCTCTCTCATTGATGGTCTAACCAAAACTGAGAGGCACTAATCAAAACAGACAAAAATCTATAGGTTACGAGGGTCAATACAAGGGGTGATAACAATGGCGGTACTGTGCACTACACTGTTACTAAAATAAAAGGCTGTGCCTAGTTAGCACTCGAACATGTAAGAAATTACAAAAATAACTAGTAACTACACAGGTAACTGAAAATAAGTCACTCCTGTTGAAGCTCGTAAAGATATATAACAAATGAACAGTGTACTCGCCTTATTAGCAGCAGGAACTCGAGGTGCTCTGTCCCTGATGGTCATACATCATCATGGGCTATGAAACATGGGTTCATCACTTCAAATCAGAAACAAAATGGCAATCTGTGGAGTAGCACCACACCACCTGTTCTCTGAAGAAAAAGTTCAAAGCCACACTCTCGGCATGTTAAGTCATGGCGACCATCATCTGGGACCCTGAAGGGGTTATTCCGTTTGATGTCCTTCCTCATGGTGCAACAATCAACTCTGAAGTGTACTGTGCTACCCTCATGAAATTGAAGAAACAACTTAGCAGTTTGTCACCACAAAAATGCAAACACACTTCTCCTTCCCCATGACAACACAAGGCCTCACACATTTCGTGCACCTGAGAGGAGCTCACAAAACTTCAGTGTCCTGTTCTTCCTCATTCACCCTACAGCCAGGATATTGCACTTTACGACTTCCATCTCTTTGAACCAATGAGAGATGTACTCTACAGGAAGCAATACGTGGATAACAGGGAGGTTATTGCAGTGGCAAGATGTTGGCTCCTTTGTTGACCAGTAGAGTGGTACCAAGCAGGCTTAGACAGGTACTCCCACTAAGGTGGCCTAAGACCTCACAAGTAACAGATTAATGTTGAAAAATAAGGTTTTGTCATCAAAAGATTGGGGTATAATATGGTGTGTTGAGATCCTGAATAAACCCAATCTGCTTTCAGAAAAAGTGTGTTGCATTAGTTATTGAATGCGCCTCATATTAACATGGTATGCCATTATGATCAGTAATTCGATGTATTTAGATGTTTAAAAAGTCTATACTTTCTCATTAGCGTACTGAACAAGATATAGTCACATAAACAGAGACTGCACCAAACTAAAACAATCGTTGTGTAGTAGGTTTGGCACCTTCAGCTCTATTTGTAACTCTTTAATTTTATTGCAGTCGATCTCAATTGCAACCCACCATCATCAGGCACCTTTATGATACCAGGTGATCATATGGATACCAGAGTAGTCATTGTTATATATCTCATAAAGGGTATAAGAAACTGATGTCTGCTATGCTGAACCTGCTTCCCAGTTTTTGGTGTGGATGGTCTAGAACATTTGTTAGACTGTTGAATTTTAGAGGAATTTGGAAATGCATAAGGAGGTAACCATAATCTTTCTTCACATATACCACCTGTGAATGGAATAGAAAAATAGGGAGGGGATATAGACTATATACGCACTGCAACATACTGTGTTATTCATTTATTGAGGTTACAACTCAGTTTTCAATTACTACATTCACATTTTCAGTTTTCAGTGTGTTTCAGTTTTTCACAGACAGATTCTTCTTCTTCTTCTTCTTCTTCTTCTTCTTCTTCACCTGTTCCGGTTTCTCTATGGGGTCAGCATTGTTATATCAGTTTTAGCAATGTTAGTGACATTTGGTGACCATATGCCCCTCCTGACACCACCGTCCTCACTAGGAAGGAATCAGTGTGCCCCATGTAGAGTAACTCTCATGCTGAAATGTCAGAACGTTTTCTGAATGTTTCTGTAGATTGTGTCTAAGGCAGGACATGGGTATCAGCTCAGTGTCTACAGAGGTATATGTGGGAGACCGCCCCCCCCCCCCCCCTCCATGAACCATGGACCTTGCCGTTGGTGGGGAGGCTTGCGTGCCTCAGCGATACAGATAGCCGTACAGTAGGTGCAACCACAATGGTGGGGTATCTGTTGAGAGGCCAGACAAATGTGTGATTCCTGAAGGAAGCAGCAGCCTTTTCAGTAGTTACAGGGGCAACAGTCTGGATGATTGACTGATCTGGTCTTGTAACATTAACCAAAACGGCCTTGCTATGCTGGTACTGTGAACAGCTGAAAGCAAGGGGAAACTATAGCCATAATTTTTCCTGGGGGCATGCAGCTTTACTGTATGGTTAAATGATGATGGTATCTTCTTAGGTAAAATATTCTGGAGGTAAAATAGTCCCCCATTCGGATCTCTGGGCAGTGAGTACTCAGAAGGGTGTCGTTATCAGGAGAATCAAAACTGGCATTCTACAAATTGGAGCATGGAAGGTCAGATCCCTTAATTGGGCAGGTAGCTTAGAAAATTTAAAAAGGGAAGGCTAAAGTTAGATATAGTGGGAATTAATAAAGTGCGGTAGCAGGAGGAACAAGACTTCTGGTCAGGTAAATACGGGGTTATAAATACAAAATCAAACGGGTAATGCAAGAGTAGGTTTAACAATGAATAAAAAAAGTAGGAGTGTGGAAAAGCTACTAGCATAGTGAACACATTGTTGCAGCCAAGATAGACATAAAGCCCACACCTGCCACAGTACTACAAGCTTGTATACCAACTAGATCTGCAGATGCTGAAGAGATTGAAGAAATGTATGATGAGATAAAGAAAATTGTTCAGATAGTGAAGGGAGACAAAAATTTAAGTCATGGGGGACTGGAATTTGATGGTAGGAAAACGAAGAGAAGGAAAAGTAGTAGGTGAATATGGAAGAGGGGTAAGGAATGAAAGAGGAAGCTGCCTGGTAGAATTTTGCACAGAGAATAGCTTAATCATAGCTAACAATTGGTTTAAGAATCATGAAAGAAGGTTGTATATGTGGAAGAGGCCTGGAGACATTTGAAGGTTTCAGATAGATTGCATAATGGTAAGACAGAGATTTAGGAACCAATTTTAAATTGTAAGACATTTGCAGGGGCAGATGTGGATTCTGACCACAATCTATTGCTTATGAACTGTAGGTTAAAACTGAAGAAACTGCAAAAAGGTGGGAATTTAAGGAGATGGGATCTGGATAAAGATAGAACCAGAGGTTGTAGAGAGTTTCTGAAATAGCATTAGGGAATGATTGACAAGAACAGGGGAAAGAAATACAACAAAAGATGAATGGAAAGCTTTGAGAGATGAAACAGTGATGGCAGCAGAGGATCAAGTAGGTAAAAAGAAGAGGGTTTGTAGAAATCCTTGGATAACAGAAGAGAGATTGATTTTAATTGATGACAGGACAAAATATGAAAATGCAGTAAATGAAGCAGGCAAAAAGGAATACAAACGTCTACAAAATGAGATCAACAGGAAGTGCAAAATGGCTAAACAGGGATGGCTAGAGAATAAATGTAAGAATGTAGAGGCATATATCACTAGGGGTAAGATGGATACTGCCTACAGGAGACCTGTGAAGAAAAAGAGAACCACTTGTATGAATATCAAGAGATCAGATGGAAAACCAGTTCTAAGCAAAGAAGGGAAAGCAGAAAGGTGGAAGGAGTGTATAGAGGGTCTACACAAGGGCGATGTACTTGAGGGCAATATTATGGAAGTGGAAGAGGACGTAGATGAAGATGAAATGGGAGATATGATACTGCGTGAAGAACTTGACAGAGCACTTAAAGACCTAAGTTGAATCAAGGCCCCAGGAGTAGACAACATGCCATTAGAACTACTGATAGCCTTGGGAAAGCTACCCCTGACAAACTCTACCATCAGGTGAGCAAGATGTATGAGATAGGCGAAATACTCTCAGAATTCAAGAAGAATATAATAATTCCAATCCCAAAGGAAGCAGGTGTCAACAGATGTGAAAATTACCAAACAGTAAGTTTAATAAGTCACGGCTGTAAAATACTAAGACAAATTCTTTTACAGATGAATGGAAAAACTGGTAGAAGCTGATCTTGGGGAAGATCAGTTTAGATTCTGTAGAAATGTTGGTGTTATAACGTCAAGTTGAACACATATATTTCAAAACGACACAACACATATAAGTCACAGAGCAAGTTGACAAGCAATACGTGTAAACACGGTAACATTTGAATGAGCACTGAGTCCAAGTCTAGCGGCCGCTTCCTGGCTGGCCGCTTAGGTGGCACAGCTGCTGCATGGCTGGCAGACAGCGCCGCACGTAGAGGACGTGCGTAATTGTGCGGCGGCACTTTGAATGATCAGCGAGTCACAACAGTTGGAACACGTGAGGCGATACTGACCCTATGACTTATCTTAGTAGATAGATTAAGGAAAAGCAAAACCTACATCTCTAACATTTGTAGAGTTGGAGAAAGCTTTTGACAATTTTGACTGGAATTCTGAAGGTGGCAGGGATCAAACACAGGCAGCGAAAGGCTGTTTACAATTTGTACAGAAACCAGATGACGGTTATAAAGTCGAGGGGCATGAAAGGGAAGCAGTGGGTGGGAAGGGAGTGAGACAGGGTTGTAGCCTATCTCCAATATTATTCAATCTGCATATTAGGCATGCAGTAAAGGAAACAAAATAAAAATTTGGAGTGGGAATTAAAATCCATGGAGAAGAAATAAAAACTTTGAGGTTTGCTGATGACTGTGTAATTCTGTCAAGAGACAGTAAAGGACCTGGAACAGCAGTTGAACGGAATGGAGAATGTCTTGAAAGGAGGATAAGTGTCTTGAAAGGAGGATATAAGATGAACATGACAAAGGAAAACGAATATAATGGAATGTAGTCAAATTAAATCAGGTGATGCTGAGGGAATTAGATTAGGAAACGAGACACTTAAAGTAGTAGCTGAGTTTTGCTGTTTAGGGAGCAAAATAACTGATGATGGTTAAAGTAGAGAGGATATAAAATGTAGATTGGCAATGGCAAGGAAAGTGTTTCCGAGAAAGAGGAATTTGTTAACACTGAGTATAGATTTAAGTGTCAGGAAGTCTTTTCTGAAAGTACTTGTATTTGTATGGAGTGTAGCCATGGAAGTGAAATGGACAATAAATAGTTTAGACAAGAAGAGAATAGAAGCTTTCTAAATGTGGTGCTACAGAAGAATGCTGAAGATCAGATGGGTAGACCATGTAACTAATGAGGAGGTACTGAATAGAATTGGGGAGAAGAGGAATTTGTGACACAACTCGACTAGAAGAAGAGATCGGTTGGTAGGACATGTTCTGAGGCGTCAAGGGGTCACCAATTGAGTATTGGAGGGAAGTGTGGAGGGTAAAAAATCATTCAGGAAGGCCAAGAGATAAATACACCCAACAGGTTGCAGTAGGTACTTGGAGATGAAGAAGCTTGCACAGGATAGAATAGCATGGAGAGCTGCATCCAACTAGTCTCTGTACTGAAGACCACAACAACAACATGTGAGAGACTGCCTAAATATGACATTCAGGCTGGCCATCCCACCAGGCCTCATTGTTAATCCGTAAGGCAGATTTGATCCCAGCAGACTTGCCTCCCCTTGTGCTGGAAGCAGCATGTTAATGTGTACACCCGTCTGGGCAGTTTTTGACAGACCTTTTAGCTGTCATTAAAGCAGCACTTTCTTCTGAATTTTGGAACTAACCCACCGGTCTACAAATGTATGAACCATAGCTGTCGTTTGTTTTTCATGTTGAAGTTTTGTCTCTTTGTGCGTATAGCAAATATCTTAAGTCAATCCATTCAGTACATAAGTTTGTTTTTTGGTACCAGCAAGATGAAGTACAATGAACAAGTAATATCAGTAGGGAAAGCTGGTAGAAGACTTGAATTTGTTGGAATGGTTCTGAAAAGTGTGATTCTTCAGTAAAGGAAATTGTATGCAAGATACTGGAGTGATCAGTTCTGGAGTACTGTTCCAGAGTTTGCATTATTTATCAGGTAAACATGACAGCAACATTGAACAGAATCAGACACACATTTTTAAGATCATAATAGGTCAGTGTAGACTGTATGAAAGTGCAACAGAGAACATCAATGAACCTTTGGAAGAAAAGCCTGAATAACCTGTTAGGTAAACACAGAAAATCATCTGAGGATAAATGTGTGACAGTTCAACTGTATTCATTGTTTTTAATAGGTAGTGTAATTAGTGTAATGAGAATTAGATAGCAGAAATCGACACTAGTCATTTTGCCTTCTGCCGTATGAAAATACAGAGGTCTAAATGGTAAAGATGGCACTGACCAGACTAGTAGGTGTAAATTGCTCCAATAAAAGTGAATTAAAAAGTGGTGGTAACTGTAAGTTATGTGAGATGAAAGTCAAGAAATGTTGTAAATGGTGGTTTCATGAAAACTGTTGCAAAATAAACATAAAACTGGTAACTGTGGACTACTCGGAGTCAAGTGATCCCTATGTACTGAAACATGAAAAAAAGTATATAAACATTGTCAGAGAAAAGCACTCAGTAAATAAACATGTGCAAAGTGATATTGAAGCATTACAGATGAAATGTGCTACTTTAAAACACAGGTGCAAAATACTGGGGAACAGTTTAAAAGTGAATGAAAATAAGTGTTTCGAAACCTTTAGCTCCCATTTTACCAAGAAATATGCTACATCTAAAATGGTAGGAAAGGAAAACTTAAAAACAGACTGACCAACAATAATAGACAAGAAAAAACATTCTACACATATTCACTGTTGTTGTTGTTGTGGTCTTCAGTCCTGAGACTGGTCTGATGCAGCTCTCCATGCTACTCTATCCTGTGCAAGCTTTTTCATCTCCCAGTACCTACTGCAACCTACATCCTTCTGAATCTGCTAAGTGTATTCATCTCTTGGTCTCCCTCTACGATTTTTACCCTCCACGCTGCCCTCCAATACTAAATTGGTGATCCCTTGATGCCTCAGAACATGTCCTACCAACCGATCCTTTCTTCTGGTCAAGTTGTGCCACAAACTTCTCTTCTCCCCAATCCTATTCAATACTTCCTCATTAGTTATGTGATCTACCCATCTAATCTTCAGCATTCTTCTGTAGCACCACATTTCGAAAGCTTCTATTCTCTTCTTGTCCAAACTATTTATCGTCCATGTTTCACTTCCATACATATTCACTATGCAACCAATAAAAACCTTGCCTCTGAAGATGTAGAAGATATCACTGCTGCGCTTAAAATCCCTTGGAAAAATGGACCATAAGAAACTGATATGAAATCTGCAAAGAATAAGTCTGCAGCGACACAAAAACAAATTCATCATGGAATAAAAGTCAAAGTATTCAGAGGCAGCCATGCACGCAATGTTTCAAACTTTTTATCAAACACTGCAAAAGAAAACATGAGTGTCTCAGCTTTTGTTAAGCCTGGAGCAAAGTTCGAAAACATTATTAGCAGTGTTGATAAAGAATGGGGCATTTCTACTAAGAGTGACTGTGTTATTCTCATAGCAGGATCAAATAATGCTTGCTGCAAGGATGCTAGTGCATTTCTAAAAAAATTGGTCATTATCTTGCAGTTGCTATTGGCTACAAACATTATAGTGACCAATATACCTATGATGGTTGAAGTAGAGAGGAAATAAAATGTAGACTGGTAATGGCAAGGAAAGCGTTTCTGAAGAAGAGAAATTTGTTAACATTGAGTATAGATTCAAGTATCAGGAAGTCGTTTCTGAAAGTATTTGTATGGAGTGTAGCCATGTATGGGAGTGAAACATGGACAATAAATAGTTTAGACAAGAAGAGAATAGAAACTTTCGAAATGTGGTGCTACAGAAGAATGCTGAAGATTAGATGGGTAGATCACATAACTAATGAGGAGGTATTAAATAGAATTGGGGAGAAGAGGAGTTTGTGGCACAACTTGACCAGAAGAAGGGATCGGTTGGTAGGACATGTTCTGAGGCATCAAGGGATCACCAATTTAGTACTGGAGGGCAGCGTGGAGGGTAAAAATCGTAGATGGAGACCAAGAGATGAATACACTAAACAGATTCAGAAGGATGTAGGATGCAGTAAGTACTGGGAGATGAAGAAGCTTGCACAGGGTAGAGTAGCATGGAGAGCTGCATCAAACCAGTCTCAGGACTGAAGACCACAACAACAACATACCTATGAGGTTTGATCTGGTGAACTGCTCTTGCCTAAATAGTGAAATTTGATGAACAAATGAAAAAATAAAACACTTGTGTTCAAAGTTTAAAAATGCAAGACTTCTTGACGTCAACAGTTATGAAAAAGCTAGTTTCACAACACATGAGCAACACTTGAATCGATCTGTTGACAAAATAATGCATGAAATCTGCATCATTATCAAAATTAAATTTAAATGGCACAACAAATAGATGTAGGAACTAAAGCCAAGAAAATGTGGACATATTTATTAAAAAACTAAGCCTCGCCATATGGTCAGTGAACAAACTCACTTCAACAGATGACAATTACAATAACTTCTCAGCCAAATTCATGAGCATATTCAATGAATGTTCACTTTTGTAACAATATGGGCTAGGTCTCACAAACGTAGATCATGGGTAACAAAAGGAATTAGAGTGTCTAGCATTAAGAAGAGAAAAATTGCATATGGAAGGAAAAAATAAAACCAAACTCCGCCCGAACCTCAGTCCACAGGCGTCACTGGATGCAGATATGAAAGGGCATGTGGTCAGCACACAGCTCTGCCGGCCATATGTCAGTTTGTCACACAAGGGCTGAGTGCCACCTGCTTGCCAACGGCGCTCGGCAGACCGGATGGTCACCCACCCAAGTGCTAGCCCAGCCCGACAGCGCTTAACTTCGATGATCTGAAGGGAACCGGCATTACCACAGTGGCAAGGCCATTGGCATATGGAAGCAAAAGATAATTGAAATCCTGAATTTCTTAAATATGTAAGCATATACAAAAAAATTTGACAAAGTAGTTAAACTAGCAAAGTGTACTGCAAACAATACATTCATTTTAAATGCAAAACAAATGCAAAGATGTTTGATCTGATGTAAGAAGTGAGGTTGGCAGTGAAATGGAGAGAAAATGCAATCTAAACTAATGATGAATCGTAGTACAGTTACAGATCCCAGTTCCATATGTGAATCCTTCATTAGTTTTAACAAAATTGGTGACTGCTCATCACCAAGTACAGTTCCTAGTATGGCAGAGAGAAATTACTCGAGTTTTAAATTTTCACCTGCTTCAAGCTCTAATGTCATTAAAATTGTAATGTCCCTGAAAAATTTAAATTCAGTGGATTGGGATGAGGTTCCCACTAGAATAATAAAATCAGTACTTCATAGTATTCCACATCTACTTTTCGTCATAATCAACTAGTCTTGCAAAGAGGGATGTTTTCCAGATCAGTTAAAATATGCTGCACTTCTGCCAATTTATGAAAAGGCGAAACAGGAAACATAGGCACATCTCATGGTTAGCATTTTTTTTTTCAAAAATATTTGAAAGAGCTGCATATGACCAGATAGAAAATTATAATTCATCCCACTATATTATTTTACATAATCAGTACAGTTTCAGGAAAGGCTGCAGCACAACCCATGCGATAAATTAATTGCTCACAAAAGTTAGCAATTGTCTTGATAATAGAATGTGTGTATCAGGCATCTTTTGCAGTCTTACCAAAGCCTTTGACACTTTAAACCATGATCGGCTTCAAAAATTGACTAGCTATGGTTTTCAAGAAAAATTTCTTTATTGTATGTCATTTTATACTTGCCAAACAGAAAACAAAGAGTACTTATTTTAGTGGCAAGAAATTCCTTTTTGGCTGGAAACACATACAATTAGGTGTCCCACAAGGCTCAATATTAGGGCCACTATTATTTTTGTTTTACATCAATGATATGCCATTTCAGGTTGAGTCAGACGCCATCCATGATGCAGATGATTCAACAGCGATAGTCTGCTGTAAAACCAATGAAGACTAATCGGCTGTATTGAGCAGACACTTGGGGAAGTGGAGGCATGGGTAAAAAATTACAATTTGAAATAAAACTTCGCAAAAACCCACAACTTTTTGAGGATAACTGCTTCCTGCATCAGTATGAGACTAGACGTAGGGTACGTTACATGCTACCTATCCACAGACTCAGCCTGTATGAAAAAACTCCACACTACATGGGCATGAAATTTGTAAATAAAATCTGTTAGGAGAAAAGTGATCCAGATCTATAAAATACTGAAGGAGGCGTGAAAAACTGTTTTAAAAGTAAATGATACTGTAGTGTAGAAGGTTTCTTGAATGATGACCATGTAATATAGTATCTCTCTAAAAAGTAACACCATAGTATATTATAACCACAGATTTTTTTTAAAAAAAGTGCTAACCATGTAAAGTAATACATATGTATTGTCACCTTAGATTAGTTTATTAGTCTGTATGTCAGTCTTAAAACTGACAAGCCACCTATGTCACAATCTTTGATTATGTGAGGCATGTTATGGGATAGTAAAAATTTGATTTGATTTGAGACAAACTTGGTGGTACTGATATGAAATAAACTTGGCCATGCACTGCATCATGGCTTCTGGAATACATTTAGATTGTTCCTTGAAAATCCTTGACCATGGTGTCACATATAAGGTGTAACACACATCATGGGCTATGTAAGTTCACGCGTATCCTGAATCAAATCTGCTCCGCAATATTGAATTATTATTCCTGTTTATTATTGTGCTACAATGGATCCATACTACATTTGTTATTTTTGTTGTTACATTTATGGCATTCAGCAAGTGCTATTCACACATTGCACATTTACAGCAAGCAGTAATTCATTGATTAGATTTAGATTTCATTCCATAGACCCAAAAATGAGGTGATTCCAATGGGCATGGAACATATCAGAAAGTATAACATAAAAAATGTAAAAAATTTGAATACAGTACTCACTACCCTGGTCATTTGTCAGATCGCCAAAATAGATGAATATATTACAGTAAACTGGAACTGCTAATATTTACAGAATTAATACATTGTCATAATGAAACATAGTTACACACTTTAAATAAATTTATCATAAACAATATACCTAATCTTGACTGTTGTGACCAAGTGCTGTCAAAACTAAAATATAACAGGCATTTTTACTTGAGCTGGTCTAACTGGCCCTGTTAACATATTCATCTATAGAGTAGAAGCTTTAGTAGTAACAGCATTAATGCCTCCACTGTTGAGGATGAAGTGGAGTTCTATACATCATTTTCCATGACACTCTCATCTTTGCCCAATCTGGAGTTGTCACTGGAGAGAGAGAGCTTTCTAAGTTCTTGTTGTTTCTTTTTAACTTTTTTACATTGTTGTGGCCTTATGTTGACCACAATATCATCCATTTGAAGTAGACAAACCGTACACAGATTGTTTCACTCAAACGTCTAACCAGAGAGCCTGTTTTGTGATATTTTCTTGTGCTTCAACCCATGTCATCTGTCATAGGTGCAGTTCTTCAGTAGCACATCAATGCAACCTGGCAGCCCTTGGGCCTTTTAGTTAAAAAGTCAGACAGAAGCCAGTGTTTTATACAGAACTGATGGCTACCTATAAGGCCATAAAAACTCCAGATTTATGGTCGAAGGCCACATCTTCATCATATCCACACAGTGCTGACTGCTGACACTTCTATTTACAGAACTCTGGAGCAGCTGCACACTGATATAAGTGCAAAGGCTTCCTCCATGAGTTTCCATTTGAATAAATTCCTTTTGGACATTAGGCCCCATTGCTTTGACACTAAATCCATTATTAAAGCAGGCATTTCAACGGTCTTTGCAGAGGCCCTCTTCAAACAACACAGCATTCAACACAATCATTACAATTTTATTACTCAGCTTGCAACCAACATGCAATACATCAGTGGAACTGAAAACATTGTTACACTCAAAACCTTTATTGTCCTGACACAAGTCTAGCATAACTGCAATGTGAATATAATTGGCCAGCTGCTTCTAACAACTTCTACTACTGCTTTACAGGAAACAACAGATTCAAGGGGTGACTAGAAATTTTACCACTGGGATTTCAAACAATGGAGAGAGTAGCCCATACTTTCAGTTGGACAGCACACTTTAGCTGCCTGGAACAAGTGACAACTAATTAAGATCGCTGATGGGAAACAGTAGTATTCCATGCATGAGAATAACAACATATCATATAGCTTCTAATGACATGGTTGAAAGCCTTCCCCATTCACTGGAAGTCGCAATCATGTTACTCATGACCAAGTCTTACGTGAACACACTTCTTCTTCACTTCTTCATCGGTTGCTCTGCAATCCACCATACGGTGCGTGGCGGAGGGTACCTCGTACCACAACTAGCATCTTCTCTCCCTGTTCCACTCCCAAACAGAACGAGGGAAAAATGACTGCCTATATGCCTCTGTACGAGCCCTAAAATCTCTTATCTTATCTTTGTGGTCTTTCCGCGAAATATATGTTGGCGGCAGTAAAATTGTACTGCAGTCAGCCTCAAATGTTGGTTCTCTAAATTTCCTCAGTAGCAATTCACGAAAAGAACTCCTCCTGTCCTCCAGAGACTCCCATCCGACTTCCTGAAGCATTTCTGTAACACTCGCATGATGATCAAACCTACCAGTAACAAATCTAGCAGCCCGCCTCTGAATTGCTTCTATGTCCTCCCTCAATCCGACCTGATAGGGATCCCAAATGCTCGAGCAGTACTCAAGAATAGGTCGTATTAGTGTTTTATAAGCGGCCTCCTTTACAGATGAACCACATCTTCCCAAAATTCTACCAATGAACCGAAGATAACTATCCGCCTTCCCCACAACTGCCATTACATGCGTGTCCCACTTCATATCGTTCTGCAATGTTACGCCCAAATATTTAATCGACATGACTGTGTCAAGCACTACACGACTAATGGAGTATTCAAACATTATGGGATTCTTTTTCCTATTCATCTACATTAATTTACATTTATCTATATTTAGAGTTAGCTGCCATTCTTTACACCAATCACAAATCCTGTCCAAGTAATCTTGTATCCTCCTATAGTCACTCAACGACAACACGTTCCTGTACACCACAGGATCATCAGCAAACAGCCGCATATTGCTATCCACCCTATCCAAAAGATCATTTATGTAGATAGAAAACAACAGCAGACCTACCACACTTCCCTGGGGCACTCCAGATGATACCCTCACCTCCGATGAACACTCACCATCGAGGACAATGTACTGGGTTCTATTACTTAAGAAGTCTTCGAGCCACTCACATATTTGGGAACCAATCCCATATGCTCGTACCTTAGTTAGGAGTCTGCAGTGGGGCACCGAGTCAAACGCTTTCCAGAAGTCAAGTAATATGGCATCCGTCTGATACCCTTCATCCATGGTTCGCAAGATATCATGTGAAAAAAGGGCAAGTTGCATTTCGCAGGAGCGATGCTTTCTAAAGCCATGCAGATGCATGGACAGCAACTTCTCTGTCTCAAGGAAATTCATTATATTCGAACTGAGAATATGTTCGAGAATCCTGAAACAAACCGGTGTTAAGGATATTGGTCTGTAATTTTGAAGATCCGTCCTTCTACCATTCTTATATACAGGCGTCAACTGTTCTTTTTTTCAGTCGATCAGGACTTTATGTTGGGCAAGAGATTCACGATAAATGCAAGCTAAGTAAGGAGCCAATGCTGTAGAGTACTCTCTGTAAAACCGAATTGGAATCCCATCAGGACCTGGCAATTTATTTATTTTCAACTCATTCAGCTGCTTCACAACCCCAGGGATGTCTATCACTATGTCCTCCATACGGGAATCTGTATGAGACTCAAACGGTGGTATGTTTGTACGATCCTCCTGCGTGAAAGATTTCTCAAATGCTAAATTTAAAATTTCAGCTTTCATTTTGCTGTCTTCTGTTGCCAGGCCAGACTGATCAGTGAGTGACTGGATGGAAGCCTTCAACCCACTTACCGATTTTACGTAAAACCAGAATTTCCTTGGGTTTTCAGCAAGATCTTTTGCTAAGGTATAACAGTGGTAGTGGTTGTATGCTACGCGCATCGCTCTTTTTACAGCAGCACGAATCTCTACTAAATTTTGCCTGTCCTCATTCTCCCAATCTTTCTTGTACCGCAAGTGCAACTGTCTTTGCTTCCTGAGCATTCTCCGAATTGCGCTGTTAAACCACGGTGGGTCTTTTCCGTCTGTAACCCACTTTTTCAGCACATACTTCTCCAATGCGTGATTTACAATGTGTTTAAAATTTGCCCATAATTTTTCTATGTCCATCGTACTGGAAGTAAATGAACTCAATTCAGTTACTAAGTGGGATGCTAACAACTGCTTCTCTGCTCTTTCTAGTAAGAATACTCTCCTAGCCTTCTTGACCGACTTTTAACCATAGTCGTAATGACAACATCATGATCACTAATCCCTGTCTCAACACTGACACCATCTATGAGGTCTGGTCTGTTCGTGGCTACCAGGTCTAAAATATTTCCATTACCCATTGGCTGTCGATTTAGCTGCTCAAGACAGTTTTTGGATAATGTGTTCAAAAGTAATTCACTCGACGGCTTGTCTGTACCACCTGTAATGAATCCATAGACATCCCAGTCTATACTAGGTAGGTTGAAGTCGCCTCCGACTAATATAGCATGATCCGGGTACTTCTGAAATACAGAATGTAGACTCCCTTTGAATGATTCTAGAACTGCCATGGTGGAACCTGGTGGCCAGTAATAACACCCAACTATTTCCCCTTGCCCTGTTAAATGTGTCCAGATAACTTCGCAATCACACTCTACTTTGACCTCAGTAGACACAATATTTTTGTCAACTGCAATGAAGACACCACCTCCTATGGTGTCTAATCTGTCTTTCTGATACACATTCCAAGCCTCACTAAATATTTCAGAACTTTCTATCTCAGGGTTCAGCCAGGTCTCGGTCCCGAGAATAATTTGCACGCCACACGCTTCCTGGAGGGCAGTACATTCAGGAACTTTATTCCGAACACTCTGAAAATTTACTGCGAATATCTTGATAGCTGAAGTGTCTTTACAATGAGCGTGTCCTGCTACAAACAAACAAGATAGCACAATGGTAAGACAATGAATTTGTATTCAGGAGGAAACTGGTTCTAATATCCGAGCGGTCATCCAGATTTAAATTTTTAGCCATTTCCCTAAATCATTTTAGGGATAGGCCACAATGGTTCCTTTGAAAGAGCGCAGCTGATAGCCTTCCCCTGTCTGAGCTTGTACCCTGTATCTAATGATTTCATCATTAAAAGGACATTAAACTCTAATCTTCCTTCCTCCTGCTAGCATGCTGAGATTGCACAGTATGCTTTAGAAGGACTGTTAAGTGCCTTTGGCAGAGTTCATCTATGATGGGTCGCTGCAGTTGTCAAGTGAGTTATTCCTTCTGTCTTTCACGCCTACCTACACAACATCAATTTTCATTACACAGGTGCCATAGTTGTATCTCACAAATTTCTCTCTCTCTCTCTCTCTCTCTCTCTCTCTCTCTCTCTCTCTCTCTCTCTCTCTATCATGGTTAGTGTTGCTGCAAATTGGTAAAATGCATGAAGTTAGAACGGAAAATAATTTAATTTTTCCCATTAGAACTAATGTTTGTTTTCTTCTTTTTATCATCTAATATATAGTCTTCTCTCTGATCAGTTGTTCATTGTCGGTCTTGGTGAAGTGACAAACAGTAGTCTCCCATCTTATTGGTATTGCAGTGACCCTGATACTATCTGAAGTCTTGATGAAGTAATCACCTTTTTCCTCATTGCCATCATCCAATTTTCAAGCAAAAAATAAAGGCGATTGTTCAAAAAGTGAATCTTGAGGATCATCTTTAGATAAGACTCCCATAAACTGGGTCATTGGTCCCAACTTAATATCTGGAGATAGTGACAGGATTTTTTTCAGATCCATGACATTCTTGTGCAGGAAAGAGCTTGTCATAGTAATTACAATAAGTACTTACAAATATAAAACCTGACACCAAAATTTTAACTTCATACTATTAAAAAAACTAAAAAAAAAAACTAAACTCCATCCGAACAGGCCAGGAAGGCCCAACTGTACTGACCGGCCGCTGTCATCCTCAGCCTATAGGCATCCATGTATGCAGATGTGGAGGGGCATGTGGTCAACATACCACTCTCCTGACCATATGTTAGTTTATGAGACTGGAGCCGCAACTTCTCAATCAAGTAGCTCCTCAGTTTGCCTCACGAGGGCTGAGTGCACCCCGTTTGCCAACAGCACTCAGCAGACCGGATGGTTACCCATCCAAGTGCTAGCCCAACCTGACAGTGCTTAACTTTGCTGATCTGATGGGAACTGGTGTATCACTATGGCAAGGCTGTTGGCAACTTTTATTAGTCAGTGAAATAATGTATGAAATACACATAATTTAGATAGCAAAATTTCATTTTTTTAAGAAAAGTAATGAATGTTAATTGTTAAAAATGGTGGGTGATATGACTCTTTTGTTACCATAAAACCATAAAAAGCACACTAAAAATCAATGAAAATAAGCCACTCTCATTTTTAAAAGAAATTGTTAATCTCCATAAGAAGATGGAAGAAATTTGGTTTAAACTCACCTATTACCACAACAAAGGAGCTATTCAGTTTCACAGACCTAGGCGCAACGAAACAGAACTTTATGTACCTGGGCCCACTCAGTAAGGCTTTGAAGCCACTGTATCAAGACCCATACTTGGTCGAAGAATGGAGTAAAACAGGGAAATAAAGTTGCATCCATCAATCAGCTTAAAGTGGTATACATTGGTACCAAAGGTGTTGCCAAATCTATGGCCAAAAATGTACAGGCTCAGGTGGATTTCCTCCCCCCAGCAACTCAGCAGGCAGACATGTGTGACACACTATGACATATGTCAAGACAATGAGGTACTGACAGCAACTGTGGTTCCATAAATGAATCCAAGTCTACTGTCAAATGGCAAAAATTTCTTTCAAAAAGTTCCAGGTACAGGGCAGGGGGATGGGGAAAGGAGATGGGCTCTCAGTGCCCCAAGATTCTACTCAGTGGAATCAACAACACCATTACAGAAATGTACTGGCAACACAATGACTCATTACCTGCAGAGGATTAATATACACATAGCCTTCAACCCATCTGGATGGTAATATAACTACAATTTTAAATATGTCTCCTTGTGTCTGTACATGTGTGGATGGATATGTGTGTGTGTGCGAGTGTATACCTGTCCTTTTTTGCCCCTAAGGTAAGTCTTTCCGCTCCCGGGATTGGAATGACTCCTTACCCTCTCCCTTAAAACCCACATCCTTTCGTCTTTCCCTCTCCTTCCCCTCTTTCCTGATGAGGCAACAGTTTGTTGTGAAAGCTTGAATTTTGTGTGTGTGTTTGTGTTTGTTTGTGTGTCTATCGACCTGCCAGCACTTTCGTTCGGTAAGTCACATCATCTTTGTTTTTAGATATATTTTTCCCACGTGTAATATAACTAAAGTTATATATGAAGGTCATCCACAAAGTAAGTTTCATTTCTATTTCTATCCGTGGCAGCACTATGATCACAGTTCCGAGTATGTGTGGCAGTTACTCTGACTCAAGGAGAAGACATGTACACCATTTTCAGATTGCTGCTGTCAACATGTGCTTTGTAGTGCTTCTTTATAATGTCAGCCATAATTGAAAATGCCACCATGTTAAACCAAAGGAAATTCATCAGCAAATCTGCGATGTTTACGGACAAAATGCTATGAGTGATTCAATGGCTAGAAGATAGGTCAGACTATTCAATGAAGGACATGATCAAGTGCACAATGAATCTGTGCTTACTGATGAACTGGTTCACACAATTGAAGAAAAGATTAAGCACAACCATAAGTTTACACTTAGTGCCCTTGCTATGGAAGTTCCGCAAATCTCACCATCACTAATTCATGAAATTGTTACTGAAAAACTGAAATTTTTGAAAACTTTGCTCACATTAGGTACCCAAAATTCTTACTGAACAACAGATGGGCAGTGCACTTCAGTTTTTGACACACTACAATGAAGAAGGCGATGGTTTTCTTTCTCAGAAGGTCACGGGGGATGAAACTTGGGTATCATATGACACCCATGAAACAAAACGGCAATCAGTGGAATGGAGGCACACTTCATCCCAAATGAAGGTTAAGCCTAAGCAAATCTTGACACCTCGAAAAGTCATGTGCACCATTTTTTGGGACAGAAAAGGCATTTTGCTGATTGATTTCTTATCACAAGGCCAAACAATCAATGCACATGGTTACTGTGAGACCATTAAGAAATTGCGCCGCACAATACAGAACAAGCGCCGAGGATTCTGTCAAAAGGTGTTGTTTTTTTCCACAATAATGCCTGAGCACACACAGCAAATATGACCAAACAACTCTTACGGAAATTTCACTGGGACACGTTTGATCATCCTCTGTACAGCCCAGACCTCACTCCTAGCGACTTTCTTCTCTTCTTACACCTAAAATTTGTCCTTGGTGGTTAACGCTTCAATGATGATGACGAGCTGAAAGAACTTGTTACCACATGGTTGAATAAACAGGCAGCAACCTTCTATGAAGAAGGCATACAAAAACTTGTGCCATGCTATGACAAGTGCCTACAAAATTTCGGAACTCATGTAGAAAAGTAGTTTAACAGTTGTAGATTTTTGTACAATAAATACTTTTTCTGTATCTGTACACGTTTGTTTTATATAACCAAACAGAATTTACTTTGTGGATGACCCTGGTATTAATAAGCAGAACCTGCCACTACAGGCATCTTCTGTAAAGTATACTAACAATAAAGTATGACTAATGCTGAAATACTCTTACTTATAATTATATGAATTACTTCTCAGTTAATTCAAATTGTTACTTCATTATAATACCAATATTACGATCTCAATGCTTATTTACGAGGGTCAGTCAAAAAGTAATGCCTCCTATTTTTTTTTCTACGTTTAATTGTCAGGAAATTTAAATGCAATTACATAGGTTGAAAACCACAACATTGAGGATCATTTTGTCATTTTTCAATGTAATCTCCGCCCATCTCTACAGTTTTGGTCCATCTTTGAACAAGGGCATGTATCCCAGCACGGTAAAAATCACAGCTCTGCTTCCTAAGCCATTGACGCACGGATGTTTTGACGGCCTCCTCATCTTCAAAATGAATCCCACGATGAGCTTCTTTTAGTGGCCCGAACAGATGGAAGTCTGATGGTGCCAGGTCAGGGCTGTATGGGGGATGAGGCAAAACTTCCCATCCAATTTTGACAATCTCGTCAGAGGTGTGACGACTGGTGTGTGGTCTTGCATTGTCATGCAAAAGAAGAACATCTGCCATTGATTTTGTTGGGCGAACTCGCTGAAGACGTGCTTTAAGTTTTTTGAGGGTTGTGACGTATTGAACAGAATTTATTGTGCATCCCTGCTCCAAAAAATCAACCAGAATCACACCCTCTGTATCCCAGAAAACTGTTGCCATAACTTTCCCTGCCAATCGCACAGTTTTGAATTTTTTCTTCCTCGGCGAGCTTGTGTGACGCCACTCCATTGACTGCCTCTTTGATTCGAGTTCAAAAAAATGCACCCATGTTTCGTCCCCGGTCACAATTTTTTGCAGAAACTCATCTCCCTCCAAACGGAAGCGCTGCAAGTGTTGGGAGGCTATTGTTTTCCTTGCCTCTTTATTCTGATCGGTTAACATTCTTGGAACCCACCGTGCACAAACTTTTGAGTATCCCAATTGTTTAATAATCGTGATCACACTGCCTTTACTAAGAGAAATAATGCGACACACTTCATCTGCAGTCACCCGACGGTCACCACGAATGATGTCATCAACTTGCTGAATGTTGTGTGGAGTCACTGCACTCACCGGCCTGCCGCTCCGCTTTTCGTCAGTCAACGGTGTTTGCCCTTCAGCTTCCTTACAATGACGAACCCATCGTCTAACAGTGCTGACATCCACTGTCACAACACCATACACCTTCTTCAGTCTTTCATGAATGCGTATGGGCGTTTCACCTTCTGCATTCAAGAATTCAATCACACAACGCTGTCTCAAACGAACATCGATGTCGGCCATCTTACAAACTTCTGCTGTGCTGCCACCTGTTGACACAGAAAGTTACTACTGCAGTGGATTGCAGAAGAAGGTTTGAGGAATGGCGCCAAATTCAAATTTTTCACTTAACTTAATTTCTTTAAGTAGAAAAAAAATGGGAGGCATTACTTTTTGACCGACCCTCGTAATTTTAGTGTTTTTATAACCATGACGAGTGTTCTCAGTCTACTTAGTTTTAAGTTCAGACTTTTTTTTCAGCTGCCATGCTAGCAGCCTGAGAGAGTGCCAAGTGGAAAATGAAACATCAACCAGGTCAAAAATTAGTGAACGAGAAAAGAAACAGGCTGCTCTTCCAATCACAGTCTTTGGACTGGAATTGGTATGTATATACATCCGCACAAATATCAGTGTCTAAATTTTCTTGATTTCATAAGCAAAAATAGCGTGGAAATTGTAAGGATATTTTTAATTGATATGTCTATATAATAAAGTCTTTTTGGTGCTGATGAAGTTTTCTACTTCAGATTCTGTTTACTTGGTTATATTTCACCTCACTATGTTTAACATGGTTCATTAATAAAACAGAAGCTAATGGAATAGGGACAAAGAGATACAAAAAAAAAAAAAAAAAAAAAAAAAAAAAAAAAAAACAGATGACGAATTGTAAACTTTCATTATTACTTAATCAGAGAGTGAAAAGCAAGTAAGACCAGAAGAGAAGGAAGCAAAACACGCCCACGGAAAAAATGAGAGACACATACATTCTGTATTTTGTTTGAAGAAGGAAGTGTTCCTTGGAAAGATATAGAAATCACACTATACTTATTAGTCAAAAATGGTTCAAATGGCTCTGAGCACTATGGGACTTAACTCCTAAGGTCATCAGTCCCCTAGAACTTAGAACTACTTAAACCTAACTAACCTAAGGACATCACACACATCCATGCCCGAGGCAGGATTCAAACCTGTGACCGTAGCAGTCGCGCGGTTCCAGACTGTAGCGCCTAGAACCGCTCAGCCACCCAGGCCGGCAGCATTAGTCAGCTGGTTTACATTCATATTGACTGTATCTTTTAAATAATTTTCCATACTTATTATAATAAATTCTGTCTGATTCCACTTCATGTTTAAAACATACATTGTATATGGGAACTGCAAATAGACTGAATTCACATAATAAAACATTATCTATTCACGACATATCTCAAAAGACAAAGCTCCCAGAGATGTTGTTTTAAACATACAGAGGAAAACACACAAGGAAGGCCTAGTTTTCACAACCAGAGGTTCCTTCTTAAGGATGAGAGCAGAGGAATAAGTCAAAGACAGGTTTGGCATGGGTACATCTACAGCTATATGATTATTCTCCAATTCACAATTAAGTGCCTGGCATTCGGTTCATCAATCCACCTTCAAGCTTTTTCTATACTGTTTCACTCTCGAAGAACAGTGCACAGGAAAAACAAACACTTAAATCTTTCCTTGCATGCTCAAATTTCTCTTATTTTATTATGATGATCATTTCTACCTTTGTAGGTGGGTGCCAACAAAATATTTTCAAGCACTGAGGAGAAAGTTGGTGATTAAAATTTTATGAGAAGATCCTGGTGCAACAGAAATCACCTTTGTTTTAATGATCCCCACCTCATTTAGTGTATCATGTCCATGTCACTCTCTCCATTATTTTATGATGATACAAGATGAGCTACCCTTCTTTGGACTTTTTTGATGTCCTTCATCAGTCTTATCTTTTGCATGTCCCATGCAAAACAGCAATACTAGAGAAAAGGACAGACGGGTGTAGTGTAAGCAGTCTCTTTAGCAGACCTATTGCATTTCCTAATTGTTCTGCCAATAAATCACAGTCTTTGGTTTGCTTTCCCCATAACATTATCTATGTGATTGTTCCAATTTAAGTTATTTGTAATTGAAATCCCTAAATATTTAGTTGAATTTACAGCCTTCAAATTTGTGTGATAGAAATTTAGCAGACTTATTTTAGTACTCATATAGATGACTTCACACTTCTCATACCATGTGTCACACCATACAAATATCTGAAACATAATATGGATAAGGAGATAGATCACTCAGACACAAAATTAAGAGGAAGTCACATGATGCATAGAGATTGGGATGTGAAGCTTGTGATAACTTGCATAATACTGAGCCTGTGTTGAATGGGAAATTTTAGCAGGAGAATAGGGCAAAAGTTAAGTGATTTCTTGTATGTTTTGCATCAGCATTAATCAAACCAAAATTCACCTCTTCAACGGCCTTGTGCAAAATGGAATGACTGAGAGGTGAAGACAGGCAATTTATTAAAACAACAAAAGACAAGAAACACCATTAAATACAGGGTCTCAGGGCGCTTGGACTGGGCAGATATGGAAGAAATAGGGTCCCCGTGAAGCTGGTGTGGCAGTTAGATCTTCATTTGGCCATTTTCCATGTAGAGTTGGCTGTCAGATGCCATCAATCTGCAGTGCTATGTGTCATGGGCTGTCATTTTGTCCATCAACCCTGGCAGCGGGCAGTGCATGGCAGGTGACTGAAAGCTGTCATGGTTAAATGGCCTGTTCCCTTTGTGCAGGCCAAGAGGATTAGTGCCGTGGTCCATGGGTGAGGACTGCATGGCTTACACATTCAAAATTTACATAGTAGCATTAAAAGTGGTCGGCTCTCTGGTCAGAAGAGTTCCAGGCCAGGTTTTTTTAAAAACAGAAAATTGCACTTACCAAGTGATGATCCTAGCTCCTATGGAAGTAGTCCCCTTAGCTACCTATACACAGTTGCCAAGGTTTTGGAGGTCTTGGAAGCAAGCAGGAAAATTTTCAACTGCAATGCTTGTAAGCTCATTTCTCACAGCCCATTGAATGTCTGCAATATCTGGATGATCTCGTGAAAAAAAGAAAAAAATTGCAAGGCAAGAGGTTGGGTGAACATAGTGGATGGGGAATGGCAATAACAGAACATCTGGCCACATACTCGGTAACAGATAAAGCAGTATGGAGTCTTGTGTTGTGTGCAGTAAGAACCATTCTTGAGGATGCCTCAAATCAGGACGGTAATGTTGAACTGCTTGTCCCAAACGTTTCAAGACTCTGATGTAAAGAGTTTGGATCACTGTTTGACCTGGAGGAACATACGGACGGCGAACTAATCCTTTACTATCAAAGAAAGTGATCAACAATGTCTTTGTTCTCAAAGGTTGTTGTTTGACTTTTTTTTTAAGGCTGATGATCCAGGACTCTGCCATTCAGCACTTGTACATCTACATCTACATCTACATCTAAATAGATACTCCACAAGTGACCATATGGTGCATGGCAGAGGGTACCCTGTACCACTACTTGTCATTTCCCCTCCTATTTCACTCGCAAATACAGCGAGGGAAAAAGACTGTCTGTATGCCCCTGTATGGGCCCTAATTTCTTGTATCTTATCTTCTTGGTTCTTACATGAGATGTATGTTGGTGGCAGTAGAATCATTTGGCAGTCAGTATCAAATGCTGGTTCTCTAAATTTTCTCAATAGAGTTTCTTCAAAAGAATGTTGCCTTCCCTCACAGATTCCCATTTGAGTTCTGAAAGCATCTCTATAACACTTACATGTTGTGCAATCCTAATGGTAGCAGCCCACCTCTGAATTGCTTTGATGTCTTCCTTCAGTCCAAATTGGTAAGGATCCCAAACATTCAAACAATACTCAAGACTAGGTCACACCAGCACCCTATATGCAGTCTCCTTTACAGGTGAACCACTCTTTCCTAAAATTCTTCCAATAAACCGAAGTCGACCATTTGCCTTTCCTACCACAGTTTTCATGTGCTCATTCCATCTCATACTGCTTTGATACATTATGCCCAGATATTTAAACGACTTGACTGTGTCAAGCAGGACACTAGTAAAACTGAATCTGAACATTACAGGTTTGTTCTTCCTACTCATCTGCATTAACTTACATTTTTCCACATTTAGGGCTAGCTACCATTCATCGCACCCAAGTGGAAATTGAGTCATCTTGTATCTTCCTACAGTCACTCAACTTTGACACCTTACTGCACACCACAGCATCATCAGCAAACAGCTGCAGATTGCTACCCACCCTACCTGCCAAATTATTTATGTATATAGAGAACAACAGTCATCCTATCACACTTCCCTGGGGCACTCCTGACAATACACTTGTCTCTGATGACCACTCGCTGTTGAGGACAACTCATTGGGTTCTATTATTTAAGAAGTCTTCAAGCCACTCACATATCTGCAAAGTTATTCTGTATACTCATATCTTTGTTAACAGCTTGCAATGGGGCACTGTGTCAAATGCTTTCCAGAAATCTAGAAATATGGAATCTGCCTTTTGCCATTCATCCATGGTTCTCAGTATATCATGCGAGAAGAGGGTAAGCTAAGTTTTGCATGACTGATGCTTTCTAAAACCATGACATAAGCTTCTCAGTCTTAAGAAAGTTTATTATGCTCAAACTGAGAATATGATCAAGGATTCTGCAGCAAATAGCAGTTAGGGAGATTAATCTGCAATTTTGCGGGTCCATTCTTTTACCTTTCTTATATATTGAAGTCATCTGTACTTCTTTCCAATTGTTTTGGACTTAGTGTTAGGCGAGAGATTGATGACAAATGCAAGCTAGGTAAGGGGCCAATGTTGTAGAGCACTCTTTGTAAAATCGAAGTTCCAAACAAATCTGTTGATTTATTTGATTTCAAATCTTTCAATTGTTTCTGGAAGTCAGGTATGCTTATTTCTATGTCGCCCATATGGGAGTTCATCCAATGATCAAATGACATACGTTTGTACGGTTCTCCTGTGTGAATGATTTCTGGAACATGAAATTTAAAATTTCGGCTTTTGTTTCACTATCTTCAACTGCCACACCAGACTGGTCAATAAGGGACTGAATGGAAGCCTTAGACCCACTTACAAATATTACATACAACCAGAATTTTCTCGGGTTCTCTGCCAGATTCTTTGCAAAGGTCCGACAGTGCTAGTTGTTGTATGCGTTGTGGATAGATATTTTCACAAATGCATGAATCTCTGTTAACCTATGCTTGTCGTCATTTGTGTGCCCCCTTTTGAATCTAGAAAGCAGCAGACTCTGCTTCCTCAGCATCCACCAAATTTTGTTATTAAACCATGGCAGGTCTTTTCCATCCCTCATCCACTTAGTAGACATGTAACTCTCCAGACCACAATTTACAATCTACTTAAACTTTGCCCATAATTCCTCTACAGCCAGGATGGAATGTAACAGTATCGTAAAAAGGAAGTTGCTACTCACCATATAGCGGAGATGGTGAGTCACAGATAGGCACAACAAAAAGACTGTCACTAATATTGCTTTCACCAGTAAGGCCTTTGTCAGAATTAGACAGTAAACACACACATACAGACTCACGCAAACGCAACTCACCCACACATGACTGCAGTCTCAGGCAGCACTGGTGTTTGATGGGATTAGCAACTGGGTGGGGGTAAGGAGGAGGCCGGGGTGGAGAGGGGGATGGATAGTAAGGTAGTCATAGTGGATAGTGACATGCTGTTGGGGAACGTGGAGGGACGAGGTGGAAAGAGGGTAGGGCAGCTATGTGCAGTCAGGAGGTTAGACGGATAGAGCGGAGAGGTGGGGAGAGGGATAGCGGAAAAGGAGAGAAATAAGAAAACTGAGTGCAATGAAAGAATGAAGGCTGTGTAGTGCTGGAATGGGAGAGGACAATGACTAATGAAGATTGACACCAGGAGGGTTACAGGAACTGAGGATATACTACAGGGAAAGTTCCCACCTGCACAATTCAGAAAAGCTGGCGTTGGTGGCAGGGATCCATATGCCACAGGCTGTGAAGCAGTCACTGAAATGAAGAGGTCTGTGACTGGACTAGAGTAAGTGCTGGGGGGAGGATGTATAGGACAGGTTTTGCTTCTAGGTCTATTATAGGGTTATGAGCCATGAGGTAAGGGGCTGGGAGCAGGAGTTGTGTAGGGTCGGATGAGTATATTGTCTCATTTCAGGGCATGACGAAAGGTAGTCGAAACCCTGGTGGAGAATGTAGTCAAAACCCTGGCGGATGATACTGAGTTACAAGAGGAATGCTCCTCTGTGACCAGACTGTGGGACGTTGTGAGGTAGTGGGAGATTGCAAAAGATAAGGCACAGAGATTTGTTTTTCTGTAAGGTTGGGAGGACAATCATGGTTTATGAAGGCTTCAGTGAGACCCTCAGTGTATTTTGATTGAGGGACCACTCCTCACTGCAGATGTGATGAGCACGGGTGGCTAGGCTGAATGGAAGGGACTTCTTGACACGGAATAAGTGGCACTGTCCAAGTGCAGGTATTGTTGGTGGTTAGTGGTCTGATATGGACAGAAGTACTGATGTAGCCATCTTTGAGATGGAGGTCAACAACTAGGAAGGTGGTCTGTAGGTCTGAGCAGGACCAGGTGAAGCAAATGGAGGAGCAGATGTTGAGGTTCTTGAGGAATGTGGATAGGGTTTCCTCTCCCTCGATCCAAATCACAAAGATGTCATCAGTGAATTTGTACCAGGTGAGGGGTTTAGGATCCTGGGTGTTTAGGAAGGATTCCTGTAGATGGCCCGTGAATAGGGTGCCATAGGATGGTGCCAACTGGGTGCCCATAGCCATACCATGGATTTGTTGTAGGTAATGCCATCAAAGGAGAAGTAATTGTGGGTGAGGCTATACACACATCAAAAAAGGTTTTGCATCACCCCAGTTCCCAGAAATCCTGAAGATACACACTGACTGTGGATATTGTATCACAGACACAGTCCCCAAAGATGTAAAAATCCATGCATGAACAGTGCCTGTTAGACGGTGGGGGTCCGACAGCCGTCAGTTCCAGTCATTCCACCAGGAAGAAGGTACACAGCTCGTGTTGTCTGTAGGTCAGCCATGCCTAGATGGTCAATACCACAGTTCGATTGCATCTGCCCTGTTACTTTGTGCCAGGAAGGGCTCTCAACAAGGGAAGTGTCCAGGCATCTTGGAGTGAACCAAAGTGATATTGTTCGGACTTGGAGGAGATACAGAGAGGCAGGAACTGTCAATGACATGCCTCGCTCTGGTCACCCAAGGGTTACTACAGCAGTGGATGACCACTACCTATGGATTATGGCTTGGAGGAACCCTGAAGCAACACCACCATGTTGAATACTGCGTTTTGTGCAGTCACAGGACTTTGTGTTACCACTCAAACTAAGCACAATAGGCTGCATGTTGTGCTACTTCACTCCCGACATCCGAGGCAAGGTCCATTTTTGCAACCACGACACCATGCAGCGTGGTACAGATGGGCCCAACAACATGCCAAATGAACCACTCAGGATTGGCATCACGTTCTTTTCATCAATGAGTGTCACTTATGCCTTCAACCAGACAATTACCGAAGACATGTTTGGAGGCAACCTGGTCAGGTTGAATGCCTTAGACACACTGCGAGTGCAGCAAGGTGGAGGTTCTCTGCTGTTTTGGGATGGCATTATGTGGGGCCGACGTATGCCGCTGGTGGTCATGGAAGGTGCCGTAAAGGCTGTACAATACGTGAATGCCATCCTCCAACCAATAGTGCAACCATATCGGCAGCTTATTGGTGAGGCATTCATTTTTATGGACGACAATTCACGTGCCCAGCATGCATATCTTGTGAATGACTTCCTTCAGGATAATGATATCGCTCAACTAGAGTGGCCACTATGTTCTCCAGACATGAAACCTATTGAACGTGCCTGGGATAGATTGAAAAGGTCTGTTTATGGATGACATGACCCAACAACAACTCTGAGGGATCTGTGCTGACTCGCCATTGAGGAGTGGGACAAGCTGGACCAACAGTGCCTTGAAGAACTTGTGGATAGTATGCCATGACAAATACAGGCATGCAGCAATGTAAGAGGTCGTGCTACTGGGTATTAGAAGTCCTGGTGTGTACAGCAATCTGGACCACCACCTTTGAAGGTCTCACTGTATGGTGGTACAATATGCAATGCATGATTTGCATGAGCAATAACAAGGGTGTAAATGATGTTTATGTTGAACTCTATTCCAATTTTCTGTACAGGTTCTGGAACTGAGGTGATGCAAAAATTTTTTTGATGTGTGTAGTAGGTCATGGCAACTAGGGAGGAGGTGGTTGGTTTGGAATCTGCTGGGCATTGGGAAAGGTAGTGTTCAATAGTGGTAAGGCCATGGGAATTAGGGATATTAGTGGAAGTGGAGGTGGCATCAATAGTGATGAGCAGGTAAAGGGACAGGAACTGTGGAGAGTCAGTGGTGGAAATGGTTGTGTCTTGTATATAGGAGGGTAGGTTCTGGGTAATATGATGAATATGTTTGTCTACAAGAGCAGGGATTCTCTCAGTGGGGGCATAGTGACTGTCCACAAAGGAGTGTCCTGGGTGATTGGATTTATGAATTTTAGGAAGCATGTAGAAGGTGGGAGAATAGGGAGTAGTAGGGGTGAGTAGAGAGATGGACTCTGGGGAGAGGTTCTGGGTAGGGCTTAAGGATCTGAGGAGTGATGGAGATCCTGCTGGATTTCTGGAATGGGATCACTGTGGTAAAGCTTGCAGATGGATGTATCTGACAGCTGATGAAGTCCTTCTGCCAGATAATCCTTGCAGTTCACGAGGGGATGTGGAGAAGATTTGGAAATTGTTGTAGAGGGAGTGGACAGTCGTACTCCAAGGCGGGAGTAGGAAGTGAGCAGGTTGGAGAGCTTTTTGAGGTGGTGTTGTGCCTATTGCTCTAGTTCCTCGAGGGCAAGAGTTTCGATGTGTGTTAAGGGTTCCAGGAATTTGGGATTGCATAGCAGGAGAATTTTGTGGATTGAGAGAAGGTACTGCAAGGATGTTTGGGCTTGGTTGATATGGTTTTGCAGGACTATGTTGGTGAGGGCTAAGGAATGGCAGAATCTGAACACGTGGTGGTCATTTTTTAAGGAGGAATGGCAGCCGGAGATGGGTAATTTGATGGTAAGGCCATTTGGGAGGATTCCATAAGCCAAGCAACAATGCAGGAACAGTATGTGGGACTGGGTTCTGGCTAGGGATAAGGAAACCTTTCTGTATTGATGCACATGGAAGGAGCAAGGATCCATGGTGGTGGAAGAAATGTGAAAAATTACATGAATAACATAGAATTACGTCTGAAAAAATATGACAAAACCACCAACAATACCTCCACTTTGACAGCTGCCACCCATTCGATACCAAGAAGTCCCTTCCATACAGCCTAGCCACCAGTGGTCATTGCACCTGCAGTGATAAGCGGTCCCTATTGAAATACACTGAGGGTCTCACTGAAGCCTTCACAAACCATAATTATCCTCCCAACCTTGTACAAAAACAAATCTCTTATGCCTTATCTTTGCAATCTCCTCCCACATCACATATTCCCACTCTCCAGCCACAGGGGAGCATACCCTTTGTAACTCGGTACTACCCAGGATTGGAGCAACTGAAATACATTTTATGCCAGGTTTTCGACTACCTCTCATTGTGCCCTGAAATGAGAAATATCCTGCCCACTATCCTTCCCACCCCTCCCACAATAGTATTCCGCCATCCACCGGACCTACACAACATACTCATCCATCCCTACACAATCCCTGTTCCCAACCCATTATCTCATGGCTCTTAACCCTCTAATAGACCTAGATGCAAGACCTGTCTTATACATCCTCACTACCACCTACTCCAGTCTGGTCACTAACATCACCTATTCCATCAAAAGCAGGGCTACCTGTGAAACCAGTCATGTGATCTGCAAGATAAGCTGTAACCACTGTGCTGCATTTCTATGTCGGAATGACAACCAACAAGCTGTCTGTCTCCAGGAATGGCCAGTGTCAAACTGTGGCCAGGAAACAAGTGGGCCATCCTGTTGCTGAGCATGCTGCCAAACATGACATCCTCTGTTTCAATGACTGCTTCACAGCCTGTGGCATATGGATCCTTCCCACCAACACCAGCTTTTCTGAATTGGCGCAGGTATGAACTTTCTCTGCAATATATCCTACGGTCCTGTAATCCTCCTGGCCTCAACCTTCATTAGTCATTGTCCTCTCCCATCCAGCTCCTTCTCTATCCCTATTCCAGCTCTAAACTGACCTCATTCGTACATCACATCCAGTCTTTTTACGTCTCTCCTTTTCCGCTATCCCCCCCCCCCCCTCTCCCCACCTCTCCGCTCCATCCATCTAACCTCCCGACTGCACATAGCTGCCCTACCCTCTTTCCATTTCATCCCTCCGCATTCCCCAACAGCATGTCACTGGCCACCATGCCTACCCTACTATCCCTCCCCCTCCCCTCCCCAGCCTCCTCCTTACCCCCACCAGTCACCACTCTTATCATGCACTGGTGCTGCTGCTCATAGTGTGGGCTCAGTTGCCTTAGACTGCAATCATGTGTGTGTAAGTTGTGTTTGCGTAAGTGTGTATGTGTGTGTTTACCATCTAATTCTGATGAAGGCCTTACTGGCTGAAAGCTGTATTTGTGACAGTCTTTTTGTTGTGCCTATCTGCGGCTTAGGATTCTGCTATTTGGTGAGTAGCAACTTTCCTTTTCAGAATATTGTTACATTCCTCTACATCCATCTTACTGTAACTAAGTTATGTCAATTCACTCTCTAAGTGAGATGTTAATAACTGCTTGTCTGCTCTGTCTAGCAGAAACACTCTCCTAGCCTTCTTGAGTGATTCATTAATTTTCATAATTATAGTTGCTATAATGACATCATTATCATTAATCCCCGTTTCTATACTGACATTGTTGATAAGGTCTGGCCTATTTGTAGCTACGAGGTCTAAGATATTTCCATTGCATCTGGACTGCCAAGCAAGGTGCTCAAGGCACTTTTCAGAAAATGTGTCCAAAAGTATTTCACATGACTTTTGTCCGTATCCCTTGCAATGAATCCATAGACATCCGAGTCTATACTTGGCAGGTTAGAGTCACCTCCAACTAATATTGCATGATTTAAGTATTTACACACCATTGACTGTAGACTTTCTTTGAATGACTCTAGAACTGTCACAACAGAATTTGTTGTACATGATCAGATGACTTCACTGTCACATGTAACTTCGACCTCAATAGAGACAATGTTTTTGTCAACTGCAATGAACACTCCCCCTCCTGTGACCTCTAATCTGTCTTTCCAATGTATGTTCCATGACTCACTAAATATCTCAGAGCTTTCCACTTTGGGTTTCAGTGAGCTTTCATTCCCAAGAATAATTTGAGTGTGAGAACTTTCCTGGAGGGCAGTAAATTCAGGAACTTTATTGTGAATGCTTTGACAGTTTACTGATAAAATTGTGACAGTTGAAGCGTCTTTATTCTGAACCCTATTTGACTTCCCTAGCTGTGAATCAACTAGCGAATGTTCTTTAGAGCACTTAAAACTACTGCCTAGCTTAAAAATCCCTCATGTACACTCCACAAGTACTCTGCTACCCAAGTAGCTGCTTCCATTGTGTAGTGCACCCCTGACCTATCAAGGAGATGCTTACAAATCCCCACAAGGTAACGTAGGTCTAGAAATCTGCAGCCAAGACCATCACAGAGTTGACAAAGCCTTTGGTTGAGATCCTCCACTTGGCTCCAGACCAAAGGACCCCGATCAACTCTGGGGATGATGTTGCATATTGCAGTCTGTACTTTCATCCCACACGTGAGGTCAGCAGCCCTCACCACCTCCACCAGCCACCTACACAAACTGAGAATTGTCTCAGAACCCATGCAACAGGCATCGTTGGTGCTGACATGAGCCACAACATGCAGACGACTGCACCCTGCACGCTCGATAACCACAGGCAAGACTACCTCCACATCTCAGATGAGGCCCCTCAGCAGACATACCGAGTACACATTGACTTTCTTTCTAGCCCTGAATGCTATCTGTCCAAGGGGCTCCATAACGTGGAGTTTCCAGTAACCCATAAACCCCTCACCTGCATGTGAATGCTCAGATCCTGCTGAAGGACCAGCCATCTATTCACTTACAGGTTGAACGGGTGAGGCCAGGTGGCCAGTCTCCACATTGGTACTACGCATCCTTGACACAAACATGTTACCACCACCTGCCACTCACCCTGCTGTGAGGTCTGATCCACTATGTCGTGTGCTCTGGGAGGTGCCTTGGAAGCAGAGCCTGCAGGCAAAACAAGTGAGAGCTGAGGTGTCCTATGTTACATGCTATATTTTCCACCACCATTACACCCCAGTGGCCTGAAGGGGATTGACCATAGTCAACAGCAGCAACACAGTTCATGAACGGCAGCCAACTCCTCTTGCATCCGCACACAGCAAGCACACATCCGATCTGACCTATCAAGACTAACAGAAGAAATGAACTATAAAAGCAGACAATCCTTGATAAGTGACATGCTACCTTGTTGTGTCACCAATGGATGCAGATGTGTTAACAAGCAGTTGCACTAAAAACTGAATGAATTTTCACTTACAGAAATGCGATATTAACCCCCTTAAACAGAGAAGCATGCACAAAATTTAATAAATATACTATGTGAAAAACACAGAAAAGGATAAACACTTAATAAATGAAAAGCACCAGTTTGCTTTTGTTCCACAGTATTACTTTTATTGTGTTAACCGGTTTTTGGCTTACAAGGCCATCTTCAGGCATTCACTGAGTATTGTCACCAAAGAAGTTACAATGTTTGAAGATAACATTGGAAGAGAAGTAATATGTCTAGACTGAAGCAGAAACATACAGTAAGTAACATATTTGACAGTGTGGTGGTAATGCAATGAAAAAGTAAAAAATTGCACAGTAAATAAATAAAAACATAAATATAAGAACCGACAGAAGATTCTGTTAACACTCTATAGATGTACTCGTATCACAGCCGAGAGCTGGAGCCTGACTGACTGGCTTACTAAATAAATGGACAGTTAATTTCAAAACAAAACAAAAAAGCATCTACTGTGCTACAGACTGAATGAATTTACATTTACAAAAACCTGAGATTAACTCTCTTAAATAGAGAAACACATGTGAAATTTAATAAATATACTATGAGGAAAACACAGAAAAGGATAAACTCTTAACTTGTTGTTCTGTAGATGCACTTGTATCGCAGCCAAGAGCTAGAGCCTGACCTAGAAGCTTTGTGTGAGGGTCACAACTTTCATCCCCAGCAAAAATCTTTGACCAAAATGTGGGATCATGCCTGGCTCTATGCAGTAGTTCAGCAGATATCCTTTGTCTTTCCCTTTTCTGTTCATTTGTTAGTGTGTGAGAGACAAATTTTGTGTTAAGTTTCCATTTCCCTAAATCTTTGCATAAAATGTAACACACATCATGATTCAAATTAAGTTCCTCTGATAACGCATGGACAGATACATTATGGTCTTCTTGCAATAACTGCCTAACTTGCCCCATATTTGCATTGGTATGTGCTGTTGATAGGCGACCAGCTGTGAGATCATCTTGCAGCTGTCACAAAACCTTTTGTGCCACTCAAAAACATGACTTCTTGAAAGTACCTCACCTGCATATGCTTGCTTAATGTTGTCTGCGTTTCACTAGAGCTTTTCGCGAGCTTAACACAGAACTTAATGTTCACCTTTTGATCACAATCAGCATCTATTGTGCCACCATAGCTAATGCAACAAGAACCCAAACAGTGTGTTTCTAAGCACAACCCTGCCACCTAGTGAGTTTGCAGGGAAACATGGCCAAAATCATTTCAAGCACACACACACATACACACACACACACACACACACACACACACACACACACACACACACACACACACACATACCTGGTAACATAAAAGCAACATTTGTTCCTTTTTAGTATTACAAACTCAGAAATAAAAAAAAACTGTCCTGGAACTTTTCTGACCAAGGGAGTATTTGAACCAGTTAACAATGGTCATGAGAATGACTCATTGGTAACAGAGTCATTATTCGGATCAGTATTGGGATCAGGCTGGAAAAGCAGCATCAGGTGACAGTCATTTGCTGCTGCCACAAAAGTCTTTGGTCACCTACCAAACAGCATCAAAAGCCTGACAGATAGCCAACTAACATTTAAAAATAAGTTACAAGAATTTCTAGATGACAACTCCTTCTACTCATTGGCTGAATTTTTAGATATAAATTAAGGGGAGCAAAAAAAAACTTAAACATTAGTGTCATGCAATATTTTGTGTAATGTAATATCTTGTACAGACATCTTTTATTAACCGACACGTTCCACATCATTACGAAGTGTTGTATTCATGGTCCATGGAACAAGTATTAATCTAATCTAATCTAATCTCTAATCTAATCAGAAGACTGGCTTTAGATAAGAAAACAAAGTTTAATTGTTATAAGAATAAGTACTGGACTGGGATTAAATCCAGTAAATCCAGCAGATTGGAATGGGATTTAAAACAACATGGAGTAAATTGAAGTCACCATAGTATCAGATCAGCATCAAGGGCAAGTGCAGACCAAGTCCTTACTACCAAGTCTTGGGATGAAGTCCTAACGTGAAGTCTCCTGAAAGACTCATTATGAAGTCTTGCTCCTCACTAGATGTCTCCACCAGAAAAGTCCATGAAATGTCGGTCATCAAATCACATCACGCTACCAAAAAGAGTCCTTTCACTTCCCAGCTCTCTGATTCTGATCCAGGTCTTCCCCTCTTAAACTCCCAGAGCACTGAAATTTTGTCATTGCAGCTTATCAATGCCTGATGACACATCAGTTCCAGGCAATAGACAATTCCTCCTGGGCAATTCTCTTCCTCTTGATTCCTTGTCACAGGATGCCAACTTTCTTCTGAAAACCAGCAGGATTTTTGCTTACTCAGATCCATCAAGCATTTTCAAGGTTCTGTTTGAGAAGATAATGGCTTTCAGTGTTTTGCAAACAAGCTAACCCCTCAAGGAGTCTTCAGGTGCTTTACAGAGGTGCACGTTTAAGTGAAAGAACGTTTTTCCCTAGTGTAGAAAGCTGGCTGTGACTAGTCCCTTCTGCCAATCGTAAGCCTTTCACAGTAAGATATCGTCACTGGGAAATAGTGCTCTTCTTGGCATACACACATTATACATCATTTGTGTTTTAAGGAAGGATTTCCACAGATCACCAACACGTACTTCATGGTTCCTTTTGTGTATAAAGCCAGTTCATCCCAGGCACTATCTATTATACTTTGGCATATACTACAGGTTCTATGTAATTCCATTTGTGGCATTAATATAATTAAACAAGTAACTGCCTGCCTCCTGTTATCCATAGGTGAATAATTTCCCACTTATGTGCAGCAGACTGTATCAAGTGCAAATAATATGATATAAAACAGGGAAGGGGGTGACATTACGCTAAACATGTCCCTCCTCCTGAAAAGCAGAACTGAATTATGTGTGCGGAAATGACAGGTAGGGAAATGTGGAACAACTAAACAGTGCAGGATAAAAAATATTGCAAGCATTATGTACTTATGTAGAAATTTCCTGGAAACTTCCTCACACTGTAGTGCTTGTACCATACTAACAAAATTCCTTTGTAGGAAGATTCCATAAACTGTTCTGCAGGACAGAAAATGGATTGTTGTGAAATGTTAGCCATTTTACAACTTATGAATGACAATACACACAGTGAACAGTTGACCATCTTATCCCTTATGATTGTATGACTGAGTTTATTGTATTCACAACATGATGTTTCACAGTAGTATATTTGAATATGTTGTTTTCTTTCCTATTGTTGAAGGAGATGAGGCAGTTGTAGGTAAAATTAATCAGCTGTATCACTCTTTTAGGTTGAGAAGTTCTACTCAAAGCAGTATTCAGACAAGGAGGAGGGTTTGCAGCAGTTGAAAGATGTGCTTCGGGCATATGCATCTGGAGAGAAACATCCTGAGCAACCAACTGCTTCACCAAACAAAATCGCAAGGGCTGCAATTTTCTTATTACACAGGGCACTCAGGGATAAGGTATATTCCGTCTACAGTTTGGCAGCTGAAAATATTAGGCTGTTTTTCTCAGAATTTGTTCCTACCAGGTAAAAATTAAATGTGTTCTTTACATAATTTATTATTGGAAATTATCTTTAGTTGTTCATACAGCGTAAAGATAAAGCTTACACACTCTAGTTTTAAAATGGTAAGTACAAAATACATGTTAAGAAATTTTCATTGTTTTAAACGACTTTTACCCAGGTCATAAAAGATATAAATAATAAATGTAATCCTGATATATGTGTAACAAATCTTCAGTATTTGTGTGTGTGTGTGTGTGTGTTCATCATCAAGAACTTAAAATGAATAAATACATCAAGTTGACTCATAAATAATTCAGATAAATTACTTTTCTGTTTAATGTCATTGCCAATTTGCAGGAAAAGTAAATCATTAATTTGACAATATTTTCAATATTTCTATTTACTGTCGTTCCACCGTAGTTCTGATGTGTAATTCATGTCTTAACAAGAATATCTGCACTGGAAATGGGCAAGTGGAATGAACAATGTGTAGGACTTGCCTGTCACAGTCTAGCAAGAACCTCTTTAAGCACTTACTATGTTATTGGTAACTTCACAACACAGTTATTCTGTCTTCAAAGGTGTCTAGCTAATGACTGCCTGAATCATTTATGGTATGCTTAAATGATGTGGTAATATAAGAAAAATTACTTTATTATTCGTTGCAAAACTATTCTTTATTTCATAAAGTGGTGATTTATTCACTTAAAATTGAAATAAAATGTATGACTGACAGCAAAGCTGTAATCGGAAAACAAACTGGAATTCTGTTTCCCTAACAACTCTTCCATCCTGGCAGGAACATATGTGCCAATAAAACAAGAGTTGGCAATCCTGAAACACTGTACCTTTAAATATATCATAAGGAGAAGCCATCTATATTCCAATATCCACAAAATTTATAACCCAACATCTTCAAGAGAAATGTCATCAAACATCATCAAAAGAAATAATTAAATTCATAATAATAATGAGAAATTTGTTACCGGGTATGTATTTCCAGGAACTAACATGCAGTTTATGTGAGAGACATTGCTAAATAGGAAGGTGGCATGACAGTGTGCAGTGTTCCTACTGAGAAATACATGAGCTTTTTATCCTCTGGTGAATATTGATCTGTATGTTGCAAGTTTGGTAATGGATATCAGACATTGGATGATTAAAGACAAGACATGGCCATTATGGAGCCCAAACCTGGCAATAGGATGATGAATTTTACAAAGCCAATTCCTAATTGAGATGAAAAAGTGAGGTGTAATTTTCCCACTTCTTGGACAGCAATGTTACCTTGCCAATAATTAGTAAAGTTTGAAGACATCCCACAGAGTTGATGAGGACTTCTGTTGAAAGTGCCATGTTGAGGAGAGGTGTGAACCATAATGCCTGAAAAAATACACTGTTGCAGATAGTAATTCCTTGTGCCTTGTGTAGTCACTCTTCTTAAGCACCTCCTTCTTTCTGTGAGGAAAAAATGCATCCAGAATTGTAAACATTTATAATAAAACCCTGCAAGTAATGGCAAGAGATCAACAGAGCCAGGGCTGCAATTTTCTTATTACACAGGGCACTCAGGGATAAGGTATATTCCGTCTACAGTTTGGCAGCTGAAAATATTAGGCTGTTTTTCTCAGAATTTGTTCCTACCAGGTAAAAATTAAATGTGTTCTTTACATAATTTATTATTGCCAGGGATATAGCTTGGAATAAACAAAAGTTTGTTTGCAAAGTAACTAAAAGTATTGTATGAAGAAAAATGATCTAGAGAGAAAAATTTTGGAAGAAGAGAAGAGGGGCAGAATGAAATACACTATAATTAAAGACATTATAGTGTTAATAAAAAGCAGATATTATAATATTCTTACATCATTATTTACTTTGATTTTGTTTGACTTGTAGCCTCACTTATTAACTACTGTAACATAAATTATCCTTATTAAATGGGCAAACAATAACCTAGAATTATTTACTGGACCAAATAAATAAATAAATAAATAAAAAGAGTGGGGACAAATAGGAGGACCATACACAATACCTAGGACAGTGTAAGATAGAAAAAAAAGAGTTAAATCAGAAAAAGTTTGTATTAGAAAGAAAGAAAAAGATTACATAAAATGAAATATACAAGAAAGAATGGAGTAAGCTTAAATGGTTGCAAATCCATTTTAAATAAAAAAAAAATAGTATTTTCACATATGTGAGCCTTACTTGCACCTTACAATGTGTCCTAAAGAAATATGACCATGATTAAAATTCCAAAATAAATATTACAGTAGAGCGTCAATTATCCGAAGTAATTGGGGGACATGGGTGTTCGGAAAACTGGTTTGTTTGGATAATCAAACTGTACATGTTTATTTGCCAAAAATAAGTACTGTACAGTAAATTTATTCATAAAAACAGGCATCTCTCTTAGTATTACAAAGTAACATACAAAGGCAACTTCAGTAGGAATATATAGTATGTGGCACAGTTTATTAAACAAAAATATATACATATTACATATGCATTTTGCATGAACAATACACACAGCATACAAAATTAACATTTTAAAAAAATCCTTTATTTTGGTCTGTCTAAGCAAGCCTACACGCTTACGAGCAGCTAAGTCACGTACTTTTTTTCATTACAGATATCTGAAACTGGTCACTTTCATCTTGGGCTTCAAATCATTGCAAGGCAGTATCTAAACAAGTGAACGCCTCAGAAGCTGTTGGTATAGTTTCATCTTCACTTTCTGGAGTACTGATTGATGAGATGCTGGCGGCGTCATCTTTATCAGTGACAACATTTACAATCTCGTTGTCCTGCATGATTTGGTGTCCTGGATCTGCATTGTCGATATTCATCCATTCATGAACGTCTTCTTCATCACATTCGTGGCAATCTATTTCTTTTAGCACACCGAGAATTTCGGACATATCATTCTGTTCGTCATTTTCAATCATACCTTGTGAATTTTCTTCTGTGTCCAAAATTTTATTCCAGGCTTTCTTCAAACTCTCTTCCTTTACACTATTCCATGCTGCGCTGATCATGTAGGATGCGCCTTTCAAGTCAATATTCTTATGATTTCTTAAGAGACTTTCTTCTGCATCCTCTTCTCTTTCTAACAATAACTTACGCAACAATTCTTTCCTGTAATATCGTTTGAAAGTCTCAATAATGACTTGATCCATGGGCTGTAATAAGGAGGTTACGTTAGGTGGAAGAAATATTACCTTTATGAACTCATCTTTTTTGTTTAAAATATCACATGACGGATGAGTTGGTGCATTGTCAAGGAGAAGTAGTGTTTTCTCCCTCTTCCCATTCTTTAGTTGATGAACTTTTACATAGGGTACAAAAACGTCCAGAAACCACTTCATAGAAATCAAACTATCCATCCAGGCACTCTTTTTTGAGGTGTACACAACAGGCTAGGCTGATATATTAACGTGCTTGAAACAACGCGGCTTTTTACTTTTACCAATGATGAACATAGGCAGTCGGTGACTTCCAGTAGCATTAGCACAAGCCAAAGCTGTAATACGGTCCTTGCTTGTTTTAGGACCAGGTGCTGCTAATTCATGATGTGAAACAAGAGTTTTTCTCGGTAAAGCTTTCCAGTTAAGTCCAGTTTCGTCAGCATTGTAAACGTTTTCGAGAGCATAATCTTCTTCCCTTAATACGTCCCTTAGTTTTGAAAGAATCAGCCGACAGTTTTTCTCCCTGTATTGTAAGCTCACGAATGCCGTGTCTTGACTTGAAGCATTTTAACCAGCCCGTGCTCGCTTTAAAGTTCGAAGGCCCTCCAAGTTTTTCGTTGACCTGCATTGCCTTCTCACACAGAATGGGACCTGAGATAGGTTCTCCTTCCAATCTGTTTTGTGTAAACCACTTGTAAACAGCATCATCTAGATCTGTGTTAGTGGCGAGCTTCATAGTTTTACGGCTTGTTGATCCATCAGTAGAATCAAGCATAGCTATAAAATTTGCTATGCTCGTCTTTTGGTTTTTTATATCTGTAATTGTCGACTTCCCCACCTTGTACTCACTGGATAAAGTGGTTGCAGATTCACCTTCTTCTAACCTTTTAATAATCTCGTACTTGTCCCTCATAGAAAGGACAACACATTTACGTTTAAGCATTTTGTATCATCAAGTTCACTTCTTCACGCAGCAGCACACAAGTGGTTGTAACAGAGAACAGAAGGTGACTGTTTGCACCATGAGAAGCTCTTCTTGGGGGCGCGCAATCCTTCAAACTGTGTGGAGCGGCATGCCTCAACTCTAAGCTTTCGCAGCTGTTGCTGTGAACAGCTTTGATACTGCCGCTACTTCTACTGCCAGTGCCAAGCCGACAGAAGTGTGCTGATTGTTGAAACACAATGACTGGGGGCTTGGCCGGTCAACAGCACCTTGTGAAGGCCCCATTAGAAGCAATGTTCCGCCAGCGGTGGCCCTGTGCGGCGACTACTGTGGGAAACTTGGTTTGGGAGTGAGGGGTATGATGGACGGTAGGGTGGGAGAGTAACAGGTACGAGCGAGTACACAGTTTGGTTAAGCGGTCGTTCGGTTGACCGACGTTCGGATAATTGACGCTCTACTGTATTCCAAATAACTTGGAAATCTGAACATAAGAAAATTTTTCAGGTTAAATTTAATCACTTACAGTTTATTCAGTAGTTCTGCCCCACCATAAACATCATTGGTGTAGAAATTAGTGTCAGTGTAATTGAGAAACAGCTGAAATCATTTAGATTGAACAAGTTCCCATGGCCTGATAAAATTCCCATCTGTTCTACATGGAATCTGCAACTGAATTAGCCCCTCTCTCAACCATATTCTATCATAGATCCATCAAACAAAAATATTTACCCACTGGTCACAGCCTTTTACAAGAGAGGTATCAGAAAGTGATCCATAAAGTTTATCATTCAGTATCATTAACATCCATCTGTTTCATAATCTCACAACACATTGTAAGGAACAGATCATCATGCAGCATACATGCCAAAAACATCAATCACGTGAAACTGAACTAATTTTTCTCACATTATATATTGAGTGTGACAGAGTGAAGCAATCAGGTGGATGCAGTATTTCTTGACTTCTGGAAAGCATTTGACTCAGTACCACATCAACACTTACAAACTAAAATATGATCGTATGGGTTATCAAATGAAATTTGTGACTGGATTGAGGATTTCTTGACAGGGAGGACGTTATTTGTCATCTTGGTTCAAAGGGTCATCAACGGAGGTAGAAATAACTTCAACCTTGCCCCAGGGAAGTGTGTTGGGGCCCATTAATGATCCAGCAGACAATATTAATAGTAGCCTGCAGATTATGCAGTACTGTCTGGGGGTAAAAAAAAGTTTCATAAATATGCATTGAAACCTTTATGACATTCGCAAGTGGTATAAGAAATGGAAACTTGCTTTAAATGCTCAGAAAAATAAAACTGTGCACTGCACAAAATGCAAAAATGTAGTACACTAAAACAATACCAGTGAGTCACAATTGGCATCAGTCATCTCCTGCAAACATTGAGGTGTAACAGTTTTTGGAGATACAGAGTGGAATGATCACACAGGCTCAGTAATAGGTAAAGCAAATGGCAGACATTGATTCATATGCAGAATACTGGGAAAATGTATGCAGTCCATGGAGAAGATTGCTTACAAAATACTCAAGCCGTCCATCCTGGATCACATTCCAGATAGGAATAACAGTGGATATGGAATGTATACAAAGAAGGGCAGCATAACTGGTCATAGATTTGTGTGACCAAGTGGACAGTGTCACTGAGATGCTGGAAAACCTGAACTGGCAGAAGTTGAAGACACATGCCAACAGCCCTGTGAAAGTCTATTCACAAAGTTTCACGAACTGATATTAAATGGGCAATCTAGGAATATACTGCAGACCCCTACATATCACTCCAATGTGGATCACCTTCAATCTAAACATTGAAGAAGATAAAAATAAAAGAAATGTTCAAGAGTGAGATTAAAATATGAGGTGAAAGGATAACAATGACAAGATTTTATGACCACATTGCTAACTTCTGTGAAAGTGAAGAAGAATTATAATATCTGTTGAATGGAATGAATAGTCTAATGAGAACAGAATGTGGACTGAGAGTAAATCAAAGAAAGACAAAAGTAATTAGGAGTATCGGAAATGAGAACAGCGAAAAACTTAACATCAGGGTCGGGGATCACAAAGTAGATGAAGTTAAGGAATTCTGATATCTAGGCAGCAAAATAATCCATGGTGGGTGGAGCAAGGATAACATAAAAAGCAAACTAGTACTGCCAAGAGAAGTTTGCTAGTATCGAACAAAGGGCTTGATTTGAGGAAGAATTTCTCCGAATGTACATTTGGAGTACAGCATTGCATGGTAGTCAATCATGAACGGTGGGAAAACCAGAACAGAAGAGAACAGGACAATTTGAGATATGGTGCTACAGAAGACTGTTGAAAATTAGATGGACTGACAAGGTAAGGAATGAGGAAGTTCTCCACAGAACTGGCGAGGAAAGAAATACATGGAAAACACTGACAAGGAGAAGGGACAGAATGATAGGATGCCTGATAAGACATCAGGGTATTATTTACATGGTACTGGAGGGAGCTGCAGAGGGTGAAAACTAGAGGGAGAGAGGTTGGAAAAAATCCAACAAATAATAAAGGATGTAGGTTGCAATTGCTGGTCTGAGATGAAAAAGTTGGGGCAGGAGAGGAACTCATGGCGGGCAATGTCAAAGTATTCAAAAGACTGATGACTTAAAAAAGGACCATGAAAGCAAGCTTAGTCTAATTATAGTAAAAACAGAGACACTCTAGCAATCATTCTTTCCCTAAAGCCATGCTTGAATGGAATGAGAAAAAACATTCATAAGTATTACAATGACAAATAACCTCTCCCATGTACTTCACAAAGCTTTGCAATGTATGGATGTGGATGCAGGTATTCTTTCAATCATAGCTCAGTTCTGCCTTTCTCATGTATTATTCCATTTAAATATGTAAATATGGCTGTATATTTAGATTAATTGATAAAGAGTACAGTCTGCAAAATAATTTGGGTGCAGTTACAAAGTTTGGTTGAAAATGTTCGAACTGTTTTCAATGATCAGGTCAGTTACTGTTGCATAAAATGTTCTCAGAAAAATTATAAGTAATTCTAATAAAACTCTCTCTTTACTGTAATGTATGGTGCTTTGCCCTTCTCAAACAAAATTAAATCTCATCAAACATAAACTGAAAATTGATACACTCAATATCCTCATTCTCACCAACAAATGTAAAGAACTAGTAGACCTTTTGGACAGGCCTAAGCTCAGGATATTGTAGTTAAGTGAGACAAAGTGAAAAAGCTATGGGAAGAAACTACTGAGAAATGGATATGTGCAATACTGGAGTGATAACAGCAATGAATCCAAAAATGGAGTTGGCCTCATCCTCCATAAAGATATAGACATACAGACAGACTCATCCAGATGAGCCAGATTACCCAAAACTGAGAAAGGGAGAGTAGAAGAAGAATGGCCCTTATTCAAGAAAACCCTTGTTAGAAAAGCCACAGACATCTGTGGGAAAAAGTGCCATACCAAACGAGAAGGAAACACCTTGGTGGAATGATTGGGTAAAGACAGCAGTAAAAGATAGGAACATACTGAAAAGAAAATTAGACCATGAAAAACAGAAAACAGATGATAGAAAAAATGAATCAGCAATTGAACATCTAGCTCAGGAATACTGGCGAAAGAAACTAGAGATAGAGGAAGACTGTCAGGGAAGTAGGCAATTACTATACAAAGTACTAAACAGTAAACAAAATCAATATGTAAATGTCCCCGCCCTGGAAACAGACGACGGTAACTTAATACGAACAGAGGAAGGGATCAGGGATGAAATAAAAAGGTACTTTAACATGGTGCTAAATGGAGATGGGGACAACACTGTCATCAACAATTGTAGAGTAATTAATGAAGTCCAAACCAACAGATGCCCATTAATATGGTGTGCGGTAGAAACAGCATAAAGAGAATGCGGAATGGAAAGTCGACAAGCTGTAATGATCTCAGCTCACACATGATAAAGGCAGTTGGAATATTAGGCTTAAATTGGCTATTAGAGTGTTGTCATTGGTATGAAAAGAACACTAAATCCCAGAAGATTGGAGTAAAGGAGTCATCATCCCTCCGTTCAAGAAAGGCAATCGATGAAAATGTGGAAATTATAGAGGCATAATGCTGCTGTCACACACCCTGAAGCTGTTAGAAAAGATCATAGAAATGATCATTAGAAAGATAATAGAACCTTCACTCGAGGAAGAACAATGTGGATTCAGGAAAGACCGAAGTACTATGGATCTTATTTTTGCAGTAAGAATGCTGAAAGAAAAGTACTGGGAATATGGAAGAAATCTTGTGATTGTGTTTGTGAACATTGAAAAAGCGTATGACAGTGTTCAATTGAAACAAGAAATGGGAATATTTGGAAGACCTAAAGGTGCCAATGTGCTTAATCGATAAAGTCAAGATACTGTACTAAAAGTGTTACAGCTGTGTCCAGATGGGCAATGGATGATCAGTATGGTTTGAAACAAAGAGAGGTGTCCAACAAGGAAGTGCCACCGTGTCACCACTCCTGTTTATAATAGTAATGGACATCATCATAAAATCTATCAAGAAATTAGACAACAAAACAAATGCCCTAGTTGTTGCTGATGATTTGATAGTATGGGGAGAGGCAGAAGCTGAAGCATAGAAGAAACATAATGATTGGAACAACACATTCAAAAATTTGGACTAAAAATAAGTAACACAAACACAGTAGAAATGACTACCAACAGTCAAAGAATAACCTCAAATACATTTCTAGAAGGAGTCAAAGTAGAATCTGTTTCTCATTTCAAGTATCTAGGAGGCATTATCTTGAAAGACAGCACCATTAAGCAGGAAATACTCAGCAGGACACAGAAAGCATCCAGTTTTTATAGTCAAATCACAAATCTTCTCTGGGATGATAAAATGCCATGAAAAGCAAAAGTGACTATGTACCACATCTATTTTGTACCAGTCCTAACATATGATTTAGAAACATGTATCCTACCAAACAAAAACCTCAGCAGAATTCAAGCAACAGAAATGAGATTTGTTAGAACAGTGAATCAAACAACTAGAAAGGAATGAGATGAACAGAAAAGTAGCTGGTATTGAGGTTCCTGTTACCAGTGTCATAAGAAATGCAGGCTTCATTGGTATGGGCACATTATGAGAATGAATAGCCAAAGACCTGCTAAAAGGGTTTTCAACCTGAGACTCATAGGAAGAAAACCATGAGGAAGACCAAGAAAATACAGGATAGAGACTGTAGGATCAGATGTGGGGGAGAAAGGACAAAATTGGTAAGTTTTCCTGGAACAGAAGTGTGGGATCCTGCCCATTCGTCTCTTATAGGGTGCCTAGGAAGCTGTTTCTTGGATAGCTAGACAACATACAAGCAAATCATATTAATGGAGCTTATTACTGTAATTGAATTGACAGTACTTAACTTTAGTTTCTGCATGATGGGTCACAAGAAATTGGTGACATGCAAATAATCAAAGTCCTTTGGTATATACAATTTCCATCCAAGCTAATCACACAAGTTCACAAGTCACTGCTGTTGTTAATATCACTGTGGCTTTTCTAGTGCAGCTCTTCTAGTGCATCTTCTAGAGCCTCTCTTCTAGTCCAGCTGCGGCTAGGCAGCACATCACTTTTATTCTCTTTGTGTAGAGGCCGCTTCTGTTATGGTGACATCCTAGTCAGTGTGCTATTGGCTGACATTGTCTCACAGCCCTCTCTGCTGTATAGCTCTTGATCTTTGTGCCAACACTTGTCATTACACCAGAACAAGGAGATGTAGGAGTTGGTGAGCAAGCACTTGTACATCAAATCTGGGAAACTGGAGTTGGAAAGCGATGGTGATGATTATCAAATATAAACTGCCACTTCATACTTGATACTCTCATTACATGTGTGTCCTCTGTGGTAACCATGCAGTATGAATATAAATCACTGTCTGACTCTTCCAGTGTGTTTCATTCCCATAACCTGCAATATCTTTGCACAAAATGACAATGCCCAATACTTCTTGAACCAGCTGTGTGGTGGCCCTGAGAATGCTATGAGCCGAAGAAGGGTACACTGCCCCAGTTTCTTGTGAGCATATGCAGTGCACTTACAGTAGTAGTGAAATGACCAAAAAAGTAGGGGATACCCAGAAACATCAAAAAGTGTCAGACATTTATATAAACAGACAAAAAACTGAAACAGTGAGACAGAGGTATCAGATAACAATGAAATCATTATCATGGTGTCAAACATACCAAATCAGGAAGCTATGGTCAAACAATGAGGAAATTAAAGAGAAGTTCAAAGATGTTGGTAGTGACACTTAGATATTTTAAAAGTCTTGTGATGAACATAGTGGAATAAACATCAAATAATAGACTGCAGTGGTAATTTAAGAGTTGAAAATTTAATGAACTGCTATTTTATATACCAGTATAAATTCTGTTAAATGAAATCTGTAGACCTTCATTGTTCAAACTGTGTACATCACACTTTAATACAATAACTGTATGTTGTTCTGTTCAGGGTTACTTCAGCAGAGGTATCTAGAAGTGTAGAGCGTCTGCTCCCAGAACTATTGTCCAAATCTGGTGACACCACTCCACGGATTCATAATATGGCTGTTCACACCATACTCAGTATGGCAGACTGCCAGGAGGTCAGGTATTGAACTCAGTGCAGTAATGCTCACCAGTTGCACAAGTTGTGTGCTGTTGAAAAACATAAAAAATCTGTTGATCCTGCACGATCTCATCTCTTCCTTTAACATGCACATTTATTTATTTTCTTAAGCCTCTGTATGTCTTCCTGTGGAGCACATTAATCATACCTTGTTTTTCTTGTTTTGGTCACATTACACAACAGGATGGTTATTAGTGCTTGATTCAGTGTTTTTGTCCTCTTAATTGTCAAATATCTCCGTTTACTGCATTACTATGTTGTTAAAAACTTCCTACAGGAGCAAGACAAGATACCTTACAGTTTACAAGAAGAGTAGACACACTCAGAAGCCTCTGTTAAATATGCTAGTCTGCTTAACAGTAGCTTATGAAGAAAACCAGTATCCAACATTTTTATGAAAATCTAGGATTATAGCCTGTAAGAGTACAATTTTATACAGTAAAAAATTTCAAAATATGTCAAGATAAACTCTGTATTTCCTCTCGAGTTTAGACCAAATAAACTACACTACTGGCCATTAAAATTGCTACACCAAGAAGAAATGCAGATGATAAATGGGTATTCATTGGACAAATATATTATACTAGAACTGACAAGTGATGACATTTTCACGCAATTTGGGTGCATAGATCCTGAGAAATCAGTACCCAGAACAACCACCTCTGGCCGTAATAACAGCCTTGATATGCCTGGCATTGAGTGAAACAGAGCCTGGATGGCGTGTACAGGTACAGCTGCCCATGCAGCTTCAACACGATACCACAGTTCATCAAGAGTAGTGACTGGCATATAGTGATGAGCCAGTTGCTCGGCCACCATTGATCAGACGTTTTCAATTGGTAAGAGATCTGGCGAATTTGCTGGCCAGGGCAGCAGGCGAACATTTTCTGTATCCAGAAAGGCCCGTACAGGACCTGCAACATGCGGTCGTGCATTATCCTGCTGAAATGTAGGATTTCGCAGGGATCTAATGAAGGGTAGAGCCACGGGTCATAACACATCTGAAATGTAACGTCCACTGTTCAAAGTGCCGTCAATGCGAACAAGAGGTGACCGAGACATGTAACCAATAGCACCCCATACCATCACGCCGGGTGATATGCCAGTATGGCAATGACGAATACACGCTTCCAATGTGCATTCAACACGATGTCGCCAAACACGGATGTGACCATCATGATGCTGTAAACAGAACCTGGATTCATCCGAAAAAATGACATTTTGCCATTCGTGCAACCAGGTTCGCCATTGAGTACACCATCACAGGTGCTCCTGTCTGTGATGCGTCAAGGGTAACTGCAGCCATGGTCTCCAAGCTGGTAGTCCATGCTGTTGCAAACGCCGTCGAACTGTTTGTGCAGATGGTTGTTGTCTTGTAAAAGTCCCCATCTGTTGACTCAGGTATCAAGACGTGGCTGCATGATCCGTTACAGCCATGCAGATAAGATGCCTGTCATTTCGACTGCTAGTGATATGAGGCTTTTGGGATCCAGCATGGCGTTCCGTATTATGCTCCTGGACCCACTGATTCCATATTCTGCTCACAGTCATTGGATCTCGACCAACGCGTGCAGCAAAGTCACGATACGATAAACCGCAATCGCGATAGACTACAATCCGACCTTTATCAAAGTCGGAAACGTGATGGTACGCATTTCTCCTCCTTACACAAGGCATCACAACAAAGTTTCACCAGGCAACACTGGTCAACTGTTGTTTGTGTATGAGAAATTGGTTGGAAACTTTCCTCATGTCAGCAAGTTTTAGGTGTCGCCACCGGCGCCAACTTTGTGTGAATGCTCTGAAAAGCTAATCATTTGCATATCACAGCATCTTCTACCTGTCGGTTAAATTTAGTGTCTGTAGTACGTCATCTTCGTGGTGTAGAAATTTTAATGGCTAGTAGTGTAGACACCAACAGTAAAAATTTTTAAAACAAACACAATAAGAAGAGGGAGGGACCATATTTAATCCAATAGTTATCATACAGATAGAACATGGAATGAGTTTTGCCTTAGGATGCAAGTTGTGTTGCCATTGTCATATTGGAAGCAGAAAAACAAACAAAGCAGTGTTAAAAAACTTATACAGCAAAGCTTACACAAAATCAGTGGGTAGATATTGAGTTAAACAGAGAAAACCATTTATAAAATAAGAGAAAACTTCATGTGAGGCAAGCATTCACTGTAAGCAGGCAGCATCATGCTTACAGAGAAATAATAAATGTTGTTCCATATGTTTCCCTCCTTCCCTCTCTTCACTGCATTGCAAAAAGCCTTCAATAATTTTTTTCCAATCATAGCTTTTGTTAGATTTTTTTATGTAGCTTCACCATCTTTCTACATGTTTTACTTTGTTTCTCTCTTCTTATATACTCCTTCTTATCACTGAATTCTGTTATACTTTGTACTTAGTCCAATCAATCTTTAAAATTTTCCAGAGAGCTGCATATTATACCAGTGCACCTCACACGTCCATTAACAAGCAGCATACATCCTAGACTTGCTCTCAGCCGCATTGAGATGGTGGAACAGTTGGTTTTAAGCCACGGTATCTCTACAGACAAGCAAAGGTAATTTGCATTGCATTTTTCCTGTGTAGTATAAGTAAAGGAGGGTAGAAAAAACTTGTAATTATCAAGTATTAGCAGGCTGACAAATATATACAGAAACTGCCAAAAAACACAAACAGCTACAAACAAATGGATTAAAGCCAAGAACTGTACAGAACTGAATGTTACTTGTATCTGTACATTGTTGAATGAGGAAGCCCTGATCCTTTTGTATCAGTCGGTCTACTGTAGCTTTGTAAGTAGAAGTTTTTCTATCTTTATTTGGCATGTAAGTATTACTATTCTGCATACTTGATTAAATCAAAATATTTGACCATATTATTGGAAAGTAGCAAATTTTCAAATGTTGATTGAGACTTTGAGATAAAAATGTCTGTGCTTCCTTGATTTTGTAAAATGATGTTATGAAACAGCCATTATTTCCATGAATGTGGAAATAATCTTCCTGTTGATCTGTAATAATTCTTCTATCTGTGAAAATTGGATAGTATTCATCACATCCAGAGCATTTACCAATCTACATATTCTTTCTTAACACTGCAAAATAACAAGTCATTATTGCATGTGCCTTTATTGGCCCAGTAGGGACTCAGTAACTCAGATTCCATAAGCGTGCTCGTTGCTCTGCCAGTATCTTAACCTAGTATAATTCAACAGACTTAATTAGCATCCAGTGATCACTGATATAATAATGAAATCATTCCAGAGATTATTGTGCCATCATAAAAAACTTATTTCAGTAGTTGCCATCACAAATTACTCCCTTCAACTGACAGACAATATCTCACATGTACAAATCTCAAACAATGAGATCCCACTTTTGAACACATTGCTGTCAAATAACACTTTAATATACTTAATACACAGCAATATGCTTCATGACAAAAAAATTCTCTATTTCTGCCTCATCATTCCCCACCCCCTCCATCGGCCACCCACACACACACACTTTTTTCTTTGTAGCTGTATGTGTTTTTAATGTTAGACTGGAGGGGACACAAATGCTTAACATAATTTATTATTTTATTCACTGTTCATATGAGATGTTGTACCAACTATGTTTCAGTGGTTTGACATGCCGTGTACTTGCTGAGTTTGGCTCATCTGGTCTGCATCATCCTGCTGAAGCAGTGCGTAAAGTGGCAGAGAGAGTGCTCACGCTTGTGTATAGGGTCAATCCTCGACTTGTGAGGAAACAGCTGCCACCTGATGATGACATTACTCGGAGGAACCTTCTATATCGTCAGTTGTTTCATGAATTTGATCTCATTGACATGCAGGTGAATAAATAAATGAAAGTCATTCTAAATCATACAATGAAGGCTTTCATGACTGTTTGTCATAGCTGTTGAGGAATCTTGCACGTTGTGTAGTCCATGAAACATTTTCAGTCCTGATGTTTCGTCCAGAGCTATGTTGGACATGTGCAGACATCTTCAGCAAATAAGACTTATCTATCAATTTAATGGAGGTACTGTATCACTAAATTTCAGGGCCTCTTCTTTTCTATAAAATTATCCCCATGTTTACATATTTTGATGGCTTCTCTATATAAACTGTGTTTTTCCATGGAAGGAAGACAAACAGTGTTCTTCCAGTAACTGATCAGATTGTGAAGATTTTACAGAAACATAACGTCATGCCAGTTTTCAGACCAACAAGGAAAATACATCAGGTCCTCAGATATGTAAAGATGAACACCCTCTTCTATTGGCACGTAGGGTATACAAAATTTGTGTATGTGTGATAAGGTCTACATTGTAACTAACAAGAAAAGTGTAAATATATGACTGAAGAAACACAGAAGTCTTTGCCAACTAGGGAAAGCAGAAATATCAACTGTAGCAGAACATGCTCTTCAATCAGGAAAAATCATGTGAAATTTTTCAAATCCATAATTTTACCAGCAATGACAAACTATTCTCCATGGCTTCACAGAGAAGCCTTCAAAATATATAAACATGGGGATGATAAGAAGCAGCTAAGAAACTTGGTGATATGTGGAGAGTAGCTCTATAGAATCAATAGATAAGTTTATCTTTGACAGACAACAATCCGATAGTTAGGTTCAATTCTGACAAGAATTCTCTCTGCCAGTCATGTCTAAGCTTTTATCATGCCCTTTTTCACAATATTTATGTCACTCATCAGAGTCCAACCCATCAGTCAGCAAGGCTCATTGGAACAAGGAGCAGTAATGTAGATGTTCAACACAACTATAGACACACAACACCAGGAACAAAAATGTTTCATAGACCATGACCACACAATGTGGAAGATGAACTGGCAACTAAGTCACTCTAGATATTGTTTTAAATAAAGAGAAATGAAGCTGTGCACTAATCACTTGCAGATTTGGCAATGCCATTTATAAGTAGTTGCTCAACCTTGTGGATTAAGTGGAGGAGTGTGGTAACTGGAGTTAGATAAAATGGACTGTAGGGATGTAATGTGAGGTATGAGTGGAGAAGAAAGTTGATTTTCTGTAGCAAAATGGGGATAAAATAAAGGGAACACCACAAAATTAGAGGGTGAAGTTAGCTAGATTTTTTTTAGGGCAGAGGGGGATTGGGGGGGGGGGGGGTGAGATTAGAGGCTACAAGGCCTTTACAAGAGAGGAATGGAATGGAAATTGATAGAAGAGGAAAGGATAAGAAACAAGTAGGAAGAGGGTAGGTGAGAAGGACGAGCAGCAGTTCCCACCTGCATAGTTCAGAGAAGCAAGTACTGGGCAGAGGATCCAAATATAAACAGCTGTTGATGTCATTGGTACTGTAATGTGCAGCATGTTCAGCATTTGAGCATGTAATGTCACTAGCCTTTAGTGTGTCTCTTACTTATAGCTCACTTAATGGCCAGTTAAAATTTTGAATAAACATATCAACCATTCAGATATTTAAATTACAGTCAGTATCTATTTATCATCACACTCACACACAACTTGATCAGCATGGAGGCTGTGGTTATCATTAATGTTCCCAAAATCAGGTCAATGATCTGCTGAGATTACGGAGAAGCCTATCTATTTGTATGAGTGGCAACTAAATATTGGTTCTTTACATTTCCCCTGAATAAATAGCAGAAACTAACAGAGACTTAACTGAACATGACTGAACTCAAAAGCTGTTTAAGGTTGACTCATTGTTAATGTTCATTACTAAATGCTTAGGGATGACTAGGGGCAACTATCAGAATATCACTGAATCAATGTTTGACAGAGACTGAATGTATCTTTGCCCACAGTCACTGTTTAAAGACTCACTTAGCTAACTTTTTACAAAATGTTAAAATACAGGCCAATTATATATTTAAGAATAAGATAAAAAACAATGGTTGTAGGTAATACTTGTGTACATTTAGAAATGAAATTATTGGGCTGTCTATCGGATTGTTTTCTTCAAATGTCTCAACACTGAGTTCTACTTTTATGATGAGATTTTTAGGTATGAAATTTGTCCCACATTTTCTAGTTAAGTCCACCAAAGTTGTTCTCTAAACAATACATATATTTGACATATTTAATTAACTAACACATTTTCCCAGTAACAATGCATAATTTAGAGACAGAAAATTCAGAGCTATAAACTGGTAACACTGGATCACTGGATTTTTTGAAAAAGATTTCCATTTTAAAATTCAAGTAACATGTTTCTTATGATAACAAAAGTTTTTAACAGAAATATTTCCATAATTACAAAATTTTGAAAGAAAACAAAATGTTTTATATAGAAGAGAAATAGTGCTTCAAAATCAGGTATGTCAGTCCTGAAACAAACAATTGTTAGTGGGGTCAAATTTTATATTGTGATCACCAATTAAATGTAAATTACACTCTAGGCCAGTAAAGGTTAGACAAATACAGTTTGTAAAAGAATGTTGGTATTTCATGTACAAGTTTCATATAGATCGCATAACAAAGCAATCAGAAATATATTTATGTTCTGTGGGTGTGACAGCTAACAAACTGTCAGTCCACATGGATGGCCTCTGCCAAACTGTGGCCAGGAGACAGCTGGACCACCCAGTTACTGAACATGCCACCTAACATGATGTGCTACACGTTAACATCTGCTTCACAGCCTGTGCTATCTGTATTCTTCTGACCAACAAGAGCTTTCTCAGCTGTGTAGGTGGGAACTCTCCCTATCAATGAATCCTTGAATTCCATATCCCCTCTGGCCTCAACCTTCACTAGTCCCTGTTCAACAGCTGCCTATCTCATACTGTTCCCACTCCAGTACTACACGTGCCTTCTATCCTGTCAGCACACCTACATAGACCTTTTCCCTTCTCTAATTCTCTCCTTTCTCCTGTCTCCATCCTTCTCCCCCTCCCCCTTCCCCAGCACAGCCTCCTGATGCAGCACCTAACAGCCCTATCCTGTCCAACTACGTCCCTGCATGCTCCCATTGGCATCTTCACCCACCCCTGCCCTGCTATCCCTCCCCTTCCCCAATCTATGCAATCCCGCGCGCGCGCGCGCGTGTGTGTGTGTGTGTGTGTGTGTGTGTGTGTGTGTGTGTGTGTGTGTCTGTCTGTCTGTCTGTGTGTGTGTGTGTGTGTGTGTGTGTCTTCTGAAGAAAGACTTCCTCTGAAAGTTAAAATATTCCATGTAGTGAGTAACACTCTACTCTTTCCATATTACTGTTATTTTATTTATGCTAAAAGTGATATCAGAGCAAGTGGAGCTGTTACTACTGCATTTGAAGCAGTAAAGTTGGTGGTGAGCTACAGTTTGATGGGAGCCATTGATGCTGGCAGACACAGCAGGCTAATTATTAGTTGCAACAACAGATCAAAAATACCCTCATGAATTATATATATGCTGAATGCTGCAGAGTAAGCACAGTACAGCTGGTGCATTATGTGACTGCTTTCACATTTAGTCCTGTAATCGAACTGGATAGAACTGCCTGCTGTGGAATGTGGTGGGTGGGTGTATGGGACATGTCTTTAAACCAGATTTCCTGCAGAGGAGTGACATGTAAGTGCAGGAGCAGGGCTGGTATAGGTATGATGGGTGGGTGACAGGACTACTTTGACTGATGAAGGTAGGATTTTGGATGGCATATTTCACACTACAAGGCACTAAAAGAAGTATTCAAAGCTCTGGATAAAGGTGTGATTTAATGTCACTGTGTCTGGATAATATTAAGTGATGAGCATTCTGAGTGATGCCTGTTTCACAATGACAATAGGTTTGTTGGTGTTTTATGAAGAGATAGCACAGAAAATCTGTTTTTGGGTTACAAAGTAGGACATTGTGTGTCAGAATATTTGGATAACTCCTGCTTTCTACTGTAGATGCAGCACCTATAGGTCCCATGGATTCAATGGAGTAACTTTCTGGCTGTTAGAGCATTGAATATGGACAGAGGTTTATGCATAATCACTTGAGAAGTTCGAGATCAACATCAGAAAAGGTGACTCACTGAGGCAAGGAAGACAATGTGAAGCAGATCTGTGGGTAGGAAAGAATATAAGCTGTCCTCATTGTGGGTCCACATCATGTGGATGTCATCAATGAATCTGACCACACAAGGGATTTAAGGTGTTGAGTGGAAAGGAAGAATTTCTATAAGTGGCCCATAAACATGGCAGTTACACAGATCTTTTTTATAGATTTGGCATTCAAAGGAGAAATAATTGCGGATCAGAATAAGGTTGCATTGCAGCAAAGTCAAGGGGGATCTTGGCATACATGGATGGAGTGTCCACAGTGAAAAGCAAGGGTTATGGTCGTAACAGGCTGAAAACCATGGTAAGGCAACAGATGAAAGAAGTTTCTGGGGAATGTGGGAGGTGAAGTAGGTCATCATGCCACTGTCTTGGGACTGTGAGGAGTTGAATAGGCAGTTGGATGGTTTTGGTAATAGCAGTTATCTCATAAAATTAGCTTGCATAGTTTCATCAAATGGTGTTGAGAGAGTTGTTCTAGCAAAAGTCTCAATCTCAAAGACAGGATGCAGGCAGTTGCACTCACAGAGTCATAAGATTTTGTAAAAGGAGCAGAAGCAGTTAAGTAAGGTCTGTGCTTGGATGGCGTGATTGTGTACGACCAGACTGGCAAAGTTCTTAGAATTTGGATTCTGAAGAAGTGAAATCATTGTGAAAGGATGGATGGCAACCAACCAAAGGAGTTCAGGAAGAGTGTTTGGGACTCTCTTTGGATTGAGTGAAGCCAGTGTTTTTGAACTGTTAGAGTCAGAATGAGCCAGGGTTCACTTATGACTGGTAGAAAACAAAGTGTGTTGAAAGAGGAATCAAGAATGAAAATGCAAAAACATAATACTTTTGAAAATAAGTGAATGCTGTAATGTTAAACGGAGACAGGAGTCAAAAATTTAATGAACCACCATAGAAAGTTAGAAAGGACATATTAAAAATGTTCACTTGGTAAGCTGTGTCTAAAATTTAAACAAATATTCACAATTAAGAATCTGAGCTGCTGGTATCTTATGTAATGTATATTGACAGAAGAAATGAGAGTAAGAGTCCAGAAGAAAAAAATCCCAATAATAAAATAAGTGCCTTGCCAAGAGAGTATTGTGCTTCAGTGTGGCAATGGTTTATATAATTGGCTATTATAAAAGTAAGCATTAGATCTGAGCAACAATGGGTGACCAGTATAGATATGGAAAGAAGCAGAATGTTTTGTGTGCCCTACTTCAATCAACTGTATGTGAGTTGCTGCCTATCTTCATTTTTTGCTTATTGTTTCCATCATGGAACTTCCATTAATGTAGTAAATATTATCTTATCATGATCTAAATCAGCTATTGGAAATAATGAGCATTATTAATAGAACTATACCACAATGACTACACTTGAAAAAGCTGTTTTTGTAAAATAACTTATTTTTTCTGTTGTAGTTTTATATTATGTACTTTCCCTGCAACTGTTTTTGTAAAATTATTGTTATGTCTAATGTCTGCTTTCATAAAGTAACTACTACATTCTATGAAAATACATTCGTATATTCTTTAAGTCATTTCACATCCTAGCATTTCACACTCATTAAAGGATCTAAGGAATATGTAAATAAACAAAATAAAAAAATACAAACAAAAAAAAGGTGTAGAGTATATGTATAAAATTACAAAACTTTTATATATTAATAGTAGTTATATAGCAGCTGCCAAAACAAGAACAACTTTGGTTGTACTCAGAGAGTACAAATTACAAAACACAGTTGATCTCATTCCCTTGGCACCGAAATTATTTTAATGTTTTAAAGGAAAGACATTAAACTACATTTTCTAAATTTTTCCCCATATCCATTATTCCAGTTATTTCTATTTTGACACATTACCTTGAAACTGTTAACATTTAGTTTTTTATTTAATTTGAAATGCACTTTTGTTTTCTACACCGTCAGCTTCCCCAGTTTTTGTACTGGAACTGTGGTAATTATGAAATATTTAGAAAAATTAGGAAATCTGATTGTGAATGAATCAATGTACATGACAGTTTCCGATCAATACTTTATCATACCTTATGCTGCATGCCTGTGAACTTTTTTAGATACATCCAACTGCTTGTTACATCTGCGAAGCTTAACTAATTTTGTTACTTTGGTTTACCATTACAGCAAGTAATTATTTAAGAAAGTGAACTGAGTACCATCAAAAGCAATACAGTGGGTAGTTTTCCTAATGCAGTGTCAAATGATCCATGTAACAGCACACAAAAAAAAAAAAAAAAAAAAAAAGAGGAATAGTAACAAAATTTCACAATATTTTCTTGTTTGTTGATGAATGATTTATGGCAAAACACTTTCAGCGGAAGAGGGAGGTCCTAGAAAGAAACAGGCAAGTGGTTCGCGCAGCTGCACAAGTTACAAACGTGTCTACAAGTCCTACAAACAATGCAAATGTCAACAAATCACCTGGCCATCAAACAGGTAGCAGTTCCTCATCAGCAAGTATAATAACCTCACCAAGCGATGCATCTCAGCAAGACGTCAGTGATGACAAGTAAATATATTTAAGTACAAAATAATTTCTAAGGAGTCAAGTAGCTTTCCTGTGTAGCTCCTCTAAAATGATTCTACTGTTGTCTCTGTGGAAATGCAGTTCTGAAACTAATAAATTAATTAATTAAATATGAAAATATCTGATCAGCGTCTATATTACTAAATGGCATACCCAGTGCATGGCTCCAGTTACAAGTTGCCTCTCTAACAGCTTCCAGTGGAAACAAAAACTTGATTTTTAATATTTCATATAGTTATTGACTGACTTTAAAAATTTAAAATACTATCATAATCTACTCATTAAAAATCATAATCTGATGTTAAAATTTTAACACAGTAATACAAGTATCACAATTAGAAACTCTGTATAAGTCTCACTCAGATTATATTCATTGAGCATTTGAAAATGAGAGCACTTAGCAACTTCCACAAAATTTTAAACACAATTTCAAACATTTCTAAACTTTTTCTCACTATATGCATGACATCAAGTATTTAACACAAAAAATTCCAGAAATCGATTTTGACACTTCAACTGTAAAGGACAAATATATAATGAGGCTTAAAAAAGCAACTTCTAGATTAAAACTAGGCACTTGTAACCGGGATATTAACCTAAATGAAGCACTGTTCAGCTTGAACTTTACAAGAAGCACAGAACATCCACTTGTTTATCAGAAGAATAACAGAAATAACATTTTAATTGTTGCAGTTTATGTGGACAACATGTTAATTTTCAGTAATACTCTACCAGGGAAGGAAATCTTCAAAAAGAAACTCAAAGAGTAATTTAAATGGAGAGAGCTCAGACAAGTGACAAATTGCTTTGGCATCAGAGTCACAAGAGATCACAAAAGAGTCTAGTGGGTGGATCAGTCTCATTATATAGAACAAATCTAAAATAAATACAACATGAAGGATTGCACTTCAATGTTGATGTATGCACATATGGGAACAAGACCTGACCTCGCATATTCAATCATAGTTGCTAAGTTGTTTCAGCACCACAGTTGCCTTATCAACTACTGAAGCTAAATACATGGCCCTAGCCTGAGTTTGTCTTGAGAGACTCTGGCTACAAAGGTTAATAAAAGAAATCTGTTCATGTCCTGAAAGTGGCCAGTTAAACTTTATTGTGGTAACAAAGATGCAGTTGACTTAACCAAAACAAGTGGTTGCAGTGGAAGAACCAAGCATATCAATATCAGACTTAATTTTTATTAGAGAAAAAAATAGACTTAGCTCAAGTTACAGTAGAACAAATCCTGATGGAGCAGATGCTTACTGTTATGATGACTAAGTCACTGTCAAGAATACAATGTTGATGGGATCTGCATAATTGAAACTGATCGACTTAAGAATACTGATTAATCCAATGCCAAAGGATTACACTTAACAAACACTCTTTATTCAATGAAGGCAAGAGGTTAATTGACATGTAACACAGAGTGGCAGTTCAGAATAGTATATAAAAACATAAAAACACAGGAACAAATATCATGCATGGAGAAGGCAAAAGCACACACCAGAAAAAATCAGTTTTCCTGGTGCTGATTGCGGGAGTCTTTGACAGCCACAATTCACTTATTACATGTGAAAAACACACTGCCTACCATGATGGCTGCAATTCACCTGTTACACCATGTGACACTGCACCATGCACACACTGTGTGAGCACTTCATTTCTGTGCGCTAGCGTGTAACAACTTCCTCAGAAGAAACTGTGCATCAGTATCAAGGAAACAGGCAGGGAAGTGAACACCACATCTGGAGCAGTTCACTCAAATAGATGGATGTTCTGTGGATGGCTGTAGTGGTGGTGGTGGTGGTGGTGGTGGTGGTGATGATGGTGGTGATGGTGTTGCTTGGGGCTTTTTCTGGCACGTTCTGATGTCTCTATTGGGTAGTGGACTGTGATATTTCTTGAAAATTCGGTACAGGCTTGACTCTGTTCACGGAAACAGTCATTGGTTTACTGTTCACCAATTGTCTGCATACTTCTCCATAATGTGCAGTATGGACCAGTGGTTGGAGGCTGCAATGGTGGTTTTACATTGTTGGTGCAGACTGTGACATGAGAACAGTGATCCAGGTCCTGGTGCAGGCAGCGTGCTGTGACGTGAAGCCTCGGAGGATGGATCTATGTAACAAGGTTCCACAGGTGATGTGAGAAATCCAGATGGTCTAGTGCAGATATTTTCATTGTATCAGCATTGACAAATCCACCAGACAGACACAACGTCCCTGTGTAGACCATCTCCATGGTCAAAGAATCAAAGTCAGCTTTATAAGTTGTTTGTAGGCCAAGTAGAACCATTGGAAGAGCTGAAGTCCATGTGTTTCCATGGCACATGAGCATCATCTTCAGGGTATGATGCAAGTGCTCAACCATGCCATTGCTAGTGATATGGTAGCTGGTGGTATTGTGGTGGATCTACCTGCAAAACTTGGCAAGCCAGTTGAATGGGTCCAACTCAAACTGCCATCCATGGTTGGTAGTGTTATGCTGCGGGCACCTAAGCCTCATTAACCACACTGACACAAAGGTAGAGGCTAACATTTCTGTAGTAAAATTGGCACTACTTTTGCCCAGTGGGTAAAACAATCAGTCGTTGACAAAAGGTAGCATTGACTGCTCAAAGGAGGAAGTCCCACAACGTATAGATGTACATGGGCAAAACATACAATTGTATCTAGAAAGTTGCCAACTCAGACATGCATACACCTTTGGTATTGCAAACATGTCCTTGTCCATTCTCAACAGCCCTTTTCCATGCTTGGCCACACAAAGCAGTGGAATAGGGGTTATGAATTCTGTTGAAGGCTTGTCTTGGTTACCGGTATCCATGAGAGACATTGCAGTAGAGCTTGACATCTTCTCTAGGAACTGCAGTTCTAATGATGACGCGTCATTGTCAAGAAATGTTTGGAGTTTCTCATCTTCTTCTTGTCCTCAGGCCAACGGAAAAAAGTGGATAGCACTCATCATGAAAGACAGTCACTACATTATCAATACCCAAAAAGTGCTGGATGTCAGTAGTGAACTGGGCTATGAACCCTAGGTGGTTGAATTGGTGAGGAGAACAGTTGGCATTGTTCCACTTGAATGCAAAGGTCAGTGGTTTATGATCTGTGAATATTGTGGACATTCGAGCTTTGGTTTGAGGGTGAAAGTATTTCTCCTCTTCAAATACTGCCAGGAACTTGTGGTTGTAGGTGCTCCACTTTCTCTGAGATGGTAACAGCTTTCATGAGAAGTATGAAGTGGTTGCCATAAACCTTGCTCCAGAGTGTAGCACCACACTGATAGCCATCTGTCTTGCATCCACTGCTAATGCGAGAGGTGCATTGAGCTAAGGGTGAGCTAGAAGCACTGTGTCAGCCATTCTGTATTTCATGGCTTCAAATGCAGAACACATAGACTGAGTCCTCTGCACTGGGGAGTTGCTTTTGTCTTAGGACCAGTTAGTGCTGCTGTCAATGGTTCCTGCTATTATGGTGCACGAGACAGACAGCAACGATAAAAATTCAGCATACCAAGGAACTAACTCAATTCCTTGATTTTCTCTGGCCCAGGTAACTGTAAAATCACACCTGTCTTCTCATTCAGAAGTAGGGATGCCACAGCAGGATTCTACGTCCCAAGAAGGTTGCTTCAGATTATCCGAAAACACAATTGGTGATGTTCAAGATGACTCTGTAATGCTCCACACATACTCTCAAACAGGCAAAATGGTGTTATAATTGCAGTCCTTAGGATGTCCTCTTTAGTCACAGGTATCTGATCATCGGCTTTAGCACAGTCTAAGATGCTGAATATCCTCACACCGTGTAATGTGTAGTTACAGTCTCTTAGTAGTGGCACAGGATATCAGTCCAACGCTATTCTCGAGTTCAGAGCACGATAGTCTCCATATGGGCATCAGGCCCCACCTTTCTTTGGCACCAAATATAAGGCAGCGGACCACAGCCTTCGATAGTCTAACAATGCCCTCTTGCAGTATAGTGTCAAATTAAGCTTTTGTGATTGCAAGCTGGTCTGGTGCTAAACATCTTGGTCAACAAACACGTGGAAATGTATAAATGAGAATCTATACCTCTACCAATATACATGTTCTGTGCTGTTAGTTCTATGAATGTTCTTTATTCTTGTTTCATGTATGTGTATTCTGTATATTTTGTGTTTGAATTTGTGTAATAAACGTTTCTTGTATTTACTTCAAACCACGACCACTTTAATGAAAATTAAAGCAAAACCAATAAAAGTCATCAAAAAATCAGCATTATACCACCAAATGGAAATGTGACTTGCTGGAAAAAAGTGTCACAGATACACACTATTAGCATCATGTCAGGGTGCAAAACTTCAAACATTTTTTTAACTGTACTTGTGCTCCCTAAGTTTCTGTGACATATATGAAATCCTCTTGTTAGTGAAGTGGTACTATTCCACGAATGGAATACACCGAAAATTACAGTGTACAACAGATTTCTTGACAGCTCAGCTTCCTAGTTCTAATTCAGTAGAAATCAGAAGACTTTGGACTGTTAGTGTTTTGATCTCAGTCACTGCCAATTTAAGTGATCAGACAATACTGCGAGAGTATAGTCATTGATGAGAGCTATTTTTTATTTCACTGTGCCATGTTCAGTTTCTTTGTAATAAAATGAGAACTGAATCAGCATCTGATACTTCATTGATACTGCAAGAGACTCCTTGGTAGAATAACTTTTCTACAAACAATAAGAGTTACCACAATAGATATTTAGCAGAAAGCATAGGAATGGTGGCTGCACTATATGAGGAAGATAATACTTGCTCCACTTGCAATGCTCCTTTCCCACACCAGAATGGCAAGATTTAGGTCACCCATTCCCCATAACCCTCTCTAAATTCAACCAATAAAAAGTATATAGATACCTGCAGACACTGTGAATAAGCTAAATGATGTATCCTTTCTTCCTCTTGGCCAACACAACATACAAATGATGTGGTGAAGAGAGAGATTTTTTTTTACATGGCACTTCACAGACATTGTTCTTTTTGCTAACTGCCATGCACAACATTTCAGAGAGTCTCATAATGTGCAAACAACCAGTCAGTGGTCACACTGCCTCCATTTACAGTGGTTCAGCATCTGACCACTTGCCTCCATTTACAGTGGTTCAGCATCTTACGTGAAACAAGTCAGACACTCAAGTAAATATGTGAAGGCAGTTTGGATGCATGCCTTCCTTTGCCAGTGCATTGCCAGCAATCATTAACTTCCTTAATGACTAAAAACTTAAACACTGTGCTGCATACAAATTGTGTGTGTGAAATTTTATGGGACTTAAGGTGCTAAGGTCATCAGTCCCTAAGCTTACACACTTATCCTAAGGACGAACACACACACCCATGCTTGAGGGAGGACTCGAACATCCGTCGGGAACAGCCACACAGTCCACGACTGCAGCACCTTATGCATACAAATTCTTATATGTCAAGAATATCATATTGTATTACATTAGTGATACTCCTTGGGTCCCATGAAGAGTGATCTCTGGGATGGAAGAACTCAAGAGTGTAAATTTAATTTCATTTAAGTGCAATACTGCTAAATGACATAATATTGTAATATTGCCTTATTCCAGTGTTAAGTCTAATTATACATTAACTTAAAACATTGAATTTAAGATTACAGTATATTGATCATTTTTACTTTTTGGACCATCTGACGACAACTGAATGAAACACAATTTTCACACCATATGCGTTTCACCTTTATACTGTGCAAGGCATCTTCAATGACAGGTTACATGAATGATTTTATACGTATTATGTTTGTTTCGTTTTTGGTGCTGTTCCTCTTCTTATAATTTGCCACTTGGGGTTTTTTCCACATTTCACTGCACTAGGAACTGAACACTTGTTTTGATGCATGGAAAGAACCAAGGCTCCACAATGAGATGGACCTCAAAGTGCCAGCTCTGCTGAATGGCTCAGAGAAGTGCAAAAATATAACCGGCACTGACTCATGGGCATTGATTAGTCCGGCTAGAAGAGTTCTCTATTTTTAGATCAATAGCTGCCATCTGACAGTTGCAAAAGCTCATCCACACTCTGTGTATGAATGGCCACAGAGTAAAGATTATATAAGTATTGCGTAGATTTTACGAGGCACTTTTAAAAATACCTCTCCGACATGTGTGTTCTCATTTCTACGAGCATTGTCTGTCTGCAAACTCATGATGGAGCTAGCGAGTCTTCTCTGTGGCTACCACACTATGTCAGAAGGAGAAGCTACAAACTCTATCACCCCACACTTCTGCAGTGCAGCTGTTATATCAGTGCTGACACAATTTGCAGACATGCCTGGGTAGTGTTTATTTTGCACTGAATACATTTACTTGGTACAGAATACAGAGTTAGTAACTAATATAGCACGAGGAACAAACACACAGTGCGATAGTTTAATTTATTTTCAAATTAAAACTCTGTACTATAAATGTTACCATAGTACTGACCTCATTTTCACTGTGAGTACAGTCTGTGTAAGGGTGCATCAAAACAAGTGTTCAGTTCCTAGTGCTGTGAAATATGGAGAAACCCCAAGTGGCAATTATAAGAAGAGGAACAGCACCAAAAATGGAACAGAAACATAGTATGTAGAAAATCGTCTGCACAACCTGCCACTGAAGATGTCTTGCAAAGTGCTTACGGCACAAAAATCATGTTTCATTCAGTTGTAGTCAGACAGTCCAAAAAAATAAAAATTATCAATATACCATAATGCTGCATGCAACTGAAGAAGACAAGACTACAAAAGTTGAATTTAAGAATGCAGGTGAAGGTACTCTTAAATGGAGAAGTAGTAATTCAATCTTTTGAATGTCCACTTGTTGATCACTTGAGGTCTTTGTAGACATTATTTTAGGTGCTAGTGGTACATTCATTGTAAAGGAAAGAAGTTAAACAGGACTTGAAGTTGGCGATGGAGCACCAGGGTGGTAATTAAGCCACATACTGGAGTCAGTCAGGCACCGGTCAGCAACCATCGAGCTGAATGGATTTCTGCTATTCTGTGTCACAGCATCCACATGACAAAATATGGCCAGTCACCAGGAAGACCAGCTGCTCAACCCACCCAGCCGGTCATTAACTTCATTCCAGATAATTTGGTGTGAAATACTAATACCATTCCTCCCACAAAGTCAACGAGCTGTAACAGCATTTAAGCTCACCTGAACCAGCCAGCATTTGGCCAGTTGGGCAGTTATGTGACATCCAGCTGCTGTCACCACTGCTGCTGCTGGGCTATGATCCAGAGACCTCAGCCTATCTGCCCAGTCCAGGCAGCCACCACACTGCCAGCTGCCTGCCCTTGCTCTACAACATCGGATCCGACTTTGATTCCAGGCAATGCCATTGCCATGTAGCTGAGACATTGTGACCTTTTGCTGTACCAGTTGACCTTGCCAGCCACCCTGCGGTGCAGAAAACCAAGAGCGGTGCTTGATCACTGCTGTCAACTCAGCACTGGCATACCATAGATGTCAGCTCAGCACTGCCTATGAGGTAGCAGGTATCAACCATATGCTGTGCTTCCTTCCGTGCCACTACTATGCCAGAATATTAGATGAAGACAGAAACACACTCAAATTACTATTAAAGACTAACTGTGTTCTTTCTCATGCCTGCATGCAGCCACTACAGACCAGTTACATGGTGGAGTCCAAGCTGTGTAAATTAGTAAAGAAGCAATAGAGAAGTCGTCGTATTTTCATCATAACCTTCTGCAGCACATGTCCATCCCATCTTTGGCAGAGACCAACACCCTCACTCCAGCACAACCTTTCCTCTCTGTTTCTCTGTTTACATCACACTTTTCACTATAGCAGTGTGTGTGTGTGTGTGTGTGTGTGTGTGTGTGTGTGTGTGTGTGTGTGTGTGTGTTGATTCCACTGCCCCATTCACTGTCATTTTATGCAACCTGCAATGTCACAGGGAGCCTACATAAACCACACATGAGATTTTCATATTCTCTCACTTGCTACGTGGCAAGTATTGGTGCAACAGAAAAAATGAACACAGCCTTTTTGTAGGAAATTTAATGCAATTAAATTTTGTAGTGGGAAATGTTTTCAATAGTGGCCATAGTTTTCGAATTATTCAGGAAAAACATACAAAAGTTACCTTCAAATGCACCCCCACTCCCAGACTCGACCCCTATCAGTCAGGATTTTCCAGTGTCTTGCTGATCCCTCCTACCACTGCAGAAATACTCGTGACTGCAAAAATTATTTTCCATGTTTGACCTTTTTTTATTCTTCATTGACTGGCCTTGTAACACCACTGGCTTAGTCAAGCACTTAAAAATTATAATACTGATGTTTGTATAAATTTTACCTAAAAATTTTGTGAATTTTGACAGCATAAACAATTGCAACATTGTATTCATCATGCTTTTTGACTATGAAACTACTGTGCTTGTAAGGGTTAAGTTTGGATTAAATTGTCAACATAATTAGTTTTATTATAATGTTTACAAAAGTTGTTTTTCATTCATTGCCCATGAGACCATTAAAATTAATGATGTTAACAAACTATCTGACTATGCTGATGATATAATAAAATGATAATGGCAGGGGCAGCTCAGTCACATGTATAATTTGTCAAAATACCCAGTTTTCCTTTTTTTTAAGGAAAAAAGAAAAAAAGTAGGAGGCCTCTTCAAGATGTTCTTAATTATTAGCAGATATAATTCTTGTAACACAATTCTGTATTTTGAAAATACTATCCCTGTAACTGTAGATTAAAACTGAAGAAACTGCAAAAAGGTGGGAATTTAAGGAGATGGGACCTGGATAAACTGATTAAACCAGAGGTTGTACAGAGTTTCAGGGAGAGCATAAGGGTTCAACTGTCACGAATGGGGGAAAGAAATACAGTAGAAGATGAATGGGTAGCTTTGAGAGATGAAGTAGTGAAGGCAGCAGAGGATCAAGTAGGTAAAAAGACGAGGGCTAGTAGAAATCCTTGGGTACCAGAAGAAATATTGAATTTAATTGATGAAAGGAGAAAATATAAAAATGCAGTAAATGAAGTAGGCAAAAAGGAATACAAACGACTCAAAAATGAGATCGACAGGAAGTGCAAAATGGCTAAGCAGGGATGGCTAGAGGACAAATGTAAGGATGCAGAGGCTTATCTCACTAGGGGTAAGATGGATACTGCCTACAGGAAATTAAAGAGACCTTTGGAGAAAAGAGAACCACTTGCAAGAATATCAAGAGCTCAGATGGAAACCCAGTTCCAAGCAAAGAAGGGAAAGCAGAAAGGTGGAAGGAGTATATAGAGGGTATATACAAGGGCGATGTACTTGAGAACAATATTATGGAAATGGAAGAGGATGTAGATGAAGATGGAATGGGAGATACGATACTGCGTGAAGAGTTTGACAGAGCACTGAAAGACCTGAGTCGAAACAAGGCCCTGGGAGTAGACAACATTCCATTAGAGCTACTGACGGCCTTGGGAGAGCCAGTCCTGACAAAACTCTACCATCTGGGGAGCAAGATGTATGAGACAGGCAAAATATCCTCAGACTTCAAGAAGAATATAATAATTCTAATCCCAAAGAAAGCAGGTGCTGACAGATGTGAAAATTACCGAACTATCAGTTTAATAAGTCACGGATGCAAAATACTAACGCGAATTCTTTACAGACGAATGGAAAAACTGGTAGAAGCCGACCTTGGGAAAGATCAGTTTGGATTCCGTAGAAATATTGGAACACGTGAGGCAATACTGACTCTCGACTTATCTTAGAAGCTAGATTAAGGAAAGGCAAACCTACGTTTCTAGCATTTGTAGACTTAGAGAAAGCTTTTGACAATGTTGACTGGAATACTCTCTCTCAAATTCTGAAGGTGGCAGGTATAAAATACAGGGAGCGAAAGGCTATTTACAATTTGTACAGAAACCAGATGGCAGTTATAAGAGTCGAGGGACATGACAGGGAAGCAGTTGTCGGGAAGGGCGTGAGACAGGGTTTTAGCCTCTCCCCGATGTTATTCAATCTGTATATTGAGCAAGCAGTGAAGGAAATAAAGAAAAATTCAGAGTAGGTATTAAAATCCATGGAGAAGAAATAAAAACTTTGAGGTTTGCCGATGACATTGTAATTCTGTCAGAGACAGCAAAGGACTTAGAAGAGCAGTTGAATGGAATGGATAGTGTCTTGAAAGGAGGATATAAGATGAACATCAACCAAAGCAAAAGGAGGATAATGGAATGTAGTCGAATTAAGTCGGGTGATGCTGAGGGAATTAGATTAGGAAATGAGACACTTAAAGTAGTAAAGGAGTTTTGCTATTTGGGGAGCAAAATAACTGATGATGGTTGAAGTAGAGAGGATATAAAATGTAGACTGGCAATGGCAAGGAAAGCGTTTCTGAAGAAGAGAAATTTGTTAACATCGAGTATAGATTTAAGTGCCAGGAAGATGTATCTGAAAGTATTTGTATGGAGCGTAGCCATGTATGGAAGTGAAACATGGACGATAACTAGTTTGGACAAGAAGAGAATAGAAGCTTTCGAAATGTGGTACTACAGAAGAATGCTGAAGATTAGATGGGTAGATCACGTAACTAATGAGGAGGTATTGAATAGGATTGGTGAGAAGAGAAGTTTGCGGCACAACTTGACTAGAAGAAGGGATCGGTTGGTAGGACATGTTCTGAGGCATCAAGGGATCACCAATTTAGTATTGGAGGGCAGCGTGGAGGGTAAAAATTGTAAAGGGAAACCAAGAGATGAATACACTAAACAGATTCATGATGATGTAGGTTGCAGTAGGTACTGGGAGATGAAGAAGCTTGCACAGGATAGAGTAACATGGAGAGCTGCATCAAACCAGTGTCTGGACTGAAGACCACAACAACAACAACAACAACAACAACATCCCCGTAATTTGAATTTGCCCAGAAAATGATTGCATCACTCAAAAGCAAATGGAAACATGCAAAATAAACCAGTTTCTTCATTTTTAAATTGCGTATAGCAGTAAACATGCATATAGTGAACACAGGTGAACCAAGGTGTTTCAGTGATGCTAGGCAGTGGGTTCTTCCATTGAGGTTGTAATCTATCTTTAGTACCATAAACTTCACACTTTCTATCTCATGTATGCATGGTTAGAGAAACTTATTTTTATGGCTTGTGGAGTTCAGTGAGATGAACTAAACTGTGTGTGCTGAGTCTTGTCAGAAGTGAATGCTAATCTATTTGCCGTGAACCATCTGTTAATGTTTTCAAATCTTTCATTACCTGAGGACTGGTACTGCTTTTTATTCTTATACTTGTGTTATCTGCAAAATGTGCATCTTCTGAAATTATAAGTTGAAGATAATTTGTACATATCAGAACTAACAGAGAATTCAAAATGTAACTTGTGGTACAGCATGTCTGACTGCTCAAATTCTGAATGCCTGTTATGATGTGACTGACATAGAAATGATAAACATTGTTTTCTGTCATTGAGGTAAGATAAAAACTATGAACTTCTGTGTCTACTATTCTATAATGTTTTAACTTTTGCATTAAGATGTAATGGTTCACACAATCAAAAACCCTAGCTAAGCCACAAAATGTTCCCAGTGGTAATAATGTATGTGTTACTGATTCTAGTATATCATGTGTCAAGGTTCAGTTGACAGTCCTTTTTGAAATCCAAACTGTTTGCTAATGAATATGCTTTTATGTACTAAGTAAGTATGAAGGCTATTGTACAATTATCTTCTCAAATTTTTTTTGAAAATACTAGCAGTAATGAGATGGACCAGTAATTCTTCACTAATGTTTTGCCTTCTTTTTTTGTGGAGTGGCTTGACAAAAGCCTGTTTAAGTCTCCAAGTAACTCAATAAATTACAGAGTTCAGCTGAACGATATTTCATTATTTTACTAATGATTTCATCATAAAACCTTAAATATTTATTTTTAAGGGGGTTGATAAACTTTATGTTTCTTTTGGAGATATCGGCTGTAGTTGAATTTTGTCAAACTTGTTTTGGAAGGCTTTCCTCAGGGACTTTGGGCTATCTGCTAATGGAGTGTTCAAACCCCAATTATATTCCACTGACAGAACAATGTTATTAAAAGTTCCTGCAATTTTAGAGATCTCTTTGACCAGTTCATTATCTACCTTAAAAGAAATTTCTTAATTTACTTGATTTTTTTGCGAAAGTACATAAATTTTGATGTACTCCTGACTTTACTTACAATTTTACAATAGAGGTTATTATGCAATTTACGCCTATCATCCATATCCCTTAATGCCAAGTAGAGTCGTTATGTTGACACAATTACCTCCAGTCAGTGTTTCATAAATCATTCCAGATAAACTAAGAGCAGTCACTGTAAATTAAATCCTGTGGATTCGGTTTCTGGAAAAAAGCAACATTCTCTCTGTGGAGAAGACTTTATTTCAGACACAGTCACATAACGTGATAAGTCATAATTGGTTTTGGCCACACATTGGCCAACTTCAGATTCTAAACATTACAGGCCTCAACAACCTACGCTGATTGTTACAAAAGCATATGCCATACTCAAAAACCTTATCTGCACTGATCTACAACTTTGATACATATATTATTCAGCAAAATAAGACAGCAGTTTTTTTAGTATGGTACAGGAAAAAGTCCTCAATGAATACAAATAATGGAAAGACTGAATGTAATGATTTATTGTATGGTTTTTGCATTAAGTGGTTCACAGGCACATAAACAAGGTGGAAAACATCGCTAAGTTTTCAGACTTGTGGACAATGCCCTTCTTCAGTTCTAACAAGCAATCATAGCACCGATGAGCTCACAATGCCATAGACAGGGAAGTTGTGTGGAAAACAATGAAGTGGGAGAATATTTTGGCAGACAGGGATGGAACAGAGGAAGAGGGAGACTGCAAAGGAGAAAGTGTGGATGTAGAGTGATGGGTGAAGTGGGGCACATGGGACATGGCTGGTGCCACCTTTACTTCCAACTGCTTTACACGTAGCTCTGAGTCATATCACTGTGTCAGACTCAGATGCAAGACCTGTCCTATGCACCCACCAGCATATCCCTTTCCAGTATGGTCAAAGGCCTATCCTACTTTATCAGATTCAGGGCTACCTGTGAAAGTACTCATGTCATATGCCATCTCTGTTAAACTGTTGTACAAATTCAGATGTGCACATGACCAACAACCAGCTGCCGACCCAAATGGGTGGTCACTACCAAACTGTGGACAAGAGTGGAATTGACCACCCAGAGGGAGAACACAATTTTGAGTACAACATCCTGGATTCCATGACTGCTTCACAATCCATGCAATCTGTAACCCCCACCTCATTCCTAACACCATCTTCATTGTAATAAACAGACATGAATTCTCCTCACAACACATCTTCAATCCCACAATCTTTCTGGTCTCAGTTTCTGCTAGACCATGCCTTACACCCATCTCCATTCTTGTCATGCCCCTCTCTCCACCCCATCAATCCACACTCACACTTTCCTCTCTGCAATCTCTTTCTTCCTCTGTTCCATCTCACCTTGCCAGACCACTGAGTGTCACATGCAAAGCTCCTACCTACACCAGGGTGAGCTCACTGGGACCACAGTCCTATTCTGTTCTCTTGCCAAATCTCCCTTAGCCCTCAACCAACCTTCCTCTCATCCAATCCACATGACACAGCACATCACCCCAGTAGAGCAGCAGTGTCAATTCAGGGTAGCCATGTGTATGTACAGTATATGTGTGTTCTTTATTAGTTCACTCTGAAGGAGCACACTGTCCAAAAGCTTCGCAACATTTTCAGACTTGCTGACACTCTTAACTCACTGGTAAATAGCTGAGAGCTGTGATCACTTCCTGTCTCACAGAAGAAACATCCATGCAGTAGATTTCAATAAATAGTAGTTATCTGATTATGTAGTGGCAAATTCAAAGTACCTCCCCCCCCCCCTCTCTCTCTATCTATCTATCTCTCTTTTTTTTCAGTACTGTGACCATTGAATGGTGGAGTGACATCTTGGGTTTCACAGCAAACAGACAGTTGAATGCAAATTTTTAAATTCTGTTTTAATTTCAGTATAGTTGTTTCACTATATGTGTGGACCCCAAATGATGGTACATCATTACTCTCTCACTAAAGGCCTAAACTTAAGGTGAAACTTCATGGAATTTTCTTAAGTAATACATTTCCGTTTTGTCATAAATTAATCTAACTGTATACATATGATACTGGAAAAGTCCTCAGAGTTAATGGAAGGATTAAAGTATAGTTGAGGCATTCAGTAACTGACAGACGCATAGACAAGACTGAAAACAATGCTGATCTTTCAGGCAACATTCTTATTTAGAGACAACTATAAAAAAAAAAAGAAAGATCACACATACAACCATACACACACATGGCTACACTGTTCTGGCAAACTACATAGCCATAGCCCTGTAGTTATACAGTCACAAATGAGCATACAAGATGTCTTAAAAAAGAAACCAAACTTTTGAAATAGCACACCAACCATCAGAGAGAGCTGTTGTTATCAGCATTTCACTCTGATTATTAGTCAGCAAGCTACAGCTACTGATGTCATATTATAACCTTGTGCTGAAGTGAGCAAATGCACAAGCTGCACATCAGGTTAGTGCTAAAGTGACAGTGAAAAATCTGGAAGTAGTGTGTGTGTGTGTGTGTGTGTGTGTGTGTGTGTGTGTGTGTGAGAGAGAGAGAGAGAGAGAGAGAGAGAGAGAGAGAGAGAGAGAGCAAGCAGCAGGAAGTCACACAGTGCTATGAGTGGTAAAGCATTTTCAACAGAGCAGAATGTCAGTCGGTGACAGTCCCAAGCCTGGACAACCTTCCACATCAATAAATGATGACCCTGTCATGAGAGTTCATGCTGTGATTCTCATAAATTGTCATTTAACTGTTTGAGAAGTTACTGACAAATCCTTGTGCAAGTGAGCAATGCTGTGCATAGGAAGTGACCAGAATAGTGGGAAAACCAGACTTGGATGTTGTATCATCAGACTGTGCTGGCTCAAGCATTATTCTTGTCTGCAGCTATCTAGTAAATTATCACATTCCTGTTGTGCCCAGTCCACTGCATTCTTCAGACATAGCCCCAGCAGACTTTTTCCTGTTTCCCAAACTTAAAATCATGTTGAAAGGATGTCATTTCCAAACTGTAGAGGAGATTCAGAACAGTGCAGCATGAGACCTACATGCCGTTTGCCTGTTTTATTTCCTCATTGATGATCCTTGGTGTCAATGTACTGTGTTGCTATACTGGCTGAAAAATGGTGGGTGGAAAACAAAACTGTTAAACGATGTAGCTGACAGATGCACATTTGCGTTTCACAGTTCTTTACTTTCACTGTTCACAACCCCCCCCCCCCCCCCGCCCCAAATATTACACAGTTATATGGCCACTGCACTACTGGATAATTTTTGCAGGCAAAACCTCCACAAACTGCTACAATAGTTTACTGATGAACATCTATGAGCCATAAAAACCTAACCACACATTTCATAGTTCTTGTAGAATAATAGGGTACATATGGAACAGACACTGTCATTTTAACATACGGCCTAATTGTGTTATGCTTTCTTCACAGTTAAGTTGATGCATTGTTGTTGTTTTAACCAACCTACAGAAATTACTATTGAAACTTAACTCATTTGGTTAATTGAATACATTGAAAACTTGGTTCACTACAAGGGTTAGGCCAAATGATTTGTTTAAATGATGAAATTAACAGATATTGTTATGCAAACAATACTTTTGACAAAACTGTTGATTACTTTGGAATTAATTAAGAGCTGACTTTGCTGACATGTTTTCGAATAGAGCCAAATAAATACTTAAAGAATGCCAGTGTTTCATCTTCCAAATGTTTATAATTAGTACAGAATTTACATTTGTTTATAAGTCAACAATAGAATTTAAGTTATGAAGCAATTACTGATTTCACCCTGTAATGAAAGGTATTAACTAGGAGTAGTCAAAATAAATTAGAAAATCAATTATAGACATAAAACTAAGCACAAAATAAGATTGGTGCAATATTCTTTAAAACTAAGGGCCAACCTATTTCTTTTAAGAAAATGCAGTTTATACTGATGCATATTAATGATAATTAGTTAAAAGTGAAAAAACGAATTTAAGGAGCAGATGGCAAAACAAGAGGGGAAGTAAAAATATCCCAGCTTGCTTCATCACACCGTCCCAGAAAATATGTTCCAGGAGGCTTTCCAACAGTGGAAGAAATGATGGGAACAATGTATTGCCAGTAGAGGGGCTATTTTGAGGGGGACAGTCCTTAATTTCTTGTTGAATGCACCATATATTTATTCTTTCCTAGGAAATTTAGAGCCTTCTGTGTATCATCTTACTCTCAATATAAGTGGTAAGCAAGAGTGCATGTAGAAAGGAATTTTCTGTATTGATAACAATGGTATAAATGTTTCACATATTGAAAGCTGGGTTATAATCTACTTTGCTTTATATTGCAGTAAATAACATCATTCTAAAAGTAACTGCTTCAAAATATCACCTCTGTTACCATATGATATATTCATCACTATTTCATGTTATACTCCAGGCTATAATTTTATCTACTAGATAATTTTTGAGGGACAGACAGGGGGGTCACAAGTACTACAATATTTGAGTTTCACTGTCAATATTAAGCCATAATTGTACACTCTCTTAGGCCATCATAGAGCACAAATAACCAGGCACACTAAATTTTGTCATTATAAAATTTTACTGGCAGATGCTGCACATTTTTTTCCCTCATGGCTATGCAGGAGCAGTTTTTTGGGTTTCATATAAATATTCGAAAGAGATTTTCTTATGTGGTAAAATCAACCTTCTGCTCTCCAGACATATTTCATTTCTTTGCAATTTTTGTTGACAGAATGTGTATTTTCTGCCTTGTGAGAGCAGAAAACTTCACCGAGGAAGGATTAAATATACATTACTGGCGTTCATGTCCCATGTTGACACGTTGTGTGCACTGCAAGCAAGTTGTTGAGATATCAGTCCTGTCGCATCATCTGACAGGTAAGAAGACAACATTCTGACATGTAACATTAAACCTATAGGAAAATAAATTTTCAGTTAGAAAATTAAATTTAATGAAAAGTTGAATTTAATTTTTCACCATCAGTATTACATAATATATACATACATAAATTACTATTTTGTGAATCATGTGATACACTTTGTGTACATGTTGCATTCATCTGACTAAATTTCAGTAGTGCCATTTCTCACATAATTTTCAAGAATGTATATATGGTCCTCTGTTCAGCAGACCACAGTATTACAAGTCCCAATTCAGGCTACAGACAGAATACATGTCTAATGTAGAAATGAACATTCCAAAATTATATGCATGCAGAAAACAAAATAAAAGTATGAATTGCTCAAAAAATATTCATTCTTGTAAGTCTTAGTAGAACTCATTATTTTCTGTATTCAGATAATAATGAACAGATTATCACAGGAAAAATTGACAATTGCTTCCTCTGTAATAATTTTTTGATAGGTACCAAAATTGTGTGAAAAGCCTATTTTAAAAAAGTTTGACACAGCCTGCATATCCACAAAGGTCTCCTGTTGACTAACTCTCAGCAGTAAGTTGCTCCAACCTGTTACCTGTTAATTATAACATGCTTGGACTTCTTCCTGGCATGCTTTCCACAAGACACAGATGTTGTTGCTCAAGCCCACCTGAGATTGTCCAGTGTGAGAAGGATTATTGCAATAATATAAATTCCAACCATCCAAAGTATTCTCCATCAGGTTCATGTCAACAAATCGTACACTTAGTTTGTACTTGGAGGAAAATGTTTAGAAGATGGGTGCAGAGTACTTGTGCATTATCAATTTGATGGATAAACATGTCTCTGAAATATTGACTGTTGGGCTGTACAATAGGCTGGAGAATCCTGTTATCAATACACATCCATATATGATACCCCTCCAAACATGACTCAACCCCCTCCCCCCCCCCCCCCCCCCTTGCCTGAGATGTGTTTTGTTATCACAGTTCTATGATGAACATCAGGTGTTAGACAGCTCTATCACACATCAGTGAAGAGAACCTTATGCCACGATCACAAGTCTACCATTTCTCACTTTACTCACACACCATAGTGATGGGGGATTTGTACTGTTGCTCCTAATGGATGCTTAGAGCCAAAATTTGTCATATGGAAATGGTTGTGCCCTGTCAGAGTTGATGCAATACTCCCAGTAGCCTTCAAAACACAGCACACAGTTCCATTCCATTCTCTTCAGGTTACCAAAGAGTTACAACTTGTATGCAGTGCTCATCAACTGTTGATGCTGATTGTGCATGACCACTAAGAGGCAAATCTTCACTGTGGTGTATCTAATGAAGGTGGATGAACATTCAGATGAAGTCACTATGATGTACACTATTTGATGGGCAACTTCCTGTCTTGATAACTCTTTTTGCAGTGAAGTCACTACGTGTGCACAGTCTGACTTTAAAATGGTCCTTCAAGTCATGCTGACAAATTCACATTCATGATTGGCAATGCAATGCACACCATTCAAGTGCACTGACTGCAGGTTTACTTGTACCTCCATTACACAGGTGGCTGTGTGAAGTGATTTCCTGTGAGCGAAAGAGTATTGAGAAGGAAATTTCTCTTACAAAAAATTATGCAAGTTCTTATGATGAGGATACCATTTTTTTTTTTTTTAAGTTTGTATTCAAATATATGTGTGCAGCATGTAGGCGTTCTGCCTTCATGCCACAACTAAAAGTGAGTGACCCCTTTCGAAGATTGATATGAAGCATTTTTCTAACTGTTTGATGCAATCCAGCCAGAATGCAATATCATTTCTTATAAAACCACTTTAATTGAAAGTTCTTTTTTTCTAAAAGATAACTCACAAACTATTGTAACCAAACAATATCTTTTAAACAGACGTCTTGGATTACTGCATCTTTTGCCTATGCTGCTAAGGGAAACAAAATGAACTTATCATGCACTATAAATAATTGGTGTCAGATGTTATGTTACAGTCACTGCTTTATGCAGCTTGTTTACTCAAAATGACAAGCAATTGTTCATAGCAGAAAATATTCACTTCTAAGTAACCACTAATTTGACACAATAAGTTGTACATAGACCACAAAGGAGAAATGATTATTGCTTTTCCTTGTCCATTGAGAAGCATATGAAATTCAGGCCCTTCACAGATTTAATTGCCAATATAAGCAAAGTGTCCCACAGTAAGATGTCATTTTCCAGCAGAACAATACACTTTTCTATAAATACCAAATGTATATTCATCCTTAATTTTGTGGTTCGCAATCTACATTAGAATCTAGTTTATGCAAAAGCACACACTATTTAAAACTGTAATGCATTTACATTTCTTTTAAATGAATCTGAGAGGTGGCACTCAAAATTTCAGACTTTCAGATTTTCTTCCTTTCTCATATTTTTCAATTCTCAATATTGGACAAAAACACTGTAAGATCAAACATGCAAACTTTTAATATGATTGATCTTTGCTAAATTGACAACAGAAAAATTAACAGATTTCAAAAAAATATCAATGAAACTGTATTTACAGATGAATGTGACATGCGACACCTGTACAAGAAATGTGAGCGTTGCACTGAAGCCATCCTGGAAGATTATTTTGATGACCACATCAACTCTACTGAATGTGTCCGTAAGTAATCAACAATGATAGATGCTGAAAACATTAGAGTCTTAGAATATTATTTACAGTAAATCGGTAATTGTTCTGGATTTTTTTCCCAAAGAAATAAACATAAAACCAGAACATTACTCCAGTGCTTTAAAGAGAAACAAGCAAACTAATTTCTTTTTTTTTTTTTTTTTTTGGCAGAATATATTATGCCGTTTTTAATTTTTTAATGAAATACTGACCAGTTGTAGGTGTTAGATCTTGTTTAAAGGGACACATTGCAGTGCTCCATTGTTTTTGGTTATTTAGATTTCGTAATGATAGTCAACAACGTGACTGAAAGTTATCTATCAGATAAAAACTTTAACGGGACAAGCCGACATCAGTCAACAATAAAATTTTAATCCATTCAGTCAGTTAACTGCTATTCTAGAAGACTGGACTGAGGTAAATAGCCCCAGATCTATGATACTTCCGAACCGGGGCATAAACTTGATAGTGACACCCCCTCTCCCTCCCCCTCGAGCTTTTGAGTTAGAAAGTCAAAAATTAAAAACAAAAAAAAAAATCGATTTTTCAAAATTATGTTCATTTTGTAGCACACATCTTTTTGAAGACTTTTATATATAGAATATATATGTTCGAGGACATGTAAGACATGTTATTTGGTCTTAAGTTGCCAGAGTGCAGTGCCACACCTCTTTACACAGCATTCTTCTATTGCACATCACTATATTTCACTCTGTGGAATTGAAACGTGTATATTTTGTAATGGGAACCATCAAACCTATATTCAGGACTGTGGAAATTAAAATGTCCTGTGGTGCTTCTTCTTCTCCCAGTCGGCTGGTTTGACATCCTGTCCTCCTTGAAAAAAGAAACTCAAAATTAATACTGGGTGGTAATATTTGTGACCAGGAGAATAAGAACTCTTCATAAAATTTGTACTCTTTGTTGCCTATTAGCTAATAACTTTCTCTTTTGTGTGACATAAAGTTAAATATTAAAACTAAAAGCTAAACTCCCCCTGAACAGGCCATGAAGGTCCAGCAGTAATTAAATATAGGAAACATAAAACCAGTAAAGATAGAGACAACCAAGATGGTACACATTTCTTCAATCCTTAGGTCCCAGCATTCTTTTCTCTCTAATCTTGCTACAGCTTTAGACGGCATGCTTTCCTTTCTACAAAAGAATCTATTACCTCATCAAAGTTCATCAAACATATTGCTACATGAAAAATTAAAATGTCATTGTCTAATACCGAAAAAGCAGTTGTACAAGTAATACCCAATACTGGTGTGGTTTCTTGATTTGATTACATCTACTTTGTCACTGTCTGCTAGATAAAACAAAATAGACCTTTCTAATATTGCAGCAATTGTAACACACGCCAAATATAAGCGAAACTGTTTTGGTACAAATGGTGATTTTTGTTTACCTCATTTACATAAATAACATGATGGAACATAATTCACGAAATACCAAATCAAATGCCTATTAGGTCTAGAACTAGCAAAAAGTTTTATGTTAGCAAATAATTTCACATTTCATTCATACATTCCAGTTTCTCAACTATGAGTCTGAAAAGTAGTAGTATGAAATCTTGTCATCACTAATTCTGTAACTATTCCTGCCACTGTCAAAACTTATTCTCCAGTTAACTTCAGTAACACTGCCAGAATCACAGGTACAGTTATCTCACATTTATGTTCCAGTTAGATGTTATTACATGTTTGGACAACACACTTTTTCACACTGATCTGAGAATAGAACTTAAAGCAGCTGTTAACTGGGGACTGTACAACTTGTAATGTAGCAATCTGGCAAAAATTTTCTGTCAAAATTTCATTTTGTTGGACACACTGAGAAGATAATATATGATCTTTCTTTATTTCCACCCTGGTAATCTGAATCTATGGATTTCACTATTAATTATAACTACAATGATCATTTGCTCACCCAATCAATCACATAAACAAACAGTGATTGGCATTCACCTGTTCAGGTTTATTCGGCTTGGCTCACATAGCCCCACCCCCTTGTGTCTGCAGTAAAGTTTTTTTTTTTTTCTACATGTGACAGAGCTCCCCTGGCAGAGACATCATGTACACTATGCATGCATTCAAAAATCAACTTATGATTTGTTCAGAAATCAACATAGAATGTGTTCATAAACCAATTGGGATGCATTTCAAAATCATATGAATGACAGATGGGCCAAAGTGCACTGGATGCTAGGTGTTTTGTGAGACACAAGGTTTTTTCATTCAAGAATATGAATTTGGAGGTCCCTGAAATTGCCACCCAGGGCAGATATATGAGTCTGCCGCCCCCCCCTGCCATGCCCCTTTCCCATAGATCTGGGCCTGGAGATGACAAATGTATTACATGCCCTGAGCAGAAACGACTCCATGCCTTTTTACACAAGTACTGTATGCAATGCACAGAGTCTTTCACTGTTATCATGATAATTTTGTAAACAATCTATACTTGGGACAGCTTCTATCCAGGGTAAATCATCTCTTTCAAACAGGCCATACGTAAAATCTCTCATATGTATCACAAAAGATATCCCCCACTTGCAGCTGGATCACATTCTCTCAGTATTTCGTAGAGACAGTAGGTCTACATTTTTCGGTGGCTGTGCCAGATAACTACTGCAGCAGTTCTTCATGGCAATATCTCTTCATAGTGTCCCAAACCAATAGTGTGTACAGCCTACAGGGCATCTGACAATATATTCAGAGCTTCCTGACGATTTCTGTGCTTCAGAGTGAAACTAAATATTGTTGTTCAAAGGCTTTTGCGGTATGTTGTAACAAGGAGGTTTCTTCTCTCACTGACAGGAGCTTACGGCTGATAGTATAGGATTCTTAGATGTACAAAGGTCAAGACTCAAAATATTGTTAATGACACAGTGTCCCCCCCCCCCCCCAATCCCAACCTCCCCCCACTTGCCCAAAATACAGTTAAAGAAAATGTTGATGTGTGTTGATTTTTTAAGGAAGAAGGGGATAAACATTATATCTATACTTGAGACAGCTTCTATCCAGGGTAAATCATCTCTTTCAAACAGGCCATACGTAAAATCTCTCATATGTATCACAGAAGATATCAGAAAGCACAGCTGCACATTCTGACACATACTTCCACTCATGGGGGCAACCTCATTTCCTTAGATTAAACAGTGACATGACTGACAGGATTCACAAGTATATGGCACTCATCAAGATGCATTAACTTTAGTGGTATCATAATGTCAAATGTTTCCTGTGCAATACAGATTATACATCCACTGAAGAATAATAATGTCGGTGGTATTCTCCTAAAATCTGTAATAATAATCATTCAATTCAGTTACTCAAAAATGTGCTAACTTTGAATTTATTATTATTTCTTAGTTATGTACATTAGCCTCAGGTCACAGGTATTAGAGCCAATTTCAACTTGTTACCAAGTCATTGTCAGATGATATGTTTAAAAAGAAATAAAAAGGAGATTAGTAAAACGCTAAGAAACTACATTAAAAACCAAGCTAATTTGTATACACAATTGTCATACTTCATTATGTTATGTAGTAACTTATCAGATGAATATACTTGGGTAGGCAATCATATAATTGATCAGTACAGTGGAACAGGTAGTACCTAAAATCTCCCATAGATGTCACCAAACATATTAGAAAGCACAACTGGCATATTCTAACATGCACTTGTGTACTTAGGGTCAACACTGTGAACTCCTATGTGGGCCTGTTCAGTTGTAAAATTACTAAGTATTCAAGTAGACATAGATGTGTATAGAAATTAGTTTGATTTGTAATATAATTTTCTAGTATTTTATAACCCCCACCCCCAAATTCTTTATTTTTAAACAGATCACATGATGATGACTTGATAAGTTGAAACCAGTAATGATAACATTTGTGTGATCTGAGGCTGAAATCTATACTAATAAAAAACCTGTAAACTGTATTGTATGATTATATGATAGCGGAACAAACACTGGTAGCAGTTACTTCTGTAAAATATCTGGGTGTATGCGTGCGGAACGATTTGAAGTGGAATGATCATATAAAATTAATTGTTGGTAAGGCGGGTACCAGGTTGAGATTCATTGGGAGAGTGCTTAGAAAATGTAGTCCATCAACAAAGGAGGTGGCTTACAAAACACTCGTTCGACCTATACTTGAGTATTGCTCATCAGTGTGGGATCCGTACCAGATCAGGTTGACGGAGGAGATAGAGAAGATCCAAAGAAGAGCGGCGCGTTTCGTCACAGGGTTATTTGGTAACCGTGATAGCGTTACGGAGATGTTTAGCAAACTCAAGTGGCAGACTCTGCAAGAGAGGCGCTCTGCATCGCAGTGTAGCTTGCTCGCCAGGTTTCGAGAGGGTGCGTTTCTGGATGAGGTATCAAATATATTGCTTCCCCCTACTTATACCTCCCGAGGAGATGACGAATGTAAAATTAGAGAGATTTGAGCGCGCACGGAGGCTTTCAGACAGTCATTCTTCCCGCGAACCATACGCGACTGGAACAGGAAAGGTAGGTAATGACAGTGGCACGTAAAGTGCCCTCCGCCACACACCGTTGGGTGGCTTGCGGAGTATAAATGTAGATGTAGATGTTCTCTATCTGTCTGAACATACTTCTCCAAAACTACAGAATGAATTTTCATGGGGCTTGAGCATTGTTTTGGGCACAATATAGGCTTTATTTCACCAAAATCAGACTGCAGAAAAAACAGAAATCATAACTGAAAGTTTTATCCATACTAATTTTATAAATGTGAAAGTAACTCTCCCGTTATACTTTCACGACCAATCCACTGAACTGATTTTGATGAAATTTGGTATGGAGAAAGATTGAAAACTGAGGAAGAACATAAGCTTCTTTATAAAGTGTGTAATACAAGATACTTATTGATTTGAAGAATATTATATGAATTAGAGAAAACTATTTACTCTTCAAGAGCTATTTACACTCCTACTTTGATCTCTATCACGTCTGCAAAATGCTTTTTTTGCTACATAAAATGATTCAAAGGACTGAATGCAATGTTCAGTGTGTTCAACCCATACTTCCACAATGTTTATTTCATAATGTACATGTTGTATAATGTATAGCTACTTCAATAGCACAATGCATAAATGTGTGCTCCTGCCTATGACCGTCTGTACACACTGCTTGGCAGTGGCACTGTACATGTCGATGCGTCGTGTTGCGACAGCTTGGGAGGAGGGAGAGTGGGGTGCACATTATGAGCTATGCTTACCCAACAGTAGATATGTGAGGTACCTGATGTTTTTGTGATAATATTTACTATAAAAGTGACATATTAGTGGTTTCTATGTTCACCTCTGCCTTTCTTGTGTTGTGACTCGATATTTGTGAGTGTTTTGTATCGAGCAACTTAACCTCTTGCCTGTGTTTACATTCCGCGCTGACCAGTTGCAGCTGTAGCGGCGCATTGAAAGCTAAGTACTAATTAGTTGTTTGTGTATAGTGGTTTATTTAGGAACTTTAGTAGTCTTCAACTGGTGTTCTTGGTGTTTTCTGGTGAAATAACTTCAGAAGAACCTTTTGGGAACTGTTTTCAGCTTCGTTACTGTGTCATTAGACGTTTGATTCTCTTTCTGTATTAGTCTTTTGTTATATTCACATTTGTTGTTTATTAATACTGTTAATAATAGTAGTTACTTCCCTTGTAGAGTAAGTTTGTGATTATTGTAGTCAGATTTTTAACATCTTCTTATTGTAGTAGCAGAACTTAGAAAAAGTAAAATTTTACCATGAGTGAGAAGTGTGGGCTTTGCCGTAGGTTCGTGAGTAGTGGATTGCGGTGTGAGACATGTTCGAAGTATTTTCACTGGGGGGAATGCAGTGGGGAAGCCAGTGGGCATTCTGGTGAGATCCTCTCCTGGAACTGCAGGTTATGTAGCAAGAGTAAGTTGATAGAGGAGCAGGAGCGTAAGATCTGTGCCCTTCAGGTGCAGTTGAAAAACGCACAGGAGGAGCTAGATAGGATGAGGAGGGAGAAGGGGGTTGGGGAATGGGAGCTGGCTGTTGGCAAGAGATCTGCTAGGAGAAGAAGATTTTCAGATAGTTTTACTATTGGTGTTTACAATAGATATGACCAACTGTCAGAGTCTAGTGGAGAGGAATCGCTAGTAGCTGTTGATGTAGGAAGTATGCAGCAGACCTCAGTAGTTACGGTGGCTAGAACAGTTGCAAAGTTGAAGAGGAAGAAGAAGGTTCTGCTGTTAGGTAGTTCTCATGGCAGAGGTGTAGGCCAGCAGTTGCAGGAAGTGCTGGGGAGTGAGTACCAGGTCACCAGCATTGTGAAGCCTAATGCAGGATTGGCTCAGGTGACCGTTAACATAGGGGGGTTATGTAGGGAATTTACTAAAGATGATCAGGTAGTGATTGTGGGTGGGGCTGGTAATAGTATTGATAGGGATGGGGAGTATAACATAGATGGTGACCTGGAAAAGATAGCCACTCAGACTGGCAACACGAATGTGCATTTCGTGGAACTGTTTCAGCGTCACGATCGGCCTCATCTTAATACAGCCATCAGGCGTAATAACATGAGACTTGAGGGTGTGCTGATGACAGAAAGCATGGGTCACATTTCAGTGGTGTCGGTGGAGTCTATCAGCAGGACGAGTTCCACTAGACATGGCCTGCACCTCAACAGGTATGGGAAGGGGAGGTTGGCAAAGCTTATAGGTGACAGCATAGGTGGGGTTGGTGGGATCACTCATGGGAAAATTCCTGCAATAGCGGGTGTTAGAGCTGCACCTTTTTTAGATTGAAGTCAGCTGATAGGTATTCCTGCTTAAGGGAAGTCTCTCTAACAAAGGAACCACTTTTGACAAAGCTTAGGTATCCGAGTAATGAGGGAATTAGTATATTTCATCAAAATATACAAGGTATTAGAGATAAAGTTAGTGAACTGCTTATAGATGTTGACTCTGAAATTATTGGTATATCTGAACACTTCTTAAATAAGGAGATAATTCAGAGGCTTCCTTTACCAGGATACAGGTTGGCTGGCAGCTTTTCGAGGAGCTCTTTGCGGTGTGGGGGATTAGCCATGTATGTGAAAAACAGCATCCCATTTGAGTCAACTGATGTTTCAAAGTACTGCACTGAAAAGGTGTTTGAATGTTGTGCAGGTGTGGTTAAATTTAACGGAGCTAAACTTCTAACTGTTGTTATTTATAGATCCCCAGACTCCGATTTCACAACATTTTTGCTAAAGCTAGAGGAGGTTCTTGGTTCACTTTATAGGAAATACAAAAAGTTAGTTATATGTGGTGACTTCAATATTAATTGTATAAGTGATTGTGCAAGGAAGAGGATGCTGGTAGACCTCTTTAATTCATATAATCTTATGCAAACCGTATTCTTTCCAACGAGAGTGCAAGGGAACAGTAGAACAACCATAGACAACATTTTTGTTCATTCCTCATTACTAGAAGGCATTCTGTTAGCAAAAAGGTGAATGGCCTTTCAGATCATGATGCACAAATTTCAACTCTAAAAGGTTTTTGTGCTGCAACACGTGTTAAATATAGTCATCAGCTGTTTAGGAAAGCTGATCCAGTTGCTGTAGAGACCTTTGTAAACCTTATCAAGGAACAAGAGTGGCTAGATATTTACAGCGCTGATACAGTATACGATAAATATAATGCTTTTCTCAAGACTTTTCTCATGCTCTTTGAAAGTTGCTTTCCGTTAGAATGTTCAAAACAGGGTACTAGCACAAACAGGCAGCCTGGGTGGCTGACTAGAGCAATAAGAATATCTTGTAGAACAAAGTGGCAATTATATCAAAACGTTAGAAACAGTCAAAATCTAAATGCAGCAGCCCATTACAAACAGTATTGTAAGGTGCTTAAAAATGTTATTAGGAAGGCAAAAAGTATGTGGTATGCAGATAGAATAGCTAAGTCTCAGGATAAAATTAAAACCATATGGTCAGTCGTAAAGGAAGTGGCTGGTCTGCAGAGACAGGTCGAGGCTATAGAATCAGTGCGTAGTGGGAATGTCCGTATTACTGATAAGTCGCATATATGTACACTATTTAATAATCACTTTCTGAATGTAGCAGGTGAACTAAATAGAAATCTAGTCCCAACAGGGAATCATATAGCGCTCGTAGAAAAAAGTGTTTCGAGACTGTTACCTGAAATGCTCCTCCATGATACTGACAAGAGGGAGATTGAGTTAATAATTAAATCACTAAAGACCAAGAACTCTCATGGACATGACGGGGTATCTAGCAGAATACTGAAGTATTGTTCTATGTATGTTAGCCCAGTACTTAGCCATATCTGTAACTTTTCCTTTAGGAGTGGTTGGTTTCCTGACCGATTAAAGTACTCGGTAGTGAAGCCACTTTATAAAAAGGGAGACATTGATAATTTTGACAATTTTAGACCTATTTCTATGCCATCGGTGTTTGCTAAAGTTATCGAGAAGGTTGTATATACAAGGTTACTGGAGCATTTGAATTCACATAATTTGCTGTCAAATGTTCAGTTTGGTTTTAGAAATGGTTTAACAACTGAAAATGCTATATTATCTTTTCTCTGTGAGGTTTTGGATGGATTAAATAAAAGGTTGCGAACGCTAGGTGTTTTCTTTGATTTAACGAAGGCTTTTGACTGTGTTGACCACAAAATATTACTGCAGAAGTTGATAGTGAAGGATCTTGTGTGTAATATTGAAACAGTAACAAATAATGTAGTTCATGAAATAAGTTTGTGGCTTGTGGAAAATAATTTCATGCTAAATCACGGTAAGACTCAGTTTTTACAGTTTCTAACTCACAATTCAACAAGAACCAATATTTTGATCAGACAGAATGGGCATATTATAAGCGAGACAGAACAGTTCAAGTTCCTAGGCGTTCAGATAGATAGTAAGCTGTTGTGGATAGCCCATGTCCAGGATCTTGTTCAGAAACTAAATGCTGCTTTATTTACCATTAGAACAGTATCTGAAATAAGTGACACTTCAACACGATAAGTAGTCTACTTCGCATATTTTCATACGCTTATGTCGTATGGTATTATTTTTTGGGGTAGTTCTGATTCAAAGAGGGTATTTTTGGCTCAAAAACGGGCTGTTCGAGCTATATATGGTGTAAGTTCGAGAACCTCTTCTCGTCCCCTATTCAATAGTCTGGGAATTGTGACATTGCCCTCACAGTATATATTTTCTTTAATGTCGTTTGTTGTTAGCAATATTAGCCTATTCCCAATAGTTAGCAGCTTTCACTCAGTTAATACTAGGCAGAAATCAAATCTGCATGTGGAATGCATTTCCTTGACTCTTGTGCAGAAAGGAGTGCAGTATTCTGCTGCATCCATTTTCAATAAGCTACCACAAGAACTCAAAAGTCTTAGCAGTAGCCCAAACTCTTTTTAAGTCCAAACTGAAGAGTTTCCTCATGGCTCACTCCTTTTATTCTGTCGAGGAGCTCCTGGAAGAGCTAAAAAATTAAGCAAATTCCAGTGTTACATTGTTGATTTTCTTTATTTAAACTTACGACTTGTCACCTGAATATGTTTTTTTATATTTCATTTTATCTGTTTCTAATATCGTGTTATAATTTCATGTATTGATTCGTTCCATGACCATGGAGACTTCTCCTTAATTTGGTCCCACGGAACAATAAATAAATAAAATAAATTGCACGTACAGTACTGTACTTACTCACCATCACTCCTCATAACCAAACTTCCGATATACGAGCACAGCCATGGGTAACAACTAGTATATAATAAATAAATAATAGGGTGGGCACTGTAATTCCCTAAGGCAATGTACCTATCCTGATTAACATTTTTTTTTTTAATTTTCAACTCTTTAGCACAAATTGATGGCATTGTTTCACAGGTCTCCTCAACTCCCCACATTACCCAAGCCATTTAGGGCAGAATTTGAAGCAAAAGCACTCCAGTTTGTAATCTAACAATAATTGCCCGTTTGTGGTGTTATGTAGTGTGTCCCCAAGAGGAATACATATTACATATTTTCCTTATGTATTTCAATTTATGTTTCAATCAAAATACATATGGCAAAAAGCCATATGTTTTTGCATTGCAGAGCATCTCATTTAATGGAGATTAGGGATTCTGGATCAGTACAGACATAGGAAGACAGCTGATAACAGAGCATCAAACATCCTTTTCATATTCCAGTGTATATGTGACAATCAGGAAGTCTTTCTCAGTGGAGACATGACTATATACTGAGCTATCTGTGCAATGTATTCCAGAGGCAGACATGAAAACCAGCGTGTCTCAAATGGCACAACATTAGTCTACCTAACAGTATAAACAAAATGTTCACATATAACTATCAGCTGTATCTTTCAGTAAGTACAGACAGTAATGGAATGAGAGAGGATGGAAAATGAAGATCTATTCCGATTATAATGCATGCTAAAGAAACAATGTGGCACAGCACATCACAAAAGTGAAGGATCTTCAATTTAATGCACTAAAAATGTAGAGTAGTAGTACCAATGACCCCCCCCCCCCCCACAAACCATTGATATTGCCATGGTAGTGAGGCTTACATGCCTTGGTGGTATAGATTGGCGTACTATAGATGCAACCACATGAGAGGGATCTCTGTGGAGGGGCTAAGCTATGGTTCCAGAAAGGGGGCAGCAGCCTTTCCAGTAGTTGCAGGGTTAACAGTCTAGCTGACTGATTGATCTGGCCATGTAATATTACCTGGCATGACCTTGACCTTGCTGTTTTCATACTGGAGCACGGCTAAAGGCAAGGGGAAATTACTGCCCCGGCAGAGACTACTCCAGATGATGACGTCATCAGAGAAAACAAATCTGATGTTCTACAGTTTAGAGGATGGAATATTAAATCCCTTACTCAGGTAGTTTAGCAAATATGAAAAGGTAAAGGGTAGGTTGAAAGTAGATATAGTGGTAATTCGTGAAGTACGGGAGCTGCGGTGTCAGCCACCATCTGGTTGGCTGCACTTTAAAACATGTGTGCTGCCAGTCAAGCCACCTTGTTTCCTACAGCTGCCATCATGACATAGGGTGCTACCACAAATGCTTAAGCTGCTGCGAATGATATGCAAGCATCCCCTCTACAAAGCTCCAGCAGAACATGTACTTAAGTTCAAACATTGATGCACAGAGCCCATTTTGTTGTTAGCCATTTCATAGTGGTAGGACTTGTCATCCGCAGAATAGTCATTCTATTGAAGTCTGCCTGAATTGTAAACCTTTGCATCTGTAGGTATTTCAACATTCAAATCTACTGTTAGTAACTGATGCTGGAACTACAGTAAACAAAGTTATGTATTACTTTTCCTGTTTGACATTAGCCCTAGATTAAATTAATATCTGAATTCTCTGCCCATGAACCACATCTGTTCTTCACTCCTGTATCCACTACAGAAACATAAAGCCTGCAAAGAAAGTTACAACAGGGGTAATAACAGGACTTCTGGTAATGTGAGCACAGGTTTATCAACACAAAGTCAAACAGAGGTAACACAGGAGTAATGAAAAAGAAAAAAGAAATGTGGGTAATGACAAGCAGCGCAGTGAACAGATTATCATAGCCACCACAGCCCACCACAATATCACAAATATAGACGCCAAGTACTTCCACACATGACGAAGAGGCTGAAGAATGTGTTATGAGATAAAAAATTATTCAGGACCTTAAGGAAGGCAAAAATTTAATTGTGATGGGTGACAAGGGTTTTCATATTAGGGAAGGGAATGAAGAAAAATAGTAGGAGAGAGGAATAAAACAAGAAGCCACCTAATAGAATTTTACACAAAGCACAATTTAATGATTGATAATACTTGGATTAAACATAATAACAAAATTTGTATACATCAAAGAGACCTAGAGACATTGGAAGGTTTCAGATGAATGACATGAGGCTGTGCTGAAAAGCATTGAATTGAAATTTTTAATGTGAAAACTCTTTACGTTTCTAAAATAAATAAAATGTTAATAATGTTCTCTATCTTTATTCTCTGTGTTTACACATTTGCAGCCTTTTCTCACTGGAGGGCTCTGAATTGTAGTGTGTAACATGGCAGCGTATAATGTAATTATGTCTCTCCATGAGAAACAGTGTGCTGTAATTGAGTTTCGAATTTGAAGAGTTTGTTCACACATGGAGCACCCTCTCCTTCACCATGTCAATGCCGGACAACACAAGCACTGCAACATAAGCAAAAAATCCGATGCCTTGTGTCCACTGTCATTTATTATCCTCCATACAGTCCCAACTGGGCCCCATCTGATTTTCATCTGTTTCCAAAACTTAAAGAACACGTTCAAGGACTTCACATAGTGATGAAGCAGTGCAAGCAGAGGTGAGGTTGTGGTTCCAACAACAAGGTCAAATATTCTACAGTGACAGTATCAACAAACTGGTGTCTCATAGGTGAAACGTTTTCATTGCCAGGGTGACATTCTTGAGAAATAGATATGTAGACATGAAAAGTATAGATGTAGACTGTTAATAAAATTTGCTTTATTTAAAATGCTTATAAGATTTTTCATATAAAAATTTTGGAGGCATTACTTTTCAGAACACCTTCATATAATATTAAGATAGATACTTAAGAAATTAGATATTAAACTGCAAAATACTTCCAGGAGCAGATGTGGGTGTCAACAATAATTAATTGATTAGTGAATGTGTACTAAAGCTGAAGAAATTGCAAAAAGATAGGGAATGAAAGAGCGTGGTCTGGATAAGATCAGAGATTGGTGAGAGTTTCAGTGGGAGCAATAGATAACAACTTATTGAAATAGATGAAAGAAAGACAACAAAGATTATGGCTAGCTTATTTGAGACATGAAATAGAAAAGACAACAGAGAAACAAGGTAAATGGACAAAGTGCAGAGAATCACACATGAGATATTATTAAGTGTAACCAATGAAAGGAGACATACAAAAATACATCAAATGAGCAGGCACAAGGAATAAAGATGTCTAAAATTGGGACAGAGAGAAAGTTCAAATGGAAATGCAGAAATGGGCAGCAGAGAAATACAAAGCTCTAAAAGCATGCATGACTGTAGGAAAGTTAGATTCCATATATATTTGGAGAAGTGAGAAGCATCTGTATGAACATCAAGAACTCACTTGGCAAGCTAGTGCTAAGCAAAGAAGGGAAAGCATAAAAAGACTTAACTCAAAACAAGGCACCGGATGTAAACAAAATTTGCTCAGAATTATTGAACCAACCATGACAAAAGTGTTTCACCTGATATATCAAACAATGGAAAATCCAGGATGGAATGTAACAATATTATGAAAAGGAAAGCTGCTACTCACCATATATGGAGATGCTGGGCCACAGATCGGCACAACAAAAAGACTGTCACAAAATAAATTTCCGGCCAACAAGGCCTTCATCAAAAATACACACACAAAACACACACACACACACACAAATGCACTCACAACACACATGACTGCAGTCTCTGGCATGTGGAAGTCACACTGCAAGCAGCAGCAGCAGTGCATGAGGGGAGTGGTAACTGGGTGGGGGTAAGGAGGAAGCTGGGGCAGGGAGGGGGAGAGGTGGAAGGGGTGGTAGTGGAAAAGGAGACAAGTAAAAAGACTGGGTGCATTGGTAAAATGAGGGCTGTATAATGCTGGAATGGGAACAGGCAGGGGGCTGGATGGGTGAGGACAATGACTGACGAAGGTAGAGGCCAAGAGGGTTACGGGAACGTAGGATATATTGCAACGAGGGTTCCCAGCCGCGCAATTCAGAATAGCTGGTGCTGGTGGAAAGGATCAATATGGCACAGGCTGTGAAGCAGTCATTGAAATGAAGGATGTTGTGTTGGGCAACGTGCTCAGCAATAGGGTGGTCCACTTGTTTACAGCCACATTTTGTTGGTGGCCTTTCATGTGGACAGACAACTTGTTGGTTGTCATGCTCACATAGCATGCAGCCTTTGTTAGTCATTGTCCTCACCCATTCAGGCCCTTGCCTGTTCCCATTCCAGCACAACACAGCCCTCATTCTATCGATGCACCCAGTCTTTTTACTTCTCTCCTTTTCTGCTACCCCATCTCCCACCTGCCCCTCCCCTGCCCACCGTCTAACCTCCGGACTACACCTAGCTGCCCTGCTATCCCTCCCCCTCCCTGCCCCAGCCTCTCCTTACCCCCACCCAATTGCCAGTCCCATCATGCACTGCTGCTGCTGCTCGCAGTGTGGATTCAGCTGCCAGAGACTGCTGTCATGGGTGTGTGTGTGTGTGTGTGTGTGTGTGTGTGTGTGTGTGTGTGTGTGTGTGTGTGTGTGAGCGAGAGATCTGTTATTGACAAAGGCCTCATTGGCCGAAAGCTTATTTTGTGACAGTCTTTTGGTTGTCTCTATCTGCGACTCAGCATCTCCACTATATGGTGAGTAGCAACTTTCTGTTTCATAATATTGATCCACTTGATATATGGGATACATGAGAAGGATGAAAAATCCCCAGATTCAAAAAGACCCTACTCTCCATAATAATCACTATACCAAAGAAGGTGGATGCTAACAGACAGGATTATCACCAAACCATCAGTTTAATAAATTATGGCTGCAAAATATTAACAATAATTAACTAAAAAAAAAAAATTGGGAAACTGGTAGAAGCTGACCTGGGAGAGATCACTTTCAGTTCTGGAGAAATGTAGGAACACAAAAGGTAATACTGATATAACAACTCATCTTAGAAAATATATCGAAGAGAGATAGACCTACCTTTAAATCATTTGTTAATGTAGGAAAAGCTTTTGGCACTGTTGACTGGAATAAATTATTTGAATTCTGAAATTGTTGTAGATAAAATACAGAGAGCAGCTGGCCCAAAACCACACTGCAGTTATAAGAACTGAAGGACACAGAAGGGAGGCAGTAGTTCAGAAGGGAGTGAGATGGGATTTCATGGCCTGCCTCGTGTTGTTCAATTTGTACACAGGGAAAGCGGTGCATGAAACATAAGGGAAATTTGGAAAAAGCAATTAAAGTTACAGGAGAAGAAAAAAACTTTTAGGTTTGTCATTGACATTGTGACTCTGTTAGAGGTGGCTAATGACTTGGAAGATCAGATAAACAGAAATGACAATCTCTTGAAAACAAGTTATATTACACAATACAATATTGCAGGGCCTATGTTATTCCAAATTATGAAGCAATATTCCTTTGGACATTCATGGGGATAAATACGATATTGTGTGCATGCATGTCCAAAGGGACATTGGCTCATAATTCGGAATAACACAGGCACTGTAATATTGTATGTATCCACCAACACTGGGCAAGCAACTTTCAAGTAAAATTTCTCACCTGTACAGGAATATACAAAATGGGTATATGAGTACAGTTAGTAGACACAAGGTGGATGACATATATGGTGGTTTGGGTCTGGCCCTGGGTCATGCTTGGGCAGCCTAATGGTAAGGCAATAAGCGGGAAAGCCGGGTTGAAGTCCCAGTCCAGCACAAGTTTCCATTGTTGTCATTCCATTATACAGCTAATAGTTGTCCATATTCACAACTGTGAATACATTTCATGCAAAATTATACAAGGCTGATGCAATGTAGCCAAATTACAGCTGGTGATGCTGATGTTATTTGATTATGAAATGAGACACTAAAAGTAGTGAATGAGTTTTGATATTTGGCAGAAAAATAACTGATGATGACAAAAGTAAAGAGGATATATAATGCAGACTGATAGTAGCAAGAAAAACTTTTTGTGAAAAGAAAAGAACAGATACTTGTTAACAACGAACCACCTGGACAGCCGTGCATTTGAAAGCGCCACTTCTGAAGTGGGGAGATGCGACAGACCCCAGTCAAATCTGTCCAACAGATCCAATGATAGAGATCAGTGTACCAGTCACTCTGGATGTGGGTTTTAGATGTTTTCCTACATAGACAGCTGGCATACACATATTGCGTCTCAGAGGGTGGGGGTCGTAATGGTAGCCAGCAACTCCTTAATCTAACCATGTCAAATCCATCAATAGCCATGCAGGCCCTGTGCCAAAGCTGAACAAAGGCACAAAAAAAGAAGAAGATATTTTTTAACATAGAATACAAATTTAAGTGTTAGGAAGTCTCTTCTGAAAATATATGTTTGAGATGCAGTCTTACATGAAACATGTACTATAAACAGGACAGACAAGAAGAGAATAGAAGCTTTTGAAATGTAGAGCTATGGAATAATGGTGAAGATTAGGTAGGTAGACTGGCTAACTAACAAAGAGATACTAAACTGAACTGAGGAGAAAAGAGTTTTGTGCCACATTTGACTCAAAGAAGGAGTAGGTTGATGGGGCACGTCCTGGGACACCAAGGAATAGTTTATTTGGAATAGTATGGGAGTGTTAGGGATAAAAATGATAGAGGGTGACCAATGCTTAGTCATAGCAGGTTCATGTGTCTGTAGATTCCAGTTGTTATGCAGAGATGATGCGACTTGGATGGAAGTGTGGAAAGCTGCATCAAACCAGTCTTTGGACTGAAGACCACAAATATCACTATTATTCATGTAATAAATCTTGTACTCCGACAGAAAAATGGATTTCATTAACTAAGATGACAACATGAATATTTTGGGTCAAGATCATTTATTTTATTTATTTACTTAGATCCCATTAATTCAATACAGTGAGACATTCGCATGGATGTACAACATGTCAGGTTATTACAAATTATACAAAAGGAACACATAAAAAACCCTCTTGCAAGAGGAGATATAGGTATAAGACAATAAGACAAAAGAGACATTAATGGGTGTAGACAAAATTAAAATTGGATTGTTTTGAGAATCAGCCTTATGCAAACACAATTTATTTATTTATTACCCAGACATGTTTCGACACCTGTGTGTCATCTTCTGTGGGTCAATCTTCTTTTTTTATTTCTTAAAATTATATCGCTAAATGATGTGCATAATTACACACCGGTTTTTGAGCTCTTTCTTGACATTTTTTTGACAGCATGTGTTATAACACCTGAAAATGGAGTCAGATGTGTCTGCTCAGATCACGTTTCACCACATTTTGTGTAAGTGCATTTGAAGTGAATTAGTGAGCAGAAACTGTGTGAAAAACTGTGTAGAAACAGTGTACTGAATAGACATTGATTGAGACACCAACCAGACACATATCTGGATGGGAAAAAAAATAAAAAAAATAAAAAAATAAAAAAATTTAATTTGCAGATGACGTGCTCTCAAAAAAATGACAAAAAAGAGCACAAAAACCAGTGTATAATAATGCAGATGATTTAGTGATGTAATTTTAAGAAATAAAAAAAATTGAACCACAGAAGATGACACATAGGTGTTGAAACATGTCTGGGTAAATACAAAAATAAACAAATTGTAGTTGCATAAGGCTATTTCTCAAAACAACCACATTTTAAAACACAAAACAGAAGAACATCAAGAGGAGCTTCAAACCTTAGTAAAATGAGACAAAATTAAACTTAAAAAGGTTAAAATAAAGCTACATAAGATATATAGTAAAGTTAGCAATGATTCCAACTATCGTAATGCATTAGAGTACATCAGATTTAATTAAAAGAAAAAATCAATTAGCGTTAACACAACTGAAATATTCTTCAACCAAATAAAAATAATTATCTGTTAGATACTGTTTGAGGTGTTGTTTCAATTTGGGAAGCTCATGGACAAGTGATTTCAGTGATGGTGGGAGAACACTGAACACCTTGCAGCTCATGTAATGGACTCCTTTTTGTACAGTACTAAGGTTTTTTTAATTCATACTGGAGGTCCATCTTCCTCCTGGTATTGTGGGTATGGTATGACTCATTGGTTTTGTATAGTTGCTCATTTTTACCAATGAAACATAACAGGGAGTAGATATAGTGACATGCAGTTGTCAGTATCCCTAATTTTCTAAAAATGTTTCTACTAGAACATCTAGGCTGGATTACACTCATTACCCTAATAACTCTCTTTTGGGCAATGAATATTTTTTTGGAAAGTGGCTGATTACCCCAGAAAACTATGTCATACATCAATAGTGCATGGAAGTAACTAAAATAAGAAGTTTTTGTGGTGTCTTGGTCACAGACAATGAAAATCATATGAATACCGAATGTTGCTGAACTGAGTTTTTTGAGAAGTTGAAAAATATAATCACACCATTTTAGATTGCTGTCAGTGTGTACAACCAGAAACTTGAATGACTCAACTTGCAGTAACCCACTACCATTACAGTTAATACTTAATTGACCCCCACTTCATTACTTACTTGGAAATGAGCAAACCGGGTCTTGTTGACATTTAGTGATAACCCTTTATTTTCAAACCAGTTAACTACTTCATTAAAGATAATATTGTCTGATTCCTCAGGATTGTGATTGGGAGTTTTGTTGATGAGGATAGAGGTGCCATCAGTGAAAAGAGTAAAATAAGTTTTAAAGTTAGTACACAAGGTTATTAATAAAGATGAATAAGAGCAGGGAGCCGAGTACTGAGCCCTGAGGAACACCACAGCCATCAGAGTCCCACCTAGATGTCACAGGGTGCCCCTCAGTCATTCAACATGACCTGCTTTCTCCCAGTTAGGTAGGATTTAATTCTTGAGCTGATCCACTTATACCATAATATTCAGCCTTTGCTAAGAGGATTTCATGGTTAACACTACCAAAGGCCCTAGAAAGGTCACAGAAGATACCCAGAGGAGATAATTAATTATTAAAAGACTCTAAGATTTGATGGGTGAAGCAGAAAATAGCTTGCTCTATTGATACACCCTGTCGAAATACAAACTGGCTACTGTTTAATACCTTATAATAAATGAGTCTTTTTTTAACCAATTTCTCAAGAATTTAAGACAAGGTTGTTAAAAGGGAAATAGGCTGATAGTTGGTAATGTCAGTTTTATCTCCTTTTTTAAAGAGAAGTTTCACAATAGGATACTTTAGTTCCTCATGATCACCCCATGCTGGATGGATTCATTGAATACATGGCACAGCACCCTGCTTATTGGCTTATAGTATTCCTTCAGTAATCTTGAAGATTACTGCAAATGGAACTCTTGCTTTTCATCTCTCTAATTATATTCTCAGTTTCATGTACTGTGGCAGGAGACAGTTTAATCTGCTTGGTTTTTTATTAATAGCTTTTTGAAGGGATAATATGGCTTCATTAACAGAATATGTTTTTTCAGTTTGGGCTACTGATGCCAAAAAGTGATTGTTAAAAACATTGGTAATTATTTCAACATTATCATTTGTTTTAGTTTCTAGGGTGTTTTCTGCAGCAAGGATTTTACCTGTTTCCCTTTATATTACATCCTGTATGGTTTAAGTTTTATTATTAGAGACATCAATTTTTGATTTTATAGAAATACTTAGAACTTTTTTAAGGATAGAGCAGTATAGTTTGTAATGTTTTTAGTTTTCCATAACTGGATTTGAATAAGGCATACAGATTACATTTCCTTCTGCAGGAGGTTTTGATGGCCAAAGTTAACCAGCTTTCATTAGAACAGGTTTCATGTTTGAATTTAGTAGTCCTTTTAAGAATAGGCAGATAAATTCATTTAGAAAAGCATTATACTTGTCATTAACAATGTCAAAGAGCTCAGACTGGTCTCAATCAACTTCTTGTAGGAAATTACAGAAGGTATTGATAGATTGTGTGCTAATTACTCTGAAAGTTTTACTGCAGGAATTGTTCTTACTAAGAGGGCTAACACCTTCAACTGAAAGTAGCTGACCATCATGGTCTGAGAGCCCCTTTAATATGTGTTTTACAGTTGTGTTTAGATTTCTGCTTCTGTCTAAGAAGATGTCAATTTGACTCATGGAATTAGCTATGACTCCAGTAGGAAAATCAACCAGTGTCGTTAAATTAAGAGAGCTAATTAAAAGTGATAATTCAGTTCTTCCCATGTTATCAGTACAAAAATCAACATTAAATCACATAAAATTATAATATCTTTTGTTTTTGCACAAAAAATGAGTTAACAGAGATTCTAACTGTTTAGGAAAATACTGATTTTGGCTTAGGAGTTCTGCAAAATGAGAGGACAGTAATTTCAGAAAAACCAGTACAGATTACAACTCCACAGACTTCAAAATGTTGATCAATACAGTATTTACTCAAGTCTAAATATTGATAAGCTATTTTGTTCTTAACATAAATTGCCCTATTTTGTTCTTAACATAAATTGCCACTCCACCTTTATCCAAAGAATGTCCACAATAAAGAGCTGCTAGGTTATAGTTATTCAGTTGCAGTGTGTCAGAACCAAGTTTCATAAAGTGTTCACTAAAACAGATTTCATCAGCATTATTAATAAAGTCCTTGCCTCATGAAGCTATCTGTTTGTAGGAAATCAACAGACAGAAACTGAGTCTTTCGAGACAGTTTGCAAATATTTTCAAACTGTTTATTAGACTCAGTTATTTCTTTGTTTATGCATGATTCATATATAAGGCCATATCTATGAGGAATTCCCATGATGATCATTGCTTTACTGTCATTATAATCAAGTATCATCTTCAAGTTTTGGACAGCACTCGATAATTCGTTTTCGTAAATGTCGTTGGCTCCCCCCGATATTACCGTGCATTCACTTATATTTGTTGGAGAGCCATCTTGTATGTTTTTTCCAATTTCATACATTGGTGCTCCTGATTTCACAAAACTGCAAACATTGACATCATGATCTTCACATAACATTTTTGCTAACCCACGACCATGACTATCTGAGTGTATGTTTACATTAAGGGATTTCTTCCCTATCTTTCTCAATGTATTACAGATATGTTTTATTTGACAACACACTACTAAAATATACCATCACACTCAAGGGATCTCTGTTATCCCAAAAGTGATATGGGAAAAAAATTAACATTTCTATTTAAAGTTTTTGTTATGGACTCATTTCTCAATGAACAATATTTTAGGAACCTTGTAATATTTTCTTTTCCCCAAAATGTTAGGAAAAGATAAAGTCAAGATTGAAATTAGAGATGTTTCTAATGAGAGTAATGTGTCATTATTGTTCCACATTTTTGATTGTCCACTCTTATAACTAAGTTTTATTTTATGCTTGTTGTTATGTTTGCATAATGTTGATTAGTTCTTTGGCACTGAAAAGCTTCATGTCTTACTTCTTATAAAGAGTTTACATGATGAATCCAAATTTTTTTCATTGTTTCTGACCTTGTTTTAGACAATCACTCTGATTTTTTAAAATTATTTCAAATAGTGATGCCTTGAAACTCAATTATGGTAGTAATATACAAACTCAAGAATTAATCATAATTCCTATACTCTCTCTCTCTCTCTGCCCCCCCCTTCCCCCACCCCATCCATCTCTGATGCACATGGTCCAACAATAGGACTGATGACCATAGATGTTAAGTCCCATAGTGCTCAGAGCCATTTGAACCATCCAACAATAAAACTAATGGCTCTAAAGAATTAGAAACACACAGCTGTTCTACCAGCTTCAAAGCTAAATGACTGATATATTTCTTGCAGCTGTGGAACCTCTAAGCACTGCCAACCACTGTCCATTATGTCACAGCAACATTCCACCATGGGAGGATGGTTGGCGACAGCATTTGATGAACCTGCCCTGTCCAAACCACCCCAGGAAGAAGCACATTAAAAATCGTACGTAATCACATCTGGTTCAAAAAATGAAGTACTTCACTAATAATAATATACCGATAATATTATTTGGTATGTATTTACAAAACTTTAAATCTCTGCAAAATAATTTTGCCACAATTTCAGTTACTGTGAAATTTTCTTATGTCATCTAATTATATCAGAGAATTCATTTCAAATTCATTGGAACTGTGAACAAAGTTTTGTTTGCATGTTTGTTGTACTTTCTAGTGCTTCCTCTACTTTTGTTACAAAATTTTTTTATGTAATTAAAAAATTAACCCAATTTGGATGAGATGGTGGAGACACTTTAAAATGCAGACACCATCAGGTTTTATCATAAAAGCAGTATATGTAAGTAATTATGATGATCAAGAAATAAAGTTAGGCTAATTTGTCAATAGGACAAAAAATCGTTGATGTGACAGGCAATTTGGTTTTCAATAACTTTTTAAATTTTTAATATTAACAAACATTTGATGATAAAACAATGGGAAAGGATCATCAATGATTGAAAGCCATGAATTTGTGATAGTGTAAAATCATATAGCATACTTTCCTACACAGTTGAAAGATATACAAACAAATCACATTAACACCCATTTTACATATGAATGGATCTCAAGTTGCCGTAGATTATGACAATATTACACATCTTTAGATGTTAGAATCTGTTATAAGATTGTCAAAACAATTATCTAAAACCCAGTTGAGCAGAGCAGGTTTGAGAAACAGAGAGAGAGAGAGGTACACTGATAATGAAAACTGCTACATCGTGCCAGGCAATACTGCTGCAGAATGTGTAATGTATTGGTTGGTGCCCAGATGTGATGGAACTGCACAATATCCTAAATTTTAGCAAAGCTGTTGAGACTTTAACCCTTATGAGGCAAACTGAGGAGCTACTTGATTGAAAAGTAGCGACTCCTGTCTCGTAAACTGACATACGGTTGGGAAAGTGATGTGTTGCCACGCGCCCCTCCATATCTGCATCCAGTGATGCCTGTAGGCTGAGGATGACATGGTGGCTGGTCAAATTGAAGGAAGAATGAGAAGCTGATGGAGTGACTGATGTACGTAATATCATGAAAAAAATTCTGTGTGGAAAGACATTAACATTTGACAGCAGTGTTTATTTGCATAAAAGTAAGGTTGTACGTACCAGATCCTTTAAGAAGTATTAAATGTCAATATTTTACGCACACAACTTTATAATGTAAAGGCTGGGCATCATGCAGTAGCTGTAGAAAATATATGTTGCTTCAGTATCCAACTACACACTCATGTTAACTTATGAGGTCATCAGAAAAAATTTCTTAACTCAATGATGTATCTTGAGTTATTGCACGTTATATGTTTGGTTAAACCTAAGACCATAAGTACAATATGAAAAAAAAAAAAAAAATCGATGATAGACAGTGTTTCCCGTGTACCGTGGAACTGCTACTTACTGAATTGAGGGTTAGTACTTTCTCCCACTGATACCTTCAGTAGTGGTAGAGCCACTCAGTCTGAGATCAGCTGTCCTATCTACTTGGAGGGGATGCTCAGGGAAATTAAAATGACCAAGTAGGCACCTTACAGTGAAGTGAAAAACGTGAATGAGATGCCTACCTTTACGTCATTTGGGGTTAAAATAAAAAAGCTGCCACAAAAAGTTCAGATGTTGACACATACTAAGACCAGTAATAAAAGAGAATCAACATGCACCTGTAACTGCACTGACAGAGGCACAGCAATAACTATAAAGCAGGCTACCTCCTCCAAGTAACTAGTGAAACCCACATTTATGAATAATGCACAATGCACAGAGAATAGAAAAGATAAACCAACTAGTATATGCAAAATAGTTTAATTCCCACCTTCATTGACAAAAGATAAACAGGGAACAAAAAATAGAAAACATAAAAGACTAGAGTCCAAAGACATCAGAATACTCAACACTAGTTTATCTGACAATTCTGAAGAAACTTGTGCATATGCTATTGTCTATGGAAACTGTTTGGTGGAACTGCTGCGTCCCTCATCCAATACACCATTCTTTTTAGGTTTCCTAACATGGAAGAAGGGTAAGGGGAAAGACAAAGCTCCCATATTGCAGTGGAATATTAAATGGATTCATGACACATGTCGAGACTGAAATTCCTAGCACAGGGAAGACTAGTGTACTCAGAAACTCAGTTTAAACTCACTGATGACCCTGCCCTAAGAGGCTTTACTGTCCACTGCAAGAACGACCTTACTAGGGAAAGAGCCAAAAGAGGGGCAGTTGTGTTCATAACACATACCACTCCTCTGTTGTACACTTGGCTACACAACTTCAAGCAGTTGCTGTTGAAATTCATGTGGGTGAAAAAATCAGAGTGTTCTCTCTGTACATCCTATCACCAGATGAATTAGATATGGGGATCTCAAAAATAATACAGCTCTGTGACCATTTCTCCTACTGGGAGACCTTACATGCAAACAGTGTGTAAAAGAGCCCATAAACTACTTCCCCAAGGGAACAATTTTTAGACAGGAATTGTGTATTCTAAACACTGGCAACCACACGTTTCAGCCCCACTACTGGGTCAACATCAGCTCTGTTCTGCTCTCCAGCCCTCACAGATTCCATTCAGTGAAATGTTGCTGTTACCTTCTGTCCAGAGATCATTTCCTACACTATATCAATCTATCATACAGAGCAACCACTGAAAGAATGCCACCAAGATGCGTGAACAGCCATATTCCCACATGCATGTCCTTGTATACAGGGTGGTCCATTGATCGTGACCGGGCCAAATATCTCACGAAATAAGCGTCAAATGAAAAAACTACAAAGAACGAAACTTGTCTAGCTTGAAAGGGGAAACCAGATGGCACTATGGTTGGCCTGCTAGATGGCGTTGCCATAGGTCAAACATATCTCAACTGCATTTTTTAAAAATAGGAACCCCCATTTTTTATTACATATTCGTGTAGTACGTAAAGAAATATGAATGTTTTACTTGGACCACTTTTTTCGCTTTGTGATAGATGGCGCTGTAATAGTCACAAACATATGGCTCACAATGTTAAACGAACAGTTGGTAACAGGTAGTAGGTTTTTTAAATTAAAATACAGAACGTAGGTACGTTTGAACATTTTATTTCAGTTGTTCCATTGTGATACATGTACCTTTGTGAACTTATCATTTCTGAGAACGCATGCTGTTACAGCGTGATTACCTGTAAATACCACATTAATGCAATAAATGCTCAAAATTATGTCCGTCAACCTCAATGCATTTGGCAATACGTGTAACGACATTCCTCTCAACAGTGAATGGTTTGCCTTCCGTAATGTTCGCACATGCATTGACAATGCGCTGACGCATGTTGTCAGGCGTTGTCGGTGGATCAAAATAGCAAATATCCTTCAACTTTCCTCACAGAAAGAAATCCGGGGACGTCAGATCCTGTGAACGTGTGGGCCATTATATGGTGCTTCGACGACCAATCCACCTGTCATGAAATATGCTATTCAATACCGCTTCAACTGCATGCGAGTTATGTGCCCGACTTCCATCATGTTGGAAGTACATCGCCATTCTGTCATGCAGTGAAACATCTTGTAGTAACATCGGTAGAACATTATGTAGGAAATCAGCATACATTTAACCATTTAGATTGCCATCAATAAAATGGGGGCAAATTATCCTTCCTCCCATAATGCCACACCATACACTAACCTGCCAAGGTCGCTGATGTTCCACTTGTCGCAGTCATTGTGGATTTTCCATTGCCCAATAGCGCATATTATGCCGGTTTACATTACCGCTGTTGGTGAATGACGCTTCGTTGCTAAATAGAACGCATGCAAAAAATCTGTCATCGTCCCGTAATTTCTCTTGTGCCCAGTGGCAGAACTATACACGACGTTCAAAGTCATCGCCATGCAATTCATGGTGCATAGAAATATGGTATGGGTGCAATCGATGTTGATGTAGCATTCTCAACACCGACTTTTTTGAGATTCCCGATTCTCACACAATTTGTCTGCTACTGATATGCGTATTAGACATGACAGCAGCTAAAACACCTACTTGGGCATCATCATTTGTTGCAGGTCGTGGTTGATGTTTCACATGTGGCTGAACACTTCCTGTTTCCTTAAATAACGTAACTATCCAGCGAACGGTCCGGACACTTGAAGGATGTCGTCCAGGATACCAAGCAGCATACATAGCACACACCCGTTGGGCATTTTGATCACAATAGCCATATATGAACACAATATCGACCTTTTCCGCAATTGGTAAATGGTCCATTTTAACATGGGTAATGTATCATGAAGCAAATATCGTCCGCACTGGTGGAACGTTACGTGATACCAGGTACTTATATATTTGCGACTATTACAGCATCATCTATCACATAGCGAAAAAAGTGGTCCAACTAAAACATTCATATTTCTTTATGTAATACACGAAATTGTAATAAAAAATGGGAGTTCCTATTTAAAAAAAAAACAGTTGATATCCGATTGACCTATGGCAGCGCCATCTAGTGGGCCAACCATAGCACTATCTGGTTTTCCCCTTCAAGCTAGACGAGTTTCATTCTTTGTAGTTTTTTTGTATGATGCTTATTTTGTGAGATATTTGGCCCGGTCACTATCAATGGACCACCCTGTACAGCAGGATGACATTTGTATCTCTTCCTGTTGAAGGAGGGGATGTGTTTCCTTTAATTTTATATCTCTTATGGAATCAACGTGTAGATCTGCTGCAACCTTTAAATGGAAGTTTGAAATTAGATACACCCACTTCTAAAACAGAGTTCTTCACACGAATCTACAACGGCCTCATTGCTCACACTTAATTAGTTAAAAAGTCATTCCATTGATGGGTGAGCAATGGTATAGTATGCAGGTGCCTATGGGATGGATTTTTTTATGTATAGGGTGCATCATGAGGAGTTGTTGCCTGATGTTGAGTACTGGTCCACCTTCAGCATAGACGCTTGGAATAGGGCAGTTCTCATAGGTCCATGTTCCATACTAATTCCTCCACCACGTCTAGTATTTTTAGATATACTGTGTACCCATATTCAAGCCTGAATAGTATGAAGACTTCGTGAAACTCCAGCAGACAAGTCTGATCTATTTCTCATGAGCTGTGACTAACAACATTTAAAATATTTAGTGCTTTTAGGCCCAATTCTTTCATGTACGTAATGTGTGGCCAACAGGTAAAATTAAGAATAGTGTCCACCATCTTCAGTTCAGCAAAATTAAAAATAGAACATGGTTGGTTGGACAGGATTACATATAGACTCCCCAGGTGAAAAATTAAAACCTTTCTTCTCTGCCTGTTCTTCTAAACATGTTTCAACTGAAGGTTGGTTGGCTATAATACTCGAAAAAGAAAAAGGGGGTTAGATTCTGTGGACAACAAAGTAATTAGAGATGAAGCTCAAGCTTGGATTATTGAAGGATGGGAAAGGAAATTGGCCATGTCCTTTACAAAGGAGCTATCTAACAATAAACCTTAAGTGATTTATGGAAACCAAATAAAACCAAGTTTGGATGCCCAGATGAGGATTTGAACCATGACCACCACCTTTTAAGCAATTGCAGTGCTTTACCAATGCACCAAATCACCCAGTGCAAGGCTGGAGAGGAACAAATGATACAGGCATCATCCACAAACAACAAACATGGGACAAGATCTCTTACTGTCAAAGTTACCTTATTAACAGTTTTAGGGGACACAGTCACACTTGATAACTTCTGTGATGGACACTGCTCTCTTGTTCAAAACAGTCACAGAGAATGTCACCAATTTGCTGTTTAAAATAACATGGAGAGAAGAAGTACCATATAAAAATAGAAAGATGTCCTTGGAAGCTATGTTAGAGGAGCTGTACAAGAACGTTAGCCTCCCAGTAATATCACAGGCCTTCTCGATGTGGACTGCACGTATAGATCACAAAGACATGAAAAGAGCATCATAAATAATAAATGAGGGGAAGACTTTTTAAAAAAGGGGGGGGGGGGAGGAGGCAGGATAGGAAGCACTCCATGGAGATGGAATCAACAAAACTGCAAAATCAGAACACTGGTTCTAGAATAAAGAGATGTTTGTTCGTTCTATATACTATTTCCATCTTAAAGTCACACTTTTCTTTAGTTGAACACAGTCAGCTGTAACCGGTACCTAATTTTATCATTTTTTTATTTCGGCAAAAATATACATAATATAAATCTGCCATGGGTAAAATAGTCATTTAATTTTTTGTATCATAATTAATATAAAAAATAAGTCACTTTGTCTTTGAAACTTCACTGTTATTTCATACACTTGGTGAATATTCATTCATCTCTTGATTATGATTTTCAGTCTGCAAACTGATTAATAATTCATTTTCAGGTTCCAAATCTCCACCAGAGGACAAACACAACAGTAACCAATAATCTTCGTCACTGTCATATATACTCCAACTACAAAATAGAGAATGTGGGAAGTGGGTACCCTTCAGTTTTATAATTGTCTTCAATATTCATATTATACATCGCAACAAATGTAAACCTTGGACTTGCTTTTTAAGACTCAATGTACATATTAAAAATATTTTTTTTCTTTTTTTAAAAAAAATTGAGAGCAATTGTCATTGTCTCCAAAGATCCTACAATTTACCTTAGCACATAGTGACAAGACTGGAAGCCACAACATGAATTTTGAGATGGTTTTACAAGGTGCTCTTATATTATACATATCTAAAAACTGTTGTAATAAAATTGTCAATAATAATTTATTTAGATATATCCTGAACATGTAGTACAGACCGCAATTGACTGGATGCATTACGTTTCACATTTACTGGTCTACTTTCAATGGCTAAGAAGTTCAACTGCACTGGTGATAACCTAACAAACAGCAATGATACAAGGAAGGCAACAGAGGTAAGAAGGCATCTGATAGACTCTGGGTACTTTCCACCAAACCAATAAATCAGTTTTAAGAATTCCTTAAATGACTGTAATTGCAATAATGTGTTTATTTTAGCTCTTTTTGTGAACTTCATTAAGGGCCATCCATATGACTTTTGCAATTTTAATTGACTTAAAATGAATGGATACCACAAAATAACTCCAACATTACAACATTTCAATATTGTGCTGCAATTACACTAGTGAAGTCAAGTTGTATGGCGTGTGACAGTACATACAAGATAATTCAAGAAACAAATGCATGAGGTTAACATTTACAACAAGAACAGTCAATGTCTATCAGGTGAAGATTACAAGACAGGAGAGTTGATTTCTCATAAGACTGCGAACTGAAAGAACTGGTCTACATGCAGCAATTCGAAATTATTTCCAGCATGGAAATGAAACCCTCATATGACAGACATCTGCATATTTTTGTTGCCGCAAAATGATTAGTTGGACAAGTAATTGATTAAATATAGTACCAGATGGAAACTAGTGAACGAATTCTGCAGTTTTTTATGGGTGATCAAACACTTCTCTGTGTAATGTTAAGAGAATAAGTGTTCTGCATAGAACTGTGAATGGGTAAATATCATCATGAATGACTCCAACACTTGCACGGAGTATTCCACACCCCCTTGCACTATTCATCATGGTCACTTGATGACTATAGATAAGTGTCCTAACCAAGAATTAAAAATTAAAATCAAACACTTCCATCAATAAAATACTTAATCTCCTTCCAGCTTGGAAGTGTAATCCAAACAATACACAGAACGCTTAAACACATCCACCAAATGACAACTGGAAGGGTGTGGAATCCAATGGAACACACAGCTGTAACAAATGCTTTCCAAGCAGGTGTCCTAATGAAGATTACTTTCAACTGTAACAGAAAAATTTGCCGTTTTATCCACATATTGATGTGACCACACACTTGTCAAAAATTTTACCAAACGTTATTTTAGCATCAACAGCCTAAAGTCATGTTATCAAGGACGTTCATATGATCTAGACTGTCTACAAAACAATATTTACTCTCTAGTTTTGAATGACTGATCCCACTCCCAAAGTAAGTGTCACAACTATAAATACAAACATATTGTGCTATGTCTGCAACTGACAGAGAGAAGATTCTTGCAATAATATCAACCACCAAGTTTTTAATGTTGTTGGTGGATGTGATAATATCATTAACAGTGAAAAAAAGGGAGAAATTACTTTTTTTTATCAAAGGTTGTACTATGTTGGGAATAAATTGGCAGACCTGACTGACTATGGGAATATAAACCATTGTTTTGATAACAAACCATTTCATAACATATCAAAATAAGGTGCAAACAGTATAGGAAGCAGAAAAACCTCAAAAAAATCATGTGTGTCCCAAACACACACACACACACACACACACACACACACACACACACACACACACACACACAAAAGCATCATTATTCAGCAGTAAAAGTGATCAAATTGTGTATTTTAAAGAACAATAAGAAACACTCAGCAAGATCTTATTCAGTATGTGCCTCTATAGCTCTGTTACAATAATTTTGTGACTGACAGATACTAATGGCAAAAGATGGAGCTTATCGTAATTATACATTTTAAGTCACATAACAGGTACAGGGTGAACATGAGTCATATGCAGTAAATATTGTGAAATAACAAACTAGTTCTCTCAAATTAAAGAAGGAAAATTTTATAAGACTTGACCACATGTTATAGTATCAGTGACTGCAATCTTTTTAAATTAGATCATGACTCATTTTTACAGTCAATGCAGATTTATACCCCAATTTCTTAGCCAGTTAACCTACAACATTTAGAGGCAACATATAGTCTTCAAATCATTGATGAAATGTGAATCTATTCATACTTCAAAATAACTGGTATTTATCTTCCATTTAGAAAACTTATGTCCAGAAATCTCTTTCATAGCCTGCACAGAAAAGGATTAGTCTCTTACTTCTTCAGTGCATCCCGGCATAGTGTCAGTTGCATCAGGTCCATCCCTGAGAGTAAGACTTGCATTTACACATGTTTGTCTAATAAACACACTCATTGTTTTCATATGATAAAGTGACATTACTGTACTGTACCACCACCTCTCTCAATTGTGTCACTTCTGCCAGTTTTTAATACTACGAACCTCAACCGTATGTTGTCTACTTCTTCTGAAAGAATATTCTGTTTGTAAATTTCTGGACTTACAGGTGCCAATTAACAGACAGTATTTCAGGACAAGATTATCAACACAGTGTATAATTTTCAATAGGGTATTCCATCTGATTGTAGAATCCCTTGGTCAACAAGCAGATGGCAATGAGATACTCCAGAAATTTTGAAGTAGAGTGCCTTTGAATTCAAAAAATAACCATAAATGATTACAATGCATCCCATAAAGCTCACAAAAATGTCTTAAGACTTTGGACACCAAAACACACCCTTCACAGTAGATTAGAATGGAAACAAAGGTAAGACTGCTGTGTGTTTGTAATGTGGCATATAGGTTATTAATATTTACAATACATATAAACAGAACCCTGAACCATGGACCTTACCCCTGGTGGGGAGGCTTGCGTGCCTCAGCGATACAGATAGCCGTATTGTAGGTGCAACCACAATGGAGGGGTATCTATTGAGAGGCCAGACAAACGTATGGTTCCTGAAGAGGGGCTGCAGCCTTTTCAGTAGTTGCAGGGGCAACAGTCTGGATGATCTGGCCTTGTAACACTAACCAAAATGGCCTTGCTGTTCTGGTACTGCGAACGACTGAAAGCAAGGGGAAACCACAGCCATAATTTTTCCCGAGGGCATGCAGCTTTACTGTATGGTTAAATGATGATGGCGTCCTCTTGGGTAAAATATTCTGGAGGTAAAATAGGCCCCCATTCAGATCTCCGGGTGGGGAGTACTCAGGAGGACGTTGTTATCAGGAGAAAGAAAACTGGCGTTCTACGGATCGGAGCATGGACTGTCAGCTCCCTTAATTGGGCAGGTAGGTTAGAAAATTTAAAAAGGGAAATGGATAAGTTAAAGTTAGATATACGAGGTGCATTCAAGTTCTAAGGCCTCCGATTTTTTTTCTAATTAACTACTCACCCGAAATCGATGAAACTGGCGTTACTTCTCGACGTAATCGCCCTGCAGACGTACACATTTTTCACAACGCTGACACCATGATTCCATGGCAGCGGCGAAGGCTTCTTTAGGAGTCTGTTTTGACCACTGGAAAATTGCTGAGGCAATAGCAGCACGGCTGGTGAATGTGCGACCACGGAGAGTGTCTTTCATTGTTGGAAAAAGCCAAAAGTCACTAGGAGCCAGGTCAGGTGAGTAGGGAGCATCAGGAATCACTTCAAAGTTGTTATCACGAAGAAACTGTTGCGTAACGTTAGCTCGATGTGCGGGTGCGTTGTCTTGGTGAAACAGCACACGCGCAGCCCTTCCCGGACGTTTTTGTTGCAGTGCAGGAAGGAATTTGTTCTTCAAAACATTTTCGTAGGATGCACCTGTTACCGTAGTGCCCTTTGGAACGCAATGGGCAAGGATTACGCCCTCGCTGTCTCAGAACATGGACACCATCATTTTTTCAGCACTGGCAATTACCCGAAATTTGTTTGGTGGCGGTGAATCTGTGTGCTTCCATTGAGCTGACTGGCGCTTTGTTTCTGGATTGAAAAATGGCATCCACGTCTCATCCATTGTCACAACCGAAGAAAAGAAAGTCCCATTTGTGCTGTCATTGCGCGTCAACATTGCTTGGCAACATGCCACACGGGCAGCCATGCGATCGTCCGTCAGCATTCGTGGCACCCACCTGAATGACACTTTTCGCATTTTCAGGTTGTCATGCAGGATTGTGTGCACAGAACCCACAAAAATGCCAACTCTGGAGGCGATCTGTTCAACAGTCATTTGGCGATCCCCCAAAACAATTCTCTCCACTTTCTCGACCATGTCGTCAGACCGGCTTGTGCGAGCTCGAGGTTGTTTCGGTTTGTTGTCACACGATGTTCTGCCTTCATTAAACTGTCGCACCCACGAACGCACTTTCGACGCATCCATAACTCCATCACCACATGTCTCCTTCAACTGTCGATGAATTTCAATTGGTTTCACACCACGCAAATTCAGAAAACGAATGATTGCACGCTGTTCAAGTAAGGAAAACGTCGTCATTTTAAGTATTTAAAACAGTTCTCATTCTCGCCGCTGGCGGTAAAATTCCATCTGCCGTATGGTGCTGCCATCTCTGGGACGTATTGACAATGAACGCGGCCTCATTTTAAAACAATGCGCATGTTTCTATCTCTTTCCAGTCCGGAGAAAAAAAATCGGAGGCCTTAGAACTTGAATGCACCTCGTAGTGGGACTTAGTGAAGTTCGGTCGCAGGAGGAACAAGACTTCTGGTCAGGTGAATACAGGGTTATAAATACAAAATCAAATAGGGGTAATGCAGGAGTAGGTTTAATAATGAATAGGAAAATAGTAATGTGGGTTAGCTACTACAATCAGCAAAGTGAATGCATTATTGTGGCCAAGATGGATACGAAGCCCACACCTACCGTAGTAGTACAAGTTTATATGTCAATTAGCTCTGCAGATGACGAAGAGATCGATGAAATGTATGATGAGATAAAAAGAAATTATTCAGATACTGAAGGGAGACGAAAATTTAATAGTCATGGGTGACTGTAATTCGATAGTAGGAAAAGGAAGAGAAGGAAACATAGTAGGTGAATATGGATTGGGGGGAAGAAATGAAAGAGGAAGCTGCCTGGTAGAATTTTGCACAGAGCATAACTTAATCATAGCTACCACTTGGTTCAAGAATCATAAAAAAAGGTTGTATACATGGAAGAAGCCTGGAGATACTGACAGGTTTCAGATAGATTATATAATGGTAAGACATAGATTTAGGAACCAGGTTTTAAATTGTAAGACTTTTCAAGGGGCAGATGTGGACTCTGACCACAATCTATTGGTTATGAACTGTAGATTAAAACTCAAGAAACGGCAAAAAGGTGGGAATTTGAGGAGATGGAACCTGGATAAACTGAAAGCACCAGAGGTTGTAGAGAGCTTCAGGGAGAGCATTAGGGAACGATTGAGAAGAATTGGGGGAAAGAAATACAGTAGAAGAAGAATGGGTAGCTCTGAGGGATGAAGTAGTGAAGGCAGCAGACGATCAAGTAGGTAAAAAGACGAGGGCTAATAGAAATCCTTGGGTAACAGAAGAAATATTGAATTTAATTGATGAAAGGAGAAAATATAAAAATGCACTAAATGAAGCAGGCAAAAAGGAATACAAACGTCTCAAAAATGAGATCGACAGGAAGTGCAAAATGGCTAAGCAGGGATGGCTAGAGGACAAATGTAACGATGTAGAGGCTTGTCTCACTAGGGGTAAGATAGATACTGCCTACAGGAAAATTAAAGAGACCTTTGGAGAGAAGAGAACCACTTGTATGAATATCAAGAGCTCAGATGGCAACCCAGTTCTAAGCAAAGAAGGGAAGGCTGAAAGGTGGAAGGAGTATATAGAGGGTTTATACAAGGGCAATGTACTTGAGGACAATATTATGGAAATGGAAGAGGATGTAGATGAAGACGAAATGGGAGATACGATACTGCGTGAAGAGTTTGACAGAGCACTGAAAGACCTGAGTCGAAACAAGGACCCGGGAGTAGACAACATTCCATTAGAACTACTGATGGCCTTGGGAGAGCCAGTCATGACAAAACTCTACCATCTGGTGAGCAAGATGTATGAGACAGGCGAAATACCCTCAGACTTCAAGAAGAATATAATAATTCCAATTCCAAAGAAAGCAGGTGTTGACAGATGTGAAAATTACCAAACTATCAGTTTAATAAGCCACTGCTGCAAAATACTAACGCGAATTCTTTACAGGCGAATGGAAAAACTGGTAGAAGCCGACCTCGGGGAAGATCAGTTTGGATTCCGTAGAAATGTTGGAATGCGTGAGGCAATACTGACCCTATGACTTATCTTAGAAAATAGATTAAGGAAAGGCAAACCTACGTTTCTAGCATTTGTAGACTTAGAGAAAGCTTTTGACAATGTTGACTGGAATACTCTCTTTCAAATTCTGAAGGTGGCAGGGGTAAAATACAGGGAGCAAAAGGCTATTTACAATTTTTACAGAAACCAGATGGCAGTTCAGGGACATGAAAGGGAACAGTGGTTGGGAAGGGAGTGAGACAGGGTTGTAGCCTCTCCCCGATGTTATTCAATCTCAGGGTTGTAGCCTCTCCCCGATGTTATTCAATCTGTATATTGAGCAAGCAGTAAAGGAAACAAAAGAAAAATTTGGAGTAGGAATTAAAATCCACGGAGAAGAAATAAAAACTTTGAGGTTCGCTGATTACATTGTAATTCTGTCAGAGACAGCAAAGGACCTGGAAGAGCAGTTGAACGGAATGGACATGGTCTTGAAAGGAGGATATAAGATGAACATCAACAAAAGCAAAAAGAGAATAATGGAATGTAGTCGAATTAAATCGGGTGATGCTGCAGGAATTAAGACTAGGAAATGAGACACTGAAAGTAGTAAATGAGTATTGCAATTTGGGGAGCAAAATAACTGATGATGGTCAAAGTAGAGAGGATATAAAATGTGAGAGTCTTTTTGTTGTGCCTATCTGCAACTCAGTATCTCCACTCTATGGTGATTGACAACTATCCTTTTCATAATATTATTATATTGATAATAAATTATGTAAAGCTGAATGACTAAAATTAACTTTGTAGAACGAGTTGGAAGACTTACCTGCACATAGAATGATGAACTTATCACTTGTGAGATTAGTGAACTGTTTTTTAGTTCTGTTTGTGTTTGGAGTCCTCACATTGTCTACCTGAAGGACAAGCTGATAGGAATTTTTACATATGCTGCTACAGTTGCAATCAGGGGTTTTAGTCCACATAGAAATGTTGTGCAAATAGGAAACAATGAGGGATGCTTATCATGAAATGTGCTGTTGTATAAACTTGAGGAATCAATATTTCATATTGTTGAATTCTTCTGACTCCACATATCATTTCACAAATTAACTGTAAAGACAATAGTTGGAAGATTAATGCGAATACAAAAGCATACAGGTATTTTCTCTTGCTCCATATATGAATGGCAATAGACTTCCACTAAAATAAGTGATGTATAGTGGATTGTGAAGTATGAATGTACATACAGGATTGGTGCCTTGACACATTTGTTTTCAGAGCTACTGAAGTAAACAGTGACATGTATTCAAACTCTCAATTAGTCAAATGTTTTCTCTTCTACTACAACACGACTATACGTTACTCCAAACTGCTGTTCTGAATCCATCAGAGCACACTCATTTATACCCAGTCCCTCCATGTGGCTATAATACTTTCTCATATGGAAAATAGTGTAAAAGGAAGGTAGTTGTTCCAACAAAGGAATGCCAGTTAAGAACCTCACATGATAAGTGTGTCAGCCCCTTGTGGGAATATCCAAAAGTTAGGCAATTTGCTTCCAGAGGTTGTCAAAGAGTATGATGATGTGGAAGGTATTTTGAATGATTATACCAATCTTAACAAACATTATTGCTCAGTTAAAATTACAAAAACTTGAAGCAGTGAGATGATAATTACATGCAAGGAAAGGACAGTTTCCATCATTTCTAAGGCTGCCTGTAAGAACTAGTGCAGTAAAATAAGTAATCCTGAATGCTAAATTGCAGGACTAATGTAGGTATATTTCAACATTCATGAGTACATAGAACAGCACATAATAGTACATTGTCAAGGCAGCAGCACAGAGTACATAAAACACGGCCATAAGGTTTATTAAACTCCATCTAGTACACTTTGTCACACACATATGCACATATATGTAGTAGAAAAGTTCTTGTAGAGTGTAAATACTTTTGAGTTAAAGGAGACCACTCACTGAAAAGCAAAAGTATATAGTTATTGATAGGCGCAACAAAAGACAGAAAACTTGCTAGCTTTCTACATCTACATTTATACTCCGCAAGCCACCCAACGGTTTCAGAGTTATCCAAGCTAGAATAAATACGCACAGACAACACACACTCATTGTACTCTCCATCATCTTCATTGGTCATTAGCTTGGCTCCTGGTTCCATCAATGTGGAAATGGTTTTACAGTCACTCCTACCATCTCTCTCTCTCTCTCTCTCTCTCTCTCTCTCTCCCTCCCTCCCTCTCTCTCTCCCACCGCACCCCCCCCCCTTTTTTTTTTTTTTCAAAAATTTCTCTTTGTCTGATGATTGGTCTATGCATAACTCTTCTATCTTCGTATTTTTAACCATCTACATACCCAAATACTGCTTTACCTCTCTGAAGTCATGCATGTTAAGCTTGCTTTGGAGTTATCTTTTAAAATTGTTCATCTATTTTTATCTGTAGTTAGAATGAAGAAATCATGCACCCATGTAGCCATTATTGTGACCTCTCCTTTACTCCTCTAATAAATACCAGGATCTGCCTTAGATTGTTTCATACTGACTCTAATCAAGGTTTCGTGCAGACATCTGTTACAGAAGCATCCACACTGTTTCGATCCATATATACTTTTCTTCAGTTGCCAAATCTTCCCTTTTTCTAGACAAGTTTTTCTTGCTTCTTTTTATTTTGGTGGGATCATTATATACTTCATCATCTAATTTCCCATTTAATGAAGTTGTCTTCATATTCATTTGATGAATTAGCAAATCATCTTTTACTGCTAAGGCTAAAAGGTATCAGGTGATTCATATTTTGCAAGGTAAAAATGTTTCTCTTTAGGCTATCCATTCTTTTTATAAATATCCCTTGATTGTAATTTGTACTTCGTATGTCAATGCTGCACTCTCAGGATTTTTTTTTTTTAAACCCATCGTTTCTTTAACAATTCTTTTCTTTGTATAGCTTCTCTCCATTTCTGAGAATTCAGACCACTATTGTAGGTTCATCATTCAAATTTGGGCTATATACATTTCCTTAGATTTATGATATGAATATAATAGATGGAAACATTCCACATTGGAAAAATATATCTAAAAACAAAGATGATGTGACTTACCAAACGAAAGTGCTGGCAGGTTGATAGACACACAAACAAACACAAACATACACACAAAATTCAAGCTTTCGCAACCAACGGTTGCTTCATCAGGAAAGAGGGAAGGAGAGGGAAAGACGAAAGGATGTGGGTTGTAAGGGAGAGGGTAAGGAGTCATTCCAATCCCGGGAGCGGAAAGACTTACCTTAGGGGGGAAAAAAGGATAGGTATACACTCGCACACACACACACATATCCATCAGAACATACACAGACACAAGCAGGGAACACAAGAAGAACCATCTTAAAATACTTCCTCTTCTTCATCCTCTAGAAAATTTTCGTAGACTTTGGGTCCTATTTTACACTCAACTGTTTCAGGACCTGTATCATAGCCTTGCATCCACAAACTTTTAAGCTGCTTCGGTTTGGCTTGTTCCCTCTCCACACTTCATAGTGGCTTCTATTTTTATCCACTTTGGTAGGTGATCAATCGATCAAATATGCTACTGTCGACATCAAGTCTACCCCAAAACGTTTACGTAATCCTGCAGCTGTTAACAAACATGCCGCCCTTTTAGCAATAGTCTTATTTCCTCTGTCAACAAGTACATTTTGGGATGGACTGTATCTGATAACAGTTTTGTACCTAATGCCTACTTTCTTCAAACTATTCCTGAATTTTTTATTGGTATACTCTGCCCCATTATCAGGTCTGACTATTTTGATCTTCTTTCCCATTACTCTTTCTCTTGCTTGATGGAAGTTCTCAAAAGTATAACTCACATGATTTTTGAAACTTAAAAAATAAATATGATTATATCTTATATAGTCGTCTATGAAGACAAGAAAATAATGGCCTCTTCCTATAGACTCAAATCTATATGTATTAACTGCAGGACCTTCTTGGTTCTGCTTTTACTAAACTTAAAATGTAATCCTGTCTCTTTCCCTAGTATACATATCACAAGGTTCCTTGTATTACCATCGAGGCTAGGCACTGTGGGCCACCCTGCCAGCCCACATCTGCATCCTAAGTGAGTGAGTAACTGTGAATGTGACATGGTATGGTTTCCACAAGGAAACATCAATCACCAACAGTTTAACTGTCTTACATGAATTTACACATATGCCAGGCATCGTGCAATGTGTAGCACACAAAACTGAGAACAGCAGTTAATAGACAATCACTTTAATATGTAAACCAAAATTGCGTATGATAAAGAGCCCATGTACCTAGCTAGGTTTGTGCCGACTGAACAATCCCAGATCCTTGAGTGTAGTGTGTTTATCAGTTCCATAGAACATTGCTTGATGAGGAACAGTGGACTCTTCTCCAGGGTTAAATAGCCAAATCTTACTTGCCTCCACCTGCTGGTGCTGGGTGGTGGCAACATGCACTGCTCAGCAGGCTGTCTATGTGTCTTGCATTCTAATGACTTCAGATGGACGCTGAGGTGCCATCATGAATGGTGTGGTAACTTTGGAGTATGACAATACTCTCCTCTTGTCGGGGTGCCTGTATGCTGGTGTTACACCACATCCCTGCCCCTACTGCAGGAGATGGCACTCGGAGTCCAGGACAGAGATGTTCATTTCTTCGCAGGTGTCCGTCATTGGAGGGCTCCACACCGTGAATAGCTCCCGGACTATTTTCCTGTTCCATTTCAAATAAGATATGGGATAAATGAATACCTAAACATTGCTGTACAACCTCTCATTTCTCTTACTTAGAAGTGCATTTCTCCCTATGCAGGTGGGAATCAACCAAATATTTTGGCTTTGGGAGGGGAGAGGACGTGATTGAAAATTCATTAAAAGATTACGTCATGACGGAAAACAATTTTGTTTTTCTGATTGCCATCCTAACTCCCTCCCCTATTTCACAATAATGCAAAAAGGTCTGCCCCTTCTTTGAACTTGAAAATGTCCTCTGTCCACCCAATTTGGTAAGGATTCCATACTGCAGAGCAATACTACAAAAGAGGACAGGCTAGCGTAGTGTAGGCAGTATCTTTAGTAGACTTGTTACACCTCCTAAGCATTTTGTCAATACAATACAGTTCTTTTATATGTGACGGTTTCAGTTTAAGGTGTTGGTAATTGTAATCTGTTTATATTTAGTTGAACCCACAAACTGTCAAGTACAGCAAGCTGTGATCTTTGTGACAGAAAATCACAAATCCACTAGTACAACTGAGGCAATGATTCATAGGCATGGAATTTAATTAAAAGCCACTTTTGAGGAGTGGTGGTGGAGACTGGCAAATCACATGGGAACACCTCAAGTGTTGCTTATTTTGCCCTTGGGCTTTGCTTCCAAGGCACATTGCAGTGTGCCCTATTCTGTAGATCCACCCTCACTGCAGGGTGAGATAGGGGTGGAAACATGTTCGTGTTGCTCAAACCAACATGGAAGCTGGTTGTCTGGCCTCACCCATTCACCCTGTGAATGGACAAGTGGCACTTCTTCAGTTGGGTCCAAGCAGGTGCAAGGAGGCAGGGTTTGCAAGTTATCAGGGAATGGAACTCCTATCTTAGGCACGTTATGGAGCCCCTTAGAGAAATAGTGCCCACGGCCAGAAAGAAATCCAGTGTACACTCGGTACATCTGCTGAGAGGGCCTCATCTGAGATATGCTATCGACCATGCCGGATGCAGTTATCTGCAAGTTTTGGCTTATTTCGGCACTAATGATGCCTGTCAGTTGGGTTCTGAGGTTATCCTCAGTTCATACGAGCAGCTGGTGGAAGTGGTGAAGACTGCTGGTTTCACAAATGGGATGCAAGCAGAGCTCACCATTCGCTGTATCATTCCAGAATTGATTGGGGTCCTTTGGTTTGGAGTCAAGTGGAGGGTCTCAACCAAAGGCTCCGTCAATTCTGTGCTGGTCTCACCTGCAGATTTCTGGACCTGTGTTACAGGGTAGACAAACTCCCCTTGGTCAGGCAAGGGGTGCACTACATCAAGGTAGCAGGCTATTCAGTTAGCAGAGTATTTGCGAAGAGCACACGGGGTTTTCTTATGCTAGGTGGTAATTTGAGATCCTCTCATGAATGCTTGCCAGTCATTATGGAGATCACACCAATACACTTCAACTGTAAAAATTTTGACAGTAAATTGTTGAAGTATTCATGGCAAAATTCCTGAATTAACTATCCTTCAGGAAACTTGTTGCGCTCAAATTATTTTCAGAACGAAGATCTGGCTGAAACTCAAAGTAGAAAGTTCTGAAATGTTTATGTGGCATGGAATAGATGCTGGAAGACAGATTAGGCACCTCAGGGGGAGGGGGGGGGGGGGGGGGAGTTCTCATTGCAGTTGACAAAAATATTGTGTCTATGGATGTCAACATTAAATCAGACTGAAGTTATCTGGATGCTTTTAACATGTATAGCTGATCTCTTTACTGGCTACACAATTCCACTATGACAGCTTTAGAATTGTTCAAAGAAATGTGTATGCTAAATACACAGAAATACCCAGATCATGCATTATTAGTTGGACATGACTTTAAGCTATGAGTACAAACTGGAATGTCTACAGATACATTTCAGATGCTACCACAGGCAGTCTTATGATTTACTTTGAAACACATATTCTAAAAACTGTCTTGAGCAGCTAGCTCAACAGCCCATAGGCAATGGAAATATTTTAGACCTTGCAGATTCAAACAAGCCTGGCCTTATCAGTGGTGTCAGTACAGAAACAGGGATTAATGATCATAATGCCATAGTGACGAAAGTTACTAAAGTTAATAAATCTGTTAGGAAGGCTAGGGGATTATTTCTGCTAAAAAGAACGGATAAGCTGTTGTTAGCATCCCACTCAGAAAATTAATGGACATAATTTAGTTATAGTACGATGGATGTAGAGGAATATGGGTAAATTTTAAACAGCTTGTAAATCACAACCTGGGTAAGTATGTGATAAGTGAATTAAGACCAGAAAAGCCCCACTGTGGTTACGTAACAAAATTCGGAAATTGCTTAGGAAGCAGAGATTGTTGCACTCTTTATTCAAAAAAGAATGGGCAAATAACAACAAGCAAAAGTTAGTAGAACTTTGTGCGTCTGTAAAAAGGTCGATGCGAAAAACATAACTTAGCAAATGATCTTGTCGAGAACCTGAGAGAATTCCCATCCTACGTAAAATTGCTAAGTGGGTCTATGGCTTCTGTCCAGTCACTCATTGACTATACTTGTGTGGCAATAGAAGACAGCAAAGGAAAGCTGAAGTTTTAAATCTTACATTTAAGGCATCATTCATGCAGGAGGATCGTACAAACATTCCATCATTCAACCATTACACAGACACCCATATGGAAGACACAGCAATAGGCATCCCGGGCATAGATAAGAAACTGAAAGATTTAAAAACAAATAAGTCACTAGGTCCAGAAGGAATCAAAATTTGGTTTTACAGCAAGTACAGCTCTGACTGCTTACTTAGCTTGCATTTATTCCGAATATTTTGCCCTGTGCAGAGTCCCACACCTGGAAAAAAAAGTGCAAGTGCCTTCTGTACATACAGGGTGTATACACAGAAATAAAAAGAAATTCCTGGATTTCCCAGTTAAAAATACACTTTTCCCTGGGTGAAAATACACTATTACCCTGGGGTAAAGCAAATTTTTTTTGCCTTCTTAAGTGACAATATACCTTCCACTGAAGCTGCAAAACTTAACAATCCTTGAATGGTAAATGTTTTATACACAGCCACAGAACTCCCTGGCACTTCACGAAACAAAACCCAGCAAAAAACAATGTGTTTGGGAAAAATTTGTGGCAACATGTAAACTGCATATTTTAATACTAAGAAAGTATAAAAATGCTTTCCACCAAATACAATACTGTAGCTTCCAAACCAATGAGATTCAGATTGTGCTGTGCAATATGCTTTTGTCAGCCAATCATAGCTCGTGTCATGTGATTTCACCATCCAATGACAGCAGATATTCAAAGCACAGTTTGGAGAAGACAAGACAGTTCACTGGCAAAAAGAAGCATATGGGTATTGCTTTGATTGCAACATATCTCTCTGCATGCCAGAACACTTTGACTTTTCCACAGTAAATGATACTTATATTTTTTGCCACAGTATTGTATAATTTGTAATCTATGAAAGAACTAACCTTGAAGCTTGGTCTTTTTTGGCATGTATTACCCTTTAAGATATATCAAACACAAATGTGCAAGTAAAATTTTAAATAAAAATGGCTGGTCTCCTGGGCCCAAAATTTTTCTAAGTGGCTGGTCCTTAAAGTGTTAAATTTTGAATGAGAGTCACTCCATGATTTAAGAATTCACTGTATGTAATACAATTCATCTTGCATAAAAGGAAATTTACTTTGAAAGTGATGCTTCCCAAACCACCATTCCCAACATTTTCCTGCGACCTGCTCACGCCCATCAAAAGCATGTTTGTTGTTACATGGTATTGCATAGTCTTCTTCCTGAAGCTTTTGATGCATTTTGCTGTTGGCAGACACTTGTGTGTGCTGCATCTGTCAACAGCAAAATGTGTTTTTTGCAACTAAATTTTATTATCACATTTGTGTTTTATTGCTGTACTATTATTCTGCAGATTTTTCCTGGATGAAAAAATTACCATGCTTTCCTGAATTTCACAGCTATCCCAGAGTGTATACACCCCAATATAAGAAACATAATAGAACAAACCCACAAAATTACAGACCAATATCTTTATCAGTTTGCTCCAAATTTCTTGAACACATTCTCAATTTGAATATAATAAATTTCCTCGAGATGGAATAGCTTCTCTCCACAAACCAGCACAAACTTAGAGAAAGGATCATTCGTGCAAAACTTAGAAAGGATCACTCGTGCAAAACTTAGCGTAGCCTTCCCACAAACCATGGATGAAGGCCAACAAGCAGATTTTGTATTCCTACATTTCCAGGAAGCATTTGACACAGTGCCCCAATGCAGACTATTAATGAAGGTATGAGTGTACAGGATAGGTTCCCTGTTATATAAGTGGCTCGAAGACTTATTAAGTAACAGAACCAAGTATACTGTCCTCAACGGCAAGGATTCATCAGACACACATGTCTTGTCAGGAGTGCCCCAGGGAAGAGTGCTAGGACAACTATTATTATCTATTCACATAAATGAGCTGACAGGCAGTGCGAGCAACAATCTGCATCTTTTCCTGATGATCCTGTGGTGTACCTGGAGATGTCATCGTTGAGTGACTGCACGAAGATAGACGATGGCTTAGACAAAATTTTTAGTTGTGTGACAAACAGTTGCTTGCTCTAAATGTAGGAAAATGTAAGTTAAGGCAGATGAGCAGGAAAAACAATCCCACAGTTTTCAAATACAACATTAGTTGGGTACTGTTCGACTCAGTCACATAAATTAAATATCTAGGTGTAACGTTGCAAAGCGATTTGAAATGGAACAAGCAAGTAAGGATAGTAGTAGGGAAGGCTAATGTCAACTTTGGCTTATTGCAAGCATTTTAGGAAAGTGTAGTTCATCTGTAAAGGAGACTGCACATAGAACGCAAGTATGACCCATTCTTGAGTATAGCTCAAGAGTTTGGGGACCCACCTAGTCAGATTAAAGGGGCACATGAAAGCCATTCAGCGGCAGGTTGCTAGATTTGTTAACAGTAGGTCTGATCAACATGCGAGTATTACCAAGATGCTTCGTGAACACAATGGAAGTCCTTGGTGGGAAGACGATTTTCTTTTTGTGGAACACTACCAAGACAGTTTAGAGAAACAGCATTTGAAGCTGACTGTGGAACAATTCTACTGTCGTCAATGTACATTTCAGATTAAGTACCGCAAAGATAAGGAAAATTAGGACACATATGGGGGCACATAGAAAGTAATTTTTTCCATTACTATTTAAAAGTGGGACTGGGAAGGGAAAGATTGGCAATAGTACAACGTACCCTCCACCACAGTCCACACGGTGGTTTGCAGAGAATTTAAGTAGATGCAGATTGGTTTCAAAAGCCTTCTGTAAATCTAGATATATGGAATCAATTGAGTATCAATAGCGTCATTACTTAATGTGAATAAAGAGCTAGTCACGTCTCCCAAGAATGACTTTTTCTGAATCCGTGCTGGTTGCATGTTACCATATAGTTTTCTTCGGGGTATTTGATAGTGTCGGAACACAGTACATTTTCCAAAATCCTGCTAGAAATCAATGAAAAAGGGCTATAATTAAGTGAAGTATTTCTATTTTCTTTCTCGTATATAGGTAAGATCTGTGCAACTTCCCTGATTTTTCATTGAACGCATGGTTGTATACAACCGAAAGAGAGAGAGAGAGAGAGAGAGAGAGAGAGAGAGAGAGAGAGAGAGGACTATTTCACATCAGCATTCTTTGAAAGGAACCTAACCAGTACGCAGTCTGGACTGGAAGACTTACCTTTATTAAGTGACCCGCGTTGCTTTGTTACGCTGAGGGTACTGTTCCTACTTCCAAATTACTCATGTTGGCAGCTGTTCTTGATTCTGGAATATTTACTGCAACTTCTTTTCTGTAGGTATTTTGGAAAACTGTATTCAGTAATTCTGCTTTAGTTACGCAGTTGTCAATGACAGTACCACTGCATCATGAAATGAAGGTACCAATCATATCATGCCACTTAGTATTTCTGACAGATTTTAGGATAAGAGTTTTGTTTTAGAAACTGTTAAAAGCTTGTGAAAACTGTTGCCAACCTTGGATATTTTATGGTATTTTAAATCTGGCATGCTCTTTTCATTGCTTCTGAAACAGTGTCCTGATATGTTTCATGAACTATGGGAGATTTTGTATGTCTCTTATTAATTTACTTTGTGTAAAATGCTGAATTGCTATTGACACCATCACCTGGTCAACAGTTATAAGGAATGTTCAAATGAAAAGGTACGAAATATTGCTTTATGATAATATAGTGAGACTCGAAACATGCAAGCGCCACCAAATATCCAAAACTGTGCACTCAGCTGGTAAGGTAATGCTCACCATCTTTTTTGTCATCTGAGGCACAATACTCATCAAATTCCTTGAGCATGGAAAAACTAACAGTGATGTGGACTGTTGAGACACTCCATAGGGGAAGAAAATGCATGAATAATCCAAAAACACGGATAACAGAGATATTTTCAAACATGCTATAGGGTCCACAATGACATCACCTGCTACAGACAGGCCGGAAACTGGGAAATTGAGCTTGGTCCCAGAGAGCCAACTGATACTGCCCCCACATGACAGAAAGGGAATGGAACTGTTAAAAGAACTAGTAAATGAAATCTAGCTAGCTTTTTTCCTATTGGGAAGAATGCAATGACACTGTGCACGCAACTGTTTATAAAGAATACAGTTCACCATTGTAGGATGATGGTTAAAGAAGCTGAGAGCACATCTCTGCACACAAATCAGGTCCTGGCATGCCTCAGTCCAATGCTGACCGAGACACGCAGCGGTAAAGATGGAAGTGCAACATATGGAATGTTCTGCAGTGGTAAGAATAACATTTGTGGGGTGCTCTACATTGTCATTACAACTGGGGAAATTTTCTTGGTAGAAGGTTGCCAGGGAGCAATAAAGCCTGGAAGGAACAGGGGTGCTCCAATGTTAGGACAGATGAGGCTGAGTTGATTGAGGTCAGCCACGAGGGCACCTATCTGACAGGTTCTGTTATGCATTAATGTCATCGAGCAGCAAAAAGAGGTGAGGGAGTTGATCAGTAAGCTAGAGGAAGTCTGCCTCGTGAAGAGGAATAACAGAGGGATGCAGATGTTGCAAAGAGAAAAGGTGAAGCAAGGAAGGAAAATACAGACTGTAGCAGCCGAGTGTTCAGTGCTATTGTTTGGCTACGAATTTTATCCCCAACCAGCATTGTGACTCCCCCATGAGATGGAATGCTGTCCTCTGGAAGGAAATGCAATAGGTCAAAGTGGTTGCAAGGACACAATTTTGTTTCCTGGAGGCAAAGAACAAGTGGATTACAAGAGCAGCTGTAATTCCTCCTTGTTGGATCTCAAGCCATGAATATTCCACTTGAGAAGAGTCATAACAAGCATTGGAGAGGAGGGAAGAAATGAAGCTAAATCACCTCAGTGGCTGCCTAGTGCCAACCTTTGAAGACTCATTGCTACAGGGTACAGAGGCTGGGAGATCCTGTTCCACAAGATCTACTGAAGTGTCAGCATTCTCTCTTGGTCAGTCTGTGAATTCCAGAGTGAAAAACAGTTGTCAGTGCACTCCGGTGAAACAGAGGTCAGCTGGGTGAGGGCATCATGCAGTGACACCATTGAAGCAGCTGTCCTATTCGGTGAAGGAGAAGACCGTTTGCCTTTGCTCAATTTCTAGGAGCCTTTGCAGTTGGCTGATGAAGACTCGGATGTTTGTTAGCTGTAAGAACATTAAAAGTCTTTGTGGGAGTATATCTTCTGTCTTTTCCAGCCTGTTGGTTGTGTAGCAGGTGATTTCGCTGCAGGAGACAAAGATTTGGTGGCTTGTTTCACCACTGGAGGAGAAGGAGACAGGGCTGCTACCATGACACTGGGCGATTTTGCAACTGCGGTGCTGAATTTGAGCTCGCAAGACTGCATGGCAACGTCCTTCATAGAGCGAGATGTAGCAAGAATGGTACTGTAAGTGCAAGATGGTAAAACACTGGGCTTTAAACAGGCCAACAACTTGCAAGTGACAGGATAATGCACTTTTTCCTTCACCCAGATCTCCTGGACAGCCCACTCATCGAGATACACGGGACATTCTTGGGATGAGGCTGCATGGTCACCATTGCAATTGATATAGAAGAGAGGCGGACATGGGCAATCGTTCATGTGAGCATCCCTACCACAAGTACACATTTGGGTGTATTTCAAGAAGACATTCGAGAGTGGTTGTAACGTTGACACTGGTAGCAGTGCATCAGTTTTGAAATGTAAGGTCAGACCACGATGATTTCAGAGCCTGCTTTGATCTTTGGTGGAAGCACTACACTATCTAATGTGAGATAAAAAGAGTGCATGTAGTTACTAATGTTGCAACAACCTTTTTCATTGCCCGATGGACTGCAGTAATGTCCTGATCAGAGAGGTAACTTTGAATTTCTCCCTCAATCAGACCATCACGCAGCCTAGTGCAAATAACACCACGTGAATAATTCAGCGCTCGATGAGCCTTGAAACGAACAGGATAGCGAAACTGCAAGGAGTTATTGGGCTTGAAAATCACAATTGGTCTCCAAAAGCAAAGTGTTATCACATCAAACAGGAGCAGGATTTCACAGGGTCTGCAATTGTATCAACACCTTTCTGAATAATAAATGGATTATCTGTAGCAAAGGACTGACCTCCTTCAGTAAGTGATACAACAAGGAACCGAGGTGCAGCTGGGAGTGTCTTGGGACCTTTAGCCTCATTCTGTTTACGTTGGGTGGATGTAGACTGAGATAGTGAATGGCTCATTGTGAGAAAATCCCCCACGATTGCCGGCGTCACCAATGGCATGCTCCTTCCAACTGGACTAATTGGCAATCTGGGAAGATAACAGCTCAGGTAATCACCCCTCCCTGGGCGTAGTCTTTACCTTACCTGTCAACCCGGGGCTGGGAATTACACGTTACACAGTCACCAATTACGCATCAGACGTGTAGGCCAGCCTTCTGGAGCATGCAGCAAGAAAGAAGAAAGAAAGAGTAATTTACTTAGATTTCTTTTGCGTGACATCATTAATATGATGGTTTTTGCAAACATCAAGTGCAGTTACAAACATAAAATACATTTAGATCTTAGCCTTACATATAGTAATTAAACAGTAAATTGATGGTTGTCAAAATACATTACATCTTACACATGGTAATACAGCCAATTATTTTTTTATACATTTTACAGTTCTTAAACTTAACCATTTAAAATTCATTGAGTGAATAGACACATTTCAGTTAAGAATTCTTTTAGTTTTGATTTCAATTGCTTTTTATTACTGTTTTTCATGGGCTCTGGCAGTTTATTGTACCATATCAGTCCATTAGTAAATGGGCTCTGGTCCGTCATTTTTAATCTTGTTCTTTGTCGGTAGCAATTCTGCTGTTGTGGTCTCAAACGTCAAAGCAGAGGAAGGATAGGAGATGGAAAATGAAGAAAGTAACAAAAAGTAGTGGAGGGACTGTGCTGATGTCAGGATACTAAAACTTCAGAACACATCGCTAAAAATTTCCTAGACATGTTCCCCAAAGGAGGAGGAAAAAGAATAGTGGGAGTATAGACATGTAGTACGGAAAGGGAAAAGGTGCTGCTGAGGCTGGGGCCCCGTGGTAGCTAAGCACGATCTCACCAAAGAGTGGTAAGCCCTCTAGAGGCTTGGGAGGGGGGGGGGGGGATTTATGGAAACTCACAAGATTCAGTGATCGCGCAGCCTTTTTAGTTAGTTAGTTAGTTAGTTAGAACAGGACACTGGAGGAAATATGGGTATTATCCTAATCTGTCTCTGGCTGACACACAACTTACACCTTACTGCAACAACTTTAGCTCTTGGCAACTGTTCAAAATGCCAAACGTTAGTCTCAAGGTTTGTTGGTTCGTTGCTTGGGTGATTAAAGGAACCAAACTACTTTGTCATTAGTTCCTTTTTCTTCAAAGAGAGAGGCTTTCATGACTGTACATCAGATATAGCCTACCACGCAAAACCCAAGGGAAGTAGACTCCAAGTAGTCTCAAGAAAAGCATAACAACAAATTGTAAATTTTTTTTAGCTCAACAACTGAGCATCAAATTTCTCTAGTATAACAACTGAGCATAAAATTTCTCTGAAATATTCACAATGTTTGTTGTACAATGAGAAAAGCAGCTAGAACTGTACAAACAAGTTTCTCTTCACACAAAGAATCCATAATGATTACACCAGAGACCATTGTGTGTTATTTTTCAAGTTAGCGGCATCAACACTGACACAGACACATAAGCAGCAGAGGTCAGAAACGGAGCGAGTACGAGTCTAATGTTCAGGTTGCATACTTCATTAATCTAGATGACTATTCTGCAATTCACAATTAACTGCCTGGCAGAGGGTTCATCAAACCACATTTAAGATGCTTTTCTCCCATTCCACTCTCAAACAGTGCACAGGAAAAATAATCATTTAAATCTTTCCCTGTGAGCTCTGATTTTCTCGTTTTATTATGATGAACATTTCTTCCTAGGTAGGTGTGCACCAAAAAATATTTTCACACTCTGAAGAGAAAGTTGGTGACTGAAATTTCATGAGAAGATCTTGCTACAGCGAAAAACACCTTTGATTTAATGACTGTCGCCCCAACTCGAGTATCTTATCCGTGGCACCCTCTCCCTTATTTCATGGTAACAGAAAATGAGATGCCCTTCATTGAACTTTTCTGATGTCCTCCATCAACCCATCTGACACAGATCCCACACCGCACAGCAACATGCCAGAAGAATGTGGACAAGTGTAGATCTGTTAAGTGTTCTGCCACTAAATTGGAATCTTAGGCCTGCTTTCCTCCACAGCATTATCTGTGTGATCATTCCAATTTAAGTGGTGGTGGTTGTTGGGATGTTTAAGGGGGACTAAACAGCTAAGGTCATCAGTCCCCCATTCCAAAAACAGGCGAGACATAAATTCGCGGAGCAGGGAAACCCCCAAGGGGAAGGAGACTCCCCCCCCCCCCCCAGGCACTGAAAGAACACAAATTAGGCAACGAACACTACAGACAAGAAGAGTACAGATGAACACCAGACAGAAAGAAACAGAAGAAAAGAAGATGGCCGAAGACTGGTTGACTGACCACGAGAACAAAAAAAGGGAAAGAGTCAACCATCTTACGACACACTAAAATCGGCAACCAAATATGAGAGACTCGAGGACAAGAGACACAGAAAGAGAAAGATGCAGGACCTCCCTAAATGGAACTATAAAAAGGACTACCACGGATAAAATTTAAAACGTTGTCAGCCATGGAGGCATCGTCGCATAAAACCAAAGGCAAAGTGCCCGGGAGATTAAAAGACTGCCGGAGGGTGCGCAGTCGGGGACACTCCAACAAAATGTGGGCGACCGTCAGCCGGGACCCAAACCGACACAGGGGGAGATCCTCCTGACGCAAAAGATGGCCGTGCGTCAGGTAGGTATGGCCGATGCGGAGCCGACACAGGATGACAGAGTCCCTGCGAGAAGCCACAGGGAGGAGCGCCACACATCGGTCGTCTCCTTGACAGCCCGCAGTTTATTCGGGGACGTCATGTCACGCCACTCAGCAGTCCACATCCCAAGCACCTTACGGCGCCGGCGCAACACCAGCTGCTGATCGCGAGCCGTGAGGCCGATCTCCAAAGCTGGGGCATCTATCGCCCCTTTGGCCAGCCTGTCAACACGTTCGTTCCCCGGGATGCCAACGTGACCTGGCATCCAAACAAAGACCACCGAACGACCACAACGGGTAATGGCGGAAACAGACTCCTGAATAGAGGACACCAGAGGAGTAGAGGTATAGCAGCGGTCGATGGCCTGGAGGCTGCTCAGGGAGTCACTACAGATGACGATGGACGTACCTGAGCAGAAACGCATATGCTCAAGAGCGCGCAATATGGCCACCAGCTCTGCAGTAAAAATACTGCAGCCAGCCGGCAAGGAGCGCTGCTCAACATGGGCAGTGTGAGCAAAAGCGTAGGCAGTGCGACCATCAACCAGGGAACCATCAGTGTAGACAGTCTCACAGCCAGAAAATGAGGCGAGGAGCGCAATAAAACGGCGACGGAGGGCCACAGGCGGAACCGAGTCCTTGGGTCCCTGTGCCAAGTCCAGATGGATGTACGGCCGGGGCAAACACCAGGGAGGCGTAGGTGCACGGACCCAGAAGGGAGGCAGAAGAGGGAATGACCCCAGTTCCGACAGCAGGGACTGGACGCGGACAGCTATGGAAAGCCCAGACCTAGGTCGCCATTCGGGCAGATGGAGGACCATGGCAGGGAAAAGCAGGCGACGATTGGGATGGCCCGGCGAGCAATGCACGTGGACAGCATAGTCAGCGAGCAGTTGATGGCGGCGAATCCGCAGTGGGGGAACCCCGGCCTCCACCAGTAGACTATCCACGGGGCTCGTACGAAAAGCGCCAGTTGCAAGCTGAACCCCACAGTGGTGTATGGGGTCTAACAACTTCAACACTGAGGCTGATGCAGACCCATAGGCCAGGCTCCCATAATCAAGCCTGGACTGCACAAGGGCCCTGTATAATCGCAACAGCGTGCAGCGATCCGCACCCCAAGATGTGTGGCTCAGGCAGCGGAGGGCGTTGAGGCACCGCCAGCACTTTTGCTTCAGCTGAGTAATATGAGGAACCCATGTGAGCCGGGCATCAAAGACGAGTCCAAAGAAGCGGCAAGTATCCACCACTTCAAGCAGGTGGCCGTCGAGGTAAAGTTCAGGATGAGGGTGGACCGTCCGACGCCTGCAGAAGTGCATAATTCGAGTCTTGGCTGCAGAGAACTGAAAAGCACGAGTCAGAGCCCATGATGCTGCCTTGCGAACGGCTACTTGCAGCCTGCGTTTGGCGACTCCCGTAGTCGTGAAGCTAAAGGAGATGCAGAAGTCGTCGGCATACAAAGGAGACACCGACGACCCCACGGCTGCAGCCAGACCATTAATGGCCACTAGAAATAAGGAGACACTCAACACCGAGCCCTGCAGGACCCCATTTTCTTGTGTTTAAGAGGAACTAGAGGTGGCACCGACTTTCACCCGGAAAGAGCGGCGCAATAGAAAGGTTTGAAGAAAAGCCGGGAGCCGACCACGAAGACCCCACTCATGCAACGTAGCAAGGATGTGATGCCTCCATGTGGTGTCATACGCCTTCCGCAGATCAAAAAATACAGCAACGAGATGCTGACGTCGGGCAAAGGCCATATGGATAGCAGATTCCAGCCACACCAAATTGTCCGCTGCAGACCGTCCCCGACGGAAGCCACCCTGGGATGGAGCGAGGAGACCGCGCGACTCAAGGACCCAACACAAACGCCGCCCCACCATACGTTCGAGCAATTTGCACAAAACGTTGGTGAGGGTAATGGGACGATAGCTGTCCACCGCCAGTGGGTCCGCACTGGGCTTCAAGATGGGGACAATAAGACCCTCTCGCCGTTGCGACGGGAACACACCCTCGCTCCAAATGCGGTTAAAAATGGTGAGGATGTGTCTCTGGCAGTCCCTGGAGAGATGCTTCAGCATCTGCGCGTGGATGCAGTCTGGTCCTGGTGCTGTATCAGGGCAATCGGCGAGGGCAGCGAGGAATTCCCTCTCGCTGAAAGGAGCATTGTATTTTGCAGAACGACGCGTGTGGAATGATAACGGCGTCTGCTCAGCTCGCTCCTTTAGAGAGCGAAAGGCGGGGGGATAAGTTGCAGTCGCAGAGCTCTTAGCAAAGTGCGCAGCAAGGTGTTCAGCAATGTCGGCAGCGTCCGTGCAGACAGCGCCGTCCAAGGAGATCCCAGGGACACCCATAGGGGTCTGGTATCCGTAAATCCGCCGGATCCGGGACCACACAAGTGAGGGGAAGACACGGGAGCCCAAGGAGGAGACATACCTCTCCCAGCACTCCTGCTTACGCCGTGCAATAAGACAACGGGCCAAGGCAAGGAGCCTCTTAAAGGCGATGAGGGTCTCGAGAGACGGGTGCCGCCTATGACGCTGGAGAGCCCGCCAACGGTCGCGAATAGCTTCAGCAATCTCCGGCGACCACCAGCGTACAGCCTTCCTCCGAGGGAGTCCAGAAGAGCGGGGGATGGCAGCCTCGGCCGCTGAAATGATGGACGTGGTTAAGACACGGACCACCTCGTCAATGTCACCCTGTGGGGGAGATTCAATGGTTGCAGCGGAAGTAAAAGCCGGCCAGTCAGCCCTGTGGAGAGCCCAGCGGGGCAGGCGCCCAGAAGAATGACACTGGGGCAGTGACAAATAGATGGGAAAATGGTCACTACCACACAGGTCAGGATGCACTCTCCAGTGGAGGGATGGGACAAGTCGGGGGCTGCAAAGAGAGAGATCGATGGCCGAGAACGAGCCATGTGCCACACTGAAATGCGTGGGAGCACTGGTGTTCAAGAGGCTAAGGTCGAGCTGAGCCAACAAATGCTCCACGGCACGACCGCGGTCATTGACGACAGTCCCACCCCATAGAGGGTTGTGGGCACTGAAATCGCCCAGCAACAAGAAAGGGGGCGGCAGTTGGGCTATCAGAGCAGCCAGGACATGCTGCGCGACAGCACCATCCGGTGGAAGGTAAAGACTGCAGACAGTAACAGCCTGTGGCGTCCACACCCGAACAGCGACAGCCTCTAAAGCTGTTTGTAGAGGTACAAACTCGCTGTGAAGAGAGTTAAGGACATATATGCAGACACCACCAGACACCCTTTCATAAGCTGCCCGGTTCTTATAATAACCCCGATAGCCACGGAGGGCGGGGGTTCGCATTGCTGGAAACCAAGTTTCCTGAAGTGCAATGCAGAAGAAAGGGTGAAGGCTGATAAGTTGGCGGAGCTCAGCGAGATGGTGGAAGAAACCGCTGCAGTTCCACTGGAGGATGGTCTTGTCCATGGCTGGGAAAGGCGTGACGGGACGGGGAAGGCAGATTACGCCGCTGGGTCACCTGCTGCCTCCGATTGAGCACCTGTGCTAGTGCTTTCCATGGCGTCGGAGGGACCGGCGAGATCGAGGTCCTCAGCGGACGCCTGGATCTCCACCTCATCCTCAGACGCAGAGTTTGAAGGTTGCGGTGGGACAGGTGCCACCGCAATGTCAGGATGCTTGGGAGCCTTTTTCTTCAACTGCTTTGCACGCTGTGCCTTTGGAGGGTCTGGCTGGGAGGGCCCCACTGGGTCAGTCTCAGGGACGGACGATGACCATGAAGCCCTATGACCAGCGACCGGTTGTTGTTTCAAAACTTTGTGGGTGTCCGCTTTGACACTGGGCAAAGCCTGGGAAGGGAGGGCCCCAAGGGACCCCTTCCTGGCTAGAGTAGCCAAAGAAGCCTCACGCTTCTCCGGCTGGGAAGGGGGACGAATGTCCCCGATGGTTGGGGTGGTGTTGCTCCTGGAGTAGATGGAGCAACAGAGGGGGAAGTGCCCCCCACAACCAAGGGGGCCGGTTCATTCTGACATAGCTGAGAGGCAACCGTACGTGACGACACGGGAGAGGATCGTACCGCTGTTGCAGCAGCGGCATAGGTGGATGTCATGGGCACGGGACGTAGCCGTTCATATTTCCGCCTTGCCTCGGTGTAGGTCAAGCGGTCCAGAGTCTTATATTCCATTATCTTCCTTTCCTTCTGGAAGATCCTACGGTCCGGTGAGCAGGGGGAATGGTGTTCTCCACAGTTAACACATATAGGAGGCGGGGCACATGGAGTATCGGGATGGGAAGGACGGCCACAATCTCGACAGGTGATGCTGGAAGTACAGCGAGATGACATGTGCCCGAACTTCCAGCACTTTAAACACCGCATTGGAGGAGGGATATATCGCTTCACATCACAACGGTAAACCATCACCTTAACCTTTTTGGGTAAGACATCACCCTCGAAGGCCAAGATGAAGACACCGGTGGCTACCTGATTATCCCTCGGACCCCGATGAACGCGCCAGACGAAGTGAACACCTCCTCGTTCGAGGTTGGCGCGTAATTCATCGTCAGACTGCAGAAGAAGATCCCTGTGGAATATAATACCCTGGACCATGTTGAGACTCTTATGCGGCGTGATGCTAACTGAAACATCCCCCAACTTGCCACAACAGAGCAACATCCGTGACTGGGCAGAGGATGCCGTTTTGATGAGCACAGAACCAGAGCGCATCTTGGACAAGCCCTCCACCACCCCAAACTTGTCCTCTAAATGCTCCACAAAAAACTGGGGCTTGGTCGACATAAATGAGTCCCCATCAACCCACGTACACACGAGGTACCGGGGTGAATATTCCCCACTGCCTTCTTTTGCCATACGTTCCTCCCATGGAGTGGCCAGGGAGGGAAATGATCGTGGTTCGTATTTCCTGCCGTTGAGGTTACACCTCGATCGCTTAGAGACTGCTGGTGGAGGCCCACCAGCGAGAGACGATGTACCACGCTTCATTGCGGGTCATCCGCCCTGATGCCACCTACTCCGGCCAAGGGCCCTCCCCACGGGCGCCACCCAGCCACAGCAATAGCCACCTGGCAGGATGTCCATTGCCGGGAGTCCTGATGCCCCAGGGAGATGGGCATCTACTCCTTGGCATACGTGGGGAGTTAACGGCGCAGGCATCAGTAGAGCGATCCCTGTGTTGTCAGGGGGCTACAACCAACAGGGTACATGGCGGCCCCACCACAACGGACTGGCTACCGTGCTGGATCTTAGGTGCAAGAAAGTCCAAGGTCGTCGTCACAGTAAAAAGCAACACTGCAGAGTGCAGCGTGGTAATCGTACCCAGGGGCGTATCCTCGCCCAAGAGATGGAAAACGAGCGGGACACCATTGCAACGACGAAAAAGCCGGCTAAAGGTCTCAATGCACGACGGATACAGTGCACCATGTAAGGCGCCCTTCCCCAATTGGCTCGCTCTTCGGAATAATTTAGAAAGATGGAGGTCAAACCCGAGAGGGGACCTTCACATAAGGCCGAAACAGTTGAGACTCCTTTTAGTCGCCTCTTACGACAGGCAGGAATACCGCGGGCCTATTCTAACCCCCGAACCCGCAGGGGGGCCAATTTAAGTTTTTAATAATTTTAATCCCTAAATATTTAGTTGAATTTACAGCCTTTAGATTTGTGTGGTTCATCATGTAACTGAAATTTAGCGGATTTCTTTTCGTATTGATGTGGATGACTTCACACTTTACTATTTAAAGGTCAACTGCCACTTTTCGCACCATACAGATATCTAGCCTAAATCATTTTTCAATTCATTCTGATCATGTGATGACTTTACAATATGGTAAATGACAGTATCATCTGCAGACAAGCGAAGAGGGCTGCTCGTCTCCTAAATTGTTTATGTAGATCAGGAACAGCAGAGGGCTTATAGCACTTCCTTGGGGAACTCTGGCTATAACTTCTGTTTTACTCAATGACTTTCTATCAGTAATTACGATCTGTGACCTTTCTGACAGGACCGAGTGAGGTGGGCAGTGGTTATCCCACTGGACTTGCATTCGGGAGGACGACAGTTCAATCCTGCGTCCGGCCATCCTGATTTAAGTTTTCCGTGATTTCCCTAGATCACTTCAGGCAAATGCCGGGATGGTTCCTTTGACAGGGCATGGCCAATTTCCATCCCCATCCTTCCCTAATCCAAGCTTGCGCTCTGTCTCTAAAGGTAAAGGAGAGCATCAGACAGCTTTGTCATAAATCTTGAAAATAGATTTGACCTGTTGCCTCAGTCAGAATCGGATGAGCCTCATGTAGCTAAAGCTGTAGAAAGGGCACAACAAGCTTTCAAGGACTTGAAAAAGGTAGGGAAATTTGTAAAGAGAAAGAAAGTTCTGTTGTTAGGTAGCTCCCATGGTAGAGGTGTTGGCCAACTACTGCAGGAAAATCTAGATCCAGAGTACCAGGTCACAAACTTTTTCAAGCCTAGTGCAGATCTGGGTCAGGTAACAGAGGATGTAGGTTCTTTATGCAAGGATTTCACAAAGTAGGATGCCGTGGTTACAGTGGGTGGTCCGGGAAACAGCATTGACAGAGACTCTGAATATTCCATAGAGAGTGTCCTGGTGAAGATAGCATCAGCAGCGAAGCATACAAGTGTGGGATTTGTGTCTGTGTTGAGACGCCATGATCGGCCTCATTTGAACTCTTCTGTCGGGAGGGTGAACTTAGAGTTGGAGTGGCTGCTTAGGACGGATATAGTGTCCCATATTGGTTTGATTCCTGTGGATGCTATCGACAGGCGGGACTACACTAGGCATGGCCTTCACCTCAATAGGAAAGGGAAGGTAAAACTGTCTGGGTTGATTGCAGAAAACTTAAGGGGGGACACTGTCACAAGTGGTAAAATACCAGTGGTCACAGGTGTCAGAGGGATGCCTTTTTTAGGATAGGGAAGGGGGAAAGAAAACGAGTTTTAAGAGAGATTGGCAGACACACTCAGTTTGAGAAAACAGATGAGCAGGAGTCAGACTTTAGCATACAGCTTTCATTTAAACAATGTTTAACAGAAAGTAATCAGAAACTGCCAGTTCATCTTCACCAAAGCAGTTATAATCCCAACAGTATGCAGTACTAGTTATCTTTATTACACCAGAACATTCCGGGACTCAGAAATAAAGTTGATGAACTACTCATTTGTATTGATGAAATGAATTCATCTAACCAAATTGACATAATCTGCCTCTCTGAACATCAAGTGACCACTGGTATAGATATGTTAGACATTTCAGGATTTAAGCTAGCTTCCTACTTCTGCAGACTAGATACGGATGGAGGAGGAGTTGCCACATTTATTAAAAACTGCCATAAATTCAAGAACATTGACATTAATAAATTCTGTTTAGAGCAGCATCTAGAAGCATGTGCAACAGAAGTAGAGTTCCATAACAGATCCTATATAATAGTAACTATTTACCGAGCACCTGCAGGAAATTATGATCTATTCATAAATCATCTAGAAGCTCTTTTGGGTTATTTAACAGGAAGAAACAAAGAAATTTTGATTGCTGGTGACTTTAATACAGATTTTCTAATGCAATCTTCCAGTAAACATTTACTGCAGTTAGTAATGTTGTCTTTCAATCTAACTCATACTGTAAACTTTACAACTAGGATCACTAAATCCTCAAGGACAGCCATTGATAACATTTTTATAGACAAATCAAAGGAACAAAATCATATCATAAAACCTGTAATAAATGGACTATCAGATCATGACATGCAGCTCCTTGTTTTAGATGTAAATTCTAAGCAGATTATCAAGACTGCTAAATCTGAGTACAGGAGAGTAGTCAATCAACCAAAAATTGAGTGTTTTAGAAAACTGCTCAAAGATATGAACTGGAAAGATGTTTATAGCACTCATGACACAAATGAAAAATATAACACATTCATGAACAATGTCAGTATCTTGTTTGAAAACTGTTTTCCTCTAAAAGTTACTCAAATTAAACAGAAGTCTATAATAAAATCATGGATTACACAAGGAATAAAGATTTTCTGTAAGACAAAAAGGAAAATGTATCTGTCGACCAAGAATAGCTCCAATGCTGATGGTTTAGCTAAATACAAGGAATACTGTAAAATATTAAAAAAAAGTAATTCAGACATCTAAACAAATGCACTACGAGAAGAAGATAGCAATGTCAGGGAACAAAATAAAAACAGTATGGGATATAGTGAAAGAGGAGACTGGTAGAACCAGAAAGGAACAGGAGCAGATAGCATTAATGGTAGATGACACATTAGTAACTGATGGGCATAGTGTGGCAAATCTATTTAACAAGTACTTTATATCCGTTACTGATAGAATGGGATTGTCAGGATCAGTAAATAATGCCCTTGAATATCTGAAACTAGCCTTTACAAATAGCTTCAGGTACATGAATATGTCACTCACTTCACCAAAAGAAATAACTTCCATAATAAAATCTTTAAAAACAAAGCATTCCAGTGGTTATGATGAAATATCAATACAGTTAGTTAAGGCACGTTCTTGTGAGTTTAGTACAATTGTAAGTTACTTGTGTAACCAGTCAATTATAACTGGGACATTTCCTGACTGGCTAAAATATGCAGATGTTAAGCCTCTATTCAAGAAAGGGAATAAAGAGATACCATCAACCAACAGACCAATTTCACTTTTGCCAGCATTCTCAAAAATTTTAGAAAAAGTAATGTACAGGCAGTTTCTCAATCATCTGACCACAAATAACATATTATCAAGAACACAGTTTGGATATCTGAAGGCTTCTGATATAGAGAAGGCTATTTATACCTACAGTGAAAATGTACTTAATTCATTAAATAACAAATTACAAGCAGCGGGTATTTTCTGTGATTTGACAAAGGCATTTGATTGTGTGAACCACAACATCCTTCTAAATAAATTGGAATTCTATGGTGTCACGCGCAGTGCTGCAAAATGGTTCAAGTCATACCTCGCTAACAGGAAACAAAGGGTGTCGTGCAAGGGACTAGTGAATTAAGTCATCATCAGAATGGGAAGAAATTACATGTGGTGTCCCACAAGGATCCATCTTAGGGCCATTGCTTTTTCTTGTGTACATTAATGGTCTCTCATCAGTTACACTGCCAGAAGCAGAGTTCGTTTTGTTTACAGATGACACAAGTATTGCAATAAATAGTATGTCGAGTGTAGTTCTAGAAAGATCTGCTAATGATATTTTCATGGATATTAATAAATTGTTTAAAGCCAACTCACTGACAAACTTCGAAAAGACTCACTATATGCAATTCAGAACCTGTAAGAGGTTTCCACCCAGCATATGCATAAAGTATGAATAAGAGCAGATAGAAGAGGTTGACAGTCAAATTCCTGGGATTACAACTTGATAATAAATTCAGTTGGGAGCAGCACACCACAGAACTGCAGAAACGCCTTAACAAATCTGTATTTGCAATTCGAATGTTAGCTGACATAGAAATGAAAAAGCTTGCATACTTTGCCTACTTTCATTCCATAATGTCATATGGTATACTATTTTGGGGTAACTCTTCAAGTCAAACAAAAGTTTTCACAGTCCAAAAGTGTGTAATACATATTATTTGTGGAGTAAATTCACGGACGTCCTGTAGAAACCTCTTCAAAGAACTGGGTATACTATCTACTGCCTCTCAGTATATTTACTCCATAATGAAAATTGTCCTAAATAATACCTCTCTCTTTCCAACAAACAACTCTGTGTCAGGGATGGGGAAGGACATTGGCCGTGCCCTTTAGAAGGAACCATTCTGTTATTTACCTGGAATGATTTAGGGAAAGCAGCATGGAAAACCTAAATCTGGATGGCCGGATGCAGGTTTGAAACACCGTCCTCCTGAATGCGAGTCCAGTCTGCTATTCACACACAACTGAGACAATACTCCATAGGTGAGCAATTTAATTAGAAGTCGCTTGTGAGGAATGGTGTCAAAAGCCTTCTGGAAATCTAAAAATACTGAATCAATTTGATGTCCCATATCAATACCACTCATTACTTCGTAAGGATAAAGAGTTAATTGTATTTCAAAAGAACAGTATTTTCTGAATCTGTGTTGACTATTCGTAAATAAATTGTTTTGTATGAGGTGATTCATAATGTTCATACACAATATACTTTTTCAAAATTCTACTGGAAACCAACATTAATGATATTGGTCTGTAATTCGTGGATTCCTTTCTTGGGTATTGCTGTGACTTGTGCAACTTTCCAGTATTTAGGTCAGGATCTTTGTACAAGCCAACTGTTGTAGATGACTGCTAAGTGTAGAGCTATTGTATCAGCATTCTCTCAAAGGAACCTGACTGGTATACAATCTGAACCAGAGACCTGGCTTTTCTTATCTGTTTTAAGCTGTTTTGTTACACTGAGAATATCTACATCTATGTTACTAATGTTGGCAGCTGTTCTTGATTCGAATTCTGGAATATTTACCTTGTCTTCTTTCATGAAGGAATTTCGAAGAATCATGTTTAGTAACTCTGCTTTGGTGGCGCTGTCATCGATAACATCAATATTATTACGCAGTGAAGGTATTGACTGTATCTTGCCATTTGTGTACTTTACATACAATCAGAATCTCTTTTGGTTTTCTGTAGATTTCAAAACTTCTCCAGTTTTGGTGATTCTGAATTCTTTTATATTTAGCATTTTTGTTATGCTTCTGAAACAGTGTTTTGACCTGTTTAGTGTACCATAGACAATCTGTACCATCTCTTATTAATTTATGTCGTATACCTCTCTCAATTGCCGTCAATACTATATCTTTGATTTCAAACCACAGCTGGTTTGTGCTTACACAATCGGATTGGAAGAAGTGGAGACTGTCTCTTAGGAAAGCGTTAAGCAAATTATTACCTGATTTTTTTTTTTTTTTTTTTTTTTAATAGAGGTATTTTGTGTTTATTTCTGATGGGTTTGGATGTTATAGTATTCAGTCTAGCTATAACAACCTTGTAGTCACTAATCTGTAAGGACCCTATTTGGTCAGGATTATTTGTTGCTAAGAGGACAAGCATGTTTTTGCAATTATTTACAATTTGCGTGGGCTCCTGAAGTAGCTGTTCAAAATAGTTTTCTCAGAAGGCATTCAGTACAACTTTGGATAACATTTCATGCCTACCAGCAACTTTAAACATGTATTTCTGCCAATATATCGAGGGTAGATTGAAGTCGCGACCAACTATAATTGTATGAGTGGGGTACTTATTTGAAATCAGACTCAGGTAATCTTTGAACTGTTCATCTGAGTCAGGCGATCAGTAAAAGGAACCAATTATTAATTCACTCTGGTCAAGTATAACTTCTACCCATATTAACGCAAAGAAATTATCTACTTCAATTTCATTAAAAGGTAAACTATTTCTTTGAACTTTTTAGATGTTCTCCATTGATCTTATCTGATAAGGATGCCATATCACACAGCAATACTCCCAAAGAGAATGGACAAGTGTAGAGTAGGTAGCCTCTTTAGTAGACCTGTTGCATATTCTAAGTGTCCTGTCAATAAAGCACAATCTTTGGTTTGCCTACCCCACAACATTGTTTAAGTGATTGTTCCAATTTCAGTTCTTATCCCTAAATATTTAGTGAATTGACAGCCTTTAGATTTGCTTGATTTATTGTTTTCACACCACACAGATACCTTGGCTAAACATTTTTGCATTGGTTTCGATCTTCTGAAGACTTAACTAGATGGTAAATGACAGCACCATCTGCTAACAATCTGAGAGGGCTGCTCAGATTGTCTCCCAAAATGTTTATATAGATTAAAAACAGCAGAGGGCCTATAACAATAGTATTATGAAAAGGGATAAATTGCTACTCACCATATAGTGTAAATGATAAGTCACAGATAGGCACAACAAAAAGACAACAAGTAAGCTTTCAGTCAAAATGGTCTTCATTAGAGTTAAACACATACACACAGGCGCGCACAAAAGAAACTCACATGCACAGGACAACAGTCAATGGCTGCTGAGGCCAGACTGCGAGGAGGCTGAGGGGAGGCTGGGGTTGGGATGGGAAGGGGTAGCAGGGCAGGGGTGGGGGACGGAAAATTGCTGCTTGTGGGAGCTTACAGGGACGAGATGGAGAGAAGTTAGGGCAGCTAGGTGCAGTTGGGAGGATAGATAGAGTGCGGGCAAGGGGGAAGGGCCAGGGGGGGGGGGGGGGGGGGGGACAGCGGAAAAGGAGAGAAGTAAAAAGATGGTGCGTGGATTTGTGGAATAAAGGGCTGTATAGTGCTGGAATGGGAACAGCGTGGGCACAGGTGGGTAAAGGACAAAGACTAATGAAGGTTTAGGCCAGGAGGATTACGAAAATGTAGGATATACTGCAGGGTGAGTTCCCACATCCACAATTCAAAAAAGCTGGTGTTAGCAGGAAGGATCCAGATGGCACCAGCAGTGAAGTAGTCACTTAAATGAACACCATGTTGCGCAGCATGCTCAGCGGTTTAGCTTGTAGATCACATGACTGGTTTTGCAGGTATCCCTGCCTTTGAGGGGATAACTTATGCTTGTGGCCAGACTGGAGTACTAGATGGCAGTGGTGGTGGTGGGAGGACGTATGGGACAGGTTTGGCATCTAGGTGTATTACAGGGATATGGACCACGAGAGGCAAGAGGTTAGGAGCAGGGTTTGTGTAGGGATGGACAAGAATATTCTGTTGACTTGGTAGGCAGTGGAATACCAGTGTGGGAGGGATGGGTAGGATAGTGAATAGGACATTCCTCATTTCAGGGCACGAGAGAGGTAGTCGAAAAACTGGCGGAGAATGCAATTCAGTTGCTCCAGTACTGGGCGGTACTGAGTCACGAGGGGAATGCTCTTCTGTGGCCAGACAGTCGGACTTTGGGAGGTGGTGGGCCACTGGAGAGAGAAGGCACGGGAGATCTGTTAATTACAGACCAAAATTAGCCTTCCAACCTTGTACAAAAACAGATCTCCTGTGTCTTATCTCTCCAGTCTCCCTATCACCTCACAAAGAACCACCATCTGACCACAGAGGAGCCACTCTCCTCTGACTTGATACCATCCAGGAATGAAGCAAATGAATCGCATTCTCCGCCAGGGTTTCGAATACCTCTCATCGTACCTGGAAATGAGGAATGTCCTGCCCACTATCCTCCCCACCCCTCCTACAATGGTATTATCCTGCTGCCCATCAAACCTACACAATATCCCCCTCCATTCCTATAAAACCTCTGCTCCTAATCCATTGTCTCATGGCTCATATTTTGTAATATGATCTAGATGCAAGACCTGTCCCATACATCCTCCCATCACTGCCTATTCCAGTATAGTCACAAGTATTACCTATCCCATCAAAGGCAGGACTACCTGTTAAACCCGTCATGTGATCTACAAGCTAAGCTACAACCACTGTGCAGCGTTCTATGTGGGGATGACAGCCAAAAAGCTGTCTCTGTTCACATGAATAGCCACCAACAAACTGTAGCCAAGAATCAGCTGGACCATCCTATTGCTGAGCATGCTGCCCAACATGATGGTCTTCATTTCAATGACTGCATCACTGCCTGTGCCATCTGGATCCTTCCTACCAACGCCAGCTTTTCTGAACTATGCATGTGGGAACTCTCCCTGCAATATATCCCTACATTCCCGTAACCCTCCTGGCCTCAACCTTCATTAGTCTTTCTCCTTTATCCACCTATACCCACCATGTGCCCATTCTAGCACTACAAAGTCCTCTATTCCACCAACGCACCCACAATCTTTTTACTTCTCCTTTTCTGCTGCACCCCACCCTCCGTCTAACACCCTGCCTCCACCTAATTGCCCTACCCTCTCTCCACCTCACCCCGCACCCTTCCCATTCCCGCCCCAGCTTCCTCCTTACTCCCATTGCACAGATTGCCTCCACAATCTTGCGCTGCTGCTCCCAGTATGGCCTTGACAGCCACAGACTGTTGCTGTGTGCGCGCGCGTGTTGCTTGAGTGTACGTGTGTGTGTGTGTGTGACAAAGGCCATTAGGAGAAAGCTTTAAGTTTGAAATTCTTTTTGTTGTGCCTATCTGCGGCTCAGCATCTCCGCTATACGGTGAGTAGCAATCTATCCTTTTCATAATACTGTCATTATTCCAACCTAGAGTCATTTGATAAGTAGATTTCATGCAGGTGCTGCAAGATATCACGTGAAGCAACTAAACAGTTATAGTCTAGTAACATTTCCCTATAACCAATTATGGCAGTCTTACCAGTTACCTCAACAACCGTGGTAAAGCTTCGATTCAGGTCCTCAGCCTACCCGAAAAATTCCAAAATAATTTGCTTAAACTGAATTTAATCTGATCTGATCATGAATCCTAGTAATTTTTTTCAAATATTTAACGTTTGAATTTCATATAGGCACCCACTATTATAGTGCATCACTCCCCTAACTTTGCAACCAATAGCAGCTCAGAATACCATGCTCATTACGAGCAAGCCCAGTACGCCTGTTTCTTTCACGTGGCAGATAGGGTTTCTACAGTGTGTATACGGTTTTTAAAAGCTGGCATTTGATTTGTTTCTTCTGCTCGCCAGCAGGTGGACACATGTCTATGTGGAATGACAAGTCATTCAGCAGTTCCCTAATAGATAGTGCTAATTCGCATTGTCTAGCACGTTAGCAGCAAGCTGGGCATAATGAGAAACCATTAACTCTTAATTTAAGTGTTTATTTAAAAAAACATGAATACATTCATAATTCACAGAAAATAAATGTGAATGCGTCACAGGATGATGTTGCAACATTATAGGAAATAGCCCATGTATTTTCATTGGTCCTCAGATTAAAATTAAGTAGTTTTACTTATTTCAAATGTTGGTAGTTCCATAGGATGTCTGTAAGTCTTCAAATCAACAGTACTAGATGTGCTTATGGTGAAACCTGGAATATGATTTTTGCAGTTAAATGTTTTAAGCAGTGGTAGTGAAGTATATTTCACTGTGCCCTGTCATGTGTGAGGTGTCAACGTCAATTTATGTTGTCATTGGGTTGTCGAAAGGAAAACTGTAAGTTTTCTAATATTTAAATCATTATCATATAACACACAGTACTGCTTTCTATCTCAAACTGCCATGGACACATTTATTTCTACACGAGACCCACTGAATTTTGTAACTGAAAACCCTGCATTCTCTCTCATCTTTCTTTGGAAGATAAACTCCTGCTGAACGAACGAAAGCCAACGCCAATTCTGCTTATTACAAAATCTTATGGAAAATTTGTAAGACATTACCAAACACAATGGTACTATGGTTAAGTGGCAACGTTTTTAAGTAACAAACCTTTTTTCTTTTTACTGTACGCTATTTGGAACCGGTAATAACAGTTTTGAATGGTGTAAGTGGGGAGTAGGTGAAGAGTGTCTTCAAAATTTCCTTTCAAACGCTACAAGGTATGAACATTCGTTTTACACATCACAGCAGATGTTAAATACAATCAGCTAGGTACAGTAACCCCCGATGAACCATGGACCTTGCCGTTGGCGGGGAGGCTTGCGTGCCTCAGCGATACAGATGGCCGTACCGTAGGTGCAACCACAACGGAGGGTTATCTGTTGAGAGGCCAGACAAACATGTGGTTCCTGAAGAGGGGCAGCAGCCTTTTCAGTAGTTGCAGGGGCAACAGTCTGGATGATTGACTGATCTGGCCCTGTAACAATAACCAAAACGGCCTTGCTGTTGTGGCACTGCGAACGGCTGAAAGCAAGGGGAAACTACAGCCGTATTTTTTCCCGAGGACATGCAGCTTTACTGTATGATTAAATGATGATGGCGTCCTCTTGGGTAAAATATTCCGGAGGTAAAATAGTCCCCCATTCGGATCTCCGGGCGGGGACTACTCAGGAGGACGTCGTTATCAGGAGAAAGAAAACTGGCGTTCTACGGATCGGAGCGTGGAATGTCAGATCCCTTAATCGGGCAGGTAGGTTAGAAAATTTAAAAAGGGAAATGGATAGGTTAAAGTTAGATATAGTGGGAATTAGTGAAGTTCGGTGGCAGGAGGAACAATACTTTTGGTCAGGTGAATACAGGGTTATAAATACAAAATCAAATAGGGGTAATGCAGGAGTAGGTTTAATAATGAATAAAACAATAGGAGTCCGGGTTAGCTACTACAAACAGCATAGTGAACGCATTATTGTGGCCAAGATAGACACGAAGCCCACACCCACTACAGTAGTACAAGTTTATATGCCAACTAGCTCTGCAGATGATGAAGAAATAGATGAAATATATGACGAGATAAAAGAAATTATTCAGGTAGTGAAGGGAGACGAAAATTTAATAGTCATGGGTGACTGGAATTCATCAGTAGGAAAAGGGAGAGAAGGAAACATAGTAGGTGAATATGGATTGGGGGGAAGAAATGAAAGAGGCAGCCGCCTTGTAGAATTTTGCACAGAGCATAACTTAATCATAACTAACACTTGGTTCAAGAATCATAAAAGAAGGTTGTATACCTGGAAGAATCCTGGAGATACTAAAAGGTATCAGATAGATTATATAATGGTAAGACAGAGATTTAGGAACCAGGTTTTAAATTGTAAGACATTTCCAGGGGCAGATGTGGATTCTGACCACAATCTATTGGTTATGAACTGCAGATTGAAACTGAGGAAACTGCAAAAAGGTGGGAATTTAAGGAGATGGGACCTGGATAAGCTGACTAAACCAGAGGTTGCACAGAGTTTCAGGGAGAGCATAAGGGAACAATTGACAGGAATGGGGGAAAGAAATACAGTAGAAGAAGAATGGGTAGCTCTGAGGGATGAAGTAGTGAAGGCAGCAGACGATCAAGTAGGTAAAAAGACGAGGGCTAATAGAAATCCTTGGGTAACAGAAGAAATATTGAATTTAATTGATGAAAGGAGAAAATATAAAAATGCACTAAATGAAGCAGGCAAAAAGGAATACAAACGTCCCAAAAATGAGATCGACAGGAAGTGCAAAATGGCTAAGCAGGGATGGCTAGAGGACAAATGTAACGATGTAGAGGCTTGTCTCACTAGGGGTAAGATAGATTCTGCCTACAGGAAAATTAAAGAGACCTTTGGAGAGAAGAGAACCACTTGTATGAATATCAAGAGCTCAGATGGCAACCCAGTTCTAAGCAAAGAAGGGAAGGCTGAAAGGTGGAAGGAGTATATAGAGGGTTTATACAAGGGCAATGCACTTGAGGACAATATTATGGAAATGGAAGAGGATGTAGATGAAGACGAAATGGGAGATACGATACTGCGTGAAGAGTTTGACAGAGCACTGAAAGACCTGAGTCGAAACAAGGACCCGGGAGTAGACAACATTCCATTAGAACTACTGATGGCCTTGGGAGAGCCAGTCATGACAAAACTCTACCATCTGGTGAGCAAGATGTATGAGACAGGCGAAATACCCTCAGACTTCAAGAAGAATATAATAATTCCAATCCCAAAGAAAGCAGGTGTTGACAGATGTGAAAATTACCGAACTATCAGTTTAATAAGTCACAGCTGCAAAATACTAACGCGAATTCTTTACAGACGAATGGAAAAACTGGTAGGAGCAGACCTCGGGGAAGATCAGTTTGGATTCCGTAGAAATGTTGGAACACGTGAGGCAATACTAACCTTACGACTTATCTTAGAAGAAAGATTAAGAAAAGGCAAACCTACGTTTCTAGCATTTGTAGACTTAGAGACAGCTTTTGACAATGTTAACTGGAATACTCTCTTTCAAATTCTGAAGGTGGCAGGGGTAAAATACAGTGAGCGAAAGGCTATTTACAATTTGTACAGAAACCAGATGGCAGTTATAAGAGTCGAGGGGCAGGAAAGGGAAGCAGTGGTTGGGAAAGGAGTGAGACAGGGTTGTAGCCTCTCCCCGATGTTATTCAATCTGTATATTGAGCAAGCAGTAAAGGAAACAAAAGAAAAGTTCGGAGTAGGTATTAAAATTCATGGAGAAGAAGTAAAAACTTTGAGGTTCGCCGATGACATTGTAATTCTGTCAGAGACAGCAAAGGACTTGGAAGAGCTGTTGAACGGAATGGACAGTGTCTTGAAAGGAGGATATAAGATGAACATCAACAAAAGCAAAACGAGCTGATGCTGAGGGAATTAGATTAGGAAATGAGACACTTAAAATAGTAAAGGAGTTTTGCTATTTAGGGAGTAAAATAACTGATAATGGTCGAAGTAGAGAGGATATAAAATGTAGACTGGCAATGGCAAGGAAATTGTTTCTGAAGAAGAGAAATTTGTTAACATCGAGTATAGATTTAAGTGTCAGGAAGTCGTTTCTGAAAGTATTTGTATGGAGTGCAGCCATGTATGGAAGTGAAACATGGACGATAACCAGTTTGGACAAGAAGAGAATAGAAGCTTACGAAATGTGGTGCTACAGAAGAATGCTGAAGATAAGGTGGGTAGATCACGTAACTAATGAGGAGGTATTGAATAGGATTGGGGAGAAGTTTGTGGCACAACTTGACTAGAAGAAGGGATCGGTTGGTAGGACATGTTTTGAGGCATCAAGGAATCACAAATTTAGCATTGGAGGGCAGCATGGAGGGTAAAAATCGTAGAGGGAGACCAAGAGATGAATACACTAAGCAGATTCAGAAGGATGTAGGTTGCAGTAAGTACTGGGAGATGAAGAAGCTTGCACAGGATAGAGTAGCATGGAGAGCTGCATCAAACCCGTCTCAGGACTGAAGACAACAACAACAACAACAACAACAACAACAGGTACAGTAAGAACTGACCATGCTCTTTTAGAATTAAAATGCTTGAAAGCTTTGAAACATAACAAGAAGGTTGATCAAAACAGAAGTATAACGAAGAAAATAATTTTGACTTTCTGCTTTTTAGCACAGCAAGAGTTAGCTCTTTGAGGTCATGATGAATCTGAGGTGTCAGTAAATAAAGGGAATTATTTAGAACTTTCGGACTTCTTGGCAGAAGATGAATCACACATGAAGGATCAGCCGGCCGAAGTGGCCGTGCGGTTAAAGGCGCTGTAGTCTGGAACCGCAAGACCGCTACGGTCGCAGGTTCGAATCCTGCCTCGGGCATGGATGTTTGTGATGTCCTTAGGTTGGTTAGGTTTAACTAGTTCTAAGTTCTAGGGGACTAATGACCTCAGCAGTTGAGTCCCATAGTGCTCAGAGCCATTTGAACCAGAGCCATTTGAACACATGAAGGATCTTTTATCATCCAGTGGAGTATTTAAAGGTGCTTCCTCTGACAAAGAGGACAAATTTATAGCTTGGATGAGATTTTCACTCTGCAGCGGAGTGTGTGCTGATATGAAACTTTCTGGCAGATTAAAACTGTGTGCCGGACCGAGACTCGAACTCGGGACCTTTGCCTTTCGCGGGCAAGTGCTCTACCAACTGAGCTATCCAAGCACGACTCAAACCTCGTCCTCACAGCTCAGCACAGCTCAGTTGGTAGAGCACTTACCCGCGAAAGGCAAAGGTCCCGAGTTCGAGTCTCGGTCCGGCACACAGTTTTAATCTGCCAGTAAGTTTCATATCAGTGCCCACTCCGCTGCAGAGTGAAAATCTCATTCTGGAAACATCCCCCAGGCTGTGGCTAAGCCATGTCTCTGCAATATCCTTTCTTTCAGGAGTTCTAGTTCTGCAGGGTTCGCAGGAGAGCTTCTGTAAAGTTTGGAAGGAAGGAGACGAGATACTGGCAGAAGTAAAGCTGTGAGGATGGAGCGTGAGTCATGCTTGGGTAGCTCAGTTGGTAGAGCACTTGCCCGCAAAAGGCATAGGTCCCGAGTTCGAGTCTCGGTCCGGCACGCAGTTTTAACCTGCCAGAAAGAATTTATAGCTTGTTTACGAATTTTGCTAATGAACAAAATTCAAGTGAAGTTAAACATATACCTTTTATATCATTAAACGCTGATGAAACAATGGATACTAGAAGTTTGACTGTAATTTTTTGTTCTGCAAATAATGAATCAGGAGAAATACAAGAGATTCTCAGGCTTTTATGACGTATCCAAAGACCGGACTGCACAAGACATAGCCATTATTTTACTGCAAGTGCTAAGCAGTTTGGAATATTGATTAAAAAACTTATCGCAAATACAACAGCTGCAGTGCACTGGCAAGGAAAACTCATGGTGTCCATTTTATTGTGAAACAAGCATATCATCATGCGCTCTTTATTTACTGCTACACACATCAGTTGAACCTTGTCCTCGTCTAAGCTTGTAAAAAAAATTACACAAGTAAAAATTCTTGTGGGAAATCTATCAGGATTTCATGCATTTTTTAGCCGTTCCAGTAAAAGAAATTAACTTCTGAGATAAAGGGAATTTAAACTACCCAGTCCTTGTGAAACAAGGTGAAAATTCCATTCATGCACTGTACAAACCAATATTCTTCACTATTCAGACCTGAGAGCAGCATTTAATGATGTGATAAACAATGAATGGTGAAACAACAATGCTTTACATCAAGCAACTGGGCTAAATAGTATATAACACTTTTCTTTTTCTACTACAGCTGTTCAGTTTGATTTTCCAGCATGAAAGTACCTTGTTTATCATCTTGCAATGTGAAACTTTTGACATAAGCTACTATAAGCTCAAAATTGAAAACTACATTAAGGCTGTTGAAAGGCTAAGATGTGAGGAAGTTATTTTAAATGCAAAGTGGAAGCTAAGAGCCATATAAATTCAGCAAGAATAACTGAAATTTATTTTAATGAAACAGAAGCTAGTATTCAGAAATTGAGAAGGCTAGCATTCGAAACAGTTGACACCGTAGTAGTAGTAAACATGGAAACTAGATTCCAGGACTTTCATGAAACAAATTTTACAGAGCTTGTAAATAAAAAGTTCTCAGTTTATAGCAGGCCAAACAATTTCTCAAACCATGATACTTGAAATATTGACTAATTTTTGACAGCAAAAAATTGAAAGGAGAATTTGTATTTATGACAACAGTGGTGATAAACGTCTACTGCTTCAGGACCTCCTTAAAACTATTATAAACAATGGATTAAAAAACATGTTCTCTGAATGTGTGAAATTATTGTCATTGGTTCTTGGAATTCCAGGAACCACTACGTCTTGCAAAAGAAGCAACACAGTGACAAATGACATACTGACAAATTTGGCAATTTTGGCTATTGAGAAGGAAACTGTCAGATCTTCAACCAAACAACAAGAGTTCATATCTATCAAACAATGGAAAATCCAGGATGGAATTTAACAATATTATGAAAAGGAAAGTTGCTAGTCACTATATAAAGGATATTCTGAGTCGCCATGGGCACAACATAACATCTTTGCGATTTAGATCAAGGGAGAGGACACCTCTCCACATTCCTCCAGAAACTCAACAGCTTCTTCCTCATTTGCTTCATCTGGTCCTACTCAACCCAACAAACCACCTTCCTAGATGTTGACCTCCACCTCAAAGATGACTACATCAATGCCACTGTCCATATCAAACCTATTAACCACATGAAATACCTCCACTTAGCCACCCGTGGTTCATCTGCAGTGACAAGCAGTCCCTCTCAAAATATACCGAGGATCTCACTGAGGCTTTCACAGACCGTAATCATCCTCCCAACCTCGTACAGAAACAAATCTCCCATGCCTTGACTTTCCAATCTCTCACAACTTCCCTAAGTCTCACTGTCCAGCCACAGACGAGCATTCCCCTCGTAGCTCAGTACCACACAGAACTGGAGCAACTGAATTACATTCTCTGCCAGGGTTTCGACTACTGCTTGTCGTGCACTGAAATGAGAAATGTCCTGCTCACTATCCTTCCCACCCCTTCACAGCTTGTGCCATATGGATCATTCCCACCAACAACAACTTTTCTGAATTGCACAGTTGAGAACTCTTCCCGGCAATATATCCCACGTTTCCATTACCCTCCTGGCCTCAACCTTCATTAGCCATTGTCCTCACCCATCCAGCCCCTTCCCTTTTCCCATTCCAGCACTTCACAGCCCTCATTCCACCAATGTACCCAGTGTTTTCACTTCTCTCCTTTTCTGTAACCCCCCCCCCAAAAAAAAAACCCTCTCCTCTGCCCTCCATCTAACCTCCCAACTGCACCTAGCTGCCCTAGCATCTCTCCACCTCGCCCTTGAGCACTCCACAGCACCTCTTCACTGTCCGCCACCCCTACCAAGCTATCCCTCCACGTGTGTGTGTGTGTGTGTGTGTGTGTGTGTGTGTGTGTGTGTGTGTGTAGTCTATTTTCGACACAGGCCTTGATGGCTGAGAGATTAAACTGTGACAGTCTTTTTGTTGTGCCTATATGCGACTCAGGAGTTCATCTCTCATGTTTGCGATGTTTCCTCCATGGGAAAGGACAGGATAAACTGATTTATAAAAAGTTGTAACTGTGAGTTATATTTTTATTAATGTATAGCTGTTTAATATTTTTATGCATTTATTTATAACAATTTCTGTAGAAGTTTCTGTCTTAACAGAAATATGTAACTAAGTTACTTTTGCAGTATTTCTATTTTACAAGTTTTTTGTAAGATCTTTTTCTTTTTGAAATTCGTAATTCTCAGCCTACCATACAAAAAGTGCCACATTTCGCCACTGCTCAGCAACCATAATAAACAACAATGATGACACATCACATCCCATGCACATATTTTTTCTTCATCTTTGCCGAAGATTTTCTTTTACACAACAATTTCTTTCCATCTCTTCAGTTTGGTTGGCATCTATAAAATAAAGGGACTTTCTCATTTGAGAGATAAGGATCCAAAGAATCTGTGGGGAAATGACTGTACACCTAGCTCTTATACTGCCTTGAGTTTGGTGGCGCACATATTAACAATACTATTAAGAAATTTCAATACCAATAATTAACTGTATTTATTAATACACAAAACCTGTACAGAAAAAGATAAATAGAGTGTATTTAAAAATTCACAACTTTACTCTTCGTGCTCTGTGTGTAGCTTTAGATGACAAACTGAACAGTGATAAAAAAGAATTCTGGCACAGTCACTCACGTAGCACTTAGAACAATACCCCTGACAGCCACAGAATAAATACTAAATCTTACACTCATAATTTAAAAAACAAACATAATGCAGTATTTTGCTTCCTCACAGTAGTCTTTGTTATCTGCTTACACAAAAAGCACGAAGTGGTCAAATGAAATATCACATTTTACAGTGACAACAGCATTTGTCAAACTACTGGTTCACAATACTGTATACCAATTAACATCAAAATGTAAATCTGACTCTAAAAAATAGTTTCCTGCAGTGAAAACCCAGATTTATTTCTTTCATTCTTTGGAAGAATTGTGCGGTGGGTATTGCACACCCCATAATAATAATAATAATAATAATAATAATAATAATAATAATTATTATTATTATTATTATTATAGTAATATGAGAAGTTATGGTAATTACTGTGTAGTGTATGCTTCTGCAAGAATTCAGTACTCTGCATAGCCACGAAGTAACATTCTGAGTCCACATATTGGCAAATATGTCTGAAGACCACTTTTGTTTAAGATGACATCTTGGTATAGGAATACTTCAAAGCCTCTGTTATCCTTCACCTGCTTCTAGTTTGCTGGTTTCAACAGTGTCCCTCTGTGATGAGTTTCCATTATCCACAGAAAGAGATTCATTACTTGCTGATGAATCTTTGTCACAAATGTTTAGGCAACTCTCAGATTTTTCACTGCTTTCGTCAGGAACATTTTTGTCTTTGAACTTGTTGACCTCTGAAAATGAACAAGTAAATAAGTTCGAGCATTTACGAAAGCCCACTTTTCTGGTGTGTGTGTGCGTGTGTGTGTGTGTGTGTGGTGTGTGTGTGTGTGTGTGTGTGTGTGTGTATGGAATAAATACAAGCACCAAAACTTGCATTAACATGCTCTTATACTACAAGGTGACTGGTCTCGTATGCATGTTGTGGGCACTAAAATTTTCCACTAATACCTGCAATCAGACTACTTTAAAGTAAAGCAACTGAAAATCACAACTGAAAATATTGAAATGAACTTATAAAATTCTTATTAAGTTAAGATTCATGTGAAAAATTGTAACTTCAACACACGTCAACCACTTGATGATTATTTGATTAATATTGGTAAATAACAGGAAAGGTATGTGGGCAATGTTGAAGCATTTGGGGATCCTAAAATTAAAGACTTGGTCTACAAAGGAAAAATAAGGACATAATTATAAATGCAGGAAAAAAGAGTAGAAATAAATGGAAGGAGGAACAAGAGTGTGGAAAAACAAAGAGCAGCTTCTGATAGATACATTTATTCTATAGTTTAACATATATTAACAATAAAATCACAAACGGTTCTTACCATACTTTGAGACATCTGCTCCTAAAAGCCGCAAATAGTGAACACAGTCATTTGTTGGTACGTATGCTCGTACAGATTTTATACCTCGCCATCCCACCATGCGCAATGGTGTAGTACAGTTCATGTCACCATCATTGGTGGGCTCACCTTCATACACCAACACACAGCTGCCTTGTGCTGTAAATTTTCAAAAACAAAGAATGTCAATGTGCCGTTCTTGATTGTGTATATAATATGTCAGCAAGATTTACTTACATAGAGGACAGAGGGCACCAGTGCTCACCTAAGCCACTAATACTAAAATAGTACTCGTAAGCTAAGAAGGAAGGAAATACACAATTTGCTCTCGACAGCAATTCTATTCTAAACAAGTCAAACACTGGAAACGCCAGGATGGAATGTGGCAATATTATGCAAAGTCAAACAACGGAAAATCCAGGATGGAATAATGACAATATTATGAAAAGGGTAGATTGCTATTCACCATACAGTGGGCATGCTGAGTCACAGACAGGCATAGCTTCCAGCCAAAACGCCTTCTGCTAACACACACACACACACACACACACACACACACAGAAATCACTGTCGTGCCACCGAGGTCAGAGTTGTGAGTTGTGAGTTGTGAGTTGTGCTTGTGTGTGTGTGTGTGTGTGTGTGTGTGTGTGTGTGTGTGTGTGTGTGTGTGTGTGTCTGTGTGTTTGGGGGGGGTTGGGTATGGCCAACATTGGAAGAAAGCCTTTTGGCTAAAATCTCATTAGTTTAGCAGTCGTTTCACTGTGCCTGTCTGCAGCTCAACATCTCCGTTATATGGTGAGTAACAATCTACCCATTCCATAACATTGTCAATATTATCCAATAGGTAAATTGCTACTCACCACACATCTCCTTCTATATGTTGAATACAATATATCCTTTACATAAAGAACAGTATTATGGTTGATATGCTGATACAGTGCGCTGGTTGCAATAAAAATATTTGGTCTCCGAGTGTTGAAGTTAGTCCTTCCAGTTACGAACCCAGCATTCTATCACCGTGTTACTTTCCTCGGGAAGAGTTAAGACACAGAAGTGAAATAGTTAAAATACTATCGTCTTTCACTGTGGTCGAACAGATTTCTACACTGTGAAATATTTGTAAAATATTGCAACATTCTGGCTTTTACTGGAACGGTATGGTCTCTGAAAACAGAGGACTTTTCCTCAAAATAATTTTATTTCTTCACCGCAACAATGCTTTTAACAAGATGCACACAGTGCAGTTAGAAATTGGCAACTTTAATACAATGCTCTGATAATTTTTTGGTTACTTTTTACTGAGAAGTCTGAAGGTATGGCTTTCAAACATTCAGAATGTCCATTTTTTTTTATTCATTCACACTTAATTTTACTCTGAATAATTTCCTTTTCCACTGTCATACACATTAACAATCTTCCACTCAAATTAAGGTGCTGCTTAGACTTTCCCAACAATTACATTATAAGAGAGGAAAACAATTTTTTTTTCGAAAAGGATACACCAGCACTCCCCATAGAGTGGAGATGTTGAGTCACAGACAGATACAACAGAAAAGACTGCTACAAAAGTAAGCTTTCAAGCAAAAAGGCGTTGTTCTGAATTCACACAAACACTGTTCACACACACATGGGCACTGTCTCTAACTGCTGAGACCAGGTTAGAATTAGCTTAATTTTATTTTAATTAAATTCAATCTTGTTCTCTGTCTCTGTTAAACACCTCATACATGCTGTATTCAGTGTTTCCCCAGTGACACTAATATTTTATGAAAGGTTAAACCACTCTTCACTCAAATAAATCTTTCACTGAGCAGCTGAGTGCATACAGTTATGAAACTTTCTCACACATTAAAACTAAGTGTTCGACTGGAATTGAAATACAAAGCCTGGCCTTACAAAGACAAAACTCTTGCCAGCTGACTTAGCTGGACATGACTCACTATACAGCTCAAAGTTTTAGCTTCCCAGAAACCTTACTTTTACCATACTGAACTAGTGGCAGAAAGAGAAATGATATGGCTGAGAGCGACTTAGCCACAGTTACAGATTATTCCTCTCAACAGTAGAGTGTATACCGTTATGATATTCCTCACAGATTACAACTGTGTGCGGCATTCTGAAAATAGTGTGCTGTGGATTAGAAAGAACACACCTGGTCTTGCATGTCACTCAGATTATGAATAAAATGTTATCAGACTTCTAGCTATGTCAAGTGGTTAAAATGCCACAAAATTTCAACCCAAGTACTATTTGGCCATAGTACAGTGAAACGGTGCCAGTGAGGTTGCAGGGAGATCCTTATATACTCTAGCTGCCAGCTGGGACATTACTAGTGTTCACATTACCACCAAATATGGGCACGTTTTGAGACATCAAGGGATAGCCAATCTAATACAGGAGGGAAGTGTGAGGGCAAACACTGTAGAGGGAGACCAACAGCTGAATACAGTAAGCAGATACAGAAGGACATAGGTTCCAACAGTTATTTGGAGATGAAGAGGCTCGCACAGGATAGGGTAGCATGGAGAGCTGCATCAAACCAATCTTTGGACTGACGACAATGACAACAACAACAACAACAACAACAACAATGGGCATGTGTTGACTCAATATTCTACATGCTCCCAATCACTGAATACCTCACTGCACCCAGTTGTAGGCTGCCATCTCTATTAACGATGTTGTTCAGTGATTTTAATTCAATGGCTTTTTTTTTTTTTTTTTTTTTTAATTACACTGTCCTAGGAGTCATAAGTGCAAGCCACAACAGAGGTTTTGTCAAATTTGATCATCTACATTCTACAGCATGTCTAAAGCATACTTTTTTGAGATAGCATAAGTGATAAAACCTCTTGTGCACCTTCCTGTGTTGATATATGGTGCACACTATCTGCCTAATTTAAGTTTGGACACACTAACTAGGAATTCTGTAGATCCCAGATGTTCTGAGACCTGCCATATTTTTTTACTGATCTCCGTAACTGTCACATTTTTGATGGCAGCATGAAGAAAGATTTGACTGTGTGTCTTTTCAAGAGGCAACTTATGCTACATGACATGGGACCATAGAACATCAAAAATGTAAATTTCTTTTCTTGCTCCTCATCGCTGGTCTTATTGTGATTCCTCCTCAACATCATTTCATTTATTTCCTCTGTCAAAAATCCAGTAATTACTGAGACCAGTAAAAGATGCAGCGGGTCTCCAAGCATCCAACCAAGGTCTACAAAATACCACGCAAATATAACCAATCTTAATGGCTTGCACTAATGGCTTCTGGTACAGTGCAACTGAAAAAGTCTTTGAAATAAAAATCACTGACATCAGTAATTGAGATGGTGGCTACAGCTCAGCGCAGTATACAGTGATTGTGGGGTTGGTGTGAGTGCATCGATCACAGGCTCAACATAATTTGCTATGCCAATGTAAGGCGATAACATGAGTACCAGTGATGTCATATCCAGCAATTAGAGAATGTAAGAACATACCATCAGTCCACTGGTAGTCATTCTTCTAGACAATGTTTGTTTTGTACTTGGTCAAAAGCTTGTGGCATTTTAACCACTCAATGTGGCTTGAAGCCTGAGAATATTTTATTCAATATTACTGCCACAAGAGACTGCATCCTCACACTCTGTTTATAGTTTTATCTATGCCATAATGTACTGTATGTGAAGGTGACAGAGCTTGCTTCCAGATAGCAGCACGATAGAGCCATCTGAAAGGGTTTTCACTGGTACACTAATTTGGCAGCTTGAGCATGGATAAACTAAGGTGACAATATTCCGAAGTTTACTCTTACACCCAGTTTCATATAAAGAGCATGCTATTAGTCATCAACTTGTGAGAAATATCACATGAGATGCCAGCAACAGATGTCCAACGGGTTTTTGGTTCTGGCAGCAAAACAAGTCCAATGAAGTACTGTGAGGGCCTCTAGCTTGATATGTTGCAATAATCAAAGAGAAAACTGTTTCTGAGCAAACTGACTTCATTAGTTTACTATACACTTTCCATAAGTGGTTGCAGTACAGTGCACAGAACATTCACTTGACAGACAGACAGCAACCCTATATTTCCTTTTCCACTTTTTGTCTGCAAAGTAATGCACACATTTTGACCCAGGGAAAATCTAATAATCAAGTTAATTGTGTCAGTATCATAAAAGGAGCCCATTATGGAAGGAACAGTGGATATGAAGGAAGGAAATAAGAAAGGAAGGGTTAACATCCTGTTAACCTTGAGGTCTTAAGAGACTGTCTCCCAAGACTGTGTACATTCAAAGACGTCATGAAGACAGTGTTCAACAGCAACAGTGCAATGGGTCAAGGGTACAGAAGCACACAATGCTCAATGATGAAAACTGAGGGCGCCAGAAATAGAAAATGACCAGCCAGCTTCTTTCTGAAATCCTACATAGTACGAGCATTGGTGCAGAAGTGAGAAGCTACAAGAATAACTGAGCACAAAGAAGAACAGCCTGTCACTGCACTGCTATCCAAAACAATAATATCATACATTACGCAATCCAGTTCCAATCATGCATATGAGCTGACTGTTGGTATAAATGTAAAGAAAACATATTACATGGCTGTATAACACTTTGCACTATGACTGATGACCCAGCTGCTGGAGTCTAGATATGTGCAAATATAATAAAAAAACACAAAAGAACTATTCTTAATTTAAGGGCACAATAGTACTTCACAATGCAGTGCTTAATTAATTTTCATGGACACAGCAGTTACTTTCATTTTGTATTTATTTCTTACTTTACTCTTCTATTGGGTTGTCTCTCAAGTTTGTTCATTTTGCTTGCGTGTTCCAGCAGCTCTGACACCTGGTTTAGCAGAGTTAAATGAGTTACCAATATTTGCTGGGACAGGTGGATAATCAATGAACCAGTGGACTGGTTTATTGGTTTAATGATTAAAGGAACCAAACTATGAGTCATTAGTCCCTCTTACCTGGAACAGGCAAGTCAACAGACCTACACAACAAAGAAGGGCCTAGTTCGAAACCTAAGGAAAGAAAACATCATGATCGACCAAAGGTCAACAAAGCCTGGAGAAAGGACAAAAAAAAAGTTTGTGTGTGTGTGTGCGCGTGTGGGGGGGGGGGGGGGGGGAGAGATTATGCAGGTGAGGTGCCCCACCTCGTCCAGGGAGCAGCCAGAAGCCCCCAAGGCACAAAGGGCGATGGGGGACATATCCCTCACCACTTGTCAGAGGCATCCCACCCAACAGTAACCAGAAAAGATCAGTGACATATGCTGCGTGAGAGAAGCACAGGAAAAGAGAGGAAAACACCAAGTCAAACAGAACATGCAAGAAGGCTGAAGAAGAGCAAGGGAGTGGGCAGGGTGAGGACTGGAGCAGACCACCAAGCCCAGCACCTATGCCTGTTCAGAGTAGAGGAGTGAACCAGTGAAGCATTATTCATTAACTACCCTGCAAACCAAAACATTTTTCCACCAATGCCTTTCATTAGTTTAAAAACAGCGATGATTTACTTCCTTCAGAGCTCTGCCACAGTAAGAATCATTGTTCTATCATTTCAGAAAAAAATGTGATTCGTCTCATATCCGTTCCGGATTACTGGAAGCTAAACTGCTCCCCTGTACACGCCAATCTGCAATATTACACCTTTACACCTCTTGTATCAATGATAATGTGGTGCACTGTCTTTTCAACACCTGTCTATTCAAGCATACAGACCGAGTGGGTTAGAACAGTGGTTAGCATATTGGTCTCGCATTCAGGCAACGATGGTTCAAATCCCTGTCTGTCCATTCAGATTTAGTTTTCCATTATTACCCTAAACCACTCCAAGCAAATGCCAGAATGGTCCCTTTGGAAAGAGCAAGGCCAATGTACATCCCCATCCATTCATAATTTGAGTTTATGTTCCGTTTCTAATAACCACAGGATGTTAACTCTAATCTTCCTGTCTTCCTTCAACCACTCCCAAAGCCCCTTTGCTACATGAAAACAACAACAACCTACTTTTTGAGAATTTTGTTGAAGATCTCAACCATCTGTTTATCTGGAAGGAGGCAAGAACGATGAAATTAATGTGGGTCTTTCTCTATTTTCATTACAGAAATTTTAGCATGTTGCAAATTGTGTTTAACAAGACTTTCACCTTCACTGTTACTTGGCAACTGCAACCGCTACAGGAACTTTCTGTTATTATGCAACAACTTTTTTGTGTCAGTGTGAATAAAATGCAATCAAACAAATTTGTATAGCAAGTTACAGTTAGCTCATTATCATTTTGGAACTTATTTGAGCAAAGAGCTAACATTCCTGGTTTACATTACGTTAAAAAAGAGAGAGTAAAATTTCGGGATAGTAATCACATCCAGTGATAAACATGCACCTCTGATACTAGTAGCACGAATGCAAAAATATTGGTGCAGTGCTACATAGTTTTAAGCAACTATCATGTTGTAATCCTTTACCATGAAAAATAAGATCATGAAGTAAGACAAAGGTATGCTAAGATAAGATAAAAGAAGAGGAAAGGAGAAAAATCCCCCCCCCCTCCCACAATCCCCACACACACCAGCAGTGGGAGGGATGGCAGGGAGGGCGGGCTAAGAGGGAGGAGAGAGGAGAAAGAAAGAGAGAGGAGAAAGAAAGAAAGAAGAAAGAGAGAGGAGAAAGAAAGAAAGAAAAAGAGAGGCGGAGGGGATAGGGAGAGAGGAGAACTAAATGTTTGCTCCCTTTTTTTAACGAATGGATAACACTAAAAATTTTCAGTTTCAAGGCAGGTGTTTCATACATTGTTGAACACTGCACATGTAATGTGCTTTTAAAAATCATACAGTACATTTTTTTTGCTATTGTATATATTTACATGAATTTGCTGTTTGTTTTTTACTTACAAATGTCTTTAAGTTGCTCTTGTGTCTTCTGATCCAACGATGTAGCTTCTGGAGGGAATTTGGGGTTGTCATTCATCAGAAGGGCTATCAGATCAGACTTTGTAACTTTAATTTTCCTCTTTGGCCCCATATAAGGATAGATACTATGCAAACCCTACAATAAAAATTAAATATTAACAGAAAACAAATCACAAAAATAGAAAATGGTGGGTTCAACTGGCACAGAAAATATCTGAAAATGGATCATTAGTTTTCACAACCAAAAATTCACATTATCACGCTAACAAACAAGAATGAAACATTCTTAAAACAGTCCATTAAGACTTACATGTACGCTATAGCTGGGGATATTACGACTTTGCGCAAACAGCAGCATTTATGAAATGTCATGAGAACATGCATTTTCCTGTGTGAAAGTGTCACAAATCTGGGGGAAACAATTTGCTAATATTGGTAACAGACAGCTGAAATAGACTTATTTCTCAAGGGCTGAGGTTTTTGTGTAACCTTAACATGATCATTCACTGAAGAAAAATAGCGAAGAAAAATTTTGGTCACATTATCCATTTATAAAAACAGTTAACAATACGGTCACCTTTTAATATTGGGATGTATATACATAACGCACCAACACCCGCCTTCTAATCACAGTCTTCAACGACTTCACTGTCTACTTCACTACCATTACTCATTTCATTGGCATCAGTATTTTCATCACACTCCTCCCAAAGGACGATGTCCTCACTACCATCCTACACATCAGACACACTGCATGTCCTGAACTCACTGATGACATCATGCAAGAGACAATCCATTGACACATAAGGCAAAATAAGGTTTTTTTTATACTCTTTGCAGATGGAGTGAGCATATGATCCCCTTCTGAAAATGGACTGGAACAGTATTTTTGGAGGGTCTTCCAATGTCACCTACGGTCTTGAGGCCATACATCTGGGTCTGTTTTCAACACATCAACTTATTTTTCACTTCGAATGTGGGGTAACCTTTAAAGGTGTCCAATATGAGCATAGTTCTCTCACTGAGCAGCACACTAGTCTGCGATTCCTAACATCAGCTAGCCAATACAAAATAATTCTGTTGTCATCCAGCCTTTTCCTTGGCAATAAATTGCTAACCCCCTAAGGGAAATTTTCCTTGGGCAAAGTTACCCATTTTAATAATAACAAAGAGGGGGAGGCATGCATTCAGCATTTCTTCCTCTACAACACCATGTTAATTCTTTCTTTTCAGTTTCCTATTGTTCTTAATAAGATACTTATTGCCCCTTTATAGTCTATTGTCACATTGCTTGGCATGTCACAAAAGACTGGTGTCTCAGCATTGCCCATTTGGTGTGCAGGATAAGAGCACCACTGCCCCATTTGCATTACACACCTCTGGAAGCTGGCAAGTTTCTTGGTAAAATCTTCTGCAATCTGTGTGCTGCTTCGTCAGATACAGGGGCCACTTCTACACATAAACCGAAGTCTCCAATTGATGCTCCCATGAAATTCTGTCCATATTGCATTTAAGCTCTTAGCAATTTACGAGGTATTTAACTGGATTATTTGTTGAGACAAAGATACCCCATCTTCTCCGGAAAATATTGCTTTGTCGAAGTACTAACCATGTGGGCAGAGAGACTTGCACGTCTGCAATGAGCTGAGGGTCATGCTAGTTGTAGCGCAGCTACTGGCAGGGTCTCCCATGCTGGGAAGGGCCTAGTGGATGAACCAGATGAAGAGTACCTAACAACAACCCATCTCTCCAATTCTTGTGGAACCAGTAAGAAGAACATGGAAAACAAAACAAAAACTGAGGGACTTGATGAGATCTCAAACACCCAAGAAAGTGATGGAAGCTATTTCTGCAGTTTGATTGGGCAAACGATCATCTGAGATTTTGACACTGTTACTGAGAAGTTTGACTAGGGTCAAGATCAAATCCTTGTCTGGGGCTTGAATGAGAACACTCCTCAAAAGACAAATAGAAAAGGGAGGTAAAGAATGGCTTCTTAAAGATAAATGGAGGAAACTGAAAGGTCTTGAATCTAAGGCTTCAAAAATAACTCTCTCAGAGCACAGGATAATCAGATCCCTTCCATCACTACGACAGAGAACATGAGAACAAGGAAAGAGTCTAATACTCACACTTCTCAGGATAAACATATCCAGAAAAAGCAGAGAAGGAAATTGGGAATAGACCTATAGCATGCAACGTCTAGTGTGTTTGTAATGGTCCATTTGTGTGTATATTTTACTGTAGATTACAAACTTCACCTTCTTGCACTCTAAAGTGTTGCAGAAGTACTGTGGCCCAGGCATCTTTGATTCAGACCCCTTTTCCTCCTGGACTCCTGTGCAATACATGTATTCACTTTCCTTTACAATGACTACATTGCAATTTTACAGTTGGTTACACCCAAGTTATACAACATTCTGGAACTAGTGAAAGGTCTCCTAGCACTACTTCTGGCTTTACTAGAATGACAGGGAGCAAAACCAAACAATAAACCCACCTTCAATTGGGCAACAACGGGCTAAGACCACTGTGGTTTTTGTTTTCCTGCATTAATCAAATCAAAGTATCCCATTTTTCCTTTTACTTTATACACAGGATAGAACACTAGCTTTCAGTTCAGGATATTTCCCAGTTTTTGGCCTTCTGTAAGAAACTGCAGTTTGCAGCTTATACTCCAAAATGATCCAATGCTGCACATTAGACTACTCATCCAAACACTACTTTTTAACAGCGTCTCTATCAGATAATCACTAACTCTGAGTTTGATATTTACATCATAACTGCAGCAATTTCTGAAATGTGTCGATTTTTCTTTCAGTGTTAACACTCACTGTTGAAGATTAAATTTTACTCTTTGGTCACAGAAAATACAATGCCAGGCTTTGTAAAATACTCATGTGACTGTGCTATAGAAATATAAAAAAATAAAAGAACATAATGAATCAATCGCTTAATCTCCATGGATGTGGGCAATAGTCATTCTTTTTTCATAGTTACAGAAAAACAGTGCTCGACTTGTGCAGGATAATGGACCTTTGAGTACGATAATAGTCACTACTTAAAATAACTGTCAGCAATACAAAAGACTATTGCTTCAGATACAATGATTAATCTCCCTACACTTCAACATTGTTGCTCCACTTTGAACTAAGGAATGAGCACCATAGTCGAAATTTGAATTATGTGAAAAGTACCAGTTTTTGTAGATGCTAGTTAGGCAGACCCTAATTTTCTGTGACTGAGTTTTGGGGGGAAAATGGGGCTGATATTTGGAGGGATATTGTATATGGTTCTCAAATGAAATTTTACATAAAATTTGTTACTTTTTTATCATCACAAATAAAAACAGAAAGTTATGCCAGTTCGTATCACTTACCTCCTGAGCCAATCGAAAAGGACATTCCTGGACTCTGTTGTCACACCGAACAAACGTTTTAACACCAGTGTTGATCAACTGAAAAGTATTTAAAAATGTTATTTTCAAGGAATTTAAAAGCAAAGTAAGCTATAATAATGGATCACTGCTTCTTATCTATCAAATTATTAAATTTAGTCCATACCCAGTCACTGGATACATACTCCATAAAAGATGCAAGTAGCTCAAGAGACTGCATTCAGCTGGCACTACAATATGTGACCAAAGAAGTTACCTGTATTTATTATAGCTCCCTGACAAAACAGTTTCAAACTTCAATGTACATTATAGCTTTTCACTACCATTCTTATTTTGAACACAAGGGTAAATACAACAAATAATAACAATGTGCTGTGCTGCACTTGCTTTTGCATTTATATTTGGAAACAAAATTTGATGATGCTGATTAGAACATACTCTTTGAATTTCTGAAGTTATCAGGGATAAAATACAGCATACAGGAATCCCCACTTATTATTTAGGATTTGGAGTCTCTGGCGAAAAAAAATGCAACTTTTCTATTCAATATTGTTTTCATTGCATGAAAGCTGGTGCTGTAATTGAAAAAAATCGAAATGGTTGAAAAACCATTGAAGAATGGTATCATCTCAAGAAACATACGTCAGATTAAGAACCCACGAAGTGAGAATGCAGTTCTAAAACCTTTAATGAGAAACCAGTTTGTTATAGCAAAATATAATACAAAACATAATACATTATGTTGTCCATAGTATTAGTGTAATTTTTTTTCACAGTTGTCACTGAACTTGAAAGCAGCTGGAACAATTCATTAAACTGCTTTTAGCTTTGCCCAGGAATGACGACATCGACGTAGTAGTATTTTGTTCCCTCTAGGATCTTTTTTAATGTGAGTCTCTTTGCCTCTCAGAAACCTCCCTGTTTTACTGAAGCAAATGTTTGAAATGGTGATCATTTTCTGCAATACATATTGCAATCCAATTTCTAAGGACAATCCTACATCTCTAAGTATTTCTTCACTAATGTTTGCTCATTCATTGATAATTTGCTGCCATATACTTTCCAGTGTTGTTGGTCCTTCCATGCAACATTTCTCTTTTAATGTTCCCCACGGGAAATATTGGGAGAAGTGAAATCGTGTGAATGTGCAGGCCAATTTTGAGAAACACCTCGTTCAATCTATCGACCATCATAGTTTTGAATCAAAACTTCTCACTTTATCTGTGAATAATTTATTGGACATCCATTGTGTTAAAACACCATATCAATTTTTGTTTGAAGTGGGAGACCTGCAAATAGTACTGAAAAAAAGAAATATCTAAAAAGTCACCATTCACATCACTATCTATGAAAAATATATGGCCCACTTATCCATGTACCTGAACATACCACACCAAACACTGACACTCCACAGTTGTTGATGCTCGACTTGCCTTAAACATTGGGAACTCTCCACTGAACAATAATACATATTATGCCATTCAATTGACCATGATTCAAAGAAGTTGATTCATCAGGAAAAAGTGTCTGTAAAATAAAATTACTATAGGCCACTAGTTGTTGCTGTATTTCAAAAGTTCAAGGGGTCTGCAAGTCATTACCACGTTTCTCATGTAAAAATAAGTGAGGTGGGTGGAATTTGTATTAATGCGGCACGTGCAGAACAGTCCTTGGAGAAATTTCTCAATCTCTCGTGATTTGTCAAGAACTAACATGAGGATCTGCAGTAACTGCACCTAAAACATTCTCTTTGGCATTTTTCATTTGCCAAAGGCAGTGGTTGGACTCTTTCTTTGTGTTGCTCATTTCCACTTTCAGTGAACAGCAAAGAGTGACTGTAGAAGGAACATTCCTATCAGGGAACGGATTAGCACACTTTAAGGAAGGGTTGACTGCAGTTTAAATACTTGAAGTAAATTGAAACGTGAAAACTTCGCACAGCCTTTTCCTTGTCCATAGTAAATGGTATGGCCACAGTCATGCTCCAAACAGTCTGACTACTTCCTTGAAACTGGAAGTGTTACACCTACGGTGAGAGTCTGACACATGGTCGCCGTCCATGCTTTATAGACAGTAATTTGAATGGTAAAAAATGTATTGCAGGAAATGGTCATCATTTATCGATTTTCAACTCATTTTCATTTTTGGTCAATTGCAGCACCAATGGACAATGAAAACACTGTTAAATAGAGAAGGTAATGTATTTTTTTCCCAGGGAACCCAGATCCACCTTATAAAAGTGATTCCTATTTATGATTCTGAAGTTGACACCACACCCGTGCTCTGGAGGTGAGACAGGTGGTTTAGATTCGTGCCACAGGATGTCTCCCTTCAACACAAACCACTTTTATTACAACCTATTTTTGATTCAATTTGTAATTTTCTAGATATTTCAAAAACCAACTTCAAATACCTAATTCTGTATTGAAAATGATTGTGATATTTGCAGCACAAAAGCCTAGTCATCTGTTCTGAAAAATTATCTGGGCCATCCAATCTCCAAGTAACCACATGCACCAAATCTGAGAACCACCTTTTTTCAATCAACAGACCCATGAAGGTAAATAAAAGTACACATTAGTGAGCTCTCCCCTGTGTGTATCAATTATTTATGAGAATTCTTACTATTTGCTGTACCATATTTACTCCAATATAAGATCATCCTGATTATAAAACAACTCATTTTTTCAAGAGGCTTGTTAACGTATTCTAACTAAACAAAATTGCAAACAGTTTTACTGACAAAGTATCTTCCTAAAAAGTTAACATCATACCAATTCTAAATTTATACCTTTTATTGATTGTCCACAGTTTTGATAATAAGAGGAGAAATAAAACAAACAAAAATAAAATGAACAATTGAAAATCCAGGATGGAATGTAACAATATTACGAAAAGGAAAGTTGCTACTCATCACATATCGGAGATGCTGAGTCACAGATAGGCACAATAAAAAGACTATCACAAATACAGCTTTTGGCCAGTAAGGTCTTCGTCAAAACTAGACACACACACACACACACACACACACACACACACACACACACACACACTTATGTTTGTGCGAGTGTGTCTCTGTCATCTAATTTTGATGAAGGCCTTACTGGCCGAAAGTTATATTTGTGACAGTTTTTTTTATTGTGCCTATCTGTGACTCAGCATCTCTGCTATATGGTGAGTAGTAACTGTCCTTTTCACAAAAATAAGTCTCTTACATTAATTTGCAGACGTTTTCTTTCCCACATTTTTCGCTTACTAACTCTGTCATCTGTGGTATCACTATTTTTAATTACCATTCTAACAGCACAACTATGACATTCACATCATCATCACCAATATTTGGCTGTTTCTTCCAAATATGTTGCAATTTCTGAGGTTGTGGTTACCGTGGGACCTGAGGTCACAGCTGTTTTTACCCTAACACATATTGGATATCACTTCTATACTGTCTGCCCATCACTCTTTCATCCGCTATGTAGAACCAGCAACTGACTCACCGCTTCTCGTTCCCATCATACATATCGGTGAGCATCAACAACGTTGCAGCATGAAACATGTAAATATGTCAAAGGTAACTGTGACATGTAAGCAAATAATAGGCCAAACGCCAAAAAACTGATTTACAGATAGTCAACAAATAGTGTATAGCACTTAAACAAAAGCAACATAAAAGTTGGAGATCACTATACAAACACATGTGGGTTTTTATTCTATGTTAATGGATTTAAGAACAAAATGATACAAAGTATGAAAAAAATGATACAAAGTATGAAAAAAATGAAATGGTCTGTTTGAAATGGGTTTAACATACATAACGATACAAGTGCCATCATGTCCATTTTCACTCATTTCGCAAGTTTCTCATAAAACCACTTATTCTCCTCTTTTACAAATGGTATCGTTTTAGCTTAATCCCTTCTCTTTTCTTCAGACAGCCTACATTCCCAGTGTAGTGTTTCCAGCTGCACGTGTTGAGATCAGAAGGCTTCACATTTCTCTTCAAGATGTAATATTCCTTGAACTCTTCAATTTCACTAAGAGTTGACCAAACTTGCAGTACCCCGGGCTGTTCAGCAGCCAGTCTGATCCATCGTGCTTTTGAAATATGCACATTGGTGACATTCATATATTTTTCAGCAGCTGACTTAAAGTTGTAAAAATCTGTTTTTTGCATAATAGTCACTACAAATGGTGTGGTGTGCATAACTTCAGTGATGAGGTGAACTAAATCTTTTGTAACTTCAAACACAGTTAGCCTCTTTCATTTCTCAATGTGAGCAAAATCACAATCACAAGACATAAAAGAGTGTCCTTTCACCAAAAACTTGTGTTCTATTTCCGTAAAGTAACCCTTTGCTGTAAGGTAAACCCACAAAAACATCATTATCTTGTTTTTGTTTTGTCCACAGCAGTTATGACTCCACATTATTAGTTTCTTTTTACAAGTAAGTGTCAAAGTAAAAGCTTTGTGCACATAGGAAGCAATTTCATTCCCACCCCTGTCACATACAGCCTCATGCCAGAGAAACATGTGACCGGTGTGATTATCAACCAAAAGTTTTAATTTGAAAGCTGTTCACTATGTCTTAATGAAGGAAGAAAAAACACTTTTTGCAAATCCATTGCAGCTGTACATACTTCTGAGTTATGCCCCTGACTCTTGATTGTGTCAGTTTTCATGGGAACTACAGCTTTCTTTGCTTTTTGGTGACGACGTTCTAGCTGCAGTTTATTGTCTTTATTACTGGGATCACACCTCAATTTGGCTGTAAGGAGGCCACATGTAGAACAAGTGTCACTTGGCAACTGATGAAATTTTAGCTTGGGGAATCTGACTTTAAAGATTTTTGCATAGAAACAGTATGTGAGGCTAGTGTCTTCATGCTGCCTTTGAAATTCCTTAAATAAATGATAAACAGTAAGGTCTTCATTTAAGTTTGTCTCCCATTTTTTCCCCTTGAATAGTGGCTTTCTTGTCTTGGTATGGCGTTAATATGAACAACAACCAGCTTTTCATCTTCTTCTTTATATTTCTGGTGTTTTGTCTTATTTCCTCACTGTTCTTCATATACAATCTCACCCCTCTGCTTCAACCGTGTTAATGTCTGAACTCTTCTTATGGTCAAACCGAGAACCTCAATAAATGTTCTTTTACATTCTCTTATTATGCCTCCCTCACCATCAAGCAATGTGTAAGACACAGTTATGTTTTTCTTCTTGGGTATGACCAGCTTTCCTGCACCTTCCTCGGTACACAGCTGCGCAGTTTCGTTACTATCATCATATACTTTTGACCTTCGCCTCTTCACTTTGCAAACATGTATGTGAGACATTGCATAGTTTTTTCTTCACTGTATCGTTTGGTTAGTAGAATTCCTTAAACAACTTCAGTTTCTGGTCATATGAAAGGTGCCTGCATTTAAACTTACATTTACAGGAGACATGAAAGAGTGAAGCAGTTTAAATCAACATGCCTACATATTTGCAAGTAAGTAAATAATTTCATTCAAGTAGTTAACTATAACCTCATAATCAAAATGATGATTTTTGTCCATACAAAATTCGTTTCAATAGCAAACTGAATGCATTAAAATACTAGAACATAACTTTCGCAGATTCCAATCCTTGTAATAAAAATTAAAACGGCAATCAAGTCGTACCTGGTGCTTGGGAGCCTCTTTAGCTGGACAACAGTGCTGTCTTTTCGAGTATACTCCTTTCCTTCGTTGCGTAATTTCTTCCTTTCACTTTGAGCACTACCTTCACCATTCTTCCTCCGTTTTGGTGCAGTTTTCCTTTCCATTTTTCAAAATTGTGTATTATGTATCTGTAATAATTACTTCAGCAGTGTCCTATTGTTGCAAACAAACCGCAGAGCTACTTCAATTGTCAACAATTCACACATGTACGTGCCAAGACAATAACAGAGAACAGAGGGCACATGACTCATTATTTGGGCATTGATGTTGGGGTTAGACGTGAGTGCCATCCTGTGACAGTTGCAAACACTGTTTCACGCTGTTCTGGTGCTTGTATCAGAATACGTATTACTGGCAATGGTGGTTACAGTGGAATTTCACCTATAACTCAAATTTTCATTTTTTGGCACTTGACCCATTATTTAATTACATGCCACAACTTACCTAGACACTTTTTGTCTTCAGCAAAAATGAACGCTACTGTTGAGTGCTTGTGCAATTTTGAAGTCAATTCAATTTCGACAACAACAAATGATTTCACGCAAACTGCAGTTTAAAAGTGAGGGATGCACTACTCCCCTCCCCGCACTCATGTAGTTCTCAGCCAAGCTGTTATCACTGTTCCCCATCCAACACTTCCACAGTGCTGTGCTTATGTGACTGTGAAACATGGACTGCAATACCTCCACTGGTACAAGTCATATGTAACAACAGCAACTAATACATAAATAAAAGATTGCAATTATGATTCAGTTCAATTCAGAAACTTTCGCTCACCCCATGATCTACTAACACCAGTGGCACTACCTCCACGATGAGTCTTCTCGCAACAACAACTAGTTTAATAAGATTTATTTCGTTTCTTAGACATTTCATTCTGGATTAATTTTCCTTCTTGTTTAATCTGAATGTTACCACCATGTTCTAAAGCTGATTAAAAGCTGGTATTCTAATACAAGAACACCAACAGAATTTCTCATTTGGAACCCTCTTAGTAAATCATTACAATCTCTCATACTCAAATAAAATACTGATCTGGGTTCTGAATCAAGCAATGTTTTTTGAACGACAATATTTCCACTTTTGAATGTTACCTTTACTTAAAATGCAGCAATAATGTTTGTACATGGTATTCATGTATGTATGAGAACTTTTATTGCAAACCCTGGTCAAATACAACAAGAGTTTGTAAGATGATAGACTTTAGTGTTATTTCCTCCGGTGTGTCACAAAATTGTCAAATTTGTAGCAAGCAATAGAGAGTTGTAGTGGATAGTTCATAGTTTCTCACATATCTCTCACACTAGCACCGCAGGAGTCATATGTCATGTGATTGTTCGATCAACAATGGTACTGTATCGAGTGTTTTGGCGCATCAGGAAATCTTGAGCATGTTCAAATGTGAGTATCATTTGTCCATCTCTGCCTTCCAAATTCTTCAAAATAAATCTGCATGTGACCTCAATAGCCCAAGCTTCATTTGTAAATGTAAGATGACCCCCATATACTCTATTAAACAATGTCTAAAAATGTTACCCTCAGCAGCAATAATTTATTCTGCGAATATAAGATGACCTTATATTTTTCAAATGACCAATTTGGGAAAAAAAGTAACCTTATAATCGGATAAATGTGGCATTTAAATGTGATTCAAGTATGATACTTTGAATTTAGATTTTATTTCCAAATTCTCTCTCTCTAAAACACACACACACACACACACACACACACACACATCCAAAAAATAACCATCATCTGCAATTTGATTATGCCATGACAAACTGTTAAATGCCTTCTTACAATTTACTTAACACACGCAAATACATGACTTTTAATAGTTGATTTAAGCAAACATTTATTTCTTATTCAATCTGTTAAAACTTGCTCTCACCTTTATGTTACTTTCATTATGTAAAACTATATCTCGTACTGCTGGCGATGTGAAGTATATGTTCTTTTTCTTTCCTTCTTTGCACCTTGTCAACAAACAAGTTGGCTGTAAATTTTTGTCAATGTCATAAAAGTCCCTGTAAAGAAACATTTTGTAGAAGTCTACAGCATCTGCTTCATTAGCACAAATAAAACATATACACAACTAAAAGGTATTTACTGACAACATTACAAACCTTATCTGTGGCCAAAGGGGTTCATTTTCATCAAAGAAAATGAATGGATCTTCTTTGTACCCATGCATTCTCCTCCTCTTCCTCTGTGGTTCTGGTGCAGAATCTTTCTTTTCTGTAGATGGTTCAGTACTACTTGCATCATTTTGTTTCAATGGTGCTTCCCAAGGCAAAGGACGCACCTTTTCCAAAACTGCCACAAAGAAACCTCCAGTATCTTGTTTGTGAGGAAGTATGCGTATGCTGCGAAGCCAAATAAATGACTGTATCATCTTAATAAGGTTCTCTCCAAAGAAAGTATAAATTACTATTACATTAAAAACAATGTATCAACAATTTGGTGCCCTAAATGATTGTTTCTGTAACAGAAAAATATTATAAATTCCATTTCAAATATGCTGTGCTTGACACTACAAAACAATTATCACTGCATCAAACTGTCTTTTGTAGGTAGCTGTGTTTGGAAATTATTATTATATTGAAAAGTTTCACTTCTGAAGATTGTGTTTTATTGTCAATTTCACCTGAAGAAATAACTGAGCCAAAAAAGTACCAATATAAACCTGTATCAGAGACAAGACATGCTGCAGTTGACTACGTGATGTAATAAACAGGAATTTCTCACACAAGATGTAACAGTTCCTACAATAAGGCTTTAACAGTCTTTAAAGAGTAAGAAATATTGTATTGGGAGCTGGAATTAATTCTCATTGTTGACAAAGTGCAGTAGTTGCACTAGCGCAGCACAGTGGGCAGTAACACTGTACCTGTTTAACGCTACAAACATTAGGCTTTCACATTTGTGCATGACTTTGGGGCAGCGTGAACAGAGCATACCTATTCAGTGTCTTGAACATGTTAGGTTTTGTATTTATAAAACAATATTTGAGTAAGTGTTACTCTTCTGCTATCATCTCAAGAAAAGTGCTGTCGAAAATCATTGTCTGCTACTGGAAGCATATGGAGAACGCACTATGTCAGAAACAATGTACAGAGACTGGTTTCGATAATTCAAAGACAACAATTTTGAGGCGAGTGGCCAAATGCATCCTGATCAGTGTGGTGTACCATGACCTGCTGTAACTGGGTCAAACGGTGAATACTGAATGCTATGAAGCACAATTACTCAATCTGAATCAGGCTCTTAAGGACAAACACCTTCAATATGCTCACACACATGTCAAAGTTTTTTCTGCTACATGACAATACCTAGCCATATGTTGTAAACTGAATGAAGGAAACCTTGATAGGACTTCAACTGGATGTCTTACCCCACCTGTCATATTATTACACATCACCCCTTAAAATTACCATTAGTTTCTGAGTCCACATAGCATGACTTTTCTGAACAACATGTCACATCTTTTAACAATCTCGAAAACTGGCTCCATGAGTGGACCACCTTAAAAGATCCTGGTGTTTCTCCCCCCCCCCCCCCCCCCTGCGACTTCCATGTGTTTGCTCCGTCTCTTATTAACTGACTTGGCATAAAATGCTTAACGGTCACTAAGAATACTTTTTTGATTTTAACAATATTAGCGAAGGAAAGTTGCTACTCACCATATAGCGGAGATCCTGAGCCGCGATAGGCACAACAAAGATATTCACACAATTAAACAAGTCCCTTCCGTACAGCCTAGCCACCCGTGGTTGTCGCATCTGCAGTGACGAGCAGTCCCTCTCAAAATATACCGAGTGTCTCACTGAAGCCTTCACTGACCATAATTATCCTCCCATCCTTGTACAAAAACAAATCTCCCGTGCCTTATCTTTCCAGTCTCCCACCACCTCCCAAAGTCCCACAGTCCGGCCACAGAGGAGCATTCCCCTCGTAACTCAGTACCATCTGGGACTGGAGCATCTGAATCACATTCTCCGCCAGGGTTTCGATTACCTCTTGTCGTGCCCTGGAATGAGAAATGTTCTGCCCACTATCCTTCCCACCCCTCCTACTGTGGTATTCCGCCGTCCACCGAACCCACACAATATACTCGTCCATCCTTACACAAACCCTGCTCCCAATCCCATACCTCATGGCTCAGACCCCTGTAATAGACCTAGATGCAAGACCTGTCCCATACATCCTCCTACCACACCTACTCCAGTCCGGTCACTATCACCTATCCCATCAAAGGCAGGGCTACCTGTGAAACCAGTCATGTGATTTACAAGCTAAGCTGCAACCACTGTGCAGCATTCTATGTAGGCATGACAACCAACAAGCTGTCTGTCCACATGAATGGCCAACAACAAACTGTGGCCAAAAAACAAGTGGCCCACCCTGTTGCTGAACACACTGCCAAACATGACATCCCTCATCTCAATGACTGCTTCACAGCGTGTGCCATATGGATCCTTCCCACCAACACCAGCTTTTCTGAATTGTGCAGGTGGGAACTTTCCCTGCAATACATCCTATGTTCCCGTAACCCTCCAGGCCTCAACTTTTGTTAGTCACTGTCCTCACCCTTCCAGGCCCATCCCTGTTCCCATTCCAGCACTACACAGCCATCAAGTCACCGCCACACCCAGTCTTTTAATTCCTTTTATTTCTCTCCTTTCCACTACTTGCCCCCCCCCCCCCCTTCCCTCCACACCTTCTCTCCTGCCCTCCGTCTAAACTTCCAACACTTCACTGTCTGCCACTCCCACCATACTATCCCTCCCTCTCCCTGCCCCAGCCTCCTCCTTACCCCCACCAAGTCGCCACTCCCATCATGCACTGGTGCTGTTGCTTGCATTGTAGTTTCAGCTCTCTGAGACTGCAGACATGTGTGCAAGTTGTGTGTGTGTGTGTGTGTGTGTGTGTGTGTGTGTGAGAGAGAGAGAGAGAGAGAGAGAGAGAGAGAGAGAGAGTCCTTCTCTGGTATTGTTGCATTCCATCCTGGATTTTCCACTGTTTGATTTTTGAATTTGAGCTACATCTGGTTGACAGTTACACAAAGTGTTCAAATGAAGAGGTACTAAATGTAACAACCAAACCAGTTGAAATTTGTGTATGTCACTTTAGCATAACATAGTGAGACATGATGCAAAGAACGTGTCGTCACCTCCCAAAAAAAAAAAAAAGCGAAGCTGTGCCCTCAGTAGGTAACATGGTGCTCACCATCCTTTTCAACATGCGAGGTACGATACTCATGGAATTCCTCAAGCACACATAAACCATTAACAGTTACATGAACTGTGAAACACTCCACTGCCTATTTAGGTCCATCAAGAGCAAACGGACTGGGCTGTTTACATAGACAGTAATTCTGCTCCATGATAACGCACATCCATACGTCTCCAAGGTCAAAGTAACAGTAATGGCCAGGTTCAAATAGGGACTCAGTTACCTGTCTGAGTGTAAAAGCTGATCAACAGTTGATTTGTTCCTTGTGAAATTACACTGATAGTCCCCTATAATTCAATCTGCAACTGGAACCACCCTCTTCAGTAGACATGCTTACATTACAGAGTGCAACATCACATACCCGATGAACATTCTGTTTTAGTATAGCACAGACTGTGGCTATTTTCCAGTTGTCATGCAATCTCTCATATTCCCAAACATTTTTTAATAATTTTGTAATTATTTTAAGCAGTACCAGTCATCCATTCTTTATTAGCTCTCCGGCAATTTGATCTCTGAAAGCTTTTTTTTTATGTTTTTGATTATTTCCTCTATTTCTTCTTCATTGGGGGTCTCTACTTCACTGTGTGGTGTCACACAGAAAAGACTGAATAACGCCACCACAGTTTAGAAATTCTTTGAAGAACTCTGCCCACTGTCATTCTACTTCAGTGTCAATCATGAGGATCTTCCCCTGTGTGGCTTTAACAAATGTTTCCTTTTTCTTATATTTCTATGTTACTTTCTTTACTACTCTTCGGTTAGCTCCTTGTAATATTTCCAATTCTCCTAACTTAGTATAGTTGCACTTTCCTTTCTTATTATGGTCACCTGCCTTTTGACTCCTGATATGTTTTCTAACCACCACTTCCTAGCCAAGCTTATCCTTTTTTTTTTCTGGCACACTTGATTGAACCACACTTTATCCAGCCTCTTGTGTGCCCAGAACTTGCGATGCTACCTTACTTACTGCTTCCTTAATTTGAGACCAGCTGTGGTTGGTATCAGCCTCTCTCATTTTTTCGTCACATTTATGTAGGTTTTCTGCTAGTGTTTAACCTCTTTATATCGTAACTAGCTGAGAAACATTGTGTTACCCAGGTATTTATCTATTAATCCATCTCCTTCTCTGTCTCTCCCCATCCACTTCTTCCCTCTCCCTTTGTCCATGTCCTCCTGCCCCTTCTTCCTATACACCACCTCCTCCTACCTCATTCTACTTGACCTGTCTCTATCCATCTCTCATCCTTCCTCTCTCCATCCATCACCCTTGCCCCAGTTCACATCATCTTCACCGCTCCCTCACTCTATCCATCACCACTGTCCATCACCTCCAACCCTCCCTCACTATCCATCATCCCTGCCCATCACCTCCACCCCTCCCCCTATCTATCCAACCCCCCCCCCCACTGCTGCCATCTATCACCTCCACTCCTCCCTCTCTCTATCCATTTCCTCCACCCTCCCATTCTCTGTCCTCCTCTTCTTGCTCATCTCCTCTACCCCTCTCTGTCCATCTCCTGCTCATCCCTCTCACTGACCACCACCTCCTCTTCCTTTCCTTCTGTTCATTTCACTCTCCACCGCTGTCTGTTAGTTTCCTTCTCCCTCATCTCTCTGCCTGTCTCTGTCTATCTGCTCCTCTTCCCTCTCTTGTCCCATTACCCCCCCCCCCTATCTCTGTCTATCTCCTCCTCCTCCTATTTGTGCCTATCTCCTCTTTCCCCATCACTGTCTGTCCATCTGCTTGTCCTCCCTTCTCTCTCTCCATATTCTGTCACTCACCCCAATAGGAAGATGGTGGTTCTTACCCCTACAATATTTCTTTCCAGACTGTAAATAATGTGTGTACCAAATTTGATTGAAATCATTCCAGGAGTTTAGGCTGAGCTTTTTACCCACGGCTTTGCTTGTATACGTACATATCACATATATATCACACATATTTAACACACTTCATGTGTACTTTCACAAATATTTCACCTGTCTAGCAAAATTTGCCCTGGAGTTAATGTTTAGCATGTCATATCTCCTGAACTATGAGCTGTACATTCTTATAATTTTGCAGGTACATCCAGTGGTGTAAAATTTGTTGTGAATAGAGTGATGTTTTTTCTCGCATCTCAGTATATGATGTAACGTCTCATGAACTATGTGTAATACAATGACATATTTTTGTAGGTACATTCAGCAGCAAATGTGGATACTGCCTGCAAAAAGGACTGCAAATACATTTAATAACACTGAAGTAATAAATTTAACAGCTTGCATGATGCAGTAGTTATTCACACATTGAGTGTCTATGATGACGTATCTCCTGAACTGTCACACAGTGATGTTATCTTTTTGGTACATTCAGAAGTATGTGTGGACACTGTCTGCATGATCTGTCATGATTACAGTTAGTAGTAAAGAAGTAATAAATTACATCATGCATTATGTGCACAGTTTTACACAAGAACAGCAAAATGTAGTAAATGACAAACTTTTTCCGTTCATCATTTTGTGGGGTTGGTCAGCTAGAAAACGTTTTTTAAAGTTTTGAAATTATGTCGGAGTTTGTTGCAAGTTTCTAAGTGCCCTCATTCTCAAATACTGGATACCTAAAGTATAGGTATTCTTGCATCGTGGGCTACTCTGCTTTCTCATCCCCACCTCCACCTCTTTGAAAGGTGGGTGGTTCCTACCCCCCCCCCCCCTCCCCCACACAGCAATTCTTTACAGACAGTAAACAATATGTATACCACGTTTGGCTGAAATCAGTCCAGTGGTTGAAGAAGAGCTGCAGAACATACATACATACATTTTTATTAGTTCTATGGATATGTAGTCTGCTTAACCATTCACCACACATCCTTAAATTGTGCAAGCAAACAGCAAAAATTAATTGCAATATCCAACAGTTCTGAAATATCAGCAAAGTGACATATACATTATTTCTCTATCAAAATCACTATATATAATCAAATTCATTTTCAATGTGCATCCTGTAATAATATCTGATAAACTCTATAAAATTGTAAGTAGGTAAGTGACTGGGTGGTACTTACTTTCAAGAGGCAAAAAATAAACATAAATCTATTCCCTGCTCTCAGAATCGTTAGTGTATCACCAGGAAGGAAAGAGGGATATCCTTCAGAATATCTTTGTATCCCCTCACCCTCACATCAGTGGTGGAGGCCTCTCATTCTGAACTGCCCCTCTAATCTTCCAAAACATATCCCTCTTTCCAGTCTGATAAAGGGTTTAACAGTTCAAAAGGGCAGGAATCGATTTCCCCCCCCCCCCCCCACCTACTTTTAATGTGTCTATTAACAGCACTGGAATTTCATCTCCTGAAGATGAGGACTGGTCAGCCAGACTGTTTCCTTATAATTTTATCGTTTTCTTGAGTGAATTCTCCTTTTGATATCAATAAAACTTGATGTATCTCAAAAACACTCATTTAATCATGAACTACACTAAATTAGTTAGTGAAGAATGCTGTGTCACATACAGCACGCTCTAAAGCTTTATCCCATTTTGTCCATCAAGTGCTTAAATTATACTACATTTAGAAGCAAGTGTATTTTTGTAATCCAGCATTTCTCACATTTTGTGAAGGTCCACCTGACAATATATTAACTACAGTACCTCGTGACGTAATGATACATTACAAAGAAAACTATGTATACTAGTAATGAAACACATGAAAGACCGGAGAAATTATTAATACAGTGATGGCATGTTTAAGCCTTATATAATTAAGTGTCAAGTATCAAATCCTGTTGAAACACAGAGATGTCACATAAAGGACACACTCCGACAGTAATGTGAGTGTGTATGGAACTAAGAGATAGAAGACACACTAGAACAAGGATGATTGGGTACTGCACCATATAATGTGCCCATTCTACATGATGACTGCCATCTTGTGCACATTGTCAAAATTGACCAAATAGCTTCATCTAGAGGGTTAGCTTGATGATGGAACATTGAAACTGATGTGAACCTCTCTATGTGTTAATTCTGCGACAGTCAGCTGGAGGTAGGACTGGTGGCATACTCTTAATTGCACCTTCCACAAACCACAAAAATCTCAGACTGCAACACCCATACGAGTCTCTCACCATGACGTTTCAGGCACGCTATACAGCATAATGTTTTTGGACAAGCACACATCACCCCACGCCAAAGTGATGGTAGCAACCTGTTAGGCATTACCCCAATCTCATATAGTAACTGGCAGCAGTCACAGTTGAGCAGCACAATTTATAAATGCAAAATTTGATGGTCTGCAAAAGCCAAAGCAATTCCACATGCTGTATTTTGCCAGTACAATGCCTAGCCACAGATGGTAAAGACAAGTGAACTGCTGTGGCTTGTACACATACCTGAAATGTTATCAATAAAACATGTATGTGATACAGATGTTTGGCAAGTTGTTCATTACTGTTCTCCAGTAACCATTGTCGATTCAATTGCATAGGCTATGTAACACTGTAAAAGACTGTCAAATAACTTTTATAAATAACACTTTATAAAATTGTTGGCAATGCATTGTGGTACTATTGTATCTCTTTTAAAAGTTAGAATGCAAGCACAACTTTTACAAAATATTTGTCAAAGAATTTTTCTAGTGCAAGACAGGCCATGCAACTTCGGCAGAGGGCAATTTTCCAGAAACACTTCAAGGTACCATGATTCCATGACATGATGTTTAGAGGTCCTGATTGTAGCCATCAAGGATTAACACCACACTGATTCTGCAAACTGGAGACGATTTACAGTTCTGTATTGCTAATAATTTGTGCATTGTCATGTATGTTATCTGTCATATGGAGTTCAACTCATAAATTTTAGTGTATCACCTTCTAATGTGATTTAAAACTATAACTTTTAAAGTTTTGTTAAGAAATTTAGCAATCTTACCAGCGATCAAGTTTATATTTCTCCGCGTTTTCTGGTGCAGGAGGAAACATCTGCTGATGGATTACTGTACGCCATTTGTCTGGGACATCAGCAATGCTCTGATACCCCACTAGATCTCTCGATGCAGGAATCCAGTGAGATACACCTTTGCTATATACCAAGCCAGGTAAGAGGTTTGTGACATCAACTAGCTCAACAGCACCTAAAAATTTCCACTAGTCTTTAATACAGTGATTTTGGAAAACTTCATAACAATTTTGATACTTGGTTTCAAACTAATAAATATATCTCCAGCATTTTAATATTTCTCAAACTTATTTTTAGATACACACACAATTAATTAAAATTAAACAATGTTTTCAGCAAAATGGTCACAAATGCAAAGACACTACCAAAAAAAGTAAAGCACATAAGAATCTTACTATCAATTACGCAGTAGTTATTTCTACATCTACATCTACATTCATACTCCGCAAGCCACCCAACGGTGTGTGGCGGAGGGCACTTTACGTGCCACTGTCATTACCTCCCTTTCCTGTTCCAGTCGCGTATGGTTCGCGGGAAGAACGACTGTCTGAAAGCCTCCGTGCGCGCTCTAATCTCTCTAATTTTACATTCGTGATCTCCTCGGGAGGTATAAGTAGGGGGAAGCAATATACTCGATACCTCATCCAGAAACGCACCCTCTCGAAACCTGGCGAGGAAGCTACACCGCGATGCAGAGCGCCTCTCTTGCAGAGTCTGCCACTTGAGTTTATTAAACATCTCCGTAACGCTATCAAGGTTACCAAATAACCCTGTGGCGAAACGCGCCGCTCTTCTTTGGATCTTCTCTATCTCCTCCGTCAACCCGATCTGGTACGGATCCCACACTGATGAGCAATACTCAAGTATAGGTCGAACGAGTGTTTTGTAAGCCACCTCCTTTGTTGCTGGACTACATTTTCTAAGCACTCTCCCAATGAATCTCAACCTGGTACCCGCCTTACCAACAATTAATTTTATATGATCATTCCACTTCAAATCGTTCCGCATGCATACTCCCAGATATTTTACAGAAGTAACTGCTACCAGTGTTTGTTCCGCTATCATATAATCATACAATAAAGGATCCTTCTTTCTATGTATTCGCAATACATTACATTTGTCTATGTTAAGGGACAGTTGCCACTCCCTGCACCAAGTGCCTATCCGCTGCAGATCTTCCTGCATTTCGCTACAATTTTCTAATGCTGCAACTTCTCTGTATACTACAGCATCATCCGCGAAAAGCCGCATGGAACTTCCGACACTATCAACTACGTCATTTATATATATTGTGAAAAGCAATGGTCCCATAACACTCCCCTGTGGCACGCCAGAGGTTACCTTAACGTCTGTAGACGTCTCTCCATTGATAACAACATGCTGTGTTCTGTTTGCTAAAAATTCTTCAATCCAGCCACACAGCTGGTCTGATATTCCGTAGGCTCTTACTTTGTTTATCAGGCGACAGTGCGGAACTGTATCGAACGCCTTCCGGAAGTCAAGAAAAATAGCATCTACCTGGGAGCCTGTATCTAATATTTTCTGGGTCTCATGAACAAATAACGCGAGTTGGGTCTCACACGATCGCTGTTTCCGGAATCCATGTTGATTCCTACATAGTAGATTCTGGGTTTCCAAAAACGACATGATACTCGAGCAAAAAACATGTTCTAAAATTCTACAACAGATCGACGTCAGAGATATAGGTCTATAGTTTTGCGCATCTGCTCGACGACCCTTCTTGAAGACTGGGACTACCTGTGCTCTTTTCCAATCATTTGGAACCCTCCGTTCCTCTAGAGACTTGCGGTACACGGCTGTTAGAAGGGGGGCAAGTTCTTTCGCGTACTCTGTGTAGAATCGAATTGGTATCCCGTCAGGTCCAGTGGACTTTCCTCTGTTGAGTGATTCCAGTTGCTTTTCTATTCCTTGGACACTTATTTCGATGTCAGCCATTTTTTCGTTTGTGCGAGGATTTAGAGAAGGAACTGCAGTGCGGTCTTCCTCTGTGAAACAGCTTTGGAAAAAGGTGTTTAGTATTTCAGCTTTACACGTGTCATCCTCTGTTTCAATGCCATCATCATCCCGGAGTGTCTGGATATGCTGTTTCGAGCCACTTACTGATTTAACGTAAGACCAGAACTTCCTAGGATTTCCTGTCAAGTCTGTACATAGAATTTTACTTTCGAATTCACTGAACGCTTCTCGCATAGCCCTCCTTACGCTAACTTTGACATCGCTTAGCTTCTGTTTGTCTGAGAGGTTTTGGCTGCGTTTAAACTTGGAGTGAAGCTCTCTTTGCTTTCGCAGTAGTTTCCTAACTTTGTTGTTGTACCACGGTGGGTTTTTCCCGTCCCTCACAGTTTTACTCGGCACGTACCTGTCTAAAACGCATTTTACGATTGCCTTGAACTTTTTCCATAAACATTCAACATTGTCAGTGTCGGAACAGAAATTTTCGTTTTGATCTGTTAGGTGGTCTGAAATCTGCCTTCTATTACTCTTGCTAAACAGATAAACCTTCCTCCCTTTTTTTATATTCCTATTAACTTCCATATTCAGGGATGCTACAACGGCCTTATGATCACTGATTCCCTGTTCTGCACTTACAGAGTCGAAAAGTTCGGGTCTGTTTGTTATCAGTAGGTCCAAGATGTTATCTCCACGAGTCGGTTCTCTGTTTAATTGCTCGAGGTAATTTTCGGATAGTGCACTCAGTATAATGTCACTCGATGCTCTATCCCTACCACCCGTCCTAAACATCTGAGTGTCCCAGTCTATATCTGGTAAATTGAAATCTCCACCTAAGACTATAACATGCTGAGGAAATTTATGCGAAATGTATTCCAAATTTTCTCTCAGTTGTTCTGCCACTAACGCTGCTGAGCCATCTTGTTTTCCACACAGTAAAACCTGCAACTTACATCCTCAATTATTTGTTGTGTGTGTTTCAATCTCTTCCTACAGCTATCTCTAGTATCTTTGAAGTTACAGGTTGTTTGACCACATGTCATATCATCTTGTCCCTTCTTTTCAGTATTTTCCATATTCTTTCTTCATTGACTCAGTTGAGAACCACATCACCACTGATCAGTCCAACCTAATCTATAACATCTTTCTGTAGCATCAAATCTCAAATGCTTTGGTTCCCATCTTTTCAGTTTTCACACAGTCCACAATTCACTACCAAACAAGGCTGTGCTGCATACACAAATTATTTCTCAAATTAACATTACTTTTGGCTGGGAATACCCCTCTGCTTGTGATAATCTTCTTTTTAAGCACCCTTACTACAGTCACATGTTATTCTGCTTCCAAAGAGGCAGAAGTCCTTAACTTTATCTACTTTGTTTTCACTGATTTTGATGTTAAGCTCATTAATCTCATTTCTGTTCCTCCTCATTACTTTCACTGTTCTTCAGTTTTAATCTCAATCCATATTGTGTGTCCATTATACTGTTCATTACATTCAAAATTTCTCACTTCATCTCCAAGTAACTACTGCAAGCTACATCCTTCTGAATCTGCTTGGTGTATTCATCTCTTGGCCTCCCTCTACAATTTTTACCCTCCACACTGCCCTCCAACACTAAATTGGTGATATCGTAATGCCTCAGAACATGTCCTACCAACCGACCCCTTCTTCTAGTCAATTTGTGCCACAAATTCGTCTTCTCCCCAATTCTGTTCAGTACCTCCTCATTAGTTACGAGATCTACTCATCTAATCTTCAGTATTCTTCTGTAGCACCACATTTCAAAAGCTTCTATTTTCTTGTCGAATATTTATCATCCATGTTTCACTTCCATATAAGGTTACACCCCATACAAATACTTTCAGAGAACACTTCCTGACACTTAAATCGATACTCGATGTTAACAAATTTCTCTTCTTCAGAAATGCTTTCCTTGACATTGCGAGCCTACATTTTATATCCTCTCTACTTCGACCATCATCAGTTATTTTGCTCCCCAAATAGCAAAACCTATCTACTACTTTAAGTGTCTCATTTCCTAAATTACTTCCCTCAGCATCACCTGATTTATAAGGGGCGTTCAAAAGAAATGGGCTGGAGGTGTAATTACAGAAATCGGTACCTGTACGTTAGAAGTACTAACCCTGGCTGTTGAGACACTTGTTCCACTGTCACACAAAGTGGTGAATGGCAGTCTCATAAAATTCCCAGGGCTGCGATGTTAACCAGTTCCACACAAACAGCTGGACATCGTAGTCTGAGGTGCATCATTCCACAGACCAACTTGTTGAATGTTAGTAGGGTTGCCACTTGCCCCAATAATTTCAGAAATTCTGAAGAAAGATTTTCTATTCCTTCCACCTTACTTAATCACAAGTCTCTCGATGCTTTGTCAAACTCTGACAATAATACTGAATTGTCTGTCTTACATACTGATGGTCATTTCTTCTTTTATCACATCATCACACAAGTCCTCCCCCTCACAGAGGCCTTCAATGTACTCTGTTCACCTATCCATTTTCTCCTCTGCATTTAACAGTGGAATCAGCATGTCAACCATAAATGAATAACGCAAGTGTGGGGGGTTGCAAAAACACTTACCTTCCATGAACCCTCACAAAAAAAAGAGGGCAAAGTGAAGTTGGAGTAACCAGGAGGTTGATGGAAGTGCAAAATATTGAGACATATTTCACACAAATTTGCACTCAGTAATGATAATGTTCAAAATTTTACCGTGAAATCACTAGTGCAACTCAGCACACTGTCTTGCTGAGGACCTTCACATCTCCCCACAACTGAGGAAAAAGCCAATCCCTTAAATTCAGAAATTCAAGTTTTCAACAAATCTCTGCAAAACAAATTTCTATTTGATGCTATCCAACCAAACAGTGTACAATTAACAATGGGCCAATCTCCTTTTCCCATACTAGTATGAAGCTCGTGTGTTCCCTGAATTCTAACAGTCTCTTAATTTTTCCTGACAAATGGAATTTTTCCTTATTAAAATCAAATTCAATGAAAAGTAGAGCAGAAAAAAACTGCATATATTTCCCTTATCCTCTTCATTAATTGTTTGTCCAAGTTGAATCTTGTACGGTTTCAATGTTGGGCAGACCCGTAACACTTATCAAACTGGAAAATACCACTCTTAATTTTGACATTGGCTATATAACTTACTTACAAACTCAGTATTTTCCTTGCTTGTGTGTGAAGGAAGTGAATGTTCTGTGGCACATATGGTACTCTCGTAAACTGAGCACATTCATTTTGTGAAACAGCTGGTTTGCCGCTATAAAATGTCACTGTGTCACTCTGGCCCTGAAAACTAGTTACATCTCCTACAAACCTAATAAAACATGACCACCTCCTCCTTTGAATTGTACGCAGTTCACTGAAGTATGATCAGAATGATGTGCAAACGCCTCGTGTGTGTGAAGGATACTTTGCAGCACATTTAATGTTCAATGTGCTGCCCAAAAAACGTGACAGACAAATGAGGCAGAATTATTTAACTTGCTCATGAGTTGCAAGGTACACTTTCCGTGCTGTGACAAATTGCCTCACCTTCAGACACACTCACCACTTCAGAGGTTTCAAAGTTGCATTATTTTGAAATACGAGGTCTATTTTAGACAATCTGTACAACAGAAAACAGGTATATGAAGGAAATCACTGACACTATCACTTGGAGGGAAAAGGGGACAGCTTTTAACATAAAATAAAGATCAGAGGCGGAGTACTAGTGCAGCTGTACAAAAATACCTATGACTTGAAACATGTTCCTCGTGAATATGAAGCCAACACATTAACCATAATGTCATATTACTCAGTCAATGGGCCACACAACACAGGTATCTGCAATGGGAAGCACTGTCACAGTGCATAAAACTGAAATTGAAACTAAGCTCATCTGTGCTTTAACTATAATACAATGCAGAATAAAATACACATTCTCTGTAGCATCAGTTCAGTTGATTCTCTTTCCTCCTTTTTTCAACAATATTTTTCAAATATTACCAGCTCTGTGTTCTGCCCTAGTGCTGACTAACTGCCATGCCCTCCTTTTTGTTAAGGTGTTGTGTTAATGTGGTCTGGAGGAAATGCTGTTCAGTACATTGGTTTCCTGGCTGTTGTCAGTTTCTCAGACTTTGGTGTTGCTATTTTTCATTCACACAGATCTTTTGACATCACAAAGCTGAGTGCATCCCATTCCGGACCTTTCACCAGAGAAAAATCCCCAACAGTAGCAGAAATTGAACACAGGTCCTCCACATGGCAAGCTAACACACTGATTACTCAGCTACAGAGGTGCACAGTATCCAACCATCATCTTTCTTTTATTTTTTATACTGGAGTAAGTGTTTTCAACTATCCTAATGCCTTGAATTCTGGTAAAAATTCTATATCTGTTACAGCAAAGAATTTTTTTTCCCTCAATTACTATTTAATTCTTGATTTCATCAAAACAAAGTAGCAACTTTAATATTAGTATGTGCATTCTGCAAATCCCATTAAATAATAAAAATGAAAATTATTCTCAATACAAAGAGGAAGCAATTTGTGGTGCACAGTAGTAAATGGGAGACACACGATGCAAGAAGGAAAAAATGCTGTAACCACAATTAAAAAAGTAACCACATCCAGCAGCAGGCGGTATACAGTAGAGGCTGAAGACAGGAAGATTAGTTATTATTGTACTGTTGATGACTAGGTCAGCAGATACAGAGCACCAACTCCAACAAGAGTAGTACAGTGAAGAAAACTGGATCTCTTTTTCAAGGTAACAATCTATACATTTGTCTTCAGGGTTGCCACAAGTTTCCCGAAGTGAAATTTCCTGATATTTAGCTGATTTCCAGACAAGTCTAAGCATTTTTACCTGACAAATTTTGAGATCTCAAGGGTAAGTTAAAACGAAATTTGACACTCTGTCTTTGCAGCTATGGTACTTGGACGTAGATGGTGTTTCCTGATGTGAGCAAAAATTGTAAGTACTAATATCAACTTCTTTTGTAATGAGCAGTTTTTAGACAGAGAAAGCATGCAAAATGATACATGTGTTTCATTAAGACCACTGATGTTATTTTATTCCAATAAAACAAAACTTGTTGGGTGACAAAAATGTGCATTTCCTTGTAGTTGCAAGACATATTTAAAATACCTTCACTGATTTCAGAAATAAAAGCAAAAATAAATGAAGTGGGGAAGAATTGTGTAAACAAATGCTGTAGATGACTGCCAATAAAATTTGGTTCTACTATACACATTACTGTCGGTTATTACCCATTGTGTTATAACTATTATTTTACACGTATTTTACGATTTTTCTTTCGAGAAATACAGGGTTCATCAAGAGGAAAGGTACATGCTTTGAGGGGTAATAGTATTAGTGATTCTGAACAAAAAACTTCATGTGGACGTATACCCTGTTCCGAATGGTTTCCGAGATAGCACACGTTTAATATCACTTTTGTTCGTTTTTCTTGAATAACTCTAAAATCGCATCCCTCAACAAAAACATGTTGCAGTGAAAAATTAAACTATATTAAAATTCCTACAAAATAGGTCCTACTCATTTTTTTCTATAGAACAAATGGTTTGTGCGAAGAGAGTGCGAGAATGTTGAAACTCATTTATTTTCTGTACTATCAAACACTAAGCAGATTCAGAAGGATGTAGGTTGCAGTAGGTACTGGGAGATGAAGCTTGCGCAGGATAGAGTAGCATGGAGAGCTGCATCAAACCAGTCTCAGGACTGAAGACCACAACAACAACAACAACAACAACATCTATCAAACACTGTCACTGTCTACAATGTACCACAGTAGTGCAGAGCAAGTTGAGACGAACAGTTTGATACGGGACACTTGTGGTCTATCAAGTCGGGAAACTACCTCAAATTGGCCTACAAAAACTACATAAGCTACAGCACATGCACATCGAGCAAGTTCAACATTCTCGTGCTCTCTTCGCACAAACCATTGGTTTAGAGAAAAGCAATAAATAGGACCTTTTTTGTACAAAATTTAATATAGTTTAATTTTGTACAGCAACACGTTTTCGCTGGAGGGTGTGGTTTTCGAGTTATTCCAGAAAAACGTAAAAGCTATATTAAATGTGTTCTATCTCGGAAACCATTCGGAATAAGGCACATGTCCAAATGGAAGATTTTTGTTCAGAATCACTAATACTATAATCCCTCAAAGCATATACCTTTCCTCCTGATTCACCCTGTATATGAATATATAGCGTACAAACCGCAAGCAACTGACATAATTTTCTTCTTATTACCATTCTATTACCGTTCACACTTCCTAACACATAAACTACTTTTTGAGTGCCAATATATACTAGAACAAATACAGTGTCTACAAAACACCATACTGTATAATGTACTTGCGGTGAGACAATAGCAATTCCTGAAATCCATCACCTATGGCCTCTGGCCTGCTGACGAGCACAGCAGTCATGGGTCCACGGATAAACAATGAAATCCGCTGCATTTACACCACACACAAAATGACCTGACCTGCGGGCAGATTGGTGAGACTAGATTCGATAGGCAGGGCCTGCACATTAGTGGGGACCAAATGGCTTTAGATCGGCAGGCCCAATCCATTACAGATACCCGCAGAAATGGCCTGCAGTTTTGGCCCGTCACAGAAACCCACTTGTGTGGCCAGCTATTCACGAGCCAGAGACAACATGTAGATGAAATGAGACCGCAGGGACCAATCCGTGCAACAAATAACTCCTCAAATACTCTGAGAATCAATAATAATGTGGACAGGTAACAACTCACCATAAAGATAATTGCTGAGCCGCAGACAGGCACGTAGAAAAGAATCACACATACACACAACCACCGTCTCCGGCTGCTGTGTCTACAGTCTCAGAATCAGGTCCAAACAAACCACTCCTCATGCATCCCTGCCTCTCATCAGCAGCTGCTAGGCTAGCAGCAAGAAGTAGTGGCAGCACTGACTGCAAGCTGAGCGGAGTGGTAGGAAGGGGAGTAGGGAAGTGGTGCACGCAACTCAGCTGCACCCAACTAGCAACGATGCATGACATCTCAGTAAACAAACAATTTCATCTACTGAGACAAAAATGAGATTTTTCCAGTTTTTTTCTTCAAATTTCCCTGTTGTGTTTGAAATTCCCTGATTTCCAGAGCCTGTGCAAACCCTCACTTTAATTCAGGGAAGCAATGGGAAACCTATGAGGAACAGATAAGTTACTAGAATAGATGGTATTAATGTAGAACTAATTAAACATGAAGGATTATCTCTAGATAGAAGACTTTTACAGGTAATAAATGAATGTTGGACGAACTGCAAGACTGCAGACTATTGGTATACAGTAGAAGTAATCCCTCTTTTCAAAAAAGGGTAAGGTAATGACTACCACCACCACCACCGTTTTCCAACTCCAGTTTCTCGGGTGTGGTGTACAAGTGCTCCCCATCTTCTTCGCTGTTCATTCTTATTCTGTGCCCATACCACTGAAGCCTGGTTTCTTTACGACACTGGTAACAGGAAACTCAATACCAGCTACTTTTCTGTTCACCTCATTCCTGATTTTGTCGTTTCTAGTTGTTTGATTCATAGTTCTAATAAATCTCTTTTCTATTGCCCGAATTCTGCTGAGGTCTTTGGGTAGAAGGGTTCATGTTTCTCAACCAACATATGGATTGGTACGAAATAGGTGTGGTACATGGCCACTTTTGCTTTTCATGAATTTCTGATGTGACTGTACAAATTGGATGCTTTCTGTTTCCTGCTTAATGGTGATGTCTTTTGTGATCATGCTTCCTAGTTACTTGAAATGGGAAACAGATGTTACTTTAACTCCTTCTAGAAATATATTTGAGATTGTTCCTCGGCTGTTGATTGTCCTTTTTACTGTCTTTTTTTATTTATTTTTAATCCAAAATTTTTGAATATGTTGTTCCAATCATTAAGTTTCTTCTGTGCTTCAGCTTCTGTCTCTCCACATACTATCAAATCAGCAGAAAAAAACAGGGCATTTGATTCACTGTGTATTTTCTATTACAAACAGGTGTGGCAAGTGTGGTGATAGGGTGTTTCCTTGTTGGACACCTCTCTTCGTTTCAAACAATTCTGATCGTCCACTGCCTATCTGAACACAGCTGTAACACTTTTGATATAGCATATTGACTTTATCAGTTAGGAACTTTGGCACTTTTAGGTCTTACAAACATTCCCATATCTTGTTTCAAGGAACACTGTCATTCACTTTTTGAATGTCCATGAATACAATCACAAGATTTCTTCCTTATTCCCAGTACTTTTCTGTGTCAGTATCCATCGAACCTCAGTCTTTCCTGAATCCATGCTGTTCTTCCTCAACCAAAGGTTCTAATATCTTTCTAAGTCTTATTTCTATGATCTTTTCTAACTGCTTAAGATTGTGTGAAAGCAGCGTGATGCCTCTGTAATATCCACATCTTCGTCAACTGCCCTTTTTGAACAAAGGGATGATGACTCCTTTACTCCAATCTTCTGTAATTTTGCTTTCTTTCCAAAACACTGCTAACACACTATATTGCCAATTTAAGCCTAATATTCCAGGTGCCTTTATCACGTCTGAACTGAGATCACCAAAGCCTGTCAACTTTCCATTCCGCATGCTCTTTAATGCTGTTTCTACCCCACGCCATGGTAATGGATGTACATTGGTTTGGACTTCATTAATTATTCTACAGTCATTGATGACTGTGTTGTCCCCATCTCCATTTAGCAGCACATTGAAATACTTTTTCATTTCATCCCTGATCCCTTCCTCTGTTCATATTAAATTACTGTCATCTGTTTCCAAGGCAAGGATATGTACATATATTTTTTTCATTCACCCTTTAGTATTTTGTATTGTAATTTCCTACTTCCCTGACAGTCTTCCTCTATCCCTGTAGTGAAGTCTTCCCACCACTTTTCCTTTTCTTCCGGGATCAGTACTTTTACAGTTAGTTTCTTTCTCTGGTATTCCTGAGCTAGATGTTCAATTGCTAATTCATTTCGTCTATCATGTGTTTTGTTTTTCACGGTCTAATTTTCTTTTCAGTATATTCCTATCTTTCACTGCTGTCTTTACCCAGTCATACCACCAAGGTGTTTCCTTCTTTTGTGTAGCACTTTTTTTTCCACAGATGTCCGTGGCTTCTTTAACAAGGGTTCTTTGAATAAAGACCATTCTTCTTCTACTTTCCCTTTCTCACTTTTGGGTGATTTGGCTGTTATTCGTGCTTCATAGTTCCTTTTCTTTTCCATGCCCTTCAATAGCGAAGTCTTAATCTTTGGCATTCTCTTTTGTTTAAATTTTGGCACTTTAACTTCTTTTAGATCAGCAGTTAATAGTCTGTGGTCACTATCAAGACTCTCATTGGGTATGACTACTGTCTGTAACATACTGACCAGCATTTCTATCAGTGATGATGATGCCTATCATAGTCTTGAGCTTGCCATCCCAGCTGTATCTTGTTATTCTATGACTTTCCCTCTTCCGACACCACATATTCTGTATGGTTAAGTTATTTCACAAAAATCAATTAGGTTCTCTCCTTCTGGTTTTCTGTTCCCACAACCAAGAGGATCAATGATGTTTTCACATCATAGATTTTTTTTACCAACTTGAGCATTCAGATCACCCATAACAATGGTGTTCTCTTCTATTATTTGTTCTACAAGTTCATTAAGTTAATGTTCTTTCTGCTCCATGGTACATCCTGTTTGTGGTGCATATACTTGCAAAACAGTATGCTGTGAATTACCAACCCCTAGACTCATCTGGATGATCCTGTCACTCATGTATTTGACGTCTGTCTGTCTATATCTTTATGGAGGATGAGGTTAACTTCATTTTTGGATTCACTATTGTTACCATCCCAGTACGGCACATATCTATTTTTCAGTGATTTCTTCCCACAGCTTTTCCACTTTGTCTCACTCAACCCCAATATTCTGAGCCTACACCTCTCTGTAAGATCTACACCTCTCTGTAAGATCTACACCTCTCTGTAAGATCTACACCTCTCCATAAGATCTACCAGTTCTTCACACTTGGTGAGAGTGAAGATACTGAATGCACCAATTTTCAGTTGTTCATTTTTGGGAGGGTTTTATGTCTTCTGGTATCTTCAATGAGCACCAGGCATTTGCCTGTCATTATTTCAAGTGGTACTAGAACTGCCATGTCTTGTGTTTAATTCATTCTTCCAACTGAGGCTTGGTTTAGGTTTGAAACCAGTATATATTTGCTCAGCTGCAGACTTACTAGGCCTAACACAGATGGCATTCCAACCTGTGTTTATTACATTGTGTGTAGTTTTGTAAAGACTTTTTGCTATTACAATGTGTGTAGTTTTGTAAAGACTTTTTGCTACCTCTATTAGGTAATAAGGACATCCACATTCAGACATAAGAGAGGCATCAGTCTTCTAAACACTGGTGACAAACCATATTCAAAGATAATCAATAACAGCATGAAGAATACCACAAAAGCTATTATTTCTGAAGAACACAATGGACTTAGATCTGTACGTTCATGCACAGACAATGTGTTTGTAATTAAAAACATGGTCTGGACATTCATGCACTGACAAAGTGTTTGTAATTAAAAACATTGCAGAATTTAAAATAGAAACTCATATGGCCTTTATCAACATTGAGAAGGCTTTTGACTATGGAATATTAGGTCTGCATGCAGATGTCCTTATAACCTAATAGAGGTAGTGAAAAGTATTTACAAAACTACATGCAATGTAGTAAACACAGGTACAAATTGATTAGAAGAAATAATTATTAACCAATGTGTTAGATAATGGTGTGGACTACTGTATTTCACAGACTATAAGATGCACTTTTTCCTTTGAAAAATTGTCTCCAAAATTCAGGTGAGTCTTATACTTGAAATAAATTTAGAAATGCCCAGTGTTTGGTTTAAAGTTCCCACCAGTCTTAAAAATGACCATGTATTTGATGCTGTGGGAAAAACCTATACCTGTCTGGCAACATTGGATTCAACTGGCAACAGCAGTGCACTGATGTGACGAACATGAGTTGCAGGGATTCACAAGCCTGCTAACAAGCTCCCTCCTGGCCCGCCATCATAAACCCAGAACACTGTCTAGCCTATGGTGCATCATTGCAATCTACAGTGACAGTGAACTTGTGTTACCGGTAACAGTACAATATTTTTGTTGGTTGCTAGTTTTGTAATGTAAAAAAAATTGAAAGGTATTAATGTGATGCAGGCTATAAACTGAAAGTAACAGTATCTGCAAAAGAACATGGAAACAGGGCAGCTGAGCTGCATTTCGGGCCTCCTCCAATACAAAAAAACATTCTCAATTGGCGGGCTAGTAAAGAAGAGCTGAAAAAAAGAGGAAGAATAAATATGCAAATGGCCAAAACTAGAAGATGACAATTTTAAAGGTCAGTTTTGTTTTATAAACTAAGAATAATTTTTAGTCTGGCTTTGCAATCCTATAATAAAAATGATAAAATGTCATTTTTTAAAAAACTTTAAAAATTAAGATGCATCTTATAGTGTGTAGCGTCTTATAGTCCATAAAATGCAGTATCACCTACACTTTTTAATATTTATATTTTCATTCTTTGCAAATACAAATATAAAGTAAACAAAGGCATTAAGATAACGAGCGAGGAATACCTGAATGTACTGCTGTTTGCTGATGACATCATAATTATTCAAAAGAATGAAGATGACCTCCAAAGATAAGTATACCAGCTGAACGAAATTTGCAAGAAGTTCAACTTTCAAATTTCTAGTCTCAGAACAAAAATAATGGCATTCCAAGGAGAATATCCAGTCAAATCAAAAATTGTTTTGGATAATTCAGTTTTAGGAACAGGTGTCTCAGTCTCTTATTTAGGCTGTGCTATAAGTTTTGACTTTTGACTCTGATGTTGAAAATAAATAATACCATTAGCAAAACATTGGGCCATTTAAAAAAAAAAAGACCTTCATAAAATTCAATAATGTAAGGGTGTTTTCTGTGTTATAACGGTAATATGGAAGCAAAAGTTGGGTTAGCAAAAGACAAGAAAATAAAATTCAAACAGCAGACATAAGGTTCCTATGAAAGATGAGGGGCTGCAGAAGAAGAGACAAAATTAGAAACAAAGATATTAGAACAGAATTAAATATTTTCAACATGAATGACAAAATTCAAAAATATGTTGAAGACAGGAGACATCATCTCATGAGAATGCCTGGTCAGAAAATTCCCGTGAAGATCCTGAACTACAAGTTGAATGGAAAAAGATATACTGGAAGACCTCAAAGAAGATGGGGATGATTTTGTTCCTGAGTTCGGAAAAGGCAACAGCCTAAACCTTGAAAGGAAGATGATGATACTGATGATGGAAAACCTGAATCTGGATATCGGAATGAGGGTTTTGACCCAGCTCCTCCAGACAGAATTCAGTGCACCACATTGCTTGGTGAAGGAAAATCGCAGGAGGAGGAGGAGGAGGAGGAAGAAGAACAGAATTAAGCAAGCAGGAGGCTAACAGTTCTTCTTCTTCAACTATTGCTACAAGTTGTATACGTGGACCAGGAAAAAAAATTCCCTGTTAAAAATACACTTTCTCCCGGCCGAAAATACACTTTTCCGTGTTAAGTAACAGTATACTTTTCCTCAGAACTGTAAAACTTATCAATCCTTTCAATGGTTGTGGTTTTATACACCAGCGTAGAATTTCCCGGCACTTTAGAAAACGAAACTCAAGGGAAAAAACATGTTTTGGAAAGACGTCTGAAGTGCAGCAACATGTACACTGCATATTTTCGTATTACGAAAGTATAAATTCGAATTCCACCAAACACCGCATGTTACTTTCCGAAGGATTGAAATCGAGATTGCAATGCGCTTCTGTAAGCCAGTCGTAGCTCATGTCAAGCAATCTCGCCAGCCAATGACATTGGGTATTCAGAGCTTAGGACATGTGATGTAGTCAGCCAATAACATCACTGTTAAGTAGTGCGAACACACGAACAGGAAAAGGTAATGGTTTAAATTAATATACATAGTGTTGCTACAAGAAAAGAAATGCATTTACATATAATATTGGTCTCTCAGATTAATAAGCTGCAAGAGAAGCTAAGCATTCACACATAATGTTGATCTTTTTTGCACATGTTACACTTTACGATGCATCTCACAAATGTGCCAATAAAATTTTTAACATCGACATAAATGTCTGTTCTTCTGGGCTCAAAAATATTCTAAATGGTCATCCTCCAAGATTTGATTTTTGAATGAGAGTCAAATGCTCTGTGTTTTAAGAAATTCATCAGACATTGGCGCACAGAGTTCATCTAGGATAAAAGGAAATTTTCTTTGAAAGTAACACTTTCCAAACAACCATTCGGAATATTTTCCCGTGACTTGTTAGAAATAGATTCGTAAGGCATAATGCCATACGTGCTAGAAGATGTAAACGTGAACTTGAAATGCAGCGCACAGTTGAAACTAGCCAATAGAGTGGAACTAAACACTTCGTTTCAAATAAATTGACTGCCTCAGCAGAAAAGATTAATAAAAATCAAATTTCTTTAACAAACCGACAAAAATAACTTCATTGTTCTGCAAGGCGATTAACGCTTGACTGTCAGAAAGGTGGAAATAAAATAAAATCTGAAACTAATTACATATTTTGGCCTTCCATAATTATGCGAATGTATTTTAATTCACTTGATAGCTCCCGGCCACAGAAATCCTTTTTGTTTTCATTTGACGTGAGAGCAATAAACGAAGAGAAAACAGCAAAATCACTAACGTAAACACGGGTCACGTGGAGACTACCACCTCCCCACTACAACTCAGATTGCTCTGTGCATCAGGTCCGGATCTACGATGTTTCTGAACTGGGGCTATATTACATAGTGGTGCTCCCCCTCCCTCGAGTGTTTGTGGTAGGACGCCAAAAATTAAAAAATCCGACGTTTCAAAAATATCTTCATTTTGTAGCTCACATCTTTCTGAAGAGTCTGATACATAAAACATATATGTTCGAGGAATGTTATTTGGTCTTAAGTGTGCCAAAGTGCAGTGCCACGCCTCTTCACACAACATTCTTCTAGCGCATGTCTCTGATTTCACTCTGTGGATTTTGTAATGAGTGCCATCCAACTATATTCACGCCAGTGGAAATTACAATGTCCTGTGGTCCCTCTCTTGCTCCCAGTCGGCCAGTTTGACATCCTGCCACTATTTTAAAAATCTCGCAATTAATGCTGGATGGGGTTATTTGTAACTGGCAGAAAAGAACTGTTCAGAAAATTTGCAGTCTTTACTGCCTATTAGCTAATAAGTTGCTGTTTTGTGTGATACAAAATTAAATAGAGGCTACATAAAATGAGTAAAGACAAGAGACAAGCAAGACAGCACACATTTCTTCAATCCTTCAGCTCTACCTTTTTTTCTCTGTAATATTGTCACAGCTTTATATAGCATGCTTTCCTTTCTGGGAAAGGATCTATTACCTCATCAAAGTTCATCAACATTTTGCTACAGAAGAAACAAAATGTCATTGTCTAATATTAGAAAAGCTGTTGGTACAAATTGTACCCAAGGCTGGTGTGGTTTCTCAATCTGATTGTCTGTATTTTGTCACTGCTAGATAAAACGAAATAGGCCTGTCTAATATTGCTGCAATTGTTACACACACCAAATAAACGAGACTGTTTTAGCACAAATGGTCATTTTTATAACGTGACAGAATATAATTCACGAAGTAACAACATCAAATGCCTGTTAGGCCTACTACAAGAAAAAGTTTTATGTTAGGAAATAGTTTCACATCTCATTCACACTCTCTCGCTTCTGAAGCATGAGATCGAAAAGTAGTAGTATGAAATTTTTATATAAATTTGGAATCTTCATATTCTTCTGTAATTTGTGTGAGTCCCCGTTTCTTCTCCTTCCTCGTCCTAACAGACATTCTTGTCATCACTACTTCTGTGACTATTCCTGGCAGTGTCAAAACTTATTCTTTGAGTAACTTCAATAACCCTGCCACTTTAGTTATTCCGAATTTATTCGCCGGTTAGGCATTATTACCCATGTTCGTACAACGCGATTTCCGCGCTACTCCCAGAATAGAACTTTAGTGGCTGTTAGCCGGGGACTGTATAACTGGCCCTTAGTGGTGTAGCGGTCCGATCAAAAATTGTCAGTCAAAATTTCATTTTCTCGGATACACGGAGGAGAAAATACGCAATCTTTGTTGCCTGTTATTACTGTTAGTCGTTTATTTCAACTCTGGTAGTCTGAATCTATGGAATTCGCTAGTAGTTATGACAACGCTGACCATTTGCAAACTGAGTCAACCACATAAATAGCGATTGGCATTCACCCATTCGGCTTTATTCCGCTCAGCTCTTATAGATCCGTCCCCTTTTGTCTGCATGTAAGTTTAGTTCTAGATGTGACGGGGATTCCACTGGCAGAGATATCACATACAATATGCACGCATTCAAAAATCAATTTACTATTCTTTCAGAAATCAACTTACAATTTGTTCTAAAATGTTCAAAAACCAGCAGGGATGCGTTCAAAATCATATGAGTAATCGATAGACCAATGTGCGCTGGACGCTTTGTGAAACAAGGTCTTTTTCCTCAATAATATGACTTTGGCGCCCTTCCCCCCGAAACTGCCGCCCGGGGCAGTACCCAGATTTGCTCCCACCCCTTAGTTCCGGGCCTGTTGCGTATACGTGAATCTGGCAGCTTAGGCGCACCAGTAAAATTTTTCCGGTTAGCATCTGGCTGCTTGCTGCTATTGCTTATATAGCTAAATGCCACACTTCTGCAGCCAGAAGTGGAAGAAGGTACTACTCTAACGTGACTCAACTCCACATGTGCATTAGCTCGCTTGCAACCACTCAAACGAATCTAAGGTAAAAAATTGTGACACACACTCATTGGAGGCAATTTGTTGTTGTGAAACATTGCATAGTCTTCCTTCCTGTTGGCAGACGCTTATATGAGCACTGTGTTTTGTTGTTGTATATGGCGCATTTCCTTTGCAACTTAAGTTTTATTTTCGTTTTTTTCCTCTTGTTCGTTTTTTATTACTGCAGTATTATTCTGCAGTAGCGAGATACAGTAATAGTCTTTGTTAGAGTATTGGTTCTTACCAGTCAAAGTTACAAAAATTTAACTCAAAACTAAAACAATGAAAAATTCCCGGAAGTCTAAAAAATTCTCAGGTTTTTCCCGGTTTTCTCCCGGATGAAAAAATTCCCGAGCATTTCCTGGATCTCCCGGGTCATATACATCCTGTGCTACTACATTTGCACTGTAAGGTTGAGATGATTATCTGTTCCTCCATCACAAGTGTGGAGGATAAGGAACTCTTCATAATGTTCTTCAGCACCTACTATGGAAGAGTGGCCTACTTCTTTTCCAAGGTTGCTAAAACACACCAGTTCAAGTCCTGTTGGTAGAAGGAATTTTCATTACCATTATTTCTCCACAAATGGCGGAGAATGAAGTGATAAAATACTTTTGCACACCAGAACTTGCACCAAGTGGTATATCCTGTGTTAAATACTAAATCCCTTTGCAGTGCTTCATGAAATAAGGATGTGGTACTTTGTTGTGGTGATCTGTTTAACATATGGGTACGTCAAGCTCAGTGATGCACTCAAGTGTAATTTGAGAGAAGTAAGCACAGGCATTTCACACTCTCTCCTCTCCATTACATACTCATCCTTACAACTAAAGCATAACACTGTGCTGTAGAAACACTCAATGCATTCACCTACATAATACAGATGCACACTTTACAACAGCTAATAGGAACACAATGGCAAACCACCTTCATTAAGGTTCTGACCAAAACAACAATTCAGCATTATTTCTGCTGCTAAGCATCCATTTATGAGGCAGACTTTCTATTGTGGTAGACTGCATAAGGATAACAACAAAAGTGCATATATCCTCCTTTTTTTTCATGTTTAGAGATGTGCTATTGAAAACTATGTTATCATAAATTTGGTGGTAACTCAATGGAAACATGCAAAACCCAAATAAGCATGGCAGGAAAGATAATTGAACCAAGTTGTTCCAGAATATCCATCTGAGTTTTGTCTCATGTGGCTGAACAGAAAGGTGTCAAGAATGCAATGTCTAGAAATGCAGGGGACATAAATAGCAACACAGAAATAACTTGACATGCTGAACAGCAATGCACTGCTAAAGAGAGAGAGAGAGAGAGAGAGAGAGAGAGAGAGAGAGAGAGAGAGAAAATCATATGGTAAATGACAATCACCAGTACATTGATACAACACAGCTGCACTATTACAGTAGATAAATGCAACAAAAATTTGATGAATAGGAAGTTATCGATATCAAATTCAGTGAAAATGTAAGAGGAAACAGTAGGACAAAGAGGAAACAGCGATACATAAAATGTAGAAATGAAAAGTATGCAACAAGTATCACCCAGCCTTGATATGCAATCTGAAAACAGTTGAAACTCAACAAGTGTCAATACAGACAGGACAGTAGATATTAATGCATTCCCATACAAAATCTGAATCAATTTTGCTTTCACAGAATACTGCAGTGTTTGCAAAAGTTGGTATACAAAATATATTATTAGCCTGTATACTAAACAAATATTTTTTTACAATATCATTTACAGTAACCAAAAAATCTCTCTCTCTCTCTCTCTCTCTCTCTCTCTCTCTCTCCCCCTCTCCTCTCCCTCCCCCCTCCCCATACACGCACCAAACCCCACCTTGGCCACCACACTGTTTCTGTGTATTAATTAGAATCATTCACATTTACTGCTGGAATTCTGTTGCAAAAAGTATATACTTGGCCTCGTTCTTTATCTGCTATATCTCTGATCAAATAAGAGTGTATTTACAAAACAGAAATTACTTTTGTATATAACAACAGACAAGTGTGTGTACATTTCACAAACAGCCTTTAACAACAAATAACAAATATGTCTTACTCAATTTCTTTGTTTATAGCTATCAAAGTACCGGGTGATCAAAAAAGTCAGTATAAATTTGAAAACTGAATAAATCACGGAATAATGTAGTTAGAGAGGTATAAATTGACACACATGCTTGGAATGACATGGGGTTTTATTAGAACCAAAAAAATACAAAAGTTCAAAAAATGCCCCACAGATGGCGCTTCATCCGATCAGAATATCAATAATTAGCATTACAAAGTAAGACAAAGCAAAGATGATGATCTTTACAGGAAATGCTCAATGTGTCCACCATCATTCCTCAACAATAGCTGTAGTCAAGGAATAATGTTGTGAACAACAGCACTGTAAAGCATGTCTGGAGTTATGGTGAGGCATTGGCGTCGGATGTTGTCTTTCAGCATCCCTAGAGATGTCGGTCGATCACGATACACTTGCGACTTCAGGTAACCCCAAAGCCAATAATTGCACGCACTGAGGTCTGGGGACCTGGGAAGCCAAGCATGACGAAAGTGGCGGCTGAGCACACGATCATCACCAAACGACACGCGCAAGGGATCTTTCACGCGTCTAGCAATATTGTGTGGAGCGCCATCCTGCATAAACATCGTACATTTCAGCAGGTGTTTATCAGCCAGGCTGGGGATGATGCTATACTGTAACATATTGGCGTACTTCTCACCCGTCACGGTAGCAGTTACAAAACCAGATTCACGCATTTCCTCTAAGAAAAACGGCCCGATAACGGTAGATGTGGTAAATCCAACCCATACCATGAGTTTCTCATTGTGCAATGGAGTTCCCACGACAGTTCTAGGATTTTCGGTAGCCCAAATTCTACAGTTGTGGGCGTTGACAGACCCTCGGAGTCTGAAATGAGCTTCGTCGATCGACAACATGTCACTCCACCAATCGTCATCTTCCGCCATGTTTTGAAACGCCCACACCGCAAATACCCTCCGCTTCACTAAATCGCCAGGCAACAGTTCATGATGCCGATGGATTTTGTATGGATAGCATTGGAGGGTACGCCTCAGTGCCAACCAAACAGTAGTGTATGGCATGCCGGTGCGACGTGCGACTGCACGAGTGCTGACTTCCCCATGCATAGACGAACCCGCTACAGTCTCCATTTCTTCCTGAAATGTCTCAGCAGCATTACACCTTGTGCTAGGTCGGCCACTACGGGGTCTATCGTCTAAACAACCCGTGGCTTCAAACTTCGAAATCATTCTCGCTACAGCTGCACTGTCAACGGACCTTTACCCGTTCGAATCTCCTTCTTATGGCGATAGGATCATAACACTGAACTAGCACATTCCCCATTCTGATAATACAGCTTTACTAAAAGCGCCTTTTCAGGTAACGTCAACCTGCTGTGACTGCTGATGCATCTGATTCTCTCTCTCATTACAGCTCCTTTTATACACGATTGTCATGCGCAGTCACTGACATTTTGCAGTCCAGCGCCATCAGTCGGACATTTTGTGAACTGTTTTTTTCTTTTTTTTCTTTTTCTTTCTAATAAAACCCCATGTCATTCCAAGCATGTGTGTCAATTTTTACCTCTCTATCTACATCATTCCGTGGTTTATTACATTTTCAAATTTATACTGACTTTTTGATCACCCGGTACTTGTGATAGTATCTATTCCACACATCCTAATAGACACAGTAATTAATCTTTTACCCTGATGTTAAAGAGAAGAAGACAAACGTACACCCAATGGAGTCCTGAGGGAAGGTACATGCATTGAGGGGTGATATTTCTTGGTGGTGGTGGTTGTTGGGATGTGTAAGGGGGACTAAACAGCGAAGGTCATCAGTCCCCCATTCCAAAAACAAGCGAGACAAAGTCGCAGAGCAGATAAAACCCCAAGGGGGAAGGAGACTGCCCCCCCCCCCCAGGTGCTAAAGAACACAAATTAGGCAACGAACACTACAGAAAAGAAGAGTACGGACGAACACCAGACAGAAAGAAATAGAAGAGAAGAAGATGGCCGGAGACTGGTTGACTGACCACGACAACAAAAAAGGGAAAGAGTCAACCATCTCACGGCACACCAGAACAGCAACAGGCACAAGGACAAAAGACACAGAAAGGGAAAGGTGGAGGACCTCCCTAAATCGAACCATAAAACGGACTACCACGGATAAAATTTAAAACTTTATCAGCCATGGAGGCATCGTCAGATAAAACCAAAGCCAAAGTGCCCGGGAGATTAAAAGATTGCCGGAGTGTGCGCAGTCGAGGACACTCCAGCAAAATGTGGCCGACCGTCAGCCGGGACCCACACTGACACAGGGGGGGATCCTCCTGACGCAAGAGATGGCCGTGCGTCAGGTACGTATGGCCGATGCGCAGCCGACACAGGACCACGGAGTCCCTGCGAGAAGCCCGCAGGGAGGAACGCCACACGGCGGTCGTCTCCTTGACAGCCCGCAGTTTATTCGGGGCTGTCATGCCACGCCACTCAGCAGCCCACATCCCAATCAGCTTACGGCGCAACACCATCTGCTGGTCGCGAGCCGTAAGGCCGACCTCCAAAGCCGGGGCGTCGATCGCCCCTTTAGCCAGCCTGTCGACACGTTCGTTCCCTGGGATGCCAACATGACCGGGCGTCCAAACCAAGACCACCGAACGACCAGAACGGGCAATGGCGGAAACAGACTCCTGTATGGAGGACACCAGCGGAGAGGAGGGATAGCAGCGGTCGATGGCCTGAAGGCTGCTCAGGGAGTCACTGCAGATGACGATGGACCCACCTGAGCAGGAACGCAGATGCTCAAGAGCGCGCATGATTGCCACCAGCTCTGCAGTAAAAATACTGCAGCCAGCCGGCAAGGAGCGTTGCTCAACATGGGCAGCGTGAGCAAAAGCGTAGGCAGTGCGACCATCAACCAGGGAACCATCCGTGTAGACAGGCTCACAGCCCGGAAATGATTCGAGGAGCGCAAGAAAACGGCGACGGAGGACCACAGGCGGAACCGAGTCCTTAGGTCCCTGTGCCAAATCCAGACGGACGGACGGCCGGGACAAACACCAGGGAGGCGTAGGTGTACGGACCCGGAAGGGAGGCAGAAGAGGGAATGACCCCAGGTCTGACAGCAGGGATTGGACACGGACAGCTATGGAAAGCCCAGACCTAGGTCGCCGTTCGGGCAGATGGAGGACCATAGCAGGGAAAAGCAGGCGACGATTGGGATGATCTGGCGAGCAATGAACGTGGACAGCATAGTCGACGAGCAGACGATGGCGGCGAATCCGCAGCGGGGGAACCCCGGCCTCCACCGTATTTCTTGGTGATTCTGAACAAAATACTTACTTAAGGATATATGCCCTATTTCGGATAGTTCCCAAGATAGAACACATTTAATGTCAATTTTGTATAATTTCCTGTATAACTCGAAAGCTGTGACCTCTAGCTAAAATGTGTTGCTGCACAAAACTGAACTACATTAAATTTCCTACAAATAAGTCCCATTCTTTTTTTTTTTTCCGCCCTCTCTAGGACTAATAGTTAGAACGAAGAGAATGAGAGAATATTGAAAATCATGCACGACATGCAGGCACTGCAGCTTAGATAATTTTTGTAGGCTTGTTTGAGGTAGTTTCCCCAACTTGATAGACCAGGTATGTCCCATATCAAGTTGTTCACCTTTAATTTCTCTACTCTACTGTGGTATACTATAAACAATGTATATTAAGAATTCTGAAACCATTCAGAATAGGGCATGAGTCTGTATGAAATTTTTCTTCAGAATCACCAATATTAGCACCTCCCCCCCCCCCAAAAAGCATTCATTTTTCCTCATGACTTACATGGTATAAAAATATGTTGAGCTATGTTTGTTACATGCTCCTGAGTAAAAATGAAAAAGAGCAGGTAAAATCCAGAACCACATAAAAAAACATGAAACTTCAATTAATATGAAAAATTTACAAACAGTGTTGAACGTAATTTATGGGTACAGTAAACAGTGTTAGACCCTCACCATCAGTCTCAGAAAGCAGCCTGTGAAGTACAGCTTCATTTTCCAGTGGGTTGAGAGAACACGTGGAATAAACTATGCGACCTCCTACTGCCAACATTTCCACACCACGTCGCAGAATTCTGAACTGAATGCTGTCAAAAATAATGCAGGTAGCTATGTTATTCATACAGTCAGTTACTAAATTAATTTATAATTTCATAGTCAAAGTGAAACTACACACCTATCCCACCTATCCAGAATAAAGTATATTGTGCTTATAATTACCCATGCAGATTGTTCCCATTAGCTGCATTCCACTTAACCCATATGTCAGGATTCTTCCTCATAGTGCCATCTCCAGAACATGGAACATCACACAGTATCCTGTCATATTTCAAAATCCCTTTGCTTCCGTCTGGGGTTTGCACATACAACAAAAGAAAGGACACGAACAACATCACTTTAGAATAAACATAATATGCACAATGTGTACTAAAAACAGCCCAGTGGTTTCCAGACACTTACCCTTCTGTGTGATTGTAAGGTTTGGCATTACTACTGAATCATGGTTTGTTACAATTATGCATGGCGAGTTCAATCGCTTTGCTTGGTGGACTAGCATATAGCAACGGTTATTATCAACATCATTGGCAATCACAAATCCATCTGTAAGAATGCCATACTGTAAAAAGATAATTTAAGAGATTCCAGTGGAATGAAGATGAAATGTATAATGGGATGGTGAATCATTATTCACAACATTTTGCACGAACATACCTAAATATCTATTAAAATTAATTTTGTCTAAAGAGCTTTCACAAGTATTAACAGGAGTTGTTCTTAAATCTTTACTATTCACGTTTCAAAATAATTAACATACCAAAAGAGAAACCCCTAGAAATGCAATTCAACAGCAAGTAAGGTTAGAAACATCATTAATCCCAATCATTTCTAATAACTATCATAATCATTTACTGTAATTTTTGTTTGGCATATTACACAAGTTATAGGAAACATGCAAAAAATACAAAACTTTTGAATGCAGCTTGCTGTAGCAACACAGGAAACAAAAGCAACATAAATCTTACCAGACAACTTGAGCAAAGCATAGTGCATATACTTACAGCATTTTAAGATCAATTACCACAGCATGTGATGATGGTACAGAAAGTTGCATTCAGATGTGTAGTTTATTACTCCCACAACAAGCATTATCACCACATAATTGACACCCAATATTATTTGGGCTGTCATGTAAAAAGCCCAAACAAAATAGTATTGTTTTAGATACCAGTACACAGGAAGGGTAAAATATAAGAGACGAAAAATTAAGGGAAAACGGACAACAAACATTTCACAAATTTAAATAATACAATACTTAAAACATTTATGTGATTTTATACAAAGTAAGGTTTATTCTTTATTCCAAAAATGATAGGATTTTTTGGAAAAATAATTTATACATTGTAAGCATAGAAGACAACTGGAACTTGTCTTCAAAGCGATAAAGTGATTACAAAAACCTCACCTGGCAGGTCTGAACTGTCCGAATGTAACAGCTCAATTAATTGTGCTGTTTTTGATCCTGGTGCAGCACACATATCAAGAATCTAAGGACAAACAGAACATGTCAAAATTTTTCAGCATGGCTGCCGGGCACAACACAGGAACAACAGAAGACTGCCCTCACCTTGTGGTGCGACTGAACGTCCAGTAACAAGGGAGGAATCATACTGACAACTTCTTGTCGGCTAATGTTTCCACATTCTGTCTCTGCAATTAGGAAATTGTGCAAACGAAAATATATTTCAGATCGTCTTATATCCTTGCGAGTTAACTGCAGTTGCCATGCAAGGCCATCGGGGTACCTGGATAATACACAGTATTCAGTAAAGATGGGGAACAATATACAAAAATGTACTGTGTGTTTCGGAATTACAACACAATTTAAAAACTTTGAAACTTACATAACCAGATAAAGAAATCACCATCAATCAATGTACTATGAGAAAAAAAAGGAGAATTGTTGCAAAAATCATGAGAATGGCCATAAAAGATGCTCAAAAAAGCATATCAAGAGCAAATTGCAAAAAAACTGCAATACAATAATTTGTGATGCACATGAAACAAATCCACTCAATTTGTTTTCACTTATAATCATCAAGAACAGCAGCATTACATTTAAATAAAAATTACAATAAAATAAAGTTGACCTTAAATTTGATCAATCATCTAATCCAATATTATAACACGTAAAATAAAGGAGAGGCAACCGCTTGGCTATAGCTGATGACCGCATGGAGCACAGAAACAGACAACAGAAAACAGCATTCACACTAGCTCTTTTTCCAGCAATAGTACACACATTCACACATACAACCCCACATCATCCCAAACACACACTCCCCAAATGCCACAGAAGTGTACATTTGGGTGTAGTAGGGTTCTGTGTGTGAATGTTTGTACTATTGTTAAGAAAACAACTAGAGCTTGAAAGCTAGGGTGAATGCTGTTTTCCACTGAGTGTTTCTGTGCTCCACACATTGATTTACTACAGCTGAGCGGTTGCCTTTCCCTTTTTTTATGTATTGGTCCATCCAGGAATTTCCATTACCAATAACATAACATATATTAACAGTATGCTTTGTTTGATACAAATACAACTAGAAAAGTCTGAGAAAAACATCTGGAATCAGTGGATGATAGGTGATGCATGAGGACAGATGAAACAAAATAAAACCACTCACAACAACACAGGAACATTTTCTAATAATGTACAGCACGAGTGAAACTAAGAGTGTAATACCAAAAATAGTGTTGTAAGGTACTAAAGCTAGCACAGAGTAGTCGGAAACACATTCCAATAATTTTGTTTGATTAAAAATGCTAAAGGTAAACACCATTTAACAATATAAGACATGAGAGCACCCACCAACAACTGCAACTGCAGGGACAACTAAAGAGGGACCCATACAAAATGAAATATGACAAATGTAAATCTGAAACTTCCAGAATTCAAAGAATAATTTCTTTGGAAATAGGAAAAAAAGTAAATATGATACAAGAAAATATTTACAGGTAAATAAGAAAAGGGAAACTCTTGCTGAACTTGTCTTGTGAGACAGAATAGCTGTGGATGAGGTGATGGAAGTAACAATGTTCTTCAACAGCTGAGATTCAAGTTTCATAGTAGTACAGTAAATATGCAATCAACTGGTATCAAAGAGTCAAAGGCCAGACGTAAAAATCTATATGAATAAAAATTAAATGCTGTTCCCATCAACCGTGAACAGCTGGACCGATTTGGCTTTTTTATGTTCGTAACAATACAAATAAAGAAAAATTGCAAAAAGTTGCCCGGAAAAATGGACAATTTGGGAAAACCTGAAAGTGCTTTCTTCTATTGAATGGTGTATATGAATAAATCTTTTTTGTAAAGGTTTTTTTAAATTACCACTACCAGTCACAAACTTTGTCAACTATTGTATTACTTATTTATTTAGCGACATGTTTCGAGGGTTAAATCTCATCTTCAAACTAAATGCCATTACAGAAACAACTTTACTATAAAGTCATACCCAAATTACATAGTCTTTTTGTAAATGCTGTTGTCATCTTTGTCCTTCTGATGTGGCGGTCTCATTGTGATGTGTTGCGGTGTATCCATTTGTGTGGCTCTCTTAGTCACTATTCACCAATTGTCACTAATATAGCAGTAACTTGGAAACAGGATCACAAACAGTTCTGTTGTGCAGTAGACAGGATGGCCATCTTGTGGCTGCACATAAAACATTATTCAACATCGTGGCGTTGCTGTCAGAGTTTCTCTGAGCCATAATATGCAGGTAGCAGTCATCCACTGCAGTAGTAGCCCTTGGGCGGCCTGAGCGAAGCATGTCATTGACAGTTCCTGTCTCTGTATCTGCTCCATGTCTGAACAATACCACTTTGGTTCACTCCGAGACACCTGGACATGTTCCTTGATGAAAGCCCTTCCTGACACAAAGTAACAATGAAAACGCGATTGAACGGTGGTATTGACCGTCTAGGCATAGTGGAACTACAGACAACACAAGCCGTGTACCTCCTTCCTGGTGAAATGACTGTAACTGATTGGCTGTCGGACCCCCTCCATCTGATAGGCACTGCTCATGCATCATTGTTTACATCTCTGAGTGGGTTTAGTGACATTTCTAAACAGTCAAAGTGTCTGTGATACAATGTCCGCAGTCAACGTCTATCTTCAGGAGTTCTGGGGACTGGGGAGATGCAAAACTTTTTTTGATCTATGGATTTTATAATATATTAATAAAAAATTACCAGTCTTTAGGTGCAAACTGTTTTTGGGGCAGCGAACATCAGGGAAGCTTTTTAGTTGTATGAAGTATTTGTATAACCATCTCAATCACATGTTGTCTTCTGTTCTTTGACCTCCTTTGAGTTCTCATGACACATTCCTGTTACTGTACAGTTCATGTCCACTAGGAATGGCTGTCAAGTTTTTCTCCCCACACAGGAGTTTTTCCCCCACAGAGAAAATGGGCTGGCATGAGAGTTTCCAGTTCTTCACACATCAGGAGTTCTGATGGGTTGGTCGCACAAATTCTTAGCAACTTTACCGGGAAGGCAGTTTCCTAATAGTTTCTTGATGGACTGAGGAGCATGTAGGACCCAGAACTAACTCTTCTAACAGTTCAGAAAGAACAATACTAACACCAAAATGATGTACATACATATGTACACACTGTGTTAGTAGATGACCAACCTGAACTCATCAGTCTGAATGGATGTCGACGTGCCTTGGAAGGGCCTTGGGCAAACTACAGGCATCCACTTATGCAAATCAGTCCATTATCCAGAAATGTGAAATAGCAGGATGAAAGAAAACAGCAGCTCATCAATCCCACGGATAATAACAGAGAATTTGCCATTGAGATGACAGGTGATGATCACTACTGGAGAATCATGAAACACTCCACTCCAAAACACCTTTGTGAATCACTGGTGCCGATTTCACAGTGCATTAGGTTGGATACTGAGAGGAAATGATCTGCTATTTCTGTGAAAACACCAATGGTAAATTACATTCAGCAGGATGACAATCCCCCCCCCTTCTATGGATGACACTTTCAAAACCAATCAAAGAACTGTCATCCAGAGTGTCATTTTCACAAACAATTGCCAACACACAGAAAAACAATTTAAGTCACTATAGGAACAGTTGTCAAAATATGAAGCTTTCCGGAAAATCTACTATGTGCAAGAACTACTACAAACACAGAGGCCTCCTTCAAACTAGGCTTCTGTGATTGTACTGGCAACTGCTTTCTTTACAGATGAATGTACGAAGAGAATCATTCTGCGGAGTCAAGAGAGATTCATTTGTGAAGGAACAGAGGGAGATTAGTTAGGACTTATACGCAGACAAGGAAACAAAAACCTCAAATTTTTCCCAAATTTCCCAGTTAAAAATACACTATTCCCCAGCTGAAAATACACCTTTTTCTTATTGAAAGTACTTTTTTTCCATGTTCAGTGACAATGTACTTACCCTCGGAGCTGTAAAACTTAGCAATCCCTTGAGTGGTAAAGGTTTTATACACAGACGGTGAACTTCCCTGCCCTTTAGGGGAAAAATAAAAATGTTTGGAGAGATCTTTGATGCACAGCAATGTGTACACTGTACATTTTCGTACTACAAAAGTATGAATATGAATTCCATCAAATGCAGCTTGTTAGTTTCCGAAGCACTGAAATCGAGACTGTGCTGCACAATGTGTTTTATTGTCAGCCAATCATAGCTCATGTCACACAGTCTCGCCAGCTAGTGACAACAGATATTCACAGCATAGGCCACACAATGTAGTCAGACAATAGCAACATCACTGTTAAGTAGTTTGAAACACACAAATAGGAAAAGCTAATGGTTGAAATTGATATACATACAGTACAGCTACAAGAAAACCTAAGCTTTTATACACAGTATTGGTCTTTTTAAGCATGTGTTACCCTTTAAGATGTATCAAACACAAATGTGCCAGTAAAGTCTTAAATAATTACATAAATGGCTGCTCTTCTGGACCGAAAATTTTTCTAAATGGCTGGTCCTCAAAGTGTAAAGTTTTGAATGAGAGTCAAACTCTCTGCGATAAGAGATTCATTGGACATTCTAACATGTTACATAATTCATCTTGTGTAAAAGAAAGTAACAGTTAGTTAACTTACACTTTTTTACACGAGTATACTTCCCTACTTCAAATTCCGTCACTTAGAAAATTAATCAGTAGTGAAAAGTGGAAGCAAAGCTTACCATGGTAGACATATTGGTTTTATCCTCTGCTCAACATTTTCTGCATCCTGCTTCTCTTCGGAATCACCTTCAAGCTTTCCAGGATTCAGGAAGTTGTTAAAGAAATTACTTTGAACAAATCTTAGTAGAGCTCTGGCTTCTGCTTTTGAGCCAGTAATTCGAAAAGCAGTTGGCAGATTTTGTTTTATTGTAGCCATAAAAGCATCCCATTCTTCCTCTGGGCAGATTTTTTGCATCTGTAATAAATTTTATTTTGAAAGAATTACATGTGACTAAATTATTCAGTAACCTTGTAGAATATATTCCAATAAAGAAAAGGCAGACAATTAGCTTCTTTTTACTCAAAAAGAAAAAAATATACTGCTGTTGGGTGTAAAAAAAAAAAAAAATAAAAATGAATTCCCATGGCTGGGGCTCATTTAGGCTGACCCTACTCCCTATGTTCGCCAACCTCTTCTTGCTATTCATAAAAACAGTTTGATGTAAGAGAAAAGTCTTTTCTGGCAGCACTGTAATATAAAATATTCTCAGACTTCTTTCCACGTCATTTCAGGATAAAACCTCAAGTCTTCAAGAACCACCTCGATCGTCTTCTTCTGAAGCAGCCGACTGTCACATTTGCTGCTGGACTGTGGCATCTCTCACAAGACAATGCCGATGACATAAGACTTACCACCAGTCTCATTTTATCCTCAGCCAAGCCACCCAAATCTAATCAATTATTCAAATAGACAGTCACAATCACAATATTTATTTTGTCGCCAACCGGTTTCAACCCGCGATGGTGACTATGCCAACGGTGCACAGGCAGGGTGACGACTCCAGCGAGCGACCAAATGGTGTAAATTGCCCTGAAGATGACCCCATCGCAGGTTGAAATCGGTTGGCGACAAAATAAATATTGTGATTGTGACTGTCATTTTGAATAATTGATTATAAGTAAACCAATCGCTGTTATCTCCACGCAACTATGTTGTCTAAAAATTTACCCAAATCTAACATCAGCAGAGCAGAGAGAGGGGGGCTCCATGTGGTGTGGAGAGATGAATATCTTGTGGTACTTCGGGCTGACAAGGGAAATGACACGGTTGTTCTTAATACCACTGAATATTACAACAAAGCTGCACTGTTACCAGATGATGGCACAGGCAAATGCCTAACATGGGTCCCCCAACACTGTCATACAACAAGAAAGCTGTGGAGCTTCTGAAGAATTCTGGTCTACCAGAAGTTTTCATTAAAAATCTTAGTGCACAGGCTCCTAGACGTCCCAGGCTGTACAAATTATCTAAAGCCCACAAGGACGGTATTCCACTGAGGCCAAATGTGAGTGCCATTGGTTCTCCGACCTACATGCTGGCCAAATATTTAACTAAGGTTATTTCAATAGCCAACAGCTGCAAACAATAGATCCAAACACTCAGTTGTTTGTTAAGAACACTAAACAGATTAGAGTTGTCCCAAATAATATTTCAGTCAGGTTGGATGTGGTCTCACTATTTACTAAAGTTCCTGTGGAGGACACACAAAATGCTGGCTGAGCATTGACAACCACGTCCTCCTTATATATGGCAGTAAATTTTATGAAATGATGGATGACATGGCTGTGTGTTCTCTGTTGTTTCCAGCAATGGCAAACTTTTTTGAGGAGCATTCATTAAATTTGGCTCCCCTTCATCCATCTTATTTTATTCAATATACGTTGATAACACATTTACGGTCTGGTCACATGGTGTAGTAGCTCTTGAGCATTTCCTTGAACACATGAAACAAGTCGCCGGCGGAGGCAAGAAGTCGCCGGCGGAGGCAAGAAGTCGCCGGCAGAGGCAAGAAGTCGCCGGCAGAGGCAAGAAGTCGCCGGCAGAGGCAAGAAGTCGCCGGCAGAGGCAAGAAGTCACCGGCAGAGGCAAGAAGTCGCCGGCAGAGGCAAGAAGTCGCCGGCAGAGGCAAGAAGTCGCCGGCAGAGGCAAGAAGTCGCCGGCAGAGGCAAGAAGTCGCCGGCAGAGGCAAGAAGTCGCCGGCAGAGGCAAGAAGTCGCCGGCAGAGGCAAGAAGTCGCCGGCAGAGGCAAGAAGTCGCCGGCAGAGGCAAGAAGTCGCCGGCAGAGGCAAGAAGTCGCCGGCAGAGGCAAGAAGTCGCCGGCAGAGGCAAGAAGTCGCCGGCAGAGGCAAGAAGTCGCCGGCAGAGGCAAGAAGTCGCCGGCAGAGGCAAGAAGTCGCCGGCAGAGGCAAGAAGTCGCCGGCAGAGGCAAGAAGTCGCCGGCAGAGGCAAGAAGTCGCCGGCAGAGGCAAGAAGTCGCCGGCAGAGGCAAGAAGTCGCCGGCAGAGGCAAGAAGTCGCCGGCAGAGGCAAGAAGTCGCCGGCAGAGGCAAGAAGTCGCCGGCAGAGGCAAGAAGTCGCCGGCAGAGGCAAGAAGTCGCCGGCAGAGGCAAGAAGTCGCCGGCAGAGGCAAGAAGTCGCCGGCAGAGGCAAGAAGTCGCCGGCAGAGGCAAGAAGTCGCCGGCAGAGGCAAGAAGTCGCCGGCAGAGGCAAGAAGTCGCCGGCAGAGGCAAGAAGTCGCCGGCAGAGGCAAGAAGTCGCCGGCAGAGGCAAGAAGTCGCCGGCAGAGGCAAGAAGTCGCCGGCAGAGGCAAGAAGTCGCCGGCAGAGGCAAGAAGTCGCCGGCAGAGGCAAGAAGTCGCCGGCAGAGGCAAGAAGTCGCCGGCAGAGGCAAGAAGTCGCCGGCAGAGGCAAGAAGTCGCCGGCAGAGGCAAGAAGTCGCCGGCAGAGGCAAGAAGTCGCCGGCAGAGGCAAGAAGTCGCCGGCAGAGGCAAGTTGCCGACGGAGACAAGAAGTCGCCGGTGGAGGCAAGTTGCCGACGGAGGCAAGTTCTCAATGCAAGGAAGAGACAGACATATTTGTCACAATGTTTACGCTATGACAGGAGTGGTGGTAGCACCAGTGCAGATGCTGACACCATCTGCAACTGTACTCCATAATTACTGACCAATCAGAAGCCACCCATGGACTAATACCACCACAGCAATAGTTTTGACAGTCAGTTCTTCCTGTCAAAGACAATGGAGATAATCATTGAAAGCTTGAGGTTTTACCCTGGACTGACTCGGCAAAAAATCCAATAATGCTTTATACAAAATAGTTTGACATTAAACATTAAGTGACCGATGACCTCAGGAGTTTGGTCCCATAAGACCTTACCACAAATTTCTATTAAAAATAACAGAGAATACTGCAGTTTCATTATTTGTAATTAATAAAGCAAATTACAAGTAGACAGCAAATATAATCAGCACAAAGTTCATAGTTCAACAAATCAAAATAGGTAATAAATGTAAGCATGGTTTGTCTGCCCCTATAACTGCGCAATCCACACCCACCGCACACCATGGAGGTTATACGGTATGGTAGCCCTCTGTCCCCCGTCAATGAAGGTTTTGATTTGAAACTGTAGGGGCTGGGTTCTAAGATACTGATGTCAAAAGACGGCAGCACACATAGGCGCATTTTTTATAGCAACATAGCAAAGATAATTTTTTTGCTATCCTATTAGAATTGTGATCAACTGACTACATTTATTTTCTGACAATTTCATTTTTCTGATTTAGGAGCAAAAACTAGGACACTACATATATCACCACGGCACCTCTGTGAGGTATTGAAACTATGGTGGTAAATGGATTTCCCACTTCACTTTTGGGGGTTGTTATTTGTTGCCATTACACATCTAAAAAATAATGAACAGTGTTTCCTGTTTTTATTTTATGTTTGCTTTTACTTTATTTAAACAATATTTGTTAACGATACTAAAGTTTACTTACCACAATGTGAAAACAATCCTTGAAACTTTATCAAACAATAAAGATATGAGCTAATACAGGTCACAATAATGTATACTGCAGAAATGAAGCAACGTGTCCCAACAACAGTAGTGATCCCACGGTAATAGAACTGATTGCGGCAACAGTTTTCATAAACCTGGTGCGGTGTACTACCGTACTACAACAAGATGTCAGGCATAGACAGAGGTAGTAAGACGTATTCCCAAAAGCTTTGGGATACCCCTAAGTTGGTGGTAAGTATGCTTCCCACAGACCACAAATGACCAGATTAATTTTGTGGTGAGTATACTTCCCAATCTTGAGCGGGAAGGCATGCCGGTCCCCGGCACGAATCCGCCCAGCCGATTAGTGTCAAGGTCCAGTGTCTCGGCCAGCCTGTGGATGGTTTGTAAGGAGGTTTTCCATCTGCCACAGCGAATGTCAGTGATAGCTGCGCAAACTAGTCTCCACATACGCGTACATCACAATTACTCTACCAGGCAAACATTCATGGTTACACTTGTCTGGTATGAGACGTTCCCAAGGGGAGGGGGACCACTGGGGGCCGAACCACACAATTACCCTGGGTTCAGTGTGGGGTGGCGGCGGGGTGGGTTGACTGCTGTGGCCTGTTGTGGGATTGTGAACCACTGAGGGCTATGGCAGGACAAAGCATCTCCATCGTTTCTAGGTTCCCGGTTCAATACACTATATATACTTCCCTAGCCCCTTCCAGAAACTACTTTGGTGGTAACCATACTTCCCAACAACCGTTAAAACACAGTTGTTTGGTAGGATATATACTTCCCACAGTCCTGAAGGCAATATTTCACAACAAACAGAAATTACAGCTGGTGCAGCGGGCTGCCACTAGATGCCAAGAGCATACAGAAGTGGTAACACATATACCCTCAAACAATGTGAAGAAATATATTTAGTGGGAAGTATTTCCCCATGGCCCATGAAAGGGTTAAGGGAAGTCAGTGAAGCAGCTGGGGATCAAGTCTATAACTGCCCAAAAATTGCCGGAATGTACCGTCTAGAATGTTTTAAAACGTTCGAGACCCCCCCCCCCCTCCCATCTCTCTCTCTCTCTCTCTCTCTCTCTCTCTCTCTCTCTCTGTGTGTGTGTGTGTGTGTGTGTGTGTGTGTGTGTGTGTGTGTGTGTCAGTCATAATTGTGGGAAAAGTTCAAGATACCTCTAAAACCACTCACCGCCAATCACTCAATCACTTGTTTTTGTGCCTACACTCTTAGATCCCCTGTTGTGCACTATAGTGATTGCAGTGGTAGCTGTTGTGGTTGTGAGAAAAATGAGATCACTATAGCACTGTGCTGATCACTAAGATGTTTGCCATCTCTTTTTTATTAATGTATATTTCCAGGGAAAAAAAAAGTGAGATCTATATATAATGTTCTTGAGCTTTTAAGAATTTTCTTGAATATTAACAAATTTTTTGATTGTTCTAACATTTTCTCAAATGTTCTAGGTTATCCTGGATTTTAACACTCAGGAATGTTTTGAAACATTCTCTGTGTTCTACAGATAAATGACTAAGTGAGTGATAGGGTACTTTGTTTCAGAGTGAGTTATTATTGAATACTTACATGGATTCAAGAGTAATTAGGAGTAATTTTGAGTATTCAAGAGTATTTTTGAGTGTGAAAGACTACCATTTTTTAGCATCTTTGAATGTCATTTTATGATGTTCTCGATTGTTCTCTAAGGATTGAAATGTTCTGAGAAAACAAATGTAAGTAAAGATCAAGTAAAGCTGATCTTTTCCACCTGGTGGTAAATAAAACAAAACACTGCATGAGTAATTTATAAAAATGAATTCCATTATGTTACTGACGACATTTCATGCCCCTTTTACAAGCAACTTTTAGTAATACTGAATGTGCTTGTCTTTGGGTTGGATACACATCTAATACTATCCTGAAAGTTAAATATTTCTATGATTAATTCAGCCACATCAACTACAAATTTTTGGCAGGATCAAAGTAGTTTGTCATGTCACAGTGTGTTGCAGCAAACTGTCACTGTGTTCAAAGCATAATTTTGCAATTGCTACCACTCTTTCAAATGATTGTTGGTTATTTGAAAATCAGTTCAAGATCAAGCAAGGCAATAATTGCCTCTTGCTGACAAGTTATCAGAACCAATGGAAGGCTGCATCTCAAATGCAGCAAGTTGACCAGCAGCAAAAGTATTATGAAAATCATCCCATACTATTGAGAACCATGTTCATGAATGTGGTCTCTATCGAAACAAGTCTATGATGGAGGGACTTCAGGGGTTGCAGTACACCAAATACAGCCATTTTCCCAGTCACTAAAAAGGCACAATTTACTGCCAATTTCATTTAAATCTGAAGGGAGCATGGAAAACAAAACAATATATACATAAGCCAAAACACTCAATTCTCAATTTGTTAAGTAGTTGAGAGGAGGATATGAGTGAGTGCATGGGTGGAGAGGAGGGGGTGAGAGAATAAGCAAGCTCCACAGTGTAGGCATGAGATCCTCTCCCTCCACCACTTCTCCCATATCCTGGTGGCACAGGCAGTTGTTTCTTTTTATATGGCTGACTGTTCACACTCACAGAGAAAAACTGGTGGAAAACAATATCACTACAATGCTACATCCAGCATGCTTTTCATGCTATGCTGACATCATAGTGACTGCTGATGATTCATGAGATGACTACCTGCTTTGTCAGTTCCTTGAAGACATCCATCCATCTCCTACACTTGCACTTAGGACACTTACTTCAACATCACATTGCACTGCATTGCATTACATCACATCATAATCACCACATTACGACAGTCCATGCATAGCCTTCACATCAGTAGCCTCCAGCCAAATTCAAGATCAGAAAGTGAGAGTTACTTTTCACTTTGGCACGAGGCTGGATGAATCGATAGATGGATTTAAAATTGTTGGGTGCTAAACAGCATGGTCATCAGCACCATTTCACAAGATTGTTGCACTGCTGAATGAATAGTTATCATTGTTAAAACAAAAGGCAAAGGGGCCAACATACAACCACAGAAATCAAACCTTTCACATTTCATCTCCAGTAGTTCTATTCATATCACTGCCACACGTTGAAAGAATTAATGAGATGATGGAAGACAGTAAGATGGATGGCTGATTGCGGAAAAAATAGGATAAGGCAGCAACTCAAAAACACATTAAAACCTTCACCCAATTAAGTTGTGTAGAAGTCCTGCCACCACATAAAAATCAACAATTTTCTTGCTATTGTTTTAACATGGCATAAAATTGAGATTAATTCCCTACGTGGACAAAAGGCTTCCCTCCTATCAGCATACTAAAAACAGGTCATTAAAACATGGTGTACCATGAGTGTAACCCCAGAAACAGTGCATTCTGATGGGTCTTCATGCTGCAGAAGATAAGCATGCATTACCGGGCAGTGTCAGATACAAAGGCAAGTAAAGACCACTTCATCCTTTCGGGGAGTCCAAAAAGAAGTGTTCCACGGGCGAATAGTCGGTCTGACCAACCGCAGCTTGCTGTTGTCCACTTCCAGCCACTGCCTTTACCACTGGCATGCTGCTTTTGCTGCACCGTCTGCTTTCTTATTCCCCTCGATTCCCACATGTCCAGGGATCCAACAGAAGGCCACCCATTCTTCTGACTGTGCAGGAGGTGTATAGTGTCCTGGACCATCTGAACTATCTTACCTACTAGGAACATTTGCTGAATAGCCTGCAGAACACTAAGAGAGGCTGTGCAGACAAGAAATTTCTCTACCCCAAAATTCTCATGTGCTCTGGTGCCTTCTTGATTACACAGAGCTCTGCATATCCTACTAATTTACTACTAAAGCACACTAGTCTGTCAGGATAAGGGCCTTAGTTTTACAAGGGCAAGACAATGACAAAAAATCTCAAAAAACTTCAAAAACAGTGAATGACTTGTCAGAACTATGTCTGTTTACGATAATTTTCCCTGCAAAATTGTGAGACCCACTGATGTAGTAGCAGAAGTATATGAAGGTGCTCCCCTTACACACAAATTACTGTGCAGAGCACAGCAATTCAAGCCAAAAAACGTGTGTTTCAGCTCCTATAAAAGTAGTGGAACTCATTCACCATACACACAATGGGTGAGGTACATCAGCACATACAAAAAGGGGGGGGGGGGGGGTTTAAAGCATAGTTCTGGAACAACTAAAGCAATTTCAACCAAAATTGGTAAATATACAAGCTGCATTTTCAGGAAAAAAATATTATTAGAGTAAGACACCCCTTAAACAAAGAGGGTTGGAGTGTGACCCTGAAGGGAGTGACATGTAAATGTAATTAAAAACAATTAACACCAATGCTGCTTTATCGCAGTCTCTAGACTGAGATCACCAAACAGAAAGTGAACCCATAGCCATCTCCTCCTATAGAAGTAGTTCAGCATTATTAGTGTGACACCATGTTATCTTAGTGTAATGAAGGTGTTCTGGCTTTCGTGAACTTAACGATTATCAACAAAAGTCTAAAAGACACTGTTGGGTACATCCTTACTGGCATACTGGTATAATCATATGGGGTGCTTTTACGGTGTTTAAAAGATTGATTATATATTCTGCTTCCCTTTTATTTTTTCCAAAATACACTATCAATTGAAGAATACTGTGGCTTACATGTCAGTGGCAATATGGAAACATATAGCGTGAATATTTATCAACACCAATTAAAGAAATCTGGAAGAAAATTCCTGGCTGTGACTGGGAAATATGGAATATACCCAACTGTAAAAGTAGTTGGCATGAAAATTTCATCAAAGTTAAAGCTCCTGTTACATCTGGATCAACACTTTATAATTACAAAGGTTTTTCTTCTACAGCCTTGTTAGTCTTTTCAGATGCAGCTACATTATTTTTTTCATATGACATTGAATAATATAACTGCCACAATGATGGCAAGTATTAAATGAAAGTTACTTTGGTAAAGCATGGTTTGGGGGGGGGAGTGGGGGTTGGGGGGCAAGCTCCTTCTTCAGGCACCCCAAAAATACTGCAAATTTCCTTATTATTCTACTTACAAGGGACATAATGAGATCATATCCTCAGATACAAACAACTAATGAATGGCAAATATTTAATTAAAGATTACTGGATGAAAAAGATCTGTAAAATGACATTTAGGCCTATAAGTGCTGAAGTTTCACGTGTTGGATATTTCAATAAATTGCAACATGACTCAAATAAATGTGAAAGTTGAAGAGCTTTGTATGTTACATAACTTTATACGGATTCATGATAGTGTATATTCTAAGTCAACTGTAAGGCATAATGAAATCACCATACTGAGCACTCACATCAAGACTGAGGACACCAACAGATTCCTTCAAGAATTGCTATGGAGTTAAGAAATTGGCTCCGTAGTTTCTTTGTAGCCCAAGAGATGCCACTGCCTTGGCAATACAAAGTTTATTTGAATATCAATGAAAATAATCAGTATTTGAAGATAAAAACATAATATGGATGGATAAAACATCTACTCTCTAGGCGGCGGCAGGTGAAAACACACGTAAAAGATAATAAAGAGCACAAGCTTTCAGAAGTCGTGGCTCCTCCTCCTGGAAGAAGGGTTGAAGGGAAAGGAAAAGGGATGAAGGAAAAGGATTGGCGAGGTTTAGGAAATGGGGAAAATTATGGAAAAGTCACATCACCCAGAATCCTGGATCAGGGAGACTTATTGGACACGATGAGAAAGAAAGACTGACTGCTGGGGAAATCTCCCCCCCCCCCCCCCAAAGTTGGCACCAAAAATCAGCCTTTCCTTCTCATCCTGCCCCATAAGTTGCCCCTCACGAGGGGTCCAAGGAAACTTTTGCATAACTCCTAAACCGCGCTAGTCATTTTCCTTCCTCCCTCATCCTTTCCTTTCAACCCTTCTGCCACATAATCTATCAGTACTATATCAAAGTTTGTATGTAGCTAAATATTAAAAGGATCTGATATTGCATTACATCCAGCAAATCAGTAAAGATTTGCAGGTTTTCATATGTAGCATAATTTCACACATTTTTGTTTAGTTTTATATCTATAAAATTAAATTAATTTCAATTAATGTACTTTTCTCCGATGACCTGACAAGAGGAAATGTCTCCTGTGAAGATTCATCTAATTTTGCCTGTTATCCGAAGTCAACACCGAGTGATGAGATTCTCATATAATTAAACCTGCTACTAAACACATCTTGAAACAAAACGTAGACTTACAACTTGGGGATGAGACTGCTCAAATTTTCTAAAACCAACTGTAGAAAATTGGAGATGATGGAATCACAAATGAGCCTTTTGGAAAGAAAAAACTGTCATCCAATTTTTGTAATTGGTGATGTTCTTTGTGAAGATAACAGAAGCAGCCTATTCTCCTGTTTTGCAAAAGCATAATTTGAACTGGTTACAAGAGAGTGGTATCCTTGCATCTAAAAATGAAAACATCACAAAATACTTTGCAATGACAAAAGGTTATGGAAAGAAACTGCGGGGCAACTTACTGAAATAACACAAAATGGAGAGATCGTAACAGTCTCTTTCCTACAAAGACTGCACATTTTGATGGATCCCCCTTATAACTCTCAGAGGTTGCAATTTTCAGTGAAGCACTTCCTCAATAATAGTTGATAAATCACATGGACACACTATTAAATACTGTGGAGTGGATTTGAAATCATCACATTCTTTTTCACGAAACTTTTCCTTTTCCTTTTTCAAATGTAGTTTGATCCCAGAATTTATCCATACTTGTACTGGAGGGAAACAACAAAAAGCAACACATATCATAAATTTTTGTGTTAAATTAATACTACAATGGAAATGGTAGAGATTTTACTTTAGTCTGTAAACTGTACTTCTGTTTGCAGAAACACGTAAAGAAACTAAGCTTGTTTTTACAATACAAAGAGGATTCATTCATTTGCACACCTCACAAAACTGGAACAAATAAGTAACCAGAAATGCCAAAGAGTCAAGTGGTTTAAAACCAGAGAAAATACACACTGCACTACACAGCAACTGCCATCAGGGTAAATACAGCATTCACCTCAGGTTACTATAAAGCAACCATGAACACCATTGTTTACTGAGGTCAACTGCGGTTTGCTGTACCACTATCTGCTTTGGCCTGTGGCATAACTGTGTTTTGCGATACAACGGTGCTGCAGCATATTAGAAATGGATCATTTTGCAGAGTGTATGTCACAGTACACAGTGGCACTCCCTAGTGTGGATTATTTGTTTATGTTTCTAAATTGTTCGTGAGTGTTCTATGTGATTCATTGGGTTACTTTAGTGTTGTTCATAAGGATAATATTTCATTTTTTTTTTTGCAGTGGTTTGTCAGTGAGTTAGTAAGATGTTGGTAGTTATGGCCAACAGATTCATTTTCAGGTTTGGAATTATTAGTACTACGTGCTGTTTATGACTGAAGATTTAATTTTATGTTTCTCTTTTGTTAGTTATGGATATGACAAGGTTTACGTGCTAGTCGCTGCATTCCACAATGGGGGTTGACTTGTTGGCCGCAATTATTACAGCTGTTCAGTCTAATTGTTGAGTATGTAAAGTGTCACACTTGTAAGGAAGGCATGACACTGACCAAAGTAGCTGCATCTGGGACCAGGGTATAGTATATTTAGGTATATGAGCAAGTTTTGGTGTTGTGGTACCATGGACATTCTGTTAGCTATATAGATCAAGCTAAGGGTTCAAAACCACACTTACTAAACTTTGTGTGGTTCTCTGATACAGCTGACCTTGTTTGAGTTCAAGTGAAATTTCCTAAACTGGTGTTTGAAGTCTTGTGTGGGTTTGTGGTGTCATGGACTTCATTTCAGCTCTACAGGTCAACTGAAATTTTCAGACATTTTTTCTTTTTTTTTTTTGCGTGGTATCGTGGACTTACTTTCAGCATATCAACACTTGTGAAATTTCTGATATCAACTTCTTTTTAGATTTTTTTTATTGAGGTTTCATTGAGTGATGAAGTTTTCATTTGTTTCATTTTTACATACAATTTCTTTCGGAAAGTCTTTATTATTGTAACTGCCATATTTTTAGTTTCTCTCCACCCTAAACCCCCTAAATTCCCACTAGTTTCATGTTATTTCTACAAATACATATTTTGTAATTATTCATGTCTGTTCTCTGGTGCAAAGTGACGTCACTGTCACCATATTGTATAAGCTTGAAATAGGAGTGTCTCCCATCTTCATGACATCAAGGGTCAAAATCTACAGGTGGTACCAGAATCTTCAGTAATCTAGTTTACCAGCTATGGTTGTGATTACAAGTGTTAAAGTGAGCCACCTCAAAATTTCAACTGTGGTGAACAGACTGACTTGTAGCACAGCCCAATGTCCCAATTTAAAAGGGATGACTTGGTAAGTATTTGACGCAACCAATGAATCTGAATATGAAATTAAGGATGTGATAACTGACTAATCTTAAGCCTATCCTGATGTCTTATGTTTGCTTCATTATTGAGTGTGTATTACTGCTAATAACTAAAACTGCAGTCAAAGTTTTGAAACAATGTGGCTATGTGGTTAAATAAAAGGTTAGGAATCAAACAGTCTGAAGGTTTAATCCCTGTTCAGCCTTGTGATTATCTTCCCCTTATTACTTTTTCCAACTGTGGCAATGTTTGTCAACACGAAAAAATGCTGAGTTGCACTGTAGTTAGGAGCCCAGTTAAAACTATAGACCTCCCCAAAACTGATGGGACTAATCAGTTCAAAGTTTGGACAAAATCAAGGGCATATCACCCAAACAGGACCATATATACTTAAGCCCTGTACAGTTCAAACCAACCTTCATGTCAACTGCAGACTTACCTTGTATGCACTTAGCATATAAAATATGAAGAATGAAGGGCAGGGTCACGACATAGCACTTAATGCCCACAAACATGTTAATAACCCCCCCCCCCAACATGCCATTTATCACACTATGACTCATTGCGTTCCTTTCACTTGTTCCCCCACACGATACTGAATTCCTAATAATATAACTGATGGTTTCTTTCATGTTACATTACATATTGAACCCCCTTTCATTCTTTAATATGGCACAGATGTGAACATTAGGCAGTGCTATTAGTTAATTTGCTAGCACAACTTTCACTTGGCTCCACCTTCGTCAGCTTCACCAACTCACAACCATGAGCTTTCAACCTAACATACACATCATGCAGCACTACAGATTAGTCTGTCACCACAACCAAATTTTCAGGAGGAGGGATCCAATATCAATTAAGGTACTGGATAATTCGCTCAGTTAACAGAAAATGAAAGTGGTAGTGTCCAAAATTGACATGCATTTTAACTAAACCTGCAATATGTTTCCACACCTAAATCTTTCTCCAGCACGATGTTACAATAAAAAAGAATTAGGCTGGAGCATGCACTGATATAGATGAGCCTTTAGGAACCATCTTTACAAGAGATACCTTTAAAATGAACTGAGTGTTTCTAAACCAGCAATTGAATGGGAAACCGACACAGAATGTACGTTGTAAACGAATTCTCAAATGCTACGCCACAATACTTTCCACACAAAATGCTGTTACACAATTACGTTCAAATGCTATAAAACAATTATTATGGCTGGCAGTTGTCACCATTTTTAAATCCCAATCTTCAATAATAAAGAAAAAAAGTTATGCTCTGAAGAACTACCGTGAGTGTGGGAGGGCTATACGGGAGGGAACGAGTTACTGTAAATGACTTTGATCTACGGGCAACCAGGCAATACCGGTGCACACAAAAACTACTCCTACAATGAAAGAAGTAGTACCTTATAATATTTCTCAAAATCTGCATTTTCACGAACAATATCCTGGTACTCCCTTCGTGGTGCATTTGCATCCCATTTATTCTGCAACATAAACAAAAACAAAACAAACAATTAAGCGTACATTACAGGTACAGTGAAGCGCAACTACAAGTAAGAATACTTAGTCATCGACTACCTCACGCGCTCTTCGTTTTTCTGCAAAATTTAAGTCTCTTCTCCTCATTTTTCTGGCCTTCCCCATTGCTTCTATCTACTTTTTTTGGTAAAGAGTATTACCACATCAACAAAACATACACAAGTCAAAGACACATTGACATATTCAAACACGTGCACTGTTCGACCAATTTCACTGCCTGCTTCGCTATCGTTCCTAGGTTCATCGCAACTTCAATACATCGACGGTAGACATCCGATTGCTACCAATTTCCAACAATACAATTATTTTTGTCACTGACTGGTCCACACGCAACAATCTGTATGCATAGGTACTGGATTAGAAACATGTGCATTCAATAAATCACTGCGGAACTTCTGTTTCAATCCACTGAATGTCCGCCAAGTGTCGGTCTAGGAAAGACGTTTCAGCGACAACTGCCACGCTCTCGCAAGGGATGTTTCAGTTCAACAAACTAACTCGTAATTATTCTGCGGTCTGTGCTTGCACAATGTCTTGCAAAAATGCAAATAAGATGTCTAAGACGGAAAGGACAATAAAAATTACATTACTATTTGTTCCGTAGATCATGAATAAGACATTTTGTAATGACGTAGAACGTGTCATTTTAAGATACTGTTTCTCTACTGGATGTAATCATTTTTTTCACAATTACTACTTATATCTAAAAACTCCTCTATCGACTGGAAGAAGCTGTCATAAATAAATTCTTTTAATTTGTTTATAAATGCTGGTTGGCAATCTGTCAGATTTTAATGCTGTTTGGTAAATGATTAAAGACTTTTATGGCAGCATAATTCACCCCTTTCTGTGCCGAAGTCAGATTTAACCCAGAATAGTGAAGATCATCTTTTCTTCTAGTGTTGTAGCTATGCACTTCGGTATTATTTTTGAATTGGATTGATTATTAATAACAAATTTCATATTGTGAAGGTACTGCGAATATCATTAGTTCCTTAAATATGTCTACAAGATGAGCTTGGGTGGGCTCGACCTATTATTCTGAGTACACCTTTCTGTGCAATGAATACTTTTTCTCTTAATAATGAATTATCCCAGAATATGATGCCATATCAAAGCAGTGATTGGAAATAGGCTCTGTAGGCTAATTCATTGAAATATTTATCACCAAAATTTGCAATAACCCTAATGGCATAAGTAGCTGAAATCAAATGTTTCAGCAGATCATCAATATGTTTCTTCCGATTCAAATTCTCATCAATGCCAGAAATTTTTAATATTCTAACTCAGCAACAGAGTCCTGTTCAAAGACCATATTCATCAATGGCTTTACGCTATTCACTGTATGGAACTGTCATTAATATATCTTAAGAACAATAAGGGATCCAAGAGTGTACCCTGTGGGACTCTGTTGTTGATACTCTGTTGATTTTTGCAGTCTATCTGTACTGCGAATTTCAACCTTCGGGGTATTCTTCCAACTAAATATGAATTAAACCATTTGCTCACTGTCCCACCAATGCCACAGTTCTTAAGCTTATCTAGAAGAATTCTGATGAGACACATAGTCAAAAGCCTCTGAGACACCACAAAAAATCCTAATCGATGATGTTCGGTTATTAAGAGCATTTAATATTTCATCTGTGAAAGCTTATAAATAATTTTCTGTTGAAAAGCCTTTCTGAAAACCGAATTTTTAGTACTTCTTTTAAGTGAAGCTACTCTTGGATTAATTATTTTTTCAAGAATTTTGGCTAAAGCTGTCAAAGTGAGACTGGGCGGTAGTAATGGTTTAACAATAGAACATTTCAATCTACCTGAAAAAATGCCCCCTTTCAGTGAGCTACTACACAAGTGGCTGAGAATCGTACTTATGTGTCGGGAACAAGCTTTTAGTACTCTGTTGGAAATGCCATCAGTTCCAGTGGCCCCTAAAGGAAAGGAATTTTCAAATATTAATTTATTTCACGCGCTACAGGGCGTACATAACGACTATCTAAATTATTTTTAAATGGATGGGAAATATCTATAGACATTTGCAACTCATACTCCACTTCCTCTGACTTAGCATCTTCAACTTCGATCTCAGTCGTGCAATGCTGATCTCTGTATTTCCTGATCGATCAGCAAGCACAGGACGTCAAAAAACCACCAACTTCGCTCATGTTTCGTTTTTCCGGTGCCAGAAAAATTACTTTCCTTTACTTAACTTTTTTTGGGGTAAACAGATCACAACGAATCTTTTTTTATTACCGTTTTCCCGTTTGTCGCAAAGTAATCTGCTTCTATATTCTCTATTATTGAATTATAAGTAGTTGTTTTCTTATTCTCATTGCTGTACACCTTGCTCTTAACTTTCCACAAACTTTTTTTGAACTTAGCCAATATGTATCAATATACTCAGCAATTCTCTAGTGCACTGACTGGTATCGGCCTTTTCAGAAAGATGATAAGCATTAAACTGAAGAAACTGCTACCTGAAACATAACAGGTTTCTTAGAAGAAAGGTTATATTTGAAGAGCTCTCTATGCGTTCACAACAGATCGGAGGAGAGTGCGGGGCACGTTCATTTCTTTCTCACAGTCTAGTAAGTACAGTCACGACACTCTCGCAGATTGCACGTGCTTGAATATTTAGCTCGTGAAGATAAGTAACTAATTCTATAATAACTGTCAATTAAGTTAATATTACACTGTAAAGAAAGTTAATTATACTCTGTTTTATATTATCTATTGAAGGTTTCACTCGTTTCAAAGTACTTCTCGAAAAAAATAAAAGCATAACCTAAGGGGTCGGTTTCCATGTACTTTAGACATAGGTTTACCTACAAATTTCAAACATTTATTTAAGTATTAAGTGAAGAATATTGGTTGTTTTCATCACATCACATTATATATATAAAATAGAGGGAACCATTCCATGTGGGAAATATATCTAAAAACAAAGATGATGAGACTTACCAAACAAAAGCGCTGGCAGGTCGATAGACACACAAACAAACACAAACATACACACAAAATTCAAGCTTTCGCAACAAACGGTTGCTTCATCAGGAAAGAGGGAAGGAGGGAACTTCCTTCTTTCCTGATGAAGCAACTGTTTGTTGCGAAAGCTTGAATTTTGTGTCAGGTCGATAGACACACAAATAAACACAAACATACATACTATATATATATATAGTAGTGCTGTATCTTCTCGGAGAATTAAAGGTTTTATTTCCTCTCAAAACAGATAAGTACGTATTACGCATACACGATCTTAGGCCTAATTTTTCGGGCATACAATTTTTGACTTGTGACTTTAGTTTTACTGCATTATGTTACTATATTAATAGTATACACGTATATTAGTTTTCCACATAACTTTACTGACTCTTGCGATCTGTAGTCAATAGAATATTACTGTTATTGCCTAGATAAATTCTGTAAAAATATTGTAAACAAGCATGAGCGAGAAGTGTTTGAGCTACCATAGAAAAGTAAGCTCTGTGCAGCTGTTGTGGCAGATGGTTACATTGGGGTGAATGTAGTGTCATGGGAATCGGGGAAGTATATGAGTCTCTTCCATGGTATTGCAGATTATGTTCAAGGGATAGGAAAATAGCTGAATAGGAAGGGCAGATTAGAGCCCTGCAGGCTGAACTGGATGGCGCTAGGGAGGAACTAATGAAGTTAAGGGGGGAGAAGGGTGAAGATAGGTGGGAAGTGATAGCAAGGAACAGGGGCCACAGAAAGAGAACAGTATCTAACAGTTTCATCATTGGCACAAACAATAGATTTGCCTTGCTTCCTCAGTCAACTAAGGAAGAGGCTCAAGTAGATGTAAGTGTAGTCAGCACTCAACAGACTTTCACTAGGAAACCAACTGTTGCAGAAAAAAAAAGTATAAAATAGGAGGAAAGTTCTGTTGTTAGGTAGTAGCCCTGGAAGAGGTGTTGGCCAGATATTGCAGTAAAACTTAGGTGACAGGTACCAGGTCACAAGTATTTTCAAGCCCAGTGCATGTCTTAGCCAAGCGATAGAGGATGTAGAGCATTATGCAAGGGGTTTACAAAGCAGGATCATGTTGTGGTAGTGGATGGAGCGGGAAACAGTATTGATAGAGATCAGGGCTACAATATTGAGTGTGACCTGGTGAAAATAGCATCTGCAACGAACCATACAAATGTTGGCTTGGTTCCTGCTTTCATGCGGTATGATTAGCCCCAATTGAACAGGTCTGTCAGGAGCATCAATATGGAGCTAGATCAGCTGCTTCAGGTGGTTACTTAGTCAGGCATTAGGTTTGGTTCCTGTTGATGGAATTGGTAGGTGGGACTTCACAAGATATGGCCTGCATCTCAATAGGAAAGGGAAGGGTAAATTGGCTGGGATGATAGCAAAATCTTTAAGGGTGGGGACTGAAACTCATGGGAGTACTTTTTTAGCCTAAGATCAACGTAAAATCTCAGAGTCTTGAAAGGTCATTATGTCTCAACATAAAATATGTTCCATGATTCTACAACAAATCGATGTCTGTGAACTTGGCCGGTAATTTTGTGCATCCGATTTTCTACACTTTTTATAGATTGCTATGACCTGGGCCTTCTTCCAGTCCCGTGGAACATTCCACTATTCCAATGATCTCTGATAGCTGGCGGATAAGAATGGTGCTATATTTGTAGCATAGTCAACATAAACTACTATCTGGGCTAGATGTCTCTCTGATGTCTATGGATCTTAAATGTTTTACAGTCCCAGATACACTAAACAATTTATCAGCTATTCTTGCGTGTGTTCGATAATTGAAAGGGGGAATGGTGCTGCAGTCCTCTACGTCGTTACGTAAAAGGTCAGGTCTTCCGGTGTTTACTGCCAGTTTTTTGTTATTAAAAGGAAACGACATTATTCAGTAAACGTCTGTACATTGCAACAGACTGTAAATTAGCTTTCCTGTGATGCGACGTTTCGCATCTCGCAGGGTCCTCGGGAAACTGAATAATCGCAAATGTGACGTAACTTTTTAGCTATCATCGATTTTTACGGCACTACACACGCACACATACACACATTCCCTGTTGTACAAACTATGTTATAAATCAATATAAACGTTAGTATTCGCGCTCATCCGATATCATATTCACAAGAGTCGCTTGCTGGCCGACTGGAGCGACGCTGTCGCTGGGAGTAACAAAACGATACGAAGTTTTGCTACTGTTGTGTTAGACTATGGCTTTCTTTGTCTTTAGCAATTCAGAGTATATGGAGCGCTTATCGAGAGGGGACCGCGCGTTCTGTGTGCGAGAATATAACAAAAACGATGTTTCGGCGACTGTAGCACAGAGGAAATTTTGCAGTGATCGTGGATTCCATAATGTAAATGATACTCCAAGTGTCCCCCTTATTCGGAAGTAGTTCAACACTAGCCAGATTGGAATACGGGCGACCAAGGTCATCAACAGGAGGCAAATCTGAAGAGAGTGTAAATCGGTGTGTTCATGACGATCACAAACTCTCCATTCGTAAGTGTGCAAGTTCTTGAAGTGTACATAGATCATCACTGCACCGAATTCTGCAAAACGAAACTTCAGTTGGTGCAAGAATTAAAGCCTCAAGATGCCAGACATAGGCTGCAGTTCGTTAATTTTGACATCATCTTGTTTCCTGACGACGCTCATTTTCACCTGATCAGTCACGTCAGTAAGCAAAGTTGCCGTTACTGGAGTGTAACGAATCCCAAACAGAAGCATGAGAAACAGTTAAATTTCCCAGAAGTTACTACTGCATAGTCTGCAATGTCAGCTCGAGAAATAATGGGACAGTACTTTTTTGAGGACGAGAGTGGTCGTTCAGTGAAAGTGAAGTCGCAACATCATGTGACGATGTTAAATGACTTTATGGTGCTTGAAATGCAAAACTTTCCTAGTTATAACCAAAGAACATGGTTTGAGCAAGACGAAGCCACAGCACACACATCCAATGCGCCTCTACCGCTAGTTCACACAATTTTCCTGGGCAAATTGATCCCCAGGAAGGGTGACCAAATTTGGCCCCCTATCAATCTAGATTTGAGCCCCATGGATTTTTTTTATGGGGATATGTCAAATCTGAAGCGTATCTCAATAATTCGACTTCTCTGAAGCACCTGAAAGAAAATATTCATAGCGAAGTGGCAGCCAACCCAGTGTCTACATGCCGAGCCGTCACGCAAAATTTTGTTCATCATTTACATGACTGCCATAGGCATGCTGGACTGGATTTAAATGAGATTTTTAGGAAGTAAATTCCTAAGCTGTATAGTTCAATAATAAATAATGATTTTGTTGGTAGAATTCAACCTATATTTTATTTTCACATATCAGATATAAACACCGGATATTCCACGTGCGAGTGATTTCTTGCCCAAAACCTGCGACTTGATTGCGCAGATGGGATATGCGGCGACTTATTGAGCAGTTTTACTCAATCCGCCAACGCTAAATAGGTTTGCGCACATCGCATATCTGCACAAAATTTCAGTCCACATGCTACGTACGACCTGTCTGCACAGATGCGATGTACACAGCAATCTGTGCAGATAGATCGTTGTATGTGGTTCGACCTTTAGCTAACGCTGTCGTGAAGCTGGAATCATTTTTAGCATAATATATTATTTTAACGTTAAATACCGTTGGTATACAGTATTACTGAGTAGACTGCAGCTCGCCATTCAGAGTCCAGCGAAATAAAACATTTTTTTAGACATGGATGTACAATATTTGATTTTTAGGAAGAGAGGAAAGAAGTTAGATTTGTCAGAATTTAACGCCGCCTTGACACCGAAATCGATGGAGAAAGAGCATAGAGTAGCAAAATTCATTAGGGGCGATGTTTCTAAGTAAAGAACACTGCTGCCTGTAAACAGTCTGCTGTGAATGGAGGAATTAAAAATTGGAAATTAAGTCAGATATAGCAAAGCTGCAGCAATCTTCTTCTAATTCATCTGAAGCGATTTGTCCATGGGAAAACTAAACCTAGCTGATTGGATGGTACATATATATGAATCTTACTTTAACCGAATTCAAGACTATGGTCTTAATTACTGGGCCAGTAATTCATTGTTATGACTGAAGCATGGTGTCTGGCTATTCATATTTCAAAGTACATATATCCAAATGAAGAATTACAATCTTGAAACTTTCTGGCAGATTAAAACTGTGAGCCAGACCGAGACTGGAACTCGGGACCTTTGCCTTTCGCAGGCAAGTGCTCTGCCACTGAGCTACCCAAGCACGACTCACGACCCACCCTCATAGCTTCAATTCTGCCAGTACCTCGTCTCCTACCTTCCAGACTTCACGGAAGTTCTTCTGTGAACCTTGCAGAACTAGCACTCCTGGAAGAAAGGATACTGCTGAGACATGGCTTAGCCACAGCCTAGGGGATGTTTCCAGAATGAGATTTTCACTTTGCATCAGAGTGTGCGCTGATATGAAACTTCCTGGCAGATTAAAACTGTGTGCTGGACCGAGACTCGAACTCGGGACATTTGCCTTTCGCAGGCAAGTGCTCTACCATCTGGGCTACTCAAGCACTACTCACGACCCGTTCTCACAGCTTTAACTCTGCCAGTACTTCGTCTCCTACCTTCCAAACTCCACAGAAGGTCTTGTGAGAACCTTGAAGAACTAGCACTATAATCTTAATTGGAAAGGAATTCATAATGTGTTTATTTCAGTCACTAATGTAACTTCTGCCAGTTGCCGTGATGACTAATTCGCGGACAAGAAGTAATAATTTGAATGAAATCCTTTTGGGCCTTAGGCCTTGTCATCTTGAGACTGAAGATAACAAACAACCGACATTTGGTCCATCTTCTTAGTGCCTAAGTTTTTGGTTTACAGTAATTGTTTTCCATATACATCACCATATTTCAGTTATCACATGATATGCTGGAAAAGCTGGTTTAAAAAATCGTTTTTAATTTCGAAATTATGGAGACAAATATCCCTAAAGGATAATACTGAAATTACAGTGCCTGCAGATGCCTACACACTTGCAAAAAGTAAGGAGACTTCAAGCTTAATGATGGGAGCTACGATTCAGTGGAATGAAATTAATTAAATGGATCAATGCTGAGTGGTAATAACTGAATATGCAATGCCATTAAATTATTTGGATGGAGTGTAGCCATGTGTGGAAGTGAAACATGGACGGTAAATAGTTTGGACAAGAAGAGAATAGAAGCTTTCAAAATGTGGTGCTGCAGAAGAATGCTGAAGATTAGATGGGTAGATCACATAACTAATGAGGAGGTATTGCATAGAATTGGGGAGAAGAGAAATTTGTGGCACAACTTGACTAGAAGAAGGGATTGGTTGGTAGGACATGTTCTGAGGCATCAAGGGATCACCAATTTAGTATTTGAGGGCAGTGTGGAGGGTAAAAATTGCAACTGGAGACCAAGAGATGAATGCACTAAGCAGATTTAGAAGGATGTAGGTTGCAGTAGGTACTGGGAGATGAAGAAACTTGCACAGGATAGAGTGGCATGGAGAGCTGCATCAAATCAGTCTCTGGACCGAGGACCACAACAACAACAACAAACAACAACAACATCTGTTCAATGCGACAGCCTTACGCCACCTTACTGGGAGAGTCTGTCTGTCTCCACGGTACCACTTGCTAGTTGAAGTCAGACCCAACATGTTGCTGCATCAGTAACCTCCCCATCATCCATATACTGCTTCCTGCAGAGTGTATCAAAATGGTTCAAATGGCTCTGAGCACTATGGGACTCAACATCTTAGGTCATAAGTCCCCTAGAACTTAGAACTACTTAAACATAACTAACCTAAGGACATCACACACACCCATGCCCGAGGCAGGATTCGAACCTGCGACCGTAGCAGTCCCGCGGTTCCGGACTGCAGCGCCAGAACCGCTAGACCACCGCGGCCGGCGCAGAGTGTATCCTTCATTGGGCCATACAGACAGTAGTCGGGAGGTGCAAGATCCATACTATCGGGTGGATGAGGAAGAACAATCCAATGAAATTTTGTGAGCTCCTCTTGGGTGCACAGATATGAGTGAGCCCTCGTGTTGTCATGGCCAAGGAGAAGTTCATCTGTTCCCTCCCCCCGCCCAATGAACACACTGGAGTCATTTCTTTGATTTCCCAAGGGTAGCACAATACACTTCAGAGTTGATCATAGCACGCGAGGGACGAAATCAAACAGAATAAACCCTTCAGAGTTCTAGAAGACCCTTACTATGACTTTACCAGCTGAAGGTGTGGCTTTGAACTTTCTCTTCCAAGGACAGGTGGTATGGTGCCACTCCACGAATTGCTGTATAATTTCGTTCGAAGTGACGAACCAACGTTTCATTGCCTGTTGATACTCGACTAAAAATTGTCACAGACAGCCTTGTAACGTGCAAGCAGCTCTGCACACATGGTCCTTCATTGCTCTTTATGGTCTTCTGTTAGTGAGTAATACCAACTTGTGGATGTGTGTGTCAGCACTACGAACAGAGAGGTCCAGTTGTGCATCGAGGTGTTTGTTTGTGATTAGTCAGTCACCTTGAATGTGAGTGTCCGCACGTTCCAACATTGCAGGAGTTACAGCTGTGTGCGGCTGCCAGCAGACAGAAGATCGGACAGGTTTGTGCGAGCTGGTTGTGACGATTACAGAAGCCTCCCCCAAAAACTCACCATAAGTTTTTTCACTGCCACATCTTCATAGACATTCTGCAAGTCCGTATGAATATCTGCAATACTCTAGTTTTTCACCTAAAGAAACTCAATGACAGCTCTCTGCTTGGAACACACCACTGTTACACTGTTCTGAAGACTACATCAGTGCTGCCACCTATCGGAACTTCATGAGCCTATAGGGGCTGAAGCAGGCATATTTCACTATATTTCCCAACAAATCAGCATTTTTCCAACCAACATTGGCCAGGGGTTGATGGGTGGGAGGGGGGGGGGGGGAGGGCGGAATGTTGTATGGCGGCTGCCGCCAGGGCTCGGAGGATCATGCCAAGTTTTAACTAGGTGCGATCCGCTGCTAAAAAGCACTTCCGTTGCGGCAACGCCCTTCCGCTGCGCACTGATTGGCTGCTGGGGCGCTCTTATCAGCAGCTACATCCGCTAGGGGCCCAGTCTCGCTCGTGAGGCAACAGCATGCTCATTCGACTCGAGGCAGCCGCACAGTACACACAGCCATGCCTTACCGCACAGCAGCAGAAGATACAGAAGGAGAATGAGATTACCAGTGTACAAGAATGTAGATACATTTGACCTTACACCGAAACCAACAGGACAACAGCAACTACTTGGAGGACCAATTACTTTTGTAGGATGTAAGATTAATTTTTCTTGCACAACTACAGAGGTTGTGAGTGGTAATTCGTGGTTGACAATCGCTATACTACGAGAAGGAGAGACATCGCTTGGAGGACTTGAGAGCTATAATGAGAGATATATTATAAGTTTTCGTACTTTTCTATTGGTGTAATTCCAAACAAGAGTTATGGTACTTGTGTTGTAACAACAGATAAAGCATTCTATTTGTATATGAGGAACAGGAGGAAGATGAATGCTCCTTGTGAGACAAACCAACTGAAAATGCATGCACTATACTTACTGTTCTAAAGTGGCAGAAATTGAATAATATCGTGTATAGCCTGAATCAATTTCTGGCCTACTGCAGGAATTTTTATGAGATATTTAAGCATATATGATGTATATATCTCAATTTCACTATCACAGATGCATGCTACAAAATATGTGTGTAGTGGGAGGACTATGTGAGGAAGACAATGTTTATACATTCTGTTCACAAACTGTAAACTCCACCACACTTATGGTAACTTACGTAATCAGTATTACAGTATTATGAAATAGTGATAACAGTCATATTCTTTAAAAAGTAATTTAGTTTCATAAGGGAACACAAATGAACACTTTTTTCTTTATCCCTTAGAAAATTTAATTATACCCCTTGGAGGGGGGAGTGTAATTATGCCCAGGTTGGAAAACACTGTTTTTAAGAGATCATATTTTGTAAAATATAATATGTGATGAAGAAACACGTGCTACTCTCAACAGATTCTCACATAAATATTCCATGGGAAGGCCACAAAATTATTGGAATCTTTGGGGAGGAAGAGACCATGAAGTTTGATCATTAACAACAGAACTTTGTCATTGAAGATCCAGCACCGTTTTAATGATATTTTATTGGAAAAGAAACACAGCTGAATCTCTAACTCTGGCTCATTGTTGTCGCCACTTGGCTAAGAGGGCATGAAGTTTCCATGTTTTACCAGAAGCCTTGACTCCTGAATTGCTGAAGGGAACTTTTGTTTCCAGTGTGGTGCACATTCCCATGCCAGAGCTCATGTGTTATATACCATCAAAAGAGAAAATGACACAGCACATCAAAAGGATGTGAAGTGCCTGACAACGGGTGGACCACACTTTTAAGACCCAATGCACAACAAATAAGGCCACTGAATGACTTTTTGTGCTCTGCAGTTTGCATATACAGGGTGTCAGATGAGGTATCACCAATATTTGGGGATAGGACAGAAACAATAATTCGAAGCAAAAAAGACTAGTAAACATGGGAGGTACGATGTCTACTTCATCTTTGATGAACTGGAACAAATCTCTTCTACTGCATGTTCTTTGCTTTCCATGTTTGGGAGTAGTAGTATAGACCAAAACAAGAAAAAAATTATCTAGTAAATATGGGCTCTCAAATGCAAATGTTAAGAGCTATGAGCACTTGCTCGGTAGAAGAGATATGTTTCACAGTAGAAAAGATGAAGAAATGCTTATAGATCTTAAGGTGTGCATTTTAGAGCCCGTGTTTACTGGACTTTTTTGCCTCAAATGATAATTCCTGTCATATCTCTGAATATTGACCATTCTTCCTAGGACACCCTACGTGTATTGATGTGCGCTGCCCAACAGCGAAGTACTTTTGATAGGTCGTGCTGGGTGGGAATGTGGATCACCCATGAGGTGTGCCAAGATAGTTGTGCAGTTACGATAAACACTGTGTCCAGCTGGCACAGTGGTCAGCATTGCTGCCTAGTAAGCAGGAGTCCCGGGCAGTACTTCCAAACAAAATAAAAAAGCAGTAGAAAAACTTACAAGGAATGCCTGAAGGCTCTAAAAGCACACTATGCTGAAAAGTTAAGTGAACCAGTAATGTTTGTAAAACAGCCTGGGCCATGGTAAACAAAGAATGTGTCATTAGGTAGTAACCTGGCTGCAGTAATATAGCACTAAAAGCAAACGGAATGTTGGTGAGTGAGCCAGAAACAGTTCCTAAGGAGCTTAATGGAATATGGGTCATGAATATAAAATCAAAACTCAAAATAAAAATATCTATTGGCTGGAATGACATATCATCTACATTAGTTGATGAAAGCAAAAAGAATGAATAAAACCAATGGCACACTTAATAAACTGTTCAATTGGCCATGGGACCTTTCCTGAACTTTTAAAAATTACCATGATATGGGTAATGTATAAAAAGTGAGCAAACACTGACATAAGTAATTACAGGCAAATTTCATTGACTTCATTTGGCAAGTTGTTTGAAAGAATAACTATAGATCAAATGGCATCTATCTTCTGTAAATACAACCTATTCAAACAATCTGCAGCAAGGGGTCCGAAAAGGATGATCCACAATAACGGCAGTGGCAAATTTTTTCCATGAAATGCTAAACAGACTGGATACCATATTTTATGGACTATTAGACACACTTTTTTCTTCAAAAAAATTGTCTCCAAAATTCAGGCGCGTCTTGTACTTGAAATTATATAAAAACGTCCAGTGTTTGATGTAAATTCCCACCAGTCTTAAAAATGGAAATATATTCAATACCGTGGGAAACCTACCTCTGTCTAGCAACATTGGATTCAACTGGCAGCAGCAGTGCACTGATGCATCAAACATGAGTTATGGGAATTCACGAGCTTGCTAACACTGTCTCCCTCCCGTCCTGCCATCACAAACCCATAACACTGTCCAGCCTATGATGTGTCAATGCTGTCTACAGTGCCAATGAACTTGAGCTGAAAGTGATTTGCGTTATCAGTAACAGGACACTATTTTTGTAAGTAGCTCGTTTTGTAATGGAAAAATTAATAGGTATGGTTAAGGGCTATAAATTGAAAGTAATAGCATATGCAGAGGAACATGGGAACAGAGCAGCTGAGCTGCATTTCGGTCCTCCGCCAATGGAAAAAAACCATTCGCGACTGGTGGTGTAGTAAAGAAGAACTGAAAAAAAATGAGGAAGACTAAATATGCAAATAGAGGACTGAACGCAAAATGGCCAAAACTAGAAGATGGCACATTGACACTGTCAAAATAGCATTGGAATTAATACAAAAATGATTCAAATACATGCTTATAAGCTAGCACTACAGAGGAACAGTGGAACTTAACAGACTCTAAGGGTGGAGTTGATTGGTGTTACAGGTTTATGACGCGTCATGGACTTAGCATACAAACCAAACCCAAAATATCTCAGAAAAAGCACATGAATATGAAGAGAAAATATTATTTTCCCATTGCTTTATAATACAACATTGAACGAAAACCAGTGTGGAACTATGCCAAATGGCTAATATGGACACACCTCCTCTGACATTTGATGTGCCGAGTTAAAGAATTGTTGCCATGAAAGGTGCTAAAACTGTGACTATGAAAACAAGTGGAGGAAAAAAAGCACTACATTGTTGTCCTTTCATGGTGTGCAGATGATACTAAACTTAATCCAATGATAATTTTTAAGTGCAAAACAAAGCCAAAACCTTCTGAAATACCACCAGGTGTTATGATTCACGCACATGACAATGGCTGGATGGACTGAGCTGGTATGAAATTGTGGATTAACAGAGTGTGGGAGAGAAGGAAAGGTTCTTTATTGATTCTTCAGTTTGGATTTATAAACTAAGAGTTTTTTCAGTCTGACTTTGCAATCAATATTAAAAATGGCAAAAATATTATTTACTTAAGAATTAAGGTGCATCTTGTAGTCCGTAAAATACAATAAAGGAAACAAAGTCATCGGTCTTTAGATTCTGTGAATCACGCAGTACTATTATTCAAATTAGAAACTAACAGTATAACAGGAGTAACACTGAATTTCTTATGTGAAAGATAGAAGACAGTGAACTGAACTACTTGATAAACATTAAAGTAAGATCCTAAGTCAGCATACAAAACTTTCAACTATGTACTCATCCAAGGAAGTATTCTTGGGCCATTTTTGTTACTTCTGTATATTAATGACAAAACACTGCCACAAAACACAAAGCTAGTGGACTACAATGATGTCACATCTTTTATTAGATGAAGCTGTACAGAGCAGCTAGGATTCCAAAGTAATAAAGAGAACTAGCAATTAAAACACTTACGCAGATTAAGGAAGAGACTGTTGTAATGAAGTTCTTGTTAAATTATAACTAATCTCATATTAAACATATGATAAATGTAAGGCACTGTGTGTGACGAACATCTTACATGGAAAGAGCATATCAGCTATATCTGTAAAAATATTGCCTGCAATATTTACTTACTAAAATGTGTCTCAAATGTAAAAATTCCTCCTGTCCTTAAACAACTGCACTATGGATTAATCAACTCACATTTGCAATATTCTGAGTGCTGATGGTGCTGCAGCACTCCAGCTACGGAGTCATTGGCAGTGAGAGTCAACTGTTCTGATTTATGTGTAGATATCATAATACCAGAACCATGAACAATAATTACTTGTAATATTAATGTGATAATTTATTTATCTTTTAAAACTGCAGTTGGTAGTGGTTTCTGTTATTTAATTCATTTTTATAATAAGACAGTCCCTTGCCTTTCTCTCTACATTTAAAGCGTAATAAAAGTGAGATAGTGTAAAAGCAGATTTGGGTACTGAGGGTGTACAGTAAACTATTTATAAAATAAGTTAAAATTGCCATTAATGTACTGTAGACTGCATTGTAATAATAATAATGATCTGTCAAACACAGCTAGCAGTAGCTCTGTAAGATGCCGGTCATAGGCTAAAACATCAACTAATAATCCAATAAGGCATGTTTTCTTGCTCCAACAGGACGACCCTCCAATGTGTGGTGTTTGATGCTTACTGATCACATTATATCAATTTTTAACTAAATGTATCTTATATTCAGACAAGAGGTCAGAGGCTAATTTACCTGCAGATTTTCCCCCGTATTTCAGCTGCCAATGTGGAAAATGAGACACAAATTTTAAAATTTTGTGAAATGCCTGACTTGTTCTCTAACAAAAATGGTAGGAATTTTTAATGTGTTATCAGACTGGCTGGTTCATTCATATTTTTTCTTAGTGATCGGTGACACAATGCTGTATCCTTATTTTATCATGTTTCAATAGTTTTTAGAACAACCAAAGCTACAGTCATTTACATACAGAGTGATAGTGTGAATGAGTGGGTAGACAAAAGTGAGCACGGGAAGAGTGACAATTTTAAATGAAACTATATGTTACCCTTTCTCATTTTTAGACTTTTTTAATAACATGTGTAACTAATTTAGCAAGAGCACTTTATAGCATAACATCTGAGCACTTTTACAGCCCCCCCTCCCCTCTATCTGCACTTGCACTGAAGATCATCACACCATTTCACTTTTTATAATTATAAGCTACTGTGAAGTTTCAGTGGTATGAAGAGAAATTACTAATAAGTTGAAACTTTGAGCTGGACTGCAAGGCATGCTCTGATTGTGCAACAGGTAACTGAATCTCTATGGAAGGCGGAAATATCAGTTCGAGTCCCAGTACATCACTAGTCTTTAAGTTGTCATAAATATTCCACTACAAGCAGCTTGGATAGTATTTCAGCTTTTTGGTGAGCTAATGTTCATGCCTGATACTAAATTCTGTTTCTTTATGATGCCCACAGTGTTCCTTATCTTGTGTATCTTCACTTCGAGGCTACCCAACATAATATTGCGAAATTCTGTTGTGTAAGTTTTATTCCTTACCTCTAAAAGACTTACTGTCTACGACATGTTAAATTCTAATCATTGTCCCTTCTTTTTTGCAGTGTTGATGCTCAGCATTATTTGTGCTCATATGACTGTAACAAAGCTGGATTAACCACCTTGTGTGTGGTATCACTGATGGAGTAGTCATCTTAAAATGCTTTCTTATCTTTCTTTCTATGCAGGAAACTGGTCTCAATCAACACTGAGCTCTTTTCTCTATTTGATACAAAAAGAAAGGATTTGTCTCCTTTTCTTGTACTGTCAGTAAAAATTGTAATAAACAATGTGAATTAAGTTAGAATCAAGAGATCCAATTGAAAAACATGTGAGAACAGAGTAGAGGGGAGGGTACAATGACAGTGATGAAATACTCAAGATATCTGTTTAGAAAAATATATTATTCCATTTACAACAAAAGCAAATAACATAAAAGTTAAATTAATAACAAGATATATGCAGGTACAACCGACTGTGCTTGGCCTGCATATCCAAAATTTGAGTATTTTTTTGTGAGATTTAATAATCACTATCTCGAAGCTTTTTGTTGCTTCCAGTTGTTTCTGTAACAGAAAGAGAAAAGACTTGGATAAATATATGCATCTGAAGCATTATTTTTTTTTCCAAATACACTGCAAAACTTCACATTTATTTCAAAAATATCTGTGGCGGAGGTATTCTGTTTTTGCAGACCTGTTACATTATATCCACTTTTTTAGTTGAGAGCACTGTTGGCTTTCAAATTACTGATACAGGCAACATGCATTAATCTATGTATCACGCAACTCATTGTCAAATCACTGAAGGTTAATATTTGACAGAAAATACACAGCATGTACAAAGGTTATAGGAAAAGAAAAGTCTGAATTGCTATAGCTATCCGAAACTCACATTAACATTGAAACATGCACGCGCTTTGACTCCCAATGTGCCTTACTTGTCAAACGACGCCATCTGATTTGGTATTGTCATAGTATGCTGTTTACATTGTCAATTCAAAATGTTTGAAACAAGTGATCAGCCCACCAACTGTGAAATACAGTCGGTGACGAGGCATATGGCCTCCATTGACAAAATACAGCAGTATGTATAAGTGGGTTGGAACTGTCATGGGCAAATGGGAAAATGACAATGATGAACTGAACCAGGTTTATCACCAGTGATCTCAGACAATCTGGTCAAAGTCAAAGTTGCAATTTCACAAATTGTGCACATGCTGTGTTCCCAAGCTGCTTACTGAGATACACAAAATGGAAAAAATGGCCTGTGCTCTTGATTTTTTGGACTTTATGACAAAGGTGATCAATTTTTAGAGAACACTTTCACAGAGGATGAGATGCAGGTTTCTCACACGGCTCAAATTCTACACTTCAGTCAACAGAATGGTGTCGCATGACATCTCTACCAAAGCCAAGGCCAAGCACACAATGTCAACAAGCAAGGTTATGGTAACCGTGTTTTGGGACAGTCAAGTTTATGCACCAAGGGACAACAAATGCAGTCACTTACTGTGCTACCATGACATGCAATACAGAATAAGTGACTTGGCCGTCTGATGTCTGGAGTTTTGCTGCTGCATGACATTGCTAGTCCCCATTCAGCCATCCACACCCAGAATCTAATCAGATTTTTTGAATGGGAACAGATTGACACCCACCATACACTCCAGACTTGGCACTGAACTATTTTCACATGTTCCGCTACCTAAAGGAGATTATAGGAGGCAAGCACTTCACAATAGGTGACGAGGTGAAAGAAACAGTTAAAAGACTGAGTTAAAAGACTGGTTATTCTCAAACGTGGCAGATGTCTATGACTTGGATAAAAAAGCTTGTAGAAATTACCAAAGCTGTTATGAAAATGTGTACATTCATGAAGGGTGACATTAAAATATTCTGGATCTATAGGGAGTGAACAAAAATATGGAAACACCAAAAACACAACATATTACGATGCCTAATGCAATGTAGGAAACCCATTAGCATTCAAAACAATTTACAGACATATCAAGATGGTTAAATATAGGTCATGTATAGTTTCCAGGGGAATCTTATACCATTCTTCCTGCAAAATAGTGGCAAGTTCAAGTAACAATGAATGAGATGAATAGCGATCATGCACACTTCTGTCCAAGGCAAACCATAAAAGCTCAACAACATTGACATCTGCTGACTGTGGTGGCCAGGTGAGATGTAACAATTCATCCTCATGCTCACAAAACCAGACCAGGACAAAGTGAGCTATGTGAACATGACTTCTTGTGAGGTCAATTCAGGGTGAAACATCACGCTTTCGATGATTACCTCCATCATCTTCATCAGGTGCAACTGACTGCTGCTATGGTGACATTATATAGCTCATAGCCACCTTGTGATTGGTTGGTAAGTAAGTAGTGCTGTCACAGGCAGTTCTAATACCTGTGTTGGGGGTGCCACTGGGTTTGCTTTCAGGCACCACCGAGATTACGTCTGCCGTCATGGTGGAAGTTTTTCTCACACATTCTTATTTCTACAGCCTCTTTCATTACAGAATCCCAGTATGTAGGAGGCTGGGACAGAACTTTTTGTTTCCCCAGACAATATTTTGTGTTTGTTTGTAAGTCTGTACCCAGCAACAGCAGATTTCCCCAGCTCTCGATTTTTAATATGCCACTGATATTCTGCACAGTGGTCAGAAATGGTATGGGTGGAATGATCAATGTAACTGCTTTCACCCTCACAAGGGAAGTTATGAGGCAGAGACTGTCCTAAACAGGATATAGTTCTTATCTTCTTAGGACGCTGAAAAATAAGTCTTATACCTCGTCTCTCCAGGCCTCTGCCTTTGCTGGATGTAGCAACACAGAAAGAAATGAATACAACTGATGGCTCATCACGTGAATGATCCAATATGTTCCTGTTCTTGAAGAACGCTGACTACATATTGTGTGAAACATAGGCATTCTTTCAGAACACGGACTTCAGATGATTAATTTCAGAATCCAAATGGTCCTCATCATAAACAATCTTTGCTCGATGTGCCAATGTATTTAAAACTGCTCTCTTGTGGACTGAACGATGAAAACTCTGGTTTCTAAGATATAAATCAGTGTGCATTCGCTTGCAGTGCACTGAGTGGCAAGATGTTTGTTATAACCTTTAATCACTATGAATTTGCGCGGATATGCAAAGTAGAAACACTAGCGGGTTACATACTACTAACTCCGTATCCGTCATTCGACTGCCTTGCCGTGACATGCGGCCGGCGCCGTTCACAGCCAGGTGGCGCTCCCGCGCTCGGCCGAGCTGTGGAGCGCCTCTATCGCCGTGTTCGTGTACTGACGTAGCGGCACTTTTAAATGTCGTGGCACTGTCACAACAATGTTCATCCGACTTTGTTGTACCTAAACATCTAAAAATGGCAGCCTTCCTTCCTCCCCCTTCTTGACAGTGAACTGGATGTTTGGGTGCATGGTGTTTATATGTTCAAGGCAGTGCTAAAGAGCTTCTACTCCATTTGGCCAGACTATAAACGTGTTGTCAACATAGGAATTAAAAGATGGATGAAGGGGAGCCAGATTTAATGCACACTCCTCAAAATGTTCTGTAAAACGTTGGTCACTGTTGGAAACAACAGAGAACCCATGGCATCTCAGTCCATCATTTCACAAAATTTACCATCATACAAGTAGGTGGTCATCATAACATGTCGAAACAACTTTGCTGCTTGAGGAGTAAGATGCTCTGCCATCAGTTTCAACATGTTCTTCAAGGAAGTTTTGTAAATAGTAAGACCATATCAAGGTTGACTAAAATATCATGTAGACAAATCTAATCTGTTTAATTTCCTCAGTGAATGGCTGAAAGTTTTTGATTGATGTTCACAGTGGCCAACTATCAGAGTCATCAACTTAGTTATGTATTTGACTAGCCTGTAAGGAGGAGAGCCAATAGCACAAACAGCTGGTCTTGAAGGAATGCCTTCCTTGTGGACTTTAGTAACCCTTACAACCTGGGAAGTATAAGAGCTCGAGCTCTTAAGATTTTTCATGACATCATCTGATAAATTGGAATTCTTTAGAAGCTCCACTGTCTTCCTGCTGTATGACAGAGTTGGGTCTTGTTTTTGGCATTTGTACATGCAGTCCACCAACAATGATGACACTTTGATTTTGATATTCAGTGATATTAAGAACAACCACGACATTTCTCTTGTCTGCCGGAAGGATCACAAGATCTTCATCTCTCTGCAATGCACTGAGCCCCTCAGTCTCTGCTCTGCTGGTGTTAGATTTGGGTGGTCTACCAAAAGGTGTAATCAAAAATCTAAAAGACAAGTTCCTAGGCTGTACCTATATTGATTTGTCGAACTGTGAACATTATGCTGATTATATATGCTGTCTACTTCGTGTTCTAATATTTAGGTAATTTGCTAGCGTCAATTAAATATAATGAGAATGCAGTGTTGTGTGTCATTTTTAATGTCAAACTATTTTGTATAAAATATTATCAGACTTATTGCAATGTCAATTCAGGGTAAAACCTCAAGCTTTCTATGATCATCTCAATCATCTTCATCAGGAGCAACTGACTGTCATAACTACTGCTGTGGTGGCCTTATATAGCCCATAGACAGCTTCTGATTGGTTGGTAATTATGCAGTACTGTCACAGATGGTTTCAACATCTGCATTACTGGCACCATTGCTCCCATCGTAACGTAAACTTTGCGACAAACACCTCTGCCTTTTCTCTGCACTGAGAAATTGCTTCCATCACGAACTTGCTTCATATGTTCAAGGAAGCACTTGAGAGCTTTTATGCCACTGGCCAGTCCATAAACATGTTGTCAATGTAGTGATTAACAGAAGATGGATGAAGGGGAGCCAGAGTTAATACATGCTCCTCAAAATGTTCCATAAAAAAAGTTGACCATTGCTGGAAACAACAGAGAACTTACAGCCATTCGACCCATCATTTCATTTCATAAAATTTACTGCCATACAAGGAGGTGGTGGACGTCATAACACATCAAAACAACTTTAATGCTTCAGGAGGAAAATGCTCTACCAACAGTTTCAGTGTGTCCTCCAAAGGAACTTTTGTAAATAGTGAGATGACATCCAGGCCGACTAAAATATTGTTTGGGTCAACTCTAATCTGTTTTATTTTCTCAACAAACATCTGAGGGTTTCTGATGTGATGTTTGCAGCGGCCGACTATCAGAATCAAATTAGTTAAATATTTGGCCAGCCTGTAGGTACGAGAACTTTCTTAAACATATGAACAGCATGCACCCAAACATACAGTTCACTGTTGAGATAGATAAAGGAAGGAAGGCAGCCATTTTTAGATGTAGAAGCACACCGATTTGTATCTTAGTGCCCACAGTTTTCTTCATCCAATCCAGAAGGGTGCAATTTCATATACAATGGTACACAGAGCAAAACCTGTTTCTGATGACCACTTGAATTTCAGAATTAATCATCTAAAGTATATGTTTATTTATTTAGATTTTTTGCATGGAGTCATCAATATTATGGCTTTTGCAAACATCTAGTACAGTTACAAACATAAAATACATTTAGATCTTAGCCTTACAGGTAGTAATTAAACAGTAAATTGATGCTTGTCAAAGTACATTACATCTTACACATATTAATACAGCCAATTATTTTTTTATACATTATTTTACAGCTCTTAAACTTAACCATTTAAAATTTGTTGAGTGAGTAGAGATGCTTTTCAACTAAGAATTCTTTTAGTTTTGATTTGAATTGTTTTTTATTACTGTTTTTCACGGACTCTGGCAGTTTATTACACGATATCAGTCCATTAGTATATGGGCTCTGGTCCGTCATTTTTAATCGTGTTCTTTGTCCGTAGTAATTCTCTTTGGACCTGGTGTTGTGGTCATGTATATCACTGCATTTAGTTACTTCAGTTTTCTGTGAGACGAAGAAAGTAATTAATTTATAAAGATACAAAAAGTATATGGTGAAGTACTTGTGTTGTCTGAAAACATCATGGCAAGAGTCTTTATAGCCTAGTCCATGTATAATCCTTAACCCTCTTTCTTGTAGCAATAATACAGTAGCTAAGATGGGGATAGATTGTTCCATAACACACAGTTTTAAGCATGTGGGTGGGCACCGGTTTGGACAGTTGGCTGAGAAGATACAGCTCATTGCTGACTTTTTTTTACATACAGCGTTGATTTGGCTCATCCACCAGAGGTTTGAGTCCAGATGTATCCCTAGAAATTTACGCTCGTCTGCTTCCTCTGCCACGATGGGGCATACCTCATTTATGCCTGAATGGTGTGAGCTTCCAGTTGTAAATATTAGCATCTGGGATTTATTTACATTGACCTTTAATCCTTGTGCATGAAAATGTGAACTTAATTCTAGTATCCCATTACTTACTAAAAATTTCAGTTCCTCACAATCTTTACCATGAAATAAAACTGAGGTGTCATGAGCATAATTTACAATATGTGAGTTAATGGGGCATACAACATCATTAATATATGCAAAAAAGAGGAAAGATTCAAGAATTGAGCCTTGAGAGACTCCCTGTGTCACTGTTTCACTTGTGGATTTAAAGGTTAAGATCTTATTGTCAAGTTGATGTGTAAGTTTGGTACACTGTTTCAGATTCACCTGATGGATGGAAGTTTCATTGATGCATTACTGATTTTGTATGCCTGCAGTTTTTTTTAAGAGAAGCTCATGGTTTACTAAGTCAAAAGCTTTGCTCTGGTCAAGGGATATTCTGGGTGTGTGCACACCCCTTTCTATATTGCTATATATTTCATGGAAGAAACTGGTAACAGCAGTGGCTGTGCTTAGGTCTTTCCTAAACCCATGCTGCAATTCGGTAAGCATTTTGTGTTTTGAGAAAAATTTTGTGAGTTGTGATAGAATAACTGTTTCAAATATTTTACTGAAGGTAGAGATTAGTGATATAATTCTATAATTTGCAACTTCTTATTTGCTTCCCTTCTTATGGATTGGCTTAATTACACTTATTTTTAAGGCATTTGAGTATATGTTTTCATTAATACTACAGTTCGTAAAATAGGTAAGGGGTTTACTTATTTCATTGGAACATTTCTTTAACACCACACTTGAGATACCATCCCATCCAGATGGAAGCTTGTTCTATAGAGTTTGTATTGGGTTAAATATTTCCTGTTGATTCACTTCCATAAACCACACTTGAGATACCATCCCATCCAGATGGAAGCTTGTTCTATAGAGTTTGTATTGGGTTAAATATTTCCTGTTGATTCACTTCCATAAACTTGAGCTTTATACCATCTGTGACATCATTTGGTGTGCCAGCTTGTATGTCTATAATAGGAACTGGTTGGTCAAAAGGAGAGATAAAATGCTTATTGAATAAATTACATACTTCATTTGGATCTTTCACTAGATGGCCCTCGTGTCTAATGCTAACTGGTTCACTCTGTCCCTTGTTGGTGGCTTTACGATATTTATTGATTAGTTTTCAGGATGCCTTAGCTATGTTGGCTGAGCACTCTATTGCATCAATGTTTCCTCAAGTGTAAAAGGTCTGTCATAAAAGTTTTTTTGGCTGGATTGTACTTTTCCTTAAATACGTGTAGCTTTGTTTTCTTATATAAACAGTCAAGATCATATATATTCTGACTAAACTTAATCAGCCTAGGTGTAAGTTTCAGCATAGAATTACTTTCGAGACGAGAGTTGGTTCATACCCTTGTTATTTCTTTGAGAGGGCAGCAGCAGTCGAAATACCTTAGCACTGTCCTATACAATTTTCCCCATTTGTTTTCTGACCCTCTAGTTTGGTAAATAATGTCCCATTTCTCCTTTGCTAGCTTAGTTTTGAAGACACTGATGTTGGTGCTATTCAGGATCCACTTCTTCTCAGCTATCTTAGTTGCTATTGGTACAGAAAACCTTATTCTAACACCTGACAATAGTGATCTGAGTAATGAAAATCAACGCTTTGAAAGTTAACACTGACTTTTTACATTTCTGTTGACTATTACTTAATCTATCATACTGGAACTTAACTCTGTTAATCTAGTGTCAGAGTTCACTATATTTGTGAGATTATATGAGTTTAATACATCTGTTATTTTCAAATAGGTAAATAAAATGTAGATGTCGTGTGATTAGGGCCTCCCGTCGGGTAGACCGTTCGCCTGGTACAAGTCTTTCGATTTGACGCCACTTCGGCGACTTGCACGCCAATGGGGATGAAATTATGATTATATTACAGGAGATTGCATCAATCTCTAAGCCTCCAACTACGCTAAGGTCAATGGGGCCTGTTTGTCTTAATTGCCCTGTTAAGTCTATCAAGATAGAACATGCCAATAACTTTATATTTAGCTAACCTACTTGAATGAGTGTTTACAATACCAGAGAAGGAAAGCTGCTACTCACCAAATAGCGGAGATGCCGAGTCGCGATTGGCACAATTAAAAGATTCACACACTCATAGCTTTCGGCCATTTAAGGCCTTTGTCAGCAGTAGACACACACACGCACACGCACACACACACACACACACACACACACACACTCAAGCAAACACAACTTGCACACACGTCTGCAGTCTCAGAGAGCTGGAACTACTGATGTACTACTACTGTAGTTTCAATTCTCTGAGACTGCAGACGTGTGTGTGTGTGTGTGTGTGTGTGTGTGTGTGTGTGTGTGTGTGTGTGTGTGTGTGTCTACTGCTGACAAAGGCCTTAAATGGCCTAAAGCTATAAGTGTGTGAATCTTTTTATTGTGCCTATCGCGACTCAGCATCTCCACTATATGGGGAGTAGCAACTTTCTTTCTCTGGTATTGTTACATTCCGTCCTGGATTTTCCATTGTTTGAATGAGTGTTTATGTGGACCACAACAGCAGCCACTTCAATTGTTCCTTCTTTGCAGTATTGTTCAACAAATGAGATTTTCTTAAATGGAAGATTTTCATTTGCAAATATTGCCACCCCACCCCCTTTGTGTTGTTGCCTGCAGTAACTATCTGCTAACACATAACCATCTAATGTGTAATACTCAATTTCAATTTCATCGTCTTTTAGTCCATGTTCTGTAGTTACTAACTGGTGCGGTGAATTCTCATCCACAAATACTTGCAGCAAATTGAGTTTATTCCTAAGATACTGCACATTTAGACACATTATCCTAAAGGGCACTGATATTTTACAACACTTTGTGATATGGTTTTCTGAATCAGTTGAATTATTACACAAGTCTTTAACACTGCACCGTAATGACAATTTACTCACTTCCAAGTGTGAACAGAGTTCTTTCCAATCCAAGGGGTTTAGTTCAGTAAAATCGTGTTGCTTGAAAATGAGCCCAAAAAAACTTGTTGATTATAATCTACGATGATTGGGTCCGTGGTTTTTTACAGCTCCTAACTAAGTAATTTTCAGAAAAAGTGGTTACAGTTCACATGATACGAAACTGTAGTTCTCCAATAAAAGAAAATATAAAAATATTAAACATTCACATGATGAGGCACCAATTGTATTCCTTCCTTCCTGTGGTGCTACATCCAGCAAAGGCAGATACCTGTAAGATGATAAAAGAGATGTGCCTTGTTAAGGATACATCCCTGGATATGTAACATCTCTTGTGAGTGTGGAAACAATTGCACTGATCATTCTAATCATACCACTCCTGACCACCGTGCAGAATGTAAGTGGCATATTAAAAATTAAGAGCTGGAGAAATCAGCAGTTGCTGGGCACAGACTTGCGAACAGACACAAAATATTGATTGAGGAAACAAAAGTTTGTCCTACTTTCCTACATACTGGGATAGTGTAATTAAAGAGGCTGTAAAAAATTTGTGAGAACTTAAACCATGACAGTGGACATAATCTTAGCGTTGTCTAGAAGCAAGCTCTTGACACAGAGGAGAGACAGATATATATGTCATAATGTTTACACTATTACGGGAGTGGTGGCACCACCAGCGCAGACATTATTAACACAGCCCGCGACAGCGTTGACTAATTACATACACACCACAAGCTGTCTATGAGCTATTGGGAGAGAGGTTTGGAGGAAAGGTTAACTACTGAATTAGGGTGTTGTAGTTCCAGATTGTGTTGATTAGAATTTTGAGGTTTTGGGGGGAGTGGAGCTGGAAGTGGGCGACTGAGTAGATGGGAGAGACTGGGTCTGTGTGCAATGAGAGGAGGTTGAGGTTTGCTGGAAAGGTTGTGGAGGATGGGTGAGTTGCCTTTCCGGAGGTGAGAAACCAGGAGATTGGATAGTTTTTTGAGGTGGACGGTGGCATGCTGTTCTAATTTGCGGTTGGCCTGTAGGAGGATGCTCTGAACAGCCGGTGTGGATGAGGGAGAGGAAAGATTGAGGACTTTTATTAAGGATAGGAGTTGACGGGTGTGTTCACTGGCTGAGTTGATGTGTAGGTGAAGGATTAGGTGGGTGAGGGCTGTGGATTGTTCAGTTTGGAACTGGTATAGGGACTGGTGGAAAGAAGGGTTACAGCCAGAGATGGGAACTTTAAGTGTGAGGCCTTTGGGGGTAATGCCAAATGTCAGACAAGCCTGAGTAAATAAAATATGGGAGTGTAATCTGGCTAGGGCGAAGGCATGTTTGCGGAGGGAATGTAAATAAAACTTAATGGGGTCGTTGTGGGGATGTTGTGAGGGTGACACGGTATTGCATCCCGCAACTACCCTCCCGACCTGGTACAGAAGCAAATAACCAGAGCCACTTCCTCATCCCCTCAAACCCAGAACCTACCACAGAAGAACCACAAAAGTGCCCCACTTGTGACAGGATACTTTCCGGGACTGGATCAGACTCTGAATGTGGCTCTCCAGCAGAGATACGACTTCCTCAAATCCTGCCCTGAAATGAGATCCATCCTTTCCACTATCCACCTAACCTTCGTAACCTCTTGGTTCATCCCTATGAAATCCCCAAACCACCTTCCCTACCCTCTGGCTCCTACCCTTGTAACTGCCCCCGGCATAAAACCTGTCCCATGCACACTCCCACCACCACCTACTCCAGTCCTGTAACCTGGAAGGTGTACACGATCAAAGGCAGAGCCACGTGTGAAAGCACCCACGTGATTTACCAACTGACCTGCCTACACTGTGAAGCTTTCTATGTGGGAATGACCAGCAAGAAACTGTCCATTCGCATGAATTGACACAGGCAGACAGTGTTTGTTGGTAATGAGGATCACCCTGTGGCTAAACATGCCTCGGTGCACGGCCAGCACATCTTGGCACATTGTTACACCGTCCGGGTTATCTGGATACTTCCCACTAACACCAACCTATCAGAACTCCGGAGATGGGAACTTGCCCTTCAGTATATCCTCTCTTCCCGTTACCCACCAGGCCTCAACCTCCACTAATTTCAAGTTGCCGCCGCTCATACCTCACCTGTCATTCAACAACATCTTTGCCTCTGTACTTCCGCCTCGACTGACATCTCTGCCCAAACTCTTTGCCTTCACAAATGTCTGCTTGTGTCTGTATATGTGCAGATGGATATGTGTGTGTGTGCGCGCGCGCGCGAGTGTATACCTGTCCTTTTTTCCCCCTAAGGTAAGTCTTTCCGCTCCCAGGATTGGAATGACTCCTTACCCTCTCCCTTAAAACCCACATCCTTTCGTCTTTTCCTCTCCTTCCCTCTTTCCTGATGAAGCAACCGTGGGTTACGAAAGCTTGAATTTTGTGTCTGTGTTTGTGTTTGTCTATCAACATACCAACGCTTTCGTTTGGTAAGTTACATCATCTTAAGCTAAATGATATTTTATAACAATGAAATTTATAATACATGTATATTTATAAGATAAACAATGTGTATTGGAAGCTGGTTTAGGGCATTTGTATTGTAAAATGTAAAGGATGTAGGGAAGTACCTCCTCAACAGAAGTGGCACAGCACGATGTAATAAAAGGGGGTTTTGGCAGTCGAACTGGGCGGCTCCTTGGTGGGAACGGTACATAGTCAGTGGCTAGCCGTTGCACGGTACACATCGACAGTGCCAAGGGAGGCAATTGGGGGCAGCTTTGCATGGAATTTTGCCTCAGATGCGGATTTGTCTGGTGCTTGGTACTCTCGGCAATAAGGAATGGCTCTAACACGTTAAAAATACGATGCCAAGAAGAAATTTTATAGAGCATTCAAACATCAAGAGCAATGAGTACAGTTTAGCTGCCACATCGCTTGCCACCACAACTCCGCCACTGCTCCACCAACTTCATGGATACAGATAAGTATCAGAACGAGGCAGTTAATTAGTGTGAGTGAATTTTAATAATAATCCAAATGCTATAAATCAGTGTTTGGAACCGTATTTTTTATCCTGATCATGAACCTATGCAGGGTCCCCTCCTAAGTGTACGGAAAACCGAGTATCCTGTTTGTCTAATGTGCAAGGATTAGCAGGAGTTGAAGTTATTTTAAATGTTGCTCAAGTGCTCTCAGTTTATTGCAAAGTATCGTTTTGGAAAAATTCAGTACAAGACTGTGTAAATGTTAATGTCTAAAATACCTGCTTCACAGGTGATGAAAAACGCACATAAGTTAAACTTATTTGAAACATAATTTAGCCTTGATTACTATCATGAATGATTTTTTTAAAAGTTAAGTGAGCTCAGTGTTGAACAATTTACCTTGAAAAGTAAAAACATAAACTATTCCAAGTGAAGCTACGAATTAACTTTAGTTGAATTAAATTTTGCTACTGAAATAATCATAGGGTTTGTTTAGTGATACTATACCAGTTTAAGGGTCCCACCATATTCTTCTCATATTAGAAAGATAATTGGAATATTATTACTACTAAAGAAATCTGATATATTTCTATAAATGGGAGCTTAACAGTGTGATTGTGGTATTATTTATTTTAATTGTGGTATTTATATGTCAGTGAAGTCAGAAGCCCATCCTAGCCAATATTAGTTCTACACTTCTTGCAGGAACCTTTCAGTACTGATCCAAGTAACAATATTGAGTGTAGCTCTTATTAGTGTGAGTTTGGTACAATTTTCCTTTCTAGGATTACTGGTTCATGCATTATTGGTAACTGCTGCCACCCACAGCTTAGCATACCCTGTGTCCGCTTGTATCTTGAATGCTATGCAAAGGGAAATATTAATGAAATTAACTTCAACAACTAATCTTCAATTTTCTTAAACATATATTTCCAAATTCATAAGCCTAATTGGGCTGGCGAGCGTTTATTGTTTCATTCGTATGTGAATTTTACTACTTTCATTAACCCCTAAGTTAAAGTCTGTTTAGTTTTCTATTAATTACAATATCTTCAGTGTTACAGTCCAATACCTTTATCCATTAGGTACACATGTGGTCAATATTCCCAAATCATCACAGAGGGTAACATTAGCTTGTTTCACAGCACACTAGTTTTATACGTGGCTTTTCCCGTGACAGGACTTAAGTTTAGGGTGTTAGGGAAGAGTGGCGTATAACGAAGCTAGTGTTATAAATGCCTGCTACTGAAGGTAGTCTACATTAGAAACAGTGTGTCTTTCTTTGTTCTAGGACACTAGTGGACTGATCAAAACCAAACATCTCAGGAGGAGGTGACTGTATGGGAGACTCTTGCTTCAATTACTCAAGCAAATTATTGGCAGCCAACAGCAAATCTGCAGACCATGAGTAGGGGCGATGCTTTCCTGTGTGCCAGAGAGCAGCTCTCTTGCGACCATTTGTTTATTCATATGTTTTACGTAACTGCTGCATGGTAAACACACATGGTCTATTGGACTGAGATTGGGCCAGGATGTTGGCAGCTTGTACACATACCTTGTCTTCATGTTGTTAAGGTGTCTGAGGTGTCTAGTAGCCTCAATGGCCCCCTCTTATTTACTCCTGCTACATTTGCAAGCGCACAAGCTTTCCATTTTAAACCTCTGTGGTAAAGCATGTAGACTGAATGACCAATATTGCCATTGACCTGCATTAAGTGTGGAGCAAGAAGTTGTCCTGTTCTTTGTTTACTTTAGTTTCAGCAAAATTCGTTACATCTCTCTCTCTCTCTCTCTCTCTCTCTCTCTCTCTCTCTGTGTGTGTGTGTGTGTGTGTGTGTGTGTGTTCAAATGTATGTGAAACCTTATGGGAGTTAACTGCTAAGGTCATCAGTCTCTAAGCTTACACACTACTTAAACTAAATTATCCTAAGGACAAACACACACATCCATGCCCGAGGGAGGACTCGAACCTCCGCCGGGACTAGCCGCACAGTCCATGACTGTAGCGCCTTAGACCGCTCGGCTAATCCCACGCGGCATGTGTGTGTGTGTGTGTATGTGTGTGTGTGTGAGTGAGTGAGAGAGAGAGAGAGAGAGAGAGAGAGAGAGAGAGAGAGAGAGAATTATTTTTAGGAATCCCATAATTCCTTGCTCCTTATGTATTTATTCTCCTTACATAAAAAGTAAAATTATACTGAGTATTCCATTTTTAATTTGTACAGATCATCTGAGCAGATTCACCCCTCCCTCTCCCAACTTTTATCTCAACAAAGCACTACATGACACAGTCCGCCTTAATCATCAGCCACAAATTCTGCTAGACCAAGCTATCTACTAGACACAGAAAATTAACAGTATTTGGATAAGAATTCTATAGGAATCCATTTCAACACATTTTATATTTTTATAGGATGATGAAAGCAGGAAATGTAAATCAGAATGGCAATTCCAGATTCAGATCACAAATGTCTTCAATGTAGGGGTGATATGTTACCACTTTTGTGATTAAAATATAAATGCTTATCTATTTTATTAAGATGTATTTAAAGTAAGTACCAAACAACAAGTATACTTACCAAGTCATTCCCAACGTTACATCCTCAACAAAATCCCAACGCATCAAAGGATCACTGTCGGAACATAATTTCATGACAACAGAAGATCCTAAAGAATTGTTTTCTGCTGCTAGACACATTCCTGCAGCCATGTTATACACTGGTGTGCCACGCTGTAATGAACAATGATAAAAAGCTTCCTGTATTACCTCAGGTACAATAATTATGAAACATTAAAATCGACAAAAGAGTGTTACAGTATCAAAGATGCTATATAATAGCAAATTAAATACACAGATAAGAGCAAGCAGTGATTTAAGAAGTATTTGTGGTTTAGTTGTCTCTACCATAAACATTAGGTTCCTCCCCATGGTAAACAAACAGCTGGCCCGAAAAATTACCAGTTCATGACACTGATGTGGGTGTGCCAACTGTAAAACTTGTTAGTTTGCCTAAACAGATCATTCCAAAGGATTTAAATATGCTTAATCTCATGTTAGTAAATTGTCGAAGTGTCTGTAGCCAGATCCCAGAGTTAATCTCCAAAATAAACATTAGCAATGCTAATATTGTATTAGGTACCGAAAGCTGGTTGAAACCAGACATAAAAAGCAGCGAAATTTTGAACTCTGATTGGACAATGTTTAGGAAGGATAGGACTGATGCTATGGGAGGTGGTGTGTTCGTTGCAGTTAAAAGCTGTTTAAATGCAGTTGAGATTGATACTGCATCGGACTGTGAAATAGTCTGGATAAAGCTGTCAATCAGACAAGGACTGACCATTGTATTAGGATGTTTTTATAGACCACCAGCATCCGCAACAAACGTCGCAGAACATTTCAGGGAAAGTCTTGATTACATTCGAAGTAAATATCCAAATTATCCATTAGTCATAGGTGGAGACTTTAATCTATCATCCATTGACTGGGAAAATTACACGTTTATCACAGGGGGCAGAAGCAAAGATTCGTGTGAAGTTATTCTAGGAGTGCTCTCAACATACAACCTTAAGCAATTGGTTAGAAAACCAACTCGAGATGGGAACATATTAGATATCTTGGCAACAAACAGACCTGATCTTTTTGAGGAAGTTAATCTAGAAGAAGGTATTAGTGACCATAAAGTCGTTGTGGCTTCTACGTCAGTGGAAGTTGCAATAAGACCAAAGAAACAGTGTAGAGTTTTCTTGTTTGGGAAAGCAAATAAAAGTGTCATTAATGAATATCTTCATAGTCTGCTCCAAGCATTCACTGCGGGACACAAAAGATATTGAGCATCTTTGTTGGAATTTAAAGGTACTGTCCACCTTGTGCTAGAGAAGTATGTGCCTAGCAAAAGTATAGGGGAGGGAAAGGATCCACCTTGGAACAACAAACATATTAGGAAGTTGCTGAGAAAGCAGAGAATTTTGCACAGTTGTTTTAAACACAGTCACTGCCCCACTGACAAACAGAAATTATGCGAAATGAAAGCAGCTGTCAGAAGGACAATGAGAGACTCTTTTAATGGATTTGAAAGCAATATTTTATCTGCACATTCTAAAAATAATCCCAAAAAATTTTGGTCGGGCTTCTCTTGCTGACAGTGTGGGTAATGTAACTGATGATGATAAACAGAAGGCCAAAATTCTAAACCTAGCTTTCAAAAACTCGTTTACAATAGAGGACTGCAGCACCATTACCCCTTTCAATTATCGAACAAACAAAAGGACGGCTGACATAGTGTTTAGTGTATCTGGGATTGTAAAACAGTTAAGATCCTTAGACACCAGAAAGGCATCTGGCCCAGACGGTATCCCCATAAGGTTTTATGTTGATTATGCTACAAATATAGCACTATTCTTATCTGTCATCTATCAGAGATCATTGGAATGGTGGAAAGTTCCACGGGACTGCAAGAAGGCCCAGGTCATAGCAATCTATAAAAAGGGTAGAAAATCGGATGCACATAATTACCGGCCAATTTCACTGACATCGATTTGTTGTAGAATCATGGAACATATTTTGTGTTCAGACATAATGACCTTTTTAGACTCTGAGAAGCTCATCTGTAGAAACCAGCACGGTTTTAGGAAACAGTGGTCATGCGAGACACAGCTGGCCCTCTTTGTGCATGATATACAACAGGCTCTAGATACTGGCTCCCAGGTTGATGCCATATTTCTTGACTTTCGAAAGGCGTTCGTCTCAGTTCCCCACTGTCGCTTGCTACAAAAGTGCATGCTTATGGTCTATACAGTGACATATGTGGTTGGATAGAAAGTTTTCTAACAGACATGGAGCAGTATCTCATCCTGAATGGGGTAACTTTAACAGAAACAAGAGTAATAAGAGCTCGTACTGAGGCGTTCAGTCAGTCGTTTTTCCCTCGTGCGATCCGAGTGGAACAGAAGGGGGGAAATATGACTATGGTGCGAATTGTGCCTTCAGTCACACACTGCTTGGTGATTATATATGTAGATTAGATAAATTACCTGATATTATCACATGCACTACAAATACGTCACATTTTCAATAAATTTTTACATGAAATAATAATGAAACAAGATGTAGCTCTGACTGCACCATCTGACTGTCACAGCGAACTTACTGAAGTATGCTGGTGCAGTTTTAGGTCATTAACAGTGATTTCTGGTCTTCATAAAGTGATATTATAAACAGATTAATAAATTATGCAAACTGTTATAGATTAACGTAATTTATTGCTTTGTCAATTTTTGAAGTAAGTAAAATAAAACAGAATGTTACACCCTTAAAGAGCGACAAAACCTTTTGCTCTTCCTCACTATAAATATGAATGTATCCAAGTCAGGCATAAAAATATACAGAGCTGAAAAAGTATCTTTTACCTTCTATTATGAGAGCAAGGAAGTAAAAGAATACTAAATATAATGCAGTGTGGAGCAAGACAAGTTCAGAAAAATGGTGCAGTGTGAGCACTGTATTCATTTTCGGTTGCACTGTACAGGTTTGTGTGCGCACTCTTTATGAATATCAATGAATTTTGTGACTGTATCTTACAAAAATATACAATCACTACAGTCAAGAGCTGTTTATTTCAGCCTGTAGTTATCTGGAAGAGGTAACAAAATCAAGGGATGTGTTCTTTAGGGAGCAATATTCTCAGTTATCGTCTGCTGCTATGTTTATGTGAGCTGTCAAAGAGTTCAAACTCTTCCCCACAGTGGGTCTCTGTGTGCAGTGCGACATTCCAAGAATGTTGCAGAAGATGATAATTTCTTGGCAATTATGGACATTCTTGTCAAGCTCTTCTCTAGTGACAACTAGCCTCAACTGTTATCACGCTTCTTTTCTGTGTTTATTAGTTAATAAATGTTATTCATTGCTGCTACACTGGGGTTCATATTTCATAAAATTGGCGGAGTACCTTGAACTCTCAGTTATAGTTTTTGGATGTTTAACATCTAGGTGTGCCCAATTCTCTTCTCATTTGCTGTTAGTTAAGTAAAGAACTAGCTTAATTTGTCAAATTTTATTTCATAACTTTTAGTTTTGTGTCATGATGTATATTTTAGAGATTTTTCTTCCCTATCAAAATTAAAAGCTAGGAATAAGTACAGAGTACATAGATCAGAGGTATATGGAGCAATGAGGTAAATCAGATATTTGTTGTTGACAACTGGCACTAAAGAAAGGTTACAGATTCCATGACTGGCTGTAAGGGAAATCCCCTAATAAGTGTGTACACACAAACATTCAGCATCAGGTGTAAGATATTATTTCTTGTCGTGCCTATTCACTACTGTGGGTGCCAGAGCTGGTTCTCAGTCTCCATGAGCTTTTTTACAGCCTAGAAATGAAAGTGCATCTTTCCGTAATCCTTCTCATTAGATTGTAGTCAGGGGTCTACTATACTGTCTTCAGGGCTAGTGACTTTCCCATTATGGAAGATGTTTTTCCTGCAACTTTTGTAAATAAAATTCTGGAAGTCCTGGCAGGAAGCAGTATTTTGAAAAGAAATGCTGTTAGCCAGAGCAAAAAAGGGGCAACAAGAGTATTTGCATTCCACTCCAAAGGTTGATTAATTGAAAGGCCTAAATGTTGCAACAATGTCATGGAGCTCAGGAAATCTAAAATGTTGTTCACCAGCCCTCACAATGGTCACAGGTGAACTGTGGGGCCTGTGGAGTGGATCTAATGACTGAAGATTGTAGAGTGTGTCAAGTTGGAAGCAAATGATCGGCAATAATCAATCAAATTGTTCTGTCAAACTGGAAACCTTTGAAAAAGTTTGCAAGTGCATTCCCATGCATAGCCTTGAAATTATGCTTAATCTACCATTTTTTAGGTGAGTGTTGTGGTTTTAGTGAGTCTTCACCTAATCTGTGTGGGTTAAATCAAAGAGAATGATTTGATAACAAACAACCAACACAGATTCAGAAAATATCATTCTTGTGAAACTCAACTAACTCTTTATTCTCATTAAGTAATGAGTGCTATTGACAGGGAATGTCAAATTGATTCCATATTTTTAAATTTCCAGAAGACTTCTTACACCATTCCTCATAAGCGATTTCTGTTCAAACTGCGTGCTTACGGAGTATCGTCTCAGTTGTGCGACTGGGTTCACAGTTTCCTGTCAGAAAGGTCTGGGAAAGTCATCAAGTAAAATGGAAGTAATACCTGGTGTTCCCAAGAATGTGTTACAGGCCCTCTGCTGTTCCTGATCTACATAAACGATTCAGGAGACAATCTGAGCAGTCCTCTTAGATTGTTTGCAGACGATGCTGTCATTTACCATCTTATAAAGTCATCAGATGATAAAGAGAAATTGCAAAACAATTTTGACTAGATGTCTGTACGGTGTGAAAATTAGATATAGACTCTAAATAATGAAAAATGTGAAGTAATCCACATGAATTACTAAAAGGAGTCCACTAAATTTCAGTTACAGCATAAAACACACAAATCTAAAGGCTGTAAATTCAAAAATACTTAGGGATTACAAGTACGAATAACTTAAATTGGAATGTCACAAAGATAATGTTGAGGCGAAAGCAAACCAAAGACTGCAATTTGTTGAGAGAATGCTTTTCCTATTAAGGAGACTGCTTACACTATGCTCGTCCACTCTCTTCTAGAGACTGTTGTGCAGTTTGGGACCTGCATCACATACAATTGACGGAGGACACTGAGAAATTTCAAAGACGAGCAGCTCATTTTGTATTATTATGAAACTGAGGTGAGAGTGCCATGGATATGATATGTGAAATGGTGTGGCAATCATTGAAGCAAAGGCGATTTTTGTTGCAGCAGGATCTTCTTGTGAAATTTCAATCACCAACTTTGTCCTCATAGTGTGAAAATATTTTGTTGGCACCCACCTACATATGGAGGAATCATCATCAATAAAATAAGAGAAATCAGAGCTTGCAGAGATGTAAGTGTTCATTTTTCCCGCGTGCTGTTCAAGAGTGGAGCAGCAGAGAGAAATAGCTGAAGGTGGTTTGGTGAACCTTCTGCCATGCTCCTAATTTGGCAATGCACATTAATCATCTAGATGCAGATGTACAAGAGGCACAACATGGAGCTATCAACTTTCAGAAGCTGGTGTTTAATGAATGAGGTGACTTGACAAGGTCTAATGCAAGACAATAAATACCATTTCTTTCTGGGGAAACTTGGAATGTAATATTTCTGTGTCTCTCTTTCCTTTTTTACTTTCAACTGTTACCCTTTCAACTGTTACCCTGTTTTATTTATGTTTGAGGTTATTGGTAGTAGTTACTAGTATCAGCTGAGAATGATGTAGTGACTGGAGTATTCGTTTTCCAATTTTGTGGTTGGATCCAAGAAGTTTCTGAAAGCAGCCAGATAGCTATGTGGCATTTATCAAAGGTACAGGAATAATGATAATTTAATGCTGTCTTGAAAGTGAAACTAAAGCAGTGAAGGGGATTAATCTGGGTCTGCAGATAAAAGTTTCCCAGTTTATCCCTGGTGCAACATGTCTTGCAATCCGCCCCTTGTGCCACATGTCACTAAAAGTGAGTGGATTCTGGCTGTGGTCCTGAGTGGGACTTCATGTGACACCATGGAAGCTCTGAGAATGAGGTGAAAGGAACATTTCAAGTCACTTGCAGAATAAATCGTCAAGGGCAGGATTTTTGGCTAAGTATCTGGACGTTATTAGAGACACTTTGAATAAAGTTCACAGTATCCAATTAACATGCAATGATTGTACACTATTTGGCATGACTGGAATAGCCTGCTAGGCTTATTAAGACAAAATGTTGGTGACTTGAGAACTGATAGAGGTTCAAGCAATTGTATCAAATGAAGTAATGTATTTTTATGCACCTGTAGTTCAGCACCTTGGCACAAGGCCAGAAGTGTGATTGAGTGGTTCGAGGGAAACAGTGGCAAGTTCAAATGGATGTGCTGGACCCTACCCTACCTCGTCAGATCTGAACCTGATTGAATACATCAGGGATGTGATTGAACGTGGTGTCAAACCTCATCCCCCCTCCCTGGAATTTATGGGAATTAGGTGACTTGCATGTGCAGATGTGGTGCCAACATTCTCCAGTGACCTACCACGGCCTCAATGCTTCCATGTCACACAGCATCGTTGCTGTTATCCACGCCAAAGGTGGACATACTGACTATTAGGTAAGTGGTCATAATGTTCTGGCTTATCAGTGTACAACATGAACAGGAAGAGTCCCCGACACACTTCCCTGGGGCATAGGTGAAGTTACTTCTACGTCTGATGATGACTCCCCATCCAAGATAACATGCTACATCCTCCCTATCAGAAAATCCTCAACCCAATCACAAATTTCACTTGATACCCCATTTGTTGTGCTTCTTACAATAAGTGTAGGTATGGGACCAAGTCCAATGCTTTTTGGAAATAAAGAAATATTGCATCAACTTGACTGCCTTGACCCAAAGCATGTGAGAAAAGTGCAGGTTTGGTTCCACATGACTGATGTTTTTGGAATTAATACTGGTTGGTATGGAGGTCATTCTGTATGAGACACGTCACTGTGTTTAAGCTCAGAATGTTCTATGATTCTACAATAAATTGATGTCAAGGATATTGGATGGTGGTTTTGTGAATCGCTTCTGCTACTCTTGTTGTAGATGAGTGTCAGCTGTGCTTTTTTCAGAGAACTGGGCACGGTTTTTTGTTTGAGGGATCTACGATAGATTTAGTTGGAAGAGGGACTGACTCAGCCACAATTCAGCATGGAATCTGATAGGGCATCCATAGGACCCAGAGCCTTGTTCAATTTTGTTTCTCAACACCTCTGACACTAACATTTATTTTGCTCATTTTTTCAGTGGTGCAAGGATTAAATTGGGGCAATTCTCCTGGATTTTCCTTTGTAAAGGAACATTTGAAAACAGAGTAAAGCATTTCAGGTTTTGCTTTGCTACCTTCAATGTCAGTTCCTGTCTCATTTGCTAGGGACTGGACACTAACATGTGTGCCACTAACAGCCTTTAGATATAGCCAGAATTCCTTTGGATTTTGTGAAACATCATTGGACAATATTCTGCTATGGTAGTCATTGAAGGCTTCATGCTTTGCTCATTAAGCATGTCTCTAACATGGGGCATAATAATGTTCTCATAATAAATCAACATTCAAATGTGATTTTGGAATGAGAAACCTGCTGTGTAGAAGCCTCTCCTTACTTACAGAATACAGATGGCATTACTCCTACTTACATTGTGTAGTTGCACTGAAAAGCTAATCATCTGGGAATGTAGTACACTTAATGTCAGTTTGAAGTTTGTTGCATGCTGCTTTCATGCTGTTACAACTTTAATGGCCACAAGTGTATATTAAAATGAATCGTGAAACTGATAACTGTTCAAACATCCTGAGTTGTGTTCAAGAGCAGTCAATGTTGACATGAACTGATCATGATAATGTTTCAGAAAAGAGTTTTCCAACTTCTCCAGTTGTCAAACTTTACAAAAACAATTAGGAGATTAGAAATACTCTCTCTTTATTTCTCTCTCTTCTTTATTTAACATGTGCTGGATTTAACAATAATAACATTTGTGTGGTTGAGTACCGTCTGTATCATCATATTACCATTTAAGGAGTTTAGAAAGACTGATATACATTAAATTTACAATGATTATTCAAACTCACAATAAATATTTCCTTGTATTTTAATTCGGATAAGTGAATTAGGTTTTTTAAAAAGTTATGACTTACTTCCTTTTATCCATGGAGCTCCTGTAATAAGTCATTTCAGTCTGTGATCCTTATGAAGACTGACATAACAGTGAATTCAGTAAGAGCATAGTACAGTACTCACATTGCCAAGCACATGGCGCCATTCTTGATCCCCGCCCATCTCGTGGCACTTCCCTAACCTGGGAGGTACGGATTCTTTTGCAGTGAGACACAGTAACTGCGCAAGGACCAGCTCTTGACGGTCTGTTTCATACCACATCTGCAAAAACAGCTTGATTAAGCTTTTAGGCAAAGCTGGGCAATACGTGCCTCAAGCACTGCCATGTTATTAGGTTGTTACAGAAGTTCACAGTGTTTTTCCACAAGTTTAATAAATACAACAGATACATATAACAGAGACACTAGTCATCAGTAACATATTCTCCTTCACTATTTACAACAGACTGCCAATGCCGGGGTAATTTCTCGATTCTGTGACTGGCGAAATTGCATGGTTTTGAAGCAAAGAACTCATTAAGCCACATCTGGGGCGCATTTTCATCCAGAAAGGAAGTTTCTTGATGGTTGTTTAGTACAGAGCAGAAAAGATGAAAAGCTGAGGGCGCATGATCAGGCAAATAAGGTGTGTGTGGAATGACTTCCCAACTCATACAGTCTTCCTGGTTGCTGCTCTTTGACTGCATCTGCAAGATGTCTCATTTGTTGACAATAAATGCCAGCAGTGATGGTTACACCTCAGGGAAGCAATTTGTAATACACCACACTGTTGCTGCTCCACCAGATGCATAACATTATCTTTTGTGGATGTGCGTAGGTCTTTGTATGGGGAGTTGCTACTTTGTTGGGCTCAGACATTCCTTTCTTTTCCTTAGGTTAGCATGAAGACACCATTTCCTGCACCAGTAACGATACATGTTACGAATGGTCAGTGCTGTTCACGAGTCAATTGATAATAAGCAAGCAGAGATGCACATATGGCCACCCTCTGACTATTGTGATTTTGATTTAGAGCACACAGTACCCATGCACCTGATTTTTGAACCTTTCCCACAGCATGCAAATGTCACATGATGGTGGAATGATCACAGTTTATCACTTAATGCCAGTTCTTGAGTAGACTATGTGTATCATTGTGGATTAATGTGTTTAAATGATCTTCATCAAAGCCCAAATGTCTTCCTGAATGTGGAGTCACTAATGCCATAATGATCCTCATTAAAAACAGGAAACTATTTTCTTGCTGTGCTCTATCCAAGGCCATTATCCCCATACATGGCATAAATGTTTCTGGCTGCCTCTACTGCTGCCTCTCTACTGAACTCAAACAGAAGAATACGTGGGAAATATTCCAATTTCTGCACTTGGCATTCCATTTTTAGCATCCACAGCTCCACTCACTATCTCCATATGACAATATGTAAACTCTGAGAGCAACAGGGAACTACAAATAAAAAATGCAATTAATAAACAGACCCACAGCAACAGAAATACCAACGTGCAAAACAAAAATGCTACCTACTTATGCCCCCACTTAATATTTCTTCTCAATGATTATGTCTACAATTGTGTGAAAAGTAAATAGTCATGCATCTTTCAGAAATTTCTTAAATAAATTTGGAATTCTTAATTCACTTCACAGTATATTTAGTTTTCAAGACAATTTGTTATTTATATTACATATTACTTCCAATAAACAGAAATACCATAAATACAGTACCAGGCAAAAAATTACACAGTTTGACAACTGCTACAGAACAAAGAGTTGCTGCAATGCATTAATACATTTGCATTAATTTATCTATATAGAACACTGACAAGAGGATTGTCCCATCAAGAAATGCGACAGTGCTACCAGTAAAAATTTACCATGGTCAAACTGTTGAATGTGCAAGCAGTAAATAATTGCGCTATATTGCTGCACAAAATGAAATAGGGATAATGCAAAGGGTTCTCATTTGTCCTGATTTCTCTGGGACAGTCCCAATTTTTCACAAAATGTCTCAGTGTCCCCAAACCCTCTTTGTAGTTAGCAAAATATTCCAGATTTTCATCTTATGAAGCACAATTTCCGCACCCCCCCCCCCCCCCCTGCCCCAAACTAATCATGTGTTATGCTTTGTTCATGTAACATTATGGAATGTTAGTGTTATGCTTTGTTCACACAAATAAAAGTAAAGTTTATTGGTTGTCAAGTTCAATATAATACATTGATTCTTTCAGAAACTTGACAGTGCCGCAATCTTGTAAACAATTTCATAGGATTTCTAGTACTTGCAGCAGTGACTCTGATAAACTTTATATTAATAATTCCTTCAGTAATAATTGTGAAACACATGTACAAACAAGGGAGAAAGACACTCTAAGAATCCCAGTTTATTAAATGACATGGTGAAAATGCTGAGAGTTCACTTGGTAATGCAAAATTTAGCATTGAACATGCACTGACATAGTAACTCATATTAAGTTCAACCAATATAAATCTGTGCTTCAAGTAAACTCTACAAGATCAAAAACTAATAACTACTAATCAGTGAAGGTAATTTCAGACATGGATAAGCAACTTTTGACACAAGAAGCCACATTTGCATACCACACAGTCTCACAACCTGTGTTTCAGATCTATGGATTGCAGGACTATCATAATTAAATGATGGTCCAACAAGAAGTTCTCATGCTCCCAGAAGAAAACCAAATCAATTATCATGAATGTGACTGTACTATTTTCTGTAGAACAAATAATGAAGGAACTGGAATAAGCACAATTTATTTCAGTGATGATAGGTTCTCAAAGCCATACAGACTTTGAGCCACTTCCTTTAGTGGCTGAGTGGCTACATTTTATGAAATGGATAAAGGCATTATAGAGAGAGTGTTGGAGTTGGTGAACTTTGGTGTTGAAAGTTCTCAGTTTTTGATTTTGTGTGTTTTAGAGATGTTGGGAAAGTCTGATTTTAAGAAAAAGGTTGTAGCAATTTCAACTAACAACATAAATACTATTCATAGAGAGAAATAATTAAAGATAAAAACAATCTTTATTTTAAGTTACAAGAAAAGAGTGAAAATGATTTAATAAGTGTAGGATGTCCTACTCATATTGTGCACAATGCTGTTCAAACTGATGCCGACAGCTTCTTCAACACATACTTGGCAATATCTACAATATTTCCAGGCATTAAAATCCTACTTTGTGTCTCTTGACATATGTCCTATTATTGTGAAGAATTTTTCGAAAATCTGCTCGCCTTCAAAACTCTTTAGTTCCTTTCAATGCAGTTAAGTATTTTCTCCAACAGTATTCTGAGCATTAAAAAAGAAAATGTAATTATAATTGAAGTTGTAGTGAGCATTAAAAAAGAAAATGTAATTATAATTGAAGTTGTAGATGTTGCTCAGCAAGTCAGAAGCCAGAAAATCCAAAGGATTTTTGACATCTACAGTAAAACAGTTGTTATACGAGTTGGAAAGTGACACTTGATCACTCCAATTATAACCGCAGCTTTCTATGTTGCCTGCACTGGATATTTTCGTGAATGGTATGAACCATTTCTGGAACCTCTTCAGCCAATGGAAAAGACTGCCATAAATAAAACCATCAGATGAATTAATGTAGAAGAGTTGTGTAGTTTACTAAAATCTAGTGTCATGAACTTGACTATGTCTGACAGAGAACTGTTTGATGAGTAGGACTGTGTAGGAAAACAGCTGGACTGGAATTTGAAATCAAATTTTATGTCCCGTGAAAGATTGCAGGAAATTTTTACTCATTTTCATAAAGGGTGAGTATGTTTAAAACACATCAGAAGCTTGTTTGAATTTTCACTATCTGTTTCACGTTGTAAAGCATGTTTCAAAAGAGTGTTGTCAGCAATTAAAGCTTTGTAGATAGACTGAGAAAAAAAATCAAGTTAGAAACAGTAGATGCTCTCACAATGATGAAACCACATTTATTAGCCTCTCTTGTATGGATCTACAATTTCACATTTAATGAAAATTAACTTCAAGAGCAAATACACGCCACTAAAAAGTGCTACTCAAGTATCAGGATTTGTGCCATCATCTTATGTGCAAAATGTGTGAAATTTGTGTCCATATTTATAACCAAATTGTATATGTAATACTGTTGTTAACCTCCCATCAGTAGTATCGTAGATTATTATTATGCAGTATTGTGCCTAGTGGCAGGTCTTGTCTTTGCACAGAGAATTTATAACACCAATGTTCCCCTTCTTCAGCTTATTCCTTCAGTCTTTTGTATCTCATTCCCTCTTTCATGTCATCTAGAAGTTGAATTCTTCTTCCTCCTCTTCCTGTAGTTCTTTATATCTTCCCTTTGATGACATCATGTATGAGCCCCTCTTGCCTAAGTATGTGTCCAATTGGCCTTCCTTTGAAGAATTATATCCAGAACAGATTTTTTCGTCTCCTACTCTTCTCAGCACATCGTCATCTGTCACTTGATCCGTCCACTTGATCTTTTCTATTCTTCTCCAGCACCACATTTCAAATCTTTCCAGGTATTTTTGCTCTATTTTCTTCATGATCCACAACTCTGCTCTGCACAATGCAATGCTCCAGATGTAACACTTTACCAGTTTCTTCCTTAATTCCAAGCTCAGCTTGTTGGTCAGCAGAGTGCACTTTTTGCTGAACGTGGCTCTGGTTATGGCATCTTTTGTCAGCAAGCTTCCCAAGTACTTGAACTGTATCACATTCTCCAGTTCTCGATTGTTGACAATTAACCGCAAAGGTTTCTCGATGTTGATTTCCATGCCTTATTTCCTTCCAGTTCCCACCAACCGGTTCATCATTTGTTGTAGTTGCCCTTGATTTTTGGCAAGCACCATCAAGTCATCTGCATATTTGATGATGTTGATGAGTCGTCGTTCTGTCCTGAAGTTTAAGCATCCCTTCAAAGCTTCTCTCACCAGCCATTCTCCACACAGGTTGAGGAGACTCGGTCATGGGAAACATTCTTGTCTGACTCCTCTTCCTATTTCCACACTGTTTCTTTCTCCGTAGTTCAGTCACACTTGTCCTCTTCATCCTAGTTAAAAGCTGAGATTTAGTCTCTAGTCTCTTCAATTGATTCCAGTCACCTTGAGGATGTTCATCGATGCTGTCCAGTTGACTCTACTGAAAGCCTTCTACCAGTCTATGAAACAAGCACAAACTTCTTAGTTAAAGCCAAAAATCGCTCCAAGAAAATCCTCACTGTGCCGATGATGTCTGTGGTTCCTTTTCCTTTCCTAAATACAAACTGGTCCTATCTCATTATTTCTTAAATTTTATGTTCCAGGTGACTGTTGAGTATACTTGTGATGATCTTCAACATGTGTGAGATCAGACTGGTTGTTCTGTAATCACATTTCTTGGCTTCTTGTTTCTTCTCAAGAGCAACCACTGTGACTCCCAGGAAGTCTTCAGGCCATTCTCCAGTTTATAGGTTGTGTTGATGAGTAGCATCAATGCTTTCAAATCTACATTTCCGATTTCTTTCAACAAACTCACTGGTATGCCACTGTCTCCTGTAGGTTTCCCCTTCTTTATGTCCTTAATCGACTTCTCTACTTCCATTGTCAGTAAGCTGAGCCCTTAGATTACATGAAAATCAAGCGTTATTAAGCCTGTATTGACAGTGACTCTATCATGTCGTGACTTTTAAGGGGAGCCGGAGGTGCCTATGCTGCCCATGTTAAAATCACTAAGTTTGAGGAACATTTATGAATAAACTACCAAATAGAAAAATTTGAATTTTTTTTTACGTATAAAGTGGTTTAGTATTGCAGTTAAGACAGAGGGATTTTGGAGTATCTTTTCTAGTTTCCTTCCAATTATTTTTTTTATTAATGACCCAAATTTTTTTACAAATAATTGCTTTATAATTAAACTGAAATGAAACTACTGAACATATTGCCAAATGGCTGTGTTACAATGTAAGTTTGACCACTAGGAGTGCTGTATAAAAATTTCATCTCTCTAGCTTGAGTGGATTTTGAGAAAATGTTCCTTATATTCGAAAAATTCTAAATTACGGGAAATGCTATCAAAGTTTCTCAATACATTCCTGCAATATAGGATGGATTATCAGGGTCTTCTTCTTCATCCTCCAAAAGCTTCCTCTTCTGTCTTCTTTTTTGGCCTGTTGTTCCATCATACTTCATTTGCCTTTCTCTTCTTTCTGCTCCCCTTATCCTTTCTCTGTCAATATTTCTTGGTGCTCATACAGTATTCACCCCAGCTGTAAATCCTAATGCCTTCAGAACTTCACACTTCACACTGTTCCCTTGGTTGTAGGTTGCTATTGAATCATAAATGCCAAAGTTCAATGTTTTTATGCTTACAAACACCCTTTTAGGAATCACTTTCCAAATCAAATTGTTTACGCTCTCATTAGGATTCTGCGTCTTTCCGTGTAGACATTTGTGTAACAATTCTGGCTGTGCTAAGTCATGAAAAATTGGTTTTATTGCATTTATCACAGCTGCTGGCAAACCATGTTTGTGATCATAGTCCTTTTTTGCATTATATTTGCAACAGGAATCTTTTGGGCACAGGCTGTGTTGAGGGGATTCATTGGAAGAGGCAGTATGAAGGAACAATGCCCACACTGCTTTTAGCATATCACTAACATTACTAGTATTTTGCCTTTTAGCATACCCATAGTATCTCTGTAGATGTTCAATCACCTCATCAGTAAGCCTGCCTCTCCCTCCTATTGTCTTTCCATCACTGAGCTTACTTGAACCCAAAGTTTGCTTGAGCCTTCGAAGCCGTGCACCCATACGCTTTTGCACATGCCCAATGCATTCCAAATTTTCAACTACAAATTCATTTCCATATGGTTTCAGTTCCTCTATAGTCTTGAAACATTTGGAGTCACCATCCCCAAGGTAGTATTTGTACCTAATGTTGTATCTGGGAACTGAACGTTCAAAAATTTGTTTCACTCCATCCAATTCCATTGCTCCACTTGATCCACTAAAATTTGCCTCACAGGTTCCACTGTGCTCTCCTTTGATTTTATTTTTGCACCTACAATGTTTTGATAATATTGCAACATCTATCACTTTTGAACTATCTCCACAAGTAGCAGTTACAACCCCATTCAGGGATTTATGACCTCTCTTTTGCCAGGAACCATCTAATGCCACTACCAAATCCCTAGAACCACCGTTCATTTCTACAGATTCCTCCACTGCTTCCTTCATGGTTTTCAAAGCCACATCTTCAACAGAGGATCCTACCAGTTCACAGGAGTACCCAAATTTGCTTGGAGGCGATGGCAAGTTCATAATACCACAAAACAGTTTACCAGCAGCAGACCCTTTTCCAATGGATCGAAGACCATACACAAGTCAAACATTCACATCAAACACTCTAGATCGTCCATTTTCACCAAAGAGACTGGCATGTGAATTGTAGAAAGTCACTTGTTACTTGCAACATGCACAGATTATCTTCATCTCACAAGCTAAACCAAAGTGCTTTCTTATCTCTAGTCCCACTCCTACACTTGAACACATTTTGCACAGAACACTTTCTTTCAGCACAGAAGATAATAATCCAACATTCAGTACTTCGTTAATATCATCACTGTCACTAACATATTCACGAAATCTGTCACTTCCACCAGTCAGCTTCTTGCTAGAAGATGTCACAGGGCTATGGCCGGCCATGTGTTGCTTAGCAGAAGAACGCACTGTTTCAGTAATTGTAGTATCGCAACTTGGTATTAGTGTTAATTTTCTTTTCCCTACGTTCTTCCTCTTCTTATATACACGGTTACTAAAACTTGGCATCGTAACCAGGACAACGCTTTACACAAGAAGTATAATACTACCAACAACAGGCGCAACACTGAACTAATTCGAAACGGTAAACAGCAGAGAGACGGTGTTCCACACTCTTAGCGCTTCATTTGTCACAGAAAACAATGTAGCCAACCCTTGCACACTCGCTGAATGCGTAACACAAGGCGCTGTATGCGTAACAGGCCGAGAAAATCCCAAGCGGTTCGCCAGGAAGTCACGAGAGGGTGTTAGATGCATTCAGCGGCCGCCCATTTCCTCTGCAGGCGTGGGGGAAAATGGTAATAACTCCACTTCTAGGGCGAGTAGAACAATAATTCAAAGTTTACATTAAAAAAAAAAAAAAAAAAAAAAAAAAAAAAAAAAAAAAAAAAATTGAATTGGACCACCTCCGGCTCCCCTTAACCCAACTGTCCTGAATTTTGAGTGATATTTCAAATATATTCTCAATCTGGTTAAAAATAATATGGAAACATACTAATGCATGAGTAGGTCTAATAAGAAAGAAGAAATTAGAATTTTGCACATCGCTAAGACTTAGTTTAAGGACCATGAAAGAAGGTTCTATATATGAAAGTGACCTGGAGTCACTGGAAGGTCTCTGACATTATGTAATCACAAGACAGACATTTTGAAACCAGGTTTTAAACTGAAAAAACATTTCCAGGGCCAGATGTCGACTTTGACCATAAGTTATTAATTATGGACTGCAAATTAAGGCTGAAGCAATTGCAAAATGCTAGGAAATTAAGGAAATATGAACTGGATAAACTGAAAGAAACAAGAGGTTGCTGAGAGTCTCAAAGGTTTAGACAATGATGGGATGATACATAGGAAAGGAATACATTAGGAGACAAGCGGATAGCTTTGAAAGATGAAACAATGAAGGCAGCGGAGAACCAAGTAGGTAAACAGACAGGGCCTAGGAAAAATCCTTGGATAGCACATGAGATACTGAATTTAATTTATGAAACAACAAAATATAAAAATGCAGCATATGAAGCATGCATAAGTACATAAAGATGTCTTAAGAATGAGACTGACAGAAGGTGCAAAACTGCAAAGCAGGAATGGCTAGAGGAGAAAAGCAAAGCTATAGAAGTATGCAAGACTGTGAAAGATAGATGCCACTAAAATGAAAGTTAAAGAGATCTTTGGAAAAAGGAATATTAATAGCTCAGATAGCAAGCCAATATGGAGGAGAGAAATGAATGCTAAAAGGTGGAGGGATGTACCGTACAAAAGGGCTATACAAAGGAAAGAAAACTGAAGACAAAATTATAAAAAGGGAAGAGGAAGTAGAGCCAGATAATACAATACTGGAAGAAGAATTTGACATGGGACTGAAAGACCCGAGTTAAAACAAGGCGGCTCTGGATTAGACAGCATTCTCACACAATGACTTGGGAGACCCAGCAATGACAGAATTATTCCACCTGGTGCGCAAGACATATGAGAGAGACTAAATACCCTTAGACAACAAGAAGAATGTAATAATTCCAGCTCCAAGGAAGGCAGATGTTGACACGTGTGAATATTGCCAAATAATCAGTTTAATAAGTCATAATTAAAAATACTAATTGGAAAATATGGACATTTTAATCGTTTATTTTTTATTTATTTATTTTTTTAAACAGAAGAATGGAAAAATTGGCAGAATATGACCTTGAGGAAGATCAGTTTGAGCCCTGGGGAAATGCAAGGACATGCAAGGCAATACTAGCCATACAACTTTATCCTTGAAGATAGGTTGAAGAAAGGCAAACATACATTTATAGTGTTTATAACTATGTAGAAGGCTTTTGACCATGTTGCCTGGAACATGTTCTTTGAAATTCTGAAGGTAGCAGGGACAAAATAGAGAGAGTGAAAGGTTAGCTGCAATTTGTACAGAAACCAGACTGTAATTATAAGAGTTGAACGACTTGCAAAGAAGCAGCAGCTGAGAATGGAGTAAGTTTGGGTTGTAGCCCATCCCCAATGTTATCCAATCTGTTCACTGATCAAAGCACTAGAGGAAACCAAGGAGAAATTTATAAAGGGAATTAAAGTCCAGGACGACGAACTTAAGACTTAGAAGTTTGCTGAAGAGATTGCAATTTTGTCAGAGATGGCAAAGGGCTTGGGAGATGAGCTGAACAGAATGGATAGTGTATTGATGAAGATAAAAAGACAAACATCAACAAAAGTAAAAGAAGGACAATGGAATGTAGTTGAATTAAATCAGGCATTACTGAGGGAAGTAGACTACAAAATGAGACACCAAAAGCAAGAACCTGGTTTTTAACATGCTACTGTTGTTAAGTGTATACTATCAGCAATTTGAGTTGGAGAAAAGATGTAGACAACTGTACTGATTACTGGAGTTACCAGTGTTTACTGTGGAATGTAACAGAAGATAGGTTAAAACTGTGTAAAGGGCACCAACCATTTCCTCCACTGACCCTCCACAGTTCCTGTTCCTTTACCACATGGCACCTGGCTGTCAATGCCACCTCCCTCTACTACTCCGTGATACACATAGCCTTGCTGCTACTGAACAAAACCTTTCCTAATGTCAACTCACCACAAAGCTACAACCTTCTTCCTGGTCACCATGACCAACTATGTCCTCTCCTATACTTACTTCTCCTTCGAAGGCGTCACTTGCAAACACATCCATGGTATAGCAATGGGCAACTGCATGGCACCATCCTATGCTAATCTACTCATGGCCCATTTAGTGCAATCCTCCTTAACCACCAAGGATTCCAAACCCCCTCACATGGTTCAGATTCAGTGATGTCAACTTTATGATCTAGACTGAGGGTGAGGACCACCCTACCCACATTGCTTCATGACCTTAACACTTCCTTTCCTGTTCACTTTATCTGATCCTCCTCAACCCAACAATCCACCTTCCATGATATCCACCTCAAAGATGGCTGCATCAGTACCTCTGTCCACATCAAACCTACCAACCACCAACATTACTCCTGCTTCACAGCTGCCATCCATTTCACACTAAGAAACTTCTCCACTACAACCTAGCTGCCTGTTGTCATTGCATATGTAGTGATGAGCAGTCCCTCTCCAAATACACCAAAAGTCTCACCGAGGCCTTCACAGACCAAAATTATATTTCCAACATTGCCCAGAAACAGATCTCCCATGCCTTGTCTCACCAGTCATGTACCAACCCCCACATACTTACAGTATAGTGACAAATAATCACTCCCCTCATTACTCAGTACCACGCAGGACTGTTGCAACTGAATCACATTCCTTACAAGGGTTTCAACTGTCTTGAAATAAGGTATATCCTCCCCACTCCTACCACAGTGGTATTCCACTGCATGCCCGACCTACACAATATCCTTGTCTGACCATACTCCACACCTGCTCCCAAACCCCTTGCTGATGGTTCACATCCCTGTGATAGACCTAGCCCACTACCACCCACTCCAGTCCTGTCACTGGTATCTCCTACCCCATCAAAGGCAGAGCCACCTGTGAAAGCAGCCATGTGAACTCTAAAACTAGGCTGCAACCACTGTGCTGCATTCCATGTGGGCATGACAGCTAAAGCTGTCTGTGCACATGAATGGGCACCGCAAAACTCTGGCCAAGACACCAGTCCAGCTGAACATGCCACCCAGTATGATGCACTTTACTCTTCTCACCAACATTATCCTTTCTGAATTGTCCAGGTGGGAACTCCCCCTTCAACATGAACTTCGTTCTCATAACCCCTATGGTTTCAACCTTTGCTAGCTCCTGTTCTCCACCCCCTTCCCATCTTCCATTTCAGTACACACAAGCCTTCTATTTTGCCAACACACCTATAAGTCCTTTCCTTGCCCTTCACACCACCCTTCCCATGCACAGCCTCCCAACACACCACCTTGCACCCCTATCCCGTCCCTCTTGCGTCCCTGTACACTGCTCTATGCAGCACTAGCACCTTCCCCCAACCCTACCCTGCTATCCCCCCCACTCCGTAACTCATGCTGCCTCTTTATCCCCACTACCCACTCCATCTTCACTGCTACACACATCAGACGAAGTTGCAGTTGGGACTTAGCGTGTGTAGACAGTGGTCACGAGCTCACGAGTTGTTGTTGAGTGAATGAGTGAGAGTTGTACTTCTTTCGAAGAATGACTTTGAAAGCTGATATACTTTTATGATTCTTTTCCACTGTGCTTGTCTGTGACTCGATGCTTCTTCTAAGTGGTGAGTAGCAAACTATCCTATCCATTTTATTATTAAGAAACAAATTAGGTTTGATGGGAAATTATTTATGGAGAATGGAGATTTAAAAAATAAAATTGGAATTATTTTTGGGAAATATACTAAGCCTGGGTAATCTAAGGATGCATATAGAATCTGTGGCCTGTAACCAAGCTAAGAGCACATTTGCCATTAACAATATTAAAATATGGATATTATGCATTGTTCCAATCAAATTTGAACTACAAAACACATTATTAACTCTGCAGAAAAAAGATCTTTCATAATTAACTGTAGAGAGAAACATGGAGACTCATGCCTTAATTTGTTTCTGAGCTGCAAAGTCCTTACCATTGTTATTGTGTTATGGTCTTCAGTCCAGAGACTGGTTTGATGCAGCTCTCCATGCTACCCCATCCTGTGCAAGGTTCTTCATCTCTGAGTAACTACTGCAACCTACAGCCTTCTGAATCTGCTTGGTGTACTCATACCTTGGTCTCCCTCTGCAATTTTTACCCTCCACGCTTCCCTGCAGTACTAAATTGGTGATCCCTTGATGCCTCAGAACATGTCCAACCAACTGATCCCTACTTCTAGTAGAGTTGTGCCACAAATTCCTCTTCTCCCCAATTCTGTTCAGTACCTCCTCATTAGTTACGCGATCTACCCATCTAATCTTTAGCATTCTTCTGCAGCACCACATTTCTAAAGCTTCTATTCCTTCCTTGCCTACACTGTTTATCATCCATGTTTCACTTCCATGTATGGCTACATTGCATACTTTCAGAAAAAACTTCCTGACACTTATACTCGATGTCTTCTTCAGAAATGCTTTCCTTGCCACAGCCAGTCTACATTTTATATCCTCTCTACTTTGACCATCATCAGTTATTTTGCTCCCCAAATAGCAAAACTCATCTACTACTTTAAGTGTCTCATTTCCTAATCTAATTTCCTCAGCATCACCTGATTTAATGTGATGACATTCCATTATCCTTGTTTTGTTTCTGTTGATGTTAATCTTATATTCTCCTTTCAAGGCACTGTCCATTCAGTTCAACTGCTCTCCCAGGTCCTTTGCTGTCTCTTGACAGAATTACAATGTCATCGGCAAACCTCAAAGTTTTTATTTCTTCTCCATGCATTTTAATTCCTACTCTGAATTTTTCTTTTGTTTCCTTCAATGCTTGCTCAATATACAGATTGAATAACATCGGGGATAGGCTACAACCCTGTCTCACTCCCTTCTCAACTACTGCTTCCCTTTCATGGCCCTCAACTCTTATAACTGCCATCTGGTTTCTGTACAAATTGTAAATAGCCTTTTGCTCTCTGTATTTGACCCTTGCCACCTTCAGAATTTGAAAGAGAGTATTCCAGTCAACATTGTCAAAAGCTTTCTCTAAGTCTGCAAATGCTAGAAAAGTAGGTTTGCCCTTCCTTAATCTACCTTCTAAGTCCTAGGTTAGTACTGCCTTGCGTGTTCCAACATTTCTATGGAATCTAAACTGATCTTCCCCGAGGTCGGCTTCTACCAGTTTTTCCATTCGTATGTACAGAATTCGTGTCAGTATTTTGCAGCCGTGACTTATTAAACTGAAATTTTCACACCTGTCAACACCTGCTTTCTTTGGGATTGGAATAATTATATTCTTCCTGAAGACTGAGGGTATTTCGCCTGTCTCATACATCTTGCTCACCAGATGGTACAGTTTTGTCACGGTTGACTCTCCCAAGGCTATCCATAGTTCTAATGGAATGTTGTCTATTCCCGGGGCCTTGTTTTGACTTAGATCTTTCCGTGCTCTGTCAAATTCTTCATGCAGTATTGTATCTCCCATTTCATCTTCATCTACATCCTCTTCCATTTCCATAATATTACTGTCAAGTACATCACCCTTGTATAGACCCTCTATATACTCCTTCCACCTTTCTGCTTTCCCTTCTTTGCTTAGAACTGGTTTTCCACTTGAGCTCTTGATATTCATACAGGTAGTTCTCTTTTCTCTAAAGGTATCCTGTAGGCTGTATCCATCTTACTCCTAGTGATATATGCCTCTACATCCTTACATTTGTCCTCTCGCCATCCCTGCTTAGCCATTTTGCCCTTCTGTTGATCTCATTTTTGAGATGTTTGTATTCCTTTGTGCATGCTTCATTCACTGCATTTTTATATTTTCTCCTTTCATCAATTAAATTCAATATCTCTTCTGTTACCCAACAATTTCTACTAGCCCTCATCTTTTTACCTAATTCATCCTCTGCAGCCTTCACTGTTTCATCTCCCAAAGCTACCCATTCTTCTTCTAATGTATTTCTTTTTTCCGTTCTTGTCAATTGTTCCCTAATGTTCTCTCTTAAACACTCAACAACCTCTGGTTCTTCCAGTTTATCCACATCCCATCTCCTTATAATGCCACCTTTTTGTGGTTCCTTAGGTTTTAATCTACAGTTCATTAGCAATAAATTGTGGTCAGAGTCCACATCTGCCCCTGGATATCTCTTACAGTTTAAAACCTGGTTACTAAATATCTGTCTTCCCTTTATATAATCTATCTGAAACCTTCCAATGTCTCCAGGCCTCTTCCACGTATACAACCTTCTGTCATGATTCTTAAACCAAGTGTTACCTATGATTAAGTTATGCTCTGTGCAAAATTCTGACAGCTTCCTCTTCCATTCCTTACCCCCATTCCATATTCACCTACTAATTTTCCTTCTCTTCTTTTTCCTACTATCGAATTCCAGTACCCCGTGACTATTAAATTTCCGTCATCCTTCACTATCTGAATAATTTCTTTTATCTCATCATACATTTCTTCAATCTCTTTGTCATCAGCGGAGCTAGTTGGCATCTAAACTTTTACTACTGTGGCAGGTGTGGGCTTTGTGTCTATCTTGGATAAAACAAGGCATTCACTATGCTGTTCATGGTAGCTTACCTGTGCTCCTACTTTTTATTCATTATTGAACTTACTCCTGCATAACGCCTATTCGATTTTGTATTTATAACCCTGTATCCACCTGACCAGAGGTCTTGTTTCTCCTGCCACCAAACTTCACTAATTCCCACTATACCTAACTTTAGCCTATTCATTTCCCATTTTAAATTTTCTAACCTACCTGCCCGATTAAGGGATCTCACAATCCACACCCCAATCTGTAGAATGCCAGTTTTCTTTCTCCTGATAACGATGTCCTCCTGAGTAGCCCCCACCCGGAGATCCGAATGGGGGGACTATTTTACCTCCGGAATATTTTATCCAAGAGGATGCCATCATCATTTAACCATACAGTGAAGCTACATGAACTCGGGAAAAATTACAGCTGTAGTTTCCCCTTGGTTTCAGCCATTCGCAGTACCAGCACAGCAAGTCCGTTTTGGTTAATGTTACAAGGCCAGATCAGTCAATCATCCCAACTGTTGTCCCTGCAACTACCAAAAAGGCTGCTGCTCCTCTTCAGGAACCACACATCTGTGTGGCCTCTCAACAGATACCCCTCCGTTGCACCTACAGTATGGCTATCTGTTTCGCTGAGGCACGCAAGCCCCCCCACCAACAGCAAGGTCCATGGTTCATGAGGGGGGGCAATTGCAAATGTATAAATAGCCACAGAACAAAGAACAGTAATGATTGGAGAAAAAAAAATACATCCAATATTGGTGTGAACCAGCCAATGGCCAGCTCAGTACTATCACTGCTCTTTCTACTACCAAACAAATAGGAGCTCTGAACTAAATTTTGGTCCTAGATTCATGTTATTCTCTAGAATGCCAAATTAACAGAGATTTCTGCAGGGCCTACACAGAAACATTAAATTCACTTCTGCTCTCTTTATCTGAAAAAGATACAAATAAACAAGTTTTGATAGTATTAAGTAATCTGCAACAAATTTAAGATCAATGAAATCAACACGCTCTAACTAAGTCATTGCATATCATATCATATCAATGAAAATACATTAAAGCGCCAAAGAAACTGGTATAGGCATGCGTACTGAAATACAGAGGTACGTAAACAGGCAGAATACAGCACTGCAGTTGGCAACACCTAAATAAGACAAGTGTCTGGCACAGTTGTTAGATCGATTACTGCTGCTACAATGGCAGGTTATCAAGATTTAAGTGAGTTTGAATGTGGTGTTACAGTCAGCGCATAAGCAATGGGACACAGCATCACCGAGGTAATGATGAAGTGGGGATTTTCCCATATGACCATTTCACAAGTGTATCATGAATATCAGGAATATGGTAAAACATCAAATCTCTGACATCGCTGCAGCTGGAAAAAGATCCTGCAAGAATGGAACCAACGATGACCGAAGAATTGTTCAGCATGACAGAAGTGCAGCCCTTCTACAAATTGCTGCTGATTTCAACATTGGGCCATCAACAAGTGTCAGCATGTAAACAATTCAATGAAACACTTTTGATATGGGCTTTCGGAGCCAAGGGCCCACTCTTGTACTCTTGATGACTGCATGCAGGGTGCATGCGTGGACGAGGAAAAAAAATCCCCGGATTTTTCCTGGATTTCCCGGTTAAAAATACACTTTTTCCTTGTTACGTAACAGTATACTTTTCCTCAAAACTGTGAATCTTATCAATCCTTTCAATGGTTGTGGTTTTATACACCGGCATAGAATTTCCCGGCACTTTAGAAAACGAAACTCAGGGAACAAACATGTTTCAGAAAGATGTCTGATGTGCAGCAACATGTACACTGTATATTTTCGTATTACGGTAGTATAAATTTGAATTCCACCAAACACCGCATGTTACTTTCTGAAGGGTTGAAATCGAGATTACGATGTACTTTTGTAAGCCAGTCATAGCTCATGTCAAGCAATCTCGGCAGCCGATGACAGCGGATATTCATAGCCTAGGACACGTGATGTAGTCAGTCAACAGCATCACTGTTAAGTAGCGTGAACACACAAATAGGAAAAAGCAATGGTTTAAATTAATATACAGAGTGTTGTTACAAGAAAAGAAAAGCTTTCACATATAATATTGGTCTCTAAGATTAATAAGCTGCAAGAGAAGCTAAGCTTTCACACACAATGTTGATCTTTTTTGCGCGTGTTACACTTTAAGATGCATCACACAGATGTGCAAGTAAAATTTTTAACAACGACATAAATGTCTGATCTTCTGGGATCGAAAATATTCTAAATGGCCGTCCTCAAAGATTTGATTTTTGAATGAGAGTCAAACGCTCTGTGATTTAAGAAATTCATCGGACATTCGCGCACAGAGTTCATATTGTGTAAACGGAAATTTACTTTACTTGAATGTAATGCTTTTCAAACAACCAATAGGAATATTTTCCCGCGACCTGTTAGAAATTGATTCGTTTCAGCAGTTGCGCCAGATAACAGGCGTCGCCGCACTTGGGCAGCCACGATGACGCAGGAAGTCCGTACATTCGTACGTGTAAAACATTAAAAGATCTTACATTATGTCATAAAAGAAACAAGACATCAGAGGATACTCCAAGAGCATGGGAATTTTGTGAACCATACTAAAATGCACAATTCGGCTTCAAGTGCACATTCGTATGTCCAGATTCAGATGTAAATTTTCTTGGAGTACCAGTAGCATATTATCCCATGTTTGGTTCTTTATTATGGCATAATCCCATACAAACAGCATAGTGAATGCATTATTGTGGCCAAGATAGACACAAAGCCCATGCCTACAACAGTAGTACAAGTTTATATGCCAACAAGCTCTGCAGATGATGAAGAAATTGAAGAAATGTATGACGAGATAAAAGAAATTATTCAGGTAGTGAAGGGAGACGAAAATTTAATAGTCATGGGTGACTGGAATTCGTCAGTAGGAAAAGGGAGAGAAGGAAACACAGTAGGTGAATATGGATTGGGGGGAAGAAATGAAAGAGGAAGCCGCCTTGTAGAATTTTGCACAGAGCATAACTTAATCATAGCTAACACTTGGTTCAAGAATCATAAAAGAAGGTTGTATACCTGGAAGAATCCTGGAGATACTAAAAGGTATCAGATAGATTATATAATGGTAAGACAGAGATTTAGGAACCAGGTTTTAAATTGTAAGACATTTCCAGGGGCAGAAACACAATCTATTGGTTATGAACTGCAGATTGAAACTGAAGAAACTGCAAAAACGTGGGAATTTAAGGAGATGGGACCTGGATAAACTGAAAGAACCAGAGGTTGTACAGAGTTTCCGGGACAGCATAAGGGAACAATTGACAGGAATGGGGGAAAGAAATACAGTAGAAGAAGAATGGGTAGCTCTGAGGGATGAAGTAGTGAAGGCAGCAGACGATCAAGTAGGTAAAAAGACGAGGGCTAATAGAAATCCTTGGGTAACAGAAGAAATATTGAATTTAATTGATGAAAGGAGAAAATATAAAAATGCAGTAAATGAAGCAGGCAAAAAGGAATACAAACATCTCAAAAATGAGATCGACAGGAAGTGCAAAATGGCTAAGCAGGGATGGCTAGAGGACAAATGTAAGGATGTAGAGGCTTGTCTCACTAGAGGTAATATAGATACTGCCTACAGGAAAATTAAAGAGACCTTAGGAGAGAAGAGAACCACTTGTATGAACATCAAGAGCTCAGATGTCAACCCAGTTCTAAGCAAAGAAGGGAAGGCAGAAAGGTGGAAGGAGTATATAGAGGGTTTATACAAGGGCGATGTACTTGAGGAAAATATTATGGAAATGGAAGAGGATGTAGATGAAGACGAAATGGGAGATAAGATACTGTGTGAATAGTTTGACAGAGCACTGAAAGACCTGAGTCGAAACAAGGCCCCGGGAGTAGACAACATTCCATTAGAACTACTGATGGCCTTGGGAGAGCCAGTCATGACAAAACTCTACCATCTGGTGAGCAAGATGTATGAGACAGGCGAAATACCTACAGACTTCAAGAAGAATATAATAATTCCAATCCCAAAGAAAGCAGGTGTTGACAGATGTGAAAATTACCGAACTATCAGTTTAATAAGTCACAGCTGCAAAATACTAACGCGAATTCTTTACAGACGAATGGAAAAACTAATAGAAGCGGACCTCGGGGAAGATCAGTTTGGATTCCGTAGAAATGTTGGAACACGTGAGGCAATACTAACCTTACGACTTACCTTAGAAGAAAGATTAAGAAAAGGCAAACCTACGTTTCTAGCATTTGTAGACTTAGAGACAGCTTTTGACAATGTTAACTGGAATACTCTCTTTCAAATTCTGAAGGTGGCAGGGGTAAAATACAGGGAGCGAAAGGCTATTTACAATTTGTACAGAAACCAGATGACAGTTATAAGAGTCGAGGGGCATGAAAGGGAAGCAGTGGTTGGGAAAGGAGTGAGACAGGGTTGTAGCCTCTCCCCGATGTTATTCAATCTGTATATTGAGCAAGCAGTAAAGGAAACAAAAGAAAAGTACGGTGTAGGTATTAAAATTCATGGAGAAGAAGTAAAAACTTTGAGGTTCGCCGATGACATTGTAATTCTGTCAGAGACAGCAAAGGACTTGGAAGAGCAGTTGAACGGAATGGACAGTGTCTTGAAAGGAGGATATAAGATGAACATCAACAAAAGCAAAACGAGGATAATGGAATGTAGTCAAATTAAGTCGGGCGATGCTGAGGGGATTAGATTAGGAAATGAGACACTTAGAGTAAAGGAGTTTTGCTATTTAGGGAGTAAAATAACTGATGATGGTCGAAGTAGAGAGGATACAAAATGTAGACTGGCAATGGCAAGGAAATCGTTTCTGAAGAAGAGAAATTTGTTAACATCGAGTATAGATTTAAGTGTCAGGAAGTTGTTTCTGAAAGTATTTGTATGGAGTGTAGCCATGTATGGAAGTGAAACATGGACGATAAGTAGTTTGGACAAGAAGAGAATAGAAGCTTTCGAAATGTGGTGCTACAGAAGAATGCTGAAGATAAGGTGAGTAGATCACGTAACTAATGAGGAGGTATTGAATAGGATTGGGGAGAAGAGAAGTTTGTGGCACAACTTGACTAGAAGAAGGGATCGGTTGGTAGGACATGTTTTAAGGCATCAAGGGATCACAAATTTAGCATTGGAGGGCAGCGTGGAGGGTAAAAATCGTAGAGGGAGACCAAGAGATGAATACACTAAGCAGATTCAGAAGGATGTAGGTTGCAGTAGGTACTGGGAGATGAAGAAGCTTGCAGAGGATAGAGTAGCATGCAGAGCTGCATCAAACCAGTCTCAGTACTGAAGACCACAACAACAACAATCCCATACATGCTAGAAGATGAAAACGTGAACTTGAAATGCAGCGAACAGTTGAAACTAGCCAATAGTATGGAATTAAACACGTCGTTTCAAATAAATAGTATGGAATTAAACACTTCGTTTCAAATAAATTGACTGTCTCAGCAGAAAAGATTAATGAAAGTCAAATTTCTTTAACAAACCGTAAAAATAACTTCATTGTTCTGCAAAGCGATTACCGCTTGACTGTCAGAAAGGTGGAAAAAAATAAAATCTGAAACTAGTAACATATTTTAGCCTTGTGTAATTATGTGAACGTTTTTTAATTCACTTGATAGCTCCCGGCCACAGAAATCCGTTTAGTTTGAATTTGACGTGAGAGCAATAAACGAAGAGGAAACAGCAAAACCACTTAACGTAAACACGGGTCACGTGGAGACCACCACCTCCCCACTACAACTCCGACTGCTCTGTGCATCAGATCCGGATCTACGATATTTCCGAACCGCAACAATATTAGATAGTGGCACTCCCCCTCCCTCAAGCGTTTGAGGCACGCCGCCAAAATTTAAAAAATCGACTTTTAAAAAATATCTTTATTTTGTAGCGCACGTCTTTCTGAAGAGTCTGATACATAAGACATGTTCGAGAGAACGTAAGACATGTTATTTAGTCTCTGTGCCGAAGTGCAGTACCACGCCTCTTCACACAGCATTCATCCATCACACGTCTCTGTATTTTGCTCTGTGGAATTCAAACGTGTAATATTTTGTAATGGGTGCCACCAAACCATATTCAGGCCAGTGGAAATTAAAATGTCCTGTGGTGCATCTCCTGCTCCCAGTTGGCCGGTTTGACACCTGCCCCTCTTTAAAAAATCTCGCAGTTAATAAGGGATGGGATTATTTGTACTGGCAGAACAAGAACTCTTCAGGAAATTTGTAGTCTTTACTGCCTATTAGCTAATAACTTGCTGTTTTGTGTGACATAATACATTATGCATGCATTCAAAAATCAACTTAGGATTCATTCAGAAATCAACTTAGAATATGATAAAAAAAATGTTCAAAAACCAACAGGGATGCGTTCAAAACCACATTAGCTATTTTTTTTTTTGTAACTGCTCGGGGCGGACGTCGCAAGACACCCGTTTCAATTCGCCCTTGATCCATTAAACTCAGTTTTTTTTATTACAGAGGGCAGCTAACCCTCTAACCCAGGGCCGGCCAGAAATTCTGCACGCGTGCGGTGCTCCTGCACATGTGCAACTTCCGGGTCACAGCGTGCACGCCACAACCGTCAGCTTTCATGTAGTGCAACTTTCTACGCACAGGTGTCGCTTTATCCACTTGCTGGGATACTCTGTACCGGGGCATTCTAGTGCTCTTTCCACAGCTTGCAAGCCAACCATGGGAAGGTATTTCGCGTATTAAACATTTAATATACTGTCACAGTCTACTCATTGAGACGTCTACTTTTATGTTAACAGTTTAACCCAGTAAGACAAGTAATACAGTTAACAACCATGGGTTTTTATTAAGGCAGCTTGACTGACGGCACGTAAATACGAGTAATGTTTTTGATCTAGTATTTAAGAAAGAGAGCACTTAGCGACTTCCAACGAACCTTATTCATGATTTCAAATAACATTAAACTAATGCAAGGTTTCCTATAACTAATTCTCGGTGCCCTCAGTTACACCCACATAATTTCTGTCTCACTGACCTCTGAACAGAATGATAACCGCAGACCTCGCGATGATTACCTGTTATTTGAATACCATTATTGCTACATCTTTCATCAGCTCTGTCTGAAATCTGCATAATAACCGACAATTAGATGAATGTTACGTTTTATCGACTTCTGCTGAGCGTAGCCCTCCACACATTTTTTTTTAAAAAAAAAAAGGTAAATGTAAGTATACATTGGAACAATCGGTTTAATGACTAACTTCCCTGATAATAATGTAACATGGAGCAGAATGAGGCACTAATGCACAGTTAGTAAACAATAATTTTTAATTATGAATGGAATAAATCCAAACACATTTATCACAAGTCATGAGAAACGATAATCAAGTTGATGTGTCTCATCCATTTTCTTAAGGACATTTAATTTTGCTTGCTGTTCTTCACTCTTGAGTACACTACACTCGTCTTTGTGATATGTATTGTAGTGTCTTTCAATTGAAAACTTAACGCTGGCATAGCAAACACTCTGAGTTTTCACCAACGGCTACAAAAAAGAATTGCAGTTCCCAGTCATTTTTAAACGACTGAACATAGATCTCCCGTCCTTTGCTTCTTCACAGTACCTGCCATTCCTCAGTACTTCTCTGTTAAGGTTACGGTTACCAGGGGTAAACGAGACTGGGTATGTTGCGCTCTTGCTTGTACCACATAAACAGGGAAATGAAGCCACCGCTGTTCATTTAGGACACATGTCTAATAACAGATGTCGCTGTCGCTCGCTGTCGCACATGTGCAGCACTTCCGCACGTCTGCACACTGTGCAGCGTTTGGCCGGCCCTGCTCTAACCGAACAGCTACCGTTCCGGCTACAATATAAGAGAAGAAAGATGTGCATTAATCTGAACAGACCAACATGCGCTGGATGCCCCGCCCCCCTCCCCTTGAAACTGCAGATATCCCGGTTTCTCCCCGCCTCCTAGTTGTGACATTGCGCCCATCGGAGACAATTTGTTGTTATGAAACATTGCATAGTCTTCCTAAAGCATTTGACACATTTTGCTGTTGGCAGACGCTTGTATGAGCACTGTGTTTTGTTCTTGTATATGGTGCATTTCCTTTCCAACTTAAGTTTTATTTCCCCCCCCCCCCTCCCCCGATCGTGCTTTATTGCTGAAGTATTATTCTGCAGTAATGAGATACAGCAATATTCTTTCTTAGAGTATTGGTTCTTACCAGTCAAAGTTACAAAAATTAAACTGAAAACTAAAACAATGAAAAATTCCCGGAATTCTAAAAAATTCCCGGGTTTTTCACGGATCTCCCGGTTGTCCCGGGTTGTATACACCCTGTGCATGACACAAAGCTTTATGCCTGGTCTAGGCCTATCAATACTGAAACTGGACTGGTGATGACTGGAAACACGTTGCCTGGTTGGACGAGTCTCATTTCATATTGTATCAAGCAGATAGACATGTACAGGTAGGGAGACAACCTCATGAAACCCTGGACCCTGAATGTCAGTGAGGGACTGTTCAAGCTGGTGGATGCTCTGTAATGGTGTGGGGCATGTGGAGCTGGGGTGATATGATTGATTGGTTTAAAAGAGGGGGAAGGGACCAAATTACGAGGTCATCGGTCCCTTGTTCCTAATAAAACAATGCCACAAGTGTGAGAGTAAAACAGACGAGACATATAACACAAAATGGAAAGAAAGGAAAAACCATAAGAATGAAGAAAAGGCAACCAACACTAAATGGAGCAAAAGAGGACAAGAAAATAACACAGAGATGCTAGAAACAGAAGAGAGTAAAACAAGAAAGCAGATTACAGTGGCTGATTGACCACAAGAATAAAAAGGAAAAGCCAGCCACACGGCAACACACATTAAAACCTCCACCCTAAAAGCAGTAGGGTGGAGGACACAGAGGGACAAAGGACATGCACTAAAACGTAGATCAAATGATAAAAAATACCCTCATGAATAAAATGTAAAACTAAATCAGCCAATGAGGCGTTGTCAGATAAAATGAGCGGCAACGAGTCCACTAACCCAAGAATTCGTCGCTGGGCAGTCACAGTAGGACAGTGCACCAGAATATGGGCCACTGTCAACCGGGCGCCGCACCGACACTGAGGTGGGTCTTCACGGCGCAAGAGGTAACAGTGGGTTGGCCAAGTGTGGCCAATGTGGAGCCGGCAAAGACAACTGATTCCCTGCGAGAGGCCAGCATGGAAGACTTACACACATTCATCATCTTCCTTAATAACACGCAGTTTGTTGTGCATACTGTTATGCCATTCCGTCTCCCAAAGCAAAAAAACCCTGTGGTGTAAGTCAGAACACAGGTCAGGTTCAGAGATGCCCATCTTCAGAAGCGATTACCGCATAGCCTGTTTCGCCACCCTGTCGGCAAGTTCGTTGCCTGGGATGCCATCGTGGCCTGGGGTGCACACAAACACCACTGAACGACGGGACTGGTCCAAAGCATAGATGGACCCTGGATGGACGCTACCAAAGGGGTGGTGACGGTAGCATTGGTCGATAGCTTGTAGGCTGCTCAAGAAGTCAGTACACAGAAGAAACGATTCCTTGGGGCATGAACGGATAAACAGAAGTGCACGAGATAGGGCCACCATCTCTGCAGTGAATACACTGCAACCACTGGGCAAGGAATGCTGTTCAATATGGCCTCTGTGGACAAACGCGAATCCAACATGACCATCAGCTATCGAGCCGTCGGTGTAAACCACTTCAGAGCCCCGGAACACTTCAAGAATCGAGAGGAAGTGATAGCGGAGAGCCACAGGGTTAACGGATTCCTTAGGGCCATGTGAAAGGTCCAGGCAAAGCTTTGGCCTACAGCTGCACCATGCAGGCGTACGTGAATGGACCTCGAGGAGAGTTGGTGAAGCGAAGGACTCCTGTTCATACAGATGCAATTGCATGCAAACCACAATCGTTAGCCCTGACCTGGGCTGCCTATGCGGGAGGTGAACTGTCGTGGTTGGGAAAAGAAGAACATAATTAGGATGTTCAGCAGAGCTGTGAATGCGTGTAATGTAACTGGCAAGCAGTTCTGCCTATCTGATCTTCAATAGAAAACTCCAGCCTCCACCAGTATGCCTGTCACCGGACTCGTCCTAAAAGCTCCTGTCGCTAGTCTAACTCCGCAATGGTGCAATGGGTCGAGTAAACACAATGCTGAGGGCATCGCCGAACCATAAATCACATTCCCATAGTAAAAGGCAGGACTGAACAAGGGCTCTGTAGAGCTGCAGCAGCATGGAGCGATCTGCACCGCAGCTGGTGTTGCTCAGGCAATGGAGCGCATTGAGGTGCTGCCAACACTTTCATTTAAGCTGATGAAGATGAGGAAGCCAAGTCAAACGAGTGTCAAAAACCAGACCTAAGAATCGATATGTCTCCACTACAGTGAGTGGATCAACATTCAGGTAAAGTGCTGGTTCCAGATGAACGGTACGATGCCGACAGAAATGCATGACACATGTCTTTGTGGCGGAAAACATTGGCTAGAACCCATGACTGCACCTTGTGGATGGATCCCTTTAGATGACGCTCAGTAACACCAGTACTGGAGCAGCAACACAAAATGCAGAAGTCGCCTGCATACACAGAAAGTGAGACGGAGGGCTCGACAGCTGCTGCTAGACCATTAATGGTCACTAAAAATAGAGGGACACTCAATACAGAGCCCTGCGGGACCCCATTCTCCTGGATATGGATGGAACTATGGGGGGCACCAACTTGGACACAGAATGTACGGAGCGATAGGAAACTTCGGATAAAAATTGGGCACAGGTCCCGGAGACCTCATGCATACAATGTGGCAAGGATATGATGTCGCGAGATCGTGTCATGTGCTTTTCGTAAATCAAAAAGACGGCAACCAGGTGTTAGTGTCTGGAAAAGGTTGTTTGGATGGCAGACTTAAGGGACACAAGATTACCAGTGGTGGAGCGACCCTGGCGGAAGCCACACAGACATGAAGCCAGTAGGCCACGTGACTCCAGAAGCCAACCCAACTGCTGACACACTATACATTCCAGAAACTTACAAAGAACGTTGGTGAGGCTGATGGGCCGATAGCTATCCACATCAAGCGGGTTTTTACCTGATTTGAGCAGCAGAATGATGGTGCTCTCCCGCCACTGCGACGGAAAGACGCCATCGGACCAGATCTGGTTGAAGATGACGAGGATATGTCGCTTGTAGTCAGAAGAGAGATGTTTAATCATCTGGCTGTGGATTCGATAAGGCCCAGGAACTGTGTCTGGGCAATGTGCAAGGGCAGTGATGAGCTCACACTCTGTAAATGGGGCATTATAGGATTCACTGTGGCGTGTAGTGAATGAGAGGACTTTCCCTTCCAGCCGCCATTTGAGAGTTCGAAAGGCTGGGGGGTAATTTTCCGAAGCAGAGACTTGAACAAAGTGCTTAGCAATCGCGTTTGCATCGGTAGATAACATGCCATTTATGTTAACATCGGGAACATCTGGTAGGGTCTGGTACCCGAAAACATGTTTGATCTTGGCCCAGGCTTGGGAAGGTGACGTATGGCACCCAATGGTCAAGACATCACTCTCCCAACATTCTTGCTTCCATCGTTTGATAAGTTGGCGAAGGCAAGCATGGAGCCATTTAAAGGCTATGAGGTGCTCCAGGGAAGGATGCCACTTATGTCGCTGTAGAGCTCGCCGACACTCCTTAATTGCTTAAGCGTGTTCCGGCGACCACCAAGGGACTGCCTTACGTCTTGGGCATCCTAAAGAGCGAGGGATTGCGTTTTCTGCCGAAGAAACAATTGTTGTAGTCACCTGCTCAACCATTACATCAATGTTACTGAGTGGGGGAGATTCAACGGTGACAGCAGAGGCGAAAGTTTCCCAGTCTGCCCTGTTTAAAGCCCATCTGGGCAAGTGTCCGTGGGCCTGATGCTGGGGCAGTGACAGGAAGATGAAGTGGTCACTACCACACAGGTCACCATGTGCTCTCCAGTGGATAGATGGGAGAAGTCCTGGGTGCAAATTGATAAATCAATGGCCGAGTAACTAACATGAGCCACACTGTAATGTGTGGCGGCCCCAGTATTTGAGAGGCAGAGGTCGAACCGAGACAGTAAAGTTTCGACATCTCTGCCTCGGCCAGTAAAGCACAGTGCCACCCCACAAGGTGTTATTAGTGTTAAAATCTACCAAAAGTAGGAAAGGTTTAGGGAGTTGACCAATCAGTGCAGCTAACACATTCAGGGGTACTGCACCATCTGGAGGAAGGTATACGTTGCGGACAGTTATTTCCTGCGTCATCCTTATTCTGACAGCCACAGCTTCAAAAGGGATTTGAAGAGGCACAGTGTCACTACAGACTGAGTTTAGGACATAAACACAAACTCCACCTGACACTTGATTATAGTCACTACGGTTCCTGTAATATCCCTTATAGCCGTGGAGGGCGGGGGTCTGCATTGCCAGGAACCAGGTTTCCTGGAGGGCAATGCAGATAGTACGTGTAAAGCTTAACAGTTGCCATAGCTCAGCCAGGTGGTGGAAAGAACCGAAGAACCACCACAACTCCACTAGAGGATGACGTCATCGTGAGACTGGGAAGACATGAAACATTCAATGAGGCAGTTTACACCACAGTCACCTGTTCCCACCGACTTATTGCCTGAGCAGTCGATATTCATTGTGTCTGAGGGTCTGGCGAGATCTAGGTCCTCAGCAGATGCCAGAATCTCCACTCTATCCTCAGATGCAGAGCTTGTAGGTAGCGGTGGTGTGGTTGCATTTCTTTGGTCTTAGGGGGTATTCTTTTTGGATTTCTCTCGCTGCTCCTTGGGATTCCCTGGCTGGGCGGACTTCACTAGATCTGTCTCCGGGACTGAGGATGAGCGTGAAGCCCTACGACCAATTGCTTTTGGGCTCTTCAGCCATTGGCGGGTGTCATCTCTCTCACTAGCAGAAACATGGGAAGAGAGAGACCCAAGGGACCCCTTCCTAGCGAGAGAAGCCAAAGAAGACTTATGCTTCTCCGGATTAGAAGGGGGGACGAATGTCCCCGACGGTTGGGGGAAGGGGGTGTTGCTCCCGAAGTAGGTGGTGCAGGAGCAACAGGGAGGGAAATGCCCCCTATCATCAAGTGGCTAGGTGTAGTCTTCCGGCTCTGAGAGGTGACTGGGGTTGGCAGAGCTGGCGGTGTCAGAACTGTTGTAGCAGTGGTGTAAGATGATGTCATACGTAGAGGATGCAGGTGTTCAAATTTTCTCTTAGCCTCAGTGTAGGTCAGTCGGTCCAGGATCTTGTACTCCGTGATTTTCCTTTCTTTCTGGAGAATCCTACTGTCTGGCGAGCAAGGCGAATCGTGCTCTCTGCAGTTGACACAGATGGGAGGCGGGGCACATGGAGTATTGGAATGTGATGGGTGTCCACAATCTTGACATGTGATGCTGCAAGTACAGTGGGAAGACATATGGCTGAACTTCCAGCACTTAAAGCACTGCATCGGGGGAGGCAGGTAGGGTTTTACATCACACTGTTAGACCACCACCTTGATTTCTCGGGCAATGCATCACCCTCGAAGGCCAAGATGAAGGCACTGGTGGCAACCTGATTATCCCTCGGATCCCGGTAGACACTCGGAATGAAATGTACACCTCGCCTATCTAAACTGGCGCACAGCTCATTGTCAGACTACAAAAGAAGGTCCCTGTGAAATATGATACCCTAGACCATATTTAAGCTCTTATGGGGCGTGATGATTACAGAAACATCCCCCAGCTTGTCACAAGCAAGTAACACCCGTGACTGGGCAGAGGATGCTATTTTGATCAAGACTGACCCAGATTTCATTTTGGACAAGCCCGCCACCTCCTCAAACTTGTCCTCTAATTGCTCAACAAAAAACTGAGGCTTCATCGTCATGAAAGAGTCCCCATCTGCTGCCATCCTTAACCTGACGTTCCTCCCATGGTGCGGCCAGGGAGGGGAACAATTAGGGTTATACTTTTGTGCGTTGAATTGGGCTTGTGAATGCTTAGAGACTGCTGGTGTTTCACTACCAGCAAGAGATGATGGACTACGCTTCATTGCGTGTCATCTGCCCTGATGCCACCCACTCCGACCAGGGTTCCTCCCCATGGGCACCACCCAGCCGTAGCAAAGGCCACCTGCTGGGAGTCTCGATGCCCCAGGGGGATGGGCATCTACCCCTTGGCATACATGGGGAGTTAATGGCACAGGCATCATCAGAGCAATCCCTGTGTGGTCAGGGGGCTACAACCAACACGTTACACGGCGGCCCCACCACAACGGACTGGCTAATGTGCTGGATATCAGGTGTAAAGAAGTCCATTGTCATTGTTGACGCAGAAAGTGCCACTGCATAGTGCATGGTGGAAAACACACCCAGGAAGGTGCCCTTGCCCAAGAGATCGAGAATGAGTGGGACTGAAATGCGACGATGAGAAAGTGGGCTAAAGATCTCAATGCATGCTGGACACGATGTCCTTCCCCAATTGGCTAGCTCTTCAGGAATATTTTGAAGAATGGAGGTCAAACCCTACAGAGGACCATCACGTAAAGGCCGAAACGTGTGAAACTCCTTTTAGTCACCTCTTACGACAAGCAAGAATACCTCGGGCCTATTCTTACCCCCAGACCCGCAGGTGGGAGGAGTGATATGGACCCCCTGGCATGTCCAAATATGACTCTGATAGGTGACACGTACATAAGCATACTGTTTGATCACCTGCTTCCATTCATGGCCATTGTGCATTCCTAAAGGACTTGGGAAATTCCAGCAGGACCATGTGACACCCCACACATCCAGAATTGCTACAGAGTGGCTCCAGGAACACTCTTCTGAGTTTAAACAGTTCCGATGGTGGGTTTGTGGACAGCCCTGCAGGATTCAGGGTGTCAGTTCCCTGAATGACGTACTTCAGACATTAGTCAGGTCCATGCCATGTCGTGTTGCGGCACTTCTGTGTGCGCGCGAGGCCCCTACACGATATTAGACTGATGTACCAGTTTCTTTGGCTCTTCAGTGTATATTGTATAGACCCTTCAAAACTGTATTATGTTTGAACATGTAGCCATGTAATACATATTTTATAAACTCTATATTTGGCAGTTCACTGATTAATTCAGAAGAATAAACTGGACACTGTCTTGATGTAAAAATCTGGATACGGCAAGAGATTATTTGATGGAAAATGAATGTTTTGTTGTTGCTGTTATTATTACAAATTGTACACTTATAATAAGTGAGTTTGATTATCAGATACTTGATACACATTGCCAAGAACTTTTATTTCTTTCTCTTTCATTCTTTTAGATACATGTTTATCCCCTTTCATCCCCCTGCTACCTTTTCCCTTTACCTTCCAAGTTTTCATTTTTCAGCTTTTAACATAATGTCATCTTCTTCTTTATTTACATGTTTATTTTTTCTGTTGGCCAGTTTCATTATACATTTTGTATCTATATCATTAGTTTACAATGCAGCTCTTCAAAAACTGCTAAAAGTTTCTTATTACTTTCTTACTTAATCTCTCTCTTACATCACATGAAAACATCTGATAGCAAGATAATTTGCTTAATTCTGAATTGGTAATCTTCATGATCCAACAATATTTCATTATTAAGTGAAGATCATAAACAACAATGGGATTTTAAAAGACTAATGTCTTGTATTTGTAAAAATGAACAAATAACCTTATGATCAAAAAATATGAATAGAATTTTACCTGACCCTTGACACGTAAGCATGGCTTCAGTACCAGAGGTACACCACGTGTCTTCACATCATCAGCAGTTGTAGCTGCACATAAGTTAGTGTTGTTCAGCCTCATCTGCAAAATTAAAGGCATTACACACAGTTAACATAAAGTATTTTCAAAGAAAACAAAAAGTGTATCAAAAGATGAAGGAATTTCTTTTGCAGGTGCATGTCAACCATATTGGCCCAACATAAAAAATAATCATTCTCAAGGATTTCACTTCGACAAGGAACATGAAAAGTAAGGGGGAAAAACCAGAAAACATGGTGGAAATATGAGCTGTCTGACATAATAATAATTGATTGTTTCTTAACTTTAAAATGAGGTCACAAGAATGAACACAGAACATCAAGTAGGGCTTGAGGAAGACACAACACTTCCATGGTCACACTTTTGTAGCTGGAAAGTCCACTGCAGAAAAGCATTTTCATCAAATATTCAAATGTAAAAGAAACATGTTTTTAAAATTCATTATTTACAGATGAATTATAAAAACAAGCACATTGGGTCACATTGCTGAAAATTCTTATGCGCATGTCTTAGCATTTAGAATGTCCAAGGAAAAGGAATGGTCCAATCTAATGTGTTGAAACTTTCTGTGAACTGTTTGCACAGCAGGAATACAATCAATCAAATGTACTGTCAAAATTACAGATGCTAAGACACACTGGTAGTATTTCTTCAAAATGTTGGCAACATCACTGCCCACCAGGCAGCACGAGTAATGCGCACCACTAGTGAAGCCAGAGCAGACTGCGCATGCACAACATGGCTGGTGCACTTCCTTGGATGATGGTGCATCATTACGCACATAATAATACACAGTACGATCATAATTTGTCACATGAGCTCAGTTTCTGTTGGCAGTTTCTCTGACACGATTACGTATAACAGGAATTAGCCATTTCCTTCTGGAGGTCTGAGGTTCATGGAAGTGTGCAGCAGCTTTCATCATGTACTACAAATGGACACAAGGCACTATGTATTCATAACCTCCTCTACTGATCCTACACATTACAAGTATTATAGCACAAAAGTGTACGCCTGTGGCATGTATAAGGGTGAGTCAAATATAAATGAGATACTTAACCCAAAGAGGGCAACAGTTTTACGTGACAATTCCAGCCCATCAGTATTCCATAAGGAGGTGAGGAATGGGGGAATCGGCTGAGCAGGGCTGCTCACTTCCATCATTAGTCACTATTATAATGTCTGAGTGAGAGGTACTGGTATCCATTGAGTAGTGCAATAGTATAAAGTTTCTTGCTTGGGAATGAGTGAAACCATGAGAAATCCTCAGAAGATTGACTGAACAATTCAAGGAAGATATACTTTCAAGATCTCTAGTGTTTGTTTGGCACATACAATTTGTGGAGGGTGAGCACACTGAGAATGAGGGCCACGGTCGTCGACTTCTCACCAGCTTCACAGACGACAGCACCTTCTTACGTGTGACAGTCATCTGAGGTGGTTGAGATTGCAGATGAGATGGGGTAAGTTATGGTAGCACTTTTATCATTATTAGAGATGAGTACAAAAAGTGAGTGATAGGTGGGTTCCTTGCCTTTTGACAACTCATCAAAAACTGAACCATTTTCAGGTGTGTGAATGTCTCTTGGCTAAATTTCAGGATAAAAACTTGTTCCTAACACACATTATCACCCATGATGAAATGTTGGTGCATCATAAAACTTTAAATCGAAAGAAGTAGCCAAGGAGTGGAGAATGAAGAGGGTACCCAGACTGGTGAAAGACAAGTGAGAGTTGTCAGCTGGCAAGGTCGTGGCAACTGTGACTGGTGTGGCTTGTTGCACATTAACTTTTTGCACAGAGATTGGACATTAAATACTGTATACTACTGCAAAGTTTCAAGTGAGGTTAAATAGGTATGTCATCACAAATGGTGTGGTTTACCAATGAGTTCTTCTGCAAGATGGTGTGCATCCCCATACACCAATCCTGACCAAACAAAAACTGAAGCAACTCAACTGGAAAATGTGCCTAATCCCTGTAACTTTCAAGTCTGTGGTACACTCAGAGCAGTTCTGGGGATCAAAGGTTCAATAATGATGCTGGTGTTGAGGCCTATGTGTGCAATTGGCTTCAGACATGACCAACTTCATCTCATGAAAACAGGATATCAAACTTACCTACTCGCTGGCTAAAGTGTGTTTTGAAAGCACAGGGCTATTTCGAAAAATGACCTGCAGTTCTACTTTTTATTGTGAAATTTAAAAAAATAAAAAGCCTCATTAATTCATATTTGAAACAATCCTGTGCATTTGTTGAACCCAGCATTTACTTCCCCTCATTATTTCAAATTTTCATGTCCTTTTCAACTGCACAAATAGTCTGTTTATAAATCCTTCCATCAAGAATACACAAGCAGGTCACACCTGTAGTTGTGTGAAATATGCACAAGTAGCACAACCAGTTTCAGCCTTAAGCTTCACCAACTAAACACAGCAGGGAGGAGACCATCTCATGTAAGGTTGCACAACATACTCAAACAGTTCACTGTTTCTCCACCCTGACAACAATTTCAGTGTACTTTAATTAAGGCTGTTCACCAACAAATACAAAGTCCAATATGACAGATAGCAATTGCACATGTTTTAAGTTTTCTCATGTTTCCATCTCAGATGTAATCAAAATCATAATGTCCCTAAAAAATTCAAAATCTGCGGGGTGGGATGAGGTCCCCATTGAAATAATAAAAATAGTCCGTCACAGTATTGCATATCCACTCTCTTTCATAATCAACCAATCATTTGATGAGGGATGTTTCCCAGATCGATTAAAATATGCAGAAGTTCGGCACATACATAAAAAAGGTAAACAAGATGAATTGGGCAACTATAGGCCAATCTCACTGTTACCAATTTTCTCAAAAATATTTGAAAGAGCTGCATGTGATCAGATTGAAAATCACAATTCATCTAACAGCATTATCTTAGGCAATCAATATGGTTTCAGAAAAGGCCGCAGCACAATCCATGCAATAAATGAATTAGTCACAAAAGTCAGCAGATGTCTTGATGATAGAATGTGTGTGTCAGGCATCTTTTGTGACCTGTCCAAAGCCTTCGACACAGTAAATCATGACCTGCTTCTCCAAAAATTGGCACGCTATGGTTTTCAAGGCAAATCTCTTAGCTGGATGTCATCATACTTGGCAAACAGAAAACAAAGAGTACTTATTAACATCAACGGCAAGAAATTTCTCTCTGGCTGGAAAATCACTCAATTAGGTGTTCCACAAGGCTCAATATTAGGGCCACTGCTTTTTCTATATTATATTAATGATATGCCATGTCAGGTCCAGTCTGATACTATCCTCTATGCAGATGACTCAACAGCTGTAGTCTGTTGTAAAAATGAGGTAGACCTAATTCGTCATATTGAACAAACACTTGGGGAAGTAGAGGCATGGGTCAAAAACAATAACTTGACATTAAATTTTACAAAAACAGAAATTGTTCATTTTACCACAAAACAATCTGCACAGTCTATAAGTGAAATAAGGTATATGGACAAAAAATTAGAGACTGCAGACTGTGTCAAATTCCTTGGCATGTTAGTCAATAAAAACCTGTTATGGAGTCACCATGTGGACAACATACTGGGTCGACTGAATAGCCTTGTATATATTATGAATATCTTGTATAGTATTACTGATTTAGCTGTAAGAAAAACCGTATATAATGCATATTTTGTTTCAGTCATTAGGTATAGTATAATTTTCTGGGGGTCTGAAAAAACAAATTTACTTAGAGCTTTTAGACTACAAAAAAGAATCATCCGAGCAATGGTGGGAGCAAAACCAAAGCAACACTGCAAACCTTTATTTGTAAAACTGGATCTAATGAGCATTCCAAGCATATACATCTATGAAACTCTCACTTTCACGAAAAGAAACCCACAACTTTTTGAGGGCAACTTCTTCTTGCATCAATATGATACTAGACATAGAATGAGCTACATGTTACCTACCCACCGTTTAAAATCATATGAAAAAACCCCATACTATATGGGCATGAAATTTGTAAATAAAATATGGAAAGATATGGATGACCCAAATGTAAAAGGTACCAAAAGAGACCTGGAAAAATATCTGAAAGATAAATGTTACTATAGTGTAGAAGATTTCATGAATGATAACAATGCATTATAATTGTAATTAAAATACCTCTTTGAAGATGTTACACCATGTATATTATTAGTTTATTGTCTATTTTTAGTATTGTTATATATAGTGTAAAACTGACAAGTCACCTATGTCACAATCTTTGATTGTATAAGGCATGTTATGTGATAATAAAAATTGAATTGAATTGAAAAAGGCAGTTCTTTCATAGGACATAAATGTAACCGTTTCTGGACCCTATGAACTGCTCCACATGGAACAAGCATAAACCTCCACTTGATTCAACACTTACTGTCTACTGTCTGCTTATTCTAGTCATTATGCAGTACTGATCTGCACTATTATTTGACTTGAGTACCATATAGCTAACCAATGGCCTTTACTATTACCCAGATGGCCACAACTCAGCCAATATTTTTAGCTCATAAAAGGTCTTGTGAAAGCAATCTGAAGACTATTTGGAACACTGGTGGTGTTTTAAATATTCTCCAATATGGAAGTTTCAATTTGTATAGAGCTGATGTGGCGATGTATGAGATGCTGGCTGATATATGATGATGTTGACGGCAGTGAACAGAAGTAAGACTCAATACAGCGAGTCATTTCAAGGAATCATAAATATGTCAAGGAGATACACACATATGAGTGCAACTTTGTATTTAAAAATATAAACACAGAAGGGAAAACAAACTACTCTGCAGGAAAATTATTATTTTATTTTTAAGTGCACTTACCAGAAACTGAGATGTATAATTGCGTGCTCGTGAGTGCCATGGTTGAAACTTTGCAAGCTGCTGCTGCTGCTGCTTTACTCTGCCTTTTGCCCATTTTGCTTTCAGTCTTGCATCATTATCCTCTGGTATCCCCAGTTCAGGGTACACAGTATCCATGTACCATTTGAAGCTCTTGCAACCTAATCGCTGTCTTAATTGCTGTCTCTCGGATATATCACCAAATGATATATCTCTTGCATCTGGTCGGACTTTCAAGAAATAATCCTGCAGAGATAACCGAAACATCATTGTTACATAAACAACTAATAATTCCAGTGGCCATATAAAAATCCTCTTTTGTTAAAGGATTGTTTAGCTACGATAAAAGGGTTCTTTCTCAAGAAGAATGAAAGAACAGAATAGCAACATAGAATAATTTTTAACCATATATCTATGACATCAATGTGCTACTGTTTCGAGAAAGTTATATAATTCAATGGCAGCATCATCAGAGACGGCCCAGCCTATTCATCATCGTGGTGCCTCTCCAAGTTATGCTGAAGTTAGGCTGACAAGCTCACTGAGCACTAGTATTCATAAATTTAATGGCTTATTAATTTTGTTTTAGTACTTACACAAAAATATGTTTTGTAGAATTTTCATTTATCATCAAGTATGCCACACTAAAACATATAATTAGTCATTCAGCTGTAAAAATAACAACAATATTTATAGAAAATCTACTTTCCAATCCTTCTAATTCAAAAAATTCTTGACAATGACACTAATTTAAATTAAACTTAAAGCAGATTCCACTTAAACATGATAGTCAAAAGTATTTAGATGTGAATCAAAACAACGTGATTGACAGCTGAGTGTAGCAGGAGAAATGGCAATTCGCAGTTTTGTATCATCAGCTGTGAGGTGCTGTACTAAGTGTGTTCCTATTTAAAGCACATGCTGAGTTTGCTTTGCAGGATAATAATAGTCTTTTCCAGTGCTTGATATGTAAAAAAAGAGGTTCTTGCAGTGACCTACTGGGGGCGGAGGGTGTGTTTTTGAAGTTTTGGCTTCTTAAAAGGCCATTTTAATGCTTTTCTGCACATTTTAAAAGTGTGGATACAACATTTGTACTGGTAGAAAATAGAGTTCTATCACACCACATCTCAAAAAAACTGTGGCTCTCATTCTTTTTCAGCAGAGGTACCAATATGGAGCACCGTCATGAATCGAGCACTGGTCGTATCACTTTCCTATGCAATTTCACCACTACCTTCACATATTCTGAAAAAGAATCATACTGCACAGAAAAATAAGGCATATAAAACAAAATCACAACAATAATGTTGAATACAACAAATGTCATCTGCAGCTGACTGGTAACTACCACCTGAGTAATGAGACAACTGTGGAAAAGACAGACGCTGTGACCAAACTCATGCTCTGATTAGTTGCTGCTACAGTAGCTGTTATTTTGATTCAAGTAGAGAAACCTGGTAATCACATAAAGCAAATCTGTTGTCCGCATTTACATGTAAAATTAATGTATGTCATATAGTAGCTATGAGTAAAAATTAATAATTAGCTTTGTGCTATATTATGTTCACCCAACCCACTCCTCCCTCCCCCCCCTCGCCCTCCCTCCGGCACAAAAATGGAGCCACTATAACAGCCACTCTAACAGCTATGTTCATGTAGAAGAAAAACAAGCATTAGCACTTACATGAGGCAGAAAAAAATAGGAGATCCATCATCTACAAGAAATTAAAAATTCCGTAACGCTCAAAAAGAGATCATTCAATGTAAAATGTGAATTTAGTTAACAGAAATAAAAAAAATATTTAACATTAAGAAGTTTGGAAAACATAATGCACCACAAACCTTATATTCATCCATCCAAACATGAGCAACTCTAAGAGAATTCCTAGTCATCGTATCTTCACCAGTAGGCGAACCATAGGGCCTCCGTTTTCTGAACACATGGCCAACACGTGAACATGGCACAATCCATAATGAACCACCACACATCCATACCTGTAGATCAAATTTCAGGATTATGATAATGGAATTGTTAGCAAATCTGAGCATGATTGGTTTTTTTCTGGTGGTGTAGTTTTCCCTAAGACCCAAAGAACAACACTTATTATTTGAAATCAATTTAACCAACTGCTTAGTTACACTTTATGCAGATCATGCGGGTTACACGGTGAAACATATACATCTTGTCTCAGAACTTGTCTTCAGACTTATTTGGACAAGGAATTCATTTGAAATCTCTTGTAGTATAAATAGAGTAAACTAAATGGTTGTGATAAATCTTAGAAGCAGACTATAATTAATGTTTGTCAGTAGTTTTTGTAGCACACGAAAACAGTTTACTCCATCATTTATTCATCAACCATTGCTCACGTAGATGGTATGGGTTTTGATATGTGTTCAATAATCAAATTTTACATTAAGAATTAGAAATGACATTTATATTTTACATTGAAAATTAAATGTTTGGTTTAGGATACCACACTATTATAGAATTCTATTTCATAAACACAACTGTTGATTAATACGTTCTGTACATAACCCTCAAAGGAATTGTATTGTAGGTAATTCATTGCTAAGCATAATTTATTATACACCTTTATGCCATTATATTTGAAACTATTTTGTGACTTAAGTAATCTGGTGTATTTTAAGTTTATGTAACCTAGTATATTCTAAGTCTATTTTAGTTCTGGTCTTTGTTCCATAATTTTCTGTACATTAAAGTCTCTGGCTGTTTATTTACTGAGAGGAGACAAGCTTTATATAGAGGAAAGGTGTAGTTAATATTTTTTGTTCTTTGAAATGTGGCAGACTGACTATGTAGGGAATGCCTGTCATTGTTCTCACTGTCCCCCCCCCCCCCCCCCCCCCCCCGGCATGAACACTGTTTTCACACCAGGAGAGTTGCCCCATTGCCCCATATGATATTTCTGTAAGTTATTGAGAGTGGAAGGAAGCATAATACGAAGACCAAAGCTCTTCCTTATTGACATGGGTTTTAATTTGCATAGTAAGCAAATCAGACATGATAGTTTAATGCACAATTTGTCTTGTGTGCATCCCATTTCAGTTGAGAGTCCAAATGAATTTTTAGTAGTCTGATATCCACACATTTATCCTTTCACTTAATTCATAGAGACAGAAATATACTGATCCAGTTTTGTTTCTATATGGCAATACTTCACGTTTATTTAGCCACTGGGGTAGATATATCCACCACTCTCAGTGCTTTCCCATTCACTTTGTCTATATTAGGATCAGTTATTACGTGGGTTGTATCACCAGCATATCTTACTGTCTAGTAGGGCAAAGAATTATATCATTCATGCATATAAGAGATAAAAAAAGGACCCATGACAGACCCTCGTGGCACTCCTATAGTAACAGGTAGTGCAATTTATGTAGAATTATTTACGACGACAACTCTTTTTTCTCTATCTACCAGGGATAGAAGTATGAAACCAGAATTTGGTTGCAATAGTTACATGTCTGTTGTTTGAAATTGATAAACAATATTTTATTCAAAATAATCTCCATTGCCATTTATCCATTTCTCCCATCTCTCCAGCAGGCTATGAATGAAAAAACACCCACGTCTTCTTTTGAAGCGAGACAGTCAGCAAGCCATTTTCATACGAACTAAAGCGTTGTTCAGCGAGAGTGAGTCCCAGTGATGCAAACAGATGATAATCGAATGGAGCCAAGTCTGGAAAATAAGCCAAATGCTGTAGTCTTTTCCAGTTGAACACCTCGATTGTTTTCCTGACCCGTTTTGCTGTGTGTAATGGGGTGTTATCACGGAGCAATATTACTTTGTGTTTCCGTTTTCCATATTCTGGTCATTTCTCATGTAATGACCATTTTAAATTGATCATTTGCTGTTGATAGTGATCAGTGTTAATGGTTTCACCAGGTTTTAGCAGCTCATAATAGATGACACCCTTTTGATCCCACCAAACATAGAGCATTGTCTTCTTGCAAAAGGGATTTGGTTTTCCAGCGGATGTCGATGGTTTGCCTGGATTCACCCATGATTTACAACGCCTACAATTCTCGAAATATATCCACTTTTAATCACTTGTCACTATTCGCTGGAGAAACGACTTTCTTTTGTATCTGGTGAGCAGTATTCCACAATTGGTCTTTTTATTCACTTGCTGTCTTTCATTCAGTTCATGCGGAACCCATTTTTCCACTTTCTGCACTTTTCCCATAGCTTTCAACCGAAGAGAAACTGCTTCCTGCTCTCACATTCAATTTTTCCATGAGTTCCTGTTGAGTTTGAGTATCATATTCATCCAGTAAGGCCTGCAATTTGTTGTCTTTGAATTTTTACGGTGGTTTCCCACACTCATCGTTTCTCATGTTGGAATAACCACTTCTGAATTTTTTGAACCATTCGAAACACTGTGTTTTCCCAAGAGCATGTTCACTGAAAGTTTCGACAAGTATTCGATGCAGCAGTTTTCTTCACATGATAACAGAAAACCAATGTTGTCCGCAAATCATAGTTTGTAGGCACAAAACTTGACATTTTTATGGGTTTGAAACAGATACCAATGTATGGAACTTGTCTTACTGTGTCCGGTTTCATACTTCTACACCTGGTAAGAGGTACAATTTGGTTAATGATTGTTCATTATCCTTGATTCCACATTTTTCAAAATTAGATTTTAAGATATCATTTGATACAATGTCAAATGCTTTGCATAGATCAAGGAGCAATGCACAGGAAAGAATGGCTTTCACAGCATCCAAGAACATTTGCAACCAAAGACTTTACAGCTTCAGCGGTGGATACACCAGACATAAAGCCATACAGTGAAGAAGAGGTTAGCTTATTGTTTTTGAAGTGCTGTGATAGTTGATCTTTAATGCAGTGTTCTAACACCATTGATATTGTGGGAACAAAGGATACTGACCTGTAACTGTCAGGACTGTTCTCAACTCACTTGTAAACAGGGACAACATTTGTGGAATTCAAGGCGTCAGGAAATTTTCCAACTTTAAACATCCAGTTTATAAGGTAAGTCCTCTAACGTGTTGTAATGACTTAAAATGTGAGTGTGGATCTGGGTTATATTGGCTTATTGCCCCAAACCACCTTCCACTTCTTTACGAGACAACTTACTTAGAATTTGCAGCCACTCTTCTTTACTGAATTGCCGGCTGCTGGAAACCCTCTTGACTACTTCTCCGTTGAATAATGCTACATACAGGATTTTTTAGACTCCTTCTACTTATGAAATAAGTAGACATACAAACTTTACTTTTCGTCAACTAACAATGTATTTGACCTCCATACACATAAAAAATTTCACTTTCCACATGAATATGTAACTTCCTGCAAGTCTCTTGTACAGTCGGATGTTAGAAACAAATTAAGTTACAATTCAAAGAAAGTTGGCTTGGATACCATGAGCTTTCTTAACATGAATCATAAAATGAGTCTTGCCTCTAACAAGGTTGCGTCAAGAGTCCACAAGTGTACTTTTTCAACCGCTCTTGTTTTAATAACAATAGTCAATGACACAATAAGCACAGAGCTGCATATAAACTCCATGGGTCTTCCTTATAAACTCACTAAAACATTTATGGATTGCCCGATAGGTATTTTTCAGTGCCGTCCGACCACCGCGTCTACTTTCTTTCCACAACTGATTTTAAACCTGCACACACAAATATGTGATGCACAGTAGGTAGGATTCTACCATCCCACACTCATATCCAGAATATTGTGTGTTCAAGACAGTAGAAGGCTGAGTGGTTCTAGAATTTACACAGAAATTTTCGAATCACTGCAGTCCGAGGGGACACTATAATTTTAATATGTTTTAGAATGTGATTTGAGATGTTATAGATAGCTTCACTTCATGAGTTACATTGTTGAGATGCAGTTCAGTGTACAATCTTGCATTAAACCTCACACCACTTGAAAGTAATATATCTGAAATCTAGTGGGCCTAAATTGTCCAAAATACCTTCAGAATTATTTTTATCCATTTCTGAAGTAGCAGATTTTTCTTGCTTTGCACAGTTTATGAAGATGTTATTTAGCACCTCAGGTGAACCTAGAGCCACTTACTTGTTCTGTTTTACACACAAAATTCAAGTTTCGCAACCAACTCTTCGCCTTTACAAATGTCTGCTTGTGTCTGTGTATGTGCGGATGGATATGTGTGTGTGTGCGAGTGTATACCTGTCCGTTTTTCCCCCTAAGGTAAGTCTTTCCACTCCCGGGATTGGAATGACTCCTTACCCTCTCCCTTAAAACCCACATCCTTTCGTCTTTCCCTCTCCTTCCCTCTTTCCTGATGAAGCAACCATGAATTTTGTGTGTATGTTTGTGTGTGTGTCTATCAACCTGCCAGCGCTTTCGTTTGGTAAGTCACATCATCTTTCTACATAATTGTTTAATCTTACATTATATTAAACCATACATATATTTTACAGTTATAGGAGATTTTTTTCACTGCAACTGAGAAACTCACACAAACTGTAAAATGAACTTTCTAGAAGAAATTGTCTTGGAAGCTCCTTAAATGTGGATTTGGCCAACTTAACATTTAATATCTGGAGGGATAAAAATTTTGTGCCAGTACTCTGCGCCCTCTTCTGCACCATCATCACATTTTTACAATCATTGTATAAATCATGCTTTCTCCTTGTACTGTACTCTCACGATAGTCACTAATTCCTTCATGCAACTAACTATTTTTACTGATGAAACACAGAAGTGAAAATGTGTACTGAGTAATAGGAAAAAAATCCTGGCTAATCTTTGGCTTTTGAAACATCTAAAGAGACCGTAGCACCCTAAATCCAGAGTAAATGATAGCTTTCTCAAATAATTCTTTAAAAGTTTGTGTATAAACTATCTGATCAAAAGTATTGGGACATCTATTGAAATGAAATGAGCGTACAGCATTGTGCGCCAGGAGTCCCCCATTTGGGGAAATTCGGCCACCGAGGGCAAGTACTTATTGCATTCGACGCCCCATTGGGCGACTTGTGGACTTGTGCGCCGGAGATGGGAATGAAATGATGATGAGGACAACACAACACCCAGCCCCTGAGCGGAGAAAATCTCCTGCCCCAGCCAGGAATCGGACCCGGGCCCCTTGGCGTGGCATTCCGCCGAGCTGACCACTCAACTAACGGGGGTGGGTGGGACATCTATTAATGGTCATTAACAAGGTGTGTGTTCATCTTTAACATTTATGAGGTCTTGAACTTTGCCGAGGGCAGTTTCAATGAGGTGATAACATTTGTGGAGGAATGGCAGCCAATTCTTCCTAAACATCCAAAACTAGAGAAAATAGTGATTTTGGTTATTGGCGTCTGGAGCAAAGATGACTTTCTAACTCCTCTCAAAGGTGTTTCATTGGACTCCAGGTGGGACTTTGGGCACACCGCTGAATTTCAGAAATTTTATTGTTCACAAACTATCACCTCACAGATGCTGCTTCATGACAGGGTGCACTGTCAAGCTAATTAAACACTCTACTATGCTGTAAAATGAGTTCATGTCCTTTTGCATTTAGCGTTTTCTTAAGCATAATAAGGGGACCACATCCTAACCATGAAAAACACACAATCTCCTCTGTAATTCACTGTTGCAACTGTACATGATGGTGGTAATTTACTCCAGACATTTGCCACACACAATCCCTTCCATCAAACTGCCATAGACTGTAGTGTGATTCATCACTTCAAATCATCAATTATCCAGTGCTGTCACTTAGCACTGACTGCAGACATGTGGCTTATGAGAGACTCCTCGGCATTGAACTCTATTGTTTTTAACCCCCTACATACAGTCATTGAATTGCTGGTAGCATTTTAGAAATCACAAGTGATTCCTTCAGCTGATTTCTTGTAATTTTTTATACCCACTCTCCACAATGCTTGATGGTTTTTGTTTGTCAGTACATGAGGTTTGCCTAGCCTTGATTCATTTGTGGTTGTTCCTTTGAATTTCTATTTCACAATCACATCATCAACAGTCGATTGTGGCAGCTTTAGAAGGGTTAAAATGCCCCTGATTGTTGTTCAGGTAACATCCAATAGCTGGTCCCAGTTCGAAGTCACTGAGCTGTCCTGACCAACCCATTCTACTGACAACAAAATATTGCAGACCACCTTTTATATTAGCATGTCTGTCTCTCGTGATATCTAGTGGTCAGGTCAGCATTACAAAGGGATGTTGTCCTGATACTTTTGATCAAATACTACTCTCTCCAGCCCCCCCCCCCCAATCTCTCTCTCTCTCCCCCCCCCCCCCCTTCTAATAAAGGAATCTCTGGAGTGGTAAGACTAAAATCAAAATCCATGTCTTATGCATCTGACTATGGACCATTCTACGAAGCACAGTGATTAAGACACTGGAGCTCTATTTGGGGAATATGGACACTGAATTCAGTTTTTCTGTGATTTCTCTGTGGTTTCCCTACGACTTTCCCTTTTATTTAGCTTTTCCTTTGTTTTCTTAGTAGCAAATACAGTTTAAATTTGTGAGTGTTTTTTGTATTTCAGAAGTTTGTTCTCGTGTTTTGTAAATGTATATTCAGGCAGTCAGTAGCACAGTAGTTGGCTATTTGTTTGTTTTGAAGACAAGTGTCCATTCGGTTCAGCCTAGTTAGCCACTTAGTCCAGCTCCAGCTGTCGCCTGTAACACATTTCCAGGGCAGCAAGTTATGTATTTAGCTTTTCTTGTGTTTTCTTAGTAGTGTACATTGCTTAAATTTTATGTGTGTTTTTGTATCTAAGAAGTTTAATCTCGTGTTTTGTAAGTGTAAATACAGACAGCCTGTAGTTCAGTTGTCACTTCTTCTGAATAGCCAGCTACACAGTTAATTAAGGTAGCAGCAACCATTGGTGACATGTCAAGTGGGGAAACAAATGGCATATCTGCCAGCTTTTATAGTTCTACTTCCTCAGCTAGCCTTGCTAGGATGGGTAGGATGAAAGCGTGCTGTCTGCTGACACAGGAGGAACTGGCCACGGTTTGCGAACAGTTGAATGTGATATGGCTACAGACAGTTGCCTTTGGGCTGCTGCCTCGGTGTGTTACACTGGCGGAGAATCTGGTGCATTGCACAGGTCACCTCAGGTGTTTCACCCAAAGGCTCTGCTGTTCAGGCACCTCCTAGTGTACTCGATGTGGTGGATCTGCTCTCATGGCAATGTGAGTGGCAGAATGTAACATGTTCGCGTCACTTGAGGTGGAGGGCCAATGTGGAGGCTGGGCATCTGGCCTCACCTATTCACCCTCACTCCTTCATCTGGGTCCAAGCAAGCATGTGTGGGCAGAGGCTTGCTATAATTCATTCATCTTAAGAATAAACCTGACGTAAACAAACACGAACGCAATGATTGGCCAGTAGCACACGTACACTGGTGTTGCTATGCTCTTGGAAGTAGGTCCTACTTATGTAGTAGATATCTTATTACTAAGTTACGTTAAATGAAACTTAAAGATATTCAAATGTATTAACAGCCATCAATGCTTTTCTTAATCACGCTTTAGCTACATAGTTTTTATTTCAAAAATCATGTACAGTCACAGCCTCTGCAGAGTTGTGCTATGACTGTTGCGCTCTTAACGTGCAGTATGAAACTGAGTAAGGCTACTTTCTTTTCCGTAGTGTGCAACATGGTTAAAAAGTGCCGAGAAATAGGCAGTTCTTAATATTTTTCATAAATTTATGGAAGTAATCGGCTTTGAAGTTTTCCCAGCGTTGTATATAATGCACTTGATACACAAACCCAAACGTGTAACACAGTCGGTAGTGTAATGGGCAGTGAACTAAATGCGGTTATTTGTGCACTGTTTCAGATCTCCCCAGTATCATTTTTTTCTTGTTTAATTTGAAATACTTACATCTCGTAATTACATAACTCATCATCATTTTTTTTAATGAATAATGCACATCTTGTTCCTAATTACATATTGGTTGTGAAATTTCTGTTTCCATTTCAAATACAAATTCTTAATTATTGATGTTTTATGAAAGACTATTCATAAAAGTTGTTTGAATTAAGAAAACATAACAATTTAATTTTTAAGGTAATAATAAGAAAACCAAATCCTCTTTATCTGGACTATGTCCATCATTTTATACCACAGAGGTAGATAAGTATCATAGAAACATGAAAAACAATCATTTTCACAGCATCGAGTACATAATGCAAATGCTGCATTTTAACATTTGCTACTGTACCATTACAATATGAACCCAACAGAACTGATCTGGAGGCAAGCTGTGGGATTTGGCCCAAGAAGTAACAAGACTGTTAAGATGTCAGACGTACTGGAACTGATGCATGCAGCTTTTTCACACGTCACTACCAAACGCTAGCGGGATATAGAACGGCTGTCATAAAAGAAGAAGAGAAAATGCTGCGCCTGGTTGGCTTCGTGGATTCTGTTATTGATAGGCTCATTAACAACATAGCAAGTGACACTTCCAGAACTGAAAAGTATTTCTCAGATTCGGATAAGGAAGGATTACCAAACAACTGACTGTAAGTAGTACCTTCAGTTGTTTCAATATTTAACTATACGGTGAAATCCTTCAGTACTCTCTTACATTACACAGAGCTTGTGCAGAAAAATAACCCTGTGGTTAAGTCAGGAATTTTTATCATTCTTGTTTTTAATCACAATAGTATGTTAGCTAAAAACGATAATGAGTTGCGGTTTTCATCTAGTAGTCTAAGGAGCATATTGTGGGAGATTTGCAGTGTATTACTTCATTCTGCTTAAAAATTAAATGACATTCAAAGCTGTATTGCCCCCTCTGCTCGTCTCTTTTTATGTGTGAACTGCAGCTGGCCACGTCACTGCAGGCTAGCTGTACCAGCTGACCTGCCAGTGCTGTCCAAGTTAAATGCGTCAGTAAAGCTGTTGTCCCATATTATCGCTAAGTAAATGTGCGCGTAATGCACAGCACAAAACCCACCCTTATCATCGTACTGGACAGTACTCAAGACAGCTTGGCTGCAGTCCCACGTGAAATGGAAATCCAATGAAGTTCCAGCAAATATGGAAGAATACATAGTGCAATGTTTACATCAGGTTTATTCTTGTGATGACCGGATTACAGTTATTGGGAGCTAGTGCATTATAATGTCCCTTACGAAGATAGTGCTCAGGGCTAGAAAGAAAGCCAATGTGTACTCCTTATGTCTGCCAAATGGTTCATCCAAGATGTGGTGGTGGCCTTCCCTGCTGTTATTGAGCATGCAGGGCGCAGTAATCTGCAAGTTATGGTTCACGTCAGTGCCAACAGCACCTGTTGCATGTGTTCTGTGGCTATCCTCAATTTATGAAGGTGGCTGGTGGAGGGAGTGAAGGCACTGTGCAAGCGGAGCTTGCAATTTGCAGTGTTGTTTCCAGAGTTGATCAGGGTCCTTTGGTATGGAGCCAAGGCTTTGTCAACTCTGTGATGGTCCTGGCTGCAGATTTCTAGAACTATGTTATGGGTGGGGAATTGCAGGACCCCCTCGACAGGTCAGGGATGCACTGTATAATGGAAGCAGCTACTTTGGTAGCACAGTACTTGTGAAGTGCACATCATGGTTTTTTAGGCTAGACAGTAGTTCGGATGTACTATGGTGAACACTCACCAGTCGATTTGCAGATAGGGACTATAGACTGTATTCAGAGTAAAGATACTTCAACTGTCAAAATTTTATCAGTAAACTGTCAAAGTAGTCTAACACATTTCCTGATTTTACTGCCCTCAAGGAAAGTTCTCATGCTCAAAAAACCCAAAGTATAAAGCTAAGAGATACTTAACGAATGATGGAATGTTTATCAGAAGGACAGACTAGCCACCCTAGGATGGGGAGTGTTCACTACAATTGAAATAAAACAACCCTTTTGTTTTAAATTCCTGTTTTGAAAGTTCCGTAATTCCAATGGTATCTGATAAGTTATTTCACGTAATATGTTAAATCTCATAAAATTTATTATTCCATTTGTTTACTAGTAGGTCTTGCTTGTCCAATATATGTTTGCACTATTTTGCATTTACAAATGAAGCCAGAATTAAGAAAATTTAGGTTAGCATTATTATCTTTCAGTATTTTATATAATATGAAGTATATCCTATGTAAAAGTCTTTTTTTTTTGTATACGCCAGTTTCAGCATAAAATAAGCAAGGTTTTGTGGATAGTTACTCATAAAAATGTTAAACTTTTAATTGTTAATTTAATAAATTTGCACTGTAGTTTTGTTGACTTGATTGTTAAAAATCATATAAACAGGAGAAGCACGAGGCTCAAGAATGGTCAGTTGGAGACAGTTTTGCGACGCAACCACTGTGTTGCACTTCTGTGCAATAATCTAATTGTTGTAATACAGTATTGTGACTATGTAGCCTGTTATGTGGAATGGGCTCCCACTAAGAAGAAATGGTGCAACTTGTCATAAATAAACCACTATAAAATGACTTGGTGCCTGGATTATTTCATGGAATTCACGTGTTCCAGTTAGCAGATGAAAAGGACCAAGACAACGACTGCAGCAGCAGCAGGAAGAAGATTACTCTGAGTTACACCGAACTACAATGTTGTTGTTGTTGTGGTCTTCAGTCCTGAGAGTGGTTTGATGCAGCTCTCCATGCTACTCTATCCTGTGCAAGCTTCTTCATCTCCCAGTACCTACTGCAACCTGCATCATTCTGAATCTGCTTAGTGTATTCATCTCTTGGTCTCCCTCTACGATTTTTACCCTCCACACTGCCCTCCAATGCTAAATTTGTGATCCCTGGATGCCTCAAAACATGTCCTACCAACCGATCCCTTCTTCTAGTCAAGTTGTGCCACAAACTTCTCTTCTCCCCAATCCTATTCAATACCTCCTCATTAGTTACGTGATCTACCCACCTTACCTTCAGCATTCTTCTGTAAAACCACATTTCGAAAGCTTCTATTCTCTTCTTGTCCAAACTAGTTATCGTCCATGTTTCACTTCCATACATGGCTACACTCCATAGAAATACTTTCAGAAACGACTTCCTGACACTTAAATCTATACTCTACGTTAACAAATATCTCTTCTTCAGAAACGATTTCCTTGCCATTGCCAGTCTGCATTTTATATCCTCTCTACTTCGACCATCATCAGTTATTTTACTCCCTAAATAGCAAAACTCCTTTACTACTTTAAGTGTCTCATTTCCTAATCTAATCCCCTCAGCATCACCCGATTTAATTTGACTACATTCCATTATCCTCGTTTTGCTTTTGTTGATGTTCATCTTATATCCTCCTTTCAAGACACTGTCCATTCCGTTCAACTGCTCTTCCAAGTCCTTTGCTGTCTCTGACAGAATTACAATGTCATCGGCGAACCTCAAAGTTTTTATTTCTTCTCCATGGATTTTAATACCTACTCCGAATTTTTCTTTTGTTTCCTTTACTGCTTGCTCAATATACAGATTGAACAACATCGGGGAGAGGCTACAACCCTGTCTTACTCCCTTTCGCTCCCTATATTTTACCCCTGCCACCTTCAGAATTTGAAAGAGAGTATTCCAGTTAACATTGTCAAAAGCTTTCTCTAAGTCTACAAATGCTAGAAACATAGGTTTGCCTTTTCTTAATCTTTCTTCTAATATAAGTCGTAAGGTTAGTATTGCCTCACGTGTTCCAACATTTCTACGGAATCCAAACTGATCTTCCCCGAGGTCCGCTTCTACCAGTTTTTCCATTCGTCTGTAAAGAATTCGCGTTTGTATTTTGCAGCCATGACTTATTAAACTGATAGTTCGGTAATTTTCACATCTGTCAACACCTGCTTTCTTTGGGATTGGAAGTATTATATTCTTCTTGAAGTCTGTAGGTATTTTGCCTGTCTCATACATCTTGCTCACCAGATGGTAGAGTTTTGTCATGACTGGCTCTCCCAAGGCCATCAGTAGTTCTAATGGAATGTTGTCTACTCCCGGGGCCTTGTTTCGACTCAGGTCTTTCAGTGCTCTGTCAAACTCTTCACACAGTATCTTATCTCCCATTTCGTCTTCATCTACATCCTCTTCCATTTCCATAATATTTTCCTCAAGTACATCGCCCTTGTATAAACCCTCTATATACTCCTTCCACCTTTCTGCCTTCCCTTCTTTGCTTAGAACTGGGTTGCCATCTGAGCTCTTGATATTCATACAAGTGGTTCTCTTCTCTCCAAAGGCCTCTTTAATTTTCCTGTAGGCAGTATCTATCTTACCCCTAGTGAGACAAGCCTCTACATTCTTACATTTGTCCCTGCTTAGCCATTTTGCACTTCCTGTCGATCTCATTTTTGAGACGTTTGTATTCCTTTTTGCGTTCTTCATTTACTGCATTTTTATATTTTCTCCTTTCATCAATTAAATTCAATATTTCTTCTGTTACCCAAGGATTTCTATTAGCCCTCGTCTTTTTAACTACTTGATCGTCTGCTGCCTTCATTACTTCATCCCTCAGAGCTACCCATTCTTCTTCTACTGTATTTCTTTCCCCCATTCCTGCCAATTGTTCCCTTATGCTGTCCCTGATACTCTCTACAACCTCTGGTTCTTTCAGTTTATCCAGGTCCCATCTCCTTAAATTCCCACCTTTTTGCAGTTTCTTCAGTTTCAATCTGCAGTTCATAACCAATAGATTGTGGTCAGAATCCACATCTGCCCCTGGAAATGGCTTACAATTTAAAACCTGGTTCCTAAATCTCTGTCTTACCATTATATAATCTATCTGTTACCTTTTAGTATCTCCAGGATTCTTCCAGGTATACAACCTTCTTTCATGATTCTTGAACCAAGTGTTAGCTATGATTAAGTCATGCTCTGTGCAAAATTCTACAAGGCGGCTTCCTCTTTCATTTCTTAGCCCCAATCCATATTCACCTACTATGTTTCCTTCTCTCCCTTTTCCTACTATCAAATTCCAGTCACCCATGACTATTAAATTTTCGTCTCCCTTCACTACCTGAATAATTTCTTTTATCTCGTCATACATTTCATCTATTTCTTCATCATCTGCAGAGCTAGTTGGCATTTAAACTTGTTCTACTGTAGTAGGGATGGGCTTTGTGTCTATCTTGGCCACAATAATGCGTTCACTATGCTGTTTGTAGTAGCTAACCTGCACTCCTACTTTTTTATTCATTATTAAACCTACTCCTGCATTACCCCTATTTGATTTTGTATTTATAAGCCTGTAATCACCTGACCAAAAGTCTTGTTCCTCCTGCCACCGAACTTCACTAATTCCCACTATATCTAACTTTAACCTATCCATTTCCCTTTTTAAATTTTCTAACCTACCTGCCCGATTAAGGGATCTGACATTCCACACTCTGATCCGAAGAACGCCAGTTTTCTTTCTCCTGATAACGACGTCCTCTTGAGTAGTCCCCGCCCGGAGATCCGAATGAGGGACTATTTTACCTCCGGAATATTTTACCCAAGAGGACGCCATCATCAATTAATCATACAGTAAAGCTGCATGTCCTCGGGAAAAATTATGGCTGTAGTTTCCCCTTGCTTTCAGCCGTTCGCAGTACCAGCACAGCAAGGCCGTTTTGGTTAATGTTACAAGGCCAGATCAGTCAATCATCCAGACTGTTGCCCCTGCAACTACTGAAAAGGCTGCTGCCCCTCTTCAGGAACAACATGTTTGTCTGGCCTCTCAACAGATACCCCTCCGTTGTGGTTGTACCTACGGTACGGCCATCTGTATCGCTGAGGCACGCAAGCCGCCCCACCAACGGCAAGGTCCATGGTTCATGGAGGGTGAACTACAATATGTGTAAGAAATCAATTGAACTACATACGTGTCACTGCAGAACTACGATACGTGTAAGAAATCAATTGAACTACATACGTGTCACTGCAGAACTAATTACTAAAGTGTAATGTTTTGGAAACTGTTCTAGTAGTAAACATTTGCATTTGTCTCAAAGTAATTCTTTGAGCAGTGGAGGCGAATGTGATCAGTAAGAAACACCCCCACGATCACACGTTTCTTGATGTCAATGGAACACAAGAACAACAACAAATTTCTGAAGTTTTTTGTTTAAATCAAATAATCTCTTTTCGATGTTGAAAATTATCACCCCAGCAAAAATTTCACTGTTTTCTCCACTAACACCAGTTTCGTTACACAGATGACAAAAATACTGTCTCTATTGAGGCTGAAATTGAATGTGACAGTGAAGTTATCTGGTCACATGTAACAGGTCTAGATGGAACCAAGTCTTTTTTTTACTACTTCTTTCTACTAGACACCAAATTCTGCTGTCAGATCTCTAGAGTCACTCAAAGAATGTCTTTGGTCAGTAGCCATAAATACCCAGATAATGCATTGCTAGTTGGAGGCGACTTCAAGTATAGACTGGGATGTCATTGCAGAGGGGACAGACAGACAGTCATACCAAGTACTTTTGAACACTTTTTCTGAAAACTCTCTTGTGTAGCTAGTTCAGCAGCCCACACACAATGGAAATGTCTTAGGCCTTGCCGCTACAAATAGGCTGGGCCTTACTGATGGCATCAGTACAGAGATGGGGATTAGTGATCTTACCATCATAGTGGCTATGGTTACAAAAGTTATTAAATCAGTCATGAAGATCAGAAGAGCATTTCTGTTAGAAAGAGCAGGTAAGCAGCACTTAGTATCTCACATAGATTATGAATATCAATAATTTAGTTCCAGTATAATGGACACAGAGGAATTATGGACAAAGGTTAAACAGATCGTAAATCGCACTGTGGACAATTATGAGCTTATTAGTGGACTAGAGGTAGAAAAGATCCACCGTGGTTTAGCAATGAAATTCAAAAAAATGCTTGGGAAGCAGAGGCTGTTGCACTTTCAGTTCAAAAGAGAACATGCAAGTGATGACAGGCAAAGGTTAGTAGAGATTTGGACGTTCGTGAAAAGATCTACGCACAAAGCAAACAACAACTGTCACTGTCATATCTCTGCAAAAGATCTGTCTGAGAACCTGAAAAAAATTCTGTTTCTATGTAAAATCGATAGGTGGTTCTAAGACTTCCATCCACTCACTCACTGACCATCTGGTGTGGCAGCAGCTGAAGATAGGAAAATAAAAGCCAAATGTTTAAATACTATCTTTACAAAATCGTTCACGCAGGAGAATCATGCAAACCATTTTTTGGCTGTCACAGACTGTCTCGTATGGATGACATAGTACTAAATACTCTCGGTGAAGAGAAACAAATGAAAGAGTTAAGAACAAATAAGCTGCCAGGACTGGATGGTATCCTAATTCAGTTTTACGAAGACATTGATCATCTACTTAACTTGCACTTCTTGTGCATCTCCCTCACCTAGCACAAAGTCCCAAGCAACTGGCAAAAAGTGCAGCTGACTCCTGTATATAACAAGGGTAAAAGAACGAACCTGCAAAGTTACAAACCAATGTCCTAAACATCAGTTTGTCGCTAAATGGTAGAACATATTCTGAGTTCGAATATAATAAATGTCCTAGAGACTGAAAAGCTGATGTCCAATAATCAGCATAGTTTCAGAAAGCATCGCCTGTGTGAAACTCAGCTTGCCTTTTTCTCACTTGATATACTGCAAACTATGGATGAAGAGCAACAAGCAGATTCCATACTACTAGATTTCCGAGAAGCATATGACATGGTACTGAGCTGCACACTATTAACAAAGGCACAAGCATACGGAATAGGTTCTCAGATATGAGAGAGGCTTGAGGAATTCTGAAGTCATAGAGTGCCTGAGGTAAGTATGATAGGACCTTTATTGTTTTCAATATACAAAATTATCTCCGGGACAGTGTGAGCAGAAATTTGCGGTTGTTGCTGATGATGTGGTGTATGGGAAGGTGTCAAAGATGGCTGACTGTAGGATGATACAAGATGACGACAAAACTTCTAGTTGGTGTGATGAATTGCAGCTGGCTCTAAATATAGGGAAACATAAGTTAATGAGGATGAGTAGGAAACAAGAACCCATAACATTCAGATATGGCATTAGTGGTGTCCTGCTTGTCATTTAAACATCCGGGTGTAAAGTTGCAAAGGGATATGAAATGGAATGAGCTTGTGAGGATTGAGGTAGGGAAGGTGAATAGTCAACTTCGGTTTATTGGGAGAATTTTAAGGAAGTGTGGTTCACCTGTAAAGGAAACCACATATAGGAAATTAGTGTGGACTATTGTTGAGTACTGCTCAAGTCTTTGGGATCCACACGAGGTCAGACTGAAGGAAGACATTGAAGTAATTCAGAGGCAGGCTGCTAGGTTTCAACAACACACAAGTGTTTCAGAGATGCTTTGGGAGCTCAAACGGAATGCTTGGAGGGAAAGTGATGTTCTTTCAAGAAACACTATTCAGAAAATTTAGAGAACTGGCATTTGAAGCTGACTGTAGAATGATCCACTGCTGTCAACATACATTTCACATAAGGACCATGAAAATAAGATTCAAGACAGTGCTCATATGGACACACACAGACAGTATTTTTCCCCTTACTCTATCTGTGAGTGGAACAGGAAAGGAAATGGCTGGTAGTGTACAGGATAACCTCTGGTACACACCATACGGTAACTTACAGAGTATGTACATGGATACAGATTTAAGGCAAATGAACATAGATGACTTTTTTCCCTATGGAAAGTTGTGTTCCATTTCTAATGAACTCATTACTGACTGGACACTAAGCTGTGAGCTTCCTTCCTTTTCTAAGGAGCAACTGGCAACTCTCGTGCATAAAGCTAACAACTTCTCCAACACTCTTATGGTCCCCCTTTCTGTGACTGCCAATGAGAAGCTGTCACTTCAACATGTAACTGTAAATGTACATTGCTGCAAAAATGAAATTTCTACTGTTGATGACAGCAACATAACAAATCAATAATCACCAGATGGTTATCACTAAAAAGGTACGTGTGCCGATGCTGGATTAAGTTTGAAATAACTGCCACATATGCTACACCCATA